>NC_060146.1:127392356-129892356 GCF_021461385.2 Schistocerca piceifrons
ATGAAAAATATGCAGATAAGTTGTAAGGATGAACTCACCATGTGTAGCAAGGAAAGGCAGTGTAATAGAATTGAGCAGTGTTTGTGGTTGAGACGTGAAGGACACGTCCCTGAAGTATTTATAAGGTTGGAGCTGGCCATTATTTTAGTGTAGTGTGTGACAGGATACACCTACATGTATTGAGGTTATGAGTTCGAGGCGTGAATGCGACCATAGGTACCCTTATGTTAGATGAGACAGAGCAGCTCATGGTGTCCTATAAGTTTAAGGAATTTAGCATTACGCTCGTCCATAATTATTTGATGCAGTTTAGTGGTAGGTCCGAGAGAGACTACCTGAGGTTTCAGCGTCCGATCGAGTGGAAATGGATTGCCACGTGAGCAAACTAATCAGCTGCAATACACTATGAATATGAGATAAATGTGCTTTCCTATGCTTTAAATTTAAATGGAGTGAGTATTACTTAAGTTCATACACTAGCAAAGTAAGTAAGTACGTAATTGCAGATGTGGAACTGACAACAGCAGAGGACCAATAAGTGGATTTAGTAGTCAACTAAACGTAGTGTGTTTTGAACACTCACAACTGTACTATTACCAAAAGTTACTCACATGTACAAAGAAGCTGAGAAAACAACCACTAATCATACTCATACTATCTCTAAGAATAAAGTAATCAAAGATGAGTCAGTTAAGTAAATAAAATGCAGATTTGTCAGGAATGTACCGAGCATTGGTTCAGTGTTCCGGCCCAGAACTAATAAATTCAGATTAAATAGGATTTATGATTATATGCCTTGAGCATAAAATTTTCTCTTGTAAGTGACTAACGGCGTTTTGAGCCATTTGTTTACCGATTTTATGACAGTTAAGTAACCACGAGAGTAGAATTGAAAAAAAATTCTGTTAACTTTGTTCCAGCAGCATACTGAAGGATAAAATGTATATATCCCCATTTCATTGTGACCCTCCCTTAGATTTTAAGTGAACAGAGTCTGAGGCACTCTTTTTGTTTGTTCTACAGGACAAACCAGATAATGGCAGCCTGGTAGCTGCGTGAAAGCGTGGAGTGACTTGGACACAACTCACAGTTACCCCTCCCCCTTTCCCCCATGTAATTTAGAGAGAACGTGAAGGACGCACACCATAGCAACTTCCCCTCCTCTACCCTTGTGAATGGAAGTGTAGGACGCCAGCCAAAGCGGCTACAACCACGTGTGTAAAAATTATTTGTGAACTTTTCTTTCAGGTTTAGAAAAGACTGCTAAGAGATAATCATCTGTTTATGTATCATGTTATTTTCTTTGAATTTGTGTATGTAAAAATGTATTTAATGGTTCTAAGATTTTCATAATTTTTCAATTTGTATGTGTTTATTTGTCTAAGGCAATATGTATGCCAAAATATTTCGTTGACTTTGCTTAAAATTTTGAGTAATGACATTGTTTAAAAGGCAGTGAACATGCCTACAATTTAAATAATTAATGTAGGTAATCAGTTTTCTTTAATGTTTATACAGGTTTATATTTCAATTTTGATGTTTCATAGGAAGTTAAACTGTACTCTTGCTTCCCTTTTTGTAATTAAATTTTTTTTTTATTCATTAACATTCATAAACAAAAAATTTAAGTAGAGGGTGATGTAGGGAAGCAGCCTACTCACGCTATAGTAAATTCACATCAGTTTCCATTATGTGCAAGTCAGTCTGCTGTAACTAGCTCTGACGTCATAAATGTTGCGCAATACCTTAAAAATCAAGCAAATGAACTAAAACTTTTCTAGCATGTCAGGAATATTACTAAATTAATGTGTGTTAAATATCAGTTCGATAACTTCAGCCATTTCCGAGATTTGGACGTTTTTCTGGAAAAATCATTGGCGCAACAGAACAGAGCTAGAGACTTCAAAATTTATATTTAGATTCATTTTTCATAATGATTTAATAAAAACAGTACTTTGGATTTCACATATTAAGATTTTAGTGGAAATTCATGATTTTCTGGTTTTCGTCTCAAAACTGAAGGAAGCAAGATAGATTAAGTAGGCTAGTAAATAAGGCTAGGATGTTTAGATTTAAATAGGTTGGAGGTCCGCTATGATTATGAAGATGTGTAAAGTTTCTTTTTAATACCTATAAAATTATAGCGATAGCGGATCTCAAAAGGGACAGTTCAGAGCTCATCTGCTGCGTGCAGTGCAATTAAATTAATTCTCTCGCCTAAAGTATTTAACTTAGCCACGTCAAAAATTTATTATCAATACTTACCTGCGTGCTGAATGCACGTTTAAATTAAGAGATTCTTCGGCCATCAGCCAAAGAAGCTATAAATTATTATGTAACTTGAAGTGGTGCGTTACTAGCCCAGCGGCTAGTCGGGAGAGCGGATTTAATCAGGCGTTCCCTCAGCCGTCCGCACCGCGGCTTTATATATAAGAACACTGCGCGAGGAAGCAAGGCCCCAGTTCTCTCCAGACGCTGCATGACACGCCATCTGTGTCGGTAGTCGCGTCGCATCAGTGTATCTGCTACAAACAGCCTCGGGTGCCGTATTAAGTTACTAGAGATACGCGGAACCATGAGAACATTTCATGTGAAGTGTTAATTCTGGAATGATTTTCATTAACTAGCTTCAGTTTGCGTATTGTCGTATTTTCACGTGCCGTCGCGGGACAGTCATTCTACCAAATATTTAGCGTGGCGTTTGATGAAATATTTTAATCAAATTTTGGCGAGCATTCTTTTTAACATTTGATTCGGACATTTATAGTTGCATCAGCGTATTAGACTCTGAACTGTTCTGTTAGTTAGGTTGTAGGGATACTTGTGGTTTTTATCAGTGAATTTCAGAATATACTCAACTATTTTGGAAAACCGTTTTTGATTAGAAATCCCGGACAATCTCCTAATTCCTCAGAGCTATAAGCTGCAGCTATAATAACATTCTCAGGTAAAGTGGGCACTAGGATATCTATTTACTGGCTCCAAGTTTTATTAAATCACTTTCTGGGTGCCACGAAAGTAAATAGAGAGCCAGTGTTGAGAACGGCAAAAGACAGCATTAACAACATTCTAAAAGCTAGAAACTGATTCAACACGCAAGCATATATCCAGCAATCAGACTTTAAATTTATTTTTACAAACTTTTACTCGCCGCCCCACACCCTGCACACTTATAAAACCTTGAACCAACCCATCCTTCCCTTCGCGAATGCTGCATGGATCTCAGCTCCACCCAAGTTCCATCAGTCCCTCCAAATTCTGGAACGCCATGCACTCCGCCTCGCTTTCTGCATTCGTTTACATTACTCCACAAGGACCCTCTACCAATTCATCAAATTCCCGCATCTACTCACTGAACTCCTCCGAACAATCTACACCATCCACAAACTCGACTCCAATAATCCTATCATTTCCCCTCTAGTTTCCAATCCTTATATGCTGCTACGCCTGTGTCAGTCCATTCCACCAACCCTCCGCTTACATGCCCTCCACATACCCTTCTAAGGGAACTTCAACCATCTCCCCCTCCCAGATCATGAAATCCACCCCAACATCTACCCATCCTACCAGCTGCAAGTCCACCCCACTCATTCCACCTTATCAGGGCTTCTTTTCTCTCCCCTCTCCACATTTCCTTACCACCTTTTTCCCCAGCCTCCTTTTACCATCAACTATTAGCATCGCCAGTTCCCCCATCTACTCTGTCCCCTCTTCTGCCCCAATAGCTATTCCTGCCCCATGGCTGCTAAGTACCAGTCCTCCATCCTTATACCACCACATTCCTACCGTCCTCACCTACTAACTTTCACTCTTCAACAATGGACTCACTGTTCCAGAGCAGGCTCTTCCGGTTCTTAGTGGTAGGAAAGAGCTTCGTTTAAATATCAAGTTTTAAATGTTTCTAGATGTGTGCTTATTGTATTCCATTTTACCTTTTTACTGCTTTTAACTACCTGTGCAATAGGTCATATCTCTCATGTATCTAAAACTCGCCGTTCTATGTTTCACATCCAAAAAGTGTTTAATTCAATGTAAATTTCTCCCTTTTTTTGCTCTTGTTTCTTTTAACAATATAGGAAAAAAGAAACTCTCCGTCAGTATAACGCCTAGCCGGATGCCGGGTCTGATTGGGAGTAAACGAGGATTCCACGTCGTAGCGCTGCCGGGCCAAGACAGCGCCAGTGCATCAGAGACAAAGATATCATGAGGAGTACCCGGGGAAATGTGACAGGACCGCTGATGTTTTCTATATGCACAAATGTTTGGCGGACATGGTGGGCAGCAGTCAGCGGTTGTATGCTGATGATGCCGTGGAATACGGTAAGGTGTCGAAGTTGAATGATGACTTAGATAAAATTTCCAGTTGGTGTGACGCATAGCACCTAGTCCTAAATGTAGAAAAATGTAAGTTAATGCGGTTGAGTAGAGAGATCAAACCTGTAATGTTCGGATACAGTGTTACTAATGCCCTGCTTGACACAGTAACGTTGCAAAGCGATATGAGATGGAACGAGTAGGTGAGAACTGCGGTAGGGAAGGCGAATAGTTGGTTTGTTGGGAGAATTTTAGGAAAGAGTGGTTCACCCATAAAGGAGACCACATATAGAACGTCGGTGCGACCTATTCTTGAGTACTGCTCGTCTGTTTGGGATCCGTACCAGGTCTGACTGAAGGAAAAAATTGAAGCAATTCAGAAGTGGGCTGCAAGATTTGTAACCGGTAGGTTCGAACACGTTGCGGAGATGCTTCGGGAACTCGAATGTGAATCCCTGAAGGGAAGACGACGTTCTTTTCGAGGAACACTATTGAGAAAATTTAGCGAACCCGCATTTGAAGCTTGCTGCAGAACGATTCTGCTGCCACCAACATACGTTGGGCATAAGCACCACGAAGATACGAGAAATTAGGGCTCATACAGAGACATATAGACAGTCGTTTTCCGCTTGCTCTATTTGTTAGTGGAACACGAAGGGAAATGACAATTAGTGATACAGGGTCCCCTCCGCCACGCATCGTACGATGGCTTGCGGAGTATCTGTGTGGATTTAGACATAGAAGTAGATGTAGATCGATTGTGACCGCGACTGATTTTAACCTTACAGAGTCACATATGTTGACAGACAGTGCGTTTTCTCTCTCACCTTCATAGATCTATACTCAGTGAGCGACAATTATTCTTATCAGATCAGAACAATCTCTTGCGTTCTTTTATAGAGAATCAGTGATCTGTCGTTCATGCTTCCTGTTGCTTTTTTACAGAAATGAATTTCTATTCTTCATTGCATCCTGGACACCTGCATCTTTTCTTCGTACACCAATCCACAACGGGATACTTCACAAATGAAGTTTCATAATGTATCACAAAACAATTTAAGATCCAAAAAAGATGAATTAAAATCACGGCATTGACAGTTACTAGACACATGTCAAGTTTCATGGAGGATGACGTCATGAAGACCTCCGAAAGATTGTGCAGAGCGCAATTTGACAGGCTGTGTTTAGTATGCAGATGCCAAACAGAATTGTGCATGATATTATGATGCTGGCTATGTCTTAACTGGAACAGTGTGTCTGAGAAAGCAGCCCTGTGCTTGCCACGGTGGGTGGTTCCCTGCCGGAGGAGTCCCCATAGCCTCCCTCGCTGGCAAAAAGAGCACCGGTAAATCTGGTTAGTTCGAGCGGAGCCCGATTTATGAAGAATAGGCAGTGCCCAGAACCCGGGCAATGATCGCGTCGGCGGCTATTAAAAGCCGGGATATGTAAATCAAAGGGGGAGAAAAGAAAGGGACGAAACCAATGATATCAGCTGCATCGGAACTTTTATGCGGAATTACCGGCGACGAGTGAAAATGTGTGCCGGACCAGGACTCAAACCCGGGATGTCCTGGTTATTAGGCAGTTTCGTTTTGGTTATTTACTGACTGAGGCCCTTTTAGCGATTTAGCTGAGAGCGACATTCCTCCTTTCCTGCACGGCGTCGAGAAACAGGTGCAGCGAAATCATCTCGCCAGCATGGGAGAATCAGCTGCGTTTGCTCTAAAACTGTCGTTTAGCTAATAGTATTAGCTAATAGTATTGTATCACTCTGGGTAGGATTCTGCTGCATTAGGCTGACCCATCGTGAACGCACTGCTCTGGCCGAATGGCAACTACGTTTCTAAAAATGTACGTCTTGTGAACAAAAGGAGGGAAGTTGCGTGTCCTTTCCCCTGATTTCTCATGGTTTTTGCAACAATTCTTGCCCATCAGACTGGCTACAATATTCCCTCCATGTAGAGTTTTCGGAGCAGAGAGCTGAGGGCGATGTTTACTTACCCACGCAACGTGTGTTGCTCATTTTTATTATATTTGTGGCTTCTTGTCTTAAGGTTGTCCTCAATTACACGAGCTGTCCAGAGAAGCAGATGTTGAGCTCCGTATAGTCTTCCATAGCGTTTTGTCACCCCCTATTGTGTTATCGTCAATTTGTAATCTAATTTTAGCTTTACAGAAATTTTCTCTCTGTTAACCTCATTGAAACTTTAACAAGAGAAGGTATTGTCTGCAGGGAGAGCGACTGTTGAAACCAAGTTTTCGAAAACGGTCACAAGTCGCACTTTGTGTTTTTTATCAACCGGTTTCGTTCTTCAAATGAACAAGATAATGATCAGAATACACACTGTCAAAGATACAAATTGAGACAATACGGAAAACTTACATTGACATTACGTAAAGTACATATTCTGCTTTCTGTATAGTGACTTACGTTCAAAGTTGGCTGACAACGTTTAAGATCGCCTTTAAAGTTGGTTGACATCTCTCAAGATTAATTTGGCTGTTGTATAGTACTTAAACTTACGTTTAAAGGAATTCTGAAGTACAGTAGTAAATGATGACATGACAGTGACAGCGCCAAAGATGAAACTGACCGTACAACAGTACTTGTAACGTGCATGGTATAGTCTGTCCAAAGATAACGTACAACTGGAAATTGAAAATTTGTCGTAAGTTCCTACGGGAGCAAACTCCTGAGGTCATCGGTCGCTAGGCTTACACACTACTTAATCTAACTTTAACTTACGCTAAGGACAACACACACACGCGCCCATGCCCGAGGGAGGACTCGAACCTCCGACGGGGGCAGCCGCGCGAACCGTGGAAAGGCGCAATAGACCTCAAGGTTACCCCGCGCGGCTAATTTACGACTACAGAAACAGAAATTTACATTAACCGCCTCTTTTATAGGCGTGTGTATAGACAAGTGAATAGCAGTTCATTTATGTGCAGCATATTCAACTACAGTTAACACTTCATTTTTACGGTATTACACTGTGTTGGTGTTTGCAAGCTTCCAAACTGAAAATACAGATCGTACAGAAGCACATTAAGCTCTTGTTTGACTTTATCCATCACACCTGCGCTTTAGATGCGATGCGTTGTGCGATCTGTATTTTCAATTAGGAAGTCTGCTAACGTGAACGCATGTAATGCCGTGAAAATGAAGTGTTAAGTGTAGTGGAATATGCTGCACATAAATGTAGTGCTATTCAGATGCCTATACACAGGCCCGTAAGAGAAGCGATTAATGTAACTTTCTGTTTCTGTAGTTATAAATTATCTTTCGACAGACTATAGTGTGGACGTTTTAAGTACTATTGTACAGTCAATTTCATCTTTGGCGCAGTCAGTGTCAATGTCATCATTTACTACTGTTGTTTAAAATAACTTTAAACGTAAGTTTAAGGACTTTAGTATAGCCAAATTAATCATAAGAGATGTTAGGCAACTTTAAAGGCAATCTTTAAGCTGTCAGTCAACTTTAAACTAAATCACACTCCTGGAAGCAGAACATAAAAACTTTACGTAACGTCAATGTAAATTTTCCGTATTATCTCAATTTGTGTCTGCTGCAGTGTATATTTGATGATGCTGTTGTTCATTTGAAGACCGAAAGTGACCGATAAAAAATGCAAAGTGCGACTTGTGACGTCGCGCGGGTTAGCTGCGCGGTCTTGCGCGTCTTATCACGGTTCACACGGCTCCCTCCGTCGGAGGTTCGAGTCCTCCCTCGGGCATGAGTGTGTGTGTGTGTGTGTGTGTGTGTGTGTGTGTGTGTGTGTGTGTGTTTTGTCCTTGGTGTAAGTTAGGTTAAGTTAGATTATTTAGTGTGTAACCCTAGGGACCGATGGCCTCAGCAGTTTGGTCCCCTAGTCCTTACCACAAATTTCCAAATTTCGACTTGTGGCTGTTTTCACAGACTCATTGTCACTCATGTCAATCATTATAGCAACTAAATAACTGTTAATCTCAGCCTTGATTTATATTTCGAGATCCTTTACCTTGTCCTACAATTTGTCCTGATTAGGCGACGCATTATAAAACTAATATAGCAGGTTGTTTTCCCAATTGGTTCACTTCACTGTGTCAGCATTGTCCTTGTGTGCAATGATCCACTACAATTCTAATGCTTACTTTTCTGTCAAATCAAAAAGTATTACATTTGCTCGTATTGTACCAATAGGATTATCTTTGTACAGCTACTGTTTTGTAAGAGCATCGAGTATTATTACATTCATTCGTCTTATATCAGGATGGATTAATTTCTGCTGATATTCACTGTCAAAGTAACGAGCATGGCACATTCTGTAGAAATGTGCCGTACTCTTGAGCGTTATTGCGTGAACGCTTGTACACGGCTCGACCTGCACCACCGAACACACAGACCGGAGGCCTACAATATTTTCGGAACGTAGAAGATCATGCCTCAGCGGCAAAACTTTGCACGTGACTTATTAACACACTGTCAGAAACGATGATTTTTCTGGAAACTTGTTTTGTGACTGTGTCACCTTTCACAGTTTAGGGAGGAAGTATAGTGCGTAGTACGGGTAAAAACCACATGAGTTTAATAACTGTAAGCAAATGAAACAACACGTTTACGGTTACCAAACACTGGCGTGGAAAACTTGAGGAAGACTGTAACATTCGCATGATCTGCCACTGACAAGTCACACAGCTCAGTGAAACTTGGACCATACATAAGAAGAACTTCTACAGTGCAGTAGAGATGGGCAAAGACGTTCACCTTTGGCAACTAGTTCACTGGTGCTCGCTCTTTTTTGGGAACCGTTCATTTTTACTCGTTCACCGTTCATTGTGCTTGGTATATGGTTCTTATGAAAAATTGAAAATTAGTAGTGTAGGTGACTGAAGATGGAAGCCGCCAAGAGGGAGCACTTGCCTTCCAACTGGAATACAGAGTTTTTATTCATAACAGAAATCTCACAAACTTGTAATTTTAGTGATTCTGCAAAACCTCTCGTTTAGCCAACTCTATCGTTATGTGGCTGATCACACGTGCGCACGAAACACCGGTCCCGAGTACAGACTGCTCACCAGTTACGCACGATTTGTTGACCGCTACGAGCAGAATAGTTAAATATGTAATAATTAGGCAGTGAAGAAATAACAGAAAAGCTAATGCAAAAAACTTCTAAACAATAGATAATGATTGGTGATACACCATGAGCAGTCTGTTAATCGGGGTCGATTTTTCTTGCGCCACCCTATACAACTGAAGTAATATTGTAGAAGTTATAGTATTCTCTTGACAAAATGTGACACCAAACACGCGATTATGGAGCGCAGGCTTCATTCGGTTAAGTCGGTCTGCCATCCATAACAATGAACACGCCCTTTTAACTTGAATAACAAAAAGATGGAAAATGGCCACTCGTGTGTGCCGTGCCGACTTCCTTTGCATGTGTAATAACAAAAAAATCTTGCCTTTTTACAAGTATTCCTTCTGCTGTTTATCGAAATAGTGAAGTAAAGTGATATGCCGTTTCGTTACCTGAAAAGGTGTATGTTTTAGATACTACGTAATTTTAATGTAATTTACCTAATTACAAAAAATACATTTTAATTACCGGTCATGGACGCTGAATAGACTACCACGAAAAGAACCAGAAGTTCAGAGTACAAAAAAGGTTTGAAACAGATCTAGAATGGGTGTGGGCGGTGAACAAAACGAACAACAACTCAATACTGAATTATGAGCAGTCGGCAGTGGAACTGCGACGAGTGACCAAACGAGTAAGGACGAGTCAGGCCGAGCGAGACCGAGACCGTGACCAGGACCGATGGGAACGGGACCGAGGCTGGAACGAGACCAGCCGACGTGCCGTTGTGGGAACGAGACCGACCGTTTCCCGTTCCCGGGAACTATAAGTAGAAAGCCGCAACCGAGACCGAGGCAGACGTAACGGGACCGAGGCCGGAACGAGACCTGGACTACCAAAATGGTCCCGTTCAACGTATGGCGTTTCCTCATACAACGAGAGAAGGAAATATGTAATGCATCCGGGAGTATTGCCGAACATGACAGCTCTGGTGGTCCATGTGTTACAGTTTGGGGAGGGGTAGTCTTACGTCGGCATTTTTTCAATCCTCAGTCTTCTGAGGGGTTTGATGCGGCCAACCACGAATTTCTCTGCCGTGCCTACCTCTTCATCTCAGAGTAGCACCTCCGACCTACGTTCTCAGCTATCTGCTGGACATAATTCAATCTCTGTCTTCCTCTACAGCTTTGCCCTCTACAGTTCCCTCCAATACCATTCAAGTTAGTCCCTGACATCTTATCAGATGTCCTATCATCCTGTCCTATCTTCTTGTCAATGTTTTCCATATATTCCTTTCCTCTCCAATTCTGCTCAGAACCTCCTCATCTCTTACCTTATCAGTCCACCTGATTTTCAACATTCGTCTGTAGCAGGGCATCTCAAGTGTTTAGATTCTCTTCTGGTTTTCTCACAGTCCCTGTTTCACTACCATACAATGCTGTGCTCAAAACATACCTTCTCAGAAATTTCTTCCTCAAATTAGGGCCTGCGTTTGATACTACTAGACCCCTCTTGGGCAGGAATCCCTTTTCGCCAGTGCTAGCCTGCTTTTGATGTCCTCCTTGCTCCGTCCATCATTGGTTATTTTGTTACCTAGGTAGCAGATTCCTTAACTTCATGTACTTCGCATCATCAATCCTTATGTTAAGTTTCTCGCTGTTTTCGTTTCTCCTACTTCTCACTACTCTCGTCTTTCTTCGATTTACACTCAATCCATATTCTGTACTCCATTTCATTCAGCAAATCATGTAAATTCTTCTTCACTTTGACACAGGATAGCAATGTCATCAGCGAATCGTATCATAAATACCCTTTCACCTTCAAGTTTAATTCCACTCCTGAATCCTTCTTTTATTTCCATCATTGTTTCTTCGCTGTACAAATTGAACAGTAGGAGCGAAAGACTACATCCCTGTCTTACATGCTCTTTAGTCCGAGCACTTTGTCCGTGTTCTTCCAATCTATATATGCCCTCTTGGCTCTTGTACATATTGTATATTACCCGTTCTCACTATAGCTTACTCGGCACAGTAATATCTGTATGTTTAAACAAGGCACACTCATCAGACAACTTTAATCTGACGCTGTACCTCTTCCTCACGTGCGTCTTTTCAAGGGTGCATTCGGCCATGACGTCTCTTTTGTGGATGGCAATGCGCGACCGCATCGAACTCTGCAGATGCAGTTCTTGGAACGAGAGGATATTCGTCAATTGGACTGGCCTGATCTTTCCTTCGTCTACAGTCCCATCGAGCAAGTGTGGGATGCAAACATACTGGAGCAAGTCCACAACCACCATCGACCCTTCAGCAGTCGTCAACCGCGCTGGTCGAGGAAAGCAACCCTCTACCACAAGAACTCTTTACCAATCTTGTGAGCATGTTACAGGGCATTCAGTGTCGCTCGTGATCACACATCCTAGTAACAATTATGTCCCACCGTTTGTAACTTCCAGGGAACAATCATAAATCGGGGTGGCTTCAGTGTAATTGAATAAAAGTGTCGTTTCTGTCGTATCGTTTGGTATATCTAGCAGATCCCTTCTGTACTAAGCAGTAGCAATTATTTCTACGAGGGTTATTCGGAAAGTAAGGAACGATCGGTCGTGAAATGCAAAATACAGTGAAAATCTGATGAAGCTTTGCACAGATGCGTTGGGCACTGTGTCTAGTATGTCCGTCGATCGCATCACGTCGCTCTTTTCAGTTCTGAGCTCACAGTGACAACGTAAAGATTGTTATAAATTAGCGTCTCCCGCCAAGTAAGAGGGCCTGGCGAAATATTTCGCCTGAAGCTATGCAATACACATAACTTTCATGTGGTTCGTTCTGCACGACAATTCTCGGCCGCACTCTGCAGGGGCAATGAAGATGCTCCTGCAGCATTTTCGATGGGGACTGTTTGATCACCCACAATACAGCCCGTAATTGGCTACCCCTGACGTTCATCTCTGCTCAGACGAACCGCTGGCTTTGAAGACAATATTTTGACACAGGCAACAAATGCAGTCCAGAGTGGAAAATTGTCAGCCGGCCAGAGTGGCTGAGCGGTTCTAGGCGCTACAGTCTGGAATTGCGCGTCCGCTATGGTCGTAGGTTCGAATCCTGCCTCGGGCATGGATGTGTGTGGTGTCCTTAGGTTAGTTAGGTTTAAGTAGTTCTAAGTTCTAGGGGACTGATGACCTCAGAAGTTGTCCCATTGTGCTCAGAGCCATTTTTTGGAAAATTGTCGAAAAGCCCTGGCGGCTGCCTTCTACAACGAAGGAATTGAAAAGTTGGTACAACGCTATGACAGATGTCTACGTCCGTGCGGCGACTGTGTAGAGAAGTAGCTGGAAGGCGTAGCTAACCGTTGCAAATGAAACACTTTTGATTTTCACTGTTGTTTCCATTTCGTGGCCTATCGTTCCTTACTTTCCGAATAGCCCTCGTATGTACCGGCCAAGTTTCATTGAGCTATGTCACTTTGCAATGGAACATCATGCAAAGTTTACCTTCATTGTTAAGTTTTGTGCACCACTGTCTTTATTTGTACGACGTGTTTTAGTGGTATAAACCTCCATCATTATGTGGATATATGTCACTTAATAAGACGTGTACTCGTTTAACCTCTATCACTGATTAATAGCAAAAGATAAATACACAACACTATTTCAGCTCAAGGCTCGAAATTTAGTACAGGTCTTCGATTGCAAAGATGAACAGAAATGTAAATGTAATCATCTCCCATGGTAAGAAGCTACTCTTTCTGTGGTTTTTATATCAAATGCGCCTTTCACTCACTGAAAGCAATGATAGAGGCTACAAACTAATAAGTAGATCGAAAAGATAAAATCGATTAATGATTATGATGCACATTCTCTAATGCAATATTATACAAAATAAATAATCGTCTGTAATACCAAAACAAATGGAACCTTTTAGATAGCTGACAAGTAAAAAAAAAAAAAAATCGTTCGATGTACAGACTACGGACACTTTTCAGATATGTTTATCAACACAACAACGTAAAGTTCGCGAGAATCGTTTTAATACAACAAGTAAAATAACAAAACTCCCGTATCATCTCGATTGTATGTCGTATGTGCCTATTGTGTACATTAATGACCTCGAGGACAGTATTACTCTTATCTTAAGAATTGTTGCTTCCCAGCAACGCGTCCCTGCGGTTTACTTTGCATCTACCTGCTGCAGTCGCCGGAAATCTCTCTAGCGGCTAGCGAGTTACGTTATGAATAATTTTGTCTCCGGGAGTGATTCGGTGCGCCAGTTGTAACACGACAAAAGCAAAGAGCCACTCGCTAAGAACAGGACGCTCTAAGAGGGGAAGAGAGAAAGAAAGAGAGAGAGAGAGAGAGAGAGAGAGATGAAGCACGCTTTCTTGCAGTGAATTTTGCATCAGTTCGCGGTAACTCTGATGCTCGCAAGCGATTTTCTAGAAATTCGCTACAGAGAGATAGACGGCCAATGGGCGTCTCTTGGAGAGATTTACTACATGATCTCCTCAGTGCCAACAAGCATGGAGTCCAGAAACATGGATCATGTGAAACCCAACTCGCACTTTTTTCGCACAACACACTGAAAGCTTGAGATCAAGGCAGTCAGATAGATGCAGTATTTCTTGATTTCCGAAAAGCATTTGTCTCAGTACCACAACTGCAGTTGTCAGAAGTACGATCATATAGGAAATCAACTGACTCTTCGGTAGGAAGGATGCAGCACGTTATCTTGGATGGAGGGTCATTGTCAGACGTAGAAGTAAATTCAGGTGTTCCCCAGTTAAGTGTATTGGGACTTTCGCTGTTAATGTTGTACATTAATGACATCGCAGACAGTATTAATAGTGAGCTCAGGTTTTTTGCAGATGATGCTGTTTGTTATCTATTATGAAGTGCTATCTGAAAGAAGATGCATAAATATTCAGTCAGATCTTGATAAGACTTCAAAGTGGTGCATAGTTTGCTGGCTTGCTTTAAATGTTCAGAAATGTAAAATCGTGTACTTCACAAAACGAAAACACGTTCTCTCCTATGACTATAATGTGAATGCGTCACTGTTGCAATCGGCCAACTCATACAAATATCTGGATGTAATACTTTATAAGGATAAGAAAAGGAATAATCACATAGGCTCAGTCATGGGGAAGGTAGGTGGTAGAATACTGGGCAAGTGCAGTCAGTCTACAACGGAGATTGCGTCTCATTCTAGAACCTAGCTCAAGTGTGTCGGACTAGTACCAAATAGGACTAACAGGGGATATTGAACACACACTGCTATAGGCATGCGTATTGACATACAGGGATATGTGAACAGGCAGAATAATCCGCTGCAGTAAGGAACACCTACATAAGACAACAACTGTCTGGTGCAGTTGTTAGATTGGCAACTGCTGCTACAATGGCAGATTATCAAGATTTAAGTGAGTTTGAACATGGTGTTACAGCCGGCGCCCAAGCAATGGGACGCAGCATCTCCGTGGTAGCAGTGAAGTGCGATTTTCCAGTACGACAATTTTACGATCGTACCATTAATATCAGGAATCCGATAAAACATCAAACCTCCAACACCGCTGCGGCCAGTATAAGGTCTTGCAAGAATGGGACCAACGACAACTGAAGAGAATAGTTCAACATGGCAGAAGTGCAACCCTTCCGCAAACTGCTGCAGATTTCAGAGCTAGGTCATCAACAAATGTCAGGGTGCGAACCATTCAATGAAAAATCATCAATATGGGCTTTAAGAGCTGAAGGTCCACTCGTGCACCCTTGATGACTGCACGACAGAAAGCTCTACCCTTCGCCTGGGAGCATCAACAGCACCATTGGACAGTCGATGACAATAAACATGTTGTCTGGTCAGATGAGTCTCGTTTCAAATTGAATCGAGCATATGGATGTGTACGGGTATGGAGACAATCTCATGAATCCACGGACCCAGCATCTCAGCAGGCTATGTAATGGCGTGGGGCATGTGCGGTTGGAGTGACATAGGACCCCTATACATCTAGATATGACCCTGAAATGTACGCTACTGGCCATTAAAATTGCTACACCACGAAGATGACGTGCTAAAGACGCGAAATTTAACCGTCAGGAACAAGAAGCTGTGATATGCAAATAATTAGCTTTTCAGAGCATTCACACAAGATTGGCGCCGGTGGCGGCACTTACAACGTGCTGACATGAGGAAAGTTTCCATCGATTTCTCATACACAAACAGCAGTTGACCGGCGTTGCCTGGTGAAACGTTGTTGTGATGCCTCGTGTAAGGAGGAGAAATGCGTATCATCACGTTTCCGACTTTGATGAAGGTCGGATTGTAGCCTATAGCGATTGCGGTTTATCGCATCGCGACATTGTTGCTCGCGTTGTTCGAGATCCAATAACTGTTAGCAGAATATGGAATTGGTGGATTCAGGAGGGTGATACGGAACGCCGTGCTGGATCACAACGGCCTCGTATCACTACCACTCGAGATGACAGGCATCTTATCCACATGGCTGTAACGGATCGTGTAGCCACGTCTCGATCACCGAGTCAACAAATGGGGACGTTTGCAAGACAGCAGCCACCCGCACGAACAGTTCGACGACGTTTGCAGCAGCATGGACTATCAGCTAGGAGACCGTGGCTGCAGTGACCCTTGACGCTGTATCACAGACAGGAGCGCCTGCGGTGGTGTACTCAACGACGAACCTGGGTGCACGAATGGCAAAACGTCATTTTTTCGGATGATTCCAGGTTCTGTTTACAGCATCATGATGGTCGCATCCTTGTTTGGCGACATCGCGGTGAACGCACATTGGAAGCGTGTATTCGTCATCGCCATACTGGCGTATCACCCAGAGTGGTGGTATGGGGTGCCATTGGTTACACGTCCTTGGACACCTCTTGTTCGCATTGACGGTTCTTTGAACCGTGGATGTTACATTTCAGATGTGTTCCGACCCGTGGCTCTACCCTTCATTCGATCCCTGCGAAACCCTACATTTCAGCAGGATAATGCACGACCGCATGTTGCAGGGCCTGTACGGGCCTTTCTGGATACAGAAAATGTTCGACTGGTGCCCTGGCCAGCACATTCTCCAGATCTCTCATCAACTGAAAACGTCTGGTCAATGGTGGCCGAGCAACTGGCTCGTCACAATACGCCAGTCACTACTTTTGAAATGTGGTATCATGTAGAAGCTGCATGGGCAGTTGTACCTGTACACGCCATCCAAGCTCTGTTTGACTCAATGCCCAGGCGTATCAAGGCCGTTATTATGGCTGGAGGTGGTTGTTCTGGGTACTGATTTCTCAGGGTCTATGCACCCCTACTGCATGAAAATGTAATCACATGTCAGTTCTAGTATAATATATTTGTCCAATGAATACCTGTTTATCATCTGCATTTCTTCTTGGTGTAGCAATTTTTATGGCCAGTAGTGTAGCATCCTGTCTGACCACATCCATTCCTGTCCATTGTGCATTCCGTCGGACTTGGACAATTCCAGCAGGACAATGCGACACCCCACACGTCCAGAATTGCTACAGTGTGGTTCCAGGAACTCTTTTCCAACTTTAAACACTTCCACTGGCCACCAAACTCCCCAGACATGAAGAGTAGTGAGCATATCTGGGATACCTTGCAAAGTGCTGCTGTTCAGACGATATCTCCACCCCTTGTATCGTTACGGATTTATGGATAGCCCCACAGTAGTTTTGGTGTCAGTTCCCTCCAGCCCTACTTCAGACATTAGTCCAGTCCACGCCATGTCGTGTTGCGACACTTCTGCTTGCTCACGGGGGTCGTAGATGATAGTTAGGCAGGTGTACCAGTTCCTTTGGCTCTTCAGTGTACAAAGACAGGGGCAGCACGAATGGTCACAGGTTTGTTTGATCCGTGGTAGAGTGTCACAGAGATACTGAACGAATTGAACTGGAAGACAAAAACGTAAACTATCCTGGTAAATTTTGCTAACAAAGTTTCAACGACAGGGTCGACTCTAGAAATATGCTACAACCGTCTACATGTCGCTCACATAGGGATCGTGAGGATAAGATTAGATTCATTACTGCATTCAAACTATCATTTTTCCCGCGCTCTGTACGTGAATGGAACGGGAAGAAAACCTAGTGACTTGTACAAGCAGTGCTTGCCATGCACCTCAAGTTGTTTTGCAGTTTATGGATGCAGATGTAAATGTCAGTTACGTCAGTTTTATGAATGTTTCCACTCTCTAGGTCATTTATTTCATTCATTCCACTTCCGTTGAGGGTCGGTCGGTCGGTCGGGTCGGTCGTTGGCGCGGCCGCAGTAGCCTCCTCCAGCGCTGTCAGAGCCAGGGCGGCAGCCGGCGCGAGGAGGTGGCGCAGTGGCGAGTCGGCGATAGTACAGCGCTGCAATCGCACTGGCCAGGGTGACAGCCGGCGTGAGGAGGTGGCGCAGAGGCCAGTGCGAATGCAGTGCTGTACTATCGCCGACTCGCCACCGCGCCACCTCCTCGTACCGGCTGTCTCCCTGGCTCTGGCAGCTCCAGGACGCTGGCACAGAGAGTGCGGACGCAGGTGCAGAGATCAAAAAAAAATTTAATATGGATGGGATGGACATCATGACACACTCTTTCAGTAAAATGGAATGCAAACAGTTCCAAAAATTTAGCAATGTTCCTTTCTTTTTCACATAGCCCTAGCAGAACTTCTGTTCACCCAACAAAGCTTTTTTTGTTAATTAACCGCGAATTTTTAAGGTTCCTGTACTTCGATTAAACTATGTTTTACACATATTCCTTAAAATGTTGTTGTTATTGTTAATTAAATTTTACTAGTTCAGTGAAATTGTACGATCGTACGGTGGCTAAATGAGTTTGCAAATAATGTAGCCAAACTGTTTTTATTATTTGATTAATGATAGCAATACTATACCACATACAGACAATTTCACTGAATAAATAATATTTTCATGAATCGTTATCAAAATAATTGGGTTGCGTGTTAATGTGTTTGTGAGATCGGAAATTTAATTACATGACTTTAACTTGGCTGTTCAACGCATTAATTCACATAATGAAAGTCGTCATGCTTCAGACGTAGTACTTTGCGTATAGACCTCTATTTATACATCACATTTTCATAATTGTTCTTGTGCATTTTATGTCGCTGTTCTACTGGCACTATAGTGCATACCGTTGGTTGTATTGTGTTTGTCATTTTGGGTGTTTGAAGTACGTTTGTCTGTATGCTACACTTCATACATTGTTATATGATGTTATTTGCAATTCTGTTCTTCAGCTATTGTTTTAGTTATTGTATGAAGTACGGTGTCTGTCCATTAAGGTTTTCTCTTTCACTGTAATGGCATATGCATGTTTATCATAATTTTGCTATATAGTGCTGTTTGTAACTCTGCTCCGATGTCATTGTAATCACTGCCACCAGCTGTCTGGTATTTGTCCGATTGTGCTTTTATTTTACTTTAAAACTATGTTCATATGTTAACTTCGTAATTTTGTACTATTGTTCTTTTTGCGCCTATGTTTCTTTGGCACTTTATAACCGTTTTTGGCTGTATGGTCCTTGTAACCCAAAGCCAAAATAAATATATAAATAAAATAATAAAACAGACGTAGTACAGGGCAGGGACTAATTCCACGCGACACCTTAAAATGATTGGCAAATTCGTCACAAAAAGTGCAGGGGTCCAGGTCTCCAGCTTTGCAAGAAGAAAAATGATTAAACAAAAAATGGTTCAAATGGCTCTGAGCACTATGGGACTTAACATCTATGGTCATCAGTCCCCTAGAACTTAGAACTACTTAAACCTAACTAACCTAAGGACATCACACAACACCCAGTCATCACGAGGCAGAGAAAATCCCTGACCCCGCCGGGAATCGAACCCGGGAACCCGGGCGTGGGAAGCGAGAACGCTCCCGCACGACCACGAGCTGCGGACAAAGATTAAACAATCTGCACTGGTAGTAACGCGCAATGACGATGGACTGCCGCGCCCCAACGATGCTGTTTTCGCTCCGTTGCAGATAATGCTAGAATTCTGAAAACTAGGAATTACTTGGCACAGGTTTCACACTTCTATAAATAAAACGCAACTGATATTTTAACTTATTGTCTATTTGACATCAGCTCAGTAAATTACATTACATTACGTTACTAACGTGGATAAGTACTACACGTAATAACGTTTCGAAAGAAATCATACACACACACACAAACGCACGCAAGCACACACACACACACACACACACACACACACACACAGAGAGAGAGAGAGAGAGAGAGAGAGACTGCAGATGTACAATTATCAGTGCAACAATAAAGTTCATTTTTCAAATATATCATTACTGTCTTTGTTTCTTAAACAATTAATTTTCGTAATTATTCGCATAAAACACTGCCTCTACATATGTAATAGTAACACGACTTATTTTTGTCCGCTCAAATCACTTGCAAAAAATATTACTATTACATTTTGATATGGGGACTCATCGCCCCTGGTATGCTAATAGCCCACATTTTCTCCGTTTGTTATTGGCAGTCCACTGTTGTCCGTAGTATTCACCTTATCAGTTTACATTCATTTAAGTTCATTTGTTACATTCGTTTAAGGTCTAGCTTTTCAATGGTTTACTTTATGACTATTGCTGCTCCACGAATTTTTATTGCAGCTTGATCATACGTGCTAGATTTATGGATAGAGATTTTTTATTTGGTTGCTGTATAGCTCCCCCATTGGGGTGAAGATCAATGGGAAACCCAAGAAAACCACGACAGAGCCCGTCTGTACTACTTTCTATTCTAGGTTTTACTCTGCATTCCGTTAAAAATTTAAGAAATACATAATTCACATAAAGTATGCTTTCAAATATTTCTATACTGTTTACATAAATGAAATGAAATGAGCATATGGCATCGATGGCCGCGAGACCTATGCGGGAAAATTCGGCCGCCGAGTGCAAGTCTTATTCCAGTCGACACTACAGTGGGCGATTTGCGTGCCACTAATGAGGATGAAATGATGATGACGACAACACAATACCCAATCCGCGAGTGGAAAAATCTCCAACCCGTCCGGGAATTGAACCCGAGCCTGCTTGCATAGGAGGCAAGCACGTTACCACCCAGCCCTTTCTTTCTTTTTTTTTATTTCGTTCGTTATTGATCGTTGTGTTTGGTCGTTGCGGACCTCACATGACATCCTTTCAAGTTCGTTGTTGATCCTTTCACTCTTCTTCTTCTTTATCGTCGCCTTGTCCCACATCACGTAGGGTCGGCATTGCTCTTCAGGATCCTTCTTTTTCCTTCTTCCATCCTTTCTCGCTTAGGTCCCCGGATATCTTATCCTTCCACCTCATCTTCGGTCTTCCTCTCCTCTCGCTCCTTCAATCTTTATATCTTCAACTCTGTTTCGGATATACTCTTCCCCTTTCCTCTTTAAGTGTCCATATCACCTTAGTCTGCCCTCTTGTATCTTTTTCATCATGGGTCCCACTTTCACAGCTCCTTGTTACCCCACACATCCACCTCAGCATCTTCATTTCCGCCACTTCCATCTTCCTTTCCTGGGCTACTGTGATTGGCCATGTCTCTGCCACATATATCATAGCAGGCCTTACCATCGACTTGTACACTTTCCCTTTCAACCCAATGCTCACCGTCTTGTCACACAACACTTCACACATTTTCCTCCAGTTGTTCCAACCGCAATTTATTCGATGTTTTATCTCGCTTTCCAGTCCTCCCTGCCGGCCGGGTGGCCGAGCGGTTGTAGGCGCTTCAGTCGGCAACTGCGCGACTGCTACGGTCGCAGGTTCGAATCCTGCCTCGGACATGGATGTGTGTGATGTCCTTAGGTTAGTTAGGTTTAAGTAATTCTAAGTTCTAGGGAACTGATGACCTCAGATGTTAAGTCCTATAGTGCTCAGAGCCATTTGAACCAGTCCTCCGTCCCTCTGTATGTACTGCAACGTCCCCTTAGAACAATTATACAGGACTGTGCTTAAACTGACACACAATATTTTTAGCGCAACGCAATCTGACTTTCAAAAATCCCTACAAAAGAATGGCCCTGACTAACATTAACCTGTACCTTTCACAAATCACTTACCTCACAAAAATCTTCGTTACTCAAGCTACTGCAATACAGCGAGCGCCACTACTGCCAGCTAAATGAAAGATTCAAACTACGGAAAGCACTAACTACTGATAGGCATAGTTAGCAAATGAAAGATTTTAATAGAGAACAAACAATGTATTTACCTTAATAGTCATCAAAAGTCATAATATATACAGCAGTTCATGACATCGAGTCATACAAATTTCAAAACTCCGCCATCTCTCTCCCCACATCCACCACTGCTGGTGGCTCACCTCCAACTGCGCAACGCTACGCGCTGTTCACATCCAGCTGCCGCTGCCCAACACTACAATGGCAGACAACAATGCAAACTAGCCACAACTGCACACAGCACAGCCAGTGATTTTCATACAGAGCGCTATGTAACGTTGCCAATAAGAAAACATAAACAGCCTACTTACATAGCCCCCATGCTCCCCACAAAAAATTTTACAAATTGTTTTGGGCAGTAGCCAATAACGATTTGATAAAATATTCCATAATTACAATAACAAAGAAATCAAATGCACACACTTATTGATACAATGTTGGTCAAAAGCTAAAATTTTCTCACAGTCCATAAAGACGGTCCTGATCGTTTATCACAGTAAAATAGCAGTGTTTTTCTCAGAGTCTGAGCAGTAAAATAAAATGCTCACAGAAGTAGTGGATTTCCATGCTGTCTTGAAGAAGTAGTGTTGTCCTTCCAACAGGAAGAGAGTGCTGACTCTTGACATGCAGACAGGTAATGGGCCACAACAGAGCAAACCCACAGCAGAGACAGTCGAAGTTTTGAAGAATACTGGTAAGTAGGTCATCACAGAGCAGACCCACTGTAGTCCTGGTAGAGATTGTGGTATTGGTGGGCCACCAGAGGTGCAGACCCACTGCAGTCCTTGTAGAAATAATGGTACTGGTGAGTCAGCAAAGGTGTAGTCCCACTTGTAGAAATGGCCAGCAGCCATCTGTTGTGACTATGCAGGTGCACAATCACCATTGAAGAGTCTTGCGGATAATATAGCAAGTCCATAACCACCACTTGTGCACTCACAAAGTTTTTGGAATTGTCCTTAGAACCAGCAACGCTTTTATCCAGTCCCTTGCTGAATTATTAACACACGTGTAAACACTAACAGTCCCTACTTCTCACATATTGTCCATATACTATGACCAACAGAAACGTGTGCAGTGAAATGTAACTTACAAGTTAATAACATGATGAACTGATGAACTGGTGTCAATTACAATTTTATAACATAAGAATACAATTATAAAGGTACAAAATACATCATTAAAGAACATAACAATACAGATAACATTTGTAGTACAGGCTTTACAACAGAATAGAAATAAACATATACATCAATGTTACAGGAATTATGAGATAAGTAGATACATAAAAGATCAGAATAACTTTTGAAACATCAACTTTACACATGAGCATTAAAACAGAAACAGAATACATAATGTCTAAGCATATTTACAAGGTAAATAACATATTATTAATGCAAATTATATTTGAGGATAACAGTATTCCTCATCATAGTGAATGTAGCTTAGTATTAGAAGAAGAAAAAATTCTATGAAACTACACAGAGACAGGAAGAAAACAAATACACAAGGGTACACAAACACATAGTGGGATAACACAAAAGGAAAGGACAGGGTTTGTTTTCAGTGTAACATTTGGTACTGCAGTCCAACCCAAAACTTCATTCCATAGATCTTTCGTCTTATTTCAACCTTTGCTTCCAACAAAAAAAAATCCTATCCAAGCATGCTTTCTGTATTTTTCTCGTATAACCTCTCAGTGCATTTCTTCAAATTCATCGCAACTCATTCTCTTATAGGCTACCCCCTCTTAAGCTAACTTAAATCTACTGAGCTCAGATGCTAAACTAAGGGACGAGGCAATGCAGCAGCACAAAACAATTAACACAAACATCAATGACAAAAAATTTAAATAGGCAAAGCAATTGCAATATTACAACTAACATAAGGCACTGCATGGGGGCTTAATTATATATATAATGATTGAAAATATTTTTTTTAGTTAAGCTGTATGTCCGATTACGCAGAGTCTCGTAATCGGTTGGCCCTGACTAGTATTATTACGCCATCTGACTGCAACCAACAACGTAAGAAAATTTTCGTAAACACAGTTAATTAATTAAGTCCCCAGCAACTATAAAACCTACAAAATCCAAGCACAAATGTAACTGTTCTGTATGTGGGAGTGTGACTCAACGTCCACATCTGGCACGGTTCTTCTCCAACAAGACAAGAATTTTTAAATACCAATTATACTGACGTGACAAAGAAAATTAGAAAAACTATAATTACGCAAGAAAACCAGAATTCACTCTAATACAAGAACACAAGCCAGATGCTTTGTTGACTGAACCTGTAGTGACGCATTATTTCAGACACACAATTAATAAAAGAACATTGTAGATTTTACCTTCATATATATTGACGAAATGCACTCATTACAATAACATCTGCTATCTCTCCCATCAAAATAACTGCATAAAACATGGCACAACACTCTTTACTACAACATCTTACTCCGACTTCACAACAGGCACTGACTGCTATGAACTCTCGACAACCACTGTCCTCTCCGATCTCTTAACAAGCACTGACTGCCATGAGCTCTTAACACGCACTGTGGAGGCGGCTTAATAGTACTCTTTGGCGCAATCTCTGGCGCAGTGGCACAGTGTAGCCACCTTTCATATGCCCCTCCTCCACAGGCCAGAATTTGATGGTATTTTTGCCAGCATTGGTGGTGAAAATACCACCAAATTCGTCCAGAAAAATACAGACAAAAATAAAAGATAATATTAATACCTAAATATCACATAATTAGTTAAAAATTTTGGCTTTGCACTGACCTTACAGTAACCTAATATATGAAATACAGTAAGCAATACAACTTCTTTTCATACATGTGACTTTACATAATAGTTTACACAATATACAAAAAATCAGTTTATACAAATGTTCACATAAAATGCTTTCAATGATTAGTTTATACAAAAAAAAAAAAAAATACTAACAGGTGACATCTTTTCAGTAGAAGCAGTCCATCAGTTGCACCCAGTAAAGTTTAGCAGGTACACCCAGCAACAAGTCACATTAGTTCAGTAGAAGCAATCCATCAGATGCACCCAGCAATGTTGAGTTGGTGCAAACACCAATAAGTGACTTCATTTCAGTACAAACAGTTCCATCTGTTGCACCCAGCAACGTTGAGAGCGGGTGCAGACACCAACAAGTGACCATCATTTCAGTAGAAGCAGTCCATCAGTTGCACCCAGCAATGTTGAGAGCAGGTGCAGACACCAACAAGTGACACCATTTCCGTAGAAGCAGTCCATCAGTTGCACCCAGCAAAGTTTAGCAGGTACACCCAGCAACAAGTCACATTAGTTCAGTAGAAGCAATCCATCAGATGCACCCAGCAATGTTAAGCAGGTGCAGACGCCAACAAGTGACTTCATTTCAGTAAAAGCAGTTCACCAGTTGCCCCAGCAATGTTGAGAGCAGGTGCAGACACCAACAAGTGATACCATTTCAGTAAAAACAGTCCATCTATGGCACCCAGCAATGTTGAGTAGGTGCAGACAGCAAAAAGTAACATCATTTCAGTAGAAACAGTTCTAACAGTGGCACTCAGTAAAGTTCAAGAGGTACACACAGCAACAAGTCACATTAGTTCAGTAGAAGCAGTCCATCAGAGGCACCCAGCAATGTTGAGTAGGTGCAGACACCAACAAGTGACATCATTTCAGTAGAAGCAGTCCATCAGAGGCACCCAGCAATGTTGAGTAGGTGCAGACAGCAACAAGTGACTTCATTTCAGTAAAGACAGTTCATCAGTTGCACCCAGCAATGTTGAGTGCAGGTGCAGACACCAACAAGTGACACCATTTCAGTAGGAGTAGTCCATCAGTTGCACCCAGCAATGTTGATCAGGTGCACACAGCAACAGGGGACATCTCTTCAGTAGAAGCAGTCCATCAGTGGCACCCAGCAATATTGAGTAGGTGCAAACAGCAAAAAGTCACATCTCTCAGCAGAAGCAGTTCCACAAAATTCACTAGCACTGATCACATTGTTTATCAGAGTTTATGAGCAGAAATTAAACATGTCCTAGTGGCACCAATCATGTAAAAAAGGTACAAATAACAGTCCATAATTTTTTAGAATCACTGATCACACAGTTCATCAGCAGAAATTAAACACGACCAAATGTCACATATCATGTTGAAAAAGTGCAGGTAACAGTTCAGAATATTTATCTTCACTAATCAGACAGTTCAGGCATGAACAATAGTTTGAATGCACATACAAATGCTTTTACAGTAACATACAAATCATAACAAACACACAAATGATGTCAGATAATTGTCCTATTAACTATTACAATACACAAATACCAGTAAACCTATAATATTCATGGGTGTCAGTGCAAGCCACTACAAACAAATAAAATAATATTTAGGAGATAGGTGGGTAAGATTAGGAAAGGAAAACACACAGAACACACTCACTCATCTCTCATCCACATTAAGTACTACTGTGTAACTGAATAGTGTTAATTGTGTAAATGAAATTCTGTCTAAATCTGATGTTCATCATGTGTATCAAGTAGTACTGGCAGCAATGTATAATAGTCAATAATAGTTAGTCAACGTCATAGTCATCATGTCAAGACCAATGTTTGCCAAGCCAGATCAAAATGTACTGTTGTTGAACAACTGTCAGTGAGCCAAGATATGCAATTACTTCCTCTCTTCAAAAAAAAGGTATATACTGCTTAGTTATTTAACAAAGTGTGTGTATAGACTATCTTCCTTCTATTTTAGTGTTCTAGTCTGCTATCTTCATCCTCCTTGTTCCATAAGACCAACAAAAAAAATATGCTCCTCACTTACTTTACCTCTTATAGACCAAAACTCCAATAATCATCAGCATCATATAATCTCAATACGTCACTAATACTTCTTCAATACGTCGATACATATAACTCTTATCATCAATATCATTTACCTTACCTCTTGTCCACAAAAACTCCAATAATCATCAACTTCATATACTCTCAATACCTCAATAATACGTCGATAAATGTGAACCTTTTGCCAATATCATCTCACTTCCAACACAACTCTTTCCTCTAGTCAGTCTCCTCAAACAAGTACAGATAAAATCCTAATGCAAACCTCATCTTCCCATACAATCCGAAGACACAGTGTCCACACACAACCTCTGTGTAATCCATCTGACCCAAATTTTCTACTCATTATAAATTATAAGATACATTTTGGTTCCTTGTCCATCATTAAATAAAAGAAATGCATACCTGACCTCTAACAGACTTAGTTCGAATAACTCTCAGTAATTAAGTACGATTACGGAGTGTGAATGATCGTAATATTTCACAGTGTGTACACCACTTCAAGAATGATAGCAGAAGCAAACATGTGGAGTATTTCTTGTGTCAAGTGTCACTTCCTATTTCAATTGCTCACGAAAAATGCAGTGTAATAATTGTTAATGGTCTAAACATAGTTTTGGTATGTCATGTCGTTAGCTTCCTTCCTATTAGCATAAATTTATACAGCTTCCATAAAACCTCAGCTCATGTGACTTCAACGAAGTTCTTGTACCAATGTCGTTCGTCGAATTATAGCAGTTCATTTTCTTACCTTAAAAATATAAGGCACTGAGCGTAAGCAAAACTTGCAATAGCGAGTAAATATACCAGTAGAGAACAGAATGTCAACAAGTGGATGCAGCACAATTCCTACAACGAGGCTCTGCCAAGCGAACAATCTATAATTAATCCAATAGTGTGACCTAAACTCTATGTTTATACACAGTACATCAGCATTTCTATACACCAAATTAAAGAGCAGTTATGGCAACAAAACAGAAATATGTAAATATGCAATCCATACAAAAAGCAGTAAACATATATCTTACGTAATAAACAGGTCATTAGCAACATATCAGCATAAGCAAATAAATGTTCATATGTCATCTTAGCAAGTAAACATGGAGGCGCAAGCAGATAAATCACAAAGTATAACTTACATACCTATACACATCAGCACAATAAATCAGGTTACAATTATAATTTAAATAAATAAGCACAGCAGGCACATAATTAAAAAAATAAGACATGAGTGAAAAAGCAGTGCAGCCAAGCGATGCATAATATATACAAGTCACAACCCAGTTCATTAATCAATAATTGTCAAAATCAGTAAATGTACACAAGCACGTCGCTTCACAAGTAAATTCATAGAACATGAAATTAGCACAAAGTATGAATCACGTAATCGCGAGCAGCAAATTACGTCTAAAGTACGTACCTAGGTGGAAATTTGTTACCTGAAAATAAACTCAATTAATAGTTACCTTTTTTTTTTTTTTTTTTTTTTTTTAGTTAATTAGTTTCTTCTTCGAAATTACATTCTTCCTGAAATTTTCTCGATAGCAGGTCGTCTTAACGTCGGACACGCACAGAATTTACCTGTAGTTCTTAAATGCTTTATACAACCGTATCCTGAAAAATACTGAATGTTAATAACAGAATTCATCAAGTCACTATAGCTTTACACTGAATTTAATCGGAGAAATTAGACTGTGTGTTTGTTTACGGCTGTCAGTGCATTCGCACTGAGCGCTCGATCAGCTGTAGGCGCGTGACGTAGGAAGCTATTGTTCGCGGTCAACGACTGCCTTGTGCGGCGCGCAGACTTGACTGTTGCTTTGAGTATGTGCCGCCGCCAAAACACAGCGCGGTATCCTTGTACTCTCCGCATGTTTACATGTAGCTGTTAGTTTCTCTAAAGTATGTTATTCCACAAAAATTTTAACGTTTGATATATGATGTATTCCTTTAGAGCGTCGAGATTTAAGAGTTTCTACTTCGACAGTGTTATCATGAATAATTTTGCGAATTCTGTATGGACCGTTATAAAGCAGAAAAAATTTGCGACACAAGCCTTTTCCTTTATGAGACAAACAGTGGGACTTAATTAATACTTTTTGACCAACTGAAAAAGTTTTTAAACGACCAGGACGTTTAGCTGATTTCTCTCTTCTAGCAGCCGCAGATGCAATATTTTGTAGAGCCAGGTTAACAACTTCAGAATGCCTCAGTTTCCGTGAAGGCGGAAAAGGAACGATTTCAGAAATGCGATTTGTCGGTGCTTTATTTTTTAATATCAATATAGGCGGTAAAGAAGTTGAGTCATTAGGGAGTTCATTCAGAATGTTTTGAAAAATATGAAGATACTGATCCCACGTTCTGTGATTCTGATGACAATAAAGTCGACACAATTTATTGATTTCCTTCATCCATCTCTCTGAAGCATTAGATTGAGGGTGAAAAAGTGAAATGAAGATTGGTTTAATTTTACGACGCTGTAGAGTACGAAGCCAAATTTTAGAACGAAAC
Organism: Schistocerca piceifrons; assembly: GCF_021461385.2. Lineage (NCBI taxonomy): Eukaryota > Metazoa > Arthropoda > Insecta > Orthoptera > Acrididae > Schistocerca > Schistocerca piceifrons. Next base: position 127,421,324 of record NC_060146.1, read on the forward strand.
TGTGATCCATTATCTGATATAACCTTGTCAACATGACCAACTTCTTTAAGAAAATGTTTGATGAAAGCGTTAGATACTGAACGAGCTGTTGCTTTGCGTAACGGTGTAAAACACACATATTTTGATGTCAGTTCCACTGCTACGAAAATGTACGCAAAACCATTAGTAGAACGAACCACTGGACCGAACAAATCGACTGCAGCCATCTCCTTTAATTTCGCTGGAATGATGGGAAACAACGGTGCTCTGTGAGAAATCGTTGGAGGCTTAGCCATTTGACATAATTTGCATTTGGCAAGAACAGATCGAATACGTTTTTCCATATTACTGAAGTAACAATTTTCTCGTAATTTATGAAAGCATTTTCTGGGACCAAAGTGCGCATAACTGAAATGCGTATACCAAATCAATTTATTGACCCACTCATCAGGAATACAAACTAACCAAACGGAGTTGTCGACCGATTTTCGTTTAAAAGAACTTTCCAGATAGATCGCAAAAACAAGGTGTGGCCAAATCGTCCAATCTAACAAAGCGTCGAAGAAAATTACAGAGACCAAGAAAACTACGAACATCACGTTTTGTAGTAGGAACGGCATAATTACGAATAGCGTCTAATTTCTCTGGATCAGGAAGAATACCTTCTGTAGAAATAATGTGACCGAGAAATTTCACCTGAGAACGACCAAATTCAGATTTTTCCAAGTTCACTGTCATGCCAACTCGTGCAAAAATACGTAATAATGAATCCAAAATTTTGTTGTGCTCACTCCAAGAACGTTTAGCAATAAGAATGTCGTCAACATAAGAAGTAATGTTGTCACGAAGATAAACAGGTAAAATTTCATTTAGACGACGAATGAATGCTGCAGAAAATATAGTAAGTCCAAACGGTAAATTCCAAAGTCACTTTTGGGTAAAACAGTCATATCCGGTTATTGTTCACTTACTCACTAGATAGATTGATAGTAGAAGAGTTGTTTTTGACAGATGCAAAGAATAGTAAAAGAGTAGGCAGCGGTACAGAAAGCTAAAAGAGAAACAGCACCACTACAGCTCGGGGCCCTATGCTCGCTACGGCACATATTCACTTAGAGTTGTGAATCCCCTGAGGACCTTAATAGCCGCACATTATTTCTAATTTGTGACTTAGTGGCAACTTTGGCGGAAGTGTGTACGCAAATTGACCTGACCTTGAACATGGATGTATGTCATTCTTATCATTGCGGAAGATCTTAAATTTCCGAACAGTTAAGAAGTGTTTATAGTCAAAGTTTTCGCCTCGTGGCGACAAAGACCTACCGCGTCTGTCCCAGTCTGAATGTCGATTATTGTTAAGTTCGCGCGCCTGGCGCTCTCTTGTCGCATCCCGTAAATGAAACAAATTATTTTCTTCACACCCTTCTGCTAAACTAACACTTGTCAATTTATCTGAGATCTCCTCAACTCTTTCCGATGAGTCACTTAATTGTTCTTTCTGTTTATTTACGTCTTCTGTAAATGTCGCGACTCGGGTTTCGGTGTTGTCACATTTAGTAGTTAACTGTTCACACTGTTGCGTTAAGTTATTTATTCTGTCATTTGGTACGGATTCCTCGATTCTTTCAATTATTTCTTCCTTACCGTTTGCACGTTGTAAATTTAACTCTGAAAATTTCTGTACTATCACGCGATCTTTTTCTTCCTGTTCTCTGTCCTGTTCCTCTTGTCTGATTTCTGTTGAAATTAAGCTATTATTGTGAGCCTTCAAAATCGGTTGTACTTCTTCTCTAATTTCTTTATTTGATTCGTCTTTCATGTATTTGAAACATGTCCCTGTTCGTGAGCCTAACTGAGTTTCCATTGTTCCCCTATCAGTTTCTAATTCAGATCGTAACTGTGATCCCACTGCTTTCATCTCGGTTTTAGTTGTTCCTATTTCTGTTCCAATTGTTCTTATTTTTGAGCATAACCGTGTTGTCATTGCTTCCATCTCAGTTCCAAATGTTTCTATTTGTGATCCCAAATTTAATATTGCACTCATCAACTGCTCCATAGTAACCGGTTCGCAATTCTTTTCGCGCCTAACATTTCCCGCAAAACCAGTTTCCTTCGTCATAGCTGTAAGGCTATCTGTGTTCGATACTACTTCAGAATCTTCTATCGTTGATCTCGTATTCTGTGAATTTTCTGATTGAGAAAAATTTTGAAATGGTTCCGGACTATTTTCCCGACTTATTACATTGTTTTCAACTCCATTATTCATCGCACAGTTTTCCTGTGTTGGCGAGTTCGCCATGTCAACAATTTCGTTATTCTGACTATTCATCATTTTTGCCTGTTTCATTGATCGCGTAATCATTTACAAAACATAAAAAAAAAATTCGTCACTGTACTAAAAGTACACACAATGACTCTTTATCTCCAACAATACTATTCACATGAAATGTCTCCCTCAGACACGATCAATCGAACAATTGAAATAATTGCACTAATTTGTCAAACGCGTATACAAGGCAATAAAAATTAAATTTTGAAAAATACCATTAGAAGAATGCTAATTACCAAATCTACACATGCAAAATAGACTACAATTACTAACTACAAATTACTACAACAATACTACAGTCTACTATTTTTACAATCAGAAAAATTCCAAGGGACGATCCGAAGCAGCGGTCGCCACGTGCATGGGGGCTTAATTATATATATAATGATTGAAAATATTTTTTTTAGTTAAGCTGTATGTCCGATTACGCAGAGTCTCGTAATCGGTTGGCCCTGACTAGTATTATTACGCCATCTGACTGCAACCAACAACGTAAGAAAATTTTCGTAAACACAGTTAATTAATTAAGTCCCCAGCAACTATAAAACCTACAAAATCCAAGCACAAATGTAACTGTTCTGTATGTGGGAGTGTGACTCAACGTCCACATCTGGCACGGTTCTTCTCCAACAAGACAAGAATTTTTAAATACCAATTATACTGACGTGACAAAGAAAATTAGAAAAACTATAATTACGCAAGAAAACCAGAATTCACTCTAATACAAGAACACAAGCCAGATGCTTTGTTGACTGAACCTGTAGTGACGCATTATTTCAGACACACAATTAATAAAAGAACATTGTAGATTTTACCTTCATATATATTGACGAAATGCACTCATTACAATAACATCTGCTATCTCTCCCATCAAAATAACTGCATAAAACATGGCACAACACTCTTTACTACAACATCTTACTCCGACTTCACAACAGGCACTGACTGCTATGAACTCTCGACAACCACTGTCCTCTCCGATCTCTTAACAAGCACTGACTGCCATGAGCTCTTAACACGCACTGTGGAGGCGGCTTAATAGTACTCTTTGGCGCAATCTCTGGCGCAGTGGCACAGTGTAGCCACCTTTCAGCACTGTGCAGCAAACAAAGAAATATATCAGTAGTAAAACTGGCTTCACAGAGTAATACAAAGTCAAATTCAGTAACACTATGCCTGGCAAGCAGCAGCAGCAATGCAAAAACTTAAATCTAAACATGACATAGCTCAAGCAAAAAAATATTACAGTAAAAATGGCCATGTCTAATAACTATGTCACATCTTAGTGTCTATGTAATTAAAGTGGTGCACCACAACAACTTATTGTAAAAAAAAAATATTATCATGTACTTGAAAAGAAAATTATGTATGCAGTTACTGTTACTAGTCCCTTCTTAATGTTCTTTCCTATCCAAGTGCTCCTTTTTTGAAGAATGTGGACCACAAAATTATTATTTAATAGATCTGTTGACAGAAAGGGTTCACATTAGCAAATGCATCTTATTTTATTTTATAAAACCAATGCTGCAACACAGCTGGAAACTAGATATCAAATGAAATAAGCAACTATGAAAAGCAAAGCATAAAAAATATCATTCAATAGTCATGTGACATTTCATAGTTTCGTAGTTAGTAGAAATTCTCTCAACTCTCGTAGAAAGACGCTTGTCATAATCAGGTGCGCAGATGTAAGTATCTTTCCAAGTAATGAGCATGTCGTATTTGCGATGCTTTCTCTAAAGGAATGTCAATGGCGAGGATAATGGCCTCTTTTTTTCTCCACCTAACGGCTTTCTTTTGTCAGACGACTACCTCTCAGCTGGGCGCCCAAAATGCATTATGTCAAGGTCACTTACCTTTCTTACTGAAATATTTACGACAGCAGTTTTTGCTACAGTGGCAGTCTCATATAAAAAATTTCACAGGTCGAGAATTTGCGTTACAAATGTGTAGAAACAAAATCCTATATATATAATAGTGTCCAAAAAATTTCCGTCGGCGTTGTGATACATTTACGCATATACATACATTTCATAACTCTTAAAGTACGATTATTGGTTTCCAACATCCTTTTTCACAAGTCAGAGTCCCTAACCACTACTCATTATTCCGTACCTTATTACGCATATACATATTCGTCGACATTCTTCAGTATTTCATCATTATAAATATGTAGTATAATCAAATTCTTCATATAGCATCAGCTTATTGATCATAAACATACCACAACAGCATAATACACATAGTCATCATAACATCATAAAACCTCCGCCAAATCTCAAAAATGTCGTAGCTTCCTTCAATAATTTCAAAACCTAAAAAAATTTTCTGCTCATGTCAAAAATGTTATCTACCTCAAACGTACTTTAAAAATCATGCTCCCTTACTAAATACATCATTCAAAGCTCTCATAGTATCACAATGGTTCCGAAAAATATGAAGGGTTCACACAGTACAGACAAAATACAATTTCATAAGTGTGAAGTTATCCAACTGTGTAATTACGTAAACATCTGTTACTGATGTAGTAAAATAAATATTTGTCTCTCTCAGTTAAATGATCAGATAGCTGTGTAATTCTGTGTTAGAGAAATATGGTACCGATGTGTAAAGTTGTATAAGCAAATACCATATTAGCTAGGGCTCCTTGTGCTTGCCAAACACATGGTACACAAAGTAAGCCTGTAACCCCCTGAGGATTAATGTAATTATTCCCTCAGGTGTTACAGATTACAACAATGGAATGCAATTATTACGGAAAACCTTTGTATCATTGTACTTCAAATATCTTTAAAAATAAATGTTTTAAGTATAAAATTAATCACTCAAATACATTTACTGTAGCGCTTAACTGTGCGTCTTGTTGTAAGACAATCTCTGTAGTAGTGTCGTAGTTATTGTCCTCCGAAAGCTAAGTTCTGCAGAAGTCCATGTACTTACCTCATGATAAACAAAGGTGAAATGCTATGTGTATAGATATCTTAGTTATTACGCTTATTGTTGTGATGAAGAAAGTACTGTGCTGTAACGTATTGTTGTGCTACAAAAAAGGCTGCCTCATTGTAGCTATACTACAAAAGTTACTACTAAAACATGTTTTACTTTCCAGAATAATACAGAAAAACTGTGCAGATATAAAACAGATACACCGCAAAAGCAACATTGTAAATTGTCACTCATTAGTAGCGTCGTGATAAAATCGTGTAGCTGTCACATAAACTAACCACTGTCTCATCTGGTATCTCACAGAAAGTACTTTAAATCCAGAATGTATTTTCAAGTAAACCAAAATGTTGCATTAGAATCTCATTAGCAGTACCAGTATATGTTCTAAGTATGTAAGCCGGATAGTCGTTACGTAATCGTGCAACTAACAAGCAAGAATGTACAAATAACAACACTGTGTCATCTGTTCACTATAACAATGCATTCGTAATTTCTGTTTAAATAAGTTCTCTTGGTTCTTGACTGGATATTTAACTTCAAACATTGTTGCATGTTAACAGATTCTAAGTCTGACAAAGCATACTAGAAATGTGAAGTGAAAAATTTTATGGCAAAGACAAAGTTAAAAAGCAGATTATTTTTCAATAAACGGTTTTACATGTGAAATGTGGCGTAAACCTTTACTCTTCCTAGTACGCAGAGTTTCAACTTTAACGCAATTATGATGTGGTATATGTCAGTGAGGAGTGCTAAAATTCTTCTCAAGGTTAGCGTCTATGTCATTTTTCTCTGAGCCAGCCGGCGCACGCGGCTGCCTGCGGTGCGAGTCATTGTCTGTTCCTTTGTTGGCGCGCGTCGTTATTGGGATTTGGAGACCTAACTTCCACAAATTCACCGTGATGAGAGGGCCCTGCCCTGTTTAAATCCCGCCAGTTCTGATGCAATTCAGGTCTGTCGTTACGATTACATCGTCTGTCGTCATGTCGGTAGTTCCTGTAGTTTCTTTCTTGTCGGTTAAGTGGTGGAGAATTTCTCCCTGAATCGTAACAGCGCGCTGGACCGTTGCGTCTAAAGTTATTCTGTCACCCGTAATAATAATTATTTTGGTTCCCATATTGTCTGTTTGTCTGATTGTCTCTGTAATAGTCATTACCGCGGAAAGGTGATCTTTCCCTGTAATTATTACTACTCTGCCAACGGTTGTCATATGGGTGGTGTCTGTTTTGGTCACGATTTGCGTTGTAAGAATAGACCTGTCGTGTCCAGTTATTGTTTCTGTCGTCACGGAATTGTGAAGGATGTGACCTGTAGTGATTGTTTTCCTGTTTTTGCATCCCGCAACTGTCTGTGTCAATTTCTAATTCTTGTAAGAGTCCCTGAAAAGCTTCAATGTCGTCTTTGCAACGTCCTGCCAAAATAATATGTCATAAATGTTCAGGTAATTTGATTAAGCAAATGCGGATGAGTTCTGAAGGGCTGTATGGGTTTGAAAGATATTGATTCTTATGCAACATGTCTTCAAAATATTTGACAAGACTGGAAAATTCAGATTGTTCAAAGTGTTTCATCATCATGATGCTATGTTTTACTCGGTCTTGTGTAGCTTGAGACCAATATGCTGAGAGGAACGCATGATAAAATTCTCCTTCACTGTGGCAATCGTGAATGACCGATCGCTTTCGCACAGCTGGTTCATTCTCTAAGTAGCCACACATAAATTCTAATCTATGCTCTAATGAGCAGTTGGGAGGAAAACAATGACAGAATTGATGGAGCCACGCTTTAGGATGAATGTCGTTGCCAGAATTCTTAAATGTTTTGAATTTACGTGTAGTAATGAAGAGCTTATAGTCAAAATCATCATGTCGGCGAGTCGCATGTCGGTCATTGTTACGTCGTGTCGGCGGTTCCATCTCAAAATTCGGTGCACCTTGCCAATTTCTTTCATAATTTCCGAAATGCCCTGTGTTATTATTTTGTGGCTTTTCCGTATTTCTAAGTTCTTCTTCCCATGTTGGAGCGCGAGTGTCCTCTGAAATATGTAATTCTTGTATTACCTGCGTCAACTGATCTTGTACTTCCCGGATTTCTCTTTTGTACTGTGTATTGATTTGATTTTGATTTTGTTTGAATTTTCTAATTTGTTCATACTCTTCTGTGTCAGTGAAGGCCACAGGTCTTGAGTCATTTAGATCATCATCTACCTTTGTAGATAAGTTAGTGACCTGATCCGAAAGTTTGGCTACTTTCTCTGATAGTGAACACATTTCCTCAGTGTGTTTTTCTGAACCAAGTTTCAGAGTGTCCATTTGTGTTGAAATCGAATCTACTGTGTCCTTCAAGTTTTCCTGAGTTTTTGCAAGTTGCGTAACCGAATCGGTAGATGCAACTGAGTCAATTTTAGCATTACAGTTGCTAAAGGTCTCATGATTTTCATGAACAATGGTTTGCAGTTCTTTTATGGCTGCTTCGTGATTCTGTAATGCATTTTCATGCCGCGAAAAAATAGGTTGAAAATGCTCACAAATTTGTGTTTTTACGTCATTACAGACTTTTTGACATTTCGATTCAATGTTATGTAACTCAGTAGTTAAATCTTCACGTGTTTGTTCAAGTGTGGTGTCTCTTTTGAAGATTTTGTTCCATTGTGTCTAACTTTTTAAGATTTTGTTCCACTGTGTCTAACTTTTTGAGATTTTGTTCCACTGTGTCTAACTTTTTCAGATTTTGTCCCATTTGTCTCTGATTTTGTTCCATTTGTTGCATTAATTGCAATAATAATGTATTAGTGTCTGGAATCTGTTTCTCTATGCTTTTTTGCAGTGCTTTTTCACCGGCAACATTCACATTTTGACAAGCAGAAAATGTGTCTTGACTCATTTGAGAAAAACGGTGAGGACCCAAAACCTAAGTCTACAGTATTTGCAGTATTGTGTTCTGTCATTTCGGATTCCTGAGGCGAGCTGTTGCCGACCGATCGATCGATAATGCTTCCCTGTTCACTAATTGTTTCACTGCCTACACCATTATTTGACGCCCGCTCCATTTCCCTATGCACAGTTACCAAATTACTACTTTGAACATTAGTTAATTCATTACTCGGTGGCACTAACACACTGCTTTCGTCTTCACTGTCATTTCTCAGTTTACTTTGGAGCCTAGTATTACGTTTTTCACACGCCATTATTGTCACAATATTTCACACGACAACACAGAAAAACACAATTTGAAGAGCAAAACTAAGAGAACACATTAACATAGCACTGAAAATAATATCTAGTTAATAGCAAGCGCAGCTGCGAAATAGTTGGTGCAAATCTACATGCATGCCACAACTGTTTTACTGTACAACAATGAAAGGCTGCAACTATAAAGGAGATTCTCTCTTCGGCTAAGGGTCGACATATGCAACGTCCCCTTTGAACAATTTATACAGGACTGTGCTTAGACTGACACACAATATTTTTAGCGCAACGCAATCTGACTTTCAAAAATCCCTACAAAAGAATGGCCCTGACTAACATTAACCTGTACCTTTCACAAATCACTTACCTCACAAAAATCTTCGTTACTCAAGCTACTGCAATACAGCGAGCGCCACTACTGCCAGCTAAATGAAAGATTCAAACTACGGAAAGCACTAACTACTGATAGGCATAGTTAGCAAATGAAAGATTTTACTAGAGAACAAACAATGTATTTACCTTAATAGTCATCAAAAGTCATAACATATACAGCAGTTCATGACATCGAGTAATACAAATTTCAAAACTCCGCCATCTCTCTCCCCACATCCACCACTGCTGGCGGCTCACCTCCAACTGCGCAACGCTACGCGCTGTTCACATCCAGCTGCCGCTGCCCAACACTACAATGGCAGACAACAATACAAACTAGCCACAGACTGCACACAGCACACCCAGTGATTTTCATACAGAGCGCTATGTAACGTTGCCAATAAGAAAACATAAACAGCCTACTTACAGTACGACCCCAGGTATTTAAATTGTTGATCCTTTCACTCAGTTTTGTTTATTACAGAGGCCAACCAGCTCTCTGACCGAACACACTGAGCTACCGTGCCGGCTACAGTGCAAATCTTATTCCAGTCGACACAACTGTGGGTGATTTCCGTGCTGCTAATGAGGATGAAATGATGATGACGACAACACAATACCCAATCTGCGAGTGGAAAAAAAAAACTTCAACCTGACAGGGATTCGAACCCGAGCCCGCTTGCATAAGAGGCAGCACGTTACCACCCAGCTACGTAAATTCTGTACGCAGAAACACACTTTATGTACAGTTTTACAACTTTTATGGTTTATGTTAGGTTTGAACAGCGTTTTTGTTTTTAGTTATATACAGATGACTTCTGATAGTTCAGATAAGATCGGCTACAATGAAATTTGACGTTTGCGAGAAGTCTTCTCCGCCGTGTCCTCGACGCGGCCGCTGTCGTGTCGTCGCGTCGTCGGCTGTGTACTGCTGCTGGCGTGGAGCACTATTACGCGCAAACTAAGTTGACACTTGGTGTGGTGGCTGATGGGAGTGACAGTAAAGGAATGTCCCATTTACAGTCGCTCCCATGAGCCACCGCGATGGGTGTCAACTTAGTTCGCGCGGATATCAGCTCAGCTGGAGCACGGCATCGAATCCACGACCCCCAGCTGTCGTCTGCTTGGCTGCTGGCGTAGGTGCCTCGTGTTGCGCCGTCTCGTTCGCGCTTGGTGGTGCTCTGCTTATGCTGGCCATCTCCGTCAGATGTGCGCATGAAATAAACCTGGAATTGAGAATTAAATTCTGTCTAGCTCTGATATTAACGCTGTGGGAAAAAGCATCGAAGTTAGTTACTATTGTCTATCACAGGAGAAGTTCTGAAAGTTTTTGTTTGGCTCGCGCGTCACGCGGTCGTAACTCTTGTGTACTGACATTCTGTAGCGAGTTTCATCTCACAGTTTTTGATAGTATATTTGCACTTGGCGTATAATTTAATAAACAAACTAGTGAGAGTTCGTTTGCATTCTCTATTTGGAAAACGTTCAGCGCCACGACCTTGATCAGTTTTCGCCGACGCCTGTCTATTGCTGGCGAGGAACTCTGATTGTTCGCTGCTCCAATTCGCGACAGTTCAGAAGCTTTGACTGCGGACTGTCCATACTCCACATAATGTCACTTCATAGAAGTTACGCACACTTTAAGTTTAAACCCTAGTTGCCACTGTCATGTATTGTGCTCATACTGACGTTGCGACATCGTCTTAACGCTGTCCCACAAAACGTTCAGTATCGCACCATGTTCACTAACCACTCTTTGACAGTCTCAGTTAGCATATACACTGCTGGCCACCGTAAATGCAACACCCTGAAGGAAGCATCCGAATCAAGTGAAATTTACACCATGAGTTTGCAGCGATGAGATCTGCAACTGATTAGAATTTCAGCGCAGACGCACATCACGCGCGCCTGTGGCGCCACCTCATAGCGCCATTGAAGGCTTGGCGATTTCTACGAGTGTACGTTCGGCACGTGTGTTTACCTTGTGGTTGTTTCACAAGACGATCAGTTATGCCTCGTGTGCGAACATCTTTTGATCAAGTATCCGAGTTCGACAGAGGAAGGATAGTGGCCTACCGAGATTGTGGATTATCATACAGAGAAATCGCTAGTCGTGTTGGACGAAACCAAACAACTGTAATGCGGATATGTGACCGTTGGATGCAGGAGGGTACGACGGACCGACGTGGTCGATCGCATTCACCTCGGTGCACCACTGCACGTGCTGATAGGCAAATTGTGCGCATGGCAGTGACGGATCGCTCAGTGACATCCCGAACCATAGCACAGGACATTGCGTCTGTAACGCATCATCCAGTGTCTGCGCGTACCATTCGACGCCGTTTACAGCAGAGTGGTCTGTCCGCAAGACGTCCATTGCTTCGTCTACCATTGACGCAGAACCACAGACGTCTCCGTCGCCAATGGTGTGATGACAGACGGATGTGGACGGCAGAATGGAATGACGTTGTCTTTACTGACGAGGCACGCTTCTGTCTGCAGCACCACGATGGTCGGATTCGAGTGTGGAGACACCGTGGAGAGAGGATGCTGGACAGCTGCATTATGCACCACCACACTGGTCTTGCACCGGGTATTATGGTATGGGGCGGTATTGGATATTACTCTCCCACGCCTCTAGTACGCATTGCCGGTACTTTAAATAGCCGGCGCTACATATCCGAGGTGCTGGAGCCAGTTGTCCTTCCTTACCCTCAGGGATCGGCCACAGCCATATTTCAACAGGATAATGCGCGACCACACCTGGCACGCATTGTCCAAAGGTTCTTCGTCAATTACCAGATTGAATTGCTTCCCTGGCTGGCTCGCTCTCCGGATCTTTCGCCGATAGAAAACATGTGGTCCATGGTTGCTCAACAAGTGACCCAGATTACATCCCCAGCTGCCACACCAGATGATCTTTGGCAACGTGTGGAAGCTGCTTGGGCTGCTGTACCCCAGGAACATATCCAACGTCTCTTTGACTCAATGCCGAGACGTGTGGCAGCGGTGATCTCCAACAATGGCGGCTACTCTGGCTACTGATTCTGGCAGGAACCACATGTCACAGACGTCTGTAAACGTAAGCATTTGATACTCGGTCAACATGTTATCTACAAAATAAATTTGGTTGTGCTACCTCTTGTCTTTCTTGGTGTTGCATTTACGGTGGCCAGCAGTGTATTTTAACACAGTTCTGGGCGACTTACACACTTCATCATAAAGTTCATTTTAGTGTACTCTATACGTCCACGTATTTACAAGAAAGCTTACTTTGCAAGATTCTCTCATAAGACAGTGATCAACTTCTTTATACAGGTCTGTATATGAAACAATAGTTCACAATGTGTAGTTCTTTTATACACACCATGTCACATAATCAATCACTGGATCACTGTGTCCTAGCTTACAGACTCTGGCCTAACTTTACAATACGTTTTGCTTTCATTTTTAGATAATTTTAAGAAATTGCTACTACTACTCATTTGAGATTACATTTCCGTAGTAGGCATTGCATGTTTCTTTCAGGTAAATCAAAACACTCAGCACTTCAACGAGACGCACACCAAACCTAAGTAGTTCCAATACTTCAAGAGAGAGTACAGAAAACACTCACAGTGCATTCGTAATTGTTCCCATCAAGTGTGTCCTCATAAGTAATCATCTTTAGTCATCTCCCTCTCTACTATTCTTACATAAAATGCCAAATACCCCATAAATATTTATTACAGAAACACAAAAAGAAATTGTAATAGAAATACATCTAATTAATAAAGTTATATGATTTTTAAGAAAAGTACTCAATTTAAAGCTTATTAAGGGTTGTATCCCCAGTGATTATCTCTAGTCATCTCCCTCTCTACTGTTATTACGTAAAATGCAAAATAACCAATAAATATTTACTATAGATACACAGAAAAAGTTGTAATAGAAATACATCTAATTACTAATGCAATTTGATTTTTAAGAAAGTTAGTCCATTTAAACCTTATTTAGAAATGTATCCCCAATGATTATCTCTAGTCATCTCTCTTTCTACTATTATTACATAAAATGCAAAATAACCAATAAATATTTATTATAGAAACACAGAAAAAATTTAAAAAAATACATTTAATTACTAAAGTGATTTGATTTTTAAGAAAAGTACTCCATTTAAAGCTTATTTATTAATGTACTCCAGTGATTATCCCTAGTCATCTCCCTCTCTACTATTATTACATAAAATGCAAAATAACCAATACATATTTATTATAGAAACACAGTAAAAATTGTAATAGAAATACATCTCATTACTAAAGTGAATTGATTTTTAAGAAAATCACTCCATTTCAGGCTTATTTAGGAATGCATCCCCATTGACTATCTCTAGTCATATCTCTTTCTACTATTATTAGATAAAATGCAAAATAACTAATAAATATTTAGTATAGAAACACAGAAAAAATTGTAATAGAAATGTCTCTAATTATTAAAATTATTTGATTTTTAAGGAAATTACTCCCTTTAACTTATTTAGGAACATAGCTCCTAATTGTATACTATCTTCAGTTAAATATTCAGTTGTACACTGTAAAAGACCGTGAAGACTTGTCTGCATAATCAGTACATCTTATTAAAACATAGTGACAACAACATATATTGTTACACAAAATGAAGTTTAAGCAAAATAACATTATTTGCAAGACGTGTGCTTCAGTTTAAAACTACTATGTACATGTCATCAGCATAAATACTTCTTCAAACCCTTTTGAGGGTATAAACCCTTGATTTTATTACCTTCTACATCTGATAGTAAATACCTACATCCATGTTCGATACTAATTCCCTTTTAAGACCCCACATATAATAATTGCCACTTATTTTTCTTTCTTACGGCTGACTCTTTAGTGTGGGTCCTCGACAATTTCTCATTATAGCAGTTTTCTTAACTCTTTAGTAAAAGACTCCTTTTTCGTCCATGGGACGTAATATGTGGTCAAATAAACTGATTCCCTCATCTAGGAGGAAATCGATTCAGTTCTACCAGGAGTATTTTATTCCTTCGTATCAGTGTAATACAATTCTCCATTGTATACGTTATTGCTAATGTGCAATAGTTGCGGCCTCCTACACGTTACCCCGATACTCTGACAGTATTTTCCATGCACCTCTATCATCTTTACCATTACCAGCAAAACGCTCCTGCCTTCATTCAAAAAGTTGAGTTCACCATTAGAGAGATCAATATTTGAATCCTCTCACGTAGAAACTCGCATCTCAGTATACAGGCCACCACCAATAAGTACGACAAAAGATGCATAATATCGCTTCCTTTGCAACCTCCACATGTACCTGATGCTTAATGGTTTACGACTGAGAGCCAATTACACCGGTTACCTCGAAATTTACTTGCAATGGTGGTAGCTTACAGGCCTGACTTATCCACTTAAAGAACTGTAGACTCATTACATTACCCGACGGGCCGGTATTTATTATCAGATTCACTGGTATTCCACAAAGCCTTGCTTCGACCTCGACTTGTACTAATTCGGTGTCCTTCTGTGGACAAGTACGAGAGGTTCATTTAATGGTTCTTGTTGCAGCTTGATACCTTGTTGTATCTCAGCATTCCTATACTGTTGCCTACCACATCAATGTTGCTCTCCCTCCGTCTCACTGCCAACAACGGAGAGCTTATAGTGGCCGAATCTCTTTTGACGCCTGAGACTTTCCGTGACGGATATTGTCCGTTCCGTCTACGATTCTCACGCTTCGGTTAGTGTTTTGCCATTGTGGTGCACTAGGGCTTAGCCCTACACATTATTATGCATATTGGTGTTGTTCGGAGCTGGTCCGTGATTCTGATTCCAGTGACCGGGAGAGCCACATTGTCCATAATTTCGAGTATTTCTCCATTTCGCCACACTATTTTTGCCTGAGTTGAGCCTATCCTCATGCCTGTTAAAAGGTGTATGATCATTCCCGTTCTGTGGTCTTCCGTTATTATGACTGTACTCCTTTTTTCTTCCAATGCCAGAACTATTATCCGTAAAGGTTTAAAATTACCTGTGTTTGATAAGGTTTCCTCTAGTAATATATTCGATACTTCAGGTGGTACAAGCTCTACCGTCCTTACCTTGTATGTGAATTTCACATTTTTCTCTTCCTTTTTTAACAGTAATCTTTTCTTTTGAATGCATTACGGGAACAGCAGTGATCAATGTCTTATAAATATTTGGTATTAAAAAAGTAATCTTTTCATTTCTGAGATCCTTTTCTTCTCAAGTTCGTGTGTATGTCATACCATACTCTTCTTACTTATTCTCAAGTGCTTTGCATGTAAGAAAAAATATACAATACAATTAATATAAAATACACATAAGTACAAATACAATAAAGAAATTTAGCGTTACTATTTATTCGTGCCCTGCGTTATTGGGCTTAAAATTTTATTGTGCCAATACTTTGATTAAATTATGTTTATAGATACTCCTTGAAAATGATATCATTATTGTTAATTAAATATTACTAATTCAGTGAAATTGATAAAATAATAAAAACAATCTAGGAAAGTTATGCAAATTCTAGCCACATACGAACTATATCTCACGAACACAATAAAACCCAACTCAGCGCACCTCGATAAATCTGCTTTTAACTGTCACTTTGCTTCTCAACGCGCTATATCCCGTAATTAAAGTTGTCGTACTTTAGCCATAGCGCAGGCCAGAGCGTAATTTCACCCGATACCTTAAAATGATTGTCAATTTAGTCACTAAAACTGCCGGGTACAGGTCACCAGCTTTGCTACAAGAAAAATTATTAAAGAACCTGCACTGCTAGTAAAGCAATTACGTAAATTTTAAATGCGCCGCCTAATGGCGGCGGACTGCAGCGCTCCAGCGATGTTGATTTCGCTTCGCTGCAGACAATGCTATAATTCTGAAATCTGGTTTATCTAAAACACGTTTACCAAAAAAAATGGCTCTGAGCACTATGGGACTTAACTGCTGAGGTCATTAGTCCCCTAGAACTTAGAACTAGTTAAACCTAACTAACCTAAGGACAACACAAACAGCCATGCCCGAGGCAGGATTCGAACCTACGACCGTAGTGGTCTTGCGGTTCCAGACTGCAGCGCCTTTAACCGCACGGCCACTTCGGCCGGCCACGTTTACCACTTCTATACATAAAACTCAACTGACAATTTAACTTATGTACTTCACATCAGCTCAGTAAATTACTTTACATTACAGACCTGGGTAACCAGTGTACGTAATAACTCTTCGAAAGACAACAGCTGAGAGAGAGAACCTCTACATATATAAATCTGTTGAAGACTGCAGGTGAACACTTATCAGTTCAATGATAACGTTTATCTTTCAAATCATCACTATTGTCTCTGTTTTTTTTTTAACTATCAATTTTCGTAATCGTTCGCATAAAACGCTGTCTTAACATATTTCATAGTCAAACGACTTTTTTTGTTGTGTTTGTCGCACCTCATTTGCAAAATATACAGGTTTTATCAAAAAGAATCATCCGATTTGGCACGTCTATATTTCTGAAACTAATAAACATATAGAATGAATTTTGTTTTTTGATGAACGGTAACCTCAAAAAGTTTTTTCCCATACCTTTTCGTAGGTGTTCAGTATGCCTCCCTAGAGATGCAGATCGTATGACAATGCGGTATTCAAATTGTTCCCACACTGCAGCGAGCATGTCTTGAGCTACAGCTTCCACAGCTGCTGTTATGCCATGTCTTACTTCATTACTTGTTGTTAGTACCGGAGGTCCATAAACATTCTTTTATAAACCCCCACGAGAAATAATCACATACAGTCAGGTCCAGTGACCTTGGAGGCCAGTAATATAAGGCTGAATCATTTGGTCCAGTGCGATCGATCCATCATTCAGTAACACTTTGATTTAAAAATTCCCGCATTGCCAGATCGCGGTTTGGTAGTGCCCCAGCCTGCAGGTCGTCCGAATCACTCTCCAACTGTGGGGAAAGAAAGTTCTCAACCATACCGAGATAAGTCCTTCCTGTAACAGTGTTCTCGGCAAAGACAAATGGGTCGTACACCTATTCCCATGAAACTGCTGAAAACCCATTGAATTTTGGAGAGTCCCTCTCTTGTTGTACAACTTCATGTGGTTGTTTCGTATCCCATATCCTCTCATTATGACCGTTCGCCTCTCCATTTAAATGGAATGATGCCTCGTCAGTAAGCACTAAGCGTGGAAGAAAACTGTCATCCTCCATCTTGCCAAGAACGAAATTACAGAACTCCACGCTGGCCGTTGTGGCCGAGAGGTTCTAGGCGCTTCAGTCCGGAACCGCGCTGCTGCTAAGGTCGCAGTTTCGAATCCTGCCTCGGGCACGGATGTCTGTGATGTCCTTGGGTTTTAGTTAGGTTTAAGTAGTTCTAAGTCTAGGGGACTGATGACCTCAGATGTTGTCCCATAGTGCTTGGAGCCATTTGAATTTGAACAGAACTCCACACATTGTTGTTTTTGTCACCTTCACGAAGTGCTTGCAGCAGCTGGATTTTGTATGGTTTAATGTGTAAACTTGGACGCAACACACGCCAGAGGCACATCGGGGGCATGTTGAGCTGTCGAGCTGCTCGGCGAACGGATTTCTGCGGACTCCTTGTGAAACTATGGAGGATGCATTAGGCGTCTGTGTCAGAGACTCTGGGATGGCCCGGGGATTTGCCTTTACACAAACAACCTGTTTCTCGGGATTGTTCATCCCATCCTCTAATTCTCTGTGCTGTAGGAGGATCCACACCATAACTAGTACGAAAGTAACGCTGAACAGTTATTAATGACCCGCAATGCGCAAAACGTAGAACACAAAACGCTTTCTGTTGTCCGGACATCATTTTTGCTAGAACTGAAATGGACGCACATTGGATGGATATAGTATCAGGGATCCCACAAGGATCGTTATTGGGCCCATAACTTTTCTCATTATCCGACAGTGATGTGCCAATCGTTCTCTCCCACTGCAGACATTACCTATACGCTGACGACATTCAGCTATATCTAAGTGCAAGTGCAACAAACTTGTGCACAGCCATCCAGGAAGTGTATGCCCATTTACTTGCCCTGTCCGAGTGGACACAGAGGATTGTTTGGAAAATTAACCCACCAAAAACGCTAGCAATCTTAGTCGCTCACAAAAGACTTATTACCCCTCAGTTTAGAGAATCTCTTCCACCATTAATCCTAAACAGCACAGAAATATATTCTTTTTCTGTAAAGAATTGGGGTTAATTCTTGACTATCGTTTAGACTGGACTGAACACACAATTGGAATCTGTAAAAAGGTGTCTGCGTCATTCCAGTTGCTATAGAAATATAAAGACTTATATCGTTATGAGCTTAAAAGAAAAAGCTTGTAGAGACATTAATACTCCCCATACTTCACTGTGCTGATACCGTTCTCAAAGAGGTTCTGTACGAAAGCTCAGGCAGGCTGGAAATGGCGATGAATACTTTACTCGATATATTTGTGACGTACGCTTTCTTGACCCTGTCAAACAAGCGTCGAACAATTATCGTGGCTACGTGCCGGTAAGTGTAGAGGCTACCATACTCTATGTATGCTCCATCTTCTTCTCAATCACTGCTCTCCTTCTAGTTTGTCTTCAACCATTACTCTACTCTCTGAACAGCACAGCAGAAATGTTCTCAACAAAGTGGAATTCTCTCTGTACCACCACGTAGTACTGCCAAGTTCTCTAAATCATTTTCCGCTTCAGGAATCCGAGTTTGCAATAATCTTCCTCAAAATATCAAAGAAATTAAATTGCTTTCAAACTTAAAGAGACAAGTCATAGCCCACCTTCTACAACAATAGCCATCTCTCTTACACACTGTGCAGCACATTGTCGTCAGTCCTCTTCCCCTAGCTCTTGTCCCTACTCCTTCTCGGTGTGGTGTCACCGCCAGATACCACACTTGCTAGGTGGTAGCCATTAAATCGGCCGCGATCCGTTAGTATACGTCGGACCCACGTGTCGCCACTGTCAGTGATTGCAGACCGAGCGCCACCACACGGCAGGTCTAGAGAGACTTACTAGCACTCGCCCAGTTGTACAGCCGACTTTGCTAACGAAGCTACACTGACAAATACGCTCTCATTTGCCGACACGATAGTTACCTTAGCCTTCAGCTGCGTCATTTGCTACGACCTAGCAAGGCGCCATTACCAGTTTATATTCAGTGTAATAATGTCTAACAAGAGCGATGTTCTCCAGTTGTGGATTAAAGTTAAGTATTCCAAGAACTACGTTCTTTTCTTTATAGGATAATTACTTTACCTTGTTCCAGACTTCACGCCAATCTGCGTGAGCTTAACGCGTGCCTTTCGGCTACCTCCGAGTGGCTTGGTTGTCTTGCCACGCCACTACAGTTGGCGCCGAGGATTTTGTGTTTGTTGTTAGACTGATTTCATTGTGTAATGGCTTCGCCACTATCTCCAGATGTACTGTCCGAATTTTATCGCTTACAGAACCAGCAGATGCAGGCCTTATTGGATGCCCTTGGACAGCTCGTCCAGGGTCAACGTGCAATGCAAAACGATGCGGCAGCCGCCGCTTCACCGCTCACGCAGCCACAACACGCACCACCTTTTCGTCCTTTTGATGCGGCACTGGAAAGCTGGACGGAGTGGTCACGCCAATTTGGATTCCATCTGGCCGCCTACAGAATTCAAGGTAACGAGCGGCAGTCTTTTTTGTTAGCATCCGTCGGGGTGCACACATACCGTGTGATAGTGAAATTGTTTCCCCGACGCGATGTAGCAACTCTGTCCTACGACAAAATTTTGTCTGCATTAGATGCATATTTTAAAGAGTCAATGCAGTTGCAAAAAGGTATACGTTCTTTCTTATCAAACGTACGGCCGGTCAAACTAATCGGGAGTGGGTTGCAACTTTGCAAGGCCTTACTAGGGATTGTGCTTCTGAGTGTGAATGTGGACTCCCTTATTCAGATACTACGGTACGTGATGCAATTGCACAGAACGTTTCTGATGTTCGTATAAGGGAACAGATTTTGAAACTAGTCAATCCCTCCCTTCAACAAGTGATGGACATATTGGATCGGCAGGACACACTTGACTTTGCTCAGGAATCTTTTGAAACGTCGCCAGCTGTGTGTCACGTTAACCGGCCTGCCGGGCGAGCTGCACGGAACAGCAAACAGCCCTCACGCTCGTCTGCGCAGCTGCCACCAAGCTCTCAGCCACGTTTGCAGCGCAAGCACGCAAAAGCAGTGCTAAAGTCATGTCCGCGGTGTGCTACTAGACATTCGCGTGAGAATTGCCCGTCACGCCAAGCTATTTGCTTTTTCTGTAATAAAAAAGGACATGTTCAGAGTGTTTGTCAGAAAAAGCTCAGATCGGACACTCACAACCAATCCAGGCCCTTTGCTTCGCGCCGGAATCGGAATCGAACCAAGAATACTCAGGCTCGTGAACCTTCGCCCATGGAAATTCATGTAGTTCATTCCACTCCGCCCAGTGCCACTCTCTCTAACAGTGACTGTGTTCGTCCCACAAATAGTGTGCGTCGACATCGCCGGAAATCGCGTCAAGTCGCCAGTGCTTCTGTACCAGTGTCTGTTCATGTTGCACGAGACAGTCGCTCTTGTCGTCAGCAGGACAATAAACTTTTTGTAGACTTGGTCATAAAAGGTAACGTGATCCCATTCCAGCTCGATACCGGAGCTGCAGTTTCACTAATCAATCACGACACGTGGAAACAACTGGGCACACCTCCGTTGCGTGCCGCAAATGTTAAGCTAACTACATATTCAGGTCACAAGATCCCTGTGATAGGACAGTGCAGCCTTCTTGCAACATACAAGGGACAAACTTGTGTCATTTTACGTTCTTCGTTCTTCTTCTGCAGTGAACTTGTTTGGTTTAGATTTATTTCAGTTGTTTAACTTGTCTATAGTAAATCAGGTCCTATCAGTGAACCAGACTGTGCCTTCAGCCAGTGTTTCTCGTCTCTGTGAAGAATTTGCAGACATTTTTGCGCCGGGCCTTGGTTGCGCTAAGAACTATAAAGCACATTTGGAACTGAAAGTAAACGCGCAACCGAAATTTTTCCGAGCGCGCAATGTTCCCCACGCATTGCGTGATGAGGTCGCAAGAACATTACACGATTTGGAATCACAAGGTGTAATTGAACGTGTGCAGGCTTCTCTCTGGGCATCACCCCTAGTAATTTTGCCAAAACCTTCCGGAAAATTGAGACTTTGTGTGGACTTCAAGGCAACAGTGAATCCGCAACTAGTGATTGCAACTTTTCCTTTACCCCGCCCAAAAGATCTTTTTGACAAACTGTGCCCGGGTAAATATTTTTCGAAATTGGACCTAGCAGATGCGTACTTGCAACTACCGGTGGACGAAGAATCCCAGCGCATTTTGGTGGTTAATACGCATCTTGGTTTGTATCGATTCAAAAGACTACCAGTCGGGTGTGCATCCGCCCCTGCACTGTTTCAGCAATATCTGCAAACTGTTTGTGCGTCGGTCCCTACTGCAGCAAACTATCTGGACGATACTGTGATCTACGGAAAGACGGAAGAAGAACATTTAGCCAATCTCAGAACATTGTTTCAGGTCTTGCGACAAAATGGTCTTCGCTTGCGGAAGGACAAATGTGTGTTTTTTGCTCGTGACTTACCATATCTGGGCTATGTACTCAATGCCCAAGGCATACATCCCAGTCCAGAGCACCTCCGTGTCATACAAGACTTGCCTTCGCCGCAGAATTTGAAGCAGCTACAGAGTGTGCTGGGAAAAATTAACTATTATCACAGATATCTCGCGCATGCCTCTTCCATTTCAGCTCCGCTTTATCGCTTACGCCGTAAAGGTGTTCCGTTTGTCTGAACGACGGAATGCGAACGCGCCTTTCGCCAGTTGAAATCGGCGTTGCTTTCAAATACTTCCCTTACGCCATTCGATCCCCAGAAACCCCTTTTGTTGATGGTAGATGCATCGGATTTCGGGATCGGTGCTGTGCTTGCGCACAAAGATGGATCGCATGATCGCCCTATTGCCTTTGCGTCCAAATTGCTCTCGTCTGCGCAAAGAAATTATTCACAGATCGAGAAAGAAGCCTTGACTCTCGTATTTGGTGTTACAAAGTTTCATGATTTCTTGTATGGTCGTCACTTTACCATCATCACAGACCACAAACCTTTGACATCGCTTTTTCATCCGAACAAGCCTGTACCTCCACGTACAGCGCAGAAATTCATTCGATGGTCTATTTTCCTCTTGCAGTACCGCTACGAAATCTTGTATCGGTCCACTGCTAAGCACGGAAACGCCGATGCGTTGTCCCGTTTGTCTGTTGCTGAGGATCGAGCATTCGATTCTTCTGAACTTGCTTGCATGTTCATTGATGCGGAAACAGATGACGTGGTAGAATCGTTTCCGATTGATTTTCGTCGTGTAGCTACAGCCACTGCTGCTGACCCTGTCCTTGCTACCGTTTTGCGTTTTGTTGCCACGCAATGGCCCTTGTCGAAATCACGGATCGAGGATCCGTTGGTTCGCCGATTTTTTGCTCACAAGGAGAGACTTTTTGTTCGACGTGGTGTTTTGCTATTGCGTTCTGATAATGATCAGTCCAGGGTTGTGGTCCCACGTTCGTTACAGTCCTCTGTCTTACGGCTTCTCCACCAAGGACATTGGGGTATAGTGCGAACGAAACAACTTGCTCGTCAGCACTGTACTTGGTTCGGAATCGTTGCTGCGATTACGAATATGTGCTCTTCTTGCATGGCCACCGCGGAAATTCTTTGCATGGCCACAGGCCACTTCCCCTTGGCAACGCTTGCACATCGATTTTGCTGGTCCATTCTGGAATGCTCGATGGTTGGTTCTGGTCGATTCATTCAGTAATTTTCCTTTTGTTGTCCGGATGTCTTCCACGACGTCATCTGCCACCATCCAAGCGTTATCCGCTATCTTTTGCATTGAAGGTCTTCCACAGACTATTGTTTCCGACAACGGCCCACAATTCATGTCCGCAGAATTTCAGTTATTCTGCAAGGCCAATGGTATTCAACATCTGACATCCGCGCCGTTTTCGCCTCAGTCAAACGGTGCCGCTGAAAGATTGGTCCGCACTTTCAAGTCACAGATGTTGAAGTTGAAAGAGTCGCATTCTCGGGAGGACGCGTTATTGCTCTTTTTGTCCTCGTATCGCTCTCAGCCCCGAGATGGTCGCTCGCCGGCTGAGTTGCTCCACGGTCGTCCTCATCGAACCTTGATGTCTTTGCTACACCCGCCGCATGAGGTTCCTGTGCAGCGGCAGCCACCTGCTTTTGCTCCAGGCGACGTTGTATATTATCGCAACTATCGAGGTTCACGGCGTTGGCTCGCAGGGCGCATTCTTCGCTGCCTCGGACGCGCTATGTATCTGGTTTTGGGGCCTCTGGTGAGGTGCGTCGGCATCTCAATCAGCTGCGCCTCTGTCGTCGCACGGGTTCTGCCGCTCCCCGTCTGCTTTCAGTGACGGTGCCGTCCGGTCAGCGCCCTGGGGACCCATCTACTGGCTCGCCTCATCCCCAGGTGTTACCGACGCTGCCTTCCATTTTGCTCCATGTCGACGCGCCGCCGCCGCCGCCTGTTCTCCCGCCGGTGACGCCCGCAGTGGACGCTTCGCTGCAGCCGCCAAGCGCCTCCCTGGGTCACGCGCCGCCGATCGCTTCCCGTGACCAGCTGTCCCCCGACATGGAACTCTTGCCCGCTCCGGACCAGATGTCGTCTTCGCCCGTCGGGTACCCCGACGCGATGGAGGTCGACCCTTCGGCCCCTCCTATCTACGGGCGCATACACCGCATGTTGGCATGTTGGCGTTTCCTAGATCCCCTCGGACCGAATGGCCGGGTGCGGGTGGCACGGCCTCGCCTGTTGTTAGGCTCCCCACCTCGTCGCATACGTCAACATGGGGTCCTCCCCACGGCGGGCGGAAGCCTTATAACACAACCGTTCGCCGATTTGCGGGGGAGGATTGTGGTGTCACCGCCAGACACCACACTTGCTAGGTGGAAGCCTTTAAATCGGCCGCGGTCCGTTAGTATACGTCGGACCCGCGTGTCGCCACTGTCAGTGATAGCAGACCGAGCGCCACCACACGGCAGGTCTAGAGAGACTTACTAGCACTCGCCCAGTTGTACAGCCGACTTTGCTAGCGAAGCTACACTGACAAATACGCTCTCATTTGCCGAGACGATAGTTAGCTTAGCCTTCAGCTACGTCATTTGCTACGACCTAGCAAGGCGCCATTACCAGTTTATATTAGTGTAATAATGTCTAACAAGAGCGATGTTCTCCAATTGTGGATTAAAGTTAAGTATTCCAAGAACTACGTTCTTTTCTTTATAGTATAATTACTTTACCTTGTTCCAGACCTCACGGCAACTACACTCGGCAAAGTTCTCTATTTCTATTCTTTCCTAACAGCAACTGTCACTACATTTCAATCTTCTCCTCTTCCTTCAGCCATTCCGTTTTTGATAAAGTTAAAGATGGCTTAAATGTGCTAAGTTAATCTTTATCATTCTAAATTCCCTTTACTATTATTGTTATTATTATCATCACTGTTATTATTATTACTACATTTATTGTTATTATTATTATTATTATTATTGGGAATGTTTTGTAATGTGGTATTTGTTGTTCCCGGTCAGATGTAAGAAAGAGCCTTAAGGCCCTAACCTGGTCAAGCTAAATAAGCAATAAACGAATATGTAGTAAACAGAAACGGCTCTATAACACTTCTTTGAGATACTCCCGAAATTACTCTTGTATCTGGCGATTTTGTTCCATTGAGTGCTGTCTGCGTGAAAGCCCTGAATCCGGTCAGATGTCTGGTTCGATAGTCGGTAAGCTTGAATGCTCTTCAATAAACGACACTGCGAAAATGTTTCTAATGCCTTCCGACAGTCAAGGAACACGTCTTCAACCTGGATGCCTTTGTCTACGGTGCCCTGGGTCTTACTTAGCAACAGAGCAAACTTTGAGTTTCTCTAGACTGCTCTTTGCGGAAACCATGTTAATTTTTGTTCTCCAAAAATGTCAGTGCCGTGAGGTTCCATTGTTCTACAACATGTTGATGCTACCACTGGCATCTGTGCCATGACCCTTCTTGAAAACAGGAATGACCTACGCTTGTTTCTACTCCTTCTGTACCCTACATTGCTCCCGCGACGTATGATGAACTACTGCTCTGTCTAATATAGATAGGTATTATTTGGATAAAAAAGTATTCATTTTTTCATCTACTCTATCTTCAAGTGAATGCACTTTCTGTAGTTCCTTTTTACCAGCTGTGATTATTGTTGGAGTCGTTACTGCTTTATGAATGTAATATAAAAGAAAAGCGTCCAGCGTTAGTCTCTAATCGCGGTTTTCGCTGAAAACCATCACTTTTTTTTCTCTAAGTCACATTTTTAAGCGCATAATGTATTTTTTGTGCTCAACAACTCCTTCTACTGTCGTTACAGAAATTCAGTAAGATTTAGACTTTGCAATGTCCAATATCCTTGTTTTAAAGCGAAAATTATCTGTGCATTAAGTCTACATCCGATAACGGAAGCAGAAGGTAATTTTTTTTACAAACAAGTTATTCGTCACATTACTTTTAACCTCATCCTTCCCGGTATTTGGAATGAACTAAACGCACTAAGATGAAATGAATGGGTAGATGGGGACGTAGCCTTGAACATGTAGTGACGTACACAGTGTCATTATAAATAGAATACCAGTTTCAAAACCCTGTAAGAAGGAACCGCTGCTCTGAATTACGTCAAATTTTAAAGGAATATCATCACAGGAAGGAGGAATCGTTATAGAAATAAAAAGATTAACGAAATTCTTACCCCAAGCTCGCTCTGAAAGCGGCAAAATATGGGAAATAAAAGACGCGTGGTACACGGCTGTTCCTCAGTTTGCGCCTCATACGCTCTGCATGACTGTCTCAGTACACGATCACGCACTGCTAGTAAGGCTATTTTATAAGAACGATAGACAGTGCGCCGATAGCTCTGCAGAAGGTTAGTTCCAGGAAAGGGTGTGAAAAAAAGTGTTGGTCCGATGTTGCCAAGGGCCTGGAGAGAGTGATTGCGAAATTCAGTACAGTGTAGTATGTAGAGGAACACAATTGATGTGAAGTCGGTAGAAAATGTGGTCACACGATTGAAGGAACAGGTCGAGCGGTGGTGTGCATACATGCAGTGCTCAGGGAAGTGCCCGAACTTTGGACATGCCTTTGAGCAGGGTGCATAAAATTCTACGAAACATCCTGCATTGCACTGGTGGTGGTGGTTAGTGTTTAACGTCCCGCCGACAACGAGGTCATTAGAGACGGAGCGCAAGCTCGGGTTAGGGAAGGATTGGGAAGGAAATCGGCCGTGCCCTTGCAAAGGAACCATCCCGGCATTTGCTTGAAACGATTTAGGGAAATCACGGAAAACCTAAATCAGGATGACTGGAGACGGGATGCATTGCACTCCATACCGACTCCCGTATTCAGACGTTGCTTGATGCTGTTCCGCCACTAAGACCAAAGCTAGTTCTTGAATTTTTTATTCGCCTGAAAGTGGGCAATGAAAAGGGTTTGAACAGACGGAGCCCATTTCCGTCTCCAAGGACATCTCAGTCCGCAGAAATGTATAATATGAAAACCCGCTCGCACATCAACCGGTACCGCTTCATTCTGCAAAGGTGACTGCGTCGTGCCGATTGACGCCATCGTTATTCTTAAGCCTAGTTTACACGACGACACTAGGTTCCAGGCAACTACGCTACCGGCCAGTGAGCATGCGCGCCGTGCGTTTGCGCAACTAGCTGGTGAAACTAAACAATTTCGGCGTGTTCCAACTTTGGCGACACTGGTTGCATGAGTTTTAAGGTAGTGTAGGCAAACTGAAATATGATGCGGGGATCGGAGAATAATGTTCGCTTTTTGGATATCTACGCTCTGCACAGGTGTTTGTGGGATTTCAGTGATGCCGATTACAAAAATAAGCAACATATTGCTGCTCCTGAGACCGTCATGTGCGATCAGAACATAATTGGTTTGACAGTATCTGAGCTGTAGGGAAAAATTTATTGGGTTAGGAGCACATAGACAACTAAATTAAAAATACAAACGAGTAATTCTAGATGTGGCAGTGCTCTGGTATACAAGACTAAAATCCCATCGTTCGAGTTGATCGATTCTTTGTTAATGAATATTGTTGGCAGGAGGGAAGGCTACACAAATCAAAACGCTGTATTATTTATTCAGTATTCATCTAGAATGAGATTTTCACTCTGCAGCGGAGTGTGCGCTGATATGAAACTTCCTGGCAGATTGAAACTATGTGCTGAACCGAGATTCGAACTCGGGACCTTTGCCTTTCGCGGGCAAGTGCTCTACCAACTGAGCTACCCAAGCACGACTCACATCCCGTCCTCACAGCTTTGGAAGGTAGGAGACGAGGTACTGGCAGAAGTAAAGGTGTGATGAGGGGGCGTGAGTCGTGCTTGGGTAGCTCAATTGGTAGAGAACTTGCCCTCGGAAGGCAAAGGTCTCGAGTTCGAGTCTCGGTCCGGTACACAGTATTCATTTATTCAAAACGTCGCAGCAGTGATCCCCATACACGTATGTTAAAATTATGAAATATTGCGACTGTACAGATCTATCTTGAAGAGAGTAGTCTGCAAACCATTCTCTTCTTAATGCGCCCTGCTTCGAATAATTATTACTGTTAATGTTAATAATTATTTCTGTTACTGAAAAAGCGCCATCACCAACTAAAACTGCATCTTATAACATGCCCAGTGTTCTCGATTGTAATGCACGCAATGTGATACGTAATTTCAGTTCTGGCAACAGTGCTTGGTGCGTTACAGTATCTTTACTCCTTACAGCATAATTAACTCTACTTAGAAGAAATTTGAACAGTTCTGGTGACATTCTAAGATAGCTGAAAGAACTTCTTGGGTCTTCCATTATAAATTATTTCAGCAACGATGCTGAGCAACCGAGCTGACGTCTGTTCTTCATTCAGTCACGAATCGAAACACGTTCCTTTTTTTTTTTCTTATGCAACGATTCCACTCAACTAGATCTAACTCCATCACAACTCGTGCGACGTGCAGCTTCCAAAACGTTCATTTCAAACACAACTCAGAGACCCTCAAAACGACGAAACTGAAGTGTATACTGGTAGCACCTTGTCTACAGTCAAACATGAAACCATTTGCGTACAACCCAGTCCACTCAACGAGTGGCTCAACCCAACGTCGTCGTGTAAACTGGGCTTTAGGGCCGTATTTTTTTCAACGACATGAGTCCTGCGGGTCCTGTTACCTGTACCGTCACTGGTAAATGCTATGACAGTCCTTAGCGCACCAACTTCATTCCAAGCCTTCAACAGCGTGAGTAGGATCATTTTCACGCAAGATTGTGCTACTCCGCACATTCAACAGTCAGCGGCTGCTACAACGGTATTTCCCAAATTCTAGAATTATCAGCCGTCATTTCCCTACAGCCTGGCCGTCCAGATCGCCTGACCTTTTAGTGGCAGAACAACTGAGAGAAAATTTGGAATACATTTCACATAAATTTTCTCAGCATGTTATAGTCTTAGGTGGAGATTTCAATTTACCACATACAGACTGGGACACTCAGATGTTTAGGATGGGTGGTAGCGACAGAGCATCAAGTGACATTATACTGAGTGCACTATCCGAAAATTACCTTGAACAATTAAACAGAGAACTGACTCGTGGATATAACATCTTGGACCTACTGATAACAAACAGACCCGAACTTTTCCACTCTGTAAGTGCAGAACACGGAATCAGTGATCATAAGACCGTTGCAGCATCCCTGAATATGGAAGTTAATAGGAATATAAAAAAAAGGGAGGAAGGTTTATCTGTTTAGCAAGAGTAATAGAAGGCAGATTTCAGACTACCTAACAGATCACAACGAAAATTTCTGTTCCGACACTGACAAAGTTGAGTGTTTATGGAAAAAGTTCAAGGCAACCGTAAAATGCGTTTTAGACAGGTACGTGCCGAGTAAAACTGTGAGGGACGGGAAAAACCCACCGTGGTTCAACAACAAAATTAGGAAACTACTGCGAAAGCAAAGAGAGCTTCACTCCAAGTGTAAACGTAGCCAAAACCTCTCAGACAAACACAAGCTAAACGATGTCAAAGTTAGCGTAAGGAGGGCTATGCGTGAAGCGTTCAGTGAATTCTGTGTACCGACTTGACAGAAAATCCTAGGAAGTTCTGGTCTTACGTTAAATCAGTAAGTGGCTCGAAACAGCATATCCAGACACGCCGGGATGACGATGGCATTGAAACAGAGGATGACACGCGTAAAGCTGAAATACTAAACACCTTTTTCCAAAGCTGTTTCACAGAGGAAGACCGCACTGCAGTTCCTTCTCTAAAAACCGTCGCACAAACGAAAAAATGGCTGACATTGAAATAAGTGTCCAAGGAATAGAAAAGCAACTGGAATCACTCAGCAGAGGAAAGTCCACTGGACCTGACGGGATACCAGTTCGATTCTACACAGAATACGCGAAAAAACTTGCCCCCCTTCTAACAGCAGTGTACCTCAAGTCTCTAGAGGAACGGAAGGTTCCAAATGATTGGAAAAGAGCACAGGTAGTTCCAGTCATCAAGAAGGGTCGTCGAGCAGATGCGCAAAACTATAGACCTATATCTCTGACGTCGATCTGTTGTAGAATTTTAGAACATGTTTTTTGCTCGCGTATCATGTCGTTTTTGGAAACCCAGAATCTACTCTGTAGGAATCAACATGGATTCCGGAAAAAGCGATCGTGTGAGATCCAACTCGCTTTATTTGTTCATGAGACCCAGAAAATATTAGATACAGGCTCCCAGGTAGATGCTATTTTCCTTGACTTCCGGAAGGCGTTCGATACAGTTCCGCACTGTCGCCTGATAAACAAAGTAAGAGCCTACGGAATATCAGATCAGCTGTGTGGCTGGATTGAAGAGTTTTTAGCAAACAGAACACAGCATGTTGTTATCAATGGAGAGACGTCTACAGACGTTAAAGTAACCTCTGGCGTGCCACAGGGGACTGTTATGGGACCATTGCTTTTCACAATATATATAAATGACCTAGTAGATAGTGTCGGAAGTTCCATGCGGCTTTTCGCAGATGATGCTGTAGTATACAGAGAAGTTGCAGCATTAGAAAATTGTAGCGAAATGCAGGAAGATCTGCAGCGGATAGCACTTGGTGCAGGGAGTGGCAACTGACCCTTAACATAGACAAATGTAATGTATTGCGAATACATAGAAAGAAGGATCCTTTATTGTATGATTATATGATAGTGGAACAAACACTGGTAGCAGTTACTTCTGTAAAATATCTGGGAGTACGCCTGCGGAACGATTTGAAGTGGAATGATCATTTAAAATTAATTGTTGGTAAGGCGGGTACCAGGTTGAGATTCATTGGGAGAGTCCTTAGAAAATGTAGTCCATCAACAAAGGAGGTGGCTTACAAAACACTCGTTCGACCTATACTTGAATATTGCTCAGCAGTGTGGGATCCGTACCAGATCGGGTTGATGGAGGAGATAGAGAAGATCCAAAGAAGAGCGGCGCGTTTCGTCACAGGGTTATTTGGTAACCGTGATAGCGTTACGGAGATGTTTAGCAAACTCAAGTGGCAGACTCTGCAAGATAGGCGCTCTGCATCGCAGTGTAGCTTGCTCGCCAGGTTTCGAGAGAGTGCGTTTCTGGATGAGGTATCGAATATATTGCTTCCCCCTACTTATACCTCCCGAGAAGATCACGAATGTAAAATTAGAGTGATTCGAGGGCGCACGGAGGCTTTCAGACAGTCGTTCTTTCCGCGAACCATACGCGACTGGAACAGAAAAGGGAGGTAATGACAGTGGCACGTAAAGTGCCCTCCGCCACACACCGTTGGGTGGCTTGCGGAGTATAAATGTAGATGTAGATGTAAATCTTAATCCGTGCGACTTCTGGCTGTGCGTTCATTTGAAAGACGTTGTGTTCAGTGCTCCAATTTCTAACGTAGCTAAATTAGACGCAAGCATTGTGCAACGCATTCTGGACTTGAGTCCCGAAACACTCCGATCTGTTGCCCGGGAACATGCTGTTTCTCGGTTTCAGCTTCTGGCAGAAAATTGTAGCCAGAATATTGAACATGTCTTATGCCAGTTTCATGACAGTTAAAACCCGATTATATTGTTGCTTTTTGTGCTGTTTTTGGTCAAAGCACAATTGGAAACCTGCGTCAGTGTTTTTATGCTGTTTTGGGCCTCGCGATAGTTAAAAGCCGACATGATTGGTGCTTTTTATACGGTTTTTTGGACTCAGGATAATTGTAAACCGATTTTTCCTGTCAGATGTGGTACGGCGGCGACTTGCTGGGAGAGCCCGTCGTTTTGGCCAGACATAGCGGCGTTACCCCAGGTGTTGCGGTGTGGGGACAATCTGGTTTGACTTCAGGTCACGACTGGTGCTGGTTGAACCAACTCCGATGGCATAACCAACGATACTTCATGGACATCGTGCGTCCTCATGTCTAACATGTCATGTGACAGGATCGTGGTGCCATTTTTCAACAGGACAATGCTGTCTTCTCAATATTGAAGTACCTTTTTTTTGTCATCAGTCTGACTGGTTTGACAAGGCCCGCCACGAATTCCTCTCCTGTGCCAACCTGTCCATCACAGAGTAGCACTTGCACCTTATGTCCTCAATTATTTGCAGGATGGGTTCCAATCTCTCTTCCTCTACAGTTACTGCCCTCTACAGCTCCCTCTGGCACTATGGAGGTCGTTCCCTGATATCTTAATGGGTGTCCTATGATCATATCCCTCCACCTAATCAGTATTTTCCAAATATTCCTTTCTACTCGGATTCTGCGCAGAACATCCTCATTCCTTACCTTATCACTCCAGCTAGGTTTCAACATTCGCTCTGCAGCACCACATTTCAAATGATTCAATTCTTTTCTCTTCCAGTTTTCTCACTCTCCATATTTCTCATCCATGTTATGTTCCAAACGTACATTCTCGGAAATTTCTTCCTCAAATTTAGGCCTCTGTTTTATACTAGTAGACTGCTCTTGGCCAAAAGTGCCCTTTTCGCCAGTAGTAGTCTGCATTTAATGTCCTCCTTGCTCCTCTGTCATTGGTTATTTTGCTGCCTACTTGGGAGAATTCCGTAACTTCATCTACTTTCAGAACATCAATCCTGATGTTAAGTTTCTCACTGTCCTCATTTCTGCTACTTCTCATTACTTTCGTCTTTCTTCGTTTTACTCTCAATCCATATTCTGTACTCATTAGACTGTCCATTCTATACATCAGATCATGTAATTCTTCTTCACTTCCACTCAGCATAGCTATGTCATCAGCGAATCGTATCATTGATCTGCTTCCACCCTGAATTTTAATTCCACTCCAGAACCTTTGTTTTATTTCCATAATTGTTTCTTCGATGTATAGATTGGACTGTAGGGGCGAAAAACTACATTCCTATCTTACCGTCGGTCGTGGTGGCTGATCGGTTCTAGGCGCTTCAGTCTGGAACCGCGCGACCGCTACGGTCGCAGGTTCGAATCCTGCCTTGGGCATGGATGTGTGTGATGTCCTTAGGTTAGTTATGTTTAAGTAGTTCTAAGTTCTAGGGGACTGATGACCTCAGATGTTGTCCCATAGTGCTCAGAGCCATTTGAACCATTTTTTGAACCTATCTTACTTTTTTCAATCCGAACACTTCGTTCTTGGTCGTACACTTTTATTTTTCCGTCTTTGCTCTTGCAGATACTGTGCATTACTCGTCTCTCCCTACAGCTTACCCCACTTTTTCACAGAATTTCGAACACTTTGCACCATTTCACATTTTCGAACGCTTTTTAAGTCTACAAATCTTACGAACGAGTCTTGATATTTCTTTAGTCTTGCTTCCATTATCAACCGCAACGTCAGAATGGCCTTGCTAGTCTCTTTACCTTTTATAAAGCCAAACTGATCGTCATCTAAGACCTCCTTAGTTTTGTTTTTCGTTTCTCTGTATGTTATCCCTGTCACCCACTTGGACGATGAGCTGTTAAGATGATTGTGCGATAATTCTCGCACTTGTCAGCTCTTGCAGTTTTCGAAATTATGAGGATGATATTTTTCCGAATGTGAGATGGTATGTCGCCAGACACCAAAGTAAATAGTCGTTTTGTTGCGACTTACCCCAATGATTTTAGAAATTCTGATGGAATGTAATCTATCCCTTCTGCCTTATTTGATCTTAAGTGTCCCAAAGGTCTTCAAAATTCTGACTCTAATACTGGATCCCCTATCTCTCCTAAATCGGCTCCTGTTTCTTCTTTTACCACATCAGACAAATCTTTCCCCGTAATAAAGGCCTTCAGTGTACTCTTTCCACCTATCTGCTCTCTACTCTACTTTTAACAGTGGATTTCCCGTTGCACTCTTAATGTTATCACCTTTGCTTTTAATGTCACCGAAAGTTGTTTTGACTTTCCTGTATGCTGAGTCTGTCCTTGCGACAATCATTTCTTTTTTTATTTCTGCATGCAGCCATTACGTCTTCGATTCCCAGCATTTACTATTTATTTCATTTCTCAGTGACTTGTATTTCTGTATTCCTGAATTTCCCTCAACATTTTTGAACTTCCTTCTTTCATCGATCAAATGCAGTATTTCTTCCGTTACTCATGGTCCCAATGCAGTTATCTTCTTTGTACCTACGCCCGTTTCCAACTTCTGTGACTGCCTTTTTATGTATGTCTAATCCTCTTCAAGTGTACTGCCTACGGAGCTATTCCTTATTGCTGCTTCTATAGCCATAGAGAACTTCTAAAGCGTATCTCGTCATTCCTTAGTACTTCCGTGTTTCTTGGCGTATTGATTCTTTCGGACTACTATCTTAAAGTTCAGTCTACGCTTCATCACTACCATCCGATCCCAGCTTGCTCGCGTCAACCACTGCCAATTATCTGCAACACAAAACACATCAGCGGCAGACAATAATCTGAGGCATGGGATACACAATTCTAACTGCACGACTAGTTATCAATGTCTTTCAATGATATACTCCATAAATGAAACCAACAGAATTAACCTCCGCGACTTACTTGGGCAGTCACGGCTCTTAAAATTTGGCTAGCCAATCCCTTAAAACCATCACTAAAATAATGGCATAGAAGTTAGACCAGCAAGAATAATCTCGCTGCACATTTAAAGGCCAGACTAAAATAATGACTAACAGGTAGAGTGGGAAAAATATTTCAGCGCAGCTTGGAACGCCGAACACAGACTTACGCACTACTTAGTTACACTTCTAGCTACGTGTTTAGCCATGTTTCGTGTCTGGTGGGCGTCGTTACATTTCCTTAACTGCCGTCAAGGTATCAAGTGACGACACCAAATTCAGTGATAAGCTACTGGAACAATTCCAAATGGTTTTTAGTACACTGGAATATTTAGTTAATATGAACACCGCCCACCGAAGCAACTCGACGACTCCAATTCATTCGGCATGTGTAATTTGTAACCAATTCGACGGAAGTTGTCCTCCCAACCTTGAGGAAATCCCAATCACCATGGGCACAAGGTTTTCATTGTAACGGTTGAACTCGCAAAGGCGGCTGGCCACGCTCCTTCGTCGTGCCGACTCGGCCTCTCGCCGTGCTGCATACAGACACAGTCCCCCGTCACTCCACCTCA
Organism: Schistocerca piceifrons; assembly: GCF_021461385.2. Classification (NCBI taxonomy): domain Eukaryota; kingdom Metazoa; phylum Arthropoda; class Insecta; order Orthoptera; family Acrididae; genus Schistocerca; species Schistocerca piceifrons. The sequence goes on from NC_060146.1 coordinate 127,455,926, forward strand.
CACTGCGGGTACCCTCACACCGGCCACCAGCAGAGCGCGCGCACTGCTGTTAAAATCCCGCGCCGACAAAGATGTGAAGAAGACAAATAAGCATCGAAGTCGACTCAACGGTGAAAAGACACTCGATGGAAACAGGTGCCAGCAACGCACCAGCTCACCCTGTACTACAAATGTCTATAGATCTCTTCAAAACATACACTCTAAGACAAAGACACGGCGCACAGCATGTACATGTACAGACTGAGAAATGATTACAAATTCAGAAAAATTGGATTGATCTATAACTCGTTGGTCCGCTTCTGGCCTTTAGCAAGCAGTTATTTGTCTTGGTATTGATTGATAGAGTTGTTGGACGTCGTCTTGAGCGATATCGAGACAAATTCTGTCCATTTGGCGCTTTAGACCGTCAAAATCCCGAGCTCAGCATTATCTTGCTGAAATGTAAGCCCAGCTGGTCATCGGAGGTCAATTCGAAGAGGGACTCATCACTGAAAACAATTCTACTCCAGTTAGTGGGATTCCAGGCCGAAGACGTTTCTGTAGACGCCGCAGGCAACTGGGGGATACTAACCTGGTTGTCACACGCCATACAGCCCTGCAATCCGGAGGGATGGTCTAGGGTGCCATTTCTTTTCGTAGTTTGTCCCTTTGGTTGTCATATTCTATGCCCCGTTTGGTTGCCCTTCATGGCAAGGTTTGGACAAGACAAAGCTCGGCCGCACACGGCGAGAGTTTCGACTGGTTGTCTTCGTGCTTGCCAAACCCTACCTTGGCTAGCGAGGTCACCAGATCTCTCCCCAATTGAGGTCGTTTGTAGCATTATGGGCAGGGTCCTCCAACCAGCTAGGGAGTCTGATGATCCAACGCGTCAATTGGACAGAATATGGCACGATATCCCTCAGGAGGACATCCAACAACTCTGTCGAACAATGCTTGGATGAGGGCCAGAGGTGAACCAACGCCTTACTGACTTACTCAGCTTGTCAAACTCTTTCTCCACATTAAATCATACAATTTTTATGAAATTGTAGTTGTCTGTACAAACACATCACATCTATTACCGTCCGATTCGGATCTACATCTACATCTGCATGGTTACTTTACAAATCACATTTAATTGCCTGGCAGAGGGTTCATCCAACCACCCTCACAATTGTCTATTATTGAAATCTCGTATAGCGCGCGGAAAGAATGAACACCTACATCTTTCCGTATGAGCTCTGATTTCCCTTATTTTATCGTGGTGATCGTTTCTCCCTATGTAGGTCGTTATCAACAAAATTTTTCACATTCGGAGGACAAAGTTGGTGATTCGAATTCCGTGAGAAGATTCCTTCGCAACGAAAAACGGCTTTCTTTAAATGATGTCCAGCCCAAATCCCGTATCATTTCTGTGACACTGTCTCTCATATTTCGCGACAATACAAAACGTACTGCCTATCTTTGAACTTTTTCGATGTACTCCGTCAGTTCTATCTGGTAAGGATCCCACACCGCGCAACAGTATTCTAAAAGAGGACGCACAAGCGTAGTGTAGGCAGTCTCCTTAGTAGGTCTGTTACATTTTCTAAGTGTCCTGCCAATGAAACGCAGTCTTTGGTTAGCCTTCCCCACAACATTTTCTATGTGTTCCTTCCAATTTAAGTTGTTCGTAATTGTAATACTTAGGTATTTAGTTGAATTTACGGCTTTTAGATTAGACTGATTTAACGTGTAACCGAAGTTTGAGTTCCGTTTAGCACTCATGTGGATGACCTCACACTTTTCGTTATTTAGGGTCAACTGCCACTTTTCGCACCATTCAGATATCTTTTCTAAATCGTTTTTCAGTTTGTTTTGGTCTTCTGATGACTGTATTAGTCGATAAACGACAGCGTCATCTGCAAAAACAACCGAAGACGGCTGCTCAGATTGTCTCCAAAATCGTTTATGTAGATAAGGAACAGCAAAGGGACTATAACAGTACCTTGGGGAACGCCAGAAATCAATTCTGTTTTACCCGATGAATTTCCGTCAGTTACTACGAACTGTGACCTCTCTGACAGGATATCAAAAATCCAGTCACATAACTCAGACGATATTCCATAAGCGCGCAATTTCGCTACTAGTCGCTTGTGTGGTACAGTATCAAAAGCCTTCCGGAAATCCAGAAATACGGAATCGATCTGAAATTACTTGTCAATAGCACTCAACACTTCATATGACTAAAGAGCTAGTTGTGGTTCACAGGAACGATGTTTTCTAAACCCATGTTGACTGTGTGTCAATAGACCGTTTTCTTCGAGGTAATTCATAATGGTCGAACCAATATATGCTCATGAATCCTGCTGCATATCGACGTTAACGATATGGCCCTGTTAGTGTATTCTTCCTACTACCTTTCTTGAGTATTGGTGTGAGATGTGAAACTTTCCAGTCTTTGGGTACCGATCTTTCGACGAGCGAACGGTTGTATATGATTGTTAAGTATGGAGCTAATGCATCGGTACACTCCGAAAGGAACCTAATTGGTATACAGTTCCTTCGCGGTGTCTCTTTTTTTTTTAGTCGACAGGTACTAGTTACGATTCTTTTGCGGCGATCTGTAGCCTCTGAGCTCCTTTCTGTGGAGATCTGTCTCGGACAGTGTTCTTATTCGAGTCTTCGTAGCAGCAGCACGATTTGCCAATTAACTCCAAGGATGCTAAGATTGTAATGCAGTCTCGAGTCGGCCACGAGCCGCTGAGAATTTTTGCAAGCCGTGGAGCTAGCGAGGTGCTGTTGCAGAGGAGAAGCGTTTACCTGGCCACGAACTGCGAGGTGTACAAGAAGTACGGCCAGGGCGCCTAAGATTTGCATAGAACTGAATATGCAATGGACTCCCCTCTTAGCGCGAACAAGAGGACTGGGGAGGAGGAGAGGTATGGGGTTTTCGTGAAGAGGGAAAAACAGAATATTCTCGCATGCTTCTCGAGCACGGTCGTCGAAACATACAGCGGAAAAAGCGGAGACGTACCGTGACGTGGGGAGATTTACTGCACTGCACCTGGTCTCGTTAGAATTTTTCTCTAGTGCACGGGACACACCGGATGATGGAATTTCACGGTTCTACCGGTAGACGGACGGTTCTGTGTTTAACATAAAGTGCATATCGCGAGATTACCGTAACTAGAATAATTATTTAAATAAGATCCTGTTTTAGTAAACCGATTTTCTTTATAAGGGCTACAAAATGTAAACCGAGCGAGGTGGCGCAGTGGTTAGCACACTGGACTCGCATTCGGGAGGACGACGGTTCAATCCCGTCTCCGGCCATCCTGATTTAGGTTTTCCGTGATTTCCCTAAATCGCTTCAGGCAAATGCCGGGTTGGTTCCTTTGAAAGGGCACGGCCGATTTCCTTCCCCATCCTTCCCTCACCCGAGCTTGCCCTCCGTCTCTAATGACCTCGTTGTCGACGGGACGTTAAACACTAATATCCTCCTCCTCCCTACAAAATGTAAACTAATTTCTCCTAGCCCCATACAGACTCCCAATCCCATAGAGATTTACTTGGAAATTTGTGATACTGAACTTTTGTCTGTTATGAAAATACTTGGAACATTTCAAACGAAAAACGTAGGGCGCATGAAGTACGGATTCGATGTACAATGATCCACCTCCGTACCGTTGTTTCATGCCCCGACGTCTTTTGTTTTAAACCTCACAAGTATTTTTGTACGCACTAAAATTGCACAACCACAAATTTTCAAAAGTATTTGCATGCGTTTGGGAGTTTACATTGGACTGGGAAAATTTTTTTATAATTCTTAGTCGGTTTTAAAAACGGTATTTTAAAAAATAGTTTTTATTTAAATAATTATGTTTCTCACTTTTAGTCTTGTGTGTGTGAAATTTGTGAACCGATTTCTAATATATTGATGAGATCGCAACAAAGACATGTTGTAAATTTCAATTTTATTTCAGTTCCTCCTGTATCAACCAGTATATTGCTTCCACCTACGTATATCTTCCGAAAATAGTGCGACGGTAAAATCAGAGAGTCGACGTCACGTGCAAGCTTACCGGCAATCGTTCTTCCCTGAACCATTCGCGAATAGACCAGGGAAAAGGGAGAAAATGGCTGTGGTACACAAAATACCCTCCGCCACGCACCAGACAAGGAAACGGTTTAATACTGCATTGTCATCCAGATCTGGGTTATGTTGAAGGTTTCAAGACTCTAGCTCATCAGGAGGTTAGATTAAAATCAACTAAAAAATTTGTACCGAAGAGACAAACAGACAAGAAAACGACCTACTGAAAACTTGTTAAATCAGAGAAGTTCGAGCATCATCAATTACTGTTAGTCAAACTTAAGTAAAAGTTTTTATACCTACAGCGTGCTCCATGATTGTGAAACCGCCTCTCTAAAACGATAACAGCTGCATAAACAGAAATTTAAAGTCAAGCAGTACGAGACGGGGAAAAACAGGTGAAGCTATGTCAACACGGCGGCCATTTTTGAGCCGCCATCTTGGATGCAAATCGTAATTTTCAAACAGAAAAGGGGTCAAACAGGTAGAGAATCACACAAGAAAAAGAATACTGCCTTTTTTTTAATGTGGCTTGTAAGTACTGCATCTCTTTCCAGTCAGTACAAACTTTAATTTTATTAATGTATTATATACCTAATATGTTTTAGAACAGTTAGATTAATTCTGAAGACGACGCTCATAGTAGCGTCGAAACGTGGTCAGTTTGGACTTAATATTTGTGACCGAGGGCTTATTTAATCTAATGTAAATACTGCCTTTTCTTTGAGCTTACCTTCGTTCATTCTCGATCTGTGGCTGCGTTTACTAACAGTGCGGCCTGGCGTTACCGAAGACCGTACTAGGTCAATGTTATGACAGGTCTGTTACCGAAAAATCTTGATTTTCGCGTCGTGATTTAATGGCAGCCAATTCAGGGTTCCAGGCTGTGCTCAGTTGAAATCCCGCATCCCTGTTGATGAGATTATCGCCTGCACGGATACGTATTGCTTCCTTAATGACGGAAGCCCAGACAGATGATTCCGGGGATAAAACTTCCGCATTTTCATAAATCAAGCGATGTCATGTACTCAGACAATGTTCCGCGATTAAAAGATTTCAGCGAACCTTTCAGCGGTATCCTGGAACTGTGTAGACAGCGCCACTTGGGCACTGGCTGACTGGACTGAACAACAAGCTAAGGTTCGTCAAATGACTAAATACGATCGACTCAAAGCCTGAACGCTAGAAGACTTGCCAATAAGACGTACCCTGTCTAATCTCACAGACAAGAGACGCTGCAGTTTAGGTGGTAGAGAAATGTCTGAATTATGCCCCTACACCAGGAATCATTCCCATCCCAGATGGGAGAGCAGGGTGCTTCGAAATTTCCTGATGATTCTGCCGAAGAGATTAGGCGTGACACATGCCGCATCTTGACTCAAGCTTCATCTAAGAGGTCCAACTTTAACATCACCTCAGCTGAAAGAAATGCTCTACGAGAATTCAGAGAAGACCAAGACATCGTCATCATACCTGTTGACAAAGGAAATGCTACTGTGCTTCTCTCATGCACAGAATATAAAAGCAAGATATACAAACTGTTCGAAAATCCCGCAAAAAGTAAATTAAAAAGTAATCTGACTGGTAGGGTCCAGAGAAAGACTTTGGAACTCATCAGGAAGAGCTCGATCCTAGCGAAAGTCGCTAAGGTTTGCGTCAACAGGCTGCAGTTCCTTCTAGACTCTACGGCCTACACAAGATCTATAAGAATGGGGTGCCTCTCCGTCCCAGTAACATAGGAGCACCTACTTATTTTGTTGCCAAATACCTGACATTACTATTGGGACCTCTCGTAGGCAAGTGCGACCATCATAGGGCGCCTGATAATTCTTAAAAAATGGTTCAAATGGCTCTGAGCACTATGGGACTTAACATCTATGGTCATCAGTCCGCTAGAACTTAGAACTACTTAAACCTAACTAACCTAAGGACATCACACACATCCATGCCCGAGGCAGGATTCGAACCTGCGACCGTAGCGGTCACGCGGTTCCAGACTGAAGCCCCTAGAACCGCACGGCCACACCGGCCGGCTGATAATTCTTAGATTGCAATCGTCGGATCTCTTAGTAAGTGTCGATGTTGGGTTTGTATTTGCAAAGGTGCCGTTGCAGGACTCTTTGGAGCCCATTAGCAACAAGTTTGAGGACATAGTAGCATTATTTAAACACGTGCTTACTTCAATATACTTCTTATTTGATGACCAATATTTTGAACAAGTGGACAGTGTCGCCATGGGAAGCCCTCTGTGTCCTGTGGTGGCCAATTATTTTACGGAGGACTTTGAAGAAAAAGTACTACAGTCAGCCACTCTCAAACACTCTTGTTTTCTGCGGTATGTGGATGATACATTTGTGGAGTGGCCACGTGGACTTGATACTCTACCTACGTTTCTTCAGCATCTGAATTCGCTCCATCCGAATATAAACTTCACAATGAAAGTGGAAAAAGATTGTACTTTACCTTTTCTTGATGTTTTGGTACGAAGGAAAGCAGATGGAACCTTGGGACACAGCGTCTATCGCAAGCCAACGCATACAGATGTATATCTGCAGGCCACAGGCTGCCTTCATCCTAAATAATGCGGTAGTGCATTACGTACGTTAGTTCATAGAGCACATGTGATATCTGATCCTGAAAGCCTGTCGAGTGAAATTCAACATTTGAAAACGGTGTTCCGACAAAACGGTTATTCTGGGAGACAGATACCGTACTGCATTCAGGCCCAGGCAAGTTCAGTCTATGCAGCAGAATGAAGATACGCAGACACCCACCACTTTGGCCTTTCTGCCGTATTTTGATGCCATGTCTTCAAGAATCGGAAGAGTCCTCGGAAGATATGGGATTAAGTGTGTTTTTCAACCATCTGCAAAACTGAGGAACCTGTTGGGTTCGGTTAAGGATGATCTGGCCTGAGGAAACGTGGTGTGTACAAGATTCCTTGTCTATGTGGGGCAGCGTATATAGGCCAGAAATGCCGCACAGTACTCAACGCCGCGATGAACATCAACGTCATACACGCCTTCGCCAACCGGAAAAGTCGGAAACTGCGGAACACTGTCTGAATACAGGACATCGTATGATTTACGAAAAGCCGGAAGTTTTATCCCTGGTACTATCTTTCTGGGATTGCGTCATTAAGGAAGCAATGCATATTCGTACAGCAGCGCGGGGTAACTGCGCGGTCTAGTGCGCCTTGACACGGTCCGCGCGGTTCCCCCCGTCGGGGGTTCGAGTCCTTTAGCGTAAGTTAGTTTTTAGTTAAAGGGTGTATAACTTTGCTTCCGCCGTTTTTTCCCCAACATATGAGGCTTTAAAGAAACAAATTGGTTACACATGTATCATTCAAAGTATTTTCCATCGCTGGCTACTACTTTCTCCGATCTTTAGGGCAGTGTACGAATCTCGCGTCGAAAAAATTGTTCATCTTTTGAAGCGATGCACGAATCGATCCAATTTGTGACTTCTTCATGAGATCGGAGGTGTTGGTCAGCCAGGCCATGCGCCATTGATCTTAACAGGTTATAGAGGGAGCAATGTCTGGAGAATACGGCGGGTGGGATAGGACTTCCCATTTTAACGTTTCCAAGTACATTTTGACCTCTTTTGCAATGTGGGTTCGAGCGTTGTCGTGCTGCAAAATCACTTTATCTTGTCTCTCGCTGTACTGCGGTCGTTTGTCTTTTAATGCTCTGCTCAAACGCATTAATTGCGTCCGATAACGAGCACCTGTGATTGTTTCACTTGGTTTTGACACCTCACATTACACGACGCCGAGCTGGTCCCACCAAATGCAGAGCAAGATATTGTAGCGGTGAATATTCGGTTTGGCCGCCGACGTGGAATCTTGGCCGGGGTATCCACATGATTTTTTGCGTTTAGGGTTATCGTAATGAACCCATTTTTCGTCCTCGGTCACAATGTGATGCAGAAATCCCTTCCGTTTTTGCCGCTGCAGCAACTGTTCACAAACACACAAACGCCGTTCAACGTCTCTTGGTTTCAGCTCACATGAGACCCAAGTTCCTTCTTTCTGAATCATTCCCATAGCCTTGAGACGTTTTGAAATGGCTTGATGTGTCACTCCCACTAATCGTGCCAATTCTTCTTGAGTTTGAAGCGAATCTTCACTCAGTAATGTCCCCAATTCTGCATCTTCGAAAACATTCTCTCTTCCACCACTATGCCGGTCTACGGCGTTAAAATCACCGTTCTTGAAGTGTTGAAACCACTCACGACACGTTCTTTCACTATTAGCGTCCTTACCATACGTACTTGAGAGAGCATTCGATGAAACTCAGCCGCTGTTTTCTTCATATTGAAACAAAACAGTAACACCTCCCGCAAATGACGAGAATTAGGCTCGTAAACTGACATAATCAATCAAGAAGAACTTCATGATGCAGACACAAAAAATGTGTGTGAACCTAATGGGTCTTAACTGCTAAGGTCATCAGTCCCTAAGCTTACACACTACTTAACCTAAATTATCGTAAGGACAATCACACACACCCATACCAGAGGCATGACTCGAACCTCCGCCGGGACTAGTCCCACAGTCCATGACTGCAGCGCCTTAGACGATGCAGACACAAATCGACTAATGTTTGAATAATGAGGTTATGTTGACCAAAGTCGAAGCTAGCTGCCTGACGTCTGCGATCTGTTTCTTTCGACCGCTACTTACCGTTGTCGCCACCTATCGGCAAACGGCGGAAGCAAAGTTGTTCACCTTCTAGATGAAGTAGTGTATAAGCCTAGGGACCGATGACCTCAGCCGTGTGGTCCCATAGGAACTTACCGCAAATTTCCGAAAAATTCCATATCCGTACAGCCGATAATCTCATCAACAGGGATCGGGATTTCAACCGAGCACAGCCTGGAACCCTGCATTGGCTGCTATTAAATCACGACGCGAAAATCAAGATTTTTAGATAACAGACCCGCCATAACATTGGTCTAGTACGATCTTCAGTGAGTAACGTCTGGCCGCACTGTTAGTAAACGCAGCGTACAGCGCATGCGTAGGAGAGCCGGTCTGCGTTCTTCGGCAGGGGCGTTTGAATATGACACAATCTACCTGCAAATCATTTCAAATGGTTCAAATGGCTCTGAGCGCTATGGGACTTAACATCTGAGCTCATCAGTCCCCTAGAACTTAGAACTACTTAAACCTAACTAACCTAAGGACACCACACACATCCATGCCTGAGGTAGGATTCGAACCTGCGACCGTAGCGATCGTATGGTTCCGGACTGAAGCGCCTAGAACCGTTCGGCCACCGCGGACGGCCTGCAAATCATTTGATCACGGTTTCCGCGCCTGCGCAATCTTCGCGTGTGTGATCTAGAAAGGGGGTGTCGACGTGCGTGCGGATACCGTCAGTCGTACGAAGCCACTAGCAAGGTTGAACCACCTAAAGATGTCGGGCAGTTGCTCCAAGGTTCAAATGGTTCAAAGGGCTCTGAGCACTATGGGACTCAACTGCTGAGGACATTAGTCCCCTAGAACTTAGAATTAGTTAAACCTAACTAACCTAAGGACATCACAAACATCCATGCCCGAGGCAGGATTCGAACCTGCGACCGTAGCGGTCTTGCGGTTCCAGACTGCAGCGCCTTTAACCGCACGGTCACTTCGGCCGGCTGCTCCAAGGAAATATTGTGGAATTTGCGCAACGTGTTTGGGCGGCAGACGCGTGAAGACTATTTACAGCTGGCCATTATGTTTTGGATCAGCGGTCTACGTCGTCAGTACACTTTACCGTTACTATTTCTTATCCACTTTCATCCTCTTCTGGATCTTGTTTCACGTCCTATCAAGTTAACAAGTGATGATTTGCAAGCTAAATCCTGTTTGAACAATTCCATTTACCAAATTAAAAAATGATATAAACTTTTACCTGGAGAAATATTTCCGCAAGGGCCAAGAGGTAAGCTTCGTCTTTATCTGCGATGCATCCCTACTGTTCCGTGCTGGTGGCTGTAGGGTTCCTCTTTTGAAACGAGTTAAATTAAACGTAGAGCTCTCACAGCTGTGATTACGTTCTAACTGGAATGAGAATTCCGGTAAGCAAAGATTGGAAAGTTCATGCATTTGTGACGCAGTGGTAGAGATCTATGAAAGTTACGGTGCAGAGCAGTGAAATCCTTGATTGCAGTGTGACGGTGTCTCGAATTTACGGATTTCATTTTCTACATTCGTGAAATGCGACACCGCCAGACATAATCCGATTAAACAGCTGTGCAACTTTAAACGAGGTCCCGACACACGTAATACGAGGGTTGTTTTTTAAGTAAGCCGTTCGCGCGTATAGTCCCGTAGTTCGTGCGGACGCCGCAACAAGCCACCGACCCACTTCCCGGCATTCTTCCCGCTCACACTGATGCAAGTTGCAGCTCTGTAGCTGACGTGTACGCATCGCTGTGCTACTTTATAATGTTTACGATTATTGAATCGCCCGCCGCGTATGAGATACGGTCAGTGATACGTTTTTTGACCGCGAGAAGCCTATCAGCTGCAGAAATTCATCGTCAGTTAACAGAAGTTTATGGCATGAATGCAATGAGTGAAGGTAAAGTGCGTCAATGGGTTAGAGAGTTTAAAAATGGCCGTCAAAACGTCCATGACGAAGAACGCTCAGGCCGGCCCTCTGTGATTACTGATGATTTGGTGGCTGCAGTCGAAACAAAGATTCGTGAGGACAGAAGATTCACAATTTCCACTCTTTCTTTGGAATTTCCACAAGTCTGAAAACCTAAACTTTAAGAAACTGTGTTCTCGTTGGGTACCCAGACTCCTCACAGAGGACCACAAAGGGAAGACATTTACCACTTCATTGGACTTTTTGATTCGTTACGAGAAAGAAGGGGATGACATGTTGAGTCAAATTGTCACTGGAGATGAAACATGGGTATCCCATATCACTCCCGAAAACAAGCGACAATCGATGGAATGGCGACACACAACCTCACCCGTCAAGGTCAAAACCAAACAGACGCTGTCAAAGCGCAAGATTATGGCAACTGTGTTCTGGGACCGGCGCGGTGTTTTGCTAGTGGACTTTATGCCACGAGGAACGACAATCAACTCAGATACAACTCTAAAGAAGCTCCGCAGAGCAATTCAAAACAAAAGGCGTGGCATGCTGACAAAAGGAGTATTGCTCCTGCACGATAACACTAGGCCTCACACCTCTCAAAAGACTCGGGATTTGATAGATTCTTTTGACTGGGAAGTTTTGGACCATGCACCATACAGCCCCGACCTTGCCCCTAGCGATATTCACCTTTTCCGGTACCTGAAACACCATCTTGGCGGACAGCGCTTCAATGACGACGATGAAGTGAAAGCGGCCGTGAACTCTTGGCTGTCGGAGCAGGCGGCCGTATCTGAAGAGGGAATTAAAAACTTAGTTTTACGGTATGACAAGTGCTTAAATAAATAAGGCAACTATGTAGAAAAATAGGTAAAAGTGTGTAGAATCAGAAAATAAAAGTTTTTTTACAAAAGTATTTGTATCTTTTTTAAAAAATGAAAACGGCCCTAACTTAATAAACAACCCTCGTACGAATATCATCAAAGGAAAACTCCCTGGTTTCAGGAGTAACATGGGAACTTTTTGGTTCGTTTAGTAACTGAACCGACGGAGCACAATATAGGTCGCGAAGCGGCATTCTAATTACTTGTAGCGGTGTCGGCAAAAATTATGATAAAGGAATAGCAGAGCCAATTGCACAGATCTGGATACAGATACGTGAAAATAGGTAGCGCGTGAGAGAGGAATACTTAAACTGTTAACTACTGCTGTTTATGAAACTGATGAAGATATTGAAACTTTTTTTTTTTTTTGAGAATTTTCTAAATCTCTTTCTGTACTCCGCTAACCACAGGACGGTGTGTGATGGAGGATATGTCGTGTACAAGCATTATTTTTAGCCCATCTACTCCATTTACAGATGGTCCGTGAGAAAAAATATTGTCACATCGTTTATGTAAGAGAAAGAATTTCTCTAAGACTTTTAGCACAGAGCACGTTGGCGCAGTGGTTAACACGCTGGACCCACATACTGGAGGACAACGGTTCGAATTTGCGTCCGGCCAGCAAGATTGAGTTTTCCGTGATTTCCCTAAATTGCTACAGGCAAATGCCGGGATGGTTCAACAGCACGGCCGATTCCCTTCCCCATCCTTTCGTAATCCAAGCTTGTGCTCCGTCTTTAATGACCGCGATGTTGACGGGAGGTTAAGCTCGATCCTTCCTTCCTTCCTTCTTCTAATTTTCATCATCATCATTTCATCGCTATCGAATAGCAAGTCGTCGAAGTGGCGTCACCTAAAAAGACCTGCACCAGGCGACAGGTCTAACCGACGGGAGGCCCTAGCCAAACATTTCATTCCAGCGCCGTGCTCAAAAATTCAAATGGCTCTAAGCACCATGGGACTTAACATCTGAGGTCATCAGTCCCCTAGAAATTAGAACTACTTAAAGCTAACTAACCGAAAGACATCACCCACATACATGCCCGAGGCAGGATTCGAACCTGCGACCGTAGCAGCAGAGCGGTTGCGGACTGAAGCGCCTAGAACTGCTAGGCCACAGCGGCCGGCAGCACCGTGCTCACTCGGTAAGATTTACATTGGAGTAAGAGGTATATTTGCTGACTCTTTTCCGAACGTGAGTTGTCGGAAAACTGTGGCAGTGAAAACGTAGACGAAGTGAAGGAATTCTGTTATCTCGATAGCAAAATATCACATAACGGACGAAGCAAGGACGTAAAATACAAGATAGCACAGGAGAAGAGGAAATTTCTGCTCAAAAGACGTCTGGAACAACTATTTATTGAAAATTTCTCAGAATATTCGTTCTGAGCATAGAATTATACGGTAGTAAATCATGAACAGTGCTAAAAGCGGAACAGAAGAGTATGGAAGCGTTTAAAGTGTGGTACTACAGATGATGTTGAAAATTAAGGGTATTGATAAGGTAAGGAATGAGGAGGCTCTCATACTCGGCGAGGAAAGTAAAACACTCACAAGAAGAAGGGACAAGACAATAGGACATGTCTTTCAACATCAGGGAATAACTTCCATACTACTGGTTCAAATGGTTCAAATGGCTATGAGCACTATGCGACTTAAATTCTGAGGTCATCAGTTGCCTAGAACTTAGAACTACTTAAACTTAACTAACCTAAGGACATCACACACATCCGTGCCCGAGGCAGGATGCGAACCTGCGACCGTAGCGGTCGCTCGGTTCCAGACAGTAGCGCCTAGAACCGCACGGCCACTCCGGCCGGCTCCATACTACAGCATGGAGCTTTACAGAGTAAAAGCTGTACTGAAAGACAGAGATTTGAATACATCGAACAAACAATTGAGGACCTACGCTGCAAGTGCTACTCTGAGATGAAGATGTTGACACAGGAAAGGAATTTTTGGCGTGCCACCTCAAGCCAGAAGCCTGATGCATTGACCCCCCCCCCTTCCCCTCTCCCTTCCCCCCCACACACACATACACACAAGAAAGAAAAACTCTCAACATCAAAAAAGCATTTCTTGTCTCCCTCTGCAGTATGCTTAGAATTTTTGTGACGCTATAACGCCAAGAAAACCGTGAAGAAGCGGACAGCTATTCTTCGATCCATGTGTTTCATTAATGGTGTTCGGAAAGGTACACATTCCTACGAACAATACTCAAAAATTGATTGATTGTAAGTGAACGTTGTCGTGCATATACTTTACGTGCTTACAGTTCTCCCAAGTTCATGTGGTGAGAGCAAGCCATGAATACTTACACTGAAGCGCCAAGGAAGCTGGTATACGAATGCGTATTCAAATACAAAGATATGTATACATGCAGAATACGGCGCTGAGGTCAGTAACGCCTTTATAAGACAAAAACTGTCTGGCGCAGTTGTTAAATCGGTCACCACTGCTACAGTGGTAGGTTATCAAGATTTAAGTAAATTTGAATGTTATGTTACAGGCGACGCACGAGCGATGGGATACAGTATATCGGAGGTAGTGATAAAGTGGGGAACTTCCCGTACGGCTAGTTCACTATTGTACCGTAAACATCAGGAATCCGGTAAAACATCAAATCTCCGGCATCGCTGTGGCCGGAAAAATATCCTGCAAGAACGGGACCAACGATGACTGAAGAGAATTCTTCAACGTGACAGAAATGCAACCCTTCCGCAAACTGCTGGAGATTTCAATCCTGCGCCAATAACAAGCGTCAGCGTGCGAACCATTCAACGAAACCTCATCCATATAGTCTTTCGGAGCAGAAGGCCCACTCGTGTACCCTTCATGACTGTCCGACAGACACAAAGCTTTATATCTTGCCTGGGCTAATGCACCGTGCATTAGCATAATGCAATGTGCAGCACCGACATTGGACCGTTTATGACTGGAAACTTGTTGCCTGGTCGGACGAGTCTCGTTTCAAATTGTATCCAGCGGATGGACGTGTACGGGTATGGTGAATACCACATGAATCCATGGGCCCTGCATGTCAGCAGGGGACTTTTCAAGCTGTTGAAGGCTATGCAATGGTGTGTGGTGTGTGCAGTTGGAGTGATATGGGACCCCTGATAGTCTATATACGATTCTAACAGGTGCCACGTATTTAAGCATTCTGTCTGATCACCCACATACATTCATGTCCATCGTGCATGCCGACGACATGGGCAACTCCAGCAGGACAATGCGACACCACACACGTCCGGTATTGTTGCTTAGTGGCTCCAGGAACACACTTCTGAATTTAAACACCTCCGCTGGCCGCCAAGCTCCCCAGACATGAACATTATTGAGCATACCTGGGATGCCTTGCAACATGCTGTTCAGAAGAGATCTCCACTCCCACGTACTCTTCCGGATTTATGGACGGCCCTGCAGGATTCATGGTGTCAATTCCCTCCAGCACTACTTCAGTCATTAGTCGAGTCCTTGCCACGTCGTGTTGTGGCACTTCTGCGTGCTCGCGGGGACCCTACATGATATCAGGCAGGTGTATCAGTTTCTTTGGCTCTTCAGTGTATGATCCCCTGGGCGGTAGGTAAGGTATTCAAGTGTGGACACAGGGACGCGAAACAGTTAGTGTATACAGACAGGCTTAATCCACTTAGTGGCGTAGTTACGACTGTGCAGAAAATATGTAGTAAACTATGTGACGTGTTTGTGGAAAGACTATTAGATGCATAGAAATAAGAACCGATATACAGCTGTATGTACATGTTAAGGTACCACTTACAAAAACATCTACAGTTGTATCCATTATACCCTGTATATGCGGTCGTTTCATCTTACATCACTCTGGGCAATGACGCCTGGATGCATGAAGGTGGTCACTGATTCCAGAGACTGAATCTTCTAGGAAAACTGTATTGTATCATTTAGTCTTTTCATACTACTAGCTGAAAAGGACCGACTTTGCTTGCTCCTTTCTTCTTGATTTCTTTTCAGAATATGGAAAAATGTGCAATTAACCATCTCGTTTTTATAACATCTAACATTTTCAGTTTTCTCTTTGGATACTAAGATGCATAAGTTTTGCTGGGTGAAGCACGCGAACACGCTTCGTATACCTGTCTGTGCAATAAACAGAGATTATTTGAATCCAGTCCGCAGCATAGCAGTGCTTGCCCTTATGCTTTAAACCAGGGGTCTCCAAACGTTTTAGTCTGCGGGCCACATTGATTCCTCCACGAAGTCATAAGGGCCAAGGTCTACCTAGTGGGATTAAAGAACCCTGGCACTCCATGATCACCGTAATGTAAGGCTAAAGGAAAGATGAAATCGCAAAAATCTAAGGTTGTCGGAATAGCTAGCACTGAAACGAACTACGATTTCTATTTAATTACATAATTTTCATTGGTGGACGTACCTGACCGAATTTCTGGCATATTTTATTCTGGCGAATTTCACCGACAAAAAAAAGTATGCCACTGCACATTCTTCACGAAAGCGTCCTGCAAAGTTAACGAAATCTCAAAATCATTGTTAGCAACACTATTACTACAAGACGTAACAGAGGTAGAGTATGTCAACGCATTGTTACTTCAAGCAGCGCAACAATAAGTTTAGTTATGTAGTCTTGTAGCGAGCAGCAGAGCCAGAGCATATATTTGATAGTTGTGTTGCGTGATTGTGTCTATGTGGCGAGTGTCTCACGAGTTTTTTAGTGTTTTATGCGCTGTACTAGTAGGTGTGGGACAATTCAATGTTTGAATTCGAAGAGACAAGGAAAATCTGAAAATCGAAATACGTAAAGAAAGTGAAACCTCGCTTAAGAAGCATCTTCCATAATGATTGATTACTAAGTCTAGTCGCCGAAGTGGCGTCCATTTGAAAGACTTGCACCAGACTCGTGAGTAGAATAAAATGCAAAGAATTTTTTTACTTAAAATGTTTTCGCCAAACTAGCCTGTTAACCTTTTTTTCACTATCGCACGGAGAATGGTCTGTCTGTTTATTGTGGATAGCCACAGGTTTAACCATGACCTTCCGCTTTGTAAAGATAGAGCTCCGACAATGTCGCGGTGTACTGGTCGCGATAGGCCTCGAAACCCAATTGTTGGCAGTATAGGTACCACCTCAAATATTTGGCGGGCCGGATACCGGGGATGTCCGGCCAGCTAACGCGGGCCGGTTTCGGCCCGCGGGCCGTAGTATGGAGATCCATGCTTTAAACCTTTTAAAAATTAATTGGTAAGTTAGTTGGAAATGAGTGGAATTCTTGTTATGAGTACTGACACTCCTTTTTTTTCTTGTTAATATTCCCACTTCTATGATATTGTTAATAGCCTTTCTTGCCTGGGCATTATAGGAACATTATTTTTTCCCTTCGTATCACATTCTTTATTCACTGATTTGTTTATTGAATTACGTAATTGTCCGCTCACATAGCAATTGTGTGCTGTTGTACGTTGTCTCCGTAAACACATACACCTTCACGATTGTTTGTTTCTGTACGACGTTGCACATCTCAAGTAGAGGGATACAGTGGGTTGTGCCACAGAGTCGCTGACATCAACATCAGCATTCTTTGACTGATAGCATCAGCATCAGCTTTCTGCAGATCACTGACGCTATCATCTGGCACTCGGGCAATGACTTTAATAGTAAACCCATCTCCATGCACAGCAATTTCGCGTTAAATTTGTACTAACGTGGTTCCACGAGTTAGGTGTTTACTGTGTAACTGTATCTTTGGGTGGACATGGCTGTTTGCTCCCTCTACCACTGTATTTTGTACTTTTTATGGAAAAGGTTTGATGCAAATTCCCTTTGTTATATGCGGGTTTAACAGAACAGATTCGTTCTGTGCTAGAGGTGTCTCATTGGAGGTGCATTTTTGCCAGTGTTACTGCAGTTCATACATAAAGGCTGTCAGCTGCTGGTTTCTCTACAGGCAGCATTGCTGTGAAAACCAGACCGTGAGAAAAGAGCGTTATGATATTTTTAAATTTCAGTTATCTCTGGAAGTGGCTCTTTTGGCTTGTCCAGACCCAAAGAGAAGAGCAGAAGGGTGTGAGGCAGTATTAGACGGTGAGTTAGACACCCCAAAAAAAGGCAAAAATATACTTCGTTCAAAGCCAGGGCTGAGTTAATTATACGTTGTGTATTATACTGGTCCACTGTGGCTGCCATTTCTTCACCACGAACATGAACACTGCAATAGCAGAACTAATGCAAGGTATTTCTATCTTGCAAAGGGAAAATATTGTGAGAAACTGTTTCTCAAACAATAAAACAATCTGTACCCCGTCCTTGTATTACAAAAGTTACAAATTTGTTGTCATTATTACTTTTAGTGCTAGCATTTCTATAAAATAGAAGTAAAATGAAAACAAGCTTTTACTTAGCACTGTTTCTAATAATATGTTGCAATATGTCAAAGGACAAACGATTGTGCTAGTACTTTTCCCATTAAATTTTTGATGAAAGAACATTTTTACTGTTTTTGCATCGACTTATATACCAAAACAGTCAGAAAATTCAGCTTAATTCGCCATTTTCTTAAAAATAAGTTTTCCGTTGGAAGGAGACAGTGGAGAACTAGGAGACATAAAAAAAACATTGATTAGTGGTGAGGGGATGGAAAGGGGTTTAGAAGTATCATCAGCTTCACTCGCAAGAACTTTATTCGTATGCCTTTGCACACTTGGCTCCTTTTCACCCGTTATTGCATATTTTAACTAGAAACTAGGGAGGGAAAATTGCTCTATGTTTACAATATTTTAAAAATTTAGACGGGTGGTCTCTAGCTCGATCTGGTTTTTATGTCTCACAGATTCACCGCGACCTAGAACTGTGTGCAAACGCTAACCGAAAGGCCACTGCAAAATCATTACAGAAAAAATGGTTCAAATGGCTCTGAGCACTATGGGACTTAACATCTATGGTCATCAGTCCCCTAGAACTTAGAACTATTTAAACCTAACTAACCTAAGGACAGCACACAACACCCAGCCATCACGAGGCAGAGAAAATCCCTGACCCCGCCGGGAATCGAACCCGGGAACCCGGGCGTGGGAAGCGAGACATTACAGAAGAGGAACAGGAACAGACAGACAAAGTCAATGCTCCTGCGCCCGCACCCGGGTTCATCCCCTCCGCTGCCATACCGTACGCGTCGGCAACAAATAAATCAACTACGCAAGCTTTTAGTCGCACGTCCATTGTTTCAGTTTAGCTTCCGTTTACTTTCTCAGAGATGAACGTATTTATGACGTGTAGTGTGTAACGTGTTGTGCACCATACTGCCCGAAAAAAGAAACGGCGTTTCGTGGATAGCTGACCATCCTGGAACATTTACATTGTTGTATATTGTCGAGTCTGCGAGAAAAACGTTTCGTGCAAAAAAAAAAAAAGTTTCAAATAGACCAGCATTTGAAGACAAGTCTTCAAATGGCTGTGAGCGCTATGGGGCTAAACATCTGAGGTCATCAATCCCCTAGAACTTAAAACTACTTAAACCTAACTAACCTAAGGACATCACACACATCCATGCCCGAGGCAGGATTCGAACTTGCGACCGTAGCGGTCACGCGGTTCCAGACTGTAGCGCCTAGAACCGCTCGGCCACCCCAGTCGGCGACAAGTCTTCATATCGTAGGAATGCGGAAGAAAGGACCAAGCCAAAAACTTCTGACAATAGCAAGTTGCAGTAGCAGCGATTTCTCCAAAGGTAACCAGAAAAAGTCGGTTTAACATGGATCTATGTGAAGCGTTCAGTGGAAGCAATATTCCTCTTTACAAACTTACAACCCTTGTCCTCAAAGGCTTCCTTCGCAAATACTGCTTAAATGAAAATTTACCCGATGAATCAACATTGCGTAAAAATTACATACTGACAATTTGCTCTGGAAGAAATACGCAATGAACACAAGGACAGCATTATCTGGATTTCAGTCGACAAAACCACAGACACTTGTGGTCGTTATATTCCAAATTTAATTGTTGTGTTTTAAAAGAAGAGCCTTCTTCTTCCTGTTTAGCGGCCTGCAAAGAATTTGAAAAAATAAATCATTCTACGATCGCCAGATTTGTGAATGAGGGTATTAGAGAAATATTTCCAGAATCTTCTGCACATGAAAGGGTTTTTGTGTTTATTTCAGATGCTGCTCCCTAAAATGATCAAGTCAGGAAAAGCCCTCCGAGTATTTTATCCCAGTTTGATTCATATGATGTGCTTTGCTCATGGAGAACATCGCCTTGCTGAAGAGGTATGTTCCACGTTCCCGAATGTAAATAAACTGATTTCATCCACAAAGAAAGTGTTTCTAATGGCTGCTACTTGCAAGGCCTACAAAGAAAAACTACCAAATGCGCCTCTACCTTCCGAACCAGTGGTAACTCGTTGGAGTACGTGGGTCGAAACTATGTTGTTTTACAATGAACACTTCGAGGGCATTAGAGGGGAAGTAAACAACTTGGATAATGCAGAGGTTTTGGCAGTTTGCCAGTCCAAGGAAACTTTTAATGATTTCGGTTTTTGACATTGTTGTGATTAGCATTCTTTTTGCCATATACCTGCAAGTATTAGAAAACTTGACACTCATGGTTTGGGGTTGAATGTATCTAGTCAGTTAATGAATAAAATTATTGTGGTGAACTCATTGCCGGAGGTATTCCTAAGAAGACTTAAAAGAAAAATTTGAAAACATTTTAAACAATAATCGAGGCTTTGAGCTCTTGTGCCAAATTATTAATGGGACAGGTGAACTTTTACCGGAAACAATGAGTGCCGGCATAGCACCCAAATTCAAGTACTGCCCAGTTATCTGAGTTAAGGTAGAACGGTCCTTTTCTGCTTATAAAAGTGTTTTGAGTGACCGAAGACACAATCTTACTACTAAATATTTGGAACAGTACTTGGTCGTTTATGTTTACAATAATAGGAAAATATAAAATAAATTTTAAATGATGCTTTGGTCTAATAGTATAATTAAAATTTAATAGTGTTCCAAAAGTTCATGATTGTATGTTGTTTTTCAAATAAAATATTACATGGCTCTTCAGCGTGCCCCTGTGCGTACGAAATATCTCGATGGTGGTGCCGTACACACCGATTGTTTCGTTGCGACTCACTCGCATCGCATCCGCTTGTTACCGACAACAATACCAAAGAAGAAACAATTCTTGAAACATGGTATGCGTCCCCATTTTGCAATTTTTAGAAAATAGTCCCAGAAAGGACCCCTTCCAAACCTCTATCAGAAAGTATTCAGAAAATGATATCAGAGTTCTAAATGTACCGATTTTTCGCGTGATCGCCACCCTTCCTCGTAACAGACATGCACAGGTTCGACTTTGAGATATAATGCACGCAGTAACTAGCATGTTTTTTTATTATTTGATCTTGCATATTTCGATATGTCTCACGCATTTTAAGCATTTTCCATGCATGTTTGCGTGCATATTTTAAGTTTTTATGATGCATATAATCCGGTCTCTAATCATCACCACATCAGCCAGTTCACCCATACTTGTACTTTCGTTAACAGTCTGCAGTCGGGCACCGTGCCGATCACTTTTCGGAAATCTAGGAACACGGAATTTGCCTGTCGCCCTTCATCCATAGTTCGCAGGATATAATGTGAGAAAAGGGGAGGTTGAGCTTCGAACGAGCGATACTTTCTAAAACCGTGCTGATTCGTGGATCGAAGCTTTTCCACCTCAAGGAAATTTAGTATGTTCGAATCCTGAATAGGTTCGAGAATAGTGCAGCAAACCGTTGTTACAATCAGTGGTCTGTAATTTTGCGAGTCCGTTCTGTTTCCCTTCTTATATACAGGAGTCACCGGCGCTTTATTCCGGTCGCTTGGGACTTTGCGCTGAGTGAGAGATACGCGAGCCAACGGCCTTTCCAGAGTGGTAACACCGGTTCCCGTCAGATCACCGAAGTGAAGCGCTGTCGGACTGGGCTAGCACTTGGATGGGTGACCATCCGGTCTGCCGAGCGCAAACGGGCTGCACTCAGCCCCTGTGAGGCAAAATGAGGATCTAGTTGATTGAGAAGTAGCAGCTCCGGTCTCGGAAACTGACATACGGCCGGGAGAGAGGTGTGCTGATCACATGCCCCTCCGTATCCGCATCCAGTGACGCCTGTGGGCTGAGGATGACACGGCGGTAGGTCGGTATCTATTGGTTCAAATGGCTCTGAGCACTATGGGACTTAACAGCTGAGGTCATCAGTCCCCTAGAACTTAGAACTACTTAAACCTAACTAACCTAAGGACATCACACACATCCATGCCCGAGGCAGGATTCGAACCTGCGTCCGTAGCGGTCGCGCGGTTCCATACTGTAGCGTCTAGAACCGCTCGGCCACTCTGGCCCGCCCGGAATTATTTTTTTGAAAGCTATATATTTTAAAATTGTTTACAAAACAACCTTATCCCCCTTCAAATTACTCTCAGTTACAACTAATACAGTTGTCACACCGGTGCTCCCACTATTCGAAACATTTCTTGATTTATCTTTAGAAACGGCTGACAGCTCCTCCCTCGCTTTTTTCCCTTGACCTCTTCAATGTTGTCAAATCGATGTGCTTTCATGCCCATTTTCATGCGTGGAAATCAGAGAAAGTCGCACGGAGCCAGGTCAGGCGAGTAAGATGCGTGGGACAGCTGAACCATGCTATTTTTAGCCAAAAACTGTCTAAGGTCGATATTAAACTATCGTTTTTCTTTGACAAAGATCTTCGACGTCGCGCTAAAAATGTCTATTACACTGTTATCAAATTTTTCGTCAAATTTCAAGATGGCGGACAACAACATATTATTATGCGCTGCAGTTGCTAGTACAATTGCGTACTGTGTATAGCTGCAAGAAAAGTGGGGGAAAAAGGAAACAAACTGGGATGAAGCTATAGGTACTGAAACTTCCGCTTTGAAAATTAAGAATGACTGTGCTGGTAGACTACTACGTTATTTTATTCCGAAACAGCTGAGTAAAATCGATGACTGTTTTCAGACAGTTTTCTCTTTACCTAGTCTGATCATCACTAAACTGACACACAATACTTTAGCGCAACGCAATCTCACTTTCAGTAATCCCTACAAAAGAATGGCCCCGACTAACAATAACCTATACCTTTCATAAATCACTTGCCTCACAAAAATCTTCGTTTCTCGAACTACTGCAATACAGCGAGCACCAATAATAAAAGATTTTAACTACTGACGGCATTAACTACTGACAGACATAGTTAGCAAATGAAAAATTTTGATAGAGAACAAACAATGTATTTAGCTTAATAGTGTTCAAAAGTCATCATATATATATATCAGTTCATGATATAAGTCTTACAAATTTCCTTTTTCTGGCGGACACACATCCAGATCGTCCGCTCTCAAAACTCTGGCATCTCTCTCCCCACATCCACCACTGTTGGCGTCTCACCTCCAACTGCCCAACGCTACGAGCTGTTCACATCCAACTGCCCAACACTACACAAGCTAATATTCCAACAATGACTCCAAACAGAGGTGAATGCCTGTAACTGTGATTGTAAACGTATATCACCTGCAGAATATTCCGCCTGCCCATCAACACGCAATTAATAGCGTGCACTGTGCACCTTACTCACACCCCCCACCCTAGTCAAAGAAAGTGTATTAAAAAGAAAAAGAGTCGAAGGAACACACCAATTTTGAAGCCATGTTTACAAATACACTGCAGAGACGTCTAATAGCTGTAGCGACACCAGCGCTCCAAGTGGTTACATTTCACATTGCAGTGAACTGAAGACGAACGACCTTTATGATGAAATCTACGGCGAGGCACTAGATTTGATAGTTTTTATTTGACGACAGGCGAGATTTGACAAAGTTCCCTATTACACCATCAAATTTCTTTGACATAAGTATTTGACATATCAGCATTGACAAAGAAATATGATAGTGCAATACCAGCCTAACAGAGACGGCTGTGCGTGCAGGTGCGTTGTTGTGGTGTCATGGTGGAAGAACCTGTCTCCTGTCTGCCACAAATGTTCCGTTAAAATTCGCTGAACCGAGCTCCAAGACAACTCACTAATCTCTGACAGTTGATCAGTTGCCTGTCGACGGTCTGTGAGCACAAGCTCTAGAATTTTATCAATATTTTCTTCGATTCGGGCAGTTGATGGGTGTCCAGAAAGAAGTTTGTTATCAATCGATATGGCACCATTTTTAAATCGCGCAAAGCACTCGTATACTTCAGTTTCTTCCATAGCATGTTCTTGGTAAGTTGTTTTTAACATTAAAACAGTTTCAGCATCATTTTAACCGAGTAGAAAATAAAATTTCAAAGCTGCACGTTGTGCTCTTAAGCTTGCCATCATAAAAAAACGAAACAAGAAAAAAACGGCGCTAGCAAAAACAATCACTGCAGATGAACAGGACAGGCTGCACTGAACTGGCATTGGGCTGCGCTATACGCGCCTAGCGGCAGAAATGCGTACCACACTAGCTCCGCCCACGAGAATGTTATTCCGGCTTTCTTTATTCTTTTTTTGGGGGGGGGGAGGGGGAGTACCTCCTGGTGCACTTCTCTGGTTCCGCGTTGTTAGCTACATCTCGTGCTGTGCGTCGTACAAGTGCTGCTGGATTTAACTGGATATCTCACCTCGGCTCGGAGTTTAATGGTATTTCGTAAGTAATCGGTGGCAGTCCCACCTCGGTTCTGCAGGCCACGATTTGCATTTGGCGCCGGAGCTCCGTATCTCAACGAGGAGGCGTCCACGGCTGCGCCAGACGTCAACTCACAATCGCTCGGCAGTCGACTGATGGCGGCCATTTGCATCTCGCTGCATATTCAGCGCTCTCGTCTCGAGGAACGGCGGGCGCTGAGCCCGAAGGTTGAGGGCGCGGTGACATAAGCCACCTCCCCGTCCTACCCACGCCAGCGGCGGAGGCTAGAAATGCGAAAACTTTGCAGGACACGACACTGGAACGGCTGTAGGCCCGAGGCGTTGGAACCAGATGCTGCTGTGCTCGACCTAATCTCACGCCGACAAATATTCGAGCCATTCGGCGTGCCAACTGGTACCGGGCTCCTGAAAATTAATCTAGAGGGCATGAGGAATTTTTTTCTGTCATTTGTCCTCTAACGTTTGATGTGAGTGGCCGTGAACTCCTCTCCTGTGCCAACCTCTTCATCACAGAGCATCACTTGGTTCCTACATTCTCAATCTTCTGAAGGATATATGCCAATCTCTGTCGTCCCCTACAAAACTGTACCTTCTACAGCCGGCCGGGGTGGCCGAGCGGTTCTAGGCGCTTCAGTCTGGAACCGCGCGACCGCTACGGCCGCAGGTTCGAATCCTGTCTCGGGCATGGATGTGTGTGACGTCCTTAGGTTAGTTAGGTTTAAGTAGATCTAAGTTCTTGGGGACTGATGACCTCAGATGTTAAGTCCCATTTACCTTCTACAGCTCCCTTTAATATCATGGAAGTTATCCCCTGACGTCTTAACAAATATCGTATCATTCTGTCCCTGCCTCTGGTCATTGTTTATGTTCCCCCCTTAATCAGTTCTGCAGAGAAGCTCCTCAACCTTACCTTATCACTCCACCGAATACTCAACATTCTTCTGCTCCACCGTATCTCAAATACTTTGATTCTCAACTGTTCCGGTTTTCCCACAGTCACTGTCTCTCTACCATACAATGCTGTGCTCCAAACGTACATTCTCAGAAATTTCTTCTTCAAATTAAGACCTATTATTGATACTAGTAGACTTCTCTGAGCCAGGAACACCCTTTCTGCCGGTGTTAGTCCGCTTTTTATATCCTCCTTGCTCCGTCCAACATGAGTTATTTTGCTGCTTAGGTAGAAGAATTCTTTAACTTCATGTCCGATGTCTGTTCAGAAAATCCCGGAACATTCGTAATTTCGCGTCAGTGGTGTGTTGGGGCAGAATGAGCTTGTATTTAATGTATAACTGATGGAAGTTTCATAGTTGTACGTCTGTTAGTTATTGTTTACTGCCTTGAGTAGAACGTTGTGTCGCACAGTTTGCGAATTTCGAGGTGGCAGAGTCAGAAGAACAATGGACCTGCATTAAATTTTGCGTGAAACTCAAGAAAACCTTTACAGACACACCAGATGATGCAGATAGCGTATGGTGATGAGTGATAAGCCGTAGTCGGTGTTACGAATGGTTCACACGGTTTAAAAACTGCCAGATGTAAGTTAAATATGACCTTCGTTCAGGACACCCCTCGACGTCTGCCGACGCCACTCTTGTCAGGAACGTCAACGAAATTGTGCGTGCCAGTCGAAGACTGACTGTACGAGAGATTGCGGAAAAATGTATCGTTTCAGTTCGATCATGTCACAGTTCATACAACAGATTCTATACTACTACTGATTATGATGGAAACAGTTATCTTCAGCAAAATGATCATTAAAACCACCGAATATCTGCAGCGCACAACACTGACGTATGTTACCTGGAACAATATTCTTCGCAACTCGTGCGTAATTAATTTCAGCTCCATACATCAGCAAGAAAAAGTTTGTTATATGTATCGAGCTATGAGCACTGTTTTTAAAGAACCAATCTGATTCGAATTATTTTCATTAAAATGAGTTCGGGACCACCGGTGCACACTTATTTTTACACATTTTTATTACCTTCGGCATTTATGTCTGCAGCGTTGCATAATTTGTATTTGCCGCTGAAATGATTGTTAAGACGGCGGCAGACAATTGACAGAGGCTTTCTGTTGTTAGAGTAAATTTCCTTTTAACAGGATAAGTATCTCAATTAATGCCGCCGGCCGGGGTAGCCGAGCGGTTCTAGGCGCTACAGTCTGGAACCGCGCGACCGCTACGGTTCGAATCCTGCCTCGGACATGGATGTGTGTGATGTCCTTAGGTTAGTTAGGTTTATGTAGTTCTAAGTTCTAGGGGACTGATGACGTCAGAAGTAAAGTCCCCTAGTGCTCAGAGCCATTTTTTGAACTAATACCTATCAAACTTTACTTTTATATTGTGCACTATTTAGACTAATTTTCATCAAGCAAACCTTTGATACGATTCCCGGCGGGGTCAGGGATTTTCTCTGCCTCGTGATGACTGGGTGTTGTGTGATGTCCTTAGGTTAGTTAGGTTTAAGTAGTTCTAAGTTCTAGGGGACTGATGACCATAGATGTTAAGTCCCATAGTGCTCAGAGCCAGAGCCAAACCTTTGATACTTTCGTAAGAAACACAGATAAAAATGTGATACAAATCGCTAACATCAATGGCTGCGATCCTTGCAGCGGAAAGAAATAATTAACACAGATAATGCTTATTGAGACAGGAATTAAAGTTACAAATAATTATTCGCTCATATTTATAATAATAATGAACTCTATTGTCAAGTAATAATTAACAAATAATTACAATTTCTTAACAGACCTCAGTTTGATATGTGTCTTGCGTCTGCAACCTACAAAAACCAACCAAAAAAAGGTAAAAACAAAGAAAGACGAACGCAGATCAAAAAGGAATTTACCATTACCATTGTCTTTGTATGATACACATCGATATGTCCAATTACAACATAAAATGTTATATAAATAATTAAGTAATGGCGGAATTAAAGCTCTGAGGATGGGCCGTGAGTCGTGGTTGAGTAGCTCAGGTTGCAGAATGGTAGCTTAGCGTGTTCGGTCAGAGGGTTAGCCGCCCTCTGTAATAAAAAACTGAGATAATGGAACGACGATCAATTTGAACAAATAGAACGAACAATCACGAACAAAATGAGATTTAAAAAAAGATGGTAGAGGACTTGCCCGTGAAAGGCAAAGTTCCCGAGTTCGAGTCTCGCTCCTGCGCACAATTTTAATTTTCCAGGAAGTTTCTTTGAACGTTGTTCGACAGAGAACGAAAAAGGTGAAAATCTGAGGACGCAAGATCAGATGAGTAGCATGCGTGCGGAATGCTTTCCCAACCCAGCACCTGTATAATTAGGTCCTTTTCTTTTCTTGTCAGTTCAGATAAATGCAGGTGGGTGTTATCGTGGAGATGCATCACTTCATGCAGTCTTCCTGGTCCTTATGTTTGTACTGCGTCTGCAAGATGTTTCAGCCGTTGACTACAAATGATACCAGTGACAGTTACACCATGGGGAAAGCAATTCGTAGTACACCACACTCTAGCTGTTCGAGCAGTTCCATAACATTACCTTTTGCGGATGCGCGCAGGCCTTAGTGCAGAGTCTTACTGGTCTGCCTGGGCTGAACCATTCCTTTCTTTTCCTTACGTTAGCTTAAAGTCGCCGTTCCTCGTCATCAGTAACGATGAAGGACAGGAGTGGTCAGTGTTGTTCATGAGCCAACTGATGTCGAGCAAGCACAGATGAACGAGCCGCGGTGGCCGAGCGGTTCTAGAGACTTAAATCCGGAACCGATCTGCTGCTACGGTCGCAGGTTCGAATCCTGTCTCTGGCATGGATGTGTGTGATGTCCTTAGGCTAGTTAGGTTTAAGTAATTCTATGTTCTAGGGGCTGATGACCTCAGATGTTAAGTCTCATAGGGCTTAGAGCCATTTGAACCATTTTTGAAGCAGAGATGCACTTATGGCCACACGCTGATTTTTGTAATTTTGGCTTGGAGCGAGGAGTGCCTATGCACATTTTTTAACATTCCCTATTGCATGCGTATGTCACACGATGCTGGGATGAGCACAGTTCATCATACACTCCTGGAAATTGAAATAAGAACACCGTGAATTCATTGTCCCAGGAAGGGGAAACTTTATTGACACATTCCTGGGGTCAGATACATCACATGATCACACTGACAGAACCATAGGCACATAGACACAATCAACAGAGCATGCACAATGTCGGCACTAGTACAGTGTATATCCACCTTTCGCAGCAATGCAGACTGCTATTCTCCCATGGAGAAGATCGTAGAGATGCTGGATGTAGTCCTGTGTAACGGCTTGCCATGCCATTTCCACCTGGCGCCTCAGTTGGACCAGCGTTCGTGCTGGACGTGCAGACCGCGTGAGACGACGCTTCATCCAGCCCCAAACATGCTCAATGGGGGACAGATCCGGAGATCTTGCTGGCCCGGGTAGTTGACTTACACCTTCTAGAGCACGTTGGGTGGCACGGGATACATGCGGACGTGCATTGTCCTGTTGGAACAGCAAGTTCCCTTGCCGGTCTAGGAATGGTAGAACTATGGGTTCGATGACGGTTTGGATGTACCGTGCACTATTCAGTGTCCCCTCGACGATCACCAGTGGTGTACGGCCAGTGTAGGAGATCGCTCCCCACACCATGATGCCGGGTGTTGGCCCTGTGTGCCTCGGTCGTATGCAGTCCTGATTGTGGCGCTCACCTGCACGGCGCCAAACACGCATACGACCATCACTGGCACCAAGGCAGAAGCGACTCTCATCGCTGAAGACGACACGTCTCCATTCATCCCTCCATTCACGCCTGTCGCGACACCACTGGAGGCGGGCTGCACGATGTTGGGGCGTGAGCGGAAGACGGCCTAACGGTGTGCGGGACCGTAGCCCAGCTTCATGGAGACGGCTGCGAATGGTCCTCGCCGATACCCCAGGAGCAACAGTGTCCCTAATTTGCTGGGAAGTGGCGGTGCGGTCCCCTACGGCACTGCGTAGGATCCTACGGTCTTGGCGTGCATCCGTGCGTCGCTGCGGTCCGGTCCCAGGTCGACGGGCACGTGCACCTTCCGCCGACCACTGGCGACAACATCGATGTACTGTGGAGACCTCACGCCCCACGTGTTGAGCAATTCGGCGGTACGTCCACCCGGCCTCCCGCATGCCCACTATACGCCCTCGCTCAAAGTCCGTCAACTGCACATACGGTTCACGTCCACGCTGTCGCGGCATGCTACCAGTGTTAAAGACTGCGATGGAGCTCCGTATGGCACGGCAAACTGGCTGACACTGACGGCGGCGGTGCACAAATGCTGCGCAGCTAGCGCCATTCGACGGCCAACACCGCGGTTCCTGGTGTGTCCGCTGTGCCGTGCGTGTGATCATTGCTTGTACAGCCGTCTCGCAGTGTCCGGAGCAAGTATGGTGGGTCTGACACACCGGTGTCAATGTGTTCTTTTTTCCATTTCCAGGAGTGTATTTACCAGTTCTCGAGTACAATGACGTGAATTATTGTGGATTATTGGGTTTGAAAGACCATCATGAAACCCCAAACGTCTTCCTGAATGCGGAGAGTCACTAATGACTAAACGACCATTCTTAAAACGAGAAAACCATTTTCTTGGCGTGCTCCACCCAATGACTTTATCCTCATAAACGATGCAAATGTTTCGTCTACCTCCGCTGCTGTCACCCCAGTACTGAATTCAAACAGACGAACGTGTCGGGAATGTTCCGATTTCTCCACTCGGCACTCCTTTTCTAGCTTCCACAGCTCCACTGACTATCTCCAAATGACGAAATGACAATACATAAGCCCAAATAGCAACAGTGAATTAAAAATAAAAAATAAATCCAAAACAACCGGAATAGGAACATGCAACTGAACACTTCTACTGTACCACCAGCTACAGCCCGTTTATTTTGGCATCAGAAGAAAATTCTCGGAGAAGAGGGAAGGTAAACACTTGTCGTTACCGCCCGCGTGTTCTCCAAGAAAACTTGGCTAACGCTGGAGTAACATTTTATGTTGTGCTGCGTGGAGAAAGGTCCCTCCTAAAATAATATCTGAGCATGTATTCTTTCTAAGGAGTCCGAAAGCATGCCTTCGTCCGTGTGTGTGTGTGTGTGTGTGTGTGTGTGTGTGTGTGTGTGTGCTCCAAAACATAACACGTGAAACGTATATATCTTTTGTGGATAGTCAAGTGGGAGGAGGAGAAGATATTTTTGGAATGTTTTGAAGCTCTTTCAAGCTTTTCGTTAATTATCTCCTCATCTACGTCACTTTTAGAAACATCTTTTATGTATTCACTCAGTCTATGAAGGGCAATTTCGAGCGCTACAAACTTTCCACCAGTTTCAATTCTTATAATTTTTTTAAAGTTTTTGTAAATTTTTTATGAAGTCCTTTTAAAATACTTTAATGTTATCAAATTCCACATCAGCGTTTCTTGCAAGGAGTATTTTTTTTACGAATTACATCAGTCCACTGTCTACAGACAGCACTTTGTAATGACCCGAACTATTCTGGGCCGCTGTGCATCAAGATGGGGGAGAGAAATGATGAGTGACGGGGTTGATTTGCGGGGGACCCACAGTGAAACAGTACCAGCATTATCCTGTGGCACATAGCGTCAGCAACTGAGCAAAGCTGTTAATTCTTTGGCGTTTTCAGCCAATACTGAGGCACCAAATGCACACGTCCAGAGCTGTGGCCACACACTACAGGCATTATGCCCTGGATCCATTTGAGTCCTGACTAACTGAAAATGCCAGACCAGTGACCATAAAACCCGTCCACTGCAGTGAGTGTCATGCACCACAGGTTTAACAAGTATTTTTTTTTCCAGCAGCAATGTACAGCACGATGGCCACCCTCGATGCATCCCAGCACAACCAGTTGCAGAATGTGCTGATCCCCAAGAAGCGCCTGTTACTTTCATTGCCCTGGGTCGTGGGCAGCTGCTACCACAGTGCCGTGCTGATGAAGAGGTTGGTATATCCCATTTGGTGCCTCTCGGTGCCTTGATGGTTATGCTCCCCCGCACTTGCTAATGGTCCCCATGGAAGTTGAATTCCGAACAGCAAGACCCCAATCACTGGTGGGCTACGATGGTTGCTGAAGTCAAGGCCGCTAGGAGGCCTCGTAGCTCCCCGAGCGAAATTGTGAGCTTGCAGTCCATCAGCCAAAGTCCCTCAGAAGGTGGAGGCTGGCCGTACACCAGCCCGTCGCATCGGTGAAGTTTCCTAAGTCCAGCAGGTGCTTCACGATAGGTATGGCCTGTTGGTCAGCAGGCATGCAACAAGAAGATCTTCATCTTAGTAGCGGTTTTTCTGGAACTCAACAGACCGTCTGTCTTACGGCGTTTCTTAAAAACGGGAATGACCTGCGCATTTTTCCAGTCGTTGAGTACGTTTCGTTGCTCAAGTGATCTACGATAAATGACTGCTAGATGGGGAGCAAGTTCTTTCGCATAATCATTATTGGATCTTAGAGGTATCTCACCTGATCCCGAATCCTTTCCACTACTAAGCGATTATAGCTGCTTTTCAATTCCGCGATCTCTTATCTCAATCTGGAATTTCGACGTTCGCACGACGATTGAAAGGAGGGACAGAGTTACGATCTTCCTCGGTGAAACAACTTCGGAAGACCGAATTCAGCATTTCGGCCTTCTCTCTGTTATCTTCCATTTCAAAAATGGTTCAAGTGGCTCTGAGCACTATGGGACAGTTGTGGTCATTAGTGCCCTAGAACTTACAACTACTTAAACCTAACTAACCTAAAGACATCACACACATCCATGCCCGAGGCAGGATTCGAACCTGCGACCGTAGCGGTCGCACCGTTCCAGACTGAAGCGCCTAGCACCGCTTGGCCACACCGGCCGCCTATCTTCCATTTCGGTGCCGGTGTGGTCGTTGAGAGAGTGAATAGATGATTTTGTCCCACTTACTGATTTTACATACCACGCAAATCCCTTACGGTTTTTACTCAGGTCGGTTGACAACTCCTTACTTTCGAAATCGTTGAACGCTTCTCTCATTGCTCTCCTTACGCTCATTTTCGCTTCGTTCAGCTTCTGTTTGTGAGACAGGTTTTTACTTCCCTTGAATCGGAGATGAAGTGCTCTTAGTTTATGTAGCGCTTTTCTAACACGGCTATTAAACCATGGTGGATGTTTCCCATCCCTTAAAACCTTATTCGGAACATACTTGTCTAGGTCATATTGAACGACGCATTTGAATTTTTTCCCATTTGTTCTCCGCATATTCGTCCTCCTCATCGATTATTTGATGCCATTGTGCATTCCGACTCACTTGGTCAATTCCAGCAGGACAATGCGACACCTCACCCCTGCAGAATTGTTACAGATGTGGCACCATGGAAAAATCTTCTGATTTTAAACACTTACATTGTCCACCGAGCTCCCCCACACGAACGTTATCGAGCACATCAGGGATGCCTTACAACATGCTGTTCGGAAGAGATCTCCCCTCCTCGTAATCTTACGGATTTATGGGCAACCGTGCAGGATTCGTAGTGTCCGTTCCCTCCAGCACTGCTTCAGACAATAGCCGAGTCCAAGCCACGTCGTGCTGCGCCACTTCTGCGTGCTCGTGGGGACCGTACTCCATATCAGGCAGGTGTACCAGTCTCATTGGCTCTCCAGTGTACTATTGACTGCGTTCTAGATTCAGCGGTAAACGATACCAGCTAGGTTCAGTTCCCAGAAGGAAGGATCACTCACGGCAGATTCCCGCGCCCCACAGTAACACACTGCCGGGCAGAACACCGAATAGAGGACGGTAGCAGAAGCAGCGGGCAGTAGCGCGTCTGTTTGGTCTCGCAGGCGCGGGCAGCAGCACCGCAGAATGCACTCGCGGCCGCCGCCGACAGCCGGCAGTTCCACATTTCCGCGGTACGGTCGACCGAGCAAGAAGTGGCCGGCAATTCATTACGGCCGCTGCCCGCCAGTGGAGCCGGCGTCTGGTGGCGGCGTTCGGCCCCTAGCAGCACACGTGCGGCCGCCAGAGAGAAGCTGCAGAGTAGCTGCCGGACTAATTAGGCCCACTGCTGCCGGCCTCATCGACACGGCGGCCTCAGCACTTAAACGTTTCGCCGCTGTGGGTGTGTATAAACGCCCTGCTCCGCCGTTTCCCAGGTTTTGTGGACATGTATACGTGTGACACTTTGATTTTCGTACAGTGCCATGGACGTCTGAATGCGTCCTGAGGCGCCGCTATCTGACTGCTGTGGACGAGTTACTTCCACATCTCGGCGAATAAAAAGGTGTCGAGTATTTATCGCACAAAATACGCTGAGGTGACAAAAGTCGTGAGATGCTTCCTAATATCGTGTCGGACCTCCTTTTGCCCGACGTAGTTCAGCAACTCGCGATGTGACATGGACTCAACAAGTCGTTGGAAAGCCCCTGTAGAACTATTCACTCATGTTGCCTCTATAGTCGTTCATAATTGCGAAAATGTTGCCAGTGCAGGATTTTATGCATGAACTGTGTAGAGTCTTGTATCAAGGAAGCAAGGCAGAGGATGTGGTTACAGATGGCCGGTATCCCTTTTCTACACCGGCCGCGCGAGGTAGCCTCACGGTCTAGGGCGCCTTGTCACGGTCCGTGTGGCTCCCCCGCTCCCCCCCCCCCCCCCCCCCCCCCCCCGCAACCTCGGAGGTTCGAGTCCTCCCTCGGGCATGGGTGTGTGTGTTGTGCATAGCGTATGTAAGTTAGATTAAGTAGTGTATAAGCTTAGGGACCGATGACCTGAGCAGTTTGGTCCCGCTAAATCTTTCTACACTCATGCTCATAAATTAAGGATAATTGCGGAATGTGGTGCCACACAACGTGGCACTACATAAAACTGGCGCTAATAGCATAGGCACATAGGGAACACACACGACACAGATCTTTAAGACCACGGTATTGGTGATAAGTGAGAAAACCGTCCGGAAACACATGTGCTACAAAAAGCAACTGTTTCCTGCGCATGTACCCCGACATCAATATGGTATATGATCACCATGCACACATACACAGGCCGCACAATGGGTTGTCATACTCTGGATCAGGTGGTGGAGCAGCTGCCGGGGTATAGCCTCATCCTTGCACCAGTGCCTGTCGGAGCTCCTGAAGTGTCGTAGGGGTTTGAAGACGTGCAGCGATTCGTCGACCCAGAGCATCCCAGACGCGCTCGATGGAGTTTGCGTGGAGAATAGGCAGGCCACTCTATTCGCCTGATATCTTCTGTTTCAAGGTACTCCTTCACGATTGCAGCTCGGTGGGGCCATCCGCTATCATCCATGGGGAGGAAGGTGAGACCCACTACATCCCTAAAAAGGCGGACATACTGGTGAAAAACGACGTCCGGATACACCTGACCTTTTACAATTCCTCTGTCAAAGACATGCAGGGGTGTATGTGCACCAATCATAATCCCACCCCACACCATCAAACCACGACCTCCATACAGGTCACTTTCAAGGACATTAACAGGTTGGTATCTGGTTTCTGGTTCACGTCAGATGAAAACCTGGCGAGAATCACTGTTCAGACTATACCTAGACTCGTCTATGAACATAAGCTGGGACCACTGTTTCAGTGACCATGTTCTGTGTTGTTGACACCACACTTTATGGGCTATCCTGTGACCAGGGGTCAGTGGAATGCACCTTGCATGTCTCTGGGTGAATAAAGCATGTCTGTTCAGTCGTCTGTAGACTATGTGTCAGGAGACAACTGTTCCAGTGGCTGCGGTAAGGTCCTGAGCAAGGCTACCTGCAGTACTCTGTGGCCTTCTGCGGGCACTGATGGTGAGATATCAGTCTTCTTGTGGTGTTGTACACTGTGGACGTCCCGTACTGTAGCGCCTGTATACGTTTCCTGCCTGCTGGAATAGTTGCCATAATCTTGAGATCACACTTTGTGGCACACAGAGGGCCCGTGCTACGACCTGCCGTGTTTGACCAGCCTCCAGTCACTCTGGTATTCTACCCCTCATAATGTCATCAATTTCTTTTCTTTGAGCCATTTTCAACACACAGTCACCATTAGCACGTCTGAAAATGTCTGCACGCTTACTCGCTGCACCGTACTCTGACATGCACCAACACACCTCTGCGTATGTGGACTGCTGCCAGCGCCACTGTGCGACGACCGCATGTCAAATGCACCACATGGTCATACCCCGAGGTGATTTAAACCCACAAACTGCCCACCAGAGCGTTGTTTCACCATGTATCAGCATTATCCTTAATACACTCCTGGAAATGGAAATAAGAACACCGTGAATTCATTGTCCCAGGAAGGGGAAACTTTATTGACACATTCCTGGGGTCAGATACATCACATGATCACACTGACAGAACCACAGGCACATAGACACAGGCAACAGAGCATGCACAATGTCGGCACTAGTACAGTGTATATCCACCTTTCGCAGCAATGCAGCCTGCTATTCTCCCATGGAGACGATCGTAGAGATGCTGGATGTAGTCCTGTGGAACGGCTTGGCATGCCATTTCCACCTGGCGCCTCAGTTGGACCAGCGTTCGTGCTGGACGTGCAGACCGCGTGAGACGACGCTTCATCCAGTCCCAAATGTGCTCAATGGGGGACAGATCCGGAGATCTTGCTGGCCAGGGTAGTTGACTTACACCTTCTAGAGCACGTTGGGTGGCATGGGATACATGCGGACGTGCATTGTCCTGTTGGAACAGCAAGTTCCCTTGCCGGTCTAGGAATGGTAGAACGATGGGTTCGATGACGGTTTGGATGTACCGTGCACTATTCAGTGTCCCCTCGACGATCACCAGTGGTGTACGGCCAGTGTAGGAGATCGCTCCCCACACCATGATGCCGGGTGTTGGCCCTGTGTGCCTCGGTCGTATGCAGTCCTGATTGTGGCGCTCACCTGCACGGCGCCAAACACGCATACGACCATCATTGGCACCAAGGCAGAAGCGACTCTCATCGCTGAAGACGACACGTCTCCATTCGTCCCTCCATTCACGCCTGTCGCGACACCACTGGAGGCGGGCTGCACGATGTTGGGGCGTGAGCGGAAGACTGCCTAACGGTGTGCGGGACCGTAGCCCAGCTTCATGGAGACGGTTGCGAATGGTCCTCGCCGATACCCCAGGAGCAACAGTGTCCCTAATTTGCTGGGAAGTGGCGGTGCGGTCCCCTACGGCACTGCGTAGGATCCTACGGTCTTGGCGTGCATCCGTGCGTCGCTGCGGTCCGGTCCCAGGTAGACGGGCACGTGCACCTTCCGCCGACCACTGGCGACAACATCGATGTACTGTGGAGACCTCACGCCCCACGTGTTGAGCAATTCGGCGGTACGTCCACCCGGCCTCCCGCATGCCCACTATACACCCTCGCTCAAAGTCCGTCAACTGCACATACGGTTCACGTTCACGCTGTCGCGGCATGCTACCAGTGTTAAAGACTGCGATGGAGCTCCGTATGCCACGGCAAACTGGCTGACACTGACGGCGGCGGTGCACAAATGCTGCGCAGCTAGCGCCATTCGACGGCCAACACCGCGGTTCCTGGTGTGTCCGCTGTGCTGTGCGTGTGATCATTGCTTGTACAGCCCTCTCGCAGTGTCCGGAGCAAGTATGGTGGGTCTGACACATCGGTGTCAATGTGTTCTTTTTTCCATTTCCAGGAGTGTATATGAGCATGGGTGTACAACTCAAATGCAAATCTGTATTAATACGGTTCTTTATTTACGCGGACAGGAAGCTGCTTATCTTGAATGGAGCCCACATGTTGTGGTAGAAGCTCATCAGTAATAGTTGCAGACAATATCGGTAATCTTACTGTTACACACTTTAATCTCGCTGTTAGTCACAGCACTGGTCGCTATGCACTGTCGTAGCCTGAGTGTGTCAATGAGGCCCTCCAGTCAGCGGCGGCGGCCTAAATATATGTTGTCGAGAGAGCGTTGTCTGCGTGTTGCTTGTCAGTGTGTCTCTGGCGCTCTCATGATAGGCGCTCTTGATCTTCGCGCTACTTCTTTCCGACCAGTGTACTGGCGACAGCTTAAGCCAGCACAAAGTGACCTGTCGACCATGTCCCATAAATGTTCGATGGGATTCATTTTGGGCGATCAGAGCGTCCAGAACATTCGCTGGAATTATCCACAATGTTCAAAACAATTGCGGACTATTGTGGCCCAGCAACATAGCGCATTGTCATCCGTAAACATTCCGTCGTTATTTCGGAACATGAATATCACGAATGGTTGCAAACGGTCTTCATGTAGCCGAACATAACGGAGGACCCAATTCATTCCATTTAGACACGGCGCACATCACAGTGGAGCCACCACCAGCTTGCAGCCTTGTTGACAACTTGGGTGCACGGCTTTCTTGTGGTTTGCGACACATTCTAAACCTACCAGAAGCTCTTACCAACTGAAATCGAGGCTCATCTGACCACATCACTGGTTTCAAGTCATCTAGGTTCCAACCGGTATGCTCCCGGGCCCAGGAGAGGCGCTGCAGGCGATGTCGTGCTGTTAGCAAAGGCACTCGCGTCGATCGTCTGCTGCAGTAGCCCATTAACTCCAAATATCACCGCACTGTCCAAATTGATACGTTTGTCGAACATCCGACATTGATTTCTGCAGTTATTTCACGCGATGTTACTTTTGTCTCAGCACTGACAATTCTATGAAGACGCCACTGGTTTCGGTCGGTGAGTGAAAGCCGTCGGCCACTGCGTTCTCGGTGGCGTGCTTGAAATTCGATATTCTCGACACACTCTTCACACTGTGGATCTCGGAATATTGAATTTCCTAACGATTTCCGAAATAGAACGTCCCACTCGCCTAGCTCCACCTACTATTCCGCGTTCAATGTCTGTTAATTCCCACCGTGCGGCTATAATCACGTCGGAAAGTCGAAACTTTCCACATGAATCACCTGACTACAAATCACAGGTCCACGTACGCTTTGCCCTGTTATACCTTACATATGCGATACCACTGCCATCTGTATCTGTGCATGTCACAATCCTATGACTTTAGTCGCCTCAGGATATGTGCCTCATTCCGTGCTATCGTTTGCAGAAAATCTCGCTTCGATATCTTGAGTGGTTTGTGAGATACGACAGTTGTTATAACGACATAATTCGCGATGCGCAAGGACGTGAATGCGCGCGTCGCACACGACCGTCTTTCGAGTGTAAAACCCAGTAACTCAAGAAGGAAATGAAATATCATTCTGCTCTCAATTTTAAATAAAATTTCCATGAATTATTTATATTTCATTTGCCGCAATGTATGAGCTAAAATCAACCACCGAGCGAGGTGGCGCAGTGGTTAGCACACTGGACTCGCATTCGGGAGGACGACGGTTCAATCCTGTCTCCAGCCAACCTGATTTAGGTTTTCCGTGATTTCCCTAAATCGTTTCAGGCAAATGCCGGGATGGTTCCTTTGAAAGGGCACGGCCGATTTCCTTCCCAATCCTTCCCTAACCCGAGCTTGCGCTCCGTCTCTAATGACCTCGTTGTCTACGGGACGTTAAACACTAACCACCACCACCACCAAAATCCACCATAAACAAAGTTTAAAAAATGCATTTTTACTTCTATGTACTCTTTAAAATTTCGTGCAATGTTTTACTTAATTTGATGGAGGACAGTAACTATGGAATATAACGGAAAGAAATTCAGTCTTTTATCAAGTGAAGATATTAGACTGTAAGATGTGCAAAAATGAATTTAATTTTCACTTAATAGTTTTCGTATAAACGCCTGAAACGTACATCTACATCTACATGGATATTCTGCAAATCACATTTAATTGCTTGGCAGAGAGTTCATCGAACCAGCTTCACAATTCTCTATTATTCCAATCTCGTATAGCGTGCGGAAAGAAGGAACACCTATATTCTTTCGTACGAGCTCTTATTTCCCTTATTTTATAGTCCCTATGTAGGTCGGTGTCAACAAAATATTTTGGCTTTCAGAGGAGAAAGTTGGTGATTGGAATTTCGTGATAAAATTCCCTCTCAACGAAAAACGCCTTTCTTTTAATGATGTCCAGCCCAGATCCTGTATCATTTCAGTGACACTCTCCTCCATATTTCATGATAATCCAAAACGATTTATTCAGATGATATGTTTTATTTGCAATAGGACACAGACTTGGCCTGCACTAAAACGTAATTAAATCACACGTAGGTCCTTACGTTCTAAAATATAGCCTATAATGATAAACTGTTTTTGAACACGGGTTCGTCTAGGTAACTTCAGTAATTATACAGGATCCCATGCCACATTTTTGTGCCAGTAAAACCTAAGAACGATCCGTGCCTTCGCATATCTTTGCAGTGAAACTAAAATCAAATTAAAAATATAAATAAAACTAAATTAAATAATAAAACCCCACATTCACATTCCATTCAACAACACACACCCGTGCGGGGTTTTTAGTCCCCCATCGGGCGCCTCCCCTGGTGGTGCATAGGGTAAAGCCTCCCAGATATGGGTGGTACCGGGGAAATCAAATACCCGGGGCGGATCAAAACTAGCGATAATGGTGGCGTCTGTACTCCAGGGGGGCGGCCGGCCAAGGGCGTCTGTAGCCCAGGTTAGGGGTGGCCTCAAAAGAATATCGCCTATCCGTTCTGAACCAAGCGTGGCGATTATGCTTCAAACTTCTAAGACTTATTATCATGATGAGTACCGCTAATGCAAAAGATTCCCGATTAGTCCCCCACCTATCGGATCTCCAGTAGGGGACTGCTTTAGCGTCACACATACAGGAAACTATTAAAAAGGAAATCACAAAATCTCTGTACATCTGCACATATAACTGACGGTCAGTTGAAGGAGAATTGAAGAAAATAAAATGGACTGTAGTTGGTCTGAATGAAGTAGGTCGTAAAGGGGAACAGTGTGTAATTCCGGAGTTAGGGAATGTTCCATATCACTTCAGAGAAGAAGATGGTAGAACGAAGGGCGTTGGTTTTCTAACAAATAAAGATGTGAAAGACAAAGTATCAATAATAGAAGGAACATCAAGTAGAGTAGCAATGCTTGTTATTAAAATATCAAAAAGATACAAACTACAAATAGTCCAAGTACGCGCTCCTGCAGCGAGCTATTCTGATGATGAAGTAAAAGCATTGCATTTTACGAAGAAGTAAAAAATGTACATAACAAAGGACGAGACTGTCATTTTAAACTGGTAATTGACGACTTCAATGCCAAGGTTGGTATCAAAAAACAGGGTAATGTGTCAGTAGGCTGCCATGGAATCGATGAGACGAACGAAAGGGGTGAAAGGCTAGTTCAATTTGGGTAAGGAAACAAATTATTCATCATGAACCCCTTTTTTAAGAAACACCATATTAGGAAATGGAAATGGAGAAGCCCAAATCATGAGACCCACCATGAAATAGATTTTCTCATCTCAAATCACACCAAAGTAATCAAAGATGTTTCTGTTTTAAATCAATTTAATTCTGGTAGCGACCATGGACTAGTAAGACCGAAAATAAACATTAATACTCAACAAGAACAAAGAAAACTAATATCACAGAAAAAAGAAATTATAGGTATGGGTAAATTAAACGAAAGGAAAAAGTATTTTCAGTATGCCCTGCGAGAGAGATTAGAAGAGTCAGCAGAAGAAAATCTAGCAGAAACGACAATGGTAACTGCAACACAAGTAAGTGGACTGACAACAATTACTAATCAACGAGGAAAGTTAAGGGCGGAAACCAAAGCTCTACTTGTAAAAAGATGAGAGATGAAAATAAAAACTTGTTGTGACAAGACAGAATATTCAGAACTGTGTAAGTGTATAAGGAGGAATATTAAAGCAGACATACAAAAATAAAATGAAAACATCATAAAATTAGCTTTAGAGAATAAAAGGAGCTGCAAGAAAGCTAAACAAAAGCTTATGATTGGTGAAAACGAAATCATAGCAAATGACGGGCGCATAATGTAAAAGGAAAAAATTCTAAGGCATATAAATAATTTCTATAGTAAATTATATGAAAGAACACATGAACCACTAGGAAAACCTTACGCGGATGATGATGAAGACCCCAAAATCCTCCCCGAAGAAATAAGAAAAGCTATAAACGAGGTGCAGAATGGCAAAGCAGGGGTCATGATGATCTGACAATGGACATACTCAAGCTTGCGGGGGAGGAAAGAGAACAACATGTGGCTAAAGTCTTTACTTCGTGTATACAGAATGGCGGCATCCCAACCCGCTGGCACAAAGCAGACATAATCTTACTACATAAGAAGGGAAGTATTCACGATCTGAAGAACTACCGCCCCATTAGCTTACTTTCTGTTATATATAGTCTTCACTAAAGTCCTGATAAATCGCATTAAATTGGTAGTGGAGACCGCACCGCTCATAGAACAAGCTGGATTCAGAGTGGTTTCAGTACAACTGATCATGTAAGCAAATGAGTATGAAATGCCACTATGCATAGCCTTCATTGACTTAGAAAAAGCCTTTGACTCTGTCAGCCACACTGCAGTCATACAAGCACTGACCGAGCAAGGAGTGGAAACAAGATATATAAACATATTGTGCAACATCTACGACAAAAATGTTCAAATGTGTGTGAAAT
Source organism: Schistocerca piceifrons (assembly GCF_021461385.2). Classification (NCBI taxonomy): domain Eukaryota; kingdom Metazoa; phylum Arthropoda; class Insecta; order Orthoptera; family Acrididae; genus Schistocerca; species Schistocerca piceifrons. The sequence continues at coordinate 127,497,749 of NC_060146.1, forward strand.
CTTAAGGGACTTAACTGCTAAGGTCATCAGTCCCTAAGCTTACACACTACTTAACCTAAATTATCCTAAGGACAAACACACACACTCATGCCCGAGGGAGGACTCGAACCTCCGCCGGGACCAGCCGCACAGTCTATGAATGCAGCGCCTCAGACCACTCGGCTAATCCCGCGCTGCCATCTATGACACATCTGAAGCATCTATCAAAATAAGAAAAAAAATAAGTGCGAATTTCCCAATGGAAAAGGAGTAAAGCAGGGCGATCCTATATCTCCGAAGTTATTTATAGCAGCCGGCCGGAGTGGCCGAGCGGTTCTAGGCGCTACAGTCTGGAACCGCGCGACCGCTACGGTCGCAGGTTCGAATCCTGCCTTGGGCATGGTTGTGTGTGATGTCCTTAGGTTAGTTAGGTTTAAGTAGTTCTAAGTTCTAGGGGACTGATGACCTCAGAAGTTAAGTCCCATAGTGCTCAGAGCCATTTTGTTCAGAGCCATTTTTTTATTTATAGCAGTTATCGAGATGACTATGTCCAAAATTACTTGTAACAACAGAGGAATAAGGATAAATGGTAAAAGGTTCACCAACTTGAGATTTGCTGACGGTATAGTGGTCCTAGCTAACAGTAAGATGGAAATGCAGTCCTCTATAAAAGACTTAACAGATGTTTGTCAGGAAGTTGGACTTAAAATAAACCACTCTAAAACCAAGGTTTTGCATAATAGGCGGGTAGCTGCAGGACAAGTAACACTGAATGGCAACATCCTAAACAATGTTACAGAATACGTTTATCTGTGGTAATTAATTGACACAAAAGGGGATTTGAAACCTGAAATTTTTCGTCGAATTAAACTGGGTTGGAGGGCTTACAGAAGAAATGCAACAGTTTTCAAATCTAACATGCCAGTCTACTTACAGAAGACAGTTTTTGATCAGTATGTCCTACCGGTTTTAATGTACGGGTGTGAAACTTGGACTTTAAATGAATTTTTCAAAAGGAAACTTAGAACTGCTCAGAGAGCTATAGAAAAGTGTTAGGTCTCACTAAGAAAGGTAGACAGAAAAGTGAAGACACACGAGCAATAACAGAAGATCTTATAGAACGGGTTAAGACTCTATAATGGCAGTGGGCAGGACATATTGGACGAACGAAGGATGGAAGATGGACAAAATCAGTTTTCCAGTGGAGTCCCAGAGAAAAACGTAGACCACCAGGGACACCACGTGATCAGTGGGATAAGGAACTCAGGAAAGTTGTGGGCTTCAACTGGCAGGGATAAGAAACTCAGGAAAGTTGTGGGCTTCAACTGGCAGAAGACAGCAGTGGACAGATATGCATGGAAACACCTCTTAAAAATGTATTTAATCACTTAAAGAGGCTACATCTTGTATAGATTGGATTAGCTGATTGGAGATTGGATTAGCTGATTGGAATCCTGAATAAATCTAACCAGCTTTCAGAGAAAAAAAATATGTTGCCTTACTTATTGAACGGCCTCGTGAAAGTCCAGTGTGCACGGTATCTTCTGGACTGGGCGCTTGATCGACGGAAACATGTCGCCCAGTCACATGACAGAAATGTTTGTTGTACGTCCCACATTGATTTCTTCTGTTACTTCGCACAGTGTTGCTTGCCTGTTAGCACTGTCAACTCTAGGCAAACGCCGCTGCTTTCGGTCGTTAAGTGAAGGCCTTCTGCCTATGCGTTGTCCGTGGTGAGAAGTAATGCCTCAAATTTGGTAGACTCGGCACCCTCTTGACAATGTGGATCTCAGAATATTCAATTCCCTAACGATTTCCGAAATAGAATGACCCGCGTATCTATCTCCAACTACCACTCCGCATTCAGTCTGCTAATTCCCATTGGGGGGGGGGGGGGGGGCATGATAAGGTAGGAAATCTTTCGGCAAGCATCATCTTGGTACAAATGACAGCTCGGCCGATGCACTGCCCTTTACTATCTCCGTCCGTACATGCGCGCTTCGCTTCCAAGTGACTTTTGTCATCTCAGTGAAAGTAGCTGGTCATAATGTTTTGGCTCATGAGCGTACATTTAGTGTTCGCCGCTGCTACACTATGTGATCAAAAGTATTCGGACACCTGGCTGAAAATGACACAAGTTTGTGGCGCCCTTCATCGGTAAAGCTGGAATTCAATATGGTGTTGGCTCAACCCAAGCCTTGATGACAGCTTCCACTCTCGCAGGCATACGTTCAATCAGGTGCTGGAATGTTTCTTGGGGAATGACAGCCCATTCTTCACGGAGTGCTGCACTGAGAAGAGGTATCCATGTCGGTCGGTGAGGCCTGGCACGAAGTTGACGTTCCAAAAGATCCCAAAAGTGTTCTACAGGATTCAATTCAGGACTCCGTGCAGGCCAGTTCATTACAGGGATGTTACTGTCGTGTAACCACTCCGCCACAGGCCATGCATTATCAACAGGTACTCGATCGTGTTGAAAGGTGCAATCGCCATCCCCGAATTGCTCTTCAACATTGGAAAGAAAGAAAGTGCTTCAAACATCAATGTAGGCCTGTGCTGTGATAGTGCCAAGCAAAACAATAAAAGGTGCAAGCCCCCTCCATGAAAAACACGACCACACCATAACACCACCGCCACCGAATTTTACTGTTGTCACTACACACGCTGGCAGATGTCGTTCACCGGGCATTCACCATACCCACACCCTACCATCGGATCGCCGCATTCGGTACCGTGATTCGTCACTCCACACAACGTTTTTACACTGTTCAGTCGTTCGATGTTTCGTCGTTTGGTGTCGTTTGGCATTTACCGATGTGATGTGTGGCTTATGAGCACCCACTCGACCATAAAATTCAAGTTTTCTCACCTCACGCCTGTCATATTACTTGCAGTGCATCCTGATGCAGTTTGGAATTCCTGTGTGATGGTCTGGATAGATTTCTGCCTATTACACATTACGACCCTCTTCAACTGTCGGCGGTCTCTGTCGGTCAACAAACGAGGTAGGTATGTACGCTTTCGTGCCTGTACATTTTTAAGAGGTGTTTCTATGCATCCCTTCACGTTTCCACCTCACTATCACACCGGCAACAGTGGACCTAGGGATGTTTAGGAGTGCGGAAATCTCACGTACAGACGTATGACCCAAGTGACACTCAATCACCTGCCAACGTTCGAAGTCCGTGAGTTCCACGGAGCACCCCATTCTGCTCTCTCACGATGTCTAATGAATTCTGAGATCGCTGATGTGGAGTACCTGTCAGTAGGTGGCAGCACAATGCATCTAATATGAAAAACGTACGTTTTTGGGGGTGTCCGGATAATTTTGATCACACAGTGTACAGATGTCCACACTGATACAATCCGCGCACAATCAATGACCTGGCAGGGTCGCCAGTGACGGAGTCTAGAGCTCACCTGCGCTTGGCGTGTTCAGATCCACTTGCGCGTCCGCAGTGCGTTCCGTTCTGTGCCGTTCGTGTGTCGTGCCGTCCTGTACTGTGCTGAGCCTGCCGCTTCAATTACGCAGCCGGAGTCGCCTATCGCGATGGCTCATCCGGCCCACTAATCCAGATGCAGCCGGCTCAATAACACAACACGGCCCCCCGCAGATCTAATTAGCGATAAACTGGCGCCCCACGCCGCGGACGAAGCGAGCCCACCGCTATCTGACGCGCCCATCAAGATGTGCGCGTAAACAACAGCTTTTTAATTCGCTGTCCCGTCTCTTATTTATAACGCCGGAAATGTTTACTGAAAAATGGCCAGCACTGCTGTGATAGTATCTCAGAACATCAAAATGTAGGTTTTTTCCCCTCATAGGTTTTCTAATAGTTTACTGTCCATCCTGATCGCTTCCAGTATCTAGATTAATGGTCAATTTGGACCTTTCCTGGCCACCAGTAGGGATTATCGTTTCTAATGACCCATTAATTTCGAAGCAGTGACACACAAATTTTCTTTCTCTTCTTTTTCTTTTCATTATACACTGAAGCGCCAAAGAAACTGGTATAGGCATGCGTATTCAAATACAGAAATGTGCAAACAGGCAGAATATGGCGCTGCCGTAGGCAACGCCTATATAAGACAACAAGTGTCTAGCGTAGTTGTTAGATCGGTTCCTGCTGCTACAATCTCAGGTTATCAAGATTTAAGAGAGTTTGAACATGTCGCAGCCGATGAAGTGGGGATTTACCCGTACGACCGTTTCACGAATGTACCGTGAGTATCAGGAATCCGGTAAAACATCAAATCTTCGACATCACTGCAGCCGGAAGAAGATACTGAAAGAACGGGGCCAACGACGACTGAAGAGAACCGTTTAACGTGACAGAAGTGCAATCCTTCCACAAATTGCTGCAAATTTCAATGATGTGACATCAACAAGTGTCAGCGTGCGTACCATACACCGAAACATCATCGATATGGGCTTTCGGATCGGAAGGCCCACTCCTGTATCCTTGATGACTGCAAGACGCAAAGCTTTATGACTCTTCTGCACCCGTCAACACCGACATTGGACTGTTGATGACTGGAAACACGTTGCCTGGTGGGACGAAGCTCGTTTCAAATTGTATCGAGCGGATGGTAGTGTACGGGTATGGAGACAACCTGATGAATCCATGGACTCTGCATGTCAACAGCGGACTGTTCAAGCTGGTGGAGGCTCTGCAATGGTGTGGGGCGTGCGCAGTTGGAGTGATATGAGACCCCTGATACGTCTAGATACGCCTCTGACAGGTGACACGTACGTAAATATCCTGTCTGATGACCTGCATCCATTCATGTCCATTGTGCATCCCGTCGGATTTGGGCAATTCCAGCAGAAAAATTGAACACCCAAAACGTCCATAATTCCTACAGAGTGGCTCCAGCAGCACTCTTCTGGTTCTAAACAATTCAGCTGGCCACCACAGACATGAACATTATTGAGCATATCTTGGATGTCTTGCAAAATTCTGTTCAGAAGAGATCTCCACCGCCTCGTACTCTTACGGATTTATGGAGAGCCCTGCAGGATTAATGGTGTCAGTTCCCTCCAGCACTACTTCAGACATATGTCGAGTCCATGCCACGTCGTCCTGCGGCACTTCTGCGTGCTCGCGGGGGTGTTGCACGATATTAGGCTGGTGTACCAATTTATCTGGATCTTCAGTGTATGAATTACCCTGAAACATCTCAGTATATGCGCTAATCTGTTATAAAAAGCCACCTGTCAATGGCGTGTGCAAATATTTCAATTTTTGTTTTATCTGTGTAGAATTGTACTTTTATTTTTTATTTTGAAATGGTAGTTTTTTAATTCTTTTATTAAAAATAGTGAAATGTATACTAATAAAAATTACTCATTTGTAAACGTTTTGTCAGACTTTAGGAGAGAGCTGCACTACATACATAACATACATTATTTGTTATCGAGCAAGTCATTGTGTGTAATGAACAGTGTTAGTGCTGGCGGCATGGTTCGACTTTATTAAAACTGGCAGTATGTCGAGAGGACATACTGAGTGGAGATGATGATCATATTCTTGATGCTGGACCCTAGCATTCGCCTCATCACTGAGGAAAATCCTCCTTGTAGCAAAAGCCTCGTATTCCATTATTTGCTTCATGTTGTGGTATTTTGAATCTTGTTATTTCTGTAGTATTGAAAATGTTTACTGTCATGTGGTCGAGGGTGTGGAGATCTCTTCTGAACAGCACGTTGCAAGGCATCCCAGATATTCTCAATAATGTTCATGTCTGGGAAGTTTGGTGGCATGCGGAAGTGTTTAAATTCAGAAGAGTGTTCCTGGAGCCACACTGTGGCAATTCCGGACGTGTGGCGTGTCGCATTGTCCTGCTGTATTTTCCGAAGTCCCATCGGAATGCACAATGGACAATAATGGATGCAGATAATCAGACAGGATGCTTACGTAGCTGACACCTGTCATATCGTATCTAAACGTTGTAAGAGGTATGCGATGTATGCGCTGCCTGCAACTGGCAAGACTTCGGAGAGTCTCTGACCAGAGAGCAGTTTGTAGTTAGTTGTTGCTTCTCGCTAGTCGACACTAGTCTGTAGTAGTCTGCGTGAGTCTGCGGTAGTCGGCGGTAGTCGGCGCGTGTCTGCGCTTGTCGGCAGTCAGTTCTGGTCGGGACTCTGGAAGATGAGTATTATTGTAGAAGGAAAAGAAGCAGCCTTGCGCATATCTAGTAATATATGTTAACTGTCATTCAATTTCTTTTACAAAATGCCCCAATAATAATTTTTATAATATAAAGTATTTTTTTTAAAAAAAAGCATTCATTTCAATTTAAAGATTTTTTTTTCAATGCATGATAATTCCTTTCACGAGTCACAAAGCATAGGCCAGCATTGCACGGAGCTGTGCCGAAAATTTTTTAGGTAAGAGCAGATATATTCGCAGTTTTTATTGAGGTAAGAATTTTTGCTTTTTTATTCAGAAATACAGGGCCGAGGACGCAGCGCTGCTGTCGTCATAAAATTTACCAGGTTACTGAATTTTTTTATTATTTTGGGTTTAGGAATTTTTCTGTTTCGAAGTTAACATTAAATGAGAAAAGAATTTTGTGGATACATTAAATGTGAATGCATTTCTGCACACAGATTATGAATGGGAACCAATTTTGTTCAGAGGTTACATTAAATTAGAATCACAATCAAAATTCATTTAATTATTATTTTTGTGGGGAGGTTACACTTGGCGACATCCGGCCAGGATCGTATTTCTTTGTGAATCTTCTGATAAGTAGTCATATATCTGCTCTTATTTAATTAAACGTAGTTTACACCTGGCGCAGCGCATTAACTAATTTGTCACTCTTTCACAGATCATCGGCAATTTGTTGCTCTTTGTTGTAATTGTGTTTGTTGCATTTTTGCATTGTCCTTGTTTCATTTGTGCTTAATTTTGATTTTTGAAACATGCCGCGAAAAACTGTTTACAGTACATTGCGATGTGTAATGAGTGAAATAGCCGACTCGAATAGCATGACCGATAATACTTGCAACACTCAGTGTAATAGCGATAGTCCTCCATTTACAGACAATCAGTGCGTACCGACTACTAATAATCATTTTAGTGCTAATAATGAGCAAACGAATTCAATTGTGTCCTCTGTTAATTTAGCGACAATTGATGACGCGGGACGTTCTGCTACAATGAACGCTGCCCAGTTTAACACACCCGATTTGCAAAATTTGAATTGTGAACAGATAAATTTTTCTATCGAAAATGAGCAGTGTACTCAAAGTACGACAGATTTATTTGATTCCGAGGTAGTGACTAACAGTGCACATCTAAGTGGCGAAGCTTTTCAAGAATCAGAGAATGACCAAATGGTTACAGAAAACGTGACAAATTCACATACAGCATCACACAGCACAAAGAATACAGTAGCTAATTTTGGCATGGATCGAGTCATAGCATTAATGATACAACTTAACGAGAATCTCAAACAACAAATTGGTGAAAATGTTAAACAACTACTTAATGAAAATTCCAAACAACAGAATGAAAGACAAGACAACAATCACAAACAACTTAATGAAAAACTAGATAACAATTCTAGACAGCTTGGTGAACAGATTACAGCCGTTGCCGCGCAATGTCATGATACTAAAGAACAATTACGTGAGGAAATTAAGGCTTGTGCTAGGAAAAGTAGTGAAGAAATTAGATCTGTTGCTCAAGAATTAAGGAATACGTAAACAGCTGCAACAGAATCACTTAGAGACGAAATTAGTGCAGTCGGTAAACAATGCTCTGAAAACGCAACACAGTTACGCGACGAGTTTAAATTAATGTCAGCAGAACTTTCACGCACACTGGATGCAAAAGTAGGCGCGAAATTTGACCAACAGAACAGTCAAATTGACGAACGTTTTAATCACCACCTACAAAACAGTGAAACGCGTTACCGTAAATTCATACAGGAACAGAATAAAGTAAAGCGACAAGTCATGGAAATAATTACCGCACAGAGACAGGAAGATAAACGTAAATTGTTTACGATAGCAAAAACATACGTAGACAACAATATTGCTACAGTATCAGACGAAATTAATACTATCAAACAGTTGAACACCGAATTGCGTGATGAAATTTCCTATCTTAAACCAAAAACAGATACACACACAGTAGACTTTCAGACAGTGACCGACAGACTCGAACAATTAGAACTAATACAGGATCCCGATGCCATCAAAGCAGACGTTAAAAAATTGAACGAAACCACACGTAAAATACAAAAACAAATTAATGCTTGTGACACTAAAAACGATGATCAGTTAAAAATACTGACTGAAAAATATGATGAATTGGCCAGTCGTATTGACGTTATTGAAAGTAATAATGACAGCAAATCAGACGATACTTCACCGATTTCGTTTAATCAAACACCTGAATTCCAAAATTTACAGCAGGCGATCAGTGAGATAGATTCGTCCAATAATACATTACGTAGAAAATTGTCAACTTTACAGCAAGAAGTGACAGAGATGAAAAATGTTTCGGTCAATAACACGTCGCAGCATACGGCACATTCCGAACATTTGTCACACTCACACAGCCAGTATAATTTAGGTAATTTACGGGGAGTACATGACTTAGATTCTGAACAATGACAGACAAATAGATTCTCATACAATCCTGAACCACTTCAGACGTACAGAGACGATAATTTTGATTACAAACATTTTCTATCAGTGAGAAAATTTAAAGTATTTAAAAATGACAGAACACAGATTCACCCATTGGACTGGATACAACAATTTAGCTTTGCTTTCCCACCGGCTTGGCCCGTAACACATAAACTTGAATTTATTTGCAGTTTTTTGGAAGGCGAACCGGCAACTCGTATGAGACCGATCGCGAGACAATGCTAATCAGTAGAAGAATATCAGAATGCTTTTCTGTCAGCGTAATTTTGATTACAAACATTTTCTCTCAGTGAGAAAATTTAAAGTATTTAAAAATGACAGAACACAGATTCACCCATTGGACTGGATACAACAATTTAGCTTTGCTTTCCCACCGGCTTGGCCCGTAACACATAAACTTGAATTTATTTGCAGTTTTTTGGAAGGCAAACTGGCAACTCGTATGAGACCGATCGCGAGACAATGCTACTCAGTAGAAGAATTTCAGAATGCTTTTCTGTCAGCGTATTAGTCGAAGACGACACAGCGTGGAATCAAGGATCAATTAATTAGTTTACTGAATTATGAGAACTCAAATTTTTCCACTGTCACACAATTTTTTGAACACGTGGTCCAACAAAACCAGTACTTAAGTGAACCATACAGTGAATCTGCACTTATTCAATTATGCATTTCTAAATTACCACGATCATTAAGAGTCTCACTTTTAACGGGTCAACAGAAAGAAAATATTTCAGCATTCAGAGATCTGTTACAGCTTTTGGAAGTGCAGCAATCGGATTATTCCTTTATAAACAAAAATTTTTCATATAATAACCAAGGTCAACAAACATACAGCAATTACGATCAGCCACGCAATTTCAATAGCAAAGGTAATAGACACTTCAGGAACGACAACCATCAGAACTTTAATGACAGACAAAACTTTAATTATTAGTATCGTCAAAATTATCAGCAACAGGAACCACATTTTGGTAACAATAGACGTTTTTCACTGCAACAGCATGAAAGCCAACCAGTTAGCATACCTAACCAACAATGTAATGTACAAAGTCAACCAATCTTTAATGTTTCGCCGCCTACACGTATGGCGTCAGCTCCAACAAATAGTAACGCACAGCAACAAGGGAATGAGTACGTACAGGAAACACACTATTTCAATTCCTATCGCAATGCACCGTATAGAAATGACTATCATGACAGACGTAAAAGTAATGAGCACAATTTTCAGCGTACGTCTAATAACAGTCGGTCTTATCAGCAGCAGAATCATCCGCAACAACAGATTATCATGAATGAACCAGACAGTAGATATCATCCCAAACATAATACGTCAGGAAGAAATAATAGAACAGTACAAATAGTTGAAATGCCACAGCATCCTCCTGAAAATAATAGCACGTCAGATAGAATTTGACTAAATACAGTACAGGTTGCGTCTTGCAGTAACGCAAGCAATACTTTTGGCACGCAGAATCTTGTTCACGAAAATGTTATTACTTTTGACGACATCCGAGACACTCTTTTGCAGGAAAGACCAGTTATTCAAAAAACCATTTCACACCCTGTCATCGAAGTAAAAATTGGATCATCGAAATTTTCAGCAGTAATTGATTCTGGATCTCCTATGTCATTCATAAATGAGGAAACTTTCAACGAATGTAACAAAAAGAATACTTATCCTACGTTACCATTAGGCAAAACTAAAGTAAAAGCAGCAGATCTAGTAAAGGAGTAGATGTAAAATTACAGACACATTTATCATTTTGTATTGCAGGTCATACATTTCACTCAAACTTTTGGATTGTTCCCTTGTTGACGACAGACGTTATTTTAGGTACGAATTTTCTGGTACAACCCGACGCAATTATTGACTTTCAAAACTCCTATTTAATGTTAAAGGATCAAAATGTACAACTGGCTTTAGAATTTCAGCACTCTTTATCTGCAGAAGAACAAATAATTAATCGTACAGAGGTCATTTCCGCATCACGTAACATAGACTGTCATTCCACATTGTTCACATATATGTACGTACACAACTATAATACTCCAGATGAAGCCGACTATGAAGTTATACAGATGATTTCTGATAAAGTTAAACAGAGCAGTGCAAATACAGACGACGAACGCACGCAACTACGCAAAATTCTTTTACAGCAAGCTCCAGTTTTTGACAACGTTCCTGGTACTATGTCCGGTTTTATGTATGAATTTCAAGTTAAGCAGCACGATACATTTAAAGCCAAACATTATCCCATTCCATATATTCACAGAGAACAAGTTAAGAAAGAATTGCAAGCTATGCTTGACCAAGGAATTATTGAACCGGCAGTTAGTCCGTACATAAACCCGCTCCATATTGTTAAGAAAAAGGATGGTTCACTTCGCCTCGGACTTGATTCGCGTCACATCCATGACATTATTATTAATGAAACAGATCGCCCACAGACACTAGAAGAACTTTTACAGAAATTTCATGGTACTGCTATTTATTCCACATTAGATTTGAAATCGGGATTTTGACAAATTCAACTCCATCCGGACTGCAGAAAGTACACGGCTTTTCTCTGTTTTGGTGACTGTTGTCAATTTTGTAAATTACCATTCGGCTTAACTATTTCTTCAGCAGCATTTATTCGCGGTTTGAATACAATACTTCCGACAGAACTTAAAGACAGAATCACAACGTATGTAGACGACATTCTTATTGCAGAAGCTAACTGGTCTGAACACAATCTGATTCTTGAACAACTGTTACGAACTTTTCGTGCACAAGGACATGTAATTTCAGCAGAAGGCATTGCGCCTGACCCGGAAAAACTTCAAGCTTTACGTGACATTACTGTTCCTACGACGAAGAAACAACTACGCAGCTTTTTGGGTTTAATTAACTTTTTTCGTAAATTTATTCATTACTCTGCTTTAGACACCCCTAGATTGTGTCAATTGACAGGTAAAAACACTATTTGGTTCTGGGATAGCCAAGCACATTCTGAATTTATGAACCTGGAAGAAGCTTTGTTGAATGCACCACTTTTATCACATCGAGATCTTACTAGAAATTTTTCCATTGCCACCGAAAGTTCTAACACCGCTTTAGGCGTACACATTTTTCAGGAAATTGAAGAAGAGGGCACTACAGTAATTAAAAACTTTGCCTTTGCGACTCGCATTCTGTCACCTGCTGAACGCAGTTATTCTGTTACAGAACTTGAAACATTATGTGTTGTATGGGCATTTACGAGATTTCGGCATTTTCTTTATGGAAGACATACGACCGTTTACACAGATCATAGAGCTATACAGTTTTTACTTTCCGCTAAATTTACACACGACAGATTAAGTAGATGGAAACATTATTTGCAGGAATTTAATTTTACACTTGTTCACATTCCCGGTACACAAAATATTGTAGCAGACGCACTATCCCGTTCTCTCAGCAACAATCAGCAAGACATCGCAACCAACTTCTGCAAAGCAAATTTCAGCGTCATGTACATTCAACAAGTTGCATTCGAAAATTTTATTTCGTCATCATTACGAGACATAGCACAGAAGCAGAGCAAAGACAACGTATGGAAAGAAATTAAACACCTTTGGCAAGATAGGAATAATGTTACCATTAGAACCCATTACACTGTACGCAATAACATTCTGTTTCGCCGCTCTCACCTTCACAGCAACAATTGGTTATTATGCATTCCTGACGAGCTTGTTAACAAATTAATCTGGTATAATCATTTAAGTTACGCACATTACGGAGCCAGAAAATGTTTTCTTATACTGGGACAGAACTGTTATTTTACCAACATGGAGAAACGTATTCGACGAGTTTTAGAGTCATGTAAAATCTGCCAGAAAGCTAAATCAGATGCGACTTCACATATTCCTCCATTACATCCCATTGTACCTGTTAAATTGAGACACATGGCCGCCGTAGACATTTTTGGTCCGATTCCCAGAACTAATAGAGGATTTTGCTACATCTTTGACGCTGTTGAACTCACTTCAAAATTTGTTACCTTCACTCCGTTACGCAAAGCTACTGCAAAAACTGTTTCGAAAGCAGTTGTAAAACATTTTTTATTTCATGTAGGGCATGTGTTGGAAGTAATTTCCGACAATGGACCACAGTTTCGATCTGCTATATGGACACGTATGTTACGAGCTAGAAATATTTCTCCGATCTATATATCCAGGTACCATGCTTCTTCGAACCCTTGTGAACGATTAATGACAGAAATTGGTAAACTGTGTAGAATATACTGCCATAAAAAACATATTGATTGGGACACAGACATACTCTCATTCCACGATGTAATTAATTCCATACCAAATGAATCTACTATGCTGTCTCCGTCTGTTATACTGAAAAATGTTGAACCACCTAGCAAAATTAAAGAATTAGTAACCTTTCCTACATCTCGTCGACTACGACACCATGAAATAATTGACATTGCGCTCAACAACATCAAACGTGCCGCAGAGCACCGGAGAAGACAGCAAAAACAGGTTTGTGCACGCCGTGACTTTCACATTGGACAGAAGATATTAGTACGCACACATTATTTATCTAATAGAGGAAAAAGTAGATGAAGTAAATTTGAGCTTCTATACGCAGGTCTATATCGAATTCGCAGCATTCCTCACCCGAATGTAGAACACGTCGAAACTCTGAGAACCATAAAAACCAAAGGAAATCACCATATCTCCAACATCAAACCCTTTATTGAATGAACATACTTTATGATTTCTCACACTGTAATGCCATTTCCTGATTTTTTTATATAACCATTTATGCAATTATATTCACATGAACACTTACTGATGATTATCGTATTTTTTCTTGGCAAGTGCCCGGCAAGGTAAGGTTAGCAGGTCGCTTTTCTTGTCGTTACACATCAGACCGTGCACATTTTTCCAGATGAACTTACACATTTTATGACCACTTATGCAATTACATTTATGTGATTACTTACTGATGATTATCGTATTTTTTCTTGGCAAGTGCCCAGCAAGGTAAGGTTAGCAGGTCGCTTTTCTTGTCGTTACACATCAGACCGTGCACATTTTCCATTTTTCATGTATGTATGATTGTTTTACTGTTTTGTTTGTATGCACTATGAAATGTTTACGATATAACAAACACCAGTTGACTTTGAGATTTGTCTTATGATATCTCAACATCGTGACTATTTTACATTTTTTTTTTTTTTTTTTTTTTTTTTTTTTTTTTTTTTTTTTTTTTTTTTTTTTTTTTGCTGCTACATTGTGATACTCTGTGTACATTTTTTGCATCTAAACACTGTCTATGCTTTTGACATATTACATTTTCCGTCATGCTATGCTGTATGCTTTATTACATCACTAGAAACCAGTTTTTATTTAATGGGTATATGATTTAAATGCAAGACATTAATCATTGTTCATCATTTTCAGAAAAAAATAACGTGTAAAAGAAATAAATTATGGGAATTTCACCTTCGCAATGAACGAAAGAAGATACAATACCTCGTCACGAAGAGTAAATGGATCAGAATTAACAAGCATTATCAAGAATATACTATACACATCGTATGATAGCAGTCTTAACTAATTTTTTCTTTCAGAATACGAGGCGACTGATGCAGGCTGTCAGACAGAACTACACATCTTAGTTTTAGTGATGAAATATTCTAGAAATAAGGAACTCTATACTATAAATAGTTGTATAATGAACAATGAAGTGACTTTTTTGCAAATGATAATGAATAATGATGAAGAATATAGTGATATGGATAATGAAGTTTTTCTTTATAGGTGATGATAATAATGGAATTATGATGATATGGATAATGAAGTTTTACTTTGCAGGTGATGATAGTAATGATAATGAAGTTTTTTCTTTGCAGATGAGGATAATGTTGAAGTTTATGTATTTATGCTATGTAATTATTTAAGTATTTATTGCAGTTCGCCTTGACAGTATGTCTTATGTCGCATGGTATGATGACTGAAGGTTTTGGAAAGGACAGCTAGAGAACATATATATTTTATACGCATTTCATTACATGTTAATTCGAAGTTCACTACTTTTCAGCATAATATGCGTTTCTTCTTTCAGCTTAATAATCCATTTTGTATTTTTTGCAAGAGAAATTATTCACGAAATTAATGTGCTATAAGCAGTTGGTCATTAAACCTGTGTCATTCATGAATGTGATCACATATACTCTATTTGTTTCATAACCTTCCTACAGCTGACTCATGACGAATGACGTTACACATCTTTATTTGCAGCAATAATTCAAAAGCAAATATTGTTATGCCCCAGCAATTAATTATCGATCCCAACGCAATGCATTGCTAGCACAAAAAAAATGTATTACCAGTCCCAAATAATGATACCAATTTAAGAGAGTTATGAGTAATACTGAATGATGTTTTCCAATCACAGACTTTGAGTAATAGTTACAGAGTGTTACATTTTAATTATGTCTTATGTCACTTGAATGATGAGTTCTGAGTAATAGTGAATGATGTTTTGAAATAATGCATGCATGCTCTACACTCATTAGCTCCTGTTTTGACTGATGACTTCTGATGATTTGTATCTGGCCAACGAGTGCCAATAATTATTTTTAAATATGTCATATGTCACTTGAATGATGAAAAATGTTTTGTAATATTCAATACTTGCTGACAAATGAATGCCACTGTTTCTTATATTTTAAATTTATATTATGTCACTTACATTCTAAATATATGAATACCAGTAGCTTGATGCTACACTCATTAGCTCGTGTTTTGAAGGATGACTTCTGATTTGTAACTGGCCATTGAGTGCCAATAATTATTTTTAAATATGTCATATGTCACTTGAATGATGAAAAATGTTTTGTAATATTCAATACTTGCTAGCCAATGAATGCCACTGTTTCTTATATTTTAAATTTATATTATGTCACTTTCATGCTATGTATATGAATACCAGTAGCTTGATGCTACACTCATTAACTCTTGTTTTGAATGATGACTTCTGATGGTTTGTAACTGGTCAATGAGTGCCAATGTTCTATGTAAACAGATAACTTATGAACATTATTCTGTAATACTTCATACATGGAACAGAAATGTTCAGTAACTGGGCGATGAGTGCCACTAATTAATCAAATCAGTTGATAGACTAGTGTAATTATCAATGATGACTGGCATAAGACTTAATGTCCTTCACCTTCGGACCTAATTACCAGAAATTACTGCAATATCCGTTTGTCCTGTCTATCCTCACGATCATGGAGCACTATATTTGGTTTTTGCACTAATTCTACGTTGGTGTACCTTACAAGAACGTGGTGTTGACACGACATGCTATCCACCACCCTGAGCGATGGAGATGTTATTATGGTCCCACTGTTTGTTGTACCCAATGTACTACCAAAATGATAACATGGAATATTACTACGACATTTCAGTGTCTTGGCTACACTGACTAATACTTCAGGGAAAAGAACTTCAGATTGTCTCACTTGGTGTTGTGCTTCTGTAGAAAGATATGGACTTTCAGTGCAGCTGCGTGCAACCTAATGTACTACAACCATGATGCAATCCTTCCCTTTCCTATCCTAGTTCTTGTAAAATAGTAAAAAAAACTACAGTGCGTGTGCACTTTATGTCATTTGTTAATATGATTTGTACTCATTGCCTATACATTTTGTGATTTGCTGATATATTCTGAACTACAGTGCGTGTGCACTTTTGTCATTTGTTAATATGATTTGTACTCATTGCGTATACATTTTGTGATTTGCTGATATGTTCTGTACTACAGTGCCTGTGCACTTATGTCACTTGTTAATATGATTTGTACTCATTATGTATACATTTTGTGATTTGCTGATATGTTCTGAACTACAGTGCGTGTACACTTTCGTCATTTGTTAATATGATTTGTACTCAATACATTTTGTGATTTGCTGATATATTCTGAACTACAGTGCGTGTGCACTTTGTGTCATTTGTTAATATGATTTGTACTCATTGTGTATACATTTTGTGATTTGCTGATATGTTCTGAACTACAGTGCGAGTGCACTTCATGTCATTTGTTAATATGATTTGTACTCATTCCATATACATTTTGTGATTTCCTGATATATTCTGTACTATAGTGCGTGTGCACTTTGGTCATTTGTTAATATGATTTATACTCATTTCGTATACATTTTGTGATTTGCTGATATGTTCTGTACTACAGTGCCTGTGCACTTATGTCACTTGTTAATATGATTTGTACTCATTATGTATACATTTTGTGATTTGCTGATATGTTCTGAACTACAGTGCGTGTACACTTTCGTCATTTGTTAATATGATTTGTACTCATTCCATATACATTTTGTGATTTGCTGATATATTCTGAACTACAGTGCGTGTGCACTTTGTGTCATTTGTTAATATGATTTGTACTCATTGCCTATACATTTTGTGATTTGCTGATATGTTCTGAACTACAGTGCGAGTGCACTTCATGTCATTTGTTAATATGTTTTGTACTCATTGCTTGATATGATCTGTACTCAGTGCATGTGCTCTATATTTTATTTCATGTTCTGCACTTATATATAGATATATATTCTGTGATTGTAAACTTCGTTAATTAAGAAAATTTTGTTGCTCATGGCAAGTCCAATTGACTCACAATCGCTGCCAAATTTTTGCCCCCCCCCCCCCCCCCCAGTGGAGGGTTATGTAAGAGGTATGCAATGTATGCGCTGCCTGCAACTGGCAAGACTTCGGAGAGTCTCTGACCAGAGAGCAGTATGTAGTTAGTTGTTGCTTGTCGCTAGTCGACACTAGTCTGTAGTAGTCTGCATGAGTCGGCAGTAGTCGGCGCGTATCTGCGCTTGTCGGCAGTCTGCTCTGGTCAGGACACTGGAAGATGAGTATTATTGTAGAAGGTAAAGAAGCAGCCTTGCACATATCTAGTAATGTATGTCAACTGTCATTCAATTTCTTTTAAAAAATGCCCCAATAATAAATTTAATAATATAAAGTAACTTTTTTTTTAAAAAAAAAAAGAAGCATTCATTTCAATTTAAAGATTTTTTTTTCAATGCATGATAATTCCTTTTACGAGTCACAAAGCATAGGCCATCATTGCACGGAGCTGTGCCGAAAATATTTTAGGTAAGAGCAGATATATTCGCAGTTTTTATTGAGGTAAGAATTTTTGCTTTTTTATTCAGAAATACAGGGCCGGGGACGCAGCGCTGCTGTCGTCATAAAAGTTACCAGGTTACTGAATTTTTTTATTATTTTGGGTTTAGGAATTTTTCTGTTTCGAACTTAACATTAAATGAGAAAAGAATTTTGTGGGTACATTAAATGTGAATGCATTTCTGCACACAGATTATGAATGGGAACCAATTTTGTTCAGAGGTTACATTAAATTAGAATCACAATCAAAATTCATTTAATTATTATTTTTGTGGGGAGGTTACAACATATTAGAGGTCCTATATCACTCCAACTGCACACGCCCCACACCGTTACAGAGCCTCCATCAGCTTGAACACTCCCCTGCTGACATGCAGAGTCCATGAATTCATCAGGTTGTCTCCATAACCTTACTCGTCCATCCTCTCGATGTAATTTGAAACGAGAATCGTCTGACCTGGCAACATTTTTCAACAGTTGGTGTTGATGGGCCCAGGCGAGATGTAAAGCTTCGTGTCATGCAGTCATCAAGGGTACACGAATGGGACTTCGGCTCCGAAAGCCCATATCGATGATGTCTGGTGGGATGGTTCGGACGCTGACACTTGTTGGTGGTCCAACATTGAAATCTCAGCAATTTGCGGAAGGGTTGGACTTCGGTCACGTTGAACGATTCTCTCTATTCGTCGTTGGTCCCGTTCTTGCAGGATCTTTTTCCGGCCGCAGCTATGTCGGAGATTTGATGTTTTACCGGATTCCTGATATTCACGGTACCTCGTGCAATGGTCGTACGGGAAAATCTCCACTTCATCGCTACCGTGGAGCTACTGTGTCTAATTGCTATCTCAGAGATACTGTGTCCCATCGCTTGTGCGCCAACTACAACACCACGTTCAAACTCACTTAAATCGTGATAACCTACCAATGTAGCAGCAGTAATAGATCTAACAGCTGTGCCAGACACTTGTTTTATATAGGCCCTGCGACCACAGCGCCGTATTCTTCCTGTTTGCATATTTCTGTATTTGAATACGTGTGCCTGTACCAGGTTCTATGGCGCTTCAGTGTATTTTGTACATGTTTGTACACGTATCTCACTACGCGAATTTCGCCCTGAAGTGTCATATTCACGCAACTCAATGTTTATGATGTTGTAACTTTTCAATTACGTGTCGTGCAATGACATAATTTTGCAGGTACAGCCAGTGCTATTTGCGGTTTATGTATATGAAATGTCTTATTACAACAGTTTGCAGTAAAAAGAGTAATAAATTAAAACGTCGTGCATGATGCGGCAGTTGCTCGCGCATTTCAGAATTTGTCTTGATATTCCTGAACTATATGTCTTAGAATGACACGTTTTTCTAGGGACTTTCAACGTCATGTGTGGACACTATCTGCTAAATGTGTTGCGAATACAGTTAATGGTAAAAAGCAAATAAATTAAAATGTTATGCATCGTGCAATGGTTTTACTGCATGAACAGCGAGAGTGTAATAAGCGATAAAGTTATTCCTTTTCATCATTTTGTGAGGGCTGTCAGCGAGAAAAAGTTTCGTAAAAGTCTGAAATTGATAGCTTTGATAGGTAGGTGGTTCTTACTCTTACAGCGATTCTTTCCAGACAGTGGTATATGCACCAAGTTTCGTTGGAATTGGTCCAGTGATTTCGGATTTTACAGACATCTACCTCTACGTGATTGCTCTGCTATTCACAATAAAGTGCCAGGCAGAGGGAAAAAGGAACACTTAAATATTTCTGTGCGAGCCCTGATTTATCGTGATGATCATTTCTCCCTGTGTAGGTGGGCGGGAACAGAATGTTTTCGCAATCGGAGTAGAAAACTGGCGATTGAAAATTCATGAGAAGTTCCCATCGCAACGAGAAACGCCTTTGTTTTAATGATTGCCACTCCAATTCACGCATCATGTCTGTGACGCTATCTCCCCTATTTCGCGATAATACAAACCGAGCAGCCCTTTTTGTACTTTCTCGATGTCATCCGTCAGTCCCACCTGATGCGGATCCCACACCTCACATCAGTACTCCAGAATAGGGCGGACAAACGTGGTGTAAACAGTATCTTTAGTAGACCTGTTGCACCTTCTAAGTGTTCCGCCAATGAATCACAGTCTTTAGTCTGCTCTACCCACAACATTATCTATGTGATATTTAGTTGAATTTACAGCCATCAGATTAGTGTGACTTATCACGTAATCGAAATTTAGCCTATTTCTTTTAGTACTCATGTGAGAAACTTTACACTTTTCTTTATTCAGGGTCAATTCCCACTTTTCGCACTATACAGATATCTAAATCAGTTTACAATTCGTTTTGGTCATCTGATGACTTCACAAGACGGTAAACGGCACCGTCATCTCCAAACAATCTAAGACGGCCACTAAGATTGTCTCCTATATCGTTAATATAGATCAGGAACAATAGAGGGCCTACACACTTCCCTGGGGAACGCAGGATATTACTTCTATTTTACTCGATGACTTTCCGTCTATTACTACGAGCTGTGACCCTTCTGGCAAGAAATCACGAATCCAGTCGCACAACTGAGGCGATATTCCATAGGCACGCAGTTTGGTTAGAAGACGCTTGTGAGGAACGGTCTCGAAAGCCTTCTGGATTCTAAAAATGTAGAATCAATTTGACATCCTCTGTCGATAGCACTAATTACTTCATGAGTATAAAGAGCTACCTGTGTTTCGCAAGAACGATATTTTCTGAATCCGTGCTGACTGTGTGTCAATACACCGTTTTCTTCGAGGTACTTCATAATGTTCGAATACAGTATACATTCCAAAACCCTACTGCAAATCGACGTTAGTGATATAGGCCTGTAATTCAGCGGATTGCTCCCTTTTTGGGTATTGGTGTGACTTGAGAAATTTTCCAGTCTTTAGGTACGGATCTTTCTGTGAGCGAACGGCTGTATATAATTGCGAAATACGGAGATATTGTATCAACATACTCTGAGAGGAAACTGACTGGTATACAAGCAGGGCCGGAGGCCTTGCCTTTATTAAGTGATTTAAGCTGCTTTGCTACACCGAGGATATCTACTTCTCTGTTTCTCATCTTGGCAGTTTCGGATAACCGTGTTTAATAACTCTGCTTTAGTGCCACTATCAACAGTGACTTCTTGTTATCACGCAGTGAAGATATGGGCTGCGCCTTGCCACTGGTGTTCTTTTGTATGACAAGAATTACTTTGTGTTTTCTGCCAGCTTTCGAGACAGAGTTTCGTTGTGGAAATTATTAAAAGTATCTCGCATTGAATTACATGCTATATTTCGAACTTCTCTACGGTATTGGCCCCTTCTCTAGCTTGCATTTATCGTGAATCTCTCTCTCAGCTCTTAAGTCCCAAACGACTGGGAAAAAAGCGCAGGCGACTCCAGTATATAAGAAAGGTAAACGAATTGATCCCCAAAATTTCAGACCAATGTCCCTAACTTCTGTTTTTGCTGCAGAATCCTTGAACATATTCTCAATTCGAATATAATAAACATTCTTGAGGCTAAGAAGCTTATGTCCAAGAATCTTTAAGAAAGCATGCTCGTGCAAAACTCATCTTGCCATTTTCTCAATGATACGCTGAGAACTATGGATGAAGGCCAACAAGTAAATTCCATGTTTCTAGATTTCCGGAAAGTATTTGACACTGTACCGCATTACAGGCTGTTAACGAAGGTACGAGCATACGGAATAAGTTCAAAGATATGAGAATGGCTGGAAGACTTCTTAGGCCTAAATAATAGAACCCAGTATGTTGTCCTCGACGGCGAGTGTTCATCAGAGACAAGGGGATTGTCAGGAGTGCCCCAGGGAAGTGTGATAAGGCCTCTACTGTTCTCTACGTACACAAATGGTTTTGCGGACAGGGTGGGCAGCAATCTGCGGTTGTTTGCTGATGACGCCGTAGTGCACGGTAAGATGTCGAATATGAGTGACTGTAGGAAGATACAAGATGTCTTCTATAAAATTTCCAGTTGGTGTGATGGATAGCAGCTAGCCCTAAACGTGGAAAAATGTAAGTTAATGCGGATGAGTAGAAAGAACAAACCTGTAATGTTCGGATACAGAATTATTAGCGTCCTGCTTGACAAAGTCAAGTCCTTTAAATATCTGTGCGTAATGTTGGAAAGCGATATGAGGTGGAACGAGCATGTAAAAAATACACACAAATGGTCGACTTCAGTTTATTGGGAGAATTTTAGAAAATAGTGGTTCACCTGTTATGAAGACCGCAATTATAGGATGCTGGTGCGACATATTCTTGAGTACTGGTCGAATGTTTGGGATCCGTACCAGGTCGGATTGAAGGAAGACATCGAAGCAACTAAGAGGCACGCTGCTAGGTTTGTTACCGCTAGGTTCAAACAATATGTAAGTATTACGGAGATGCTTCGGGAACTCAAACAGGAATCCCTCGAGGAAAGCCGACGCTCTTTTCTAGGAACAACAATGAGAAAATTTAGAGAACCGGCGTTTGAAGCTGACTGCAGAACGATTCTACTGCCGCCAACGTACATTGCGCGTGATGACCAAGAAGATAAGATACGAGAAATTACGGCTCATACAAAGGCGTACAGACAGCCGTTTTTCCCTAGCTCTGTTTGCGAGTGGAACAGGAGGGGAAGTGACAAGTAGTGGTACAGGGTACCCTCCGCCACGCACCTACGGTGGCTTGCGGAGTAGATGTCGATCTTGATGTAGGAGGAGATGTGGAACACATGCACATACATATATTTTTATGGTATGAATGGATATTTACATATTCGGTGGAATTTTTTTTCCTTATGCTAGATCATCCCATATCCTGGTAGGTGTAACTGATCTAAGGATGCTATTAACTTCATCATTGCTCAAGAGGGACTGATGTGGCTTCTAGAATGCCATGAGCTGGGTTTATGTACTTGAAGCGTGGACGGTTGAAGGTCACAGGTTAATGCTAAAGGACAGATGTGCTTTGATCTGCTGAGCCCGAATCTAGTGCATTGTTCCTTGAGTCAATTCTATATTTTCTTTGCACTGAGAGCAGCATGACTGCATGTTGTGAGTCGAATTCTAAGTCTCCAGCTGTTCATAACATCATCCTGTCCGTAGACATAATCTTCTTGGTCCGACTAGATAACATTATCCATGCTTGCATTCCAAGTCCGGGTTTAGGATGGTCGAAAATTTTGTATCTGAACAGCCACGTGTTCTATATTTCATGAGGCGCACTGGGTTTAGTCTGTTTTCAGCTTTCCCTGTTAGTAAGTGTAAGGTCTTATGGGACCAAACTGCTGAGGTCATCGGTCCCTAAGTTGACGCACTACAAACTAATTCACGCTAAGGACAACATACACACACCCATGCCGGAGGGAGGACTCGAACCTCCGACGGGGGCAGCCTCGCCGACCGTTAACAAGACGCCCTAGACCACGGGCTCCCTTTAGTAGCTTAGCGATGTGTCACTGTCGGAATAGTATGAAATGGCTTTTTGTAGGGTTAGGTTGCATCCTCCAGTTGCTTAACCAGTTGTGTCATACAAATCTGAAGGTTCTAAATTCAACTAAATACTTAGGGATTACAGTTACAAATAACCTAAATCGGAAACAGTTGTGATTGATCAAATGTAAAAGATGCAGGACTGTACGGTTAAACTCTCATATCGAACTGGCTATGATGTTATCAGCCAGAGGACAGTACATTCACGTGTATTTTGTGGGCTAAAAAACTGCTTTGTGAAATCTTAAGTGGAGTCGGATCTCAGCCATGGTCATATTCGAACGTGTATACAATCAACTCCGAATATATATGAACATTTTACAGAATAATGGTGAAAACTTGACCTTGAAGTGCAGCAAAGTGGCCGCAAATGTGTGAAAAAGACGATCACGTGAAATTCGGATTTTAATATTAAACTGTGACTTTTGAATAAAGAAAATCCACGTGGCTTGTTATACAAGGCAGACCGGAAACTGAATATTCGTAGTGGTCGAATTGCGTCGTATGTGAGCGAGCACGCTATCACAGATTATCTTTTCTCGTATTAGATTTTTCAGTTAATCGTTCAGCTAACCTGAAAATGAAAAACATTTCGATGTGACCTATAGAGATGAGTAGTGTGGCTAGTTTCCGCTATATCTTTTTCTAGGCGACGAAAATTACACATTTTTCTGACAGGAAAGGCGTGTGGATATGACTGAGAAAGAAGAAATCACCAAAAGGTGAGTGAAACTGTTTTCTGTTGGACGAATACAAATACCCGTGTCGTTGCAATTGGCCTGTTCCTTAATTCAGTTGAAGTATGGCACCAATATGTGTTATCATGTGCGTATAAGGCTATACCAGATGAAGCTGTTTAATGCCATGAAGATTTAGCCGTATAATTTCACTGAAAGCACTATGAGAGAGAGAAAGATGCCAGTCCGACTCTACCACATCTACTTCGAGAATATGCACGTTCAGCTATAGAGATAAGTAGTACAAACTTTGTAAATGATGACTATTTTTCTCATCATGATAAATTTATATCGGTGGTGAAATGAAAGAACGGATTGTTGCACTGATAAGAAATAATTTCAATTAGATTCACTTAACTTCATTAATGCCAAATAGCACTGAAATCCATTATTAAAAGAACCACATTTTCGCTATATAAAATGCTTCAGTAACGTTATGTATTTAAAAGTCACAGTCATAACATCTATTGTAACAGCTGACTAGTAATTTCGATAGTTACACTGTTTTCAGTACTTAAAACAACACAGGCTGTACGTAAAGTCCGGGAACACATTCAATTATTTATTGCAAAAGTACCAAACATTGTACAGACATCATACATATGTCATTTTGAAGAGAAACCCCAAAGTTTTTTTTTTTTCCATGTATACCGCCACAGGGTAGTTTCGTAATTTGCTAATAGCATTAGTCGCAAACTCGCGAACATGGCGAGTTCAGCTAAGAGCGAGCTGTTTCATGAAATGACCTCCGCGATCACCAGATCTCATTCCGTTTGACTTTTTTCTGTGAGGACACATTAAAGATCTGGTGTATGTACCGCCTCTACCACGTGATGTAGCAGAGCTCTGGGAGAGAATACCGGAAGCGACTGCCACAGTCGACGATGCCATGCGGGGGCGGGTATGGCAAGAATTCGATTAATGTCATGAAAGTCTCTTCAGGTTTGCTGTCGGATCCTAAAATCAACTTGAGTCGATATTTCAGCGATCCAGCTGGTCGCTATCTTCAGAAGAATGCTGCGTCTGCTGATGAGTCCCGCTGAGAATCATCCTCATCCAGCAGAATTTGCAAATTAGCATCACGTAAGTCAATTTTTGAAAAATAATGGCCTGCACCAACCCTGTACACTAATTCCTAAGGGTGAGGCAATGGACAAGTATCAATTATTGTTTGTGGATTCACAGTAGATTTAAAGTCAACACAAGGACAAAGTCTTCCAGAAGGCTTTGGTAAGATTTCTAAGGGTGAAGCCCATTGACTAGCCTGGATAGGAGCAATATCATTGTCTTGCCACTCTTTAAGTTCACTTGCAACATTGTCTCTAAGTGCATGAGAGATGGGACATGCCCAAAAAAACTGAGGTTGTGCGTTGCTCTTCATTGTAATGTGCATGACAAAATCATTTGTGCTGCCAAGTCCCTCAGAAAATAAATCAGGGTGCTCCTCAATCAACTGAGTAACACTGTCTCTTTTATGAAACCAGAAACAGAAAGGGCATTGTCCTGAATACAAAGACCAAATCAAATGAATCTAACCCCAAAATATTTTCACAGTCTCGCATACGCAAAGTTGTAAATTTCCCTGTTCTTGTATGAAACTGGAATGTGGCAGATAAACTACATGTACCAGGTACTGGAACGTCCTTACCATTATAGATAGTGAGTTGTGTGCAAGATTTTGTCATCTGTGGTGAGCCCAACTGTTCATAAGTGGCACAATTAAGCAATGTAATGGAGACACCAGTGTCTAACTGAAGTCACGAACAGTGTCCAGCAATGGCTAAGTTTACAAATGGTTAGTCTGACTGTCATTGTGCAGCATGGGGTGAAGGCACATTCTGAATTTGGTCATTACTAGTACCAGTATTGGCTTATAAAAAATTACATTCACTGAGTGAGAAGCTGCTCCACACTTACGAGAGCAAATGTGGGTAGAGTTTTTTTTTCTGTTGCAACCACACAGACTGTACATGACCTGGATTTCCACACGCACAGCAAGTTGAGTTCCACGAAGGGCAGTTTTGAATTTTATGTGCGGAAAAGTGGAGGGGAATGATTTCACAGCAGACACGTGCACTGACACTTGTTTGCTCTAACCACAGCACAGTGGCCTATTTCCATGTGATTGTCAGTCACAAGGCTATATCTGTTTGTCACTTTGCGATAAACTGCAGACAGGAGCTACCACAAAGTCTTCCAGGGTGCTATCACATGAGTCCTAATGTTCAATAATTTCTGGCACTTGTTTCGAAGTAGGATCAGGAGGCATGACAAATTGTTCATGAATACTACTGTCTGGCACATTGTATATAATAGCATCAGTAATCATTGTGTCACTATAGTTCTGTCCACAGTAACATTGAAAATGACTCTGTCATGTCAAACTCTGAAGTTTAGTGACCCACTGATGGTATGTCTGTTCTCACTTTTTCTGCAATCAAAAGAACTTGTAATAATCTGCAGCAACCTGTACCTGATCCTCATGATGCTGAGTGAGGGTGAAAGCTAATCTTCAAAAATTAGCAATTCTGGCCTTCCAGTTGGGAATAACGTCTGAGTGAGGTGGTAAGCTCTTCAGTTGGCCACTGACAAGAAATAAGAAAGTTTCACAGTATCGTGCACTTGATGAGTATTATATTGAGCATCAAACTGAGTGTAGCACTCACTCCATTCCTCTTGTTGTTCACTGAAAACCTGGAATGGTGGAATGCATGGAGGTGGTTCTGTGGATGTGGCTGGCTTTTGTGGCAGAGTTGATGCAACAGCTGCTTGGGCATTAATAAGTTGCTGGTTTGCCATCATTGTGAACTACTGGACCACCATCATCAGCTGTGACATTTCATGCTTCTGAAATTGAATAAAAGGCATTAGATAAAAGCCAGCAGCTACTGGAGGCATAGGCACAGGTGGTGTAGGTACTGGGTTACAGGCCATTTTAATGAGAGGAGCACCTCAACAAACTATAATTAATTTAAATACACAAATAGCTGAAGCACTGCAGCTAGTCTGCGAGAAATAACACTATTAGTAGCAATGCTCCTCTGAAAGAAAAGAGAGAAATATTAGTGATGCAGTGTGACAGGGCAGACAATAGCAGAGTCAATGTTGGTTATGGAATCCTCATCGCCAGTGTTCTGTTCGCCACTGTGGGAGTCAACACTGACACAAGCAAGCAAGGAAGGAGACAAGTTGCGATGGCTACTGGCAGGAATCCAAAATGATCTGTACAAAGCACTTTCGAATTAATGGGACACTTTATTTCTAAAAAGAAAAGAAGCGTCATGTAACTTTGCATTATGAGGTGGCTTCCTGCGCCAACTACATGCAAGTACTACTCACAGAACATGGGCTATTACTCATAACTGATGCTCTCGAAGTCTGTGATCGAACTGATCCAGCCAGTGATGGGCGGCTTATTGAATCAGCATTGACAGGATGTACTGAACTCATGTCTTCCTGGAGGTGTGGCACTGCCTGCTCTTTCCATCAGCATGTTGGTTAGCTATGTGCCGCTTTGCTGGTTGGCATGCAGTTGAGGCTTTAGGACTATACTATGAAACTTTGATTAATGTATAAGCTGCTTTTGAAAATATAATCTCAGCGATGGTATCTGTCACAAAGTACAATTTTTGAATAGAAAACCTGTTTGTTGGTCATTTCAGTTCATGAATTTGGTAACATGATAGTGGACAGTGAATAATATCGTTGTTAGAGTGAAACAAAAGATGCAAAAATCAAAAATACTGAGTGTTCAGATAATGGACAAAGGTTTACAAAGATTGAAAACAGCTTTATTTATATTAGGTTGTCTCATAAGTTCATTCACTTTTTGTTGCAGTAGAATCACAAAGAATGCCAGGGAACATACCTCCATAGAGCACAGTTTTCACGGAGTGGTTGCCAGCCTGGTTGTGCACAATATAACTAAATAAGGCAGCTCAGATTTGAAAACAAACTATTTATTTCCTGCAGTACACACCATTATTGTCAACACTATAATGCCACTTCTCTGGAAGTTTATAAATGCCATTCTTCGAAAATGTGGGGGTTTTCAGGTTGATGAACTCTTCAAGCATCAGTCTGCAATCCTCCAAGCAGGTGGGGCATTTGCGATTCATAAAGTTCAGCAAGTAACAGAATACATGAAAGTCAGAAGGAGCACTGTCTGGCCAATATGGTGGGGTAACACATCCCACTCAAATGAACACAGCTCTTGGCGGGTCACGATAGAGGTTTGTGGTCTGTCGCTATGGTGAAAGATGACATCATACCCCAAATCTGGTCATTTCTCATCACTGGCTGCCTTGGGATGATCCAACTGTGAACAGTATTTCTTGTAAGCGAGAGTCTCATTCAGGAGTTCATAATACAGGACCCCCTTTGCAATCCCACCAGATACATAGAAGAACCATTCTTGGATGCAGCCCTGGTTTAGGAACTGATAGTGGTGGCTTCCCCATCTTGCACGACAATTTACTTGTCCAGAAATTGTTGTACATGATCCACATCTCATATCCAGGAAAGGAGCAATCTGGTTGCACCTCAATAAAGCATCTGAGATGGACATGCGCTGAATCAAATTTACTTCACTAAGTTCACAAGGAACCCATATATCATTAATATTTGCATAAGCCAGCTTCTTAAAGTTCCTGGCTAAACTAGCACAAATGACATTAAGCTCCAGTGCCAATACCTGCACTGTCATTAACGGACAGTTGACTATCATGTTACTAAGCTGTTCCGTGTCCGTAGCCATTGACCATCCAGATCAAGGCTTGTCTGTTATGGCAAAATTCCCAGCTCAAAATCGACTAAACCATATTTGATATGCTTGAGTCATTACTGCATTATCGATGTATACAGCACAAATCTTTTGCCAGCATTGTGAAGCAGTTTTCCCCTTCCAATAGTAAATACATTCATGCTGTTCCATCCCCACCAGACATAGATACTCACTGGCACATCCAGTGGCGTGTCAGGTTGTTGACCCATACATAGGGGTGGTTAGGCAACTGTGTCACTGTGGGGGTTGTGATGGGTATAGGGTTTTGCAGGCACCAGAGATGGAATGCATGAGCAAAATGAACAAAATTATGAGACAACCGATATTTTCCTTGTTTTTGGTGTCACTCTGGAAATACCAGTCACAGATAGGGAAAGACCTTTGACATTTTATGTATATAAGACAATTTCTCAACTTTAATGCAAAACATGATAAGTTTCAGATAAACAACTGAACGTGCCTAGAAAGGGGAAACCCTAAAATACACACAGACAGATGTATCAAGATATTCGATACCACTTTTACTTTTGAAGCTTTTGAGACTGTTTTAGTTTCAAAATACTTGCTTACCTGCTTTCTAATATGATATCTTTGATGCTCTGTGACAGTAACATCTTTCCTACCAGTCAACAATATTATGAAAAGGATCAATTGCTATTCACTGTAAAGATGACATGCTGAGTTGCACACAGACACAATGAAATGACAGTTAAACACTGAGCTTTTAGCCAAACCCTTTTTAAAAAAGAAGGGAAAACATGCGCATATTCACACAAGGAGGTACACGTTACACACACATGCCCACTATCTCAGGTGGATCTGACAACACTGCTGTGTCTCATGTGCCTGCTTGTGTCAATGTGTGTATGATTTTCCTTCTTTCTGGAAAATTCTTTGGCCAAAAGCTACATATGTAGCACACTTTTTGTTGCACCTGTCTGGAGCTCAGTGTGTTATCTTTACAGTGAGTAGCAGTCTACCTTTTTCATAATATTGTTGATATCCTAACCTGAACTTCCTTATGTGTCTATAATGGTGATAATCACTTTTATCAGTCACAGCACATTACTGTAATATTCATAAAAGCTTTTCATCCTATTCCTTTACTGGAGTGTTCTTAATAATCAAAATTTTATTTAGAAAATTACCAATCACAGTTAATTATTTTGTGTTTGCTTTGCTTATAAAAATAACATTAGCAAATTTACAGAAAGATATTCATTTAAAGAAATATTCTTGAAGATTGTCATAACAACAAAATACTAAAGTCTTGAAAATTATATTATACATTACAATTTTATTTAAGTAACAGAACCTGTATTGGTATTTGAATCTTTTCTATAAATTTATTGTGTTTAGAAGGATCTTCCATATTTTGACAAACTTTCTGGAAATTCCTGCTCCAGAAAATACACATGCCAAAAGTGTGGCTAATCAAGACTGAGTGAAGCTCTATCGGGATGTTGTTTCACTATCGACAATCAGCTGTTCAGTTTCTTAGCAGATATCAGACAAAATGTGCAACATATATGCTACTTGCCAGTTTGATATCTCTTTGTCAATTGTTTCTTACATTTTGATTTCTTTTATCAAGTTCATTGTATACAATGTTCTGGTGAAGCAAGATATTTGTAGACAGTTATGATAAATGAAATCATCATACTAAAGTTTAATGAAGGAGAATCATTTGGGTATTCAGTCTGTCTACACACATGAAAAAAAAATTTGCATCACCTCAGTTCCGCCTTTTTATTGCTCATGAAAACCACACATTGCATGTTGTAACTCCATACAATGAGACCTTCAGAGGTGGTGGTCCAGATTGCTGTACACACCGGTACCCCTAATACACAGTAACAAGTCCTCTTGTATTGATGCATGCCTATATTCATTGTGGCATACTATCCACAAGTTCATCAAGGCAGTGTTGGTTCAGATTGTCCCCCTCCTCAACAGTGATCTGGTGTAGATGCCTCAGAGTGGTTGGTGGGTCACGTCATCCATAAACAGCCCTTTTCAATTTATCCCAGGCATGTTTGATAGGGTTCATGTCTGGAGAACATACTGGCCACTCTAGTTGAGCGATGCCGTTATCCTGAAGGAAGTCATTCACAAGATGTGTATGATGGGGGTGTGAGTTGTCGACCAAGAAGATGAATGCCTCGCCAATATGCTGCGGATATCGTTGTGCTATCGTTTGGAGGATGTCATTCATGTATCGTACAGCCATTACGGTGCCTTCTGTGACCACCAGTGACGTACATCGACCCCACATAATGTCACCCTAAAGCAGCAGGGAACCTCAACCTTGCTGCACTTGCTGGACAGTGTGTCTAAGGCGTTCAGTCTGACCAAGTTTCCTCCAAACACATCTTCAACGATTATCTGGTTGAAGGCATATGCGATGCTCGTCAGTGAAGAGAATGTGATGCCAATCTTGAGCAGTCCATTCGGCATGTTGTTGGGCCCATCTTTACCGTGCTGCATGGTGCCATGGTTGCAAAGACTGACCTCACCATGGATGTCGCGAGTGAAGCTGCGCATCATGCAGCCTATTGCGCACAGATTGAGTCATAACATGACGTCCTGTGGCTGCATGAAAAGCATTATTCAACATGGTAGCATCGCTGTCAGGGTTCCTTTGAGCCATAATCTGTAGGTAGTGGTCATCCACTGCAGCAGTAGCCCTTAGGTGGCCTGAGCAAGGCATGTCATCGACGGTTCCTGTCTCTCTGTATCTCCTCCATGTCTGAACAACATCACTTTGGTTCACTCTGAGACACGTGGACACTTACCTTGGTGAGAGCCCTTCCTGTCACAGTGCGGATGCGATCAAACCGCAGTATTGATCGTCTAGGCATGGTTGAACTATAGGAGCCGTTTACCTCCGTCCTTGTGGAATGACTGGAACTGATCGGCTGTCAGACCCCCTCAGTCTAATAGGTGCTGCTCATGCATGGTTGTTTACATCTTTGGGTGGGTTTAGTGACATCTCTGAACAGTCAAAGGGACTGTGTCTGTGATACAATATCCACAGTCAATGTCTATCTTCAGGAGTTCTAGAATCGGGATGATGCAAAACATTTTTGATGTATGTATAAATAGGACCCAGATGTTAAAAGCTGTCAATCAAGATGTTGAATGAAACTATTTCTTAGATGCCTGAAATCTGAGCATAAAATAAGTACTCTTTCCATTAAAACTTATAGCACTGCTTCAGAGAAAATTACCTTTTACATGTAAAAATAGTATTCATCACTAAAGTAAAACAGTGTTATACAGTCTCGCGTTTTTAGAGCAGAACAGTAACTTCATGTACATTAGCAATTAACCAGTCACAATACCAACATTACAAGGAGAAGTCTACAGTACATGGTCATCCATGGGCATCTTTACTGTTTTCTGATAAATCTGTTATGAATTGTAAACACCCTGCTTAAATTACATGGTTTTGCATTTCCCATCTTTTATTCATTTTTACTTCCAGTGGTTCTACATTCATTTTCAGGAGGATGACAATTTATGGGAATCATGACTTTATGATGAAAGGGCAGCCCAAGTACTAAGTTGTCCTCTCTGAAAACCACATCTGAAGTCAGATACAGTGTTATTGTTATTCCCAGGGTGTCCTTCCTACCTTTGAAAGGAAGAAAGCAGACATGAAGAGGCAGAGGGAAAAAAATGCTGAAGCTAGAAGATGAACAGCTAGCAGCAGTATCATGGTAGAGTTTAACTACTCATAAAAAAATGGTTCAAATGGCTCTGAGCACTATGGGACTTAACATCTGAGGTCATCAGTCCCCTAGAACTTAGAACTACTTAAACCTAAGTAACCTAAGTACATCACACACATCCATGCCCGAGGCAGGATTCGAACCTGCGACCGTAGTGGTCGCGCGGTTCCAGACTGAAGCGCCTAGAACCGCTCGGCCACACCGGCCAGCTAACTACTCATAAAGATTATGATAAAGTTTTCAGTTTCACTTCTTTAGAAGATTTACTGTCACATACCAAGGAAATATAATTGTGTGTTGAGTGGAGTGTAACTGAAAGAAAGAGTGAGTTTGTGTATTTTCTGAAGAAGTTTACTAGAAACTCAGCACCACTGATTACAGACTCTGCTGTTACCTGCACGAATTTCAATATCTCATTGTTTAAGAAAAATATTGCAAACTGAGTTTAGTATCTGCACATACATTACATCACTAAACAACACTGTTGGCATGAGGTACAGTACGAGCTGATGGTGGCTTGACAACAAGTTTGGAAACAGAGCCCCCACAAGATGAAATTGAAACTCGCCATATGAGTCAATCTACTGGGGAAGCAGAAAGTCTAAAACTGTGTAGAAACATGCAAAGGAAACAAGTGGTACCCCAAAAAAAAGTGGAATAACTCTGCCATGAGTGGAGCTCGATGAATACGCATTTCTGCCACAAGGTGTGTATAGCAAAACCCATTGCCAGTTCAGTGCTGCCAGTGTTGTCAACCTGGCTTGTTCTTGTTGTATTTTTTGGGATGGTAAGTTTAAGTAAACAATATTCATCTGTGAAATTTCATTTTCTACTTGGTAAATATGCTGCTGAAAGTGTTTTAATGTTGAAAACAGCTTACCAAGATGACTCTGTGTGAAAACCGCAAGTGTATGAGTGGCTTGCTCAATTTAAAAATGGTGTCATGTCAACTGACAGCAAACCTTATTCTGGCTGTCCATCAACTGCCTGAATTGACAAAATATCAAAAAAATTCGAGAGCTTGTGTTCACAGACCATCGACAGGCAATTTGGAAGTTTTAAAAAGATTGCAGAACAGTGCAAGACCCAATTTGTGGCAGACAGGAGACTGGCTCTTCCACCATGACAACATACCTGCACACACAGCCATCTCTGTTAATAGTTTTTGGCTAAAAATGGTATGGTTCCTCTGCCCCACGCAACTTACTGGTCTGACCTGGCTCTGTGCGACTTTCCCTTATTCCCTTATTCCACAGATGAAAAGGGGAGTGAAAGGACATCAATGTGACAACACTGAAGAAGTCCAAAGAAAAATGAGGGAGGAGCTACAAAATGTTTCAGTGGAAGCAATTTTTTTTTTTGGAGCCTCATAAACGCAACACATGACAAGTGCAGGAGCTAATGACAGAGCACACAGAAATAGCAAAGGATGCAAGGTGAGGTCCATGGTGGCTGAACTGAGCATTAGAATTACTCCCTTCAGCCACTGGCCACAAGCAGGAAAACACTTCTGTCAGCAGGTCTGCCCATACTACACATCATGTATGTCCAATGGGAGTTGTAGGCCCAAAAATGGCCAGGCTTGCTCTTCAACCTCCAATGCAGAACTGGAGATGGCAATGGACTCACCACCCAAGAGGACAATGCCAGCACCATTGTCTCCAATGGAGAGGCAGAAGGCTGTGTAGGAAGAGGGGGCAGCAGTTGATCCACCTTCAGTAGCAGAGACAAAGCCATATCCACTGGCAAGGGCTGGGGAGATGGGAGGTTGGAGGGGGTAAGCAGAGGAGGAAAAGAGCAAGTGAAAGTCCACGGGCTTCACATCAACAGGCCTGGAAGTGAGCATCGCTGGGGTCCAAGGCCACAAGTGAAGGGGTAACAGCAGAGTGTGTGAAGGGGATGGCAATGGGGAAGCGCATCACTGCACATGGGAGCCGGCACCAGAACAACATCACAATCAATCCTCCATCTCGGTTGACTGGAAGATCACAGTGGGGGTAACTCAACAGAGTGTAGGCACAACTGGTTTTCATGACCAGTCAGCTGCTCCTGACACATCCACCGCAAACAACTGCCAGCCTGTTTGACTCACCACAACACTCAGCAGCCACCCCTGCTGCCAGCTGAAAACTTGGGCCCAAACAGCAGTCATGATGGGCCACAGTGGTCTGACATGTGCCAGCCAGGGTGCAACAAATCCAGGAGACCCTGTGGCTGGTGCCCATGCAACCATTCCAGCAGAATGACCCGTTGACTGGTGTCAACTGGAACACAGCCATAAAACTCACAACACATCATTACAGGAAGAGGCAGACATAGACTTTTGCATTTGTACTTTGAATGTACATACAAAGGGCTTCCCATCTGAGTTCAACACTGGAATGGTAGTCAGATTCTGGATACCATTGGAAACAAAAGTCTTCAGATTCCCCTGACACAAACTGCTGTCCATTATCAATTAGGGTCTTGGGTAACCCTCAATGGCGAAAATAATTGACAATGTGAGAACAACAGCAATCAACAATGTGGAAAACAAGTTGGATACATACAGTAAATATGACAATGCATCAAAATGCACCAAGAAATATGTGCTGCCCAAAAATGAATCCACAAAATTGCATACACCCTCTCCTAAGTGTCCTTTGGCACTGACCAAGGGGAAAACTGGTGTGCTGGTGCAGCTGGGTTCTGTGCAGGTCCCACAACCCCACACCAGATATTCAGTTTTACAATCAGTCACCAGCCAGTAGATATGAGGTTGAATGACCACCTTCATACACGTTGTATCCCAGTGCAACACATGCAGCAGCTGGAGTGTGTGAGGACACAACACTGGGGGGCCAAAACCACTCAACAGCATAGCTCCTCTGTGGAAAGCCTGAGGACCGCATGCATAATGTTGGTTGATCATGTAGGAGAAAAAAAGGCAAATGCCACCCTGCATCCATACCCAAAGAGACACGCTGTGCCCAACCCCCTGACAGTCGAAATCACTTTCCAGAAAAGCAGGTTGGCAGCAATGGTGACCAAGACTTCTCATACTGCTAATGGTAAATCTGCCAAGATTTGTTGCAAGGTATCATTCAATGGGAGCACAAAATTCTCCTGTGGATGGAACCCCAGATCTGATCCCACTGGCAGTCATGATAGTGCATCAGCATTTGCACAATGGACAGTGGAGCAGTAACAGATGTCATAGCAATAATTACTGAGAAAGAGAGCTCCAGTGGGTGGTAGGCAGTCATATCTGGGAGCTCAGAATGCTTGTGATCAGTGGTGTGGGGGAACTTTGCCCCTTACAAGAAAATATCAACATTTTTAGTACCAAAAACAATAGCCAGTGCCTGCTTCTCCACCTGTGGATAATAATAGTGCATCACAGAAAGCATCTTTACGCATTTGTGAGGGGCTGTTCAGTGACATCCGGGTTCTGATGGGACAGAACCACATTGATGCCATATTGGAGCATGCCACAGGCCAGGGTTAAAGGTTTATCCACTGTAAAAGAAGCAAGGCAGTGAGAAGAGTGCAAACACTGCTTGAGGGACTGAAAAGCCCAATGATAGTCCACAGACCATATAAACTCAACACCCTTTTGGTGAAGCCGGTTGAGAGGATGGCAGGTGTGCACAGCCTGGGGATTGAGCTCAGAATAATATGAAATTTTACACAAAAAAGATTGGAGATTATTCAGGTTGATGATAGCTTTGATGTGGTGGTTGTTAGGGATGAGCCCATTTTTGCTAAGCACATGGCCCAAAAGAACATCTTTTGGGAGGATAAATTACACTTTAACAGGTTGCAACAATGGCCATTCTGCAGAACGAACTGGAAACCCTTCTGTAGGCTTCATAATTGCTCCTTTCATGTGGAGCTCATTACTCACATGTCATCAAGATACGTGTCCAGAATCGGTTGCTCCAGATGTCATTGGTAAATTCCCAGTGCAGACAATATTCCAAAAGGTATGCAATTAAACTGGTAAAGCCCAAAGGGGGTATTTAGTACCAAGAAAGTCTGAGAAGCTATGTCCAATGGCAACTGCATATATAACATAATGCAAGTTGATTTGTGAAAATACTGCTGGCAAAACATCTCCACCAGCAACTCCTCTGGCCATGGAACTGGATACAAATCTGAGACACATTGTATGTTGACCATCTGTTTAAGATCACCACAGAGTCACACAGTGCTGCAGGGCTTCCAGTTCACCATCAAAGGAGTGCCTTACTGACTTGACAAAATAAGAGAAATAATGCCCTGATCCTGCCAATGCTGCAAGTCAGCCTTTACCTTGTCATACAAGAAGAAGGAAATGGGTCAGGTGTGACAAAGTTCAGGTACTGCCAACTGCTTAAGAGAAATGTGTGCTTTGAACTTTACTGTCTAGCCTAAGGTATTTTCAAACAGGTGGATGTATGTAGTAAGAGGAAAAAATCTTGAAAAGAGACTGACTGAGACAGTAAATGGATTTGGTCAGCTTTCTGTAAGCAAAAAAACGCAAAAAGTATCTAACACAAAAATATTTTGTACCAATGGGGAATTGACTATTAATGACATAAATTTCTATTCAACATTCTTGAAAGATGTGGAGATGGAGAACTGCCACACAAAGGAATGTTCACTGCTTAAAGTTGATGTTGTGGCCATTGCAACATCAGGCAGCCCAAGAGCATGTATGTCACTAGTTTAATGAGGCTGACTGTCACTGGTATGTCTACTTGTAATTCAACTGGTCACCTATCCACTACCACCGTCAGGAAAATATGCTGCAACAACAATGTGGGGCATTACAGTCAGCCTCAGGGTACAGTGAAAACACAGGGGCTTTCAATAACCAATCAATGGCTCACCAACTATTACAAGTAGTTGCTAAATGGCTTACCCAATGATGCAGCCTCCTGCTGCCCCCTCCCCCTCTGATGTGGTGTTTACATGCAGGCAGTCTCATCAAATATACACCAAAAGACAATTCGGGCAAGACCACTGGCTCACCCAATGAGCAGAATGGAAGTGATGCTGACGACCCACAGAATGTCACTGGTCTTGACTTTTGTGAAGATAGGCAGTGCTGTGATTGCCACTGTGCCATAACTGTCAATGGTGTCAACGATGGGCAACTCAGTGGGAGGGAAGGTCTCCTAAGAAAGCCTGTGGGGCACTAGGTGCAATTTCTGTGCACACCTAACTGTGCTGCTGCCTGCCAGTTGTCTGTAAAGACAACCTTCACTGGCACCATAGTCTCATGCAATTCAGCAATCTGAGTAACATTGACTAAAGAAGGATTGTACCATGTCCACACCCTAGTTTGGATCTCTGGATTAGGTGCTAATGAGACAACCACATCCCAGATCAGTGAGTCTGAACATGAGGTAGCTCATTTGAGACACTCTTGTGAGACCCTGCAAATTGATGATCCAGGCAACCCACAACTGCCTGGGGCACTTGTCATGCTGGTTAAACTGCCAGCACACTGCCACCTCATGGGTTTGATGTCCAAGATATTGTATGAGAAACAGAGTTTGTCAAAGGGGAGTCTCTTGGTCACAATGGAGGACTCCAAATTTGCACAACTTCATTCAACCCCACAATGCTGGAGAATGACAAAGTGGGTTTATACACTGAATTGTTGATATGTGCTACCTGGCGGTGCAACAAGAACCAGCACAGGTAATTTTCATATCTTTCTGTAGACTCATCAAACTGGCAAATTATGTGGTGGTGGAGGGGGGGGGGGGGGGAGTGGTGGAAGTGAGAAAGAAAAGAGAAATTTGACACAAGGCTTACCATCTGTGTGGCATGGAATGAAGCAGTTCCACATTCTGGTTCAGCAGCTCCTGTATCTGCACATGCTGCTGCTGTTGCTGTTACTGTTGCTGCTGCAGCCACTGCTTCACTTGCTTAGTGCCACTGGCTGGTAAACACTTCTGCCAGCATGTCTGCTCATACCACATGTCATGTTCACCCCCAATAGCAGCTGCCTGCACTATTCTTCTGCTGCAACAACAACAACAGTTCATCTCCCTCCATTGCAATGTCTAATGGCAAGCATACTAAATCAAGATATAAGGAAAAAGCTCTTTTCCTCAAGAGATAAATAATTTCTATCAAATTGTGAGCATATTGCAGGACTTTTCGGATGTAGATTTTTGGTGCTCAGAAAGTTGTATACTGAACATAGCAGAGACAGTGACTGAGGGTTTTAAGAGTGTTGAAAGATAAAGTAGAGGAGTGTGTAAAGGAGATATCAGAAATTATATTTGAACAAATTAGGCATCTAGGAGTCAAAAAATTTAATCATAAGTTTAGTTCCACGTTCATGATATTTTGTTGTTTATTGTTTTCTGTTTCTTCTCATGGTTCAGTTCATTAAGGAAAATATTGCACACAAGTACTCTACTTAGAATCTGCTGTAGATTTAATGTAAATCCATCACATGAAAAAATTGGGGTAAGTAATTTCCTATCTTATGTGGAACAGAAATGTCAGTATTCGAGTATCAATGATGTTAACATTGTTTTAAATGTATGAGGGCATGCTCAGAATTCATTACATGAAAACAGCCGAAGCTTTTAAATAAAAGAAAGATTATTAACATTTTATGTCTTTATTCCTCATGTCTACATATTTGTTTCTCAACATAGTCACCCAGGATATGAACATAGTTCTCCCAATGAGAGACCAGTATATTGATACTGTCACTGTACAATGTTTGCCCTTCTTGATGAAGCCATAACATCACCTCTACTTGCACCACTTCATCACTGTCAAAGTGAAGCCTTTGAAGGTGTTCTTTAAATTTTGGAAACATGAAAATCAGATGGGGCCAAGTTGGGACTGTATGGAGGATGATCGATGGCAGTGAACCCAAAGCATCACTTTACTGCAGATGTTGCAGTGCTCGTATGTGGTCTAGCATTGTCATACTGAAGGAGAGGATGCTCCATGTGTGCATGAACCCTTCTAATTCAAAATTTGATTACAGCATGCTTTTTCTCACACACTGACATAGCTACGTTACACAACACCATGTTACACACAACAATTCAGAGCCCTTTAGTGGCAGAGGGCTGCAAATAGTGTAGACATGGAGAATAAAAATGTAGAATATTAGTAATATATGGTTTATTTGAAAAACTTCAAGAATTTTCACATTAAAAGAATTTGGAACCATTGTTTTTCAACTTGTCCCCATAGATAAAATTGATCTAAATTTTTATCAGGAATGCAAAATAGGTAATGTTTTGTGAATGTTATGTATTTCAAAATATGCTGGAAACTGAGCATTTGTTTGTGCTGTAGAGTGTAAGGTCTGATTACAGAGGTCTTGTTTACATCTTACCAGTAAAAACCATTTCTGGTCACTTGTTCCAAGATGTCTTATTAGCCATAATAAATGTCGTTGAACTTATTGGTGATAGGGTTTTTTGTGTTGCAACTGACAACAAGAAAATCAATAGCAAAACAATGTTAATGTTTCTTCTGAAGGAGGATATTAATATTCTTTTTAAAGATCCATTTGACCCTGATCATCTACTTTTTCTTTTTTCTTTTTTTTTTTTTAATTTGATCGAGTCCCCTTTGTGAAATGTATAAGAAATGTGTTACTGAAACAGAAAAATGTAGATAGAGATATGTTGTATCCTCAGTTTCCAGTCAGAGAGATATTGGAAAAAAAAGTTTTTGTAGCTTCTTCTAAAATATTCAAAAAGCTTTATGACATATACCCAGTTATATTGTGAAATATGAGCAAACACCTTGCCCTGCATCATTGGATAAACCGTGCATGAAACTCGTGTTGCAAATAATTAATTCTCCAGAGGGCCTTGAGGTAATTAGCAGAGCATCAACAGCTGAGTAAATTATGTTAATAACAAAATGGTTTGAGGTAACCAATGTCAAATGAGTGATTAAAGTGAAACACAATCAGAATCCATGTATGGATCCTTTGACAGTTGATAGTGTTTCTATGCAATTTTTGCCAGATTTTATAGACTGGCTTGATGTGCCAAAAGCTAAAGGGCTGTCCTGTGGATTTCTTACAAGAGACTCATTTTTTGCCATTCGGCACGCAATTCTTTGTTATTACACTGAAGAGGTTATAGCTATCTACTGACAGGCAAGCTTCAAACATATGTGCTCAGTCTGTGTTTTATAAAATGTCAACAACTGTTGGAGGTCATAAAATTCAGTGGCACAGGTCAGTGAAGAATCCAAAATGCAATGACTTTCATTTCAATTTCTCTATTTTTTGGCAGTATCACATTAAGGGCTATAAAAAATTTCATGTTTTCATTGGATGCTATTGCACTTTCCTTAACTTTCATTGCAGGCCATTACAGTGATGCAGTAATTAAGATGATAAGACATGAGACTTGCATACATGAAATTGTGATTGATAAAGAGTTGCTAATAAATGAACATTTTACCTTAATAACCATGGGGGATTAAAATATCTGTCAGATATTGTTTCAAACATTCTTGCCCACACTTACATTGTCATAAGCAAACTACTTACAGATCATGATCTAGATATATTCTTTTCTGCAGCAATCAATGTGCTACTACATACGTAGTATCACGTGCTACTTACTCTCAAAGAAACTGGCTTTATACTGTTTGATGGGCTTTGCTGCAAGGGCTGTTCCTCTCAGACAATAATGAAGGGTATTGTTTGGGTTGGTGTCTACATATTTTTGAATAACTACTATAAAATTTTTAATAGAAGGAAAATTCCAAGGAACAGTCAGTGAAAACAATACACTCTTTCTAGTTAATTTTGCTATTTAATTACAGTTAAATAAACATAACTTTTGAAAACTCAGGGTTTCATTATGCATTGGTTTATAAGCTGAAGCGCCAAAGAAACTGATGTAGCCATGCTTATTCAAATACAGAGATATGTAAACAGGCAGAATATGGCACTGCAGTCAGCAACATCTATATAAGACAACAAGTGTCTGGAATAGTTGTTAGATTGGTTACTGCTGCTACTGTGACAGGTTATCAAGATTTAAGTGAGTTTGAACATGGTGTCATAGTCAGCAAATGAGCACTGGGACATAGCATCTCAGAGGTAGCAATGAAGTAGAGATTTTCCCTTACAAACATTTCACAATTGTACAATGAACATCAGGAATCCAGTAAAATGTCAAATCTCCAACATCAGTACAACTGGAAAAAGATCCTGCAAGAATGAGACCAATAACAACTGAAGAGAACAGTTCAACATGACAAAAGTGCAAACCTCCTGCAAATTACTGCAGGTTTCAATGCTGGCCATCAACAAGTGTCAGTGTGTGAAATATTCAAAGAAACATCATCGATATGGGCTTTCAGAGCCGAAGACCCACTCATGTACGCTAGATGATTGCATGACACAAAGCTTTACACCTCACCTGGGCCCATCAGCACCATCACTGGACAGTTGATGACTCAAAACATGATGCCTGGTCAGACAAATCTCATTTCAAATTGCATTGAGCGGATGGACGTGTACAGGTATGGAGACAATCTCATGAAACCATGAACCCTGCTTGTCAGCAGGGGACTGTTCAAGCTCATGGAGGCTCTGTAATCATGTGGGATGTGTGTAATTGGAGTGATATGGAATCACAGATATGTCTAGATATGACTCTGACAGGTGACATGTACATAAGCATCCCTTCTGGTCATCTGTATCAGTTCACATCCATTGTGAATGCCAACGGACTTGGGCAATTGTGGCAGCACAATGTGACACCCCACATGTCCAGAATTGTTACAGAGTGGCTCCAGGAACACTTTCCTGAGTTTAAACACTTCTGCTGGCCACCAAACTCCCTAGACATGAACATTATTGAGTATACCTGGGATGCCTTGCAATGTGCTGTTCAGAAGACAGACTAAACCGCTTTGTATTTTTGTAGATTTAAGGACAGCTCTGCAGGATTCATGGTGCCAGTTCCCTCCAGTACTACTTCAGACATCAGTCAAGTCCATGCCAAGTCATGTTGCGGTACTTGTGCAAGCTTGCAGGGGCCCTACAAGATATTAGGCAGGTGTACCAGTTTCTTTGGCTCTTCAGTGTATAAGATAAAGAGTCCCAACTTTGGAAAACATGTTGAGATGATAAGGAGTTCCAAAAAAGGGAAACATTTCCAGCATAATGACAAGCAACGGCATGAAAATGAAGCATGCAAGACAGGGAATGCTGTGAGACAATATCAGCCAATAGTTCACTGACTAGGACTGCACCATGACAGGAGTGGTCCCTAGCTGAAGAGAATATAAGATATTCTCCAGACAATCTTGGACAGACAGTGTAAGATGCACGCTATTAGACTGCACTCTAGAAGAGAGCACTAGAAGAGCCATCATCCTAACTGTTGTACTGAGACAAGTGCCTTTTATTAATTGCTTGTATGGACTTTGTCTATAGAAAAGGACATTGATTATTTGCATGTCACCCATCACTTATGACAACTCATTGTAAAGTATTGTCAATATACTTTACTGTAATAAAAACCATTAATGTGATTTGCTTGAATTGTTGTATAGCTATCTGAGAAAGCAGCATCCTTTGGGTACCCAATAAGAGATGAGTGGGCAGCGCCCCACAAAAGCTAATTTTATTGCCTTACTCTGAAGGTACAATATTGTGCACTTTATGGGCAGATGTTCAGCTCTAGTAAGCATCTTGTAGCATGAGTTCTTCACCCACACTGAAGACACCAGGGCATCTCACCTGACACTGCTGCTTGTTGGTGGAATGCCGAGAGTCCAGATGTCACACGCTGTTGGTTGTTTCTGTCGCTAATGTCAGATGTTCCCTTAGTAGTGCATTACACCCACCATCAATTTTTCAGTCAGTTTTGTTGGGGGCATGCATGAAAAGTGCATATTTGTACAGGTAAAGGGTAGGCTCCGGGATCAATACATTTCTCGTTACATCAGGTTGATGGTCATGTCCGAATATGCCATCACTCAGGGGAGCCACAGATGCAGGCTGGTGGGAACAGCATTATGTTATGCATGTAAGTTCAGCTGGGCTTCCATGGAACATGTAGTAGTAATAAACAGCACCCTGACAGTGTGTACCATGTGAACATTATTGCAGTCAACTCTTCAGCCTTCACCCTTGATGTCTTCCTTGGTGGCAGTGGCATCTTTGAGGAGGGTAACTGCCCATGTCACAAGGCTGGATTTATGCTACAGTGGTTTGAAGAGCGTAATAGTGAACTCTTGTTGGTATCTCAGCCACCAAATTCACCCGACCTGAATCTGCTTCAGGATGTCTTTGATACGGTCAGGTATCAGCTCTGCGCCACAAACCTCAACATGCTTGTGAACAGGTGGTTATAATGTTTTGACTCATCTATGCATGTGTTTTCTACTAACTCTGAAGAACTATTGATTCAAAATCAATGTTTTTGTGTTATGTTTGTGACTACCGACCAGTTGATCCTACGACTGTACAACTTACTTACATCTACAAGAGGTGGACAAAAATATGGAAACGTCATACGCACAACACATTATCATGCTTAATGCAGCTCAGGGAACCTGTTGGCAATCAAAATAGCTTCCAATCATCTTGGAATGGATAGAGGTGGGTCCTATATGGTTTTCAAGAGGAATTCTGTTTCTTTCTTCCTGCAAAATAATGGGAAGTTGAGGTAACAATGATGGATGTGAATAGTAAACATGGACTCTTCTCTCCAAAGGAGGTCACAATGGCACAATAATATTGAAATGTGGTGAATGAAACAGCCAGAGGAGA
Source organism: Schistocerca piceifrons (assembly GCF_021461385.2). NCBI lineage: Eukaryota > Metazoa > Arthropoda > Insecta > Orthoptera > Acrididae > Schistocerca > Schistocerca piceifrons. Next base: position 127,542,120 of record NC_060146.1, read on the forward strand.
TGCAATAATTCATCTTCACATCCCAAATGCTGCTCCTGGATGATGCAAACTGTGTGAACATGGACCGTGCCATCTTGGAATGCAGTGTCACCATTGGGGAACAAGCATTGTACAAGTGTGGCATGGACGTGATCAGCCAAAATTTTCATATAATTCTTGGCAATAAAGTGATGCAGAGCAACCATGGTGTCCATGGACTGTCACAATATGGCTGCCCAAACCATCATCAATGCCCCAACTTGTTTCTCTTGGAATATAAATTCAGACAGAGGTTGGAAATAGTATGAAACAAGACCATGTTTTGTGGCTTCAACACCACATTTTCCCATTACAGCTATTTGCAGTACTGACAAGTAGTTTTGGAACTTCAGCTCACCCTCCAGTTCCATGCTTATGGAACTCCCTTCATGTTGCTTTGGTGCTGACAGGGATAATGAGTGCAATATTCAGTACTGCAGTGACTTTTGCGCCTGTCACTCTATTATTATTTTGTCACAAACCACTTCAATGGCTGTCCATCGCGATCACACAACACACAATTTCATTTGTGTTGTGACTTAGCAGATGCTGTTTTTCTGCTTTCATTGTATGCAATATAAATCTTCAATACATTGCCTCTTGAAACATCAAACACTTCTGCTAACTTGGTCATGGAAGCACCCACTGCATGAGCATCAATAATTTTCCCACACTCAAATTCAGTTAGCTTCAACATACTGCATTCACAAATACACAGGACACTGTTCTGAACTCAACTGGCACTTGTAACACATTGAGGACACTGTGCATGTGCTTTTCATAGTCAAATACAACAGTGCAACCCGCAGGATTTGATAGCATCTGGATTTACATTCAAGCATGCATTTCTTGTGGTGTTTTCATCTTCCTGCCCAAATGCTATACGTCTGTGTCTATACTCTGCTAACGACTGCAAAGTGTACTGCACAGTGTCCCCCCCGCCCCCCATTGTACCAGTTATTAGGATTGTTTCCTGTTACAATCACATACAGAGCAAAAGAAAATAGATTGCTTAAATGCCTCTGTGCGTGCTGTACTTAGTCTAAGCTTGTCTTCACAAATGCTGAGGGAGTGATTTGTAGGAGGTTGTAATACACTGCTAGAGTCATCACTTAGGTTGGTTCTGGAAAATTCCTAATTAGGCTTTCATGGGATAGTTTGAATATATATTCAAATGTCTGCCAGTTCAGTTGTTTCAGCATCTCCAGGAGACTGTCCCATGGGTCAGACAAAGCTGTGACCACCCGTACTGCCTTCCTCCGTTTACTTTCAACACCTTATGTTAGTCCTATTTGCCACACTTAAGCAGTATTCCAGGATGGGTCACACAAGTGTTTTGTATTCAATCTCCTTTGTAGGCTCAGTGCACTTCTGTAGTTAGTTAGTTAATTAGTTTCATGTTCCATAGATCATTTGCATGATAAATTGTAATCATGTTGCAATGGGACATCATCCTCTAGCATTACTTTTCCTCAATGGTTGTTGTTGATACCAGTATTATTTTTCAAATTGTGGAGAGGCCAGTATTATCTCAGTTCCTTTTCTGAAAACTTTCATATAATTTCATACACAGTATGTTACAGTTCAAGCTAAAATTTATGAAAATGAATTACTTTATAAAATGTTTTAGTCTCGATGTTATAATCAATAAGTACTAGTTCTGAATGTACAGTTAAAATTATTTTTTAGAAGTATTTGAAATTACTAACTACTGGCACACTTAAAATTTATATTATTAATTATGCAATACTGTACTGGTTACTATGTTTATTCCTGGATTCATTTATGAAGTAATAATTGAAAGTAATAATATAACAGAAACTAGTAGAAATTCATTGGTTAAGAAAAATTGTCAGCCTTTTGGAATATGGTTTTTTCTACAGAGTGTAAGAGTTGTGAGCATGCCTCTGATGTGATCAGATGTATTTTTGTATTTTGTGCAAACAACGTAATTTTGGCTATGTTAATGTGAAAAATCAAAAGACTGTATGATATACTAAAATGTGAGAAAATATAATTATGTAAAAGCAAAAATTCTGCAACAACAGCAATCTTCAGATTTATTTAGATCAATCCAACTGTGAGGACCTAAAATGTTACATTTCCAACTTCAAGAATCAGACCCCTTCACAAGAGGAACTGGAGCCAATGTGGAATAAGTCATTTTACATTCACATTGCAAATTGTTACATGCTGAACATTGATAAGTTCTTTTTCCTACCTTCTACCAATGAACTGCACCCTGCCACCTGCATTATCTATGACTGAGCCTATGTGATCATATCCCTGCAAATTGTTACACCCAAGTATTTTTATTAATTGACCGATTCCAACTGTGACTCATTTATACTATAGTCACAGGATACTATGTATTTTTAAGTTTGTGAAGTGCAAAGTTTTATAATTCTGAACTTTTAAAGTAAGTTGTTAGTCTTTGCACTGCTTTTAAATCTTTTCAAGAGCTTTTTTCAGACTGTGCTTCAATACTGCTAACAGCACCATCTGCAAAAAGTCTCAGCCAATTAATATTCTCTGCATTAATATTCAACACAAACAGCAATGAAGCTGTAACTGATACTAAAAACACACTTCTCTGGAGCACAACCAAAGTTACTTCTACATCTGTCAATGACTCTCCATCTGAGATAAGATATCGTATCCTCCCCATCAACAAATCCTCAATCCAGTCACAAATCTTGCTTGGTATTCCATATGAACATGTTATTGATTACAAGCACATGCGTGGTACTGACATCACCAACTTGACCTCACATTTTAAAGAGAAACAAGCCCACTTGTAAGATATCATATTCAGCAGTCAATTCCATGCACAAGATTTTGGCTCTGAAAGTACAGCTTTTAAACTTTCACTTGTACCAGTTGTTTGTCACTCACTCTGGCCCACCACTGTCACCTAATACCCAACTGCAAAGTACTGTACAGCAGAGTGACAACGAGTGCCCTCGTATTCACAGGATGTTGAAGGATAGGGAAGAGGAGGGGGCAGGTGAACACATCTGCCCAGTGTGTTTTGTCTGAACCAGTCATGTTATTCTGACTGAAAAATAGTAAGTAATATGACAATGAAATATACCAGCATAATGCACATACACTTCTACTCTGTCCAACATTAAAGTCTGAGCTTAGTTCCACCAGAGTTTACTGCCTGTCCTGTTTAACCAGTGTGCCCAGCCTATGACATCTGACATCTCTAATTAGGGGTGGCCCTCCAACATCATGACATCTGGACATGGTAGCCCCTTGGATTCACCATGTGTTGCAGACACTCCTCGAACATCCAGCAAGTTTTGTAGTTTCTGAAACGCTCACACTGAGCCTCTGGGCCATCACAATCTGGTCTCAGTCAAACACAGACAGACTGTGTACCGTCTCTCTTCTACATACAGACAGCATGCTCACTGCTACAGTAAGCACTGTGTATGTGTCTTGACTGGTAGTCATTCCTCACCAGATGACACTGTCTGCCAACTGGATGGGCTTATATTGATAGTGAATCAGAGCTCATAATGTTCTGGCTGATCAGTGTATTCATTCAATATTATTTTAACAATATTCTCATAGCCCCCATTCCTCAAAATTAAAATTAATAAGCCTAAGAAAGTGAAAAATTATGGAATGAAATTAATAATTTTCGGTTCACAATTGAATAATGTCAATCATCTGAAAGAGGAGCTCATTTGCCTCAAATTTACTTCAATTTAACAGTACCAGCTTTAAAATCAAATGAAAATAATTCACAAGAGTGATGTTAATAACTAAGTAGTGTTGTGCTACTCCTTTAATGAAACACTTCATTAATTTACAATGCATTTGTGAATCACAATATAAAAATGTTAGGAGTGAAGAGGTCTCTGTAGACAGCTACAGGTTAGAAACCTTACCTGTTAACACAATGAACAAAGCATGTTACTAATGTTAAAATAGAATCTCACAAACCACTTACCCATTCTGCAGTACTGCACTTCATGGTCAGGCATTAGGCAGCTGCAGAGGGATGGGGCAAGTGAGAAACAAATGGTGTGTGTGAAAGCCTGAAAGCTGTGCTTTCAGAACATCATAATTATGTACTGTCAAAATTATGGACCAAATTCTCACACAGTATTGGTTGCTAGGATCAATATCTTGCAAGTGTGATTTTTTCTGCTTGAAATATGAGGTCATATTGGTGACGTTTCTTTAAAAATCAAGTAACACTGCACCAACCTGACTGCCCTGATTCACCACTTTCAGGATGTCTTGTGAGGACAGTGTAAGTTGAGGTTCACATGTACTGTGTTCTTGGATTTCATGCAGGCTGGTGTGAAGGTCATTCCATTTGAAATATCTCATTATGTTTGAGATCAGGATATGTTCTAAGGTTTTTATTCATGAGATCTTCATATATTGTGATTAAAAGAGGGCTAGCAGAAGTGCAAATTTAGTGTATAATGATAGGTATCCCATCAGGCTCTATAGCTTTGTTCAGTTTTAACAATTTCAGCTGTTTCTCAGCACCACTGACAGTAGTATCTGTTTCACTCATCTTCATAGTGGTACAAGAATTAAATAGGGACAATAATCCTGGATTGCCCATTGTGAAGAAATTTTTGAAAACAGAGTTAAGCAGTCCTGCTTTTGCTTTGTTATGCTCCATTTGAGATCCTGTCTCATCCTTGAGTGGCTGGATACTAACCTTGGTGTCATTGTCAGCTTGTACATACAACCAGAATTTCTTTGTTTTTGAGATAGATCTTTTCATAATATTCTCCTACAGTAGTTATTAAAGACTTCATGCAGTGCCATCTTGACAGCCAAATGTAGTTCTTTGAGCATCTGTTTGTCAAAGTGATAAATATAATCTTACACACTGGCTGTTAAAATACTTTTATTAAAAGCTGCTAAAATACTTTTATTAAAAAGACACAAGCAGTTTTGTGTCAGTCAAGCTGCATCTTCAGGTGACAAGTTTCTTTATTTTTTAAGCATTCATGGCATTGCAAAGTAAATGCTACAAGCCAATTCCCACCAACCTTCACGAAAATTTAACTGATAGCAACTTTGGCTGCTGTTGCCCAATCTCTAAAATAATATCTTTATCTATGTCCCTACACCTTGTTTTACACTTATTATACAGTTGCCTCTCTGTCTATTTAGAAGTTTCTTTGCAGTGTCAGTATACTGTGGAGGGTCCATTCCATCATGAACTGTTGTACTAGGTGCATATCTATACAGTGCATGGTCAGCTAGTCTTTTAAGGGTAGTCTCCCTGAATGGGCTGTGTTTTTGGCGTTCTCTTCACCATCACAGTATTACTGATCTATAAACAAGAGATAGCTCAAAATATTTACAAACAATTATGGTTATTAGTCAAAGCATTTCGGAGAAAATTGATTAGATATTAATTATAATTTTATGACAACAATATTTATAAAGAGCTAAAAGACAGAACACTGTTAACTGAGGTATCATTTTCTTTTGTAACACTAATTGCACACCTTAGAAAAACAGTCAGGCTATAGGCAACATTCAGGGAAGTATGATGCCTCTAATTTCCCCTTCTGATGCTGATCTGTGAAAAATATAGAAAATGTATTTTACTGTGAAAAAATTTATTTAAAAATTTAAATCAATAATCATACATACATCACCACCACCACCACCACCACCACCACCACCATCATCATCATCATCATATTTTACAATGTTCTGAAAATAATACACAGGGCACACAGAAAAGTCACTCTAATTATACATGCAATTTTGGTGAATTTAACTTCAGTCATTTAGGAGAAAAGTGTACCTGAATGACAAAAATTCAGGTCTCCGGTAGATCAAAAAAGGACATTTATGAACTTATTAGCTTACCGCTGCATAGTTTTAGAAGATTCAAGATGTGTATTACTGTTGGTCATCTGTTTCCTTATCCTCCATCCTCTTTCTCTACATTCTTTTATTATGCTAGCTTGCTTGGTAGCAACTTCTGCAGCTCTTTCTGCTTTGGTTTCTCATGGCCAACCAATAACAGTTAGAGCTGAAAATATATTCTTCCCAGTATGTGTATCAATTTTTTTTATAACACAAATCCTAGAAATGGCACCATTGATAATTTCAAGAAATGGTTCATCCTCACTGTGTGCATAATGAAATTGTGACCACACTGTAAGTGACATAAATTGATTGCTCCACTCTTCAGATGTCGACAAAAGAAATGAGAAAACGTGAACATACTGAAAACCAAAAGTCATTAAAAAAGGAAGAGTAACAGCACTTTTTTTGCTCATGGTAATTTATTAAAGAAATGAATAATATCACTTACATTACTCATCCAGTAGATTGCCATCAAGCACAATACCGTGTGTGGTGTAGGCAACACAAACCATTCCTTTTTTACCGTACACAGGATACACTTTTGACATATCTTTAAGGAAAAAATAAGAGTCTCACAGGACAGAGATTTTCCAGATAGTCCTAAGTTGAGAAAATATAAAAATTGAAAAAAGTAAAAAATATCTCAGTCCCTGGGTCTCCCGTCTTTCTTAATAAGTTATTGAATTAACATCCAGAGAAACTCAGTGTTTTGTATGTGCATGGGTGGATTGTTGAATGATACAAATTCCATTGAATGATTGATGAATTCATGATCATTTCCTTTTTTGTATTTTTTTTATGAGAGGTATTAAATTTTCTTTCCCCTGTAATACTCACCTAAAATGAAGCACTCTCTTGACTGCTGCTCATTTCTGGTAAAAACACAGATGTGTTCTATTGCACTCTAAAGTAATTGTTCTCTTCCACACTTGGTGGTGGCAATGTGAGATCCATCTACTTCTACAAATGCTAATTTCTAAGAAAGCTTACAAGTGATGTATATCAAATGCACAATTGTTGCAGAGCAAGATACCAATTTTCTTTACAGCAATTGGAACTACTATGAAAAAGATTAATGATGTGTATTTCAGTTATAGCACTGACAACAATAAAAACAATACATGAAAATGTATTGTTACATTAAATGTAATTTCAGTTACCTTACTTATCTTCAATATCTTCATCCTGGACAATTCTGAGTGATGTGTATGCTGCCAGAAGGTCCTTTTTTTCCATAGCTGGCGTACACTCTAGCTATATCTCTTAAGAAAATTGGAAAAGTCTCACAGGGAAGTTTTATACCAGGTAAGCACAAATTGTGGAAGTAGATGTATTGAAAAATATACAGTTTGTCTCGGTGATTTCCATTGATGTTCTGTGTGTGCACAGATTGATCATCAGAAACAAATTTGACAGAATGATTTACAAACTATTCCTTCAAAGTACTGTGTGATTCCCACCCACCTATAATGACTTTGGTGCCAGGCGAGATGAAGCTCTTAAAAAGAAGCATTGAAGATTGTTTAGTCCTTGAATACGCTTTCCCAATGAAACATTTTCTGGAGTCTCTTTTTATGTCTCTGAATACCCAAATCTGTCCAGTTTCATTCTTGAGAAATCATCCTTTCCCATGTTTTCAAGCTGTTATTTGCAACTCATCTATTTCTGCAATCTTGATGATTCTATGTATTGGACCACTGTCATTAGTCACAATTACTTAAGACACTTCTTGACTGAAACCATAATAGTCACAAATAGTATTAATTGAGAGCCCAGTTTCTGATGCTGTGTTTTCCAGTACGTAATGTTTAATCCAGCAGGAAACCAAGATGATGCTCTGCTGCAGTGTCAGTTTCAAACTGTCAAACCATGCAGTTTCCCTTGTACTTGTTCTTTTCAAACATTTGCTACAATGCAACTTTAATGGGAACTGACAACCACTACTTTTTAAACCAAGTTTGATGCAGTTCTCCCCATAACAATCCACAAAAATTTTAGTATTAGGATTCGGCAGCAGATGGTGCTCCCAACAGAAGTCTCAACAATTTTCAGCAGTTCTCAGCCTAGGAATCAAATCACACTATGTGAGTCTAACACTACTGGAAACTATAGCTGCTTCTGTCACCTCTACAACACTACTGAAAATAAATATTCTTTGCTACTTATTATGTGTCAACACTGTTGCTATAAGTGACATTCTTTGCTGCAGATTATGTGGCAAATTCAGTAAACAAAATTGATATCTTGCTCCACAACACTCATGCATTTGGTAAATATTCCTTGCAAGCATTCTTGGAAATTACCCTACAATTTTGTTTTGACCACCAATGGGGACACTGTCATTAGTAACAATAACGAAACAAATATCCCTGCAAAAACCATAATAGTCAGAAATTGTATTCACTGAAAGTTCACATTCATGCACAGTCTCTTCCAGTGTAAAATGACATATCCAGTACACAGCAAGTATGATGCTCTCTGATCAATACTTAATTTTGTACTGTCATACCACATGCTCTTTGTTACACTACTTTTCTTCTTACATTTCTTATACATGAACTGGAAAGGAAAATTAAGTTTCAATGTCCTCTTTGAGAGCATCACAGAATTTTTGGAGCCACAGGGAAAGCAATTTCTCATGCTGTGATTTGGAGCAATCCATATTGCCGACAGAGCTTTAGGCATTTTTCAGTACCATTCAAATGAGGAATCAGCTGCTTCCATGTAAGAAAATTCAACATGGACATTGCACTAGATTCACTCCATGTTTCTCACTCTGAGAGTTGAGCATTAATGTATATCACTCACAGTGAGGTTGCAACTTCGATGTACACCATTTCTTGAAAATTACCACCAGATCCCTTTATTTAAGCTTCAGTGCCTCCATAACAGCAAGGATGGTTTGTGAGTGTATTGTATGCCTGTACATCCAATTTTTGTAGGTGACTGTTGAACCAAATGATCTGTATCATTCAATGTTGCTTTGAACTGGGTGCCTCAAAACCTCCATCTGGTGTAAAAATTTCTTTATTTTTAGCACTTATAACACAGAAAACACATACATTGAAACATAACAACACTGCAGTAATAATGAAGCACATGCATTTCAAATTCTGAAAGCAAGAAATAAACAAATATATCACAAGATCTTCAGTGCAGGTAATTCACAGCATTTTAGGTACACCTGTACTTAAGGCACAGCTGTCTCAGCTTTTTAGAATACACCTGTGTTTACAGTCCATATCTAATATCTGAAAAAAGTTAAGGAAAGATGAATGCACAATGTACTCTGATGCACTTTAAAATGACAGCGGAGGATGGCACTTGTGCAACATTTTGTTCAAACCAAATTTGCATACAAATTGAAAATGAAAATTACCATAAACTATGCATTTTTGTAACTGGCATGAAATGTTCTTTTGTATAGAACATTTTTGGTCATATTTCTCAAGCAGGTCCCCTTAAACTGGTGTTGATGTTCATCCTAGCTGTATCCTCCCAGATGGTATCTTGCTACCTAATTCAGGGTATTTCTCTTTCTCTCATTCCATCTACTGCTCTGCAGTATGTTTTTCTAGATAGTCTGTCCTCCACTGTTCTTGCTATATGGTCTGGTCAGTTCAGCTTTCTCTTCTTTAGAACTTTGGCAGTGTTATGGTGTTTGTACATTTTTTCTTATCATCTGTTCCATATTATTTTCATCATATACAGGGCCAAGAATTTTCCTTGGTTATTTTCATCGAATATTTGCAGTTTTTCTTCATCTTTCTTCCTAAGTATTAATGCTTTACATCCATACAGTGTTACTAGTGTAACACAATTGATACAGACAGATTTTGAAGCCAATACTATGTGATCTTTTGTCTAGAATGTTGTTGAAACTAAAAAATGTTTGGTCTGTTGTTGTTAAAGGGGCATTTATTTCTATGTCCATTCTACTGTTATTACAAAAAAAGTTTCCTTAAGACTTGAAGTAGTTGACAGTTTGAGAATGAATCTGCCTACAGCCAAAGGTGCATCACTTCTGATCATCTTATTTATGACCAGATAGTCTGACTTTCCTTCTCTTAGCTTGTAGTCCTGTTTTATCAGTGATTTTGAAATAACATTGCATCATTATGTCTAATTATATTTTGGAATTACTTATTAATACAACATCATATGTGTAGGCAAGTCCAGTAATTTTCACCTCCTGCAGTTGTAAGCCCTCTGAATAAGTTTTAGTTAATTCTCTATTGATTTTATCTAAGATAATGTTAAATGAAGTAGGTGAAATGGCATCCCCTTGTCTCAGTCAAGTGCACTTTGAATAGTGGCATATAGGTGGGTGGGAAAATAATGGAAACTGATTAATAATTGTAGCTTGAATAATTAAAAAAATTGGTTGGAAAGAATAATAGAAAGAAATTGGAAGGTAATTTATAAATCTGTACACATATCCTGGGTGAACTTTAAATGCAATTAATATCAACAGACCTTTGATGTCAATACATGTAAAATCAATATTTAGATTTTTAGTTATGTACTGCTTCACATTAGTTCAATTGTGCATTGTGCTGATTGTGACGATGATGGTACAGGATCGCCCCTCCGTTGCTCGCACAAATTCCTCTAGTCTGCTTCGAACCTCCTAATGCAGGATTCTCGGCACGGGTGAAACAATGAACACACGGGTGTGATTGATGTAAATACATGAATGAACTTGGCCTTCCTAATAACTTTCATAATACTCTTTAATGTATGGTTGGAATACACATTTTTAAACAATACTGGAATGACAGAGCTAGTCGTATGTCCGCCCCCTACCACTTACAGAAACAAACAGGTGGAGATAGTTTACAAGTGTAAAAAGTAAGGAATGAAGAAAGAAAAAAAATAATAATATGATTCATCATAACCTTAAAATTTTCAGTTTCTCCTACAAGTGTCTTTTCATGACATACATTTTCATCTATACATATTTTTATTTTAATTTACCACTTACAGAAACAAACAGCTGGAGATAGTTTACAAGTGTAAAAAGTAAGGAATGAAGAAAGAAAAAAAATAATAATATGATTCATCATAACCTTAAAATTTTCAGTTTCTCCTACAAGTGTCTTTTCATGACATACATTTTCATCTGTACATATTTTAATTAATGTGATTAACTTTTAGGGTATTTCAAATTAACCTCATTATATTTAGAAGTATCTGTCAGTGTATGCTAACATAGGCCTTTTGAAATCTAGAAATAATTTAATATGTGGACATCTACATTGAATTCTCATGTCTTATCGGTTATGTTATGTTATGTGTTATGTGGTTTATTCATCTCATTACATACAATTTTCAAATCATTTGATTTGATGTACAGGAGACATGTCAAGGTTTACAAAAGAAACTTTTTTCACTTTTTTAAGAGAAATACATAAGTTTACATTATATTTTACATTTCTAAGTTACAGCTACACATGTACATAAAATAATAAATGTATTACAATCCCTGTGTTCAGATTGTGAAGCTGTCCTCAATGAATTCATCGACAGAATAATAACACTTTTCCACCAGGAGAGTAAAGAGCAATCTTTTCATTGAACCAATCTCCATTTTAAATATATTACTGCCTTTTATTTTATTGAAAATTTTTAACCCTATATACTCTGGTGTTTGGGCATAAAGTTTTAAATGATGTGTTGGAAGTTTGAAGTTATCTCTGTGGCGAGTGCTGTAGTTGTGGTCAAAACGGAAATTGTCTAGTGTATGTTGATTTCTATATAGGAACACCACCATCTCATATATGTAAAGTGAGGGGATAGATAGTACTTTTAAATGTTTTAACAGTGGTCGACAGGATTCCCGTTTTTTTGCAACACACATGTTTCTAATAACTTTCTTTTGTAATACTAGGAGCCTAGTGACATTTGCTGAATTTCCCCAGAAGATGATGCCATAACAAATAACTGACTCAAAGTAGAAGTGATAAACTATCTTTCTGGTATCCATGTTTGTGGCACCTGACAAAATACACATTGCAAATGCTAAGTTGTTCAGTTTATTTGCTAAGTAATCTATGTGTACCTTCCAATTTAAATTTTTGTCAAGATTTAGGCCTAACAACTTCACGTGGTTTGCTTCTGTGATATTCTGATCATTGCAAGTTATCTTTATTTCACTCCTTTCTACTGATTTAGCTTCAAATTGCATCATTTTGGTTTTAGTTACATTTAGTTTTAGTCCATTTTGATAGAACCAAGATTCAAGTTTTTCTAAAGTATTTTTGGCTTTTTCTGGAATATTTTCAGATACCTCATTTTCAATTAGAACTGATGTATCATCAGCAAATAAGACTGAATGAACATCAATAGCAAGTGGTAGGTCATTTACGTAAAAAAGAAACAGGTAGGGACCCAATATCGAACCTTGTGGGACTCCTTGGGAAACTGTTTTCCAGTCTGATGAATAATTGGTTCCATTTGAAGTTAAATTACTCTTTGTTTTCTACCTGACAGGTAAGAGCTAAACCATTTTAAAGCAGTGTCTCTGATTCCATGCATCTGTAATTTGTGGAGGAGTAATGCATGGTTCACTGAATCAAAAGCTTTAGTCAGATCACAGAATATACCTGTGACCTTTCTACCTTTATCTAACGTGGAGCATATTTTTTGGATAAACTCATTTATAGCATTCGCAGTGCTTTTACCCTGTTGGAATCCGAACTGGTTTTTAAAAATTATATCATTTAGTCAGAAAGTTATTAATTTGTTTTGCTGCAATCTTTTCAAACACTTTAGAGAAGACCAGGAAGAGAGAGATAGGGCGGTAATTCCCCATATCTTCTGTCGATCCTTTCTTGAATAGAGGTTTGATCTCACCGTATTTCAATATCTGCTGGAAAGTATCCCTGGTCATAAGATTGATTTATAATAGTTGACAGTGGTTGGGAAATAATATCGTACACATACTTGATTACAGATGTTGTTATTTCATCCCACCCATGTGAGGTTTTGTTTTTTAGAGACAATATTTCCTTTTCCACATCCCTTTGGGTTATTTTTTCATATTGTTTAAAAGATGTGTTCTGGCTGTTTTCCAAATTTGTGATGCCTTTATTCCTGTTGTAATCCATTTGAGTTTACCATTAACTTTCTTTTGCTTATGTCTACGAGGAAATGATTCATTAAATACCTCTAAGAAACAATTTAAGAATTTGTCATAGTTTATCGAGCTTGAACTATTGTAGTCTACAGGCCAGCTTATTATACTTAATTTACTGCGGAATAAATCCATTTTACTTTTACTGAGATCCCTTTTTATACACACTTCTGGAGGCTTTAGGTTATTTGCTTTTGGGAGCTTAATGAACAGAGCTGAGTGATCTGAAATACCCAAGTCTAAGCAGTATTTGTGCTTATTTCCACTGTCAAATTTGTAGTTAGTAATAATATTATAAATGCAGGTCACTGATTTGCTGTTTTCCCTAGTGCCTTCAGAAAAATTTAGCTTGAAACCAGATTTCTGAATTAAGTCACGAAATTTTGTGGAATCATTGCTTTTAACTAAGACATTTAAGGTGAAGTCTGCTGCTATAACAACTTTTTTCTTACTTTCTTTCTGGAGTTTTTCCAGGAGGCATTCGAATTTGGTTAAAAACACTTTTGTTACCACACATCCAGGAATTCTGTAGATTGCTATAACCAGTGTATTCAGATCACTCAGTTCTACAGAGCAACTTTCAAACATGCTCTCTTCATTTAAATAATTAAAACTATCTCTTACTATATAACTTATGGAAGAATTGACAAGAATGCAGGAGCCTCCATGAGATTTGCTTATTCTACAAAAGCTAGCAGCTACCTTAAAATTATTAATACTATTTAGTACTTTTATACTATCTTCTGTTAACCAGGGTTCATTTAGGCAGATTATTTTAATATTTACAGATTCTGAAAGCAGAATTTTTAGTTCGTCAATTTTTGAGAATTTACCATTTGGTAGTTCTGCCCCTAAGCCATTTATATTCCAGTGCATCAATAGATCATTTTTGCTTTTAGTTATTTCACGTGCATCCTTTGTTTGGTACCCAAACTTTTTATTTTCAGTTTGAAGTTTTTCTTTGTCACCCCTATCACAATGAATTAGTTTCCCTTGCTTCTTAGGACTCTACACACGTCTATGGACATTTTACTAAGGTTCACAGAGCCTAATCTATTCAAGTGCAGGCCGTCTTTTCCCAGACACTTGCAGTTTAAGAATTTGTTTGGGTCAATGAATACTGCACCGAGTCTGTTGCACTGTTCCCTAATGCCGGTATTTATCCTGTTGATGTAGGTTGTTTGTTTTAAGTGAATGAAGGCTCAAATGTGGATCTAGCACCGTGGATCATGTAGGTTGTCTCCAATTAGTTAATCAGTTATTGGGATCAGCCTGTTTAATGGTCAAATTGGTAGGGCTTTATAGATGAAACCCAGCAAAGCATTTCCTCTGTTCTTACCACACACAAGTGGGTAATTCTTCTTAAATATGGGACATATACTTGCAGTTTCCCAGCCTATATGCATGGTTTCTGTCTTCCTAAGTCATTCTGTTAAATACTACAGTTCTAATTTTAGGTGTGATTCTCCTCTTTTTCTAATAAATTATAGCATGATCTTCATCATAATCTTTGTTATTCTTTATTACTTGCTGTATTGTATTTGATGATGGGGTGGTGGTTTGTACATCAACTATATTAATTTCTTCAAATTTAAAGTAAGTCAGTGGATCATTGCAGATGAATAATTGCAAAAATATTTTTTGTATCTTTTTTTGTATGTCATTCATTTTTGTCAGCATTTTCCCATGCTGATCCTTTATAAGCTGTTCCCCTTTAGTTAATTTGTCTAGTTTACTGAACATACCAAACATTCTGCTTGTTTTTGTTGCCCTTTGAGCTGTTTTAATTGTCATTGCTACAGCTGTTGCATGTTCTCGATACCAGTTTCAATGGGGACATCCTCAAAGAGGTCAAGTCTGTTTGTTGCCATTACATTGTTTCTGATTTGTATTCCACCAAAGACTTTTCACTACCATCACTGTTTTCTTGTCTCTCAGCAAATCCCAACAACCACTCCTCTATTACTTACAGAGAAACCCTCAGTTTTCAAATGATTTTTGCACTGTAATTCCATGTTCCACTGCCATTAATCAGAACAAGTAATGCATGAAAACTTATTAGCTGGTTATATGACTTCATCATCAATTTAATTGATGTTTTGTGTGTTTAACGTACATTGCCTTATGTGCATTATAACTTATTTGTCAGGTCTACTTTTAAATTTGTACTATTAGGTTCTTCCATTTGTTATCAAAGTTTTTCTGCACAAGAGGCAGGCAGTACGATGTTATTGATAAGCAAAATGAAGGTTCTGTCATTGTGTTCCAATAACATATTCCTCATTTTTATTTTTCCACTGCAGGGATCTGCAACCTTCCCCCAGGACTTCTGGCAAGAGTTATGCTGAAAGGGAATAACTTTACTTCATACCTGATTTAATTCCAAATGTCTCACTGTTCTGATGAGGTTTTATGGAAGCAGTTGCATTGACATGTATGTTTTTTGATACAGTACTGGAAATTCTTGGATAGATCAATATGTATGAGGGTTGCCCAGAAAGTAATGTACCACATTTTTCTCTTCATCATTTCTTTAGTGAATGTAATGAGAATTACACACACAAAAGAATGGTATTTTATCTAGACGTCCTATTTTTCCATGTAATCTTCATCACCTTCTATGGCCTTCCTCCAGAAAGAAATGAGGGTGTGCATGCCCTGTCAGTACCAATCCTTGTCGTGGTGGTGGAGGCAGTGCTTCACTGTGTGAACCTCCTTATTGTCCTCAAAATGTCTTCCTCAAACGGCATACTTTAATGGCCCAAACAAGAGAAAGTCTGAGGGGGCTGGGTCAGGGCTGTAGGGGTAGATGGAGTAAGACTGCCCAGTCCTGCTTTGTAATATGTACAGCAGCCCTCAGACTTGTGTGGAGTCGAGCATTATCATGTTGCAGCACAACATCTCCTGAGTTGCTGTGAGGCCAAAGTCACTGAAAGCGCCTCTTGAATTTTGTTACGATATGCCTCTGAATTAATGGTACCATCTCATGGCATCACATCAATGAGAATCACTCCTTCACCATCTCAGAACATGGTTACTGTAATCTTGCTGGTGGAAGCAGTTGCTTTGAATTTTTTTCTTGTGTGGGGAGTGGGAATCGTGCCATTCTATCGAATGTTGTTTTGTTTTGGGCTCAGAATGGTGAATCTATGTTTCATCACCTGTCACAATCTAAGACAAGAAGGCCTCCTAAGCTTCAAAACATTGCAACAAATCAAAACAAATGCTTTTTCTGTGTGATTTGTGATTCACCATTAGAAACTGTGGGATCCATCTTGCATACACTTTTGAATATCCAAGAGTGTGGATAACTGCATCCCCACTTCCTCTGCTGATTGGCAGATGCAGCACCCACTGCTGAGTCTTAATGCATCTGTCCTCGAGAATGACATCAGCTCACTACAACATGTCAGGTGTGACATCTGTGGATGGTCTCCCCAACTGCTACAAATCGTGGAGCTCCTCCAAACCATTTTCTGATGACCTCACCCTTCGTGTCCAGCAACTGATTGTAATTCTGTTGACAGAAGATGCTCCATAGAATTTGCACAAGCATTTGAGAATATTTCCCACAGTTTCTTTCTCTGCAGTGAGAAATTCAATGACAGCACATTGCTAGTAATGTACATCACCTTCAGATGCCATTTTGAAGCTGTCCTGCAGCTGCGCTATCTGTCAAAAGTGGTAGAACCTTGGCGCACTCCCTCAGTCGACTTCAAATAATACATAAGTAACATATTGCATTTGTGGCATTGTTTATGGCTGAAAAAAAAATGTGTGTTATTTCTGGGCAACCTTCATATAATAAGAGAAAGGCAACCACTCACTTACGACGGATTGGTCCATAGAGCACAGAAAAACATAACAGAAAACAGCATTCACACTAGCTTTCAGGCACTAGCGCACTTTCTAGCAATAGCGCATGCACTCCCCCCCCCCCCCTCCCACCCCCATCCCCCCCCCCCCACCTGACTCACACACACACTTAAGCGCACACTCCCATGGCCACAGCACTAAGTGGGACATTTGGATACTTATTTCCAGTGCAAGTTTTTCTGAACTACGTAGGTGGGAATTGTCTCTAGAACATCCTGTATCCTCGCAATCCCCATGGTCTAAACTGATAACTTGTCTCCAACTGCTTCAACTTGTCTTTTCCCTTGTCTCTTTTGTCCATTCCACTTCTTTTCCACCTAGATCATGCACCACCATCTCCCACCACTCTTCGTCCCACCATCCTCCCATGTAGGAAGTGTAAGGCCCCCCCCCCCCCCCCCCGCGCCCCATCACTGTCCTCTCTCTCTCTTTTCATCCACTCTCTCTTCTCTTTCTTCCTCTTCATCATCAACTTTCTCTCCTTTCCCCTACCTTTTTCCCCCTTTAATTTACCCCCACCTCTTCGTCTTCGTACATCTCTGTTTGCTGTACTCTTTTTGTCTTGTTGTGCAGCTGCAGAGTCATCTGTCCAAAGACTTGCTTTCTTCCCACTACCTCCTACTTGTGTCTTTTCCTATCCCCTCCCCATCTCCTTCAGCTCAGGCAACTACTTTCAACAACTGAGCACCATTAGTCAGTCTTGCTGTGGCCACGTGAGTGTACATTTAGGTGGCTGGGTGGTCCTGTGTGTGTTATTGCTAGAAAAAGAGCTAGTTGCTTTCCCTTTTTTACATTTTTCAATGTACTAACATATACTGAATCATTGCACCGTTATTCAATGTTGCTGAGTACAGATTGCCTGGAAACTGGGTCAGAAGCAAAGTGGTCAGCTATTCTCAGTGCTCCATATTAAAATTTGTTTTATCACTTTGACAGTGGTACATCAAGCTACATCCACATCTAAAGCCAGTTTGCTCCCTTGCCTGATTAAAATACTGTTTTTTTTCTATGTATTTGTCATTAACATTAGGGTATGTCTGGTACATTTTCACCATTAACAATAATGAAATCATCCATTTTAGAGCTCTTTCCTCATCCCTTCATTAATCCATCAGACTCCAAAAGAAGACCCTTCAAGAATGCGAAACAAGTTGAAGTACAAGACAATCAAATTACAGACACTTAAAATGTATACTGTACCCAGTCATATTATAGAAGTGGATCCATGTATGTGTGTACGTCTATACCAGGTGATCAAAAAGTCAGTATAAATTTGAAAACTGAATAAACCACAGAATAATGTAGATAGAGAGGTACAAATTGACACACATGCTTGGAATGACATGGGGTTTTATTAGAACCAAAACAATACAAAAGTTCAAAAAATGTCCGACAGATGGCGCTTCATCTGATGAGAATAGCAATAATTAGCATAACAAAGTAAGACAAAGCAAAGATGATGTTCTTTACAGGAAATACTCAATACGTCCACCATCATTTCTCAACAATAGCTGTAGTCGAGGAATAATGTTGTGAACAGCACTGTAAAGCATTTCCGGAGTTATGGTGAGGCATTGGCGTTGGATGTCGTCTTTCAGCACCCCTAGAGATGTCGGTCAATCATGATACACTTGCGACTTCAGGCAAACCCAAAGCAAATAATCGCACGGACTGAGGTCTGGGGACCTGGGAGGCCAAGCATGATGAAAGTGGTGGCTGAGCACACGATCATCACCAAACGACGCGCACAAGAGATCTTTCACGCATCTAACAATATGGGGTGGAGCGCCATCCTGCATAAACATCGTACGTTCCAGGAGGTGTTTATCAGCCGGGTTGGGGATGATGCGATTCTGTAACACATCGGCGTACCTCTCACCCATCATGGTAGCAGTTACAAAACCAGAATCACACATTTACTTGAAGAAAAACGGCCTGATAATGGTAGATGTGGTAAATCCAACCCATACTGTGACTTTCTCGTCATGCAATGGGGTTTCCATGACAGTTCTAGAATTTTTGGTAGCCCAAATTCTGCAGTTGTGGGTGTTGACAGACCCTTGGTGCATGAAATGAGCTTCGTCAGTCCACAACACGTTACTCAACCAATCGTCATCTTCCGCCATCTTTTGAAACGCCCACAGCACAAATGCCCTTTGCTTCACTAAATCGCCAGGTAACAGTTCATGATGCAGATGGATTTTGTACGGATAGCATCAGAGGGTACGCCTCAGTGCCAACCAAACAGTAGCATATGGAATGCCGGTGCGACATGCGGCTGCATGAGCGCTGACTTCCCCGTGCATAGACGAACCCGCTACAGTCTCCATTTCTTCCTGAACTCTCTCAGCAGCATTACGCATTGTGCTTGGTCGGCCACTATGGGGTCTATCGTCTAAACAGCCCGTGGCTTCAAACTTTGAAATCATTCTCACCACAGATGCATTTGTCATTGGACCTTTACCCGTTCCAATCCCCTTCCTATGGCGATAGGACCATAATGCTGAACTAGCACATTCCCCATTCTGATAATACAGCTTCACTAAAAGCGCCTTTTCAGGTAACATCAACATGCTGCGACTGCTGGCGCATCTGATTCTCTCTCTCATTACAGCTTCTTTTATACGTGATTGTAATGCGCAGTCACTGACGTTTTGCTGTCCAGAGCCATCTGTCAGGCATTTTGTGAACTTTGCTTTTTGTTTTTGGTTCTAATACAACCCTATGTCATTCCAAGTGTGTGTGTCAATTTTTTCCTCTCTATCTACATTATTCGGTGGTTTATTAAGTTTTCAAATTTATACTGACTTTTTGATCAACCGGTACATTCCACATCTCCTACTAAACCACTGCATCAATCTGAACCAAACTTTGTACACATATCACATAGTGTCTAGAAATAACCACTGTGGTGGATAGCCACAGTGCATTCATCTTGTATTTGAGAATGAGAGCAATCAGTGACTTGCAACAAACTTTAACCTAATTTCAAACCTGTATGTTACTTTTTCTCTCACTACCTTTCCCCTCCTCCCCCATACACATATACAACATTCCAGAATGAGATTTTCACTCTGCATTGGAGTGTGCGCTGATATGAAACTTCCTGGCAGTTCGAGTCTTGGTCTGGCACACAGTTTTAATCTGCCAAGATGTTTCATATACAACATTATTTTTGTTGTTCAGCAAAATGGGCACCTAAACCATAACCTTTTGATTTCATTCTTCTTTACTAATAATTCTATTCACAACACATTTCCACACATTGTTCACATATACCACTGAATATACCTGCAAAAGTATATCACTGTATATCATTGTACAGCCCATAGTTCATGACATATGATGTCAAAATGGGGAGGTTCATGAGAAAGAAACTGCAGGGTCAAGTTTTCTAGATATATAAGTGAAATACACTTCTGGCCATTAAAATTGCTACACCATGAAGATGACATGCTACAGACACAAAATTTAACTGACAGGAAGAAGATGCTGTGATATGCAAATGATTAGCTTTTCACAGCTTTCACACAAGGTTGGTGCAGGTGGCGACACCTACAACGTGCTGACATGAGGAAAGTTTCCAACTCATTTCTCATACACAAACAGCAGTTGACCGGCATTGCCTGGTGAAATGTTGTTGTGATGCCTCAGGTAAGGAGGAGAAATGCGTACCATCAAATTTCCAATTTTGATAAAGGTCAGATTGTAGCCTATCACGATTATGGTTTATCGTATCGCGACATTGCTGCTCGTGTTGGTCGAGATCCAATGACTGTTAGGAGAATATGGAATCGGTGAGTTCAGGAGGGTAATACGGAATGCCGTGCAGGATCCCAACAGCCTCGTATCACTAGCAGTCGAGATGACAGGCATCTTATCCGCATGGCTGTAACACATCGTGCAGCCATGTCTCGATCCCTGAGTCAACAGATGGGGACGTTCACAAGACAACAATGATCTGCACGAACAGTTTTTCTTTTGTTTCCTTCACTGCTTGCTCAATATACAGAATGAATAACATCAGGGAGAGGCTACAAACCTGTCTCACTCCCTTCCCAACCGCTGCTTCCCTTTCATGTCCCTCGACTCTTATAACTGCCATCTGGTGTCTGTACAAATTGTAGATAGCCTTTCGCTCCCTGTATTTTACCCCTGACGCCTTCAGAATTTGGAATAGAGTATTCCAGTCAACATTGTCAAAAGCTTTCTCCAAGTCTACAAGTGCTAGAAACATAGGTTTGCCTTTTCTTAATCTAGCTTCTAAGATAAGTCATAGGGTCAGTACTGCCTCACGTGTTCCAATATTTCTACAGAATCCAAACTGATCTTCCCCGAGGTCGGCTTCTATCAGTTTTTTCATTCGTCTGTAAAGAATTCGCGTTAGTATTTTGCATCCTTGACTTATTAAACTGATTGTTCAGTAATTTTCACATCTGTCAGCACCTGCTTTCTTTGGGATTGGAATTATTATATTCTTCTTGAAGTCTGAGGGGATTTTGCCTGTCTTATACATCTTGCTCACCAGATGGTAGAGTTTTGTCAGGACTGGCTCTCCCAAGGCCGTCAGTAGTTCTAATGGAATGTTGTCTACTCCCGGGGCCTTGTTTTGACTCAGGTCTTCCAGTGCTCTGTCAAACTCTTCACACAGTATCATATCATCCATTTCATCTTCATCTACATCCTCTTCCATTTCCATAATATTGTCCTCAAGTACGTCGCCCTTGTATAGACCCTCTATATACTCCTTCCACCTTTCTGCTTTCCCTTCTTTGCTTAGAACTGGGTTTCCATCTGAGCTCTTGATATTCATACAAGTGGTTTTCTTTTCTCCAAAGGTCTCTTTAATTTTCCTGCAGGCAGTATCTATCTTACCCCTGGTGAGATAAGCCTCTACATCTTTACATTTGTCCTCTAGCCATCCCTGCTTAGCCATTTTGCACTTCCTGTCGATCTCATTTCTGAGACGTTTGTGTTCCTTTTTGCCTGCTTCACTTACTGCATTTTTATATTTTCTCCTTTCATCAATTGAATTCAATATTTCTTCTGTTACCCAAGGATTTCTACTAGCCCTTGTCTGTTTACCTACTTTATCCTCTGCTGCCTTCACTACTTCATCTCTCAAAGCTACCCATTCTTCTTCTACTGTATTTCTTTCTCCCATTCCTGTCAATTGTTCCCTTATGCTCTCACTGAAACTCTGTACAACCTCTGGTTCAGTCAGTTTATCCAGGTCCCATCTCCTTAAATTCCCACCTTTTTGCAGTTTCTTCAGTTTTAATCTACAGTTCATAACCAATAGATTGTGGTCAGAGTCCACATCTGCCCCTGGAAATGTCTTACAATTTAAAACCTGGTTCCTAAATCTCTGTTTTACCATTATATAATCTATCTGAAACCTGTCAGTATCTCCAGGCTTCTTCCATGTATACAACCTTCTTTTATGATTCTTGAACCAAGTGTTAGCTATGATTAAGTTAGGCTCTGTGCAAAATTCTACCAGGCGACTTCCTCTTTCATTTCTTAGCCCCAATCCATATTCACCTACTATGTTTCCTTCTCTCCCTTTTCCTACTACCGAATTCCAGTCACCCATGACTATTAAATTTTCGTCTCCCTTCACCATCTGAATAATTTCTTTTATTTCATCATACATTTCTTCAATTTCTTCATCATCTGCAGAGCTAGTTGGCATATAAACTTGTACTACTGTAGTAGGCGTGGGCTTTGTGTCTATCTTGGCCACAATAATGCATTCACTATGCTGTTTGTAGTAGCTTACCCACACTCCTATTTTGTTGGTTGGTTTGTGGGATTAAAGGGACCAGACTGCTACGGTCATTGGTCCCCTATTCATTATTAAACCGACTCCTGCATTACCCCTATTTGATTTTGTATTTATAATCCTGTATTTGCCTGACCAAAAGTCTTGTTCCTCCTGCCAGCGAACTTCACTAATTCCTACTATATCTAACTTTAACCTATCCATTTCACTTTTTAAATTTTCTAACCTACCTGCTCGATTAAGGGATCTGACATTCCACGCTCCGATCCATAAAACGCCAGTTTTCTTTCTCCTGGTAACGATGTCCTCCTGAGTAGTCCCTGCCCAGAGATCCAAATGGGGGACTATTTTACCTCCGGAATATTTTACCCAAGAGGATGCCATCATCATTTAACCATACAGTAAAGCTGCATGCCCTCGGGAAAAATTACAGCTGTAGTTTCCCCTTGCTTTCAGCCGTTCGCAGTACCAGCACAGCAAGGCCATTTTGGTTTGTGTTACAAGGCCAGATCAGTCAATCATCCAACTGTTTCCCCTGCAGCTACTGAAAAGGCTGCTGCCCCTCTTCAGGAACCACACGTTCGTCTGGCCTCTCAACAGATACCCCTCTGTTGTGGTTGCACCTAAGGTATGGCTATCTGTGTAGCTGAGACACACAAAGCCTCCCCACCAACGGCAAGGTCCATGGTTCATGGAAGGGGGGGGGGGGTGCTGCAAAGTTATAAACATATAATGAGCAGCATGTAGAAAAAAGGGAAAAAGACCTCACAGAAAATGTGACACAAACATGATTTTTGAATTTTGCTGTAAACAATAAAAGCTCATTAAACTGTAAAAAAGTACTGTATGTATATGAAGCAAAACTATGTCAACTCCTGGAGTTAGTTATTTGGTAGAAGTTCTCCTTTTTCTTTAAAAAATTAAATACTACTTGTTTCACATATGCGTGTTTTCTTCACTACTATGTATAACAGCTCTCATTCGATTCTCAGAAAAATAATTTGCATATAAAATTGATTTCTTTCATATCTTATAGCTTCATACCACAGCTTGATAATGAAGTGCCTATTTTTTCGATATGGGTCATAGTTACTGTGATACCTATTTTCCAAGTACTTTGTAGCATGAAATTTGAAGAGTTTCTTTCGGTTCATATTAGGTGATATGTTGGTGTGTACTAAATA
Organism: Schistocerca piceifrons; assembly: GCF_021461385.2. Taxonomy (NCBI): domain Eukaryota; kingdom Metazoa; phylum Arthropoda; class Insecta; order Orthoptera; family Acrididae; genus Schistocerca; species Schistocerca piceifrons. Next base: position 127,565,986 of record NC_060146.1, read on the forward strand.
TAGCTAACATATCTTAAGTGTTTTTAAAGCTTGGACAAAAGCTACATCTCACTGCAATTTGGAGCAGATGGAAATTAAAGTATTTTAATTGTGTGTGCTGTCTAAGTACGTCATGCACAAGTAGCCTACAGCTCACAACGGGATCACACTTACATGCCATTGCTGGTTTCGTCCAAATTTACAGGGCTTGGTCAGAAATGAAAGTGCCAGATGTGAGAGCTCCAGATGATCAAGCATTAAAAAAACATTGGTGTAGCTCAGACATGGTATGAGCCATTTTACAGAACAACAGTTAGCATGCAGGAGTGGCACAGTGTAAAAAGTAGGGAACTGTAAACCAAGGGCTGAGGGTCATCAGTTGGAGTCCATCTGGGAAAACTATTTTACATCTTGTATTTTCAATTTTTGTTAGTCACACTACAAACTAAACATAAATAATGTTTAATATATTTTTTGTAAACCCTTGTTACCAGTTTTGTAAAGGCCTCATCGCTACTACTGTGTAGGCTGAGTTGCCACAGTTGTTACGGCAGGCTGAGTTTGTGAGTTCGTGAAATGGCTTCTGGTACAGTATGCCACAAAGACAATTTCTTCCTGACACGATGATACAGCTATGTTCCAAGGTTAGGTAACAGGATAGGAGAACAAAGGTTCTACAATACTCCAACAAATTAGTAACAGAGTCACACAGATGAGTTAAATGGTTTGCTTATCTTTGTGACTAGTTGCATAATGAAGTCTGCTACACTGCCTGTATTATAACACAGAAAGGGCCCTCATTGGTTGAGTGCAAATGATCATAGGTAAACTTCACAGTACATAGATTAGATTAGATTAATACTTGTTCCATAGATCATGAATATGACACTTCATAATGACGTGGAACGCGTCAGGTTAATAAAAGATCTCTGTACAAGATATTACAGTACACAAAATATTGCATGACACTAATGTTTAAGTTTTTTTTTTTTTTTTTTTTTTTTTTTTTTTTTTTTTTTTTTTTTTATCTAAAAATCAGCCAATGAGTAGAAGAAGTTGTCATCTAGAAATTCTTTTAATTTATTTTTAAATGTTAGTTGGGTATCTGTCAGGCTTTTGATGCTGTTTGGTAGGTGACCAAAGACTTTCCTGTGCCAAAATCAGATTTAACCCTGCATAGTGAAGATCATCCTTCCTCCTGGTGTTATAGCTATGCACACTGCAATTACTTTTGAACTGGGTTGGATTATTAACAACAAATTTCATAAGTGAATGTATATATATATATATATATATATATATATATATATATATATATATATACTGTGAGGTTACTGTGAGGATCCCTAGATCCTTAAATAGATGTCTGCAGGATGACCGTGGGTGGGCTCCAACAATTATTCTGATTACACGTTTTTGAGCAATGAATACTTTTCTACTTAACGATGAATTACCCCAGAATATGATGCCATACGAAAGCAGTGAATGAAAGTAGGCATAGTAAGCTAATTTACTGAGATTCTTATCACCAAAATTTGCAATAACCCTAATAGCATACGTAGCTGAACTCAGATGTTTCAGCAGACCATCAATGTGTTGGTTCCAGTTTAACCTCTCATCAATGGACACACCTAAAAATTTTGAAAATTCTACCTTAGCTACAGACTTCTGTTCAAAGTCTATATTTATTACTGGAGTTGTGCCATTTACTGTACAGAACTGCATATAATGTGTTTTATCAAAATTTAAAGAGAGTCCGTTTGCTGAGAACCACTTAATGATTTTGTGAAAAACATCATTTACAATTACATCACTTAGTTCTTGGTTTTTGGATGTTATTACTATACTTGTATCATCAGCAAAGAGAACTAACTTTGCATCTTTATCATTGTGGAATGGTAAGTCATTAATGTATATCAAGAACAGTAAAGGACCTAAGACCAAACCCTGTGGGACCCCGTACTTGATAGCCCCCCAGCTTGATGAATCAGCTGTTGTTTTAACATTACATGAACCACTTATTTCAACTTTCTGCACTCTTCCAGTTAAGTATGAATTAAACCATTTGAGCACTGCCCCCCTCAAACCATAATGATTTAGCTTATCTAAAAGAATTCCATGATTTACACAAATACTACTAATTATAGCAAATACAACTTACAATAACTGTCTGTTCACTCCTTAAGAGTTCAATAAATGACATTCTGTGTCTAAGTCAGCCCTGAATGATGATCTGTAACAAAGTGGACAATAGATGCTCTTCTATCTTTTGAGTAGCTTCTGTCTGTTGTTATCCGGTCGTTGGTGGATTGTACTTGGCTACCAATTGGCCAGGGTGAAGTCAATATCTTCATCCTCAGCGCCATTTGTGGTGCTGGTGGAACTCACACGAGTGGTGAGTTTCTATGGCACTGACCCCAGCTCACATCTTTGCACCTGTGGTGCTTTTACCCTGGCTGTCTCTTGTTTGAATGACACAGCAATATTGCATTTACTCTTAATTTCAAAAAGGCATGAAAAGGAAAGGCAATGAAAAATTTAAGATTGAATATAATTTTTAGGAAGCAATTGTAAGCCACACATGAGAACTTTGCATATAAAATTAGATACTCTCATTATTTTACAGTTGATGATTTCTGCTTGCTGGGGTGATAAATATTGTAAGACCAAGTAAAGTTGTGATATTCTTGGCATGTTGCACATGTTGTAAATGTCACATTTTTGACAGTTAAATTGTTGTTTTAAAGTTTCTGTAGCAAAACACACTTGGCTTACATTCATAAAAGATTGTCTCTCATCACACGTTTTGGCAGAAAACGAAACGTAATCATCAATAGGCAAACATTGGATTTCTCTCAGTGAGATAAGAGCAGCTTTGAAGGCTACTGATCAAATTCTGCACCTGATGATAAAAACTGACGTTTCAGATTCAATATGAGAATAGTGCTTTTGGGAAAATCATTTTAACACTGCATCATGGTAAACCTTCTTCATCTTGATAAATCTAGTCGTATAGTTATGGATTTGTTTGTCCTCACCAAAAGTCTGTTAACAGAAAAAATTTGTTCTCCTGCATGTAGGGGTTCAAAATTTATTTTGTACCTGTCTGTTATAATTTTCCCAAACTTCAATGAAGTAATGACTATATTTTAATTCTGCCTTTCCTTTTCATGCCTTTTATGAAAATATTGCTAAATACAATACATTTAGCATTAGTGCGAGCATTAGTTCAGTTTATTTTCAATGTAAGTAACACAAAAATAAAAAATAAGAAAAAGGTAAAACAGTTTCTGCACAACATCGCAGCCCCCTGTCCTTTGGATTACTGCTCCACCATCTTTCTGCTGCACCAAGTGTTACCTGGAAACCACATTAATATAAATGACTCATACCTCACCTAAACTGCGCCAAAATGCTATTTCTTCTAAAAGCTTGGCAATTTGCAGCTCTCACTTCTGTCACTTTCATTTCTGATCAAGCCCTCCATATTGCACAAACTTAGAAGAAAGTGGTGAAGACGAGTTGGTGCAGTTTCCCTGTCAGTCACAAATAGTTCATGAAAATAAATGCACATCCCTAGAACTAGTGATTGCAATTAATTGTAGTACTTGCTACTGGAAGAAAATGATGAAGAGGAAATTCTATGCCAACAGTTACATAATTCAAAAGCTGAATATTTCACCTATTTAGGACAAAGATTGACAAAAGTTTCCTTACAACACTTATCATTTATTAAACAAACATCATTCATATTAGAAATGTACGTTACAATGAACTTATAGGTCTGGACCTAACTCAAAACAAATGTGTAAATTAACTTTTAATCGGACAACTGACTTCATTTAAAGTAATACCTGCGGTGTCACCGCCAGACACCACACTTGCTAGGTGGTAGCTTTAAATCGGTCGCGGTCCATTAGTACATGTCGGACCCGCGTGTCGCCACTGTGTGATCGCAGACGGAGCGCCACCACAAGGCAGGTCTCGAGATACGGACTAGCACTCGTCCCAGTTGTACGGACGACGTAGCTAGCGACTACACTGACGAAGCCTCGCTCCTTTGCCGAGCAGATAGTTAAAATAGCCTTCAGCTAAGTCAATGGCTATGACCTAGCAAGGCGCCATTAGTAACATTGCATGTATCTAAAGAGTCTCACTTGTATTGCCACAATCTCCAGATGTATCAAAAGGATGGATTAAAGTTAAGTATTCCAGAAGCTACGTACTTTTCTTTATAGCATTCATTACGTATCCTGTTACAGACCTATCGCTTGTCTGCTAAACGCGTGCCTTTCGGCTTCCTCTCATTGTGTCTAGGCTGTCTTGTCTAGATACAACAATACCTATGTGTTACTTTCAGATTGAAGACATGACTTCAAATTCCAGCAGTGATACATTGAAATGCCTGCAGAGTGTTCATTAACAGCTGTTTCTGTTGGAAGTGAAGTTGATTTATCAACTCACATTCACAGAAAAGAAAAATTAAAGAGCAAAATAAAATCTCTGCAAGGAGAAAACTGATATTTGTAAAATGATGTAGCTTCACTGCTTGCACATGTAAACCGTAACTAATTTAAAAGTTCACGTGATAAGTTTTTAATTAAAGGTTTATCTCACCTTCTTTCATTAGTGTTTCCTTTCATAAAAGTTTTCATTCAGTCAGTCAGATTAATTCTGATTTGTTACAATGTATATTTTGAACCACAGTAGTAAATAGCAGTTTCAATATGATGTCGGGTGCAACGCTAGACTTCAGCAGCTGCCGTCTGCTTTCCTCTCCATACACTTCCTATTCTGTGTCCTGGAGAATCAAATTCCTTATGCATCATGCCCCTACAGTTAAAAAAGCAAATCAGCATTGTTTTGATCTTTGTTTTGCTTGTTTTAGCTTTTTCCAGTCGATGATATGTGTCAGTGTGCCACTCCTCACTTTGCCACTTTTTCTCAAAATCATACTCAAGAACCCAAGGGGCATCACATGAAACATACGTGGTCATTGGCAGTCCTCTTAGAAGATCAACACAAACATTTCTTTGATTGTCCTTCTATTCAGTTGTGAGGTTTTTTGCCACCACTCTGACGCAAACCTTTCACGTGTGCAAAACACCAATCAAAATCTGATGTATGGTGGAAGTGTTTAACACGTCACCAATTATGCAACATGTACATGTTTGACATCTTTGTCACTTTTTCAAGTTGAAGGTCTCCCTGAGCAAGGTTCATTCTCAACATTTTCTCGGCCTTCTAAAAATGATTTGTACCCAGCTAAAAATTTTGTGCTGTTGATAATGAATGTTCCCTATAGGCCTGTTTCAACTTTTCATAGGTCACACTCATAGATTCCCGACATTTAACACAAAAGTTGATGACGTAACATTGTCCTAAATTCCACTGTTCCATTTTCAAAACACACAACAAAAACACAACGTTGCTGATGGTGCTCTCCAAAAACACATGATGGCTGTACAGAGTTGAAATTTGGACTGAGCGTCTGGAAGGGATGAACACACCAGTCTACACAAGCAGATTCACACAGTATTGCCAGATAACTCAGAGTGTTGCCAGTCTCATTACTTTTCTTACACACCTCATAGCTGACAGAACTTCTCAGTTCCTAAATCTAGTTATTCACATAATTTGTATAACGATTGGATCATATGGTATGTCTTTAATTTTCTTTTGAATTGGTTGGGAGTCCTCATTTCCTGCTTTATGACAGATGGGTAGCTAATGGATATCCTTGGTACTGGAGTACATAACTGCACTCTAAACCCCACACAAGAAGGTGAAGTCTACTTACAAATTATTTTGGTATCCTGTGTGGCAATTTTGTAGATCACTTTTCATCATAACTCATTTTCACCATCAGCAGCAAAAACCATTAAGAAGTAGGTCTGAACATTTCAAAAAGTGGGTATGAGAATTTTAAAACCCTCAAAAAACCTTTTGGTGCAATACATGGTTATCTATTTTACACAATGTTCTCATTTTGTTTACATCTACATTCTCACTCTGCAAGCCACCATAGGGTGTGTGGTGGACTGTACCCGGTACCACTGTTCTACTTCCACTTGCAAATAGAGTAAGAGAAAAATGACTGTCTATGAGACTCCATATGAGTCCTAATTTCTCATATCTTATTATCTTATCTTCATGGTCCCTACATGAAATATATGTTGGCGCCAATAGGATCATTCTGCAGTCAGCTTCAAATGCTGGTTCTCTAAACTTTCTCAGAAGTGTTCTTCAAAATTAATGTCTTCTTCCTTCCAGGGATTCCCACTTGCGCTCCTGAAGCATATCCGTAACACTTGCATGCTGATCAAACCTACCGGTAATAAATCTAGCAGCTCACCTCTGCATCGCTTTGATGTCCTCTTTCAATCTGACATGGTGTGAATCCCCAGCACTTGAGCAGTACTCAAGAATAGGTTGTAAGGCTCTGAGCACTATGTGACTTAACTGCTGCGGTCATCAGTCCCCTAGAACTTAGAACTACTTAAACCTAACTAACCTAAGGACATCACACACATCCATACCCGAGGCAGGATTCGAACCTGGGACCGTAGCGGTCGCGCGGTTCCAGACTGTAGCTCCTAGAACCACACGACCACTCCGGCCGGCGAATAGGTTGTACTAGCATCCTATGTGTGGTCTCCTTTACAGATGAACTACTAAAATTCTCCCAGTAAACCAAAGTTGACCATTTGCCTTCCCTACCACAATCCTCACATGCTCATCACATTCCATATTGCTTCTCATTATTATTTCCAGATATTTAAAGGACATGACTGTGTCAAGCAGTACACTACTAATTCTGCATCTGAGCATTGTGTGTTTGTTTTTCCTACCCATCCACATTGATTTACATTTTTCTACATTAAGAACCAGGTGCCATTCATCACACCAACCAGAAATTTTGTCTAGATTGTCTTGTATGAAACTATAGTCTCTTATCTTCAACACCTGCCTCTACACCACAGCATCATCAATGAAGAACCACAGATTGCTGTCCACCCTGTCTGCCAGATCAGGTATGGATATAGAAAACAGCAATGGTCCTATACACTTCCCTGAGGCACTCCTGATGTTACCCCTGTCTCCAATGAACACTCACTGTCAAGGACAATATACTGGGTTCTACTATTTAAGAAGTCTTTGAGCCAGTCACACAACTGAAAGCCTATTTCATATGCACACTTTTTCATTAACAGTCTACAGTGGGGTGCCATATCAAATGCCTTTCAGAAGTCTAGAAATATGGAATCAGACTGTAGCCCTTCATCCATAGTTTGAGGTATATCACATTAAAAAAAATAATAAAAAAAACTGGGTTTTGCACAAGTGATGCTTTCCAAAGCTGCATTGATTCATGGATATGAGGTTTTTGGTTTCTAGAAAATTTATTATATTCAGGCTCAGAATACACTCTAGAATTCTGCAGCAAACTTACGTTAAGGATCTTGGTGTGTAATTTTGTGGGTCAATTGTTTTACCTTCTTTATATAGGAGTCACCTGCACTTTGCACCAGTGGATAGATTCATGACAAATGCAAACTTAGTAAGGGGCCAATGACAGAGAGTATTCATTATAAAACCAAACTGGGATTCCATCCAGACCCGGCAACTTAATTATTTTCAACTCTTTCAGTTGTTCCTTTAGCCAGGGATGCTTATTACTGTCACCCATATGCCATTCCATGCAACAGTTAAATGACAGTACATTTGTATGATTATTCTGCATGAACGATTTCTTAAATGTGGAATTTAAAACTTTGGGCTCCCTTTTGCTGTCTTCTACTGCCAAACTAGACTGGTCGTGTGACTGAATAGAAGCCTTAGACCTGCTCAGCGGTTTTACTCAAAACCAGATTTTTTTCGAGTTGTCCGACAGATCTTCAACCAAGGTATGGCAGTGGTAACTGTTATATGCTTCAAGCACAGATTTTTTCACAGACACACAAATTTCTTCTAATCTTTGAATGCTATCCTTCATCTGTCCTCTTTTGAATTGGCAGCCTTTGCTTCCTTGACATTTTCCAAATTTCATTATTAAACCGTAGTGGGTCTTTTCCATCCTTAATCCATTTGCTAGGCACATACTTGTCCAGAGTATGATTTACAATCTCTTTAAACTTTGCCCAAAATTCCTCTGCATCCATCATTCTGTAACTAAATGATTGCAGTTCAATGGCTAAGTGAGATGCTATGAGCTGCTCATCTGCTCTTTCTAGTAGAAACACTCTCCTTGCTCTCTTGACTGATTTGTCATATTTATGCTAATCTAATGCAACATCAAATGTAATGCACACCGCAATTTTAAAAATAAAATTAAAAAAAAAAAAAAGGAATTTTGGCACATCGTTGACAGGGTATTTTGGTATTGTTGAAATTTATTTTACAACGCTAACTTTATTTCAAACTATAGTGAATGTATATATGGACTATAAAAAGCAACAACAATTTATTTTTAAGTTACTCATTACAGTAATAAGTGAGATTTTCATTATTAAAAGAATGTCTAACTTGATTACCTACAAGACATACAAAAAAAACATACTTTAAATTACTGGTGTTACTCATCATTATTCAGTAATGTCATCATTACTGGAATCCACAGAAAAGTCTACATCAGAAATAGATTCCTTTCCTCCTTCACCACCATCCTTGGTGTCGTTGCAGAGCACATCATCTTCACTGCCCTCCAGAGTATTTGAAATATAGCATTTCTTCAGTGATTTTACCATCATTCGTGCTTCGATGCTTTATCAGGCAGCTGAAACCCATTGCATAATAATGTACAGTGCAGCACATTTAATTTTTTCTGTTGGAGTCAGTTCATGATTTGGTTCGTAAAACCATTTTTCATACTGTTCCTGAACGTAACCTATCAAAGATTTATTTTTACTAATGTCCAGGGTAATACAGAAGTTATTCCTCGAGGAATAATAACGAGGTCACTGGGCAGGCTGTGGATCTTCTTTTTTTTCATTGTCAGTGGGATAACCACAAAATGCAAGTCAAATCATTGATGGTTGCTTGGAAAGCCCACCAGGACAGAGTGCGCACATGCATTGAAGCCTGTTAAACATCAAAGTTTCAGTCATCCATCCCTTCTCTTGATTCCAAACAATGACATCATCAGTGAATAGTTTTTAATTTTTTGAAGTCTTGGGCCTTGTTGTTTGCTTGAAGATTAAAAAAGGGGGAAGTTTGTTCCCATCTGCTGTGATTGCCAGCATTACTGTTTCATGCTGTTTTTCACACCCAGATGTTTTGATGGAAAATTCTTTTGTACCCTTCTCATCAATCATGTAATTGTGTGGCATATTAAACCAAAATGGAATATCATCAGCATTGCCTATTTGGCCCATCAAAAAATTCTTATCCTTCCAAAGTGTGATAACATGCCACTGAAATTCTTGAAGTTTCTTCTCAAAGTTCTGTGGATGCTTATGCCATATTGTTGTACAGTGTTGCAGAGATAAGCCTGCTCATTTCATAAAGTAATCAACTCATCCCCAAATAGCCTTAAACTCTTGCTTATTAAAAGCTGAAGCCACCTCTTTTGCTTTTTTAAATTATGGTGTCACTGGTCACAGGTTGTCCATTCTTCCTCCTTTCTCAGACGAACTCCAAAACATTTGCTTCAACATAAGGATGTCTTCCTTTGCGAGGTCCAGCGAATCTCTTTCTAATAGCAGTAGCTGCAAATAATCCCAATTTATGATTCTTCCATAAGCGAACGTTACTCTCAGCAACATTGAACTCTCTACCTGCCCTTCTGTTATGATATTTTTTAGCATAAAGAATTATTTTACGCTTGAAAGTAGCTTCACATGATATTCTTCTCCACTTACCTTCCATTTCATGACACAATGCGAAGTATTGTAGTAGACCAACAATAATGAAACAAAATTTATGAGTACAACAATGCACTGTAATATATGGGACACTACCTAAATTTCAATGAACAAAAAAAAAGAAAAAAGGCACATTCTATTTCAACCAATGACTAAGGAAAATTTCCTCTCATGGCAGTAATGGATTTTGTTCTGATGCCTGTGAACAGGATTCAGAACTGGAAATATATACCAGCTCTTTTAACTTGATAACATCTTACCCAATTTACGTGTTCTGTTCTTTAATTCACACATACCATACTTTTATTTTCTTGCTAGAGTTTAATAAATGTTTTGCTGCTTCAGATCACATAGAATAAGAAATACCACTGAACAATTCAAGTTTGTACTTGAATCTAATGCACTATTGAATCTTATGTGCATGCCAATTTCGAGTAATTTGTATAGTAAAAAAAGGTGCACAAATATGGTATTAACTTTCGTAACCATAGTCACAGTGATGACATCACAATCACTAATCCCTGTCTCTCTACTGAGGCCATTGATAAGGTCCAGCCTGTTTGTAGCTACAAGATACTTCCATTGCGTGTTGGCAACTGAACTAGCTGCTTATGACAGTTTTAGAAAATATGTTCACAAGTACTTCACAAGACTCACTCTCCCAGACTATACTCGATATGTTAAAGCCATCTCAACTAGTATAGCTTCACCTCAGTATTTGCGCACAACTGACCATAGACTTTCTTTGAATGGCTCTAGAACTATCACAGCAGAATCAGGTGGTTGGTAAAAACATCCAACAATTAACTTCGTTTCACCTAGACCTCTTATACACAACCAGATAACTTCACTATTGCACTTTTATTTCACCCTCAGTAGAGAGAATATTTTTGTTAACTGCAACCAGGTGCTGACTGTTGACCAACACACTTTTCCTTAGATCAATACAGTGCAAGATGCTTCTGAGGGCAAAACTTGCTTCAACTGTGCTTCTTGATTATTTATTGTGCTCCATTTCAGCTTGTTATCCAACTGGTCCCCAAGTTATATTACAGCCTTTAACAGTGCTCAAAGCAACTGTGAGGAAAGAAAAGGGAATGGTTGCTATTATTTGTTGTGCTTGCTTGTAAAAATTTTTTTAAAAGAAATATGCACAATAACACAGTGTGTCCCAAAAAGAATGACCCAATTTTAACTTGTAATAATATTGGGACAAATGTCACTAGGTAACTGAAACAGTGCTAGATGTAATCGGCATAGTCTAGAGATTCAGAAAAAATCCACTAGATGTTGCTACGACTGCTGACCTGGAGCATGCAGCCAGTCTCATGCAATATGGCGGCCACGCAACAGAAGGCATATTGTGTTATTGAATTTAGTCATACTTAATCAGTGACCGCAGTTCAGTGGGTGTTTCATATTCGATTTTGTGCTAAACCACCACCACCAAAGAACATTCGATGGTGGTATAAACAGTTTGAGGAAACAGGGTGCCTCTGTAAAGGCAAAAATCCTGGCTGGCGATATGTCCTGAACAAACAGTGGAACAAATCTGACGAGCACTCGAGCGGAGCCCCCGCAAGTCTATGCGTCGTGCTAGCCGAGAACTTGCATTACTGCACATGACAGTATGGCGTGTGTTATGGCATTGTTTAGCCCTCAAACCATACTGATTATAAACAGTACAAGCTCTTCAAGATACTGACAAAGTGAAGCAAGTGGACTTTAGCAAAGGTATTCTAGAGGACATGGAAGATGACGCTTTTGTGTCACGGTTGATATTCAGTGATGAGGCAACTTTCCATATTAGCGGTAAGGTTCACCGTCATAATGTGCGTATATGAGGGCTTGAAAACACTCGTGAAACAATTGAACATGAACGTGATTCACCAAAAGTGAATGTTTTTTGTGCTGTTTGGCAAAGCAAGGTTTATGGACCCTACTTTTTTGAGGAAGAAACCGCCACAGGACAATCATATCTTGCAATGCTATGGAACTGGTTATTCCCACAACTTGACTCTGACAATTTCATCTATCAGCAAGATGGAGCACCACCACACTGGCACAACAACGAGCGCAGTTTCCTCAATGCCAATGTGCCTCAACGTTGGATAGGGCTTACAGGACCGCGAGGCCAGGCTTTACACTCTTGGCCTCCTAGGTCCTCTGACTTAACACAATGTGATTTCTTCCTGTGGGGATATGTTAAACAATGTGTTTACATTCGTCCCTTCCCTCATGACATTGATGAACTGAAAACCATAATATCAACTCCTGTAGCTTCAGTGACAGAAGAGACCTTAAGCTCAGTTTGGGATGAATTCAGCTATCGGCTAGATGTCATCCGTGCACCAATGTAGGACATACTGAACATTTATGATGGATTTTTATGAACTTCTGTCTTTTCTGCATAATTTAGTATGCAATTTGTTGGTGTTAAGCCCTTCTTCCTAATAAATAATTCTATCTAAAATTGGGTCATTCTTTTTGGGACACCCTGTATTTTCAGGAATTGCATAGAGGCAGTTGGATATATGAAACTGTGAAATGACAGAAATGAAACTTTAACTGTAATATATGTATGGAATTGTGTAACCATTCAGTTGGAAAATTAGTTGCTTACAGGTACTTATTCATGTAAACAGGAAATTAATTTTCACAGCTAAGCTTGCAAATCTGTAACTTCTAAATAGATAATCTGTGTTTTGAGTTTGTGTATAGCCTGTAATGTGACTAAATTATTATCAAGTGTTACACAGACTCACACTATATGTTACTGTTAATGATAATATATGCATTTAAAAACTGTTAGATGTATAATACTGCTTTATTCAATTTTATACATTGATCTGTTAGAAAAGGTACAAGGACTGAAACCAAAAATACATACTTATAGTTATTGCACCATAAAATAGGAAAATAAAATCTGTAATGTTTGCACATCTTCAGACTGATATTAAAAAGCATTCTGGAGCTTATTTTCTACAGCTAGACAGAGTCACAAGGGAATAATTTGTAACACGAGGAATTACATCCAGTTGTCTTTAATTTCTCTTGACTACAATTGAAACAAAAACTAAGATATAGCCAAAGGCTTTAGAACTAAAGCAAAATAAGTGATAAGATTACTGCATTGCCACACTGTTTCAAAGTTCATAAATATTTCACATTAAAACACCTGTAATACAGATTAAGTTGCATCATCGCTAGTTTTGGGAAATTTATGAATTATGTTCTTGCAGTTGTCTTGACTTTTGCAGCAGCAGCTAGTGATGTTATGATAGGCCAGACAACACATCAACATCAGTTGTAAGCAGTTAAGAATTTTGCTTTGTTTCCATTATGTAAATTACACAAAAGAGTACACTGACTTTACAACACAGTATAGAAGAATGGGTGTAAGTTAAACAGCTATACATACAACCTGTCTTCATGTTTAGCACAGTTTTAAATTACTAGCAGCACGTCTAAAATTCAACAGTTTTTATAGCAGTAAGGACACACTACAGATTTATGTTGAAAAATAAACCATGTGCACTGTAACCCACTGAAGCCACTGTCCATTTCCTCATTTTTGTATTTGCCATAAATTTATTTGTATGGTTAGCTACTGGCTAATGTTTCAGGTTTCTGAAGCATTCGTCATTTGTGAAGGCTCCATAGCCCAAAATATCTTACAAACATGTACAGGTGAATATGGAAAAACTTTTATCTACATACAAGTACTGAGGTATTTAATACTATGTACATATCTTCTTTTCAAATGTATGACTTGATGCTTTTTGCAATGGCTGAAGAGCACTGCTTTCCTAAAAAAAATGGGGGGGGGGGGGGGGGGGTACACATTTTTGATTACATGTGACATTTAAATGTTGAATTATTATGTAAATGATAGTATGCTCTTTTCCAAGCCTGTAGAATGAGCCACGCAAAAAAGAGCTAATATTTTGGAATGTGCATGTAAATGCAAGTATACCAAATCTTTGGCCCATCTTTTACAATGGCAAAAAGTGACTCATGCCATTAGTTTTGTTATCTATATTCATGTATAATGGAGTTTACCCTTTTGTAACCACTCTCCTTTCTTAATGTAACACATAGTGAGTTGTAAGTTATCAAATACAAATACATGGAAAAATTGTGTCACAATGTAACTTCATTTTTTTAATTATTTTACTTTACTTGTAATTGCACTCTCACTGTAAATTCCCATTATTTCAGGAAAATATATGTCTAGTATTTTGAACAGATGTTTTTAACTGTATGCATAAAATCCAGTGTTAGTTTTCAAACATTCTATCTAGCCAATTTCACATCAGATGTGAACACTTGTAATAAGAAATAATTTGATCACAGACTTCCTTTGTTTACCATTTTCATTTGTCCCTTCAATAAACAGCTCACAAAAAGAATTAAGTGAAGTAGATACAATCCAACATTAATGCCATCCAGAAATGTGAATTGTCTCCTGCAATTTGTTGTAATTTTTTGAAGCAACCAGCATAATTTTAGTCTGGTGTAGTATATTGACATACTAATGCTAAAGTTCATTGTAACTGTGCTCTTCGAGAGTATTTGATGTATTCTGAGTGCACAGAAGAAGCCACTATAACATACTTTCAGTAAAGTATATCTTGTCCTTGGAGATTAGTACATGTTTGATGGGTGCTGTACAACCTGACTGACATAACTATGGAATGTTTTATGTACATATTATTATAAGAAGATTCATAATCAATGTCTTTATATTTGTACAAGCCACAGCATTAACTACAGCTGGGTTACATAGAGCATTATGACTGAATAATCACAGATGATGCTGTTAATGTATATACTGCATAAAATGTTTTAACATTTTACATACATACACTAAAAGGAAACTATTTTAATCAGCTGACTAGTATTCCAATTTCAGTTCAACAGTATTATACTGAGAACATAGCTTAAATCTTAATGTTACATACAACGTCGTTAGAAAAAACAGTTGGACTAAGAGATAAATACTTTTAGACACCAGACAAGAAAATAAGAGTACAACCACAACATGCTAAAGATATTCAGATTCTCTTTCATACATGAGTCACCAGAATATTTAATGCTGAAACAACTTCATATTCTATTTATTTATGTTATATTAAGCCTGGCCAGCTAGCCGCACGGTCTAACGTGCTGTTTTCCGAGGAGGAAGGTATGCCAGTCCCCGGCATGAATCTGCTCGGCGGATTAGTATGTAGGTCCAGTGTGCCGGCCAGCCAGTATTTGGTTTTTAAGACGGTTTTCATCTACCTTGGCAAATGTGGGCTGGTTCCCCTTATTCAGTCTCAGTTACACTGTGTCGGCCATTGCTGCACAAACACTGTTTCCACGTATGCGTACACCATATATATTCTACCAGGGTTACACTCATCTGGTATGAGACGTTCCTGGTGGGGGAGTGGGGGGGGGATGCACTGGGGCCCGAACCACACAATAACCCTGGGTTTGGGTTGGGCCGGCAGGGGGGTGGGTGGAGCGCTATGGTCTAAGTGGGGTTGTGAACCTCTGAGGGCTACGGTGGGACGAAGGCTCTCAGTTGTTTCTAGGTCCCCAGTTTAATACATACATAAATACAAATGTATGTATGTATGTACATACATACATACACACACAACATGATGTATTATCAAATCCTGAAAACAGATGAGAATGACCTGCGAAGCAAGAGCCAGACAGTCACTTGTAATACACTACACTTATTTACCCAGTTACATTAACTTAAAACAATGAGCAGCTGATGGATATTTCATAAAATATGGACTTTTCTGCATAAAAAATCACTTTTAAGATTAATTTGTTAATTCAGTCCCACCCACATTTAATAGGTACTGTCATTATTTTTCTCTTTTTTGTTTATTGTTTAAATGAAATTGTTGACCAGTAACAATTCTCCTCAAACATTCTGTTGTAAATTGGACATAAATGTTCATAAAGAAGGTTGTTTTTGTGAACACAGCAGCTGGCTCAGAATTACTTTCTACTGTATGGGAAATAAACATCAATTCCATTATTTTGAATGGTGGTTTCCCTGTTTTCTTGATAGTTACTCATTGCAAGTTTGCTACCATGTGACAGAATTTGTAACTTTATGGACAACTATTCCAACATTGGTGAAGAGAGTCTATCACTTCTATGGGAGCCAGTATGCCATGTACTGAAAGCCATATACACACTAGAAAATTATGCCGCTAATATAAAGGAAGAGAGAATTCATTTAATGGTGGTCATCATATGTTACTGTCAGATTAACATTAACCTATGGATTAGTTTTTCAGATAAAGAGCATTAGTAGGCTGAGGCCATCAAGTGAGGAGACTTCATATGGGCCCAGTGCTTTGTGTATAAATGTCAAATAGATGAATGTCATCCGTTATAACTGATGAAAGTAAATGAAATGATTTTCAATTTTGTAATCCTGCATCTTTTCACATGTTGTGGTCCTGAAACTTTGCTAATACTACAAAACAACATAGTCTAATTGAGCATGCAAATCCACACACTATCATGCTTAGTCATGTATAATACAGTGAGATCAGGTAGCTGATATTAACTTCTGTTAATATGTAAACAACATTATCAAACAATAAAATTTGTACTATGTAAGACTAGAACAAGACATTGCTCTCTCTCTCTCTCTCTCTCTCTCTCTCTCTCTCTCTCTCTCTCTCTCTCTCCTAGATAACTATGTATTAAGATACAGTCATGCAGGTACAGGACTGTCACTCAAAGTTACAACTCTAAAGCAAGGACTAGGATCCCACATATGTAATCTGTACCACGTATTTGTTACATACACCATTTACAAATCCTTGGTCTGTTAGACTGAAGTTTGAAAAAAAGAAAAAAAAATGTGAGTGTCCTTGGAAAACACCATACTAGCCACCAGTGATGCAGTTACAGTTCCTGTAAATGTATTCCTCAATCTTTTCAAGTATCCCTCCCAAGAGTCAAACTGTACCCTCAGAATAGTCAGTTGAGGCTGCAAAATATTTGTATTTTGGGTTCTGGAAAATACAGATTATTAACGGATTATTCCTACCTGGTAATTTATGTTTGAATGTGTACTAAATAAGATGAAGTTTCAAAATTCTGTGTTTGAGTTAATCTGTGAGTGGCTTACAATTCAGTCTTTGTTGTCTGTAGTTCTTACAGAGAACATACATGTGGCAGTGATCGAGGTACATCAGTCTCTTCTGTTCCACAGTTCCCTAAGTATTGGATAAGATGATTTCTTTCTCTAGACTGTTGACTAAAGTGGAGGTACTTCAAAAAGAATATGTACATTTGATCACAAAGCACTAATATGAGGCTGACTGGGTGCTGTGTGCTTAAACGGACATGAGTGGCATATGTCTCTGTAAAGGGGGCAGGAACAAGTGGAAATGTGGAAAATTAATCTTGCACCTATACAACTTGTCTGTGCTCAGACACATATGTTTTTGCTGAAAGCATTTATTAAAATGAATGCCTGTGCTGCAATTTTCAGCATGCATGTATGATGAAAACTTCATTGTCTCTGAGTAAAAGTATTAGTTCATCCACAAAGAACTGAAAAATTGCACAACATAGTTTTGAAAACTGAAATGTAATTACAATTTATTGTGCTGCAGCATGTCAAAAAGCAAAAAAATTACAGAATGAATATGGTAATATGCCCCATCTTTGTTTCTGCATTACAGTGTTGTTTCTCTCTTGTCTGCAACAATTATACATTATTTGATATGAATTAACATTTTGTCAATAATGTGAATGTAATGTTAATATTGATGAGTGGTGGAAATAAAACTTAGTTTAATACATAGCCCATTTCATTTGTCATGAGAGTTCAATAAAATAAAGAAAAAATTTGGCCAGTAGTAATATGCAAAATGGTACACATTTTGATATATCTTCATTCTCCTAACTTCTTTATCTACTATGATGTTGAAGCAGCTATGATTTCTTTAAATGGGCCAATGAACTGCTTCTCTAAAAAGAATATTTTTACACTTTTCTTGTTTCTTTTCTGCAATAGGTTTCACCAAAAATTTCAACAAGATTACCACTGCACTTACTATCTTAAGATGTATTCAATGCTGTTTAATAAGATGGCAGATTTCTTTAAAAAAAAACACCAGTTATGTTCACATTTCAACAGAGTATGGAGGTATGAGTATGAGATGTATTGCAAAATACTTGCCCTTTTGCATATGGCCATTAACATCAAACCATGTTTCAGTATTTTGAATTATTTATGAAACAATGAGTGTGTTGATACATACAGAAAGAATATATAGTTTTGAGGTACAATAGAGAGCAGTGTGTAGACTCCACAGTATTTTATTGTGATAGCTTTGCAACATTTAGAGATATCATCTAACTGCCCCAATGAAGTACTGTGGAATTTAGATAATGTGATAGCCATACTCAAGGGATAGATCCGCTGGGAAAACTGAAGAGATGAAACACAGCTCTGCTGAAACTTGACTGAAATGAGCGATTGTATTGCAGAGATGAAAATGGGCATCCTTTTAAGGCAATGCCTGCCTTATAGTATATGACCAAAGGTAATAACTGAAGAGGAAGTTTGCACACAACCACCAGACTGCTTCACATGGCCAAGAACTATGCATTTTAGCAGAGCTCTCAGCCAGTACTGCATAAGTGCAACAAGGAAGCACAGAAATAAAAGGAAAAGCACAATTTTGAACTGAAATGGTACTACACTTTTCTTATATCATTGTTACTGTTTCTTATTCCCACTGAAGATTATGGAAGATTCTGAGGTGCATAGAATATGCTATTAACAAGTGCTGTGAAATGAAACTCAACTTGCAAAACTTATAAGAGAGCATCAATAAGGAACTGATCAAAGTAGTGGTATTCTATGATAAATGAGGAGAGCTCATTAAATATCTTTATGAATTAGCAGTGTCCAAAGAAATAATCATATCTTAACTTTAGTTTTCAAAAATTACTTTAAAAAAATATTGATTCTTGAACTTTTATGTACTTTTTGACAAAAATATCACGATTGCAGAGAAAAATTGAAATGTTGTTATACTGTACAGTTGTCTATATGAGAGTAATTTTTATGTTTAATTTTTTCTTGTTGGTGGTGAATATGAGCATCTTCCAGTGTCAGGGTCATATACCACCACCAACAACCTGGATCATTACTTGTAACAGTTTAATGTTAGTAATTTTTGTTATAATGCAAAAAGTTACAATTTCATAGGGGTTCCTTATGTCATATATACAGGAAGGTAGCTTCTACAACAGTTCCTGAAAGTGTTAACTTGTTTATATTTATTCAGTTTGTGCAGTGTTAATGACTACTATGGGAACTGCTGTAGTCGCATCATCATCTGTAACAGTGCTGATTCAGATATGTAATAAATACATTTGGATTAAAATCCTAAATTTTATATACTTTACACCTCGCTTGAAAGCATGTGTCATAAGTCTTTCAAAAATATTAATTCAGTTCAGTTCAGAGCTATGTTTTTACTTGCTTTTGTAATTTTCTCCATATCTAAGGTTAACTTCATGTGTCAGCCTTTACAGAATTACTCCTAAAAACACTGAAAGACTGAAAATGTTCTCCAACATCAGACTTTATGTAATACACACTTACTACTGTCATGCAAAGTGAAATGTGATTAATAAAAAAATTTGTTTTAGTATTATTAATTAACCTATGTGTGAAATGGTAAAGAGCAAAATTTTCATAACAGACCAAAGATCTCTCTGTTGTACACTAATTCAAGATGTAAACAAGTATCCAGCCTATCATACAATTTTGGGAGCAGCTTCTCTTGAATATCCTGTACCTCAGCATGATGTACTTTGTTTCTCATCAACTTTTGTTTTCACAATAACAAATGACTACACTGCACAGCCGCTGTAGTACATGATTAATGCATTTCAAAATTACAGTTAGCATCCATTATACTTATAAACTATAATTTAATTTAGCAGTATTTTTCAGAAGATGAATGATATTGCTTTGTTTGGCCATAATACACATGCTGAATTGTTTGTAAATTCTATTACTGCATTGCAGGGAGCAAAAATTAACTATATTTTGTACCTAGATTAGTACAAAATGTCTCAGTAGTACGCTGTCAGCTTCAGGTACAACAAAAAGTTGCCTGAAGAGGTGAGCATCCTTCTAAAAAAATTACATTCATAAACAGCAACTGAAATGTTAACCTGTTCATTGATACCTCAGTACAGTAACAGCATCTGATTATTTATTTTAACAATACATTAAATTATATGCGAAAGCTTTCATGAGATAGAAATGAAGTATACGACTACCAGTTGTCTGAAATGGAGCAACTGGGCCATTGATGGAATAAAAGATGACGAATCTTGAGAGAGTGGAGGTGGCAGCTACTTTAGCAATCTCCAGAAAAGTAGGAAGCAAAAATATTTTGTTAAATATTGCAGGTTTGTGGATGAACAATGTGCCACAGTAGACTCCTATTATGTACTTTCCACATGTCTCCCTCTTGACCTTTGCTTTCAAATGATTAGTTTCCTGAGAAGAATCTGCTGGTTCTGTGTACTTTACCTATGGCACCTTTGTCACAGTAGTTCTAGTTAGGCAGTTAATAATGCGAAACTTTCTTCTAATTAAAGGTAACTTCTAAGTTATGTTCAAAATTATGTTTTCTGTCACTGCTTGGCAGTATACCTTTATATTTATCAACAAAAACAACTACTGTGGATAACCTAAGTCTACAGTATTTAGTTTTATTGTTATAAGCAGTTTTTGATTTAGAGGACCACCTTTTGATTTAGAGGGACATCATCAAGGGATAAGTAAACATTTTCCTCAAAGACAACATCTTGCTACACTCCTAAAGCTGTTCATCAGCATTGTCTTCAGTGAAAGTGATCGATTATTGCCTAATGATTACTTTGTAAAACAGAGACAAAATAACAAAATAAATAAATGCTGTTGAAGCAGCTTAAGTTTGGTTTTTACATTGACAAAAATTTAAACGATCAAATAATTCATCATATTGTATTGGGATAGTTGGTAAAATATGTTCCAGTACTTTGATACAAAAAAATCATTCATCCTCTGAAAAACTGCACATTGCTCCACAATATTAGCAGCACAGTTACATTGAGACTAGAATGACTCATCTTATGTACATTATATGACTAGATGCACTCAGATCTCCACATTTCAAACTGGAAATGGGATTCATGTAATATGAAAAATATATAAAAAAGTAAATATAAATTAAATGTAAGTATATATACAGGCAGTATGATGAATACATTTTACTATTTTATATAAATATATCTTACAAAGTGTTAAATACATTATTTCTCAGTTATCACCTATGACGCAATGCAGCATCATGCAAGCATTCTATATATAAAAACAATGAGGTGTTACTGCCAGAATTATTACTTGGGGAGACATAAATAACAAAATTTTAACAGGAAGGTTGTAACTAGGTGTAGAGAGTATATGCTCATGTGAGGTGACTATCGGAAAACCACCATTAAAACAACATTTTTTTCTGTGAACAATGACTAAAATAAAATTTAGCAGCAACTTAAATATTCCCATATGATAATGTCTGGAACAAGTCATTACAGACTGAGAAACAGTGCTACTATATGCATTTGCATGCTAATTTACTGGAACCAGTGGGGGGGGGGGGGGGGGGGGAAGCAGCATATGAATAAAATGTTAGTATGATTTTAGAATGAAGAGCTAAGGTATACCTTCAAACAAGCATAAATGTATGAACTATTGTTGCACAGTCTTGTTGTTATAGATACTACATGCTGGAAGTTTGTTACATACATAAATTTATAAAAAACAAATAATTTATATTGAGATAGTAACTGGTGTCCTTTCTTATACCTTTATTTGTGAGATTTAAACTGAGGATGGCTCTGACATGAGGATGAAACATCTTTGGTTAACATAACACAGTAATTATAAATACAATACTGTATTATTTATTTCCTGTAGAATTTCATATATGAATGCGATCACAACTAACCTTTTGGTTCTTCTTAATCAATCGGTACGAAAATGACTACTTGTGGAAAATCTAACTGTTACGTTGCAATGACTAATGTATAAAATGAAAATGTGCCAAAAGAATTCAAGACATGCTGTTACAAAAAAGTGTACTTACTGCAAAGAAAATCCTACAATCAGTTATTTTTTGCCAACCAAAATGAGAGTTGCATATTGCTGCATTACTGTCAACTATACATACATTTATGTACAATAACATTTGTAGTCATTAAACTACTCTAAATAGTACAACAAATGGTAAAAGGTAATTGAGAAGCTTACTGTTACACAAAATTCAGTTTCCCTATGACTACTTTATAACACAGTTTGCCTTTCCATAGGACACTTTGGCTAAATGATAGCTTATGAAACCCATATGAGTAACACATTTACAGTTACACATGTAACATGCAAGATTTTACACTAACAGATTATATTAATTATAGACTGACTCTGAATAATGCAGCAGAGTACCATTATGAACAATACACTTTACACATTCGATCTATGCATAACAGTTCTCATGTTACAATCAAAACACAAAATTAGGAACAACATTGTAAAAGTAAATGCATATCAGTCAGCTTATTCTCTTAGTGTTATTGGGCTCATACAGTGCTCCGCATACAATTTTTGATACTAATTTGAATGTCAAATAAATTTTTTTCCTACTTTTCTCTGTATACAAGAAAACTGATAGTAGTGTGTGGGATTATTTGCTGACTCAAGAATGACACAATATTTTGATAAAAAAAAAAAAAAAATTAGATGTAGGCCTAAATGTCCTGATTATGAAGGAAGAGATGTGTAAGAAATAGGCTAGTGGCTTGAGGAGGTGGTGGTGTTTATTTTTGTGTTCTTGGAAACCTGATTTTTGAAAGATTTAGTCTCTTGTGATGTACTATATTATATCTGTTTATCACCCCTTTAAACTGTTGAAGTTAAGTCCATGCATATATTGCATAGATCCTGGACCCAACAGGGAATCTTCAGGAATGGGAAAAGTGTTTTAATAGACAGCCATTTTGAGACTACTATATTACTTTGTTGTGTGTATTTTTCTCAAGTCTAGCTTGACTTGTAAAAGGGCTGACAGATTGCAGAAAATCATCAGTAATTTTGTTAGTTAGGTACCATCAGATACTAGAACTGCTGAAATGTTATATTTTGTAACATCACATCTCTCAGACATTCATCAGTCAGTAGTAGTTATGGTCCATTTGTTCCAAATATTTACTGGCATTTGAAAACGCCTTTACTATGATTAGTAACATGTTTTGATGCAAAAATATGTGCCACACCAACAAAATATTGTTCTGTCAACTGCTGTTTTGAATATTTCTTAAATGGGCACTACTGGAATACACACTCATTCATTCTCTCTCTCTCTCTCTCTCTCTCTCTCTCTCTCTCTCTCTCTCTCTCTCTCTCTCTCTCTCTGCTAGTATGTTTGATCCCTGATTCAACAATATGAGCCCATAACAAAAATAGTACAAATTATTGAAACACTGTTACACAACTGAATAATACTTTTTGATGCACCAATACATGTAACTACTTTAAAGAAAAGAAGCTCAAACTATAACAGGTAAACAGATACAAGCAAAGTGGCTGTGTTAACTAATCTTGAGGCAATGAAGTGATCCAGTGTAATTGTGGTGATGAGAAGTATTATGTGAAGAAATGTTAGAGGCTGTGGAAGACAAGCCTAAGGATAAAAGACTATGGAACACAGTACAACATGTTACTAATGTTGCCTGAAAAGTTCCAGAAGTACAGAAAACTGTTAAAAGGACTCTAGAGAGGGAGAGCACATTAGAAGATAAAGCAATGCAACAAGACAAGCCAGTCATTCCAAGTATTTTTATCACAGTTTAAACCTTCAGTTTTACTATTATTTCAGTATTTTGGAATTGGACATAACATAGTATGTTCTGCCTAACACTTGGGCTTCTCACACCAGATAATGATTATATTGTAGTTAACTACATGACACAACCTAATTGCATAAATATTTTGACCTACACATTTAGCCAATAATTTAATGGATCTTTATATCAACAACACTGACAACAACAACAACAGTGGCAACAATCACAACAACATCAACAACAACAGTAACAATAACAACAGAGATATTACTGATGGCTGCACAAAGCAAATCAGGAGATGGAAAGTGGTTCAGGAAGGCACAGTCAGTATTACTGTAGGAAGCCTGTACAGCTGTGGGAAACCCACACAATTATATACACACACAATGAAGAGTGGGAGGTCCAGGAGCCATGTATTAGTCTTCATCTTTTTTGCTTCAGTCATCTTTGGTATCCTGCTGCCATCGGAGCCCATGTTGGGGCAAGCCGGAGAACACGCGGAGGCTACCTATGGGCAGCTTCCAGGAAAATTAAAAAAAAAGAGTCACTTAAAAAGAGAGGGAGCCCTGAACATGGTCTTCAGCTGACACAAACACTGCTACTGCTGCTGCCGCCGCCGCCGCTTGTTCCGATGTGTTGCTTTTGCATTCACAGTAAAGGCTACGTAGTAATACGATTTCCAGTATTGCAATATGTGAATTAGATGAGGGTGACACACTCTTAAAAAGTTATTTGATAATGACGATACTGAAGCTTCATCATAGTTCACATTTACATTCATAAATATGGTAAGGAAATTTCTGGCACAATGTAAATAACTTAGAAGTAGAGGAGACAACTCACTGAAATGTAAACGTGTCGACTCCTTTACTCCTAAATTATTTACATTTACATCTGTACTTGTTTCAAACACTGCTCTGTGTTGCCTTAAACTGATTATTTTCATCATTATTATTCTGTTTGTGACTCTTTCCAGGAATGAGTGCAGTGGCAGACACATTGTGGGTGTATGTGAAGTAACTTTACTACAAAAACGTGTGCTCAGCCTGAGATGTAGGTTGGCCTAATCAAAAAATGTAGAATACATAAAAAGGAAATAAGCTACGAGTTTGTAAAGAGAGAAAATCAAAGTGACCTGAACAGTCTATGTGAAATGAAAAGGATTCTGTACAGTATTCAAGATTTTGTTAAAGTAAAAGAAAGGCGTAATAAAGTATTCAGAAATTGTTTATTGCCCCAATAATTTTGTTTGAGAGAGGACTAGTTTGAGGTTGCAGTCAAAAACATGCTGGAAGAATTTGCTTAAAAAGGAGGTAAGGCACCAGCTTCACCCATTAGAATTGTCACATTGAAACAAAGTAGGATTTTTAAAATCATAGAATAAAATAATTAAAATTTGAACAGCCAAGCTACAGCTTCCATACTGAGACAGAATCATTAACATATAATTATATTATATGTTGAAACTGAAATTCTTGTTTTTTTAAAACGTTACATACATAGTATTTTTAGAATAGCTCCCTTACAGGATATTGTACTGATCCATTCCTTAGAAAACAATATGACTAATGACATGAACACTGAAATTTGAAATGGTTCCAAGGAATCATATCTTGTCACCTAGAATGCTTAAAATACAGTATTTTGAAATGCTGTGTTGTAGTTGCAGCTCTTTAAGCTTAGTTACTCTTAAAACATCTGTTTCAATTCAAAAACCATTGTTATAATACGTTAAAAAGCTTTGTTGATGTAACTGGACACCATAGCATCTTATAACTGAAGATAGAAAATTTCCAGCTGTCTCCATTCTCCACATGAAGTTTAAGTACTTCCAGTGACTGAGGCAATGGTCAAGCTTGTAACTTTAATTTGATAGTCAAAGTCTCTCACTTATCATGTTGGATACTAGTGTGAAATTACATGTGAGTATTTTTCCGTTCATAATTTTTTTTATTTATCTCTTGCAGTTATTGATATTTTAGATAGGGTGTCCATGATAAGTCTGCATGCAGTTTGTAGATTAATGTAATGTCTATGCTATTTTGTTTCCCAGTGCATTTTAAACGAATCTGTATTTATGTATGTTAAAGAAAATCCCTATGAAAACACTAGGCTTGTGTTTATGCATTACTGCAATGATCTCATTAGTATAATATTGGAGCAGTTATGTACAGTGACCCAAATCCATAAACCAAATTGAAACAGTCCTTTTATGTACTCTGTTTGCAGAATGGAAAGTCCCCCCTACATGCTGATACAGTGCTAACAAGAGGTGTTTCTACAAATGTACAATACATATATCTGAACTTGTGTTTATTTACTTAGCAGTAATTCATTAGATATATAATATTTCAAAAATGTAAGATGATTTAATAAACAGAATATGTAAGTCCAATCTCTATGGATGGTTTTTAAATTTTGTAATTCTCACTTCATTCACAGTATGTTTTATGATATTCATAATGGTTTTTATTCCCATCTCTGACAATGGTAGGATGAAATGTTAACTAGCAAGCACTGCCACCTGTCTGAAAAATTGCATTTTTATTTTTATTTAGGTGTAAAATATGCATTTCACAGTACAACTTTTCCCTAGGATTTGGACTTTGTGCTGAGGAAACTGCCAGATGTAAGGATGAAAAACTGTATATGGAAAGTTAAATTTAAATGGAAAAATCCATGAAAGTGATGTTAAATCATTCTGAAATCTGTCAACTTGTTATTGCATCATGGCATATGGTATCCCACAAAAGTACACTCCACAGGAAACTGAAATCCTGTTGAGGCATTACTTCAAAATACACCTTGATTACTATTAAAAAGTTCTTTTAGACTATTAATGTAGTCTATCATTTTACATTTAATTTTTTTGTATGTGCTTGTTTCAGTAATATCTGCCTTAGCTACAAACGTGTATTTTAGTGTCCCAGTAGAAATAATTATTTTATGAAAGTAGTTCAAGAATGTTCTCCAAGCAGTAACTGGGATTTATGGCAGGCCATAAAAGCTGTTAGTATTACTTCAGTATTCAGATGATCTTGCATGAGAAAACTAGGTAAGATTCCTACAATTTCCTGAAAGTATAACTTCTGGGAAAGCTGATAAAAGAAGATGACAAGATATGGTATGTCCATGGCATTTTCTGAATTACTTTGCACATACGAATCTGTTGGTGTTATTATTTGGTCATGTTTGCTTGGAGACAGGTTCAATATCTACTTTTTGTAGTTCACATCATTACCATTCAATAAAGAGATTGGTGTGGGTGTGGGGAAAGGGGGTGAAATAGGGATACAAGAATGCCAAACAACCATTCTATAATAAAACTACAGATGTCTTGTGGCAAAGCTGAATAACACTGACTCTCAGTAGAATGCTGTTGGGGGTTGAAATTAAATACTTTAAAATTTTATTATTCATCAATAACTTGCAACTTACCAATGAATTATAAATGAGGATTTGAAAAATATTATCATTATAGAAGCAGCAAAGAATATCTTTAAGCTTACTTATTCACAGTTTCTGCAGATAATTTTGCATGCTTTATGGTATCTTTAAAAAAAAAAAATTTCTTAACATTGAGGAATGACAGCCACAATTCACAATTACATCATCTTATGAAACAAGGGGGTAATTAACAGGTGGTGGTGTCTGCACATAGAGATTTGACTTAATAGTAAACAAAACATATGAAAAACATATTGGAAAGGAAAGCATGAATGTATCAAAACAGAAACAAATTTGTATTAACATTCTCGAAATGCTAGTTCCAGATGTTCGAAACACCTAAATGTACTAAATGTGGTTGATCACCAATTTTGTTCCCAGAACTATTTCAAAGAATCTTCTGCGTTTTTATTCACATAACTTAGTTATTTTATCTGTCATTTTATTGGCCAAATTATATTCTAAGAATTACTGGTATGTCTCAACTGTAATGCAGATTGTTCTGGCACATTGAATATCTTTTATGAAAAATTCTTCCCCTGATATTGTTTATTGTTTTTATTGGGCTACACATTCACAGGATAAAACATTTCAAAACATGAAATTAATGCTAACAATTCCCATATTCACTCTCAGAAAATTTAATAGCAAGTAATTAAACAGTATTGTAAGTGGTTGGGTGAAGAGAACTGTGTGCAAATTGAAGAAATACCAGTAAAATGAGAAATCAATTGAATAAACCAAGGTGTAGGTCTAAACCTTTTTAAGTTGGGAATGTCATATTTCATGTCACAGGTGTGATTTATTTTTGTAGGCATTTGCTAAACAATCTGAGTTAAAAGTTTCTTTTGCACAAGAAACATTCATGATTAAACATGCGAGTAGTTGGCAGATTGGTCTCAAATGAAGAGCAGATGCTTAACTTTTGAGTGTTTGTGCAATGAAAGTTTTAAAGATAAATGATACAGAACTATTGTTAATGGTGTCTGCTGTATTCTGTGTTAAATTTTATACTTGTTTCCTAATATACATAAGAAGTTGTACAGTTCTAATGTCGGTATTAAAATTACCATCTTGTTTAATTCAAATTGACATGTTAGTGTTAAAACTGCAGTTGTATAGTTTTGCTGTGATAATTTTTACTCCTGACTGAAATATTTCATTAGATTGAAGGTAATTTGGAAATGTGAGGAGTTTATTTTGAAGTAAAACATTGCAACAGAATTGATGTGCATAACCATTGTAAGAACTGTTTTTCTTCAGTGAGGGTTAACTATTGTACAAAATGTGTCAATGATTGTGACAAATTTTATCAGCTGCCTAAAATATCACAGTATAGTTTCAGAGTTCCCTGACTTTCAAACTAACACACACACACACACACACACACACACACACACACACACACACACACACAGTATCCCTGGTTCTCAAGTTGAGGTAATGAATGCAATCTATGTGAAAATATTATGAGCATACATTGTATTTCTCCCGAAAATGACAGCAGACAAGCAATCATTTACTGCTTCATACAAGTGGAGTGTGTGACTGGCTTTCTTTCATTTAAATTACAGTTACAGGGAACATTAATGTTGCTCAAATCTTATGTGACTGTGCTATGTGGGGTCACTTAAAGTTTGCTGTCGCTTCCTTTTGGCATGTTTTTCATCACAAAACAACTCTTATTGTAAACAATCTTTCTTGATATCAAAGAAACAATGCTGTGGAATGATTATAAGTACAACACATTTCTTTGAATATTTGTATGAGGGTCATACAGAATGAAAATGACCATTTAGTTATACAAAACAGATTATTTATTGGAAAAAAGTACTGTTACATATAAGAAGCAACCTTCATTTTTCTACACAATCTCCTTCTAAATTTGTTGTATCTGGTCACGAACTTCAACATTACCATATTATACTCCACTGCCACCAGTTCATTAAGCCAGGTGGTCAACACAAATCGTTAATGTGACGCTAAGAAAACTATGGTGAGCCATTCAACATAGGAGGTGAGAAATGTCTTCTGGAGGAATTTTGCTTCTTCATGACAATGCTTGCCACCACACTGTTGCTGCACCTAAGAAAATGCTGGATCAAATGAGATGGGAAATTTTTGATTATCCACCCTATAGTATGATTCCTACACCCTACAGTATGGCTCTTAGTATTTTCCATTTATCCCTAAGCTGAAAGATTTGTGGGCAGTAAATATTTTGTAAGTGGTGAAGAGTTGGAGAATGCAGTTACTGACTAGTTTAATGAACTGGCAACTGTAGAGTATATAACATGGGAATTCTGAAGCTCATAACCAGATACAACAAATGTTTAAAGGCAGGAAGTTATGTTGAGTGGTTGGTTGGTTGGTTTTGGGGAAGGAGACCAGACAGCGAGGTCATTGGTCTCATCGGATCAGGGAAGGATGGGGAAGGAAGTCGGCTGTGCCCTTTGAAAGGAACCATCCCGGCATTTGCCTGGAGCGATTTTAGGGAAAACACGGAAAACCTAAATCAGGATGGCCGGACACGGGATTGAACCGCTGTCCTCCCAAATGCGAGTCCAGTGTCTAACCACTGCGCCACCTCGCTCTGTTGAGTGGTGAAGGAAGCTTTATGTATGTTACAAAACTGTTTTTTCTTATCAATAAATATTGTATTTTTAATTTTGTAGAACTAAATAGTCTTTATTTTCTAGCTGACCTTCATATTTTTAAATCCTTGACATTACTGGTTTGACCTATAATCAAATCTCAAAAATGTGATCCTGTATCTGAGTAATATTTTTTTTTAATATTGCATGGTCAGTGATCTACAAGGGCACCGATTCTCCTGCATTGCACATTGGATGCATAACAAACATGAAAAATACTTTAGTGCAGCTACAGCTTTTTCACAGTTTCCTTCTGAGGTATGTGTATGTAATCATTATTATTGTGGTACATGATCCATCAATTGTGTACACATTATTTCAGTGAAGTATAACAACACTGTATGATTTGGTGCCTACACTACCTAACTCCGTTGCTATGTTATGGGTGTGTTCAGTGAAATACTTGTATTAGTGGTAATGCAGTTATGATCCACTTCAACAAGAAAAATAGATTAAAAATTAGTTAGGATTTGTGTGTCCATGTGTGGGATAATCTCCACTGCAAAATATTGATTCACAAGCAGTGACTATTTCGTTTTTCCAATGTCAGTTGCGGATAGTGGATATACGTTTCACAGAAATATCATGAACAGTTACACTAACAGTCATCTGTGAAACATTTTGAACAGGGAATACATTTGAAAAACTGTGAGTTCATTTGCACTTACAGACTTGTGAAACAGAGTGCAAAGCTTGAAATTAGGAACAAATACTACTACTACTACTACTACTACTACTACTACTACTACTACTACTACTACTAATAATAATAATAATAATAATAGCTTTAAAAAACAAGTTGCCCACCACTGGATTAACCACATAAATGATGAAAATGAGGCTGAAAAATCAATGGTTATCTCCAGTTTCTAAGATGTATGGAAATTTATTAGACTTATGTTAGTATTATAATTTCTATTACTTTGAATGTCACGATGTTACTAAACTGTAGCGTATAAACCTGACACATAAGTTACATCATTTTTTGAGATGGGATATATACTTTAATTATTGTACCTTACCATGTTTATGTGTTACTGTTTTCTATTTCTATGTACATGACTTTTCCCATGTCTTTGGTACACCATTCAACATAATATTCTTTGGACCAAACTACATAAATAAATCAAACATACAGCAAACTGTAATGTCCACTCCAGGAAACACGTTAAGTATTGTGACTAAGTTTCCCTCATGAATTGAATATTCCATCAGCTGGGATATTATTAATTCTTGTACCTATATTGTGGCTTCCACCCTCTCAACCATTTTAGGTGAATCACTTGCAGGACTTTTAAGTACTTTACATTGCAGAGTAAATGTGTATTGGTTGAGTAAGAAGAAAGAAATGTTAAGTCTACAGCCTTTTCACTGTACATTGGAAATATTTCATCAAAAATTGGAAGAATAATGAAGAAGCATGAAGTAGATGTGATCTTTCCATCCATCTACAAAGACAGCAGTTTTTCTAGGGTCTGTGAAGGATGATCTGATGTTATGAAGAATGACTATACACAAAATTCCTTGTGAGTGGCATAAAAAGTATATAGGACAAATGACAAGCTCTGTAAAAGAATGTTGCATTGAACAGGAGTGAAACACTCACTCTGCAGTGGTTTAGCATCATATTTCCACTGTCCAGAAAAGTTAGGATACTGGTCACAACTTCATCCTACTTTGTTTCAGTGGTCAAGAAAGCTGTAGAAATACAATTAGCAGACAACTTGCTCAACTGAGACTAGGGTTTCCTGTCTGAAAAATTATGAAAAATCTTTATTTTGCATATGTGATCTCAAAGGCAATCTTGTTTTATATCTACACAGCATGGCATTCCAACATATGCCATTTTTAATCAACAACCAAATACTTTGTAATCACTGTGGATTCATTGATTCTTCAATTGCTTTGTTAGGTTGACAGCCAAAATATCAGTATAAGATTTAATAATAGCCTGCAAGCTCTCCCAACAGATGATGAACTATGTGAAGTATCATTGGTTGGAACCAAAGTAACCACTAACTACCAGGGAAGGAAGAGGAATTAAAACACAGTCTACATCTGGTGGTGCTCTGAAGCATAGTTTGAGTCTGCTTATGAGAAAATTACTCTAAAGAGGAATATGAATTTTTTGTGATCTTTTAGGACTTGTGTGGGTGATATAGGCAAGGTTTTTGTGTTACTCTATAAAACTGCAAACTGTTTTAGAATAAAGAAATCAGTACTATTCTCATGGGTTATTAGGAGATAGAATGGAGTTCTTTTGTTTAAATGTTCAGTCTCCTTGAACGTACAAAACATGTGCGTGCCATTTTACTTGAGGTTGTTTCATTGTACCTTGACATGATATAAACTGTCACCTACAGGCTGTTGTGTAAACTGAGGCAAGAATTCATACTTAGTATCAAGTTGCACATACCACGCTGACACAGATTAGCAACACAAGTGACTTTGCTTAACGTCTCAAAAATATTAAAACCATTCACACCACTCAGTTTTTATCACAGCCAATGTGTAAACATTCAACTGGATGTAGGATTGTAATTTCCATCCTT
The DNA here is from genome assembly GCF_021461385.2 of Schistocerca piceifrons. Taxonomy (NCBI): domain Eukaryota; kingdom Metazoa; phylum Arthropoda; class Insecta; order Orthoptera; family Acrididae; genus Schistocerca; species Schistocerca piceifrons. The sequence goes on from NC_060146.1 coordinate 127,598,425, forward strand.
GAACATTGAAGAACTGTTAAGGTACCAGTGCATATGATATACTGCAGTATGTTCTATGAATTGCTAATTCTGAAGACTCCAAAATGGAAATTTTGAAACTAGTCATTGCTTAATGAATGTTATATGAATTACATAGGCAATTAACTTTGTTTTAGAAATACTCTGCTTACAGAGAGAATCTGAAATGTAAATGTCACCACAAATACTCTCCTTATTAGCCACTATGAAAAACAGAATTACGTTCCTGTAGTACTCTGCCAAAACAGCCACGCAATCATTGTTATAAAACTGTTTGAGCAAAGAAAGAAAACTAATTTTGTGTCATATCCAGAGCAAAACTCTTCTCTGAGGGGCAGAAATTATTAAATAATATAAAGAAGCCATAGATACTCCAGAAAAAAGAAAAAATAGGAAAACAAGGCTTTTTTAACTTGCAAACCTCATGCAATTGTTAATATGACAAAACTGCCCTGAGAACTTAAATGATTTTTTCCTTCATGGAGGTGCACTATCATGGAGGTGCACTATCATCTTGAACTTATTGAAAGGAATTGTTGCCATTTGACTGTAGATTGTTATTAATTTATTTCACAAAATCATGATTTGAGTTCTATAGCCATTGTCAATTGGAATTTGAAATATCAAAAAATGTCTAACTTGCCTGAAATGACATGTCATTCTTGAAATACATTTATCTATTAATGTTCAGGACAGTTCATGAGGCACATCTTTTTCATGGAAGGGAGTCGGAAGCAAAGGGGTATTGGTACACTTCTTGTACTTTTGAGAAAAACAGTGTGTAGCATTTTCTGTTTGCTTCTTGGAACAACAGGTTAATGTACATGATCAGTTTTGCATCACAATTCATAGAAGTCTGTATGCGCTTGTATCCCTTTGTTTTCAGAAAATTATGAATTAAGAAGAATGTGATTCATGCTTTCCCTGTAATGTTTTGTTATTGGTTGTTATCAATTCTAATCAAAAACTGCTATTTTGAGCTATAACAAAGAATTTATGTAATGCTACATGAACACCATTGCTTTTGTGGCTTACAATAAGAAAGAATAAGAAATAATAAGAATGGTCACTATTGAATGTGGTTTTCACCATCTGCTTTACTTCCCTCTATTCATAAACCACAAAAGGGTCAATTAGATAACATACTACACAAAAAATCAGTAACCCTTTATGAACGTAACTGTTTCATGACATACTGTAATTATTTTGTTTTTCATTTACCATAGAGCACAGACTGGTTTTTCACTTTAATTTGTTTGCCACAATTCTACATGCCATACTATGCTTTAGACAAACTTATTTTCTGCGAAATTTCACTTCTACCCCTTTGCTTCTGACCCTCTCATACGTAATGTAAACTATTTTCTTATAACATGTATAGGAAATATTGAGTGCAATTTCGTGTAAATAAGGAATGAGAGAGTTTTTGACTACATATTGTGTAATGATTAAAACTGATTCAGCAGATGTGCACTACACGATTTAACTGTTCAGTCCCTAGTGCTAAGTCATCTTCTCTGGAAAGGAAGACAAAGACAGAGAGAGAGAGAGAGACAGACAGACAGACACACACACAGAGAGAGAGAGAGAGAGAGAGAGAGAGAGAGAGATGGCAGTGCAGAATAGTGAAGGATAATGTACTAACAATTCTTTGGTGAGAGATACACAAGGCACAATGTGGAACTGAATGAATATATTCATACGATGTTTGCAATAGCTAAAATCTTTAATGTGAATGAATGCTTTCCCGGGGTATACAGCTGGTGAAGAGTTCTTGGGCTTCCAGCCAGGTGGTGGTGGTGTCTTCAAACTGCACCTCACCACAAGATGTCACTTGTCGAAACATCGCAGTTTGAAGACACCGCCACCTGGCTGGAAACCCGAGAACTCTTCACCAACTAAAATCTCTTATTCATTAATGCCACATAACTAAAGAGGTGAAAAACTTGTCAAAGAAGGTTACATTGCCATAACATATACAGTATTTGAAAACTGAAACTTAAGTCTTTAGGAAGATTGTTCATGTTACCGTACTCCCCCAGTAACTCGGATAGCACTGTGAATGTGTTTGACTGCTGGGCAAACATATTTTGAAAAATGGACACAGGAATATGTATAATGAACTAATTGTGTAAAAATGATCTAAATTATTAAGAATTTCCATGAATCTGTGAGAACAGCTTTATATGGATTTGTGAATTTTGATCTCATTTGTATTAAGTATTTTAGCTTTTCTTTTACTTGAGGAAAGAAATATTTTGGAGTTACTCTGGCAGACCCACATTTAACAACTAGGAAAGTAATGTTTGTGTGACATTTAACTCATATTTATCTCTGTCAGCAGAGCCTGAGACCCACAACCCACCCATCTGGTTGTACTCATGGTTCTGAACTGTTATCAAACCACTGAATACAAGCAGAGAACCAAACTGAAAATATTTCTTATGACAACTGATAGTTATCTACTCAGCATACAGTAAACCAAGAATATAGTGTGAATCTAATCCTGGGCATAGCATCTGCACTGAGACACATAAGTTTGTAAGGTCTTTAACAAACTATCTTAAAGTGACAGAGATTTCAGTTGCTATTTTGCTTTGGCTATACTATGGCTTTCAGAAATACTACTTAAATTTGAAATGTCTTTTGTTTCTGCATGTGTATTTTATATGAGAGACAGATATGATTATAATATAGATGTACAGCTAAGATGAATTAAATTTGAAGGATGAAATGGTGAGATCTTTTATCTTGTTACTAAAAAAAATTGTTAGCAGAATGTCGGATAAGCAATTTAGACAGAATTAGACTAACTTCTCATTCAGAACTAAACCAAACTTAGATGTGCTAATTACAAGAATGATTTAATAACTTGTTAAATTTTCAACATAAGTAATTATATTAGCTGTAATATACCCATCCACTCTGCTTTTAAAGTCTATTTCAACATATATCGAATGTAAACTCAATCTTATGTAGAATACCAAACAATCAAAGTAGAGTGTTACTCCTGTGTGCCATGCATACTCACTCTTCCTTTTCAAAATTTGCAAGTCACAGAATTTAATATTTGAAATATCTGTATTTGAAGAGTAGAGTTGTTCAATGATATTAACAGGTTAAACATTATCAAAGAATGAGTGTTGTGAACTAGCAAAAAGTGTGGAATCTGCATATAAATGTTTCCTTTATTGTTTCTCCCCTTCTCTAATACCTTTTGTGGAATCAAACTGTGTACACCTGGACTATAAAACATGTCAAGTTTTAACCATGAATAATGGTTGACATTCTTTACCTTTCAGTGTCATGGAAATTTTGGAAGAAGCATGTACAGAGAAAAAAGTCAGCAGTAGCAGCAAGTCAGCAGTAGCAGCAGCAACAGTAGCAGAGTATGTATTAAATTTCTTAACTCACTCTTAAGTAAATGTACAGCTAAAAGGCATGCAAGGCTGAAAAATCTTTTGACCTTTTCATTTCACATTTAACGTCCTTCTGCATAAGCTTTCATTTGTGCTTTTAGAACATTTCACTACTCAACAGGAACTCTAATAGCATTTAGAAAGTGTATACACTGTATACAGAAAAATCTTTTCTTTAAACTAATTGAAGTTGTCCTAAAAATTAAGTTATTTTAAAACCATGCATTAAATTTCAACAAATATCTTTTTTAATGTTACAGCATTATTATTTCATGATTTATTGTCAGAAATCAGATGCTTCCAGGGATAGTTGCGGTGGAGATGAATCTTTTTATGCACATCCTTGAAATATGATCTTAAAGAACTGACCTTAAAGTAAATTTTTAAAATAATAAACTGCTGTGAAATGATCCAATGTTTAAATTAGTCATCAGAAACCACACATTTATAGTTAATGCAATTAATGAACACATTACAGGTTTAGATTGAATTTTACGGCATAAGTTGCACTTATTACCACATTTCTTTTTAATTTACTTTTGTTGATAGTTGCCTTAACCTTGGAAAATATTCTGAAGTGTTGCAGCTTGATTTGAGACCTGTAATGGTGAAGAAAAAAATTTACCCTGAGTTGAATCAACATAACCATTGTGAGATAGACACGTGTAATTTTCTTGTTTTGTATTATGTATGTTTTAGAGGAGAGAGCTGTGCCTTCTACTATACATTTAGTAAAGCGTGTGTTAGAAAAGGATAGGTTAACATTAAACTTTGAAATCTGGTAACCATTCGATATTTAGTAACAAGTAATTTCAACTTTTCCACATTAAACAACTCTCATACACACAAACTGAAAGGGAATATTGTACATTGTTATATCTCACATTGAGATCAGATTATTTGAGCACTTAGTCATGGTAAAGCATAGAAAGAAAAGACATCAATAACAATCAATACATGTACATGCATAATTACATGATTATGTATAAGTATTACTACATACACTGGCACGAGATTTCTCTTCTGTGCCCCTTTGCAACTCTAAGAAATAAACTTCAACTTATCTTAAAGTATTCTATTAATGTTTGCAGTCACGTGAGAACAGTGTATCCTAGGATGTCTGGTTCATGTGACTGTACATTGCTACTAATATATTTGCCTCTTGCATTGTTGTGCCTCAGGTAAATGATGGGAACCATCATTCAGAAATAAATCGCAAGTTCATTACATATGTTACAGTCTGAAGGACTTTAAAATTTAAATATGTTCAATACATTACATGCATGTACCATTTAACATCAAAAACATACAGCTATTTATATTGTCCTGTACAAATTATGCATTGAGTAATTGTTAAACATCAGATTAACAAGTGACGCAGCTCTCGTATGTGGAAACACTTATTATCAGCTGAGTCTAAAGTTATGCAAACATCTCCCCCACTCTGGCTCTTGAGGCAATATAGTCAGTGGCTTCAGTGAGGTGCTGTTGAATAACTGAATAAATATCATGAAATAAAAATAATCCTCTGACAAAGTCAACAAAAATAAACATCTAATCCATATAAACATGACATTAATTTACATCATTAATGATACTGTTTTCTATCACTACGTTATTAAATACAACAATGTTTTCCTCTCATCAGCAACACATAAACTTACATGTATATAACTGTTTGTATTGTCCGTATAATGAGTGGTGTGACTCAAAGCACCAACCAGTCCGGTATAATCCACAGGTGAACTGTGAGCACTTACCTTACTGCATCATTTGATCACCTGCAATAATAAAGTGAACTTCTCAGAAGCTTAAAGACTATGACATGATAACACATTAACTGTTGAGAGCAGTATTTGTATCAAAAGTAGAAAAAGAAGAGTTCAATGGAACAGCAGTCAGGAAAAATACGAACAGTTGATTATCTTGGCTCATTATTCAATTGTTGAATGAATCTTCTATTATCCAGATTTGAGAATTACAAGTAAGTCCAGAATGAGATTTTTCACTCTGCAGTGGAGTGTGCGCTGATATGAAACTTCCTGGCAGATTAAAACTGTGTGCCCGACCGAGACTCGAACTCGGGACCTTTGCCTTTCGCGGGCAAGTGCTCTACCAACTGAGCTACTGAAGCATGACTCACGCCCGGTACTCACAGCTTTACTTCTGCCAGTACCTCGTCTCCTACCTTCCAAACTTTGCAGAAGCTCTCCTGCAAACCAGGTTCGCAGGAGAGCTTCTGTAAAGTTTGGAAGGTAGGAGACGAGGCACTGGCAGAAGTAAAGCTGTGAGTACCGGGCGTGAGTCGTGCTTCAGTAGCTCAGTTGGTAGAGCACTTGCCCGCGAAAGGCAAAGGTCCCGAGTTCGAGTCTCGTTCGGGCACACAGTTTTAATCTTCCAGGAAGTTTCATTGCAAGTAAGTGTTTGCTATTATCCATCAAACGATCCTCACTGTAAACAGCCCTGCATTGCAAAAATACACTCTAAGAATAAAAAAATGATGAACCATGAAGGCACTTATCATAATGGGATAGAAATCAGTACATGTGATGTCCATATTCAGAGAAATGATTTCAGAAAAATTAAATGATTTATTCAATAGAAAGGACTTCACAAATAGAGTGAGTGTCCGCCTTTGTCCCTTATAGAAGCAATTATTTGGCTTGGCATTTATTGATGTAGTTATTTGATGTCCTCTTGAGAGATATCATACCAAATTCTGTGCAATTTGTGCACTAGATAATTAATATCCTGAGATGGTTGGTGCCCTTAATGCTCCAGATGGTTCTCAACTCAGCAGAGATTTAGCGATATTGCAGGCCAAGCTGAAATTCGGCAAGTGTGAAGACAAGCAGTAGAAACTCTCACCATGTGCCGGCAGACATTATCTTGCTGAAGAGTAAGCCCAAGATGACTTGACATGAAGGGCAACAAAACAAGGCCTAGAATATTGTCAATGTATTGCTATGCTGTAAGGCTGTCACCGACAAAAACCAAATGGGTCCTGCTACAAAAAGAAATAGCCCCCCAGACTATCACTCTTGGTTGTCAGGCCATATGGGAAGTGACAGTCAGGTTAGTATCCTACTCCTGCCAGGAGAGTGTCCAAACAAGGCTTCAACCTGGAATCTCATTGTCTGGAGTAGACTTGTATTCAGTGATGAGTTCTGCTTCAAATGGAGCCCCACTGACCAGCTAAGAAACGTCTGGACACACCCCCAAACAGCAGTGGGATAGCAACCTGACTGCCGCCAGCCTTAAGGCCCAACAACCAGGAGTGATGGTCAGGGGTGTCATATCTTTTCATACCAAGACCCCCTCGGGTTGTCGTCCACAACACCCTTACCGCACAGTGGTATGTCGACGATATTCTGCGCCCTGTTTTGGTGCCTTACGCGAGACGCCATCCTGAGCTTACATTTCAGAAAGGTAATGGTGACCCACACACAGAAAAAGCCTCTGCTGGTTTCCTCAAGCTTACCAAACCCTACCTCGGCCAGCAAAGTTGCTGGATCTCTTCGTCTTCTGAGAAATTTTGAAGCATTATGGGCTGGGTCCTCCAACCAGCTTAGGATTTTGATGATCTAAGGTGCCAATAGGACAGAATTAGGCACAAGATCCATCAGTAGGACATTCAATGCGAGGCTGAATAACCGCTTGCGTGAGAGCCGGGGGTTGATTAACACATTACTGACACAGGTGCAGCAATACTATCAGTCTGCTATGTAAGGCAGAGCAGAGAACATCTTCATCAGTCCTTGATGTCTCACATGAAGACGACTGGCAGGTGTCCAGTTGAAATATCGTGGAATTAAGTTTACAATGACCAGCTTGTGATTCTAAAATCTCCTTTAACATTTAATTTGCTGGGAAGTTTTTTAATTTCACAACACCTTATGTATCAACTACATTTACATCTAATTGCTGATATATCCCTTTGTATTGCATTTGGGGTTTCTTCTGATTCCATTCACATACGTAGTGTGGGAAGACTTACTGCTTAAATGCCTCGTGTATGCTGTAATTAGTCCAGTCTTGTCCTGACAGTCACTGAGGGAGTGATAACAGAACTGAAACTGGGCTTTTGAAGTAAGGTTGGTATTTGTTTGAGTTTTTCAGCACTTTTATGAAGTCAAACAAGAGACTACACAAACTGCCATTCAAACACACAATCAATATTTTACAATGTGTTGCATGAGTGTTTTGTAAGTAATCTCTCTTGTGGACTGGGAGCATGTTCCCAACGTCCTACCAATTAACTGAAGTCTGCTGCCTGTTTTTATGAACTACTGAGCCTATTTAATCATTAAAATTTTATATCCCCCAAACTGTTACATCCAGGCTGAGTTGATTGATTCTGTTTGTGACTCATTGATATTGAAGTTATAGGCCACTATTGTCTGCGTTTTTAGATATTTAAAGCAACCTCACAATTTTTGAGATTACTGCTAATATTATCTGCCAGGATATTAATGTACAACATTCTGGTATCTGACAGTGGTTCAGATTCCCTGCCAATGGAGTCTTTGACACTGCACATACAGTGCAAGCAGATGGAACAGTGGGTGCATTCTCTGGGAAAGTTCTGCACTTAAATACATGCATTGTGTCACATATGGCTCTTACCTTGAAAGCACCGGATCAAGCTGTTTGATATGGTGTCTGACTATTGCTTGTTGCACTGTTTCTCCTTTTGGTATTCACTCTGGAACTAATCTTGTCTGCTTACAACCACTTTGCTGTGTTTCAGACACTGGTTTTAGCCATTCATTCACTATGTGAATCAAGTCATTACCAACCACTTGAAACTGCCATTTGTTCTATCACTCACCCCATCACTACATTCTAAGTGATTTTGACCTTTTGATTCTTATGCCAAGTAGGATAGTCAAGTGGCAATGAAGCTGTAACTGAAACTAAACACATGAATGTTGAAGATCCTAGCACACTTCCCTGGGACACACCTGAAGTTACTTCTACACCTGTAGCAATAACTATTTCCAATACACTGTCATTAAACTGTTGTATTCTATTTGTTTGGATAGGCTAGAAGCAGACATAATACTGTTAAAAGAGAAGCTGCTACTGTGGAAAACATGAATATTTTTGCTTTCCTAATTAAAATAACTAGATGCTGTTGCTCTGATATTTGCTTAATGTTTACCTGTTGTTGCTAATGATAGACAACAATGGAAAAAATAGTTGCTGTTTACATTGAATGTTGCAAAAATGCGTAAATGGAAAAAAATGTGTCCTAATGTGACTTCAAAAACAAAAAGAAAGAATATTGTGGAAATATTCCCTGGGTCTACATGTGTTGCCAGAGTCACAAGTGAAACAGAGGCTTTATGAACAATACTTAGCCTGGAAATGATTGATGTAATTGTAAAATACAGAAACACATACATTCAATCTAAGAAAGAGGTGTACAATATTCCAGAGAAAGGTACGCTGAGGAAACTACAAAGTGTGAAATAATGGTATTGTTGGGATTACTGTATCTCATCGGGACTGATAAAGCAAACCACACATATGTCATTGAACTGTGGAGAGCAGATGGTACTGGTATGAAGATTACAAGAGCTGTGATGAGCTAGAGGAGATTTCTGTTCCTTTTACGATGTATCAGTTTCAACAACAAGAGTACAAGGCAAGAAAGAAGAGTAAGTTGCTGCAATAAGATAAATATTGGACGCCTTGTGGTGAACTGCTAGAACGCTTACAGTGTAGGGCAGTGTAGATGAAAAGTTGCGAGCTTTTCGGTGTCACTGTGTTTTTGTTCAGTATATCCCAAACCAACCAGCTAAGTACAGGATAAATAATTTTGTTGAACCAGATGCTAAAACATTCTTCACTAGTAATATTGAAGTATATTGTGGAAAACAACTTAAAGGACAATACAATGTTTCTAATTCTCCCTGTGATACTATAGGAAGGCTAGTTACTCACACTGAATGCTCAGGAATAAATGTTACAATGAATAATTGGTACACTAGCTATTCCTTAGCCAACTCCTTTTTGAAAAAAGTGACTAACACTCATTGGTATGCCAAAAGAAAAAACAAACACGAGATCCCACAAGAATTATTACCTGGGAAAAGTAGGGCCACCAGCTCCTCTTAATTTGGTTTTCAGGATGATATACCACTAGTTTCCTATGTGCCAAAACAAAGCAAGGAAATTATAGTATTTTCAGCTATGCACAATATTGGAACCCATGATGAAGTTGCAGGTACACCAGAGATAGTTTTGGATTACAGTATAACAAAGGGAGGAGTCAACACATTCGATCAAGTTGGAGATGCGTATTCCATCGCATGGGTGACAATAAGATGGCCATCGGTTGTATTCTTTGGTCTAATTGATATAGCAGGGATCAATATTCAAATAATTGTTCATGAAAATGTGGCAAATTCAAAAAAAGAAAAGAAGAATTTTCTTTAATGATTTAGCCTGATGATGAAGCCTGGACTAGTGGAAAGAGCTAATATTCCTTCATTTCCCGCTGACATTGCAACTTTGCTCGTGAAATAAAAAAAATCAACATGTTGTAAGAACTGAGGAGCCTACCACCAAGAAAAGGTGTCAGTGTGTCATGTGGATGAGCTAGAAACACATCTACTGCCATAAGGTGTAACTCATGCCATAGCTTTGTTTGCAAAGGACACGTAAAAACAGTGCATACATGTGAGAAGTGTACAGCATTTTCCAAAAATGCACAAGACAACTAACTGTGTAAAGGGAAGGAACTTGGTGATAACTTCTTCTATAGATGTCCTTTTACATTACAATGAAAGAATGTTTGTGTTCAGTCTGTGCGTAAAAAGTGTTGGAATAGATTGATAATTAGCTGCAGCAATAGAATGAAGTTTCTTATTTGTTTAATCAAATACACTACTGGAAATGGAAAAAAGAACACATTGACACCGGTGTGTCAGACCCACCATACTTGCTCCGGACACTGCGAGAGGGCTGTACAAGCAATGATCACACGCACGGCACAGCGGACACACCAGGAACCGCGGTGTTGGCCGTCGAATGGCGCTAGCTGCGCAGCATTTGTGCACCGCCGCCATCAGTGTCAGCCAGTTTGCCGTGGCATACGGAGCTCCATCGCAATCTTTAACACTGGTAGCATGCCGCGACAGCGTGGACGTGAACCGTATGTACAGTTGACGGACTTTGAGCGAGGGCGTATAGTGGGCATGCGGGAGGCTGGGTGGACGTACCGCCAAATTGCTCAACACATGGGGCGTGAGGTCTCCACAGTACATCGATGTTGTCGCCAGTGGTCGGCGGAAGGTGCACGTGCCCGTCGACCTGGGACCGGACCGCAGCGACGCACGGATGCACGCCAAGACCGTAGGATCCTACGCAGTGCCGTAGGGGACCGCACCGCCACTTCCCAGCAAATTAGGGACACTGTTGCTCCTGGGGTATCGGCGGGGACCATTCGCAACCGTCTCCATGAAGCTGGGCTACGGTCCCGCACACCGTTAGGCCGTCTTCCGCTCACGCCCCAACATCGTGCAGCCCGCCTCCAGTGGTGTCGCGACAGGCGTGAATGGAGGGACGAATGGAGACGTGTCGTCTTCAGCGATGAGAGTCGCTTCTGCCTTGGTGCCAATGATGGTCGTATGCGTGTTTGGCGCCATGCAGGTGAGCGCCACAATCAGGACTGCATACGACCGAGGCACACAGGGCCAACACCCGGCATCATGGTGTGGGGAGCGATCTCCTACACTGGCCGTACACCACTGGTGATCGTCGAGGGGACACTGAATAGTGCACGGTACATCCAAATCGTCATCGAACCCATCGTTCTACCATTCCTAGACCGGCAAGGGAACTTGCTGTTCCAACAGGACAATGCACGTCCGCATGTATCCCGTGCCACCCAACGTGCTGTAGAAGGTGTAAGTCAACTACCCTGGCCAGCAAGATCTCCGGATCTGTCCCCCATTGAGCATGTTTGGGACTGGATGAAGCGTCGTCTCACGCGGTCTGCACGTCCAGCACGAACGCTGGTCCAACTGAGGCGCCAGGTGAAAATGGCATGGCAAGCCGTTCCACAGGACTACATCCAGCATCTCTACGATCGTCTCCATGGGAGAATAGCAGCCTGCATTGCTGCGAAAGGTGGATATACACTGTACTAGTGCCGACATTGTGCATGCTCTGTTGCCTGTGTCTATGTGCCTGTGGTTCTGTCAGTGTGATCATGTGATGTATCTGACCCCAGGAATGTGTCAATAAAGTTTCCCCTTCCTGGGACAATGAATTCACGGTGTTCTTATTTCAATTTCCAGGAGTGTAGTAAATTATCATTATAATACAAGTTTCTTGTATTGTTGTTTAAATAAACTAAAATTAAACTGTGATTTAGCTCATACATGTTTCCGTTGGTAGCATAATGACAGCTTTTGACTACATGTGTACAAAGTGCATCGCACACTCGCTTGTGTTATGAAAATCGGCGCACCTGCTCGAGGGTTAATAAACTTTTGGAAACGTTCGCTTGCTGTGTTTTTTTAGTTTCCTGTGCGTTGAAGTCGTTTAGTAATTTTTGTGCTTTAGTTTTCAGCTGCTGTTTCTCATTGTTTCTAGTGAAATATTTCAGTAAATTTTTCATTCAGTGTTTTAACTTCATTCAGTGTTCCAGTGGCTGCTTGAATTTTTGGTTTTAGCTAATAATTTTGTGAAGTTTTGTAGGTATTGGTATTAGTTGTGGTTTAGTAATATTAATACAAGTAGTTGCTTCCTTAGTAGACAAAGAAGTTTGAGACCACTATTGTTAGTTTTGTAAATAGTTCTACTGCTGTAATTGAACTTAGGTAGTGTAAACATACAGTTCTTTTCAGTAACTATAAAATTTTAGCAGGAGAGAGAAGTGTGGGCTCTGTCATAGGTTTGTGAGTAGTGGGTTACAGTGTGGGATTTGTTCAAAGAATTTTCATTGGGGGCAATGCAGTGGGGAATTCAGTGGGCATTCTAGTGAGATCCTCTCCTGGGAATACAGAATATGTAGTAGAAATAAGCTGATAGAGGAGCCGGAGCATAAGATCTGTGCCCTTCTGGTGTAGTCACAACATGCAAAGGAGGAACTAGATAGGTTGAGGAGGGTGAAGGGTACTGGGGATTGGGGACTGGCAGTTGGCAAGAAGGTAGCTAGGAGGAGGAGATATTCAAACAGCTGTATGTTGCGTATATGCAACAGATTTGATCAACTGTCAGAGTTGAGTGGAGAGGAGCCTCTTGTAGCAGTACGTATAGGGAACACGCAGCAGTCCTCAGCAGTTAGGATGCCTAGATCAGTTGCACAGTCTAACAGAAAGGAGGAGGTTCTGCTGCTAGGTAGTTTGCACGGAAGAGGTGTGGGCCAGCAGCTGCAGGAAGTGTTGGGGAATGAGCACCAGGCCACCAGCATTGTGAAGCCTAGTGCAGGGTTGGCTCAGGTGACTGACAGCATAGGGATGTTGTGTAGGAATTTTACAAAGGAGGGTCAGGTAGTGATTGTGGGTGGAGCAGGGAACAGTGTTGATAGGGATAGGGAATGTGATGTAGGTGGTGACCTGGTAAAGATAGCAATTCAAACTCGTGGCACTAGTGTGCATTTCATGCAACCGTTTCAGTGTAATGATCAGCCTCATCTTAATGCGGCTGTTAGTCACGTTAACAAGGGGCCGGAGAAGGCACTTCTAGCAGATGGCATGGTTCACATTTCAGTGGTGCCAGTTGGGTCTATCAGTAGATCCGGTTTCACTAGGCATGGCCAGCACCTCTATAGTATGGGGAGGGGAGGCTGGCAAAGCTTATAGGTGACAATGTAGTTGGTGGTGGTCGGAACACTCACTCATGTTAAAATTCCTGTAGTAGTTGGTGTTAAAGCTGCACCTTTTTTTAGATTGAAATCAGCTGATATGTATACCTACTTAAAGGAAGTCCCTCTAACTAAGGGCTCACCTTCAAAGGACTTCATGTTTGTGAGTAGAGAAGAAATTAGTGCATCTCATCAAAATATAAGAGGTGTTGGAGATGAAGCTAGTGAATTGCTTATAGATGTTGACTGAAAATTATTGGTATATCGGAGCACCACTTAAATAATTTGACACTTTAGAGGCTTCCTTTACCAAAGTATTCCATTTGAGTCCATAGACGTATCATGGCACTGCACTAAACAGATGTTTGAATGTTGTGCCGTTGCAGTTGAATTTAGTGAAACTGAACTTCTAATTGTTGTTGTTTATAGGTCCCCTAACATACTTTAGAGCATTCCTGCTCAAGCTAGAGAGGTTTCTTGATTCACTTTATAGGAAGTACCAGAAATTAGTTGTATGTGGTGATTTCAGTATTAGTTTTGTACATGACAGTGCAAGAGAAAGGATGTTGGTAGATCTCCTAAATTCAAATTATCTGATGCAGAATATGTTTTTTCCAACTATAGTGCAGGGGAACAGTAGTACAGCCATAGACAATACTTTTATTCATTTTTCATTACTAGATGGGCATTCTGGTACTAAAAGGGTGAATGGCCTTTCAGACCATGATACACAAATATTAACATTAAAAGGCTTTTGTGCTCAAACAAATGTCACTTATAATTACAAACTATGTAGGAAAGTTAATACAACAGCAATAGAGAGATTTTAAAACCTCGTCAAGGAACAAGAGTGGCAGGATGTTTATAGTCCTGATAACACAGATGACAAATATAATGCTTTCCTTAAATCATTTCTTATGTTCTTGGAGAGTTGCTTTCATTACAATGTTCTAAATGGGGTACTAGCAGTAAAACGCAGCCTGGCTGGCTGACTAGTGGGATACGAATATCATGTAGAACAAAGTAGGAATTATATCAAAATTTTAGAATAGTTACAATCAAGCCACAGTAGCCCATTACAAACAGTACTATAAGGCACTTAAAAATGTTATTAGGAAGGCAAAGAGTATGTGGTATGCAAATAGAATAGCTAATTCACAGGATAAAATTAAAACCATATGGTGAGTTGTGAAGGAAGTATCTGGTCAGCAGCACAAGTTCAATGATATAAAGTCAGTTCATAGTAAAATTTTTTCTGTTACTGATAAATGAGATATATTTACAGTATTTAACAATCATTTTCTGAGCATTGCTGGTGAATTAAATAAAACTTTAGTTTCTACAGGGAATCATATAACCCTCTTGGCAAATGTCTTTTTGAGATTGATGTCTGAAATACTCCTCTGTGATACAGACAAGAGGGAGATTGAGTCAATAATTAGATCACTGAAGACTAAGGACTCTCATGGACATGATAGAGTGCATAGCAGAATATTGAAGTACTGTGCTGCCCATGTTAGCTCTGTATTTAGCCATACTTGTAATTTTTCCTTTACGAATGGTCAGTTTCCTGAACAGTTAAAGTAATCAGTAGTAAAGCTACTTTTTAAAACGAGAGAAAGAGATAATGTAGACAATTTTAGACCTATTTCTGTGCCATCAGTGTTAGCTAAAGTTATTGAGAAGACTGTGTATGTACGAATAATTGATCATTTAATATTACACGATTTGCTATCAGATGAACAGTTCAGCTTTGGAAGTCATTTAACAACTGAAAATGGTATGGCCTTGTGACGGGCCTGAAGGGAATCACAGAGATGGGATCTTGATGGCAGATGCTGTATGTAGAGGTGTCAGATAACTGGCATAGACCTTCACTAACATATTCCTTTCGGTCAAGTACTACAATGGTAGATCCTTTGTCTGCTGGGAGAATAATGATGGGTTCATCAGCTTTTAGGGAATGTAGAGCCTGGAGTTCTGCAGAGGACAGGTTAGGGTCATGATGTAGGGACCTGAGGAAGGGTTGTGAGGCAATGCTGGATGTGACGAATTCTTGGAAGGCTTGTAAGGGATGATTTTGAGATAGTGGTGGTAGATCAAGTTGGGATCATGGTCTGAACTGTTCAAAGCAGGGTTCAATGTGAGGTTTCCAGTTGGAAAGGTTTTGGGTTAGGGTTGCAAAGTGATATTTTCAATGGATATTACTTGTGAAGGCAAGGAGGTCCTCCACCAATCCAGCAGGATCAGATGCACGTTTAGGGCTAGAAGTGAGGCCCTTAGATAATACAGATAATTCAGGATGGGAGATAGCTTTAGATGAGAAATTAAGGACACTGTACTATTGTGACTGGTCCTTGAGATTATGGGCTATTCTTGGTCTGGGAGGCTGTGGTGAAGGCTGTGGGATGTTAAGGCGGCTGGCCAAGCTTGGTTTGTAGGAGAGGAGTGGTGGTTGAGGATGTGGCTGTTTATGGAGCTGCAGGAGGACAGGAAGGGGAAT
This sequence comes from Schistocerca piceifrons, assembly GCF_021461385.2. Classification (NCBI taxonomy): domain Eukaryota; kingdom Metazoa; phylum Arthropoda; class Insecta; order Orthoptera; family Acrididae; genus Schistocerca; species Schistocerca piceifrons. The sequence goes on from NC_060146.1 coordinate 127,614,185, forward strand.
ACCACTGTTCAGGTACTTCAGGAGAAGGTGTGATAGCTTTTTGAGGCGAAGTCTGGCATCGGAGACTTTGCCTTCTGTTTGTCTGTTTTAACGACTTTCCCAATTGATTTTTTCCTTTTATTTTTCTTTCATCATTTTCCGTATCAATATAGATTGCATAGATTGCCCACTCATTACCTCTTATTAACGATTTCCATGTGAATCTTTCTAATTTTTCTGAGTATTTAAGTTGCTTTTCTTACATTTTTCTATCCTTCACACCCTCTGCTTATTTATTTATGTATTTTTTTTTGCCTCTCTCATGATTTTTAACTCCGCAAACAGTGCTCTCTTGCCATGTTGAATCCCACCTCATATTGCATCCATTCCTTTTGAAAATGTGCTTGTGCACTATCAAAACTAAGGTCCCACATTCTGTTTCTTGAAATCTGCTTGTCCCTTGGAGTTACTCCAAAAGGCCGAACATTGAAAGTCCCCATGTTGGGATGCAATCCTACCATAGCTCAGGCTCTTCTACAGTTTCAACTACAGCAATCCCTTGCTCTTACCCAGCTAATCTGTGGCCTATATGCCACATCAACAAGTTTCCACTCTACTGGACTTCTCTCCTCCTACAAAATCTTGCAGTTATCTGCCCCTCACGTATCCTCGAATGGTATCATCTACCAAGCCAGCTTCAAGCTGCAACAACATGCCAGAATTCACCTAAAAAATCTGTCACACCTTCTCCTAAACTACCTGAACAGTGGTATTTCCCTTCCTGTCCTCCTGCAGTTCCCTAAACAGCCACACCCTCAACCACCACTCCCCTCCTACAAACCAACCTTGGCCAAACTCCTTAACATCCCACAGCCTCCCAGACCAAGAATAGCCCATAATCTCAAGGACTAGTCACAATAGTACAGTGTCCTTAATTTCTCATCTAAAGCTATTTCCCCTCCTGAATTATCTCCATTATCTAAGGGCCTCACTTTCACCCCTAAACATGCATCTGATCCTGCTGCATTGGTGAAGGACCTCCTTGCCTTCACAAGTAATATTCATTGGAAATATCACTTTGCAACCCTACCACAAAACCTTTCCAACTGAAAACCTCACATTGAACCCTGCTTTGAACAGTTCAGACCATGATCCCAACTTGATCTACCACCACTATCTCAAAATCATCCCTTACAAGCCTTCCAAGAATTCGTCACATCCAGCATTGCCTCACAACCCTTCCTCAGGTCCCTACATCATGACCCTAACTTGTCCTCTGCAGAACTCCGGGCTCTACATTCCCTAAAAGCTGATGAATCTATCATTATCCTCCCAGCAGACAAAGAATCTACGATTGTAGTACTTGACTGAAAGGAATATGTTAGTGTAGGTGTACGCCAGTTGTCTGACACCTCTACATACAGCGTCTGCCATCAAAATCCCATCCCTGTGATTCAAACTGACCTGCAGTCCATCCTTAAAACCTCAGGCCCCTCACAAGGACTAATACCTCAATCCATAGAACTTCTCACCCCATCCAAACTACGCACCCACAACTTTTACCTTCTTCCTAAAATCCACAAACCCAATCATCCAGGCTATCCTATAGCTGCAGCTTCAAAGCACCCACCAAATGTATATCTGCCTTATTTGACCAACACCTGCAACCTGCATAGCACAAAAACTACCCTCCTACATCAAAGATACCAACCATCTCCTAGATTGTCTGAAATCCGTGCCCATCCCACTTCCACCATACACCTTGCTTGTCATCACTGATGCCACCTCCCTCTATACCAACATCCCACACATAGATGGTCTGTCTGCTGCTGAACATTTCCTCAGACAGCTGCCCCTGATTCCAAACTTATGACATCCACCCTACTCACCTTAATCAACTTTATACTTACCAACAACTACTACATCTTTTAGGTTCAGACATGCAGACAGATCAAAGGTATGGCCATGGGAACTAGGATGGCTCCTTCCTATGACAACCTTGGGTCACTTGGAAGGGACTTTCCTTGGATCCGTAAGTTTTCAGCCCCTGGTTTGGTTTAGATACACTGATGACATCTTTACCATATGGACTCATGGTGAGGCAGATGTGCTAAAATTCCTGGAATTTCTGAATACCTACTCCCAATTAAATTTCACATGGTCCTATTCCGAATCCCATGCCACTTTTGATGTTGATCTCATCCTCACTGAAGGCCAGCTACACATTTCCATTTACATTAAACCTAACAACAAACAGTACTTATGTCTTGACAGTTGCCATCTTTTCCATGTCAAACATTCCCTCCCATAAGGTCTTGGCATCCAAGCCAAACATATTTGTTTGGATGCAGACTATCACAACACAACACCTCAGCCTTCGCTGCACGTAATTACCCCACCAGCCTAGTTAAAAAGCGTGTTTCCAGGTACATCACATCTAATCCCTATACTGCTGATCCCTCCACAAAACAGTTTCGGAGCACACCTTTGGTGACTCAGTATTCTGCTGGTCTGGAATGTGTTAATCAGCTACTTTGAATGTGTTAATCGGCTACATGCCCTGAAATGAGATCCATTCTGTCTGAAATTTTGCCCAACACACCCAGAATAGCTTCCCATTGCCTCCCAATCTCTGCAATATTCTTGTTAGACCCTATGCTGCTCCTGCACCCATCTCTGTACCCTACGGCTCCTACCCCTGTGACTGTCCTTGCTGCAAGACTTGCCCTATGCACCCTCCTACCACCATGTTTAATAGCCTTTAATTGGCAAAACATATACTTTCAAAGGGAGAGCCACTTATGAAATGACACATCATAACCAGCTATTGTGTAAACCCTGTTCAGCCTTCTACATTGGCATACCCACCATCAAATTATTCATTAGGGTGAATGGGCATAGGCAGAGGGTATATACTGGCAACATGCAATATCCAGTTGCAGGGCATGCTCTGCAACATGACATTTGCAACCCCGGCATCTGTTTCACCACACACGCCATATGGAATCTTCCCCCTGACACCAGTTTCTCAGAACTCCACAAGTAAGAACTGGCACTACAACATGTCCTTTGTTCTCAGCACCCACCTGGCCTTAATTTAAACTAATTTCTTCCGTATCAGCTTTTCTTCACTGTAACTACTCTTTGCTTCACTCCGTTTTAATTTCGTACAGCTTCCATTGTCTTTCCCATCTATTTTTCACTGCCTGCTCCCACCTGCGTTTCGTACAATGCACTTAGCTTCTCACTCTTATTAACTCATCTCTGTCTTGCATATTACCCTGTCTTTCACTGTTAAGCTCTCAGGTTTTCAAATCTCAACAGATGTAGTCCTCAACAATCAGTCTTCCCTTCTCATCCCATATGGTAAGTTTCCCCTGCCCCACAGTTATGGTGACTTTTCCCTTTTCCTAGACTTTTCCAGTCCTTTTCCTTCACCCTTCCTCCTTACCCTTCAACCCTTCTGCCTGAAGAAGGAGCCACTGGCTCCGAATGCTTGCTAATCATGTCAGTCTTTTATGTGTGTGTACAGCTGCTGCTTGGTGAGAAGTTCTTTTATCTATTTGATTAAAGAATTTTATCAATAATTCATTGTTTTCATTGTGATATGATGATTTGTGTGTTGGGACTATCACTTTTTAAAACTGTAATTTATGTCCTTTTTCAGGCAATATTCAATCATGGCCAACTTCACAACTTCCCTTTGTTTAATACGCTGTAAGTGCTTAGTGCAACGGTCAGCAATAGTTGGTCCTGTTTATCGCTACTGCATATGCATGGGGCTGCATGCATGCCAGGAACTCTGACCTGTATGTTGTCTTTAATGTGGTGTAAGATAAATCGTGTCCTGGAGGAAGGCTGGAACACTAGTCTCAGTCCATGTGTCTGCAGCATACATCCCATCTTGCTAGTGGTTGCCACAGAGTGTGGAATGAATGCAGTCAGCTTGGCCTCTTCCATTGATTCAAGAGGCATCTGTCATCGGTGGCACCTGAAAGCTTTTGCAGTCTCTCCTATGCTGTAACCATATTCCCTGAACACACATCCTAACTGCTGATATTCTGACTGTAGATGGTTGTCATCGAAAATAGTCTTTGTCAAGTGTACTAAGGGGTCAGGAACATTTTTTTGTTTACAGGGTGGAGGAAACTATTGGTGCTGGAGTACAGGTCAATGTGCACAGATTTCCTGTACACTGAATGAGCAAGCTGGCCTCCTGTCTGACTCAACTAAAACATGGATGGCGTCCATCCCACAATTAAATTTACTGTTGAGATTAAAAGTGATAGTTTTCCATTCTCAGAAGTTCTTGGATTAAAGACAAAGTAGATCTTATGAGTTCCTGGCATGTATGGCATACCCTGAAAATGCAGTAGCATTTATGTTGGGCAAATTATTCAAACTTTTGTTGAATGCTGCACTGAGCACTTGTGACACACAAAACAGGGACCTTGAGAAGTTGGCCATGGCTCAACATTGCCTAGAAAACAGATGTAGAACACTCTGAAAAGATGAGAGTCTTTGCTCTTGCAACATCATATTCAGGTTCTGTTATAAAGGAAGCAGCCAAAATTAGAACAAACAGTAACAATTTTAACAGAATCAGGGGCACACACTCAGTGATGTGTTGGTATGGGCTTTGGATACCAAGTGAAAGGAAAGGTGGACATGTGATGCTTGTAGGGAGGTGGGAGTGACAGTTTCAAACATGGAGCCAACCCCGTTTGCTACCTGATCTCACTTGGCCCTGCAGTGAACTGGAGCTGCCATGAGCAGTCCAACCCACCTTCCATGCATGCATCACTTCTGCCCTCTCAGGAATATTCCCAATGCTGCAATGACACCTATATAAGCATGTGACCTGCTTTGTATGCATTCCTGTTTCACGTGTTAAGGTCTATACAAAATTTTTGCTAATTTTCTTTTCAAAATTCATGCACATTATCCAAATGGTAGAAACAAATTCCATCCAAAAACCTTCATTATGCAGATCATTCAGTTTGTTGCCTGGTTGCAATGAGTTAATTAGTTCCATCAGAAATAATGGTTATCACAAGTTATTGCCATTATCAAGTTTCCTACATGCAGCCATAGGGAAAATCTTATGAGCTAATAGGCAAATTCAGGAGAAAAGACCACTTCCAAATTAAACAGTTAATTTTCCTATTTTTGGTGAAGTTTTTATAATAACCCAAATATAATTAGTTTAAAAGATTTTGTTAATTATAGATTTCACCTGGTCCAAACTTTCAGTGTCCGTTATAGGTAAAGTACTATAAATTCCTGTGATTTGTTGATATACCTTTGATTGCATGATTTTTCTGAATCTATTGACACCTATATTAATTAGAAAGGGTACTTAATTTTAAAAAATCACTAAATTTTCAATAACTAAACTTTAACATATGAGATGGCTCCCATAGTCATAAATCCTGGATTCCCAGTGTGAAAGCATAAATTAGTACTGCTTACTTTAATAAATGCTGCTGATAATAAATAATATACAAACAAAATATGATGACAAAATTAACAGCCAACAGAATATTAACTTTCTGACCTATAGAATTTGTGAACTATTATAAATGAACAAATTTCAGTAATATCATGGAGCAAGACTTTATAAGGACAAAGTTCATGCCATTTCAGTCAGTCTCACTCTTGTCTTACTTTACTTTTTGTTTAGATTTGTAACAGGCTACATACAGGGCTAATCTTTCATCTGTTTGTTCTTTAGCCCAACCTCAGGAACCTTTCAAGTTGCATCTCCATTCATGTTATCAGAGTTAAGAGAACACGATTTACAGTAATGAATAACAGACAATCAAACTGTATGTTTTGGTTCATTGGAATAATAGTTGTGAATATCGTATCTATTGTGTGACTTTTCTGTGTAACTGTGTGTGTAGCAAACTATGTTACTTTATCTGTGCTGTGTGAAATTTTACTTCTATATTCTGCAAACCACTGTGAAGTGCATGGCAGAGGGCGCATCACATTGTACCAGTTATTTTTCCTGTTCCATTCACACATAGTGTGTGGGGAAAATGATTGATTGAGTGCGTCTTGCTTGCTGTAGTTATTCTAATCTTATTGTCATGATCCCTATGTTGGTAATATGTAAGGCATTTTAGCATGTCCCCAAAGTCATCACTTAAAGACGTTCTTGAAACTTTCTTAGTAGACTTTCTCGGGGTAGTTTGCACTTGTCTTCAAGAGTCTGCCAGTTCCGTTCCTTCAGCATCTCTGAGACACTCTCCCAAGAGTCAAACAAACCTGTGACTATTCATCCTGCCCTTCTCCATATATATTCAGTATCCCCTGCAAGTCCTATTTGGCGTGGGTCCCACACACTTAAGCAATACTCTACAGCTGATCACAAGAGTGATTTGTAAGCAATCTCCTTTGTAGCCTGATTGCACTTCCTCAGTACACTACCACATTCTTCATCCACAACTTAGCCTATGTGATGATTCCATTTCATATCCCTACAAAGTGTTACACCTAAGTATTTGTGTTATTTGGCTGATTCCAACAGTGTCTCACTGATATTGTAGTCACAGGATACTCTATTTTCTTCACTATTTTCTTCACTTTGTGAAATGAAAAATTCTACATTTCTGAACATTTAGAGCAAGTTGCCAAACTCTCACCATTTTGAAATCTTATCAAGGTCTGATTGAATACTTATGCAGCTACTCTCAGATAGTACTTCATTATAGACAACTGTATCATATACAAAAAGCCTGATTTTACTATTAACACTGTCTGCAAGATCATTAATATACAACATGAACAGCAAGGGTCCGAAAATACTTCCCTGGGGCACACCCAAAGTTATGTCTACATCTGACGAAGACTTCCTGTCAAAGTTAACAAGCTGTGTCCTCTCCTCCAAAAAGTCCTCAATCCAGTCACAAAATTCACTTGATAACCCATATAATCATACTTTTGACAATAAGTGTAGATGAGGTACTCAATCAAATGCTTTTCATAAATCAGGAAGCGCTGCATCTACCTGAATGTCTTATCCCAGTGCTTTCAGCATGTCACGTGCGAGAAGCACGAGTTGGGTTTCACGTGAGTGTTTTCAGAATTCATGTTTGTTGGCAGGGAAGAGGTCATTCTGTTCAAGATGCCTCAGTAAGTTTGAACTCAGAATATTTTCTAAGATTCTACAACAAATTGATGTCAAGAATATTTGATAGTGGTTTTGTAGGTCACTTATATTACCCTTCTTGTTGATGGGTGTGACCTGTGCTTTTTCCCAAGAACTGGGCACAGTTTCTTGTTTGAGGGATATATGATAGATTGTAGGTAGGAAAGAGGCTAACTCAGCCACAGGTTCAGTATAGAATCTGAAAGAGATTCCGTATGGTCCTGGAACTTTGTTCAGTTTTAACAACTGCAGCTGTTTCAAGCCACTGACAGTAATACTGTGAGGCTCAAATTGGGGAAATTCTCCTGGGTTTTCCTTTATGAAGGAATTTTTGAAAACAGAGTTAAACATTTCAGTTTTTGCTTTGCTACCCTCAATTTCAGTTCCTGTCTCACTAGCGACTGCACACTAACTTTAGTGCAAACAGACTTCACACTTTGAAATTACAATGAAATCCAGATAATTAGCTGCTTACAGGCATTAATAAATATCAACAGGGATAGTTGAATGTGTGTGCCCCGACTGGGACTCGAACCCGGGATCTCCTGCTTACAACTGTCACCATTGATATTTATCAATGCCTGTAAGCAGCTAATTGTCTGGATTTCATTGTAATTTCATTCTTCAAGAACTGCAAGATCACCAACGATATCTGTTTTTTTGGACATTGCCGAAATATCATTTTTTAAGAAGTAAGAACTATTATGCTCCACATATGTCTGAGCTAGCTACCTGTTCATAAACATTAGAAACTGTAAGAGACCTGGTCATCACTGCTAGAATCTTCCAATTCTGAACTATAGGACTAGGACAGATAGGACTAGTTTACGTGACAGGCAAAATACAGTACCTGGCCAACCCCAGCAGTTAGTGATTTTAACTCCTGATGACAATGGCACAGCCAGCTATTGAAAGCTCCAATGTTTTATTTGAAGTGACATGGCTTGTAAATTGAGAAGATTTTACCACCATAGTGTTTGTTGAATGGATCACCGGGTCATTGACAAATGTGAGTCAGTTGAGTCAAGCACCATTCTTTCAACCTCCAATGTAAGCTTCATTCAGTAACACTTTATTGTCCAATTCATTTTCCAGCTCTCCAATATACTCATCTAACATGCAGTTGAAGAGAACTGCAGATGAGAGTATGTTATGTGACTAATAAATCAAATTTTACGTTAAAATTATGATATAAATAATATATGACTTACGAGGTTAACTAGATGAGTCTGAATCCGAGTCGGCAGCTGGTGCAGCTTCCTTTTCTTCGAGTGTCTCCAACTCTGCTGGTGGAGGCTTGGTAGTCGTGATTGTGGCTGCCACATATGCCCCTGGGCCTTCACCCTGTGTGTGCTCGATACCCACCCTGTGAACACAGGATGATTCTTACAATATTTCTCCTTGTATTAATGAACATGGTGTCCCTTGCCTGTGACAAGTCGAAAGGAAGACAAAGTCACAGCAAACTTTTCAGATCAGTGAAATGAATTTGCACAGACTTATATCAATGTGCTAGCTCTTATTTGTCAACTGTCAAGGCAGCACCAAATGCATCACAGCCAACAAAAACACACTGCAATTAAAGATGGCTAATTTTGAGGTTTTTGTATTAAGACAAGACAAAAAATTAGGAACATTACCAGGGAGAGAATATAACAAGGTACAGAAAAGGAAATGAATGCAATTTCTTCCTTTTTCAGTTTTGGCTGGTGTTCTGCTCTTTGTGTTGCCTTTCATTTTTCCCCTCTTTTTGTAAGCAAACATGACAAAAAGTTAAGTCACCCACAGGAGATGACATACAAATAGTATTGCTCTAGCCACAATTTGATGGGGAAGAGTGTCCAAAAGTTTCTTCACATGTCACATCTCATTAATGATCATACCTTGTACAGCTACCAAATTACATCAATACTGAATGCCATTTTCCACTCACTGTTTGTCATGATCATAAATCATTCTATGATATTAAGGGTGAGTGATTTAGCAGGTTAATGGAGATGAGATTTAATATATGCATGCAGCCTGTGAATATGATTGATAGAACTAGCAACATATTGTTACAGAGGATATTTAAATGAACAACCTGGTTCATGTTCATGGTAACCTAAATGAGTGAGTCCAAGTCTTGGCATGAAAAATTCCCCCAAAACATAAACCACCCAGACCTTGTGTGTTACACACAGCATTTGGCCACTAGTGCATTTCACACCGTGCATCACTTGAAAACAGAGAAAACTGTGATTCGTTGGAACTGATCAACATTTCTCCAGTTTTTGTATTTTTGGGTCCACTGAAGACGCACTGTGAGCAATGGCCTTTTGTGAGGTACCTGACTCACAATGTCCATTGCACCCAATTGCATCTGGAATGTTTGTTCAGAAAATGGAGGATACAGAGCTGCATTAACCGAAAATAGCAATTCCAGTCCGGTTTTAAATCAGCCGTCATTGCCAAGTGCATCATTTTTGCCTGCCTATTGGATACTACAATGCTAAATCAGGTCATTTATCAGATAATACTGAACTATTTGCCATGTATCAGATTTTTTACTAGAAGTTTGCACACTCAGTTGTTGGCATATAATATACTTAAGCCCGGTCCACACACACACGATCTGTCTGCGCAGACATCACTGCAGATGTCTGTACATGCAATAGATTGCTGCAAATGTGGTGTGTTCACACTACACAAACCCCAATCTACTACTCGCCCACCATCTGTCGGTGTAGAAAGCGACTACGCTCCCCGTAAACGTCAAAAATTTAATTAAGTTATTTTGAAATATAGAAATGGAGGAAGTTCTATTGTGGTCTGTGTTCTTAACTTGTGTTGCAAAAAAACATTCATACCAGCTGCAGGAAACAGAGAAAGCGGTCAAAATGGTGTAGACAGTGGCTGCTAAAGCGAAAGCAGTTTTCTCACTTAAATTTACTGCGAGATTTGCAGGGCGAACCTTAAGAAAGCCAAGCAGATCAAAATACCATAACGTTGGCTGGTATACTTGATCTACTCCTACACCAGATGATCTAGATTTCTGAACTTTGGATAACTCTTTTCGGTAAACAGTTCGCAAGGAAATTATTTTTTTGTTACTGTTTCTCTGTTTGCCGAGGCGTCAACTGTCTGCAATTTTTCAATTAGAGCATTGTATAGTGCTGTCTTTTTGTCTCTGTCACTATATTCTTTACTTTTAATCTTCCACAAACATGGGTGTTTTCTATATATTTCAGTGAATTCACTAACAAACTTTCGAGAACACTGACGAGTATCAGCCATTTTAATGTCCTGTGCGCACAAATACAAACACTAGACTGAGCAAACAGCTGTTCCGCACCAGATTTGCAGTGATCTCCTGTCCACACGCTCCAACTTGTCTGTGCAAATGTGGTTTGAACCCACAGATTTGAGAGGTTTCGCTCAAACCTCCAACTCCAACTTCGAGGTTTGCACACACCTCAGGTTGGTGCAAATCTTCTGTCCACTCGCAACAATCTGTCTGCGCAGATGTGATGTGTGCAGACATTTACGCAGACAGATTGTTGCATGTGGATGGGCTTTTAGATGAAGAAATAAACACCAGGATGCTATCTTTGACATTTATGCTTGCACAATTTTATAATGTTCAGTTTATATTCACTTAATACAAGAAAGAAAGTGCTCTGACGAGCACTAATTACAACCACAACCTTGGTTGTGACACATATATTGGAAAATAACAACTTGAGAACGAATTTTACTGTGGATAATACTTGACTGACTTCGACTATGACCACACCTTGTGTAAAAAGACGGAAAACCAATCAAACTGTTATGGACTATAAATTAATATATAATCTGAAATGACATATAACTTCAAAATTCACACAAAAGTTACTACCTTTCATTAATTTACAGCTCATTCCACAGATTAGGAGATGGTGCATAAGTTTTTAGCATTTTTGTTCTGCATGATGTTACTCTGGTTGCTATGGATTTATTTATCAATTGTCATTTTTTGTTTGTAGATCACTGTTGTCATTTGAGCTTACATATTGTCACTTTGTCATTTGGAGACAATGAGTGGAGCTGTGGATGCTAGAAAATGGAGTGCTAAGTGAAGAAATCTGAACACTTTTGACAAGGTCTTCTGCTTCAATTGAATAGGGGTGTGACAGCAGTGGAGACAGCCAGATATATCTGTGCCATGTGTAGAGAGAATGCCATTGGACAAAGCATGGCAAGAAAATGGTTCTCTCATTATAAGGAGGATCGTTTTGACATCAATGACTCTCCACATTCAGGAAGACCTTTGGGGTTTGAAGAAGATAGTATAAACACATTAATCCACAGCTATCCACATAAGTGTACTCAAGAACTGAAAAATGGGATGATCTGTGATCATTCCTGAGTCATTTGAAATTTGCATGCAGTTCAAGAATCACTTGTATGGGTGCTGCATGCTCTAAACAAAATCACAAAAATCAGTAGGTGGCCATATATGCATCTCTTGCTCGTCATCAATTGGCTTGTGAACAACACCGACCATTCATATCCTGTATTGTCACTGGTGTCTTTATGCTAATGTAAGGGAAATTAAGGAATGGCTGACCACAAACAGTAACAGTACCCTATACAAAGACCTGCGCATTTCCACCAAGGATAATGTTATGCACCTGGCGGAACAGTGACAGTGCGATGTACTAAAAATTGCTTCCCCAAGGGCTGACCATAACTGCTGACATTTACTGTCAACAACTGAAATGTCTTGCAGATGCAATCTAGGGATGATGACCAGGAAGGCTGCATAAAGAAATGCTACTTCATGATAATGTCTGCCCTTATTCTGTTAGACTGACAAGGAACAGTACACAGGATTCGGACTGGGAAGTCATTCCACACTCACCATATTCGCCCGATCTTGAACCACAGATTTTCAAGTTTTCGGTTTTCTACTGAACAACCTTCAAGGAGCTTCCTTTCTGGATGAAAATCTACTCAGAATGTGGATTGATGAGATGTTCATCTCAAAATCACATGATTTATACAGTCACAGAAATGAAAAGATACCCTGGTATTGGCTGACTGTCGTAAATAGGGAAGGATAATATATCAAACAATGTAAAATCCTTTCCTTTCCTAATATTCAAAGAGAATATTATTATTGATGACTAAAATCTCAGTTATATGTATCTCTTGGGTTTATTAAATGTATGGAAAAATGCTATGAACATATCTACTAACACAATATATTTGAAAACAATATTTCCAGGGGTATATTGTCAAGGAGTTTTGTAGCTGTATATTTTGCCCTTTTTTGCACTAAAGTTAGAGTCATTAAAGAGTAATGAAGATACTTTTCTTTCTAGTATTGTAGTTGTGAATCAGTATGTTACTCTCATGCTCAGATTGTTGACAACAAATTTCAAAAGTAAATAGATGTACTGTGTGCCTGTGGTTAATAATCCCAACCACTTAAAGAGATGCCTGTAAGACATATGTGGAATAACACCATACCTACTTCTAATTACTTTCTTTCACGCGATGAATATTTTCTACAAGTGAGGAGTTGATGACACTTTATGTACATATATGTAGGTTGGAACTTAAATAGGGGCAACACTGCAGTGGAGACACTATGCAATGGAATCTACTATTGTCACTGATTGCACACGTTGTTGACAAAACTACTGTACTCCTGAGCAAATGGACTCACCAATCCCATGCCACCAGCATGTGCACAATCGAGCGAAACACAGTCACTTGTGAGCGAGTAGTCTAATGTAACGGTGTCACTATTTTTTCGAAACAGGAACAACGGAACTGTATCAAGATTGAACATGCCAGAGTTTGTACAGCACGACATTGTCATCAAGGTCTTCAAGAGGCATGCGGGGAATCGACATTGCCGTACAGAACAGTGGCACATTAAGTAAAAGCCTTCAACAAAGGTCAGCAAACTGTGGCAGACACACATCGGGCAGGTCATCCTAGCATCTCTGAAGAACAAGTGCATGCTGTTGCTGTGTTAGTGGACAGTGATCGATGCCATATGATTTGTGAGCTTGCCCACAAAACCGGTTTAGCACATATGACTGTGCTTCACGTCCTGAAGGAATGCCTGGGCATGCGAAAAATTGCATCATGATGGGTTCTGCATGACTTGATGGAAATGCAGAAATGGATGCGTTACAACACTGCTCAGATGGACTTGGAGCACTATGAGCACAAAGGAGAGGCCTTCTTATGCCATATCATAACATTGGATGAGACATGGGCCATATTGTAAGAGCCAAAACGGAAGAGCCAATCCAACAAATGGTGTCATTATGGGTCGCCGTGAAAGTCGAAAGTGCATCAGAGCCCCAATATGGTGGAAGTTATGGTGATTCTCATGTATGACTGTGGTGGTGGTATCCTAACACCTTACATTCCTCCACTGCAGACAGTCGATGCACAGTATTACTGTGTTTTTGGAGCATCACCTGTAACCAGCTTTGTAAAAGAAGTGGCGAAACTTTCTGTGCAACCCACCCATCATTTTGCACAACAATGCGTGGGTGCATGCAGCGCGAGCTATGACTGCTCTGTTCAGTTGATGGGACTGGGAAGTACTGTACCATCCACCATACTCCCCAGACTTAAGACCTTGTGACTTTGTGGCATTCGCTTCAGAACTGTTCCAGGGATTCGGCAAGCAGTAGACCGCTCGATTCACACCATCAACAGAACAGGCTCAGCTAACAGTATACTACACCTTCCACATCACTGGCAATGGGCTCTACACAATGCTGGTGACTACTTTGAAGGACAGTAACAGGTGCAAAGATGTAACTCTTTTGTATCGGTTGTGAATAAATAGTTCCCACTATTTAAGTTCCAACCCTTGTATGTTCAAATTTTTTCAGAACACTGCGGGAGGGATGTTTTCCCATATGACTCACTTTGCAAAAAGACATTAGGTGAAGCTCTTCAATGTCTGCTGAGAAGTGACTAAGACTGGTCATGTACACAAGTGATGACCATCAGTTACTAGTTGCCAGTAGCCACCACCATGATCAATATTTGGGAATTTTGCACATATGCATGAAGTGTTATGAGTGTTGTAACATCAACTTACCACCACACATCACAGGTTAAGTAACACACATTACAGTATTCCAATAAAAATCCATCAGCTATAGTTCCATTTTTCTCAACATAATAACTAACAGCCATGAAACACAAACCTGAGATAATAATCAACAAAATGAGAATTTATTTCTTTTTATTTTTTATTTTTGTGTGCAACAGAATATATTTTGCCAAGGACAGGTGTAATAAATCTATTTACAGTCTGAAACAGTTATTTTGTGGAAATAAAATGATTTTAATGTTCTCTATTTAGGTTCCTGCATCTGGCACAAATAGTCCTTTATTGTTATTAATTTCAGATGCTGGACTCTAAATTTTTTCATAGTCACTATTGTGGTTAATATAAATTAGCTATGTAGCATGGGATTTAGTAAAACCATTAGCACATAAATGGTGTTGCATATAGGGCCAATAAATTGATCACAGCAAACTCCTGTGAACTCTATAAAGAAATGCCCTAACTCATTGACGCTACTGCCTTGCCTCACTATATTTCTTCATCCACTCATTCTGATATGAAACAATGAGTTTGTTCATGAAACATCAGTAAATCCTCAGACACTTGCTTCAACATATCAGAGAGTACTGCCATTCTATGATAAAAACATACCCACCAACAGGCGCCATCGAAGGTAATAGAAACAGATGTAGAAATGCTTTTGTAAGAGCAAGAGTACGAGCAAGAGAGAAGAGGGCATAGGTATCAGACTGACCTGTATTCGTGTCGGGCGAGGTAGCGCACGTACTTCTCTGGGGGATCATCCTTGGCACCGTTGCAGAGAGATACGGACCGCACCGTCGTGTGGGACACCTGCGTGGCAGGCATGGTGAACTCCACATAGCAGTACTCTGCCAGCTGCTCTGGGATCTGGTCATACGATGTCAGCCCCAAACGGCACACGAACGAGTGTGTCGTGTATGCACCTAAATGTGAAAAAGAGGAGTTGCGTAATGTAATTCACAGCACCTAAACTTCAATTTTCTTAGCACAATACACCAGCATTTGCAATTACTAGTCACAATAGAAACTAAACTAGCAAATGTTTGAAGTATGTTACTGTGAATATGATCTTAAACCTCATAATACATCCTAGTAAATGAAAAATACAAAAGTGTAAGTCTGACATTTTCAAGTCACGTTGAATAATTTCTGCATGATACATTTCATTCAATAAAATTTTAAATTTTGGATATGCTAACACTTTATTCCATCCTCTTCATGAGTAAATACTTTCCCAAAACAAGATATCTGCAGTTTAACAACTTTTTGACAGTTTAGACTGTGTACCGGGCTAGACTAAGTGCCATCTCTTCTTTTCATTGATCAAATGGTCAGTTAATACACTCACACATTACTTCAATCTGCATTTGAAAGACAAGGACTTTAACACAGTTTCTGATGAAACTCGTGACAAGCAATTATGTCTTCATTATTCTGAATACCTTGTTCCAACAATATGTTTACCAAATTTTTAGTAGCAAATTGTAAACTACCTCCATGATGCTGCAGTAAGTTTTGTCATTGTCTGCCGATGCAGAGAGGCTATGCTTGTTTTCAGATTCTTGTATAATACCTGTCTGCTGTTGTATGGAACACAACAGGGTCTGGTCAGTTGTATTAAGTCATACGGTAGGCCTACAAGAACAGGAAGCAGCAATATACAATAGGCTATTTTCTTCTGTTAAAAATATGGTTCAGCTGTTGTTACTCTGATTGAATATATCATTCAAATAGGATTCACAGTCAATATTCTCACAAAATATATGTTAATTTTATGTAATTAAAGTTTAAAAGTAATTAAATATCAAGACTTTGTCACATGATCAACAACACACTTTTACTGGCTGATTCTCTGTTGATATCACAGACTAGCAATCAGACGAAAGCTGTACTTGTGTTATATGAGTGTTATCAGAGGCTACAAGGTTTTTACATGCTTTGTCTGCAAACAGTTTAGATATTTAGTGATGGAAAGTGCAATTAATGCTTTTAAATAACAATTGAAAGGAATTTTGTGAACACATAGTGGAAGCCTTGCGAAAGTTGATGCATTTATGGTCCATCCATTTAGAGCAGCGGTGGACATTCTTTTCCCTGTGCTCCATGCAGTATCATTCAACTCACTCTAAACTAAGGACTTGAACTTCTGTAAATGGGTCAATATATTATAACCAAATTGTAGACTATCAATCATGAGTTACAACCCAAAGCATCATAAAATTATTCTTAGCAAATCTTAGTGCCGATTCCCTGTATAGAAGACACTCAGCACAGACAGTGCTCTGACAAAGCACTCAGTGGTGCAACGGATATTGCAGATGACTGGATAATGTCATCACATGTTCAAGTCCTGGAAAGGTCATATATTTTTAAATGTTTTACACAAAATAGGAAAATAGCATTAGCAAGAACAGAGTGTAGCAGTTTATTTGATGTCGGGATGTATTACATGTAGCTTTACATTAATCATAGTCTGAGAAACAGACAATAGAGGAAAAATACATTTACTTTGCAAATTCACTTTTTTGGAGAGCATGGCTAGTAGTGAAGGTATCACCACACGCCCACACAAGCTGTCAGATGACGAGGTTTTCTAAAAAAAAAAAAAAAAAAAAAAAAAAAAAAAAAAAAAAAAAAAAAAAAAAAAAAAAAAAAAAAAAAAAAGAGTCAAAAGTGTGTAGTCACATTAACAAGAGAACTTCTTTTTGAATGTGATGTATGTGAACAGCTATTGCAAATGCAAGCATATGTAAACAGCAAGGAAAACACAATAATACTCCATTTATGAAGGTTCATAATTTTGATTTGATTTGTGGAGTCATTATACAAATAAGTTAAAACATTCATTCAGGTTGAATTCAAACCAGGATCTATGGACATTGTGTTACAAAATTCAATGGTCTACCACTCTAATACCTGGGTCAAATGACAATTTTCACTAAGAGTTTAATGTCACTGAATGACGCTATCCTTCCTTGTAACAGTGGGAAGCATATCTCAGAGGTAAATTAATGTCAATCACATGGAGCATTTTAGTGGGCTTTGAAACTATTTGAATTTCATTTCTATTTTTATAGCAGAGTACTGAAATTAAAGAGGAAAAGAGCTTGTAAGGAGCATAAAGTGACACTACAATCATTTAAGACGATTTCAAGAAGCAGTCAACTACCCAATATCAATAGAAGTGAAGAGGTCAGTAGAAAGGGGAAAACGAAATTAAACTCCATGGACAGAGGGGGTATGTGATGTTACTTCATATTAAAAAAATCGAGTCAAATTTACAAAGAATTTGGCAGCATAAGTCCACCTACCAGCATGTCATTGCACACTCACTGATTTGAATGCACAAACTGACTCAGGAGGGAAGGATATCACAAAGCCACTGATTCCTCTCCCGAGACAAGCTGGTGCACAACTCTCGCAACTGGTCCTCGATACCATGAATACTATCTCTGACAGGGAGGTGACATCTGAGCTGGCCCCACACAGGTTGCATCAGGGACAGATCTAAGAATTTTGCTGGCTACAGGAGTACTTCTACCTCATGCAGATCATTCAGACACACGTGCCATTTGCGGACGAGCACTGTCCTGTTGAAAAATACTGTCGTGTGACAGGTAACACATTAGGACATTGGGTGCCTGTGATGGGATCATCCTTGACCTAGTCATCTCACTGCTTCCCCACACCACAACACTGGGAGTAACACTGCTGTAGCTCACCAAAATATTGGAAAAATGGGACCTTTCCCTAGGTCACTGCCATAATCACCAGAAAAGGTCACCTAGGGTAGTGAAGAACTGTGGTTAATTGCTAAAGATGATGCAATGTCATTCCTCAGTAGTAGGTGCCTCTACAACAAAAGCAACAATTTGTGTTATGGTGTTCATGGCAGCTTGCACATGGGACAGAAATTCCCTATTCAGTGTGCTACTAGTCACTGACCTATAGTGCAGGACAACACAGAATGTCACAGGAAGTCCTTTACTTGTTCTCAGATCGTGTAAGAGTTATAATGTGCCTGTTACACAATACAGTGATCCCCCTTTTGTGGCTGTTACATGTAGTTGACCAGAATAAAAGTATGATGTGATCAGCTGGCCAAAGGGAGTCCCCTAATGAGGCCACTTTAAAACTCTTTCAGGTGCCAATAATGATGTTTCACACAAGTACACAGCACCTTTGTGTGCACTTTACAGCAATCAGTCAACATCTTTAGCTGTTCACACCTCTTACATTCCCTACCAGGTCTGGCAACAACATTGAAAATTACCACCACTTAATGCACTCTGCAGGGCATTCTACCTGGTACAAATAACTGCAACTCCAATTACCTACATAACCACCAATGGTATGTACATTACAAAGCTACACTGACATCAGACCATATGCTCTGGGTGCTTCACTTTTTTTGGTCAGGCACTGTACATATAAGCAGCCCAAGTGATGGCAAGTAAAAAAGACTGCCATTTAATATCCTTTTCTCCACCACACTAAAATGGCTTAAAATGTTTTGATTTCGAAAACACAGCCTGACATTATCAGGAATCAAAAACAGGGAATTAGAGGCTGTCCACAGCTTGAACAGGACCTCATTACTGTTCTAAAATGTTAAAGTCATACAAATGAGGCAATAATTTGGAAGCAAATGAGAAAGGGTTGCTGCATATTTCACATTTTATTCAGTTTGTATAATGATAAAGAGAGAAACAGAGGGGGTATTTGGAATGGGAATTAAATTCATGGAGAGGAAAAAAAAAGCAGAAACTTTAAGCTTCGCCAACTATAGTGTTCTGTCAGGTGGCAAAAGATTTGGAAAACCCGTCGAAGAGAATGGGTAGTGCCTTGAAAAAAGTTATGAGATGAAGATTAATAGAAGTAAAACACAAGTTATTGAGTGTAGTACAATTAAATCAAGTACTGCTTGACACCAGTATGACATTAGGTGATGTTCATATTAGGAAATTAGATTCTGATAGAGGTAGGTGTGTTTTGGAATTTGGGTAACAAATTAACTATTGATGATAGAAGTAAAGATGATATAGCACATGGACTAGCAATAGCAAAAAAATTTTCCTGAAAAGATAGATGTTGACACCAAATATAAACTTAAGTGTTGGAAAAACTGTGCTGAAATTATTTATTTAGGGCAAAGCCTTGTATGTGAGATACACATGGACAACAAATGATACAGGTAAGATGAGAACAGAAGACGCTTAAAATACTGTGCTACAGAAGAATGTTGAAGATAGATGGACAGATGCACTAACTAATGAAGAGTTACTGAATTAAATTGTGGAGGGGGGAGGATTTATGGCATCATTCGGCTAAAAGAAGGGATAGATTGATGAAACACATTCGGAGACATAAAAAGGTGTAAAAATTATAGAGTAAGATGAAGCAGGTTGACTGAATGTCAGTTGCAGGAGTTATGCAGAGATGAAGAAACTTGTGGAGGATAGAATAGCTGAGAGTGTTTCCATCCCGTCAGTCTTAAGGAAGGAAAATTAGGGTTTAATGTCTTATTGATCATGCTTTCACTGGACAATACACACACAAGCTTGAACTGGGAAAGGAAAATGGCCACACTCTCTCAAAGTAACCATCCAGTAATTTAGATTATGCAATTTATGGGCATCACAGGTAACTTGAATCTGTATTGCCAGACATGGGTTTCGATTGCCAGACATGGGTTTCAATTGTCATCCTCTGCTAGTCCAGTTTCTTACTCCACACCATATTGCATGGTAATTGAGTCTTAAGATTTATGATGATAATGGCACTACATTCAAGCTGAGAGCCTCTGTGTGAGATGGACTCTCAGACACACTCACCCTGACCCTCCTTGGGCAGGCGCGCCATTCTCCACACGATGGAGCGGTGCTGGTGCTCATATTTGGCTTGTCCCGACGTTACCTCTATCAGTGATGGTTCCAGCGTCTCCATGGCTCCCAAGATTCGCTCAATGCCTTTCACCTTGCCTGTCCTGCAACACACACATTGTAAAGTATCAGGGAATAGCCTGAATTTCTAATATGAAGAGACTTATACCAAATATAAATTGTACCACAAGATACAGTTTTGTATTAGTAGTTGGCAATACATGTTTACAGCCAAACTGCATGACATTTCAGTTATTAGAGAAGTAGCTCTGTGTGAACTTGTCATCAATGTGGTAGTGTGAGTAACCCTTTCAATTATGACTTGGCGTAATGCGTAATATAGTGTTTTTATAGCAAAGTTCATCATCTTATAATTTCATTTGGAACAAACAGCTACAATAGGAAGAAAAGAACTAATTTACATGGAGTTAGTAATGGTTTTCTGAGAATATGTTATTAAATAAAAACAGGGCTATTTTTAAAAAAGGAACAGCTTTCAAACATTTATTGCTTCCAAACTACAGAAGATAGAAACACAATTCCAACATTCCTGGAAAGAGGAAAGTTCAAATGTTTATGCTTTCAATGTGAGAACCATGTGCTGCATGACAAATATCAAAATGGTGGCTAATTTCTTTCCACACACGAAATAGCTGATCTCTCGTTATCAAATTCACAGCTTCAACAATCCAATGTTGCAGACTTTCAAGAGCGTCAGGCATAGGGGGGGATAAAAATGCAGACTTTTATGTAACCCCACAGACGAAAGTCACAAGGTGTGGGGTGTGGGTGTTAGATTGGAAGAGGAGGAGCAGAAAATGAACTTCATCACCAGTGTCCTCCCAGGTCTCCAGACCTCACACCTTGAGACTTTATTTGTGGGATTATGTTAAAGAGCACATTTTTATCCCCCAAATGCCTGACACTCTTGAAAGTCTGAGACATTGCATTGTTGAAGCTGTGAATTTGATAACAAGAGACCAGCTGCTTCATGTGTGGTAGGAAATGAGCCATCATTTTGATATTTGTCATGTAACACATAGTGCTAACCTTGAATGCATAAACATTTGAACTTTTCTCTGTCCAAGAATGTTGGGACACTGTTTCCACCTTTTGTACTTTGGAAGCAATAAATGTTTGAAATCTATTCCTTCTTTTTGATAGCCCTTTATTTCCAATGCACTAAACTACTAATTTGTAAAAATTAAATTTAAACATGTTTATATAGAAATTTATTACTGAAGTCTTATTTTTCACTTTGGTGTATACAACACTACAATTTATCTGATCCACAACACTTAGTTTAAGAAAAAGTAAGTAAACACTGTTATGCAAACACACTGGTATTTCATAAACTTTCTGTGTTAAAGGGAAAGTTAATTTAGAAAACAAAAACTGTACTTTTATCAATATAATAGAGGGAAACATTCCACGCGGGAATAATATATTTAAAATAATATAAAACTGTACTTTTGTTACATTTAAATTATAAATTCAGTTTATACCAACACTCACTGAAGTTCAATTTTCAAAGTAAAAGTGTCAATAATTTGAGAAGTTTGTCCTCAAAATTTCGCTTATAGCAACAGTCTGTATAAAGAATTAAGGCATGACAGCTGGAGGTAAGTTGTTACGTAACTGCCAGGTACCTGAACTATGTCATTTGTCTCTTATTACACAGATGCAAGAAGAGTAATTTGTATGACTCTTTCATAGCTTTTCAGATGAAAAGACTAGGTGTCATTTTGTTTGTGATGAATTCTTGTAATATTTTCTGTGGATTGTTTTTTAGAAAACGCGTCGAGAATAATTACAACGAATGAATTTCTTGGAAATTATTGTTTTAATAGGTACGTACTCCAACTCAGGACTACTGGACAATGAAATTTCAGTAGCACCTACAAATGGCATTAGACTCACCAGTACAGAAGTTCTAAGTACCAGTACTAAAATTAAATATTGTAACTAACTTTCAGTTGCCACAAAGGCATAGCACACTCAGACAGTTGCAACTGAGCCTCAAATAACACTAAAAAGTGATCATGCATTGTTAAGATATATGAAATCATATGTAGGTTATCCAAAAGTAAACATTACAGTATATATAATGCAAGAGGTTATGTGGAAATAACAAATATTCCAGATCAGCAAACCAGCTGTTTTGCAGTTACACAAGATGTACAGAATACAAACCAAGTTAAAACACTATTTTGCCACTACCAGAATATATATAAGTGTCATCAAGTATGAGCATACAGAATGGCTACAGGTGGAATTCTGATACTGCTGACAGGCATATTTAAAAGCAGAAAAAGTAATGCCTAACTTTCAAAACTGTCAGTTCTTTCCCCAGATATGAAAAATAAAGTCTGAAGGAAGATCAGTAAAGAAGGGAAGGTAACACACACCCCAGGTTGATAGGGTCTCAGGGTTATTATTATTATTATTATTCTCTCTCTCCCTTCTCCTTACCCTGTCCCTCCTCTGAGGAAAGAACTATCAGTTTCAAGACATAGGAGTTGGTCCTTTTATTTGAAATGTAACAAGGGGGAGTTACTTGTTTTGGTACCATTCTACTAATTAGATTTTTTCCCCTTTTTATCGTAAAATGTACTGGCAGTTACATTCCATTTCTACGTAAAATATTGAAATAATTATTTAGCCCATATTTCACTCAGTCTTATTATTCAAGGACTCGTGTAAGCTATGCTGAGTCAAATGATTCATTTGAATGAGGATTTGGTTACTGAATACATTATCATGGCAGCTCATCATAAAAATGTTGCAATCTAATAGTGGTTTATTTGTTAAAAGATGCAGCTCACTATATAGCCCTAAGTAAGAATTTATTTGTAACTTAAGTTCTGACTTACCTGAAAATACTTCTATTATTTGAGTCTTCTTCAAGCATTTAATTCTCAGATCTGACAAACTTTTGTTGCCGTAATCATTCTGACTCGGGTAGTATGTTTTATTATCCAAATCATTCACTATTTAAGGAATTGAACTGACATGGTACTAACAGTTCACTAAATGTTACTACTTTTATAGTTGTTTTTTAGGCAGCTAAACAAAATTACTGTTGAGTTTAGTAGAACGAGATCACTACCAAATATGACTCTCATATTATTATAAAGTAGGATGTAATAACTGATTTTTTAAATTAACAATAGTCTGCCTTGGCTAAACAATTCATTTCTGGAAACTGCCTGGTTACCATCTCAATATAAGGGTCTGTCACTAGCTATTGTCTGTTTCAAATCTCAATATAAAAGTTCAGCTATGTGAAAGTCCATGTATAGCTACCATGTCCTTCAGGACCTGCTCAGCTATTGAGATGGTTCAAATGGCTCTGAGCACTATGGGACTTAACAGTTGAGGTCATCAGTCCCCTAGACTTAGAACTACTTAAACCTAACTAACCTAAGGACATCACACACAGATGCCCGAGGCAGGATTCAAACCTGCGACCGTAGCAGTCGCGCTGTTCCGGACTGAAGCACCAAGAACTGCTCAGCCACTGCAGCCGGCGAGAACTCAGCTATTCCATTTTCACTGTAAGGTTATCGAAATATTTGTGACTCACCTCCTGTGGGCCGACTTGACAGAACCATACCGGAAGTGCTTCTCAACACGGAACAGGTAGATCCAGCACTCTGGGATGGGGAAGCGCACCATGATGTCTTCACATGGAATCTGGCCCAATTTACGGCTCGAGAAGCCAGGAACCAGAATCTCTGACTTTATCTCAACCTATAGATTGGCACAGAAAAGCACAGACATCAATAATTTATGATCTGCACAGCATTGCATCTTGGACTGTGTACTCTGAGGAATCAAGAAAAAGAAAAGAATGTAAGCATTTGAAATGTGGTGTTACAGAAGGATGCTAAAAAGTAAGTAGACTGACAAGACAAGAAATGAGATGTTCTCAGAAGAATCAACTGAGGAAGGAGTATGTGAGAAATACTGACTGGAAGAACAGGCAGGATGTCAGGACATATGTTAAGCCATCATGGAATAACTTTCATAGTGCAGCACAGAGCCTTAAAAAGCAAAACATTGTAGGAGGAGATAGACTGCAATCTTTTGACCACCCAAAACAACTTTCTGTCCAGAGACAAAATAAAATGCATTCAGCAATTACGTTATCAGTGCCCATATAAAAATTAGTAGAAACAAACGTTGTTAGAACATAGAAAATGTGATGAGTGAAATAAGAAGCATTGTGAAATAAAGTTGCGTTCACTCTCTCCCAATCTCTCTCACCCATGCAACCACACTACCCTACATCCTGTTAGATAGTTTTAAAATAGTTATTCATTCTAAAACTGTCAGTTAAGACACAAGTGAGACAAAAGAAAAGTAAAATATAGTCACAGAAAAAGTATAAATAAAATAACGTTTAGCTACCAGTAGGACACAGCCAGCCCAGTTGCCTTTCTTTCAACATGTTTTGTTACGAGCATATGAGCACAACCCAATATTTTTTTTTATTTGATAGTCAACATGCTCTTCTCAAAACATGTGGAGAAATATATCAATGTACCATTCACACAAACAAGGTGTCGTTAAAAATGTAACACAAAACTAACTGACTGTTCTACACTATAAAGCTCAGGTACTGTGAGAAATGTAACTCATACAGTTACCAGAGCTGACAGTAAATAGATGGAAACACACGGAAAATGTGTACTGATCATTCAGTCAACTGTCTCCTATTGAAGGCTGGTTGAGTACAATGTACACCAATAAAGAGAGAGTAGTAATGCTCCTTGTCTGGGGTAGTCAAGATAAACTGAATTGAAGACGTGCTGCGTTTCATATCTGCAAGCTACAATAACAGACAAACACAAAATACACAATATCAGTAAAGCAGACCCACTACTGTAATTCTACACAAGAATGCAGAGATGAATTAAAATAACTTAAATGTTATTACTTCTTTATTTTCCATCTCAGTGCACTGACAATTTGTGTTATCGGTGACTAGTTTCAGATGTGTTTGTTCATTACCAAACCATTAGCGTGGCAGTTACAAAATGTTTAATAAAATAAAATTTTTACATTTTGGAATACTCACAACCACTCAACTCTGAACGTCCTGTGTCCTAAATGACAGTTCTATAAACTGAGTCACCCATCGTCAGTCCACTAACAGATGACTGTGTTGTGGATACTTTTGCCAATGCAAATGATTGAAATGGCTTGGTACACAGAGTAAAAGGTAGTCATGGAGGAACTCACCTTGTTTCCAGTGACACATATGACGGCCTTGACTTGTAGAGGCAGTTCCCTGTTTCGTGGAGGTCGCACCCGGAACCTCATCAGCTCGATGTAGCATGCGTCAGGAGGTTTAAACCTGTGGGGGTTGGTTAGTGTGTTATATAGCATGCGTTAGTTAGCACAAGCACTATTAAGTAACAAAGTGGTGCCTTCCTGTGAATGAATCTAAAAGATAGCAATCAATATTTAGAAATGAAGGAAATTTGAAGCGTAAGCAATTTGTGTTCTATGATTGTCTGAGGGAACTGTTGTTCCTGTTGTGCATGTAATGAATGAAAAAATTGTACTGTTCATTGTCAAAGTACAGTCTGCCCATTACATATGTTGCTCTGTTAGAAATGAATGCTGAGTTGAGTAAAAATCTTACTGTCTAGGTCACTAAAACTGAACAGTTAATCCTTTACAGAAAGACAAGCGAAGAAAGTATCCTGAAAAACTTCTGTAGGTATTTAAGGAAACCACAGAAAATGTCAATCATTATGAAGATCTGAACCCTCTATCTCCCAAACCACTGCACAGCCTTCCTTGACTCGACTGCCTAGGAAATGCTGCACATAAACTTGACTGTACATGTGAACATTGACTTCTTGTGCCTTAGTAATCATTCTTGCTGTTGCCTTCCTTACAGTATTCCACACAATTTTCAAAAGTCTGCTTGAAATATGATTAGGGGTGAATGTCCCATTGATGAAAAGATGATTACAGACAGTCTCATAAGAGATTAGGGCGTACTTTTGCATTTACTGGCTTGGAAAAACCATAAGAAACTTAAATAAGAATGGTGACACAGGGATTTGAAACTTGGTTCTCCTGGGTGTGACTCCAGTACCTTAACAACTAAGCCACCATAGTCACACATAATTTCAGTGGTGCAAAAGAAGGTATGACAAGAGATGAAGATGGTGGTGTAGTGATCATAATGCAAGTAGAGTGATTATGATGATGATTTGGTGATCACTACAAAGATTTGGTGTTAGTATAATGATCATGTGACAAGCAAGAGAAGTTACAGAAACTGCCATCAAACATTGAAGAAAAATTTATTGCAATGAGACTTGTAATGTGTTTGAATGTGTTATTCACATAACTATGTGGTTTGTTGAATCTTTTAATTCTGAACAGAATAGTGTACCTCCATAAATAACTGTTATTGCTGCCTGCTTGGGCCACATCTTTTGCATCTCACCAGATGGTTTACAGCTACCAGTTCCTAGCATGCACATCTTCCACTGTGAAACTCCGATCAGCCTCACATCCTCTGGCTCGAAGCATTTCATACAAGGGCCTGTTCCACATCTGATTTTCTTGCCTAACGTCAGAGTATGTCCAAGCCCACTAACACCTATGCTGCCCTGTGTGCTCTGACTGGCAGTCATCTCAAAGCTTTATATTAGCTCTACTGTTTGCTCCTCATATGCTCCCCAGAACCTATATGTTGGCCATTCTTTGTTATTTTTCCCCAATTCACACCCATAGAGGAAAACTGTTTAGAGATTTCTGTTAATATCTGGAATCTGACACTGCAATGACATGTATGAGGCTTTTAGACATGTCTTAGTTGTCTGAAGTTGTCTTTTAACTTTCAGATATGTCACTAAACATCTACTATGGTTCTATTTTCTATGACATCTGTTGAGGTAACAGTACCCTTTCTCTAGTCTTCTTCTCCAGCTTAAGTTTCTTAGGTGATGCAGTATTGATTAGGATTTCTACTGATGTTAATTTGTTCTGCACAAGTAGTTTCCCATTTTGTGCACTCAAACATACCTGATATCTCTCTCGAGCTGTGGATGAGCAGTTGCAGATCATATTCAAGATGACAAGTGAAGCCCTTGTGCATCTTCACAGCAATGTCAAGCACCATCAGGAATAATATAAGTGATAGTAAATACCTTTAATTTACTGCCAGTTCCACACTGGTGATGTACAAGTGGTTCTTCAGTGTAATAATATTTTCCAGTATCCCAAAAGTGTTCATAAAACAAAGCCATATGTTGAAGACTATGAAGTCTAAAGCTTTCTCAAAATCCACAGACACTAAGTATGGAAATGTTTGAAATTCTAAACTGTCTGATGGTATTTCAGAGAGTAGTGATGTGGGCTACACAAGATATTACTTTTAGCAATCCATCTGATACGGCTGAATTTACAAATTATGAGTATTTTTGAACTGCAGAAAATTTTCTGTTTTATCACAAGAAGTAACATTGTTGCCATCAATATGCTGTGATAAAGCCATTTAAGGAAAAATGTATCCAGATTAAATTGAGCAGTCAGACATTGGGCACTCATAATCTAAGAAAGTAGTTTACTGGTCAAATATTTTTTGTCATAATGCTAGGTAAAAGTGCAGTTAATAATAAAACTCTGAAATAAACAAAATAGCTGGAATGGCTACTAAAACAAGCATGTTCCATGCTCACCAAATTATTTAGTGCTTATTCACATGACATAGCCATTAAAAAAATGTTAGTCTGATTAATGCATGCTGTTAGTTGTTAGTCCATAATCATGGAAAGTTTGATGGATTATCTATAATCAAACCAAAGAAAACAAAGTAATATAATACCTCATTTATTAACATAAATATTTTTTGCTGAAGGTACATTCTGTCTTCACAAAGAGAGTTACAAATGTGAGATTACAGCAGTCTTTCTTTTAAAAAGGAGAAGTATGCCTGGCACTGCACATTTAAAAATACTTTACCCACCTGTAAATCAGTGACTACCAACACATACCTTCTGTAAGAGCTACTTTCAGATACTAATTTATTCCCTGTTAAAATTTACTCAAATGTATGCATATCTAACATTATGTCACTCTATGAACTACATTCTCACGCAACACCAAGAAATATACAAGTCATTATAGACATTAAGGAGGTCTTTCCAGTCTTGAATGATATTAGTTGAACGTTTTTGCAACTAGCTGAAATGTAAACTGCCTGTAAGAAGGATATTTTCACTTTTCTTGTGAATGTGTTTCTCTATGTCTGAAGGTAACATCTACACTCACAACAATGTTTTCTTTTTTTTTGTCATTTGTATCTTTTCTGTTATCCTCATTATCAGTACAAACATATTTGCAAATCAGTACAAACATATTTCCACAATGAAATTTTTGTACAACAGTTGTCTGTTTCCTTCATGCAAAGAGATTTGCTTATACTATTTAAGTCTCATTGATACACAGTATTTCATGTAATGTCTATACCTTTAATTGAAACACTTAAAGAGTTCTGAAAATAAATTATGTAACTTCTATGTAAAGAACAAATATGAGCCAAAAATAAAGCCTTATAGGATACTGTCTATTTCTCTGTAATCTGAGTATCACTATTAACTTCTGTCCAGAGTAGCTTTGTGCTGAAACTGTGCTCCTACAAACTACTTTTTCTTCAGATTACACTAATATCACTTCTTAAAATTAATGGGAAAAACTGTGACATATCTGAAAGTGGTGTTTACTTATGTAAGTCTGTCACCCTATGCCAGAATAGTATATAACAGATATGTGGATTGCATTATTGAAATTTTGCATTTGTAGCACAATACGATTGGTTTCAAAAGTCCATGCATCTAGTGCAACAACAGCAACAACAGTGCTTAGGCAATGCCAAAAGTGCCAAATCAAACCATGCTCCCAATAAAATATATCCCTCCATTTGTAACATCAAATTTGATGGCACTCGACAGCTGCTTCGAAATGAACTGTTCCCCTCAGCCAAGCAGCTTATCCCATACAGTATTTATTGTATTTTAAGCTACAATTATCATTATGTACTCACTCTCTACATTCAATTCTTGTTTCTGACACCTCATTCTACTTCAGGATGGAGACAAGGGCCTCACTGGTCTTTGTTACACACAATACTGCAGCAAATAAATAGGACTTCATTTGATAACATCTTCAACAGTTGGGTTCACACATGATAAATATGATGGATGATATACTCAAAATGTTGAGATATTGCTATGAACTGCTGCAGCTAGATTACTGAACATCTTTTATCTGTGTTATATACAGAATATCCAATGAAGGAATCCCTGATTTCAAAATTAAATATCTTGTAAACTAATACTGATAGAGGAGTGCAACATATGGTATATTTATTGTAAAAGCTGTAAGAATTTTATACAGAAGTTACAAAAGAAGTTTCGAAAAGCCGCTAACAGATGACACTATAGTCACAGCTCAGAGTGATCAGTTCCACTATTGAAACATGTAAGGAGTTAGTGTACTGAAAGAAGAGGTTGAACACATGCATTCCATTGAACAACGTATTTTTTCAGGTATGGGAAAACTGCAGGTTAGACCACTGCCCCACACAAAAAGGCACAGTTTTCAAACACAATTTAGAGTCCTGATAGGACTCAAAAAGAAGAACAATCATAAGCTCTTCGCCAAATTCCAACAGACAGCATGCTGATTATCAAGTGGGGAATGTTGACCCCAGGAAAACTGTAGTTACTCCTGAAAAAGTCACCATGTTTTCTGAAATTATTCAGCAAAATCCAAGGAACCCAGTCCAAGGAACCCAGTCCAAGGAACCCAGTCCAAGGAACCCAGTCCAAGGAACCCAGTCCAAGGAACCCAGCCCAAGGAACCCAGTCCAAGGAACTCCATTCAAAGAATAGCAGTGGAGGCTGGCTTGCAGCATTCAAGCATGCAGAAAATACTGAGACAGAGTCTACAAGTTTCCATTCAAAATCCAAGGCCACCAAGCCCTATCTATGAGCCCTGTGACAGAAGGCCTCATTTTGCAAACCAGATTCTCATAATGATTGATAATAAATGGCTGTGTTGGTTGCTTTGTATCACAGATGAAGCACATTTTCCCCTGATTGGAGTTGTACGTGGAACTGATGATTCTGGGGTTCTGAAAAATCTCCATTCATTTGAAGTGAAACCAGAATTACTGTTTGGGCATTATTTGCCCTTTTTTCATGTGAGAAATGATCACTAGTGATGGTTACGATGCAATTTTGGGAAAAATTTTTTGCCACACTGCTAGCCAAACCACATCACACCAAACAGGTGTGTCACTTTCTTGGGAACAGAATCATTGCAATGGATTATTTCAAATTTTATAGTGCAGAGATGGACTGACCACCATATCTGCCTGACCTGACCCCTTGTAACTACATTTTTTTAGGGCACACTGAAATACACCGTGTACTGGAATCATCCCTCGATGCTGGATAAACTTAAATTGGTGACCTATGTGGCATCTGAATCCACTTTGTAGACACACAACAGGGTGTGATGGCAAATTGCAAATTTCATTGTTCATTGCACTACCTCCATAATGAGAGTGGTGGACATTTCAAAATGAGTGTGATGTGATTGTGAATATTCCCTTGAGAGGATGAGTTAAATTATGCCCACTCATACTGTCTGAGATGCAAAACATATAGTGCCATGTGTTAGCAGCTTTTCAACCTACTTCAAAAATTCTGTACTGTATAAATTCTTACAGCTTTCACAAAAAACATGGCTTTTGTTGCATTTGTCTGTAAGTTTTTGACATAGTTAATTTTTAAATCAGGGACTCTTTTGCTATACACCCTGTAGATTATGCAAGAGCAGATTATTAAGCCCAAAATAGAAGCAGCTAGAAATTTTGTCCTGCAGTATGACTCTTGGTAAGTTTGTTTAATGTGATGGTGAATGCAATTCTGCTTATGAGAAAGAGTGCATTATGTGTGCCACCCAAAAGTGAATACTTGTCAGTACGACTTGGGTGCACTGGATGAAGAAGATGAAAAGTAGTAGTGATCCTCCTTTGTTTTATTCAGCTATTATCATCACAGATAATTATTTTAGGAACAGTGATGAGCTCTTTTTATTCATTGTTGTTAGCCTGTCTGCATAAACAAATTAAAAAGAAGCAACAAAGATTAACCTGAAAACAACTGCTCTTGCACTTTATCAACATTCCTGATTGCGCATAAGCAAACCATGAACGCTATGCCATCCTGATAAAGGAGTATTTCAAGAGAAATTATCTTTCTACTGTTGAATAATTTATACACAGCAGACATTTGACCACCTGACAGCTGGAGAGAGGGTCTAGCACCCTACGCTGTTCGTAAACTGTATAGGTGAAACTCTTCATTGGAAGCCTGTCTAACTGTGAAAACAGAAAGGTACATGAGAAAACTCTAATTTTGGCTGAGTAAATCTAAAATCAAACCAGATACACAGAAGAGGCAGTTCATATTATTTCAGCACTGACATAGGAGATCAAAAGCACCACCAACAGACTTAGAAGAAACGGGACCACGCTGGGAAAAATGGCTCAGTTCCTAGTACTGTTAACTGAAATTTCTCTTGGTGTCAGCTTATGAAAATTATGTGTTGGAGCATGCAACAGGTTTAACCTTATAGAACTAAGAAGTGGCAGAAATAATAGAACCAAAACCAGAACACTCAAACAATTTTGTAGTGGTCAGCACTAGCAGGGGTACAATATCATACGCTCATTAACAAAACAGCAGTGACCAGAACAAGAATCCAAGGAATGTGCTCTCAAGCACCACTCAACAAAAAAATTGGAAGTAATCCACAGGAAATTAGGAAAAAGGCAGTCTGACACTTTTAATATGGCATGTAGCAAAATTTGGCAAATACACATCAAAATATACATCTTCAACAGGAAGCGTACTAAGAGAGACCATAGCAACTTATAACTTAACCAGGTTTAAATACCTGTATACACACAATAATTATACAGTGCATCAACCATCTTGACCATGACAGAGGAACAAGTTCAGCAGCAAACGGATCAAAATTTGATTGAGGACCTAACAAATCTGGAACCAAACCTGAGAGAAAAAGGATCTACCTAGGAGTATGGACACCTCTCAGCATTCAGGCATAAGATACTTCCATGAGAACCTCCTCCCATCCTGTTCAAGAGTATGTATGTAGCTGTAGATCTTTTATGAAGAAATGCAGCAAAAGGGATCTAGATGGCCCACATGCTTAGAGGGCGTTGTTCATACCTTGAGAAAAGATAATACATTTTTGTAAAATGTTAATGAAGTTTACCAAATTCATCAGTTCACCATCAGAATGGTACATTTTCCAACTTTAACATTTCCATTATGTGAATACTGTCCCACATTTATTCTGGCCCGGACTCACTTGATGATGCGCGACTTCTCGTACTCGTCCTGCTGGACGCAGCTGTGGAACTCAACACCCTCCAGGCGGATCCACTCCTCTGTGATGACGGGGATGATGTCGTGCCGACCCACCACCTCCTTTCCCTGCCGCCAGAGGTCATTCACTCCCAGCTCCACATCTGGCATGCCTGTCACCGACACAACCACCAAATGATTTTCCCTGTATCTGTCATAGAATTTCACTACACAAATGAGCTTGTTAGCAGGCATATAGCATGTGCTGTTGAGCAGAGTAATTTTTGAATTAAATGCCTACGATGCAGTATTCGAGGATAATTTCTTAATTGTCTAAGATTTTACTGTACAGTTGTATGATTTAATCAACTGATGAAAAAACAAGGACAAGTGATATTATTAAGGTGTTCTATAAGTTTTATTAATTTTGTTATTAATGACTACGCATTTTAAAAAGAAGACAAAGTTGAGATTCATGTTCATACAAAAATCATTATTTCAATTTAAAAAAAGGGCACGTAGTAACTATAACTAATTGTTAGGGGGTGGTGGTGTAAAGTGGCCACTCTACAGGAGACCGAGTTTTCACCTAATATTATTATTATTA
This sequence comes from Schistocerca piceifrons, assembly GCF_021461385.2. NCBI lineage: Eukaryota > Metazoa > Arthropoda > Insecta > Orthoptera > Acrididae > Schistocerca > Schistocerca piceifrons. The sequence goes on from NC_060146.1 coordinate 127,647,351, forward strand.
TTATAACTATTATATTATTACTATAAGCTTGCCACTTATACATTTTGAATCTATATAGAATAACGTATCATGCTAAATTTTTAAGTGAAAAAGGAAGTAATATGTAGAATTATATGCATTTTAATGAAGGCTTTTACAGAGAGATCAACAGTGGTGTGTATTAGAACTAGTATGACCACTTCTCAGTGGGCAGGCAGCCGCAGTGTTCTGGATAAAAAACATGTGATAGCCACTTTTCCTGTCCTGGTAACTTTACCCCACAATCTGCTAGAGCATACTTTTTACAACAAGAAAGTATTTTTATAAATTGATGATCTTTAGCAAAGAAATGCTTTTGTTTTACTTTTGAATTTCCTGTCCCCTAGCAGATTCTATTCGAAACTGTGTAAAAGACTTGCACATGGCACATTCTCCTTTTTGACTTCTTCTCGCAATGCACAACAGACATCTAACACCTACAAGGTGTGGACAATGTCACAGCAGATTCCCTTTCACAGATAAATGCTCTCTCAACAGATACTGATTTTGACAAACTTGTGACAGTGCAGGTAAAGGATGTCCTGTTATGTAAACTTACACATGGCAACACAATGGGATTGCACATTCAACCCAGCAACATGCCTAGCTCTTCTAAATGAGTATTATGCAATGTCTCTGAAAACTGCCTTCATCCACTGGTACCACTCACCATGAGATGAGCCATTTTCAATAAACTAAACCGGCTTTCACACCCCAGGATTCGTCCAACAGCAAATCTATTATGCAAGCAAGCACTGCCACCAGTGGTCCATAACAGGACTGCACGCACAGCCATGATTCAGCCATTATTCCATTCCTAAGGGCCATTTTCAGAACGTCCACTTAGTGCTGGGCCCTTCCCTGATTCAAATGGTCTATTGTTGTATTTTTTCAACAATTGACAGAATACTGAGCAGGTTCTGGATTACTTGAATTTTGTACATTGTTGCTAAATCATTTGTCAACCTATACATTTCCCATTTTGGTTGTCCTGCCACTACAACAACAGCCCAAGGCAGACAATTTGAGTAAGTACTTACTGAACACTGTCACTTATGCGGTGCCCTGCACTTCTGAACAGCAGCTCACCAAGCACAAAATAATGGTATTTTAGAACACTGGCACCAAATCCTACAGACTGCTCTCACATGTCATGGAGGGCTATGGACAGATTCCCTGCTATGGGCTCTTCTACATATACCATGACTTACAAAAATCCCTGTGTGTCTCTCAAGGATCTCCTTTATGGGGATACCCTCACTCTTCTGGCATGTGCCATAAAAAATAATTACTGAAGTGATTACGTAGGCTTTCCTGGCGTAATAAGTCACGAAAGTCTCTTCAGGTTTGATGCCAGATTCTAAAATCAACTTGACTCGATATTTCGGCGATCCAACTGATCGCCATCTTCATCTTCAGGAAAATGCTGCTTCTGCTGATGAGTCCCGCTGAGAACTGACGCCAGGTTGCAAATCGACGTCCTATATAGGCCAGCGTTCTCCGGAGGTGTATGAAGAGGAACATAGATCTGTGGCCTTTGTTCCTTATGCTGGAGGCTTATCGTTTAAGATTGGACGAATTTTAAGGAATTCTAACATTAAGAGTGTGTTCCGTCCACCTTCTAAAATTAGGGCTCTGCTCGGCTCTATGAAGGATGATTTGGGGCTTACAAAACCCAGGGTGTATGAAATTCCGTGTCAATGTGGGAAAGGTTACGTTGGCCATTCTATTCGCACAGTGCGTGACAGGTGTGTGGAACATCGCCGTCATACGAGGCTACAACAGCCGGAAAAATCGGCGGTAGCAGAACACTGGCTAAATGAGGGACACAAAATGAAATTTGAAGAAACTGTTGTAGTTGCCAACATTTCCAGTTTTTGGAACAGTGTCTATAAAGAGGCGACTGAAATTAGGTTGGCTGATAATTTAATCAACAGAGACAATGGGTTTCCTCTTAGCAAAACGTGGAATCTTGTATTATCTCGCATCAAAACTGAACGTTCTTCGGTGCGGCCTTGATTGCGATATATCGTTGCTAGCAGTGTTTCACTAAAGGCGGCGCCACCTCCCTGTTTTGGAAGTCAGAAACCGCGATGGGCGGCGCATGCGCCGTGTACTGAACGGTGGCCTATATAGGACGTCGATCTGCAACCTGGCGTCAGTTCTCAGTAGAGATGGGCAAAACTGTTCTTTTCAGAGATCGGATCAGAACTGTTCACTCCCTGAAATGAACTAGCTCTTTTTCATGGCTCACCACTCACTCACAACAGAAAATAAATGGAAGGCACATTGACCTTTAAACTTGGTTTATTCCAGTACTATACCTGTATTTTGATCTTATTTGATCCTATTTTGAAGTAACGCAGATAATGAGTAAGAATTTTGTATTGTTTATTGAAATTCCCACGATATGACAAGTTTTTGATTATTAATATATTTTGCACTATCGTGGTTTTTTGGGCGATCGGAAAATGTAACTTGAGATTTACATTAACAATATATTTGGCTATAATGTATTAAAATTTCATTAACCTCGTACAAATACATCGCAAGCCATATATTTTTAAAGTGAACATTTCCATCCGAAGACGCCTAAAATCGCAAAATCCACACTAAAATAAGAAAAAAATATATAAATTTGACTGTAAGACCAAAGTGCTGCATATAGCCTTCCGCAGATTAAAACAAGGAAAATATTGGTGTATCACTTTTGCTATACGTGTATCGGTTCGCTCGTAATTAAAGTGTAAATTCGAGAGACCATAATAAAAAATCCTATAGTAAGAGGAGCCGTCAGGAACCTAATCTGATCAGTTTAAACAAATAAAAATAAAATAAAAACAAATGATGTATACATAACATAATTATGTAATATATGTAACGGTATTACTAGGAAGAACAATATCCAGTAGAGACGAACTCCGATGCAGAGGCGCCGAGTCAAGCAGGTCGAGACGCGAGCTGTATTACTGCGTGAGCTAAGACCGCAGAGACCAGAGTGACACCTGAGTTGCTTTGCTCAACGCTCTGGCTAGAGTCGAGAACGGTGGGGTGAGCGTTGAGCTGGCGAGTTCCGAGGGTGGGGGGAGCGGTGAACTGCCACCACTCACCCGCTCGGAGACAAATCGTCCGTTCTCTTGCGAGAAGGTTGTTGCAAGTAGTTCTTATGTTCTCTGCTAGGAGGCTCTCTGTCCTGTTGCTCGCATCAACTGCCCAGAGGGCAGGACGTGCGACTGAAATGATCGCCGACGGAGTGCTATGCTAAGGTGCGCCAGACACTGCACGCGGCAGAGGAAGCACAGAGAGGGCACGGCATATGTGAAACACAAAATCCAATGGGGCACTGCACAATGCAGGCAGCCAAGGCAGAAGCAGGGTAGGGGCCGGCGTTGGCTGTGTTGTGTGGCGTGCAGTGTGCTCTGACCAGCAGAGGCCCCACTGATCTGCTCCGACTCCCTCTCTCTCTCTCTCTCTCTCTCTCTCTCTCTCTCTCTCTGCTGTGGGAAACGTTTGGAGCTACCGTTCTTTTTTTCTGAATCACTGATTGTTCACTCCTTTGAAAGATTCAACTCTATGAATTAGTTCAGGAGCGGATCCCCCATCTCTAGTTCTCAGCGGGACTCATCTGCAGAAGCAGCATTTTCCTGAAGATGGCGACCAGTTGGACCGCCGAAATATCGAGTCAAGTTGATTTTAGGATCCGGCAGCAAACCCGAAGAGACTTTCATGACAATGATTACTGAAGCTTGTCTGCAAAGTTAAGGACATGTTGCACACGCGTAGATGTCTACAAAGCGTCCAGAATTAATGCCACTACTGTGAGTGAGTTACCGGCGAGGAAGCCGAGGAAGAAGAGTCGCACGCGGGCGATCTGCTTGTCTATGTGTCCGTGCGCGTCCTGCTCGACGTACAGCTCGTCGACGGCGGTGATCTGCACCTCCTCCGTCTTGTAGTTGAGCGCGCGGTCGCGGTGCGCAGACAGCCGGAACAGCGCCTCCTCCACGCACACGCCGAACTGCTTGATGTCCTCGTAGTTCTGGCAGCCGATCTTGAATAGCTGCGATATCTGCCGGCAGGCGAGAGAGCACGGTGTACACTTTCCTGCAGAGAGGTTTTCATTACGAGGGCAACACTGAAAATTTTTAGGGAATCATACAACGATTACTTTAAAATAGCTGTTGTTGTGGTCTTCAGTCCTGAGACTGGTTTGATGCAGCTCTCCATGCTACTCTATCCTGTGCAGGCTCCTTCATCTCCCGGTACCTACTGCAGCCTACATCCTTCTGAATCTGCTTAGTGTATTCATCTCTTGGTCACCCTCTACGATTTTTACCCTCCACGCTGCCCTCCAATGCTAAATTGGTGATCCCTTGACGTCTCAGAACGTGTCCTACCAACCGGTCCCTTCTTCTTGTCGAGTTGTGCCACAAACTTCTCTTCTCCCCAATCCTATTCAGTACTGCCTCATTAGTTATGTGATCTACCCATCTAATCTTCAGCATTCTTCTGCAGCACCACATTTCGAAAGCTTCTATTCTCTTCTTGTCCAAACTACTTATCGTCCATGTTTCACTTCCATACATAGCTACACTCCATACAAATACTTTCAGAAATGACTTCCTGACACTTAAATCTATACTCGATGTTAACAAATTTCTCTTCTTCAGAAACGCTTTCCTTGCCATTGCCAATCTACATTTTATATCCTCTCTACTTCGACCATCATCAGTTACTTTGCTCCCAAAATAGCCAAACTCCTTTACTACTTTAAGTGTCTCATTTCCTAATCTAATTCCCTCAGCATCACCCGACTTAATTCGACTACATTCCATTATCCTCGTTTTGCTTTTGTTGATGTTCATCTTATACCCTCCTTTCAAGACACTGTCCATTCCGTTCAACTGCTCTTCCAAGCCCTTTGCTGTCTCTGACAGAATTACAAAGTCATCGGCGAACCTCAAAGTGTTTATCCCTTCTCCAAGGATTTTAATACCTACTCTGAATTTTTCTTTTGTTTCCTTTACTGCTTGGTCAATATACATGTTGAATAACATCGGGGAGAGGCTACAACCCTGTCTCACTCCCTTCCCAACCGCTGCTTCCCTTTCATGTCCCTCGACTCTTATAACTGCTATCTGGTTTCTGTACAAATTGTAAATAGCCTTTCGCTCCCTGTATTTTACCCCTGCCACCTCCAGAATTTGAAAGAGAGTATTCCAGTCAACATTGTCAAAATATTTCTCTAACTCTACAAATGCTAGAAACGTAGGATTGCCTTTCCTTAACCTTTCTTCTAAGATAAGTCTTAGGGTCAGTTTAAAATAGCTGGAACTGTGTTATTGTTTCTCAAAATATTCCACTTTACAATCAATACATTTTTTGAATTCAATGAAAACAGTCAGTAAACCAATGATGCACTCTTCCCGAGGCAGTTCAAAAACCAGTGCACTGGCTGCTCTGGGAAGAACAATACTTATTGATACGGAATAACGAACAGTATAACGAATTGAGACGTTGAATGTTTCGCACGCTGACACTTGTTGATGGCCCAGCAATGAAATCTGCAGCAATTTGCGGAACGGTTACACTTCTGTAACGTTGAACGATTCTCTTCGGTCGGCGTTGGTCACATTGTTGCAGGATCATTTCCCAGCCGCAGCGTACGTGAAATGTTCAGAAAAAAATTATCATTCAACGTAACTGTGTTTAAAAACAATATCGGTTTTCATCAGGTTACCTTCCACTCGGAAAGTGGGTGCACTCAGCGACTGTTATGCGATTTATAAATTGTAGAGCGCAGCAATCAGTTGTCTTTTTTTGCAGCTTTATTACGCAAATCTAGATTTCGGCTAGTGCCTAGCCATTATCAACGCACTATTTGGTAATATCGATGCATGTTAGTAGCCTGTTGTTCGGGTGTCACTCACAGTTCTTTGAATGCATCGAGATCAGAAAATAGTGCATTGATAATGGCTAGGCACTAGCCGAAATATAGATTTGCGTAAGAAAACCTGCAAAAAAATGACAACTGATTGCTGCGCTCTATAATTTATAAAACAATATCGGTTTATTATGTATACCAGCATTTGTTCTACGTTAAAAATATTATCAGCTGTGCAACAGTGGAATGATTTTATGTGGGCCTGATTAATTTGGTCTCGGATGAGGAAAGACGTACTTGCACTGCATTTTGGTTGAATATGTGTGTTTACTTCGTCTTAAAATTTGTACGTGTCCCTACATTGCAGAAAAGTAATGACTTTTTTTTCAGAATAACAGAAACTGCAATACAGTGCAAGCCTACAACGATTGTTGTCAGCCATTTGCGTGGCCGCAACGTCTTACTTGAATATTGCCAATATTAAACATCACAGAGCCGCGGCAATAACTAACGAAGTTTGCATTTTGATTATATGATTTAACTTTAGTCTCATTTTAATTTATTTGCAAAGATTAATTATATTATTTAATTATTTAACTTAATTTATTGCAAAAATTAATAGCAGTTTTCAGTAAATTCTTGCGGTTGCCGCATAACAACTATCTAATCTCAGATACGTACATTCACATAAATTATCTTACTCCGCAATGATAAATGCGTCACATAATAGTATTTCTCTACGAGAACCCATAACATTAACGTAACATTAATTTCAATAAAATTGCAATGCAAAAAGAACCTGGGACCATACCGCTCCTTACGTGTTTCATATTGCGGGCATTAAACCTTCAAATAATATTTCCATAAAAAGACTGTGTAACTTGCCCGTGATAAACTGTGTTGTCACTTTAGTGCGTGCTGCGTCATTTGATGTGTAACTATGTGTATGTGCCTACAAATCCTACAGTTTAATGAACTGCACATGTACACACAATTAAAGCACACTAATTGCCATACAGAACGCAACTCTACATACATATTAAAAAACAACACCAGGCTTATTTAATGTCCCATGATTCACCTAATATCGAAAAATCAGTAACTGCAATCGGTTCTAAAAATCGTTAAAAGTTACAATATTAACATGCTGAGTGAATCTTCCGTTGGTTAAAGAACGACATTATAATAAGTGAAAAGCACTAGCTTGCTTTCGTTCTACAGGTACAACCAAAGCAAACTAGCGCTTTTCATTTATTATAAGATGATGATTATTATTATTATTATTCATTTGGCATTGTGTTGTAATTATTGTCGTTATCATTACTATGTTATAGTTTACGATCATCCGGTACTGTGTCGCGTCACGCCTTAATATTAAGAAGGGTGTAGACGGGCACGTATCGCTGGCACAAGTTGACCTACGCACGTACAGATGCGCGTGCAAACACGCAAAGTCGCACCTCATCCCAATTGGCGTCCACCTCCGTATCGTAGCTGTAGCGTTATCGCCTACCACGCAGGGGGCCCGGGTTCGATTCCCGGCAGGGGACTGAGTGTTGTGTGTGTCCATCATCATTGACTCACAAGTCCCAGATGTGACGTCACCTAAAAAGTACTTGCAATACGGCGGCCGAACTCTCCCGAATGGGGCCTCCCGACCAAAAATGCCATACGATGATTCCATTTCCATCGCAACTGGAATGTAAGTTGTAGCTGGGGCTATTATTTACTTCCGTAAGTTGGCTACCCCCTACCGCGTCTTTGGAAGACGGCTCTTCTTGCCGAATGGTATACAGTCTGATTTTGTCCGTTCGATAGTTGACATCATATACTGATGAAAGTGGAGTAAATGCCAAAATCCGAAATTGACGAAATGCATACATGATAGACAACAACGAAGTTAAGAATTCAGTGAGGAGCGGATCTTCAGTTAGCGCAATTTATAAGCCAACATTGCCGTCATTTTCTACTGCTGGTCGCTATGAAGAACACTGTAGCAGCAAGAGAAGCCAAGAACCGTTTGGTAAGCATCCCGCATCAGGGGGATCTCTGAATATAAGTGTTGTGGACTGGCAAGACAGCCAATCCACTAGGACGGGAGGCCGAAAGGCACGCGTTTGAGCTCACGCAGGATGGCGTGAGGTCTGGAACAGGACAAGGTCTTTATAGTACCAAAAATAGTACGTAGCTTCTGGAATACTTAACTTTAATCCATAATTGGTGAACATCGGTCTGACGGTACATGCATCACAAGATAAATAGCGATTGATAATGGCGCCTTGCTAGGTCGTAGCAAATGACGTAGCTGAAAGCTATGCTAACTATCGTCTCGGCAAATGAGAGCGTAATTTGTCAGTGAACCATCGCTAGCAAAGTCGGCTGTACAACTGGGGCGAGTGCTAGGAAGTCTCTCTAGACCTGCCGTGTGGCGGCGCTCGGTCTGCAATCACTGACAGTGGCGACACGCGGGTCCAACGTATACCAACGGACCGCGGCCGATTTAAAGGCTACCACCTAGCAAGTGTGGTGTCTGGCGGTGACACTACAATAAGTGCCTACGATTTTCGGTAAATATTCAAAACTCCATCTGTTCATTCAAAAAATGGCTCTGAGCACCATGGGACTTAACATCTGAAGTCATCAGTCCCCTAGAACTTAGAACTACTTAAACCTAACAAACCTAAGGACATCACACACATCAATGCCCGAGGCAGGATTCGATCCTGCGACCGTAGCGTCTGTTCATTCAAAAATGGCTTTCAATGGAAGTTTCGTCCTCACTTTCCCTAATTAGCATTCTAGACGCTCCTAAAATATTTCCCCTCGCAGCCCACTTTAGAACCCAATATCTGCGTCTTCTTTTTTCCCAATTCAAGCGTTCTGTAACTTTTTGTATTGCAGTTAACGATACGAATCGAATGAACGCGCGTATTAATCCAGTTAGCGCCATATTGAAAAACTGAACTGCACTTGCTTGGACTGAAAATTTTCAAGCGCTCTGAACGGTCATTGGCGCACGTCATTTTTTGTCAATTGGCGCACATAAACATGCCCGTGTAAGCCCCGCCTTACACAGAACTATGCCTTATACCGTCTATGAAAGAGCAAGCCCAACCTCGTCAAGGACAGGCCTACTGAGCGATACCGAATTCTTGAAAAATACTCGTTATTTCATCTACATGATCAAGATGATATTAAAAGTTCCGGTGCACACAGTTTTATTTATATTTGAGGTCAATTTTGTGATCCTTCTGATCGAAAACTTCGACCACAGAGTCGCAGAATGACGTTGTTTCTGGACTTGAACAATCTTTTTTGAAGTGCCAACAAACCGACTGTGTATTTAGAAGATACTACTTCTGAACATTTGATATGAAGGCATTGTTGAAACAAAAATGTATCCTTCTAATGCCAAATTTAACGAGTGTTCATACAGATGTAGTATGGTCTAATGAATTTTCGTGCACATGTCATTCACGCCATTCTTTGTCCACAACACACAGCAAGAAAACAAAACACGTGACCAACTACAATTCTTTTGTCTCTTTACAGCCACATAACCGTCTGTAAGAGAAGCACCAAGATTCTTGAAAATGTCTGACAATTTTTAGTTACTATATTTAATATTTGGTGTAGGTAGTCCCTGTTTGACCAGTTGCTTTTCTCTCAAAACAAATTTCCCCAAACGGATTTTCCAGAGACTTTCCTGCCCACATTTACAATCTTCTACGTTTGTATCTTTCGAGAAGCCCGCTACTTCGTACACATTGGTTCAGCAACCCAACTTCACACACAGAAAAAATATGAAATCACTAAAACTATAATGAATAAATAATAACATGCCCGAATACACTATGAAACACTAAAATATTTACCCTCGTTTACATCTAAAGTACTTTCAGCACTGTAGCGCGCTAAAGAATAGAAAAACACTCGTGTCTTTAAAAGAGCTAGAGAATCGTAGGAACTGCATGACTCCCAACTGCCTGCAACAGCTGCACTGCCCCCCTAATTTCTCTGTGGTGGAAGCTAGAGAAGGGAAAGAACCTTGCAATGGGATGCGCGCGCACCGTTATTCGCTGTGGGCTGGGAAGTTACATGAATGTCGCGTGTAGCTGATCAGCGCCTGTGGCCTTGCAAACTGCCGCCTATCGCACTGACAGTCGTTAATGCTTTTAATTACCTCCGGTTAACTGTGCGTTTTACGATTATAAAGTATGCCGGCAATTGATATTGTAAAAAGTTTATACCAAGAATGTTTAAACGTAAAAAACGAGTGTACAGACCCCCGATTGGTCAGTCTGCAATTTGTCTGCACCAGTCTGTAACAGTCTCCATTAGTCTGTTCCAGTCTATAGTCAAGTTTCAGTCTGCACCTAATGAGATTACCATCTTCCTGTATATAGCCATCAAGATAAATGGACACTTTGCCAAGTATCAGAGATTGTGAGAATAAGATTAACCTACCAAGACCAAAGGACCTTCAGATTGTCAATTGTAAACAGCATCCAGAATCAAGTTAGGTAAGGTCTACGCTTTTTATTACTTTTAATAAATGTGTGTGAAAATTAATGAAGTTCTGTTTAAAGTTGGTCACTGTCAATCTGCTACTCTAAGCGTGCAAGTGGCATTTCTATAGTCTGACCTAACAGCAGAAGATAAACACGCCACGATAAGACCACGAGACATATTGCTGACACTCGCCTACTTCGTTAGAGCGACAAGTCAAATAATCTGATGGTGTGTGTACCAAAGGTCTTACAGTACGCACACCACATTGCCATTCTTCCCCGAGTCACGCTTCATTTCTAAAAAGCTCTTCAGATACATATATTCCTGAAAACAGCTGTTGCCTGAAATTTTCACTCTACTTTTGTCAGGTATGTAATAGTGTTTTCAATCACCCAATCTGGAGTTTCAGATAGTGTCATACAATCAAATACCTGATATCTATTAAAAGAAAGCACATTTCTCTAAGTAATCAAATGCTATGATATAGAAAGCCATTGTCTCTTCCTCAAATTTCGAAATGAAATTAATTATTTCTTGATTAGGATTCCGAGTCTTTAATTTATTCAGATTCATCTTGGTTTGCACGCCGATAAAATTGGCAGTCTTCCCTTCATTCAGACATCTATCAGTGTCGATTAATATATCTCTTATTTCAATTACCGAGACTTTCTTGTCCATGCTTTTTGTATTTTTTCAAACAAAGCCAAGTTTGACCGCAGAAGCATGAAGTATATTTCACTGATAGAACTACTGAAAAAATAAAATTGCTTTAAAGGAATATGAAGCTCAAAAATTCTGTCAACTGTGGGCATTACCGACAGCAATCTTGTTTTGAGTTAGGTAGAAGAGTCTGATGATTGACTTAAGCATATAAACAGAAGTGGACGAAGTAGTAGTTGATGTTAATGACGAAGCAATAATGCCCATTAATTTTCTGTCACACTTCCTATCTTTCCAGTCTTGGATCTCCAGAGAAAAGGAGAGCTCGGCACAAAGACGAAGTGCATGGCGAAAGAATTTCTCCATGGTTTGGCACCTGGATCAAGTCAAGGGACGTGTAACAGACTACTGAGAACACATTAACACTGAGAACGTGTTTTGTGAACCTAAATAGCTCTCTGGCCATTTGATCATCTTCTGTGCGAATGCACACACATTGCCCGAACTCTTACGGGAATCGGTAAAGCCGCGAGTAATGAGTGTAATGGGCGGGACACTATGAATATATAGTGCGGGACAATAAATTGGGAATGGGGAATGTGTGTCTCAAGAGGAGGGGGGGGGGGTGGCGTGCCAGAGCTTAGTCCCAGCAGTCAGTCGCACTATCCTCTGTGTCCTCGGTGACTCACATGGGCGCCGGCACGGTAGCTCAGCATGTTCGGTAAGAGGGCTGCATGCTCTCTGTAGTAATAATAAAAAAAAAAGCAAAGTGAGCCGTGGTAAAAATTGCTGTTTTGAAGAGCGCGCCGCAGCGCGTAGTGTGAAGCAGTCGCCATCCATTTCTGGCGGTGGCGCCGCTGTGGCAATCGCGGCTTTGGTGTCTCCCTCTGGTGGGAAAGGGGAAAGGCTGCCTGTTCACGTGCATTTACGGGGCGCTATGAGCTCGCCAGGAAGTCAGTCTGGGTCTGTCTCTCGTCCGCATTTGTTAGGCAGTTAGTGTCTGTCTGTCGTTCAGAGTGCTAGTATGTCTGTCATTCAGATCAACCTTTAAAGTCGACAAAATGAGAGTCTTTCCACTCCACAAGTAAAAGAACTCAGCGAGTAGTCGCCCGGATTGGATTGGATTGGATTGTTTGGGGGAGGAGACCAGACAGTGAGGTCATCAGTCTCAGATTAGGGAAGGATGGGGAAGGAAGCCAGCCGTGCCCTTTCAAAGGAACCATCCCGGCATTTGCCTGGAGCAATTTAGGGAAATCACAGGAAACCTAAATCAGGATGGCCGGACACGGGATTGAACCATCGTCCTCCCGAACGAGTCCAGTGTGCTAGCCACTGTGCCACTTCGCTCGGTGTGGTCGCCCGGTCGGGGCTTAGTTCCTGCATCTGAGTCTGCGTGTTAGGCCGCCAGTCTGCTCCAGTTCCTCAGGCAATGGTCATTGGCGGTTGGATCGATCGGTTGGTCGGTCACACACTGAGACACAAGACGAGGTCGCCACGTGAGTCCAGTGGGCCGCGGCGTATAGCGAGGGGTAGCGACTTCGCGGTCGACACGAGAGCAACAGGAGTCAACCCACGACATCAGTCTAGCCGGGAGACGGGATACTGGCATGATCAACTTGAACGGATATCTTGTGACGTCCGCCCAGACCAAACACAACGAACAATATCGAACAAAATGAATTAAAAAAAAAAAAAGATGGATAGAGCGTCTGCCATATAAGCAGGAGATCCTGGGTTCGAATCCCGGTCGGGGCACACATTTTCAACTCTTCCCGTTGATGTATAACAACACCTGTGTGCAGCTAAGGGTATTCGTTTCACAGTACTGCTTTAATTGTAAGCCCTTAGAATGTTCTGTATTTCCGTTTACCCTTTACTTTTGATAGCCAGTGCGAACAGTGTTCGCGAATGGTCCGCATTGAAGCTCTGTATAGGGAAAGTACGGCCAACTAGCTAGTGGCCGCCATTTTGGGCCCACTGCGCCGCTGGTGATACATGATGTGTCACCAGCGGCGAGTGGGCCCAAAATGGCGGCCACTGGCAAGGTGGCCGTACTTCCCCTATACAGAGCTTTAGTCCGCAGTGCAGCTACTGGACTCTGGGGTGACGGCCTGTCAGCCTCGGCTCACCTGCGGCGCGTGCTCGACGGGGAGTCCCAGCTTGCGCAGGTCGCTGCCGAACTCCTTGCAGCCCTGGTAGTCGCCCTGGATGGCGTGGTGCGCGAACTGGCTGATGCGCGTGGTCAGCCGCTCCGCCTTGGTCACCTGGCCCGGCCGAACGCCCGGCCGCTCCTTGTAGAACACGTACTGCAGCTTCACCGTGAAGATCTTGCCGTACTGGTCGAACTGCTGCGCCCCTGCACAGTGCACGCAGCATCCACTGCACAACACTGCTAAAATCCATACACATTGTAAGACGTCTATATTTCTATTGGTTATTGTCAAACCACAATTTATGAAAGATGTTTATATTTCATTAATAGGACTAAGTAGGAATTCGCAAACTAGCGGGAACACAGTGGGGATCACATCCACAAACTATTTTCTACTGCTGAATATGCTTCTCCAGTCCGGTACAGGTCATCTCATGCCAGACAACGAAACCTGCAGGCTGATCACCTACCCCAACTCATAAGCTCTACTGCCTGGCTGGAATAGCGCCACCATGGATACGCAGAACAGTGGCTGCCAACAAGGAGAGACTGAAAGTGGAACAGGACAGTGCCCGTCCACTGCATGGACATAATCCACCACAGCAACGGCTGAGATCGCGAAAGAGGTTCCTGAGAACATCCGAGAAGCTCACGATTTCACCAGAGAAAGCAAGGCTGGAGTTATGGAAGAAGTCGACGCCTCATCTGCAGACGCTAGAAGCTGAAGAACTACCACCTGCACACAACGAGAGCTGGCTGGTGTGGAAATCTTTAAACAGATTACGATCAGGAGTTGGACGATCCAGAGACAACCTGAAGAGATGGGGCTTCATAACAGAAGATACGTCCTGTGATTGTGGACAAGAACAAACCACAAGCCACATGCTCCAGCGCCTTTTGTGCCCTACATCCTGCACGAAGATTGATCTCCTGCAAGCCACTCCAAGCGCCTTGGAGGTTGCAAAGTACTGGGCACATGTAATATAAATACAATATGTACATATTTATTGATGTGTATGGTTACTGTAAATTTGTATGTTTCTGATTCGAGAATAAGTAGGAATAATTAATATTTGTCATTTTGGAAATAATTGTGGCAGCACCAAAGTATTGTTGGCGGGAGAGAATGCACATTGATATAATTTTAAAAAGGGCGGGAGAGACCGCGTATGGATACATTTTAAGAAAAGAGCGGGAGAGACCGTGCATTGATACATTTTGTAATGGTAGCAGGGATTGTCTGCACCAGAAAGGATTGTTGGCGGGAGAGACCGCACTTTAGCATTCGAAGGAAGTCAGTAGTAAGCGAGATGTGAAGCGAGTCGGTAGCAGGTCTGATGCGAGAGGTTGAGAGGAGCGGTGTGCCTGCCAGCCACCAGCTATGATTTACAAGAGATTATAAACGGATGTGCAGAGACATCAGCTAACTATTATCATAAGAGGAACTAATACTATTGATTTTTTAGAAACTCAAGACTGTTGAAGGTATGTTTGCGCAATGCTAGTTGTAAGATTATTGTAAAAAGTCCCATTTGAACGTTTGCAAAATCATTTCATTACCAGCCGTAAATATTTGAAGAAACGTTTTCAGAATATAATTAATTTTTGCCAGCAATATTGCATTGCTGATTAGCCACTTATTATGACAGCCCACCAGCAGCTAATAGAGTATAGTAAACCAGAGTAAGTATATTCATGTCGCAGTTCGATGTAGCAGTCAGATGGCGATTCAGTAACAGTAAAAAAAGGTAAGGAAAAGAATTGGGTTATTGCAGGTAACCACTGCGGGCCATGAGGACGACACATTCTGTGTTTCGTCGAAATAATCAGCAAATCACTTTTAATAATCGGCATTTAAATTTGTATGCGAAAATTGCACTTACTATTATTGAGAAAGAGAATTAATTTGAAAGGGAAGATTTCATTTGTTGTTATTAAGCAAGAGATAGAAATCCTAAGGGAAGGTTTCATAGGTTATTGTAGAAGGGAAGGTTGCGTAACAAAAGAGATATTGAGGAGACGGGGAGGTTTCAATATTATAAAAATGTGTGTCACGAGTTCTTTATAGAAGAATTGAAAAACTGGTGAAGCCGACTTCGGAGAAGATCAGTTTGGATTCTGGAGAAATGTAGGGTCACACGATGAAGTACTGACGCTACAACTTCTCTTAGAAGATAGGATTAAGGAAAGGCAAACCTACAGGGGATAGGCAAAACAATGTGAACACCAGTACTTACTTGGGAATGGTTTATTAATAAGGGGTTAGACCCACATTTGACCATAATATAGCTGCGATTTTTCTTGCAATACTGGCATATAATGATTGTGTAGTCTCCAGTGGAATGTTATGCCACTTTTCGATCAGAGCCCCCTCTAACTCCTGTAGTGACGAGGGAGGCGGAAATCTGCTCTGGAGTCTGCGCTCCAGTACCATCCACAAGGGTTCGACAATGTTCAAGTCAGGGAACTGTGCTGGCCAGGAAAGACTCTGCAGTTGCATGCTCCTCATACCACGATTGTACTGTTCTGGCTGTGTGAATGGGTGCATTATCGTCCTGAAATATGGCATCATTGTTGGGGAACAACATTTGATTCACGGGGTGCACCTGATCACCTAAAATGTTCACATAATCGTTGGCTTAACTTGGCCTTTGAGAGTAACGATAGGACCGGCAGAATACCACAATATGGCTGCTCACATCATCACACTTCCTCCTCCATGTTAACCATTGGAATCAAACAATCGGGACTGTAGGCTTATTTTCGCGTTCTCCATACGCAAACCCGGCCCGATGTTGGAAATAACAAAAAAAGCTGATTTGTCGGACCATTTGACGTGTTTACACTGATCAGCCGTCCAGAGTTTATTCTCCTGACACCATGTTTTATACTTCTTTGCGTTGGTTGTCGTCACTTATGTTTTCGGTATTGCAGCTCGTCCATGAATATTTGCATTATGGAGTTCTCGGCTGACAGTGTCGATAGATACGGGGTCTCAAAAATGGCTATTGAGCTCAGTAGTCACTTAAGCCGCCGTAGTTTTGTGGTGTTGTGACGCAATTCATGTGAGCGTACGACGATCTCTGTCATTTAGTTTTGATCTGCGACCACTATTACGTTTACACGATGATGTCTTTCTATGTTTTGTGTAGGCTGTCATAACTGTTGAAACAGTTGCTCTTGAAACATTCAATAAGTTGGATGTCTTGGTACTGATGCTCCAGGTAATTGGGCCTCCACAATCTGCCCTCTTTGGAATTCTGTTAGGCCTTTCATTCAGAGGCGGATGTCGCCGTCAAACACAACCATCCCAATACTGCCACTGTTCACATTATTTTACCCACCCCTGTACATTTATAGCATTTGTAGACTCAGAGGAAGCTTTTGAAAATGTTGACTGGAATACTCTCTGACATTTTGCAGGCTGCAGGGGTAGAATACAAGGAGCCAAAGGCCATTTACAGCTTGTACAGAAACCAGAGGGCAGTTGTAAGAGTCCAGGGACCATGAAGAGGAAGCACTGGTTGAGGAGGGAGTGAGACGTGGTTGTAGCCTATCGCCGATACTATCCAGTCTACACTGAGCAGGCAGTGAAAGAAACAGAAGAAAAATTTGGTTTGGCGAAGTAATTAAATCAGGGAGAAGTAACGAAAACTTTTGGGTTTGATGATGACACTGTAATTCTGTCAGAGACAGTAAAAGACTTGGAACAGCAGTTGAACGGAATGGACAGTGTCTCGGAAGGAGGATGTAAGATGAACATCAAGAAAACCGAAACAGTGATAATGGAATGTAGTCGAATTAAATCAGGTGATTATGAATCAGATCAAGTGAGGCACTTAAAGAGATAGAAAGTTTTTGCTATTCGGGCAGCAAAATAACTGGTAATGGCTTAACTAGATACTATATAAATTGTAGATTTCCAATGGCAAGAAAAGCGATTCAGAAGAAAAGAAATTTTACTAACATCGAATATACACTAATGTGCCAAAACATTATGACCACTCGCTTAATAGCTTGATCGTCCGTCTTTGGAACGAAATACATCACCGATTCTGCGTATCAGAGTCCAGACAGTTCGTTGGCAGGTTTGTAGATGTAGAAAGCTTTAGATGTCTGCACACAGGTCATTTAATTCGCATAAGAAGCGCGCCGCTGATTTACGTATGAGGCGATGGTGCCCGATAGCGACCCAAATGGGTTCCACAGGATTTACATCAGGAGAATTTGGTCGCCGAAACAACTTGAACTCATTACAATCCCCCGCTCAAACCACAGCTGTACGGTACTGACTCCGAGACACGGACAATTATACTCCAGAAAGATGACAGCGCCGTCGGGGAAGACATCAAACATGAAGGGATGCACGTGGTTCGCAGCTGTCAGCACGTCTTCGATTACTACTATAGGTCCCATGCAAGCGCATGAGAATGTCTCCCATAACATACGAGGTGCATTCAAGTTCTAAGGCCTCCGATTTTTTTCCTCCGGACTGGAAAGAGATAGAAACATGCGCATTGTTTTAAAATGAGGCCGCATTCATTGTCAATACGTCCCGGAGATGGCAGCACCATATGGCAGATGGAATTTTACCGCCAGCGGCGAGAATGAGAACCGTTTTAAATACTTAAAGTGGCGACGTTTTCCTTACATGAACAGCGTGTAATCATTCGTTTTCTGAATTTGCGTGGTGTGAAACCAATTGAAATTCATCAACAGTTGAAGGAGACATGTGGTGATGGAGTTATGGATGTGTCAAAAGTGCGTTCGTGGGTGCGACAGTTTAATGGAGGCAGAAAATCGTGTGACAACAAACCGAAATAACCTCGTGCTCTCACAAGCCGATCTGACGACATGATCGAGAAGGTGGAGAGAATTTTTTTGGGGGATCGCCAAATGACTGTTGAACAGATCGCCTCCAGAGTTGGCATTTCTGTGGGTTCTGTGCACACAATCCTGCATGACGACCTGAAAATGCAAAAAGTGTCATCCAGGTGGGTGCCACGAATGCTGACGGGCGACCACACGGCTGCCCGTGTGGCATGTTGCCAAGCAATGTTGACGCGCAATGACAGCACGAATGAGACTTTCTTTTCGTCGGTTGTGACAATGGATGAGACGTGGATGCCATTTTTCAATCCAGAAACAAAGCGCCAGTCAGCTCAATGGAAGCACACAGATTCACCGCCACCAAAAACATTTTGGGTAACCGCCAGTGCCGACAAAATGATGGTGTCCATGTTCTGGGACAGCGAGGGCTTAATCCTTACCCATTGCGTTCCAAAGGGCACTACGGTAACAGGTGCATCCTATGAAAATGTTTTGAAGAACAAATTCCTTCCTGCACCGCAACAAAAACGTCCGGGAAGGGCTGCGCGTGTGCTGTTTCACCGAGACAACGCACCCGCACATCGAGCTAACGTTACGCAACAGTTTCTTCGTGATAACAACTTTGAAGTGATTCCCCATGTTCCCTACTCACTTGACCTGGCTCCTAGTGACTTTTGGCTTTTTCCAACAATGAAAGACACTCTCCGTGGCCGCACATTCACCAGCCGTGCCGCTATTGCCTCAGCGATTTTCCAGTGGTCAAAACAGACTCCTAAAGAAACCTTCGCCGCTGCCATGGAATCATGGCGTCAGCGTAGTGAAAAATGTGTACGTCTGCAGGGCGATTACGTCGAGAAGTAACGCCAGTTAATTAGAAAACAAAATCGGAGGCCTTAAAACTTGAATGCACCTCGTAATACTGCTGCCACCAGCCTGCGTCTGTGGCGTGCTGCACGTTTCGATCAGCCGTTCACTTCGGTGGGGTTTGCGGAGACAATCATCGACCTTGTATACTAAAAATGTGATTCACCTGAAAAGCCGACACTTTTCCACAGATTGACGGACGAATCCCGATAGTCCGCGCCGACTGCAATCTTAATTGATGGTGTCGTTCGGTCAACATATGAACACGTTCTGCTGTGGAGTTCCATGTTCAAAAATGTACGATAGACGGTGTGCTGCGAAACATTTGTGCACGCGCCAGCAGTGTGCTCTTTCGGCAGAGATTCCACAGATGACCATCTATCCTGCCGAGCAGACAGGCCTCCGAACCCCCATGTTCTGTGAGGTGTCATGCACGTTCAACCATTTAGCGCCTAGTGTTAGCATCACTGTCGTACCTCTTTCCGTAGATGCTCATGGCAGTAGCTACGTGTTCGACCATCTTCGCCGTTTCCGGGATACTCGTTCACAGGTTCTAAGCAATAATAATCTGTCCTTTGTCAAAGCCGTTCACCTCAATGGATTTCCCGATCTGTAACCCGTACTTTCGCTGGAGTAGTCCCTCGTCCGTGTCTGCTCCCCTTACATACTTTTGTTACTCTATCACGTGCCCACAGCGCCACCAGGTGGCATCCAACGCCGCTGTCAGCAGTGGTGGTAATATTTTGGCTTTTCAGTGTATATTTAGGTCTTAGGAAGTCATTTCTGAAAGCATTTGTATGGAGTGTAGCTATGTATGGAAGTGAAACATAAGCGATGAACAGTTTATACAAGAAGAGAGTAGAAGCTTTTGAAATGTGGTACTAGAGAAGAATGCTGAAGATTAGATGGGTAGGTCACGTAACTAAGAAGGAGGTACTGGTGGTGGTGGTGGTGGTGGTGGTGGTGGTGGTTAGTGTTTAACGTCCCTTCGACAACGAGGTCATTAGAGACGGAGCGCAAGCTCGGGTTAGGGAAGGATTGGGAAGGAAATCGACCGTGCTCTTTCAAAGGAACCATCCCGGCATTTGCCTGAAACGATTTTAGGGAAATCACGGAAAACTTAAATCAGGATGGCCGGAGACGGGATTGAACCGTAGTCCTCCCGAATGCGAGTCCAGTGTGCTAACCACTGCGCCACCTCGCTCGGTCAAAAGGAGGTACTGAACAGAATTGGGGAGAAAAGAAATTTGTGGCACAACCTGACTAGAAGAATGATCGGTTGATAGGACACATTGTGAGACACAAATCGATCACCAATTTAGTATTCGAATGACGTGTCGAGGATTAAAAAAGTAGGAGACCACGAGATGAATATGGTTAGCAGATTCAGAAGGATGTAAGTTACAGTAGCTATTCACAGACGGAAAGGCTAGAGTAGCAAGGAAAGCTTCATCAAATCAGTTTTCGTACCACATCATGTATGTACCACGTGTGGTTATGAAATGACGAGACTGATGTCACAGAGTAAGTACGCAGGCGCCAAAGATGGACGATCAATAGCTGCGAAGCGTGAAGCCTTATCTCTGGTGTGTGTAGATGAATCAGTGTGGCTGTGGCCTTCGTTTATGTAAGAGTTGTTATTTTGTTTTGCTGGAAAAATGGTAAGCGTAATAATAAAAATGGTTCAAATGGCTCTAAGGACTAGGGGACTTAACATCTTAGATCATCAGTCCCCTAAACTTAGAACTACTTAAACCTAACCAACCTAAGGACATCACACACATCCATGCCCGATGCAGAATTCGAACCTGCGACCGTAGCAGCAGTGCGGTTTCGGAATGAAGTGTCTAGAACCGCTCTGCCACAGCGTGCGGCAAAATGTTTTACAAGAACAGTCCCGTCACTTTATAATCGCACCTCGTATTGTTCCACATTCCCTCTTCCAACCTCTAGCCAGTTTTTAGTTGAACTTTGTACACATATTACTTACTGTCTGAAAGAATTAATTGGGAGTGAGAGCCGCCTACATACCAAAGAGGTGAGGATGGGGTGAATACGAAGTATAGCACAAGATGTGCGAATACCCATACTTTATTAATCCGTCATTTGAGAATGAAAGTAATTAGTGACTTGGAACTAATTTTACACACAATTTCAAACCATTACGGAACGTTTTCTCACTAACAATCCACACAAAACGATGAACGGAAAAGAGTTATCTAGTACGCCATTTTCGTTGTTCGTGCACTAAAACTGTCGCATCGGGCATTATCACGTTTTAATTTATTAATACCTTACTGCTAACTAATTCGTGACGCAATGTGCAGATAGTATTCACATATACCTCTGAATGTACCTGCAAAATTATATCACTGCATGGCAAGTAACTCAGAAGATACGGCGTCATAAACACTGAGATGAGTGAAAACTGCTACAATATGCATGACGTTTAAATTTATTACTTCTTTATCCCTAACGATATTCCCGAAACATTTCGCAGACATTATCCAGATATGTCACCGAATGGTCATACGAAATTATATCGCTGTATGAGACAATTCAGGAAATGTGACGTCACATACATTGAGATGTGTGAAAACGAAATTGCATAGCGAAATTCGCTAGAGATACAGGTGAACTGTGTGTAAAAAATAAGCGTAAAATACTCTGTGAAATAAATGTGACCTGTGCGTACGCGGGCAAAGCTGAGGGAAAGTAAGCTCCTCCTAAAACACTAGATCGATTTCAACCAAACTTATTACCTGGAAACAAATACTGTAGCCATAAGAACAAGCAACCTCATGCTGGGGTAGGACTGGTAACATAGAAAGAGACTGGGATAGGAGCAGATGAACAGGCAGAGACGGGCAAGGAGGAGACTGATACAGAGGAGCCGGGGGGGAGGGGGGGGGAGGAGGAGGAGGAAGTGAATGATTGATTGGTTGAGGGGGGTTATGGGACTAATGGGACTAAACAGCGAGGTCACCAGTCTCGCAGTTCGAAAGTTACGTGAGTAAAATAGAGGCGTCCGCGAAAAGTGGGCGGATCCAGTCAGAGGGGTCAAACCAGAAAGCGAGGAAGTTAAAAACACACACAACAGAAGGCATAAAAGGGTAGGTCAAATCTAAAAACTGGAAAAACACAGGGATGAAAGAGCGGCCTTTGCACGGGGGAGCAGTCATGGTTCCCAGACCCATAAAACACGAAGAGAGGCCGCAACCGTAACCACTCTCCAGGAGGAAAGCAAAACCTTAACACTGGAAAATAAAAACCACTTTTACGAAGGAAACTGGGGACCAGTTCAGCCATCCGTGACTCGTCTGCGAATATTAAAGACAAGGAATTTGGAAGGCTATACTTAGTACGAAGGGCCAAAAGAAGGGGACATTCCACCAATATATGAGATACTGTCAGTCCGGCTCCGCAAAGCCATTCTGGGCGCGGTTTGTTACGCAACAGAAGAACAATGGGTGAGCATAGGCGGCATAAGATAGTGGACTCCTTTCAAAAGGAGCGGAAGGAAGAGCGCCAGACTGCAGTAGTCTCCTTGATTGTGCGGAGTTTATTACTGACGAGGGAAAATCCCCATTGCCCATCCGTCAGATATTCTGGTAAGATGACCCAGATTAATCATGAAAACAGGAAGGTGTACTGAACTGTGAAAAAAGAAACAAAATAGAAACAGTAAATGGTCCAAGCATAAGATGTGCAACATCGAGCGAACTTCACGAATCCGTTGTTGTTGTTGCTGCTGTTGTGTGGCCACGACGACGGACTGCAAAGCGGGAGACCTATGATCTGTGTTCATATCTCACTCGTGTCTTTTCTTTTTTTTTCACAAAATTATGACCTTTCCATCTGGTCACTGTCGTGTCTGTTCTCTTTCTGTAGTCTTGGCAATTGTCATACTATACAATAGTTATAGAATGAAGGAGCCTCCCCGAAGATTGCGAACAGCAAGATACAAACGAGAACCGCAATCGGGCGCACCCCAGGCTAATTCTTCAACAACCAGAACGGTCTTCTGAGAAAATGAAGACCAATAGACCCTATCCAAACGGTCTTTTCTAAGGCCACTTGTGACGATGTCGATAAACATTGAAGCAATATCGAGAGACAAAGAAGTTTTATTATCTGACTTGTGTAAAGAATATCAATGTGATTTCCTCCTGATTCAAGAAACTCATCGGGGCAGTACAAGACCCACACCCAAAATAGATGGAATGAAGTTGACCTTGGAGAGACCACATGAACGGTACGGTAGTGCCATCTTCGCCAGGCCAGGAATTAGAGTCACCTCTGCATCACTGACTGACAGGCAAGACATTGAGATATTAACCGTTCGAACTCCGCAGTATAGCGTTACCTCTGTGTACAAACCCCCAGAATCAGATTTCGTCTTCACTGAGCCTGGAAATTTCAGTTACCAAGACTTTAATTTTGTGTTGGGCGATGTCAAGTGTCAGAGCACTACATGAGGCTATAAAGAAACTAACAGCAGCGGAGTGGAACTAGAGACCTTGGCTGAGGTACACGATCTACTGCTCATATATGACCCGAAACTGCCTAGCTCCTTTAATAGTGGCAGAGGGAAGAAAGGGTACAATCCCGATAATATCTTTGTTAGCAAGAAACTCGCTGGCCAATGTGGAAAACTCATTGTGAAGCCAATTACCCATACGCAACATCGGCCCATAATTTGCACGGTCAATGCAGTTGTTAAGCCTGAACAAGTTCCTTTCAAAAGAAGGTTCAATTTTAAAAAGGCCAATTGGAAGAAATTTAGAGAGCTCATTGATGTAGAAATAACAAAAATCCCCCACAACCTGAGATGTACGACTCTTTTGTCAAACTCGTCCAGAAGGTGTCTAGGAAAACAATACCGCGAGAATGCAGAACACAGTACATTACGGGACTCTCTGAAGACGCAAAGCCACTACTGGAAAGATACCAGAAGCTCTTCGATAACGACCCATTTGATGATGAGACGCTACTAGCAGGCGATGAACTCATGTCAGTCATAACTGAGAACCGCAAAGCCAAATGGTGTGACCTCGTGGAGAACCTGGACATGAAAGTGAACAGTAGGCGGGTTTTGTTGAAGAACCTTAACGGTGAGGCAACAAAGTCAAATGATAAATTTACTAACGTCTCGGCAGATAAAGTCGCCACTGCACTCCTTATGAATGGCAAAACCCACGGCAGAAAGTACAGGGAACCATTAGCACGTGATCCGGCAGAGGAAAATCACCACCTCAAGACACCATTTACAATGTCAGAACTTACTGCAGCCATTTCCAGCTTGAAGATTAACAGAGCTCCTGGTATCGATGAACTTAGAGTCGAGCAAATTAAAAACTTTGGCAGTAATACCCTACAGTGGCTGCTAGATTTCATAAACGCATGTGTAGAAAGGCTCCATATCCCAAAGATGTGGAGGAAAGCCCGAGTGGTTGCACTTCTGAAACCAGGAAAGGACTCTGATGATCCAAAAAACTTCCGACCTGTGTCTCTTTTATGTCACTGTTTTAAGATCTTGGAACGCCTGACGTCGCATAGAAAGCGTCTTGGAACAACAGATCATCCGGCAGCAGGCAGGTTTCCGACCAGGCAAACCGTGCTACGGTCAAGTCCTGAACTCGACCCAACATGTCGAGGATGGGTTTTGAGAGGAAAGAGATCACGGGAGTGGCATTCATTCATAGACCTTTCAGCTGCATATGATACTGTAAACCATCGGAGGCTCCTTAGAAAAGTATATAATGTGAGAAGAGATTACCATTTAACATCACTGATGGGTACTTTCCTGCATAATAGGAGATTTTACGTCTGTCTCCAGGGCAAGAAGAGCAGGTGTAGAAATCAGAGGAATGGCCTACCTCAGGGAAGCGTCCTCGCCCCAGCGATACAAATGACCAACCGGTGCCAAACATCACGCGCCAATTTATGTATGCCGCTGACACTGCAGTTGCAGCCCAAGTTAACAAACTTTATGGATGTAGAGGAGAAATTAACCAGTACCTTGGAAGCTCTCTCCCAGTATTATGAGGCAAACCACTTAAGGCCGAACCCTTCCAAGACGCAGGTCTGTGCATTCCATCTAAAGAACAGGGAAGCAAATCGCGAATTAAACGTAATATGGAGAGGTGATCGTCTCGAGCATTGTAAAACGCCCAAATATCTTGGTGTCACGTTGGATTGCACACTGACCTATAAACATCATTGTAATGCCACAAGGGAAAAAGTCAACTAGAAACAACATCATCAGGAAACCAGCGGATCCTGGGGTGCAAACCCAAAAGTCCTGAGAACTTCAGCCCTTGCGCTCAGTGTGTCAGTCGCGGAACACGCCGCTCCAGTATGGTCTGCATCAACACACGCGAGAAAAGTTGATGTCGCGGTGAATGAAATGGCATGGATTGTTACCGGATGATGCTTGAGGCCAACCCCAGTACACAAGATGTACTTAATCATGGGGATCGCACCGCCCAACATACGACGTGACATCGCTGCCGAAGCCGAAAAAACCAAGCAAGAAAAGGACATGCGTCACCCTTTATATGGACACCAGCCTGTTGACCGACGGGTTTGTTCGAGGAAGAGTATCCTGTCACGTACCCGAGCCCTGGAAGGGTCGGCTGCAGGGAATCGTTTGAAAAGGTGGGAAATCGACCTGAGAAACCCCTATAAAGATGTAAAAGAAGAACTGGCGCCTGGTGGAGACCTACCATACACAGTCTGGAGAACCATAAACCGTATGAGGGTAGAAGTTCCAAAGTGCAAGACAAACCTGCAGCAATGCGGTTTCCTAAAAGAGACTGAGAACACTGTCTGTGTGGCTCTGTCCAGGATCCTCAACACCTGCTTATCTATCCATATTTAGACCAACCCTGCACAATGAATGACTTATGGGAGGCAAATGACAAGGCCATATTGGATGCTGATTTTTGGAAGTTTGAAGTCTAGTTCCGGACACGAAAAGTAAGTAATAGTTATAGAATATGAGTCACGTGGTAAGAATATATTACCGTCGCAATGAAATGTTACGAATAGCGAGAACAGGCAAGATGCCACATAGACCTCTCACAGAAATGAAAACAACAATCGAACGGTTGTGAACTACGTTACAATAAAGGAATTCAAGGGTCAAAACTTCCAAAACGGAACCCAAGACTCATAACATGTGATACTTAAGTAGAACAAATAGGGGATACCTATCTTCTGGATATCCCTTCCAGGCACCTCGCTGTTGTAAACAGAAGTTCAAACTCGACACAGACACAAATCTGAATTCAGTCAACAGGCATAAATGACTAGACGGACAGTTCAAAATTTTGAGAAAAAACTGCAGTGGGCACGAGAGAAATTTGAACACGTATCTCCCCCGTTGCAGCCCAACACCATGACCACATAAACACAACATCACGAATTTTTATGTTCGCTCGACGTTGCACTTCGTGAGTTTGGACCATTCACTTTTTCGATTTTGCTTCTTTTTTCACAGTTCAGTGCACTTTCTTCCTGCTTTCATCCTTTATCAGTGTTCAGTTTTTGACAGCTATCTGCTGGGCTATCTTATGTCTAAATCTGAGGGAGGCGTGATGGGAATTTTCCCCTGTGGGAGCAGTGGCGCACCAGATGTCATTTCATTTTTAGGAAAAAAAAAAGAGATTTGATGTGAATCCGCATATCTGCACCTGGAATCATGAAATGGGATTGAGGGGGGGGGGGGGGGGGTTTATCTGCCCCTCTATCCAAACAGTCAGCCGTTTCATTCTCTGGGATACCCACCAGACTTGGGACCCAGAGAAAGACAACTGAACAGGCGGCATGACCAAGGGCAGAGAGAAGGTTATGGATGGCACAGTCCAAAGAGTGACGAGAGTAGCCTGTAGGCTACTCATTGAGTCAGTACATATTAAAACATTGCGGGGAGTGGCTTGGGTAACAAAATGGGGGCCATGTTAAAGGCTAGCAGCTCTGCTGTGTACACACTACATGATACCAGCAGTATATTGTGTTCCATGCCAGTGGGAGACATGAAAACGTAACCAATCTTATCTATTGTTTTAGAACCATCAGTGAGGAAGAAAACCATAGAGGTGACAGAGAATTTAGGACTCTGGAAGAAGTCAGTCCCAATCTGGTCAAGGCACCACCCAGGATGTGGGAAGAAATACATCGTGCACTTCCCGGGGAGTGGAGACGGAGACCCCTCCCAGAGAGAAGTGACACACATTCCAACCAGCAATCCCACCCAAGGAGGGAGACCTCCCTCGTTTGCAGAGAGGACAGGATACATGGGATAGTCAGAGAATCGTCGAATGGCGATTGCATTAAAAACTAAAAGTTGGCTCCATCGTATTTGTAAAGGGGCAATACCCACTTCTGTGAGGAGGCTGCTACGATACTCGTGCAAAAGGCACCAATAGCCAAGTGCACCCCATAATGATGAACGGGGTCAAGTGGTTTCAGAGTGGAAGAAGCCGCTGAGTCATAAACCTGAAAATCATAATTTAGTCTGGACAAAGATGTAAAGATGGAGAAGAGTAGCATGGTCTCCACCCCAAAATGTGTGGGCCAGGAGGTGGAGAGCATTAAGCTTCTGCATGCATGTAGTCTTTGGATGGCGAATATATGGCAGCCACGTCAGCTTTTTATCAAAAAGAAGGCCCAAGAAACAGGACTGCACTATAATTCCTAGGTTGGTTGCCTAAATAAAGTTCTGGACAGGGGTGTACAGTAGGTCTACAGCAAAAATGCATAACCCGCGTTTTGGAGGGAGAAAACTGGATGCCACATAGAACCCCATTGTATGGCGCCTTGGAGCTGGCATTCAGCAGATGCTACCGAGGGGGAGCTGCACCAGATGCAACAACATACAACGCTGGGGTAACCACAGGCCCAACAGAAAGTAAAAGCCCACTGATGGCGATGAGGAAGATTATGACAACACAGTACCCTGGGAAATATCATTCTCCTGGGTCCGAGAGGTTCTGCCAACTCTAACTCAGAACAGCCGGTGGGATAAAAACTCGCAAATAAACGTCGGAAGGGGACAGTTAAAGAACCACACAGAGTCAAGGCCATGTCATCTAACCTTATGTAGGTCAAAGACCAGAACAAGGTTTCAGCAATTAGTGAAGGCCTGTCAGATTGCTGTTTCCAGTCCGAGTAAACGGTCAGTTACAGATTATCCTTCCCAGAAGCCACACTGATACAAGGACAAAAGATCCTGAGATTCGAGTACTCAACATAATCTAAAGTTAACCATCTTTTTGAGCAGTTTACAAAGTACATTGGTCAGGCTAATCGGTCAGTAACTTTTGAGAGACAATAGGTTCTTCCTGGGCTTAAGGATGGGGATAACTATGCTGTCTCGCCATTGAAAGGTGAAGGTACCCATAAGCGATGTGCAGATGAAGACCCTGTGTAGATGTTGCCTCTGGGTAACGTCTAGTGTTGGATCATATTATGTGGATTGAATGTGAAGAGGTAAAAGCCTGCACGAATTCCCATTCAGTGAAGAGTTCATTATAGGCTTCAGCTTGGTGGGGGTTGAAACAGAAGGGGTTTCTTCAACTTGTCAATTTTGCTAGAGAAAGGTAGCAGGATAAGAAGAAGACGCCGATGCTTTAACAAAGTTTGTTGGGGCTTTTCTGCAAGGACCAACGGATCAGTACGCAGAACACCCTGTAGAATAAGACTCTGGACAGCTGATTGTCGCTGGCGACCCAGAAGGCTACAGAGCTCGGACGGAACCTGCGCTGAAGAGGTACACTTCCTCAGGGAGGAAACATAGCGCTCCCAACTTTCCTTTTTACTCTCCTTAATAAGGTAGCGAGCCTTAGCACAGACACACTTCAAAGCGATAAGGCTGGTTTGCGAAGGGTACTGTTTAAATCATTGCAGCTCTCGTCGTCGGTCCTGGATAGCAACTGGTACGTCCTCAGTCCACCACAGTACTGGTGGATGACGAGGGGGATCTGTGGATAGGGGGGATAGCAATTCCAGCGTCATGAAGGTTAGTGTCAGAGACGTCTTGCACGAACACATCAATACAATCAGAGAGCGAGAGGAGAGGGGGGGGGGGTGGAAGTGCACAGCAGACATATATAAAGGGGAATTGGTTCTGCAGAATGCCCAACATGGGGGCCTGTCTGCCTGGCAGTGGCAGGTGAATGATAGAATCACAGGCAAGTGGTTAGTGTCACAAATATCATCATCATCATCAGGTGACCAGTGTAAGAAAGCCAGAAGAGCAGGGAAGAGGTTCGTGAGATCAACAGCAGAAAAGGTGTCATGAGAGGCACTGAAAGTGGGTAGAGGAACCGTCGTTGAGGAGACAGAAATCGAAGTCTGTAATAAATTCATCAGTTAGAAAACCTCTACCCATCGAAGTGGCACTCTCTCGCAGAGGGTGGTGTGCACTGAAGTCTCTGAGGAGGAGATACGGGGATGGGAGTCGCTGTACTAAGGTAGGCAGTTCAACATAAGTAGCCTAACTGGAGGTAGGTAGACATTCCAAATGGTGATTGCTAGGGTCGTACACACTCGTGCCGCTATTGCTTCCAGGTTGATATTAAGGGGAACGATATCTCTCTTAAAGCCAGAATAAAGGCACTGGTATTGGTGTGGTTGTCTTTATGACCCTTCTGCACACATTAAACGAAGTGTACACCGCATCGCTCCAGATTAGCTTGGAATTTGTAGCTTGAGGTCCCAATTAAAAAAAAACACTCTCTGGACCTTATTCAGTGACTGCTGAGAGGTAATAGACACCAGGACATCACCAAGACGATCAGAAGCACGAAAAGCTGGAGACTGGGCTGGAGATGAAGCTTTGATCAACAGAGAGTCCGACGGAATCTTACTAAGAAACTCCACTTCATCAAATTTCTCATCGATATTTTCCACAAAAAACAATGGCTTTCTGGTGGTGAATGTATCCCCATCTGTCCTAGTACAGATCAGGTAGCGGGGAAAGTGTTTCACATCAACACAACGAGCCTGTCCCTCCTCCCAGGGTACAGCCAGGAAAGGGAAGGCTGCAGGGTCAGATTTTTGCAGCTTAATACGCCTAATGCACGAAGCATCTACCCTGACACCACCCACTCCGCTCAGAGGTCTCCCCATGTGCATCATCAAGCCACATCAAGCGCCACCTGGCACAGTGGACATTGCCAGGAGTTCTGATGCTCCAGGATGACAAGCAATCACTCTTTGGCAGACATGGGGAGGCGACAACTCAGGCACCAGTAGCGATCCCTGTGTTGTCAGGGGGGCTCAGCCAAATGGGTACATAACAGCCTCACCACACAGACTGGCTACACTTGCTGATGGGCTAGTGGGGTGGAGGGGGCTATGGGGGGGGGATGAAGAGAGAAAGGAAGGGGGGAGGAATTCACTCCATAGACGTTAGGGAGGAAGTTTTTCCACAAATGGTTCAGACTAAAGAAAGAAAATTTAGAAGTGAAGGTCAAATCCCAAGGGGGGACCAAAATGGCAAGAAGGATGAAGAGAACAGAGAAGAGGAACAAAACTGCAAGGGACACAGGGAACCATATGGATAGCCATGTAGACATAAATCGTAACCCTGAGAGAGGGGCAGGAGGGAGCAGCGGGAAAGGAGCGAAGACGTGGAGGGGGGAGGGGGGCACAGTAGCCAGGGAAGAAAGAATTAGCCAAAATAGCTCAGCATCCTGTGTGCGCCGCACACGAACTTACCTTGTGGGGGGTTAAGTGATGTGAGGGGGTGAGAGAAAGAGATGGGGGGGAGGGAGGGGGAGGGAGGCAAAGAGAGAGAGAAAAAGGAGGGGGGAGAGAGAAAAGGAGGGGGGGAGATGGACAGAGCGAGGGAGCGAGGGAGCGAGGGAGGGAAGGAGCGAGGGAGGGAAGGAGCGAGGGAGGGAAGGAGCGAGGGAGGGAAGGAGTGAGGGAGGGAGAATGAAGAGATGAAATAATAGAAGACTGGAATAAAAACATACCCAAGCAACGATGGGTACTCAGCTGGTATTAAAAGTGCAAGAAATACTTATAAACGTTTGTGAAATTAGGCTACAGCCACACATGTTCTTTTTCCAGCAGGTTTTGAACTGGAAAGAATGCGACAGTAGTTTTAGAAAGTGTGTCGGCCACACAGGCAGGAAAAGCGGCTGAGTGGTGGCAGTCTGGCAGCCAGGTACATGCACCAAAGAAGCAATTCCTCGAGACCAGCAATGGACTGTGTTTCGTTACGTGGCTATACAGTTTTCATTCCATGTTTATTATTCGTTCATCTTCGTCGACTCGAAGTCAGAAACTATAGAGGAAAAGGTGAATCCACCCCTATACTAACAAGTGAAAAGTCAAGAAACGGAACGTTGATTCTCTTACATTAGGAATTAAAGCAATATCTAAATATACATTTTTATTATTATCGAAAGTCAGTTAATTCACTCGAAGAAACTTACGTACAGCAAAAACTGACATTTATAAGACATATACGGTGGTCAAGGATTGTTCTAGCAGCTGAGATAGCCAGCCACTGTTTTCCAGTTACTTTGATGCTAGAGGCTTTTGAAGACACTTATCTTCCTCCACAACACAGCGATTACCCTTGGTTAAAAAGTTTATTGAGAAAGTTTTCTGTAAAGAAATACAAACTATTGAAGTCAGTAGTGCCGATCGGCAATTTCCTTTAAGCAGTTTGCTCATTTACGGGTATTCCGCGACTTTCGCCACTGCCCAAATACCGGTGATACTCGGCCCAAATGCTTTTCGCGGCCAGCAGACTCACCCACGTCGGACACGGAGTAGCAGGGCTGCAGCGGCAACTCTTGGAATGGATCCTTGTCGTCCTTCGTGTTGAACAGCTGCAGCACCGGGCTGTCGCCCTGGTACACCAGCCGCACGAAGACTTTCTTCCAGAACCTGCGCACACGAGTGAGGCGACATCAGCTATGAACGTAATACGCACAGGACTTCAGTAGCTACTGGGGTTGGACAAAAATATGGACGAGAAATGCATGCTTTAACACAAATGGTGATGCTGGCCAAGCTTGCAAGTTGTGCTGTTGCATCTGACAATGAACGGCATTTGTACCATGTCCTCAATACGTTGAAAGTATCGGTCGCGGTTAGAACTGTCTTCTGAGTAGTAGTTAGTGTGTTATGTCGGAGATGAGCGACTTCAAACGAGGGCAAATTATTGATGGTTGTATGGTGTGTGTTCCTGTAAGCAAGGCAGCCGCAGTATTTTGTATTCAAAGAGACATATCTACGATTTATACGGCATACAGGAAAAGCGGTAAAAGATCATCTGCTAAGTCACAACACGGAGGGATGTGTGCACTGAGTCGTCATGAAATACACTGAAGAGGACTGTGATGAAAAATTATGCGAAAGCTGCATAAGTCACAATGCATGCACGTTTGCTTGCTTGAACTCAATAGTCTGACAGCTACACTGTTTATTAATGTGCCACCATTTCACATTTTCAATGGTTTATCTCACGCTTACATTAACGTGTGAACTTGGGATGTTAATTACCTTAATGTGTTACCTAGACAAATGTATTTCCGAACTTTCATTACTCTACATTTAATGGTAATATTATCTTCGTCAGTGTGTAACGAACACAATGGACCCAAAATTGAACCGTGTGGGTCTCCTTTTGTGTGTTTCTCCCCCCACAAATAAAATTTTCTACGTTTCTGCATTCTGTTTGTGAAGTAGCACACTGAAGCGCCAAAGAAACTTCTATAGACAAGCGTATTGAAACACAGAGATACGTAAACAGGCAACGCCTATATAAGACAAGTATCTGGCACAGTTGTTAGATCGGTTACTGCTGCTACAATGGCAGGTTATCAACATTTATCTGAGTCTGAACCTAGTGTTATAGTTGGCGCACGAGCTATGGGACACACAGTTTCCGAAGTAACGATGAAGTGGGTATTTTCCCGTACGACGATTTCACGAGTGTACATGAATATTACCGATCTAGTAAAACATCAAAACTCTGACATCGATGTGGCTGGAAAAAGATCCTGCAAAAACCGGTATTGATGACGCCTGAGGAGAATCGTTCAACGTGACAGAAGTGCAACCCTTTCGCAAATTGATGCAGATTTCAATGCGTGCGAACAATTCAACGAAACAACATCGATATGGGTTTTCGGAGCCGAAGGCAACTCGTGTACCCTTGATGACTGGACAACACAAAGCTTTACACCTCGCCTGGCCCAGTCAACATCGATATTGGACTGTTGATGTCTGGAAACAAGTTGCCTGGGCGTACGAATCTCATTTCAAATGGTATCGAGCGGCAGGACGTGTATGGGTATGGAGGCAACCTTATGAATCCATGGACCCTGCATGTCAACAGGAAACCGTCCAAGCTGGTGGAGGGTAGTGTGGGGACCCTTCATACGTCTAGATACGACTCTGACAGGTGAGACGTACATAAACATCCTGTCTCATCACCTGCATCCATTCATCTACGTCTACATCCATACTCTGCAAGCCAGCTCGCGGGGTGTGGCGGAGGGTACCTTGAGTACCTCTATCAGTTCTCCCTTCTATTCCAGTCTCGTTCGTGGAAAGAAAGATTGTCGGTATGCCTTTGTGCGGGGGCTCTAATCTCTCTGATTTGATCCTCATGGTCTCTTCGCGAGATATACGTAGGAGGGAACAATATACTGCTTGACTCCTCGGTGAAGGTATGTTCTCGAAACTTTAACAAAAGCCCGTACCGAGCTACTGAGCGTCTCTCCTGCAGAGTCTTCCACTGGAGTTTATCTATCATCTCCGTAACGCTTTCGCGATTGCTGAATGATCCTGTAACGAAGCACGCTGCGCTCCATTGGATCTTCACGATCTCTTATATCAACCCTATCTGGTACGGATCCCACACTGGTGAGCAGTATTCAAGCAGTGGGCGAACAAGTGTACTGTAACCTACTTCCTTTGTTTTCAGATTCTATTTCCTTACGATTCTTCCAGTGAATCTCAGTCTGGCATCTGCTTTACCGACGTTTAATTTTATATGGTCATTCCATTTTAAATCACTTCTAATGCCTACTCCCAATTAATTTATGGAATTAACTGCTTCCAGTTGCTGGATTCGCAGCACATTACACTTGTCTACATCGAGATTCAATTGCCATTCCATGTAACATGCGTCAATTCGTTGCAGATTCTCCTGCATTTCAGTACAATTTTCCATTGTTACAACCTCTCGATATACTACAGCATCATCTGCAAAAAGGCTCAGTGAACTTGCGATGTTATCCCCAAGGTCATTTATACAGGGTGTTACAAAAAGGTATGGCCAAACTTTCAGGAAACATTCCTCACACAAAGAAAAAAAATATGTTATGTGGACATGTGTCCGGAAACGTTTACTTTCCATATTAGAGCTCATTTTATTACTTCTCTTCAGATCACATTAATCATGGAATGGAAACACACAGCAACAGAACGTACCAGCGTGACTTCAAACACTTTGTTACAGGAAATGTTCAAAATGTCCTCCGTTAGCGAGGGTACATGCATCCACCCTCCGTCGCATGGAATCCCTGATGCAGCCCTGGAGAATGGCGTATTGTCACAGCCGCCCACAATACGAGCACGAAGAGTCTCTACATTTTGTACTGGGGTTGCGTAGACAAGAGCTTTCAAATGCCCCCATAAATGAAAGTCAAGAGAGTTGAGGACAGGAGAGCGTGAAGGCCATGGAATTGGTCCGCCTCTAACAATCCATCGGTCACCGAATCTGTTGTTGGGAAGCGTACGAACACTTCGACTGAAATGTGCAGGAGCTCCATCGTGCATGAACCGCATGTTGTGTCGTACTTGTAAAGGCACATGTTCTAGCAGCACAGGTAGAGTATCCCGTATGAAATCATGAAGGTGAATCGAGGAAGTACAGTACATACTGACTTAACTAAAATGAGGTCTAACATGGAAATTAAGCGTTTCCGGACACATGTCCACATAACATCTTTTCTTTATTTGTGTGTGAGGAATGTTTCCTGAAAGTTTGGCCATACCTTTTTGTAACACCCTGTATATATTGTGAATAGCAACGGTCCTACAACACACCCCTGCGGCACATCTGAAATAACTCTTGCTTCGGAAGACTTCTCTCCATTGAGAATGACAGGCTGCGTTCTGTTATCTAGGAACTCTTCAATCCAATCACACAATTGGTCTGATAGCCCTTATGCTCTTACGTTGTTCATTAAACGACTCTGTGGAACTGTACCAAACGCCTTGCGGAAGTCAAGAAACATATCTACCTGGGAACCCTTGTCTATGGCCCTCTGAGTCTCGTGGACGAATAGTGCGAGCTGGGTTTCACACCATTGTCTTTTTCGAAACCCATGCCGATTCCTACAGAGTAGATTTCTAGTCTCCAGAATTGTAATTTTATACTCCAATATAATACGTGTTCCAAAATTCTACAACTGATCGACGTTAGAGATAGAGGTCTATAGTTCTGCACATCTGTTCGACGTCCCTTCTAGAAAACGGGGATGACCCGTGCCCTTTTCCAATCTTTTGGAACGGTACGCTCTTCTAGAGACCTACGGTACAACGCTGCAAGAAGTGGGCTAGTTCCTGCGCGCACTCTGTGTAAAATCGCACTGGTATCCTATCACGTCAAGCGACCTTTCCTCTTTTGAGCGATTTTAATTGTTTTTCTATCCCTCAGCCGTCTATTTCGATAGCTACCATTTTGTCATCTGTGCGACAATGTAGAGAGGGAACTACAGTGCAGTCTTCCTCTGTGAGACAGCTTTGGAAAAAGACATTTAGTATTTCGGCCTTTGGTCTGTCATCTCCATTGTGAAATTGCAGCAGGACAATGCGACATCCCACACATGCAGAATTACTACAGAGTGGCTCCATGAACACTTTTCTGAGTTTAAACACTTCCACTGGCCACCAAAATGTCTGACATGAACTTTGAGTATGTGTGAGACGACTTGCAACGTACTGTTCGTAAGAGAGCTCCACCCCCTTGTACTCTTACGGATTTATGGACAGCCCTGCAGGATTCATGGTTTCAGTTCCCTCCAGCACTACTTCACACATTAGTAGAGGCCGTGCCACTCTTGGGGGCCCTACACGATATTAAGCAGATGTACCAGTTTCTTTGGCTCTTCAGTGTATTACCTAGACAAACGTATTCTCGAAGTTTTATTACTCTACATTGTGTGCTACGATTTTTTTTGTCAGTGTATGAGGAACACAATGGACCCAAAATTGAACCGTGTTGGACTCTTTTTGTGAATCTTCCCCCGTCACTAAAATGTTGTACCTTTCTGCATTCCGTTTTTAAGTATTATACCCTACTGGCCATTAAAATTGCTACACCAAGAAGAAATGCAGATGATAAATGGGTATTCATTGCACAAATATACTAGAACTGACATGTGATTACATTTTCACGCAATTTGCGTGCATAGATCCTGAGAAATCAGTACCCAGAACAACCACCTCTGGCCGTAATAACGGCCTTGATACTCCTCGGCACAGAGTCAAACAGAGCTTGGATGGCGTGTACAGGTACAGCTGCCCATGCAGCTTCAACACGATACCACAGTTCATCAAGAGTAGTGGCTGGCGTATCGTGACGAGCCAGTTGCTCGGCCTCCATTCACCAGACGTTTTCAATTGGTGAGAGATCTGGAGAACGTGCTGGCTAGGGCAGCAGTCGAACATTTTCTGTATCCAGAAAGGCCCGTACAGGAACTGCAACATGCGGTCGTGCATTATCCTGCTGAAATGTAGGGTTTCGCAGGGATTGAATGAAGGGTAGAGCCACGGGTCGTAACACATCTGAAATGTAACGTTCACTGTTCGAAGTGCCGTCAATGCGAACAAAAGGTGACCGAGACGTGTAACCAATGGCCCCCCATACCATCACGCCGGGTGATACGCCAGTATGACGATGATGAATACACGCTTCCAATATGTGTTCACCGCGATGTCGCCAAACACGGATGCGATCATCATGATGCTGTAAACAGAACCTGGATTCATCCGAAAAATGACGTTTTACCATTCGTGTACCGATGTACGTCATTGAGTACACCATCGCAGGCGCTCCTGTCTGTGATGCAGTGTCAAGGGTAACCACAGCCATGGTCTCTGAGCTGATCATCGATGCTGCTGCAAACGTCGTCGAACTGTTCGTGCAGATGATTGTCGTCTTGCAAACGTCCCTATCTGTTGAGTCAGGGATCGAGATGTGGCTGCACGATCCGTTACAGCCATGCTGATAAGATGCCTGTCATCTCGACTGCAAGCGATACGAGGCCGTTGGGACCCAGCACGGCGTTCCGTATTACCCTCCTGAACCCACCGATTCCATATTCTGCTAACAGTCATTGGATCTCGACCAACGCGAGCAGCAATGTCGCGATACGATAAACCGCAATCGCGACAGGCTACAATCCGACCTTTGTCAAAGTCGGAAACGTGATGGTACGTATTTCTCCCCCTTACACGCGGCATCACAACAACGTTTCACCAGACAACGCCGGTCAACTGCTGTTTGTGTATGAGAAATCGGTTGGAAACTTTCGTCATGTCAGCACGTTGTAGGTGTCGTCAGCGGCGCCAACCTTGTGTGAATTCTCTGAAAAGCTAATCATTTGCATATCACAGCATCTTCTTCCTGTCGGTTAAATTTCACATCTGTAGCACGTCATCTTCGTGGTGTAGCATTTTTTAAGGCCAGTAGTGTACAAACCTGGTTAGTATAAAGCTGTCAGTTCCATAGAGCTTACGTGTTTCTAAGAGAGTAACACGTTTTATGGAATCGAACGCCTTGTGAACATCACAAAGTAAATACCAATTGGTGGAAGGAGTGACTGACCTCTGGCCGGTGATCTTCTTCTTGTTGGGCTGACGGAGGTGCATCTCCCAGCCGTCGCCCTGGTAGGTGGTCCTGGGGAAGGGCTCCAGCGGCTGCGACACGTCCTCGTCGAACAGCGGCGTCGGCGGTGTCTCTTGGGAGTCTGTGCGCTGCAGCATCCCGTCCGGCACCTCTGCCCCTGTTTGTGGAATGCGATACGATCACCACGCAGCGCAGAAAATCCGGAGTCTGACGGTGAAACTGCTTCAGACCTACTGGGGACTGTGGAATACGAGGGCTATCCACAAAGTACATTACGTTTTGGAATTAAAAATAAATAATGAATTTGAAATTTTTTTTATTATATACAGATGAAATCCACACTTAAATACTACTTTTCTACATAGTTGCCATTTAAATTAAGGCACTTATCGTAGCGATGGACGAGCTTGGAAATTCCTTCGTCGTAAAATTCGGCCGCCTGCGCCTTCAACCATGTGGTTACCTCTTCTTTTGGAACAGAAAAGGTGTGATTTTTGTGGATTTCCTGGAAAGAGGCACTACAATAAACTCTCAAAGGTATTGCTAAACTCTGCACAACCTCAGAAGAGCTGTACAAAACAAGCGCAGGGGAAAGTTGGGCTCAAAGATCTTGCTGATTCACGACAACGCCCGGGTCCACACGGCAAATGCCACTCGTGAAGTTCTCGAATCTCTTAAGTGGGAGTTGTTTCCTCATCCGCCGTACAGTCCCGACCTGGCACCGAGCGACTTCCACTTATTCCCAGCATGAAGAAGTGGATGGCTATGCAGCGTTTTGATGACGACGCACAGCTTCCACGTGGTTGAAGGCGCAAGCGGCCGAATTTTACGACGAAGGAATTTCCAAGCTCGTCCGTCGCTACGATAAGTGCCTTAATTTAAATGGCAACTATGTAGAAAAGTAGTATTTAAGAGTGGATTTCATCTGTATATAATAAAAAACTTCCAATACTTTATTTATTTTTAATTCCAAAACGTAATGTACTTTGTGGATAGCCCTCGTACTGAGGGTAGTCCCAAAAGTAAGGTTTATTTTTTTATAAGTACATAGACCTGTTTATTTCTACAATGGCTTACTTCAGTTTACGGCTTGAACATTCAGCTGCATTTTTGTAGACGCTGTGGCATTTTTTGTATGACCATGTCATACCAGCTCGCCGCCATGCTGTTCAGAAAGTTATGAACCTTTTCTTTCACCCTGTCGTCAGAGCTGAATCTCTATCCGGCCAAATGTTCTTTATAATATAATAAAATAATGGATTAAGTGATAATAAAATGTTGAAATGCGTGGCTTTTTAAAATGTACTGAATTAATGAGATTAATTTTTCGGCATGAATCACAAGCACAATAAGCTGAGCTATGCCTGGAAATAAGTTCGTAGTCGTTCATATTATTTTTCAGGGCGAAGTAGTTTCTTTCTCCGCTGTAGATTTGTGCTTACCATTCTTTATAATGCTACGTTTGGTCACCGTGTTCACCTTCGAAGTCTTGACCGTGTTCCCATTGAGCTTATCGGATCTTCGTAATTTTCCAAAGCACACTTCAGTTCTTGTAATTATCGTACTATTTTGAACAACAACTCACACGACCTTTCTGTTAAAAAACAATACTGTATTTTTCTAAACGGTGCACATATGAAATACATACTCCTCACTTATTCATAGCGCCCCCAAAATGGCGGTCTACAATTACTCGCTAAAATGGCCTGCTTCTCACTCGTTCACTAGCTGAGTGCGAATCCTTCCTTCCTCCTTCTGGTACAAGAAAACTTCCTCAGTTTTGTAACAACTGAAAATCAAAAATACATGACGGTAGGCATAGGCTCCATGATGGGCTACCGCTTCATCTTCTCTCTTTGCCTTCAAAGAAGACGAAAACATAAAGGAAATGCAATAGGTTTATCACATCTTTTAACCAAGGGAACAGGTTATAGTCACTGGGTGCTGAGTCACGACTATAGGGTGGGTGATTATGTTCCACTGAAACTGTTGCAGGAGAGCAACG
Source organism: Schistocerca piceifrons (assembly GCF_021461385.2). Lineage (NCBI taxonomy): Eukaryota > Metazoa > Arthropoda > Insecta > Orthoptera > Acrididae > Schistocerca > Schistocerca piceifrons. The sequence goes on from NC_060146.1 coordinate 127,687,165, forward strand.
GTTTGCCGAGCGATGTGTAGGCGAGCGTTGTCACGGAGAATGTGTACGCCCTTGCTCAACATTCCTCTTCTCCGGTTCTGAATTGCCAGTTTGAGTTTTTTCAGAGTCTCACAGTACCTGTCAGCGTTGACTGTGGTCCCAGTGGGCATTAAGTCGACCAACAATACCCCTTTCCGATTCCAAAAAAAAACTGTTGTCGTGACTTTACCGTCTAACAACCCTACCACAACAAACGTCAAAATTTAATCATGATTGTGATGTTGCTCACGCTGCTAAATACTGCATTTTCGGGCAACAACAAAGTTATTATGTGGCAGGTGTCATTAGAGCACAGTTAATCAAGTCATATCATGTAATAATGAATAAACTAGGCACTCATCTTTTAGTGTTTCCCACGCTGGTCTCGTTGTAAAATCATGACTCAATCGTCGAAAATCTAGGTGGTGATGCTTCCAAGCTCAGATCCAAAGAGGCCTAGGTTTTATTGTGCTATATTCAAAAGTTTTATAGATGTGTTTCACAAACCATTCTTGAAGATTAAACTTTTGAAAGTTAGCACAATGTTGATGTAAAAAATAATCAGCACTCCGAATTTAAGTTACACTTCCTTTTTATTGCTTCTGTTGCAATATCGCGCAACACACAAAACATCACTTCACAATACAAAACATACTTGAAAACATCTTCCTCACTGTTAGAGTTCACATTTTATAAGCTGACTACGTTATGCGTCTTTCCAACATGACGTCCAAGACTTTACTTTTTCAAGGTCCGACACTAACTGCTTGCGCGCCCAAAAATCAGAGTTACAAGTACGTCAAAGATCATAGTGACAAAAGAAAGAATACACATAAGAATAATATCATTGCAACATAAACATATCGATGTATCAAAGTACCTCTACATTAATGAAATCAAATCTGAAAGTTGTCCCAGAAATATGTCAACTACTTTACAGAAATACAGTAGAATATTGCTAGTATCGAGAGGTTCAGGTGAGGCGCCGTAATGGTTACGTAATTCAAGTACCATTACAACCGGCAGACTGTGTTTGTTTGAATTTCTGCGGCTTTGGCGAAGAGGGATGCCGCCACTGGCGTGATTGTTGCTTGGTCTCAGGTGTAAAGTGGTATGCCCAGGTTTCGTCACCCGTGACAATTGAGTCCAGAAAGTTGTCCTGTTCGGCTGCAAGGCGGTGAAGAAATGCGCGGGAAGAATCAACTTGCTGCCGCATGTGGTCCTTAGTCAGCATGCGTGGCACCCATCTTGCGGCACACCTTCCGGTAGTTCAATGTTTCCGTTAAAATTCTGTGAGCAGTGCTTCGGGAAACCTCAGGAACCAACGTGCAGAGATCATCCAGGGTGATCCGCCGATCTCCACACATGCTTTGCTCAACCTTCAACACTGTCTCCTCAGAAACTGACGGTTTCCCGCTCCTTTGTTCGTCGTGAATTTCGGTCCAGCTACAAACACTCTGCACCACTTACGAACATTTTTGACATCCGTGCACGACTCACACTTCCGTCAATTGGCGATGGATTTCAATCAGCGCAGTGTCCTTTGCGTTCAAAAACCGAATAACTGCGCGCAATTTGCACTTGGCAGTAACATCCAACGGGAGCTCCATTCTCAACGGCTGCCAAGCCAAGACTGAGCGCCTCAGGGCGGCGTGCGCATGTTTACACCCAGCGCGTGAAGCACTCTTCATAAGTGTGACCAACTGCCACACAAACAGAGTTCTATACTTATAAAAAAAGGAGACCTTACTTTTGAGATTACCCTCGTAATTTGTGCACGGCTATCAGTGAGTATTTATGAGGGTTCCGTACCACAATCGGTAAGAACGAAACCCTTTAGCACCACTTTGTTGTCCGTCTGTCTATCCAGCCGTTAATAACCCATTTTCTCAGGAACGGGTAGATTTATCTAGTTGAAATTTGAGTCTCATAGTAACGTGTATAGTCGCTTGGCGGTGTAAATACTGAAGATTCTAAGTCAATGCTATCAAAAGATACGGCCATTTATGTCAAGCATTTTGATACTCGGGAACTCACTCAGCAAAACCTATAGCTTACTTCCCGTTGACTTAGAACACTGAAATTTGGCAAGAAGCACAGTTTCATAGTACAAGTTAAGGGAGGAAGTCAGAAAATTTTTAATCTTTGATTGCATGACAAGAAAAAATATTTCTTTTGTCATTTTTTATCTGACTTAAGAATTGAAGTTAAAACCGTCAGTGATAAAACCCGCTACAGTTGTAAGGGCTATTTATTCCTGAAAAGCAAAACGCAGCCCATTTTCAGGACCAGTTTTTATTTGAGAAACATTGAAGTGTAATGAGTTTAGAAGAGAGAAACAATAGGTTGTATTTATGGATTATGCTGTGCCATTTGTAATGCTTAATTCGTTGAGAGAAATTTCAATTTGGTTGCTGATCCTGACAATTACTGACTTTACTCTGGCATGTTTATTACTCAGTAACCTTATGTGCCATGGCTCGAGTTCACTTATGTCGTCAACATTTTGTAGCCCTTTGCGAAGGAAAGTTTCGGCTACTATCTATGTAAAACACATCCTGATAAAAATACAAACACTTGTTAACTTACGTCGCTATATGCATCTTTCGCATACATATATGTTTCTAGGAACGAATGTTACACCTCGTGCTCCCCCATGACACTCCTCGTCTAGAGAACATTCGTATGACAGGCTTTAGGTTATGACATGTTCGATATGCCTGTAATCATTGGCGATGATGTGGTGCACGTGAATAGCGAAATTCTGCACGACCCATTGTAGTGTTGAAACATTGATGCTGTCGATGACGTCCTAAATGGCTGTTTTTAGCAAAGCATTGGTTTTGGGGTCATTGCTGTACACTTTTTTTCTTTACCATAGCCCCACAAGAAGAAGTGGTATGCGTTCAGATCCGGAGTATATGGCGGCCAGTCGAGGCCCATGCCAGTGGCCCCTAGCCAGAATGCGGGCCCCAAAGTGCTCCCCCAGGCATCAAACACATTCCTGCTTCGAACTCCGTCTTACATGAACCTCATCTTCTCGAAATCGGGGTCACTTTGCACAATGGGGATGAAATAATCTTCAAAAACCTTCATGTACCGTTCGGTGGTCACCGTGCCATCAAGGAATATCGCACCCATTATTCCATAACTGGACACTGCAAACCACGTAGACACCCGTTGAGGGTGAAGAGACTTCTCGATCGCGAAATGCGGATTCTTAGTCTCCGAAGTGCGCCAATTTTGGTTATTGATGAAACCATCCAAATGAAAGTGGGCTTCGTCGCTAAACCAAATCATGCATGCACGTACTAATTCACATCATGCCCTGCTGCCTAGCGTGCAGTTTGACCGTCCCAATGCAAACCGTTCGGAAAGTTACAACGATTTTATTTCATATAGTGCAATAACTGTCACACTGTATATGCGTAGGTTTCGGAATTCGCACCTGTGTACAGTCAATGATATGAATGGCACTTAAAAATTTACGTTTTTCTAGCCACTCGTTTCTTTTCGAGAAGCACATGTGTTGACGACAGTTGTTTGATCCACAAGTGAGCTTTTTCCATTATCTTTTCAGAAACACTTCACATTGTTTTACTCACTATAGTTTGATGACTCCGCATTTATTCTGCTACGCTGGACTGGAAACCTTGACCAGCTGCATACCTAAAGAAAATCTTCACCCTCTGCTCTAATGATAGTGCTTCACCTCCTCTTTCCCTGTGCCTATCAGAAAATGATTCAGAATCCATTTAACATTTTCTTCGTTGAAATGATACTGTGTTTTATAATGCCCTCCAGGTGGACATTGACGCGATCTGTTGCAGTTTTCGCGGCGTGCACGAGCTGTCAGTTGACCCATATCTGCACTCCACAGACGGGAGTCTACTGCTAACCAGCCTCCACATTTCAGAAACTATTGCATCCAAAATCAACACATAGCTTCTCTTCATTCATAGAGTTTATCTAACGACGAAGCCAGAGCCTAAGGCGTAGGAAAAGCTGGAGCTCTCGCTTCACATTTTGTTCATAAATTCCAAAGCCTAAACTTCAAAATTCGAAGGAAAAGCATTTGTTTTGCTTTATTCACATCACCGAATGGGTCGTTGGGCACAGAGGGTGAGGCCATCAGACGGTGGTTCGGTGAAGCTCCGCGATTTGCGGGTAGCGGGGAAATCATCCACTGCTGTCAAACCTGACATGGGTCACCGTGCTGATGTTCTCATTCGCGAGGATCGACGCATTGCGAATCAGTAACGACCCAGTGGGTATTTTGATTCAGCATGATAATGCTCGGCCTCACGCGCGTTTGAGGATATCTGAACACATCATGGAACACAGCTGGACAGTGTCTGACGTACCTCCCTCGGACTTGCACTTATTTGGACTATTGAAGAATAGCATTCATGGAATGTATTTTGAGGGCAACGAGGATGCGATCCGCACAGTGAAGAAATGGCTTAGTGACCAAAAGAAGGACTGGTGTTAACACAGTATATGCATCCCTGCTTGTCACTGGAGCAAGGCCATAGCAATGGAAGGATATTACGAGGAAAATTAGGGTGTGCAGATAAAGCGTAAGTCCTTCATGTGCGTAATTTTCATCATCTGGAATAGACGACCGTCTAAGAAAACAATGTGGTTAATTATTTTCTGGGCGAGCCTCGAATGAATTTTATGGATTGAGACTGGAGCAGGGTTGCAGCGTAATTAACTTGTGGCACTGAAGGACATACACTGCAGTTAACTGTACTGCGTCCTTAATTTTATACACTGGACTCAGTAGTGACACCGAATACTTACCTAGCAGCTGCGAAGTACTGATACCACACTGAAATTTATTGAGTCTTTCAGCTAACACTCGGGAGCTGAGTAGAGAACTGGTGTGGAGAAATTTCTCTATGTAAGTGAAGAGTTCACTCTGTACTGTACTGTACTGAGTCCTTTAATTGGCATATTGGATCACAGCAGAGCATAGGTGTAGAATGATTGCCTTGCGGCGGTGAAAGGTCGATACCAATCTGAGTAGTATCGAGATCTTTAGCTGAGTGGTGTCGTAGAATAGTTACCCTGAAGAGTGATTTGAAGTACGAGGTGAGACAAAGTAATAAGACTTATTTTCTTTGCAATATGTGGCAACCCTGCATGCTTGCATAGGCACAATATCTTTGACCTTGGTCTATAAGCAGCTTCTAGGCCAAGTGGCACATCGATGCAACTGCTCAGTCGTGAGTTGTGCTGCAATAAGTTGACAAGTGTTTGTGTCTCTCGTCACGCAAATGGAACGGCATAATACTGCGCAACGGTATGCCACTTCTTTCTGCGTTAAATTGGGTGAAAACGCGATTACAACTTACGGTACGCTTCAGAAGGCTTTTGGAGAGGAGGCTATGTCAAGAGCTCAAGTTTTTCGTTGGCATAAAATTTTAGTGAAGGCAGAACGAATGTTGAAGATTGAGACCGCAGTGGACGACCATCAACCTCACAGACGGATTTCAACTTAGCCAGGGTGTGTGAATTCGTACGATCTGATCGAAGATTATTGGTTCAAATGATTACAGAAGAACTGAACATCAAACGAGAAATGGTTCGTCTAATAATAACTGAAGATCTTGGTATGAGAAAGATTTGTGCAAAAACGGTCCCCAAAAATCTCACACCACAACAGCGAGAAACATGGAGAAATGTGGCAGCCGATCTGTTAGAACAAACGGAAATCAATCCAGAATTGTTGAGCCGTGTTATCACTGGTGATCAAAGCTGGTTATTTCAGTGCGATCCAGAGATAAACGCCTAAGTTCGTAATGGTGCTCAAAGGGATCACGCAGAGCAAAAAAGCTCACATGTCAAAGTAAAAAGTGAAATGCATGCTTGTGTGCGTATTTGATTCCAAGGGAATTTGTTCATAAAGAGTGGGAGCCTCCTGGACAAACAGTTAACCAATATTACTACAAAGAAATTTTGGAAAGACTTCTTAAGAGAGCTCTTCATAACCGTGCCAACATTGCTGATAATTGGATTATGCATCAAGGTAATGTGCCATCCTATACTGCTCTGTCAGTACAGCAATTTTTAACCTCAAAACAAAGTTCAGTACTACCACAGCCACCTTATTCACCAGATATCGCTCTGTGCGACTTTTTTTCTATTCCCAAGACTCAAAACGGCGGTCAAGGGACACCATTTTCAAATAACACAAGACGTCCAAAAAGCTGTGACAAGGCTCTTTGAGATATTACAGAAGATGAGTTCCAGAAATGTTACCATCAATGGCAGAAGCGCTGGAAAAAGTGTGTGCAATCAGAAGGGAACTAACTTGAAGGCTACAACGCTAAACTTGACTAAAACGGTGGGCAACTTTTTTTTTTTTCCAAATCAGTCTCATTACTTGAAAGTCTCTTCGGGTTTGCTGCCGGATCCTAAAATCAACTTGACTCGATATTTCGGCGATCCAGCTGGTCGCCATCTTCAGGAGAATGCTGCTTCTGATAAGTCCCGCTGAGAACTGATGCCAGGTTGCAAATCGACGTCCTATATTGGCCACCGTTGAGTACACGGCGCATGCGCTGCCCATCACGGTTGCTGCCCTCCAAGACGGAGGTGGCGCCGCTCTTAGTGGAGCAATGCTGGCAACGATATATCGCAATCAAGGCCGCACCGAAGAACGTTCAGTTTTGATGCGAGACAATACACGATTCCACGTCTTAGTAAGAGGAAACCCATTGACTGTTGATTAAATTATCCGCCAACCTAATTTCAATCGCCTCTTTATAGACACTTCCAAAAACCGGAAATGTTGGCAACTACCACAGTTTCATCAACTTTCGTACTGTGTCCCTCATTTAAGCAGTGTTCTACTACTGCCGATTTTTCTGGCTGTTGTAGCCTCGTATAACGGCGATGTTCCACACACCTGTCATGCACTATGCGAATCGAACGGCTAACGTAAGCTTTCACACAGTGATACGGACTTTTGTACACTCCGAGTTTCCTAAGCCCCAAATCATCTTTCACAGAGCCGAGTAGTGCCCTAATCTTAGAAGGTGGACGGAACACACTCTTAATGTTAAAATTCCTTAAAATCTCAGCGGTACTCATCAGCAGAAGCAGCATTTTCCTGAAGATGGCGACCAGCTGGATCGCCGAAATATCGAGTCAAGTTGATTTTAGGATCCGCCAGCAAACCCGAAGAGACTTTCAAGACTTATTACGCCGAGAAAGTCTATGTAATCACAGTCTCATTACTTTATTGCCGCACCTTGTATATTAGGTGGCTGAGTAGAGTTGTAGAGAGCAGTTACCTTGCGGCAGGGCAGGCTCTCCACCAGGTGCGGCGACGGCGGTGGCGGCGACGGCGACGCCAGCGTCCTCGCTGCTCTTGTCGAACGGGTTGAAGCGCGACGGTTCTGCCGCCGAAGGGGCGGGCAGCGGGCTCTTGGGGGGCGGGGCCAGCTGCGGAGCCACCTCGTTTGACTCTGCACCCTTAGGCCTGGGAACAGACAGAACAGATCGCGTCACACCCAACAACCACTCCGCAACAAACGTACAACTACTAAAATAATTAATATCCTTAGCACAACTTGAGACATTTTGTCCTATACTGCCGAGCTTCACCTAGCGTGACCCAGAAGATCCATTATCTTTGTCAATCCCAGTCCTAACCATCCAGCCTTCTCTCACCCAACTACTAACTCATCCATTTTTCCCTCAGCCACCTGTTCACTCCTCCAGTCTTCCATCACCCAAAAGCTCCCACTTCCTTTCTTCATTCACCAAAATGCTTGCGCTTCTATCCTTCCTTCGCCAAATTCCTCACTCTTGCTACCTTCCCTCGCTCACCCACTCGCTCTGCCAACCTTCTCTCGCCAAACTGCTCACTTTTCTAACCTTCCAACCTTTCCTCACCCCTTCGTGCACCCTTCCATTCTTTCCTCGCTCATTCTCTCAGTCATTGATCATGCTCTCATCCAACTAACCACTCTTCCATTCGTCCCACATGTAATCGCTCACTAACCAGCCTTCTCTCAACACATTCACTCCTTAGATGAGGTAATCTCCTCAGATACGAAAAATAAGCTATACTGCCGAGCTTCACCTTGCATGCCCCAGAAGATCCATTATCTTTGTCAGTCACAGTCCTAACCATCCAGCCTCCTCTTACCCAACTTCTCTCACTCATCCACTTTTCCGTCAGCCACCTGTACACTCCTTCACCCTTCCCTCACCCAAATGTTCCCACTTCCGATCTTCCCTCACCAAAATGCTCGCGCTTCTGTCCTTCCTTCATCAAACTGTTCACTCTTCCAACCGTCCCTCGCTCAACCACTCGCTCTTCCAACCTCCTCTCACCAAATAGCTCACTTTTCCAACCTTTCCTCACCCCTTCGTGCACCCTTCCATTCTTTCCTCACCCATACTCTCAATCCTTGATCCTTCTCTCATCCAACTAATCACTCGTCCAGTCTTCACATGTATCATTTGAGAAATCTTTCACGCAGTAAGATCGTACAAACATCCCGCTGTGAGAGTCTCTTACAGATTCCCGTATGGAGGACATACTGATAGACATCCCTGGGGTTGTGAAGCAGCTGAATGGGTTGAAAATAAGTAAATCGCCAGGTCCTGATGGGATTCCAATTCGGTTTTACACATAGTACTCTACTGCATTGGCTCCTTAGCTTGCATTTATCTCGAATCTATTGCCCAACGTAAAGTCCCGAGCGGTTGGAAAAAAGCGCAGGTGACGCCTGTATATAAGAAGGGTAGAAGGACGGATCCTCAAAATTACAGACCAATATCCTCAACATCGGTTTCTTGCAGGATTCTCGAACATATTCTCAGTTCGATTATAATGAATTTCCTTGAGGCAGAGAAGTTGCCGTCCATGCATCAGCACGGCTTTAGAAAGCATTGCTCCTGCGAAACGCAACTCGCCCTTTTTCACATATCTTGCGAACCATGGATGAAGGGTATCAGACGGAAGCCATATTCCTTGACTTCCGGACAGCCTCACTGCAGACTCCTAACTAAGGTACGAGCATATGGGATTGGTACCCAAATATGTGAGTGGCTCGAAGACTTCTTAAGTAATAGAACCCAGTACGTTGTCCTCGATGGTGAGTGTTCATCGGAGGTGAGGGTATCATCTGGAGTGCCCCAGGGAAGTGTGGTAGGTCCGCTGTTGTTTTCTAACTACATAAATGATCTTTTGGATAGGGTGGATAGCAATGTGCGGCTGTTTGCTGATGATGCTGTGGTGTACGAGAAGGTGTAGCCGTTGAGTGACTGTAGGGGGATACAAGATGACTTGGACAGGATTTGTGATTGGTGTAAAGAATGGCAGCTAACTCTATATTTAGATAAATGCAAATTAATGCAGATGAATAGGAAAAAGAATCCCGTAATGTTTGAATACTCCATTAGTAGTGTAGCGCTTGACACAGTCACGTCTATTAAATATTGGGGCGTAACACTGCAGAGCGATATGAAGTGAGACAAGCAAGTAATGGCAGTTGTGGGGAAGGCGGATAGTCGTCTTCGGTTCATTGGTAGAATTTTGGAAAGATGTGGTTCATCTGTAAAGGAGACCGCTTATAAAACATTAATACAACCTATTCTTGAATGCTGCTTGAGCGTTTGGGATCCCTATCAGATCGGATTGAGGGGGGACATAGAAGCAATTCAGAGGCGGGCTGCTAGATTTGTTACTGGTAGGTTTTATCATCACGCGAGTGTTATGGAAATGCTTCAGGAACTCGGGTGGGAGTCTCTAGAGGAAAGGAGGCGTTCTTTTCGTGAATCGTTACTAAGGAAATTTAGAGAACCAGCATTTGAGGCTGACTGCAGTACAATTTTACTGCCGCCAACTTACATTTCGCGGAAAAACCACCAAGATAAGAGAGATTAGGGCTCGTACAGAGGCATATAGGCAGTCGTTTTTCCCTCGTTCTGTTTGGAACAGGGAGAGAAGATGCTAGTTGTGGTACGAGGAACCCTCCGCCACGCACCGTTTGGTGGATTGCGGAGTATGTATGTAGATGTAATCGCTCTCTAATCAGCCTTCCCTAACACATTCACTCCTTAGATGTAATCCCCCCCAGATACGAAAAATAATCTACTTTTTTTAGTAGTGTCTGGACCATAGATGCTGCAGACTAGGAGCATTCTGCCTTACCCTCTCTTGTAACTGTTCATCGACTGTTGTATACACATCACTTGTCCCCTCATCTGTCACCGTATCTCTCACTTTTCTTCCTTTATGGATTCGTCATTCACCAGTAATGTTCCCTGTGTGGTATCGATAGTTCCGATGCCACAGCGTAGGTACACGCTAGTAGGTTGGCACTACGAGAGCGGACGAACTACGCCGACCACAGCGCCCTCTAGCCGACGCTGTGGAGCTCAACGAGGGCCGCTATGCTTTCTGCCAATTTCGTCAGAGCAGACGGCCTGGATACATCGCTTCAACTTCCGTGTGTAGGCTTGCTATTGAGACTTTGTACTACTTACGGCGGGAATACGGCTTCGCACCTACGTGCTCATCATCGCGAAGTTATGCAACCTTTTGTTAACTTGTTTTTGCCTATAGTAGATGTGCTCTTACTTTAAACGCAGTACCGAAGTGATTTACCTCACCTGCTCATACTCGCTTCCATCATTCGGCCTATTTTGCAGATCACAGGAACAGACCCACGCGCCGCCTTCCAGGCGGGATTCAGAACCCTGGATAAAACATTAGTCATCAACATAAAAGAGCGCCCTGGTCGCTTTGGAGCACTGTAGGTGGTGTACAAAGGAGTTAGCATGTTTGGATGTGGCGATGGCACCACGGATGAGACTGCCTAATTTCTTGTTGTATCGACTTGGGCAGTCCAACGCGTCTACAACCAACGTTATATGACTCGCAACCACGTAACGTGGGATAAGAATAGCGATCAGAAAATGACGCTAGCTGACAGGGACTGGACACAAGTGCAACACCTAGTGAATGCCGATTGGTTTCAAACCCAACAGGAATTGACACTGTCTGTGAATGTGGCTCCATTTCAATCAGCTTCACAGCGGACACTGCGAAGGGAATTGTGTACACTGGACACTTGGACTCAGGTGCCTCACAAAAAGCAATTGCTCACAGTGGCATATACGAGGGTTGAACTTTAATAGTGTCAACTGTTTATTTACAGCTTGTGCAAAATAGATACGTGTTTCAAAGTTTTATTGACCTTCAAAGTTGTCACCAGCAATGTTGCCAGCGATGTGGAATTCGTAGGATACTCTTAGCGGTGCCAGTTGTGTTGACAGTTCGAACAGCGTGGTCTATTGTCCGACGAATTTGTAGCAGTTCTGAAGCGAATGCCGTGAAGTGTTTCCTTCAGTTTCGAAATCGAGGGCTTGAGTCAGGGGAGTGTAGTAGGTGGTATAGGACTTAGCAGCCCCATCAGTCAAACAAATCAGTAACAGCTTGCACTGTACAAGCTTGAGCATTGTCCTGCAAAATGATGGTCAGGTCCTGCAGAAAGTGTCACCACTTCTGTGTCTGAGTTGGTCGTAGGTTGTGTTCCAAAAATGAATATCAGAGAGACAGAAGTGATGACGCTTTCTGCAGGACCTTACCATCATTTTGCAGGACAATGCTCAAGCTCGTACAGTGCAAGCTGTTACTGATTAGTTTGACTGGTGGGGCTGCTAAGTGCTATACCACCTATTGCACTCCCCTGACTTACGCCCTCGTGAGTGCAACTCGATTCCTAAACTGAAGGAAACCATTCGCTTCATAACTGCTATAAATTCGTCCGGCAATTGGCCGCGCAGCTCGAACTGTCAACACAACTGGCACCGCTAAGAGTATCCTACGACTCCCACATCGCTGGCAACGTGTTATGCACAATGCTGGTGACTGCTTCGAAGGTCAGTAAAACTTTGAAACACGTATCTATTTTGTACTAGTTGTAAATAAATAATTGCCACTATTAAAGTTTCAACGCTCGTAGAACATCTCCAATGGCCACAAGACGCAAGCTGGACAGTAGTTGAATGAAGGCGTGTATTTTGGTCCGATGAGTTGCGATTTTCTGCTGTTCAAATCTTGAAAGGCGACATATGCACAGTCCGTCCATGAAGCGTTTAGCCTGCAATGCGAGGAGGGTGTATCTCAGGCCAGAGGTTGCTCTGTGACGCTTTGGGGTGTTTCTCACTTCGTGATATAGGTCTGTCACGAACATGAACCAGGACGTGTATTCCAACGTTCTCAGTGAGCAGGTGTTGAATTTTCTACTACACCTTTGTGATGAGTATGCTGTGGACACTCCTGTCTTCTAAGATGACAACAGCAGTGTCTGCAGGGCTGCACACTTACACTCAGTTTGATGCACATTTGAGCACACTATTTGACTTCGACTGGGCCGCTAAATAGTTCTATCTTAATCTCATAGAAAATATCTGGGACTACTAGGAACAGCGAATGAAAGATTTAGTAAACTTCCCCACAATTTAATAGGTCAATCTCTAATCGCCAATTACTGGCTTCAGCTTGATATGGCACACATGAAAAAATTGCGGGATCTCTTCTTCACCGATTTGAAGTTATTCTCAAACGACTCCTAGTCATGATTTTTGTCTGATGTGCTTACCGTACCTTACCTCCCGCCCCCTGCCCCAATTACATCCTCACATCCCTCCTGTGTCCCTTCCACTCAGACGCATTCCCCTGGAGCTCACGTACCTGATGAAGATGGAGAAGTCTGGAGCGTCGTCGCTGTCAGCCGAGCCGGTCCTGTTGAAGCGCGCGGGCGTGCCCTGAGGCGGGGGCGGCGGCTCACTGAGCGAGAGGAACGCGTCGAAGCTGTCCTCCGCGCCAAAGCCCGCCCCCGAGGCGTCGCCGCCGGCACTGGCGCCACCTCCGCCGCCTCCGCTGTCGCCCCACACTGCCAGCACACCAGACACACTCGTCGTAACAGTGCACCTTTTTTGCTGCAGCATCCTTGAATAAAATCTTCTTGCTGTTCACATCGAGTCAGATTGGTGTTACAACTCGAGCTTTCGAAGGTTAACACAGTCTTCTTCATCAGGAGATTACTGCCTGGCGGGAGCGAAGCCTGATTCCTGTATAGTGGCGTTAAGGCTTGTGATGGCTGTGGGGGAGCCTTCAAAGGAATTCAACCAAAAATCGCAGAGAAGAGAGGGTGGTCTAGTCCCCTTCCGCGCCTCAACGGAAGTCCTGGTGAGGAGAATGGGAGGGGGGGGGGGGTCATACCGACGCATTACCAATTTTCTGCATGTGTGCATGCGAATCCCGCCCTCCACATGTCATGCCCAACAGAATTTAGAACTCCATGTGATGTCACCTGGCCAATCACAAGCCTAAACGCCACTATAAAGGAACCAGACTTTTCTCCCTGTAGACAGTCGTCTCCTGACGAGGAAGATGGTGTTCGTCTTCGAAAGTTCGAGTTTGAACTCCATTATGACGCAGTCTGAACACTGAGAATTTTTTTACATTTGTTGTAGTTCACCAGCTGATTCGCTAAGTCGTTTTCGAGCCTTTACAAGAGGTATTAGTTGAGAGCAAGCAGCCGGAGTTCCACTATGAAGCCCCTTTGCAGCTGTCAGGTAATGATAACGCTGCCTCACACGAGTGCGGGGCATCTCCGTGTCCTTCAGAGTGATCACTCAACATCTGACACTGCTCAGGCCTCATATACCCAACCAGGCCCGGCAATAACACTATACACGAACAGTACGAATGCAGTCTGGCGGTCATTCTACCTCTCTGAAGGAATCATGTATTTGGTGGCCGATGATGTGTACACCGTAACACTTATATCGATTACAGGTAGGTTTATATTATGTAACTTTCTATCTGTAATTATGAAGTGTTTATTCTTTGTTAAAGTCATTGAATTGTGACAGGAAATTTAAAGTTTGTAATATACAGGGTGCTACAAAAAGGTACGGCTAAACTTTCAGGAAACATTCCTCACACACAAATAAAGAAAAGATGTTATGTGGACATGTGTCCGGAAACGCTTAATTTCCATGTTAGAGCTCATTTCAGTTTCGTCAGTATGTACTGTACTTCCTCGATTCACCGCCATGATTTCATACGGGATACTCTACCTGTGCTGCTAGAACATGTGCCTTTACAAGAACGACACAACATGTGGTTCATGCACGATGGAGCTCCTGCACATTTCAGTCGAAGTGTTCGTACGCTTCTCAACAACAGATTCGGTGACCGATGGATTGGTAGAGGCGGACCAATTCCATGGCCTCCACGATCTCCTGACCTCAACGCTCTTGACTTTCATTTATGGGGGCATTTGAAAGCTCTTGTCTGCGCAACCCCGGCACCAAATGTAGAGACTCTTCGTGCTCGTATTGTGGACGGCTGTGATACAATACGCCATTCTCCAGGGCTGCATCAGCGCATCAGGGATTCAATGCGACGGAGAGTGGATGCATGTATCCTCGCTAACGGAGGACTTTTTGAACATTTCCTGTAACAAAGTGTTTGAAGTCACGCTGGTACGTTCTGTTGCTGTGTGTTTCCATTCCATGATCAATGTGATTTGAAGAGAAGTAATAAAATGAGCTCTAACATGGAAATTAAGCGTTTGCGGACATGTCCACATAACATATTTTCTTTCTTTGTGTGTGAGTAATGTTTCCTGAAAGTTTGGCCGTACCTTTTTGTAACACCCTGTATATACGGAAACAGATAAATGTTTAAAATAATGAAATTGTATCGTATGTGTAAGTTTATAAGATGAATAATGTCTATTGGAAGCTGGTTCATGCTTAGGGTGCTTGCATTGTAAAATACAAGAGGTGTGGTGATGTCCTTCATCAACGGAAGTGGCATGGCGCGATGTAAAAGGTGGTTTTGGTGGTCTAACTTGACGGCTCCTTGGTGTGAACGATACGCAGTCAGTGGCTAGAAGTTGTACGGTACACCTCGACGGTGCCATGAGAGGCAATTGGAGGCAGCTTTGTATGTAATTTTGTCTCGGATGTGGATTTGGCTGTTGCTTGGTACTCTCAGCAGTAAGGAATGGCTCTAGTAAGTTGGATAACCGTCACCAATAAGAAATTTTATAGAGCATTCATTCAAACATCAAGAGCCGTGAGTACAGTTAGCCGCCATGTCGCTTGTCACCACAATTTCGCCACTGCTCGACTAACTTCATGCACACAGAAATGTATCAGAGCATGGACCAGTTGATTTGTGAGAGTGATTTTAATAATAATCCAAATGCTATAAATCTGTTTGGGACCGTATCGTCTATCCTGATCATGAACCTATGGAGGGTACTCTCCTAAGTGTTTAAAAAACCGAGTGTCCTGTTTCAAATGAACTAGTGATTTATTTATGTTTGTCATGTTCAAGGATCAATCAAAGTGAAGCTAGTTAGTATTTTGCTAAAGTACTCCCAGCGTATTGCAAAGTATCGTTTTGCAAAAGTACTGTGCTAGATTGTGTACATGTTACTGTCTAAAATACCTGCTTCACAAGTGATGAAAAAAACAAATGGGTTAACCTCGTTTCAAACATAATTTAGCCCTGAATACTATTATGGATGATTTTTTAAGTTAATTTAGCTCAGTTTTGAATAATTTGCCTTGAAAAGTAATATATAAACTATCCCAAATGAAATTAAGAAGTGACTTTGTTTAAAGTAAATTTTGCTACTGAAATAATCATGGAGTTTGACGAGTGGTACTATACCAGTTTATGGGTCCCCACCATATTCTTCTCATTTTAGAAAGATAACTGGAACATTATTGCTGCTAAGGAAAACAAATATAAGCACAAGGATATGAAGAGTGTAATTGTGGTATCAATTATCTTTATTTGTGGTATTTACATGCCAGTTAAGACAGAGGCTCCTCAGGTCCATCTTTAGTCCTACATATCTTGCATTAACATTTCAGTACTGATCTTGAGTGTAACGTATAGTTTTGGTACAATTTTTTCTTTCTATGATTACTAGTTTGTGCATTACTGGTAACTGCTGCCACCCACAGCTCAGAGTGCTCTGCTGCCCCTTAAATCCTGTGTGCTATGCAAAGGGAAATATTAATGAAATTAACTTCAATAACTAACACTCAGTTATCTTGAACATATTTCCAAATTCATCTGTCTAATTCGGCTGGCGACCGTTTACTGTTTCGTCCGGATATGAATTTTTCTACATTCATTAACCCCAAAATTTGAAGGCTGTTTAGTTTTTGTATTAATTGCAATATCTTCAATATTACAGTCCGATACCTTCATCCATTAGATACACACGCGGTCAAAATTTCCATATCCTCTCAGAGGGTAACATTAGCGTGTTTCACAGCAGGTTAGTGTTATACGTGGCTTTTCCCGTGACAGGACTTGAGGTTAGCTTGTTAGGGAAGAGTGACGTATAACGAAGCTATATTAATATACAACCATGTCTTTAGGTGCTTCACTTTTTTCTCAGGCAGTGTATAGTCTTTACAGTTTGGAAGCACTGTAACAAAAATTTATGAAATCGACGTTTAAAAAGTTTTATTTAGCGCGTACCAGCGACCACTGTATAGCAATTCACACACGTGTCCTACTGCAGACATATTACAGTACATGAAGCAAGGTTGAACACCGAACCATAGCTGGCATCCAGGTAAGTTGTGCGAGTCGATTAATTCATTTCATAGAATGATTCAAATCGGGTTGAAATTAATGCTCAGCCAATGGCATCATTTGTATGTGCATCGTTGGGATTTTATGTGCAAAAGATTGCAAAAACACGTGTCTCGGGAGGTTTTTGAAGAGTGTCACTTCTGTACTTTAAAGCAGTACGAATAGGTTCAAACTTTGCACGAAGGTAAATAAACAGCATAAGTCGAAACTAAATTTTTTATTCAATAATCTTCCTCCGTTGTCGAGATGCACTGGTTTAAAGTCCAGCTACAAGTAGCATGTAGAATTCTTTCTTACGTTGCCGAATACGCGGATGCGGTTTAAAGTGGATGAAATAAACTAAAAAAACGCATTCTTACGGTAAAACTGACTACTCGCATTCAAAAATCTATCTTCATTCGCATTTTATGTCGTAAAAGCATGTTTTTGTGCATTTTTACGCGCACCGCTTCTGTGTTTCGGACTTGGGCGAGTCAGTTGAAATTTTGTAAGAAGGTGGACAAATACATGTAATTAATAGTCGCCCTGTTGTTTTGTGAAAGCTTTATCAGTTACCTCGATGTATGCAACATGGTTCGAAGAACAATTACAAAAATTATCTATATTGGATCAATCGCCACCCGTGCCAACAAAAGTCTGCATCGGTTGTCAGGCTATGGCGGTCTAATGTCAAATATATGGTAGAGTAAAAGTTGGGAACCAGAAGGAAAAATGCTCCTACCATAACACAAATAACGCGAACATGTCCTGGGCAGAGTTAGGGATGTAAATGAAGCGAAGTAGATTTTAAACATATCTGGAAGCTTCAAAGACAATTAAATCAAAACGTCACGAAGTATTTGCGCTGTTTTACGAGTTAACCCTACTTGCAGTGAGCTCTCTTAGCTGCAGAGTTGTTCTTCACCTGTATTTGCAGTTTATAGTAAGATGCTCCTGTGGCCAAAACCCAAAAGATTACGCCATCCGTAGTAAATAATATTTAGTACCATAAGGCTGAAGACCATTGATGTAATAACGAAAAAAGCTTTTTTGGGGGTATAAAATTTCTGCCAGTACATTTTTTCCTAAAACAGCTGTTTTGTTTTCTGGCTGGGAAGGGGGGGGGGGGGTGACTTTTTTCCCCGAGGGAAGCATTTCTCCCCGAAACCTAATCCATGTTACACGTGTGATTAAGAGTGTAAGAGCAAATAGATACAGATTTATGTGCTTTCAGAGAGTGTGAAATGTTTCCACTTTTGGCTGGGATCAAATATATAACTTGAGTTATCTGCTTCGTATAGCTAATTTATTTATGTTGCTGTAGAAAAGGAATGAGTTGAAGTATTGGTATAGGGAACGAAGACTGATCAAGCGGGTCGTAATACCCACATTAATCTGCCATACTTGTATTTGAGTTTCATCGGCGTTTATTTTTGTGTTGAAGTCATTCCCGCAATAAGACAACCCATGGTACAACTGTACAGTGTTGGCAAAGTGCGTGTTTTTAAGAATCGATTACGTAATTACAAATCAGATCGGCACAGAGGCCGAAACCCTGAGAAAAACTGGGGGCACAGTAAGGGCTCTGCAAGGACTTTATAGACTTTATAGACGCTTTGCTACAATGATGTGACTGCCAAAAACAGAAAACAATACAATGAATTTTGACAGACATCAGAACAGTAAATGGCTTTGTACGAATCGTACTATAAAATAATGTTGAAGTAGTATATGAATTTCGTTACAGCTCAGTCTCATTCAGAATAAAAA
This sequence comes from Schistocerca piceifrons, assembly GCF_021461385.2. NCBI lineage: Eukaryota > Metazoa > Arthropoda > Insecta > Orthoptera > Acrididae > Schistocerca > Schistocerca piceifrons. The sequence goes on from NC_060146.1 coordinate 127,705,601, forward strand.
TTGTGAAATATGTAGATGTAATAATACACGCTGTGTTTTAGTGGATTAATAGTAACATATCGAATATAATTTCTTCCTAGCGTTTCCTAGCTTTAGTAAGAATGTACTTCATTTCAGTAATAACTGTTTTTCGAAAATGAGGCTGGTCGACACGATAATGCTTTGCAAAGACTGATTTTAATTTGATTCTGTTCTTTACTTTCAAATAACATCTGATTTAAAATATGTGTTTTAGACAATACTCGTAAGTGTATTTTAGCCCGCCCGGTTGGCCGTGCTGTCTAGCTCGCGGCTTTCCGGGCGGGAATGACCGCCAGGTCCCCGGCACGAATCCGCCCGGCGGATTTCTGTCGAGGTCCGGTGAACCGGCCAGTCTGTGGACGGTTTTTAGGCGGTTTTCCATCTGCCTCGGCGAATGCGTGCTGGTTCCTCTTATTCCGCCTCAGTTACACTACGTCGGCGATTGCTGCGCAAACAAGTTCTCCACGAATGCGTACACCACCATTACTCTACCACGCAACAATAGGGGTTACACTCGTCTGGTCTAAGACGTTCCCTGGGGGGCCCACCGGGGGCCGAACAGCACAATAACCCTGTGTTCGGTGTAGGGCGAAGGAGGGGTGAAGTGGACTGCGGTAGTCGTCGTGGGGTTGTGGACCACTGCGGCTGTGGTGGGGACGGAGCCTCTCCGTCGTTTCTAGGTCCCCGGTTAAAATACAACTGTATTTTTGTGGTTTTAAGAAAATGGTATGGTTTCAAACATTCCTATTAGTTAGCGTGTCTGCTTGAGGCATGAGAAATACATCGTACAGGTTTATTTTATCGTATCAGTTCCTAAAGTGCAGTATTACGTATACTGCCCACATTTGGCTATGCTTAGGATTTCTGTTGACGTTTTATTAGCTTTTCCATTAATTAATGTAAGAGAGATTCTGTTGGTAACAAATGATAAGAAGCGGAAAGATCCTAGCTGTTAAGTTTCAAGTGTGCTGCACATACGATAGGAAGCACCCGAGAGTGGGGGTTCATCTAAAATAGGAGTCATCCCAGACAGACGCGTCATAAACTGTAATGGTACGTTGTGTCATATTGCACGACATGACAAAAGCTATATCTGACGATACGATGGCACGTGTCGTGCTGAATGGTAGGATATCTCATTACTTTACTTCACACCATGCATTATATACTACATGAGATCAGTACTAATACTAACAAAGCACGAATACATCAAGATGTTTTGATTTCAATGTCTTTTAAGTTGCGGGTAAGTCCAAAAGCTAGTTCCCTTCTTTGGCATCCCTAACTCTGCCATTTTTTGTGGTGTGATAGGAGCATTTTTGATTCTGGTTACCATATGTCGCAATATAATGGGAGAATATGGAATGTGGTAGGAATACGACGAGGAGGGGAGAATATGAAAGATTGGCATCCTGCCAACGTGACGTCACTGAAGATGGTGGCTGAATGGTGCCACCCCCGACAAAGTGAGTCCAGCACTTACCGTCATCAGCACTGGTGTCCATTGCAGTGACCCCCATCCCGCCGCCGCCGCCGCCACCTCCGAAGGGGTCGAAGGGGTCCTCCGCGGCACCGCCGCCCCCGCCGCCCACCTGCACCAGCACGCTGTCCGGCTGTTGGGCGGCGCCGGCGCTCTCGAACTTGGCTGTGAAGGCGTCGAAGTCGTCCGCCGCTGCTGCTGCCGCCGCCGTGTCTGCGGCGAAGGGCGAGCCCGGGTTGTAGGCCTGCGGCTGCTGCGGCGCTGACGGCTGCCGGTCCGCCACCGCACCCCCCAGCATGTCGTCTCCGCCCCCACCCCACTGGTCGCCGCCCCCACCAGCAGCCGGCGCCGCTGCCGGGGGCTCGGGGGACAGCTTCCCTGGAGCCGGTCCTACCGGATACAAATCCGTAGTCAGGGCAGCCACAGCCTGGATACATCATTATGAAGGTGATCTCAATGGTCAAGTTGAGCTTAGACACCGTGGTTTTTTAGCCCCGTCCACTGCATCAGTGTTTAAGGATTGCTTACTAATGATTAGTTATCTTCTGTTATCTTTCTTATTATCTTTAATCACCCTGCTCTGGCAATTCGGTACCCCAGGAAAAATAATTTATTTACTTCAGGTTGTCCCTCCATTGGGTTACATAGAGCAGCAATCAGTCGTAGAATTAAGTTGCTTATAGTCAAAACGCAGATCAGATTTCGACCTGTGTTACGTCATTATCAATGCTAAAACAAATATAAGAGTATATATTACAATGTGATTTACAAAAGTTATAAGTCCATCACATCGTTGTCTTTTAATGTTAACATTACATACCAGTGCGGAAGTGTAGCAATTGTTCGTGCTCAAGTGAATGCTTACACAGTTCAACCATTACTGTCGTAAAATTATATGTTGGTTTCACAGTACACATCGGTTTTGCGTATAGCGCCCTCTATGAGCTGCGCCTGAAGTTTATAGTTTTGACGACATTTTTTGTAATATTTATGTTGTATGGAAACTAAGTAGTAACATGAAATTATTATGAGCAAAACTAAATAAAATTACAATTCTTACTTTTTCTCATGTCTGTAATGTGCTAGATGTTTAAAATTACTACAGCACGTAACAATGACAGTTTACGCCTCATGGGCTAAAATTAATTGTAAAACTGATATGGCTACGTAAAGTACGTTATAGAAAGTATTGCATATTTTGTCGTGTTGGGACCTGTCTTAACTTACTTAGTTGTTATTTTCATCCAACAGCAGCTTTCGAAATGTGGTGGTACAGAAGAATGTTGAAGATTTGATGGACAGATCGCGCCACTATTATTATTTATCGTATGGAAATACTCATGCAATTTATAGCTATATTTACACAAGACAAAAGAAATATTTATACATAACAAAAGGAATGTACAAGAGTTATGGTCCCTAATTATATCACAACTGATATCCAGAGAGTCTATCCGATCGAGTGCTGTTGGCGAGGCGTTGGTTATGTCGCTCCAGCCTCCACTAAAACATCTATTGGAACATTCCTCTACAACGTGTTTAACAGACTGCTCTGCTGCTCCACAGTCGCACATCGGGGAGTCTTAGAGTACCAAAGGCCTTAGTTCTTCCATGCCCACATCGCCTTCTGTTGAGTACACACCAGGTTCTTCTAGATAGTTGGAAGCCTGATGTGCATGTAGGCTCTTCGAGGCCACGGTGAAGTATGCTAGTGTCGTTTTTCCATTTCTCCATCCACACATCTTCAGTCTTGAATGGCTCGGGTACTCTAGCTTGTCCAGAATGGTTTTCTTGATTTGTGACGCGTGCAGGGTGAACTGAGCAGTATTTCCTGGGCGGGTAGCCTTTGGGGGAGCTTTTCGTTATTAATCTTTTCCCGTTCGGGGCTGCTGCTTCTTGTCTCAAATGTGGTGGGGCGATGCCACAGAGCAGTGAGGAAGTACTGAACAGACTTGGATGGACAAGAAATTTCTGGCACAACTTGACCAGAAGAAGGGATCGGTTGATACGACACATTCTGAGACATCAAGAGATCATCAATTTAGTATTGGAGGGAAGTGTTAGGGGGTAAACATCTTGGACACCAAGAGATGAATACAATAAGCTGATTCAGAAGGATGTAGGTTGCAGTAGTTAATCGGAGATGAAGAGGATAGAGTAGCATGGAGAGCAGCATCTAACCAGTCCTCGGACTGGAGACCACAACAAAACAACAACATCCAATCTCCTCTGATTTTTCAGAGGAAAGAAATTATCTGATTCCATGCAACCCCCTCTATGGCCTTAACTCTGTCAGTTTGTATATAGTACCGGTTTGTCACGGTTTCTATTTGCGTGCTTTTTTTAAGTTTTAAAATATTCTTTTCTTGCGATTTTTTCATCCATTTTCCGAATTTTAAATCAAGGACGATTCCTGGAAAGCTTATCACGCTAGTCTAAAACCTGGCCCTTTTTGAACATAAATTATCGTTGTACGTCATAGTTTAGAAGTTTTAATATGTATTCTCTTGAAGTACAGAACTACTGATAGCCTTTGGAGAGCTAGCCATGACAAAACACCTCCATCTTGTGTCCAAGACGTATGAGACAGGAAAAATAGCATCATATTTGAAAAATAATGTAATATTTACAATTCCAAAGAAAGCAGGTGAATTTCACCGAATTATGTAGTCCAATGAAATCAGGTGTTGCCGAGGGAAATACATTAGGAAATCAGACACTTTAAGTAGTAAATGAAATGAAATGTCGTGTGGCTAGGGCCTCCCGTCGGGTAGACCGTTCGTCTGGTGCAGGTCTTTCGAGTTGACGCCACTTCGGCGACCTGCGCGTCGATGGGGATGAAATGATGATGATTAGAACAACACAACACCCAGTCCCTGAGCGGAGAAAATCTCCGATCCAGCCTGGAATCGAACCCGGGACCTTAGGATTGATATTCTGTCACGCTGACCACTCAGCTACCGGGGCCGGACACTTTAAGTAGTAGATGAGTTTTGCTATGTGGGCAGTAAAATAAATTGTGGTCCAAGTAGAGATGATATAAAATGGAGACTGACAATACGCCAGAACAGTGCTGACAGCGTTGCAGAAAAAGATAAGTTCGTTAGCACAGAATATAGGATTTACGTGTCAGGAAGTATTTTCTGAAAGTACTTGTATTGACTGTAGTTACATATGGAAGTGAAAGATCAACGACAGACAGTTTACACAAGAAGAGATTAGAAACTTTGGAAATGTGGTGTTACAGAAAAATGTTGAATATTAGATGCCTCGATCACGTAACTAATGAGGAGTACTGAATAGAATTGGGGAGACAAGACGTTTGTGGCACAACTTGACTAAAAGAAGGGATCAGTTGATAACACATTCTGAGACATCAAGGAATCATCAATTCAACATTGGAGGGAAAAGAGAGAGAGCGCGCGAGTGTGTGTGTGTGTGTGTGTGTGTGTGTGTGGGTGTGTGTGTGTGTGTGTGTGTGGGTGTGTGTGTGTGTGGGGGGGGGGGGGAGGGGGTAAAGGTCGTAGAGTGCGATCAAGAAGTCAATGTGAATAATGTGAATAATGTGAATACAGTAAGCAGATTCAGAAGGATTTAGATTGCAGTAGCTGTTCGGAGCTGAAGACGCTAGCACAGGATAGAGTAGCATGGACAGCTGCATCAAACCGGTTTTCGGACTGAAGTTGACAACAGCAATAAAATCAACACGAACGTCCAGTCCTCTCTATGGCCTTAATTCTGTCAGTTTATATATATAACCAGTTTGCCTCGTTTTCGATTTCGGTTTTATTAAAAAAAATTAAATTACTTTACCTTTTGAGTTTTCCGTCCTTTCACTAAATTGTAAATGAAGCATGATTCCTGTGAAGCGCAACACGCTACTCTGGATCCTGACCTTTTTATAAATTTTCGTTGTATGGTTTAGAACTTTTCTTATCTTGAACCATTTTACATCCATTAACGTGCTGGTTTTCGTGGGCAACATTGACACTAATAATAATTTTCATGAATTTATATCGGTTTTAACACATTGTAAGGTATCATACAGCTTGCCCATCAGCCCAACCATCGTGCTGCATGTCTGTCTATCCGTGGATGCGCATGCGTGCTCCACACGAACTTTTTCTACACGTCTCTGTCTGGCGCTTCCGCAGTTCCATCTTGACACGCAACCTGTGAGTACACATCCATTGCGCGCTTGTGTTGGTTAAGTGCGACGTCCTGATTTTTGCCGACTGTTCAAGGCCCTTCCTTGCTAACTCTTAAAATAGTTTTATACTCGATCATTTTGGGGGTATGAACTACAATTTAAGAATGAATAACTGGGTCTTCACCATTACGTTTTTCAGTCCTTCTTAGGTAAAGAAGGGAACGTGAGCCGCTTAAATTTACATAACCTCATAGATGAGCATAAATGGTCGGTTTCTGATTATTTATTCGGTATATGGGGACCCTTCAGCTCACCAGACAGTGTGGCTAAAGGTGAGTGGAATTTATTACCACTTTACGTACCCGATATTTTTATTAGAATTTTTTTCTATTTAGTTTTCGTCCTTTCTATACATCATCGTGCGATTATGTTATTTTATGCTTGACATCTGCTACTTGGCGAAAAATTTTTGACTGTACGTTGGGTCATCCCATTCTCTCTTCTCCATCGGAAAGTGGTTTGCTTTGCGTTTTCATCCCGTATATGTCTTCGTCTTAGTTACTTTTCTTGCATTACACGAGTTTCTGTCAATTTGTATAGATTACACCTGATGATGCAGCTAAAATGCTCTGAAACCGGTCTTGTCTATAAATTAAGGTCTTACAACTGAAGCGGTATTCTCAGAGGGGGACAAACGAGAACAATCCTTGAAAATTACCGTAGCAGAGTATTATCGAAAGATTTATCACAAAACCCAAAGACATTCTGGTCATACACAGTGTGGTCCATGAGAAAAAGTACGTCAACACTGCATACTGTAATGCAATCAAGCCAATGATATAGCAAGAATCCTGTGATTCCAGAGGGGACTGATATCTTCGGTTATAACTTCATATATGTCAATTTTCATAAAAACTAGTTATTTCATACTTAACCTAGATGACTAAATCCCCACAAAATTTACAACTGCAGTTGGTATGGCTTCGTGGCTCTCACCATCTGGGGACATTAGCGACACGTGCTCTTCAGTACCTTCAAGGCGAACTCTGTCGTTAACAACTGCTGAATTATTTGTTGCCCGAATCCAGCGGTTTGCTGGCACTGATGACCTTTTCGTAAATATTACGAATTTTTAGTAATTGTGTGACTGATTTTCTAACAGGCGACATACTTGTTTTATCGCTTGCAATTTATCCCAGTGTAGCATCGGACGTGGAACATCAATCACAGAAGAGTGTTAACTTTATTATATTGGCCCTCTTCGGTACCAATTTCGTCTTTTGTCACTGAAATTAGCACAATGCAGACGGCGCTGAGTTTGACACTAAGATGCAGGATGATTTGCTTCAAGAAACTGATATAAAGACAGACAATGGGGAATTAGTGAAGGGGAAGATGTTCAAGATGATAATACCGTGTGTACAGATGAAAGTGATGTAGCCTCAGAAGCTGAAGGAGGGAACTATAGCATAGCCTCCGGAAAAAAAAGTAATGTAAATTAACTTATCGATATTCATCAATAATGGAAGCGCTCTCTGCGCCCTTAGATGTGCAGTAATTACTATATCTGTATCGTAGTATATAAGAAAGGACATTTTGTTTCTTTGTCTTCTTCTTGGTCTTCCTGGTCTTGTTGCTTCTGATGTCCTATCTGACAGTCGTATAGAGATCACGGTCTGTAAATAATTAATATACTTATCTGTAGCGTTATTATCAATTATGTCAAATATATATGCAATTATTTATGGTAGAATGTGTTTTTGTTGGTAGCAAAGAGTGCCTTCTCTGATCTATGATTCATTTACGTAATAATTAAATGTTGCCCTGGCCATTTTGTGTAAGTTAATCGTTGTAGCGACGCTTTTAATAGTCATTTCTTCCAATAAGTATTAAAGGTAATAATCGTAATAAATACATAACGGCGTCCTGTAATATTTTTCATTTCATTTTTTAGGCCAAAGGTACAGTTTTATGAATAATAATTTTTATTAATGTATACGCTGCCATTGCGCAGAGGCAGCTATCTGGAGCATCAAGCCTCACAGAGAAAGAAATAATTAAGCAGTTTATTTAACTGGTTTATCGCGTAACATAAATGAAAGATTCTTTTTTTAAACCCATCGTAAGACGGATGTCTTCACGTTGGAATACGTATGGTATTTCTGGCGATAGCGCCCTGAGAAAGAATTAGCCGTGGCTTTTAACCAACATTAAAGAGAATTTTTAATAAAACATTTTCATTTCCAATCATCAGAATAATTTTTTTCATTCTCTTTTAAAAGAAGGTTACGCGATAAAAAGAGGAACCCGATGAAGAATCTTTGGATGACTGCCGAAGAAAGCAAAGGGCACTCATTTTGTGTGTAAAGTACTCTGAGTCATATTTATAACAATGTGTAATTAGCGCATACCTTAAATTATGACTTCTTTTTCCCGTAACATTTTGAGCAGAAAAATTGTCAATGTGGGTACAAAACAGGATAATTTGTACTTATTTTGTATGTGTAACAAACAATACACTGACGTGATGGGATAGTGATATGCACATATACAGATGACAGTAGTATCCCGCACACAAGGTATAAAAGTGCATTGTTCTGGCGGAACTGTCATTTGTACTCAGCTGATCTGTGTGAAGAGATTTCCGATGTGATTATGGCCGCACGAAGGGAACTAACTCTGAGAATCTCGAGTTGGAGCTAGACGCACTGGACATTCCATTTCGGAAATCGGTAGGGAAATCTTGACTTCATAATTATTAGAACTTTTATACTAATTTGAATGGTTATTGTGGTGTCACCGCCAGACACCACACTTGCTAGGTGGCAGCCTTTAAATCGGCCGCGGTCCGGTAGTGTACGTCGGACCCGCGTGTCGCCACTATCAGTGATTGCAGACCGAGCGCCGCCACATGGCAGATCTAGAGAGACGTCCTAGCACTCGCCCCAGTTGTACAGCCGACTTTGCTAGCGATGGTTCACTGACAAATTACGCTCTCATTGGCCGAGACGATAGTTAGCATAGCTTTCAGCTACGTCATTTGCTACGACCTAGCAAGGCGCCATTATCAATTGCTATTTATCTTGTGATGCATGTACCGTCAGACCGATGTTCACCAATTATGGATTAAAGTTAAGTATTCCAGAAGCTACGTGCTATTTTTGCTACTACGAAGACCTTGTCCTGTTCCAGACCTCACGCCTTCCTGCGTGAGCTTAAACGCATGCCCTTCGGCCTCCCGTCCTAGTGGATTAGCTGTCTTGCCAGTCCACAAAAGTTATTCGGTGTTGTTATTCAAACTATCCTTGTCCTTGAAGGTGTAGATTTTTTCCCAGCATTGTAGCACGGAGGGCTTGTTAGTTACCTGCGACATAGCCAAAACTCTATTGTACCGACACTGTTGAAGTAATATTACTTTTACTTCTTTGATTTCAAATCTATCTGCTGATTGTAATGATAATGTGTTACACTAATAAAATTCGATTTTTCATAAAAAATTGGTAATTTTTTAGAAACGAGAAGCTAAATTTGGCAAGAAGTAAATAAAATACGAGGTTACATCTTAACAAGCAATGTTTCGACTCTTGAAGAGGTAGTTGTAGCATAATGGAGGTCATCACTTTTGTTCACATTTGTACGTTCTCGAATCACATTTATGTGATCACCGCATATGTTCAACGTCCATGTGCAATCATCATTCACACATGGTAGGTGGCAACACTAACAGCGGAGGATATATACGAGGGTTGGAACTTAACTAACTCGATATTGGCTTTCGGAGCAGTACGGGTATGCAGAGAACCTCGTGAATCCGTGGACACTGCATGCCAGCAGGAGGGGACTTTTCAAACTGGTGGAGGCTCTATAAAGGTGGGAGGGGGGGGGGGGGGAGGCGGAGATGCGCGGTTGGTTTGATATGGGACCCCAGATATGTCTAGATACGACTCTGACAGGTGACACGTACGTAAGCATCCTGTCTGATCAGCTGCATCCATTCATGTCCATTGTGCATTCGGACGCACTTGGCCAATTCCTGCAGGACAATGCGACACCCGACACGTCCAGAATTGCTACAGAGTGGCTCTAGGGACACTCTTCTGAGTTTAAACACTTCCGTTGACTACCAAAGTACCCAAGAATGAACATTATGAGCGTATCTGGGATCCATTGCAACGTGCTGTTCAGAAGAGACCTCCACCCCCTCGTACCCTTACGGAGTTCTGGACAGCCCTGCAGGATTCATGGCGTCATTTCCCTTCAGCACTACGTCAGTCCATGCCACCTCGTGTCGCGCCAATTGTGCGTCCTCGTGGGGGCCCTACACGATATTAGGCAGGTGTACCAGTTGGGTCTTCAGTGTATAATTGTTCTCTTATTTTTACATACTTAATTGGCATTTGTGCCTATCTTTAGGCGAGTCTTCTGAAGTGAAGACTTGTTGATGTTTAACATATGGACTTGTATTCGTGACTCAGATTCTCCTGGAAAAACTAAAGGTTGCTGTTCTTTCCTTATTCGGGTCTACATATTCTGTGAACAATCATTTTCAACCATGAACCTTATCAGGACCAAACTGAGACATGGTCCTATTGCTTATATTACCTAAAATTAAAAACAACATTCAAAACTCATTTACCCAAATATTTCAAGGAATGCGAGGTCACTGTCATGATTTAATTTTATGGATACCCTACAGTCTAATATTGTCCAAAAATAATACGGTTATTAAGTGAAATATCTTACTCGATTTTACGGAGCATTGTGGAGTGTAAAACAATGTACGTTGAAGTTCTGAGAAAGGCATTCTGAGATTGTGTGGACATACCGCTAGGATGAACCTAAGGAAGCAGGCGAACTAAGTAAACAAGTAAGAGTTCACTGTTATTACTCTCTTCACGGAGGCTCTATTTATAAATGGTAGCGGAGAAGACCCGATCCTGGCCTACCTTAGCATTCATATCTCCTATCAACATTTTTATCATTTATTGGACGCTGTCTATAAGCTTGCTCCAGTTCCTCATAGAAGATCTCCTTTTCTTCTGCGGTCTTCTCCTCAATAGCGGCATGTGCATTTAGGAGACTGTAGCTAAAGAATTTCCCCTTTATTCGTATGTAACATATCCCTGGACTTACTGCTTTAAATCCAGGAAAACATGGGGAGGGGTCGACCTCGGCGAATTTGTTTCGATTAGATTGAGGAGGTTCTTGAAAAAGCTAACTTATAAATATCCTAATTAAAGTAAGGCGAGTGCACCACCTACATACACTACTGGCAATTAAAATTGCTACACCACGAAGATGACGTGCTACAGACGCGAAATTTAACCGACAGGAGGAAGATGCTGTGATATGAAAATGATTAGCTTCTCAGAGCATTCACACAAGGCTGGCGCCGGTGGCGACACCTACAACGTGCTGACACGAGGAAGGTTTCCAACCGCTTTCTCATACACAAACAGCAGTTGACCGGCGTTGCCTGGTGAAACGTCGTTGTGATGCCTCGTGTGAGGAGGAGAAATGCGTACCATCACGTTTCCGACCTTGATAAAGATCGGATTATAGCCTATCGCGTTGCGGTTTATCGTATTGCGACATTGCTGCTCGCGTTGGTCGAGATCCAATGACTGTTAGCAGAATATGGAATCGGTGGGTTCGGGAGGGTAATACGGAACGCCGTGCTGGATCGCAACGGCCTCGTATCACTAGCAGTCGAGATGACAGGCATCTTATCCGCTCGGTTGTAACAGATCGTGCAGCCACGTCTCGATCCCTGAGTCAAGAGATGGGGACGTTTGCAAGACAACAACCATCTGCACCAACAGTTCGACGACGTTAACAGCAGCATGGACTATCAGCTCGGACACCATGGCTGCGGTTACCCTTGACGCCGCATCACAGACAGGAGCGCCTGCAATGGTGTACTCAACGACGAACCTGGGTGCACGAATGGCAAAACGTCATTTTTCGGATTAATCCAGGTTCTGTTTACAGCATCATGATGGTCGCATCCGTGTTTGGCGACATCGCGGTGAACGCACATTGGAAGCGTGTATTCGTCATCGCCATACTGGCGTATCACCCGGCGTGATGGTATGGGATGCCATTGGTTACACGTCGCGGTCACCTCTTGTTCGGATTGACGGCAGTTTGAACAGTGGACGTTACATTTCAGATGGGTTACCATCCGTGGCTCTACCCTTCATTCGATCCCTGCGAAACCCTACATTTCAGCAGGATAATGCACGACCGCATGTTGCAGTTCCTGTACGGGCCTTTCTGGATACAGGAAATGTTCGACTGCTGCCCTGGCCAGCACAGTCTCCAGATCTCTCACCAATAGAACACGACTGGTCAATTGTGGCCGAGCAACTGGCTCGTCACAATACGCCAGTCACTATTCTTGATGAACTGTACACCTGTACACGCCATCCAAGCTCTGTTTGACTCAATGCCCAGGCGTATCAAGGCCGTTATTACGGCCAGAGTAGTTGTTCTGGGTACTGATTTCTCAGGATCTTTGCAACCAAATTGCGTGAAAATGTAATCACATGTGAGTTGTAGTATAATATATTTGTACAATGAATACCAGTTTATCATCTGCATTTCGTCTTGGTGTAGCAGTTTTAATGGCCAGTAGTGTAGTTTTGATTTAAAAATCTGTACCTCAAAAGAGCTTTCAATCGTTGTGCCGTTGATATATGGCACTTTTTACTAACGAGTTTGCCGACCACAGGGTTATCCCACCACTTGCCCGAACACACGTCGAATTTTTGACATTATCGATCCTTTTCCTCTCTGAAAACAGGTTACGAGTAGAGGATTGTCTACTCACCTCCAAGGAAGTCGAAATCCGCCACTGGGTGGTCGCTCTCTGCAGTCGCGGGCCCCGTGGGTACGCCCGTGAAGTCCATCACGGCAGACGTGTCCTGCTGCTGCTGAAGTTCTTGGGCCGACGTCATCGGCTCCCCAAAGGCATCGCCCAGCAGCAGGTCTGCTGCTACGGGCGATGCGCCCCCGGAAGGCTGCCTGGGTGGCTGCTGCTGCTGCTGCATCATCACGTCGACGTTGGCGGCAGTGGTGGCTGGGGCGGCGTCGAACAGACCCAGGATGTCCGAAGTGCTGGGCCGCGCTGGCGCCTGGTTCGTCTGCAGGCAAGAGTCTCTGCTGTGGCCACAGAGTCGATGGTTGGTAGGTTAAGGGAACAAACAGCGGGATGATCATTCTGTCGTTACAGTGCTAGTTCATCTGAAGTTAGTGACGTCAGCTAGAAATTTGATCAAAGTGACAATGTGAGACCACGACGGCTGGATCAAGGATTTATTTCAAACTTTGTACGCTTTCGGTAGTTAAGTTGTAAGGCATTCTACTTAACAGATTTCGAAAAAAATCGTGGAAGACATTTTGAGTGTGAGTGTGATGTACCGGTGCGTTGCGACCCTGAACAGAAGCTGGCGACGATCATGTGATGGCGTTGATGTTCCGTAATCGGTGAATCGCTGGATCGAGTCCTGTACAGCCTTTTCTTATTTATATTTATTCAACACTAGTAATTTACACTCAAGCGCCAAAGAATCTGGTATAGGCATGCGTATTCAAATACGGAGATATGTAAACAGGCAGAATACGGCGATGCGGTCGGCAACGCCTACAAAGGCAAGTGTCTGGCGCAGTTGTCAGATCGGTTACTGCTTCTGGAATGGCAGATTATCAAGATTTGTGATTTTGAACGTGGTGTTACAGTCAACGCACGAGCGATGTGATACAGTATCTCTGAAGTAGCGATGAATCGGGGATTTTCCCGTACGAGTGTACCGTGAATATCAGGAACCCGGTAACACATCACATGCCCCACATCGCTGCGACCGGGAAAAGGTCCTCCAAGAACGGGACCAATGACAAGTGAACAAAATCGTTCAACGTGACGGAAGTGTAACCCTACCGCAAATTGCTGCAGATTTCAATACTGGGCAATCAGCAAGTGTCAGAGGGCGAACCATTCATTCAACGAAACATCATCGATTTGGGTTTTCGCAGCCGAAGGCCCACTCGTGTGCCCTTCATGATTGCGCGACACAAAGCTGTTAGGTCTCGCCTGGGCAAGTAGACACCGACACTGGACCGTTGATGACTGAAAACATTTCAAATTGTATCGGACGTACGGGTATGGAGACAATCTCAAGAATCCATGGACCCCGCATGTTAAGCAGGGGACAGTTCAGTTCAAGCTTGTGGAGGTTCTGTAATGTTGTGGGGCGTGTGCAGCTGCAGTGGTACGATTCCTACAGGTGACAGGTACGTAAGCATCCTGTAATCACCTGCATCCATTGATGTCCATTGTTCATTCCGACGGACTGCCGGCCGAAGTGGCCGTGCGGTTAAAGGCGCTGCAGTCTGGAACCGCAGGACGGCTACGGTCGCAGGTTCGAATCCTGCCTCGGGCATGGATGTTTGTGATGTCCTTAGGTTAGTTAGGTTTAACTAGTTCTAAGTTCTAGGGGACTAATGACCTCAGCAGTTGAGTCCCATAGTGCTCAGAGCCATTTGAACCATTTTTAGCCGACGGACTTTAGTAATTCCAGCAGGACAATGCGACACTCCACATATCCAGAATTGCTCGAGGGACACTTTACTGAGTTTAAACACTTCCGCTGGCCACCAAATTCTCCAGATATCAACATTATTGAGCATATCTAGGTCTTGCAACGTGCTGTTCAGAAGAGATCTCTACCCCCTCGTACTCTTACGAATTTATGGACCGCCCTGCGGGATCCATGGTGTCAGTTCCCTCCAGCCCTAATTGAGACATTAGTCGCGTCCATGCCACGTCTTGTCGCGGCACTTCCGCGTGCTCGCCGTAGCCCTACACGATATTAGACAGGTGTACCAGTTCCTTTGGCTCTTCAGTGTTCCGAGTTGGCTCAGTGGCTAGCACAATGGACTCGCTTTCGGGGGACGACGGTTCAAATCCGCGTTCGGCCATCCTGATTTAGGTTTTCCGTGATATCCCTAAACAGCTTCAGGCGAATACCGGGATGGTTCCTTTGAAAGGGCACGACCGACTTCCTTCCCCATCTTTCTCTAACCCGATGGGACCAATGACCTTGCTGTTGGGTCAAATCGGCGAAATCAACCAACCCTTCAGTGTATGATGAAAATATATATGTATTTACATGAACTTTTATTCTGTTTCCAATGTTATTTCGCTGTTTACTAATTTTAATTATTACAACAAATATTATGCTACTTTTGTTTCTATGGGTAAGTTAAAAACTTTATCCAGCGCCTTCAGACTTGCTCATATTTTGTTGACAATGAACGAGAAACCGATTCTCGTGAGGATGCTATTAAAATACTTTGAATCGAACATCGTCAATCTGTGTATCGATTTTTACGAAAATCTTGCGGTAAGCACGGTTTGTATCCAAAGTGTGGAGAAAAAAAGAGAAATTTTTCAAAATGTCAACGTGCTTTGTTTTTCCTTGGAATCACTGTATTCCTTGTGTATGCGCGAAAACTATATTCATTCGATGTAATACATAACACTTTATTTTGACCATGTCTGTGAGAAAAATGTCATACTGCAACTTGATATATCGAAACAACACCAGACGATTAATAGTATGTTACCCTCATATTCTGGCATATTATAATTCGTTGTATTATTCAATGAATTTATTTACACCTTTATTTATCGATTTTGACTTGGACTTTCCAGGACATTCCCTAGTCCTTGAAACGCTTGTGTGCGTTTCGAAGCGTCCAGGTGCAAAGCAGTTCTCGGAACCTTACCCGAATGGATGTACAATGCATTTTGGAAATCACATCAGGTATACATTAACAGGTAAATTTTATGCGTTTGGCCGTTTACTTGTTCATAAATATTTGTTGTCATAATAAAAATTATGCAAACGACCGGATAACATTGGGATTTCTGTAAAAGTTCATGCAAATTCACTTGCCTTTTCAACGTATTAGCTTTCCAATGTAATGCATGAAATAAAATGACTGGTACAAAATTATAAAGTTATTCGTGGCCACTTGTTGACAATCTGCCTGTTGGCCCCAGTCTCGGGTTCTTCGGCTGATGATTGTTCTGACGTTGCGCCAGCACTAAAGTGCGCGTCATATATCTTGGCGGCCGAGTTTAGGTTCGTTCTGCGCATCTGACGTCACAAAACACAGTCAGCCAATGAACAGAGAACGACGTTGCCAGATCTCGACAGCAGTGCAGAGCAGGACGAGTGTCTTCAGTTTTAGAAACGTTCAGTCATAAATAAAGTAATAGAACATAAGCAATGTCTTGATAGCAGACTTTCTTTTACAGAAAGTTTGGAAAAAGCATTCTTTATACCAATTGCTTCATATTCTATTAATTAATTAAACCAAACAAGCAATAAGACTCGTAATTCAGGCGATAGCAAGGAAAGGTGTTTGCTTCAATCTCACGAACTGCTTTTTCGCAATAAAGAACAGCGGTAATTGTTTATTTCCTACTGTACTTCGACGAAGCGTGAGTAATTCATACTCATACCAACAGTGTTTATAAGTAGTTGCGTGAGGTGCTAGAGTCCTTATGGAGATACACTGTTCGATGAGCTGAGGTAGCGGAACGTTTAAGGTGTTAGGCTGCCAAGTGAAAGGTTATGAGTTCAAACCTTGTGCGGTGCTTAATATTTTCTATATTTAAAAACAATATTGGAGTGCCTTACTTCACGAATTTTATTCGTTTGAATTAAATTTCTAGTGCTTTGCCTCTTCATTAACTTTTTCGCTGCTGCAGACACGTGCTCCCCGCATTCCGCGCTGTGCGCGATTTTGTCATCACTGCACTTCTCGCCTGTGCAGACACATGGTGTTCCCACTGCTTTGACACATTTATCATTCGATTTCACAAAAACTATTTGGCCAAAAAATTTGATCTTTACACGTCTTCTTGCCTGATACCTTCCCCCCATAAATGACTTAATTTTGTTTTGATGTGCGGCATTAAATGTAGTAAACCATTGCACGAAATTTTGAAGAGTTTGCAGAGGTAGAAGTCCATAGCGTATACTTTCCGTATGGTCGATTTTAGTTGCCACAATGTTGAGAATGAAATGTGGACAAGATACCTAAATTTCATATAATATTTACTGTATAACAATATCTCATTTAATTTAAGTACCACATAGGTGTCGTATGTAATATTGAGAAATATTCCGTCTTTCGCGACTGTAATAAAAGTTTTATGTACACACGGTGCGTATGGCTTTATTTTAAAGCACTTCCATCGGTGAAAGGTATGGCACATACACAATGGTATTCATGTTCTATTTCTTGTTTTTGTTCCACAGTCGCAGTTTTACCAATGGTATTGAAATATATCCCTCTTCTGCAAAAGCGACTTATTTAGACCAGACGCGTTTCTCTCTTTTGAAGCATCATAAGAGGACTGTATTTTGTGTCCTCCATTGCCAAGTTACCTTTCGTAGTTTTGTGCTGTGGTAGCACAATATTCAACGTTTGTGTTGGCTCATCAGTGTTTTAGCAAATAAATGCTGTATTTGTGTGCCACACACAAAATTATATTTGACATAGCTCTGAGCACTTCACTGACAGACGGTATATTCAAGTCCTAATGTTTTTGTAAGTCCACAGTTTTGTTTAATGTATTTTGTCTACTTCCTTTTGATTGATTGAAGTTCTTTAAAATAAAGGCAAACGTGCCCAGTGTAAGAAAAACTTTTGTTACAGTCGCGAAAGGTGGAATATTTCTCAATATTACATACGACACTTATGTGGTACTTAAATTAAATGAAAGATATAGGTATCTTGTCCACATTTCATTCTCAACATTGTGGCAACTAAAATCGACCATACGGAAAGTATACTCTATGGAACGTTTACCTCTGCAAACTCTTCAAAATTTCGTGCAAAGGTTTACTACACTCCTGGAAATTGAAATAAGAACACCGTGAATTCATTGTCCCAGGAAGGGGAAACTTTATTGACACATTCCTGGGGTCAGATACATCACATGATCACACTGACAGAACCACAGGCACATACACACAGGCAACAGAGCATGCACAATGTCGGCACTAGTACAGTGTATATCCACCTTTCGCAGCAATGCAGGCTGCTATTCTCCCATGGAGACGATCATAGAGATGCTGGATGTAGTCCTGTGGAACGGCTTGCCATGCCATTTCCACCTGGCGCCTCAGTTGGGCCAGCGTTCGTGCTGAACGTGCAGACCGCGTGAGACGACGCTTCATCC
This sequence comes from Schistocerca piceifrons, assembly GCF_021461385.2. Lineage (NCBI taxonomy): Eukaryota > Metazoa > Arthropoda > Insecta > Orthoptera > Acrididae > Schistocerca > Schistocerca piceifrons. The sequence goes on from NC_060146.1 coordinate 127,723,511, forward strand.
AGTCCCAAACATGCTCAATGGGGGACAGATCCGGAGATCTTGCTGGCCAGGGTAGTTGACTTACACCTTCTAGAGCACGTTGGGTGGCACGGGATACATGCGGACGTGCATTGTCCTGTTGGAACAGCAAGTTCCCTTGCCGGTCTAGGAATGGTAGAACGGTGGGTTCGATGACGGTTTGGATGTACCGTGCACTATTCAGTGTCCCCTACGGCACTGCGTAGGATCCTACGGTCTTGGCGTGCATCTGTGCGTCGCTGCTGTCCGGTCCCAGGTCGACGGGCACGTGCACTTTCCGCCGACCACTGGCGACAACATCGATGTACTGTGGAGACCTCACGCACCACGTGTTGAGCAATTCGGCGGTACGTCCACCCGGCCTCCCGCATGCCCACTATACGCCCTCGCTCAAAGTCCGTCAACTGCACGTCCACGCTGTCGCGGCATGCTACCAGTGTTAAAGACTGCGATGGAGCTCCGTATGCCACGGCAAACTGGCTGACACTGACGGCGGCGGTGCACAAATGCTGCGCAGCTAGCGCCATTCGACGGCCAACACCGCGGTTCCTGGTGTGTCCGCTGTGCCGTGCGTGTGATCATTGCTTGTACAGCCCTCTCGCAGTGTCCGGAGCAAGTATGGTGGGTCTGACACACCGGTGTCTGTGTTCTTTTTTCCATTTCCAGGAGTGTATATTTAATGCTGCATAATAACTGCGTTGAACATCGAAACAAAATTAAGTCATTTATGGGGGGAAGGTATCAGTCAAGAAGATAGGTAAAAATCTAATTTTTGAGCCAAATAGTTTTTGTGGAATCGAATGATAAAGAGTGTCAAAGCAGTCGGAACACAATGTGTCTGCACAGGCGAGCAGTACAGTGACAAAATCACCCACAGCGCGGAATGCAGGGAGCACTTCTTCGTAGCAGCGAAAGGGTTAATGCGGCCGTGGTAGCTTTACTTCATGAACTGCGCGCTCCTCCCTACACGTAAGCTTGCGAACTATGCTACACTATGGCGCTGCTTCTATTGGCACGTGCGTCGTGTGCAACTGGCAACGCAGCAATCTCCAGCGTCTAGGCGGGCATGCGCGAGCCGCCAAGATAAAAGAATTGAACTATAGTGGCTGGCATTGTCAAAGTTTCACCCTCCATTGCTGTTTGTCAAAATGGTGTTGAAAACAAATTAATGGGAAAAAGAACTCAAAAAAGAAAAGTACTGGAAACCAATATCACTGGGAACCAAAAAAGATGACCTACAAATCCCCTACTTAGCCTACGCAGACGATCTTGCAATAATGGCAGATTCTAGTGAAATGACAGTCAAACAGATAGAAACCTTAAAAGAGTGTGCAGGAAAAGTTGGCCTACAAATATCTTTTGAGAAAACGGTGTTTACAACAACAAATCTAGAAATTTCTAAGTTACAAACCAAATATGGAGAAATTAAGAGGGTATCATACTTTAAATATTTAGGAGAGATAATTTCTGAAAAATACTCACAACAAGAAAGAGTATTAAAAGCTCGTAGGGGTCTAGGGCTGGTCCAAAACATTTACAATAAAAAATGTGTATCTATAAATACAAAAATTAAACATTATAAGTCGGTAATTAAACCAATAATGCTATATGCCAGCGAAACCTTGACACTCAAAAGGAAAACAGATATGGAAAACCTGAAGAAAGAGGAAAGGAAAATCATTAGGAAAATTCTGGGACCAAGATGGACCAAAGAGGGGTATAGATTACAGAAAAATTCTAAAATTGAAGAATATTCTAACATAGAGATAGACATGAGGAAGAGGCGTCTAAAATTCTATGGCCACATAATGAGACTTCCCGATCACAGACTTACAAAAAAAATAGTAAGATACGTAGCATCCCTTGTTAATGGAGGAGAATGGATCAAAAATGTAAAGAAAGATCTGGAATTAGCCAACATTACTACTGAAGACATGAACAAAAGAAACAATTTCAAACTTAAAGTTGACAAATGGGAGGTCAAACCAGAGACAAAAGCGCCGAGAACTGGAACAAAATGGAGCGAAGAAAGAAAAGCTGAATTCTCGCAAAGAATGAAGACCTGGTGGGCAAACAAGAAGAATAAGAAGCCCCAGAAGTGAACCATCTTTACTTAGCGTCTTCCATGTTGGGAGCTTTACGACTAATAATAATAATAATAATAATAATAATAAAAGAAATCGATCTAGCGGGCCACCGATTACGGAGCGTGAACGCTAACCACATGACCGCCGCCATGTCGCGTTCTGGATCGCATGCACTGGTACATCACTGAAGCGCACAACATCTCCTGCGATTTTCTCGAAATCTGAAAGTGCACAGCGTTTGAAGTAAACCCGTTATCTGAACGTCGTGGACTCCGCTTGTGAAATGATATGTAGGACTGGTAAAATTACCGGAATGCGTGTCAGAGAGCAGGCGACAGTCCCCCAGGTCTCATCTGTGGTGAAGGAAATCCAGTATTCAATGAAAACTTAAATTCTTAACTAGCGAGTTTGTTTATAGATCTTTGTTGATAAAGACTTAGGAATTAAAAATATAACGATTTTTTTCCTTCCTCGTGCATTTTACACTTCACGGAAATGCTCATGGAACATGCACCTTTTGTTGCAAAATACCAGGGCAGGGAATCGAACGCGTACTGCCCACTTGATAGACAAGCTTTCTACCACAGAACCACGAATCCAAGCGAAAGATACCACCGCTTCAGTGCATTAAAGATGCCTGGTAAACTTTAAAGTCTTTTTTATACCGAATTTTCAAGTTCACTGCGTTCAAAGTTATGATCATAGGAAGTGACGATACGACAGCAGACGTGCACACAACCAAATGAATCGGCACAGAAAACTATGAACACAAACGATAGCATCACTATCTCCAACAGACTTCAATGAAACCGTGAATAAACTATTTGATACAGTGAATGTTAGCATTCCTTAAACTTGATTGTGTATAATAATTGTGTGTTGTTTATGGTTGTGCATAATAATTATGTCCGCAACTCGTGGTCTCGCAGTAGCGTTCTCGTTTCCCGAGCACTGGGTCCCGGGTTCGATTCCCGGCGGGGTGAGGGATTTTCACCTGCCCCGAGATGACGGGGTGGCGGTGTGTCGTCGTCGTCGTCGTCGTCGTCGTCCATCCATCCATCCATCCATCCATCCATCCATCCATCCATCCATCCATCCATCCCCATTACGGTCGGAGGAAGACAACGGCAAACCACCTCCATTACGACCTTGCCTAGTACGGCGGTGCAAGTCACCCGCATCGTTCCCCTACGCTCTTGCAAGAAGCATGGGACTTCATTTTCATTTTCCATAATAATTATGTGTTATTTATGGTTGTTCAAAGCAGAGACCAGGCAGAAAAATACGTGACACTTTAGACATTTTGACATGTTTAGCCACCATATTCGGTAGCGGCAGTAGATGAACTAGGAGTTCGATGGACAGTGGGGTTGGCGCAGCAGCAGTCAGCACTTCGACGGCTCAACGAACGAGCAATGCTTCCAAGAAGAACAATGACCAGCGCAGTTCGCACATGAGCGGTCAATGCTCCAGGAGCTGTCAGTATACTAAACTCTCATGCGTGACGTATCTGGCGATGCGGAGGACAGGGAAATGCCCTACCGCGCCAGCATAGAGTTAAAACAAGGAAAGCCGGCACGTGTGTCGACATTGGTCACATTTCTGCCCAACGGGAGAAGCATAGATCGATGACCAAAGAGTCAGTCACCGCCATTAAAACTTCGCAACATTGGCGAAAACACCAAATAAATACCTCTGACAAACGGGCATGAGGGGATCCTCTGAGGGGAAAAGAACAGACAAAGAAACAGATACATGTCCGAAAGAACAGACACCATTTATGACCTGCAGCCGTCTAGGACGACATTAGAATTATATATTAATACCTTCAGCTGCTGACGGGCGTTGATATATATCAGCGGGGACAGTTGAAAGTGTGTGCCCCGACCGGGTCTCGAACCCGGGATCTCCTGCTTACATGGCAGACGCTCTATCCAGCTGAGCCACCGAGGGCACAGAAGATAGTGCGACTGCAGGGTCTATATCTCGCACACGCCTCCCGCGAGACCCACATTCTGACCTTGTATGTCCACACACTACATTCGTTCAAAATGGTTCAAATGGCTCGAAGCACTATGGGACTTAACAGCTGAGGTCATCAGTCCCCTAGACTTAGAACTAGTTAAACCTAACTAACCTAAGGACATCAGACACATCCATGCCCGGGGCAGGACTCGAACCTGCGGACCGTAGCAGCAGCGCGGTTCCGGACTGAAGCGCCTGGAACTGCTCTGTCACAGCGGCCGGCCTACATTCGTAGTGTCCCTACACAACACACTCATTACTCGTGGAAGACATTCTTATCAAGTCCCGCAAGAGTTCGGGTAAATGAGTGTCCATGTGCACAGAAGTAAGAGGTCCTGGCCGGTATTGCCAGAACTATATATTTATATGGATATGGTGTCTGTTCTTTCGGGCATGTCTGAAAGAACAGACACCATTGATGACCTGCAGCCTAAATTAGAATTATATATTAATACCTTCAGCTGCTGACGGGCGTTGATATATACACTCCTGGAAATTGAAATAAGAACACCGTGAATTCATTGTCCCAGGAAGGGGAAGCTTTATTGACACATTCCTGGGGTCAGATACATCACATGATCACACTGACAGAACCACAGGCACATAGACACAGGCAACAGAGCATGCACAATGTCGGCACTAGTACAGTGTATATCCACCTTTCGCAGCAATGCAGGCTGCTATTCTCCCATGGAGACGATCGTAGAGATGCTGGATGTAGTCCTGTGGAACGGCTTGCCATGCCATTTCCACCTGGCGCCTCAGTTGGACCAGCGTTCGTGCTGGACGTGCAGACCGCGTGAGTCGACGCTTCATCCAGTCCCAAACATGCTCAATGGGGGACCGATCCGGAGATCTTGCTGGCCAGGGTAGTTGACGTACACCTTCTAGAGCACGTTGGGTGGCACGGGATACATGCGGACGTGCATTGTCCTGTTGGAACAGCAAGTTCCCTTGCCGGTCTAGGAATGGTAGAACGATGGGTTCGATGACGGTTTGGATGTACCGTGCACTATTCAGTGTCCCCTCGACGATCACCAGTGGTGTACGGCCAGTGTAGAAGATCGCTCCCCACACCATGATGCCGGGTGTTGGCCCTGCGTGCCTCGGTCGTATGCAGTCCTGATTGTGGCGCTCACCTGCACGGCGCCAAACACGCATACGACCATCATTGGCACCAAGGCAGAAGCGACTCTCATCGCTGAAGACGACACGTCTCCATTCGTCCCTCCATTCACGCCTGTCGCGACACCACTGGAGGCGGGCTGCACGATGTTGGGGCGTGAGCGGAAGACGGCCTAACGGTGTGCGGGACCGTAGCCCAGCTTCATGGAGACGGTTGCGAATGGTCCTCGCCGATACCCCAGGAGCAACAGTGTCCCTAATTTGCTGGGAAGTGGCGGTGCGGTCCCCTACGGCACTGCGTAGGATCCTACGGTCTTGGCGTGCATCCGTGCGTCGCTGCGGTCCGGTCTCAGGTCGACGGGCACGTGCACCTTCCGCCAACCACTGGCGACAACATCGATGTACTGTGGAGACCTCACGCACCACGTGTTGAGCAATTCGGCGGTACGTCCACCCGGCCTCCCGCATGCCCACTATACGCCCTCGCTCAAAGTCCGTCAACTGCACATACGGTTCACGTCCACGCTGTCGCGGCATGCTACCAGTGTTAAAGACTGCGATGGAGCTCCGTATGCCACGGCAAACTGGCTGACACTGACGGCGGCGGTGCACAAATGCTGCGCAGCTAGCGCCATTCGACGGCCAACACCGCGGTTCCTGGTGTGTCCGCTGTGCCATGCGTGTGATCATTGCTTGTACAGCCCTCTCGCAGTGTCCGGAGCAAGTATGGTGGGTCTGACACACCGGTGTCAATGTGTTCTTTTTTCCATTTCCAGGAGTGTATCAACGGGGACAGGTGAAAATATCCATATAAGCATATAGTTCTGGCAATACCGGCCTTGACCTCCTCCTCCTCCTGTGCGGATGCACACATATTCCCCGAACTCTTACGGGACTTGGAAAGAATGTCTTCCACGAGTAATGAGTATGTTGTGTAGGGACAATACGAATGTAGTGTGTGGACATATAAGGTGAGAATGTGGGTCTCGCGGCAGGCGTGCGCGAGATAGTCCTTGCAGTCTCACTATCCTCTGTGCCCTCGGTGGATCAGATGGGTTGAGAGAGTGTCACGTAAGCAGGACATCCCGGGTTCTAGTCCCGGTCGGGGCACACATTTTCACCTGTCGCCGTTGATATATATCAACGCCCGTCAGCAGCTGAAGGTATTGATATACAATTCTATGATAAAGAAATGTCGCCTGGACGGACGAACTGATGGTTAGTCAGCTTACGTCTTACTTCATTGGAACTTTTTTTTTTTTTTTTTTTTTTTTTTTTTTAGCCACTATGCTGCTCGACTGAAGATGTCGGCATCACGCCAATAGGTCAACGCGGAAGATACCATCCCAGATGTTACCAGAAAGGAGTTCGCGTGGCACTTACCCAGGTGGCTGTTGAGGACGAAGGGACTGCGGTCTCACCAAATGGGTCACCTGTGAACTTATAGTTTGATGAAATCCGCCAGAAGACGCCGAACCTGAGGGTCACTGATTCGCTTCCGGGGCGGAGCACTCTGCGCCATACCGTGGTCACTTGTTAATAACGCAACAAGTGAATTCACAAGGAGAAAACCGCGCCGCGCCGAAGAGGATCACGGGCACGGTATTGAAAGAACAACACGTCGCGTAGCCCTCCGCTGCAACTCGAGCTGTCGCCATGTCAGCAGTCACTGGAATCTGAAGCTGCGACTCGGCGCCGCACCACTGCCATTAGGAACTGAGTGTGTTAAAACACACTACATTATTCTGTTTGTTCAAAGGTTCTTGTGTGTCAGTAAATGACTGACAGTGGAACCACCAATGTGTTTCACTCACACCTCACCCACTGATCCAAGTAGAGAACCCATTCCACCGCCCACAAAGTGTCGCTTTCCCTCCCACCGTTCCTGAAAAGTAATGACATTTTCTCCCCTCTATCACTGACGCTCAATATCTAGTGTCATAAAGCAGTGACCCGCTACAAACTGGCAACCCATAGTCCATTTCAATTACGCAAACTAAGGCCGTAGTGATAGTAATAATGACCAGAAGTTGATCTACTCTCTGTCAGCGTAAGCACAGACTCAGTCTACAGTATTTCCAGAAACACTACCAACTGCTAACAGTCCCAATTAGATTTGATAATCTGAAGCAAGGAGTTAGTACAAGATTCTCCACTGACTTCATGATAATGACCACAGTGTTAGTTCGCGGCTTACCCAAGACCTACGGCCTCTATCCAAAACCTCACATTGTTGTTGTTGTGGTCTTCAGTCCAGAGACTGGTCTGATGCAGCTCTCCATGCTACTCTATCCTGTGCAAGCTTCATCTCCCAGTACCTACTGCAACCTACATCCTTCTGAATCTGTTTAGTGCATTCATCTCTTCATCTACGATTTTTACCCTTCACGCTGCCCTCGAATACTAAATTGGTGATCCCTTAATGCCTCAGAACATGTCCTACCAACCGATCCCTTCTTCTAGTCAAGTTGTGTCACAAACTCCTCTCTCCCAAATTCTATTCAATACCTCCACATTACTCATGTGATCTACCCATCTAATCTTTCAGCAGTCTTCTGTAGCACCACATTTCGAAAGCTTCTATTCTCTTCTTGTCCAAACTATCGTCCACGTTTCAATTCCATACATGGCTACATTCCATACAAATACTTTCAGAAACTACTTCCTGACACTTAAATCTATACTCAATGTTAACAAATTTCTGTTCTTCAGAAACGCTTTCCTTGTTATTGCCAGTTTACATTTTATATCCTCTCTACTTCGACCATCATCAGTTATTTTGCTCCCCAAATAGCAAAACTCCTTTACTACTTTAAGTGTCTCATTTCCTAATCTAATTCCCTCAGCATCACCCTACTTAATTAGACTACATTCCATTATCCTCGTTTTGCTTTTGTTGATGTTCATCTTATATCCTCCTTTCAAGACACTGTCCATTCCATTCAACAGCTCTTCCAAGCCCTTTGCTGTCTCTGACAGAATTACAATGTCATCGGCGAACCTCAAAGTTTTTCTCCTCCATGGATTTTAATACCCACTCCGAACTTTTCTTTTGTTTCCTTTATTGCTTGCTCAATATACAGATTGAATAACATCGGGGATAGGCTACAACCCTGTCTCACTCCCTTCCCAACCACTGCTTCCCTTTCATGCCCCTCGACTCTTAACTGCCATCTGGTTTCTGTACAAATTGTAAATAGCCTTTCGCTCCCTGTATTTTACCCCTTCCACCCTCAGAATTTGAGAGAGAGTATTCCAGTCAACGTTGCAAAAAGATTTCTCTAAGTCTACGAAGAACCCCACATGAAATGATTAAATTACAACAGCGATAGTGACTACGCCTGGTGGCGCTGATATCAGGTTTGAACATGAGCTAACTGATTAATTTCAAGCCCAATTAACACTTAGATCCACGTTCTAACAGAAGCTTGCGTACTCATCGAAGCTTGGAATAAGAGTGTTATTCCCCAACAGCTTAACAGCCGTCCGGCTGCTGGGCGTGGTCTCGGCCAATCCCCAACATCCACTACAAAAGGCGACACGCTAAGCGAATCACATGGCTGGGAAAAGTGCACGACGCTTATGGCTTCTGTGGCTTGAGAACAAGGGAAGTTGTAGTAAATCTTGGACGCTTCCTCACGTGATCTCCCTTCAACCAATCAAAAGACTGGTTATGAAAACGGCGGGAAGCATGTTGTCGCCTTTGTGACCTCGCTCCCACCGGTCGAGTTTGAAGAAGGTGAACGAATCTCCCTTGTCCCAGGTGAGGGGGATGCCAAAGATGCCATGTTACTGTTCTCATGCAAGTGGCTGCATAAGGAGCCGGCGTGTGGTAGAGAATGAGGCGACTGACCTCAGTAGTTACACGAGCAAGTTAAATGCAATAAAATTGCTGATTAGAAATCCTTCCCCAGATGTCAGCAAATGCCAAGACAATCTGCGTTACATAAAGATTAATTATAAACCCGCAACAGCTAGAAAGTCAAAATATAAAAGATACGTGTCAGTAACATCGACTTTTCACTGATACCTTGTCTCTAATATTGCCGGCGCGTACGGACAGATGATTAGGTTGGTTGTTTCCTCTGAGACAGTGGTTTTTATTACCACACTTGACGTTGTACGAAGGGACTCTCAGCAGGCCAGTCCATTTGAGCTACACTATTGACCACAAACCGTTAACTTGCACACATTGCTCTATGACTGGGTGCACTGCCACAGTGATGCAAACATTTATCTCCAGACTGTTTATGAATTCTATGTAACACCTATTGCTGTAAAATGTGCCCATATGTTTCGGCATTTCTGTTTTTCAAGCACAAAACGGGATCATAGGCTAACCACGAAAAACTCCCTCATACCAAAGCTTAACTCTCTCTGTACTTCACTGTTGGCAATATACACGTTGGCAGGTAACGTTGTTGAGGAATTCGCCACATGCAAACTGTTCCATGAGATTGTGACAGGATGTAGCCTCATTTATCGCTGCAAATCACTCTTTTCCATTCATCCGCTCTTTACACACCACCTCAAGCATCGCTTACCATTGAGTGCAGAAATTTGTGGCTTATGAGGAACTGCCCGACTATTGTATCTCACGCTTTTTAACTCCATACGCACAGTGTTTTACCAGATGGACTGCTGGTAGCATTTCCGGACTCACTTTGGGACCCTCAAGCGATTCCTTTCGTTGTTTTCATGCGATGTTTTACCCCACTGCTTTCCACAGTACTCAATCGTCCTTATCCATCAGTACGTAAGTTCTTGGTTGAGCCTTTGTCGCTCCTCCGCTTTTCCACTTCACAATCACATCGTCAGCAGTCGACGTGAGCAGCTTTAGAAGAGTTGAAATGTCCCTGATGGTACCCTTACTGAGGAGATATCCAATGACTAGTCCATATTAGAAGTCATTGATTTGTCTTGTCTGATCCAGTCTGTGTTATTGCGTCTCCACTGACAAAACAACACTACCTGTCTCCTCCTGTATTGGCGGATCAGCTCTCGTGGCATCTAATGATCAGTTCCGCAATACATATGGGTGCCCTGATACTTCTGATCACTTTTCCTCAGTAACGGCGCAGTCAGCGCGGCGGATCGCTAACCGAAGGTGCCCGGATTGGATTCGCGGCTGGGTCTGGGATTTTCTCCTCATGGGAACTGGGTGTGGTGGTGTTCGCATATTCGTATCGTCATAATTGACATTCCACTATTGAGAAGGCTGTACTGGCACGTACTGAAAACCAACAGATTTAAAAATGCTTTTGATTAGATATTGGAGGTTGTGGGTCTCCACCAAACAAGATCGTGCCAAGCAGAGATAGAGCGCCAGAAGAGCGGACCCCACTTCATTGCGAACGCTGGGAAAGAAGTAGCCTGTACGTCTAATAATTGCAAGGTGCGATCTTACCTGCGCCAGGGATACACTTGTTGGAGGCTGCTCGTCAGCAGTGCCGAAGATGTCCATGAAGTCTTGCTGTTGCTGCTGCTGCACCACGGCCGGGGGCGGCGGCTTCTCGGGTCGCGGAGGCCTCTGCGGCGGGCCGGCGGCCGCCTGCGTTGGGGGCGGAGCAGGCTGCGGCGTAGGCGGCGGCGCGGGGGCGGGTCCCGAAAGGTCGAGGTCGTCGTCGTCGACGCCGAGCAGCAAGTCCCCCGCGAGCTGCGACTGAGGCTGGAGGGTCTGGGGCTGTGGCTGCAGCTGGTGCTGGGGCAGCATCATGTCGGGCGTGGGGCTGGGAGAGTGCAGGTCGCGCATCGGCGTCGGGCTGGGCGTACGCGTCGCCTTCAGCCTGCCAACAGGGGCCACCGGTGATGGTTCAGGCGGTTGCCGCTAGGCGACGCTAGGAAGCGGTTCTAGACGCTTCAGTCTGGAACCGCGCGACCGCTACGGTCGCAGGTTCGAATCCTGCCTCGGGCATGGATGTGAGTGATGTCCTTAGGTTAGTTAGGTTTAAGTAGTTCTAAGTTCTAGGGGACTGATGATCTCAGATGCTAAGTCCCATAGTGCTCAGAGCCATTTGAACCATTTTGAAAACAACTGCAGTGGTTGATGGATAGGGTAAAAGGTCAACCACTCAACTACAAACTAAGAACCTCCAGCTAGAAAGCGTTGATAGAGGTACCAACACAACTTGTTACCATAAAAGACACTATTTTGGTATCCATATCACAATTAAAAGTCGCTGCAGTGGGTGTAGCCTGAGAAATCATGCGATAGCGCCCACACTAGAGAGTGATAAAACCCAGCTGCACGGATAAAACGCAAAACTGAGTCAACTATAGAAGTATCGTCACCTAGGATTAAAGGAAGTGCAGCTGGTACATTGAAGGACTGTCTCAAGGGGGCTAAAAGGGGCGGTGCATCAGAATATGGACCACTGTCAGCCCTGCATTACAGCGACACTTGGGCGGGTCCTCACGGCGAAGGAGATAGCTGTGGGTCAACCGCGTCTGTCCAATTCGGAGATGGCAGAGAACAACTGAGTCCCTACGCGTGCTCCTCAAGGATGAGTTCCATACGTCCGCGGACGACTTCACCAAGCAGAGCTTATTTGGCGTGATCAGATCCACCTTTGCCCCTTATGCAAGCAGTTATTCGGCTTGGCACTAGTTGATAGAGTTCTTTGATGCCCTCCTGTGGGATATAGTGCTAAATCCCGAGATGGTTGAAGGGCCTGCCAAAGATCTTCGCGCAGTGGTAACATCGGTCCCCGTCAGATCACCGAAGCTAAGCGCTGTCGGGCTGAGATAGCACTTGGATGGGTGACCATCGGGTTTGCCGGGCGCTGTTGGCAAGCGGGGTGCACTCAGCCCTTGTGAGGCAAACTGAGGAGCTGCTTGACTGAGACGTAGCGGCTCCGGTCTCGGATACTGACATACGGCCGGTAGAGCGGTGTGCTGACCACATGCCCGTCCGTATCCGCATCCAGTGACGCCTGTGGACTGAGGATGACACAGCGGCCAGTCGGTACTTTGGGCCTTCATGTCCTGTTCCGGAGGAGTTTTTGAAGGGCCTGCTCATTATGCTTCAAACGTTCTCAATTTCAGAGAAAGTGGTAGAGTTTGCATAGCACGAAGACAAGCAGTGGTAAAAATCTTGCCGTGTGTGAGGGATATTATCTTGCTGATATGTAACCTAAGGTTGGCTTGCATGACGGCAACAAAACGAGGTGTAGAATATCTTCGACGTACTGCTGTGCTTTAAGGGCGCCACTCATGACAACCAGTGGAGTTCCGGCACCCGAATCATCACTCCTGGTTGTCTGGCCGTATGGTAGGTGACAGTCTGGGCGACTCTAGACACGTCTAGGTTTCGAAGTGGGACTCATCACTTAAAAAATTAAGCTGATTCCTGTGTTATATTGTTGATAGCGTTTACATACGCTCATGGCTTGTCTTTATTTTATCTGTTATTACTTATATGTTGTACTTTTATGTAATGACACGTTCCATCAACTTTGAGATTTGCTCCTCAATTTGGTCCTGCGGAACCAGACGTGTAAATCAAGAAATGGAAACTGAACTCGGCGGCTTACGGAAGAAGGTCTTCCCGCGCACCACGAACGTAACAGAATAAGGCAAAAATCTTTGTGGGTCACAAAATACCTTCCGAAGCACACAGAGTAACAGGCTTCCCGGAGAAGAGTCTAGTAACTCTATTGCAGTCTATGAGATTCCAGGCCGAAAACGTGTGTGCAGAGGCCCCAGATAGCGTTGGGCTACCAACCCGACTATCTCCCGCCATACGGCTTGACAAGATCTGGGGTACCATTTCATTTCATTGCAGGACCACTGTGGCTGTCAGCCGTGATACCCTTGCGTAACAGCAGTGGATCGACGACATTCGACATTCACACTCAGTTTTGTTGCCTTTCATGACAATCCGTCCTGGACTTACATTTCAGCAAGATAATGCGCGCCCCCCACATGGCGAGAGTTTCTACTGCTTGTCTTGATGCTTGCCAAACCCTACGATGGCCACCCTGAAAGGTCGACGGATCTCTCCCAACTGAGGGTCCGCCCTGACAGCTGGGTGGTCAGCGTGACGGCTTGCCGTCCTACGGGCCCGGGTTTGACTCCCGGCTGGATCGGAGATTTTCTCCGCTTAGGGACTGGGTGTTGTGTTGTCTCCATCATCATTTCATCCCCATCCGGCGCGCAGGTCGCCCAATGTGGTGTCGAATGTAGTAAGACCTGCACCAACGCGGCCGGACCTGCCCCGCAAGGGGCCTCCCGGCCAACGACGCCAAACGCTCATTTCCATTTCCCAATTGAGGACGATTGGAGCGTTATGGGCAGTGCCCTCCAACCACCACAGGATTTTGACGATGTAAGGTGCCAATTGGATAGAATTTGTATGATACCTCACAGGAAATCGAACAATTCTATCAATTCCAGGCCGAAAAATTGCTTGCACAAGGACCAGGAGTAGACCAAGACATTGACTTGCTCAATTTATGAAGCTCTTCCTCTTTGAACAAATCATCCAATTTTTCTGCAATTGTGATCATTTGTTCGTCTCTCCACTAAACGACATCTACCGATTTCCGACCCATTGCGGTATTTTCTTTGTGGTGCTTCGCTTTTTCTTAGAGTGTAAATAATATTTTGCAGGACATCAGGAAAGCGTTTCCTATTTAATACTGATTTTTGTTCATGTCTTCTGCATGGCCTCAAGGAAAAAAATTACAACTGTAATTCCCACTAGTTTAAAGCCGTTCCCAGTACCAGCACAGCAAGGCCATGTGGGCTGATGTTACGATGCCAAATCAGGCAGTCATCTGGGATGTTGCGTCTGCAACTAATGAAAACGCTTTTGTCGCATATTGGTCTCACGTCTCCATAGCTGTCCATCCAGTGCGGTTGCACCTATGTTAAAGCTATGTGCAGCGTCAAGCAACGCAAGCCACCACACTTCGGCAAGACCTATATATGCTTCATAACATGTCCTGCAGAAATCAGTGCATTTTTTGAAAAAATTTAAAATAAAGCTTTGTACGGGTCTCGTTAGATTCTGTGTTACACTGCCTGACAAGATACGTGAAGTACCAAGTAGAAATGGTTAGATATCAACGTAATTTAGTACATGTACACACCATTGATGGTTATGCTAATGATTACAGTTGCAGTTATCTGTTACAGGTTGAACTGTCACCAAGATGCAGTAGTGTTTTTTCCAGGCCTGGTAAGACATAGAAGGATAACAAACAGCATCAGAGATTGAGGGTGGAGCACACATTGGTACCATACAATCATGTGAGACAGCCTTATCAGCACTTGTCAGTTTGAAAGGGGCCTCATTGTATGTCTCCATTTGGCAGCCGATAACAGCTGGAGGTGCCGTGCATCGCAGAGCGACCAAGGAGGTCATTTTCCTCCCCACAAGTTACTGGTTTGTTCCCAGCTCATAGCCAAAGAAGTCTACATCTACATAAACTGGATGATTCAAGAGCAACAGTAAACATTTCAAGAGATGCTAGCACAGAGTAATGAGAATAAAACATTCAGTGTAAGATGTGTCCAACTTTTATCGGTTACGGTCTTACAGTTGTTACAATGTAACCCAAACGGGAACCTTTACTACCAAGAAATGTGACCATTTATGCCAATACATATTCCGTGGAATGTTACGTTTACACTATGTCACCGACGACTTGAACGTGCAAGGGCGCCGACATGGTAGAACAATATACCCATCCTCGTAGGCAAACGACCCTCTTCCAGTAATGCTGAATATTGTTTCAAGGAAGTGTAAGTGAATAATCCCCTTAAGACAGGGGGTCACTTTGTGGAAGCAGAGGCTAGCGGAGGGCTGCACCTTTTCAAATGACTGCATACATCCGTTAACTTTGCAGTTCAGAAAAGGTATAAATTTTTAAATAAAAAATTCTGATTTTCTTACTGGACCGCACAAAAACCATTATCGAGCTGCTAGCAGCCTGCGGGCCGCTATTTGCTCACACTTGCCTTAAGACGATGCCATAACACAACAGGACCAATCAACTTAATTGTAACATACAGTAAAACACATTTACAGATAAGAGTTCTTTAAAATGTGCCTCAACGAAAGGATGTGGATTTCATTCCTACCATCGATGTGAGTTACGAGTGTTAGTGATACCATCACGCATGAAAGTGTCTTTGTCAATAGAAAGTATTGATGAGAATACTTGGATATTTGTAATCAGTCAGCGATAAAATTCCAGTCGCCTTCATTTCCTTCTCGAATGTGTTGAATCGTCGGCCAATGATAAGGGTAGGTGCCGCCCATATGTTATATCCACCATACTCTCGTATGTGGAACATACACTACTGGCCATTAAAATTACTACATCACGAAGATGACATGCTACAGACGCGAAATTTAACCGAAGGGAGGAAGATGCTGTGATATGCAAATGATTAGCTTTTCAGAGCATTCACACAGGGTTGGCGCCGGTGGCGACACCTACAACGTGCTGACACGAGGAAAGCTTCCAACCGATTTCTCATACACAAACAGCAGTTGACCGGTGTTGCCTGGTGAAACGTCGTTGTGATGCCTCGTGTGAGGAGGAGAAATGCGTACCATCACGTTTCCGACTTTGATAAAGGTCGGATTGTAGCCTATCGCGATTTCGGTTTATCGTATCGCCACATTGCTGCTCGCGTTGGTCGAGATCCAATGACTGTTAGCAGAATATGGAATCGGTGGGTTCAGGAGGGTAATACGGAACGCCGTGCAGGGTCCCAACGGCCTCTTATCACTAGCAGTCGAGATGACAGGCATCTTATCCGCATGGCTGTAATGAATCGTGCAGCCACATCTCGACCCCTGAGTCAACAGATGGGGACGTTTGCAAGACAACAACTATCTGCACGAACAGTTCGACGACGTTTGCAGCAGCATGGACTATCAGCTCTGACACCATGGCTGCGGTTACCCTTGGCACTGCATCACAGACAGGAGCGCCTGCGATGGTGTACTCAACGACGAACCTGGGTGCACGAATAGCAAAACGTCATTTTTTCGGATGAATCCAGGTTCTGTTCACAGCATCATGATGGTCGCATCCGTGGTTGGCGACATCGCGGTGAACGCACATTGGAAGCGTGTATTCGTCATCGCCCGCCGTGATGGTATGGGGTGCCACTGGTTACACGCCTTGGTCACCTCTTATTCGCATTGACGGCACTTTGAACAGTGGACGTTACATTTCAGATGTGTTACGACCCGTGGCTCTACCCTTCATTCGATCCCTGCGAAATTCTACATTTCAGCAGGATAACGAACGACCGCATGTTGCAGGTCCTGTACGGGCCTTTCTGGATACAGAAAATGTTCGACTGCTGCCCTGGCCAGCACATTCACCAGATCTCTCACCAATTGAAAACGTCTGGTCAATGGTGGCCGAGCAACTGGCTCGTCACAATACGCCAGCCACTACTCTTGATGAACTGTGGTATCGTGTTGAACCTCCATGGGCATCCAAGCTCTGTTTGACTCAATGCCCAGGCGTATCAAGGCCACTATTACGGCCAGAGGTGGTTGTTCTGGGTACTGATTTCCCAGGATCTATGCACCCAAATTGCGTGAAAATGTAATCAGATGTCAGTTCTAGTCCGTTTATCATCTGCATTTCTTCTTGGTGTAGCAATTTTAATGGCAAGTAGTGTAGATACGTATAGAAATGTTGTGTCTGCTACTTGAAGGCATACATTTTGTCAATGGGTGTGCTTCTCCATCCACATTCTGTTCATTTGCACTTTATGATGATGATGATGTATGGCTGCTATAGGCTGCAACATTCTCTCACAGTTTATTGTAAACTCGAGTATACATTTTTCAGTCTGGTGCCTGGGAAATCGTGTGCTATATTCTCTAGAAGCAGCAACAAAGTTTCAGTTACAAAATCTGTACACAAATACCACATCATTATGCTCAGCATTTGTGAATATGTGTGGTATGCTTAACGGTGCAGTAGATTTGGCCAACACATCAAAATCACAGTTGAAAAACTCAAACATGCAAACGCAAGCTGAAGTTGACAACCCTAATTTTAAAAAAGTGGCAATCGACGAATAAACCCATAACAACTGGGGTACCAAGACACGAAATCAAAACTTATCACTGTAACCAGCTGCATCTGTGTAACCAACAGATGCTGGACGTGTGTTACAGGGAATTTTTTAAATTCAGATTACGCCCCCCCCCCCCCCTCCCGCCGTAATCTAGTTACTTTTCCTCATGAAGCAACCAGCATACGAGCCACTTGGTACAATGCATGGTGGTGAGTATTTGGTACCAACACGTGTTTATCGATTGTCTCCCCTATTTCATTTACGACTGAGGGGAGAAGGAAAGACTGTCTATTCACCTCAGTACGCTTCCTACTCCCACATATCCTATTCTGTCCCTACACGAGACATTACTCTAAATATTGTAATAATTAGAATTGCTTCCACTAGAGTATTATATGCAATTTCTTTTGCTGATGCAATACCTCATTCCAAAAATCAAAATCTTCTCTTCACTTTCCCTAATACTGATGTTAAGTAAGCATCCCACTTGATACTACTTAGTTATACTTCTTACTTGTACTACGCGTAATACTCAGGACCACTAGTCTTGTAATCTCATATTTTCAGGTTCTCTCTCTCTGTTGTAGGAATTGTATTGCTTTTATCCACACTTACAGAGCGCTGCCAATTTTTACTCCAAGTGGGAATTTTGTTCAAGTATTTCTGCAATTCCATACGCTCGTCCAACGATGGTACTTGCATATGGACAATACAATCGTCTTGTATTGCTACCGATACTATGTGATAAATCTGTTTTATATATAAAGCAGTGTTATTTTTTTACGTCTATGCTCTCCTCTGAAACCCCTGCATCCATTTCACCCAAATGTGCTGCAGGAACAGCAGGCCTCACGAGATCCCGCACTGTGGTGTTTGTAACCTCCTACCTATTACAGGAGCGGAGACACAGGCAGCCACTGGGCCGATAACAGTGGCGAAAGTGCATGAATGGGCTTTCAATTGGTTCCTCATCCACTCTGTCCACCATACTTCATCCCGAACGACATCTTCCTGTTTCCTCACTTGAAAATTTGGTTTGATGGGAAGAAATCTTCATCAAATTAGTAAATGATACTTGCAGTCAGTGAGTGTTTTGCAAGGTTTGACAGAACCTATTTTTTTAGATGGGATGAAAAAGCAGGAGGATCGCTGGACCAAGTGAATATTCCTCAAAGAAGACTATGTCGAGAAGTAAAGTGAGTTGTTTATGAAACATTTTTTCTTACCAAGCCACCCTTGTACAAGGTATAGCTGTGATTCAAATTAGTTTCATGGGACACAGCTGTATATGGTAATAAATCCTACCATTATACAAACTCCTGTTGTATTTGGACTTATTGAAATAAGAGTTCTCATACGCAATTCATGGACACCGTATATAGGTATTTACGGTAATTTTGTAAAGTGAAGCTAACAAAGACGACAGTACCGTCCTTCAAAAATATTACTTGAGTTTCCATCCAATACAATGTTTCAGTCATTTATCTATTAGAGACTGTAATAATTTACCAACTTAATTGAAAATGAGCATTTCGATCCATGTCCACACATTAGAATGACTTGTACAAAGTTACCTGTTTTTAATCATGTTTATAATCAAATGTTATTACTCAGATGAAACAAGAATCAAAATTAATTGGGAACTGAATGCCTAATCAACAAAACAAATAGTGTTAAATTGACTTCAAATGCAATCGCAAGAATGAGTAACAGTGGCAAGACTCATTGTAGAGAAACTGCCAATAGATACCACTAGTTTGCAGGACAAGTTACAGCTCGAGAGTTTATTTATTTATTAGTGTCTCTGTATACACATGACCTGCACTCTATAAATAGTG
This sequence comes from Schistocerca piceifrons, assembly GCF_021461385.2. Taxonomy (NCBI): domain Eukaryota; kingdom Metazoa; phylum Arthropoda; class Insecta; order Orthoptera; family Acrididae; genus Schistocerca; species Schistocerca piceifrons. Next base: position 127,742,661 of record NC_060146.1, read on the forward strand.
CTGTGTGTGTGTGTGTGTGTGTGTGTGTGTGTGTGTGTGTGTGTATGCGCGCGCGCGCGTGCTTTCACAGCTCTCCTACTTTACCACAGTACAGATTTGAAACGAATTTAGTACACATATTACTTGTTGTCTGGGAACAAGTACTGTGCAGATACTACCATCAAGCTCCCATGCTGGTGGTGGGGGTGAAAGAGGGTTGGTAGCACCTGGGCTTCTAGGCTGTGCTGCATGACAGGCATGTTGTGCAGGTAGTATTGGAATGCATTACAGGGGATATACATGTGCACAGGCAGTGATTTTATATATATATATAGTGAGAGAGAGAGAGAGAGAGAGAGAGAGAGAGAGAGAGAGAGAGAGAGAGAGAGAGAGAGAGAGAGAGAGAGAGGGGGGGGGGGGGGGGAGGAGTGTGCAATATGCTTAGACTTTCGAAGCTCTGGATAAAACGCTATTATGTTAATAAGGCTGTAACACATCATAAAGATTGTATCAACAGAAGTCGCCAGATTGTGTTGCAGTCGAAAGCCCGAGGAAAGTTCAAGGATTCTCGAACCTGGTCAACTACTCGAAGAGACGAAATCAAGCTCAAGCGCAACACTGTTTAAAACACCACATAATCGTCATGAGGTTAGCACTACAAGAAGTTCTACGAGTCATCTGGGGCGTCAAAACAGGTTGATGAAGTTTCAGGTTGTCAGCACGCTAGTTAAGATGGAGCAGCTGGGCCTCACCTGTCTAGCAGGTGCGAGGACGTGGCCTCCATGGCGCCGGTCACGCTGAGGATGAGGTCCTTGGTCTCCTTGGGCGGCTGTGGACGCGGGGGCGGGGGCCGCCTGGGAGCCCTGCCGCCGCCGGGCGTGCTCGTCCGCGAGGAGGGCGCGGGCGGGCAGCTGGCGCTGTCCACGTCTGCGTTCGCGAAGATGTCGGACGTCTCCTGCCGAAACAACACGCGCCGGGCGGAGTTAGCCGAGCTGCCGGCTGCCGGCCTACTAAGTACGCATCCATCATCTCCCTGGTCCCAACTCAAGCTCACAGTAGGGGAATTCATTTCAGTCTACATTAATTTGTCGACAAACGTGTAGTCTGGTTTTCTGAAAACGCTACATTCTCTTTTTCTCTGTGAGTCACTGGACGGATTAAACACAAAGCTGCGAATATTAGGCGTCATCTTGGATTTAACTCAGGCGTTTGATTGCGTTGATCACTGCGAAAGTTGGACCATTACGGAATCGGCGGTGTAACTCATAACCATTTTCTCTCATACTTTAAGAACAGACAGCTGAATTTCATTTTTCCACATCAATGGGAACGGCGTCTGATGGGGCCGTGGTTAATCAGGAGGGCGCCTTAGGAATCAGTGCTGGGACCATCATTATTATACGGTGTCCCTCCTAAGAGTCGTCTCCAGTGTTTCAGCAGGTACTCGCAATTTCGTTTTTCCATTGCACAGTTGGAGTCCGCCCAAACACATAGTCCTCGTCACGTCATTCAGGCGACGATTTTTGAAGTGCAATTGTACGTGCCCATTTGATAGAGCGGTTCCAGATTAGATTAGTGTGGTATTTAATTTATTGGTCCGTTTTAACAGGAACAGTAATACACGATTAACGCCCAGTACTTCAGCAACAACATCACCGTCCTGGGCCGTGCTGACTGCTGCTGCCAAGCACACAGCACTACTGAGTAGCTGGATTCCTCATGATGCTTTTGCTGTGCCATTCTTACACACCGGTGAGATGAATATCTGTCTACACTAATGCTGAGGTTCGCCGATGACATTGTAATTCTGTCAGAGACAGCAAATGACTTGGAAGAGCAGTTGAACGGAATGGACAGTGTCTTGAAAGGAGGATATAAGATGAACATCAACAGAAGCAAAACGAGGATAATGGAATGTAGTCGAATTAAGTCACGTGATGCTGAGGGAATTAGATTAGGAAATGAGACGCTTAAAGTATTAATTGAATTTTGCTATTTGGGCAGCAAAATCACTGATTATGGTCGAAGTAGAGACGATATAAAATGTAGACTGGCAATGGCAAGGAAAGCGTTTCTGAAGAAGAGAAATTTGTTAACATCGAGTATAGATGTAAGTGTCAGGAAGTCGTTTCTGAAAGTATTTGTATGGAGTGAAGCCATGTATGGAAGTGAAACATGGACGATAAATAGTTTAGACAAGAACAGAATAGCTTTTGAAATGTGGTGCTACAGAAGAATGCTGAAGATTAGATGGGAAGATCACGTAACAAACGAGGAGGTATTGAATAGAATTGGGGAGAAGAGGAGTTTGTGGCACAACTTGACAAGAAGAAGGGACCGGTTGGTAGGACATGTTCTGAGGCATCAGGGATCACAAATCTAGCATTGGAGGGCAGCGTGGAGGGTAAAAATCGTAGAGGGAGACCAAGAGATGAATACACTAAGATTCAGAAGGATGTAGGCTGGAGTAAGTACTGGGAGATGAAGCTTGCACAGGATAGAGCAGCATAGAGAGCTGCATCAAACGTCTCAGGACTGAGGACAACAACAACAACAACAACATCAACAACAACAACAAATGGGCACTAAAAATTACGACTTAAATTCATTTTGTTTGTAGTGGAAAACCAATCGACGCTTTCTGTTGACAGTGAGAGTCATATGAAAGAAGTGAAGGGCAGTAACTGTTTGGACCGACGACCATTACACAATTCAAAAACGAAACAGCAAATATCTGCCTAAACATCAGATAAAATGCGCCTGACGACGCTTAGGAGACACATCGAAACAGTCTGTAAAGCTCGTAACAGTGCTGAGAAACGACTGTTAAGAAAAAATTCGACAGGTTTTGCGGTTTCCAAGTCAATAAGCATTGTAGTTGCCTAACCAGGCCGTTGCGCCTGCAAATTCAGGCGGCCCGCCACATAGTTAGTGTCAGTTGTTCTCATAGCGTAAATGATAGCGCACGAGACTACTCAGCCTTCAGCTCTAATTCGATGCTTACTGCAGTCCCCAGCTCGTGGTCTTGCGGTAGCGTTCTCGCCACTCGCGCACAGGGTACCTGGTTCAATTACCGTCGGGGTCAGGGACTTTCTCTGCCTCGAGATGACTAGGTGTTCTGTTTCCATCATTATCATCATCATCATCATCGCAAGTCACCGAAGTGGCGTCAACTAAAAAGGACTTGCAATACGGCGGCCGAACTCACCGGAATGGAGCTTCCCGGCCAACAATGGCAACAGACACATTACGTAGCTCCTCCCATTTATGTATTAAAAATTACATCGTTCGTATCACCACCCATGGCCACGCGGCAACGAATAATGCGTTCACTGAAGTCCTCGATGGCGCATCCACAAAGATGTAATGTGATGCTGTTAATAACCCTTTTAATTGCATCCTTCAGTTGGGGTACTGTTTGTGGTTTGTTCAATTACATTTTTGATTTCACAAATCCGCACAAAAAGTCACAAGGAGTATGATCGCATGATCTGCCAGGCCATCCCTGGTTGCCACGCAATGAGATAATTTTTTGAGGAAACTTTCCATTCAGCAGACCGTCTCACAGAATACCTGACATCTCGCACCATCTTTTTGAAACCGTAAATCGTCACTTTCATCAATAAGAGGGGAAAAACCAATCAGAAAGCATGTTTCGGTAACGGTCGCCATTCACAGTGACGGCAGCCACGTCATCATTTTAAAACAAGTACGGACCTATCACTCCTCCTGCTCAAAACCCACAACAGTCATGCGTTGTGGATGCGTCTCATCTTTCACAGTCACTCGCGGATTTTCGTTACCCCAAATTCTGCAGTTCTGTTTATTGACGCACCCACTGAGAAAATTATTCTTTTTGTAAATCCCGTTCTCCGCTTGTCGAGCCAAGGACCATGGAGCAAATTGATATGTCTTCCCACGATCTGCAGGCTTCAATTTTTGCCTAATTCAATTTTATGCGCATGCATTTTCAGATCTTTTTGAAGGATTTCATACAGTAAACTTCGTGATAAATTCACTTGGTGAGTTCGTCGGCGAACGGTTTGGTTCAAATGGCTCTGAGCACTATGGGACTCAACTGCTGAGGTCATTAGTCCCCTAGAACTTAGAAGTAGTTAAACCTAACTAAGCTAATTACATCACAAACATCCATGCCCGAGGCAGGATTCGAACCTGCGACCGTAGCGGTCTTGCGGTTCCAGACTGCAGCGCCTTTAACCGCACGGCCACTTCGGCCGGCGGCGAACGGTTTTCTGGAGCTTACTGGTACACCGTCACGCACAACAACAATGTTTTCCTGTGTTCGAACAGAATGCGGTCGTCCAGTTTTCTTAACGTTTGAGACAGAATCCGTTATCGCAAACTTCCGAACAACTTTAGAGCTGATGATTCGATTGGAGCAGCGTCACGTCAGCGTGTCACACGCAATTCACGGACGGTTGCCGTTCACTGTTTTTGTAATAACTTTTTATCACTTCGATCTGTCGCTCAGTTATCTGCTCCATGACGAAAATAAGCCTCACACAACAATGCTCACCACACAAAATCTATCAGGCTACTGATGGGAAGGATCGCGGGTAACAAGCATGAAAAAAACCAAGGCTGTTAACCGTCGTATGACGAAAATAGCGCAAAATGCAAATTAGTCATTTTCCGGACAACAGTTACAACCTTTTCAGCCTTTTACTGTTCACCATTTCTTTATATATAGCCAGTGATGAAGCCTGTAATATGCAATGAGAAACCATTCAATACAAAACAAAGAGTAATATACAATGTTAGAGAGCTTTTGCGAGTGATACGTTTCGTGTAAACCGCCGAGAGTCAGTTCGCCGGCAGTGTCCGAAAGTGGAGCGAGGTCTCAGCGTTGTTCTGCGAGTTTAGGTCTCTTGTGTAGGCGGCAGCCTCCATCTCTAGAGAGCTGCTCGTTGTAGATCTGAGACTGATGACCGGTCATATTGCATACCAGATTTGTGCGCATTTCACAGTTTGTACGCTATCATATCTTCGTAATATGCTGGGTGTATCCGATTTTATAAACGGGAAACTCAAAAAGCTTTTTTTCGTACTCGTTCAATATGCCCCCCATGAGATGCACGGCGTATGTCAAGGCGGTACCCAAGTAGTTCTCACACTGCAGCCAGCATGTCTTGAGTTACAGCTTTCACAGCTGCTGTTATGCAATGTCTCAGTTTATTCATTGTTGTTGGTTACATAAGCACATAAGCAGTCTTTTATGGAACCCCACAAGAAATAATCATATACAGTCAGGTCCGATGACCTTGGAGGCCAGTAATGTAAGGCTGAATCATTTGTCCAGTGCGACCGATCCATCGTTCAGTAATCCTTTGATTTAAAAATTCCCCTCCTTCCAGATGCCAGTGTGGCGGTGCCCCATCCTGTGGTAAATGAAGTCGTTCGAATCAGTCTCCAACTGTGAGAAAAGAAAGTTCTCAGGCATATCGAGACATGTGCTTCCTGTAACAGTGTTCACGCCAACGAAAAATGGGCCATACGCCTTCCGCGTGAAACTGCACGAAACACATTAAGTTTTGGAGAGTCCGTCTCATGTTGTACAGCTTCGTGTGGTTGTTCCGTACCTCATGTTCTCGCATTATGACGGTTCACCTTTCCATTTAAATGGAATGTTGCCTCGTCATTAAACACTAAGTGTGGAAGTAAACTGTCATCCTCCACCTTGCGAAGAACGAAATGACAGAACTCCACACGTCGTTGTTTGTCACCTTCAGGAAGAGCTTGCAGTAGCTGAATTGTGTGTGGTTTCACGAGAAAATGTCGTCGCAACACAAACCAGACGGACATCGGGGGACATGTTGAGCTGTCGAGCTTCACGGCGAACGGATTTCTGCGGACTCCTAGTGAAACTGTGGCGGACGCGTTCGACGTCTGTGTCAGACACTTCGAGACGACCCGGCGATTTGCCTCTACACAAACAATTGTTTCTGGGAATTGATCGTGCCATCGTCAATGCTCTGTGCTGTAGGAGGATCCACCGCATACCTAGTACGAAAGTCACAGTTAACGTAGAACAGAACGCTTTCTGTTGTCCCGACACCATTTTTACTAGAACTGAAGTGGGTGCACACTGGTGCTACCTATCGGGAACCGTGTAAAGTTCGAGAGTTTGCTCTTCCCAACAGTACGTTGTTCACGCACATATCTCAAACAACATAATAGTTATGATTTTTTTCAATCGGATAATTCTTTTTGATACAACCTATATTTTTCCGCAGTCATTCATACGAAAAATAAAATTACCCACGAAACTGCGTGTTTTGAATCATAATATGTGCTCGTCGCATGTTTCTCAGCGAAGAAATTGCTTGTTTTACCTCCAAAAGAAACAGCACTAACAGCACATTTCGGAATTCTTGACTTAACCAATGCAACGCAGCAAAGGACATAAAGCAACACACAAAAGATTACGGGCTAATGAAAATGCGCCTACAGTATGGCAACAAGAAATAGACCTTTATCATTTTATACGCCCGCTCGAATGGAGGCAACAAAAAAGACCCTAAATAAACAGAAAAAATCTGTACAACATTACAGACTCTGATGGCCAAGATGCCCAAAGACGACGTAAAACCTCTGAAAGGTGATTTCAGCTCAGAAATCGGCAGAGAACAAATGCCACCAGAGAACTGTGGGAAAGTTTCCCGCGCACAAATGTACAAACAAAAACGGCATGAGACTCATCGAACTTTGCCATCAGAACAACCTGAAGATTCTGTCAACGTCCCTCAGGAAAACCCCGCGAAACCTGATAACATAGGCAACCTATACAACTGACGGTGGAATTCCAACCCAGTCCAGAAAGAGACTTTCAAGTTCGCAGAGGCGCGAATGTTGAGTCAGACCACTACCTAAATCCAATGAAAATCACCGAAAAAAAAAATCAGAAAATAAATTTGAGAAGATAAAGATCATAAAACGGAACAAACCAGAAATGCGGATGGTAACAAGCAAATACATGAGAAGAATTCCACACAAATATCACAGAAATATCACAGAAAAAACAAAAGAACCAACACCACAGAAAGAAACACCACCCATGGTGGGACTCAGAATGTGAATATGCACTAAGACGACTCAAACTAGCCTTCTAGGAATACTACAGTAAAAAATCCCCGGAAAGCCTATATCGTTTTAACGAGTCCAGAAAACTCATTACGCAAACCAAGAGAAAGTACATGAAGGAACAACTGGAAGCTTCAGAGGAAAACTGCCGCAACAAGCACGCGAGAGATTTCTTCATGACTTTCGCAAGGAAACATCCGCGGCACCACATCTCAAAACTTACGCTTCAGGAAACAAGATGCCGGCCGAAGTGGCCGTGCGGTTAAAGGCGCTGCAGTCTGGAACCGCAAGACCGCTACGGTCGCAGGTTCGAATCCTGCCTCGGGCATGGATGTTTGTGATGTCCTTAGGTTAGTTAGGTTTCACTAGTTCGAAGTTCTAGGGGACTAATGACCTCAGCAGTTGAGTCCCATAGTGCTCAGAGCCATTTGAACCATTTGAAACAAGATGTTACGCTCGCATTAACTAATCAACAAAGTTGTTAAGAACTGGCTTGTTATTTCTCTGATTTCCTTAACTGTCCTGGAACCTGAAACAAGATTATCAACGCAGGAGTGCCACTCCACACACCCAGAATCACTTTAACCAATATGTCAAGAGATCCACAAATATGTACTTAAATAAAAAAAAGACAGGACATCCGATGAAGACGCCATCATAGCAGAACTACTACGAAACGGAAGACCAAAGTCCTTACAGGAACTTATGCAAATAATCACTACCATCTGGCAAACATTTACTGACGAATGCAAATGTGCACTTGTCCACCTGCTTCAAAGGGAAGAAGATAGGGTGAACGTGAACAAGTACAGAGGGATCTTCCCGCTGCAAGTAACCTACAAAATTTTCTCAGCGTGCTTACAGCAAAGAACGCAAGAACAGTTAAAACACAAAACTAAAGAATAGCGGGAGGTCTTCCTCCCCGGACGTTCGTGCAATCATTTGTACTTTCATAGATTTCGAGGAAGTCTACGATTCTGTTCACCGACATTCCTTGTTCAACATGTTGTAAGAATGGGGCGTCGACCTAAAAACACCTTGACTAATCAAATAGACACTGGCTGGGAATATATCGGAAGTTAAATTCATGATTGAAATCTCTGGTCTCTTGATGACAAAAACTGGAGTAGGTCAAAGCGAATCAAATGGAGTAGGGCGAAGCGACGGATTATCCCCATTATTCAGCTAGTCCAGGACGAAGTAATGAAGGAATGGCAATAAGAACTAAAAATCCAATGACATTGGATGATCCCTGGACAGGATAGAAATATCAGCTTTCGCAGAGGACCCGACCATACTCGCAGATAACGAAGCAATAGCAACCAGAGAAACGGAAATACTGAAATAATGTGCATAAAAAATTGACCTGCAAAGCTTTTTCCAGAAGGCTACATTCTTCTGCTCAAAATTAGACAATAATTAGACACAAAATACGGCAAAATAAACTGAGTTATACATGTCAAATATCTAGGTAACCTCCTGGAACCTAAACGAGAAAAAAATCGCACAGAATACTCGACTACAAGAAATGAAGAGAGCATGCGGCGAAACAAGGCATATCTATAGGAAATGTAAGACTACTCAAACAAAGGTCAGACACCACAACAAAATAATCAAGCCCGAAATACTGCATGTAAATGAGACACTAACACACCATACGAAAAGCGACATGGCAACCATACTGAAGGAAGAGCGCGAAATCATGAGGAAAATAGACTAAATCTCACAAAAGAGGGTTACAGATCACATTCTACGAGATCCACAGACACGATGTCAAACCTAGTACCTGATGCCAGAAAAATAAGGTTTAAGTTCTACAGGTACATCAGCAATCTACCACCAAGATTCGCCAACAAAATTCTGATACACATACAAGGGTTCAAGTGAACAATACCATGGACAAGACAAGTCACACTTGACTTAGAAAAAGCACAAATCAAACAGTTATTGAAAACAGAAACGTACACAGAGACAAGATACACAATTGTAGTGTTAGGGCAGAGAATAAAGTCCCGAAGCAACCAGGGCGAAGTGGGCTGAAGATAGACTTCGTGACGAAAAACTGACATAATCGTGGAAGATCAGAAAGAATGCTAGAATGAGGCAGGAAGCTTTGTGTAATCCAACAGGATCTCGACGGAAATTTTACACACACACACACACACACACACACACACACACGCACACACACACACACACACACCTCTTCCCCGTCTCTGTACATCCTCTCCACCTCCACACACTGTCCATCTCCTTCCTTTCGCCCTGTCCATCTGTCCCTCCCCCCCCCCCCCTCCCTGTCTACCCGTCTCTTTCTTCTCCCATCTCTGTCCATCTCCTCCTCTTCCCTCACTCTGCCTGTCCATCTCCTTCCTTCCTCCTTTCCTCTCTCTCTCTCTCTCTCTCTCCCCCTCCCAAGTGTTCACCCTTCCACACAATAGAAGGCTGGAGGTTCTTATCGGCACAGTATTTCTTTCCAGATTTAACTAATATGTCCACCAAATTTGGTTGAAATCGTTCCAGGGATTTAGCATGCGTTCTGTACCATTCTTTGTCTTCGTACACACATCACATATATTTCAAATATATTTGACATTTTAATCATACGATTGTAGACGTAGTTCACTTGTACCTCTAGAGAATTTAGCCGTGCAACTTTATTTTCCCGCAGCTCAACGTTTAAGACGACGTGTCTCCTAAGGTGTGTGTCGTACGATGATAAAATTTTGTTGATGCATCCTGTGGGGTATATCTGGGTACGGTCTGCGAAATGTGTTGTGGAAAGAGATTGTAGTGAAGAAGTAATGAAAGCATCATGCGTAATGCTGCAGTTTTTCAGGCATCTCGGTGTTTACGATGTCGTATCTCCTGAACTGTGTGTCCTACAATGATATTTTTGCAGGTACGTTCAGCGGAATATGTGGATACACTCTGCGAAATGTGTCGCGAATAGAGTTAGTAGTAAATACACTATGTGACCAAAAGTACCCGGAACCCTCACAAACATATGTTTGAATATGAGGTGCATTGTGCTGCCACCTACTGCCAGGTACTTCGTATCAGCGACCTCAGTAGTCGTTAGACATCGTGAGCGAGCAGAATGGGGCGCTCTGCGGAACTCACGGACCTCGAAATTGGTCAGGTGATTGGGTGTCACTTGTGGGTGGTTGGTTGGTTGGTTGGTTGGTTGGTTTGAGGATTAAAGGGACCAAACTGCAGAGGTCATCGGTCCGGTGTCACTTGGGTCACACGTCTGTACGCGAGATTTCCACACGTCCCTAGGTCCACTGTTTGCGGTGTGATAGTGAAGTGGAAACGTGAAGGGACACGGACAGCACAAAAGCGTACAGGCCGATCTCGTCTGTTGGCTGACAGAAACGGCCGACAGTTGAAGAGGGTCGTAATGTGTAATAGGCAGACATCTATCCAGACCATCACACAGGAATTCCAAACTGCATCAGGATCCAATGCATGCACTATGACAGTTAGGCGGTAGGTGAGAAAACTTTGATTTCATGGTCGAGCGGCGGCTCACAAGCCACAGATTACGCCGGTAAATGCCAAAAGACGCCTCGCTTGGTGTAAGGAGCGTCAACATTGGATGATTGAACAGTGCAAAAACGTTGTGTGGAGTGACGAATCACGGTACACAACGTGGCGATCCGATGGCAGGGTGTGGGTACGGCGAATTCCCGGTGAACGTCATCTGCCAGCGTGTGTAGTGGCAACGGTAAAATTCGGAGGCGGTGATGTGTGGCCGTGTTTTTCATGGAGGGGGCTTTCACCCGTTGTTTTCCGTGGCACTGTCACAGAACAGGCATACATTGATGTTTTAAGCACCTTCTTGCTTCTCAGTATTGAATAGTAAATCGGCGATGGCGATTGCATCTTTCAACACGATCGAACACCTGTTCATAATGCACGGCCTGTGGCGGAGCGTTTACACGACAATAACACCCCTGTAATGGACTGGCCTGCACAGAGTCCTGACCTGAATCCTATAGAACACCTTTGTGGTGTTTTGGAACGCCGACTTCTTGCCAGGCCTCACAGAGCGCCATCGATAGCTCTCCTCAATGCAGCACTGCGTGAATAATGGGCTGCTATTCCCAAGAAACCTTCCAGCACTTGATTGAACATATGCTTGCGAGAGTGGAACCTGTCATCAAGGCTAAGGGTGGGCCAACATCATACTGAATTTCAGCATTACAGATGGTGGGCGCCACGGACGTTTATATCATTTTCAGCCAGGTATCCGGATACTTTTGATCACATAGTGTAAGTATTACATTAAAACGCCGTAGTTCATGCGGGAGTTTTTCTGCGTCAACAGCAAAAATGTAGTACGCAATAAACGTTTCTCCTTTCATCATTTTGTTGGAGTCATCTGCGAGAAAAAGTTTATGAAAGGTTTGAAAGAATGTGTAAAATTTGCTGTAAGTGCTCTCATTGCCGAATAGTGCATGAGCATCGTGGGCTACACATTCTTTTTCACACCCCCCCCCCCCCCCTTTGAGAGGGTGGTGCTTCTTATCCCCACATCGATTCTTTCCAGACAGCAGATGATACGTGTACCAAGTTTGCTTGAAATCCGTCAAGTGATTTAGGAGGCGTGTGTGTGTGTGTGTGTGTGTGTGTGTGTGTGTGTGTGTGTGTGTGTGTGAGAGAGAGAGAGAGAGAGAGAGAGAGAGAGAGAGGAATGCCAGTTTCATCGAAGTTTTAAAATTTTGTTTTAACAAAGGCGTGCAGGAAAGTAATGGCTCCAATTTTTTCACGTGAATACTCTTAAAGCAGACTTTATTGACATTCTACATCTTTATTATTAGTCCCTAGATTTTTATTTTTCAACACTATCTCCCTGGTGAATACCATGTTTCTCCCAATGAGAGACCAGTCTGTTGACTGCGTCACGTAGAATGACTTCGTTGACGGTGCAACAACCTCACTTCTGCTTGCACAGCTTCATTTCTATCCAAGGGAAGTCCCCAAAGGAGTTCTTTAACCTACGAAAAAAGATGGGGCCAAGTCGGGACTGTACGGAGGATGATCGATGACAGTGAACCCTAGGCCTCGGATTGTTGCTCATGTTGCAGCACTCGTGTGCGGTCCGGCATTGTCATGCTGAATCTGAGCGTGCTCCATGTGTGGACGGACTGTTCGCATTCGTGTTTTCAGTTTGCTGAGGGCCTCGCAGTACACAGGCAGAATTACGTTACACCCCGCCATGCCCTCTAGCGGCACAGGGTTAAGACTTGCGTCAGAAAGGTGGTAAAGCCGGCCGAGTAATATCAATGACATGTAACATCTTACGCGATCTTGGAAAGATAATAGAAAATTCTCAAGTATTAGTTTTCAGGACATCCTCGTATATGCAGACAATGTCACCATTTTGGCAGCGGTTGAGAATGACATGCAAAGACGAATTTACATTCCAAGCAATGTATCTGAAGAGAACAATGTGACGGTATCTGCAAAGAACACTAAAAAGGAATGGTTTTTATAGAATCATACCCCGTAGATGAAGATGAAATGGGAGATATGATACTGTGGGAAGAGTTTGACAGAGCACTGAAAGACCTATGTCGAAAGCCCCGGGAGTAGACAACATTCCATTAGAACTACTGAAAGCCTTGGGAGAGCCAGCCCTGACAGAACTCGACCGTCTGGTGAGGAAGATTTATGAGATAGACGAAATACCCTCAGACTTCAAGAAGAATATAATAATTCCAATAAAAAAGAAAGCAGGGGTTGACAGATGTGAAAATTACCGAACTACCAGTTCAATAAGCCAAGGCTGCAAAATACTAACACGAATTATATTAGAACAAATAAGCCCTGGGTCACAAATATTAAGTCAAAATTGACCAGGTTTCGACGCTACTATGAGCGTCGTCTTCAGAATTTAACTGTTCTAAAACATATTAGATATATAATATGTGATATATACCTAATACCTATACATATTATGCACCTAATATGTTTTAGAACAGTTAGTTTAATTCTGGAGACGACGCTCATAGTAGTGTCGAAACCTGGTCAATTTTGACTTAATATTTGTGACCGAGGGCTGATTTGTTGTAATATAATTCTGACACGGTCACTGAACCTTGGCATCTATGTTCAAAGTTTTAACTAACACGAATTCTTTACAGACGAATGGAAAAACTGGTAGAAGCTGACGTAGGGGAAGATCATTTGGGATTCTTAGAAATGTTTGAACAGGTGAGGCAATACTGACCCTACGACTTATCTTAGAAGATAGATGAAAGAAAGGCAAACCTACGTTTCTAGCACTTGTAAACTTAGAGGAAGCTTTTGACAATATTGACTGGAATACTCTCTTTACAATTCTGAAGGTGGCAGGGGTAAAATACAGGGATCGAAAGGCTATTTACAATTTGTACAGAAACCAGATGGCAGTTATAAGAGTCGAGGGGCATGAAAGGCAGGCAGTGGTTGGGAAGGGAGTGAGGCAGGGTTGTAGCCTCTCCCAGATATTATTCAATCTGTATATTGACCAAGCAGTAAAGGAAACAAAAGAAAAATTCAGAGTAGGTATTAAAATCCTTGGAGAAGGGATAAAAACTTTGAGGTTCGCCGATGACATTGTAATTCTGTCAGAGACAGCAAAGGGCTTGGAAGAGCAGTTGAACGATATGGACAGTGTCTTGAAAGGAGGATATAAGATGAACATCAACAAAAGCAAAACGAGGATAATGGACTGTAGTCGAATTAAGTCGGGTGATGCGGAGGAAAGAATGCTGAAGACTAGATGGGTTGATCACATAACTAATGTGGAGGTATTGAATAGAAGTGGGGAGAAGAGGAGTTTGTGGCACAACTTGACAAGAAGAAGGGACCGGTTGGTAGGACATCTTCAGGGGATCACAAATTTAGCACTGGAGGGCAGCGTGGATGGTAAAAATCATAGAGGGAGACCAAGAGATGAATACACTAATCAGATTCAGAAGGATGTGGGTTGCAGTAGGTACTGGGAGATGAAGCTTGCACAGGATAAAGTAGCATGGAGAGCTGCATCAAACCAGTCTCTGGACTGAAGACTACAACAACCCCATAAGAAAAAAAAGTATGGCTAACAATACAGCACCTGAGCACATCAGTCATCTTAATTATCAGTGATGTGATAGGCGTATGACAAAGATGTACGCAAAGGAGTAGTAAAATTTGGAAACTTGACACAGAAAACAAGGCAAACGAAGTTTTATCAAGTAATGGACGTCGCCACATTCTACGAAGCTGTGATGAGTTGTGGAAGTATGTACCGCAGCAGACAGATCAAGAAACAGCGAGCATTAAGAAAGAAGTGTATTTGATGTAGAAAAACAAAACTGAAGACAGAGGAAATGCAGTGAACATCTCGACAGAACGCATAGTTGCAGACATCCTCACAAGGTCAAACGTTGTAATCCAGTAGGCCGAAAAACCCTGGAAAGGCGGAGGAAGACATGGGCACTGATAACAATGGAAGGCCTCATTCAGTGTTTCCGAAAACTGAGATTCACAAATTGAACACGGTACTCATATCAACATGGAACAAATCGCCCTGGAAATGCGACAATTCGAAAGAGAATGTTAAGTTTCACGCTCATTAATTGCTGAGTGTAATATACAACGATTAGGGAAATGTGAACTAGGTATTCTTCTCTAAAAATTCAATGAACAAGAACTCGTTATTGTAGACCCACGAAAGAATGAGTTTATGTCAATTGCTCTTGACGAATGCACCCTTTACTGTTTGGTACGGCAAAGATGCATTTATGAATCGACAAGCAGAAGTTCAACACCGACCAAAAACTTATATTGCACACAAATTTTAAATAATAATGACTACCAGAGGATTCATCTTCTAGCAAGAACAAAGATTTTCTTTCGATTGATCCCCAAACGTGGTTCATCCCAGCTGTGGCACCGTCAGTGCTTTTTTTCGTTTTATTGTGTTGAAATACTCTATATACATACGAATTTTATGTGGATTAGGAATATCTTGACATTTTATTTTGTTGAAAGTAAGTAAATACTGTCAAAAGTAGGCAACACAATCTATAAGTAAGAAATCGTAACAGTTTTCAAAGCCTAAGCTTCACGAAATTTTATAGACATCCAAAGGTCATTTGAAATGTAAAAATAACAACGAAAACCCTTTTAGTAGGCAAATGAAAACGAAATACAGCTCAGGCCATGTTGAATACAGCAATCCTGAGAGCAAGGAAGCGGCATGTGACACTATTTTACGTATGTAGCTCTAAGGTTATATTCTAAACAAAAATCCAATTCAGACGTTACCGTAATGTCCCTGTATTGCAGATGACACGCTGCACCTGTGACTGATTTTTGTTGGCAGCTGTAGGGCACACACAATTTGAGAAAGGCCGTTTCCGAGTAGGGCCCGCGCACTGCGGGTTTTGAACAAAATTATGTGTGTAGACAGTTCATTCATTCTGGGAATTGAGAATCTCTACGATTTTTGACTCATCAACATTGATACTGGCAAGATACTAACCCAAGGATTCTGGGACTGTAGAACGTTTTAGTTTCAAGTTCGATGTCGCATAACAAATAACAGAACTGTGTTTTTAGTATGATACAATTACAAATTAACAATTTTCTGATTTCCTTTGTGTGTACTGTGAAATCTTTTTTCTTGGAAAATGTCATTACACTACGTCGAGAGTAAGTTCCCCAAACATTTTAATGAGTCATTTTGCGAGTTTCAAAATACGTGACATAAATGGCCGTATCTTTTGATTTCACTGATTTAGAAGCTTAACATTTTTACACCACCAAACGGCTACAGACCTCAGTAAGTGACAAATTTCAACTTGAAACATCTAACACTTCCTCAGGTAAAGAGTTTTGAACAGTTAGGTGGACGGATGGACAAAGTAATCCTATCAGAGTTCCATTTCTATCGAATGAGGTACAGATCATAAAAAAGGTATAGTACATATGTAATCTGAGGTCAACTAGTTTACTGCACATATAATTTGTATGTATATATTTCAGGTTTCAGTAAGCAAGGAAAGGTATAACCCACAGGAGATACCACCACTGTGGTGTACATATTGGGAGTATTAGAAGAAAAATGAAAAATCATGTTCTTGTAACTAAATTTGTTATTTATTATTACAAATTTTAAATGTGAGATATCGTATGATGATGTTATGTGACAGGAAATCTAAGTGCGCTTGCTCGCATCTGTTCTACTTTTTCTACCATGTGACAAAGTGTTGTCGCGGGCCGATTTAGTCGCGGGCCGATTTAGTCGCGGGCCGATTTAGTCGCGGGCAGATTTAGTCGCGGGCAGATTTAGTCGCGGGCAGATTTAGTCGCGGGCAGATTTAGTCGCGGGCAGATTTAGTCGCGGGGCCTATTCCCCCGGAATCCCCAATCCCTGTCATTAGTTTTTTTCCTGCAGCTGGGTGTGTAGGCGGCGCCAGCACGGCAGACACTCACCTTGCAGAAGTCGCCCGCATCGTCCGCCAGGAGGTCCGCCGCTGGAGGCTGGTGAAGGGCGGCGACCGGGGGCGGCGCCGGCCTGGGAGGCGGCTGGTACTGCTGCGGCTGCGCGACAGGCGCCGGCTCCGCACTGCCCCCGAAGAAGTCGAGGGCGCTGGCGGCGGACGTGGTGACTGCGGAGGCAGGCTCCGCGGCCGCGAACAGGCTGCTGTAGTCGCTGCCGGCGCCAGAGCCGAATGAGTCCGCCCCCGCCGACGCGGAGGACGGCGCTGTCGTCACCGCCACCGACGAGAAGAAATCCAGGTGGTTGATGTCACCTCCTGCTGAAAAAGGGCACCGCATTAACTCCAGTAGCTATACCAAAAAGTCTTCTGACTAGCAACAAATCTGCACTGGTCTTCCAGAAGGTCTGATGTTGAACTGAAACTATGTGTGAATGTGTCACGAGTAATGAATGTCTGTGCCAGGCAGGGACTCTGATTTTGATTTACATTTCACAGGCAGTCTTAAATTTCAGGATATGTGAGTACGCATCCAGGCTTTTATAGTCACTACGTTTTCCTCCTACTGCTCCCCGACATGCATAGGTGGTACTCCACTCAAGTATACATCCACCAGCAGAATTGATACGGTGGTGCACTGCCGTTTACCACCCTGCCATAAAGGTCACCCGACAACTGTACTTATTTCACTGACACAAAATAACTGGAGATAATAGGCATGAAATCACTGGAGATGCAAAACACCCTATTCCTAAATCTTCTCCACCAACATGTCCGACACCTTACATCCACATTCAAATACTTTGAAAGCATGGCTGTGGTTCCAGAATGAGATTTTCACTCTGCAGCGGAGTGTGCGCTGATATGAAACTTCCTGGCAGATTAAAACTGTGTGCCCGACCGAGACTCGAACTCGGGACCTTTGCCTTTCGGGGACAAGTGCTCTACCAACTGAGCTACCGAAGCATGACTCACGCCCGGCACTCACAGCTTTACTTCTGCCAGTATCTCGTCTCCCACCTTCCAAACTTTACAGAAGCTCTCCAGCGAACCATGCAGAACTAGCACTCCTGAAAGAAAGGATATTGCGGAGACATGGCTTAGCCACAGCCTGGAGGATGTTTTCAGAATGAGATTTTCACTCTGCAGCGGAGCTGCAGGATAGCTTCTGTAAAGTTTGGAAGGTGGGAGACGAGATACTGGCAGAAGTAACGCTGTGAGTACCGGGCGTGAGTCGTACTTCGGTAGCTCAGTTGGTAGAGCACTTGCCCGCGAAAGGCAAAGGTCCCGATTTCGAGTATCGGTCGGGCACACAGTTTTAATCTGCAGGAAGTTTCATGCCTGTGGTGTTCCATTTACGTTACTTATATTGTCAGCCATTGTTCCACGTCCACATGAAGGACTTGATTTCACAAGTTGTAAGTACTGTCACCAATCAATGACCTCAAAGGTCTTTGGTTACGAAAACTAGAATCAGCCATTTTACATACCCAATGCACCATCATCCTATTCTAAAACACTAAGTATTGAGCATGCCATGTCCCCTGTTTTTCCTCAGATACTAAGTAATGTGTGTACTGTGTTCGGCTGAAGTTGCTCCTAACATCCCTGATTTATGCTCTGTATGTCAGCCAGGTATCGAACATAGGCCTTTACTTGAGGAAGAAATTTCTCAGAATGTACGTTTGGAACACAGCATTATATGGTAGTGAAACTGGAGCAGAGGAGAACAGAAGCATTTCAGATGCTGTTGCTACAGAAGAACGTCGAAAATTAGGTGGGCACATATGGTAAGGAATGAGGAGGTCCTTGGAATATAGTCCAGGTAAACCTCTTCCCGTCTCAGGATCCATCAAACACCAAGGGGTTAGGTTAGATAGAACAGTCGACACTAATATCGTTCGTTTTACATTACTTTTCAGTGTCACCTGCTTTCCACGCCTGCACCCACCCCAAGGGCTGTAATGAGTGTGTGTTCATACCAGTATTAGCGCTCAGCCCACCGGGTAAAATATTAGTGGTATTCCCCTTAACTAGTCACTGGTTCCCTCATCCTTAGCCCCCACCTCTAATAGTCACGCATCGGCTCACTCCGTCCTTTCTTCACGGATTCCCGCATTGACTATGCAAGCTCACTGGACAAAACCAACTCTTATAAATTCCACATTGGTCACTTTGGAGCGCTGTAGATGCTGCAGAGATGGCACCAGGAGACTATGTGATTGTCCACCGCTGATGTGTCGTGATAGTGAAGTGTTGTGTATGCATATGTGTCAGTCGTCTACGTGGTATCAATATACAGGGTGCAAATTTTGACAAACCAGAATAGCTCGAAAAATAAGCTTCACACGAAAAAATGTGAAGAATCCAAAGTTGATTATTTTCGAGGGCTAATTCTGCTGGTGCTAAAACTAGCCCGCTACCCCAACCCTCTGGGGTTGGGGCGGGAGGCAACTTTAAAATTTCAAATGGGAACCCCCATTTGTTTTGGATCTTGGTAGTTGGCGCTGTAATTCAAGAAAATCCATGTTCTCATTTTTGCGTGGAAAATGGTTACGGATAAATAAATACTTATTTACTTCATAAATTTTGATTCGCTAAAACTAAAACTCTCCCTCTCCACATAGGGTGGGATTTGAGAGACCACGAAACAAATCTTATCCGAATCTGCGGAAAAAATTAATATTTGGATCACCATTTGTAAAACTCTAATTCCTCTCTCTCAAACCCCACCCTGTGGGGAAAGGAGGAGTGTTTTAGTTTCAGCGAATCAAAATTTATGAAGTAAATAAGTATTTTTTATTTATTCGTAACCATTTTCCACGCAAAAGTGAGAACAGGGATTTTCTTGAATTACAACGCCAACTACCAAAAATCAAAACAAATGTTTAAGACAAAATGTACGTAGTTTTTTATGTAGACTCTGATTCTGCAATAAAAAATTGGGTTACCATTAGAAATTTTAAAATTGACTCCTGGGGGCTGGGGTGGCGGGCTAATTTTAGCACCAGCAGATGTCCACCTCGAAAATAATCAACTTTGGATTCTACACATTTTTTGTGTGAAGCTTATTTTTCGAGTTATTCTGGTTTGTCAACTTAAAATTTACACCCTGTATATTTATGTCGGTCGACGTGCAGATGTGACAATGATAGAACGGTTCGTACTTGAATGCGCCCATGACTACACTGTCAATGACGTTGCTCAGTCCGCTGTCATATCAACACGGGCTGTCCAGCGCATCTACAAAGAATGGTTTACCACTGGCAACAATGTAACACGGCTCGCGACAACTAGGTTCGTAAAGAAGATCTTAACGGACAGAGACCGGAAACGAAGTTGACGGCTTATCAATGACAACAGGGTTGAAACTAGGCATAGTTTGCTGCTGGCAGTCTCTATTAAGCAGCTTCCGAGGAAACACCGCAATGGGATTTCGAATCGGATGCCTTGCAAACGGCTGTTGCACACAGTTGTATAAAAGGCTGCTCGTCTACAGTGGGCAAAACAAAACGGTACCTGTCTGGAGGCGTGTAGAGTGGTACAACGCCTCTTCTCAAATCATGCGAGACCTCCAGATGTCAGACACTCAAATCGGTACCAAACGTTGTGTGTCGATAGTGTGTCAACCAAAGTACCAATTAGTTTGTACTGTGTGCTGTCGCTCAGTAGAAGAGTACAGGGAAATCATTTCTGTGAGCTCTGAATATGAAGATCTCTGGTAGGTATACAGATTATCAACGGATTTCTTTCACTTATATCAGACCAGCTCCTGATGTAATTATACCACCTTAAAATATCATTGCATACTACTAATGATATGAGTACCGCCGTCTGGGAACACCTATTATATGGGAACTAATCATTAATGAGTCTTATAGGTGAATATGGACCAAAGTGAATAAACGTGTGGAAGCTCTACTTCGACAAGCTGAGGTCATTAGAAGACTAGACACGGTTTTTACATTAGTATCATGATGTCTCGAGGTAGCGGATAGTGAATGAGATTTTGCCCAATATACTTCTATACAATATCTGATCAAAAGTAGAGTACAGGATGGGCGTATGGGAAGGCGGTGGGCGTTTTGGAAAGAGCAGGTCAAAATTTAGATGGTCATTTATTGGCGAAAGCATGTTAAAAAGTGGGTCACACAGCCAAGCCTAGGGAGGTGAGGGTGAGCCGGAGCGTAGAGTTTAGCAAAACACAGTTTGCGAAGCTAACGAAAGTTGGTGTCTGCCAAAACTAAGTCTACAGTGCTGCAGCACTGGGAGAAGCGAGAAGGTCTACACTGCTACAGGGCGTGCGTCCGACTCGCGGGTGAGCAAGAATACAAGAGAGCGGGCCCAGCGACAGGCGGCCGGGTATATTCGACGCACCACGCAGCTTCCTCCGCCCTGATTGGTCGGGGCAGAGAAACCCGCGGGGGCGGCAATGGGACTTTACAGAGCGTTGCCTGCTAAGCGACGCTTGGGGCGGCGTTACCTTGTCAGCACATTAGGGTGGCGCGTAATCAAGGTGCCCTTCCTCGGTACTGACTTCCTGTTACTAGACCGTGGGACGAAAAAATTTACAGGCAGCTAACACTGTCGGCCGTGGCTTGGCCGTAATGGAAAAATGAAGTTACCCTTTGAAAGCTCATATAATAAAGTAAAATCTCCTACCGTCTGGCTCATCCTTTACAGTAGCCGGAAAGCCCTACGTTATGCCAGATATCAGGAGAGGTGGACTCTCCAGTACAATAGGGGCCGCAGGAGGGGTTGGGGGAGTGGGTGGCGTTTGGTACTGTGTTGCCAGTAGGGAAGCAGTAACAGAAGACTCCATTGATCAACAGATATCAGTGACTTCGAAAGTGGGTTAGTTACTGGATGTCTGCTAGCACAATGACTGCGCTTAGGAAGTTAAAGCATGGTACAAAGATCAAGCAGCTCCTCATAAGCCACATTTTTTTCTTAGTGCTAGGCGACGCTTAAGGTGGTGAAAAGACCACACACCGCTGGACACTGGATGACTGGATATAAATTATTTGGAGTGACGAATCACTGTACCCTGGGGCAGTCTGATGGAAGGATTTGGGTTCAGTGAACACTTGTAGGACATTACCTGTCATAATGTGTAGTACTAACAGTGCACTGCAGAGGAGATGATTTTACTGTATAGGGAGTGATTTCTGAGGTAAAGGTACAGTCCCCTTAACTGAACTTCAGAAAACGCTAGATGTGGCAAGATATGAACAAATTTCACCATATTGTGTACTGCGTACAGCAGAGGAATAGTTCAGAGACGGTGACTGATTGTATTAGCAATGAATATTGCACCCTCCTCATAGTGCCACATCCGTTTGGAAATGGTCTGTGGAGAATAACATTCCTGAAATGGACTGGTCTTCCGAGAGTTCCTAACTGAACCCAGTGGAACACCTTTGGGATGAGTTATAATGTCGACTTCTCTCCAGACCCCAGCGTCCGACATCACTACCTTCTCTATTTTCGGCTGATGAGGAGGAATGGGTTGCCATTCCCCCCACAGGCATTCAGCCACCTGACAAAGATCCCCCACTAGAGATGAAGACGTCGTAAAGGCGAAAGGTGGACTCACGCCTTATTAATGTCCACTAATGCACTGATGAGCCAAAACATTATTACCACCTGCTTAATAGCTTGTTTATTCATCTATGGAACAAAATACTCGTACATCGCTGATTCCGCATATCGGAGCTCCGGCAGTTTGTTGCTAGGTTTGTGGCTGTTGGTTGGTTGATTGATTTGGGGGAGGGGAACAAACAGCAGGATCACTGGTACCATCGGATTAGGAAAGGATGGGAAAGTAAGTCGGCTGTGCCCTTTCAAAGAAGCCATCCCGGTATTTGCCTGCAGCGATTTAGGGAAATCATGTGAAAACCTAAATCGGAATGGCTGGACACGAGTGTGAACTGCCGTCCTCCCCAATACGAGTCCAGTGTGCTAACCACTGCGCCACCTCGCTCGATTTTGTGCAGGTACGTGGCTTTAGATGTCAATGCACAATTCGCGTATACAAAGGGCTGCTGATTTGCGTACACGGTGATGGTGCCCGATAGCGACCCAGATGCATTCCATACGATTTACATTACGCAAGTTTGGTCGCCGAGACATCAACGTGAGTTCGCTATAATGCTCTGTAGCAAGGTTCTGGCCCCGACACACAGACCGCTGAAGGATGACAACGTCGTCGATGACATCAAGCATGAAAGGATGCATGTGGTTTGCAGAATGTCTTCAATTACTGCCACAGGCCCCATGCAACAGCAGGAGAATGTCTCCCATAGCGTAATACTGCTCCTACCAGCCTCCCTCTGTGGCGCGCTACACGTTTCGAGTCGCCATTCACCTGGATGATGGCGTTTGTGACGACGACCATCGACCTAGTGAAGAAAAAATTCCTTTCGCCTGAAGAACCGACAGATTTCCACTGATCGACGGTCGAATCCCGATGGTCTTGTGCCCACTACAATCATAACTGGCGATGTCGTTTGGTTAAGAAGTGAAAATGTCGGGGTAGTCTGCTCTGGAGTCCAATGTCAACAATGTACGATGAACGGAGCGCTCTGAAAGACTTTTTTGTGAAACAGCATTGTGCTCTTTCGGCGGAGATGCCACAGATCACCATCTATGCTACTTTACGTTGTAGACAAGCCTTCCAACCCCCACGCTCTATGGAGAGCCGTGACCCTCCAACCCTTTAGTGCCTAGTGGTTGTTTCACTGTCCTATCTCTTTCCATAAATGCTCACTACTATTCGAGTAGCTTTGCCATTTTCGAGACACCTGTTCACAGGATCTGCCTAATAATAATCTGCTCTTTGTCAAAGTCAGTAATCTCAATGGATTTCCCCATTTGCAGCCAGTATCTTCGCTTGGGTGATCTCCCTCCCCCCCCCCCCCCCCCCATCCCATCCGTGTCTGCTCAAACTACACTACTGGCTATTAAAATTGCTACACCACGAAGATGACGTACTACAGACGCGAAATTTAACCGACAGGAAGAAGATGCAGTGATATGCAAATGATTAGCTTTTCAGAGCATTCACAAACGATGGCGCCGGTGGCGACACCTACAACGTGCTGACATGAGGAAAGCTTCCAACCGATTTCTCATACACAAACAGCAGTTGACCGGTGTTGCCTAGTGAAACGTTGTGATGCCTCGTGTAAGGAGGAGAAATGCATATCATCACGTTTCCGACTTTGATAAAGGTCGGATTGTAGCCTATCGCGCGATTGCGGTTTATCGTAACGCGACATTGCTGCTCGCGTCGGTCGAGATCCAATGACTGTTACAGAATATGGAATCGGTGGGTTCAGGAGGGTTATACGGAACGCCGTGCTGGATCTCAACGGCCTAGTATCACTAGCAGCCGAGATGACAGGCATCTTATCCGCGTGGCTGTAACGGATCGTGCAGCCACTTCTCGATCCCTGAGTCAACAGATGGAGACGTTTGCAAGACATCATCCATCTGCACGAACAGTTCGACGGTGTCTGCAGCAACACGGACCATCAGCTCGACGACAGTGGCTGCGGTTACCCTTGACGCCGCATCACAGCCAGGAGCGCCTGCGATGGTGTACTCGACGACGAACCTGGGTGCACGAATTGCAAAATGTCATTTTTCTGATGAGTTCAGGTTCTGTTTACAGCATCATGATGGTCGCATCCGTGTTTGACGACATCGCGGTGAACGCACATTGGAAGCGTGTATTCGTCATCGCCATACTGGCGTATCACCCGATGTGATGGTATGGGGTGCCATTGGTTACACGTCTCGGTCACCTCTTGTTCGCATTGACGGCACTTTGAACAGTGGACGTTACATTTCAGATGTGTTACGACCCGTGGCTCTACCCTTCATTCGATCCCTGCGAAACCGTTCATTTCAACAGGATTATGCACGACCGCAGGTCCTGTATGGGCCTATCTGGATACAGAAAATGTTCGACTGCTGCCCTGGCCAGCACATTCTCCAGATCTCTCACCAATTGAAAACGTCTGGTCAATGGTGGCCGAGCAACTGGCTCGTGACAATACGCTAGTCACTACTCTTGATGAACTGTGGCATCGTGTTGAAGCTGCATGGGCAGCTGTACCTGTACACGCCATCCAAGCTCTGTTTTACTCAATGCGTAGGCGCATCAAGGCAGTTATTACGTCCAGAGGTGGTTGTTCTGGCTACTGATTTCTCAGGATCTATGCTCCCAAATTGTGTGAAAATGTAATTACATCTCAGTTCTAGTATAATATATTTGTCCAATGAATACCAGTTTATCATCTGTATTTCTTCCTGGTGTAGCAGTTTTAATGGCCAGTATGCCCACAACGCCACAAGGAGGCATCCAACGTCGTGGTGGTCAGTGGTCATAATGATTTGGCTTGTCAGTGTAAGTGGTTGGGTAATTTTGATCGTGTTGACATACATTGATAAACATATTTATATAAACTCTTGCTTTGTTCCAAGGTTGTAATGTGACACTCGACCCTACCTCCAGTGGCAGCAGAGCTGAACTGTGCGAAGGGGTTGGTGGAGGATATGGCGCCACTGGCCCCGCTGGGCGCGTCGTCCAGCAGGAAGGGCGACGAGACGGCGGTGTCGCCGCTGAGGAACGGGTTGTCCCCTGCAGGGCCGGCAGCAGCCGTGGTCGGCGGCGCCGGCTCCGATCCCGCTGCAGAGAAGTCGAAGTCGCTGAGGAATGGGTTGGACGACGTGCTGGTGGGCGCGGTCGTGGTCGTGGTCGTGCCGAAGATGCCGCCGCTGCCCAGGGGGTCGCTCGCGGATGACGCCGTCGGGAAGTCGTCCATCAGGAACGGGTTGCCTCCCTTGCTGGCCGTCTCGAAATCCATGGCTAGCGGCTCTTGTGCTATTGGGTCCAATATATCTTACTATAGTCTCACTCAAGAGCTTTCAGGAGAGGTATCCGCTTCTGGACAAACGTCTGCCTTCCTGTAGGTCTGTATTCTGTCAGCAACTTACAGCTATGGTATTACTAGGAGGAACTGGTGAGTCTGCTAGACCAAGATGACCCCTGATGATATTACATTTGACGAGATAGGCATGTGCTTTGATTACCAGTTGTATTAGAAAACGTTGTTGTACACTGATAGTAGCAATCACACAGAGCCTATTGTTTAGTAACAAAATTTGGGACCAAAGTTTTGATTTTACACCATTCTACTGTTTCCTATGTTTAATTTTCTTACTCTACTACTTGTCCTGTTGCGTAGGTATAGCACCGTAACTTATGAGAGGTGAATTTTGACAATGACTGTTCAACTAGGTAAAACGGAGATGAATGGTCGAGTGCAGAGAGATTTGGAAATACTGGGAGGGTTGGGTGCTTCAGACGGACCACTTGTCACTACCCGATGAGTTCAGATTCCAGCGCTCTGAGCTCGGCGCGGCCCGGGGCCACCAGACCGTCGACAATTGAGGTGTCGAAGGGGTCGTCAACGTCGCAGCCGTCGACGGGTGGCGCGGCGGATTCTGGGAGGGAGTCTGTCGGCGTGAGCGGCTTGTGGGCGAGCTGGGACTCGGCAGGTGGCAGGTTCAGCAGGTCGGGCCTGTCGGGTGTGGCGGGTCGCTGGTCTGGGTGAGCCTCCTGGGACTGCTCGGGCCGGTCTGCGTCCTCCTTATGATCACTGGCCCTGGGGTCGAAGTCGGGGTCGGTGTAGCTGCGCTTCAGAGGCCCGCCGATGAGTTCGCTCTCGAGCACCTTAAGCTCGGCCTTCCCAGGCAGCAAGTTGCCAGCGACTGCTGAAGTGTCGAACGGGTCGTCTGACACTGGGAGTGCTGGTTGTCCTCTGGATATTGGCGTCAGTGGCTTGGCTGTTGCTGCTGCGTCCTCTTCCTCGACGAGCAAGAGGTCTGGCCGCGATCCCTGTTTTGGTCCAAACACAAATAATAATAATAATGTACAAAAATATCGAAAGTATTCCAAATATTTTGTTCCTAACTATATAATTACGAGAATAATCAGACTGAAAATATCCACTCCAGTTGTGACTTTTTAATGATAAACACCGCCAGTTTCGGAAAAATTATAATACCATCTTCAAGCGTACATATTTACTGAAACAAGGGAGGAAATAAAATGTAAGTCAGTGTAGTATACATGGAATTGTAAAAAAGTAACTAGCGATGGTAATTCACTTTCAAACATAATTAAGAATGTACGAGCTGGTCAGTCGGTTTGGAAAAGAGTGAATACAGTTTTCAGTTTTAGTTTTAACTGCTTGTGAGCATTCGGACTAGTCTGCTGTCATACTTCATTTCCCTCTCCTGCGATTTGCTGTCTCTTCTTTCTCAGCACTCATACCGGTTGTTAGTTAACCTTTCACGCCACGCTAGCCGCTCATGGCACAACTCTGCACCACACTTCAATTCAGCCTGTTCCACAGTGCATTCCAGTGCCTATGGCATGCAGCCACCTCGCAGCTAACTACGTGGGTTCCTCTTTCTACTGGCCGGTTGTAAGTATTTCAACTTTTGTTCAGGTTTTCACTCACATACTATGTGGCCACGTACAAATGAGTTTCCTTTCTATTTACTATCAAAAACAGTCTTGATCACAATTTATTTATTACGGTCACCGGTTTCGACCACTACGGTGGTCACCTTCAGACCTACAAGTCGTATGCAAAGCTTTAGAGGGCTACACACATTAAAGAAAATACACAAAGTTATAAAGCTATAAAACGATGAATTACCAATGAGTAAGAACCTCCTCCTGCTGGAGAATCACTACTGGGGTAAACCAGTGCACGTCTTACTACACTCCTGGAAATGAAAAAAAGAACACATTGACACCGGTGTGTCAGACCCACCATACTTGCTCCGGACACTGCGAGAGGGCTGTACAAGCAATGATCACACGCACGGCACAGCGGACACACCAGGAACCGCGATGTTGGCCGTCGAATGGCGCTAGCTGCGCAGCATTTGTGCACCGCCGCCGTCAGTGTCAGCCAGTTTGCCGTGGCATACGGAGCTCCATCGTAGTCTTTAACACTGGTAGCATGCCGCGACAGCGTGGACGTGAACCGTATGTGCAGTTGACGGACTTTGAGCGAGGGCGTATAGTGGGCATGCGGGAGGCCAGGTGGACGTACAGCCGAATTGCTCAACACGTGGGGCGTGAGGTCTCCACAGTACATCGATGTTGTCGCCAGTGGTCGGCGGAAGGTGCACGTGCCCGTCGACCTGGGACCGGACCGCAGCGACGCATGGATGCATGCCAAGACCGTAGGATCCTACGCAGTGCCGTAGGGGACCGCACTGCCACTTCCCAGCAAATTAGGGACACTGTTGCTCCTGGGGTATCGGCGAGGACCATTCGCAACCGTCTCCATGAAGCTGGGCTACGGTCCCGCACACCGTTAGGCCGTCTTCCGCTCACGCCCCAACATCGTGCAGCCCGCCTCCAGTGGTGTCGCGACAGGCGTGAATGAAGGGACGAATGGAGACGTGTCGTCTTCAGCGATGAGAGTCGCTTCTGCCTTGGTGCCAATGATGGTCGTATGCGTGTTTGGCGCCGTGCAGGTGAGCGCCACAATCAGGACTGCATACGACCGAGGCACACAGGGCCAACACCCGGCATCATGGTGTGGGGAGCGATCTCCTACACTGGCCGTACACCACTGGTGATCGTCGAGGGGACACTGAATAGTGCACGGTACATCCAAACCGTCATCGAACCCATCGTTCTACCATTCCTAGACCGGCAAGGGAACTTGCTGTTCCAACAGGACAATGCACGTCCGCATGTATCCCGTGCCACCCAACGTGCTCTAGAAGGTGTACGTCAACTACCCTAGCCAGCAAGATCTCCGGATCTGTCCCCCATTGAGCATGTTTGGGACTGGATGAAGCGTCGTCTCACGCGGTCTGCACGTCCAGCACGAATGCTGGTCCAACTGAGGCGCCAGGTGGAAATGGCATGGCAAGCCGTTCCACAGGACTACATCCAGCATCTCTACGATCGTCTCCATGGGAGAATAGCAGCCTGCATTGCTGCGAAAGGTGGATATACACTGTACTAGTGCCGACATTGTGCATGCTCTGTTGCCTGTGTCTATGTGCCTGTGGTTCTGTCAGTGTGATCATGTGATGTATCTGACCCCAGGAATGTGTCAAAGTTTCCCCTTCCTGGGACAATGAATTCACGGTGTTCTTATTTCAATTTCCAGGAGTGTATATATAATGAGTCTCCACCCACTTCTGACGGAATGAGATCATTACTAACCAATGGGTTACAGGTCGAACAACAATGTTAAATTTCTTAGTTAAA
Organism: Schistocerca piceifrons; assembly: GCF_021461385.2. Taxonomy (NCBI): domain Eukaryota; kingdom Metazoa; phylum Arthropoda; class Insecta; order Orthoptera; family Acrididae; genus Schistocerca; species Schistocerca piceifrons. The sequence continues at coordinate 127,771,536 of NC_060146.1, forward strand.
ACAACGTTGTCAAGAAAGAAAAATAAACACACACTAAGCTTATTTACCAGCTATTGTCAATTAAGAAGCGTTAAAAATATTTAAACATGTAGGATAAAGAAACTCCATTTTGCCAGTACATGGGTTGCCCTCTGAAGGCCTGTTAGTGAACCATTTTGAACCACCGGTTGCCATGGTGAAGCTGGACGCCGTTCCAAAGATGAGGCACCAGGCTTCTTTCCACTGAAGTTGGTGTAAAGTCGATAGGCAAAGTAGTGGTTGCCATGGTGAGGATAAACGCCAGTGCAAAATACTATGTAATGACTGTGAGAAACAGTATATTGGCTAACCTGGCCGTAACTTTCTAACACGTTTTAAGGAACATACTACTGATACTGCTCTTACCAAATCAATATTTGTTCAACATCTTAATGGTTCAAATGCCTCTGAGCACTATGGGACTTAACATCTGTGGTCATCAGTCCCCTAGAACTTAGAACTACTTAAACATAACTATCCAAGGACATCACACACATCCATGCCGGAGGCAGGATTCGAACCTGCGACCGTAGCGGTCACGCGGCTCCAGACTGAAGCGCCTAGAACCGCACGGCCACACCGGCCGGCCAACATCTTAATGGCTACAATCATTCTGAGGGTTGCAATTCTAACAATTTGAAAATATTACATACTGTTCCAAAAGGACTATTGCTAAATACTTGAGAAGAAATTGAAATCTATTCACTTCACAAAAGTAATCCGTTATCTGTTTTAAACGAACAACTTCAATTCAAAGACAAACATTTCTTGGAGCTTTTCGATGATCTGCTTTAGAATGTTCACTCTTCTGTCCGTCGTTTTTAAAATTATTAAGACCTTTAGGAAATATTTCATCTTTTACTTTGTAATTTTATGTCACCAAACATTATTTTATGCCAGACTGTGTGTTTTTAGAATGTTTCCTTACATGCTTTTAGACTGCATATTGCTAATTTACACTACAGCTCATAATATTACAATTCTAAATTCTTTTCATTTTCATTATTTTTATTTGTTTATAAGACTGGCATGCAACATAAGAAATAGCAATGCCTTTTTAAAAATTGTCACATAAAAAGAATGGAATCTACATACGAACTTCATTGACAATATTTCATAAATATGCACAAATACTGTGCCCTCCTGATTTTATTTTTTTTTCCTCTTAGTATTGATCTGTAAGAATTATTATGTAATCTATGTAAATGAAAGTCTCTTATTACACCAGTAAATAGTATCTGTGCAGCATGTACCATGCATGTCAGCTAGAGATTATTGCAGCCTACTCATTGAAAACCGTTTCAATAAAGACATGTTGCTGCTCAATAGTACATCGTCTGACGTGACAGTCTTTGCCATTCCACTTTCGCAACACCTTCGTTAGAAAGAAGGCTGCTGCCACATCTTTGCACTGGCGTTTATCCTCACCATTGCAACCACTAGTCTGGCTATCGGCCTTACAACAACTTCAGTGGAAAGAAGCCTGCTGCCACATCTTTGAAACGGCGTCCAACTTCACCATGGCAACCAGTGGTTCCAAATGGTTCACTAACAGGCATTGAGAGGGCAACCCATGTACTGGCAAAATGAAGCTCATTTGTCTTACATGTTTAAATATTTTTAATGCTACTTCATTGAAAATAGTTGTTAAATAAACTAAGTTTAGTGTGTGTTTATTTTTCTTTCTTGACAATGTTCTTTTAACTAAGAAATTTTACATTGTTGTTCGACCTATAATCCATTGGTTACTAATGATATCATTCCGTCAGAAGTTGGGGGAGCCTCCATTATATGTAGTAAGACGTGCACTGGTTTACTCCAGTAGTGATTCTCCAGCAGAAGGAGGTTCATTGGTAATTCATCGTTTTATAGCTCTATAACTTTATGCACTTTCTTTGATGTATGTTACCCTCTAATTAAAGCTTTGTGTAAGACTTGTAGGTCTAAAGATGACCAATCGTTTTATAGCTCTATAACTTTATGCACTTTCTTTGATGTATGTTACCCTCTAATTAAAGCTTTGTATAAGACTTGTAGGTCTAAAGATGACCACAGTAGTGGTCGAAACCGGTGACCATAATAAATAAATTGTGATCAAGACTGTTTTTGATAGTAAATAGAAAGGAAAATCATTTGTACGGGGCCACAGATTACGTGAGTGAAAACCCGAACAAAAGTTGAAAGCATTACAAACGAGTAGTAGAAAGAGGAATCCACGAAGTCAGCTGCGAGGTGGTTGCATGCCTAGACTCTGGAATGCACTGTGGAACAGGCTGACGTGAAGTGTGGTGCAGAGTTGTGTCAGCGGCTAGCGTGCCGGGCAAGGTAAACCAACCGGTGTGAGTGGTTATGAAGAAGAGCCAGAATGTCGCAGGAGAGGGAAATGAAGAACTATGACAGCAGACTAGTCCGAATGCTCACAAGTAGTTAGAACTAAAACTGAAAAGAAGGTGAAAACAAAAAAGATAGTAAATCTATAGTGCCATAATGAAGTATTAAAAATGCTACATTTGCAGTAAACTACTAGTACTAATGTCATATGAGTACAAATATAATAGTTTGGTGACAATACATGCATAACAAAGAGATTAGAAAAAGAAGTGGATAGTTCCTGTGAATTATTATGGGTGGAGGTTACACTAAACAACCGAACTAGGTTAATAATTGGCTGCTTTTACCGACCTCCCGACTCAGCAGCATTAGTGGCAGAACAACTGAGAGAAAATTTGGAATACATTTCACATAAATTTTCTCAGCATGTTATAGTCTTAGGTGGAGATTTCAATTTACCAGATATAGACTGGGACACTCAGATGTTTAGGACGGGTGGTAGGGACAGAGCATCGAGTGACATTATACTGAGTGTACTATCCGAAAATTACCTCGAGCAATTAAACAGAGAACCGACTCGTGGAGATAACATCTTGGACCTACTGATAACAAACAGACCCGAACTTTTCGACTCTGTATGTACAGAACAGGGAATCAGTGATCATAAGGCCGTTGCAGCATCCCTGAATATGGAAGTTAATAGAAATATAAAAAAAGGGAGGAAGGTTTATCTGTTTAGCAAGAGTAATAGAAGGCAGATTTCAGACTACCTAACAGATCAAAACGAAAATTTCTGTTCCGATACTGACAATGTTGAGTGTTTATGGAAAAAGTTCAAGGCAATCGTAAAATGCGTTTTAGACAGGTACGTGCTGATTAAAACTGTGAGGGACGGGAAAAACCCACCGTGGTACAACAACAAAGTTAGGAAACTACTGCGAAAGCAAAGAGAGCTCCACTCCAAGTTTAAACGCAGCCATAACCTCTCAGACAAACAGAAGCTAAACGATGTCAAAGTTAGCGTAAGGAGGGCTATGCGTGAAGCGTTCATTGAATTCGAAAGTAAAATTCTATGTACCGACTTGACAGAAAATCCTAGGAAGTTCTGGTCTTACGTTAAATCAGTAAGTGGCTCGAAACAGCATATCCAGACACTACGGGATGATGATGGCATTGAAATAGAGGATGACACGCGTAAAGCTGAAATGCTAAACACCTTTTTCCAAAGCTGTTTCACAGAGGAAGACCGCACTGCAGTTCCTTCTCTAAATCCTCGCACAAACGAAAAAATGGCTGACATCGAAATAAGTGTCCAAGGAATAGAAAAGCAACTGGAATCACTCAATAGAGGAAAGTCCACTGGACCTGACGGGATACCAATTCGATTCTACACAGAGTACGCGAAAGAACTTGCCCCCCTTCTAACAGCCGTGTACCGCAAGTCTCTAGAGGAACGGAGGGTTCCAAATGATTGGAAAAGAGCACAGATAGTCCCAGTCTTCAAGAAGGGTCGTCGAGCAGATGCGCAAAACTATAGACCTGTATCTCTTACGTCGATCTCTTGTAGAATTTTAGAACATGTTTGTTGCTCGCGTATCATGTCATTTCTGGAAACCCAGAATCTACTATGTAGGAATCAACATGGATTCCGGAAACAGCGATCGTGTGAGACCCAACTCGCTTTATTTGTTCATGAGACCCAGAAAATATTAGATACAGGCTCCCAGGTAGATGCTATTTTTCTTGACTTCCGGAAGACGTTCGATACAGTTCCGCACTGTCGCCTGATAAACAAAGTAAGAGCCTACGGAATATCAGACCAGCTGTGTGGCTGGATTGAAGAGTTTTTAGCAAACAGAACACAGCATGTTGTTATCAATGGAGAGACGTCTACAGACGTTAAAGTAACCTCTGGCGTGCCACAGGGGAGTGTTATGGGACCATTGCTTTTCACAATATATATAAATGACTTAGTAGATAGTGTCGGAAGTTCCATGCGGCTTTTCGCGGATGATGCTGTAGTATACAGAGAAGTTGCAGCATTAGAAAATTGTAGCGAAATGCAGGAAGATCTGCAGCGGATAGGCACTTGGTGCAGGGAGTGGCAACTGACCCTTAACATAGACAAATGTAATGTATTGCGAATACATAGAAAGAAGGATCCTTTATTGTACGATTATATGATAGCGGAACAAACACTGGTAGCAGTTACTTCTGTAAAATATCTGGGAGTATGCGTGCGGAACGATTTGAAGTGGAATGATCATATAAAATTAATTGTTGGTAAGGCGGGTACCAGGTTGAGATTCACTGGGAGAGTGCTTAGAAAATGTAGTCCATCAACAAAGGAGGTGGCTTACAAAACACTCGCTCGACCTATACTTGAGTATTGCTCATCAGTGTGGGATCCGTACCAGATCGGGTTGCCGGAGGAGATAGAGAAGATCCAAAGAAGAGCGGCGCGTTTCGTCACAGGGTTATTTGGTAACCGTGATAGCGTTACGTAGATGTTTAATAAACTCAAGTGGCAGACTCTGCAAGAGAGGCGCTCTGCATCGCGGTGTAGCTTGCTCGCCAGGTTTCGAGAGGGTGCGTTTCTGGATGAGGTATCGAATATATTGCTTCCCCCTACTTATACCTCCCGAGGAGATCACGAATGTAAAATTAGAGAGATTAGAGCGCGCACGGAGGCTTTCAGACAGTCGTTCTTCCCGCGAACCATACGCGACTGGAACAGGAAAGGGAGGTAATGACAGTGGCACGTAAAGTGCCCTCCGCCACACACCGTTGGGTGGCTTGCGGAGTATCGATGTAGATGTAGATGTAGATGGTGATTCGTGGTGGATAAAACAATATTCGTAAAAGACTGTTATATACGACATTACTATCATTGGCTAGAAATGATGAGCAGTGAACGGAATAAAGATGGAAATGAAAGAAAAAAAAGAGGGAGGGGAAAGGTTACTACTATTACCAGTTTGCTTTCAATAACAATATTCAGTACAATTCTAATCTAAAAGAATGAACAACAATAAGGAAACCGAAAATACTTTTCTTCCAGTTCCATGTATACCACACGGACTTATACTGTATTTCCTCTCTTATTTCAGTAAATCTGTAAACCTCAAGTTGAGAATTTAATTTTTCCGAAACCGGTCGTGTTTACAACAAATGAAGTCACAACTGATGCGGATATTTTCAGTCTCACCATGCAGCTTAGTTGTGGATTTTCTGCTAACAAAACGCTATGCGATTAGGAGAACAACCCAGCTGTGCTCACTGTTTGGTTTTAAGACGTGTGTGTACCCAGTTCTTGAAATTTTAACTTTGCGTGGAAAACTTCAAGAATACACTGAAATACCTCTACTTACTCGCAACTAGCTGCGACCTGCCTGCTTTGTATTGTTGTTGACGAGCAAATTCCCGATTAAACTGTCCAACTCCGTTTTGTGTACAACACATTCAAATTTGTGATTACTTTACAAATGAGATAATGTTTTAAATATTTGATGTTGAGCACATAAGCGAGAATACTTTAGGAAAACTTTGAATTACGTTTAAAGTTGGCTGGAAGACGTTACATACTCCATTCGTGAGTCTCTGAAACTAGTCGCTTCAGTCTGACGACAGCTACAAGTGGACTACACGAGTGTAGAAAGGAGAGCGAGGCACGTGTTTTACAACTGAATAGTGGAGACAGTACCGATACGTACGCAAAAGCTGGACATGACGATAATTATATCTGCAATTCACAATAAATTAAATGTCTGGCGGAAGATTCATCGAACCACCTTCAAACTGTTTGAAATGCAAGGGATTAAGTCCCCGCAGTCGCACTATCCTCTGTGCCCTCGGTGGCTCCGATGAATAGAACGTCTGCCATGTAAGCAGGAGATCCCGGGTTCGAGCACTGATTTTCAACTGTACCCGTTGATATATATATCAACGCCCGTCGACAGCGCAGAGTCTTTAATTATCATTTCATTCTAGAGCGTTGTACGGTCACCGATGGTATCTGTTCTTTCGGGCATGTTCGAATTGCGGTGATCATTTATACCTATGTAGACGGGCGCTAACAAAATATTTTCGCATTCCGGGGAGCAAGTTGGTGATCGAAATTCTGTGAGACGACCTTGCCTCGATGAAAAACGCTTTTGTTTTGGTGTTGCCATCCCAGTCCGCGTATCATATTTGTAGCACACTGTCTCCTACCTCGCGATAATACAAGAGGAGCTGTCCTTCATTGAGTATTTTAGTCAGCTCTATCTGACGCAGATCCCATATCGCGCAGCAACAATCCACATGAGGGCAGACAAGCGTCGTGTAGGCCGTCTCTTCAGTACCCCTGTTGCATTTTCGAAGTGTTCTGCTGCTAAATCTCAGTCTTTGGATCTCCTTTTTCACACATTATTTATATTATCGTTGCAATTTAAGTTATTCGCAAATGTAATCCCCCAGGTATTTAGTTCAATTCAGAACCTTTGTGTGATTCGTCCTGTAACAGAAATTTAGCAGATTTCTTTTAGTACTCATGTAAATGACTTCACACTTTTCATTATTCAGAATCAGTCATTAGATTGGACATGAATGTACGTACGTATGTATATTATGCATGTATAAAAAATTCCGAAGACTGTTGTAAATTTGTTAAACAAGAGTACAATCATTTCTTTTGCACTGGCTGAAGTTAGTTTGTTTTCAAGCCAGAACGTAGACTATAGCACAGAACGTTTTCCAAGCTTCACTCTTCCTCTTATGGAGCAAATTTGCAATTTTATACACTGTATCAACTCTTTTTCATCTTACAGCGTCCAGTCTTACGAAGCATAGCTATGTTATACGTCTCCTGATTCATAGAGATGATCATTTTTGCTCTCTCACTGCTACACTGAAACTGCATGACTGACTGCTATGTCATGCATGTCATAGCTTCACGCTCCTGCACGAGTCGACGACTAGGAAGCAACCGTAGAGTCACCATTCTCACCCTTGTCATAATCGCGGCAGTACAGAGACACAAGAAGTTAGTATTGCGATCAAGTAACCATGGCGCCTTGATTTGGAATGCATGCAACCCTCAACACTCGCTCGGTTTCTCATCTGTAGTTCAAACTCTGGGCGGCGATTACAATAGAGCTGTGAGGCCTGAACACTGACCTGTATGGGAGAGAGAGCCAAGGGAAGGCTGTCGGGTGGCTGGAGAGCCCTGGCTCTGGGGCCGCGGTCTCCTGTGACGTCAGAGAAGCGTCTGCGGAGGGCAGAGTCCGCTGGAGGTGGTGCTGGAGTTACCAGCTCAGAGCGACGCCTTCCAGCTGCTCCTGCCGCGGTGGTCACCGGCTCTGGACTGCTGTGCTCTCCTCCTACGGGAAACACGTTTCTATTGTATCCCAACCCACACACTGTGCACAAATGATGGCAAAACTTAAAGCCCAGAGCTGTTGGTAAAAACAACACATGGTGCTATTAGAAATTCAGACATGCAAGAGCCAATCATACACATACACTCAAAGATAAAAAGGCAAGACGCACCACGGACGAATTATGCTAAACCGTTGCAAATCGGTAGATTTGATGTTCATGTTGAGACTGACAACCGGTTACAGTTTCAGAAAAATTGGCTGATTTAGCAAGAGAAAATGGTTCACAAATTGAGCAAATCAGTAATGTGTTGGCTCACTTCTGGGAGTTACACAACCTGTTATTCAGCTCCGCGTTGATTGATAAGAGTTGTTGGGTGTCCTCCTGAGGATATAGTGCCAAATTCTGCCCAACGGGCTCCTTATATCCTCAAAATCCCGAGCTGGTTGGAGGACTCTCCCAATAATGTGTCGGAAGTTGCAGCATTAGAAAATTGCAGCGAAATGCAGGAAGATCTGCAGCGGATAGGCACTTGGTGCAGGGAGTGGCAACTGACCCTTAACATAGACAAACGTAATGCATTGCGAATACATAGAAAGAAGGATCCTTTATTGTATGATTATATGATAGCGGAAGAAACACCGGTAGCAGTTATTTCTGTAAAATATCTGGGAGTTATTTGGTAACCGTGATAGCGTTACGGAGATGTTTAGCAAACTCAAGTGGCAGACTCTGCAAGAAAGGCGCTCTCCATAGCGGTGTAGCTTGCTGTCCAGGTTTCGTGAGGCTGCGTTTCTAGATGTATCGAATATATTGCTTCCCCCACTTCCCGAGGAGATCACGAATGTAAAATTAGAGAAATTCGAGCGCAAACGGAGGCTTTCCGGCAGTCGTTCTTCCCGCGAATCATACGTGACTAACAGGAAAGGGAGGTAATGACAGTGGCACGTAAAGTGCCCTCCGCCACACACCGTTTGGTGGCTTGCGGAGTATAAGTGTAGATGTAGAATGCTCCAAAATATCTTAATTGGATAGAGATCCAGCGACCTTCCTGGCCAAACTACGGTTTATTAAGCACAAATACAAGCAGTAGAAACTCACACAGAATGAGGGTAACAGGCAGAGAGACAGCTGTCACTGCATTCCTGTCAGTAACTTAAGGGACCGAGTTGACGTGACAAAAATCTCCACCTCGGCGAGAAAGCAAGTTTGGCTGCCACACGTCTATCCTCTCTACTTGCTGCCGAGGCTGCAAAACAGTCGATGCAGCACAGCCCAAAGGCCAAATAGTTCAAATGGCTCTGAGCACTATGGGACTTAACATCTATGGTCATCAGTCCCCTAGAACTAAGAACTACTTAAACCTAACTAACCTAAGGACAGCACAAAACATCCAGTCATCACGAGACCCAAAGGCCAGAACGATACAATTGTGACCTGGATTATATCACACGTAGTCTACTGCTGCGCCGCTTCCATGTTCTACGCGATCAAAAATGATGTACTACCATAACAGGGCTGGGTTATGAGGCCATAAATACTGCCTGCTCTGCCTACGAAGAATCTATCAATTTACGCAGCCAGCACTGAGAGGTACTCCACGTCAGTCGTCGACTTGATGAGCGTCATCCAGCCTCATGTACGAGGGCTGCCCACAAAGTAATGCACCGTATTTTTTTTCTCTGCCGAAAACAATTCTACGCATGTGAAACGTTACGTACGTATTATTTGAAGTCTCCTCAGTGAGCGCGCCATGTTCCCGTCACATCAGACAGATAGCATAGCTGCAGGACAGTTTCAAAATGGCGCCTGTAGGTAATGTACGCTACAGGCAAGGTAAGGTGCCTTCATTTAATTTCTCACTGCAGAAAAATAAACTGTGGGTAATATTCACAAACGCTTGTCTGAAGTCTATGGAGCATCTGTTGCCGACGGAAGTACAGTCAGTCGCTGGGCACGGAGGGTGAGGTCATCGGAAGGCTGTTCGGCGGAGCTCCACGATTTGCAGCGGTCGGGGAGACCACCACGGCTGTCGCCCTCTCGGACTTGTTTGGGCCGTTAAGGGATGCCATTCGTGGAAGACATTTTGAGGACGATGAGGACGTTATTTACACTGTGAAGCACTGGTTCCGCCACAGTGACAAGGATTGGTATCAATAGGGCACACACGCCCTATTTCGCGCTGGAGGAAAGCCATAGAACGGGACGGAAATTAAGTAGAAAAAATGGATGTTTTATCTAAACACCATCCTTTCATGTATGATTTCATTATGTTCAATAAAGAAGTATTGAAAGGAAAAAAGATGCGGTCCGTTACTTTCTAGGCAACCCTCATTCTACTAGACCGGTAGTCATCACCCTGAGGGTTATTACAACTGAGGGGAAAAACGTAATTTTCTGAGGCATAAAAACAAGAGTTCAATTGTGTTTCAGTCATGGAACTAATGTATACGTACATTTACAAACGACCCCGCGTATACGTACATTTACAAACGACCCCGCGTATACGTACATTTACAAACGCCCGCGCCTATATCTTTGACGCCATGTAGTCTCGTTGAGTGACGTTTACGGACGTGGGTTCCTATTCAAAATACGATGTACTCACTCCCCTCTACAAGCCCTAGAAGGCTGTAACGGGAATTTTCGACTAACCTGTATATTAGAATATGAGTGGACCCACAACTGAACCATTTGTGACTCCCTATGTCTGTTTCGTTTTCTTTTCTTTTCGGGGGCAAAAACAACTGGGGCCACACGTGCCCACGTCAAAACCATTGAACACGAAAACAGAGAGGAGTTAAAAACGACTAAACGTCAATCCCAGTTGACATAAGAGAAGACAGCTAAAAACAGGGACGTGGAGAAAGTGCTACTAGAGGCACCTTTCAGAAACGGAGGTCCAAAACTAGAAATTAAATAGCCTTCGCCATATTGCTTCGGTGGATTAAAAGTAAAACGCGGTCGTCATCCCATGCGTCATTTGCTAAAATGGCCTGTAACTCAGACAGCAAATCCAAGCGGGAATGTAAACGGTGAGAAAATGTGCATTCCGTCAGGAAATGGCGGACAGTTAAAACTTGGGCGCAATGTGTACGAAGTGGTCGGGTAGTGTCACTCGTCAGATGACGATGGCTAAAAAGGCAGTGCCCAGTATGCAGCCTAGTTAAGATTACCTCCTGCCGGCGGGAGGGCCGAGGGAGGTCGTCCAAGCAGCTGGGAGAGCCTTAATAAGCCAGAGTTTATTCCCGTGGAGGGAGGACCATTGGCGATGCCAAAGGGACACCACTTCCTGACTGACGGCAACAGAGAGATCATTGGAGGGAATATAGGAACTCGCGGGCCGAGGTAGGAGGACTGCAGCCTTGGCAGCAGCGTCAGCAGCCTCGTTTCCTCGCACACCGACATGACCAAGAACCCACAGAAACATCACACTGGCTCCACCAAGAGTGAGCAGGTGACAGTTTTCCTGGACCCGCTGCACTAAGGATTGGGCAGTGTACAGCGCACATAGACGTTGAATGTCGCTGAGTCTGAGCAGAGGACACAATTGAAAAGGCTTTGTCGCCGGATGTACTCCGTGGCCTGATACAGGGTGAAGAGTTGGGCTGTAATTAGTGAGGAGTGTGCCAGAAGCTGATATCCAAAGACACAGATGCAAGTGACGAAGGTGCACCCGATGCCACAGTCAGTCCGAGAGCCATCAGTGTATACAAAGCTACTATCGCGAAGTTCCATGCCAATGTCGTGAAACTGAAGGCGATAGACCGAGGCTGTAGTAGTGGTCTTAGGAAGAGAATAAAGTCTAAGATTAAAACGGGCTGCTTCACGAAGCCAAGGTGATGTAGGGTTCGCACCCACCAGGAAAGTTGCAGGTAGTATGAAGTTAAGCCGAAATAGCAAGTGCCGAAAGCGGACTCCAGGAGGTAACAGAAAAGAGGGATGCGCCCCATACTGGCCATCAAAGGAATCATCGAAGAAGTAAGCATAGGATAGGTGGGCACGCATGAAAAACGTCATGCATACGTGCTGAGGAGAAAGTCACAGCGGTAGGACAGTGGTAGTTCAGCAGCTTCAGCATACCGACTAACTCCGTTTGTGATTTCTCCCCACCGTTCCGATTTACCTTTGCGATTTTTTGAATTCTAAATTAACACTTGTGCTGCAAACTGCTGCGCTGTGAGAGGAAGCACACGTTACCTGGCTGCTGCTGGCCCGCCTCTGCCTTCTCCTCCCCCCTGGGGTCGAAGTCCGGGTCTGAGAGGCTGTGCCGCAGCGTCGGCTGCTGTGGTGCTTGTTGCCCCTCTTCCAGCAACTCGTTCTCCAGCAGGCGCAGCTCCGCGCGGCCGGGCGCGATGTTCTCTGCGAACGATGTGTCGAACGGGTCTGCGATTCTCGCGATGTCCTGAGAAACAGCGCGAGGCAACCACATAAACATTCCGCACACGCTCTACACACCATTGCACTAAATACCGTGGACACTGTCTTGTAAACACCTCATTTAAACACATTCTTCCTGCCCTGTTTACAACAAACTGACACAGCATTTCCCTGCCGTTGCGGTCTTCGGTCCAAATCCGTTGTGGACGCAGCTCCACACCATAGCCCATCCTGTGCAAGACTCTCTCACTCCGATTAACTACTGGAATCCTCATCCATTTGAACCAGCTTACTGTGTTCTGCAGGGTGACCATTATTGAACTATATGAAAGAAAATCGTCATAACTTCTGAAAGGTTTGCGTTGGGCTTTCAAACTGCACAGTTGACCGCGGGGCATGATGGAAATTAGTATGTGCATGCGCAAGTGTCTTGTTGTCGTCAAATTCCACGTGAAAATGTCACGGTACAGCTTGCCTGCACGTATAGCACTTGTGAAGACCTCCTATGACAGCAATAACAGCCCGTCTGCGGCTCAGAGGAAGTTTGGGACCGAGTTCACGCTGAAGACAATCAAGAATTTGATTCCCAAGTTTGAGAGAGGGGGTAGTGTTCGTGATGACAGTGTTGGCGCTGTCAGTCGTCCAAAAAGCGTGAGAAGGCCTGCAAACATCGAGAAGACATGCGCTGCATTTCAAACCAGTCCCAGGGTATCGATCAGACAAGGTGCACAACAGGTGGGAATCAACCGGTAGACACAATGACAGACTGTTGTTGAAGACCGTCCCCATACAAAATTCAAATCCATCAGCCATTAAGCCCCAAGGCTATGGAAAAGCGGTTGTATTTCGCTAAAACTATTGTCCAAAGAATTGAAGAACCAGACTTTGATGTGAATATGTTTGATTTAGCGAGGAAGCCCGGTTTCATTTCGATGGGTTCGTCAATAAGAAAAATTGGCGCGTTTGGCGACTGAGAATCCGCATCTCGCGGTCTAAAAGTATTTTTATCCTCAACGGGTGACCGTGTGGTGTGCCATGTCCAGTCACGGAATAATCGGTGCGATATTCCTTGATGGCACGGGGACTATCGAACGGTACCTGAAGAGTTTTGAAGAGGATTTCATCCCCGTTATCCAAAGCGACCTGATTTCGACACGATGTAGTTCATGCAAGACGCAACTCGACCCCATCGAATCAGGAGAGTGTTTGGTATCTTGGAGGAGCGCATTCTGGCTCTGGGGTACCCAGAGGTCATTGGCCTCGATTGGCCGCCATATTTTACGGAACTGAACACATTCGACTCCTTTTTGTCGGGCTATATTAAAAGACAAGGTGCACAGCAGTAACCCCAAAACCAATGCTGAGCTGGAGGCAGCCATTCGGGAGGTCATCAACAGCATCGATGTTCCGTCACTTCACCTGATCATGCAGTATTTCGCTATTCGTCTGCGGCAAATCATCGCCAATGATGGCAGGTATATCGAACATGTAACCTATATCCGAATATATGTTGAATAGAGTGTGCGCAAGCAGTAGTTTGTAACTAATTTACTTTTTTTTTCATACAGTTCAGTGATTGTCACCCTGTATCTTTGATCTCCCTCAAAAATTTTTACATTGAAACGCCAAATTGATGATTCCTAAATGTCACAGGATGTATTGTTATCACCCTGTATCCCTTTTAGTCATTAATGATGATTACGATGTATTGATGTAGTGTCTCTATCTTCACGTTACAATGTTCTCCAGGTATTCAGAGGCATGTCCGAAGGAACAGACACTGTTCTGACAATTAAAGCTGTGATAAATATTACGAAATCGATTCAATGCGAAGCCACACTGACATCAGCTGTTTTTGACACATCTGTACCGTAATGGGACGCGAAATTGCCGCTTGTCGGCAGCAGTAGCTCCCAGGAACTTCCATGTCATCGAGTCCACAAGCCTTACCCTCAAATGCACGCACGCACTCACGCCTGCGTGTCTGAAGGACATTGCAATGTGAAGATACAGACAGATAAACACATCAATGATGTATCCATGCCTTCTCCGCCTATAATGACGATTACTTCTCGCTCTGTGCAGGGATCACGTAATGTGCGAGCGTTTGAGTTGTGGACTCCATGGAAGTTTGGGTCTATCCTGGATGCGTGCTTGCGTAGTCGAAGTTGTTAAGGCGAACGCTCGCCATGAAGGTTCGAATTTCGGTCCGGAATAAATTTGCATGTGGCAAACACAGCTGATGTCAATTCGGATTCGCAAAATTGGACACTGTAAAGTGAAGATATAGCACTATGTAAATCCCGACATCGTAACCATCGTTGATGACTAAAAGACGTACTGGTTGATAGAATACAACTTGTGGCATGTAGTAATTGTCAATCTGATACTGCTGACGTCAGTAAGGATTCGCAATATGTCTCCATTTCGTAACAACTCTTTTAGTCAAGTTCTCTCAACGTGCCTTCGTTCCTAAATCGATTCATTACCTCTTCTCACCCTTTACGAATATAACCTGCAGCATTATTCCACCTGAATTGCTAATCGCCAATGTTTCATTTCCGTCCAAGGATACACTCCATACAAATACCTTCAGGCAAAGACTTCTTAATGCTTAACTTTACATTAAATGTTAACAAATTCCTCTTATTCCGAAAGGATTTTCTTGCGATTGCCAGTCTATATTTTATATCCCCTACGCTTAGGCCATCACCGCTTATTTTGCTGCGGAAATAGCGAAGGTAATCTACTACTATAGTGTCATTTCCTAATACAATTCCCTCAATATTTAATTCTACTACGTTCTATTATCCTTGTTCCACTTATGCTGATATTCGCCACCTCTTTTCGAGACAATATCCACCGTGTTGAACTGAGCTTCCTATTCCTTTGCCGTCTCTGACAGAATTACAGGTATAATGCTATCGGCAAATGTTAAAATTTTTTGTTTATTCTTCGTCAACTTCAGTTCATCATCATCATCATCATCATCATCATCATCATCATTTAAGACTGATTATGTCTTTCAGCGTTCAGTCTGGAGCATAGCCCCCCTTATAAAATTCCTCCATGATCCCCTATTCAGTGCTAACATTGGTGCCTCTTCTGATGTTAAACCTATTACTTCAAAATCATTCTTAACCGAATCCAGGTACCTTCTCCTTGGTCTGCCCCGACTCCTACCCTCTACTGCTGAACCCATGAGTCTCTTGGGTAACCTTGCTTCTCCCATGCGTGTAACATGACCTCACCATCTAAGCCTGTTCGCCCTGACTGCTACATCTATAGAGTTCATTCCCAGTTTTTCTTTGATTTCTTCATTGTGGACACCCTCCTGCCATTGTTCCCATCTACTACTACCTGCAATCATCCTAGCTACTTTCATATCCGTAACCTCAACCTTATTGATAAGGTAACCTGAATCCACCCAGATTTCGCTCCCATACAACAAAGTTGGTCGAAAGATTGAACGGTGCACAGATAACTTAGTCTTGGTACGGACTTCCTTCTTGCAGAAGAGAGTAGATCGTAGCTGAGCACTCACTGCATTAGCCTTGCTACACCTCGCTTCCAGTTCTTTCACTATGTTGCCATCCTGTGAGAATATGCATCCTAAGTACTTGAAACCGTCCACCTGTTCTAACTTTGTTCCTCCTATTTGGCACTCAATCCGTTTATATTTCTTTCCCACTGACATTACTTTCGTTTTGGAGATGCTAATCTTCATACCATAGTCCTTACATTTCCGATCTAGCTCTGAAATATTACTCTGCAAACTTTCAATCGAATCTGCCATCATAACTAAGTCATCCGCATATGCAAGACTGCTTATTTTGTGTTCACATATCTTAATCTCACCCAGCCAGTCTATTGTTTTCAATATATGATCCATAAATAATATGAACAACAGTGGAGACAGGTTGCAGCCTTGTCTTACCCCTGAAACTACTCTGAACCATGAACTCAGTTTACCGTCAACTCTAACTGCTGCCTGACTATCCATGTAAAGACCTTTAATTGCTTGCAAAAGTTTGCCTCCTATTCCGTAGTCTCGTAGAACAGACAATAACTTCCTCCTAGGAACCCGGTCATATGCCTTTTCTAGATCTATAAAGCATAGATACAAATCCCTGTTCAACTCATAACACTTCTCCATTATTTGTCGTAAACTAAAGATCTGGTCCTGACAACCTCTAAGAGGCCTAAACCCACACTGATTTTCATCCAATTGCTCCTCAACTAATACTCGCACTTTCCTTTCAACAATACCTGAGAAGATTTTACCCACAGCGCTGATTAAAGAGATACCTCTGTAGTTGTTACAATCTTTTCTCTTTCCATGTTTAAAGATTGGTGTGATTACTGCTTTTGTCCAGTCTGATGGAACCTGTCCCGACTCCCAGGCCATTTCAATTATCCTGTGTAGCCATTTAAGACCTGACATTCCACTGTACTTGATGAGTTCCGACTTAATTTCATCCACCCCAGCTGCTTTATTGCACTGCAATCTATGGACCATTTTCTCCACTTCCTCAAACGTGATCCTATTTCCATCATCATTCTTATCCCATTCTACCTCGAAATCTGAAACATTACTGATCGTATTTTCTCCTACATTGAGCAACTCTTCAAAATATTCCCTCCATCTGCCCAAGGCATCCACAGGATTCACCAGCAGTTTTCCTGACCTGTCCAAAACACTTGTCATTTCCTTCTTACCTCCCTTTCGAAGACTGCTAATTACACTCCAGAATGGTTTTCCAGCAGCTTGACCCAATGTCTCCAACCCGTTTCCAAAGTCTTCCCAAGATTTCTTCTTGGATGCTGCAATTATCTGTTTGGCTTTGTTTCTTTCTTCAACATAACTTTGTCTGTCTACCTGAGTTCTAGTATGTAGCCATTTTTTATACGCCTTCTTTTTCCTTTTACAGGCTGCCTTGACTGTGTCATTCCACCAAGCTGTTTGCTTCCTCCTACTTTTACACACCACTGTTCCAAGACATTCTTTAGCCACTTCTAGTACTGTGTCCCTGTACCTTGTCCATTCCTTTTCCAATGACTAATTGACTACATTCAACTAACTGGTACCTTTCTGAGATCGCTGTTATGTACTTGTGCCTGATTTCCTTATCCTGAAGTTTCTCCACTCTTATCCTCCTACATATGGACCTGACCTCCTGCACTTTCGGCCTCGCAATCCCAATTTCACTGCAGATTAAATAAAGATCAGTGTCATCAAAGAATCCTCTGAATACACGTGTGTCCCTCACAGCCTTCCTGAATTCCTGATCTGTTATTATATAGTCAATGACAGATCTGGTTCCCCTGCTTTCCCAAGTATACCGGTGAATGTTCTTATGTTTAAAAAAGGAGTTTGTGATTACTAAGCCCATACTGGCACAGAAATCCAAGAGTTGCTGCCCGTTCCTGTTTGCCTCCATATCCTCTCCAAATTTACCCATAACCTTTTCATACCCTTCTGTTCGATTTCCAATCCTGGCGTTAAAATCACCCATGAGCAGAACACTGTCCTTGTCCTTTACTCTAACAACTACATCACTGAGTGCTTCATAAAAACTATCAATCTTATCTTGATCAGTCCCTTCACAATGCGAATATACTGACACAATCCTAATTTTCTTGCTAGACACTGTCAAATCTATCCACATCAGTCGTTCGTTTACATACCTTATTGCAACTACGCTGGCTTCCATTTCTTTCCTGATGTAAAGCTCTACACCCCATTGTGCTATTCCTGCTTTGACTCCTGACAAGTAGACCTTCTATTCTCCCACATCTTATTCTTTCTCACCCCTTACCCGAATGTCACTAACAGCTAAAACGTCCAGCCCCATCTTACTTGCAGCCTCTGCCAGCTCTACCTTCTTCCAAGAGTAGCCCCCATTGATATTAATAGCTCCCCATCTCATTACCATTTGTTTGCCAAGTCGTATCTTAGGAGTCCCTGGTTTGTCAGAGGTGGGACTCCGTCACCTCCAAAGGTCCGAGGCATTTTGCTCTGATTGTTGCCAGCATCATATTTAAAGTACCAGGGAAGCAGGTTGCTAGCCTTACTTGCCCTGAGTCCCATTGGGTTTTACCCCTAACGGCTGAGGGACTAACCGGTGGATTTGGTAGTCTTTGCCGTATGAGCACAAAGATGACCACAACTCAGAATATGTCCGAGATGCCCAGCCTTATTCCGAAGTAACTGGTATCCCGACTGTCGCGACGACTTACTTGGCCACTCATACGTTGCCCGTGGTTCATGAACTAGGACATGACTACAGGAACCCACACCATGAACCATCTTCCATAAATTATTTAGTTTAGATTACTGCTTGCTCTACATATGTATTTAATAATAATACATTAACTGCAGCCAGTCATTCAAGTTCAAAGTACAATTATAATAATGCAGCCGGCCGGAGTGGCCGTGCGGTTCTCGGCGCTACAGTCTGGAGCCGAGAGACCGCTACGGTCGAAGGTTCGAATCCTGCCTCGGGCATGGATGTGTGTGATGTCCTTAAGTTCGTTAGGTTTAATTAGTTCTAAGTTCTAGGCGACTGATGACCTCAGAAGTTAAGTCGCATAGTGCTCAGAGCCATTTGAACCATTTATAATAATGCAAGGAAGTGGATATTTAATACACTGTGATGTGCATAGACACTTATTGTTTCTTTTAGTGTAGAGTTCTAGAGAGTAACGTTCGTATATTCGGTTACACACATGTGCGCGCGAGCGCGCATGCTTTGCATTTGCTTCGTGACGTGTTGTTGAAGATATGGGAACCCTTTACTGCATTTGTTAAGTTCTCCAAGTTTTCTTTTGTCCATGTTCGGTGAATTACGGCTCCTGTACTGAAAAATACTGTGTGGCGTTTATGACAAATCTCCACTTACGTCTCCTTACATTTTTATTCCTGTGTTTTGACATTTAGCACAGGAAGGTTCATGTTGCTGTAAGGTAGCGACAAGCGTACACATCGCGTCACGTGACAGGCGGTGTCAGAGCGCGAGAAAACCGAGATAACAGAGCCGTATCGTGCTGGAGCCTACACAGGTAGTGGGGATTCACCCGCAAGGCTTGGCGTGGAGCAGTGTAACTTTCATCATTTACACTTAGTGCTTAAATGTTAATACACATCTTCAACCGTGCTTCTGACTGACTTCCACTAATATATTAAAAATGATTCCAGTAACTTTCAATTCACGTGTAGAAAAAACCAAATACAAAGTCCAGTCATTGTTGATAGTCATTCATGAAAACTACGGACAAAACACAGGCGCGCCGTCAGCGGGTAGCTGGCAATCTGTTAAGGTTGCTTACTACTCGTATGTGATCATTTTCGAAGGAGGCAATACGTGAATCCGCGTGCAAATGTGATGTCGCGTAAAAACGAAATAATTTATTAAAAATGCCTCGATGGCATTGTTGTGCGAGCCTGGGTAGTCTCGAGTGAATTCTGCGATGGTGTGGAGCTTTTTGTTATGACTTTTGCAGGTCTCTAGAAATAATTAGCATCCGTAACCTCTGCCATAATCAATGTTAATAGATGGCGGCCAGCATTTTTTCCTTTATTTTTTGGTTCAATAAATAGAACAAAAATCCTAGTAATCCGTAATTTCATTTTTAATGGCACTGAGTTCTTTCCCAGGTGTCACTCTCTTATGCACTGTTCACTGGATTCACGTGAAAGCCTGCGACCAGCGGAGAGCAAAGCCAGTCAGGACAACGGTTACGAGACATCGTTACAAGATAAGAGGTATAGGTTGCGCAGGATCGGTGGCGGATGCGCAATTACCAGTTTTAGTCCAAACAGCTGGGCGAGTCCATTCGTTCGTTCACAAGGGGAGGCCGACATGCGTTTGTTACCTTTCGGCCAGTCGGCAATGACAGAATCAACACGCTCGCTCTGCACACTTTCTCAAACGATTTTACAGAAACTATTCGGTAAAAAATTTCATGTTTGCTTTACTTGTAACTTTATATGTCAGGTCCATTATGATGTGCACATCATTTCGCTAATGTTCATAGTTTCAGTGATATTTACCTGGAAGTAAGACACTACGGGAAATTCGGAAAAGTTTGCAATGGAAAAAAGGGGTCGCTATGATTTTGCGTCTGATGCATATTACGTAATATGTTGCTGCGTATAAAATTTAGCTGACATATTAAATTTTTCTTTAAAATCATTTGGAAGTCTCTGTCACGAATCTCGAGAAAGCACATTCATTTGCGATTGCACCGAGCCAACGATAAATCCAGAGTGAAATATTCACAACGTTCCCCATATTTCATAAACGGTTTGAGGTATCGAAATGAGATTTTGGCAAATGCTTCCTCAGCAGACTTCACATCTAGCGGCCACAGAATTTTACGTGCACTGTACGCAAATTCCCACCCGTTGCGCAGAGGAAAGAGAGAGCGGGCATTATTTATTGAAATCCACCGTGTTTGTTCATCCTGGCACATCCTTTTGGTGCGAAGGAACCCGCCACGTAGCTTCTCAGGATTAAAATTTGATTTCATCGTGAGACAACTGATAGTACGAATATTGAAGGCATTAATTATTTTTCTTACATTACCCTCATAAATGCCATAACCGGATATATGTCTTCTCGTTTTTCCACCAAAGTTTTCAGTAGTCTTTCCGAAGTGCTCATGTTTGACCGTAGCAAGCATTCCGTAGCCGGCCGGTATATGAGTCTGGATTGCATAGTTTTGGACACTCCGATCACTTTCTTTATACAGGACACCCACCCTCTTTTTAATGATATTGTTCCACTGTGAGATGTGGACCGGTGATTTTTATGCTGTGCGTTGGTACTGGCGAGAGTCTGGCTCTGAACAAAGCTACTGCTCTACAGAGTGATTGAAAATGTATGCATCAAAATAAGAGTAAAACAAAGTTTTGACTGAAACTGCTTTATTTCCGAGTTATGATGCACAATGGCGTTTGCGGCAGACGTTACACAATGAACCAATTCAGGACTTTAGCGTGTTGGACTCGCCCGCATACTGACTGATGCTTTGTCGACGGTCCCCTTGCACGTTTCAGAGTACCCCAGAGTTGCTTATCCCGGTAACTGGGCAGACCGTGCAGGACGAATCACCTCGCTCGCCTCATTTCCGGATCTTAATCCCTGGACTTGTGCCTTTGGGGTCGTCTCAGAGAGCTTGTGTATGGCGTTGCAACAAACTACAGCAACGAACTTAGAAATAGCTTTGCAACTGTACAAGAGGAGATGAACGGAGCCTGCAACATACTGGCAGAGGAAGAGAGTCGGGAACGTCACCGCCCTCGCCTTTATGGACATCATTTTGAAAAATTTTGGAAATTTATGGAAAGGTCTCATGAGACCCAAACTACTAAGGAAATCGGTCCCTAGACTTACACACTACTTTAACTTACGCTATGAACAACACACAGACCCATTCCCTAGGGAGGATGCGAACCTTCAACGCGGGGTTGCCGCGCGGACCGTGACAAGACGTCTGAGACCGGGCGGCTACCCCGCGCGGGCCGTGACAAGACGTCTGAGACCTGGCGGCTACCCCGCGCGGGCCGTGACAAGACGTCTGAGACCTGGCGGCTACCCCGCGCGTGCCGTGACAAGACGTCTGAGACCGGGCGGCTACCCCGCGCGGGCCGTGACAAGACGTCTGAGACCGGGCGGCTACCCCGCGCGGGCCGTGACAAGACGTCTGAGACCGGGCGGCTACCCCGCGCGGGCCGTGACAAGACGTCTGAGACCGGGCGGCTACCCCGCGCGGGCCGTGACAAGACGTCTGAGACCGGGCGGCTACCCCGCGCGGGCCGTGTCAAGACGTCTGAGACCGGGCGGCTACCCCGCGCGGGCCGTGACAAGACGTCTGAGACCGGGCGGCTACCCCGCGCGGGCCGTGACAAGACGTCTGAGACCGGGCGGCTACCCCGCGCGGGCCGTGACAAGACGTCTGAGACCGGGCGGCTACCCCGCGCGGGCCGTGACAAGACGTCTGAGACCGGGCGGCTACCCCGCGCGGGCCGTGACAAGACGTCTGAGACCGGGCGGCTACCCCGCGCGGGCCGTGACAAGACGTCTGAGACCGGGCGGCTACCCCGCGCGGGCCGTGACAAGACGTCTGAGACCGGGCGGCTACCCCGCGCGGGCCGTGACAAGACGTCTGAGACCGGGCGGCTACCCCGCGCGGGCCGTGACAAGACGTCTGAGACCGGGCGGCTACCCCGCGCGGGCCGTGACAAGACGTCTGAGACCGGGCGGCTACCCCGCGCGGGCCGTGACAAGACGTCTGAGACCGGGCGGCTACCCCGCGCGGGCCGTGACAAGACGTCTGAGACCGGGCGGCTACCCCGCGCGGGCCGTGACAAGACGTCTGAGACCGGGCGGCTACCCCGCGCGGGCCGTGACAAGACGTCTGAGACCGGGCGGCTACCCCGCGCGGGCCGTGACAAGACGTCTGAGACCGGGCGGCTACCCCGCGCGGGCCGTGACAAGACGTCTGAGACCGGGCGGCTACCCCGCGCAGCTCATCATTTTGAACTTGTACTTGAGTGCACGTGCAGTAAGTAGGTGTGTTGAATGTCGGGTGCCTTTGTGTCATTGCTTTCTGTGAAGAAAGAATCTTCCGTCGTACTTGTGTTCCCGACTCCACCACGTAACTCTGAAATAAAGTAGTTTCAGACAAAAAAAAAACATTATTTAACATTTTACTCTTACTTCGATGCATACATTACACCCGTGAAATGTGTACAGTTATTTCTGGATCACCCTGTGTTCAGAGTTATTCTTATTAACGCTTAAAAGCCACCGAAGCGATGTGGATGACGCTGAGACACGTGATATTTGTCACATGAGATAGCAAATGTCGGGAAATACGCCAAAAGTCGATGACAAATGTTGAAATGTGACCTCACCGATGACGTACCTAGGCACACGTACAACGCTTGATTTTATCTGTCTGTCGCACCTGATTATCCCAATCCCACCCAAGTATTCACATTAGTGTGGCTCTGGGTCCATGTGCGCGACTTCAGTGCCTGGAGTTCAGGGCTCGACTCTTGCATCTGGCAGGCAGTTTTTTTTTTTCATTAAGTAAGTTACGTGTTTACATAGAGGTAAGATTTATTATTTACAGTTTTGAACATAGCTGTTACCACCCGTATACTACTTCAACATGGGATTAAACAGCAATCTGGTTGCACATAAACGGTAGGTACATTGACCTAGGTTTCGAGACCTACTGGGGTGCCTTTATCAAAATGAAATGTTACTAAACCGTAAAACTACATTGTTAAAAAGCGTTAGTCAAAATTTGGAGCAGCTATACTAAAATCGATAGTAAAATAAAACGTTTTATTTTATTTTTGACTTTTGCATAGCTCCTCCAAATTCTGTCTATTGCTTTTAAGCAACGTAATTGTATGATTTAGCAACATTTCACTCTGATGACGACACCCATAGTAGGCGTCGAAACCTAGGTCAGTGTACCTACCGTTTATGTCCAACTGGTTGGCTGTTGAGTCCTATGTTGAAACCAGATTTGTTATTTAATTTACTGGTCTCGTGGAATCGCATATTTATTCCAAAGTACGCTACAACAAAAGACTACGGTGTTGCCTCCCAAGTAAATGAGTGTAAGCTTCCGAATTGCGTTGATACTAGTGAATGAGCTAAGATTTGTTTACTAAATGATGTTTTTTTAAAAAAAAGGACAAAAGGAAAGAAACACAAATTAAGAACACCTTTTTAAGTTCATCCATTACGGATATTTTATAATCGTGACTTAACAGAACGAAAGTAAGTTATATAAAATTGCGACCAGTCCCTTTTTTGAATGATTATGTTTTATTCCATGAACCGGTTTTCGAACCTTTTCAGGTTCATCTTCAGATGGTTTCTGGAAGTTATATCATTATATCCAGCATAATGCTGGGTGCTGGTTCTATGACAAAAAGACGGAACACGCTTTAATGTACCGGCATGACTATTGCTTATCTGTCGATATGGATGTAAATTTCGTTTTTTACTTACTGCAACAGTATACACGGCTATTTCCGTTAGTGCTCATACGTCTGCCTCCATTTTCATGTCCAGTTGTTATATCACTACACACACTTTCACACAAACTACATTAATTTACACGCTGACAGCGAGACTTTGCCAGCATCCAGCATGTGCTCTATAACTGTTGCTTATTACAAAGATTTTGATAAAAGATATGGCGTAGCCCTACTTTGCGCAGAGATGTAATTTGTTCTTTTTTTACATGTATTAAAGTCGATGTAAGGGCAAATATTTTAATTAGACTGGCGATAACATGAGAGCACAAACTAAAATAAGTAAGTGAATTACTACAAGAACAAACTTCAGGTGATCTGATGTCTTATATCCATTTGTATATTATCGTATAATACAGGCAGTTGATAAATATTTTAATCATGATTGGCATTAACATAAATGCCCAGGAATCAATGATACAAAGTTATTGTTTATGCAGTGAGATACAGCTGTTTGTATTAGTAGGACCTTTATATTTAAAGTTTTAAATTAATAGCAAATCTTCAAATGAACTGTTGAGTTATTTCTGTTGTTACATTAACATGATCTTGGATATTAGTAAGAGTAGATTTTGTTCATTTTAGCAAAAGGTATATGTATAGAAGTTATAGCGTTTGTGATGGACTAAAGCTGTTTGTATGACCGTACACTTTGTATTTAAAAACCAAGAACAAACGTTCAAGTCAACTGTTGACTTATTTTTGTTCTTACATTAAAGTTATCTGGAATATTGAT
The DNA here is from genome assembly GCF_021461385.2 of Schistocerca piceifrons. Lineage (NCBI taxonomy): Eukaryota > Metazoa > Arthropoda > Insecta > Orthoptera > Acrididae > Schistocerca > Schistocerca piceifrons. Next base: position 127,796,423 of record NC_060146.1, read on the forward strand.
AAAGGCAGCTTCTGTTTGTTCCACCTAGAAGTAATATGTACAAAAGTACTGAAGAATGCCAACAAAAGGACGATACTTGACCTTCATGAAGAAACTGAAATATTTATCTACACAAATACAGCACCTGACTACCTACTCAATGACCAAATCGAACTGAGAAACAAATTTTTCCTTCAGAACTTTGAAGATCTACCAGTTTCAAACAAGTAACCACTCAACAAACCCTACAGCGCCTCCCCACCCACCCCCCTCCTTACATCCTAACTATATTGGCGGCAATGTAATATCCTACCACAGAATGAAACCTGTACTATATTTCTAAATGGTAAAGCCCTCTACAGTTAACGTAATTCAGTACTTTTCTACAAGAACATCTTTTACTTGAGTGCAACGAGGACGATAATTTTTTTTAAGTTCTACGTTTACACTTTTATCAAAAGGTGTTCGAAATTTGCACCGTTTGCACGAATTCAAGTATTGCATCGCTAAATAATCCCTTCACGCACAAGCCCAACCACTGCACGTGCGACGAGGTATGTAATTTGGTGCCATCACATATTCAACACTTCTCATTCACTTTTCGGGGTACTTCCCGACATTTGCCACCCGATGTATCTTAAATTACTTGTCTCAGCGTCATCTACAGCGCTTCGGAGTTTCTTTAACCGTTATTATGAATCACCCTGTATCCATTACAACATGAAGGATAACCTACTAACCTGTCCGACACTACTACTAACCACCACCACCACCACCACCACCACCACCACCACCACCACCACTTACGCTTTCATGTCATTTGACTCTTGGAACTGTACAAGTCATAAATAGCCTTCCACTTCCCTTTATTTAACGGCACGAGTAAAATGTTGGTTGGTTAGATCGTCGACTTGGCTACGGACTTCGATCACTCAACATCAGTACCTTCCCTGGCTTCGGCTCCTGAGGAAGGACGGACTGCCGCTCCTCCACAGACATTTAGTACATCAGTGAAGACAAATGGTTCAAATGGCTCTGAGCACTATGGGACTTAACTTCTGAGGTCATCAGTCACCTAGAACTTAGAACTACTTAAACCTAAGGACATCACACACATCCATGCCCGAGGTAGGATTCGAACTTGCGACCGTAGCGGTCGCGCAATTCCAGACTGAAGCGCCTAGAACCGCACGGTCACTCCGGCCGGCAGTGAAGACACCTAAATGAAAGTGTCTCCAGCCGAGTTCAAGCCATCATAAAGGCCAAAGATGGACATACGTTGTAATGAAACATTACGACGCAGAAAGATACAATATCTAAAAGTCTGCACCAAAGATTAAACTGAGAGGAATGTAGAATATAATCTCTGGAATGTTCATATTTGATTTCTTTTGTTTCATACTCCAAGAAGGAGTTAAAATACACTCTCGCTTGTTACCTAGTAGGGCACTGGCGTACTTTTTGGTGTGTGCTGAAGGCAGCCATCTTGTTAGTATTTATGATTTGTGCGACGAGCATAGCAAGTCTTATTGTCTTGTGAATAAAAAATAGTGAAAAGCATCTAAGTTTTAAGAACATTATTTAAAGCGCCGTAGCATTTAATTCCTTTGTTTCCACCGTCTTCGTGAAGGAAACCGATGCCGCCATAGGAAGATATGCACGGTCAACAAAGAGAAGAACATCGATAGCGACTAATGAATTAATATTGTGCCAGAAGGACTAATTGTACGTTTAAGGTGAGAACTCTGAATAAATCAACAATAATGTCGAATTCAAAAATATTATTAATCGGAATTGTAAATTATATTACAGGCAAATTTCGCGCAGCATCGAATTTGTCCGCATTCAAGCCGGTCAATACAGTTCGTAAAAAAGCCTTTCAAAAATTCCAAAGATAAAGTTCCATATCCATATTTTCTTTTCAAAAATCAATAAATATTTCGCCACATTGTGTGATTCGATAGTGTACGGTCTGAGGCCATATGATGGAAATTAACGACGTCACAATGCGTCAAGACGTAGTGTAAGATCTGTAGATTATGACAGTTGTAGCGAGGGTTTGCTCACGAGCGTCCGGTAAGACCCTCGTGCCAGCCAAAGGAGAGTACTCACGTCTAGGATGGTCTTGGGCTCCGGGTAGTAGGGGGTGAGCGGCTTGGCGATGGGCGCCTTGTCTTCCTCGACGGCCAGGAGGTCCGGCCGCTCAGAGGGCGTGGGCAGGTCGAACGAGACGACCTTGGTGGCCGCACCCAGCAGGTCAGGCCGCTTCTGGACTGCAGCCTCCGCTTCTACCACCACCTGCAACAAGCGCACCCTCCCTCCAACAAGTGAACGAGAGAAGGCAGGGTGTTGGCAGGAGCACAGCTCGCTAAACGAAATCTGTGTCACTGTACACAGCTGTGGCCTATATTGGCTCCAGAAGTCACCGTGTTAAAAAAAAATCCGAAGAATTAAGGAATTGACAATCGTTTTATCCATTTCGTTACTAAGAAACGCAGTGAGCACAGGACAATTAGCCTCTTTCACACACAGCCACAGCTTTGTTAAGAATCATTAATAAAAGACTGGAAAATCTAATGGAGGAGAATCTGCCAGAGGAGTAAGTTTCTTTAATTTACCTCTATGGTCAAAATCTTTTTTGTTTAACAGATTACCGGTTTCGGTCTTTAATGAATATCATCAGATCCGTTTCATAAAAACGAAGTCCTAATGTACTGCAGCCATAGTGGCATCGTCAAATGTTAAATGCGGAATCAGCACCAGCATCGTCAAATACATATAAATCACATCACATGCACGAGTCATGTTGTCAGTAAAACAGGCGCAACATGGGCACAAAAGACGTAATAACGACCATGTCAAATATGGAGGAGACGCAAGGGCGAATTTCGGCGAGGGGGAGCGGGTGCGCTAGGAGGAAAAAACACAGAGAGAGAGAGAGAGAGAGAGAGAGAGAGAGAGAGAGAGATAGAGATAGAGATAGAGATAGAGATAGAGATAGAGATAGAGATAGAGATAGAGATAGAGATAGAGATAGAGATAGAGATAGAGATAGAGATAGAGATAGAGATAGAGATAGAGATAGAGATAGAGATAGAGATAGAGATAGAGATAGAGATAGAGATAGAGATAGAGATAGAGATAGAGATAGAGATAGAGATAGAGATAGAGATAGAGATAGAGATAGAGATAGAGATAGAGATAGAGATAGAGATAGAGAGATAGAGATAGAGAGATAGAGATAGAGAGATAGAGATAGAGATAGAGAGATAGAGATAGAGAGATAGAGATAGAGAGATAGAGAGAGAGAGGGGGGTGTATTTTAAAATTAGGCACACAAAGCCTCTAAGAAAATGGTCAACCTCTTGATACAAACAAACAAAAAATTAATAGCAATAGGCACAAATAGAAGGGTAAAGGTAAGGGTAATGAAGAAATACGAAAAAATGCGCACAGCTTTAAATCCGTAGGAAGCAGGACAGAAATCGACTGGAACAGCAATACAGAGATAAAAACCACTATAGCAAGGCAAAAGAGGCATTTTGTGAAAAAGGAGAATTATTTTCAGCAACGAGTACAAAGATTTGAGGAAAAGACTAATAAAATGTTTTGAATGGAGTGCCCTCATGTATGGTGCTGAAACGTGGAATCTGAGAAAGAAAAATGGAGCATAGCTAGATGCTTTTGACACGGGGACATGGTGGAAGATGGAAGGAATAAGCTGGATGGCCAGAGTGAAAAATGAAGTACTGAGAGGAGTGGGAAAGGAAAGATAATTACCGTATGCAATGGAAAGAAGGGTTGTAAGCTGAACAAATAGTTTTTGGTAACCGGTTCCAAATGACAGAATTCATACATTCATTTAAATTGTGGGTTTTCCCATGAAGACATTTCCTCAGCAAGGTATCTTTACATACGTATCTATTTGTTCAGCTTACAACCCTCAAATTTGGTGTTTATGATACTATTTTATGCTTCAATGATGGTGTAATTAGAAAACTGGGTGTTTTGAAATTATTGGGCATAAAATCTAGGGGAAATACTCCAAAATCATTGGTGAAAATAGATAAAGAGAGAATCCGCAAAGCGGATATTGCGCAAAAAAAAAGCCAGACAGAAAAGAAGAGGGAACAAGAGAAGAAAAGAAGATCAGTATGATGATGATGTTCAGTATGGTGCAGGAAAATATTATATTAGTGGTAAGTAATTCTCATCAAATATCCAAGAATTGCAATATAAAAGCATTACATGGATTTTTCTCAGAACTACATTGTTTTTTACTTTCAGCTGCCATTATTTGATGAACTAATGGGGTTAGAAACATGAAATTTGGTCAATTTGTACTACAGATGGTAATAAGTTATTACAAGTAAATTGAGAACCACCAAACAATCAGAAACTTTTTGAATAATTAATGTACAGAAAAGTTACATTTTACTAGTGAAAGAATAAAATATTTTTCTTCAAAACCGTAAGAGGTAGTATGTTTATTTTACTTGTAAACTGAGATATATGTTATATGTGTGCAGTAAAAATTACGTTGCTTTATCACTTATAGTTCTTTTGAAAAGTGTACCTACACAAAGGGCAAAATAGCATTGGCAAAATAGGGATAAAAATTCTCTTCCGTCTCCCCTTAAATACACGCTGTAACGGTCGTGAGCGTCAGCTAGCTTTGAGATGGGACGTGCAGAGTTAATGTTGGTCAAGAATGCCTTTAAGGCGGCAAAAACGCCATTATCAACACCTCACTGAGTTTGAACGATGTCGTTTAACAGGCTTACGAGAAGCTCGATGTTCCTTCTGCAATATCGCAGAAAGATATGGCAGGAATGTAGCCACTCTATGTGATTGCTGGCAGGAGCGGTCACAAGAATGTACCATCCCAAGAAAAATGCGCTCCAGGCGGCTACGTGTCACTACCGAGAGGGAAGGCCATCGTGTTCGGCGTGTAGCTCTGGTGTATTGTTCTGCATCTGCGGCAGCAATATGAGCAGCAGTTGGCGGCACAGTGACACAGCGAACTGTTACAAATCAGTTACTTCGAGGACAGCTCCGAGTCAGACGCCCCACAGAGTGCATTCCACTGAACCCAAACCACCGCCATTTGCGGCTTCAGTGGTGTCAAGCGTAAGTTCATTCGACGGCAGCCGGTATGTTTTTCTTTTCCTGATGAAAGCCGATTCTGCCTCCGTGTGCATGTGCGTGTGCGTATGCGTGTTTTAAAAGGAGGCCACTAGACAGCCTGCAAACAACCCGCATGGAACTCCATCCCACAAACTGACATCCGGCATCAGTGCAACACAAGTGTCGGAAGTTCCATGCGGCTTTTCGCGGATGATGCTGTAGTATACAGAGAAGTTGCAGCATTAGAAAATTGTAGCGAAATGCGGGAAGATCTGCAGCGGATAGGCACTTGGTGCAGGGAGTGGCAACTGACCCTTAACATAGACAAATGTAATGTTTTGCGAATACATAGAAAGAAGGATCCCTTATTGTATGATTATATGATAGCGGAACAATCACTGGTAGCAGTTACTTCTGTAAAATATCTGGGAGTATGCGTGCGGAACGATTTGAAGTGCAATGATCATATAAAATTAATTGTTGGTAAGCTGGGTACCAGGTTGAGATTCATTGGGAGAGTCCTTAGAAAATGTAGTCCATCAACAAAGGAGGTGGCTTACAAAACAATCGTTCGACCTATACTTGAATATTGCTCATCAGTGTGGGATCCGTACCAGATCGGGTTGACGGAGGAGATAGAGAAGATCCAAAGAAGAGCGGCGCGTTTCGTCACAGGGTTATTTGGTAACCGTGATAGCGTTACGGAGATGTTTAACAAACTCAAGTGGCAGACTCTGCAAGAGAGGCGCTCTGCATCGCGGTGTAGCTTGCTCGCCAGGTTTCGAGAGGGTGCGTTTCTGGATGAGGTATCGAATATATTGCTTCCCCCTACTTATACCTCCCGAGGAGATCACGAATGTAAAATTAGAGAGATTAGAGCGCGCACGGAGGCTTTCAGACAGTCGTTCTTCCCGCGAACCATACGTGACGAACAGGAAAGGGAGGTAATGACAGTGGCACGTAAAGTGCCCTCCGCCACACACCGTTGGGTGGTTCGCGGAGTATAAATGTAGATGGAGATCCATGGTTGCATATTTGCAGTCAGCACTCTAGCGGTTACGCTGCTTATTAATTTAGCAGCATTTCATATTTGTAGTGGCTTATGTCGCACTTATATTAACCTGTGATCTTGTAATGTTAATATGTAAAGACAGTAACTGTTCTCGAACGAACAGATACCATTGATTACCGTGCAGCTTCGCGGCTTCGAGAACAGTTACTGTCGCCATATATATATAGTTGAAGGCTACCCAGCCATTGACCTTCGTCTGTGCGAATGTGCACAGGTTGCCCAAACTCTTACGGGAATCGTCACCTTAGTGTGCGCGAGTAATGAGTGAAGGGGCAAATATCTATTAGGTACATTACGTACGTATATTGTGGACAGTTGGGAATGTGGGTCTCATGGGAAGCGTGCAAGCGACAAGTCCGTGCAGTCGCACTATTCATCTGTGTCCTCGGTGGCTCAGATGCTGGCACAGTAGCTCAGCGTGTTCGGCCGGAGGGTCTAGCTATCTGTAATAAAAAACAGAGTGAACGGATCAACGAACAACTTGAGCAAGTGTCATCGGACGCTCGCCACCAACAAAGTTAACGAACAATATAGAACGAAATGAGATTTAAAAGAAAAAGATGGAAAGAGCGTCTGCCACGTAAGCAGGAGATCCCGGGTTCGAGTTCCAGTCGGGGCACACATTTTCAGCTGTTCCCATCGAGTCACATCAACAACGCCTGTCGGCAGCTGAGGGTTTCAATTAATTATCATTTATTGTCATGTTAATCGTTTAAATGTGTGTCCTAGACAAATGCATTCCAGAAATTCCATTACTCCACTTTTTTCCCCGTCAGTGTAGAAGGAATGTTCCTATTGGAACCTATGTGGCAGAATGTGCTAACTAATCGTTGTCAAACGCAGCGCATAGAAACAGGTCTCTTCCGGGGCTCATACCTTGGGTTCCATTGATGACAGGAATACAGCACCAAGTATTCTGGATTTCACTTGAACTAGGGTCAATTTTTACACATCTTAGCATCACTAACCTACAGTACAGGGTTGAAGAATGACCATTACACACTTCCTCTTCCTTAGGCTAATGTAGCAAATCGCTTTTTTTCTTCTTTTTATGTGGTCTACGGTGGGCCTTAAGGGCCTTATGGAGCCACCATTATTTCATGGACAGCTCCTTAGAAACCCCTCCCCTCCTCCCCCGCCCCCCCCCCCAAAAAAAGTTTTTCCCATTTCTTCATATCAAACCCAGGCTATGGATTCCAAAACGGCTATGCACAGCGTTACGGCGTAAAGTCAAGCGCCGGAGCACCGGCACGCCAGTAGGGAACGATAGAGAAGAGGTGGCCGTGAGAAGACGTCAGCCAATTTTATGCTAACCAATCCCTCTCCAGGACAACAATGTGACATCAGCGGCCACTATGTTAAAATGACATATATATTCCTAAGATTCCAATCTCGAACTGTGTAGAAAATGTTTTTTAATACCTTTATCCGTTTCTGTGATACAGAGGTTCAAAGTCACCCTGCCCGTGCACGTAAAATATGCACGTAAAATCCGATGTGAGGCAAAACTTAGTTTGTAAACTGGTGTAGCACACAGAAATATTCTGTAAAGTGTCTGCGTTGTCGTCAGAAGAGTTCTGGGAATCCTATGTTGGTGTACTGAAGAACATACAAAATTTTTGTGGACTTAAAACTCGGTCTGACGAGCAAATTTAGTACTGCATTATTTCAGTGTCACTTAAATTAACTATCAAAATTTTACTGACCCAAGAAGTTCTTTTCACATGAGTGACACTCCCTGCTGTGGCAGGAAAAAAAGAGAATCAGAGGAAATTGCTCCTATCGGAGCACAAGAAAGGCGAATATGCTCCTGTTTAAAATACTGACTGAAAAATGGGGGTACCAACTGCGTCATTCTACTTTTTTCAGCATCTTTAAACATTTTTCCAAAAAAAAAAATTTTTATGCTGAGAGGTGGAGGTAATGGTAGTGGGAAAGAAACGGAAAGGTAATGAGTACTGGAGAGGACATACAATCGTTGTGGTATAGATAGAACGAAGGAGACAACAGCAGTGTCAGAGAAAGAGAGGAACACAGTGGCAGTGTATCACAGTTGACAGTTACAGAACAGACCTGGGAAAAGAGTGGTAGAAGGATAGAGAGACATAGAAAGTGCAGTTGGATGAGAGCCAGCGATAATGAGACACAGAGATGACAATGACAACGAGGAAGAGAGAGATAGTGACAGTAAGAAGAGTAGCAGTCTGGGAATGAATGAATGAATGAATGAATGAATGAAAGCACTAAGAGGGCAAGAGGTAGTGAGAGTAGGTGGTGGTGGTGGTGGTGGTGGTGGTGCTGGTAGTAGTAGTAGTAGTAGTAGTAGTAGGAGGAGGAGGAGGAGGAGGAGGACAGAATGAAGGGGATTGTGGCTGGGACAGGAGTCAGTGACAAACACACACAGAGATAATGACAGTGAGTTGGACTGCATGAGTGAGAACGGGCTAATGGGAGAGGGTGGGTATGAACGACTTACAGCTATGGACTAGTGCGTGTTAGCGATTTACAGTTAGGGTAGCTTGTGGGAGTTTGAAGAGTTGAATGTTAAAAAGAGCACGAATATATTTGTATGTCAAAATTTTTCGGGAAAATTTTTAGAGGTACATAGGAAGGAAGAATGAGGCTGCTTGTACCCCACTTTTCAGTCAGAGTCAAACAGCAGTAGATTCGACTTTTGTGCTCCAATGGGAGTAAGTTTCCGTTGCTAATTGTATGTCCGGAAACCAATATCCGTCGGTGTATGGGCCAATCTTTCTCCTCAGTCCCTTCTGTCTGTTCCGCAAAAGTAGACATTATAGGTAGTGCTGCATGCGGTTAGTACGCATCCTGGCATCTCTCCGACAGTCTTCGCAGCGACTCTCGCACTGCTTGTGATACACCTGGCTCCATTTGGATTGCATCACATTCGTTCTTCACACGCTCATGCAACGTCTCCACATTGTCAATGGGTTGTGCATGCACCAATGTCTTCAAATGTAGCCATAGCCGGAAGTCTAACGAACTGAGACTCGGTGAATGGGATGGACACGCTACCGTACCTCCTGACCAGTTCATCACCCATCAAACGTTGCAGTAAGGTACTGTAGTGCCACCCGTGGAAAATGGGGTATTGCCTCGTCGTGCGCAAACCACAGTCGTACTCCTGCAAGATTAATTACCTCTGGTGATTCATCGTGCACAAATAGGTGATACGCGGCGCCCATTAAACTGTTTCGCCCTATGGGTGTCACCGACAATTCCGTGCTTACATTGATACTGTTGCGATTCTCATGCCTCTCACGATTTTGCGATGATTTTCGTCTGTCCACTTGTGCGCATTGCGGTTATTTACTATGCCCTTTCTTGTGAATTACACCTCATCTGTCCATGAAGTGCGAATCTTCACCCGCCCATATCTCGACAGATATTGGTTTCCGAACACATCATAATAGGAAAATGTCCCCTTGTTTTCACCAGTATTACCACATGTAAAAATATGTGACACTTTTTGTTAGACAACCTGTATGCTGTAGTGAAAATCAGTACAAAGGCCGGGTTCCGACACAAGTAGTAGTATAATGTCTGAAGCAAACATGTATCGAATTCATTATGAAAGTAATAAATACACATAACACAAACAGTCATGACGGAATTACATATTTTCTTTAATGGTAAAAGTAACAAAATAAGGCGTTTGCATTTCCTAGATGGAAATTGGTATAAAGGCATTCACTGTCCTGTTGTGTTACTGCATTGTTAGCACTTCCTCCTATCTCCGTTCTTCCTAATTGCCTCAAAAATCACCTTCGGCGTTAATATTGTTAGAGTTTGTTGGTCTTACCTTGAAAACGTCGCCCAGTCTTCTCTGTCGCTCTTTTAAGCTCACTTACAGACTCAAATTGCCTTCCATTCTGATAAACACTCCTTACTAATATTCCCCAAAGGTTTTCCACGGGGTTCAAATTTGGGCTACATGCATGCGATGGTAAGATATTGATATCTTTATCTTGATACCACGGTCTGTAACAGAAACATCTTCAAACGCTTTATCTTGTTGAAACATTAGACTTTCGTTCGCTAGGTCCTCATACTTTCTAATCAGTTGTCTCTAGCAACTTCACGCACGTGTTATCATTCTAGTGTTCGGCCAGGCAATGTGTGATTTTTACCTTTAACGCAGAGGCCTGCCAAAACCGTAACACTTCCACTACTGAAATTTCTGCTCATTCTTACCTGGTGCTCTTTTCTCAGATCATGCCAATAAAACTGGAATCCATCCAGACCATCTAAATTAAACGCCTTCTCATCAATGAACATAATTTTATCCCATTCTGAACCCCACGGCATATGTTTTCAGCAAACTCCTATCTAGACCATTTATGATTAGATGTTGGAGCAGGCTCCTAGCAGACGCTTCTTGGCTGGAGGATGTTTGTCATTTGACGAAATATGTCCTACGCGTATGGAAATTACTGGCAACTCTAAATCAGCAACAAGTTGACGCGAATAACCGTTTGTGGCCCTTGATTTGTGCAAAATTAACAGTTTCGATGCCTGAAATATTCTACTTTTCCCATATTTTCCGTTCTGTCCATATCGTGCTCCCAGTCTAACGAACTGTATTTGAACAGTTCAACATCATGGGAATTTGACAACTGGAGTGTCCCATTTTCGTGTAAGGACCAATTTTTGCTTTCTCTTCACATGAAAACTGTTTTCCGCATGACACTGTAACAATCGTGGTTTATGTACAAAACACGCAATATCACTAATCGTATCTGCTTCCTATATGCAGGGCTCCAGGAACATATTTCTGAGTTTCAACACTTCCAATGGCCCCCTAACTCCCCAGGCACAAACATTATTGAGCATACCTGGGATGCCTTGCAACGTGCCGTTTAGAAGAGATCTCCAACACCTCGTACTCTTACGGATATATGGACAGTTCCGTAGGATTCATAGTGTCAGTTCCTTCCAGCACTACTTCAGACATTACTCGAGTCCATGCCACGTCGTGTTGCGGCAGTTCTGCGTGCGCGCGGGAGCCCTACACGATATAAGGTCGGTGTACCAGTTTCTTTCGCTCCCCAGTGTAGTATGGCCGTGAAATGTGTAAATGAAATTTTCAGTTCGCAGTGACATTGATATTAAACTTTCTGGCGATTTAAAACTGTGTATTGGATGAAGACTCGAACTCGGGATCTTTTCCTTTCGAGGGCAAGCGCTCTACTGACTGACTGAGCTACCCAAACACTACTCACGACCTGTCCTCACGGCTTTACTTTCGGCAGCACCTCATATTCTACCTTTCGAACTTCACAGAAACACACCTTCGAAAGAGTAGCACTCCTGAAAGAGGGCTCGCCCCGACTTCGAGTCCCAGTGCTGTTTGGCAAGAAGTTCCGTAGCAGCACATTGCTGCAGAGTGAAAATATTATTCTGCTAACATCCCCCAGGCCGTGTTTAAGTCGCATTTCCACATTATCGTTTCATATAGGAGGGCTTGTCTTGCAAGTTTCACAGCCAAGCTTCTGTTATGTCTTGAAGGTAGGAGATGAAGTACTGATGGAAGTAAAGCTGTGAGGACGGGTTGTCACTCATGCTTGGTTAAGTTGGTTGATCACTTGCTCACGAAAGGCGATGGTCCCGAGTAGGAGTCTCGGTCTGGCACACTGTTTTAATATTACATACATGGGAATGTGTTAATGTAGAACCGATTTAAGCTGGTAAAAAATGAGTTCCAAGTTTGGCCTCCAGGCGCAAATCTAGCACTGTAAAGCACCTCGTGGATGTCTGCGGTGCCGATATTCAACAAATTGAGTAAGCGGCAGTCTGTAACAAGATAAACAGTATACCTTTCTCACTCTTTTGACCCCTTCTTTCCACGGCCCATTCCTACCCAAGACATGTGGAAACATTTATATATGGTTCTCTTGCAGACAATGCCACACTTGGCCAAAATTTTAACTAACTTTTTCCAACTGTTCTGTATTAAGAAATTACAACACATCTACCATGTTTCGCTGCATATGACAACACACTGGGCCTTTATGTGTAGCTGCACTTGAACCACCCAGCACCTGAAGTAGAAGGCTGGGCCTTGCTTACCTCTTTGACTACGGCAGTGGCTTGCTGCTGCGCTTCGTCCTCGGCCGCCCTGGGGTCGAAGTCGGGGTCGCTGAGGCGGCGCTCGGGGGCGGCGGTCACGCCTCCCAGCAGCTCCTCCTCCAGGTAGCGCAGCTCCGCCTTGCCCGGTGCTGCGACGCGCTCTACCACGGAGGTGTCGAAAGGGTCCTCCGCGAAGCAGCTGACTTCCTCCGCTTCGTCTGCGGCGCCGGCCGCCGGCTCGATGGGGTCGTGGCCGAGCTTGGAGAGGTCTGTGGTGCTGCCACCCAGCAGGTCCCGGTGGCTGGGCGTCAGGGAGTTCAGTTCCTCCTCGCTGCAACAGTTTGCTCATTGTAAAAGTATCTCTGTGTGTGTGCGTGGGAGGGGAGGGGGGAGCGGGGTGCATGCATGTTTTGTGTTATGTTCAAATGTGAGTCGCCATGTTCAGCAGCAGCTCTTTGGGTTGGAGTTGGGTTGTTTCGGGGAGGAGACCAGACAGCGAGGTCATCGGTCTCATAGGATTAGGGAAGGACAGGGAAGGAAGTCGGCCGTGCCTTTTCAATGGAACCATCCGGGCATTTTCCTGGAGCGATTTAGGGAAATCACGGAAAAGCTAAATCAAGATGGCCGGGCGCGAGATTGAATCGCCGTCCTCGCGAACCGTGTTCACATTTGTGTCGCCGGCTTTTTTATTTGTGCCTGTGTTTTTCTGAGTGTGTGTGTGTGTGTGTGTGTGTGTGTGTGTGGTGAGGGAAGTGCTCAACGGCGAATTATCAGAGTCTTCACAGAAATTAGTAGAAATGTACATAGGCAAAGCGTATAAACTGTTGTAAAACAATTCACTAATTTTAATACACTCATGGAAATTGAAATAAGAACACCGTGAATTCATTGTCCCAGGAAGGGGAAACTTTATTGACACATTCCTGGGGTCAGATACATCACATGATCACACTGACAGAACCACAGGCACATAGACACAGGCAACAGAGCATGCACAATGTCGGCACTAGTACAGTGTATATCCACCTTTCGCAGCAATGCAGGCTGCTATTCTCCCATGGAGACGATCGTAGAGATGCTGGATGTAGTCCTGTGGAACGGCTTGCCATGCCATTTCCACCTGGCGCCTCAGTTGGACCAGCGTTCGTGCTGGACGTGCAGACCGCGTGAGACGACGCTTCATCCAGTCCCAAACATGCTCAATGGGGGACAGATCCGGAGATCTTGCTGGCCAGGGTAGTTGACTTACACCTTCTACAGCACGTTGGGTGGCACGGGATACATGCGAACGTGCATTGTCCTGTTGGAACAGCAAGTTCCCTTGCCGGTCTAGGAATGGTAGAACGATGGGTTCGATGACGGTTTGGATGTACCGTGCACTATTCAGTGTCCCCTCGACGATCACCAGTGGTGTACGGCCAGTGTAGGAGATCGCTCCCCACACCATGATGCCGGGTGTTGGCCCGTGTGTGCCTCGGTCGTATGCAGTCCTGATTGTGGCGCTCACCTGCACGGCGCCAAACACGCATACGACCATCATTGGCACCAAGGCAGAAGCGACTCTCATCGCTGAAGACGACACGTCTCCATTCGTCCCTCCATTCACGCCTGTCGCGACACCACTGGAGGCGGGCTGCACGATGTTGGGGCGTGAGCGGAAGACGGCCTAACGGTGTGCGGGACCGTAGCCCAGCTTCATGGAGACGGTTGCGAATGGTCCTCGCCGATACCCCAGGAGCAACAGTGTCCCTAATTTGCTGGGAAGTGGCAGTGCGGTCCCCTACGGCACTGCGTAGGATCCTACGGTCTTGGCGTGCATCCGTGCGTCGCTGCGGTCCGGTCCCAGGTCGACGGGCACGTGCACCTTCCGCCGACCACTGGCGACAACATCGATGTACTGTGGAGACCTCACGCCCCACGTGTTGAGCAATTCGGCGGTACGTCCACCCGGCCTCCAGCATGCCCACTATACGCCCTCGCTCAAAGTCCGTCAACTGCACATACGGTTCACGTCCACGCTGTCGCCGCATGCTACCAGTGTTAAAGATTGCGATGGAGCTCCGTATGCCACGGCAAACTGGCTGACACTGACGGCGGCGGTGCACAAATGCTGCGCAGCTAGCGCCATTCGACGGCCAACACCGCGGTTCCCGGTGTGTCCGCTGTGCCGTGCGTGTGATCATTGCTTGTACAGCCCTCTCGCAGTGTCCGGAGCAGGTATGGTGGGTCTGACACACCGGTGTCAATGTGTTCTTTTTTCCATTTCCAGGAGTGTATATAAAAATAAATGTTGGTTTGTTCCTCTTCTAACATTTCTATACCGCTCATCCAATTACGATGAAACTTCGGTGAATTATTGTGTGTATGGCTGCAGACATTTCTGTGGGGGCTAAGAACCACCCACCACCAACACAGGTGATGGTGAAGAGATGTTGACATAAAATCTTAACCCAATAATGTCTGAAGCTAGTTCAATGAAATCTTGTACACACATTTCCCGTTATTTGCATTAAAAACTTTGACGTAATTTACCCAACCACTCCTAGCGGGTGGGGTGAGATGTCATATGTACAACGATTCGATAATGACCCTCTCTACAGGGCTATTACAAATGATTGAAGCGATTTCATAAATTCACTGTAGCTCCATTCATTGACATATGGTCACGACACACTACAGATACGTAGAAAAACTCAAAGTTTTGTTCGGCTGAAGCCGCACTTCAGGTTTCTGCCGCCAGAGCGCTTGAGAGCGCAGTGAGACAAAATGACGACAGGAGCCGAGAAAGCGTAAGTCGTGCTTGAAATGCACTCACATCAGTCAGTCATAACAGTGCAACGACACTTCAGGACGAAGTTCAACAAAGATCCACGAACTGCTAACTCCATTCGGCGATGGAATACGCAGTTTAAAGCTTCTGGATGCCTCTGTAAGGGGAAAATCAACGGGTCGGCCTGCAGTGAGCGAAGAAACGGTTGAACGCGTGCGGGCAAGTTTCACGCGTAGCCCGCGGAAGTCGACGAATAAAGCAAGCAGGGAGCTAAACGTACCACAGCCGACGGTTCGGAAAATCTTACGGAAAAGGCTAAAGCAGCAGCCTTACCGTTTACAATTGCTACAAGCCCTGACACCTGATAAAGTCAAACGCTTTGAATTTTCGGCGCGGTTGCAACAGCTCATGGAAGAGGATGCGTTCAGTGCGAAACTTTTTTTCAGTGATGAAGCAACATTTTTTCTTAATGGTGAAGTGAACATACACAATGTGCGAATCTGGTCGGTAGAGAATCCTCACGCATTCGTGCAGCAAATTCGCAATTCACCAAAAGTTAACGTGTTTTGTGCAATCTCACGGTTTAAAGTTTACGGCCCCTTTTTATTCTGCGAAAAAAACGTTACAGGACACGTGTATCTGGACATGCTGGAAAATTGGCTCATGCCACAACTAGAGACCGACAGCGCCGACTTCATCTTTCAACAGGATGGTGCTCCACCGCACTTCCATCATGATGTTCGGCATTTCTTAAACAGGAGATGGAAAACCGATGGATCGGTCCTGATGGAGATCATGATCAGCAATTCATGTCATGGCCTCCACGCTCTCCCGACTTAACCCCATGCGATTTCTTTCTGTGGGGTTATGTGAAAGATTCAGTGTTTAAACCTCCTCTACCAAGAAACGTGCCAGAACTGCGAGCTCGCATCAACGATGCTTTCGAACACATTGATGGGGACATGCTGCGCCGAGTGTGGGAGGAACTTGATTATCGGCTTGATGTCTGCCGAATCACTAAAGGGGCACATATCGAACATTTGTGAATGCCTAAAAAAACTGAGTTTTTGTATGTGTGTACAAAGCATTATGAAAATATCTCAAATAATAAAGTTATTGTAGAGCTGTGAAATCGCTTCAATTATTTGTAATAACCCTGTACAATCAAATCCATAGTTTTCATGGTTGACTTATTGGCAACAGTCACAATAACGCGCAAGGGTTGAGGGCAGGGCGGGGGTAGAGGGCATGCAAGGACAGTGGCATACTAGCATTTCTCTATAAAGCCTGAAAGAATTTCTGTCAAACGGAGTATATGTAGCACTTGCTATCTAGAAAAAGACAGTAATATGCCCCAAGCATCCCTGTGTTTTGGTGTGAAAGGGTTTACAGAAAAACACTCAAGAAAGTTTGGAGGAATTTTAACCAAATTTAGTATATAACTGAATCATTATGTCTATAAAAATACTGTGGGAGTAATCTATACGCCCACAACCCTAAGGGGGGACGGTAAAGATGAGAAGGTGTGTAGAACCATCAGAAAGCAACCTGTGTTTCTTTCCTGCAAATCGTTGACTTTTACTACTTTAAAAGCATGAAGCGCAATCTGTCTTCTTTGCATCACGGTTGGGACAGCCGAAAAATGTTTGTTTTTGCGGAAGACTGAAAGACCAAAAATACTGCGAAGCCTCAGTTTCTCTTGGTGCAGATACTGTGTAACTAACTTATCAGATTGCAGCTATATGAGGATATAAAAGGTTAACGCAACCCACGAAGTGCAGTAGCTAAACAAAATTGTCATTTTGCACAGGGCATCTGCAGCATCCAAACTGCAGACACTTTTTGACGATGAGCTGACTGATGATTTAAATTTGTATTCCGCCAATTGAAGATGGGTGAAAGCCCAAATCGCGTATTGATATACATAAAAATACACGAAAAAGTGGCAGCTGCTATATTTCTTTAATTAACATTAAAAACTTCTCGCTGAAATTTTAGGACGGCGTCAGACATGTCACAAAACTTTAAAAGTAGTACCATATTCGTGTCATTGTTAAAATAGTGGGTAAAACTGTCCTTGTAGAGTACTTGTCCGCAAAGGCCCCGAGTATGAGACCCGGTCCGGCAGACAGTTTTAATCTGCCAGGAAATTTCGTATCAGCGCACACTCCACTGCAGAGCGAAAATTTTACTCTGAAAACTGACCGTATATTAGCTTTTGGCTTCTTGTCTGACATAAAACAGTCAACTAAAATGTGATCCACTGTAATTTGTCCGTCATAATCACCAAACACTGCATGGTCCTCTCCCTGGAGCAAGAAGCCATGCGTCATAGGGCAGGGCCCTTTATGAAGACGAGTGATAGGAACCTCGTTCCGCTTGTGTGGGTGGGACTTCACTGAGCGCACTTCACTGTTTATCGCTTCCAGCCGACTCCCTTTCCCTCTACGCATGGCACTGTACCTCAACAGTGCGGTGAATACTGAAGTGACCGTATACCATTTAATGGCAGGGATATCCCATGTGGGGTTTGGCCGCCGTATTGCAAGTCTTATTAGTTGATGCCACTTCGGCGACTTGCGTGTCAATGATGATGATAATGAAGGACACACAACACCCAGCACCTTGCCGGGAATCGAACCCGGGCCCCCTTGCTTGGTAGGCGGTAACGCTACGCTACGAAGGCGGACAACAGTGAGGTATGGGATGGCACACTGAAGTATCTTATTATAGTACAAAGCCTCCTTGGCTACTACATCCCCTTATACACATGTGTCCCAGTACCCAGCACAAAGAGACCTCCTTCACCAACTTTCATAGGTATAGTGGGCGTCTTGGGTGTTCTGGACTAAGTTATAAAGGGCACTAAGGGAGTCTAAACAGAACAGGAATGTAGGAGTCGCTACACCTCTCAACGGTTCCGGGACCTTCACGATCGCGCATAATTTGGCTTAGAACACAGTGAATTCTTGAGGTAACCAGATCTTGTGGATACAAGCAGGGAAGCATCCAACTGAGACCCGATATTTAGACTCAACTGTAAAGACAGTTATATAGTCGTGAGGCAGGAGTGCAGCCCCTCCCATATCGCACTAAATTTAAAATTAATCTCGTCTTAATGCCGGTATTACTCTCGTACAAACATGAACGCCCCCTAGCAGAACTAGAGGAATACATAATTTAAAGTGCAACAGTTGTCCTGCATTCTGTGTAGCCTTACAAAAAGAACTTTCCACACACACTACAGAGAACACATTGACGCTTTCAGGCTCAACCACTTTACCAAATCCACAGTACCTTATCATATGTAGCTGCGTACACGCGCGCGCACACACACACACACACACACACACACACACACACACACACCGCAACAGTAACTGTACTCCACACAGAACATAATTGTGATATTTTAATACTGTTATTTCGTTCCAATCGTATAATACGGAACTGTTCCGCATGATAAACATACATGGTGACAGTTGTTAAACTTTATTAAGTAAAATCGTCTTAACTTCTGAAGGGTTTGCTTTACAACGTTCGAACTGCACGACTGGCCGCGGGGCACGATGTGAATTAGTATAAGCATGCAAGGTTTGGTTTAGCGACGAAGCCCACTTTCATTTGAATGGGTTCGTCAATGAGTAAAACTGGCGTGTTTGGGGGACAGAGAATCAGAACTTCGAGATCGAGAAGTCTCTTCACTCTCAAAGGGTGACTGTATGGTGTGCAATATCCAGTCACGGAATAATCGGTGCGATATTCCTTGATGGCACGGAGACTACCGAACGGTACGTGGAGGTTTTGGAAGATGATTTTATCCCCATTATTCAAAGTTACCCTGATTTCGACAAGATGTGGTTAATGCAAGATGAAGCTCGACCCCATCTAAGCAGGAGAGTGTTTTATGTCCTGGAGGAGCACTTTGGGGACCGCATTCTGGCTCAGGGGTACCCAGAGGCCACTGGAATGGGCCTCGATTGGCCGCCATATTGTCTGCATCTGGAAACATGCATCCCCTTGTTGTGGGGCTATATTAAAGACAAGATGAACAGAAATAACTCCAAAACCATTGCTGAACTGAAAACAGCCATTCAGGAGGTCATCGACAGCATCGATGTTCCGACACTTCAGTGGGTCATGCAGGATTTCGCTGTTCATCTACGCCACATCTCCAATGATGGTGGGGATATCGAATTATGTCATAACCGAAATCCGAATATCTGTAGTGACGTTTACATTTTGAATAAAGTATGTACACGCCGTAGTTGGAAACAATTTTTTTTTCCATATAGTTTAATAAGTGAAGCAGCAACCGAGTAACAATCGCTTCAAATAATGTTTTGTCGTCACTGCCTGTCAATCATTTCCATCGAAGACCTACAACAAATAAAAGACGATTTTCATCCAACTCCATGGAACAAGAAAACTTTCAATTTTAAAAGGCAGATTTTTCTTATCTAACTGAAAACACAATTGTAATGTTTAACTTAATTTAAGCAGTTCTTTTATTTTCAAAACGTAAGTAAACTATGTTGTTAATGTGGTTACAACTGGCACAGAGAGCTCTGAAATTTAGAATTTTCCGGGTTAGTCTGATGATTAGGATAACCAGAAGAACACGAAAATTCACCCAATAACACTTCTTCCACACTAATGCTGCTTATGCCAGGGAATAAAAATAGAACTACTCCAGTTAGGAAACCTGCTATCAATAGTCGCTCTGAAACTTCCTGGCAGATTGGAACTGTGTGCCGGACCGAGACTCGGTATCAGTGATTTCTTTGATAAAGACTTTACCTAAACTGTCAGATTCCATATTGAAACAAATTGAAGACGCTATGAAAGTTACAAATATTGGTTTTCCCAATAAGGAAGTGCTAATGCTGTATTGTTTGCTGTGAGAAGTGAGATACATGAGAGACTGTGACATTGGTCGAAAACGAAGTAATTTCATGCAAACTCACAGGAAATAAATTATTCCTCTGTAGGTATTTTCCAATTTTCATTAATTTGGTTCAGTTTCCTGCGCCTGTACACTTAAATAATAATTTTTCGTAACTTGGTTAATTAAACAGTACAGTTCAGTAGTTAATGAGGTTTTTCATTTGCAAAGATGCTAAAAACTGGTCGTAATATTAGTTTCATATTCTTATCATGTGGCATGAATACAGAATCTTTCAAAGAAATGTTTATATGACAGTAATGGATTGAATTTACTATGTCATATTGTTCTCGTCACACATGTACTGACACCTACTTTCCCATCATAGTATAGTTTTCCTATTATAGATTATAGTAGCAGTTGCCATTATAGTATATATGGTATAGTATTATGGTAAGTTTTGTAGTTAAAATACGTGTTATAGTAGCTTATGACGTTCTAGTCGCAATAGTGCTAGTGATGGAACTAGTCACTCTACGTTCAACTTTTTTTTTGTGAAGGTAACAAAACAAGGGAGAAAGAGCTACATATTTCCCCTATGCGATGATTCAAAGCAGAGTGGGCGGAGCCTGTCAGCATCTTAAATAACCCAAAATATTAGCAGACTGCCGTCTACGATTGCTTCTTGCTAAGTATTTTTGTGTGTGCCTTCAATAACTGTTTTAAATACTAAAAATTTCACTGCTTACATGAATAACGTAGTGTCAGGAAGGTAACTGCAAACGTTTCTCTGTTCTTGAATGTGTATTTGCTCTAGTAATGGGACGCATTTGGTTTCCTTTCCATGAACCATGGACCTTGCGGTTGGTGGGGAGGCTTGCGTGCCTCACGATACAGATGGCCATACCGTAGGAGCAACCACAACGGAGGGGTATCTGTTGAGAGGCCAGACAAACATGTGGTTCCTGAAGAGGGGCAGCAGCCTTTTCAGTAGTTGCAGAGGCAACAGTCTGGATGATTGACTGATCTGGCCTTGTAACATTAACCAAAACGGCCTTGCTGTGCTGGTACTGCGAACGGCTGAAAGCAAGGGGAAACTACAGCCGTAATTTTTCCCGAGGACATGCAGCTTTGCTGTATGATTAAATGATGATGGCGTCCTTTTGGGTAAAATATTCCGGAGGTAAAATAGTCCCCCATTCGGATCTCCGGGCGGGGACTACTCAAGAGGACGTCGTTATCAGGAGAAAGAAAACTGGCGTTCTACAGATCGGAGCGTGGAATGTCAGATCCCTTAATCGGGCAGGTAGATTAGAAAATTTAAAAAGGGAAATGGATAGGTTAAAGTTAGATATAGTGGGAATTAGTGAAGTTCGGTGGCAGGAGGAACAAGACTTCTGGTCAGGTGACTACAGGGTTATAAACACAAAATCAAATAGGGGTAATGCAGGAGTAGGTTTAATAATGAATAGGAAAATAGGAATGTGGGTAAGCTACTACAAACAGCATAGTGAACGCATTATTGTGGCCAAGATAGATACGAAGCCCACGCCTACTACAGTAGTACAAGGTTATATGCCAACTAGCTGTGCAGTTGAAGAAATTGATGAAATGTATGATGAGATAAAAGAAATTATTCAGGTAGTGAAGGGAGACGAAAATTTAATAGTCATGGGTGACTGGAATTTGTCAGTAGGAAAAGGGAGAGAAGGAAACATAGTAGGTGAATATGGATTGGGGCTAAGAAATGAAAGAGGAAGCCGCCTGGTAGAATATTGCGCAGAGCATAACTTAATCATAGCTAATACTTGGTTCAAGAATCATAAAAGAAGGTTGTATACCTGGAAGAATCCTGGAGATACTAAAAGGTATCAGATAGATTATATAATGGTAAGACAGAGATTTAGGAACCAGGTTTTAAATTGTAAGACATTTCCAGGGGCAGATGTGGATTCTGACCACAATCTATTGTGTTATGAACTGCGGATTGAAACTGAAGAAACTGCAAAAAGGTGGGAATTTAAGGAGATGGGACCTGGATAAACTGAAAGAACCAGAGGTTGTACAGAGTTTCAGGGAGAGCATAAGGGAACAATTGACAGGAATGGGGGAAAGAAATACAGTAGAAGAAGAATGTGTAGCTCTGAGGGATGAAGTAGTGAAGGCAGCAGAGGATCAAGTAGGTAAAAAGACGAGGGGTAATAGAAATCCTTGGGTAACAGAAGAAATATTGAATTTAATTGATGAAAGGAGAAAATATAAAAATGCAGTAAATGAAGTAGGCAAAAAGGAATACAAACGTCTCAAAAATGAGATCGACAGGAAGTGCAAAATGGCTAAGCAGGGATGGCTAGAGGACAAATTTAAGGATGTAGAGGCTTGTCTCACTAGGGTAAGATAGATATTGCCTACAGGAAAATTAAAGAGACCTTTGGAGAGAAGAGAACCACTTGTATGAATATCAAGAGCTTTGATGGCAACCCAGTTCTAAGCAAAGAAGGGAAGGCAGAAAGGTGGAAGGAGTATATAGAGGGTTTATACAAGGGCGATGTACTTGAAGACAATATTATGGAAATGGAAGAGGATGTAGATGAAGATGAAATGGGAGATAAGATACTGCGTGAAGAGTTTGACAGAGCACTGAAATACCTGAGTCGAAACAAGGCACCGGGAGTAGACAACATTCCATTGGAACTACTGACGGTCTTGGGAGAGCCAGTCCTGACAAAACTTTACCATCTGATGAGCAAGATGTATGAAACAGGCGAAATACTCTCAGACTTCAAGAAGAATATAATAATTCCAATCCCAAAGAAAGCAGGTGTTGACCGACGTGAAAATTACCGAACTATCAGTTTAATAAGTCACAGCTGCAAAATACTAACGCGAATTCTTTACAGACGAATGGAAAAACTGGTAGAAGCGGACCTCGGGGAAGATCAGTTTGGATTCCGTAGAAATGTTGGAACACGTGAGGCAATACTAACCTTACGACTTATCTTAGAAGAAAGATTAAGAAAAAGCAAACCCACGTTTCCAGCATTTGTAGACTTAGAGAAAGCTTTTGACAACGTTAACTGGAATACTCTCTTTCAAGTTCTGATGTTGACAGGGGTAAAATACAGGGAGCGAAAGGCTATTTACAATTTGTACAGAAACCAGATGGCAGTTATAAGAGTCGGGGGACATGAAAGGGAAGCAGTGGTTGGGAAAGGAGTGAGACAGGGTTGTAGTCTCTCCCCGATGTTATTCAATCTGTATATTGAGCAAGCAGTAAAGGAAACAAAAGAAAAATTCGGAGTAGGTATTAAAATTCAAAGAGAAGTAAAAACTTTGGGGTTCGCCGATGACATTGTAATTCTGTCAGAGACAGCAAAGGACTTGGAAGAGCAGTTGAACGGAATGGACAGTATCTTGAAAGGAGGGTATAAGATGAACATCAAGAAAAGCAAAACGAGGATAATGGAATGTGGTCAAATTAAATCGGGTGATGCTGAGGGGATTAGATTAGGAAATGAGACAAAGTAGTAAAGGAGTTTTGCTATTTAGGGAGTAAAATAACTGATGATGGTCGAAGTTGAGAGGATATAAAATGTAGACTGCAATGGCAAGGAAATCGTTTCTGAAGAAGAGAAATTTGTTAACATCGAGTATAGATTTAAGTGTCAGGAAGTAGTTTCTGAAAGTATTTGTATGGAGTGTAGCCATGTATGGAAGTGAAACATGGACGATAACCAGTTCGGACAAGAAGAGAATAGAAGCTTTCGAAATGTGGTGCTACAGAAGAATGCTGAAGATCAGGTGGGTAGATCACGTAACTAATGAGGAGGTATTGAAAATGATTGGGGAGAAGAGCAGTTTGTGGCACAACTTGACTAGAAGAAGGGATCGGTTGGTAGGACATGTTTTGAGGCATCAAGGGATCACAAATTTAGCATTGGAAGGCAGCGTGGAGGGTAAAAATCGTAGAGGGAGACCAAGAGATGAATACACTAAGCAGATTCAGAAGGATGTAGGTTGCAGTAGGTTCTGGGAGATGAAGCTTGCACAGGATAGAGTAGCATGGAGAGCTGCATCAAACCAGTCTCAGGACTGAAGACCACAACAACAACAACAACAGCTTGCTTTAGTCTCGCGGTTAAGGCGCTCAGTCCGGAACCGCGCGACTGCTACGGTCGCAGGTTCGAATCCTGCCTCGGGCATGGATGTGTGTGATGTCCTTAGGTTAGTTAGGTTTAAGTAGTTCTAAGTTCTAGGGGACTGATGACCACAGAAGGTAAGTCCCATAGAGCTCAGAGCCATTTGAACCATTTTTTTGTAGCTTGCTTTTGTTGTTTCCCATAAGCAAGGAGAAAAGGGTGATGTGAAAAAGATGCTTTCGTAATCCATTTAATTCCACTTTTACTGTATTGACATCGATAGCAAACGAAACAAACTTCGAAACCAATGCTTGTTTTCTTCCTTGTACTGTTTCTTGTTCGTTAGATTTTCAGTTTTCAACTCGTTTGCACGGCGTTTTTAATGTTCACGGCTACGGAAAAATTACGAGGAAAGAAGCAAAGCATGCTATCGTATCTTGTGCGCGTCAAAATGTGATTCCTTTATACTTTGGATTAGATCGGATCGACGAGCGCACCCATACAGGACGCAAGCTGGCCTTTTTTGATGAAACACTTACGTCTTCACACAAGCAAAGCACCAGATGCTATTTGCGATATGACCAAGAAAATCAAGATATGCCCTATGGTCAAAATTGGGCACGGGCTGATCAGGGTGCCACCACAAGGAATTATTGCCGCGGTGAACCGTGGAGGTATGAGTGAGGTGAACCTTATGTTTTGGACGCCAGCTTCAAGTCTAGCGTTGTCAACACTTTTTTACCTTCATGGTTTTTTAAGTCGAATGAAACAATATAACTAGTCTCTGCGACCACGTGAGCTGTATGATGTTTTTTCACTCGTTCTCCGTGTTCGCGTGGTTCCACTTTACGTGAAACAAGCAATTAAAAAGAGTCTGACACGCCAGTTATGAAGTGTTTTCACTCGGGCTCCGCGTTTGAGTACTTTAATTTACATACATTTTCAGCCTTTTCGGTTATATCATGACTAGGGCTGTCAACTTTTTTATTTCAAGGAGAGGTGGATAAAAAGTATATTTGTAAAAATGAAGTATTTTCCAAATGTATGTATTTCTTTACCTAGGTACGAATTTTTCGTACTATTGGCATCAAGTATGGATTTTTGGTTGGTTCTAGAAGGTTAATAACTGGTACTACATAATATTTTTTAAAAAATAAATGGCTTGGTGCTTTTTAATTAAATTTTTGTAGCTCCCATTGGTGTGCATACATCATTGCAAATCCTATTTCGGTAAATGCCGAAATGACGTGAACGGGAAGGATATAACTTGTTTTGTAACTTAATCACTTGCCTTTTAAGCATGTCACCTGTCGAAAGTTGTTGGTTTTTTTTTAGGGAAATACTTATTCATTTTCTTCGAATTTCTTTTAAGTAATGGAATTTCCTAATATGAATCTCTCTTGCAGATACTGTATATTGTACTGGATTTATCTTTAAATCCAGTAATATGTCTTCCATTTCCACGCCACAGAGCGGTTCGGTCTTCCTATCCGAGTACAATGTTCACTGTTAAGAGAAGGTCTATACATAAACAAGGACGAAAAACGGAACTAAAAGCTACTTATTGGCAGTCAATGAAAAGTAAATACGTGAACGGCAATAACAGTGTCAAGCGAAAACAGAGTGCAATCACAACAATGATTTAACAATGTCTAAACGATCGAATGTTTGTGCTCAAAACTGTAAACGCCCGACTGCGTCGATTGTTTTCATCCGGTTTCTTCCCCAGACTGGTTTCGCTCGAAACAATACATGAATAATTCAACCCATAATTAAAACTACAATCGGATAAGCTACTTATTATTGGGTTCTCCCCATCAATAGGTCTACATACGGCTAACGCCACTTGTCAAATATAGCGGGTTATATCTTATTTTTAACAAATTCCCATCAAGAGGGCGATACTACTTGTATCTACGTCGCTTTCATTAACTTCTTGCTCAATATGTTTCCTCTCAAATGCCCAGTGTGCAACCGCAGAGAAAATACTGGTCTGCAAGAAAAATGACAATAAAATGGTTGAATACTTTCACTCACTTGCGAAAATACACAACTACCAGCGTGCACAAATACCTTGATTGCGAATACATGACTTTTCATTCGGAGTGTTAGAGATGATTTCCCATTCTCTTCTGAAACATGCAGTCTATCTCTGCGATGTCCTCAAGAGAAAAAAAAATTAATGAAATAATCGTAAACGCCTGCCGCTTGGCATGCGCTGTTGCTCCAAATACCTGGCATGTTGTCCACCAGATCTCTCTCCTAAGGGGCATGAGTCGATTTCTCTCCTGTTTTCTGACAGGAATTTGAAATTTCGTACTTGCAGGGTGCAGCTGAGTCAGCCCATGACGTTTCATGGGACTCAATGTAACCAGTAAACATCGGTTTGTTTCTCGTTTGAAACAGAATGGTTTCTGAAGTGGAATTTTATGTGCTCATACGCTAAAACGAAATAGTTAACAACGCCATGCCGTGCCGACAGGCCAATGTCATTTACATGGCGGCGAGAAGGGGCTTA
Organism: Schistocerca piceifrons; assembly: GCF_021461385.2. Taxonomy (NCBI): domain Eukaryota; kingdom Metazoa; phylum Arthropoda; class Insecta; order Orthoptera; family Acrididae; genus Schistocerca; species Schistocerca piceifrons. Next base: position 127,823,000 of record NC_060146.1, read on the forward strand.
AAGGTATGACCTACGACAGAAAATATTAGCAAAGTATAAAGCAACATTCAGAGAAGTAATGGCATCTGCACGGGGGTGTAAGGTTTTGGGGAGGGAATGTCCTTGTTTTTAATAGCTTCAAATACATTAAAGACTCGCAAATACCAAGTCACAGTAGGGCTATTATATATATATACTCTCACTTCGGTTTACGCTACTGATCCATCTGTCATCACAACCTCGTTATAAAAAACATTAGTTTACTGTAGAACTATTCAAAACATCGTTCCTCTCAAAGTATTGACATCGGCATGAGATCTACATAGTTTTCGCAAACAGCACGATATAAGCTACCAACAGTCAAGAAATAAACGACGCATTATAAAGGCGTGCGTCCTACAATCTGGAATGTACAAATAAAAACATCCCATACGTCACACTTCAAAGAGTTTACCGATGGTTCGCGTTATTCATAGACTTAAAATTGTCCCTTATTTTCCCACTGTAGCCTAGTACTTTCTAGTTCTTAATACGTATAAAGGCGTTAGTAACAAAACGTCCCCACCAACAACCGGGCCGAGAGGAATGTTCGTTGCGAGTCATCGGCTTTGGTCAGCGACGGAATGCTAGTGGCTGCTGTCGCGTCACCTTTTGGTGGATATATTCACAATCTTTTTGTTAGTTGACGAAGCCAACAAATGAGGAAAAAAATTTTAGTTGCGGTGACAATGATCTGTAGCTTAGCCCGTTTGAAGGAAAAAAAAAAAAAAAAAAAAAAATCACTAACATCACGTAATAGTCGCCGTATTGTTTACAGCCTTTGTTGGACGTTTACTACTAAAGTGGTAAAATTCTACGACTACTATCGAATATTCCATTATATCATACTGCCTTACCGTATGCGCGTGTATAACCTATGGTTGATATAGGGCTGCTCTATCGCATTAGCAGATAAACTTCCACTATCCATCAGCGCACACTCCGCTGCAGAGTGAAAATCTCATTCTTCCACTAAAATGTTTTTAAAGACAAAACAGTTTTCCGTAGACACTGTGGTCCACTGAAACACCACATGAGTAAGCTTTTTTTTAACTGACTGCTACCACACATTGCAAAACCTTAACTGCAAATATATGCCTAAAGCCTAGACAAGACAAGACTCAGGTGAGACAGCCGGAATATACAGGGTGTTATAACAAGTATTCCATATTTTGAGACGTGGTAAATATGGATTGTAAAACGTATAACTGAAATGCTATGAGCACTTGTTCATCTTCGCTATTGTGAAACATCTCTTCTACGCCAAACTCGTGCACTTGTTTCGAACCGCCTGCATGTGAAAGTTAACTGCTGGCTACGTTACAGATCACTTTGGTACCATAGAGTGTATTTCGAACCCACAAGGATGACTGTTTATTCGCAATAACAGGGGAATTTGTCATTTGTCTGCTCCATTATGTAGATCGTAAGCGCTTTAAAGCCCATGTTTACCAGACATTTTCGCGTAGTTTTGGTGCATACTACCACCTCTCAAACTATGGGATCTTTTTAACATCCTGTGCAACTATCAGCTTCTGTGACTACCAATACTTATAATTCACGTTCCTGACAGCCTATAATTTTTGACCAAAAACTGTTCGGAGCGAATAGATTGCTTCTGCTAAAATACTTACTTTTGTCTGTGTGCTGTTTCCTTCCGTTCTGCCGAGCTGAAGCAAACATTGCTAACAAACAAAATTATAACCTCGTTCAGTGGCAGTTGTTGCTTATAGACTCCTGTTTTTACTTAGCCGAAACAATCACTTCCACTATCACGCGACTGAGACGTCGTAACTTTGCACCACCTATGCAACGTGGGCCTTAAACCCTGACTGTTTCCCGTAATTTCTACGTAAACACCGAGGGTAGCCGAGTGAGGGCAGTGTAGTCCCAAGTTACTCTGGTGTGAAAGTTGACAGCTGGCGCAACACTAGGGCTCCAAGCGGCGAGAAAGCAGTCACAGCGTCATAAGCATAATTATTTTCTGTTTAATTAACGAAATAGTCGCTACATTCTTGGGTTCCGAGCGTTTGTAAATTTCCAAGAGACATGAATTATCGTGGAATACATGTAAAAACAGCTAGTCACAGTGATTCAATGACATAAGCTACAACTTACTTACGAATATATGTATAATTGCAGCTTTCCCCGTTGAAAGCAAGGGAATATAAACCATGTTTCATGCATGTGAAGCACATATTTCTGATGCTGTCTGCTGTTGTTATCACAGAAATTTTTTTATGGAATCTAATGATTTGCGTATTTTTACACATAATTCGAATTTCTAATACACGAATATTTTTATAAACGTGTATTTTTGCTTCAAGAGTGAATGTGTTAAAGATTCTGGCCATTTGTGGGTCAGATTTAGCAATAATTGTTGAACTGGTTTCTTCTGTGCTGGAAAACAGCTCTATTGTCTTTGATTATTTATTTTCACGTCTGTATGGTTTTTCCTAAGTTACAGGTGTGGTGGCTTATATGGTACGTTACATAATATATGTATTAAATTCCATACACCGTTTCCTACGTTCCACATACGTTGATTTGGCTGAAAGTGTAGCGAACAAAATTCCGCTTTGTTGGGTTGGTGTTCGTCGTCTTTCTCCGAAATAACAGATCTTTTCGTGTTTACTAGCAATTTTGGATATTAAAGGAAAACGACATTATGCACTAAATATCTGAACGCTACATGAAAAAAATAAATAAACTGTCTTGTAATATGCCGTTTCGTACCTCCGACGGTCCTTAGTAAACTAAAGAATGAAAAAGGGGGTGTCGTTTTTAGTTACTGTCGATCTTGAATCTTGAAGGCGCTACATGCACGCGCTATTGTAAAAACTACGTTACAAATCAGTATAAGCACTAGTATTCGCACTCATCCGACATCGTACTCAGAAGCGTCGCTTGCTAGCCGCTTGGGGCGCTGCTATCGCTGCGGGTAAAAAAAAAAAAAAAAAAAAAAAAAAAAAGGCTCTAATGTCTACTTTTGTTTCTCTGTTACGTAACCAACGAGTTTAAAGTAACATTCTGGACAATTATTGACGCTATCGTTGCCGTCGAAGCAATTTTTATTCATAAATAATTTTTTTTCATTTCTTCAGGAGACGACTGTTCTCAAAATTTTCTGTTTCACTACGCAGCAGAATTTTTTCTGTTAAAGGCTGCTTCACCTAACGTTAGTACAGTGACCTGGGATTAGAATTAGTTTAGAGTAAAAGGAATTTCATCAAAGGTTCCCAGAATCGTGTCCTAGCCAATAAAACTAAACCGCTTGTTATGGATGCAATCATCGTCATCATACTTAAATAATAGAGGAGAGTGAGAGAGAAGATTTATGTGAGTCAACGGTGACGCCAAGAAAGAAATAAAGACACAGTTGGTAATCTGACGAAGACATCCGTTCAGAGTGAAATACTAGATTTACATCTACATGAATGGTCTACAATTCACATGAATGTGCCTGGCCGCGGGTTTCATGTGTATGTTAATCGCGTTCTTTTCAATTTCTGTTGTAGTTCGAGAGATTTTAGTTTTTGTATGCTTTTCGCCGTTCTAGCCCCACGTCACACAGATTGAAACAGTAAATCAGAAAAATGACTGCACGTGAACGGAATAGTCTGTGACATTACGTGAATTCTATTTCGATTCACTGAACCTTGCTTGAAATCGCCTTTCAGTATCATTGGAAATTGTATAAATAATAATTTGATTCAAAAGATCATTTGCAATTCTGATGTGTGGACTGAGTGACGCCGTAGGGATGACGTCACAAAACACCACAATAAAAGAAGATGGCTCAGGTGAACGTAGTCAGTTTTCAGTGAGGTTCAGCAATTGCTGGCAGAGGGGAGGGAGAAGCAGGTGAAGGTTTGGTTTGACAGCTCCAGGTGACATTGTTTATAACGTTCTTCTCCGAGCACCGGTGTGGTGGCAGCACTGGTGCTGGCCATATTCACGTGGAGCAAATGCGTGTTTTATTTGTGCTGGAAATTAATAACAGTAAACAAACTTTACACACAGTGTCTGTTTATTATTTGTAAGTATAAGGTCACCTCAAGCTTTTGACAATGTTGACTGGAATACTCTCTTTCAAATCCTAAAGGTGGCAAGGGTAAAATACAGGGAGCGAAAGGCTATTTTCAATCTGTACAGAAACCAGATGGCAGTTATAAGAGTTGAGGGGCATGAAAGGGAAGCAGTGGTTGGGAATGGAGTGAGAAAGGGTTGTAGCCTATCCCCAATGTTATTCAATCTGTATATTGAGCAAGCAGTAAAGGAAACAAAAGAAAAATTCGGAGTGGGTATTAAAATCCATGTAGAAGAAATACAAACTTTGAGGTTCGCCGATGACATTGTAATTCTATCAGAGACAGCAAAGGACTTGGAAGAGCAGTTGAACGGAATGGACAATGTCTTGAAAGGAGGATATAAGATGAACATCAACAAAAGAAAAACGAGGATAATGGAATGTAGTCGAATTAAGTCGGATGATGCCGAGGGAATTAGATTAGGAAATGAGACACTTAAAGTAGTAAAGGAGTTTTGCTATTTGGGGAGTAAAATGACTGATGATGGTCGAAGTAGAGACGATATAAAATGTAGACTGGCAATGGCAAGAAAAGCGTTTCTGAAGAAGAGAAATTTGTTAACATCGAGTATAGATTTAAGTGTCAGGAAGTCGTTTCTGAAAGTATTTGTATGGAGTGTAGCCATGTATGGAAGTGAAACATGGACGATAAATAGTTTGGACAAGAAGAGAATAGAAGCTTTCGAAATGTGGTGCTACAGAAGAATGGTGAAGATTATATGGGTAGATCACATAACTAATGAGGAGGTATTGAATAGAATTGGGGAGAAGAGGAGTTTGTGGCACAACTTGACAAGAAGAAGGGACCGGTTGGTAGGACATGTTCTGTGGCATCACGGGATCACAAATTTAGCGTTGTAGGGCAGCGTGGAGGATAAAAATCGTAGAGGGAGACCAAGAGATGAATACACTAAGAAGATTCAGAAGGACGTAGCTTGCAGTAAATACTGGGAGATGAAGAAGCTTGCACAGGATAGAGTAGCATGGAGAGCTGTATCAAACCAGTCTCAGGACTGAAGACCACAACAACAACGAGATCACCTCTGACGTAACATCGAGATGGGTACACAAAAACCCGCTCAAAACAGCTACAAAAAGGATTTGAGTTACTACTAAAAGTGGATGTGCCAAAAATCAAACAAACGTAGTTCTGAAATACCTTGTTGAAAGGCTACTTACTGTCGCATGAATGAACGGAACAAACCGGGTTTCACACGATCGATAGTGGCGGACACCGTGTTGACTGCTACATAGTTGTTCTGTCTGCGGAAAATTCGTCATATGCAAGCGGAACAGAAAAAAATGCGGAAGGGGACCGTTATTAATGGTTGGGGATAGTGTGATCAATTAGTAACGGCCTAACGCAGCTCGGCTCGGAAGGCGTGACGTAATAGTGGCGAGCCTCGTCGACAATGTCGACGGCGACACTCCGACAGTCTGTGGAATTGTGACGTCGAACTGCTTACGACATGAATGAATGAAATATCTGACATTCCTTGTAAACAATGACTCGTTACCAGACTTGGTCACGTGCTAAGAGAAGTGATCCACGATATGCAAACACACGTCTATCCTGGAATAGGACGTGACGTCTCTGATAGATGCCCTGCCGGCACTCTGTACAGTCCATTCCACTACTTAATCAGCGTAGGACAGTTTAGCCATATATTTTAACTTTCATATTTTGTGTACATCATTCCTTTTGAGAGACGTCAGTAAGTATTTTGTATTTATTAAGACTATGTGTAATGAGGCTAAAGCGTTTTTCTTCCAGGCAGAGCATATACAGGTGGTCGGAAATTCCCGTTAGAGACTTCTAGGACTTGTAGAGGGGAGTGAGAACATCGTATTTTGAAGAGGAACCCAGGTCCGGCAACGTCATCTAACGAGACTACAGAGCGTCAAAGTTACAGGCGTCGGCGTCTGTAAATGTACGTATACACGAGGTGATTCCGTGATGATATTACAGACTTTCTAGGATTATGGAGAACGATAAATGTATTAATTTGAAGTAACGATCCCTGTACCGGAAACGAACGACTAGAATGTTATGTACGAAAACCGTTCCGACACCTCTGACAGTTGAATACATGTCCCGGTTCTTGTGTTGCGAAGAGTGTAGGGTTGGTAACTTTCAGTGGTGGTAGTGTGGACAAAAACGAGAAAAAATGTCCGATAAATGTGGGCTCTAAAGTGCGTACCTTAACCGCTGTGAACACTTGCTCAGTAGAGATGGGTTTCACATTAGTGAAGATGAACGAATGGCCATAGCTCCTCATGTATTCCCCAAGGTCAAATCTACATTAAAAGGAACAAGATGTCAGTCCGTCGTCGAAACAGTGAAAGAAAAAGGGGCACACGTTATCAAGGAGCTCACAGAGGAAGAAGTCTTGCACTATTAAAAGAAAGTGTAAAGTTGACAGCCGTCCTTACGATCTTATTTATTGTGTAGCTGCCAGGTTTGGCGCTTCAGTGCGCCATTTCAGGCTGTAGTTGATGCTGAAGGGGTTGACATGATCCATATGCATATACCGCATCAGTGGCCAACATAACTGGTTACACAGCTATCTGTGCACTTTGGTATCAGCACTCCAACCATCAACTGTCAACCAAGGTTGCGAAGTTGTTTAAGATAGTCTGCGTAACCAGTTACGTTGCCCACTGATGCGATATATACATATGGATCGTGTCAACCCCTTCAGCATCAACTACAGTTTGAAGGTGGCACACTAAAGTGCTTAAATTGGTAGATACAAGTAAATAAGATCATAAGGATTGCTGTAGGCGTTTCATTTTTTTGCAATAGTGAACGGCCGCTGTCCCCAAAACCTCCAGTCAAAAGGACAGACATACAAAAAGTCTAGAACTGTTTCCATCAAGGGAAAATTCTCATGGAGCGTTGTACGGGTAGAGGAGGCGAGAGTGTCGAGGGTGTCAGTAACGAAATATGTGTGTTTCTGAAACAAAGTGCCTTACAACAATAGTCCCGTTATTTTATAACAATACCTTGAACATCCTACCCCCATGAACCATGGACCTTGCCGTTGGTGGGGAGGCTTGCGTGCCTCAGCGATACAGATGGCCGTACCGTAGGTGCAACCTCATTTGAGGGGTATCTGTTGAGAGGCCAGACAAACGTGTGGTTCCTGAAGAGGGGCAGCAACCTTTTCAGTAGTTGCAAGGGCAACAGTCTGGATGATTGACTGATCTGGCCTTGTAACATTAACCAAAACGGCCTTGCTGTGCTGGTACTGCGAACGGCTGAAAGCAAGGGGAAACTACAGCCGTAACTTTTCCCGAGGGCATGCAGCTTTACTGTATGGTTAAATGATGATGGCGTCCTCTTGGGTAAATTATTCCGGAGGTGCAATGGCAAAGAAAGCGTTTCTGAAGAAGAGAAATTTGTTAACATCGAGTATAGATTTAAGTGTCAGGAAATCGTTTCTGAAAGTATTTGTATGGAGTGTAGCCATGTATGGAAGTGAAACATGGACGATAAATAGTTTGGACAAGGAGGGAATAGAAGCTTTCGAAATGTGGTGCTACAGAAGAATGCTGAAGATTAGATGAAGATAGATCACATAACTAATGAGGAGGTATTGAATAGAATTGGGGAGAAGAGGAGTTCGTGGCACAACTTGAAAAGAAGAAGGGATCGGTTGGTAGGACATGTACTGAGGCATCAAGGGATCACAAATTTAGCATTGGAGGGCAGTGTGGAGGGTAAGAATCGTAGAGGGAGACCAAGACATGAATACACTATGCAGATTCAGAAAGATGTAGGTTGCAGTAAGTACTGGGAGATGAAGAAGCTTGCACAGGATAGAGTAGCATGGAGTGCTGCATCAAACCAGTCTCAGGACTGAAGACAACAACAACAACAACCTCGAACATCCTCCAGAGCACTCCCGGATCATTTGTCGTTTTATTTTTTCAGTTCTTTGCAGGAGTTCGTTTGAAGCGAACTGAAACTTGTTCTCGGCAGGAACTGCCGTTTATTGCTCAATGCTACCTTTACACGATATAAATTACTGTGCAATGTATTGAGCAAGCGTCAACATTTTTAATTCTTTGCGGTACCCTCGAATATACTGCGTGAAACGTCAGTACCGCCCTAGAAAGGCCAATATCCGGGTTTCGTCAGATCATCAAAGTTAAGCGCTATCGAGCTTGGCTAGCACTTGGATGGGTGACCGGATGGTTGAAAAACTGTGTGAGCACTGTTGGCATGCGGGGTCCGCTCAGCCCTTGTGAGGCATACTGCAGAGCTACTAGATTGAGAAGTACCGGCTCTGGTCTCGTAAACCCGGGAGAGCGGTGTGGTGACAACATGCCCCTCCACATCCGCATTTAGTGACGCCTTCAGGCTGAGGACGACACGGTGGCCGGCCGGTACCATTGGGCCTTAATGGCCTGTTGGGGTGGAGTTTAGTTTAGTTGAGCGCTTGGGAGCTCCCCCTGAAAACTGGCGACCCCAACTGTGACACTTACCCCGGTGAGTGGTCGAGCTTCTCGCCCGCCGGGTCTGTGACGTGTATGCTGACGCTGGAGAGCACCGAGGTGTCCTGGTTGCCCTGCAGCAGCTGCTCCTCGAGCACGCGGAGGTCTGAGCTGCCGGGCAGGATTCCCTCAGCGAACGAGGTGTCGAACGGGTCGGGCGCCACCAAGTCCTCGGCGAGTGCTCGGAGCTCACTCTCGTGGAACGTCTCCTGCTGGCCGCGTGCGGGGGCGGCGGATGGGGGCGGCGGTCTGGCCGGCTTGCTCTCTGCAAACAAAGCACACACATACTCTTCAATGACCAACTTCCTTTCTTCGTCTTTCTTTCTAAATTTTCCCTTTCTTTATTTTTAGCCAATATACACTGTGCGATCAGAAGCATCCAGACACCCATTGGTGGAGGAATGGTAACCTATATTCCTAAACAGCAGATAACAGTGACGGTACTGATGCTGGAGGCTACGATCTCAAGTCGACGTTCTCACTCATCACTAAGGTGTTCCATTGGGTTCAGGTTGGAAATCTGCGTGGATCAGTCCATATCAGCAATGTTCTCCTCCTCAACACGTTCTCACACAGATGCTGCCTTCCTACGGGGTGCACTATCATACTCAATCAGTTACTGTCTCTGGAAAGTTCCCCTACCATTCACAGTATCCAATTCACTTCCTCGTGTATCGTTTTGTTAAGTACAATAAGGGGACAACCCCGTAACCACGAAAACGATCTCATACTACATTGAGGAGCCAAACAAACTGGTACACCTGCCTAATATCGAGTAGGGTCTCCGCGAGCGTGCAGAAGCGTCGCAACACGACGTGGCATGGACTCGACTAATGTCTGAAGTAGTGCTGGAGGGAATTGATACCATGAATACTGCAGGGCTTTGTATAAAACCTTAAGAGTACGAGTGGTGGAGGTCCCTTCTCGACAGCACGTTACACGGCATCCCAGATATGCTCAATAATGCTCATGCCTGGGGAATCTGGTGGGTAGCGGAAGTGTTCAAACGCAGAAGAGTGTTCCTGGAGTCACCCTGTAGCAATTCTGGGCGTGTGGGGTGTCGTATTTTCTGCTGGAATTGAAGTCCGTCGGAATGCACAATGCATATGAATGGACGCAGGAGATCAGACAGGATGCTTACGTACGTTTCACTTGTCAGAGTCATATCTAGGCATATCAGGCATCCTATATCACTAACTGCGACGCACACTGCAAGCTTCTACCACCTTGAACAGTCCTCTGTTGACATATAGAGTCCATGAATTCATGAGGTTGTCTCCATACCTGTATACGTCCACCCGCTCTATACAATTTGAAACGAAACTCGTCCGACCAGGAAACATGTTTCCGGTCACCAACAGTCTAATGTAGGTGTTGACAGGCCCAGGCGAGGCGTAAAGCTTTGTGTCGTGTTGTCATCAACGATACAAGAGTAAGCTTTCGGCCCAGAAAGCCCTCATCGATGATGTTTCGTTGAATGGTTCGCACGCTGATGCTTGTTGATGCCCCAGCACTGGAATCTGCAGCAATGCGCTAAAGGGTTGCACTTCTGTCACGTTGAACGATTCTCTTCAGTCGTAATTGGTCCCATTCTTGTTTCTGGCCGCAGCGATGTCGGAGGTTTGATCTTTTACCGGATTCCTTATATTCGCGGTACACTCGTGAAATGGCCGTAAAGGAAAATCCCCACTTCATCGCTACCTCGTAGATGCTGTGTCCCGTCGCTCGTGCGCCAACTATAACACTACGTTCAGACACACGCAAATCTTTATAACCTGCTATTGCAGCAGCAGTAACCTATCTGACAGTGCGCCAGACACTTGTCTTACAAAGGCGTTGCCGACCGAAGCGCCGTATTTTGCTCGTTTACATTTTTCCGTACTTGAATACGTACGCCTATAGCAGTTTCTTTGGCGCTTCATTGTATAACACCACTTCTCCATACTTCACTATCGGCAGCACACACTATGGCAGGTAACGTTCTCCAAGTATTCTCCAAACACAAACTCTACCATTGGCCTGCCACAGAGTATAGGATGATTCATCACTCCAAATCACTCCAGTAATCTACTCTCCAGTGCCATCGCTGTTACACCACATCAAGCGCCATTTAGCATTGACTACAGAAAAATATTGCTTATGGGGATCTGCTCGACCATTGTACACAATACTCCTCAACTCATGCGCAGCCATTGCGCAGCCTCGATCGCTGGTAGCAGTTTGAAAGTCACGAGGGATTCCTTCATGCAACTTGTCCCAGTCACCAATACTCGACAGTTCCTGACTGTCGGTATACAAGGTCTGTCTGGTCTTGCTTAGCTAGGGTTGTTATTTTAGCCTTGGGCAGGGTTGAAATGTCTCTCATGAACTTGTCCCTCAGGTGATACCCAATGACTGGGACACGTTCGAAGTCACTGAGCTCTCGTGACCGACCCATTTTGCTGTTACTGCTTCTCTGCTGGCAACACAGTACGCGCAGCCTACTTTTATGTCGGCGTGTCTGTCTCTCATAACAAATACACTGAACAACTAAAGGAACTGGTACAGCTGTCTAATATCGTGTAGCATCCCCCCGCGAGCATTCAGAATTGCCGCAACATGATGTGGCATGGACTCGACTGATGTGTGAAGTAGTGCTAGAGGGAATTGACACTATGAATCCTGGAAGGTTGTCCATAAATCCGTAAGAGTACAAGGGGGTGGAGATCTCTTCTGAACAGCACGTTACAAGGCATCCCAGATATTCTCAACAATGTTCATGCCTGGGGAGTTTGGTAGCCAGCGGAAATGTTTAAACTCAGAAGAGTGTTCCAGGAGCTACCCTGTAGAAATTCTCGGCGTGAGGTGTGCCGCATTGTTCTGCTGGTATTGCCCAAGTCCGTCGGAATGCACAGTGCGCATGAAGGGATGCTGGTGATAAGACAGGATGCTTGCGTACGTGTCACCTGTCAGAGTGGTATCTAGACGTTTCAGGAATCCAGTATCACTAACTGCGACCCACACTGCAAGCCTCTACCATCTTGAACAGTCCCCTGTTGACATGCAGGGTCCATGGATTCATGAGGTTGTTCCATTACTGTATACGTCCACTCGCACGATAAAATTTGAAACGACACTCGTCCGAGCAGACAACAAGTTTCCGGTCACCAACAGTCGCCCAGGTGAGGCGTAAAGCTTTGTGTCGTGCAGTCATCAAGGATACAAGAGTGGGCTTTCGGCTCCGAAAGCCTTTATCGCTAATGTTTCGTTGAGTGGTTCCGCATTGAAATCTGCAGCAATTTGCGGAAGAGTTGCGCTTCTGTCACGTTGAAGGATTCTCTTTAGTCGTCGTTGGTCCCGTTCTTGCAGGATCTTTTTCCGGCCGCACCGATGTTGCAGATTTGATGTTTTACCGAATTCCAGATGTTCAGAGAACACTCGTGAAATGATTGTACGGAAAAATCCCCACTTCATCGCTACCTCGGTTATGCTGCATCCCATCGCTCGTACGCCGACTATAACAACACGTTCAAACTCACTTAAATGTTGATAACCTGCCATTGTAGCAGGAGTAACGAATCTAACAACTGCGCCAGACACTTGTTGTCTTACATAGGCGTTGCAGACCGCGGCTCCGCGTTCTGACTGTTTACGTATCTCTGTATTTGTATAGGCATGCCTACACCAGTTTCTTTGGCGGTTCAGTGTAGTATTCAACTCATAGTATACGACTGGATTTTTTGATCAGGTGGTGTACACATATTTTTGTCAACTGACATTAGGGGATGGTCGCGTAATTTCGGGCAGCAGACTGCCGAAGACGAGAGATCCCTCTAAACCCTGGCGCTAGTTGCAGCACCTGCCACATCAGTGCAGTGTGTACTGTAGAGCAGTGTTCCGCAACCTTTTATTACTCCCGGTACATCCACGTGGCCCTGGAGTCAACGTGGCATACAAAAATGTCTGTACCCTGAAAATCGTGTGGATCTTAATACACTCATGGAAATTGAAATAAGAACACCGTGAATTCATTGTCCCAGGAAGGGGAAACTTTATTGACACATTCCTGGGGTCAGATACATCACATGATCACACTGACAGAACCACAGGCACATAGTCACAGGCAACAAAGCATGCACAATGTCGGCACTAGTACAGTGTATATCCACCTTTCGCAGCAATGCAGGCTGCTATTCTCCCATGGAGACGATCGTAGAGATGCTGGATGTAGTCCTGTGGAACGGCTTGCCATGCCATTTCCACCTGGCGCCTCAGTTGGACCAGCGTTCGTGCTGGACGTGCAGACCGCGTGAGACGACGCTTCATCCAGTCCCAAACATGCTCAATGGGGGACAGATCCGGAGATCTTGCTGGCCAGGGTAGTTGACTTATACCTTCTAGAGCACGTTGGGTGGCACGGGATACATGCGGACGTGCATTGTCCTGTTGGAACAGCAAGTTCCCTTGCCGGTCTAGGAATGGTAGAACGATGGGTTCGATGACAGTTTGGATGTACCGTGCACTATTGTGTCCCCTCGACGATCACCAGTGGTGTACGGCCAGTGTAGGAGATCGCTCCCCACACCATGATGCCGGGTGTTGGCCCTGTGTGCCTCGGTCGTATGCAGTCCTGATTGTGGCGCTCACCTGCACGGCGCCAAACACGCATACGACCATCATTGGCACCAAGGCAGAAGCGACTCTCATCGCTGAAGACGACACGTCTCCATTCGTCCCTCCATTCACGCCTGTCGCGACACCACTGGAGGCGGGCTGCACGATGTTGGGGCGTGAGCGGAAGACGGCCTAACGGTGTGCGGGACCGTAGCCCAGCTTCATGGAGACGGTTGCGAATGGTCCTCGCCGATACCCCAGGAGCAACAGTGTCCCTAATTTGCTGGGAAGTGGCGGTGCGGTCCCCTACGGCACTGCGTAGGATCCTACGGTCTTGGCGTGCATCCGTGCGTCGCTGCGGTCCGGTCCCAGGTCGACGGGCACGTGCACCTTCCGCCGACCACTGGCGACAACATCGATGTACTGTGGAGACCTCACGCCCCACGTGTTGAGCAATTCGGCGGTACGTCCACCCGGCCTCCCGCATGCCCACTATACGCCCTCGCTCAAAGTCCGTCAACTGCACATACGGTTCACGTCCACGCTGTCGCGGCATGCTACCAGTGTTAAAGACTGCGATGGAGCTCCGTATGCCACGGCAAACTGGCTGACACTGACGGCGGCGGTGCACAAATGCTGCGCAGCTAGCGCCATTCGACGGCCAACACCGCGGTTCCTGGTGTGTCCGCTGTGCCGTGCGTGTGATCATTGCTTGTACAGCCCTCTCGCAGTGTCCGGAGCAAGTATGGTGGGTCTGACACACCGGTGTCAATGTGTTCTTTTTTCCATTTCCAGGAGTGTATAATTACGAAAGTAATCAGTTGTTATTATTATTGTTATTAATATAAAAGAGGAATATACTCATGCCTTTCTCATCAACTTTCTCATTAAGTTTAATTCATTGAAGAAAATAGACATTTATAAAACGAATTTTAAAGTAAATAACTCTACTTTCAATGTGATACTTTACCTTGCTTAGCTGCACACAGACTGCTGATTTGTCGCGGAATCATTGACAAAGCGACCGTAATTTGAAAAAATGCTCAAATGTTTGTGAAATCTTATGGGACTGCTAAGGTCATCAGTCCCTAAGCTTACACAATACTTAACCTAAATTATCCTAAGGATAAACACACACACCCATGCCCGAGGGAGGACTCGAACCTCTGCCGGGACCAGCCGCACAGTCCATGACTGCAGCGCCTTAGCCGGCCGTAGTGGCCGAGCGGCTCTAGGCGCTACAGTCTGGAGCCGCGCGACGGCTACGGTCACAGGTTCGAATCCTGCCTCGGGCATGGATGTGTGTGATGTCCTTAGGTTAGTTAGGTTTAAGTAGTTCTAAGTTCTAGGGGACTGATGACCTCAGCAGTTAAGTCCCATAGTGCTCAGAGCCACCTTAATTGGTCAGCGATTGATTTGAATTTCTCTCTCCCTCTTTGATGGTTTAATTTGTCAACGTTGAGAAACCCACTTCAGACATATATGGAGTTGAAAATTTTAACAATGCGTTAACTGCCTTCTCACAGATAGCCGGGTTTTCACTGCGTATTGATAATCAAAATACGAGACAAGAAAAAGAAACCACGAACGAATTATCCAAATGGAAAGGAAATCGGTAGACGTATTGTACATCTACAGACAAACAAATGATTACAATTTCAGAAAAATTGGATGACTGATTGAAGGGAAAGAGTTTGACAAATTGAGCAAGTCACTAACACGTCTTCAGACACTTATCCGATCTGATACCTCATTTATTGTGTCTTAACCGGTGAGTCCTGCTTTAAACTGAGCTTTGATGATCACCGAAAATGTATCTGGAGGGGCTCCAGACGGTGGTGGGATATGAACTTGATTGTCACCCAAAATACAGCCTGACAAGCAGGAGTGAGGGGCCATTTCTTTTCATAGCAAGGCCCTTTTGGTTGTCATCTGCGGCTCTCTTAACAGTGCAGTGGTACGTCGATGATACTCTACTCCCCTTTTTGTTGCCTTCATAGCAAGCCACGTTGGACTTATATTTGCCGGCCGAATTGGCCATGCGGTTAAAGGCGCTGCAGTCTGGAACCGCAAGACCGCTACGGCGCAGGTTCGAATCCTGCCTCGGGCATGGATGTTTGTGATGTCCTTAGGTTAGTTAAGTTTAACTAGTTCTCAGTTCTAGGGGACTAATGACCTCAGCAGTTGAATCCCATAGTGCTCAGAGCCATTTGAACCATTTTTTTTTGGACTTATATTTCAGCAAGATAATGTTTTCGGTGCTTTCCAAACCCTACGTTGGCCGGCAAGGTCACCAGATCTCTCCACAAATATGAACGTTTGGTACATTATGGGGAGGGCCATCGAACCAGCTCTGGATTTTAACGTTCTAACGCACCAATTTGACAGAATTTTGCACAATATCCTTCAAGAGGACATCTAACAACTTTGTCAATGAATGCTTAACCAAATAACTGCTTGCACAAGGACCAGAGGTGGACTAACGTATTACTAACTTACTCAATTTGTGACATTCTTCCTCTTAAATAAATAGTCCAATTGTTCTGAAACCGTAAACATGTGTTTCTCTGCAGAGGTATGTCACATCTACCAATTTCCTTCCCATTCGAATAATTTCTTCGCGGTAAGTCGTTTTCTGTCTTACAGTATATTTCTGAATGTTCTTTCTTTGTGAATACATATATGCCGTGTACAACTATGTGTTGCTGTAAAGGCTGGCTGGCTATTCACACAAGCAAATAAATAATTTACGAAAGACACAAAGCCCACAAAGCACCAGATCTTGTTGTACAGCTGACGCTAATGGTATCATGAGAGATGTACACAACTACTATTTAAGACTATATACTAACATACGAATAGCAGCAGAATATGAAACGCAACTATTGAGTGTCGGCAGGCTACAGAAGAGTTTTAGACAACATAGAAAGAAGGATCCTTCATTGTATGATTATATGATAGCGGAACATACACTGGTAGCAGTTACTTCTGTAAAATATCTGGGAGTATGCGTGCGGAACGATTTGAAGTGGAATGATCATATAAAATTAATTGTTGGTAAGGCGGGTACCAGGTTGAGATTCATTGGGAGAGTGCTTAGAAAATGTAGTCCATCAACAAAGGAGGTGGCTTACAAAACACTCGTTCGACCTATACTTGAGTATTGCTCATCAGTGTGGGATCCGTACCAGATCGGTCTGACGGAGGAGATAGAGAAGATCCAAAGAAGAGTGGCGCGTTTCGTCACAGGGTTATTTGGTAACCGTGATAGCGTTACGGAGATGTTTAATAAACTCAAGTGGCAGACTCTGCAAGAGAGGCGCTCTGCATCGCGGTGTAGCTTGCTCGCCAGGTTTCGAGAGAGTGCGTTTCTGGATGAGGTATCGAATATATTGCTTCCCCCCTACTTATACCTCCCGAGGAGATCACGAATGTAAAATTAGAGAGATTAGAGCGCGCACGGAGGCTTTCAGACAGTCGTTCTTCCCGCGAACCATACGCGACTGGAACAGGAAAGGGAGGTAATGACAGTGGCACATAAAGTGCCCTCCGCCACACACCGTTGGGTGGCTTGCGGAGTATCAATGTAGATGTAGATGTAGATGTAGAAGCAGCTGCTGATACATGTTGCTGGACACAGGACCTCGTGAATTGGACAGTCTGAAATCTGCCTCCGAGACGTGCCACCGACTGACCTTTGGTGGTCGGTTCTTCGGCGTCGTCGTCGAAGGCGGCCCAGGAGCTGGGGCTGTCGCTGGCGAGGACGATGTCGACGTCTGGAGAGATGGGGAAGGCGCGCGGCTTGCGGCCCTGAGTTTGTGACTGGGGGAGCGCGGGCGGCTGGTCTGTGAGCCCGGCGACCTCGCTGTCGAACGAGTCGTGCGCGGTCTGCTCGCCGAGCACCGCCGCAGCGACACTGGTGTCGAACGGGTCGCGCTCGAGGCCGAGGCCGAGGTCGAGGTCTAGCTGCTGGTCCTGGTCGGCGCCGTCCGCCGGCGGCTGGTAGGACGCCTTCCGCGAGACCGACTCTTTGGCGAGGGCCGCGAACTCGTCGTCGAGGTCCTCCTCCTCCTCGTCCTGGCCGTCGGGGAAATCTACAACCTGCCAAACGACAGCATAACTTACCCAGGTATCATCTACAAACACACTAGACATACAAGTGAATCGTCAACTGTTGAAAGTAAATAAGTCAAAATTTTCAACTTTCGTTTTTTTCTGAATATTATATTTAATTCTAGGCCTTTAGGCAATCTACACTTATATCTACAACAACGTACCTACTCCGCGAGGCACCGCACGGTGTGTGGCGGAGGGTACCCTGTACCACTAGTATTTATTTCATTTCCTTTTCCATCCAGAAAGAGAGCGAGTAACAAACGACAGTCTACATCTGTATACGGTATATACTCCACTAGCCACCAAGCGGTGTGTGGTGGAGGGCACAATTCGCGCCAAAGTCATATCCCCCCCCCCCCTACCTCTGTTCCACTCACGGATCGCGCGAGAGAAAAAGACTGTTTGAACGCGTCAGTACGAGCTCTAATTTCCCTTATCTTTGAATGGTGATCATTGCGCGATTTGAGAGTTGGTGGTAATAATATATGCTCTACTCCCTCGGTGAAGATCGGATTTCGGAATTTAGTGACCACCCCCTTCTGTTTAGCGCGCCGTCTATCTGCAAGAGTGTCCCACTTCAAACTTTCTATGAGATTTGTAACGTTCTCGCGATGGCTATTTGTACGTCACGAATCTTCCCGCTCTTCTTTGAACTTTCTCAATCTCCTGAATCAGACCCATCTGGTAAGGGTCCCACACAGACGAACAATACTCCGAGACTGACGAACTAACGTATTGTAAGCTATTTCCTTAGTTGAAGGACTGCATCGCTTCACCATTCTACCAATAAACCTAAATCTAGAGTTCACCTTACCCGTTACTTGTGTAATCTGATCATTCCATTTGAGATAATTTCGAATAATCACTCCCAGATACTTGACGGACGTTACCGCTTTCAAAGACTGGGCATTTATTTTGTACTCGTACATTAAAGGCGATTTTCGCATCATCCGCAAACAGCTTAAGGCCGCTGTCAATACCACCAACCAGATCGTTTATGTAAATCGTAAAAAGCAGGGGAACTATTACGCTGCCCTGGGGCACACCTGAAGTTACGCGTGTTTCTGCTGAAGTCACCCCGTTCGGGACGACATACTGCTTCCTGTCTGTCTACATGCCTTCATATCAGCCCTGATTTCTTGTACCTTATCTTCGTGGTCTTTACGCGAAATGTATGTTGACGGCAGTGGAACCGTTCTGCAGTCAGCTTCAAATGCCGGTTCTCTAAAGTTTCCCAATAGTATTCCTCGCAAAGAGTGGTACATTCCCTCACGGGATTTCCCTTTGATTTCCCGAAGCGTCTCCGTAATACTTGAGTATTGCTCGAACCCACCGGTAGCATGTCTAGCATCCCTCTTCCGAATTGCTTCAATGTCTTCCCTTAATCCGACCTGATGTGGATCACAACACTCGAGCAGTGCTCAAGGATAGATCACCCTAGCGTGCTATATGAAGTCTTCTTTAAAGATGAACTACACTTTCCCAAAATTTATCCAATAAACTGAAGTCGACCATTCACCTTCCATACTAAGACCTGTACATGGTCGTTCCATTTCATTCCGCTTTGCAACGCTACGCCCGTATACGAGGCGATCAAAAAGTCTCTCCGCAGTGCCGTATGGTTGTTAGCCGCGCGTGCCGTACGATTGTTTGCCTGCCTGTGTTACTTCCCTTCAAGTGGACTCTCCCAACATTCCACTGTTTCGTTTATCTTAGCCAGCGTCAATAGTATCGCTGGTCTGTGTCGTTACGTGTTGACGTGGACGTTTAAGTTTAGTTATTTTGTTCGTTTGTTTCGTTTTTGTCACTGTTACAATGCTAACCATTGAAGAACGTGTGTTTTAGTCGAACAAGTGTCCAGAGCTTGCGGTAAATACACAGTTTCAGTTCGTCAAACATTTAATTCAGTTTTTCCGGAGTCAACACTGACACATCGCGATACTGTGCGAGATTTGATTAACAAATTTCGAAGTACGGGTTCAGTGACAGATGCACCGAGAAGTGATCGTCCTAGCGTTTTGTCTGACGATAAACTAGTCGATATTTCCGATAAAATGTCCATGAGTCCGAATAAGTCAGTAAGAGAACTCGCCCAGTAAATCGATGTTGGTGTCGGAACGGCCCACACAGCTGTAAGGAAAAAATTAGAACTTTTCCCGTATAAAGTGACACTCGTGCTGAAAAATACTGATCATGGCAAGAGACTGCATTATTGTCAATGATTCAAAAATTTCGTTCAACAAAATGGCAGGGATATTCTTAATGAAACGTTTCTCACTGATGAGGCGTGGTTTCATTTATCCGGGTATACGAACTCGAAAAATTCTCGTATGTGGAGTACTGCAAATCCACTGTGTTTTCATGAGGAACCACTTTATTCTGAGAAAATAGGAGTTTGGATTGCAATTTCTAGACGTCGGATTGTGGGTCCCATATTTTTCAACGAAACTATAAACACACAACGATACTGCAGTGATATTCTGTACCCATTCATAGGAGAACTTGTGTTAAGTGAAATACTGAACGGTTATTTTCAACAGGATGGTGCAACCGCACATACAGCTCGCGTTTCACTGTCGCTGCTTGCTGATGTTTTTGGTGATCGCAAAATTTCACAGGGACTTTGGCCTCCACGATCGCCTGACCTAACACCACCTGACTTTTTCTTCTGGGGTGCAGCGAAAGTAACTGTCTATAAAAACCGTCCAAAACCCATCGATGAATTGAAAACTGGAATATCCACTTTTCCTGCTTCTGTTACAGAAGAAATGTTACAGCTTGTGTTTGGAAACATGATTAGACGAATTGAATTGTGTATTCAACAACAGGGGGGGCCTTCCAACATTTAATTCAAATGGCTCCAAGCGCTATGGGACTTAAAATCTGAGGTCAGAAGTCCCCTAGACTTAGAACTTCTTAAACCTAACTAACCTAAGGACATCACACACATCCATGCCCGAGGCAGGCTTCGAACCTGCGACCGTAGCAGCAGCGCGATGCCGGACTGAAGCGCCTAGATCCGCTCGGCCACAGCGGCCAGCCTGCCATTTAATGTGAAATTTGTAAGTAAAAATGAATATTCAATAAATTAATAACTCGTATTTCACTGAGTTTCATTTCGGTATATTCACTGCGGCATATGGCACGCGCGGCTTACAACCACACGGCACTGCGGAGAGACTTTTTGAACACCCCGTATTTAAAAGACGTGACTGTGTCAAGTAGGACACTACCACTACTAGATCTACATCTACGTGATTACTCTGCTATTCACAATAAAGTGCCTGGCAGCGGGTTCAATGAACCACCTTGAAGCTGTCTCTCTACCGTTCCTCTCTCGAACGGCGCGCGGGAGAAACGAGCACTTAAATTTTTTTTGCGAGCCTTGATTTCTCTTATTTTATCGTGATGATCATTTCTCCTTATGTAGGTGGGTGCCAATAGAATGTTTTCGCAACCGGAGGAGAAAACTGGTGATTGAAATTTCATGAGAAGATCCTGTCGCAACGAAAAACACCTTTGTTTTAATGATTACCGCTCCAATTCGCATATCATGTCTGTGGCATTATCTCCCCTATTTCGCAATAATTCAGAACGAGCGGTCCTTCTTTGAACTTTACTAATGCTGCCTCCGAACATTACGGGTTTGCTTTTCCTATTCATCCCCATTAATGTTTTGTACTTTTAGAGCTAGCCGCTGTTCATCGTACCAACTAGCAATCCTCCCACAGCCACTCGACTTCAAAACTTTCCCGTGCACCACAGCATCATCAACAGACAACTGCAGATTATTTCCCATCCTATCTGCCAAATCTTTTTTGTGTATAGATAACAACGGCGGCCCTATCACACTTCTCTGTGGCACTCCTGACTACACCCTTGTCTCTGATGAGGACTACATACTGGTTTCTGTTACTTAAAAAGTCTTCGAGGCATCCACATATTTGGGAACCTATTCTATATGTTTGTACCTTCGTGTCAAATGCTTTTCGGAAATCTACCGGAGAAATATGAAACCTGCATGTTGCCCTTCATCCACAGTTCGCAGGATATCATGTGAGAAAAGAGGAAGCTGAGTTTCGGACGAGCAATGCTTTTTAAAAGTATGTTGTTCGTGGAAATAAGTTGTGTGGTCTTGAGGATATTTATTATATTCGAACTGAGAATGTGTTTAAGAATTCTGCAGCAAACCGATGTTAAGGATATTGGTCATTTATTTTGTGGTTCCATTGTTTTATCCTTCTGATAAACAGGAAATAGAAATCGTTTGGTGATGAAATGAAACATGTCATGGCCCTACAAATGATAGAAACGAAGATGGTGTTTACGCTTTTCGTAGTTGAAACCAAATACGTTACTGACTTATTACGCGTGATGAAACTGTTTGACTGCAATATGAGTATATCGTTGATAAACTTGCTCTTTTCCTTTCTTGTGGCGCTGACAATCCTTGTCAGTGTTCATTGTCTTTCAGGTGAGCAATAGTTGAAATATTACTGTAGAAGAATAATAGTACTGACTATAGCAGAAATAAAGTAAATAATGCTGCTACAAGAGGACTGCCTTATCGAAATTGCAAAGATAATTATGTTCCAGGGAAAGCAGTTGGAGAATCATGCAAGTAAATATTAATCTTACTTGGAACAACAGCATGAAAATGCCAGAGATGTAAGTAGAAGTAATATTTATTTTTATCTACAATACAATTCTTTTATTATTAATTTCCTTTCAGATGGAGATTGAAAAGTGATGCTTCTGTTGAGGTAAATCGACGTAATGACGTTTTGGAAAAATTTCTTCATCTTCCTACCAAATTTGCCCAGCATTTAACATCTGAAGCAACTTATTGAAGCAGAGGAAGTATATCAGAGGCGATCTCTGGGAAATCCGATCCAGAATTTTGTGAAAAGTGCATCATTGTGTTGCAGCGTTTCTTTATCATATAACACGTGGAAGTGAAAGCAAATAGGTTTGCCAGGAAGCTTTCTTGGATGTACATGCAGTGACAAACTCGTGTCTGTAAATTACTATTTAAGGATACGTCACCTGTTGATAAACGTGGGAAAAATCCGAACACCAAAAACATACCAGAACAGAGCTTTGCACTGATTCATACCTTTCCTGACAAGAACCTCACATTATTCACAAAAGGTAGTAATCAAACAGCTTTTAGTGAATTTTCGTGCTTATGGACTATCGTCTCAGTTATGTGACTTGATTCGTGATTTCCTGTCAAAGAGGTCACAGTTCGCATTAAAAGACAGAAAGTCATCGAGTGAAACAGAAGTGATTTCTGGCGTTCCCCAAGGTAATGTTATAGGCTCTCTGCTGTTCCTTATCTATATAAATGATTTAGGAGACAATCTGAGTAGCCGGCTCAGATTGTTTGCAGATGATGCTGTTGTTTATCGTACAGTAAACTCATCAGAAGATCAAAACAAATTGCAAAAGATTTAGAAAAGATACCTGCATGGTGCGAAAATTGACAACTAACTCTAAATAATGAAAAGTGTGACGTCATCAACATGAGTGCTAAAAGAAATCCGTTAAACTTCGATTACACGATAGATCAGTCTAATCTAAAGACCGTAAATTCATCTAAATACCTAGGAATTACAATTCCGAACAATATAAATGAAAGAAGATATAGGAAATGCTGTGGGAAAGGCTAACCAAAGACTGCGTTTTATTGGCAGAACACTTAGAAAGTGTAACAGATCTACTAAAGAGACAGGCTGCATTACGCTTGTCTGTCCTATTTTGGAGTACTGCTGCGCGGTCTGGGATCCTTACCAGATAGGATTAACAGGGTATATCGAGAAAGTCCAAAGAAGAACAGCACGTTTTGAACTATTGCGAAATGGGCGAGAGAGTGTCACGGACATTATACAGGATTTGGGACGGACACCATTAAAACAAAGACCTTTCTACTTGCGGCGGAATCTTCTTACCAAATATCAATCACCAACTTTCTCCTCTGAATACGAAACTCTTTTGTTGACGCCGACCTAATATAGGGAAAGACGATCATCGTAATAAAATAATGGAAATCAGAGCTCTCACAGAAAGATTTACGTGTTTGTTTTATCCGTGCGCTGTTCGAGAGTGGAATAATAGAGAATTATTGTGAAGATGGTTCGTTGAACCCTCTGCCACGCACTTCAGTGTGATTTGCAGAGTATCCGTATAGCTTTAGATGTAGATAACATTCCCATAATCGGCTGGCGTGACCACAGTGCCGGCCTGAACCCAAGGTAACACCTCTGCAACGAGTCAGAACATGACACTGCTCTAGTCCAACATCACTACCTTCTTGGGATTCGGCTTTTGAGGAAGAATGGGTTGCTGCTCCTCTTCAGGAATTCAGACACTTCATTGAAAGTGTTCCAGGCCATCGTAAAGTTTGGATGCACTCAATATTTAATGTCCAGTAACAGATGATATGTTGTGTAACTACAAGGGACCCAAGAGCTAGAGAGCACTGTGTGGTGGTATGGCGATTTGAACTCAAGTAGGTGGGTAGTAATGTAAGACTTACCTGTACTTTGACGCTGGGCTCAGAAAGAGCGGCTGATGTGGTAAGGACCCCAGTGGAGTCGGGCGCTGAGATGAGGTCAAACTCGGCGACCAGGTCGCGCAGGTCACCTCCGGGTTGGTGGTCGTCTGCTGCTGCCTTGTCGTGGTCGTAGTCTGGCGCGGTGGTCGGTAGGGGACTGGGGGAGGCGGACGCCCCGAGGGCGTCGATCAGCAGGGGGTGTGGCGACGGTGACGGCTGCGTCTGTGGCGCGGGGGCTGTGGGGGGCGCGGGGACGTCGTCTAGGTCGTCGAGCAGCGACTTGGGGGCGGGCTAGAGGGCAGAGAACAAGGGCCACTTGCAGGGGCCAGAGTTGCCAAATCGAACTGGCAGAAAACTGGGAGCTGATGCACTTAGAAGTTAGGATATAAAAACAAGGCATAACATTTCAATCATTAGATAAGCATTTCCTTATAACATTTACTACCTGACAAAAAAGTGAAGCCCCTAGCAGACATGATCAGACTTCAGTGTAACTTCGTACATGGGCACACCATTGGTGCGTGTGTAAATGTTTGGAGTTGCAGTTCTCTGTGACAGGTAGGACAGCCACCAGGGTGCATTATTGCTGTTCATGTTCCGCGTTGTTACCAGAACTGGTACAGGGTCAGTGTCAGATGTTGAGCGATCACTGTGAAGGACATGGAGAAGCTGTGTACTTGTTTGAGACAGCATTATCAGCACCTGAGAGAGTTTGAAAGAGGCCTCAGTGTACGTTCACACCTGGCCCGCTAGACGAATCGTGCAATAGTTTTGTGGGGCATTTGGATGTGGCAGTGGCCCAGAGTTGGATTGTGTGGGAATGTGGGGGCAGGCATACTTCCCATCGACCACCTCTGATCAATGCAAGGGACGAACACCGTATTGTGCACCAAGGATATTGTAACTCCTTCACACATGTGCCTGGTATCTGAGAACCAGTAATGGATTCCCTGCCACATTTCGTGTCATTCCGCACTACTGCTCGGAGATTAGCAGCATCTGGTCTAGGAAACTACCGTCCCATTTGTAGGCTGCCATTAACACCGCTACATAAATAGCTACGTTTGGAGTGGTGCTCTGACAAGGAACCATTGACTGGTGACGAATGGCGTCGTATTGTATTCATCGAAGATCGGTGCTTCTGCACTGCCTCAGATGACTATGGTCGAGTATGGCAGCAATCTGGGAAGAGTTCCCAGTCTTTCAGTGTATTGGAGGCACAACCAAGTTACTCGTGACGTCATGCTGGGAGGGTTGGGGGTTGTTTGGGGGAGGAGACCAGACAGCGAAGTCATGGGTCTCATCGAATTAGATGAGGAAGGAAGTCGGCTGTGCCCTTTCAAAGGAACCATCCTGGCATTTGCCTGGAGTGATTTAGGGAAATCACGGAAAACCTACATCAGAATGGCCGGACGCGGGACTGAACCGTCGTCCTTCATGTTGGGAGGATCAATTGCGTATGGCTTCAGGTCTTGACTGGTAGTGATTGACGGTGTTCTGACGACACAACGACGCATCTCGGATATTCTGCGTCCTCAAATTTTATGTGCTATGGGACCGTATTGAGGAGTCAGTTTTCAGCAGTAACATGCTCCACAACATATGGCATGTGTCTCTATGAACTTGGTGCACGTGTTGAGGTACTATTGTGGTCAGCAAGATCTCCAGATCTGCCCCAATAGCACATGTTTGGGACCAGCTCGGATATCTATTACATCCCAGTGTCAGTATTCAGGATACCAAGCACTGGTTACAACAATTGTGGACCAACATGACTCAGGAGAGGCTATAACGTCTTTATGACACGTTACCCAATCGAATGAGTGCTTGCATCTAGGCCAGAGTGTATGCAGTACCTGTTGCAAAAGCTTTTATTGTCTTGTCGTCTGTACTGTCGAATACCTGAGTTTCACTTTCAAATGTTCAAATGTGTATGAAATCTTATGGGACTTTACTGCTAAGATCATCAGTCCCTAAGCTTACACACTACTTAACCTAAATTATCCAAAGAACAAACACACACACCGATGCCCGGGATCAGCCGCACAGTCCATGACTGCAGTGCTTTAAACGGCACGGCTAAGTTTCACTTTCATACAAGACTACACTCCAAGCAAACATTTTCAGAAAAAAACTTCCCTACACACAAAGGTATAGTCGATGTTAACGTACATCTTTTTTCAGAAAACAATTTTTTAATATTGCCAGTGTACATTTTGTATGTTGTTCACTTCTGCTCACAGCAGTTATTTTGTTCCCGAAATTTCTAAAATCTTCTTTTATCTCTAGCACCTCATTTCCTAATCTAATTTCTTCAGAATGATCCTATTTAATTCGACCTCAGTCCATTACAGGTTTCATTGTGGTCGTCACACCTTATAATCTTTATACATGTGTGGTGTCTTCTTTCGAACATGTCCGTAAGAACAGACAAATGTATATCTTTGAGTGGTGATGACACGACTGATGCATAAATTTATATGAAATAGGGAATCGCAACAGAAAGGGCAGGAATGGGTAGCAATTCGTGACTTCCAGTTGCACAAGGGATGGTGGTAATGCAGACTTCCAGGTAAAATCTAAAGCAGTCATTACTGTTGTCAACGTGAAGTACTGTGAGTTAATGGAACACATTTGTTTCCAAACGAAACATGCCGCATAAGAGGGCTATTCAAAAAATTCCGGAATTTTGTCCACAAAATTTTTCTACCCTTACCTATTACTTATAGTGCGTGGTCTCCTTCGAAATACTCTCCTCCACGAATGATAAACCGCTCGCATTGCCATTCCAACTTCCGGGAGCAGTCTTGGTACGCCTCTTACTGCATCGCGCGAAGCGCCGTCTGCGAAATTTCTTTTATCTCGTCTATCGTTGCAAATATTCGTCCTTTGAATGGGGTTTTCAACTAGGGAAATAAAAAAAAATCCGCAGAGGCCAGGTCTGAGGAGTATGGAGGATGATGTAGTACAGTGATTTCGTTTTTTGTGCAATAGTCACGTAACCAGAGGGATGAATGTGCGATTGATTTATCGTGATGCAAGAGCCATGAATTGTCTCGCCACATTTCGGGCCATTTCCTTCTCACATTTTCTCGCAGGCGTCGCAACACTCCCCGATAGCACCATCGATTAACAGTTTGTCCCTGTGGCACGAATACATTATCAACTAATCCTTCAAAGTCGAAGAAAACTATCAGCATAGTTTTGAATTTGACTTGACCTGATGAGCTTTTCTCGGTTTTGGAGAACCTTTCCCGATACATTGTGAAGACTGGACCTTGGTCTCAACATCATAGCCGTTGATCCACGTCTCATCACGAGCTATGATGCTCCTAAGGAAGATTTCGTTCTCATTTGCGCGACCCAAAAGGTCTTCACAGATTGTGGGGCGAAGGTCTCTCTGTTATTGACTCATGAGCCGTGAGACGAACTTGGTGGCTACACGATACATTCGAAGTTGCTGTGTCAGGATTTCATTACATGATCTAACTGGTATGTTGCATTCTTCTACAGTCTCTCGGACAGTCAGTCTTCGATTGGTACGCACAGTTTCGTTGACGTTCCTGACTTGAGCGTGGTCGGTAGACGTCGAAGGGCGTCCTGAACGAAGGCCATCTTTAACATCCGTCTGGCCATTTTTGAACCGTGTGAACCATTCGCAACACCGAGTGCGGCTTAAGCAGTCATCACCGTAGGCTTCTTGCACCATTTGATGCGTTTCTGTAAAGATTTTCTTGGGTTTCACGGAAAATATAATGCAGACGCGTTGCCCCTCTAACTCTGCCATCTCGAAATTCGCAAACTGTTCTATTCAGCGTTCTACCCAATACAGCACTGAACAACGCCTAACAGAAATACAACAATTAAACTTCCGGCAGTTACCGATTAAACACAGGCGTGGGCAGGGATGCCAACCGCATTTCGCTCCAGCACACCACTGGCACGAAATTACGAATGTTCCAGAATTTTTTGAACGGACGTCGTACACAGTCGACATTTTCACTGTTGTGCAGATATTTCTTCAGTGCAGTACAGATGCAGAGATAAATGGGGGTGAGAAATCAAGGTGTAATTACTCTGAGGCGTTGGCGTACACACACACACACACACACACACACACACACACACACACACACAGAAATGAGTTACCTCGACTGGGGCGCCCTCTGAGGCGGCGGCGGGGGCGTTTCCGTTCTCGTCGAAGCTGGCGAGCAGGAGGTCGACGTCTGCGGCGCGCGGCTGGCGCTTGGGGGAGGGCGAGGGGCGCTTTAGGGCGCTGCTGGCTGGCGGAGCTCTGCCCGCGAGGACCTTCACCACCGCCGAGTCGAGCACGACCGCCGGCCTCCTGACAACACCGCAGCCAGCGTCGCTATGCTGCTACACAGCTGTCCAGTGCACGGCCAACAAAACTCCTCCAGGCCGGGTAATCCGTTTATTCTACACTCATGCTCATAAATTAATGATAATGCTGATATATGGTGAAACAACGCTCTGGTGGGCGGTTTGCGGCTTTAAATCACCTCGGGGTATGACCATGCGGAGCATTTGACCTGCGGTCGCGCATGGCGGAGCTGACAGCAGTCCACATACGCAGAGGTGTGTTGATGCATGTTACAGTACGGTGCAGCGAGTAAGTGTGCAGACGATTTCAGACGTGCTAATGGTGATTGTGTGTTGAAAATGGCTCAAAGAACAGATAGTGAAGACGTTATGAGTGATAGAATACTAGGGCTGGTCAAAAACAGCAGGTCGTAGCACAGGCCCTCCGTGTGCCACAAAGTGTGATCTCAAGATTATGGCAACGATTCCAGCAGACAGGAAACGTGTCCAGGCGCTACAGTACGGGACGTCCACAGTGCACAACACCACAAGGAGACCGATATCTCACCATCAGTGCCCGCTGACGGCCACGGAATATTGCAGGTAGCCTTGCTCGGGACCTTACCGCAGCCACTGGAATAGTTGTCTCCAGACACACAGTCTACGGACGACTGAACAGACATGGTTTATTCTCCCGGAGACCTGCAGGGTGCATTCCACAGACCTCTGGTCACAGAAGAGCCCATAAAGCCTGGTGTCAAGAACACAGTACATGGTCATTGGAACAGTGGTCCCAGGTTATGTTCACGGACGAATCCAGGTATAGTCTGAACAGTGATTCTCGCCAGGTTTTCATCTGGCGTGAACCAGGAACCAGATACCAACCCCTTAATGTCCTTGAAAGGGACGTGTATGGAGGTCGCGGTTTGATGGTGTGGGGTGGGGTTATGATTGGTGCCCGTACACCCCTGCACGTCTTTGACAGAGGAACTGTAACAGGTCAGGTGCACCGGGACGTCATTTTGCACCAGTATGTCCGACTTTTCAGGGGTGCAGTGGGTCCCACCCTCCTCCTGATGGATGATAATGCATGGCCCCACCGAGCTGCCATCATGGAGGAGTACCTTGAAACAGTAGATAACTGGCGAATGGAGTAGCCTGCCTTTTCTCCAGACCTAAATCCCATCGAGCATGTCTGGGAAGCTCTCGGTCGCCGTATCGCTGCACGTCTTCAAACCCCTACGACATTTCAGGAGCTCCGACAAGCACTGGTGCTAGAATGACAGGCTATGCCCCGGCAGCTGCTCGACCACCAGATCCAGAGTATGCCAACCCGTTGTGCGGCCTGTGTACGTGTGCGTGGTGATCATATCCCATATTGATGTAGGGGTACATGCGCAGGAAACAGTGGTGTTTTGTAGCACATGTGTTTCGGGACAGTTTTCTCAACTTATCACCAATACCGTGGACTTATAGATCTATGTTGCGTGTGTTCCCTATGTGCCTGTGCTATTAGCGTCAGTTTTGTGTAGTGCCACGTTGTGTGGCACCACATTCTGCAATTATCCTTAATTTATGAGCATGAGTGTAAGTTATGATAAATGAGCAGGAACCAGTCTAGCAATAAAACACAAAATCGGAACTTGCTACTCTGATTACGGAGATGTAGCACAAGGCGTTCGCCAAGTTTCAGTACTTAGACTAATCGCGTTCATTCAATACATAAACGACTAATCGTTGTAAAGAGTGTCCCATGAAGAACGTCGATTATTAAATGCCTGCTGCTTCTGTCCTAGTACATTGACAGCAGTGAATGTTGCACGATTTTCATCTGTTTTATTTGTGCTTAAAACGGGAAGCCACGATGTTGGAACCACGGATTTATTTCGAACTTTGTACACCTTTAATAGGCCCTTGGAATGAGATAATGTGCAAGTGGTGTAAGGCGGCAGAATAAATGAAGGTCAGATTCGCACCTTACGTGGGAGCTTTATACACTGCAATGGGAAGGTGAATATGGCACCTAACTTAATTCGGCGGTAATGAGCAAATTTGCGTAGCATTATTTAATGCAAAAAGAGATGACATTCAATCGACGGTAATTAACACACTGTTCCTGTAATGTCTATTTCAGCAGAAGGTGAAACAAGCAGCGAGAGGTGTTTTAGTTTGGAATTCAGAGGGACGATGAAGAGGCGAGTCCGCGCTACAGGGGGTACCACGGAAACCACTTAAAGGGGAGTCCCAGGCGCAAGGTCAACGACCGACCAGGTGAACCAGACGGGGAGAGCGAGTATAACAGCCCGTCTGAGGGAGGACAGGACAGAAAGCTTTCAGAAGACTGCGTTTCGGAATTCCAAATGGATACAACACGACACCAGTGATGCATTTTCGATCACATGTCCAGCGAGTGGTACACACGTGAGAGAGTCAACTTATGCATTTAGGCGTCTGGAATGGGCACAAAACGTCCAATTGGCGGAAACGTGCTAGGAAGGAGAAAAGAGCCGAAGTTTGACGCAGTGTAATGGTAGGGACCTTGCAATTGGTAGAGAGAGTTTCCACAAAATGAGAGGAACACTCCTATTGGTAGAAAAAAGCCGTGACGTGAAGATGGAAAGAACCCAGTTGGGGAGACAATTCGGCTGTGAGGTAGACAAGACGGAAATTATAGGGAACTCTTCTCTGAACTGGCGTCAAGTGCAGAACGGAGCGCATAACGCTCTGTATGACGCAGAGGAGTACTTTTGTGTGAACACTGCGTTCACAGCAGCTGATATCCAGCTATAAATTAGTTGTTGCATCGTTGTGGAGAAACGAACCAGCCAATTAGTTAATTGTTCTTGCGAGAAGTGAGAGGGAATTATAATATGCACGCTGCTCCAACCGTGCGCGAGTATATCGCCACATTCTAAGACTAGGGATGAGGATATGTTCTCTCGCATAACGAGAAACATATGGAAAGTTTCTGCTGGAAAATTCAGCAAAGGTTTAATTAGTTTTACAGGAATTTCAGCGGAAGAGAGCGGCCTAGCAGACGACAGCCCATCGCAGCTTAAGGTAAATACCGCGCGGAGAGGCGAAAATTTGTTGGTTCACCAACTTGTGTCCACTGTAAACTCGAGCGATCTTGGGTAATCTTCTGCTCAATTTGTCACATAACTAACCATCCACCATAGAGTTGACTGTCATCCTAAAAATAGGACCGAACTTTGAAACGGAATCGGACAATTTTCGTAGTACTGCCCAACATCAAAACGCAAGTGTAGGAACAATTTTGCAAAGAAACTACCAGTTAATCTTTAATATTGTCGTGTTTAGGATAATTTAACTTTCTGAGAGTTAATATTTAATATTCTTATGTTTAGGCTTATTTCACTTTTCGATGCTGACGAGATGCATTATCCTGAAAACTGTTTTTTGTTGTCACACTGAAAACTGTGTAAAAACGCGTATTTTTGTGCTAATATTGCGACATTGAACATGTCATTTCAAGTTATACAGTTGTCTTCAATCCTAGAATAAGTAAACCACAAATATTGAACCTTACAGAAGTAACATGCATTACTCTGGCTATCCTGAGAAGGTCCAAGAGAAGTCTTACACGCCTACTATGTAGCTGATGTATCTGTGAGTAAGTGCCAGACGTTAGAGTTCATGGTGGCCACGTGGTTAGCGTTTGGACTTCGTAAAACGAAGGTGTATGAGGCAGCGGTTCGACTCCCGCTCAAACCTTCAGTTTTGTAGTACAAGCGTAAATTCTTTGAAGTTCGAAATATGTGCACCTACACTATACGTTCTTGCTTCATTAGCAACTTCTCACCATTCCGCATGTTAAGTGTTAAGCGCTAAA
Organism: Schistocerca piceifrons; assembly: GCF_021461385.2. Taxonomy (NCBI): domain Eukaryota; kingdom Metazoa; phylum Arthropoda; class Insecta; order Orthoptera; family Acrididae; genus Schistocerca; species Schistocerca piceifrons. The sequence continues at coordinate 127,855,046 of NC_060146.1, forward strand.
TGGGGCCTGCCTCTTCTGTAGCTCGAAGCGTCAAGGTGCAAAGTAGTTCCAGGTATTTTACCATATTGCATGTATAAGGCATACATTTTCAGGGAAACTCTGTCCGTGTCTTCGTTTACTTGTCGATAGTTATAAATATGTTTGCTCTGCTAAATTAATTTAATTAGTAAGTAGTCAAACAACACGAAATTCACTAAAACTTCATACAAATACTTGTCTTTTTTTAGTTATATTACATCTCAAATGACGTATAGTTTAAATAATATGACCAGTGACGAAAAAAAAATTTAAGTTTGAGTGGGAGTTGAACCGTCGGCTCATACACGTTCGTCTTACGAAGCTCGAATGCTAATCAGGTAGGTAATACACGTAAGCCTACTATTGCAGTGTATGGTAGCTGCAGTTATGTATGAAATACGATGTTCCTCAAATGCCCTCCGCGTCTTTGCTGGCAGACTCTCATTCTCTCGATGCAATTTTACTTTCCGGCATATTTGCACCTCTAGTTCTGAAAATAGACTCTGAATCTCGGCGTTTAGTTCTGGAACTGATCGTGGGTTGATGACGCACACTCGAGATTTCGAATACACAGAAAGAACTGTCATGTCTTAAAACTCGTGTCGTGGGTGGTCAGTTCACGTTAACATTCTGTAAAACTACACGGCCAGCGAATTTCTCTCATAACAAGCCCAGTGTTGCAATCGATGTGTGATAAATTACACAATCTTGTTGAAACCAAACCTCTTCAGAATTCACACGATCCAGTTCAGACCACATAAATTCTCTTAACACACTGCGGTAGTGTTTCCCGTCCACCGTTAATGCGTTTCCAGCGCTATCTTCGAAGAAGTACGGCCCAGTTACGCATCAGACCAAATACCACAACACACAGGCATCCTAGGTATTAAAGTGCGCGTCATTTATGACGGCGACCGAGTTTAGGTTCGTTCTGCGCATCTGAAATCACAAAACACAGTCAGCCAATGAACAGAGAACGACGTTGCCAGAGCTCGACTGCAGTGCAGAGCACAGACGAGTGTCATCAGTTTTAGAAACGTTCAGTCATAAATAAAGTAATTGAGGAAAAGCAATGTTTTGACAGCAGACTTCCTATAAAAGAAATTTTGGAAAAAGCATTCTTTATACCAACTGCTTCATATGTTATTAATTAATTAAACCAAAGAAGCAATAAGCCTCCTAATTCAGGTGACGGCAAGGAAATTCATTCTCACTAACCGCTTTTTCGCAATAAAGAACAGCGGTAATTGTTTATTTCCTATTGTACTTCGACGAGACGTGAGCAATTCATAGCCATACCAACAGTGTTTGTAGGTATTTTTCGTAACTCTTTAAAGAACTTCACGAATTCTGTTGAACGAAGAGCTGCGTTAGCGTAATGGTAGCCGGCTTGGTAGCTCAGCGTGCTCGGTCAGAGGGTTAGCTACCTTCTGTAACAAAAAACTAAGTGAACGGATCAACAAAGAACCTGAACGCCTGTCATCGGACGCCTGCCACGAACGAATTCATCGACCAATATAGAGCAAAATGAGATTAAAAAAAATAAAATAAAATGAAATGGTCATGGTGTTTGGTTGCTATGCAAAAGGTTCTGAGTTCAAATCTGGTTCGGTGTTTAATATTTTCTTTATTTAGAAACAATATCGAAGTGTCTTATTTCATGAATTTTATTCGTTTGAATGTAATTTTTTGAAATTTCTAGTGGCAACTAAAATCGACCATACGGCAAGTATACGCTGTAGACTTTTACCTCTGCAAACTCTTCAAAATTTCGTGCAATGGTTTACTACATTTAATGCTGCACAATAGCTGCGTTGAACATCGAAACAAAATTAAGTCATTTATGGGGGAAAGGTATCAGTCCAGAAGATGTGTAAAAATCAAATTTTTGGGCCAAGTAGTTTTTGTGAAATCGAATGATAAGTGTGCCAAAGCAGTCAGAACACCATGTGCCTGCACAGGCGAGCAGTGCAGTGATGACAAAATCGCGCACGGCGCGGAATGCGGGGAGCACGTCTCTGAAGCAGCGAAAGGGTTAATGCAGCCGTGGTGGCTTTACTTCATAAAATGCGCGCTCCTCCCTAACGCAAGTTTGCAAACTATACTATACTATGGCGCTGCTTCTCTTGGCGCGTGCAACTGGCAACGCAGCAATCTCCCGCGTCTGGGCGGGCATTCGCGAGCCGCGAAGATGAAAGAATTGAACTGTGAGCCGCTTCAGATGCATTAGTCCTCTGTTATTGAATGACTACCGTTTTCTTGGTACTAAAAGCCACATCCTCATGTGAACGTCTGTATAACAATAAATCCAGATGGAATAACAACCCTAAAAGCTATTAAAATTTTTTGCATGAGAATATTAAAATGTGTATTCACATAACTAAAACATTAGAGCTGAAAAACTAGGAACTTTGTACCCAACATTGTACCGAACATTCTTTGTCCGTCAGAACAAAACATCACCAAAAGGCAGTATGTCATAGAGTAAAATCTTTATGTTACTATGCACTCAAGACTTGTGTTCTTTATCGTACACAGTTTACATTGATAACATCACGGTGGAGTGTCTCACCAATTGGTTACATTTTTTTAGGAAGTAAATCTGGAAACTTTCCTGGCAGATTAAAACTGGGTGCCGGACCGAGACTCGAACTCGGGACATTTGCCTTTCGCGGGCAACTGCTCTACCATCTGAGCTACCCAGCGCGACTCACGCCCCTGAATCTCGAAATTGCATTTGTCACACATTTTTTATAGCTCTTCATGAGCTGAAGATGAACAAGTAGATGTGTAGGAGAGGTTGCTTACTTTTTGAGATCCTCCTCGGCCTGCTTCGCGATGCTCTCCACGTAGGAAGTGTCAAACGGGTCGTCGGCGCCTCCGGATACTTCTAGCTCCGGGCTGTCCGGGATGTAGGCGAGCTTCACCTCTCCGCTGGTGACAGCGTCCACATAGGACGTGTCGAACAGCCCATCGTCGTCCTCTTCCTCCTCCTCCTCTTCAGAAGATTCCTCGGCGGCCGACTCCTCAAGAAGGTCCCCTGTGTCGGGCGCGGTTAGGAGGTCCTTTGGGGCGGTGGAAGCTGCGCCTGAGGTTTCACCAGTGGCAGCGGGGGCTGCTGTTGTGGGCTCAGTACTGGCTTCTTCTGGGTCTGGGCCACCTGCTCCTGTGGACAGGGCAGCTGGCACCAATTCTACATCTACAATATGCAATCTACAATCTACATCAACAGTCTACATCTACAGGCTAAATCTACAGTCTAAATCTACAGTCTACATCTATCTACAATCTACATCTACAGTCTAAATTTACAGTCTACATCTATCTACAATCTACATCTACAGTCTACATCTACAGTCTAAACCTACAATCTACATCTACAGTGTGTGAGGTAACGAGCGAGTTGTGGCGCCCAGGAAGTATTTTATGTTCGGAATTGGGGTGGTCGCACAGGACGCTCGTCAAAGCCGCGGCCTGGCAGCGACCGCGTAGTGTTGGACGTTAGCTTAGCAACCGCGTGATGTCGCACAACGGCCGGTCCAGCCTCGTGGCTTGGAATTCCATTGTGGCGCTGTATCGACGAAGGAGGCACGCTGGGAGTGCCAAAGATGGCGGACTTTGTGAAACCTTAATGACGGACATTTCACAGTTCATATAGAAATTAATAATAGCCGGGTGAATCACGATACCTCGAAAAGAAACATGAACATTACTATTATCTGCACGACGATTCTCTTGGTGTTATCAGATTTTCAATTTCTTTATTAGTTTAAAGTTTAGTATCTGATGGTAAATTATACAAGTAACACCCAGTTTCCAAAATACAAACGCTTTATCCGATTTTGTCGATCGCCATGTCTTTAGAAAGCTATGTAAACCTAAATTGGTATGAATTACAGGCATGTACATGAGTTATTGGAGGTCAAAGTGGGCGATTACTATCTATCGCGTCAGGCCATAAGTACTCCACAGTTACACGAAAAAACGGTAGCAGCATGCTTATAAATATATTTATTCATCTATGTCTTTGTTTATATCCGATATATACTATTCATGAAGAAATTGGTTAAATATTTACTGTGTTTTAGAAAGCACAGAGACATTAGGCTACTGGCCTATCTTTTGTTGCTATTCCTTTGATCTATATTTAATTTGTTTCTGTATTTAATAACGTGTGTTAGACGGTGTTTATGGTCGGGACGTAGGAATTTTTATTTCATTTCAAGTATTTAAATGTAAATCCAGTATTTCGTATGTGCTTAAATATGTTTGTGAGTGTACGTTGGCTTGGAGACATGGAGGGAGCACTCTAGCCAATCACAGCACTCGTGAGTGGTGAGACTGTATGGAAGAGGGGGAGGGGGATCGTTTCGAGAGAGGACACGAGGTGAGTTCTGAACAGAGCGGCGCGAGGGACAGTACGGGACAGGACATGGGAGTGAGTGCTGGATACAGACAGTACAGCGCGGCGGACGCACAGTTGGCGGAAAGACGTGGACAGCACAGCAGTTTGCGCGTGGTCGCGGGGGATAGAAATACTTCGGAGTGCCGACCTGTGCTCTTGTGTGATTTCCATGGCTTCGACAGCGAAGACGTAGTGCTCATTTAGAAGTGAATATCTCGCAAACAATCTTGTTGTTCACAACTAACTACGTTAAGAACGAATCTATTGTTTCCATGTTATTCAACTTATATTTTATTTAATTGCTGGACCTTCGACACCAATAAGGGTTTTGCAGAAATATACCGCATTCTCAAAAGTACTTCTACTATCGTACTCATCATTCAAAGACGTTAAGATAGTACCTGCAGATTTTATTTAATAGCAATCTTTCATTTAAAGATTTATATGTTACATTCATAATTCTCAATTGCCGAGTGATAGAAACCTTCGACCATTCGTTTCATGTGTGTATTCTTGTCGTATACTCTAGACTCAGCTGTATGTGGCCTGTAATGTGGCAACTACGTATCCCAGCCCCTAGACAACGAAACCAGCCAAGACTTTTAATGTTCCAACTCTGAGTCTGAGGGTGCATAGTTGAGGGCCACCACATCACACCACATCATTTCATCATATACACGTGAAAGCCCGCAAGTGGTAGAAAAAAAAAGTGGGAACACCGAAAGAAGGGGATGCTTCAACACAAATGCAGATGCTAGCTTAGCCTGCAGGTTGCGCTGTTGTATTTAACCATGAACAGCACCTATGCAATGTCCTCAATACGTTGCAGGTGTCAGTCTGACTCAGAACAGCGTTCTGTGTAATTTCGAGTGCACTGTGCTGGAACTGAGTTCGAACGTGGGTAAATTGTTGGTGGTGGTATGGTAGGTGCTTCCGAAATCAAGGCAGCCGAAGTGTTTGGTCTTTCAAGAGACACTCTGTCGAAGATTGACACCGCATGCAGGGAAACCGACAAAACGACGTCCGCTGAATCACAATGCGGGTGGAGGTGTGTGCTATCGTGAGAGACGGTCATTAACTCTCTCAGCGCCAAGCCCGTAGATTGTGCGGGCCACACTCCCTCCCAAGGGTGCCAAGCCCGTAGATTCCACGGGCCAGCGTATTTTGTTGATTAAAAAGCGATTCGCTTTGCCTTCATATCTCTGGCTGTCGATGTACGATATTTAAACTGTTATTAAAGCGATTCGCTTTGCCTTCATATCTCTGGCTGTCGATGTACGATATTTATACTGTTATTTATTAGTTGCAAGAATAGATGGCGTGAATGTGCGTCTTGTTTCCACGATATTTCGTTCGTTTTGCGTCATTGTTTTCATCTGCGAATAGAAATCATGATTGGTATTCTGTGTAACAGAAATGGCCCGCCGTGGTTTATCTGATGAAGAAATTGCCGGCTTCTGAATTTTGTTGACAGATAGATAGTGAAGATAATTCGGGCGACACAGGCGTCTTTCAAAGGGACGGTTATACCATGTGTTCAGGCACAGAACTGTAAAATAATGAAACTTCCTGGAAGATCAGCGCACACTCCGCTGCAGATTGAAAATCTCATTCTGGAAACATTCCCCAGTCTGTGGCTAAGCCATGTCTCCGCAATATCCTTTTTTTCAGGAGTGCTAGTTCTGCAAGGTTTGCAAAAGATCTTCTGTAAAGTTTGGAAGGTAGGAGACGAGGTACTGTAAGAAGTACAGCAGTGAGGACGGGGCGCGAGTCGTGCTTGGGTAGCTCAGATGGTAGAGCAATTGCCAGCTAAAGGCAAAGATCCCGAGTTCGAGTCTCGGTCCGGCACACAGTTTTAATCTGCCAGGAAGTTTCGTATCAGCGCACACTTCGCTACAGAGTGAAAATCTCATTCTGTAAAATAATGGCGGAAACGGTATTTTCATTTGCTCTTAACAGGAGTAGTGAATGCATTTAGTTACAGTGTTCCTTTCAGACCAAGAAAATGATAATATTTGACTTCATTACAAATTTTCCCAACACCTCAAAATAACGAAATTGGACCTGTGGGCTGAGTTACACAGAGACATTTCCTGTAACATTTACCACCCACAAGCAAAAAACATGTCTCCCGTGTATGTTATGTTTGTTCTTCAAAATCAAAGAAAGAAAGTGGGAAAGCAAACAGACAAGTTATTGGTGAGAACAGTGCTGTCTGACGTTATGTATGCAACCCTGTTTTAAAATAGTTTATACGAAAATGGGGCATCAATACAAGTAGAAAGTGCTATTGTATTTAAATACGATATTCATCACTGATCAATATGTATTCTTGAACTCATTTACTCCATAAATGTACGTCTTTTTTTAATTTTACGAAAACAGTGTCATGTATAATAACATAATTTGTCAATGTTATAAAAGACATGGTTTTGTTCATAATTGCATATTTAAGAAGACAAAATGGGCTTAAAATGGTGTTAATTTTGTATTTATATGTTCGATATTTTCCAAGACATAAATTTTTGAACAGAGGTGAAATTACCTTGATTCTGCGGACATTGACAAATATTGTGCGGGTACTGAGAGCCTTAAAGAGGATTCCGACGAAAAATAAGAGGACGACAGCCGCGAAAATCTCTCAAAAATTGAATATCGCAATAGCGATATCCTTTCAGCGCCGAAATAACACGAAAAGAGCTCCAAAAGCAGGAAATTGAAGAAGAAGTTGGAATTCCATAACCACACATTAGCGATGGGAATGCCCGTAATAGGAAAACATGGCGCCGAAGCCATAAAAAACTGGACCATGAAGTAGTGGAAGATTGTCATTTGGTCGGATGAGTCTTCTCTCTCTCCATCTTCTGGCTGAGTTAACATCTCAAGAGTCAAACATGGCGGGCGTTCGGTGACGACTTGGGCAGTTATTTCTTGGTATTCTACGAGATGGTTACTTTGCAAGCTAACTTTACCGCCAAGGATTCTGGCCATTCAAGTCCACCCCACAGTACAATATTTGCTCCCAAATGGTGATGTTGTGTTCCGAAACGATAGTGCTCACACAGTTCGCACCGTCCAAGGATGATTTTGACAACACGACGATGAATTTTCGCATCTCCCTTGGCCATCACAGCCAGCAGATCTCAGTAGTATTGAGCCTTTGTGGTTTACTTTGCAAAGAAGCGAGCTTCATCATCATTTCCTGCACTTGACACTATTGTGTACGAAGCATGATATTACGATTCCATTAAAGATCCTACAGGCCCTGAATCTATTCATTCCGTGACGACTGGAAGCACTTTTCAGTGCTAATGTTTATCTTACCATATCAGACAAGTTAATATGATGAGGTTTTGGTGTTTTCAAATTTTGTCTACCACCTTTACAGTCTACATCAACACTCTGAATCTGCACTCTGTATCCATCTACAGTCTAAATTTACATCTACACTTTGAGAGCCACCTTATGGTGTGTGTCAGTCTGTACTTCATGTTCCACTTTCACTTTCCTACTCAAGCTGAAAATGTTGCGCGTGAGAACAACTGTAGTCAAGCCTCTTTGTGAGTGTGTATCTCCCTAATGTTACTTTACATTCGACTGAACGGAGGTATACATTATTGCAGTATCTATAGTGTCAGAGGACTTCAAGGGTACCTCTTCATTCCTTAGTAATTTGGACTTTGGTATCCTACTTAATTGCGCATTGATTCTTCCTGATTTGTTTCTAAAGCTTCAGCCTACTCTTTATCGTTTCGAAATTGTGATCTGAGTCTGCTGCTGGATACGCCTTACAATCCACTATATGATTTTGGAATCTCTGCCTGAGATTGATGTAATCTAACTGAAATCTTCCCATATCTCCTGGCCTTTTCCAAGTATACCTCTTCCTCTTGTGATTCTTGAACAGAATATTCGCTATTACTAATTGAAATTTATTGCAGAACTCAATTAGTCCATCTCCTCTCTTATTCTCAGTACCAAGCTCATATTCTCCCGCCAACCTTTCTTCTACTCCTTCCCCTCAACTGCATTCCAGTCCCCTATGGCCATTAGATTTTTATCTCCCTTTACGTACTGAACTACCCTTTCAATATCCTCATATACTTTCTCTCTTAATCTGCTTGCGACGACATGAATACCTGAGCTATCGTTGTCGGTGTTGGTTTTGCTGTCGATTCTGATGAGAACAACTCTATCACTGAACTGTTCACAGTAACACATTCTGTGCCCTACCTTCCTATTTGTGAATCTTGCTATTCCAAGCCCCAACTCGTAGAAGGTTACTCTTTCTGTTGGTTATTCAATCTTTTTCTCACAATATGTGTCTTTAATGCAGTGGTTTCCATTGCGTTCTGTATCCTCATGCCGTCGATCAATACTGATTCTTCCGCCTTTATGGGCAGCTTCCCACCTGAAGGGCAAGGGAGTGCCCTGAACCTCTTTCTTTTCCTGCGTCCTCTTTGACAAGGCCTTTGGCGGAACGAGGGTGACTTCTTATGCCGGAAGTCTTCGGCCGCCATTCTTGATGATTTTTGCATAGAATTTTAACCATGATGCACAGAGCCTCTCTAGAGCTGCATTTCTGTGTCCCTTTCACACTTACTAAACTAACGTGTCATGAAATGTGCTGCTCTTCTTCGGATCCTCTGTCGTCCCTCTATCTACCATTCTCGTGAGAAATTCCAGACTTTCAGCAATACTCAAGTTTTGATATAACGAGAGCCTTGTAAGTTACTTCCTTTGTGGGATACCTCCAGTGAATCTAACTTCCCATCTACCTTGCAGACGATTAGTTTTATGTGACTTCTCCAATTTAAATCGCTCCATACATACACTCCCAGGTGTTTATGTACGTGACTGTTGCGAATGATTGTGCAGCGAGAGAGCACTCAAACAACAATAGAAATTTCCACCTGTTTATGGACAATGTCTTGCATATCTTTATGTTGAGCGCCAACAGCCAATCCCAGCACTTCTCTACAAACATCTTCTCTTCCTACTATTGTAAGTACAACAGCATAATGTATGACCAGCATCTTGGAGCTTCCGACGTTGTCTACTAGGTCTTTTATATATATTAAGAGCAGTAGTACCCCTTAGAGAATGGTGGAAGTGACGCGCAAACCATGAAGTAAATTCTTTATAATCTGAAACGTAGAAACCTAATTTACAGTAAACGTCCTGTAAATGTTGAAGATCTTCTTACTTGCGTGCTTCCTAAGAAAAATTGAAGAGGAATTTGGCATAACGCAAGAAACTTTTTTGTAGCTTTGCTTTCATCTAGACAAGCTTCAGCACTTTTTGTGCTATATCCAGTGGGTTTATTTGCTTATTTTCTTTGAGCAAAATTGTTATTACATGTTAACTTCTGAGGAAACTTTTGGTTCAAAATACTTACATTTGTAAAATGAGCGATTATTGTCAAATATTTTACATTAGCTTGCATACAGTACAGAATTGAGAATGTATCATTCAATTGAGGCATTCTGTGTTGTTCATTTACGACACGTCTGAAATTCTAGTTTTATAGTATATTTCGAAGTAAAATAGATATATGAGTTTTTTCCATACGTCACGTGAAGCTACTGGTTGTTTGTGCTGGTAGCTTTAAGTTGATTGAGATTGGAAATAAAAATTAAAAAAAAATAAACAGTTTGAAGTTTGCAGAGGACAAGCTGTAACCTGTGTGGAATATCTAAAACAACCAGCGTAAACAGCCAATAGCTTCATGTGCGGTAAGTAAACAAATGTATACATCCACTTTACTTCGAAATTTGCAATGAAAGTGGAACCTTTAGACATATCGTAAAAGAAGAACATAGACTGCCTCCACTCATTAACACATGTCTCAACTGTGTATTGTATGTAGACTAATGTAATATATTTGACAATAATCGCTCACTTTACAAATGTAAGTAATTTGTACAAAAAGTATCGTTAGAGGTCAACATGTAACAACGATTTTTCAGAAAGAGAATGAACAAATAAATCCACTGAAGGTAACACAAAAAGAGCTAAAACATGTCCCTGTGGCCGGCCGGAGTGGCCGAGCGGTTCTAGGCGCTACAGTCTGGAACCGCGCGACCGCCCCGGTCGCAGGTTCGAATCCTGCCTCGGGCATGGATGTGTGTGATGTCCTTAGGTTAGTTAGGTTTAAGTAGTTCTAAGTTCTAGGGGACTGATGACCACAGAAGTTAAGTCCCATAGTGCTCAGAGCCATTTCAACCATGTCCCTTTGAAAATAAAACTACAAAGCGGTATCCTGCATAAGGCGGAGTTCCTCTCCAGTTTTTCTGGTGTGCAGTATTTGTGGTGTAAGAGGTAAGAGATTCGCCTGAGTGTTAGTCATCACCAAGCTCAGTGGCGGTGCCCTGCCTTGAGATGCAAAGCATTATGCTGACACCTCGTGTTCTGCCCACCTTGAGCACGACTGTCATTCAGGCGGCCAGATGAGGTATGGACACACATGGGTCGCGACCGACTGAGAGACGAGGGCAGCAAGTGATCAGGAGCCCTCAGTCTTCCAACACTACGCAGATGCGACCCATGCCAGCAGACCCGTTACCAGACGAGACAGCATCACACCGGTCACAATGCCTGCCCCAAGTTTGGTTCACATACGTGTTAGTGCAGAGCGGTTATCGACCATCTCATAACTAACTAAGTAACGTGAAATCCATGTTGTTGTTGTTGTTGTGATCCTCAGACAGGAGACTGCTCTGATGCAGCTCCCCAAGCTACTCAGTCCTGTGCAAAGCCTCTTCATCTCTGCATAATTACTCCAACCCGTATCCATCAGAACCTGCTTACTATATCCGAAAGTTAGTTTTCCTATACAGTTTTTACCCTCCACATTTCCTTCAATTACCAAACTAATGATTCCTTGCCGCCTCAGAATGCGTCCTATTAAACAGTGTAAGTAGGCTGTTTAGGTTTTTATATTGGTAACGCCACGTAGAGCTCTGTATGAAAATCACTGGCTGTGCTGTGTGCAGCCTGTGGCGGGTTTGCAATGTTGTTGGCTATTGTAGTGTTGGGCAGCTGGATGTTAACAGCGCGTAGCGTTGCGCAGTTGGAGGTGAGCCGCCAGCAGTGGTGGATGTGGGGAGAGAGATGGCGGAATTTTGAGAGCGGACGATCTGGACGTGTGTCCATCAGAAAGAGTAAATTTGTAATATTGGATATATTATGACTTTTGAACACTATTAAGGTAAATGCATTGTTTGTTCTCTATCAAAATCTTTCATTTGCTAGCTATGCCTATCAGTAGTTAGAGCCTTCAGTAGTTTGAACCTTTTATTTAGCTGGCAGTATTGGCGCTCGCTGTATTGCAGTAGTTCGAGTAACGAACATTTTTGTGAGGTAAGCGATTTGTGAAAGGTATAGGTTAATGTTAGTCAGGGCCATTCTTTTGTAGGAATTATTGAGAGTCAGATTGCGTTGCGCTAAAAAATATTGTGTGTCAGTTTAGTGTTGATCAGAATATGTAAAGAACGAAATGTCTGAGTACGTTCAGTTTTGCTCAGCTATCTGAAAATCAAATAATGCAAGAAATTTATCAGCACAGTGATTCAATAATTTTTCTAAGGGGACGTTTCAACAGATCTTTCTATCAGTGAAGTTGTGAAGCAAATTTCTGTCTTCCTCACTTCAGTTCAGTGACTGCTCATTAATTATTCGCTCCATGCACATAATTTTCAACATTCTTGCTTACTACCACATTTGCAAAGCTTTTATTCTCTTCTTGCCTGAAGTGCTTCTCATAGTGTTACACTTCCTTATAAAAATACACTCCACACAAATTCCTTTTAGAAAACACTTCCTAACACTTAAGTTCATATTCTGAGCATGTAACTGCAATGTGCAGGAAGGCATCAACGTCCTTACAAAAATTTAAAAACCTTCTTCCCTCTTGACGAGAAAAACACATGAACTTCCAATTATTGATTACGGAGAAGTTATCTGACAAGGTCTTTCTCAGGAAAGCTCACGAAACCTGGAATGGGTTATCAATGCCAGTGTTCGTTTTATCTGTGATGTTCGATTCTTTGATCATGTTTCATCATTATACACACGGCTGTCCTGGCTGCGTGCAGACAAGTGCAGAGGTTTCCGTACCCTCTGATGTCTTACCAACGAACACTGGCCCACATATGTCTCCTCAACCTTAACGCTCTTGTCTGAACAACATGGCAGGAAACACCCGTTCCCAGCAGAGAAAAATCCTTTCTGTCACACTCCGTCGTTCAGAAACTTTCTTGAAGTCCTCAGTAGGACTGCCATAAAAATGGCTCTGAGCACTATGCGACTTAACTTCTGAGGTCATCAGTCGCCTAGAACTTAGAACTAATTAAACCTAACTAACCTAAGGACATCACACACATCCATGCCCGAGGCAGGATTCGAACCTGCGACCGTAGCGGTCAAGCGGTTTCAGACTGAAGCGCCTTTAACCGCACGGCCACACCGGCCGGCAGGACTGCCATAACCTCGCACATTATATTAGAGAAGTGAACAACATCTCCAGCTTCAGGAGACAGTTAATAACGTATCTAGTACAGCAACAATCATGATTACCATTGTTTCAGTATGCACCTATTACCCTTGTACATCCTTCTTTCCAACCAGGTTTTCTTCATTTCCCAGCACTGTTCGCTGGAGCAGTCTCCTTAAATCTCCTTTCCCCATGACTGACTATATCGCAAAACATCCGTATATTGTATACCTATACATTCTTTTTGAAAAGCTGCCATCATTATTGTTATTATTGTCATTCTTTTTTTATTTTTTTTATTCCGATTTTGGCCGTCTAGGGACCGCGTTAAACAACTATTTTTCAATGTACATTTCTCCTATTGCGCTCCTCCTCTTTTCTCTTCTGCCAATATGTCTTCATCCTCTCTCTGTGCTGCTCCCTTCGGTCTTCTGTCCACACTGTTCCTCCAGTTCTTCTCTTCTTCACTTCAAATCCTTCAAAATGTTGAATTTTGTCTCTCATTAAGTCTCTGTTGGTTATATCATCTTCTCCTATACCCATCCCCTCTAAGTCTGCTTTGACTTCTTTGAACCAGGTAATTTGGGTTCTGGGGTTCTTGTCAAAAACATGAATATTTTCTTTGTCAGCCTTTCATCATTCATTCTTTTCAAATGGTCGCAAAAGTTTACTCTCCTCTTCCTCATAGTATCTCCCACTTTCAATTTTGTCATACACTTCTCTATTACTTCTAAGCTTCCAAGTCCCATTCTCAAACCTCGGCCCAAGTACTCTTCTAATAATTTTTCGCTCCTTTTTTGCTATAGCTTCCATTTCCTTGTTAGTGTCCATTGCTAAACATTCAGATGTATACAGACACTCTGGCTTAATCACAGTGTTGTAGTGCCTTATTTTTGCGTTAATTGATACTGACTTCTTGTTGTACACATTCTTTGTTAGCTGGAATGCCATTTCCATTTTTCTTGTTCTTGTTTTATTTCCTTCTTTATCTGAAGCATTGGGCTGGATGATTTCCCCTAAATATTTGAAATTAGAAACCTTCTTTATCTGGCCATACTTTGTAATCATATTGTTCGGTGCCTCTTTTACATTGGTTAGGTACTCTGTCTTTTCAAAGGAGATTTTCAGTCCTGCTTTTTCTGCTGTTTCATTCAGAATATTGATCTGTTTGACTGCTTCTTCCAAACTTCCTGCCAGAATCGCTAAGTCATCAGCAAAAGCGAGGCAATCTGCTTCTAATCCATCCTTTATTCTTCCTAATCTGATTTTTTGTATTCCTTCTTCAGTCGTTTTCTTCCTCCACTCTCTAATAACTTTTTCTAACACACAGTTGAATAGGGTAGGTGACAACCCATCTCCTTGTCTTAATCCTGTTCTGATTTTGAATGGTCTGGATACCTCACCACGGAACTTTACTTTTGCATAGGTATCCGTAAGTGTTTCTTTGACGATTGCGACTGTTTTCTTGTCTGCTCCAAACTCCCTAAGGATGTTAACCAAGGTTGTTCTGTCAACGGAGTCGTACGCCTTCTTGAAGTCAACAAACATGATAAAGATGTCTTTTCCTCTTAATCGTCTATATTTAATAATTAACTTCAAGTTTAAAATTTGCTCCACACAAGATCTTCCCTTCCTAAAGCCTGCTTGGTATTCACCAATTTCTTGATCAAGTTGTTTCTCCAATCTGTTTTGTAGGGCCTTAGATAGAATTTTATACGTTACCGGAAGTAAAGATATCCCTCTGTAGTTATTTGCATCGGTTTTATCCCCTTTCTTGAAGATGGGGTGGATTAATGCAGTTTTCCATTCTTCCGGTATACGTTCCGTTCTCCAAATCTCATTGATTATTCCCAGTAGTTTTTCTTGAGTTGTATTATCCACACTTTTCCACATTTCTGCAATTATCATGTCTTCCCCTGGTGCTTTATTGTTCTTAAGGTTTTTAATGATTTCTCTGATTTCTATGAGGCATGTGGGTTCAGAATTATTGTTCACTGTGTTTGGGGTGTTGGCTGGTAATTTTTCAATAGGTTCCTGACAGTTGAGGAGTTGTTCAAAATATTTTGCTAATATTTCACAATTTTCTTCCTTATTCATTGCCAGTTTTCCACTGGTATCTTTAAAACATAGATTTGGTGCTACATATTTTTGTAGTTTCTGTCTGAATGTGCGGTAAAAGGATCTGTTATTGTTTCTCTTAAAATCTTTATCCATTTGTGTAAGTTGGCTCTTTTCAAATAGTCTTTTTACTGATCTAATGAGTTTTGCTGTAGAAGATCTTTGCTGTTTGAACTCCAGGTAGTCCTTATCACTTTTGGTTGAGTGCCATTTCTTCCATTGTCATTATTATTATTACTATTAATATTGTCATTATCAGTGGTAGCAGCAGCAGTAGTTGAATTACTGCCACTATTAACTTGATTAGTTCATTGTTAGTACTATTTACGTACACTGTCATAATAGACACTTAAATCATTTTAATACTTCTTGTCATACTAAAATCGTTATTTCTTAGATATCTATGAACTAAAAAAGGAACTCTACGTATCAAACCATGGACGAAATAGGAAAGGGCCAAGTGCCCATAATTACATCAGGTTAAATAAATAAATACACATATAAAAACAAATGTATTCGATGGTAACATATTCTTTCTGCAGAACCCTATTCTTGCCATGCTCTCTCCTTCATCGTCAGTTACTTTGCTGCCCAAGTTATCAGAAACCATTGACTAGTTGTAATTTCTGATATTCCAATGTAATTCTATGAACATCATCTGATTCAATTAAACTACATCCCGTTTCCCTAGTTTTACGTTTCTTGATATTCACCTTCTACTCTTTTCCCAAGACACCATTATTGTGATCAGCCATGTTATTTCCTGTCTCTGAGTGAATTTCAGTACCATTAACGAACCCTAAAGTTTTTATTTCTGCTCCCTAAATTTGAATTTCCTCTTCAAATTTCTCCTTGATTTCCTTTACTGTGTGCTAACTGTACAAACAGAATGATACCAGGGTTAGGCCCTTACCACCCCCTTCTCAATTATGGATTCGCTTTCATGTCCTTCGGCTCTTGTAACTGCGCTATAGTTTCTGAAAAAATCGTAGATAAAACCTTCACTTCCTATATTTTAACGATGCTATCTTCTGAATTTCAAAAACTGTATTCCAGGATCATTGCCAAGCGTTTTCTCCAAATCTGTTAATACTGTAGATGTAGGTTACCCCTTTTAAAAAATCCATCTCCGAAGATTGGTTGTTGAGTCAATACTGTCTCACGTGTACCTGCATTGCTCCAGAATTCAGACTGATCTTCCACATGGCAGGCTTCTACAATTATTTCCATTCTTACGTAAATAGTTCGTGTCAGTATTTTGTAGCCACGAGTTTTCAAACAAATAATTTGGTCATATTCACAGGTGCTGACCTGTCTTCTTTTTAATACAAATTATTACATTGTTATAGCAGTCTGAATTTATTTCGCTTGTGTCATATATCATGCATACAAGTTAGAATAGTTTTGCTGTGGCTAGTTCTACGTGGTCTACTGCAGCGAATTTGTTTCGACTTAGTTCTTTCATAACTCTGCCAAATTTTTCTGTCAGTGTCTTATGTCCATCTCATCTCTATTTCCTTTCTTTTCTTTTTCTGTAATATCCTCTTTGAGTTTGTTTCCTTTATAAAGACCTACTATTTATTCATTTATACAGACCCTCCATTTATTCCTTTCACTTTCCATCCTTCCCTCCTTTGCTTGGTACTGGCTTTCCATCTGAGCTCTTAGTATTCATATAGTCGCAACACTTCTACAAAGGTCCCTTTAATTTTCCTATATGTTGCATCTACCATTCACTTAGTCATGCGGTTTCTACAGCCTTCCATTTATCGTCTAGCCATTCCTGTTTTACCATTTTACAATGTCATCTTTTAGTCGTCTGTATTCCCTTTTGCCTACTTCATTTGCTGCATTTTTACATTTTGTACTTTCGTCAGTCAATTTCAATATCTTGTGTGTTATCCCTAAATTTATTTTTGCCCGTCTGTTGCAGGGCAGTAAAATCCAATGGAATGCAGTATTTCTGTATCCGCAGGACCACCTAATTCACACGTCCCATTTGCTAAAGTCTTTTATAATGGTTTTGGGCTAATAATGTTAGGCCGTACCTCAGGTGAGCTGCGGAGAGTAAGCGATTTGCTCAACTGATGCACTGTCCACCTGCTCACTACATAGGACAGTGCTAGTTAGCCATCCATCACATGTCCCCATCCACGCTACCTCATTTCAGTCACTTTCATGATGAACGCACTTTAGATTCACGTGAAACAATATGTTTCCAGAGACCTTTTAAAGTCTCAGACATCTATGATGTATGTATGCAGACTGAAGTGACGAATGAAAATTTGTGTCCGCAGCTCGTGGTCGTGCGGTAGCGTTCTCGCTTCCCGCGCCCGGGTTCCCGGGTTCGATTCCCGGCGGCGTCAGGGATTTTCTCTGCCTCGTGATGACTGGGTGTTGTGTGATTTCCTTAGGTTAGTTAGGTTTAAGTAGTTCTAAGTTCTAGGGGACTGATGACCATAGATGTTAAGTCCCATAGTGCTCAGAGCCATTTTTTTTTTTAAATTCGTATCTAGGTCCGTATTTGAACCCGAAGTTCCTACTCTGTAGACATATACGCTAATCACTACGCCACCCTGGCACAGTGGCTTTGCACAGCTGCATGGACTACCCTAACACGGTTCCCTCCTCATTCACACCTCAGCTCACTGCTATGCTGTTCATTGCAGTCAGGAATCAGTCCCTGTAGTTTTTCGGTTTTATTAATGTTTGTATACGTTAGAGATATTTGAGACTTGAAAAGGTCTCTGGAAACATGTAGTTTCATTTGGTTAAAAATACCTATGCCTGGTTTTCTGGCAGCATCCTCCGGTTTGTTTGATTCTGAGGTGCTATTACAAAACAGTTGGAGAGCCTTTGCAATGCTGTTTGTGTTTAGGTGAAATACCTCCGGACTGAGTTGTCAATGGGAATTTGGATTGAGTAGGGAGGAGTGTTAGGGTAGGCCATGCCATTGGGCAAAGCCACTGTGCGAGGATGGCGTAGTGGTTAGCGCATCTATCTAGTGAGCAGGAGGCCCTTGTTTGAGTCCCAGCGTTGGTACAAATGTTCATTTATCGTTTCGGTCTGCATATGTACATCACACTTTAGACTATGACTTACGTGTACTCACTGCAGCCACCCTCTTCAAATAGTTGCACTGATGAGTCAATTCAGAGAAACTGGGGGTAGACTTTCGGTTATTTCATGATCCAACTTGAAATGATATGGCTGTGGTATCAGTTTTAAGATTCCGCTAAATGTGTTAGCAAGACCCTTAGCATCAGCTTTTAACTTACACTTCTACTGTGAGCAACCAGGAAGCAACCATTAAGCAACTGATGTTTAGCCTCTGAGGTGCTATTTCAGCATTGTACAAGTACTTCAGCCCTGAATTCTAATAGTTGGAAGGAAAGAGAAGGAAAGTAACGCTATCATTATATAGAATTCAGATTCTTTTAACCACGATAGTCTCCAAATACTTCCTTGAAGGACGTGATAGGCTCCCTGCTGTTGCCTTACTAAGATTTAACTGTCATCGTTTATCGCCTTCAGAATATTTCTGACCATTATTGTTATCATTATTACTACTTCTTTGTAGTGTCATCACCATCATCATCATCACCATACACCCAGAGCCACCTTCATTACATAGTAGGCCTAATACTCAAAGCATCATAATCATAAGATTTCCTGTAAAAGTCCATGAGAGCAAATCAGCCTTCCAAACGTTTCTATAATTTCCAGAGTCTTTTATCAGAATTAATCTATGACTGAGAAGTTCAAATCAGAGAACGGCACACTCTAGGCACGCACTCGTCATCTTTACATCTTTATTATTAAAAATCATCAAAATGATCACTAGTATCACCAAAAGAGAATTACTTTTACATGTAGTCAATCACAGTCACATACATGAAATATTTGTGTTAATGACACGGCATTTTAGCAGTGTGAATATAGGGTTACGATTTATCTCACAGTCATCTGGCGAAACTTATGTTATTTCATAAATACACTGTGTCTGTGATGTCAGTCAGAAAGTGAAAAAAGTTGTCAGTTAACACCTCTCATCCAAGCTGGCCAAGCTGCACCAACTAGAAAGACTTACATGAAGCTTCACAAGAAAACGAACTCAGGATCATTATCGTCTGATCAACATTCTCTGACAATTATCATCATCCACCATCAATATCATTATCTGACAGTTATCATCATCCACCATCAGTATAATCCTGTCACCAGAATCGTCCTGTTATTAACATCATTATCAGCATCATGCTATCATCAGCATTATCCTGCCTTCAGGATAATCCTTTCATCAGAAGCATCCTGTCATCACTATTATCCTGTCATCGGCATCATCCTGTCATCATCATCAGTCTGTCATCACCATCATCATGTCATCAGCATCATTCTATTACAGCATTAGCCCGCTGTCAGCTTCATCTCGTTGTCAGCTTCATCACGTCATACTCAAACAATAGACATAGACTACACTTAGATTACACAGACAGAAAAATAGATACATACACAGCAATAAGAGACGAGGAACAATGGGCACAATTAAACGCACTTACAAACAGTATTTCAAAAACTACACATGAAGAGTATATGCGGACACGGCATTACAGACATGCCTATGTACAGCGTAACAACAATATCCAGAGGATGGACAGCGATACCCACAGTGACAATGAAAATAGTGACAATGAGGAGGAACAGGAGGAGGAAGCTGAGATGTGACAGTAAATAAGCAAAAGTGCTGGCAATCTTGCCAAGAAAACAGCACATGCTGTACATGGATGGGCACCTAAAGCAGTTAATACATAGGATTAGTAATAAATAGGATAAGCAACATTATTTCTCTACTAATAACTATTTGATTATGTGTGTGTGTGTGTGTGTGTGTGTGTGTGTGATGGCACTAAAAAATCTCTCATCTATCCTATTCTTCTTAAAAAACAACAAAATTTTATTTATATTTCAACCTTAAATTATTGTTATTTTGAAAACTATCATTCTTTGTAAATGTTGTAGATAAAACAAAAGGAAAGAAAATTGTAAAAAGATGAAAAACGAAAATTGTAATATGTACATCCTGTTTTAAATATCAGGTAACAGATTTATAATTTGGCAATAAATAAATAAATAAAACGTCCTGTGACCTTCTATGCTTCATAACATTCTCACAGTCATCACATTGTCAGTTTCATCACACAGTCAACTTCAGCACACTCTGAGTTTAATTACAGCTTGATCACACCGTAAATTTCGTCGCTTTGTCAGCTTTCTGCATCATCTGATTCATCACATTGCCAGCTTCATTGCATTGCAAGCTTCGTCACATTTTCAGCTTTATCATATTCTCCATCATATTGTCAGTTCCATCACATCAACAGCTTTATCACATCGTCAGCTTCATCCCATTGTGAGCATCATCACATTTTCAGCTTCATCACATTTTCAGATTAATCACAACATCAGATTCATCATGCTGTCAGATTCATCACATTGTTAGATTCATTACATTTTCAGTTTCATCAAACTATCAGCTTCATCACAACTGTCAGATTTGTCTCATTGTCACCTTCATCCCATTGGCAGCCTGATCACATCGTCAGCAACTTGTCAGTATCATCCCATAATCGAGGTTATTGCATTACTCAAATATATCACTATGGGATTTCGTTACTAGCATTTCTGATCCTTAACAACATCCAGTCATCATTAATTGTCATGATGATGAGTACAATGAGAGAATGATGAGAGTCCCTGTCTCTGTTTGGAGGTGACACCCAAGTGATCATATTAGTGCCACAAGAGGAGGTCGTCCCAACAGTGCTGAGAGCGGAACAGACTAAGAGGTGAATGCCCAAAGTGAACTTGGGACGACAGCAGGAGGTCAGAGGCAGCAGCCCTACCATTGACCAGTCCCAGTTTTTAGAGGAATCCGTGTTATTGGCGAGTCGTAGAGGCAGATAACAAAGACGCTCCTGGCAAGAGAGCCGTCCTTACCTTCCTCAAAGCCGACCCACTTCTTGGCGCCGCCCTCAGGCTTCTTGGACGGCTGTTCGTCCTCGCCCTTGTCCTTCTGCTTGGCCTCGGACTCGGGCTTCTTGCGCTGGAAGTAACTGGTGGAGCGGATGCGGTCGAGATCGTCCTGGGTCTTGCGGAGGACGGTGTCGACGCCGGCGGTCAGCGCCTTGAACTGCCGCCACTCGTCCGCTTCGGCGCCCTGTGCACACCACCACCACAGCTGCCGTCACCAGCACCAGTACGCGGTAGGCAGGCCCACTCCCCCTGTCCCCTCCCCCACCCCACCCTCACGCTTACTTCCTGGTTGTCATGTGGTCTGCCGTTACACATATTTACCCTCCCAACTACTGTGGCTAGCCACGACTATCAGACTGAATGCATCACCACTGCCAACTATGACCACCCGACATTGGCCACCCGACACTGCCCTAGTGAGATTTTTCAAGAGTGAGACCAGCCTGAAGACCACCACTCTGTACCCTCCCCCAATGAAACTTCACTTGATTCTCTCTTTCAGACTACGAAACTCAATCTGATATTGATCTGTTCTATGAGTAGGGTATAAACTACATGTTAGGGAAAGAAAATATAATCTTGTTGCATCAAAAAATAAAACTACAATCATGGTTCATCATGAGAATATATCCCAGTTGCTCAAAAGTAATAACAAATAATACCCAACTTAAGCAGGTCTCCAGCTATGATATGAACAGTGATTAGAACATTAGATATACAGATGTCAGTCAATATGCTGAATGATAAAAGAACATTTCAAAACGAAATTAAGCTTTCATAAAACTATGTGACTCGTGACGTGGCATGGAGGGGAACTAAGATACAAGCAAGTACGAAAGCAGAAAAAATGTAGGTAATACCCGAGAGTAATGGACTTCAGGCACCATTACTGCCTTCCGCTTCCAGTAACCGTAAGGGTTACACAGGGGCATTGTACCAGTGCTCGGTAAGTGTTGGCCCCGAATGTAGGACTTTTCGCATAGTTCGCCATATCGGGTTGAAAGCTGATTTGCTTGATTGGCGACTCCATAGAGTGCTGTGTGCACAACGACCATATATGTGAAATTAGAAGGTCAGCGTTGGCCGTAATTTTTATGGTTTATTGACAGCAAAATCGATTTTCAATCACATAATGATCATCTGTCGAGGGACATGAAAGGAAGCAGTGGTTGGGAAGGGAGTGAGACAGGGTTGTAGCCTCTCCCCGATGTTATTCAATCTGTATATTGAGCAAGCAGTGAACGAAACAAAAGAAAAATTCGGAGTAGGTATTAAAATCCATGCAGAAGAAATAAAAACTTTGAAGTTCGCTGATGACATTGCAATTCTGTCAGAGACAGCAAAGGACTTGGAAGAGCAGTTGAATGGAATGGACAGTGTCTTGAAAGGAGGATAAAGTTGAACGTTAACAAAAGCAAAACGAGGATAGTGGAATGTAGTCGAATTAAGTCGGGTGATGCTGAGGGAATTAGATTAGGAAATGAGACACTTAAAGTAGTAAAGGAGTTTTGCTATTTGGAGAGCAAAATAACTGATGGTGGTCGAAGTAGAGAGGATATAAAATCTAGACTGGCATTGGCAAGCAAAGCATTTCTGAAGAAGATAAATTTGTTAACATCGAGTATAGATTTAAGTGTCAGGAAGTCGTTTCTGAAACTATTTGTATGGAGTGCAGCCATGAATGGAAGTGAAACATGGACGATAAATAGTTTAGACAAGAAGAGAATAGAAGCTTTCGAAATGCGGTGCTACAGAAGAATGCTGAAGATTAGATGGGTAGATCACATAACTAATGAGGAGGTACTGAATAGAATTGGGGAGAACTTTGTGGCACAACTTGACTAGAAGAAGGGATCGGTTGATAGGACACGTTCTGAGGCATCAAGGGATCACCAATTTAGTATTGGAGGGCAGTGTGGAGGGTAAAAATCGTAGAGGGAGACCAAGAGATGAATACACCAAGCAGATTCAGAAGGATGTAGGTTGCAGTAGGTACTGGGAGATGAAGAAGCTTGCACAGGATAGAATAGCATGGAGAGCTGCATCAAACCAGTCTCAGGACTGACGACCACAACAACAACAACAACAACAACAACAACAATGATCATCATTAGTGCTGTAGTGTACAAATTGAAACTCATAGGCCCTGGTATCAACTCACTGAGTTATTGAGATCGTTTCAAAGCTTTAACTACTGATAATAACTTGACAGCAGTGCCTATGAGTTTTAATTTGTACACTACACCACTGAAGATAATCATTATGGGATTGAAAATCGATTTTGCTATCAATAAACCATCAAAATTACAGCCAATGCTGACCTTCATTTTAAAGCTGATTTGCGCTTTCTGCAGTGCAGGGTCGTTATTTGGTTTAACTTTGGTGTAGCACGTGACTTCCACCTAACGTCCTGTAGCGGCTTTATTTTTATACACTGGATGAATTCCCGGTGGCAGTTTTGTGACAAGACGCAGTTTCTTTGTAGCCACGGTATGGAATGTCATTTAACAACTCCTACTGTAGACGTTTAGCAACTACTTGTTTGGATGTGGACATGGACATGTTATTTATTAATCATTTTTATTGATTTTTCAGTTTCTAAATAGTAATCTCTGATTTTTTTAAATTTCTTAACTGTTTAATGGAGTAGGTTGCAACTGTTTTTTTTTTCAGGTTTCAGATACAGTGGTCATGGGGATAAGCCCCCAAAACCACGGTAGTGTATAGTGATTGCTGTCATACAAAACTTAGGTCGATAACAGTATTTTACAACTGTGCCGCATTTGTTTATCATGAACATGTACATTCAGTCTCACCTTGTCATCGTCTCATTTTTTCTATTTCTTTTGTAATTCCTAAATAATAAAGTCAGTGGTTATATTTTTAACAGCATAAATTAAAATAATCTTTTTAACGTTCTAAAAATGCATGTAACTGTTTCTGTGCTGGCATAAGCTGTCGCCAGCACACCGGTCGGCAAAGATGTAGCAAGAAGTAGGCGCTGGATCAAACGCTCCTGTCAGGAGAGAGGCCAAAGGCAGACTCGCAAGCAACACGCCGCCAACGCCCTCTCGACCGCAAGTATGTAGATCGCCGCTGCTGACCGGAGGGCTCAGTCTCACTCACTGACGCGTCAACTCGCACTTCAAGTCGGCGTCTGTCATACATCGCATAGTGAGACTTGTTCTTCTCCAGCAGCGAGGGTAACGTGGACTAGTATTGAAGAGCTTTTACCACAACACATGGACGGTGCTAAAGTTAAGTAGCAGCTATCTGTTTAAGTAAATAAAGTAAGTAAATTAATACATGTGTGCAGTTGTGTTGTAGAAAGAGGATACTGGCCAGCAAACAACATCATCTTCTATGATTCCTATGGTACAGAACTCTACAGTGTCAATGAGGACACAAGAGTTTCACTTTAGTAATTATACAGGGCGTCCCAGCAGGAATGGTCTACACTCAGGAAGACGCAGAAACGCTCATTTGAAGCAAAAAGCTTCATTTGGATTTATGGTCTATCCGAATTGTTTCCAACATAGAAGACATTCAATGTATATTTGTTTTTGGAGTACTGCTGTGCACGAATGTGTTTTACACAGCCAACGTCTTTGACGTTTTATCCTAGTCCAACCTACCTCGTTGCTTTCAACTTCTTTGCTCGAGTTATCTTCCTGCAAAAGGAATAGCAGTGGACCCAAAATAGCACACTTTGTGATTCACATTGTGATTTCTCCCCAGTAACTAAAATTTTCTATCTTTCCAACATTGTTCGCATTATTCAGTACCTCTTTGTCCTCCCCCAGTAGCTGAATGGTCAGCGTGATGGATTGCCAATCCTCTGGGCCTGGGCTCCATTCCCAGCTGGGTCGGGGAATTTTCTCTGCCCGTGGACTGAGTGTTGTGCTGTCTTCATCATCACCCTATCATCCTCATCGACTGCAGGTCGCTGAAGTGGCGTCAAAGTGAAAGACCGGCACCAGGTGGACGGTCTGACCAATGGGGGGCCCTAGCCATACGATTAAATAAATAAGTACCTCTTTCTACATTCTGTTTGATAGGTACAATTCAAATTCTGCGTATCAGGGATCCGATAGTTTGTTGGTAGGTTTTGAAGGTACGTGGCGTCAGATGTCTACGCACAGGTCAAGTGATTCGCGTTCATAACGAGTCGCTGATTTGCGTAAACGGTGATGGCGCCCGATAAGAACCCAGATGGCTTCCACAGAGTTTACATCAGGCGAATTTCGTCGCCGAGATTTCAACGTGAATTCACTACACTTCTCCTCAAACCACTGTAGCCCAGTTCTGGCTCCGAAATACGGACAATTATACTGCTGAAATCTGACAGTGCCGTCGAGGAAGACATCAAGCACGAAGGGACGCAGGTGGTTCGTAGCTGTCAGCATGTCTTCGATTACTACCGCAGGTCCCATGCAATATCAGGAGAATGTCACCACCCATCGGATAATACTGCTCCCGCCAACCTACGTCCCTGGCGCGCTATACGTTTTGAGCCACCGTTCACATCGATGACAGCGTTTGTGGAGACGTCTATCGATCTAGTGTAGCGAAAATGTGATTCACCCCAACAGTCGACATGTTTTTATTAATCGACTGTCGAATCCCGATAATCACATACCCAATTCAATCGTAATTGACAATGTCGTCCGGTCAACATGTGGACACGTAGGTGTAGTCTACTGCAGAGCTCCATGTTCAACGAAGTACGATGAACGGTGTTCTCCGAAAACTTTTGCGTGTACCATCATTGTGCTCTTTCGGCAGAGATGTCACAGATCACCATGTATCCCACTTTACAGGCCAGAGAAGCCTCCAAACGCCACGTTCTGTGAAGAGTCGTGGAAGTCCAACCATTCAGCGGCTAGTGGTAGTTTCACTGTCCTACCTCTTTCTGTAGATGCTCATGACAATAGGATGTGAATATTCGACCAGCGTCGCCGTTTTCCAGACACTCGTTCACAGACTCTGCATAATAATAATCTGCCCTTTGTCAAAGTCGTTTATGTCAATGTGTTTCCCCTTTTGCAGCCCACATATTTCCTATGGTGATCCCCGTCCATGTCTGCTCTGCTGGCCCACAACACTACCAGGCAGCAGTAAGCGTCGCGATGGGCAATGGTCATAATATTATATTTTGCCTTATCAGTGTATGTCGACAGAAGTCTTTTGCTTCAACTGAGCGGTCCTGTCATATCTCTCAATATTACCATTCCTGCTGGGACAGTCTGCATTGTATCAGTTTTATGTATCTTTAAGACCTATAGATGAAGAGTCCGATGTTGTTCTATACAGCTAGCTACCGCCTGCCCCTCCTCGGCTATACGGTACGCAATAATTATGAAGAAAGATCGTTAACACAGTGCGAGGCCAGTATTGGTCTCATTATTGAACCCTGTGGAACACCGACTGTGTTTTCTCTCTGCTACGATGATGCGCCATGCCTTTACGTATTACTGAAACGCTGTAGAACTACTCCCTACGCCCTGACCACGACCCTGCCCCGCAGTACGGGCCTGTGAACCACGACATGCTGCAGACGGCCACACGGACGCACCTGGTCCTCCTGATCCGGAGCGCCGTCCTCCTGCTGCTGCTGCTGCTGGTGGGTGCGGCGGTACTCCTCGAGCTCGGCGGCGTCGAAGAGTTCCTCCTCGCGGCCCTTCTTCTTGCCCTTCTTCTTCTTCTTGGTCTTCTTGAGGCCCTTAGTTAGCTTGTGCATATTCCGCCGCCGTCGCCGTCGCCACTGCCGCCGCTCGCCCCTCTGCTGCTACCCACAAGGCCCTTCTGCAACATAAAACGCCCGGCACGGCGCACTCACTACCCATCTCCATCTCCGGGGACGCTCACAAACATTGCTCCATGCACCAGACAGCGTCTATAACAGAGCGGAATTGAGCTCCGTATACTAGCTTTAAACTCGCCAGCGAGTCCTACGGCGTCGTCTCTGAACTAATGGCCACGCCTCTGTACGCTCGGAGACTCGACTCGTCAGCCTCTGGCACACTGGGTCTCGTCTCTTGGGTCTGTTTACGGTGCAAGATGACTATACCAGCTTAGAAAGGAGAACGGATACAAGAGGTTGAATGTATAACAGAGGATCCGCAGCATTCCCTGCTACACGCACAACCGTTGGGCATGACGACATGCAAACCATGCATGGAAGACAGCAGGCTGATTCCATATTACTAGATTTGTTCAAATGGCTCTGAGCACTATGGGACTTAACTTCTGAGGTCATCAGTCCCCTAGAACTTAGAACTACTTAAACCTAACCTAACCTAAGGACATCACACACATCCATACCCGAGGTAGGATTCGAACCTGCGACCGTAGCAATTGCGCGGTTCCAGACCGTAGCGCCTAGAACCGCTCGGCCACCCCGGCCGGCTATTACTAGATTCCCAAAAATCAATAACAAAAGAAGAGCAGCACGTTTTGCGTTATCGCGAAATAGGGGACAGAGTGTCACGGACATGATACAGGATTCAGGGGGGACACAACTGAAACAAAGGCGTTCTCCGTTGCGGCAATATCTTCTCACTAAGTTTCAATCGCCAACTTTCTCCTCTGACGGCGAAAATATTTTGTTGACGCTGACCTACGTGGGGTGAAGCGCTCTTCATAGTAAAATAATGGAAATCAGTGCTCGCACGGACAGATATAGGTGTTCGTTTCTTCCACGCGCTGTTCGACAGTAGAATAATAGAGTGTAATTGTGAAGGTGGTTCGACGAACCCTCAGCGAGGCACGTAACTGAGATTTGGAGAGTATCCATGTAAAACTTTCTGGCAGATTAAAACTGTGTGCCAGACCGAGACTCGAACTCGGGACCTTTCCCTTTCGCGGTCAAGTGTTCGCAGAAGAGCTTCTCTGAAGTTTGGAAGGTAGGAGACGAGGTACTGGCGAAATTGAAGCTGTGAGGACGGGTCGTGAGTCGTGCTTGGATAGCTCAGATGGTAGAGCACTTGCGTACGAAAGGCAAAGTCCTGAGTTCGAATCGCGGGCCGGCACACGGTTGTAATCTGCCAGAAAGTTTCGTATCAGCGCACACTCCGCAGCAGAGTGAGAATCTCATTCCAGTATCCATGTAGATGAAATACTTGATACGGTGCCCCACCGTAGACTGTTAATGGAGTTCCGGACATGTGAGTAGCTCGGCGACTTATTAATGGAGTTGTAAAGCTACCGTAGGCTACCGTAGCCTATCGTAAGTAAGCGTAGACTACAGTGGTTCTCCTAGTGGCTTTGGTCAGGTAATGTCATACCCGCATTACTTTTAAGTTAAGTGTGTTGCACACCTATCGAGCTTTCTTACCTATGCGATCAGCGTCTCACTAGATTGCTCTAAAAACCGAAAGCGGAGATGCCTCTCGAAACTGAGTGAGGATATATAAAGGGCCAGGTACCTTAAGAACATTTTTGTTCTATATAATTATGCTCCTGCCTCTTACTTGAAAATAAACAGTATTCATAGCAAAATTGAAATTGTCGATGTTTAATTCAGGTTTTCTTCGGAAACTTGATTTGTAACACGAAACACAGAAATGTTGTAGTAAAAATTAAAAAAAAACTATATAGCATTATCACATAGCGCTAAGAAACGCAGTTTCCTCAACAAAAAGGCGAAATTAAAAAAAAAAAAAAGCTAAACAGAATATATCAAACGCCGCTTCAGTATTTCGTCATGCTTGTGTGAAGCATATTTCTCTTATCGATAAACGACTTTCACTTTTATCAATAATAACAGGAAACGTCTGCCTTTGATCATTACGAAGAAAGTTCTGTTGAGTACAAAATAACGACATATTTATATATATGTTTCTGCATGTAAACTGTACTTGTATCAAAAGTAATTGCTTTGGTTAAATAAAAACGCAGAAGTTACGAACTAATTTTTATTAGTTATAAAATGGAGCTTGTATCCTCTAAGCGTATAAAATTAAAATACACAATGATGTACATTTCTAATTATGTGCAAAACGCCGCGCGGGGTAGCCCTGAGCGCTGAAGGGCTTTGCCACAGTTCGCGCGGCTTCCCCCGTCGGAAGTTCGAGTCCTCCCTCGGGCATGAGTGTGTGTGTGTGTGTGTGTGTGTGTGTGTGTGTGTGTGGTTCCTTAGCGTAAGTTAGTTTAAGTTAGATTAAGTAGGGTGTAAGCCTAGGGACCGATGAAAAAAAAAATGGTTCAAATGGCTCTGAGCACTATGGGACTTAACTGCTGTGGTCTTCAGTCCCCTAGAACTTAGAACTACTTAAACCTAACTTAAGGACATCACACACATCCATGCCCGAAGCAGGATTCGAACCTGCGACCGGAGCGGTCGCGCGGTTCCAGACTGTAGCGCCTATAACCGCTCGGCCTCTCCGGCCGGCAGGGACCCGATGACCTCAGCAGTTTGGTCCCATAGGAACTTACCACAAAATATGTGCAAAACAAACAAAAAAAGTACAACTAAAGAGAAGTCGCCGGTTCCCAGTTTCTCTCTCACACATTCCTTTAAATTTCTTTCCCCACCAATGGTACCAGTACTACCGGTAACCCTATCATTTTCTACGCCACTTGCGTAGTGCACAAAAATTATCCAACTGTAGTTTTGGTAGAGCACTGCTCTACTTCTTAAGTAACAGAATGTTGTATTGGACATGGAGTGTTCATCAGAGACAAGCTTATTGACAGGACTGCGTCAGACAGATGTGATGGGACTGTTGCTGTTTTTTGTATGTGAAAATTATAATCTAGCGAATAGGTTGAGTAGCAGTCTCCAGCTGTGTACTGTCGACGCTGCGGTGCGTGGGAAGGTGTCTTCCCTTCAGTGACTGTAGAATGATACCAAAATCACTAGTTGGTGCGATGAATGGCAGCTAACTGTAAATGTAGAAACATATAAGTTGAGGCAAACGATTAGGAAAAACAAGTCATAATGTTCGAATACAGCATTAGTAGTGTGTTTGACATGGTCACAGCGATTAAATATCTGGGTGTAACGTTGTAAAGCATATACAGGGTGGTCCATTGTCTAGCTTGCAGGGGGAAACCAGATGGCGCTATGGTTGGCCCGCTAAATAGAACGCGTACAAAAAAATCTGTCATCGTCCCGTAATTTCTCTTGTGCCCAGTGGCAGGACTGTACACGACGTTCAAAGTCGTCGCCATGCAATTCCTGGTGCATAGAAATATGGTACGGTTGCAATCGATATTGATGTATCATTCTCAACACCGTTTATGAGATTCCCGATTCTCGCGCAATTTGTCTGCTAGTGATGTGAGGATTAGCCGCGACAGCAGCTAAAACACCTACTTTGGCATCATCATTTGTTGCAGGTCGTGGTTGTCATTTCACGTGTGGCTGAACACTTCCTGTTTCCTTAAATAACGTAACTATCCGGCGAACGGTCCGGACACTTGGATGATGTCGTCTAGGATGCCGAGCAGCATACATAGCACACGCTCGTTGGACATTTTGATCACAATAGCCATACATCAACATGATATTGACCTTTTCTGCAATTGGTAAACGGTCCATTTTAACACGGGTAATGTATCACGAAGCAAATACCGTCCGCACTGACGGAATGCTACGTGATAACACGTACTTATACGTTTGTGACTGTTACAGCGCCATCTGTCACAAAGCGAAAAAAGTGGTCCAACTGAAACATTCATATTTCTTTGCGTACTACACAAATATGTAATAAAAATGGGGGTTCCTATTTTTAAAAAACGCAGTTGATATCCGTTGGACCTATGGCAGCGCCATCTAGCGGGCCAACCATAGCGCCATCTGGTTTCCCCTTCAAGCTAGACAAGTTTCGTTCTTTGCAGTTTTTTCGTTTGACGGTTATTTCGTGAGATAGTTGACCCGGTCACTATCAATGGACCACCCTGTTTAAGGTGACTCAGATTCGCCTACCGAAGGCGTTTTACGCAACCAGCACCACGTCTGCATCAGGAACGGTATACAGCGACAGCCATGTAATCGACATATGTTCACTCTCAGAGCTTTGGGCGACTGTTATCAAAGGAAATCACACTGCAAAAAATACGAGTGAGGACTGACGAAGAGGTGCACAGTTATTTTGGACCAATATATACCTTACTTCTGACATATTTATCTAAGTGTCCAATCGGTGCAGTCATACAGGTTTTGGATGTCTCTGTAAGTTTAGAATATTTAATCTTCCCTTTTTTTGTGTCATCAGTCTACTGACTGGTTTGATGCGTCCCGCCACGAATTCCTTTCCTGTGCTAACCTCTTCATCTCAGAGTAGCACTTGCAACCTACGTCCTCAATTATTTGCTTGACGTATTCCAATCCCTGTCTTCCTCTACAGTTTTTGCCCTCTACAGCTCCCTCTAGTACCATGGAAGATTCCCCCATGTCTTAGCAGATGTCCTATCATCCTGTCCCTTCTCCTTATCAGTGTTTTCCACATATTCCTTTCCTCTCCGATTCTGCGTAGAACCTCCTCATTCCTTACCTTATCAGTCCACCTAATTTTCAACATTCGTCTGTAGCACCACATCTCAAATTCTTCGATTCTCTTCTGTTCCGGTTTTCCCACAGTCCATGTTTCACTACCATACAATGCTGTACTCCAGACGTACATCCTCAGAAATTTCTTCCTCAAATTAAGGCCGGTATTTGATATTAGTAGACTTCTCTTGGCCTGAAATGCCTTTTTTGCCATAACGAGTCTGCTTTTGATCTCCTCCTTGCTACGTCCGTCATTGGTTATTTTACTGCCTAGGTAGCAGAATTCCTTAACTTCATTGACTTATTGACCATCAATCCTGATAAGTTTCTCACTGTTCTCATTTCTACTACTTCTCATAACCTTCGTCTTTCTCCGATTTACTCTCAAACCATGCTGTGTACTCATTAGACTGTTCATTCCGTTCAGCAGATCATTTAATTCTTCTTCACTTTCACTCAGGATAGCAATGTCATCAGCGAATCGTATCATTGATATCCTTTCACCTTGTATTTTAATTCCACTCCTGACCCTTTCTTTTATTTCCATCATTGCTTCCTCGATGTGCAGATTGAAGAGTAGGGGCGAAAGGCTACAGCCTTGTCTTACACCCTTCTTAATACGAGCACTTCGTTCTTGATCGTCCACTCTTATTATTCCCTCTTGGTTGTTGTACATATTGTATATGACCCGTCTCTCCCTATAGCTTACCCCTACTTTTTTCAGAATCTCGAACAGCTTGCACCATTTTATATTGTCGAACGCTTTTTCCAGGTCGACAAATCCTATGAAAGTGTCTTGATTTTTCTTTAGCCTTGCTTACATTATTAGCCGTAACGTCAGAATTACCTCTCTCGTCCCTTTACTTTTCCTAAAGCCAAACTCATCGTCACCTAGCGCATTCTCAATTTTCTTTTCCATTCTTCTGTATATTATTCTTGTAAGCAGCTTCGATGCATGAGCTGTTAAGCTGATTGTGCGATAATTCTCGCACTTTTCAGCTCTTGCCGTCTTCGGAATTGTGTGGATTATGCTTCTCCG
This sequence comes from Schistocerca piceifrons, assembly GCF_021461385.2. Lineage (NCBI taxonomy): Eukaryota > Metazoa > Arthropoda > Insecta > Orthoptera > Acrididae > Schistocerca > Schistocerca piceifrons. Next base: position 127,887,648 of record NC_060146.1, read on the forward strand.
AAAGTCAGATGGTATATCGCCAGACTCATATATTCTACACACCAACGTGAATAGTCGTTTTGTTGCCACTTCCCCCAATGATTTTAGAAATTCTGATGAAATGTTATCTATCCCTTCTGCCTTATTTGACCGTAAGTCCTCCAAAGCTCTTTTAAATTCCGATTCTAATACTGGATCCCCTATCTCTTCTAAATCGACTCCTGTTTCTTCTTCTATCACATCAGACAAATCTTCACCCTCATAGAGGTTTTCAATGTATTCTTTCCACCTATCTGCTCTCTCCTCTGCGTTTAACAAATGGATGGTTCAAATGGATCTGAGCACTATGGGACTTAACATCTATGGTCATCAGTCCCCTAGAACTTAGAACTACTTAAACCTAGCTAACCTAAGGACAGCACACAACACCCAGCCATCACGAGGCAGAGAAAATCCCTGACCCCGCCGGGAATCGAACCCGGGAACCCGGGCGTGGGAAGCGAGAACGCTACCGCACGACCACGAGATGCGGGCTGCGTTTAACAGTGGAATTCCCGTTGCACTCTTAATGTTACCACCGTTGCTTTTAATGTCACCAAAGATTGTTTTGACTTTCCTGTATCCTGAGTCTGTCCTTCCGACAATCATATCTTTTTCGATGTCTTCACATTTTTCCTGCAGCCATTTCGTCTTAGCTTCCCTGCACTTCCTATTTATTTCATTCCTCAGCGACTTGTATTTCTGTATTCCTGATTTTCCCGGAACATGTTTGTACTTCCCCCTTTCATCAATCAACTGAAGTATTTCTTCTGTTACCCATGGTTTCTTCGCAGCTACCTTCTTTGTACCTATGCTTTCCTTCCCAACTTCTGCGATGGCCCTTTTTAGAGATGTCCATTCCTCTTCAACTGTACTGCCTACTGCGCTATTCCTTATTGCTGTATCTATAGCGTTAGAGAACTTCAAAAGTATCTCGTCATTCCTTAGTACTTCCGTATCCCACTTCTTTGCGTATTGATTCTTCCTGACTAATGTCTTGAACTTCAGCCTACTCTTCATCAATACTATATTGTGATCTGAGTCTATATCTGCTCCTGGGTACGCCTTATAATCCAGTATCTGATTTCGGAATCTCTGTCTGACCATGATGTAATCTAATTGAAATCTTCCCGTATCTCCCGGCCTTTCCCAAGTATACCTCCTCCTCTTGTGATTCTTGAACACGGTATTCGCTATTACTAGCTGAAACTTGTTACAGAACTCAATTAGTCTTTCTCCTCTTTCATTCTTTGTCTCAAGCCCATATTCTCCTGTAACCTTTTCTTCTACTCCTTCCCCTACAACTGCATTCCAGTCGCCCATGACTATTAGATTTTCGTCCCCCTTTACATACTGCATTACCCTTTCAATATCCTCATCTTCAGCTTGCGACGTCGGCATGAATACCTGAACTACCATTGTCGGTGTTGGTCTGCTGTCGATTCTGATTAGAACAACCCGGTCACTGAACTGTTCACAGTAACACACCCATGCCCTACCTTCCTATTCATAACGAATCCTACACCTTTTATACTATTTTCTGCCATAGTTATCCAAGTGTCTCCAGTGTTTCTTTGTGTAAAAAGCAGTTAAGTCATACAGGTTTTAGATGTGTCTTGTAAGTTTATTCTGATACAGTACTTTAGTAAAAGGTTCCGAAACGTTGCTGTGTGCAGTATATTTCACCTTTGGAAAGAACAAAATTAACAGGAGATATTAAAATGAGAATGTGGTAGTAACAACATAAACCCATGAAAAAATTAAAATATGACTCGCCACATTAAAGTAGTTTCATAAATAAAATTTTACAACAGGTCTATAATGTCTTCGTATACTTTGCCAGTTATTCTGCGACATTTTGACAATGTGCTTTACATCTGCAGAGCGAACTGGACAATAACATTTTCTGTCATGTGTAATGTGCGGTTGCATAAAACGAATCGGTAGGGGCAGCTAAACTGTGTATACTTGTATGACAGGCTGAATACACATGGCGTCCCAGGAGGAGTGGTCGGTATTCAGGAATACGACAAGAAACATCATTCAAAGCAAAGAAACTGCAGTAAACATGGACTGCAAAATGCGTGCCTGAGGAGGTTCAATAGTGTTAACCACATATGCTCTATTGAACAAGTGCTCATAGCTGTTAAGATTTTAGAATCCATGTTTACTGCACTTCTTTCCTTCGATTGATCGTACCCGTCGTATCCTCGAATATTGATCATTCCTCTTGGAGTAGCCTGTATTACTGAACCGCTATCTTAGTATTTGGTTCGCTTTCGTAGTTCGCAGTCCCATTTGCAGGTATCCCACATAACGGTTTCCATGGGCAACAAAACTATGATTTTTTCACTATTTCAGTTCTAGCAGCACAGATAGAGTATCCCGTATGAAATCATGATAACGTGCTCCATTGAGCATAGGTGGAAGAACATGGGCCCCAATCAAGACATCACCAACAATGCCTGCCCAAACGTTCACAGAAAATCTGTGTTGATGACGTGATTGCACAATTGCGTGCGGATTCTCGTCAGCCCACACATGTTGATTGTGGAAATTTACAATTTGATCACGTTGGAATGAAGCCTCATCCGTAAAGAGAACATTTTCACTTAAATGAGGATTGACACATTGTTGGATGAACCATTCGCAGAAGTGTACCCGTGGAGGCCAATCAGCTGCTGATAGTGCCTGCACACGCTGTACATGGTACGGAAACAACTGGTTCTCCCGTAGCACTCTCCATACAGTGACGTGGTCAACGTTACCTTGTACAACAGCAATTTCTCTGACGCTGACATTAGGGTTATCGTCAACTGCACGAAGAATTCGTCCTGGAAATCTGTCTCGATACAAACGTACCGCGCCAAGGCTATTACCCCGTGCTAATCCATACATCAAATGGCTATCTGTCAACTCCGCATTTGTAAACATTGCACTGACTGCAAAACCACGTTCGTGATGAACACTAACCTGTTGATGCTACGTACTGATGTGCTTGATGCTAGTACTGTAGAGCAATGAGTCGCATGTCAACACAAGCACCGAAGTCAACATTACCTTCCTTCAATTGGGCCAACTGGCGGTGAATCGAGGAAGTACAGTACATACTGACGAAAGTAAAATGAGATCTAACATGGAATTAAGCGTTTTCGGACACATGTCCACATAACATATTTTCTTTATTTGTTTGTGAGGAATGTTTCCTGAACGTTTGGCCGTACCTTTTTGTAACACCCTGTACAGGCGCATCTGAAACTTCCTGGCAGATTAAAACCTTGTGCTGAACAGAGACTCGAACGCGGGACCTTTGCCTTTCGCGGGCAAGTTTCATATCAGCGCACACTCCGCTGCGGAGTGAAAATTTCGTTCTAGGTGCATCTTTCTAAACTGTCACGCTCGGCAATATCTTGCTGTCTCCAAACACCATAGCGCCGGGTCACAGCGCATTATTTACTTTCGGATGACTCTTCTGGTTCCTCTCAGACACACTTGTGGCCACCGCCCTCCACTCTTGCGTTACAGGGCCAAGCGGTGGTAGAGCTGTCGCGCTTCGTTCTTCCACCCTAGGGTCGTCCACATGCCTTACTCTCCATGCTGTTGCGTCTTGTCTGTCGGCTATGCATTTCTTCGTGAGTAGAAGTAAGTCTTTGCGGGGAAAGAGATGAATTCGGACTGGCGGCTGTGGAGAGAGACAGTAAAAGTTTCCGTGTGGGCGAAGCCAAGCTCATCTCGCTGAGTGACGCGTGCCCAGGCGTTATGCCACAGATGCCGCTGCGCGCTATTTCTGCCTCGACTTGCGCTTTTCGCCGTGCATTAAGAGCTCTCTCCGAATTGCTCCCACCGTAGGCGTGTTGACTTTTACAACACCCCAATAACGAACAACGATGGTAGCTGCATATGTTTACGCCGAAAAACTCGTACTTTATTAAGAAGGGCATGCACGTGCGTTAAACAGAAGACTTGTGTTAATCACTTCGGTAGCTGGCCGCTATGGCCGAGCGGTTCTAGGCGCTTCAGTCCGGAACGGCGCTGCTGCTACGGTCACAGGTTCGAATCCTGCCTCGGGCATGGATGTGTGTGATGTTCTTATGTTAGTTTAAGTAGTTCTAAGTCTAGGGGACTGATGACCTCAGATGTTAAGTCCCATAGTGCTTAGAGTCATTTGAACCATTTTTGAATCAGTTTGGTGCAAAATATTACACTCCCTGGCAGAAAAGGTAAAGCGGGCAGAAAACGGGATCGGATGTCAATGTAATTTTGTACACGGACATATACAGATACACACACACACGCACAGAGAGAGAGAGAGAGAGAGAGAGAGAGAGAGAGAGAGAGAGAGAGAGAGAGAGAGAGGAGAGAGAGAGAGCTCAGGGAGCTACAAAATGAACCAGATGTAGTTGCGGAAGCCAAGACAAGAAGACTGAGATGAGCCGGCTACGTCTATAGAAGAGAGCAGGGACCTTTACTGAGAGAAGTCTCAGAGAATAAACCGGAAGGACGAAGACCTCTAGGCAGGCCGAAAATGAGATGGAGAGATCAGGTTGCCAAGCATCCCAGGTACTGGGAGCAAGGAAAGAAGATGCCAGAGACAGAGTACTGTGGAAGAAGCGACTTCACGAGGCCAATAACCGGCTACGGTTTGTGGGGCCAGGAGAGTAAGAGAAAGAGTAAGTACACACCAGCGTAGGGTATTTAAGTAAATGTTCAGAGTTGCAATTATTTCTATCTGGAAGAACGGCCGCCAATGTGCAATAGCGTGTTTCAGTTTAGTGTTGTTACCAGGCCTGGTATGGCGTTTAAGAGGCGTGAACAGCGTCGGATGTTGACTAAGCGCTGTGAAGGAAACGGAGACGCCGCGTACCAGTATGAGACAGCGTTATCAGCACCTGACAGAGTTTGAATGGGGCTCCATGGTGTGTGTCTCCATTTGGCCAGCTGGTCGAATCGCGCAATGTCCAGATTTGGCAGGCATTCGATTGTGACAGTGGCCCGATTCTGGAGTGGATGCCAAAATTAGCCCTGGCATACTCATCGTGAAGGCTCCAGTCGACCACGGCTGGCCACCACACAAGGGAGGATCGCACCAGCCACATCGTAACAGTTTCGTATCTGCGCCTCCCTGCGGAAACAAGTAATACACTCCCTGAAACATCCGGTGTCATCTCTCGCCATTGGCCGGAGACTACTAGCAGCCGGTCTAGGGTATGTGTAGGCATTTGGAGTGGTGACCTGGAAGCACGGACAATTGACGAACAGCGTCGTATTTGTTTTCAGCTATGAATCGCGATTTTGCACTACTTCGAATGGCCATCATTGCCGAGTATGGCCGTGACCTCACGAGAAGTCCCAATCTTCCAATGTCGGAGAATCATTGCGGAGTTGCTCCTGGCATCTGATGTGGGGAACCACTGGTATGACGTCAGGTCACTGGTGATAGTGATTGAGCGAACTCTAAAGGCCCATCGCCATATCACGGACACACTGCACCTTCGTGTGTTACGTCTCATGCGAAATTATTGTGGCGTTATTTTTCACCAGGACAATGCTCGTCCAACCCCAGATCTGTCCCCTACAGAAAATGTGTGCCACTGGCTTGTTATCAATTCTGGCCCAGTACCATTGTCCAGGTTATTGAGGACCAGTTGCAAGAGCTATGGACCAGCTTACCCTAGGACACAGCGACTTTATGACGCTATATCCTAGTAAATCAGCCCATGTGTCAAGGTCAAACAGGGTGCAACGTCAAACTGATAAATGTGCTCATACTGGTAATTTCAATGAAAATTTCACTCGAATTTGTAATCACCATAACAACACATATCCTCTCAACCCATCAAGTTTCGTCGATTATCCTGCTGAAATGTACGGTTTCGCAGGGATCGAATGAAGAGTAGAGCCACGGGTCGTAACACATCCGAAATGTAACTTCCCTGTTCAGAATGCCACCAATGCGATTAAGAGGTGACGGAGACGTGTAACCACTGGCACCCCATACCATCACGCCGGGTGATACGCCAGTATGGCGATAACGAACACACGCTTCCAATGTGCGTTCACCGCGATGTCGCCAAACACCGACGCGAGCATCATGATGCTGTAGACAGAACCTGGATTCATCCGAAAAAATGACTTTTGCCATTGGTGCACCCAGGTTCGTCGTTGAGTACACCATCGCAGGCGTGGTCTCCGAGCTGATAGTCCATGCTGCTGCAAACGTCGTCGAACTGTTCGTGCAGATGGTTGTTGTCTTGCAAACGTGCCCATCTGTTGACTCAGGGATCGAGGCGTGGCTGCACGATCCGTTACAGCCATGCCGATAAGATGCCTGTCATCTCGACTGCTAGTGATACGAGGCCGTTGGGATCGAGCTCGGCGTTCCGTATTACCCTCCTGAACACACCGATTCCATATTCTGCTAACAGTCATTGGATCTCGACCAACGCGAGCAGCAATCTCGCCATACGATAAACCGCAATCGCGATAGGCTACAATCCGACGTTTATCAAAGTCGGAAACGTGATGGTACGCATTTCTCCTCCTTACACGAGGCATCACAACAACGCTTCACCAGGGAACGCCGGTCAACTGCTGTTTGTGGATGAGAAATCGGTTGGAAACGTTCCTCATGTCAGCACGTTGTAGGTGTCGCCACCTGCTCTGAAAACTAATCATTTGCATATCACAGCATCTTCTTCCTGTCGGTTAAATGTCGCGTCTGTAGGACGTCATCTTCATGCTGTAGCAGTTTTAATGGCCAGTAGTGTACAACCATGGATTACGCGACAGCGAAATCCGATAAATATTTCCTATTGTAATGGATATGGTGAACATTCCTGCACCTGTGTTGATCACCAGTTCCGTTTAGACATGAGTACAGGGTTATTACAAATGATTGAAGCGATTTCACAGCTCTACAATAACTTTATTATTTGAGATATTTTCACAATGCTTTGCACTAAAATGTAAACTTTCACGGCCGGAAATATCATGTCCATTATAATTATCCGGGCTGTTATGCCGTGGTCGGTTGATGAATTCTGCGGTGATTCCACTGACAGTGTGTGTGTTGGACCTTCCATCAAGCTACGGACCCCCTTGAAGATGTCTCCCGCAGTCGGAGACGAAACGGTGGGAATCACCACAGAATTCATCAACCGACCACGGCATAACAGCCCGGATAATTATAATGGACATAATGCTTTGCACACACATACAAAAACTCAAAAAGTTTTTTTAGGCATTCAAAAATGTTCGATATGTGCCCCTTTAGTGATTCGGCAGACATCAAGCCGATAATCAAGTTCCTCCCACACTCGGCGCAGCATGTCCACATCAATGAGTTCGAAAGCATCGTTGATGCGAGCTCGCAGTTCTGGCACGTTTCTTGGTAGAGGAGGTTTAAACACTGAATCTTTCACATAACCCCACAGAAAGAAATTGCATGGGGTTAAGTCGGGAGAGCGTGGAGGCCATGACATGAATTGCTGATCATGATCTCCACCACGACCGATCCATCGGTTTTCCAGTCTCCTGTTTAAGAAATGCCGAACATCATGGTGGAAGTGCGGTAGAGCACCATCCTGTGGTACGTTTAGCTCCCTGCTTGCTTTATTCGTCGACTTCCGCGGGCTACGCGTGAAACTTGCCCGCACGCGTTCAACCGTTTCTTCGCTCACTGCAGGCCGACCCGTTGATTTCCCCTTACAGAGGCATCCAGAAGCTTTAAACTGCGCATACCATCGCCGAATGGAGTTAGCAGTTGGTGGATCTTCGTTGAACTTCGTCCTGAAGTGTCGTTGCACTGTTATGACTGACTGATGTGAGTGCATTTCAAGCACGACATACGCTTTCTCGGCTCCTGTCGCCATTTTGTCTCACTGCGCTGTCGAGCGATCTGGCGGCAGAAACCTGAAGTGCGTTTGTCTACGTATCTGTAGTGTGTCGTGACCATATATCAATGAATGGAGCTACAGTGAAATTATGAAATCGCTTCAATCATTTGTAATAGCCCTGTATAAAGCGTGTCGGACACATTAGTGGCGTCACAGTGTGGACCTTAAGATGACGAGAAGCACAGCAGCAGAAACGTCGTGGCCATTCAGCACGACCACCGAGTTGGATACTTCTTGATGCAATAATTTACCAACAGCCGCATGTATTGTAGAAATTTATTTTATTTTATGAATTTCTATGTGCTACCAGTTTCGCTATTACATCGATGCCATCTTCAGGCCCCACTCGTCATAGTCGTAAAATCGCTATACACGGAAGGGGCCATATAACTGGATCCGTGAATCAAATCGTCCTGCAACAGCTCTTGGTGGCCCCCAAGAGCTTTTATGTGCTACCAGTTTTGGCATTACATTGATGCCATCTTCAGGCCCCAAAACTGGTAGCACACAGAAGTTCATAAAATAAAATAAATTTCTACAATATATACGGCGCCTCAAACCGCATGGCCACTCCGCACAGCCTAATTTCTCTACACATACTTCTCGGATTTTGTTACAGTTTATCTGGCTGAAAACGAAACATCATAAATGGTTTCGGAAACCCACTGTGCATTATGAAATAGATTCGCATATCGTCAATATGTATTAGAATCAGTTACAGACAGTTCGACAAGGAAGTGTACGCCATTATCTGTATGAAATAAAAGACACTATCATAAATGTATGTTTATATAAAAATGTATGTTATTAATAATTGTACAATTACCTAATAGTTAATCCAATCGGCACAATTATAGATTATATCTTACCACCTTTTTGGCGTGCTTTTCACGAGATTTTGTGCATATTTTCTCGGTAACGATCTCCATATCGTCCTGATTTCATATGACAGCTGTTTCAAAGAATATACTGGATTTCCTTTAAGCTTCATCTTATCATACGACCAAAAATTTTCGATCGGATTTGCATCCGGAGACATTGTTGGCAAATCCATTGTGGGCAGCCCATTATCCTGACCCACATCACAACTAATACCTTTGACTTCCAAAGAATTTTAGCAGTAACTCCATATGAAAGCTTTGTTCCCTTTGGATGATTTACAAGGAACACTGCCTCGTGACGCTTCAGATATTTTGCACTCATTTTAAACTGCAACCCACAAAACAAAACATTGAACTTTCACACTGTGTACATGTACACTGTGCAAATGCGTATTGAGTACAGATTCGAGACCATTACCAGAGATGTCCCTGCGGACGTTACATTTAAAATTGTGATGTACACTTTCTTGTGGAACTGACTCTACTTGTGACAAATGTACACGGATTTCCCGCTTGTGAGAGCGGTCACCTTAATCTCTTGTCATGAGTGGTCGCCTGAACCACTTTTTTGTGATTGTTATCATCATTTGCTCTAGGCGGATGCCACATAACACCTCTTCGATTTGATCGTTGAATACGTCACTCAGTTTTTTTTAGTACAGAGCCAGCAGCCGGCCACTGGCCGAGCGGTTCTAGGCGCTGCAGTTTGGAACCGCGCGACCGCTACGGTCGTAGGTTCGAATCCTGCCTCGGGCATGGATGTGTGTGATGTCCTTAGGTTAGTTAGGTTTACGTAGTTCTAAGTCTAGGGGAGTGATGAACTCAGATGTTAAGTCCCATAGTGGTCAGAACCATTTGGACCGTTTTTACCGTGCCAGCGCAAATTTTTTTCCACCACCAGGATTCGAACCGGCTTACCTCCGAGTCGAGCGCCACCGCACAAGCATGCATTAGTGACCTCAGGTACGGAGGTGGGTAACGACCTCGGCTATCCGAGCACGGCCCCAGTGCCTGTCCAAACCTCAGTATGTCGGAATCGAAATGCTGGCACGCTCGCGAAACTAAGCACAGGCACACAAATGTTATTCCGTATGATCATTTGAACCCCGCCAGGCGTGTTTATACCATCTATCATGACAGTGTCTGCATTTATGGAGTCACTACATTAGTTACGATACAATGTTCTTCAGAAACGCATGCGTGTCTGTAGGAACAGACACTGTTTCACGATTTGCAGCTGTGTAAATCACGACGCGGATTCACGTATTAGCGTCGGGTACTTGGGAGAAATGAAAATTCGTGCCCGGCCAGGTTTCGAAGCCCCGTTCAGGAAGGACACTACTGGATAAACACAGACACTTTCACCATTAATAACACTTCGTATTTTCATAAGCAAAAATCCGTCACGGTGACGAATTTAAGCCCAGCCAGCATGAGAACAGAACACACACATGTGAACTACGACTGAAGAGAATGGAACCCACAGCTCTGATGTGGAAATTTTCAGTTGTAGTCTGCCACGTTTGGTGGGTAGCAGATGGTGTTTACCTCGATCGTGATGAAGATTCCGATGCCGCTCCTCTTGTATCAGGTGTCGCGCAGATAGGAGGCCGCAGACGTCACCTTACTGGCCAGTGCTGTCGTATGAGCAACGCTGGCACCCGAGAGGCCGTGACGAACGGGCGACCGCGGACCCGGCAGCTGATAGCGCGGGTCGCTGGGTCAACACAGCACGCCTCCGACTGCCCGTGTTGCCTCAAAGCGTTAGCCCGCTCCGGCGCTCTCTCTTCTCACCTCGCTCTCACAAACGACACCGCAAACACTGTGCTACGCACTGCTCTTCTTCCTTTCATCTACCAGTGGCGCTCAATAGCTAATGTAACACAGGCTGGTTTTATTCAGGATTCCAGTACACCATTTTATTCCCCACTCTTTTGCCTACAAAAAAACCGGGCACTGCGACCGAGCGCTTCTAGGCGCTTCAGTCCGGAACCGCACTGCTGCTACGGTTGCAGGTTCGAATCCTGCCTAGGGCATGGCTGTGTTTGATGTCCTTAGGTTAGTTAGGTTTAAATAGCTCTAAGTGTAGGGGACTTATGACCTCAGATGTTAAGTCCCATAGTACTTAGAGCCATTTGAACCATTTTTTGACTACAAAATGCAACATACACTACTGGCCATTAAAATTGCTACACCAAGAAGAAATGCAGATGATAAACGGCTATTCATTGGACAAATATATTATACTAGAACTGACGTGTGATTACATTCTCACGCAATTTGGGTGCATAGATCCTCAGAAATCAGTACCCACAACAATCACCTCTGGCCGTAATAACTGCCTTGGTATGTCTGGGCAATGAGTCAAACAGAGCTTGGATGGCGTGTATAGGTACAGCTGCCATGCAGCTTCAACAGGATAGGTCTGGAGAATGTGCTGGCCAGAGCAGCAGTCGAACATTTTCTGTATCCAGGAAGGCCCGTACAGGACGTGCAACGTGCGGTCGTGCATTATCCTGCTGAAATGTAGGGTTTCGCAGGGATCGAATGAAGGGTAGAGCCACGGGTCGTAACACATCTGAAATGTAACATCCACTGTTCAAAGTGCCGTCAATGCGAACAAGAGGTGTTCGAGACGTGTATCCAATGGCACCCCATACCATCATGCCGGGTGATACGCCAGTATGGCGATGACGAATACACGCTTCTAATGTGCGTTCACCGTGATGTCGCCAAACACGGATGCGACCATCACGATGCCTGGATTCAACCGAAAAAATGACGTTTTGCCATTCGTGTACCCATGTTCGTCGTTGAGTACACCATCGCAGGTGTTCCTGTCTGTGACGCAACGTCAAGGGTAACTGATAGTCCATGCTGCTGCAAACTTCGTCGAACTGTTCGTGCAGATGGTTGTTGTCTTGCAAACGTCCCCATCTGTTGACTCAGGGATCGAGACGTGGCTGCACGATGCGTTACAGCTATGTGGATAAGATGCCTGTCATCTCGTCTGCTAGTGATACGAGGCCGTTGGGATCCAGCACGGCGTTCCGTATTACCCTCCTGAACCCACCGATTCCATATTCTGCTAACAGTCATTGGATCTCGACCTACGCTAGCAGTAATGTCGCGATACGATAAACCGCAATCGCGATAGGCTACAATCCGACCTTTATCAAGGTCGGAAACGTGGTGGTACGCATTTTTCCTCCTTACACGAGGCATCACAACAACGTTTAACCAGGAAACGCCGGTCAACTGCTGTTTGTGTATGAGAAATCGGTTGGGAACTTTCCTCATGTCAGCACGTTGTAGGTGTCGCCACCAGCGCCAGCCTTGTGTGAATGCTCTGAAAAGCTAGTCATTTGCATATCACAGCATCTTCTTCCTGTCGGTTAAATTTCGCGTCTGTAGCACGTCATCTTCGTGGTGTAGCAATTTTAATGGCCAGTAGTGTATTTTCCGTTCAGTTCGACGGCTTTACACTTCCTTTCTGGGCTGTATGCCCGCACGGCATCACTGTGCGACGTCGGCTTGCTGCATCAATAAACTTCCCATCGTTAAGGTACTGCTTCCCACAGAGTGGATACCTCACTGGTCAAACAGCTGGAAGTCGGAAGCTGCGAGATCAGCGCTGTGGGGTCGATCAGGAAGAACAATCCAGTGAAGTCTTATAGACTCCTGGGGGTGTGCAGACTTATGTGAGGCCTTGCATTGTCATAGAGAAGCAGAAGTTCGTTTGCATTGTTGTGGTGACGAACACGCTGAAACCGGCTCTTCAATTTCGTAAGGGTAGCACATTCACTTAAGAGTTGATCCTTGCACCATGAGATAGGAGATCAGTAGAATAAATCCTTCAGTACCAGAAGACGTCGCCATGACTTTGCCGGCTGAGGTTGCCGCTGCGTGGACTGCCGTTTTGTTTCCTGTTCAAAGTGATGAACCCATGTTTCATCGCCTATGGCGATGTTCGACAAATTCCGCGCAGGTAATCCTTCTTTGCTCTTTATGGTCTTCTGTTAGCTAAGAACCCACTGGGTCGGCCGCTGTGGCCGAGCAGTTCTAGGCACTTCAGTCCGAAACCGCGCTGCTGCTACAGTCGCAGGGTCGAATCCTGCCTCGAGCATGGATGTGTGTGATGTCCTTAGGTTAGTTAGGTTTAAGTAGTTATAAGTTCTAAGGGACTGATGACCTCAGATTTTAAGTCCCATAGTGGTCAGAGCCATTTGAATCATTTGAACCCAACTGCTGGACATGTGAGTCAGCACTGCCAACAGAGATATTAAGTTGTGCAGCGAGGTGTTTGACTGTGATCCACAGATCACCTCTAATGAGAGTGTCCGCACGTTCCAACACTGCAGGAGTTACAGCTGTGTTCGCCCGGCCAGCACGCTGGAAATCGGACAGGTTTGCGCTACCTTTTTGGAACGATGAGACACCAAGCCTAACGACTCACCCGGCCTTTATTCACTACCAGGTCTCCGCAAACATTCTGCAACCACCTATGAATATCTGCGATGCTCTACTTTTCCACCAAAAGAAGCGCCGGCACGAATAGGAACTCCACGTAACTAAATGGGCTGAAGAGGGAGTATTCCACGACGTCCCACAACAAATTCCACATTTTTCAATCGAAGCTTGCCGACAAAAATGTGTTGCATTACTTATTGAACTCCCCTCGTACATATACATACAGAAATTGGACGAAAAATATCGCGAGAAATGTGTGCTTAAACATAAATGCAGCTGACACTGTTGTACGAGGGTTGGAACTTAAATAGTGGCAACTATTTATTGACAAAAAAATGACTCTGAGCACTATGGGACTTAACATCTGAGGTCATCAGTCCCCTAGAACTTAGAACTACTTAAACCTAACTAACCTAAGGACATCACACACATCCATGCCCGAGGCAGGATTCGAACCTGCGACCGTAGCGGTCGCGCGGTTCCAGACTGTAGCGCCTAGAACCGCTCGGCCACTCGGACCGGCCATTTATTGACAACCGATACAAAAGAGTTTCATGTTTGTACATGTCACTGTCCTTCAAAGTAGTCACCAGCTTTGTGTACAACCCGTTACCAGCGATGTGGAAAGCGTAATATACCGTTAGCAGAGCCTGTTCTGTTGATGGCGCGAATGGAGCGGTCTACTGCCTGTCAAATCTCTGAAACAGTTCTGAAGCGAATGCCACGAAGTGGTTCCCTCATCTTCGGAATCAAATCAAAGTCATAAGGACTTAACTCCGGGGAGTATGGTGTATGGTACAATACTTCCCAGTCCCATCGACTGAACAGAGCAGCCACAGCTCGCGCTGTATGTGCCCGCACATTGTCGTGCAAAATGATGGGTGGGTTGCGCAGGAAGTGTCGCCAGTTCTTTCGAAAATCTGAATGCAGGGGATGCTCCAAAATCGAACAGTAATACTGTGCACTGACGGTCTGCCGTGGAGGAACTAATGCGTTACGATAACACCATCACAGTCGTACACGAGAATCACCATAACTTTCATCATAGTGGGGCTCTGAGGCAGTTTCGACTTGCGCGGCGACCCATAATAACGCCATACGTTGGCGTTTCAGTTTTGGCTCGTACGCTGTGGCCCATGTCTTATCCAGTGTTACGATACGGCGTAAGGAAGCCTCTCCTTCGCGCTCATAGCGCTCCAAGTGCGTCTGAGCAGCGTCGTAACGCATCCATTTCTACATTTCTGTCAAGCCATGCGGAACCCATCGTGATGCAATTTTTCGCATGCCGAGGCGTTCCTTCAGGATGCGAAGCACCATCGTATGCACTAATCCGGTTTCGTGGGCGAGCTCACGAATCGTATGGCGTCGATCACTGTCCACTAACGCGGTAACAGCATGCACTGCTTCTTCGGAGACGCTAGGACGACCTGCCCGATGCATGTCTGTCATAGTTTGCCGACCTTCGTTGGAGGTTTTTACCCATCGTGCCACTGTTCTGTACGGCAATGCAGATTCCCCGCACGCCTCTTGAAGACCTTGAAGACACTGTCGTACTGTACGACCTCTGGCACATTCAATCTCGATCCAACTCCGTTGTTCCTGTTTCGAAAACAGTGACGCCGTTAAGTTAGACAGCTCGCTCACAAATGACTGTTTCCCTCGATTGTGCGCACGCCGGTGACGTGGGACGGGCGAGTCCATTTGCTCGGAGATAAGGTAGGTATGTCAACAACGTGTGCTATCAGTAGCAATAGTAGATTCCAGCAGCAGTGTTGCCACTATGTAAGTTCCAACCTACGTATTTCTCCAGGAACGGCACTGTGCAATGTTCTCAGTAATGTTGCAAAAGTGAGTCGTAATCAGAACGGAGTCCTGTGTAGTTGTGAGTGCATTATGTCGGACGTAAGTGAATTCTAACTTGGGTAAATTGTTGGTGCTCGTACGCTGAGTGCTTCCGTAGCAAACGTAGCCGAAGTAATTGGTTTCACGAAAGGCGCCGTATCGGAGGTTCATACCATGTAAGGTAGCTATAATTTCACACCTTACAAGCACCCATCCACATACGTTGCCGTGATCTACAAACACAATTAGGTATCATGTGATAGGTTGTACATCGTATATATGTATACGCCTTGTAAATAATTGTTAACGCTTATTGCATGAAAGGTGACGGAGTGTCTTTATTGCCATACTAGTAGAGGTTGGAGTGACAGTGGAAATGAAATGGCAGGCGGAAGCTCTGGGTGGAAGGCTCACACAGGTGTGTTGGTCCTGCTTAAACACAGGAAGTAACTAGACGGACGTTGTGACACCTGAGCGCTGGGGCACAATAGAGTCGCGACCGGCCGGTTTTGTAGCCGGACGGGAAGGATTATACTTCGGAAACTACGAAAATCTTGGACGCAGCTGAGAGGAACGAGGAAGCGGCACCTCGGAAACCTCGCAGGTTGGGTTATTTCCACGGATTTTTACTCAGAAGCGTACCATTGTACGAGTGTAGGTTTTTCCTCTCTAACTTTCCGCGCTGGACGACAAAAGATTAAAATATGGTTGGCAGGAGAGGGAGATTATTCCATGATTTCTGGAATATGATTCGTTTACGGAATTACGATGGTGTGGAGCCGAGCCTTGCTGGGAAGCCAGCGGTGGAGAGACGAGGTCTTCCGTTGTGAGCTCCCGTGTGTGACGGTCGCTAGATATCAGCTTTGTTGGTACAGACGGACTTACTGTCTTTGCTCTCAGGACAGTTTATAGTTAGAACAGTCACTGTACTGTTGCGAACCAATACGATTCTGGACTTCACCTCCGGGTTGGAAGTCGCCGTTGAGTACACAGCGTTCAGTAATTGAGAGCACTTCCTCTGCCTATACTTAACGTTGGGACGTTATCTGAACTCCGTCCTTGTGGTTGGGAGTTTGCGTTTCTCGTCTGTAGAACACAGAGAGGAGAAGACAGTATTACAGTATATTCGTTAGAGGACCGCCTTCTCCCGTCCTAGAGTTTGAATGAGTTTATTTGTGGCTGGAGTTCTTCCATCGACGCAGACGAGTACGAGAACCATCACATCGACGCACCGGACGCAGTACATACGGTGATATCGCACATTGCTTCTGCTTATCAGGGCTATAAAAGCTAAACAGCCGTGATCACGTTAGTTTATTTCCACTGAGGTTCCACTCCACCGCAGATCATCTTCGAAAGTTGTGTCTTCTAGTGTTTGATACGTGGATGATGTCAGTCATTTCGCGTTATTGATGTTAGTCATAATAAGGGGCATAGTTGGGCAATTGCTTAGTAGATTTACTTAGGAAATGTAAACTTTGTAATATAAAGGTTTTTTTTTAATCTACAATAAATATATAAGCAGGAACAACGTTTATCATTTAGTAGTATTAGTTGCCTTAATAATTCTTTTATGTTTAGGTTGTAATTTATATGTTAAAGTCCATTAAGAGATCCTAATATCTGCTTCAGGGGGTAGTCAGACAGGGCCAAATCTTTATTTTAGCGTTTATTATTTTTCGTTGCGTACTTTTATTTTTACACCCGCCTGGAGTAGCATCTTGGATAGATGTAGGGAAGCCGTGAAAACATCTGCTAAGTCACAACATGGACAAGAGTATGTGTTGAATGATCGTGACAGTTCGGCATTGAGAACTACCGTGGCGAAAATAGGAAGACAAATGCAGAAGTTACTGCGGGACTGAATGCCGCAGTCACGAAACTTTTCAGCAACAGAACAACACGAATGGAGCTCCATAAGCAGGGAATTGCTGCCCCAGCTGGAATTACAAAAGCACGCATGAATGATGCAAATGCTCTTAACAGGAAAACGTGATGGCGAAGCCATAAAACCTGGACTGTGGACCAACGGAAGAAAGTCATTTGGTGGCATCAGCATTCTCTTAGACTGTTTCCAACTTCTGGCCGAGTTTACGTCGCAAGAGTGAAACATGGCGTGGGTTCTGTGAAAGTTTGTTCAGCCGTGTAATGGTATTCCATGCTCTCCGAAGTTGCTCTGCAAGGTCGAATTACTGCTAAAGATTTTGGGACCATTTTGGCTGATCAGGTGGACCAAAATGGTATAATGCGTGTTCCACAATGATGATGCTTTGTTCCAGAATGATACAGTTGACACATTTTGCATGGCGGGTTTTGTAAGTACGAAGATGAACTGTCCCATCTCACCTGGACGACAACCTCACCGGATCTTAATGTTATTGTTTCTGGTCTGGTTTGGAGTGAATTGTGTGCGATCACTATATACCTCCAGTATTATTTCCTGAACTTTATTTTGTACGAATAATCGTGTAAGGTTCCCTTGAAAACCATACACGACCTGTACTTATGCATTCCTAGACGATGGCAGTTATAAAAGTCGAGGGGCATGAAAGGGAAGCAGCGGTTGGGAAGGAGGTGAGACCGGGTTGTAGCCTCTCCCCGATGCTATTCAATCTGTATACTCAGCAAACAGTAAAGGAAACAACAGAAAAATCCGGAGTAGGTATTAAAATCCATGGAGAAGAGATAAAAACTTTGAATTAAAATCTTCTGGATTATTAGACCGCGTCATGTTTAGAAGAAACAACGCCCACGAAAGCATGCAGACTGACAAAAAACTTTGAAGTTTGCCGATGACATTGTAATTCTGTCAGACACAGCACAGGACTTGGAAGAATAGTTGAACGGAATGGACAGTGTCTTGAAAGGATGATATAAGATGGACATCAACAAAAGTAAAACGAGGATGATGGAATGTAGCCGAGGGAATTAGATTAGGAAGTGAGACACTTAAAAGGAGTTTTGCTATTTGGGGTGAAAAATAACTGATGATGGTCGAAGTAGAGAGGAAATAAAATGTAGACTGGCTATGACAAGGAAAGCATTTCCAAAGAAGAGAAATTTGTTAACATCGAGTATAGATTTAAGTCTCAGGAGGTCATTTCTGAAAGTATTTGTATGGATTGTAGCCATGTATGGAAGTGAAACATGGACGATACATAGTTTGGAAAAGAAGAGAATAGAAGCTTTCGAAATGTGGTGCTACAGAAGAATGCTGAAGATTAGATGGGTAGATCACATAATTAATGAGGAGGTACTGAATAGAATTGGGGAGAAGAGGAGTTTGTGGCACAACTTGACTAGAAGAAGGGACCGGTTGGTAGGAAATGTTCTGAGGCATCAAGGGATCACCAATTTAGCATTGGAGGGCAGCGTGGAGGGTAAAAATCGTAGAGGGAGACCAAGAGATGAATACACTAAGCAGATTCAGAAGGATGTAGGTTACAGTAGGCACTGGGAGATGAAGAAGCTTGCACAGGATAGAGTAGCATGGAGAGCTGCATCAAACCAGTCTCAAGACTGAAGACCACAACAACAGACGAATTAGTTGGGAAGGAAAACATAGGTACAAAGAAGGTAGCTGTGAAGAAACCATGGGTAACAGAAGAAATACTTCAGTTGATTGATGAAAGGAGGAAGTACAAACATGTTCCGGGAAAATCAGGAATACAGAAATACAAGTCGCTGAGGAATGAAATAAATAGGAAGTGCAGGGAAGCTAAGACGAAATGGCTGCAGGAAAAATGTGAAGACATCGAAAAAGATATGATTGTCGGAAGAACAGACTCAGCATACAGGAAAGTCAAAACAACCTTTGGTAACATTAAAAAAAAGCAACGGTGGGAACATTAAGAGTGCAACGGGAATTCCACTGTTAAATGCAGAGGAGAGAGCAGATAGGTGGAAAGAATACATTGAAAGCCTCTATGAGGGTGAAGATTTGTCTGATGTGATAGAAGAAGAAACAGGAGTCGATTTAGAAGAGATAGGGGATCCAGTATTAGAATCGGAATTTAACAGAGCTTTGGAGGACTTACGGTCAAATAAGGCAGAAGGGATAGATAACATTTCATCAGAATTTCTAAAATCATTGGGGGAAGTGGCAACAAAACGACTATTCACATTGGTGTGTAGAATATATGAGTCTGGCGACATACCATCTGACTTTCGGAAAAGCATCATCCACACAATTCCGAAGACGGCAAGAGCTGAAAAGTGCGAGAATTATCGCACAATCAGCTTAACAGCTCATGCATCGAAGCTGTTTACAAGAATAATATACAGAAGAATGGAAAAGAAAATTGAGAATGCGCTAGGTGACGATCAGTTTGGCTTTAGAAAAAGTAAAGGGACGAGAGAGGCAATTCCGACGATACGGCTGGGTAAGAAAAATCAAGACACTTTCATAGGATTTGTCGACTTGGAAAAAGCGTTCGACAATATAAAATGGTGCAAGCTGTTCGAGATTGTGAAAAAAGTAGGGGTAAGCTATAGGGAGAGACGGGTCATATACAATATGTACAACAACCAAGAGGGAATAATAAGAGTGGACGATCTAGATTGAAGTGCTCGTATTAAGAAGGGTATAAGACAAGGCTGTAGCCTTTCGCCCCTACTCTTCAATCTGTACATCGAGGAAGCAATGATGGAAATAAAAGAAAGGTATACTTCAAAAAAGAGACAGCATTGGTCGTATATTTTTTACTATTGCAAAATCGATTTTCTGTCACTGAGTGACCATCTTCAGTGCTATATTGTATAACTTAAATTGGGATGCACTGTTGTCACTAAGCTTACGGCAATCACATAGAGTCTATGTGATTGCCGTAAGCTTAGTGACAACAGTGCATCCCAATTTAAGTTATACAATATAGCACTGAAGATGGTCACTCAGTGACACGAAATCGATTTTGCAATAGTAAAAAATATACGACCAATGCTGTCTCTTTTTTGAAGTATACCTGTTACCTGGTCGTAGTGCACAAGACAACATGGAGTCGCCAATCAATAAAAGAAAGGGTCAGGAGTGGAATTAAAATACAAGGTGAAAGGATATCAATGATACGATTCGCTGATGACATTGCTATCCTGAGTGAAAGTGAAGAAGAATTAAATGATCTGCTAAACAGAATGAACAGTCTAATGAGTACACAGTATGGTTTGAGAGAAAATCGGAGAAAGACGAAGGTAATGAGAAGTAGTAGAAATGAGAACGTCGAGAAACTTAACATCAGGATTGATGGTCACGAAGTCAATGAAGTTAAGGAATTCTGCTAGCTAGGCAGTAAAATAACCAATGAAGGACGGAGCAAGGAGGACATCAAAAGCAGACTCGCTATGGCAAAAAAGGCATTTCTGGCCAAGAGAAGTCTACTAATATCAAATACCGGCCTTAATGTGAGGAAGATATTTCTGAGGATGTACGTCTGGAGTACAGCATTGTATGGTAGTGAAACATGGACTGTGGGAAAACCGGAACAGAAGAGAATCGAAGCATTTGAGATGTGGTGCTATAGACGAATGTTGAAAATTAGGTGGACTGATAAGGTAAGTGGACTGATAAGGTAAGGAGTGAGGAGGTTCTACGCAGAATCGGAGAGGAAAGGAATATGTGGAAAACACTGATAAGGAGAAGGGACAGGATGATAGGACATCTGCTAAGACATGAGGGAATGACTCCCATGGTACTAGAGGGAGCTGTAGAGGGCAAAAACTGTAGAGGAAGACAGAGATTGGAATACGTCAAGCAAATAATTGAGGGCGTAGGTTGCAAGTGCTACTCTGTGATGAAGAGGTTAGCACAGGAAAGGAATTCGTGGCGGGCCGCATCATACTAATCAGTAGACTGATGACCAAAAAAAAAATTATTAGCGAAGACGATGTCCTAACTCATCCCAAAGTCGATCCATTGGGTTCAAGTTCGGACTCTGGGTAGGCCAGTCCGTTTCAGGAATATTACTGCTCACAGATTCTTCTTTATAACGGGCTGCATTGAGGTCCTCACACAATCATTGTCTCGGATATCTTTGTCTACCGTACGCAACACAGAACATTTGTAACGTCTGGTATTCTTTCACTGAGCTCTCTTGATCGACGTGTAATGCTGTTACTGCTGTCCACTGGCTATACAATATTCCTCACGTCTTCTTTTGTACCGGTGACTCCGCCTCTCGTGACATGAAGTGGTCAGCTCCGAATTGCATTTGGGTGTCCAGATACTTTTGATCGTCGCACAGTGTAGTTTGCTGTTAACGTTTGTTGCCTGATTAATGCAGCTCTTCATCTTGTTGTAAGGATCAGTGAATCAGGGGTAGGCGAAAAATTATGGCCGCGCGGGATTATCCGAGCGGTCTCAGGCGCTGCAGTCATAGACTGTGGGGCTGATACCGGCGGAGGTTGGAGTCCTCCCTCGAGCATGGGTGTGTGTGTTTGTCCTTAGGATAATTTAGGTTAAGTAGTGTGTAAGCTTAGGGACTGATGACCTTAGCAGTTAAGTCTCTTAAGATTTCACACACATTTGAACATTTTTTGAAAAATTATGGAATAGCCTCTGATCGGCTTACGGCATGCCTCCGCATGAGGAAGACTGTCCTGTCACTTTAATAAGAAAAGATGGAGGCCATGTAACTCCCAGGGTGATGCGGCTGTTCCTTATTTACGTTCCACCGTGAGTGAAGTACGTATCAGTCGCCCATGCAATATATGCCCGGCGCTATCTGAGTTCAATAACAGGCACCGGGATCAATACCGTGGGTAACTGATCACATGTACCCAGCAAACGATAAGATTGTGAAGTTCCCGTTGTCACAACACAGAAACCACTGCACGATTTTCATCTCTAACCGGTTAAAATAGTATTTCAGACTCAAAGAGCAAATATACTATAGTATAATGCTGCGCCGCATTTACTCCCGTGACTTTTTTTTTTTTATTTCGCAAGAGCCCCTATAACAAGTAGGTTTTGTGTTGCTAGTTTTTACAAGGGACTGGTCCATCCGATATGTCTAAAACTATCCTGGAATTTTTCTATAAGAAAGAATACATCGAATGAAATGAACTGCTCAATTTTAGCTGCTAAGACGTACTGCAAGAATTTACGTAAATAAAATAAAAAACAATTAAAATTACTCATTTTTGCCGCACGAAGAACGGTTTACAACATCTTTTTGTACAGCCCTTCTTGCTTAGGGCGCGAGTCGGTGAATAAGCAGACGCAGACGTGACGAGAGAACGTAATGCGATCTCCAAAGTGCACCATGTGTGATTATTAAGGACTTGAACCAAACCAAAAATGCCTCAGTTGTAAATTTGTGGTAAGGTCCTATGGCACCAAACTGCAGACGTCATCCGTCCCTAGGCTTACACACTACTTAATCTAACTTAAACTACCTTACGCTAAGGACAACATAGACACCTCTGACGAAGAGTGGGGGGTGGGGGGGGGGCGCACGAACAGTGACAAGGCGCCCTAGACCGCACGGCTACCCCACGCGGCCAAGATGCCTCATATCATTAATTTTATGAATAAATTGCAGGACGTATTGACAGCTAAGCGGTTGCAGATACGTTCGTTACATACGTGTGTAGAAAATCAAGGCAGTATATAATATTATATTACAGACGACTTCCATCAATCGGAACTGTCATTTGTTGACATGAAATATCTTACAACAATTTCTGCAGCACTGCACTTACGTGATTTTTTAAATAATATATGTTTTGCTGACAATGAAACAATTCCTCGTTTGTGTGGTGCAGTCACTACAAAAATTGGTTGAAGAAACAAACATTTTCTTTACATCAAGCACATGTGAAGAAGAAACACTGCCTACACTTGTTCGTCACCTCCTAGAGCATTGCTGCTTAGTGTGGAATGCGCGTGAGATAGGATTAACAGGAGACTTTTAAAAACGTTAAAGAACGGCACCTCGTATTGCGTAATCGTGAAATAGGGGATAGAGCGCCACGGATATGTCCCAATTGGGGTGGCCGTTATTAAAATAAAGGCTTTTTCGTTGCGGCAAGAACTTTTCATGAAACTTTGATCACCAACTTTCTTCTCTGTATGCGAATATATTTCGTTGGCTCCCACACATACAGGGAGATATGATCATCACAATAAAATAAGAAATATCCGAGCTCGCACGGAAAGATTTCGGTGTTCGTTTTTCCCCGCGCGCTATTCGAGAGTGGGATGGCAGAGAAATAACATGTGGTTTGATGAACCCTCTGCCAGTCATTTAATTAGAAACTTCAGAGTAATCATGTAGGCGTTAATGTACAGTGAAAAGCCAAAGAAACTGGTGCACCTGCCCTAATATCGTGTAGCGCCCCAGCGAGCATGCAGAAGTGCCGCAGCATGTCACGGCATGGACTCGACTAATGTCTGAAGTAGTGCTGGAAGGAACTGACGCCATGAATCCTGCAGGGCTGTCCATAAATCTGTAAGAGTACGAGCGGGTGGAGATCTCTTCTCAGCAGCACGTTGCAGGGCACCCAAGATATGCTCAATAATGTTCATGTCTGGGGAGTTGGGTTGCCAGCGGCAGCGTTTAAACTCAGAGCCACTCGGTAGCAATTCTAGACGTGTGGAGTGTCGCTTTATCCTGCTGGAATTGCCCAAGTCCGACGGAATGCACAGTGGACATGAATGGATGCAGGTGGTCAGACAGGATGCTTACGTACTTGTCTAGACGTGTCAGGTGTCCCATGTCTCTCAAACTGTACACGCCCCACAATATTACACAGCCTCCAGCAGCTTGAAGAGTCCCCTGCTGACTTGCAGAGTCCATGGATTCAAGATGTTGTCTCCATAGCCGTAAACGTCCATCCGCTCGATACAATTTGACTTTTCCTACCAGGCAACATGTTTCCAGTCATTAATAATTAAATGTCGGTGTTGACGGGCCCAGGACAGGCGTAAAACTTGTACAGTCATCAGGGGCACACGAGTGGATCTTCGGCTCCAAAAGCCCATATCGATAATGTTTCGTTGAATGATTCGCATGCTGACACTTGTTGATGGCCCAGCATTGAAATCTGCAGCAATTTGCGGAAGGGTTGCTCTTCTGTCACTCTGAACGATTCTCTTCAGTCGTCGCTGGTCCCGTTCTTGCAGGATCTTTTTCCGGCCTCAGCTATGTCGGAGATTTGATGTTTTACCGGATTCCTGGTATTCATAGTACACTCGTGAAATCTTGATAACCTGCCATTAGCAGCAGTAACCGATTTAACAACTGCGTCAGACACTGTCTTATATAGGCCTTGCCGATCGCAACGCCGTATTTTGCCTATGTACACCTATACCACTTTCTTTGGCGCTTCAGTGTATATGTAGAACTCACCCAAAAAGAAAACAAGATGATGAAGGACTGATAAACTTGCAGCGCTCCAAGCGGCCTGGCTACGAACCAAGGTGAGACAGGGCTTTCTGTGGCTTTGAAGCTGTCACAGACGAGGCTGTCCAGGCGCGAGATGACAGGCGGTCGCTTCATAGGCGCCCCAGCGTCCGAACGCCTCCACCCTCCCCCCTGTAGCTAATGGCAGGGGCCGGAAACAGGGAGAGCGCAGGGTCAGGGCTCCCCTAGGATGTGGGGGGATGGCAGTATTAAGAGGGGAAGCAGATCTTGTGCGTCAGATCGGATCGATCTGCTCCATCTGCCGCCACTCTGCTCGCGCTAGGCAGCAAGCAAGTCCCTACGTCAGGCTTCCAGCCAGGGGGTCGGCTAGAGCGACAAAGTAGTCTCCAAAATCCTGACCGTAGTAGGTACATGTCTAGGAACATTAGTATCAACATCCTTCAGAAACCTGAATAACCATTTTTTGCACAGCGAAAATTGCTGGAAAGTACCTACAGGGATGTGTTATACTGCCGACTCGAGTACTGTGGCTAGCTGCAAAAGGTGCTTAGTTGGCGCTAATGGCCCGATAGAGGTCGTCCCACAGAATCTCGATTAGGTTAATGCTCGCGGATTTTGGTGGCCAGGAGAGTATGATAAACTCATCCAAGGGCTCTTCGAGCCACGCACGTACTCTGCAAGCTGTGTGAAATGTTGCACTGTCTTCCTGGTAGATGCCATCGTGCCGCGAGAAAATAAACTGCATATAGGAGTGGATATGGTCCCCGAGGACAGTTGCATGCTTGTGTTAATCTATTGTGCCTGGCAGATCGCCCAGGAATGCCAAGAAAACAGTGATCAGAACATAACGATCCCTCCTGGTTGCAGGGTTGCTTTCACACGTTAGCCGTACACGCCAACAGCCTTCAGTCCGAAGGAGCATAAAACCTGATTCATCAGAAAAGGCCGCCAGTCGCCATTCAGTGGATGTCCAGTTATGGTTCTTTTTACTCATCAGTCTTCCGATTGGTTTATGCGGCCAGCCATAAATTCCTCTTTCATCTCAGACTAACACTTGCAACCAACGTCCTCAATTATTTGCTCGAGGTATTCCAATCGCCATTTTCCCCTGCAGCTTTTGCCATCTACAGCTCCATCTAATAACTTGAAAGTTATTCCGTTATGTCTTAATAGATGTCCTATCATCCTGTCCCTTCTTCGTGTAAGTGTTTTCCATATAGTCCTTCTTCGCCGATTCTGAGGAGATCCTCCTCATTCCTTACCTCATCAGTCCACCCAATTTTCAACATTCTTCTGTACCACCACATCTCAAATCCTTCGATTCTCTTCTGTTCCACTTTTCTCACAGTCCACGTTTCGCTGTCATACAATGCTGTGTTCCAAACGTAAAATTTTAGAGATTTCTTCCTCAAACCAAGGCCGATATTTGATATTAGTGACTTCTCTATGCCAGGAATGGCCTTTTTGCCATTGCTAGTCTGCTTATCATGTCCTCCTTGCTCCGCCTGTTGCCGGCCGTTGTGGCTGAGCGGTTCTAGGCGCTTCAGTCTGGAACCGCGAGACCGCTACGGTCGCAGGTTCGAATCGTGCCTTGGGCATGGATGTGTGATGTCCTTAGGTTAAGTCCCACAGTGCTCAGAGCCATTTGAACCATTTGACGGAACAATTAAGGCAAACAAGAAGAAGGGAGAATAAAAAAACGTTGAAATTTTCGCATAACACAGACGCAAAGGATATAGAAGAGCAGTTGAACGGAATGTGTACCGTCTTGGAAAGAGGTTGTGAAGTGAATGTCTACAAAGCTGAAACAAAAGTAATGGAATGTAGTCGAACCAATTCAAGTGATAGTGTGGTAATTACACTGTCTGACAACAAACGTGAACATGGTATGATGTCAGTCTAAATGTACACGCAAACGCCATCGCCGGGTATGCAAATGATTAGAGTTGCATTTCTCTCTGAAGGGTAGATCAGCCACCAGCTCACTAATGTTGCACTGATGGGGCATATAACAGCAGTGAGCAGTGCAGAAATTGAATGATCACTCTGAATAACACGAAGATGTGTACTCATGTGAGGCAGCGTTATCAGCAACTGACAGAGTTTGAAAGCAGCAATCACAGAATTGCCACATTTCTGAGGCATCCGCATGTAACACTGGCTCTTTGATGGCCAGCAGGGGAATGCGAAGACAAGCATTCCTGTTGTCTGGGTTCCGCTAGACCACGTCTCACCAACACGAGGGACGGTGGCTGTAGTGTGCAGTCTCTTCACGCGTGTGCCTGTTGTCCGAGAACAGGTAACGGATTCCGTGCGATATTCTGTGTCATCCCACACCATAGGTCAATGAGTAACATCAGCCAGACTAAAGAATTACTGTCCCTATGCGTAGACCACAACATAAACGATTGCGACTCGAGTGTTGACACGACCAGAAAGCATGGACTCCTAAAGAATAGCGTTGCATTCACTGCGTTCAGCGGGGAATCGCGTTTCTTCACTACCCTAGACGGGCATCATCGGCCTGTATGGGAGGGATCTGGGAAGAGGACCCATTCTTCCAATTTTTTGCAGAGGCGCAGCGGTGGTGTCAATGGTAAGGAGAGCCATGCCGTATGATTTCAGGTCGTAGCTGACATTGACTGTAGGAACACACAGCCTGCGTCTCCATATGTTATCTCTTATGAGACATTTTTCAACAGGACAATGCTCGTCCATACATGGCACCCACCTCGGAACTGTGTTATGTTGACGTACTCTCATGGCAGGCAGGAACCCCGTATCTGTCTCCGATGGAAAACGTGTTGGACCAGCTCGGACGTCAGCTTCGTCCTAGTGCCAGTTTCCAGGATATGTAGGACCAATTATAAATAGTCGTGGGCCAGCTTGCCCAAGCAGAAGACACAACTGCATGACACCCTTCCTAAACGAATCGGTGTATCCATCCAGGCCAGAGGTGGTGCAACGTAATTTTGATAAGAGGGCTCACACTGCCCAGTACATTGTAAATGTGACTCGATTTTGCAATCACTGAAATACACATAGCCTCTCAAGCCATGAACTTCGATTTTGTTTCTCACTCCCTTCCTCGGTGCATTATTTCTTTTTCTGGTAGTGTAAATTAGGGATGACGATAAAAAAGTAGTAGGTGATTTTTGCTATTTGAGCAGTAGACTAGTAGATGACGTCTGAAGTAAAGAAGATATACACTTATGCTCATAAATTAAGGATAATGCTGATACATGTTGAAACAACGCTCTGGTGGGCGGTTTGCGAGTTTAAATCACCTCGGGATACAACCATGCTGTGCATTTGACCTGCGGTCGCCGCACGGTGGCGCTGACAGCAGTCCACTGACGTTATGCGGGATAGAATACTAGGGCGACTGGAGGCTGGTCAAATACAGCAGGTCGTAACACGGGCCCTCCGTGTGCCACAAAGTGTGATCTCAAGATTATGGCAACGATTCCAGCAGACAGGTAACGTGTCCAGGCGCTACAGTACGGGACGTCCACAGTGTACAACACCACAAGAAGACCGGTATCCCACCATCAGTGCCCGCAGACGGCCACGGAGTACTGCAGATAGCCTTGCTCAGGGCCTTACCGCAGCCACTGGAACAGTTGTCTCCAGATGAGATATGAGGGGAACAGAGTGGCCTGCTTGTTCTCCAGGCCTAAACCCCATCGAGCACGTCTGGGATGCTCTCGGTCGACGTATCGCTGCACGTCTTCAAACCCTTACGACACTTCATGTGCTCCGACAGGCACTGATGCAAAAAGGGGAGGCTATACCCCAGCAGCTGCTTGACCATCTCATCCAGAGTATACCAACCCGTTGTGCAGCCTGTGTACGTGTGCATGGTGATCATATCCCATATTGATATCGGGGTTCATGCGCACGAAACAGTGGCGTTTTGAAGCACATATTTTTCGGGACGGTTTTCTCAACTTATCGCCAATACCGTGGAGTTACAGATGTGTATCGTGTGTGTTCCCTATGCGCCCATACTATTAGCGCCAGTTTTGTGTAGTGCCACGTTGTGTGACACCACATTCTGCAATTATCCTTAATTTATGAGCATGAGTGTACATATATACGCGTCACGTCACCATACGGTGCCTGGCGGAGGGTACCCTGTAGCTCTATTAGTCATTTCCTTTCCTGTTACGCTCTCAAATAGAGCAACGGAAAAACGACTACCTATATGCCTCTGAATAGGCCCTAATTCATCGTATCTTCGCACAAGACGAAATGTATGTTGGAGGCAGCAGAATCATTCTGCAGTCAGCTTCAAATGCCGGTTCTCTAAATTTTCGCAGTAGTGTTCCTCAAAACGAAACTCGACTTGCCTCCAGGAATTCCCATTTGAGTTCGCGAAGTATCTCAGTAACACGCGTGTTGTTCGAACCTGCCGGTAACAAATCTAGCAGTCCGCCTCTGAACTATTGTGACATCTTCCTTTCATCCGACCTGGTGCGGATCCCTAACAGTCGAGCAGTATCAAAATAGATCGCACTTGCGTCCTATTGGCGATCTCCTTTACGGGTTTCGCAAATTTCGCCCATTCTCCTTCCCCTCCACAACGCCCAAATGCTCGTTTCATTTCATTTCGCTTTGCAACGTTATGCCCAGGCATATAAACGACGTGAGTGTATCAATCAAATCTCTACTAATGCTGCATCTGAATATTACGAGTTCGTTGTACGTACTCATCCACCCTCTGCCATGCCGGACGTTCCCTGCTCGTCAGTAAACGAAATTTGCTCGATCTTTGATTAGCTGTGGATACTCCATCGAATCTCAACCTGACACTTATACTACCAAAATTCAGCTTGGGCAGCTTGTTGATATCCCATTTCCGAAGTCACTAAACAGTCCTGAACAACTAGTTGTGCTGGTAACTGCTTCTCTTCTGAACACAATAGTCTCCACCTCCTTATATACTGGCGGGCCTGCCTCTCATGATATCTAGTGATCAATGATGCATTTCATAGGAGCGCCCGGAAACTTTTAATGAGATTGTTTATCAGTTCCTCCTACATACATTTCTATACGACTCAAGATGTAGAAAATCCGTGAAATGGCTCTGAGCACTATGAGACTTAACATCTGAGGTCATCAGTCCCTTAGAACTTAGAACTACGTAAACCTAACCAACCTAAGGGCATCACACACATCCATGACCGAGGCAGGATTCGAACCTGCGACCGTAGCAGTCGCGCGGTTCCGGACTGAAGCGCCTAGAACCCCTCGGCCACAGTGACCGATTAGAGAATCCCTGATTTATGAAGAGAGATTCCGACATATCCGCAAGTAGTATCCGCGAAACAAGTGGGAACAAGCGAAAATGATACTAGTCGTGTACATAGCTTTCGCCACACAGCACGTAGTTCCTCGCTGAGTACAGTCGCAGATGTAGACTGGTGTCCATAATTAAAGGTATAAACGAAAATTTTGCAAGGCTGAGTTTATTTTGCCAAAAAACAGAATAAACAGGCAATAGTAAACTAAAAAGAACGTAAAGAATATAGAATGCAAACAACATGCATAACGGACAACAAAAATTTTCTTCGTTTCTTCCAACTTAACGGATTTGGATACAGCTGGTTAATGTGGTCAGTGTGGGTTTTGACCACTTCTTGCAGCAATATAGCCCTGACAACGATAGGACATGCTGTGAATGATGTTATCAATCTGATGTTGAGGCAATAACGCCCATTCTTCCCGCAGAGCTACTCGCAAGTCTTAGAGAGTGGTTGGTGGATGGTGACGTGGTGCAACCCGTCTCCCAACTCCACCCAAGATGTGCTCTGTGGGACTCAAACCGGGAGAGCGAACAGATCTCGCCAGGCGTGCAATATCTTTCGTTTCCAAGAAAACGTCAACCACCAGTGCTCTATGAAGTCGAGCATTATCTTCGATTAATACAAAGTGTGGGTACACAGCACCTCGCAGTATCCGTACATGAGGTCCCAAGATCTCGTCACGATACCTGAAACCAATTAAACCTTTCCGATTCGCCAGTACAGTTTCATGACGATATTTTCGAGTGACCAACATAACGCCTGCCCACGTCCGAGTCTCGTGGTCTAGTGGCTAGCGTTGCTACCTCTGGATCACGGAGTCCCAGGTTCGATTACTGACCTGGCTGGGCATTTTCTCTGCCCAGGGACTGGATGTTTGTGTTGTCCCCATCGTTTCATCATCATCATTCGTTCCAGACTGTAGCGCCTAGAACCCCTCGGCCACCGCGGCCGGCACAGGCGCTGATGACCGCGCAGTTGAGCGCCCCACAGACCAAACATCATCATAATGCCTTCCCACACCATTACCGATCTTGCTCGATATCGTCCTTTTTCCGCAATGTTTAGGTCTCGAAATGGTGTTCCACATTCCCTTCAGATACGGAACAGTCGATACTCTCCAGAACAAATTGGGACTCATCTGTGAAGAGGACATTGGCTTACTGTTCGACCGTCGAGGTGGCACCTCAACGACTCAACTCCAGACGTTTCGTTCTGCGAAGACGTGTCAGACATTCACATACAGCACTTCTCCGACAGTAAAACCTACTCTGCCGAAGCCTTCTGAACACCGTTTGATACAACACGCCAGTGGATGCTGGTAGGTAAGATGCCAGCTGCCGTGCGGTACTAAGGAAGTACCGTCGTGCCCTTACAGCGAAATAACGGCCCTCTCTTTCTGATTTCATACGTGGTCGGCGCCGCTCTGGTCTCCGCAATAAAGTTTCGATCTCTACAAACTGTCACCACATCCGAGAAACTACAGAAATATTAACATGGAAATGTAAATGAGCGTTTGGCGTCATTGGCCGGGAGGCCCCTTGCGGAGCAGGTACGGCCGCCTTAATGCAGGTCTTATTACATTCGACACCACATTGAGCGACCTGCGCGCCGAATGGGGATGAAATGATGATGAAGACAGCACAACATCCAGTCCCTGAGCGGAGAAAATCCCCGACCCAGCCGGGACTCGAACCGGGGCCCGTAGGACGGCAATCCCTCACGCTGACTACTCAGCTATCGGGGCGGACGACGATTCACATTAAACTATCGGACCACATCAATTTGTGACTGTCCTGCTTGAAATCTTCGTGTGGCAATCCATCACAGAGAGCCTAGTAGGCGTCTTCTCTGTGCCGTAATGCTCCGTCTGTGACTGTACACACAGCGACTGGATGTGGGACTACAAGACAAACACTACCCCGTTTGATAGGTGCCCTGATGTCATCGTTGGTGTGGTTCTCCGCTTACCGGAATGCCATCTTCCGTGCAGAACGCGATCGTACGGACATCTATTGACAGTTTGTGTGTTGTGTGGTCTCCAGTTCTGAGACTGGTTTGGTGCAGCTCTCCATGCTACTCTATCCTGTACAAGCTTCTTCATCGCCCAGTACCTACTGCAACCTACATCCTTCTGAATCTGCTTAGTGTATTCATCTCTTGGTCTCCCTCTACGATTTTTGCCTTCCACGCTGCCCTCCAGTACTAAATTGGTGATCCCTTGATGCCTCAGAACATGTCCTACCAAACGATCCCTGCTTCTAGTCGTGCCACAAATTTCTCTTCTCCCCAATTCTGTTCAATACCTCCTCATTAGTTATGTGATCTACCCATCTAATCTTCAGCATTCTTCTGTAGCACCACATTTCGAAAGCTTCTATTCTCTTCTTATCCGAACTCCTTATCGTCCATGTTTCACTTCCATATATAGCTACACTCCATAGAAATACTTTCAGGAACGGCTTCCTGACACTTAAATCTATACTCGATGTTAACAAATTTCTCATCTTCAGAAACGCTTTCCTTGCCATTTTTTATCCTCTACTTCCACCATCATCAGTTATTTTGCTCCCCAAATAGTAAAACTCGTTTACTACTTTAAGTGTCTCATTTCCTAATCTAATTCCCTCAGCATCACCCAATTTAATTCGATTACATTGCATTATCCTCATTTTTCTTTTGTTGATGTTCATCTTATATTCTCCTTTCAAGACACTGTCTATTCCGTTCAACTGCTCTTGCAAGTCCTTTGTTGTCTCTGACAGAATTAGAATGTCATCGGCGAACCTCAAAGTTTTTATTTCTTCTCCCTGGATTTTAATTCCTACTCCAAATTTTTCTTTTGTTCCATTTACTGCTTGCTCAATGCACAGATTGAATAACATCGGGGGTAGGCTACAATCGTGTCTCACTCCCTTCTCAACCATCGCTTCCCTTTCATGCTCCTCGACTCTTATAACTGCCATCTGGTATCTGTACAAATTGTAAATAGCCTTTCGCTCCCCGTATTTGACTCCTGCCACCTTCAGAATTTGAAAGAGAGTATTCCAGTCAACATTGTCAAAAGCTTTCTCTAAGTCTACCAATGCTAGAAACGTAGGTTTGCCTTTCTTAATTTATTTCTAAGATAAATCGTGATTATATCGTCAATTAGACACAGGACGAGGAAATAGAGGTTTGTTTCTTTAATTTTGGACACCAGTGTAAAAACAGAGGACACTGCTGAGATGAGTTGTCAGTGGGGAGGCCATCGTGTGAGTTTGTTGCGCAGCGGGTCGGCTAGGTAGCTGGACATCGCACACAGAGCGCGTGGGTTCTGCGCATGCCCCACCGGAACGATCGCCGCTGCGGAGGTCAGGCCGGATCAATACAGCCACAGGTGGCGGGGGCGTTCCATTCAGGCGCCGCAAATGCCACTGGCGTGGGTTTCCCACTCAGCGAGCGCAATCTGAATGTGAATGAGCGTCAACTCAGGCGAACGGCTGTCTCGGCTCACGACATTTCATTAGCAGCGTTTTCAGCTGCCACTGCATGACAAAAAATGAAGCACCCTGAAGACATGGTCGGATGACCGTGTAACTTCGTACACGTACTCGCAATCAGAGGGTAATTAAATGCCTGATGTTAAATGCTGTGTGACAGGTAGAACGGATACCGGAGAGCACAAGTGTTGTTCATGCGTAGTTCTGTTTCTGGGCGTGAAAAGCGGAAGATATTAAGTGGTCAGTATGAGGAAGACGAGCCGGCCACTGTGGCCGAGCGGTTCTAGACGCTTCCGTCCGGAACCGCTCTGCTGCTGCAGTCGCCGGTTCGAATCCTGCCTCGGGCATGGATGTGTATGATGTCCTTAGGTTGGTTAGGTTTACGTAGTTCTGAGTCTAGGGGACTGATGACCTCAGATGTTAAGTCCCATAGTGCTCAGAGCCATTTCAGTCATTTCTGAAGATCACGAAGACGTCGCGTCTGTGGCAGCGTTGTCGGCACCTCACATAGTGTGGAAGAGATCTCATTGTGGAGCTCCCTTTAGCTGACTGGTCGAATCGTGCGATATCCACTAACACTCCTGTAGTAATAAAAAGACACTCCTGTAGTAATAAAAAAAGGTAAGTTGCAGTATTTGCAATATAAATATAATTTAGGACCCACTAACGTATTTAGGCAGTGGGTTAAATACGTATCATGTAGCTTCTGAATAAAGAATTTTAAAAAAAATTCAGATTTCTGGGGAATTGCGTTGTGGCAGCGGCCCAGTGTTGGACTGCATGGGAACGGGAAAGCTGGCATACTCGTCGTCAGGGTTGCCAGAGACCACGTCTGACAACTACAAAGGAGAATCGTGGTACTTTACACCAGGCACAATTTACCCGCTCCACGTCTGCGCATGCCATCCGAAAGCACGTAATGGACTTCCTCGAGGACTGTGTCTCGCCCACACCACTGGTCTTAGACTATCGACAGCCAGATTAGGGAATTACGATCCCATGTATAGACTGCTGTTGACATCACAGCACAAACGGCTGATCGGACAGCATGGACTATTGACGAATGGCATCACACTGTGTCCCAGCGATGACTCTTAACTTCTGAACTGTTCTAGATCAGCATGGTCGGCGAGTTCAAAGCCTTGATGACCAACTTGTCGGTAAAAATCGGATCTAATACAATACCATGACGTCAGCTTTCCCAAAATTTGCTTGATTTTCTTTCCAATTTATTCTATGCTTGTTTGTCGTCCTCTAACTCTCTTTCTCCCACCACTGCATTCTCTTGTTCACTTACATTTCTCCCATAAACTGTTTGTTTTGCAATTTAACCAGTTTCCTATTCTTTTCATGTCCCTTCTTCTTCCTCCCCTTATCAATGTTATATACCCAACCCCCTCTTTCCCGTCCCTTCTTTTCCCTCTCTTATCCTCCCTTCCCACTCTCTCCACAGCCCTCCCCCCCCCCCCTACCAACCTACCTTCTCCCTTCTCCATCCTCGTATCATAATTTTTCGCTTCCTTAATTTTTTCCATTTCGTTTATATATTTGTTTGAAGACTTGCGCATTCTATTACTATTTTGTTACCATTTTACTTGTCATTTTATTGTTATTTATATCTTACCAACCATTTATACAACTGTCACTCACATTTTATAATTCTCAGCATTTTTCATTTCTCACTTATGTAATAGGAACTGTTTTTATAGTCTCATTACTTAACTTCTCGATTTAATATCACTTCCTGTTGGGTATTTTATTACATTTTAATTTTATCAGCTTATATAAGTCGTTTAATTATCCTCACTACTATCACCACCACTTGGCCCTTTCCATCAACTTCTGCTTTTACCTCACTTAACTCAGCATCCACCACGCCTCAGCACACATTTCACTGGTGGCAGTATTCGTTTATTAGTGAGAACGCCGGCCTATCTACACCGTTTGTTATTGGCGCTTGGTGATTTCTTTTGCTTACCTTATCCTAAATACTCAGCTTAGCGTGTATTTCATGGCTTTCGTTCCTGCGTGGTCTTTTTTTATCGTTTCAGGATTTTTATCTTCAGTTTGACGGTTGGGTTTTCGCTTCAACCGTTTCTCCATAGATTTAATATTAAGGTGAGTACCACCATGGCTTTTAATTCTGACTAGTGCGGCCTCCGCTGCCTTTTTTAGATTGCATCCTTGTAGAGTTATTTTATTCTGCCACTTAATCGTTTAGATAGGTTTGAGCATCAAAACTTTCATGTAATGATTACTTTGTCACGTTTTGCAGTTGCTGTGAGGATGCACTAAGAGCACGGCACGCGTTATTGATCAATAAATATTTCAAGAGTGACTGTGTTTCATTTGGAATATGGAGCAACTATTGCTGCCCAGGCCAGGGCAGAATGAAAGAATTTCTCCCTAATAAAAGTCTTGCTCATCTTGTTGCCACATACACGGATACCACTCCATTTTCCGAACGAACCATGCCTGCACAATGGGCACTCTGCACTTAAGCAGACCATTGTACCAGTGTACTGGAACCAAAAGCTGTGTTTGACCTGTACTTTGGCTGTGATTGTTCAAATAATTGCATTTTGATGGAGTACCTCTTCAAACATAAGGTCGCAAGGTTCATCTACACCGACGCTTCGAAGATTGCAGAGGGATGTGGCTTCGCTTACTGGGATAGCAGATGTCACAGTGGAATTAAATCCGTGCTCCCTAAGAGAAACACGGTTATGACAGTCGAGCTGCGTTATCCTTTCAGATTCTAGATTAGCACTGGAACTGTTAAAACATCTGCACAGCGTACAATACAACGATCAAGTAACATATGACATTATGAATCTGATCTCTGTATGTCCATCTAAATTTCCAATCGGTATTTCACTTGAGCAATCAGTTTCAGTGCTACATTACGCCATGTTCAGCTCCCTGCTGGGTATGTAGGAAGATTCCCATCTTTGGTCCAATCAAACTAGGAGCCTGTGTGAAAAATTTATGGATACCAATCACTGAATGCTGTCCCCATTTTGACTGAACCAGAGATGGAAAATTTCCTACATACCGCTCATGGAACCTGAAGATGGCGTAATGTAGCGCTGAAATTTTTCTCAAATAAAATAACAACTGGAAATTTAGACAGCTGGAAGGTGCTTAGATTCGAAATTCTACCATGAATCTGATGTTAGCAGGCCTCTACGATGAAGCAAGGGAGCCCATGGAATTACCAGCTACAGATCTTTCAGGCTTTATTAAATCAACAGTCAGAGCGAAGTGGAAAATAGAATGGCGAGAGACCTCCAAAAATAAAGGCAAAGATTTTGCCAAAGTAAACCCGGTGCTGGTTCTTAACTTCTGACACAGGAAAAATGGACTTTCCAGAAGACTCTAGAACATCGACAGATTCGATCAGCATGCGAGTGCTATGTAGATGCTTCATCAAGTCAAATGGGAATCCTTGGAGGGCAGATGACGCTCTTTTTAAACAATACTGAGAAAATTTAGAGAAAAAGTTGACTGCAGAACGATTCTACTTCCACCAACTTACACTTCGTGTAAGGACCATGTAAACAAAAACTAGGGCTCTTGTGGAGTCAATAGACAGTCATTTTCTCAGCTTGCAGGTGGACTGAGACAGGGTGTGCCTATTAGTACTACAGGGTACCCTCCGATGTACGCCATATGGTAACCCATATGGCAACTTGTGAAGTACGTATGTAGCTGTGGAACACTATAAGACGTCTCATATTCAACGACAGCTGTTACAGGAAGCACTTGCATAGTATTGGTCTGGTCGTGTCTTCATCGTACGACTATGGGGAAGAAGAAGATGTCATATTTATTGGTTGCGCGATTGCACGAAAGGTACAACGCTACAAGCCACCTCCTAAAACGTCTGATCACAGATGTTGCCATATGCCGACATATGTTGCCGTACTGCTCTACTTGAAAGACTAGAGAATACATCTCATTTTATATGCTACTTTTTCTGAGAAAAGCTCATCTTCTGATATGATTCTGCTGTAATTTTGCGTCTTTGATGATGTGCAACGTATTACCTGCACGGAAAGCCGTATGTGTTGAAGTGCAGCTTCCATGGTAGGGGGATGATTGGTGTGCTGGCTAGCCTGTATGTGGTTTTTAGGCGGTTTCCCACATCCGAGTTCGTGAATGCCAGGCTGGTACGCAAGTCCCGCCTCAGTTACAAGATTCGCAAAGACTTTGAGAACTGTTGCTCACTTCACTTGAACGCAGACAGTTGCGGTACACGTATTCGGCCCTGGGAGCGATAGGTGCACGAATGCGATAACGCAGATCTGGTGTCTGGTACACTTGATTTTTGGTGAACCCACGCAGAAAAAAAATCAAGCGGCGTCTGGGTTTCTAGGGGGCCAAGCAATCGATAGACTATCTCTCCCAATCCATCGATATGGGAACTCGTGACCCAAGAAGCCTTTTATTGTGGAGGTTTATCGAGAATGAAGTATACCAGACACCAGTTCGTGATCTACCGGGTCTGCGTCACCGCATACGTGCAGGTATCGCAAGTGTTACGCCTGCAGTGCCACAAAACAGATGGAGAGATTTTCAAATAACTTCCAAGAATTCAACCAGGTAACACTTTCAGGCGGTCGCTGAAAATGTCACCTGGCTGAATTCCCAGAAATTATTTGAAAGTTGTATACGCCAGGAGAAACTCAGGTCTCACAGATGGAGAGAATTTGAAGGCTGATTAAGTGTCTATTGCGTATATCGAGTTCTATTAGGTGTGTAGGAACATTTTGAGTTACCATATTTGTAGGAATATTCCCTCAATAAATATCTCAACTTCTTTTCAAGTTTTTACGTTTTATATTATTAGATGTTTATCGATCAGACATTTCCATCCTGTAGTTTTATGAATCAGGACACAAAGGAATTAAAGAAAATAGCTGGCAGTGGACACTGATTTATATCAATGGAGCATGTTGGAAATTTGTGCTAGACTGGGATTCGTACCCAGGTCTCCTGTTACTAGGCAGATGTGCTGACCACAATAGCATTCCAACAAAGTAGTCACCGCAACTGCACGTAATACCCTATTGTGCCTGCTGTCAGACACAAATTCTCGACTTGTACCACACATACCACAAAAAATAGAAACCACATATATAACCAAGGCGATGATGGCCAGTGATCCCTTCAGTGCAGATGCATGACGAGCTCGAATTCCTACTGGAATTGGCAATGTTCCGTGAGCAGCGAGGATAACAGACAAGGGGCACTACATCAGCAGTGTGTGGTAGAATTATGGATTTGTGGGAAGCAATCTAGGGTAGTCCGTGCATTAGCAGTTATCACTGTGCCCAGTGGCACAGTGGTCAGTGCATCTACCTCGTAGGTAGGAGACCTTTGTTTGAATCCCAGTCTGACACATATTTTTTACTTACCCCATTGATATAAATCAGTGCCCACTGGCAGCTAATGTCTTTAATTCCTCTGTGTCACAGCTATGAAAGGCAGAGCATTGATGACGATGATGACAGCTTACCGAAAGTCTTTCTTACAATTCATCATTCACGATTGGAAGAGTAAACTGTAGTAGTACCTGGAATAGCGTACTACCTTACACGCATAGTGATAGGTGGCTTGTAGCAGTAGTTGAGAGGGTACTCACACATGGACCAGGCGCTGGCGGACAGCAGGTAGCTCTTCCACCATTGCAGGACGTAGTGGCCGGGCAGCGTGACGCGTCGCTCGTCCACTGCCCACTGCATCCTGGAAGGGACTGTCGCCGGGGTCTGGTCCCCGTCCCGGGAGCTGTACCTGGGGCAAGGCCAGCACGCTTGCGTCGACCCGGGGGCTGCCGGTGGTGGGGGCGGTGGTGGGGGGCGGCTGGGGGCGGGCGCCCGTGCACGGATCTGCCCTAGCGCAGAGGCTAATCCGCCAGAGTACGGGGGCGGGGGCGGTAGGGGAGGGAGCGACGTCACCCGGCAGCTCCACCCTGCCCAGGGACTGTGCCACTTTGCCAGTCGGCCCGGCGAGGGGCGGTCGTGGGCCGCGAGCTGTTGGTCGCGCCCGCCTTGGTCGATACTCGACGGGGGAGAAGGAAGGAGGAAGGGGGGGGGGGGGGGAAGGGATGGTGCGTAGGGGGCTCCGGACTGCCGGCGTGGGATCGATAGGAGGCGGCGGTGAGTCATGTGCCCGGACAACAGATGGCTCTGTGCGCACGCTTGTACTAGGAACTGCCATAACGGCGATAAACAGAAACTGCGAGGTTGACAGAAAATAATGAGAAGGAATTTGTATATACCTAAGTTTTTATTATATTTATTTATTTTCAAACAACCATTTCTGCACTTCAACGTAGTTCGTTCCGACAGCTATACACCGATGGAGTCTTTGTTCTCAGTCTTGGTAGCAGCGCTGAAAAGTTTCACGTGGCAAGGCCTGTCTATTATTAGCATTGCCAACCCTTTGTTTTATGTTTTGCCTTTCCACAATTTTTCGCCGTTTTACAATTTAAGTCACCGTTTTATCGCCTGCTTTTATTGTTTCTTACCATTTTCTTACGTTTTAAAAAGTCTGTAGGCTGCAGAGCAGCGTACTAAGCTGCTGCCACCCCGCCCCCTTAGGGGGGAATCGAAATTCAATAAAGGAAAAAAAAAACATGCCGATCACATTCGTTTGAATTTTCACCAGAGTCCCAAAACGACGTCCATTTAAGACATTTTGTCAGTTTCGGGAAAAGAAAAAGCTCATAAGCAATCAGAGGAGGTGAGTAGGGACGGCTGTGGAACAGCAGAAATGCCTATTGAGGTCAAAAATTCCGTGAGTGCAGTTTCCGTGTGATATGGGGCGTTGTCATGGTGCAGCATCCACTTGTCTGACATGTCCTGTGTCACTCGATTTGCCCTTTTCCTGAGTCATTCAAGGATGTTTTTGTAAAACATTTGGTTGATAGTTTCTGCTGGAGGAACAAAATTTTTATGCACGATACTCCTACTATCAAAAAAGCAAATCAGAGTTGTTTTTATCTTTGATTTGCTTCTTCGAGCTTTTTTCAGCGAGGAGTGCCACTCGTCACTTTGCCAGCTCGCTTCAGGATTTGTCGTTGTTGTTGTTGTTGTGGTCTTCAGTCCTGAGACTGGTTTGATGCAGCTCTTCATGATATTCTATCCTGTGCAAGCTTCTTCATCTCCCAGTACCTACTGCAACCTACATCCTTCTGAGTCTGTTTAGTGTATTCATCTCTTGGTCTCCCTCTAATTTTTACCCCCCACGCTGCCCTCCAATACTAAACTGGTGATCCCTTGATGCCTCAGAACATGTCGTACCAACCGATCCCTTCTTCTAGTCAAGTTGTGCCACAAACTTCTCCCCAATCCTATTCAATACCTCCCCATTAGTTATATGATCTACCCATCTAATCTTCAGCATTCTTCTGTAGCACTACATTTCCAAAGCTTCTATTCTCTTCTTGTCCAAACTAGTTATCGTCCATGTTTCACTTCCATACATGGCTACGCTCCATACAAATATTTTCAGAAGCGACTTCCTGACACTTAAATCTATACTCGATGCTAACAAACTTCTCTTCTTCAGAAACGCATTCCTTGCCATTGCCAGTCTACATTTGATATCCTATCTACTTCCACCATCATCAGTTATTTTGCTCCCCAAATAGCAAACCTCCTTTACTACTTTAAGTGTCTCAGTTGCTAATCTAATTCCCTCAGCATCACCCGACTTAATTCGACTACATTCCATTATCCTCGTTTTGCTTTTGTTGATGTTCATCTTATACCCTCCTTTTAAGACACTGTCCATTCTGTTCAACTGCTCTTTCAAGTCCTTTGCTGTCTCTGACAATGTCATCAGTGAACCTCAAAGTTTTTATTTCTTCTCCATGGATTTCAATACCTACTCCGAATTTTTCTTTTGTTTCCTTCACTGCTTGCTCAATATACAGATTGCTTCAGGATTTATCACCTGTTATTATGGAACTGAAACATTCGTGGTCATTGGGAGTCCTCTCAAGAAGATCGACACATATATTTCTTTGTTTGTCCTCTCGCTCAGTTGTGAGGTTTCTCGCCACCATTTTGGCAAAAACGTTTCACACGTGCTAAACTTTGGTCAAAACTTGATGTACACTGCACGTATTTAAGTTTAATAGGTCAACCATCATCCTTATTGTTGTACGTTGGTCTCATCTCACAAGAGCACATACACTGTTTGAAGTTTCTGGTCTCTGTGAGCGAGTTTCATCTTCCAGCTGTTCTCGTCCTTCGAGAAATGCTTTGCGCCAGCGAAAAACTTGTGCTTTTGAGAAGGCCTGTTTCCACTTTTCAGAAGTCACACTCACAGATTCCCCAAGTTTAATACACAACTCGATGTCAAACGTCGCTCTAAATTCCGCTGTTGCGTTTTCGTAACACGCAACAAAAACACAGCTTCACTGATGGCACTCTGAGGAATCGTGTGATGGCTGTACGGAATTAGCAACTGGAAGAGATGAACACACCGGTCTACAGAAGAAGAACGACACAGCGTTGTCACATCGCTCGCAGTATTGTCCGTTTCATTACTTTTGTCGCACACCACCTGTGTGATGCTGTATTTGAATAGTCATTCAATAAACTTCGCTACCTGACAAAGGTATCCACAAACGTTTTTTGTAATGCGGAATTGTCCACTACTCGACCATCATCGGATGACGCGCTTGTTCCGAACAGTGTTATCTCTGACGTCACGAGGAGCGCAAGCGCCAGTATAGAAGGAGGCTGTGAGTATCACGTGGCCAGTAGAGAAGCAGAGACAGCAGAAGTAAGTGGTCAGGACAGCTCAGTGACTGACCGTGGTCTAGTCAGTAACGCCACCTGTGTGCGTTTACTCGGCAGCGTAAAGTGTTTTACAGACCTTCCAAGCGTCTCACCCTGAAATGGCTGAAAGGTTGTCAACCTAAATATTGGTACAAGAGTTGACAATAACTTGGATACAGTCTCGAAAAGTGCTGGAGTATTCGATCCGCCAGGAAAGATTCAAGAACCACTTTTCAAAATTTTTTGCTGCTTGCATGTTTAAAGTCAGATATTTAACACATTGACTAATTTGTATTGTAATCAAACGTCTGAAACAGTTTTATTCATAGGAGTTCGATTCTTTAAAAAATCGAGGGCTGGCAACTTATTGATTGCTTTGTAAGGTAACAACACTCTACTTTGTCTCTTTGTCTGTTGATGGATTTGAGGCCACAGCAACACACACATCGCATCTACTTACAAGGAAGCACGGCTCTACGTCTACGAACACATTAGGTTCGTGTATATGGTTCAAATGGATCTAAGCACTATGGGACTTAATATATGAGGTCATCAGTCCCCTAGACTTGGAACTACTTAAACCTAACTAACCTAAGGACAACACACACACCCATGCCCGAGGCATGATTCGAACCTGCGTCCGTAGCAGCAGCGCGGTTCCGAAATGAAGCGCATAGAACCGCCCGGCCACAACGGCCGGCCGTGTATATAGGAGCATTCATATTTTCTGCAACGATATTGTGCACTTCTTTGTCGACATGTCAATTGCTCGTATGAAAAACGTCATCACGTTTATTGCGAAAGGTCTTAGGCTCACTACTGAATAGGTCGTTGTCACACTCAATGAAGAAAAAAGATTTTGGCATCCTAGATTTCTAGTTAAAAATCATTGGCGGGTAACATCTAGGCCCTCCCTCGAAGTGATCAACGTAGCGCCAGTACTGAGTGTAGGACGAACCGGCGGTGCCTACTGGGAGCAGGGTTGTCGAACGGAGATCTCGGCTGTGTGCCGATTACGACTCTGGCTCTGGGAAGTGCGCCTGCAGAGCATACATCCGCCTGCGACAGCCCGTGCCATCTCACAATATTGCAGTCTCGCGTTCTTGACTGTAAATTCAAACGGGGATGTTTCAGCACGTTCACGCCGCCCTGCACCAGCGGTGGGGCACGCTAGGACCTAGCATCGGATGGTGGCTCGCGCTGGACTGGATCAGTTATG
Source organism: Schistocerca piceifrons (assembly GCF_021461385.2). Classification (NCBI taxonomy): domain Eukaryota; kingdom Metazoa; phylum Arthropoda; class Insecta; order Orthoptera; family Acrididae; genus Schistocerca; species Schistocerca piceifrons. Next base: position 127,930,915 of record NC_060146.1, read on the forward strand.
CTACCCGCAATACAGTAGCGTATGACGCATTACCTATCAGACAGGCGCAACGAAAAGCTATGAAAATACACTACTGGCCATTAAAATTGCTACACCAAGAAGAAATGCAGATGATAAACGGGTATTCATTGGACAAGTATATTATACTAGAACTGACATGTGATGACATTTTCACGCGATTTCGGTGCATAGAACCTGAGAAATCAGTACCCAGAACAACCACCTATGGACGTAACAACGACCTTGATATGCCTGGGCATTGAGTCAAACAGAGCTTGGATGGGGTGTACACATACAGCTGGCCCTGCAGCTTCAACACGATACCACAGTTCATCAAGAGTAGTGACGCGCGTATTATGACGAGCCAGTTGCTCGGCCACCATTGACCAGACGTTCTTGATCTGCAGAATGTGCTTGCCAGGGTAGCAGTCGAACATTTTCTGTATCCAGAAAGGCCCGTACAGGACCTGCAACATGAGATCGTACATTATCCTGCTGAAATGTAGGGTTTCGCAAGGATCGAATGAAGGGTAGAGCCACGGCTCGTAACAATCTGAAATGTAACGTCCACGGTTTAAAGTGCCGTCAATGCGAACAAGAGGTGACCGAGACGTGTAACCAATGGAACCCCACACCATCACGCCGGGTGATACGCCAGTATGGCGGTGACGAATACACGCTTCCAATGTGCGTTCACCGCGATGTCGCCAAACACGGATGCGACCATCATGATGCTGTAAACAGAACCTGGATTCATCCGAAAAAATGACGTTTTGCCATTCGTGCACCCAGGTTCGTCGTTGAGTACACCATCGCAGGCGCTCCTGTCTGTAATGCAGCGTCAAGGGTAACCGCAGCCATGGTCTCCGAGCTGATTGTCCATGCTGCTGCAAACGTCGTCGAACTGTTCGCGCAGATGGTTGTTGTCTTGCAAACGTCCCCATCTGTTGACTCAGGGATCGAGACGTGGCTGCACGATCCGTTACAGCCGTGCGGATAAGATGCGTGTCATCTCGATTGCTAGTCATACGAGGCGGTTGGGATCCAGCACCTGAACCCACGGATTCCACATTCTGTTAACAGTCATTGGATCTCGACCATCGCGAGCGGTAATGTCGCGATACGATAGACCGCAATCACGATAGGCTACAATCCGACCTTTATCAAAGTCGGAAACAAAACAACGTTTCACCAGGCAACTGCTGTTTGTGTATGAGAAATCGGTTGGATACTTTCCTCATGTCAGCACGTTGTAGGTGTCGCCACCGGCGTCAACCTTGTGTGAATGCTCTGAAAAGCTAATCATTTGCATATCACAGCATCTTCTTCCTGTCGGTTAAATTTCGCGTCTGTAACGCATCATCTTCGTGGTGTAGCAATTTTAATGGCCAGTAGTGTAATATCAGGCAGGAGCAACGAACAGCTGTGTAAATAATTTTGGCTAACTCTTCAATGAGAGAACTTTCTCAAAAAAATGTGAAGTGACATAACTTGTGATTAATTGTGTAAAGTGGAACGAGCATGTGAGGGAAATAGTAAGAAAGGCGAATGGTCCACTTCGGTTTATTGGGGGATTTTAGGAAAGTGTGGTTCATCTGTAACGGAGACCGCATATACGACGCTAGTGCGACCTGGTCTTGCATACTGCTCGAGTGTTTCACGTCCGCACCTGGTCGCATTGAAAGAAGAAATCGAATCAATTCAGAGACGGGCTGCTAGATTTGTTACCAGTATGTTCCATCAACATGCAAGTGTTACGGATGTGCTTAAGGACCTCAAGTGGGAATCCCAAGAGGTAAGAAGAAATTAATTTCGGAGAACACTACTGAGATAGTTTACGGAAACAGCATTTGAAGCTGACTGCAGAACGATCCTACGGCAGCCAACATTCATTTCTCCGACATCGCTGCGGCCGGAGAAAGATCCTGCAATAACGGGACCAACGACGACAGAAGAGAATCGTTCTGCGTGACAGGACTGCAACCGTTCCACAAATTGTTGCAAATTTCAATGCTGGGCCATCAACAAGTGTCAGCGTCCGAACCATACATTGGAACATCATCGACATGGGCTTTCGAAGCCGAAGGCCCGCTCGATGACTGCACGACACAACGCTTTACATCTTGCCTGGGCTCGCCAACATCGCCATTGGACTGTTAATGACTTGAAACATGTTGCCTGGTCGGATGAGCCTCGTTTCAAATTGTATCGAGTGGATACGGCTGTGGAGACAACCTTATCTACATCTAAATCTACATGGTTACTCTGCAATTCACTCTTAAGTGCCTGGCAGGGGATTCATCCAACCATTTTTATACTACTTCTCTACCATTACACTCTCGAATGGCGCGTGGGAAAAAAGAACACCTGAATCTTTCCGTTCGAACTCTGATTTCTCTTATTTTATTATGATGATCATTTCTCCCTACGTAGGTGTCAACAAAATATTTTCGCTTTCAGAAGAGAAAGTTGGTGATTGAAATTTCGTAAACAGATCTCGCCGCAAAGAAAACCGCCTTTGTTTCAGTGACTGCCACCCCAACTCGCGTATCATATCAGTAACATTCTCACCCCTATTGCTCGATAACACGAAACGAGCTGCCCTTCTTTGCACTTTTTTGATGTCCTCCGTCAATCCTACCCGGTAAGGATCCCACACCGCGCTTCAATATTCCAGCAGAGGACGGACAAGTGTGATGTAGGCTGTCTCTTTAGTATGTGTGTTCTGCCAACAAAGCGCAGTCTTTGTTTCGCCTTCCCCACAATATTATCTATGTGGTCTTTCGAATTTAAGTTGCTCGTAATTGTAATTCGTAAGTATTTAGTAGAATTGAAAGCCCTTAGATTTTTACGATTTATCATATACCCAAAATTTATCGGATTTCTTTTAGTACCCTTGTGGATGACCTCGCACTTTTCTTTGTTTAGTGACAATTGCCACTTTTCGCACTATACAGAAATTCTTTCTAGATCATTTTGTACTTGGAGTTGATCGTCTGATGATTTTACTACACGATAAATTACAGCCTCATCTACAAACAATCTAAGGGAGCTGCTCAGATTATTACTTAGATCATTTATGTAAATCAGGAACAGCAGGGGCCCTATGACACTACCTTGCGGAACGCAAGATATCATTTCTGTTCTAATCGATGATTTACCGTCTATCAATACGAAATGTGACCTCTCTGAGAGGAAATCACGAATCCAGTCACACAACTGACACGATACTCCATAAGCAGGCAATTTGATTAATAGTCGCTTGTGAGGAACGGTATCAAAAGCCTTCTGGAGGTCTAGGAATACGGAATCGATCTGAGATCCCTTGTCGACAGCACTCATTACTTCATGGGAATAAAGAGCTAGCTGTGTTGCACAAGAAAGATATTTTCTGAATCGATGGACGCTGCATTTTAGCAGGGAACTGCTCAAGCAGGTGGAGGCTCTATAATGGTGTGGGGCGTGTGTAGTTTGAGTGATATAGAGCCCCTGATACGTCTAGCTACGGCTCCGACAGGTGACCCTGTAATGTCCCCACAGCAAATACCCTCTACCACGCACCAATTAATCATTTTCAGTCAAACCATCCACAACAAATCCCCTTTGGAAAAGTTATCTGATCTGATTTTCTCGTAATATATGCGGCGACAGCTCGTCGACGCCAAAGTATTTTCTAGTGCATTTATTCTCTGAAATAACAGAGATGCATATTTGCATTCTCCATAGTTGTTAGAGGGGTAACTAGGACAGCTTCTGAGTAGCTGTTGAGGGATTGACGTGTTCCTGAGAGATACATATTCTGCTTTCCTTCTCGCTAAAGCGAGCCAATTAACATTTGTGCCGCTAGCGGTTTGTTTTGAAGAGAAAGAGATTGTAAAAGGAAAATAATTAAGGCGTGGAATCACCGGAGATCTGGACATGTAATGGAGATGGATTTATACACGATTTCCTCCATAAATAAGGTTTGTGATTTTTTTGTTCTGGAGTGAATGAACGAATGAGTTTTTTCTTAATCATTTGTTGATCACGTTGGCCCTGTAATTAGTGGGAAGTTTCAGCTGTGTCGAAGAGAGCCTGCAATCACTGAGTCTGTGTTAAATCGTCCAAAAAGGCTTCGTACACATCTGAAATTCGCAGTCTTTCGTAAAAGGAACAAATCGTCCAAACGATTGATTCTCCCGACTGACTGCAATGTTTAACAATAATAATAAATGTAAAGATCTCTTACAGCAAGCCAGCCGCTGATTACCAGGACGAAGGACTCCACCAAAGATTCTATTTGGCTGATCCTGTCTGACCACCTTCATCCGTCCATGTCCATTGTACATTCATGCGGACGGGCAATTCCAGCAAGACAATTCGACACCCCACACGTCCAGAATTGCTACAGACAGGCTCCAGAAACATCCTGAATTTAAAAACTTCCGCTGGGCACCAATTCATCATACATGAACATTATTGTGCACATCTGGGATGCCTTGCAACGTGCTGTTCAGAAGAGACCGCCACCCCTTCGTACTCTTACGGATTTACGGACGGCCCTGCAGTATTCATGGTGTCAGTTCCCTCCAGCACTGCTTCAGACGTTAGTCGAGTCCATGCCACGTCGTGTTACGGTACTTCTGTGTGCTAGCGAGGGCCCTACACGATATTAGACAAGTGTACCAGTTTCTTAGGCTCTTCAGTATATTAAATTTCTACGTAGAACTTTTCCCTGCAAACGAAGAGTCACATGAGAGATATCGTGGAAGAAAGGGAGAGAAGGCAGAAGGACTGGTGGAAATTAAAAAGGGACAGAGTTAGCAGCGGATTAAGGAAGACGGAGAGCGGAGAAGATCCAGGTGACACGTGTCGTAAGACAGACAGGGGGAGGGCGGCCGAGTGTTCCAGAAGAGAAGCTGCGCGGCTGGCGCGTATTGATCGGCCAGGGGGTCGCCATGGCTACAGGTGCCCGGGCGGGCCGGAGGCTGCGTCGCCATGGAAACCGACGGAACCAGGCCACGTCCCCCGGGCCGCCGCCTCCGGCAGCTAATGAGCTTCCGCCGCTGTCGGAGGTCGCCGGCGCTACCTGGGAAATTGCTTTGCCAGCAAGTCGCGAAAGAAGATCGATCCGCAATACTTCTGCAATGGGGCCGCCAGGCGGTCACCATCGGAGCGTAACAGCTCCGTGCACTCGCACAGGAAAAAGACGACGTCTCCGCGAAACGTTGACTGAGGAAACTCAGAGACCCAACGGTCGCGCCAGACTGGAGAAAGCTTCTACTGCATCTCGCAATAACACAGGTTCACGAGGGTGACCCCTGCCATGAATCTAATAAGGGTGCAGTGGAATACGCTGTTACGCTCTGTTGGGGCATATCGAACTACTCCTACATCTACATCTACATCTACATTTATACTCCGCAAGCCACCCAACGGAGGGCACTTTACGTGCCACTGTCATTACCTCCCTTTTCTGTTCCAGTCGCGTATGGTACGCGGGAAGAACGACTGCCGGAAAGCCTCCGTGCGCGCTCGAATATCTCTAATTTTACATTCGTGATCTCCTCGGGAGGTATAAGTAGGGGGAAGCAATATATTCGATACCTCATCCAGAAACGCACCCTCTCGAAACCTGGCGAGCAAGCTACACCGCGATGCAGAGCGCCTCTCTTGCAGAGTCTGCCACTTCAGTTTGCTAAACGTCTCCGTAACGCAATCACGATTACCAAATAACCCTGTGACGAAACGCGCCGCTCTTCTTTGGATCTTCTCTATCTCCTCCGGCAACCCGACCTGGTACGGATCCCACACTGATGAGCAATACTCAAGTATAGGTCGAACGAGTGTTTTGTAAGCCACCTCCTTTGTTGATGGACTACATTTTCTCCCAATGAATCCCAACCTGGTACCCACCTTACCAACAATTAATTTTATGTGATCATTCCACTTGTTCCGCACGCATACTCCCAGATATTTTACAGAAGTAACTGCTACCAGTGTTTGTTCCACTATCATATAATCATTCAGTAAAGGATCCTTCTTTCTATGTATTCGCAATACATTACATTTATCTACGTTAAGGGTCAGTTGCCACTCCCTGCACCAAGTGCCTATCCACTGCAGATCTTCCTGCATTTCGCTACAATTCTCTAATTCTGCAACTTCTCTGTATACTACAGCATCATACGCGAAAAGCCGCATGGAACTGCCGACACTATCTACTAGGTCATTTATATATATTGTGAAAATCAATGGTCCCATAACATTCCCCCGTGGCACGGCAGAGGTTACTTTGACATCTGTAGACGCACTCCATTGATAACAACATGCTGTGTTCTGTTTGCTAAAAACTCTTCAATCCAGCCACACAGCTGGTCTGATATTCTGTAGGCTCTTACTTTGTTTATCAGGCGACAGTGCGGAACTGTATCGAACGCCTTCCGGAAGTCAAGGAAAATAGCATCTACCTGGGAGCCTGTACCTAATATTTTCTGGGTCTCATGAACAACTTCTCCTGGGGGTGGGGGGGGGGGTGGGAGGGGGGGGGCGTCATTGGTATTAATGGGGCTGTGTCCACTAGAAGACAACAAGATACAGGAAGAGGAAGCATGGCGCTGTATAACCAGAGGAAAGATTGATAAGACCAGGTGTGGTGTGCGTACTGTAAGACCCACAGTACAAGCACCATCAGATTATTTGACTTGTCGCTCTAACGAAGTAGGCGAGTGTCAGCAACATGTCTCGTGGTCTTATCGTGGCGTGTTTATCTTCTGCCATTAGGTCAGACGATAGAAATGCCACTTGCACGCTAAGAGTAGCAGATTGACGATGACCAACTTTAAACAGAAATTGATTAATTTTCACACACATTTATTAAAATAATAACAAGCATAAAAATTACTTAACTTGGTTCTGGATGCTATTTACAATTGACAATGTGAAGTTCCTTTGGTATTGGTACGTTAATCTTATTCTCACATATATCTCTGATACTTGACAAAAGTGTCTATACATTTATCTTCATGGCTATGTACCGGAATATGGTAATCTTATTGGGCGCAGACTGAAACTTGACTATAGACTGGTACAGACAAATGTAGAACTCGTACAGACTGTTGCAGACAAATGCAGACTGACTACTCGGAGGTCTGTACACTTGTAATGATACCTCGCCCGTTCATGTATCACTGCACGAGTGTGATCCGCAAGGAGAAAGGGTTCTACGTTAGCAGCAATCTCATTGGCTGTGTTACATATTAATACGCGGATCGGCGGAAGCAGAATTTGGTCCGTCTCTATGGCAGCGCCATCTCGTAGTGCGGAGACGGACGAGCGCTGCGCCTGTGCTGTTGTGCTTAGCGGGGCGCGCTCTAGTGGGAAAGTTGTGTACGCGCTGACAAAGCGGAACTATGTACACAACACCAAGTAAATCACTGGATGTAGGTAGGTGACAAGGGGGAGGAGATACCGCAGGAATCATGGGAAAATGAAGGAATGGGGAGAAGGGTATTTCAACTGCTACCTAATATTAAGGAAAGATTAGAGGTGGGTTACTTCGAACCAAGTAGAGGTCTGCTGCACTTTCTTACAGGGCATGGACCATATCCGACATACTAATGTTGATTTGGAAAACGGGTTACAGCAGCGTGTGACTGTGGCGCTCAAGACGGCAAACCCGAACACATCATCTATGAATGTCCAATATATGACGATGTGGCGAATGAATTGAGACATCAACTACCGAACAGAGACACCTGTTTCCTATTACGACGTGCTGACACCTATCATGTCCTAAATACGCTGCCAAACGAGGTATCACATAAGATCATGAGGGAATTTATTAGGGACCAAAATGGTCACTAAACAAAAAACCGACAGGGACTGAGGTGCATCTGCCCAGTACCGCCGGGCGCGGAATGGCCGCTCGCCGTTACGACCGAGATCCGCCGCGCTCCAGGATAAGGCAGGTAGGTGTATCAAAATTCATCAACAGTAACAGCACTTCCAATTAGATACTAGGTGTTAGAAATACAATTTATAATGTAGTTATAAACTAACAATACTAACGAGGTTAGGGACTGCAGCGATTTAAAGTAACTCGGCCAGTTCAGTGCCAGGGGCACGCCCACTGGGATTAGCTCGGTGGGCAGGCCACAAAGAGTAGGTGTGTAGAACAACTGACACACTTGTAACGCTGCAGAATAGACTATCATTTAGAATAGATTAATAGATTTCAATTAACCTTGTCCATAGAAATTGTGCCAGACACCAATTAAGTAGAAGCTGCATTTGTTATTGTATTAACTAAAGGCCCACTAATTAGTTTAGGTGGTGGGTTATTTTGTATATTTATCATTGTATTGTATTGTATTAATAAACATTAAAAAAACTTAAGGACAAAACTAGAGAGAAGAGGACTCTATCAAAGACACTCATTTCTCGCTCGCCCCATTTGTGGGTGGAACACGGAAGAAAATTATCCTCTGCCGTGGAGTACAGTGGGTTGCAGATTATGTAGAAGTACATATATATTGTATCCTACATCCGAAGCAACTCTGACGACTACGAATGATATATGCCGATCTACAAAACATTGGGTAATTTCAAAAGGAGGCACCCGTTTTGTATCCCGCGTGGATAGGTGGTTCGTGGGTCTGCTCCTGTGAACTGCTTCTGTAATATAGGCTGAGAGTGAAGGAAGCGAGTAGACCCGCCAGGTTAGCCGAGAGCGCTAATGCGTTGCTCCTGGACTCGGGTAGGCGCGCCGGCCCCAGATCGAATCCGCCCGGCGGATTACCGACGTCGGCCGGTGTGTCGGCCAGCCTGGATGTGGTTTTTAGGCGGTTTTCCACATCCTGCTAGGTGAATACCGGGCTGGTCCCCACGTTCCGCCTCACGCGCCTCGCAGACATCTGAACACGTTCGCATTACTCCATGGGTTACACTCGACACAGACAGCTGGGGTACACCGATTCTGTCCCAGGTGGCGGCAGGAAGGGCATCTGGCCACCCCTTATAACTAACCTTGCCAAATCCGTTCCTAACCGTGCCGATCCTGCGACACTGCGGGACAACGCACCAGTAAAAGAAAGTGAAGGAAGCGAGCAGGAGAGGTGAAGCACTTCCGTACTGCAGGTAACTTTAATAGAGTCAAAAAACACAAGTAAATATCAAATGCATACATAACTTTGGCTAGGATGAGCACGTAGCTATGAAACTGTAGTCCATGTCTAATCCTGTGAAGTGAGGATGACTGTTCTGTATAATCTCAAAACTAACAAACTCGCTGCTGTCCAAACGTTAACTGAACGTAACTAATACAAAGACTCAAGCAAGCTAGCCCACACGGTAGAAGATGCGATATTTCTAGGCTGTCTGCTCTTGAGGAATTGGGACAGAAATCCACACGGCGCTCGCTGAGCTCCACAGCATCGGCCAGTGGGCGCTGTGGTCGGCGTAGTCAGTCTTCTCTCGTAGAGCCAACTTACGAGAGCGTGCACCTACTTTGTGGCATCGTAACTACCGACGCCACACCCGCATGCCGAACGAGAAGAGACACACTTAAGCAATTCGCTCGTGCTGAACTCAGATTGTCGTTTTCTCAAAAATGGTTCAGATGGCTCTTAACATCTTAGGTCATCAGTCCCCTAGACTTAGAACTACTTAAACCTAACTACCCTAAGGACATCACACACATACATGCCCGAGCTCGATTCGAACCTGCGACCGTAGCGGTCGCGCGGGTCCAGACTGAAGCGCCTAGAACCGCTCGGCCACTCCTGCCGGCGGCTAGAAGTTCGACAAGGGCATTGGTATATAGGAATTCACCAAGTATTTGTCATTTAAGCCTTAAATCTCATCTAGGAATCGGATATGGACCGTCAGTCCATAATTATCTGCGTGTGATGCTTGAGACAAGAACAGAAAATGATGACGAAGGTTACGCATTAGTAATGTTAGTATCTGATGGGACAAGATGTCTGAGAAAATCATTTGAAGTTACAAAGGAAACAGACTTACACTGCAGACTGTTCTGAGGACATATTTGAGTTAAACATGGATGAATCATTGTGTGGTGTAACTTCGAGATTTTTAAAAAAATTATTGGTCTTATTTTGATTATTTTTAAGTGAAGAGAAGGAAATGTATTTTTCGTGTCTCACTTCATATTAAATATGTATACAGTTTGATTAATAGAAACTGGACAGATCACTTTCATCTGAAATGTATTTTTCGTGTCTCACGCCATATTAAATATGTATACAGTTTGATTAATAGAAACTGGACAAATCACTTACATCTATGAAAAACTTGAAGAAATCATTCATATCATTTACATACACTATGTGATCAGAAGTATCCGGACACCCCCCAAAACATACATTTTTCATATTAAGCACATTGTGCTGCCACCTACTGCCAGGTACTCCATGTCAGCGACCTCAGTAGTCTTTAGTCATCGTGAGAGACCAGAATGGGGCGCTCCGTGGAACTCACGGTCTTCGAACGTGGTCAGCTGATTGGGTGTCACTTGTGTCATACGTCTGGACGCAAGATTTACACACTCCTGAACATCCCTAGGTCCACTGTTTCCGATGTGATGGTGAAGTGGAAACTCGAAGAGACACGTAGAGCACAAAAGCGTACAGGCCGACCTCGTCTGTTGACTGACAGAGACCTCCGACAGTTAAAGAGGGTCGTAATGTGTAACAGGCAGACTTCTAACCAAACAATCATACAGGAATTCCAAACTGCATCAGGATCCACTGCAAGTACTATGACAGTTAGGAAGGAGGTAAGAAAACTTGGATTTCATGGTCGATCGCTCCTCATAAGCCACACATCACGCCCGTAAATGCCAAACCACTCCCCGCTTGGTGTAAGGAGCGTAATCATTGGTCGATTGAACAGTGGATAAACGTTGCGTTGAGTGACGAATCACGGTACGCAATGTGGCGTTCCGATGGCAGGGTGTGGGTATGGCGAATGCCCGGTGAACGTTACCTGCCAGCCTGTGTAGTGCCAACAGTAAAATTCGGATTTAATTTATTTTAATTTGTGGTAATATCTTATGGGACCAAACTGCTTAAGTCACCGGTCCCTAAGCTTACACACTACTTAATCCAACTTAAACTTACGCTGTGGGCAACACACACAAGCCCATGCCCGAGGGAATACTCGAATTCCGACGGGGGGAGCCGCGCGAACCATGACAAGATGCCCTGCCGGCCAGAGTGGCCGAGCGGTTCTAGGCGCTACAGTCTGGAACCGCGAAACCGCTACAGTCGCAGGTTCGAATCCTGCCTCTTGCATGGATGTGTGTGATGTCCTTAGGTTACTTAGGTTTAAGTAGTTCTAAGTTCTAGGGGACTGATAACCTCAGCAGTTAAGTCCCATAGTGCTCAGAGCCATTTGAACCATTTTTTGAACAAGACGCCCTATACCGCGCGGCTACCCCGCGTGCCTAAAATTCAGAGGCGGTGGTGTTACGGTGTGGTTGTGAGTTTCATGGAGGAGGGTTGCACCCCTTGTTATTTTGCGTGGCACTATCACAGCACAGGCCTACATTGATGTTTTAAGCACCTTCTTGCTTCTCACTGTTGAAGAGCAATTCGGTGATGGCGATTGCATCTTTCAACACGATCGAGCACCTGTTCATAATGCACGGCCTGTGGCGGAGTGGTTACACAACAATAACACACCTGTAATGGGCTGGTCTGCACAGAGTTCAAACATGAATCCTGTAGATCACGTTTGGGATGTTTCGGAATGCCGACGTCGTGCCAGGCCTCACCGACCGACATCGATACCTCTCTTCAATGCAGCACTCCGTGAAGGATGGGCTGCCATTCCCCAAGAAACCTTCCAGCACCAGATTGAACGTATTCCTGCGACAGTGGGAGCTGTCATCAAGGTTGAGGGTGGGCCAACACCATACTGAATTCCAGCCTTACCGATGGAGGGAGCCACAAACTTGTAAGTCATTTTGAGCCAGGTGTCCGGATACTTTTGATCACATAATGTATCTCTCACATATAATTCTGTACAGTCCAATTGCATCTCTTATACCTTTCGCTTTCTAGATCCACACTGTTACTCTGCAATACTTTTTCCAGTCTTTCGTGAAGTCTTCCATTTATCGGCCTTTGTAAAACGTTTGCTGCATGTGAAATCAAGCCTATGGTTCTAAAATTCTCATACATTACTGACGAGAGAAGGTAATCTGACGATTCACGTTTCTCATTACCTTATTACACAGATAAGTTAGCTCTTTCACATCACTGCTTCGAAGCCTCTTAAACAACTCTACTTTTAATCCAGCACTTCCACTTGCTTTATAATTCTTCATCATTCTTAGAGCCCTTTATACATACTTCTTCTTCCAAGACACAGCATCCTTTATCAACTGTCGACTCCTCTTCTAATTCAATACGTTTGGTTTTTGAGCAGCTTGATATAGTCACTTTACATATTCTTGCCACCTTCCCAATACTTCCTGTGGTTTATAAACAACTGTCTTTCTGTTCTCATTCTTGTCCTGATTTTCTTTGTTTCAAAGAGTATGTCGGCAGCTAATCTATACATCATTCCGTGTCTTCCTTCCTTTTCTATTTCTTGAACGGCAGCATAACTAATAAACAATATAAGATGTCTGGTCAGATTGTCTCCCAAATCGTGTACACGGCAGTGGAAATCAGTATAAAGGCTTCGATATTTGTAGGAAAATTAAAGTTGTCGGTTGGAGTAGCTGCGATCAGTGTACATGCAGAGCCAGTATACCGACAGATTAAATGGAGTGGTATCGCATTTGATGCCAGTAGTACAGTATATCACAAGACATCAACGATTCAGATGGTAAAGAGTGGAAACTCGGTGTAAAGGCAGTCGGCTCTGTGTGGTGTTTGTGTATCCGTGCGTGCCTGTACTGCAGACAGGAAATAGACACCATTAGTGAAATTGTATGTTGTGTACATAAACCATGGCAGAACAGGCGGAAAATAGTTATGTGATGAAGAAGCCAAAATCGGTAGGTACAAGGAAATGGAACTCCATAATCGTCAAATCGCCAAGTAGTTGAACCGTTCAAGAATAGTTATTGATAATGTTGTTACACTGGGCGCACATACGGACTGTGCGGAAAATGTGGGCAAAGTAGAAAATTATCTCAGGCGTCGAAAGGGTTACTTTTGTCCAAAGCAAGGGCCACAAACCGTTATTCTTCTAGAATTATTGCTGAATTACAGTTACCAGTAAATGTCAGACGTGTACCAAAAATTTTGTCGAATAATTAAAATCTGCGACTGCTCAAGCCCACTCTAACCCCTAAACATAAATTGGTTAGATTGGAATTCGCTGGTAAACGTTTGTCCTGAGCTTCAGAATTGGGTAAAGTGATCTTCGGTACGAGAAGAGGTTTAATTTAGGTGTACCAGACGGACTTCAGTGTGACTGGCATGGCCTGAGAACACAGCAGCAGGTAAGACTGAATAGAAACTATGATGGTCGAAGTGTTATGGTTTGGGCAGCCTTATGTGCTTAAGGTAAGTCATGCATTGCTTGGCTGAACACTATTATGAACTTTAATATTTACACTGAGATGCTGGAGACAGTGGATTAGAATGTATGAGGACCTAGTGGATGAGAGTCTGATATTTCAACAAAATTGGGAGTCTGCGGATGTTCCTGCTATAAAAGTGATTTGAAGATAAAGATACCGGTGTCTTACAGTGGCCTTCACCTAGCCTGGATTTGAACCCCGTGGAAAACCTTTGGGGAACACGCGCAAGGCGTGTTTATCGCAATGGAAAGCATTTTTAGGCCGTAGTACTCTGAAAAGAGCGAGAGGAATTGGCTACAACTCCACTGCAAGAACTACAAACCGTAACAAAATCAATGCCGAAGAGAATTAATTAGGAAGCACGGAGGTTAGACATAGCACTAACAATGTAATAATGCAACAGGGCAGTGAGCGGCTTTATACCAGTTTCCATCGAGGAAATGCACATGCCTTAATTTGTTACTTGTGTTATGCAAAAAAAAACTAAACTAAACTTCTCCCGCACAGGCCATGAAGGCCCAAAGGTACCGACCGGCCGCCGTGTCATCCTTAGCCCACAGGTGTGTGGTCAGCACACCGCACTCCCGGCCGTATGTCAGTTTCCGAGACCTGAGCCGCTACTTCTCAATCAAGTAGCTCCTCAGTTTGCCTCACAAGAGCTGAGTGCACCCCGCTTGCCAACAGCGCTTGGCAGACGGGATGGTCACCCATCCAAGTGCTTAACTTCGGTGATCTGAAGGGGAACCGGTATTACCACTCCAGCAAGACCTGTTATGAAAGCAACTATGTAATTCCGTCATGATTGTCTATGTCTTATATGTACCAACTACTTTCATAATAAATTCGATACATGAATACTTCAGACATCATACTACTACTTCCATAGGAATCCTGCCATCGCAATGATTTAGGCTTCTGTAGAGGGTGATTTTCCTAAATTTGGACAAAGTGCCGGAAACAATCCCAGAGTGGATAAAGAAATAAACGGATTTGGGTGACAATGCGTTCCAAGACAGGTACACACACCTGACGGTGGACGTAAAAGATCTTTGACAGCGTAGGCTTCACTAATTGAAAGCACACATGAAAACACACCAGAGTTGACCGAATATTTTGCCTGTACTAGTGATTTAGCTCCACACTGGAGAGGTCGCACATTGCCCTTCGTACCACCAAGGGCATGTCTTCCAGCAGTGGAGGCAGCGTCACCCTCAGGAAGTGCAGACAAGCCTCGCGGGTGGGGCGTTGTGGAAGGATGACCGGTCCCAGTTCCCGCCCACTCATTGTGGCTGCACCGATACTGATGGTTCGCGGCCATCGTACTGTGGAGATTCTCTGTAGGCAACAGGTGGGTGTTGACGATACCACCCCTCACCTGCCTGATGCTCATGCTGGGGTCACTCCCAAAGATATTAATCTCCACCCTGAAGTGGATGTGCCTCCCCTGGAACTTATTTCCGGCCATATGTCCATATCTAAATTCCTTCTTCTCCTCTGAAGCACTATTTCCTGCGGTTCGTCTGCATTCACCAAAATCGCCCTGTATAGATGAACAACAGAGGAGCACCCATAAAACTTCTTTGGAGAACCCCAGAAGTCTCTATTGATTCATCATGGACAGGGGACATTGGCTGGTTAAGTAATCGCCAATATCAATGAAATTCTCCAACAGCCGTGTAACTAAGATGTTATTTTATTTTATATTGAAGGCTACAAACTTCGGCGTTCCACTATGCCATCTTCAGGCCCCATATCCATCTCTCCAAATAATCGATAGTGTCATATCGTGCCATAAATCCTGGGCTGAATTCACTCGTTTCACTAATGCTTCATTCGAAGACTTAATAGTAACTGCAGCTATCAAAATAGGGATTTTGACATACCGGTGTCGTTAGAGAGAAGGTACAATCTCGGCATTGTACAGGATGAGGAAGGTAATCGGCTACGTCCTTTCGAGAGACAAAATTCCAGCATTCGTCTTATTTGTTTTATGGACACCAATGAAGAACTCTAAACTAGGTGGCCATTTGGGGACCTCACACCAGTGCCTTAATCGCTGTGAGATGCCACACTATGGTGTACCTTGAGCTTCTGCACCGAGCGACATGACAGCACAATCGATTCAAAAGGTAACTGCACATATTAGGCACAGTAGCGGAACATAAAATAAACTTACTGGTAGGGATATGGTGGTTGCTACCACTAATAAGAAGACCATTCTGAAAATTATCGGTGGGAAGCGTAACATATGCAGAGACAAAGTGCTGCGGGAACTGCAAAAACAAAATATTTTGCGATAGTACTGCTACTTGCAAACGTGTTGTGATGCAAAAGAAATCAAAAAAGATGATTGAAAAATATGTGCTGCTGACTAACGGATACAAGCCCGTTCGGTTAGCCGTTCGGTCTAAGGCACGGCTTTCCGTATTGAGAAGGAGCGCCCGTCCCCGGCACGAATCCGCTCGGCGGACTTCTGCCCTGGTCCGGTGAGCCGGCCGGTCCGTGAATGGTTTTTAGGCGGTTTTGCATCTGCCTCGGCGAATGCGGGCTGGTTCGCCTTATTCCGCCTCCACTGTACTACGTCGGCGATTGTTGCGCAAACAAGTTCTCCACGACGCGTACACCACCATTACTCTACCACGCAAACATAGGGGTTACATTCGTCTGGTATGAGACGTTCTCTGGAGGGGGGTGGTGGGGGGGTGGGTGACCACCAGGGGCCGAACCGCACAATAACCCTGGGTTCGGTGTGGGGCTGCGGAGGGATGAAGTGGACTGCAGTAGTCGTCGTGGGGTTGTGGACCACTGCGGCTGCGGCGGGGACGGCGCCTCGCCGTCGTTTCTAGGTCCCCGGTTAACATACAATACAATACAATAGATACAAGCAATATGATCTTAAAAGTCTTCTCTTACTGCGATTCCTTTACATCCACATCTAAACACCTCCGTGAAGTGCATGGCAGAGGGTATGTCCCGTTGTTCAAAAATGGCTCTGAGCGCTATGGGACTTAACTTCTAAGGTCATCATTCCCCTAGAACTTAGAACTACTTAAACCTAACTAACCTAAGGACATCACACACATCCATGCCCGAGGCAGGATTCGAGCCTGCGACCGTAGCGGTCGCGCGGTTCCAGACTGTAGCGCCTAGAACCGCTCGGCCACTCTGGCCGGCTGTCCCGTTGTACCGTTCCATTTATGTGTAGAGCGCGGGAGGAGGAGGAGGAGGATATTAGTGTTTAACGTCCCGTCGACAACGAGGTCATTAGAGACGGAGCGCAAGCTCGGATGAGGGAAGGATGGGGAAGGAAATCGGCCATGCCCTTTCAAAGGAACTATCCCGGCATTTGCCTGAAGCGAGTTAGGGAAATCACGGAAAACCTAAATCAGGATGGCCGGAGACGGGATTGAACCGTCGTCCTCCCGAATGCGAGTCCAGTGTGCTAACCACTGCGCCACCTCGCTCGGTAGAGCGCGGGAACCATGATGTTTACGGGGCTGTAGTATGTGACTGGAGTCATCATTTAAAGCCGGTTCTTGAAACTGTAGGAAGGCGCTCTTGGGATAATTTATCCCTGTCTCAAAGAGTCTGCAGTTCAGTTTCTTCAGCATCTCTATGATGCTGTCCTATGCGTCAAACAAACCTGTGACCATTCATTCTGATTTTCTCTGTATACTTTCAATATCTCCTCTTAGTCCTCTTTGGTACGATCCCATACACTTCATCAATATTCTGTGAAGGGTCGCACAAGCGTTTTGGAAGCAATTTTATTTGTATACTCATTGCACTGTCCTACTGTTCAACCACTGCCACTTGCTTATTTGGGACTGAGCGTATGTTATCACTCCCTTTCATGTTCCTATGAAGTGTTACGCCCAGGTATTTGTATGGGTTGACGACAGTGCTGTAGTTGGGAACGTACGGTCTGGTACGACGCACCCCCTAAAATCCAAACTCGTTATAACCGTACCGGTTAAGCTTCCTTTTTAAAACCGTAAACTGTAAATTGTCGAATGTATCTCTAAAAGAAATATCGGAAATCATTATTTACTTGTTCAGAGCTATCTCGCGGCACAATTTGGATCTAAAATAGAAGCGAATGTTATTCCCTTGACTAACGCTTCTTCAATCGACCGGGTGTATAATACATGCTGAGCTTTTGACAACGTTGTCAGCTTTGCTTATTTTGGAGGAAAGCGCTTGGTTGCATGTTTTCAGTGCTACGCTGTGCAATTGTTTGAATTGGGTCGATTTCATTAGTTACTGTTTGTATGAAGCGCGTGTGTGTGTGCACATACAGGGTGTTTCAAAAATGACCGGTATATTTGAAACGGTAATAAAAACTAAACGAGCAGCGATAGAAATACACCGTTTGTTGCAATATGCTTGGGACAACAGTACATTTTCAGGCAGACAAACTTTCGAAATTACAGTAGTTACAATTGTCAACAACAGATGGCGCTGCGGTCTGGGAAACTCTATAGTACAATATTTTCCACATATCCACCATGCGTAGCAATAATATGGCGTAGTCTCTGAATGAAATTACCAGAAACCTTTGACAACGTGTCTGGCGGAATGGCTTCACATGCAGATGAGATGTATTGCTTCAGCTGTTCAATTGTTTCTGGATTCTGGCTGTACACCTGGTCTTTCAAGTGTCCCCACAGAAAGAAGTCACAGGGGTTCATGTCTGGCGAATAGGGAGGCCAATCCACGCCGCCTCCTGTATGTTTCGGATAGCCCAAAGCAATCACACGATCATCGAAATATTCATTCAGGAAATTAAAGACGTCGGCCGCGCGATGTGGCCAGGCACCATCTTGCATAAACCACGAGGTGTTCGCAGTGTCATCTAAGGCAGTTTGTACCGCCACAAATTCACTAAGCATGTCCAGATAGCGTGATGCAGTAATCGTTTCGGATCTGAAAAATGGGCCAATGATTCCTTTGGAAGAAATGGCAGCCCAGACCAGTACTTTTTGAGGATGCAGGGATGATGGAACTGCAACATGGGGCTTTTAGGTTCCCCATATGCGCCAGTTCTGTTTATTGACGAAGCCGTCCAGGTAAAAATAAGCTTCGTCAGTAAACCAAATGCTGCCCACATGCATATCGCCGTCATCAATCCTGTGCACTATATCGTTAGCGAATGTCTCTCGTGCAGCAATGGTAGCGGCGCTGAGGGGTTGCCGCGTTTGAATTTTGTATGGATAGAGGTGTAAACTCTGGCGCATGAGATGATACGTGGACGTTGGCGTCATTTGGACCGCAGCTGCAACACGGCGAACGGAAACCCGAGGCCGCTGTTGGATCACCTGCTGCACTAGCTGCGCGTAGCCCTCTGTGGTTGCCGTACGCGGTCGCCCTACCTTTCCAGCACGTTCATCCGTCACGTTCCCAGTTCGTTGAAATTTTTCAAACAGATCCTTTATTGTATCGCTTTTCGGTCCTTTGGTTACATTAAACCTCCGTTGAAAACTTCGTCTTGTTGCAACAACACTGTGTTTTAGGCGGTGGAATTCCAACACCAGAAAAATCCTCTGTTCTAAGGAATAAACCATGTTGTCTACAGCACACTTGCACGTTGTGAACAGCACACGCTTACAGCAGAAAGACGACGTACAGAATGGCGCACCCACAGACTGCGTTGTCTTCTATATCTTTCACATCACTTGCAGCGCCATCTGTTGTTGAAAATTGTAACTACTGTAATTTCGAAAGTTTGTCCGCCTGAAAATGTACTGTTGTCCCAAGCATATTGCAACAAACGGTGTATTTCTATCGCTGCTCGTTTAGTATTGCCGTTTCAAATATACCGGTCATTTTTGAAACACCCTGTACGTACATCATAATTCCAAAGTGATAACGAGCTTGCTTAAATGGATAAATAGTGACAAATGAAAAACTCCAAATGATAACGGGGAAGTTGAAGAGTACAGTGCTAGCTGCGGCCAACCAGGCCCTTCGAAAAGAACAAGCATCTCAAAGGGCGAAGATTTGGAGGAAGGAACTCAAGAACGTAGGAGGTAATTCAATTATTCCTTCTGGTCAAGTAAGTTCAGTGATTATAGATTATCCAAAATACTGCTACTAGCCTCAGGAAAATTAAAACTGAAAGCAGCTGGTTAACAATAACAAAAACAAAAAGGCTGGTTGTTCTTATTGTGTTGAAGCTAGCAGGCATGATTTGGGCCCACATCAAGGTTCAGGATTGAAACCAGCTAAACAGTGGATTGATAAGAGAAGTCATAAAAGCGCAGGGCAGGCTAAGGTCAGTGCAGAGTACAAACCTTTAGAAAGAGGAATAGATAAAATGATAGGTAATCAATGTGACAAAACTAGGCTGTTTAGGACAGCATATAAAGACTAAGACTGTTGTGTTGGCAGAAGAGCCAACACCGTGTCACTAGAGGAGGCCGAAATGCACGCGTTTTAGCTCACGCAGGCTGGCGTGAGGAGGGAAGGACTATACTGACGTGAGGTCTGGAACATTACAAGGAATTAGAATTCAGAAAGCGGACCTAATTAGTTTGATACTTTAATCCATTAATGATGAACGTCGCTCCGGATGGTACATGATTCACAATATTATCTGTTTCAGAATACATTCATAGTAACTGAATATGGCGCCTTGCTAGGTCGTAGCAAATGACGTAGCTGAAGGCTATGCTAAACTGTCGTCTCTGGAAATGAGAGCGTATGTAGTCAGTGAACCATCGCTAGTAAAGTCGGCTGTACAACTGGAGCGAGTGCTAGGGAGTCTCTCTACACTAGACCTGTCGTGTGGCGGCGCTCGGTCTGCAATCACTGATAGTGGCGACACGTGGGTCCGACGTATACTAACGGACCGCGGCCGATTTAAAGGCTACCACCTAGCAAGTGTGGTGTCTGGCGGTGACACCACAAAGACCATTCAATGATTTTCAAATAGACATTCAAGTCCAGGATCTTAAGGGTTTGGATGGGAAGAGTCTTACATTTGAAGTTCAGTTGTACCAATATTACTGATCATATCTCTACAGTAATGAGGAGGAAAATAGCTAACCACCTTATAAAAAATTATATTAAAATAACTGTTACGGTAGACGAGTCCACTACTTGCAATAATTCACCAGTACTAGCGTTTAGTAAAACGTTGAATGGGCTTCCAGACCATGATGCACAAATTTTAACACTAAAAGGCTTTTGTGCTCTAACAAATGTCATATATAATTCCAAACTATGTACGGAAGTTAATCCAACAGCAATAGAGTTTTTGAAACCTCGTCTAGGAACAAGAGTGGCAGGATGTTTATAGTGCCGATAACATAGATGATAAATATAATGCTTTCCTTCACACATTTCTCCTGCTCTTTGGGAGTTGCTTTCCATTAGAACGTTCTAAACGGGGTACTAGTAGTAATGGGCAGCCCAGATGGCTGACTAGTGGGATAAGCATATCACGTAGAACAAAGCGGGAATTATATCAAAATGTTAGAAGTAGTCACAATCAAGCTGCAGTAGCACATTACAGACAATATTGTAAGGAGCTTAAAAATGTTATTAGGAAGGCAAAAAGAATGTGGTATGCAAATAGAATAGCTAATTCACAGGATAAAATTAAAACCATATGGTCAGTTGTAAAGGAAGTGTCTGGTCAGCAGCACAAGGTCGACGATATACAGTCAGTTCACAGTACTGTTACTGATAAATCAGATATATTATCAGTATTTAACAATCATTTTCTGAGCATTGCTGGTGAATTAAATAAAAATTTTGTTTCTACAGGGAATCATATAACTCTCTCGCCAAATGCCTTTCCGAGATTGACGTCTGAAATACTGGTCTGTGATACTGACAAGGGGGAGATTGAGTCAATAGTTAATTACTGAAGACTAAGGACTCTCATGGATATGATGGAGTGCCTAGCAGAATATTAAAGTCTGTGTTGCAGATGTTAGCCCTGTATTTAGACATATTTGTAATTTTTCCTTTAGGAATGGTCAGTTTCCTGAAAGATTAAGGTACTCAGTAGTAAAGCCGCTTCATAAAAAGGGAAAAAGGGAGAAAAGGATAATGTAGACAATTTTAGACCTATTTCTATGCCATCAGAGTTATTGAAAAGGCTGTGGATGTAAGGATAATTGATAATTTTATATCACACGGTATGTTATCAAATGTACCGTTCGGCTTGTTGACTGCGTTTTCTTAAACTCATGGCTTGACTTTTTTCTGGCTCATAAACATTTTATTTTTATCTGTTATTAATTTTATGTTGCAATTACATGTACTGACACGTTCCATGATCTTGGAGATTTGCTCCTCAATTTGGTCCTACGGAACGTGACGTATAAATAAATAAATAAAAATGTTCCATGTCAGAAAACACTGTAGTTCATTCAGTTTTTTGGGATCTGATTAAAGACATGAAATCCAGTTGAGTCAAAGAAGCCCTTTTGCAGAATCTGAGTTCTTATGGTTTTTCTCATTTTTACCTCAAACATAACTTTGTTGGATCTGCAAGTGACGGAGTCTCGGTAACGTTAGAAAAGAGAAATGGAGTTGCTGTGGTGGTACATAACATGTTTCCTCACTTCACTGTTTGGGACTGTGCTAACCCCAGACTTGAACTAGCAGTACATGACACGAGAAATGAGGCTGAATGTGGTACTGATTTCCATTTTTTCTTTGATAATCTGTATTTTGCCTATAGAATGTAGCCTAAAAATTAAGCTCAGAGAACTTGCAGCAGATCTTGAGGAAAAACTGAATAAATTTGGGAAAATATTCACTATTATTAGAGTTGCCTCAAGTGCTAGAACTTTGAAATCTGTTTGGAACAACTATAGATCTCTTTTCAATCATTTGACAGAAGCTGCTGCTCATAAATAAAGCTCTCAGGTTTATCTTTGTTTCTTGAAAGAAGAGACATGACTGTTACCGAAGTAGACAAGACTATAAAACGTAGAATTCGGGTGCTGGAATCCCTGGCGTCTTCGCCAGGTTCTCATGCTGAGGACGCAACTAAAGCAAATAGAAACAAAGTCTTTAAAGACACTGCGTTATACAACAACCATAAACTTGTTCACGTAAACGGTGGCCAGTAACCGAAGTCTTGCCGAAAATCTCAAACACAGACTTGTTACCAATCCTAGCCGTGCATCCCATAGAGAGTCTCAGACCGATTAAAGCAGCACAGAAAATGAAAGGAAGCAGAAGGCTGAAGTATTAGTCGAAGATCTTGCTCTTGTAGAGACAAAGCACTGGTTGAAACATAGGAGTGTCTCTAATAAGTGTGAGGTTTTCCGACTTCAGGACAAGAGAAAATACATTCAGGCATTCAGGGAATATGTGGGTACAACGTGAAACCTAAAGTCCTTGAGCAGTTACTACAAATAACTGAATCAATTTCAATTTCCCCAAATAAATGCGGATGAGCATTTAGTGCTATGAATAACATTCACCCTGAAAAAAAGGAGCAGTTTGTTGCTAGAACGAACCGAAAGATTAATTTTCCTAAAACGTGTTGGGCCGCCATTGGAAAAAGTTAATCCAGAAATTTATGTGCATTCTTGGCTCCGATCAGGACGAAGATCAGCTGAAGAAACAGTGTGCCGAAAATGAGACCCGCTCGACGAAGTCCAATGCGAGTGATTTTTGGCGAGTGCTGCCTAAATTATTTTTTTTTTTGTAACTACAGCACTGGTGCACAGACTTAGTTGTGATTCGTTGATAGTCATACGATACTACGATTTTTTCGTTTTACGAACTGCAGAGTTTTACGCTCCTGGAGACCTAAAGCAAGTTTTTAATCTTAGGACGACATTGAAATCTCATCATTATACGACTGAATACTTGTGCAGCCTTTCTAAGAATGTACTTCATTATAGGTAACTGCATCAGCTACAAAAGGTCTGAGTGTACTATTAATGTTTTCTGCAATGACATTAATATAGTGCATGAATAGCAAAGGTCCCAACACACTTCTCTGGAGCACACCCGAAGTAACTTCTGCATCTGCAAATGGCTCACATTATCCTATCAAAAAATCCTCAAGACAGTAACAAATTCTGCTTGAGGTCAAATGTTTCTCGTAAGTCGAGAACTACTGCATCTATCTGACTGCCTTGATCCGCGGTTTTATACCGGTAAACCCTCCACATCCGAATGAAATCCGTCTACCGGTGTGGTATTTGTGTCGAAACAATAACGGACACCGAGGAAGGCAACATAGACGTACGAGGACCGACAATAAAGTAATGAGACTGATGTGAATAAAATGTTGCTTACCGTTTTAGTCAAGTTTAGTGTTGTCTCCTTTAAAGCAGTTCCCTTCTGACTGCACACACTTCTTCTAGCGCTTCTGCCATTGATGGTAACATTTCTGGAACTCATTTTCTGTAATATCCTCCAAGACCCTCGTCACAGCTTTTTGGACATCTTGAGCACCGTTTTGACTCTTGGAAATAGAAAAAAGTCGCACGGAGCGATATCTGGTGAATAAGGTGGCTGTGGTAGTACTGAAATTTGTTTTGAGGTTAAAAATTGCTGTACTGACAGAGCAGTATGGGATGGCGCATTATCGTGATGCAGAATCCAATTATCAGCAATGTTGGCACGGACACGAAGAACTCTTTTCGAAATCTTTCTAAAATTTCTTAATAGTAATATTGGTTAACTGTTTGTCCAGGAGGCACCCACTCTTTATGAACAATTCCCTTAGAATAAAAGAAGCACACAAGCATTCATTTCACTTTTGACTTTGACATGCGAGCTTTTTTTCGTCTGAGTGATTCCTTCGATGACCATTGCGAACTTTAGCGTTTTACCTCTGAAAAAAACAACTTTCATCACCAGTGATAACACGGCTCAACAATTCTGGATTGATTTCCGTTTGCTCTAACAGATCGGTTGGCACAATTTTCTGTGTTTCTCGCTGTTGTGGTGTGAGATTTTTGGTGACAATTTTTGCACAAATGTTTCTCATCTTCAGTTATTATTAGGCGAGCTGTTTCCTGATTTATATTCAGTTGTTCTGCCATCATTTTTACGGATAAATTTCGATCAGATCATACGACTTCACGTACCCTGGCCAAGTTGACATCCGTCCGTGAGGTTTATGGTCGTCCACTGCGGTCTTCATCTTCAACATTCGTTCTACCTTCACTAAACATTTTATGCCAACGAAGAACTCTTGACATAACCTCGTCTCCAAAAGTCTTCTGAAGCTTACCATAAGTTGCCGTGGCGTTTTCACCCAATTTAACGCAAAAAGAAATGACATACCGTTGCGCAATATTATGCGGCTCCGTTTCCGTGACGAGAGACATAAACACGTGTTAACTTATTACAGCACAACTGACGACTTAGCAGTTGCATCGATGTGCCGCTTGGACTATAAGCATCTTATAGACCAAAGTCAAAGATACTGTGCCTACGCAAGCCTGCAGGGTTGCTACATCTTGCAAACAAAATCAGTCTCATTACTTTATTGTCGCACCTCGAATATATTGATATAATGGGCATATTACTGTTTTCTTTTTGATGTTAGTGTTGTGATCTTTCCGTCGGGCGAGGGCGTTATGCGCAACGCTACTACACATGGATAGGCCGTGTGTTGGCACCGCGTTTCTCTCTCTTCCTTTCTCTCATCCCTTACACATTCGGAATAGCTCAAGCACAACAATGCACTGGAAAAACTCTCACCACAGTCATGCACGGGGCACACATGCACCTTCCTACCTTAGTAACAGGTTGGATAGAGGCTTTTGAAACCATTCCTCAAAAGCAGCATCTAATCAAACTGCTTGCCTATGGACTATCGTCTCAGTTGGCTGCTGGATTTGTGATTTGATGTCAGTTCGTGCCAAAGTCATTCGGTCAAAGAGAAGTGATATCTGGAGTTACCCACGGAAGTGTTAGACACCCTCTGTTGTTTCTAACCTATGAAGAACATTCAATGAGTAATGCAACACATTTTTACTGAAAGCAGGTTGATTTTATTCAGAGTTCCAATACACTCTACTATTACCCTCTCTTTTGGCTACAAAACCTTAATCTTGAACATGATGTCTGTTCAATGTGACGCCCTTATACCTCCTTACTGGCACCACTCTACTACTCGAAGTTGGAGCCAACGTCCTGCTGCCTCAGTAACCTCCCCATCCTCCACGTATTGTCTCCTGAGGAGTGCATCCGTCACTGGGCTCCTTCATTGGGTCAAACAGATGAAAGTCGGAAGGTACGACGTCCCGGTTGTAGGGTGGATGAGAAAGAATAGTCCAATGAAGCTTTATGAGCTCCTCTTTGCTCGCCAGATTTGCGTGAGGCCTTCCGTTGTCATGGAAAAGGGAGAAGTTCGTTTGGATTTTTGTGGTGACGAACACGCTGAAGCTGTTTCTTCAGTTTCTTGAGGAATGCACACTTCAGAGGTGCCAGCCGAAACTGGGACATCGGACAGGTTTGCGCGACCTCACTGCGATGATGAGTGACACCTGGTCCAACAACCCACCGTCCTTTGTTTACTGCCGAGTCTCCCTAGACATTAAACACGCGCCTATGAATATATGCGATGCTCTGGTTTATCACGAAAAGAAACTCAATGACAGGTACTTGCTTGGAACATTACAGATCCTATTTTTCTTATCGAAATTTTATGAAGCTACAAGGACTGAAGCGGGAGTATTCCACAATTTTTCACAAAAAAATCCGGACTTTTTCAACCGAAACTGGCCGAGAAACGAATTATGTTGTATTGCTTATTGAATGCCCCTTGTACATGTACGACTTGGTAGACAATACGAGTAGCCTTCTAAGATCGTTTGGAGATGTCGCTGTCATTTACCGTCTAGTATCAAACCATCAGTATGAACTATAAAATGATTTATACGTCTGTACGGTGAGAAAAGTGCCAGTTAACCTTGAACAATAAAAAGTCTGAGATCATTCGCATGAGTACTAAAAGGAACCCGTTAAATTACGCTAGCACTACAAATAATACTTATTTAAAGGTTGCCATTTCAAATAAATACGTAGGGACTAGAATTACGAACAACTTAAACTAAAACTTTCTGGCAGATTAAAACTGTGTGCCGGACTGAGACTCGAACTCGGGACCTTTGCCTTTCGCGGGCAAGTGCTCTACCAGGAGAGCTTCTGTAAAGTTTGGAAGGTACGAGACGAGATACTGGCAGAAGAAAAGCTGTGAGGACGGGCTGTGAGTCGTCCTTGGGTAGCTCAGTTGGTAGAGCACTTGCCCGCGAAAGGCAAAGGTCCCGAGTTCGAGTCTCGGGCCGGCACACAGTTTTAATCTGCCAGGAAGTTTCATATCAGCGCACACTCCGCTGCAGAGTGAAAATCTCATTCTGGAACTTAAACTGAGCCACTACATAAAAAATCATTAGGGGAAAGTCCAAAAAAAGGTTGTGTTTTATGGGCACAACACTAAAAAAAAGTAACAACTCTATAAAGAGACTGCCTATCCCTTAAATTTCGCTAGCACTACAAATAATACTAATTTAAAGGTTGTCATTTCAAATAAATACGTAGAGACTAGAATTACGAACAACTTAAACTGAGCCATTACATAGAAAATCATGGGGGAAAGTGCAAAAAAAGGTTGTGTTTTATTGGGAGAACACTAAAAAAAGTAACAACTCTATAAAGAGACAGCCTGTCCTACGCTTGTCGGCCCTCTGCTAGAGTAATGCTGTGCAGTATGGGATCATTATCTGATAGGGTCGACGAAAGACACTGAAAAAGTTTAAAGAAGGGCAGCTCATTTTGTATTATCGCGAAATATGGGAATGTCACGAATACAGTACGCGAGGTGGGATGGTAATCATTACAACAAAGGCACATTAAAACAAAGCCAAGCAACTTTCTTACACGAATGCGAAAATACTTTATTGAATTCCGCCTACGTAGGGAAAATGACCATCGTAATAAAATAAGAGAAATCAGAGTTCGCACAGACAGATTTGGATGTTCATTCTGCCAATGTGCTATTCGAGAGCGGGACGGTCGAGAAATAGTCTGAAACTGCCTCTGTGCACCCTCCGCCAAGCACATAATTGAGAGCTGCAGGGGAGTCATGTAGGCGTAGAACATCAGACCACCTCTACTAAGACTTTGTTCACACAGTAATGCAATGTGGGACAGACTTAGAAAAAGTGTACTTTTATAGTGGAGCAGGTGGTACGAATGCTTTGCCATAATCAATGCGCAGCTCCCAAAGGTTAATCTATCAGCTGAAAAAATGAAAAGCTCCAAAACGAATAGCTGTTCTGAATCTCTGAGATATATCAACATTCCTGTTTATGCACGAATGGCCAGCCATAACGTACACATTAAATGAAATCATGCTTCATGCAAGACTTTTTTTAATTGAACAGTAGCATTTATGGATCAGGACTTTACGGTTTCAATCTACGACTCTTTCAAATGAGCCTTCAAAAAAGAAGAGATAAAATTAAGAAACTGGACCCTAAAACAACATTAAAAAATCTTGTCATGCAAAAAGTTGGTAGTACGAAAATAGTAATGAAAATGTTGTTGAGTAACAGTTGTTTACACGAGTGTATGACCAAGCCTGATGATTCGATGAATGTGTACAATTTTTCTCAGATGTGATAAAACGAACGCTTTATTCGACACGTACATGAGTTCCGACATAAAACATGGCAAATATGTAAGTATTGCTGTTAACAGAGTGCGTCAAACGCATTACAACTTAGCAGACGACCCATAGCAGCAACATAGAAACATGATATCGGTAACCTCCAAAGCTCTGGGAAACATTACGTTCAGACACCTCTTTACATACACAATCGCCGGCCGGGGTGGCCGAGCGGTTCTAGGCGCTATAGTCTGGAACCGCGCGACCGCTATGGTCGCAGGTTAGAATCCTGCCTCGGGCATGGATGTGTGTGATGTCCTTAGCTTAGTTAGGTTTAAGTAGCTCTAAGTTCTAGGGGACTAATGACCTCAGAAGTTAAGTCCCATGGTGCTCAGAGCCATTTGAACCACAGAAGTGACAATTAGACCACATAAGGGTCTTTGATCGATTCAATCACTATATCAAAATGCAACATGTAAACAAGTTAAGTATGTAAAGGAGACATAAAAGATATTTAGGAAACTCCACGTAAACCTGAACTCCTGTTTAATTTTCTACGTCGTGTATGTAAATTGAGCGCCCTTCCTTCTGATCCTGGATGGGTCTGGTCTGTCTCTTATGAAAACTAATTACGATCAGAAAATCAACATTCTTGATCATATACTCGATTGAAAGACGGAGAGTCAATCATGTTTCTGTCATTGCTATCGCACTTTGGCTGGGCGTGACAAGAGGAATCTAATACGAAAAATAATGAAAGATCCTACACTCATTGCACGCAAATCATAAACTAAGCTTTTAAAGGAGTCTGGAAAGGAGTTACATCCTCAAAAGCTTAGCAGAACATTGAAAAGTAATAATGATTACAGTGGAAGAGTGGCTAGGAAGAAACCGTATGTAAATGAGCAGAAGCGAAAGAAGAGATTGGAGTTTACTAAGCAATTTTTTTCGAAGGAAGAAAACAACGGGACGACGTTTTTACCGACGGAAGTAAATTTAACATTTTTTGGTCGGATGGACGAAGGATGGCGTGGCATAAGAAGAGTGAAGAATTTAAAGTCGCAAGTGTTAAGCTGACTGTACGGCATGGAGGTGGCAGAGTTCTTGTCTGGGTCTGTGTGTCCACATTTGGACTGGGCGAATTAGTGTCCATCGACAATATTACGCACAAGTAAGTCCACCTGAACATATTAAAAACAGTACACACAAAAGTGCTGAAAAAAGGGGACATCAAACAGTTTCAAGTTCAACCAGGACAATGACCGAAACATAAGGTTCGCACTGTGCAGGAATGTTTGTTGTACAATTGTCCGAAAGCCTTACAACCACCTCAATTACCAGCCCTCATCCTTATGAAGCCTGTGCGTTGAGAACTAGAACGACATATTAGAAAATATTAATATCTCCCAAAGAAACTCTGAAGCGTCGGTTAAAAGGACTATTTTAAAAAGATCATTAGCGGTATGCCGCAGCGTTTGAAAGAAGAGAATCAACCGAATGGCCACCCTACAAGATATTTTTCAGAAACTGTTTCCTTGAAATGATTAGTTTTGAAAAAAGTGTCCCAATATTAGAGTAACGTGGCAATAGGACCGAGTTTTGTTTAAATCGTGG
This sequence comes from Schistocerca piceifrons, assembly GCF_021461385.2. Classification (NCBI taxonomy): domain Eukaryota; kingdom Metazoa; phylum Arthropoda; class Insecta; order Orthoptera; family Acrididae; genus Schistocerca; species Schistocerca piceifrons. The sequence goes on from NC_060146.1 coordinate 127,960,668, forward strand.
AGTTATAGAACATCTTACATTGATAAAGTTTATGCTACTGTTTACAAGACATATATCTTAAGACAACACTTGGTTGTGTTTTTTGTTTGTTTTGTTAAGAATAAAGTTACGATGGGAAAAGTTTATGTTACTATTTACAGGACGTATAACCTAACATAATACTTAGTTGTGTTTTTCGTTTATTTTTTAGTAATAAAGTTGTGATGCTGGAAAGTAAAAATCTCATAGTGTCCGAATACTAAGGTTACTCACTGAAAGTAACTGCACGACAAAGAAACAAAATGAAGACATTTCATACAACAGTCGTCTGTAAGAAATTTATACAGTTGGAACTTCAACAGATTGGAGAGTGCCCTCGATTTATGTCACTGAACTATGGGAGAAGTCGCTTTGAGGAAGAGAATAAGACGTAACAACCGAGTGCTGCGTCGCGCTTTAAGGTTGTTTGCACTTACACAGAGAAGCGACGCGACTGCAGTGGGTTGTTTCTCGCCGGGCAGGGCTGCCAACTGGCGCGCAGCCAACTGCAGTGCAGCGGGCGCTGCTCGCTTGTTCAGAGCCAGAGATACTCGCAACGCGCTCGCGTGACTGTCGACCGGAGGTGTCCGCTTTTTTAGCGCCTGCAGGGCTATCGACATACAGCGTGATATCACGCCAGAATACTAAAGCCTGGAAACGACGACGGTGCACCAAAGTTTCCCAGCGCAGGACTCGAAGGCCTTATCTATACTTGGCTACTGTGTGTGGCAGAAGGCATTCTCTCACTGGGCATGAACGCGTTCGTAGACATGGAGCTGTCCGAGTTCTGTGAAGTCACAGCGTGGAATGTCACGTTCCAGTGGACATTCAAAGCGTGAAAAGAAGAATCTGGTCGGATATTTTCCTCATGGAGAGAAATGTTACCGGTGTATGATACATCGCTTTTACGTCACAAGCAGAACGTAGGCGAAGCCATATTAGATTATGTAATACGGTGCTAAACATTGTATCTGGTGCATTTTATACTATAACACTTATGCTATGGCCGGCCGTGGTGGACGAGCGCTTCTAGGCGGTACAGTCTGGAACCGCGCGACCGCTACGGTCGCAAGGCTCGAATCCTGCCTCGGGCATTGATGTGTGTGATGTCCTTAGGTTAGTTTGGTTTAAGTAGTTCTAAGTTCTAGGGGACTGATGACCTCAGACGTTAAGTCCTATAGTGCTCAGAGCCATTTGAACCATTTTTGAAGGGACCGATGACCGTAGCAGTCTGGTCCCTTTAATCCCACAAACCAACCAACCATTTTTGAGCTTATGCTATGTATACGAGCTGTTTCAAAGCACCGTCACACTGAACAGCTTTAAAAAACGCTTCGTTTTCGGTACTACAAGTTGTTATGATAAAATGACGGAAAACTACGTATCGGTAGTCAAAGGCTTCTCGCACTTGCTGCTTGTGTGCTACGAAAATATGCCAGTTCAGTGCTACAACACAATGATGATATATCAAAAGTGCATACTTTTGGTATTATTTCCTATAGTTAAATGTCAAATAATGATAGCTATGGCTAAATCCTGTTGAAATTTGTAAAAATTGTACACCATGTACTTTGATGCTGCTGTTGTTTTGTAATTGTAGCGCAATTGATAGTGTCATGAACTATCAAGGGAAACGTAGCACTTGCAAATTTTTTCAGTCTTATTTTTTGAAGAGAAATTTGTTAACATCGAGTGTCAGGAACTCCTTTCTGAAAATATTTGTATGGAGTGTAGCCATGTATGGAAGTGAAACGTGGACGATAAATAGTTTGGACCAGAAGAGAAGCTTTCGAGATGTAGTGCTACATATGAATGCTGAAGATTAGGTGGGGAGATCACATAACTAATGAGAAGGTATTGAATAGAATTGGGGAGAAGTTTGTGGCACAACTCGACCAGAAGAAGGGATCGGTTGGTAGGGCATATTCTTAGGCATGGAGGGTTCACCAATTTAGAATTGGATGGTAGCGTGAAGAGTAAAAATCGTAGAGGGAAACCAAGAGATGAGTACACTAAACAGATTCAGAAGGATGTAGGTTGCAGTAGGTACTGGGAGATGAAGAAGCTTGCACAGGATAGAGTAGCATGGAGAGCTGCATCAAACCAGTCTCTGAAGACCACAACAACAACAACATTTTCTAAATGGTTTTGGGTTATCCTTATTAATTTAATACAAGTATGATGTGCAAATCTGGCGCTCTGACTGCAAGAAAGGCGTACAGAATGGATTAGAAACAGGACGTGGACAGAAAAGGTTCAGTATGCGCACTGGAGACGCCGAGGAGTTGATGTACTGCGCCAGATTTGCACCCCTGGTCAAACTTGGATCTGATTTTCTTTCCTGCGTAAGTCGGTTCCGCATTAACGCATCATCATATCTATCACATTTCGCTGGCGTACGATAATTACATCCCACACTGGACATCTGTCACTAGCTGCATTTTTATGGTAAAGGGCAGTCAAATGAAAACGGAACGCCTGCCATAATGGGTCCATGGAATGTTTCCATTCAAAAGTAATAACCACCGACCTTTACACCACTGGGAGACGATAGGGTCGTAGAACACAGTCGGCCGTTGACGGAGCCACAGCCGCACCTGGTCTTGCACTTCCTCACCCGACTGAAACCGACGTCTTGCTTCAGGTTGAAAAAGACGTGAAAGTCACACGGTGAAAGGTCCCGGTAGTACGGACGTGTTGCAGCATTTCCTTACCAAATCGCTAAAGTGCAGACGTTCTACTATTAGCAGTAGGCCGCGCGGGGTAGCCGCGTTGTTTAGGGCGCCTTGTTATGGACCGGGCGGCTCCCCCAGTCGGAGATTCGAGTCCTCCCTCGGGCAAGGGTGTGTGTGTTGTCTATGGCGTAAGTTAGTTTAAGTAGTGTTAAGTAGTGTGTAGATTTAGGGACCGATGACCTCAGCAGTTTGGCCCCATAAGATCTCACCAAAAATTTCCAAAATATTAGCAGTTTACGGGCGGGTGTTATCGTGCACCATTCCGACAGTCAGAGGGCAAACATCAGAGCTAATAGTGGAAACATCACACACCTCTCTCTCGCCAAACAAATCCGAAGCTGTACACACAAGTTCTGGTGCAGTACACTACTGGCCATTAAAACTGCTACACCAAGAATAAATGCAGATGATAAACGGGTATTCATTTGACAAATATATTATACTACAAAGGACATGTGATTACATTTTCACGCAGTTTGGGTGCATAGATCCTGGGAAATCAGTACCCAAAACAGCCACCTCTGGTCGTAATAAAGGCCTTGATACGCCTCGGCATTGAGTCAAACTGAACTTGGATGGCATGTACAGGTACAGCTGCCCATGCAGCTTCAACACGATACCACAGTTCATCAAGAGTAGTGACTGGCGTATTGTGACGAGCCAGTTGCTCGGCCACCATTGACCGGATGTTTTCAATTGGTGAGAGATCTGGAGAGTGTGCTGGCCAGGGCAGCAATCGAACATTTTTGGTATCCAGAAAGGCCCGTACAGGACCTGCAACATGCAGTCGTGCATTATCCTGCAGAAATGTATGATTTCGCAGGGATCGAATGAAGGGTAGAGCCATGGGTCGTAACACATCTGAAATGTAACGCCCACTGTTCAAAGTGCCGTCAATGCAAACAAGAGTCGACCGAGACGTGTAACCAATGGCACCCCATACCATCACGTTGGGTGATACGCCAGTATGGCGATGACGAATACACCCTTCCAATGTCCGTTCACCGCGATGTCGCCAAACACGGATGCTACCATCATGATGCTGTAAACAGAACCTGGATTCATCCGAAAAAATGACGTTTTGTCATTCGTGCACCCAGGTTCGTCGTTGAGTACACCATCGCAGGCGCTCCTGTCTGTAATGCAGCGTCAAGGGTAACCGCAGCCATGGTCTCCGAGCTGATAGTCCATGCTGCTGCAAACGTCGTCGAATTGTTCGTGCAGATGGTTGTTGTCTTGCAAACGTCCCCATCTGTTGACTCAGGGATCGAGACGTGGCTGCACTATCCGTTACAGCCGTGTGGATAAGATGCCTGTCATTTCGACTGCTAGTGATACGAGGCCGGTAGGATCCAGCACGGCGTTCCGTATCACCGTCCTCAACCCACAAAGTCCCTATTGGATCTCGACCAACGCGAGCAGAAATGTCGCGATACGATAAACCGCAATCGCGATAGGCTACAATCCGATCTTTATCAAAGTCGGAAGCGTGATGGTACGCATTTCTCCTCCTTACACGAGGCATCACAACATCGTTTCAACAGGCAATCCCGGTCAACTGCTGTTCGTGTATGAGAAATCGGTTGGAAACTTTCCTCATGTCAGCACGTTGTAGGTGTCGCCACCGGCGTCAGCCTTGTGTGAATGTTCTGAGAAGCTTATCATTTGCATATCACAGCATTTTCTTCCTGTCGGTTAAATTTCGCGTCTGTAGCACGACATCTTAGTGGTGTAGCAATTTTAATGGCCAGTAGTGTAGTAACACCTACCGCACACAGCCAATCGGATGACGACTATATTTCAACTGTATTTCGGCGATTTGGTTGGGAAACAGTGCAACATCTTCCGAATCTTTCACGCGTGATTTTCGCATCTTTGGCGATGAGAAGAAAAGCACGCATGGACGTCGGTTTCAAATCAAATGGTTCAAATAGCTCTGAGCACTATGGGACTTAACATCTGAGGTCATCAGTCCCCTAGACTTAGAAATACTTAAACCTAACTAAACTAAGGACATCACACACATCCATGCCAGAGGCAGGATTCGAACCTGCGACCGTAGCAGCAAGCGCGATTCCGTACTGAAGCGCCTACAACCGCTCAACCACAACGGCCGGCTACCTCGGTTTCAGTCGGACGGGGAAGTGCAAGTGTCGTTGTGGTCGTGGATCCGTTAGCAGCCGGCCGCATTCTGCGAAACAGCAAGTCGTCGTCACGTCAACTAGTGGAATAACTGTCTTAACGCGTATAGTGATTACTTTTGAATGGAACCATTCCATAGTCTCATTGTGGCGAATGTCCTGTTTTCATGTGAGTTGCCCTCTACACATATCTGTATTCAGAGGCTTCTCGTATATGATTCTTGCATACTTTAAAAGTACTTCACGTTCTTAGGTGCGGCTGTTATGTTGAAACTGTAGCGTGATGGTGGAGTGAACTATGAAAGGAGAGGTAGCAGCTTTATGTCTGTCCATCTGTTATTTTTATTCATCTTATACGCTGAAGCGCGAAAGAAACTGGTATATGCATACGTATTCAAATACAGAGGTAGGCCTATGTAAACAGGCACAATGCGGCAATGTGGTAGGCAACGCCTATATAAGAGAATAACTGTCTGGCGAAGTTGATAGATCAGTTACTGCTACTACAATGCCACGTTATCAAGATTTAAATGGGTTTGAACGTGGTGTCGGCGCATGAGCGATGGGATCTCCGAGGTAACGACGAAGTTGGGATCTTTCCGTACGATCATTTCACGAGTGTGCCGTGAAATTCAGGAATACGGTAAAACCGCAAATCTCCGACATCGCTGCGGCCTGAAAAAGACTCTGCAAGAATGCCTCCGCAAATTGCTGCAGATTTCAATGCCCGGCCATCAACAAGTGACAGCGTGCGAACCATTCATCGAAAGGACGAGTCTCGTTTCAAATTGTATCGAGTGGATGGACGTTTACGGGTATGTAGACAACCTCATGAATCCATGGATCCTGCATGTCAGCAGGGGACTGTTCAAGCTAGTGGAAGCTCTGCAATGGTGTGGGGTGTGTGCACTTGGAGTGATATGGGACTCTTGTTACGTCTAGATACGACTCTGACAGGTGACACGTAGGTAAGCATTCTCTCTGTTCACCTGCATCCATTCATGTCCATTGTGCATTCCGACGGACGTGGGAAATTTCAGCAGGCCAATGCGACACACCACACGTCCAGAATTGCTACAGAGTGGCTCCAGGAATAAGTTCAAAGTCTTCCGCTGTCCACCAAACTCCCCAGACATGAACATTATTGATCATATCTGGGATACCTTGCGACGTGCTGTTCAGAAGATATCTCAACCCCTCGTACTCTTACGGATTTATGGGCAGCCCTGCAGGATTCATGTTGTCAGCTCTCTCTAGCACTACTCCAGACATTAGTCGAGTCCATGCCACGTCGTGTTGCGGCACTTCTACGTGCTCGCTGGGGCCCTACACGATATTAAGCAGGTGTACCAGGCTCTTCAGTGTTTTTTCTAAATGCTTTTGGGACTTCTTTATCAATTTAATAAAAGTATGATGTGCAATACTCGATGTTATTTATTGTAAATAATGTATCTTATGCAGGCGAGCGACTGGAATGCTTCATCATTGGCAAGAAATCTTGACATGACTCTCAGTGTATGTCATAAACCAAACACAAGCTACACACTGGAATTTTTGATTTTATGAAACTTCGTGTAAAACATGTAAACCTGCGCATTTTTCTTGGTTTTACGGACTGCTTCATGTTTCTCTCTTGTTGGTAAATATCTTTCTCAATAATGATGAATAGCATCCTAAAAAATCTTCTCTTCCATTCGAATGAAACTGCGAAACGTATCTCGATCTTGAGACTTATGTGATGTTGTACATTACTTCAGAGTGGTGGTAGTCAATACAACATCGAGAATATGGATATTAAGGATAGCGATTCAACTGAGTTAAAGTATGACCTCTACTAGTTCGTATCTCACATCGTTGTGCACCATACGCAGTTTCATCTACCAGCTATTCGCTGTTCGAGCAATTCGAAATTTTTAGAAATATTCTATTTCGAATAATCATCCCTAAGAAAAGTAAATAAGAAACCATTCCGATGGTTTCGGTTTGTGAATGATAAATTATGGTTCGATCACATGGCAAAAAAGCTTTAGAAGAATTTGTTTGTTCTCTATGTAACATAAATCCAAAAATTCCGTTTATTACGGAGACGGAAAATTACAACGAAATATTTTTCTTGGGTGTTTTAGTTATGAGACATGCCAATGGAAGACTAGAACATAAAGTTATCCAGAAAGTCATGCATACAGACAAACAGTTACACAGGAACTCCAGATATCATCCACAACAAAAAGAAGGGTTGCTAAAAACTTTGTAGGCAGAGCCATGAAAATTTGCATGTAGAACACCTGCACACCGGAAACAAAAATTGAAACAAGTTTTGTAGAAAAATGGCTACTCAGCAAAACAAGTAAATAGAGTTCTATCACCAAGTAACAGTAGGTCGAAGGACAAAGGAAATAACCGACTATGGAAAAACATCTATTCTCTCGCATTTTTTACGAAGTAATTCATTAGATAAGGAAGATTTTACGCAAAGATACCATATGATCGATATTCAGACCAACAAAGAAAATATGACGTGCTCAGCTCTGTAAAAGATAAATGCCTTTGTCTGTCGGATAGCGGGTCATAAAAAATTTTGCGCGTGGCAAGGTGTAAATTGTGGTTACCAAGAGAAGCGAGTATACCTGGCTGCAGGAGCGTATGGATCTTTGTCTACTGGGAGGAGGAGGAGGAGGAGGAGGAGGAGGAGGACGAGGGGTGGGGGAGGGGGGGAAGGAAAATCACCTGCAGAAAAGCATGCTTTTCAGCCAGAAAATAGTCTCCGAAACCAAAATTTCGTCTATAATGATGAACTGTTATCGAAAACTCTATAGACAATCCATCAGAATATATAAACATAGGTATAATTTTAACAGAAAAGAAGGAAGCCATGAAAACTGGTATATGGACAGTATATCTACAGTATCGATATATGAGTTGTCTTTGACAGATGAAAATTTGATAATAAAGTATTACCTCTGAAAAGGATCATCTCTACCTATCAAGTATAAACTTCTACCACGCCTCTTTTTGGCAGTATTTATGTCGGTCTTAGACGTGTGACTAGTCAGTCGGCACGACTCAACGAAATCACGAGCAATGCCGAGGATGTCCAACGCAGCTGTCGACGAAATATTGGGAATGAAAATGTTTCACGCATTGAGACCGTACAAAATGGAAAATTTACCAGCAGTAAGGCATTTGGTCGTGAAAGACTTTATTATATGTGATTTGGAGAGTAATCAAGTAGATGTGGTTGCAGAAGGCAGATTGTGGGTGATGTGGGGTTGTGCAATTGTGCTGATACAGAGAGGATGGCGACAGGTGTGGAGAACTGCATGAGATAAACGTTAATGTTGATGAATAAGACCACAACAACAAAGAAATTAAAACTATTAGGGTCATACGGCTTCCTTACCATACGCGTGCAGAAATTTTTTTCTTAAAATCTTTCGTTCGCAGTAGTGGCTACTACGGAATAGTCGTACATCCAGTGGTCTGGCGTATCGCGGTTAACTCTAACTCAGTGACGCCTGCACGCAGACCGCCCGCAGCACAGAGTCATCGCGTGTGCTGAGCTCCTCCAACACAGCTGGATTACGCTTTCCGTATCTCATTCTGTTAGGTGCACGAAAATCACACAGCCGCACCTCATAGCCTATTTACATAAAAACGGATGCGCACGCGCGAGTTTGTTTGTGTGTGCATAAACCTGAAACACCCGGGGCAGTGTCAATGTTTGTGTGTTTCAACATTAAACTGAAACATACGGGGCAGTACACGTATGATGTAGTGTCATTAGATAATTACCAGGGGAGCAATCCACATCCCTACCGCCTCTATTTGTGGGGGTAGAACAGTTATGAACTGTCAGTATGACGGTGGAATGTATGGAGCAGTTTCAACGAGACTTAGTGCTGTGAGAAGTGTACTGCTGGGTGAAGATATCCCTAGTACCACTACAGGTGGAGATGTGGGCGGAATCTAGATGGCGTGCGAAAATGATCAAAAACGACGAATATGGCTGGTGAATCTATATAATTAATACTTCATAGGCTGATTGCTGTCAGTCTCGACTGACGTATACAATAGTCGTACAGTAGGGAAGGTGGTGGCACGTAGAGGATAACTGTGGAACGTTCGGACAACATCATGTAACGCGATCACTATCAATGAATCACAGGGACAACATGCGACGAGATACCCTAAAGATTACTAAACATATTAATTATATTTGTAACATTTTTCATAGATCTTATTCTGCACCATCCGCTTCAAAGTCCATTGGGAGGCAATATACCGTCTCTGCTGCTTTTAACATGCATAACGAAGGGATCGGTTGGTAGGACATGTTCTGAGGCATCAAGGGATCACCAATTTAGTATTGGAGGGCAGTGTGGAGGGTAAAAATCATAGGGGGAGACCAAGAGATGAATACACTAAGCAGATTCGGAAGGATGTAGGTTGCAGTAGGTACTGGGAGATGCTTGCACAGGATAGAGTAGCATGGAGAGCTGCAACAAACCAGTCTCAGGACTGAAGACCACAACAACAACAACAACAACGAAGGTCTGTCTTTGTTATCGTTTTCAGTACCCACAACGCTTTCACTTGGATGTCCTCTATTGTATCAAATCTTCGCAGTTTCAATCTGATTTTCATCTTGGGGGAAAGAGGAAGAAGTCACATCGATCCATGTTTGGCGAGTTCTCAGTTAAACATTCCTGAATAATGTAGGACGTATGTAGTCGTGCAATCACCCAGTAACTCGTTGCCGCGGTTCTAGGTGCTTCAAAAAAATGGTTCAAGTGGCTCTAAGCACTATGGGACTTAACATCTGAGGTCATGAGTCCCCTAGACATACAGCTGCTTAAACCTAACTAACCTAAGGACATCACACACATCCGTGTCCGAGGCAGGATTCGAACCAGCGACCGTAGCAGCATCGGTTCCGGACTGACGCGCCTGGAAACGCTCGGCCACAGCGGCCGGCTTGGCTCTTGACTCCAGAACCACGCGGCTGCCACGTCGCAGGTTCGAATCCTGCCTCGGGCATGTTCAATAGGAGCATAAGGTATGTTTAGAAAGTTAGTGTACCAGATTTTCATACTTTTTTTCGAAAAAATGTATTTGAAAAAAATTAAAGGATACGGTAGATACACTTTTTGAGAATTTTTCGTGTGTTGCTCTGTTAGCTGTTTTCGGACCCATCCTGCGCACAGTTTCCGGTAGCAGAGCGTTTCTGTAAATGGAGAGTTATAGCAACATCGCAGAAATTTCATCCACTGACAATCGGCAGTCTTCACGAACAATTATCTCAATTTTTTGCACCAACTTATCGGTCAAATTGGAAGTTCCTCCACTTGTCTCAAATAACCAGTCAAAATGGAAGGTCTTCCACTCCTCTGTTCGTCATGAGCATTTGTTCTGCCTCCACTGAACTCCCAGACCACTGAAACAGACTCGTTATGTTCACAACAGCTTCGTTGTACACCGTTTTGATTCGCAAAAAAATTCAGTAGATGTTATTCTGACGCGAGTAGGAAGCGAATCATCATGCGTGACTCGAAACATAGCATGATTTCTTACCGACATCTTTCACGAGCAATCAGTGTTGCCAACCCTAAAAAAACCACACCTCGTTATGGTCACAATACATTTATCTGCTGAACATGTCTTGTATCTTCATTCACAGTTCCTTCCACATACTGTGTCAACCAGAGCTCCACCGACACATTTTCAGAGGAAGTTCAGTGTACCTTTTGAGTGTTTTCCTATAAGAGACCTACGTTCTCTGGCGATCTATAATGATGATTCATCCCGTTTGCTACCTTAGTTATCTTTGTTTCTGTGAAAATAACTTTACAAAAGTGGAAAAGCCTGTAATTACTGTAACGAAAAACACAAAAGAAGAGCAAAGCAACATCTCTCAGGCGCAAACGTAGTGGTTGCCGTCCTGCGGGGACAGCTCTGCATAGCGCCGATGTGCCGCTGCTCCTTTGGCATTCAGAGAACCCACACACGAGGTGTATATCTACCAGCGCTTCAACTGTAAACCCACCCATGATAACGTCGAGTATCGCTGTTGACCTACAACTAACGTCAGACATGCCGGAAAAATAAACCCGAACAGTACAGAATGCAAGCTTGAGGGCGAATAATAAAATGGAACTACTGTGTTTCCGAACAGGGCACATAGTGCATGCCATTGACATTTTCACTCTTTTGTAGTGTTTTCAGTGCAATACAGACACAAAGCGCCGGCCGCGGTGGTCTAGCGGTTCTGGCGCTGCAGTCCGGAACCGCGGGACTACTACGGTCGCAGGTTCGAATCCTGCCTCGGGCATGGGTGTGTGTGATGTCCTTAGGTTAGTTAGGTTCAAGTAGTTCTAAGTTCTAGGGGACTTATGACCTAAGATGTTGAGTCCCATAGTGCTCAGAGCCATTTGAACCATTTTGAACTGACACAAAGATAATAGGGGCAAGAAAATAAAGTCTTTAAAGAGCCGCCAAAAACCGTGCTTCTCTTGTACCAAAATACTAAAAAGATATGCCCGAATTACCACTGGAAGTTTGTCGATGGCATTGCGTTCATTTTCTATACCTTAGACATAACTCTTTGCTTGGTAAGTAACGTCAAACAGTTCATTAGTATATACATGAAATGCATTCGCAGCTGCGAATATGGACAAACATCAGCTGTATGATGGAACGACGACGATGAAAATTTGGGCCAGATCGGGGCTCGAACCCGGATTTCTCACATTTCGCGAGCGTTGCCTTACCATTTGGCTACCCTTGCACGATTCACAGCCAGTCTCAAACTCCCATGTGTCATCAACCATGCGTTTACAACCTGTATTCGTACATTCACTCTGTATATTCCGATACAGGGGAGACATTTTACTTGAAAGTCGCTTGCCCGATGTCGGCGGATAAATACAATATTGTAGTGCCTGTGTTACTCTGAATTACGATTCAAAGTTGCTTTGAACAGCAGCACCGATAGGTTTACTGACGAAACTCGCTCGCCCGGTGTCGGTGGATAAACACTATAATGATGTGCCTGTGCTATTCCGATACAAAGTTCCTTCGGACATGCATGTAAATTCCACTCTACAGCTGATGGTCGTCCATATTCGCAATTATGAATACATTTAATGTATTTCATAAAGACTGCAGTTGCCGCAGCGCGTCTTCCTTTGGACATGCATGCATGTCCGAAGAAACTTTGCATCGTGATTCGTAATAACACAGGCACTGCAATATCGTGTTCATTGCTATAGTTATTTTTAGCCTGTGATTGTTGTGCTAAGACAAAATTTAACTGTGCCTGCATAACGAACTGACACGACACTTACCTGAAGCGACAACTCCGACGTACAATTGGTGCCACTACAAAATTATAGCACCGTGTTGCGCTTATCCCATAAGAAACTGGGCGAAATATTTTCAAAACGAGCTGCGTTGACTATGTGTCTTATTATTTTGCGCGAAAGGAAGAACCACCGGGCTGAAACGTTGTGCGAAACCCGGCGCGCCGCTGTGCTATCGACCTACGAGTCGGGTTTTGCGAGGCGCCTCGCGGCACTGCCTATCCTCAGGGGCAGCTACGTCACTAAGCCAGGCGTGACGTCATAGCTTGGCGCCCGAGCACGTGTCCCCCCCTCCGTTCGGGCGCTCGTAGAGTATGAGTGAGTGCGTGCGTATCTCGGGGAACCAGGACAGGCCAGGCAACCGGGTCTCTTCTCTCCCAGCGCCGAGTGCGTCAGAGCCTGCGTAACGATGCGTCACTGATATTTTATGGCGGAGTCGGCCTTGCAAGGACGAGAACTGGTGGCGCGCCAGGCGGTGGAACCGAGAACTACGTCGCCCCGGAAAGTTCAGCGGGTCAGATGGAATGGCGACAGCTAACTGGGGCACTGGGCAGAAAATTTGCACAGTTACTAATTACTCCGTCCGTATATAGAATTTGTGCGGTAATTTCTTCGACTAGATTCAGTCTTAAGAGACGCGATGTCATCAGATGCCGTGCCTGCCGGGATGTGGCATCACGGTAATCAAATTTTACGCGGGTTATATTATTAGGTTCCGAAAAGCCTTTGACACAGTGCCCCATTGCCTATTGTTAACGAATGTGCGAGAATATTGAATAGATTCTCAGATATCTGAGTGGCTCGAACACATCTTAAGTAGCAGGGCCCGGCACGTTGTCGTGGATGGCGAGTGTTCATCGGAAAAGACGATATCATCAGGAGTCTACCAGGTTAGAGTGGTAGGACCGCTTCTTTCTCCATTCACACAAATGGCCTTATGGAAAGGGTGAGCAGCAATCTGCGACCATTTGCTGATGGCGCTGTATAGTACGGAGGAAGGTATCGTAGTTGGGTGAGTGTGGAAGGATACAGGATGATTTGGATATTATTTCTATCTGGTGTAGTTCGTTCTGAATGCAGAGAGATGTAAGCTACTGCAGAAGAGTAGGAAAAACAATCATCTAGGGCTAGAATACAGAATTGGTAGTGTGTGGCTTGACGCAGTCACTTCCATTAAATGTGTAGGTACAACGTTGAAATCTGCTATGAAATGGAATGAGCACATAAGGTCGTTAGAAGGGAAGGTGCATGCTGGACTTCGGTTTATTGAGAGAATTTTTGGAAAGTGTAGCTCATCTGTAAAGGAGCCACACACAGGACACTAGTGTGACCCATTCTTGAGTACTGATCGAGTCTTTGGGATCCAGACCAGGTCAGGCTAAAGGAAGACATCCAAGTAATTCGCAAGCATGTTGCTAGATTTGTTACCGATAGGTGCAAGTGTTACAGAGATCCTCCGAGAACTCTAATGGGAATCCCTGGAGGAAAGCCGACGTTCTTTTCGCGAAACACTGTTGAGAGTGTTTACTGAATCGGCTTTTGGAGCTGAATGCAGAATTCCTCCACTGCTACCAACGTACATGATGCATAAGGACCGCGAAGACTAGATAAGAGAAATTAGAACTAGTATGCATGCATATAGAAAGTCGGTTATCCAACGATCTATTTGCGAGTGAACAGAAAATTAGTAGTTGTGGTACAAGGTATCTTCCACAATGCACCGTATAGAGCGTTGCAAAATGTGTATGTAGATGTAGAAATACTGTGAAAATTTAGACATTAAGATGGATACATGAGAGCGAAAATTTAAACACGAGGAAGGAAGATGGTGACATGAGAGTGAAGATATACTTGCTGAGATGGAGAATGTTACATCACGAACACCTTGACATATCACTACCAAACTGATATTCCAGTATTTTCATACCTGTGGGATATGCTAATTAAAATTTCATCGCTATGTGAGACTATTTTCAGTGCCGAAAAAACTCAGGCTTACCGAGTCTCTTCAGCCTTTATGGGAATGACTGGCGAGAGAAGCTCTGAAAGGATGCGGAAACTTCAGGATAGGAGGACACCTCATCAATACCATCAAGTATGCAGATCACCTGGTAGTGCTTGCTAAAAATCAAAGACAACTGCAACACATGATGAACCAGTTAGTGGAAACTGGAACGAAATATGGCATGAAAATCAACATCGAAAAATCGAAAGTGATGCGGATATCAAAAAGGGACAAACCTTTGAAGATAACCATCGACAGCCGAGAACTGAAACAGTTCAAGTACTTGGGAGATTTGGTGACGAAGGACGCCCAATGCGCCAGTGAAATTCGATCAACAATCGCTACGGCCAAAACTGCATTCAATAAAATGAGGAATCTGATGACCAGCAAGATAAGCTTGGAATTAAGGAAGAAACTGGTGAAGTGCTACATCCTGAGCATTGCACTGTACTGAGCAGAGATGTGGACCATGAAAAAAATGGGGAAAGAAACCTTGTTAAGTTCTGAAATGTGGTGCTGGAAGAGAATGGAGAAGATCAAAGGGACCCTTCGGGTAACGAATAACAATGTACTGAGAAGAGTGGGAGAGAAGAGAGATAATCTGAATACAATTCATCAGAGGAAGCCCAACTGGATGGGACACGTACTTAAACACGGAGGACTCATACACGAAATAATTGAAGGGAAAGTTAAAGGAGCGGTAGGGCGAGGAAGAAGAAGAATTATCTGTTGGATAACATGGAAAGAGATACAGCAGCTTGATGGAAGAAACTTAAGACAGGGAACATTGGCATCATATATTCTCTGTACAAAGGCAGAGATCTGCCACTAGGCAGAATAGTACGTAATAAGAATACAAATGAAGAACGGTGTGAGTACGTGATGGCTATTGGGATTCTAATGTTACTAGAAGTTTTCAGACAACGTGCAAGTGCAGTTCATTGCCATCTTCCAGGCTTTGAGGAAAGGTGAATCATTGCCTTGACGAGCGTTGGAATATCATATAGATATACCACGCAGACAGTTGGCTGTAGGGCAGTCAGTAGAAAAAAAGTGAAGATGGGATGGACTCTGGATTAGAGTGTGGCAACAAGGCTAGGCATGGGTCCTTCCAGAATGACTCCACCACGGGAAAGTAGGAAGTTTGTCCAGATGGCTCTGAGGCATAGCGGATGATAACTGTGGTATCGTGCCACACCAAAGTCGGCAACGCGAATCGATACCACAGACATTAGCGAGTGCTCGCTGCAGTCCGCAACAACCAATGAGAGACATTCCAGAAGACCATGCCTCCCTCTCAGAGTAGCAGTGCTGAGGTCAATATAGCGTCGAGCATGCAACGGCTCAGCCCCGGTTTGGCAGTCAACATCGTGGTGTAGGACTAACGAGTGATTCAAAGTTTCTGATGAAATGTACCTTCGTAAACGTTGCACTTTGCCTTGCAAGAGAACTGTTTATCAATCTGTGCATCGAGTGATGCTCTCATAGTCAATGACGCTTGAAAATTATCAAGCAATCCTGTTGCAAAGAAGCGTGTCAGAGATAGGAAAACGTTTCACTGATTTATGTAATAAAATGAATTAATGTTTCATGTGTTCTAGTTCGATGAGGCTTCTCCCAGAGCAATCAGAGAACCCACATCTACGGCCGGACGAAAGTAGTTTCTTCTTGTCACAACAATAAGTTGAAATCCTGGCAATGTATCGCCACGAGCTATCGATGAAAGATTGGTGGAAGCTGAGCTCAAATATCGAGTTGCTAAACGTTATTCATCTCTTAAACCACACCACAGACATCTTGCATGGTATAGAGCCAGAGTCAGCTAGGACGTTGAGTGGCATTCTGTGGAGTTCGGCAACGACCGTCGGTTTCGTTTGTGGTGTTCAGATGGACGCCAATGTGTCTCAACGATCTCTTGAAACTCCACAAGAAGCAATGATCATGGAGTGCCATACCACTCTCAACTCCTGAAACTGCTGAGTGGAGGGCTATTGGATGTGGCCACATAATTGATTTGGTATTTGTCGAAGGGAGGTTAAATCCTCACAAGTATGTGTAAAGACCAATAGTAAGCACTACCGTTGTACCCTCCAGGGCTAGGGAACTGTATGGGATACTTCAGCAGAATAACAAAAGACCCCACTCTACAGTTCACACCACAAACGCCTTGAGTGGCATGCCGGTTGAAAATGGTTCAAATGGCTCTGAGCACTACGGGACTTAACTTCTGAGGTCATCAGTCCCCTAGAACTTAGAACTAATTAAACCTAACTAAGGACATCACAAACATCCATGCCCGAGGCAGGATTCGAACCTGCGACCGTAGCGGTTGCGGTTGCAGACTCTGGCGCCTAGAACCGCTCGGCCACTCTGGCCGGCGGCCTGCCTGTCCACGACACGTCGCCCGTAAAGTAGGTCTCGGATGCGATGGAGAGACTTGTACTTTCATACTAGCCACTAGACAACAGTCTTCAACAATTGAGACAGAGTGTGATCTGTGTCAGTCACACCATGATTTTGGAGATCACCTCAGAATGGAGTGAAACTAAAATCAATTCTTACCTATTATGTGATGATCACCACCACAGTGTTTGATGAACATCTGTATTGACTGCCAAGGTTCCTTCGACTATGCTGCAGAATTTTCCCTGGGAAGCCCTTACACACCCTCCATTAAGTCCTGATCTCCTCCTGTGCGATTTCTATATTTTTGGAGCCCTGAAGAAACACATTCGTGGCTGCCCATTAGCTTCGGACGAAGAGGTGCACGCCTGTGTACAATTTTGGTTCCATAGGCGACCGGTATCAGTTTTCCGTGAAATGCACTGGTGGTCTTGCCTTACAAGGGGTTAAGTATATTACCAGTTACAGCGATCACTTTTGAAATAATAAACAGTTTACTTACTTTTTTTCATCTATCTTGTTTTCCCTTGACTGCCCCATATACACTAAAGCACCAAAGAAACTGGTATAGGCATGCGTAGTCAAATACAGATATAGGTAAACAGGCAGAATACGGTGCTGCGGTCGACAGCGCCTATGTAAGACAACAGGTGTCTGATGCAGTTTTTAGATCGGTTACTGCTGCTACAATGGCAGGTTATCAAGATTTAAGTGAGTTTGAACATTGTGTTATAGTCGGCGCACAAGCAATGGGACGCAGCATCTCCGAGGTAGCGATGAAGGGATTTTCCCGTACTATCAGTTCACTAGTGTACCGTGAATACCAGGAATCCGGTAAAACTTCAAATCTCCGACACCGCTGCGGCCTACAAGAACGGGACCAACAACGACTGAAGAGAATCGTTCAGCGAGACAGAAGTAAAGCCCTTCCAGAGATTTCTGCAGATTTCAATGCTGGGCCATCAACAAGAGTCAGTGTGCGAACCATTCAATGAAATATCATTGATATGGGCTTTCGGAGTCGAAGGCCCACTCGTGTACCCTTGGTGATTGTACGACACAAAGCTTTACGCCCCGCCTCGGCCCCTCACCACCGACATAGACTGTTGATGACTGGAAACATGTTGCCTGGCCGGACGAGTCTCGTTTAAAATTGTATCGAGCGGATAGACGTGTACGGGTATGGAGACAACCTCATGAATCAGTCACCGTTCAGTCTACAATTCCAGGATATTTCTCAAGTGTTTGGGACCCATACCAGATAAAACTACCAGTGAATAATGAAAGTATACAGAGAATCGCAGCACAAATGGTTTGTTTGACTTGCGGAAGAGGGTCACAGATATGCTGAAGCAACTGAATCGCCAGAACCTAGAAGACAGACATACACTATCCCAAGAATGCCTCTTACAAAGTCTCAGGAATGGGCTTTGAATGATGACTCAACGAATGTTATACTACCCTCCGCATGTCGCTCCCATACGGATCGTGAGGACAACATCAAAGACATTTAAACATTCTTCCCACGCTTCATACCTGAATGGAACGGGGCAATAGCTGGCACAACGGGATCTTCCCTCTGCCGTGCATTCCTAAGATGTTTTTAGAGAATGGATCTAGACGCAGAAGTTCCATATCAGCGCATACTCCGCTATATAGTGAAAATTCATTCTGGAAGCAATCCCTGGACTGTCTCAGTTCTTGAAGACTGCTGTCTAGTGGCTGGTCTGAAAGTACAAGTCTCTCCATCACATCCCAGACTTACTTTGTGGGTTATCCTGGCGAAGCATCCCATACAGTTCCCTAGCCTTGAAGGGTACAACAGTAGTGCTTACTATTGATCTTGCCACATCCTTGTGAGGATTTAACCTCTCTTCGGCAATTCCCAAATCAGTTATGTGGCCACATCCAATAGCCCTCCACTCAGCAGTTTCAGGAGTTGAGAGTGGTATGGCACTCCATGATCATTGCTTCTTGTGGAGTTTCACGAGATCTCTACGGTCACATGGGCGTCCATCTGACCACCGCAAACGGAACCGACGGTCGTCGCCGAACTCCATAGAATGCCACTCAACGTTCTATCTGACTCTGGCTCTAAGATACATCTCCGCCGTGTCCTTTCCTCCAGGAGTGCTATTCCTACAACGAATGTAGGAGAATTTCGGAAAGGTTTGGAGGGTATGAGATGAGATGCTGGAGGAAGTGAAGCTGTGAGAACGGATCGTGAGTCGCTCTCGGATAGGTGAGTCGGTAGAGCACTCTCTCTCAGAAGGCAAAGGCTCAGGATCGAGTACCTGTGCGGCACACAGTTTGGACCTGCCAGGAAGTTTCACAATAGCGCACACCACGCTGCAGTGTGATGAAAGATTAATTCTGAACAGAGTATAGCTTCTCCAGAAGGGTGTACCGTAGACAACCTAGGGTGATGTGCCGCGTCTCGTCGACAGCGACATGCAGCCTTGGTGCAGCAGGGTCCGTACCACGCAGTGCATGTGTACCCATCTCATCAGCAGCACTAAGGAAGTGCACACGTGTTCACAGCTTCTGGTTGTACAAATATTGTGAGCCGTGGCGGGTCTGGCGCCAGTAGTATCTCTGACATGAGTACAATCGATTTCCTAGTGCAGGGGTTTGTCTTTGGGTTTGGGCCGGCTCGAGATACAAGGGGGTGCCGACCGCGTGTAGGGGAAGAGCACACATCGCTGTGAGATCGGAACGCGGCGGTGCTGGAGTCGGCGATTGGCTTGGCGGACAGAAGCGAAGACGGCGTGCCTGAGGCCGGGCGGCGGTTGTCACGTTGTTGTACTGGAGTCGGCGGGAGCTGGCCGGCGCTGTGCATTCTCCAGCAACCTCGTCAGCTGTGGAAGTGCCCGCTTCCTTGGAGGGACACGCTGTTATGGTCTCGAGAATTGATGGTCTGGCATCTTCGCAAAATCGCCCCAGAATCAAGACACCCAGTTTAGTACGTTAATTACTAAGAGCGTTTAGTTAACTGTGATTGTGATCGCGCTTGGTACAGTAAGACGTTGAAAATGGCTCTGAGCACTATGCGACTTAACTTCTGAGGTCATCAGTCGCCTAGAACTTAGAACTACTTAAACCTAACCAACCTAAGGACATCACACACATCCATGCCCGAGGCAGGATTCGAACCTGCGACCGTAGTGGTGCTCGGCTCCAGACTGTAGCGTCTAGAACCACCTGGCCACTCCGGTCGGCAAGACGTTGCAAGACGTGTGTGCTGTTTGTTCGATTCCATTTGAGACCTCTTACTGTGTGCTTGTTCAAATGGCTCTGAGCACTATGGGACTTAACAACTGAGGTCATTAGTCCCCTAAATTTAGAACTACTTAAACCTAACTAACCTAAGGACATCACACACATACATGCCTGAGGCAGGATTCGAACCTGCGACCGTAGCAGCCGCGTGGTTCCGGACTGAAGCGCCTAGAACCGCTCAGCCACCGCGGCCGGCTAAGTGTGTGCTCTGCTTCCGCATAATATTGATGTACTTGCAGATGTGTGTCATTAAGTTCATTTCTCACTCTTAGTGTTTGTTTATGAAGTACAGTTTTACTTAAAAGAAGCACTTGCGAGTGAAATTAGTTGTTGTTTAGCCTTGATTTTATAGAGTTAATTTACTAGTCAATCGTAAGTGTTAAAGTTAAGGAAAGTTTTTCTGTCTCCTGTTGTCGGGTGTGGTCTGTGTTTCAGTAAGCTGAGGCAGTGGGCAACAGAAGCACTGGGCTTCCCTTTAGATTACAAGTTTGGCTTACGGGCGGTGGACTTCGCCTGAACTCGTGTGTTCCTCTTCGGTAGCGTTTGCTTGGTTCGCATTTTGGTGGCCTACTCGACGTGGGGTTGCAAACGGAGCCACGTCTTGGTTCGAAGTTAAGTATTACTTCTTTCAGTCGGTTCCACCGTTCGTTGTTAAACTTCGGCCCTACAAGCTTGGACCTTGCTTCTGTTGCTACACATTTATCATTGTACGAAGTTGTAATTTTCTATGCCCTAAACGTCCATCTTACAAGTCAATCGACACTTGAATTATTTCGGGTTCGCCCTGCAAGACTGCCCAGCCTACGATTAATAAATATGTTTTAAATAATCGTGTTAAAGCTGAGACTGTGTATCCACTGTTATTTTGCATGTAATGTTAAAGTTGAAATTGAAAGGGTCTTAAATGTGTCTTAACTAGAGTTGTTTGTTAAAGTTATGATTAAATTCACCCTTAGTGGGTTCTGTCAATTTTGGTGGGAGATCTTGGGAGATGATTTATTAACTTGTTTATGATTTTATGTGATGAGAGTTTCTTAAATATTTTGCTTGACTGGCGGTTCTCAGTGTCTACGGGAGATAATTTATTAACGTTTTATGTAATGTAAGTCTCTTAAATAATCTTGCCCGAGAGGCGCCTGTCAAATTTTATGTGATTGTTTTGGTGTGATTGTTTTGGTTCGCTAATAAACCCATTGGAATTGAAATGTTCACTTCGTTGGGTCAGACCTTCAATCCCCTTTAAAGGTTAAACAAACAGGTGTTAAGCGAAAACGTACCATATTGCTTTACAAACTTCAGAGAAAACGAAAAATAACGAGACTGCAGCTGCGTAGGTTGGATCTGGTCTTGCGGCGTAAGTCTTGACTGATGACGGCATTGTTCACTGCAGAAACTCCTGCACTCATGTTTGCACAATCCACACCGCCTCGCCCCCTTTTCTTTCTTTCTTTTCTCGCATCACGTGAGCGTGCTCAGTTCCGAGCTTTAATCTTGCCCCCGCTGCGATTATAATGGACCCTTTGATCTCCATTTTTCAGACTCTCGGCAATGGCGAGCACCTATACAGTGTTCCGCACACGCCTCAGACGGTCTGGTTCACCACTCACGCTCTCCGAATTTTCTCCTGTCATCCTCTATCGCATTCGAATATTAACTGCTCCAGATAGCCGTAGTTAAAACTCATTAATTTTGTTTAGAAACAATTTGCGAGGTGCGTTTTTACAGTAAGTACCGTTTTGAAACATGGCCGCTGTAGCTTTGCGGTCCCCCTACTGCGCGTGCTCGAAAAGTGCTTTCAACTGTTCGCTGTCCACATACTCCATTACGGTAGCTTTCGTTTGCATGAACGCTTATTGATACCTGTTTAAAATGGCTAAGACGATCGAAAATTCCTCCAATTGTAAAATATGAAGTGTTATTCGTTTCATAAATTCAAGATTCGTGAAAGCCGTCTAAATCATCCGAACAATAGTGAAATGTATGGAGAAAAAGCTATTAGCGCTGGAATGGTTATACAATGCAGAGCCAAGGAAACTGGTAGACCTGCCTAATATCGTGTAGGGTCCCCGCGGGCACGCAGAAGTACCGCACCACGACGTGGCATGGACTCGACTAATGTCTGCAGCAGTGCTGGAGGGAACTGGCACCATGAATCCTACAGGCCTGTCCGTAAAGCCGTAAGAGTACGAGGAGGTGGAGGTCTCTTCTCAACAGCACGTTGCAAGGCATTCCACATATGCTCAATAATGTTCACGTATGGGGAATTTGGTGGGCAGCGGAAGTGTTTGAACTCAAAAGAGTGTTTCTCCAGCCACTCTGTAGTAATTCTGGACTTGTGCGGTGTCGCATTGTCTTGCTAGAATTGCCCAAGTCCGTCGGAATGCACAATGGACACGAATGGATGCAGGTGATCAGACAGGATGCTTACGTACGTGTCACCTGTCAGAGTCGTATCTAGACGTATCAGGGATCCCATATCAGTCCAACGGGACACGCCCCACACCGTTACAGAGCCTCCACCAGCTTGAACAGTCCCCTGCTGACATGCAGGGTTCATGGATTCATGAGTTTTTCTCCATACCCGTACACTTCCATCCGTTCGATACAATTTAAAGCGAGACTCGTTCGACCAGGAATCATGTTTCCAGTCATCAACAGCCCAATATCTGCGTTGACGGGCCCGGGCGAGGTGTAAAGCTTTGTGTTGTGCAGTCATCAATGGTACACGAGTGGGCCTTCGGCTCCATATCGGCGATGTTTCGTTGAATGTTTCGCACGCTGGCACTTGTTGATGGCCCTCCATTGAAATCGGCAGCAATTTGCGGAATGGTTGCACTTCTGTCACGTTGAACGATTCTCTTCAGTCGTCGTTGGTCCCATTCCTGCAGGATCTTTTTCAGCCAGCAGCGATGTCGGAGATTTGATGTTTTACCGAATTTCTGATATCATAGTACACTAGTGAAATGGTCTACGGAAAATCCTCACTCCATAGCTACCTCGGAGACGCTGTGTCTCACCGCTCGTGCGTCGGCTATAACGCCACGTTTAAACTCACTTAAATCTTGATAACCTTCCATTGTAGCTGCAGTAACGGAACTTAAAAACTGCGCCAGACACTTGTTGTCTTATATAAGAGTTGCCGACCGCTGTGCCATTATCTGCCTGTTTACATATTTCTGTATTTGAATACGCATATGGTCGTGCGGTAGCGTTCTTGCTTCCCGCGCCCGGGTTCCCGAGTTCGATTCCCGGCGTGGTCAGGGATTTTCTCTGCCTCGTGATGACCTGGCGTTGTGTGATGTCCTTAGGTTAGTTAGGTTTAAGTAGTTCTAAGTTCTAGGGGACTGATGACCATAGATGTTAAGTTCCATAGTGCTCAGAGCCATTTGAACAATTTTGAATACGCGTACTTATAACGTTTCTTCGGCGATTCAGAGTACACTGCGCGGAAGCACCAAGAAGATAGGAGAAGTTAGGGCCCATACGGAGCCATATAGACAGTCGTTTTTCTCTCGCTCTACTTGCGAGTGGGACAGCAAAGGAAATGAAAGCAATAGTACAGAGTAACATCCGCCACGCACCGTACGAGGCTTGCGGAGTATGTGTGTAGATGTAGATATGCAATAAATGGCTCAGAACGTTGGTTGCAAGTGCTGCTCTGAGATAAAAAGGTTACAACACGAGAGGAACTGATAGCGGTTCGTATCAAATCAGTCAGAAAGGTGATGAAAAAAAAGCACCTGTTGAACAACAGAGAATTAGATATGACAAAGCGCATGCAGCAGGTGCCTTTAGTGTTAAAATGACCACTGGCTGCCCGACATCGGTTACGGCACTGTGAAATACGCACCTGATTGTGTCGTAAAAGCCGGCCGCTGTGGCCGAGTGGTTCTAGGCGCTTCAGTCCGGAACCGCGCTGCTGCTACAATCGCAGGTTCGAATCCTGCCTCGGGTTTGGATGTGTGTGATATCCTTAGATTAGTTAGGTTTAAGTAGTTCTAAGTCTAGGGGACTGATGACCTCAGATGTAAAGTCCCAAACAACTGAGAGCCATTTGCACCATTTGTGTCGTAAAAAATACAAGAAAATAAATGAATACGAGTCAACGGGTTTGAGAATGCTTTGTTGCAGTGTCGCTGTTAGGTAATTCACCACTTCTGATTGACTGTAATGTGTTTATATTTTCGGTGGTTATGTGAAAACGATGGGAATTATCACTGAAAAGCTTGAGGTGCTCATTCAGACACCTTATGGCGTTTCTACATAAGCAGTGACCGCGCTCCCAGAGAGCTCGCCTGTAAGCTGATATCGCAGCTATGCTCCAGTTTCATCTCGAATGCCAAGTACTGAGTGATTAATTAGCCTGTTTTAAATTCAGTTATAATGCAAGAGAAAGCCATGCCATCGCGCCGGTCGATTTTGCACCTACTTTATTCGTTTAATCACTGTAAATACTAGAGAGTTGTGACATTACGTTTCTGGCTAGAACGATCTTGCGAAGTGATGTTTCTGCCGAGATGAAGGCACTCAGTAGAAAATGTGAACCGAAAACCCCTCTGGCAAGAAGGGACTCGACCAAAAGAGGCACCGCAGGGGCAGTACTAAACTAGAGCATACCTTAAAATTAATTTTAAAGCACGTTTCCATCCGAAAGACAGCTACAAGTTTTCTATCGCTCTAGCCACCAGCAGAAATATATGTAGAATCAAGAAGCAGTCAGGCGAAGAGAAACAAAAAATTACATCGCTAACCAAGCGACCAGACGAGCATATAGACAGGAGTGCCATCCTAGCTCAAATGGTTCAAATGGCTCTAAGCACTATGAGACTTAACATCTGAGGTCACCAGTCCCCAGGACTTAGAACTACTTAAACCTAGCTATCCTAATGATATCACACACATCCATGCCCGAGGCAGGATTCGAACCTGCGACCGTTGCAGCAGCGCGGTTCCTCCCTGAAGCGCCTAGAGTCGCTCGACCACAGCGGCCGGTGCCGTCCTAGCCTGCAGGCTTCTTGTGTTAGTTTTACCAAGTGTGACTGAACTTGATGATGCCACACTAACTCTGGTATGTTGCGCTGGTTACAATGACGTCGTGTAGTAGTGCATCAGAAAGGGCAACCCCTTTGATGTCCTTGTTTATTGTGATGGCTCCCTTGCCATGCTGCCGAGTGTAAAATACACGTAGAACTGTCAGCATATTAGCAGCAAGCAAAGGCAAAATGATTAAAGTTTTAGCAATAGCGTCAGAGTAATTTTGAATGTATAACAGCACCACCGCCTTGCTACTCATGGCAACTCTTTTGAATGTGCTTACGCTGAAAATTATTTTACCTCAAGAATTCGTTCCTTATTCACAGCAGAACAGGTGGGTTGAAAGGGGGGATAGCTGGTGTCCAGGATGGCACAACAGCTCAAGGTGGGAGCTTGTATATACGAGATGCATTCAAGTTCTAAGGCCTCCGACTTTTTCTTTTCCGGACTGGAAAGAGATAGAAATATGCGCATTGATTTAAAATGAGGCCGCGTTCATTGTCAATACGTCCCAGAGATGGCAGCACCGTACGGCAGATGGAATTTTACCGCCAGCGGCGAGAATGAGAACTGTTTTAAATACTTAAAATGGCGACGTTTTCCTTACTTGAACAGCGTGCAATCATTCGTTTTCTGAATTTGCGTGGTGTGAAACCAATTGAAATTCATTGACAGTTGAAGGAGACATGTGGTGATGGAGTTATGGATGTGTCGAAAGTGCGTTCATGGGTGTGACAGTTTAATGAAGGCAGAACATCGTGTGACAACAAACCGAAACAACCTCGGGCTTGCACAAGCCGGTCTGACGACATGATCGAGAAAGTGGAGAGAATTGTTTTGAGGGATCGCCGAATGACTGTTGAACAGATCGCCTCCAGAGTTGGCATTTCTGTGGGTTCTGTGCACACAATCCCGCATGACGACCTGAAAATGCGAAAACTGTCATCCAGGTGGGTGCCACGCATGCTGACGGATGACCACATGGCTGCCCGTGTGGCATGTTGCCGAGCAATGTTGACGCACAACGACAGCATGAATGGGACTTTCTATTCGTCGGTTGTGTCAATGGATGAGATGTGGATGCCATTTTTCAATCCAGAAACAAAGCGCCAGTCAGCTCAATGGAAGCACACAGATTCACCGCCACCAAAAAAATTTTGGGTAACCGTCAGTGCTGAAAAAATGATGGTGTCTATGTTCTGGGACAGCGAGGGCGTAATCCTTACCCATTGCGTTCCAAAGGGCACTACAGTAACAGGTGCATCATACGAAAATGTTTTGAAGAACAAATTCCTTCCTGCACTGCAACAAAAAAGTCCGGGAAGGGCTGCGCGTGTGCTGTTTATCAAGACAACGCACCCGCACATCGTGCTAACGTTACGCAACAGTTTCTTCGTGATAACAACTTTGAAGTGATTCCCCATGCTTCCTACTCACCTGACCTGGCTCCTAGTGACTTTTGGCTTTTTACAACAATGAAAGACACTCTCTGTGGCCGCACATTCACCAGCCGTGCTGCTATTGCCTCAGCGATTTTCCGGTGGTCAAAACAGACTCCTAAAGAAGCCTTCACAGCTGCCATGGAATCATGGCGTCAGCGTTGTGAAAAATGTGTACGTCTGCAGGGCGATTACGTCGAGAAGTAACGCCAGTTTCATCGATTTCGGGTGAGTAGTTAATTCGAAAAAAAATCGGAGGCCTTAGAACTTGAATGCACCTCGTATAATGATGAGGCAAAACATCATGACCAGTTGCTGTATAGCGTGTTGGTCCATGTTTGGAACGCAAGACATCAGTGCTTCTGGATGGTATTGGTTCTGCCGTGGCGCACTAGAACATCAGGCGCCGACGGCACCCTACAGACCCTATTTATCGCATGGGATGCGGTGAGCTCAACCCCCACAGTGCAGAAGAAGTGGAACTCCACAACCCCGGAACTCCACAGCCAGGTCACCAGGTGGCATACACAAACATTGTAGAGGTCGTTGGTTATCTGCACCTCCACGTACATCCGCCATTTCACATGCCGAAAACAGACCTTCAGGCAAGGCGGTTGTTAAAACCAGCACATGAACTTGGACACCATTCTGCCACAGTCAGCAGCCTGAAGATTCTGGCTACGCTGTGCCAAAGACTGGGGCACCGACTTCTGGGGGGCACCCCAGTTCCTCAGCTGGCACACTAAGTTATCAGTGATGTGCTCATTGAGACGTGGTATAAATTAAACTGTTGTTCTCCTAGCTGACAAAAGACCTGTCCTTGTCAAATTTAGGTATGTCATTACTGTTGTATTTTAATAACTCTTCAGCAAATAACACCACAACAGTTGTTAAGATTTTTTTTTCTTTTTGATTGAAGCTTAAATTTGGAATTTGATTTTAAACATGAAGTGAGAAACTTCTTTTTCCGTTTTGAAAAAAAATGTTCAAATGGATCTGAGCACTATGGGACTTAACATCGGAGGTCATCAATCCCCTAGAACTTAGAACTACTCAAACCTAACTAACCTAAGGACACCACACACATCCATGGCCGAGGCGGGATTCGAACCTACGACCGTAGCAGTCGCGCGGTCCCGGACTGAGGCGCCTAGAACCGCTCGGCCACCGCGTCTGGCTTTCCGTTTTGAAAGAAATTTATTAAGACTTCAAGACTCTGCTCATAAAAGAGCGTGTGACTACAGAAAGTTAACTCACTGCTTTTAATATAAAGCTCTTAAGACTTTAAGATTGTGTTCACTGTAGTGCGTGTAACTCTTTCAAGTATCATGGAGCTTACTAATTTTCTTTGTGATTCTGGAAGTCTAAGTGGTCCATTATTTAACAACCATCATTTACTTTGTTTCACTTATTGAAGAACTAGCATCCATTTTGTTTCACTTAGTGAGGAACCATTCATTCTTTCCTTACACTATGAAGAATATTTTTGTGGGAATTGTGTTCAACAAACTTAAGTTTGTTCCCTATACCTGGGCTGCTTACTTGTACCGATCAATTCGATAAGTCCTTCGGGATTTCTAGGCGTATAATGCAACAGATATCTATGCACATGGCATGCAGTTCCAGTATATTTCAGGCCAGTACTTTTTGTGCACATGAAGCTAGCTCCTTATAGCATCCCACTTATGTTCCATCGGGTACAGATGAGGCGAATTTGACGGCACACCATCATGCTCCTTAAATTATTTTACCACGATTCTGGCCTTGTGACATGGACAGTTACCTTGATGCAACATGCTATCGCAGATGGGGACGATACCGAGCATGAAGGGATCCAGCTGGTCTGCAGTGATGTTCACATAGTCCACAGGTCACGATTATTACCACAGCTCTCATGTCATGGATTGCAGGACTCTTCCCGCCGGAGGTTCGAGTCCTCCGTCAGTCATAGGTGTGTGTGTTGTTCTTAGAATAAGTTAGTTTAAGTAGTGTGTAAGTTTAGGGACCGATGACGTCAGCAGTTAGGTCCCTTAGGAATCAACGCACACACACACACACACACACACACACACACACAGAGAGAGAGAGAGAGAGAGAGAGAGAGAGATCTCATACAAGCCCAGGTGAATGTTCTCCATATAGCATAATACAGCTACCACCAGCCTGCATTTGCGGCGTGGTGCATATTCCTAGCAGCCTTTCGCCCGAATGACAGCTTATCCAGCCACAACCGTCGACCTGGTGTGACGAGAATCGTGATTCGTTCGACGAAGTGACAGTTTTCCACTGATGCACAGTCGAGTCTCCTTGATCTTGTGTCCTCTGCAATCATAACTGATAATGTCGTTGGGTCATCATGGAAGCACGCAGGTTTCCAAGATACACGTCCTGGACACCGGGACATAACAATCTACCATCTGCAGTACCCGCTTACGTCAGTGTGTTTTCTTGTCTGTGGCCTTTATCGTCGCCTAATTGGAAAGGTTTTTCCTATCCTCAAACCTGAGCCACTTTCTAGTAGTTGTGTGTGGACTATAGTGTCGTTTCGTGTTGGAGATGATGAGAGAAGGGAGTGGGTAAAACCCAATGCTGGCACATACCCTACACATGTCGAAGAGCACCAAGGAGGCCCGTGGGCTTAAGGACCCCATCAGACTGACGGATCACCATCAACAGCCCTCACTCCATGAGTCACTGCGGTTTGGCCGGCAGGAGTGGCCGAGCGATTCTAGGCGGTACAGTCTGGAACCGCGTGACCGCTACGGTCGCAGGTTCGAATCCTGCCTTGAGCATGGATGTGTGTGATGTCCTTAGGTTAGTCAGGTTTAAGTAGTTCTAAGTTCTAGGGGACTGATGACCCTAGAAGTCCCATAGTGCTCAGAGCCATTTGAACCATTTGAAGAGGTTTGAACTGAATCCAGGACACTAGCGCCAAGACTGGTGATCAGTGACTTTATGCCATCACTCATCCTGTCCCTTCTGCCGTAAAGGCAAAGAGAAAACTGTTAGAAGCACGCATGGGACCGAGACAGTCACCAATCCAGGTACTGGCCTCGCCCAGCGGTGCTTGGAACCCTTGTATCCACTTTGGCACGGCCCAATCCAACGGACAATAATTTTTATACTGGTAGTATAGTACGGGCTAGTCAGAGTCGCGCTGTTGCGCTACTACAGCCGTGAGTCAGCAGATTCGCTCCGGCCAAGACGGGCTGCAGGGAGGTCCGCGTAATCTCATTAAGCGGCACACGGGGGGAAGCCCGACCAGTGGCGGCGCGCCTCGACCCATTCTTGGCGATAAAGTCCTCAGACAAGTTCTGTTTACAGCTGCAGCCCGATTGATAGATGATACGATGTGTTATCACCAGTTAGGATCCTATGCGACTCAGACAAGGCTTTTTATTTAGTCGCAATACTCTTAAAGGGGAAGTCGTCTGAAATTAAACTCTCCGAATACGCCTACACCTACATGATTACTCTGCAGTTCACAGTTAAGTGCCTGGCAGACGGTTCACTGGACCACCTTTAAACTAGTTCTCTACTGTTCCACTGTCGAACAGCGCGCGGGAAAAAGGAACACCCAGAGCTTTCAGTACGAGCTCTGATTTCTCTTATTTTATTACGACGATCATTTCCCCCTTATGTAGGTGGGCACCAACAAAATATTTTGACACCCTGAGTAGGAACTGGTCATCGAAAGTTCATGGAAGGTTTTGCTGAAGCGACAAACACCTTTGGTTCAATGACTGTCATACCAATTCGTCTATCACATCCGTAGCACCTTCTCCCCTATTTCGCGATAATACAAAACGGTCTTTACTCGAACTTTTTCGATGTGCTCCGTCAATCCTATCTGATGAGAATCCCACACCGCACAGCAATACTCCAGAAGATGATAAACTAGCATAGTGTAAGCAGTCCCTTTAGTAGATTTGTTGCCATCAATTATTCAAAATGACAGTGACAATCGCATTATTTATTTTGCCGCCAACCGGTTTCAAACCGCGATGGGGTCATCTTCAGAGCAATTTACACCTTTTGGTCGCTCGCTGGAGTCGTCACCCTGCCTATGCACGATTGTAACTATGCATGCTTGGCTATCTGCATTATCTTAAATAACGGCCAACAACACGTGGGCAGACGGTAACGCCCTCCAAGCTAATCAAGGGTAGTTATATGATTTATTTAAAATTCAGGTAACTGTTGTCCCATTCATTTTTCACATCATTTGTGTATAGCGCAGAGCCCTCTATCTTTTGTGATAGGGACGCCGTTGCCATAAGCGATAGTATATATATCAAGCGCTCCCTAGCCTGTGTGGTTGGGACGCTGTCGTCATGGTAACCGCTTTGTATAAGTCGTCTGCTGTAATACCATCTTTGCGCGGCGTTCGTTGTTCTGTAACGGCGTACCATAACCATTCTTCCGTCATGTAGTTGTCAATCCATGTGGTCTGCTGCGGCGTTATCTTTGCACACCATGCGTTACCGTGGTGTGTTCTGACTGCTATCCATAAAAATTGATTCTAGTAATTAGTAAAAAAGCTTCAAAATCAGTGTATTCTTCGTTATAAAATTAACATATTAGGCAGGGTGACGACTCCAGCGAGCAACCAAATCGTGTAAATTGCCCTGAAGATGACCCCATCGCGGGTTGAAACCGGTAGGCGGCAAAATAAATATTGCGATTATGACTGTCATTTGAATAAATGATTACAAGTAAATTAATCGCTGTTTATCTCCATACAACTATGTTGTCTATGTTCTGTCAATAAATCGTAGTCTTTGGTTTGCTTTCCCTATATTATCTATGTGGTCGTTCCAATTTAAGTTATTCGGAATTGTAATCTGTAAGTATTTAGTTGAGTTTACAGCCTTTAGATTTGTGTGATTTATCGTGTAACTGCAATTTAGAGGATTCTTTTTAGTGCTCATGTGGATAACTTCAAATTTTTCGTGACTTAGAATCAATTTGCGCTTTTTGCACCATAGAGATATCCTGTCTAAATCATTTCCCAATTCGTTTTGATCATTTGATGCCATTACTTGACCGTAAATGGCAGTATCAACTGCAAACAATCCATTAGGACTGCTCATATTGTCTGCTAAATTGTTTATGTAGATCAGGAACAACATATGAAAAACACATGAGAAGCGAACTGCTCAGGTTAGAGGTCGCACTGCCGCGGGTTGCGAAAGCTGACCTCTGCTCCAGGTCAGCAGAGTGCTGCAAAACATCCACTGACGGCCGTCAGATCCCGATTCTGTCCACCAATCTCCGAATCCCTCGAGACTCTAGCCCCGAATTCCCGAAAAATTCATTCCTCTTGCCTACCTTCCAATCTCTCGAAAATCATAAGTGGAAAGTGTAAGAGGATATCCTCCTGTATCATTACTTTTCCTCTACAGTGGTTGTCGATACCAGTATTATTTTTCAAATTTTGGTCGGGGCAGTATTATCTCAGTTGCTTTGCTGAAAACTTTCAGATAATTTTACACAATGTTATATTTCAAGCTAAAATTTGTGAAAATGAATTACTTTATAAAGTGTTTTACTCTTGATGTTATAATCGATAAGTACTAGTTCTGAATGTACAGTTAAAATTATCTTTTTAGAAACACTTGGAATTACGAATTACTGGCAAGATTAAAATTTCTATTATTAATTACGCAATACTGTACTGGTTTCAATGTTTATTTCTGGATTCATTTATGAAATAATAATCGAAAGTAATAATGTAACAGAAACTAGTAGGAATTCCTTTGTTAAGAAAAATTGTAAACCCTTTGGAATATGGTTATTTCCGCAGAGTGTAAGAGTCTTAGGCACTCCTCTGATGTGATCAGACGTATTTTTGTACTTTTGTGTGAACCATGTAATTTCGACTTCGTTAACGTGAAAAATTAAAAGACTGTATGATACACTAAAATGTGACAAAATATATTTACGTAAAAACAAAAATTCTGCAACAACAATCTTCAAAAGTATTTAGTTCAACTCAACCGTGGGGATCTAAAACGTGAGAATAGAGATACAAAAAAATTATCGACGAATTGGGGAAAAGAAAGAAAACTTCCGCTCAATTTGTATACAAGATGCGTATATGACCTTTATGAAGTTGGTACCAGACTGGAAGCGTGTTCTTCGATTTCCGTCCACAACTTGCGCTAGACATGCCGACGCGATCTCATTGGATGAAGAGAAATTTCGGAGCCAAAAACAGATTTCGCTCCCATGCTCCTACTGGCAGCAGAGCATCAAGTTGTAAGACGGAAGCACAGAGAAGCCAGATTATCGTACCCACTTTATATCCAGGCTGCGGCAAGGCCGACGCGATGATCATCTCCCACACATTTCACCACACAAAGGCAATGACTGACGCCATCGTGTGGCCACCAACAAGTAGGTGTAATTGACACAATGAGTTTTACCGATGGGCTGTCTGTTGCTACAAGAGGGCATACCAATCCTTCTCTGTTACCGCCGCTTGTGAAGCGTTCTCTCCGAGTAAACAGTCCACAAAAGCGCCTAAGTGATGGAAAACTATGTTGGCCGTGACATGAACTGATGTCGCATAGCGATATGTCAAAGTAATGTTACACTCTATCAGAGCAATTGTACTTCTTTGAAATACTGTGTGGGTTATAATTAAAGTGTAGAGGTTCAATGGAAAATTTGGAAATTTTTGGTAAGGTTCTATGGCACCAAACTGCTGAGGTCATCGATTCTTAGGTTTACACACTAACTAAACTAACTTACGCTAAGGACATGCCCGAGGGAGGACTTGAACCTCCGACGGGGGGAGCCGCGCGAACCGTGACAAGACGTCTCAGGCCGCACGGCTACCAGACTCGGCGAGGTTCAATGAGGGGTGTAAATATCGTATGACATCGAAACTTGGTAGATGTGCTAATGAGTTAATACCGAACCCATTTACACTGAAAAAAATTACAGTACTGGCCATTAAAACTGCTACACCAAGAAGAAATGCAGATGATAAACGGGTATTCATTGGACAAATATACTAGAACTGACATGTGATTACATTTTCAAGCAATTTGGATGCATAGAACATGAGAAATCATTACCAGGACCACCTCTGGCCGTAATAAAGGCCTTGATACGCCTGGGCATTGAGTCAGAGCTTGGATGGCGTGTACAGCTACAGCTGCTCATGCAGCTTCAACACGACACCACAGTTCATTAAGAGTAGTGACTGGCGTATTGTGACGAGCCAGTTGGTCGGCCACCATTGCCCAGACGTTTTAAATTGGTGAGAGATCTGGGGAATGTGCTGGCCAGGGCAGCAGTCGAACATTTTCTGTATCCAGAAAGGCGCGTACAGGACATACAACATGGGGTCGTGCATTATCCAGCTGAAATGTAGGGTTTCGCAGGGATCGAATGAAGGGTAGAGCCACAGCTCGTAATACATCTGAAATGTAACGTCCACTGTTCAGAGTGCCGTCAATGCGAACAAGAGGTGACCGAGACGTGTAACCAATGGCACCCCATACCATCACGCCGGGTGATCCGCCAGTATGGTGATGACGAATACACGCTTCCAATATGCGTTCACCGTGACGTCGCCAAACACGGATGCGACCATCATGATGCTGTAAACAGAACCTGGATTCATGTGAAAATATCACGTTTTGCTATTCATCGTTGAGTACACCATCGCAGGCGCTCCTGTCTGTGATGCAGCGTCAAGGGCAACCGTAGCCATAGTCTCCGAGCTGATAGTCCATGCTGCTGCAAACGTCGTCGAACTGTTCGTGCAGATAGTTGTGTCTTGCAAACGTCCCCATCTGTTGAGTCAGCGATCGAGACGTGGCTGCACGTTCCGTTACAGCCATGCGGATAAGATGCCTGTCATCTCGACTGCTAGTGATACGAGGCCGTGCGTTCACCGCGATGTCGCGAACACGGATGCGACCATCATGATGCTGTAAACAGAACCTGGATTCATCCGAAAAAATGACGTTTTGCCATTCCTGCACCCAGGTTCGTCGTTGAGTACACCATCGCAGGCGCTCCTGTCTGTGATGCAGCGTCAAGGGTAACTGCAGCCATGGTCTCCGAGCTGATAGTCAATGCTGCTGCAAACGTCGTCGAACTGTTCGTGCAGATGGTTGTTGTCTAGCAATCGTCCCCATTTGTTTACTCAGGGATCGAGTCGTGGCTGCACGATCCGTTACAGCCATCCGGATAAGATGCCTGTCATCTCGATAGCTAGTGATACGTTGGGATCCAGCACGGCGTTCCGTATTACCCTCCTGATCCCACCGATTCCATATTCTGCTAACAGTCATTGGATCTCGACCAACGCGAGCAGCAATCGCGATAGGCTACAATCCGAACTTTATCAAAGTCGGAAACGTGATGCCAGTCGAACAAAGGCTACACTTTGGCAGTTTGGTTGGGAAATGCTACAACGTCCTCTGTACAGACAGGATCTTTCACCCTGTAATTTTCACACCTTTGGCGACCTGAGGGAAAACGTCGATTTCAGTCGGTCGAGGAAATGCAAGAATGGGCGCGTTTGTGGACCTGTCAGTGGCCGACCTCATTCTACAAAACAGGAACTGATCGTCTCGTCTCCCTAAGGGATAAACGTCCGTGACTGAGTTGTGTCAGGTATTCGGTTTTAATTTGACCGTCTCTCATATAACTATCTGGTACACTGATGAGAATGCAGTGTCATAGCAATAACTCCTTGATCGAACGCTACCAAACTCTTATTGAAGTATTTCAATAGCAGTGGGACACAGTGATTAAAATTTCAGCGATATGCGAGCTTATTTTTAGTACAGGGAAGAAACGATTACAGTGTGTCACCAAGGACACTTGGGAACAGATTACTGAAAGCTAGCTGCAGATCTCCAGTTTCTATGCATTCTTTACACCTCACACCGTACCACAAACAGCAGAGGCTTCCGTAATCTAGAACCAGAATCAATGGAGTCACGAGCGCCATTCTGTGGTGTTCAGTGACTGGTCTCGCTTCCGTCTATGGTGCTCAGATAGACTCCGTTGTATCTTTAGACGACATGGCGAAAAATCACAGGAAAAAGTTATTCTAGAGACTCACGCTTTTTCAATTCCTGAAATTATCCTGTGGACATAGCAGTAGGATTAATTCGTCAATTCTTGAATGTTGAGTGAACACTTGTTAGTGCGTGCCTGAATGATAAACCTTGATGTCATATCCTTCACACGCAGGTTACCAAATGGCATATTCCAACAGGACATCGCACTCTTCTCATCATACCCTTTCCACTGGTGACTCTGTTTTATAGTATTTATTCGAAAGTAACAGGTAGAAACATGGTCGCAATGGATGTTTGAGCTGTAGATGCCCTTAGACGGCCCTTTGGTCAAGCCAAATGCTCTTGATGAGGACGAAAACTCAAATATCCATTTACGTGATTTTCGTAAAGTAAGTTGTCAACAACTATAGTTTATTTTATTTTATAACTATCGTTTTCCACGTGGCGTCATCCATGTATGCATTTGACACATATTTTGAACAATATCCCCCCTTCACTTTCTGTGTCCACCTCTTCCTCCTTCCTGGGTTGAGATAAGTAATATTATTGACTTGGTACATATGTACCGTGCATTTGTAAAAATTTTTATGGGGTCTTGCCGCTGTAGGTGTTGATTTTAGGCTTCGACTATGCCTATTTAGGCAAGCTGTTTTATATTTGTTCTGAAGAAGGCGTGGTCACCCACGCTGAAACCTAGGTAAACACCAGGTAGTTTGTACAATCGAGGCGGATTTTTCATAATTATTTCCATTCTCAGTCAAATGTCTGTTGTTATCTGAGATCTGATGTTGCTATTCATATTAGGCAAGACGTGAAGGCATGAAACTGATGTTAACTTTAGACTGCCAGTGACAAATCGAACTGTGCCATTTAGTTGGACTTCAATCTTGTTGATGTGACAGTTTTTAGCATGCACTGGAGTGCATTATTCGACAAAAGAGTACACGACAGATTGTGCTGCTGTACGTAAAGTGTCTGCTTGTGCTCCCAAACTGGTTCCAGCCAGGTTGTTATCAGTTGTAATTTTTTGTCCAGTCATTTCCACACCTTTCCTAAATGTCACAAGATGACTAACTATGTTGTTGTTGTTGTTGTTGTGGTCTTCAGTCCTGAGACTGGTTAGATGCAGCTCTCCATGCTAATCTATCCTGTGCAAGCTTCTTCATCTCCCAGTATCTACTGCAACCTACATCCTTCTGAATCTCCTTAGTGTATTCATCTCTTGGTCTCCCTCTACGATTTTTACCCTCCACACTGCAGTCCAATGCTAAATTTGTGATCCCTTGATGCCTCAGGACATGTCCTACCAACCCATCCCTTCTTCTAGTCAAGTTGTGCCACAAACTTCTCTTCTCCCCAATCCTATTCAGTGCCTCATCATTAGTTACGTGATCTACCTACCTAATCTTCAACATTCTTCTGTAGCACCACATTTCGAAAGCTTCTATTCTCTTCTTGTCCAAGCTATTTACTTTCCATGTTTCACTTCCATACATGGCTACACTCCATAAAAATACTTTCAGAAACGACTTCCTGACACTTAAATCTATACTTGATGTTAACAAATTTCTCTTCTTCAGAAACGCTTTCCTTGCCATTGCCAGTCTACATTTTATATCCTCTATACTTCGACCATCATCAGTAATTTTGCTCCCCAAATAGCAAAACTCCTTTACTACTTTAACTGTCTCATTTTCTAATCTAATTCCCTCAGCACCACCCGACTTTATTCGACTACATTCCATTATCCTTGTTTTGCTTTTGTTGATGTTCATCTTTTATCCTCCTTTTAAGACACTATCCATTCTATTCA
The DNA here is from genome assembly GCF_021461385.2 of Schistocerca piceifrons. Classification (NCBI taxonomy): domain Eukaryota; kingdom Metazoa; phylum Arthropoda; class Insecta; order Orthoptera; family Acrididae; genus Schistocerca; species Schistocerca piceifrons. The sequence continues at coordinate 127,997,943 of NC_060146.1, forward strand.
ACTGCTCTTCCAAGTCCTTTGCTGTCTCTGACAGAATTACAATGTCATCGGCGAACCTCAAAATTTTTATTTCTTCTCCCTGGATTTTAATACCTACTCCAAATTTTTCTTTTGTTTCCTTTACTGCTTGCTCAATATACAGATTGAATAACATCGGGGAGAGGCTACAACCCTGTCTCACTCCATTCCCAACCACTGCTTCCCTTTCATGCCCCTCGACTCTTATAACTGCCATCTGCTTTCTGTACAAATTGTAAATAGCGTTTCGCTCCCTGTATTTTACCCCTGCCACCTTTAGAAAGAGAGTATTCCAGTCAACATCGCAAAAGCTTTCTCTAAGTCTACAAATGCTAGAAACGTAGGTTTGCCTTTCCATTATCTTCCTTCTAAGGTAAGTTGTAAGGTCAGTATTGCCTCACGTGTTCCAACATTTCTACGGAATCCAATCTGATCTTCCCCGAGGTCGGCTTCTACCAGTTTTTCCATTCGTCTGTAAATAATTCGCGTTAGTATTTTGCATCTGTGACTTATTAAACTGATTGTTCGGTAATTGTCACATCTGTCAACACCTGCTTTCTTTGGGATTGGAATTATTATATTCTTCTTGAAGTCTGAAGGTATTTCGCCTGTCTCGTACATCTTGCTCACCAGATGGTAGAGTTTTGTCGACTGGCTCTCCCAAGGCCGTCAGTAGTTCTAATGGAATGTTGTCTACTCCGGGGGCCTTGTTTCGACTCAGGTCTTTCAGTGCTCTGTCAAACTCTTCACGCAGTATCGTATCTCCCATTTCATCTTCATCTACATCCTCTTCCATTTCCATTATATTGTCTTCAAGTACATCGCCCTTGTATAGACCCTCTATATACTCCTTCCACCTTTCTGCTTTCCCCTCTTTGGTTAGAACTGGGTTTCCATCTGAGCTCTTGATATTCATACAAGTGGCTCTCTTTTCTCCAAAGATCTCTTTAAATTTCCTGTAGGCTGTATCTATCTTACCCCTAGTGAGATAAGCCTCTACATCCTTACATTTGGCCTCTAGCCATGCCTGCTTAGCCATTTTGCACTTCCTGTACATCTCATTTTTGAGACGTTTGTATTCCTTTTTGCCTGCTTCATTTACTGCATTTTTATATTTTCTCCTTTCATCAATTATATTCAATATTTCTTCTGTTACCCAAGGATTTCTATTAGCCCTCGGCTTTTTACCTACTTGATCCTCTGTTGCCTTCACTACTTCATCCCTCAGAGCTACCCATTCGTCTTCTGCTGTATTTCTTTCCCCCATTCCTCTCAATTGTTCCCTTATGCTCTCCCTGAAACTCTGTACAACCTCTGGTTCTTTCAGTTTATCCAGGTCCCATCTCCTTAAATTCCCACCTTTTTGCAATTTCTTCAGTTTTAATCTACAGTTCTTAACCAATACATTGTGGTCAGAGTCCACATCTGCCCCTGGAAATGTCCTACAATTTAAAACCTGGTTCCTAAATCTCTGTCTTACCATTATATAATCTGTCTATTGCGCCTACATATTTAGAATGTGCATTATGGTTTAATTGTCCTCCACAGAAACTAATATTAACCATTATGTTGGCGAGCTTGTGTAGAAACCTTACATCTATGCTTTACTGGAATTGGGAGAGAGAGACACTATATATTATTATTTTAGCATATCTTCCTCCTGTGAGGGAGTTTCTTCTAGTCAACAACGAAACTGACTGGACAATATTAGTGTGTGACTGAAAGATAGTACACCAACTGCTAAAATGTTAAGCACTCAGAAGGACAGGAGGCAACGAAATGCCTCGTGATGACTGGGTGTTGTGTGATGTCCTTAGGTTAGTTAGCTTTAGGTAGTTCTAAGTTCTAGAGGACTGATGACCATAGATGTTAAGTCCCATAGTGCTCAGAGCCATTTGAGCAACGAAATGAAATTTCATTGGTTGACAGGACATGAGTCAGATTTACAAAGAACTTGGTAGTATGAGCCCATTTATCACTATTAAGATACACCGCCTTCATTCTGGATGTATGGAACGATTTGATAGCAAAGCATGGATAAAGCTGTTGTGTCCTCTCCTGAGTCAAGATGGCCAGCTACTGTTGTAACCGGTTCTTGATATCCTGGATACCTGGACTAAGATGGAGTATACACTGTAGTTTGTTTGACACATCTTCTATCAGAAATAGATATGGTGAACTTTCTGGCCACAAGAGTACCTCAAAACATTCAGACAGGTCGTAAAGATACATACTATGTGTGGACATGCATTGTCCTGTTGAATAATGGCACCAGAATGCTGCCACATGAGGTGATACATATAGTGATGCAGGTTGTCTGTGATGTACCATAAGCCGTCAGTGTCCCATCAGTCACTACCAGCAATGACCTGAAGCCATACCCGATGACTTCTCATGCCATGAAGCCAGAAGTAACGCCACTGTGCCTCCCACCGCAGATCGTCACCATACTCGCAGACAATGGGATCTGAACTAGTGTAGCACCACTATTCACTGCTGGAGAAAATTGGACGCCACTCATCAGCCATCCACGGTACCACTCCAAACGTAGCCGTTTGTGTTGTGCTGTAACCTATGGGTGAGTCAGTAATTTCCCAATCTGGCTGCAGCTAGTCTCTGATGAGGTGACACAGAACGTTTGGGGAGTCCATTAACTATTCTCAGATGATAGGCGCAGCTGTCAAAGAGTTACAGTGTGGTTGCTATACAATACGGCGACCCTCTGTTGTGGTGGGCAGATGTCCGTCGCAAAGCTGAATATGCCTGTCGTCACTTTCTCATGCAGTCCAACATCAGCCCATCATCACCCTTGAAAGCCGCGAAAATCTCGATACTGTACGATTCGACCAGTCAGGCAAATGGAGTCCCACAATGACGACCCTTTCAAACTCTGTAAGGTCTTGATAACGCTGTCTCAGACAAGTACACAGCAACTCTGCGTCCTATACGGTGATCACTCAACATGTGACGCTGTTCACTTATACACTGAAGTGCCAAAAAAAAAAAAAAAACCAGGTATAGGCATGCACATTCAAATATAGAGGTATGTAAGCAGGCAGAATACAGCGCTACGATCGGCAACGTCTATATCAGAAAACAAGTGTCTGGCGCAGTTGTTTGATCCGTTACTGCTGCTACAATGGCAATGGTTATCAAGATTTAAGTGAGTGTGAACGTGGTGTTATAGTCGGCGCACGAGCGATGGGCCACAGCATCTTTGAGGTAGCGATGAAGCGGGGATTTACTCGCACGACCATTTCACTAGTGTACCGTGAATATCAGGAATCCGGCAAAACACTGAATCTCCGACGTGCTGCGACAAGAAAAACATCCTGCAAGAACTGGATCAACGACGACTGAAGAGAATCGTTCATTGTGACAGACGTGCAACCCTTCTGAAAATTGCTGCAGATTTCAATGCTGGGTCATCAATAAGCGTCAATATGAGCTTTCGGAGCCGAAAGCCCACTCGTGTGTCTCTGATGACTGCACGACACGAGGTTTTACGCCTCGCCTGGGCCCGTCAAAACCGACGTTGTTCTGTTGATGACTGGAAACATGTTGCCTGGCCGGACGAGTCTCGTTTCAAATTGTATCGAGCGGATGGACGTGTACGGGTATGGAGATAGCCTCATGAATCCATGTATTGCTCATGTCAGCAGGAGAATGTTCAAGGTGGTGGAAGCTCTGTCATGGTGTGGGGCTTGTGTAATTGGAGTGATATGGGAGACCTTATAGGTCTAGATACGTAGGCATTTTGTCTGATCACCTGCATCCATTCATGGCCATTGTGCATTCCGAAGACTTGGGCAATTCCAGCAGGACAATGCGACACCCTCTCACGTCTAGAATTACTACAGAGTGCCTCCAGGAACACTCTTCTGAGTTTAAACACTTCCGCCTGTCAACAAACTCCCCAGAGATGAACATTATTATGCACATCTGGAATGCCTTGCAACGAGCTGTTCAGAAGAAGTCTCCTTTCCTTCGTACTCTTACGGATTTATGGACAGCCCTGCAGGATTCATGAGGGCAATTCCCTCCAGCACTACTCCAAACATTATTCGAGTCCATGCCACGTAGTATTCCGGCACTTCTGCGTGATCGCGGGGGCCTTCATGATATTGGGCAGGTACACGAGTTTCTTTGGCACTTCAGTCTGTATCCGTTCCGGACCTTGGAACAGTACTAAATACGAACAACACTAATACAGTAATGCATTGGACTGGCCGTTCTACCTGTCACAGAGAACTGCGAGTCTAATCATTCACATAACCCCCGATCGTGTGTACGTGTAAAAAAATACATTGACATCTGTCAATGTCTTCTGTGTGATGAATTTTTTTGCCAGGCCGTGCAGCAGATCGATACTGAACGTCAAGCATTTAATTATGCAGTACTGCAATACTGTAAATGTCACGAATGTTTCTGATTTTGAGAACGTTAATTCTTTTACCTTGTACGTGGGTGTGTGGTGTGTGTGTGTGTGTGTGTGTGTGTGTGTGTGTGTGTGTAAATCTGCACGTTTTTTGAGGGAGAGCGAACGAGTCGGTCTGAATGAGTTACGTGAAGAGGAAGAGGGAACGAAAGAGAAAGGTGAAACAATAGCACAGATTTATAGGGGTGATATAGCTATGATGTGCAGAACGTCATTAATGGCTGAGAGCTTTCAATGAAGTTACGGTAGGCGACACTGAGTCAGCAGCCTGCCACATGCAGAACACAATTTCGCTAATAGATTATGAAAAGAGCGAGCTTTCGAAAGTATGGTCACGGTTTGGCTCATGTCACGCTGCTCGCTGCGGAGAAATTGCATTTGGCAGCGCCATCAGGCTCCTGCCTCTAAACGCAATTTCCCGTGCTTCGCTGGCCGGGAAAACTCGATTAACGAAGTCGATGCGGGGAAAACAGAACGCGCGGCTAGCACACTCTCTCCCATGAATATTGCCGGAGAGCGGAGCTAGGACGTGAAGAGTACACCTCGCCGACGGCGGTCACTACTGGGCAGGTGAGCCTTTTAACTTGACCCTGAATAATGGATAAAAACTCTGCATAGGACAGCTTATAAGCAACGTTTCCCCATTTATGTTCTACTACATAAATTACACATTTTTCGAGTTTCAGCGAGGAACTTAGTAGATAAAGTTTTACATCCAATTCTATGCTGTACGAGTCTCTATGAAACGCCTGCAAGGGGGTGACTTCTATAATGATACACGCGGGACCTGGTACAAGAAATAATAAATAAAAGTAAAAAAAAGTAAAAAATTTCATCTAGCAGTAAAGCGCTCGCCATGAAACCGAAAGTTTGCGGAACGAATTCCAGTCCGACCACGGATTGTTTCGGTTTGCCTTGCCTTTGCGAGTATCAAAATATGGGATGTAAATCGCCGAATCTTTTGACTGCATTGACTTAGAAGTTTACATTTATTACACCTCCAAGAGCCTATAGACCTTAGAATGTGACACAAATTTCAGCTTGATACGAGTATTTGTTTCTGAAGAAAAGGGGTTTTAACAGACGGGCGGAAGGACAATCAGATACCGAACGACAAAAAATGTATGTATGATGTAATTACATATTAACAGTTTTCGGATTTTTATCTTTCTTGTACGATGAAACCTTGCTTCTTGCCAAATTTCATGTTTCTAGGTCAATGGAAAGTACCCTACACTGAGTCTGCGAGTATCAAACTATGTCACACAAATGGCAACGTGTTTTGATTGTACTGACTTAAAATATTAAGTTTAGTACACTTCCAAGGGACTATAGACCTTAGTATGCGACGTAAATTTGAAGTCTATACGTGTTTACCCGTACCTGAATAAAAGAGGTCATAACAGATGGACGGACAGAGAGTCAGATAACAAATGACAAAAAAAGATTTTTTCTTGTGGTATAATAAAATATTAACAATATTTCGAATTTTTTTCCCTTTGTTTCTCTGTGAACCTTGCTTCTTGCCAAATTTCATGATTCTAGGTCAAAGGGAAGTACCCTGCTAGTTTTGATGAGCGAGTCTGCGAGTCTCAAAATATGTAACAAAATTGGAGTATCTTTTAACTGCATTGATTTAGAAGCTTACGTTTCTAGCACCTCCAACGGACCATAGACATTAGTAAGTGACATAAATTTCAACTTGAAACGTGTATCTGTTTCCGTGGGTAATGGGTCTTAATAGGCGGGTTGACAGGCACATAACAAATGACAATTTTTTTTTTTCGAGTGATATAGCTACATATCAATAGTTTTCGGATATTTATCTTCATTTGTACCGAAAAACCTTGCTTCTTGCGAAATTTCATAATTTAATTCAATGAAAAATACCCTATAGTAGTCTGCGAGTACCAAACTATGTGATTTAAATGGCCATATCTTTTGAATGTATTGACTTAAAATATTAAATTTACACATTGCCTACGGACTGTAGACCTTAGTATGCGACATAAAATTGGAGTCTATACGCGTACCCTTTCGTGAAGAAAAGGGGTCTTAACAGATGGACGGTCAGTCAGATAACAAACGACAAAAAAAGATTTTTCTGCGCGATATGATTACAGATTAATAATTTTCGATTTTTTTTTCCTTTATTTGTACGGTGAAGCATTGCTTCTTGCCAAAACTTTGTGATAATAAATGGCTCTGAGCGCTACGCGACTTAACTTCTGAGGTCATCAGTCGCCTAGAACGTAGAACTAATTAAACCTAACTAACCTAAGGACATCACACACATCCATGCCCGAGGCAGGATTCGAACCTGCGACCGTAGCGGTCGCTCGGTTCCAGACTGCAGCGCCTAGAACCACACGGCCACTCCGGCCGGCTTCGTGATATAGATTAACGAGAAGTAGACTATAACTTGATGCCTCTACTAGTTCATGTGAAAAAGGGTTCTTAACAGTCAACCAAACAGATAGACAGATGGTCAACAAAGTGACCTTACATGGGTTCCGTTTTAATCGACTGAGGTACGGAACCCTAAAAGTTGCAAGAATCCGATCGCTGTGCTGTCCGCTTGCGAGTAAAGGGAGGCGGCTTTTGCGGTGGACCCAACACGGAACCGTGCGGCAGGCAGCGCCGCCCACAGGCGGGTCAGACACGCTCTGACGTGAGCCCGTATCGACTGGCGTAGGTCGAACCGATCGGCCGCCGTCACAGCCGCGCCTGCTATCAGCTGAAGTCTTGTCAGCGCAGGGAGCTAGCTGTTCGTGAGACAAAACACGGCGAGCGGAAAGCTATCAGCAAACTGTCCAGAAACCTGACAGCTGTTGTGACAAGCGAAGCAGTGTCTGATAAGGGACTCAGCCAGTGTCGTAGCCTCTTCCCCATGTTGCTCCATCTGGTTCTCTCAGACGCTCAATACTTACTGTGCAATACGGTAAGACCTCTGTAATTGGAAGTAATTGGGAGTGAACTTGAATTTGGGAATACACGAATTAGATGAAGAGTGAATTTTTTAGAGATCCTTCATTTAAAAACAGAGCCAGTGTTTCATGCTCGCGGTATTGTTACAGAAGACAAAGTTATTTCATCAGTTAACGTATTACATTCTAAGGCAAAAAAAAAAGAAAAGAAAAAGTAAAAAACGATGCGCCACGGATGAATTATCCGAATTGGACGGAAATCGCTGTATATGATGTACATATACACCATTTTCAGAAAAACTGGATGGTTTATTCAAGAGAAAGAGCTTCCCGATTTGAGCAAGTCAATAATACATAGGTATATTTCGAGTCCTTAGGCAATTACTTATGTGGCTTGGCACTGGGTGCTAGAGGTACTGGAGTTTCCTCGTAAAGGATACTGTGCCAAATGCTGTCCAAGTGGCACGTTAGATCGCTAAAATCCGGAGCTGGTTCGAGGGCCCAGCCTACATTGCTCCAACCGTTCTCGACTGGGCAGAGATCCTTCTACCTTGCTGGCCAAGGCAGGGTTCGGCAACCATAAAGACAAGCAGCAGAAAGGCTCGCCATGTGCAGGTGGACATTATCTTGGTGAAACGCAAGACTGGGATGGCTTGCCATGCAGGGCAACAGAGCAGGGTGTAGCATATTGTCAAGGTGCCGCAATTCCATGGATGAAAAGAAATCTCACCCAAGTTGTCAGTCCAGGTTGTCGGTCCATACGGCGGGCGATGGTCAGGTTGGTATCCCACCTCTGCTGGGTCCTCTCCAGACACGCCTGAAATCTCATTAACCGGAGCCGAATTGTCTTCATTGAAGAGTCCAGATTCAGAATGGTTCAAGTGGCTCTGAGCACTATGGGACTTCACATCTGAGGTCATCAGTCCACTAGAACTACTTAACTAACCTAAGGACATCACACACATCCATGACCGAGGCAGGATTCGAACCTACGACCGTAGCAGTCGAGCGGTTCCGGATTGAAGCGCCTAGAGCCGCTCGGTCACAGCGGCCGGCAGTCCAAATTCGAAGTTAGTCCTGATGACTACCGAAGATGTGTCTGGGGAAGTCCCAGAGAGACATAGCAACAAGATTCACAAGCTGCGACATGGTCGCGAATTGAACAGTGACTCGGAAGCAGAATAACTTTCCTTTACTTCACGTTTTTGGTCAACAAATTTTTATGTCGCCGGACTACAGGTGTCGGTCCATAATGACCATCTACAGATCTGTTTTATATTAGGACATGTTTTTATAAAACAGTTCTGAAGATGGTCATTATAGACTGAAACCGGTAGTCTGATGACATTAAAATTTGTTGACCATAGATGTAAAGTAAAGGAAATTTAGCAACATGATCGTCGCCCGACATACGGCCAAAAAAAAAAAGGACTAATGATCTGGGGTACCATCTCATTCCATAGCAGGACCCCTTTCGTTGTCATCCGCGGCACCTTAACAGCACAACGGTATGTCGATGATATCGCCCTTCATGCCAAGCAATCCAGGGCTTACATTTCAGCAAGACAATGCCCACTGGCACACGGCGAGAGTTTCTATTGTTTGTCTTGGTGCTACCTTGACCAGAAAAGTCGACAGCTGTCCCAGACTGAGAACATGTGGACCTCCATGGGCAGAATCCTCCAACCAGCTCGGGATTTTAACTATCTGATGTGCCAATTGGACGGAATTTGGTGCGATATTCCTTACGAAGACATCCAGTACGTCTAGCACTCGATGTCAAGCCGAATAACTGTTTGCATATGTGTTATAAGTGAATCACCGTCTTACTGACTTACTCAATTCGTAAAGTTCTTTCTCCTGAATAAATCATCCAGTTTTTATGAAATTGTAATCATTTGTTTTTCTGTACCCGTACAACGCATCTGTCAATTTCCGTCCCATTAGGGTAATATCTTCGTGGTGCCTCACTTATTTTTTTGTTTTACAGTGTGCTTAGAGTTTATGTTAGAAATAGATTCTAAACTGCTGTACAGCTGTTAATACTGTACTTATATTTTCGAAAAAATGAATCAGTAGTTTATTGTGAAGAACGCCTGTTTTAGCAACAATGACTTCCGTCTTCGCAGAAGCGTAATGTCAGCTGGTGTCACTACATTCTGTTGCTCCACGTACCGAAGTGGTAATTCTGATGTTGTCGTTCCATCAGTACGTCTCACTTTGTTGGCACCAACATCGTCCTCTTTCTTTTTATCACTAGAATTTCTGTTTCCTTTATTTACCATTTCCACAATAGCTCTGTCGGTCACTTCTCAGTAATCGTCTTAGTTCAACTAAATTTTCATTACATTGTAGTCTGTAATGTCACATCCACAACGAAATCATTTTCGTTTTCTTCTTATACGCATTGCAGCTTTAATTACGTTTCGGTTTCATTACTTTTCTCTCAGAAAAGTTACCGAGGCCTTTTTAGTGTTTCTGATTTTTAAATGAGCTCAGTCTTCTGCAACCCAGTAGACAACGTTCTTCAAATTATTATTATTTTTGTTTTTTGTTTTTCAGGGCAGCTTCTATAGACTGAGGCTCATTTTCTGTGGAGCGGAGATGTGATTGCAACTTCCCCCATTACATGTTTTTCAAACACGCAAGCGTTCCTTGGTCCATTGGCTAGAGAAGGATAGTAGCATTGGGAGGTACAACAATTGCGTAAATGACTCCACTATGAAGTTCTTCAGCTTCGGGGTGACATCCTGCGTTGTCTAGTGTAAGTGAGTGGTACTTTCTTGCTTGTTATTTTTTCTTGTTTCTGGTACATATGTGACAAAAAACCACTCCTTAAAAATCGGGGCACTGGCTGACTGGGGGCGGGTAAAACAACAATAGCGGGCCCACATGTAAACATTGTATGCGCTCGCAACTCGGCTGCTCATCACACACACTCCCTCCGTATTTCCGATTTTATCCGCTATATTATTTTGATTACTTTTAAACATAGTACGGTAGTCATCCGTCATTCACATTTGATTAAATGGAAGCTCGGATTGTAGGAGCTGGAAATACCGAGATTTCATTGTATTGAGATTGCGCAATAATATTTACCGTCTTTAATCGGTATCGACGGTTTACGCAGAGCTTAAAAAATATTGACTCTCAGGCACTATATGGCGCATTATGTTTTATCGTGTGATGGTGGTATTGCACAATATACTTCCGTTCTAACCGACATCGAGAGAAATGCAATTCGCTCCGTGCGAATTTCCGCAAACAACTGAAACACTTAAATGACAAAAGCTTAGAAACAGGTTCAAAAGATCGATATGAAATCATAATTTGCCACTTTTAAGTAATGGAGTTTCTGATACCTCGTAGTTCACTATTGCAGAGAAGTTTATTGTACTTCTCAGAATCGAGATCAAGTCCGCTGTCATTCTTGCGGCAGTTGTTACAGCACGTACATAACATTATGTATGATGTCAGTCGGCATAACTGTTTTATTTCGTTTGCAATCGTTGTTGCAGTGAAGAAATACATAGAGAACTGTTGCATCGGTAGTTGGGGTGACCAATAAATACACTCCTGGAAATTGAAATAAGAACACCGTGAATTCATTGTCCCAGGAAGGGGAAACTTTATTGACACATTCCTGGGGTCAGATACATCACATGATCACACTGACAGAACCACAGGCACATAGACACAGGCAACAGAGCATGCACAATGTCGGCACTAGTACAGTGTATATCCACCTTTCGCAGCAATGCAGGCTGCTATTCTCCCATGGAGACGATCGTAGAGATGCTGGATGTAGTCCTGTGGAACGGCTTGCCATGCCATTTCCACCTGGCGCCTCAGTTGGACCAGCGTTCGTGCTGGACGTGCAGACCGCGTGAGACGACGCTTCATCCAGTCCCAAACATGCTCAATGGGGGACAGATCCGGAGATCTTGCTGGCCAGGGTAGTTGACTTACACCTTCTAGAGCACGTTGGGTGGCACGGGATACATGCGGACGTGCATTGTCTTGTTGCAACAGCAAGTTCCTTGCCGGTCTAGGAATGGTAGAACGATGGGTTCGATGACGGTTTGGATGTACCGTGCACTATTCAGTGTCCCCACGACGATCACCGGTGGCGTACGGCCAGTGTAGGAGATCGCTCCCCACACCATGATGCCGGGTGTTGGCCCTGTGTGCCTCGGTCGTATGCAGTCCTGATTGTGGCGCTCACCTGCACGGCGCCAAACACGCATACGACCATCATTGGAACCAAGGCAGAAGCGACTCTCATCGCTGAAGACGACACGTCTCCATTCGTCCCTCCATTCACGCCTGTCGCGACACCACTGGAGGCGGGCTGCACGATGTTGGAGCGTGAGCGGAAGACGGCCTAACGGTGTGCGGGACCGGAGCCCAGCTTCATGGAGACGGTTGCGAATGGTCCTCGCCGATACCCCAGGAGCAACAGTGTCCCTAATTTGCTGGGAAGTGGCGATGCGGTCCCCTACGGCACTGTGTAGGATCCTACGGTCTTGGCGTGCATCCGTGCGTCACTGCGGTCCGGTCCCAGGTCGACGGGCACGTGCACCTTCCGCCGACCACTGGCGACAACATCGATGTACTGTGGAGACCTCACGCCCCACGTGTTGAGCAATTCGGCGGTACGTCCACCCGGCCTCCCGCATGCCCACTATACGCCCTCGCTCAAAGTCCGTCAACTGCACATACGGTTCACGTCCACGCTGTCGCGGCATGCTACCAGTGTTAAAGACTGCGATGGAGCTCCGTATGCCACGGCAAACTGGCTGACACTGACGGCGGCGGTGCACAAATGCTGCGCAGCTAGCGCCATTCGACGGCCAACACCGCGGTTCCTGGTGTGTCCGCTGTGCCGTGCGAGTGATCATTGCTTGTACAGCCCTCTCGCAGTGTCCGGAGCAAGTATGGTGGGTCTGACACACCGGTGTCAATGTGTTCTTTTTTCCATTTCCAGGAGTGTACAATCAGACATATGCAAAATGGTAACACATACATAAGTTTCTTTACAGTATGTACACTTAATAATTGAGCTGTACATAACTTTGAATGCTGTAGTTTCTTCTGCAGTTTTACACAATTAGAGTGATGTCCTTCATAGAACCAAATAGTGTTGAATGCTGATGCGCTTGTATACATCTCTGAATATTAGTAACGCTACTTTAACGTTTAGACATGAAACATTCTTAGGGCGATGCACCACAAAATTTCCGCTTAGTGACAGCAGCTAAGTACTGGTATATGTTTGTGTAATTACGTAATTTTTTTTCTTCATCATGAGAGGTGACAAGGTGTTCTAGCTGACTATGAGCGATACTGCAATCCGAAAGTCGGAAGACATTGTACTATTCCTTTGATTAAAATTGAAATACAATGAAATGTAAAAAATGTTATTTATACTGCTCTGTCTGAGCTAGCGAGCGGATCATTAAAAAGTTCTTCTTTTTTAAAAGTCTTCCTCGTATGATTAGTAGTGACAGGAGATGATTATGAAGAGAAGTAATGTGGAGATCCGAAGCACTGAGCAGATATAATGAAAAAAAAAATATCATTTAGTTTCAAAATACTTCGACAGTTAAAAGTTTTAAGTGAAGATTCTCATACTGACGTCTTATAGGAAATACATTCTTAGGCATTACGAATACGAAATATAAAACAATATCTCTGATTTTAGCGAATTTTTCTATTGCAAAACGGACGTAACTCATTACGTGGTTGTGCGGATTTGTCTGGTCATTAAAGATTTCGGTGACGTGTTATATGAATAATGTTTCAACGCCAGCTATTGAGAGAAGTTGCGAGAGAATTTTATATGTCTTATAAAATAACAACATACATCGCTATGGAATCGCTTATCGGAGTTTTAATATCGTTGCTTCGATGAGACTTCAGTAAAAGATACCTCTAATAGACTCCCGATTTCATAAATCCTAATAGGTATTTTTTTTTTGTCATCAGCCTACTGACTGGTTTGATGCGGCCCGCCACTAATTCCTTTCCTGTGCTAACCTCTTCATCTCAGAGTAGCACTTGCAACCTACGTCCTCAGTTATTTGCTTGACGTATTCCAATCTCTGTCTTCCTCTACAATTTTTGCCCTCCACAGCTCCCTCTAGTACCATGAAAGTCATTCCTTCATGTCTTAGCAGATGTCCTATCATCCTGTCCCTTCTCCTTATCAGTGTTTTCCACATATTCCTTTCCTCTCCGATTCTGCGTAGAACCTCCTCTTTCCTTACCTTATCAGTCCACCTAATTTTCAACATTCGTCTATAGCACCACATCTCAAATGCTTCGATTCTCTTCTGTTCCGGTTTTCCCACAGTCCATGTTTCACTACCATACAATGCTGTACTCCAGACGTACATCCTCAGAAATTTCGTCCTCAAGGCCGGCATTTGATATTAGTAGACTTCTCTTGGCCAGATATGCCTTTTTTGCCATAGCGAGTCTGCTTTTGATGTCCTCCTTGCTCCGTCCGTCATTGGTTATTTTACTGCCTAGGTAGCAGAATCCCTTAACTTCATTGACTTCGTGACCATCAATCCTGATGTTAAGTTTCTCGCTGTTCTCATTTCTACTACTTCTCATTACCTACGTCTTTCTCCGATTTACTCTCAAACCATACTGTGTACTCATTAGACTGTTCATTCCGTTCAGCAGATCATTTAATTCTTCTTCACTTCACTCAGGATAGCAATGTCATCAGCGAATCGTATCATTGATATCCTTTCACCTTGTATTTTAATTCCACTCCTGAACCTTTCTTTTATTTCCATCATTGCTTCCTCGACGTGCAGATTGAAGAGTAGGGGCGAAAGGCTACAGCCTTGTCTTACACCCTTCTTAATACGAGCACTTCGTTCTTGATCGTCCACTCTTATTGTTCCCTCTTGGTTGTTGTACATATTTTATATGATCCGTCTCTCCCTATAGCTTACCCCTACTTTTTTCAGAATCTCGAACAGCTTGCACCATTTTATACTGTCGAACGCTTTTTCCAGGTCGACAAATCCTATGAAAGTGTCTTGGTTTTTCTTTAGCCTTGCTTCCATTCTTAGCCGTAACGTCAGAATTGCCTCTCTCGTCCCTTTACTTTTCCTAAAGCCAAACTGATCGTCACCTAGCGCATTCTAAATTTTCTGTTCCAGTCTTCTATACATTATTCTTGTAAGCAGCTTCGATGCATGAGCTTTTAAGCTGATTGTGCGATAATTCTCGCACTTGTCAGCTCTTGCCGTCTTCGGAATTGTGTGGATGATGCTTTTCCGAAAGTCGGATGGTATATCGCCAGACTCATATATTCTACACACCAACGTCAATAGTCGTTTTGTTGCCACTTCCCCCAATGATTTTAGAAATTCTGATGGAATGTTATCCATCCCTTCTGCCTTATTTGACCGTAAGTCCTCCAAAGCTCTTTTAAATTCCGATTCTAATACTGGATCCCCTATCTCTTCTAAATCGACTCATATTTTTTCTTCTATCACATCAGACAAATCCTCACCCTCATAGAGGCTTTCAATGTATTCTTTCCACCTATCTGCTCTCTCCTCTGCTTTTACCAGTGGAATTCCCGTTGCACTCTTAATGTTACCACCGTTGCTTTTAATGTCACCAAAGGTTATTTTGACTTTCCTGTATGCTGAGTCTGTCCTTCCGACAATCATATCTTTTTCGATGTCTTCACATTTTTCCTGCAGCCATTTCGTCTTAGCTTCCCTGCACTTCCTATTTATTTCACTCCTCAGCGACTTGTATTTCTGTATTCCTGATTTTCCCGGAACATGTTTGTACTTCCTCCTTTCATCAATCAACTGAAGTATTTCTTCTGTTACCCATGGTTTCTTCGCAGCTACCTTCTTTGTACTTATGTTTTCCTTCCCAACTTCTGTGATGGCCCTTTTTAGAGATGTCCATTCCTCTTCAACTGTACTGCCTACTGCGCTATTCCTTATTGCTGTATCTATAGCGTTAGAGAACTTCAAACGTATCTCGTCATTCCTTAGTACTTCCGTATCCCACTTCTTTGCGTATTGATTCTTCCTGACTAATGTCTTGAACTTCAGCCTACTCTGCATCACTACTGTATTGTGATCTGAGTCTATATCTGCTCCTGGGTATGCCTTACAATCCAGTATTTGATTTCGGAATCTCTGTCTGACCATGATGTAATCTAATTGAAATCTTCCCGTATCTCCCGGCCTTTTCCAAGTATACCTCCTCCTCTTGTGATTCTTGAACAGGGTATTCGCTATTACTAGCTGAAACTTGTTACAGAACTCAATTAGTTTTTCTCCTCTTTCATTCCTTGTCCCAAGCCCATAATATTTTCCTGTAACCTTTTCTTCTACTTCCTCCCCTACAACTGCCTTCCAGTCGCCCATGACTATTAGATTTTCGTCCACCTTTACATACTACATTACCCTTTCAATATCCTCATACACTTTCTCTATCTGTTCATCTTCAGCTTGCGACGTCGGCATGTATACCTGCCTAATAGGTATACATAGCAAAAAAAAAAAAAAGACAGAGGAACTCTGAAGAGTATTATAGTGTTTGTGACTCAGAATATAATCGCTGACTGATTGTGCTATACAAATACATTCTGAAGTGACTTAGAGTAATTTTAAGGCCGGCATATGCTTTACTTTACATATAAGAAGCTACGCTAGTGTGTGATTAATGATTGAACTGGTCTCTGGTATCATACCAGAGATATTAAAACGGACTACAGTCGAATAACGTCAACTTCTATTGTGTTTCAAAATATTTGCAAATGCAATCCACGATCTTTTACGTCGTATTTTACGTGTAAGGCTTTTCTTACTGCTTTTAGTTCGCAAAAAGGAACTGCAGCCCACTAATGTCAGGAATATGAGATTACGAAATAGAGGATTGCCTGTTTGCACTGAGAGCAAGTATTCCGGTGTTATAAGACCACTTGCGGCTGGCGACAATACGCTCTTAACATTATTAAATTAAGGAATCATTACAAGTACTTATCCGCTAGGTGAATTTGTCACTAGCAGGAACGACTATTCACGTTGGTGTGTAGAATGTATGAGACTGACGATATACCATCAGACTTTCGGAAAAACATCATCCAAAGAATTCCTAATACTGCAAGGACTGCCAAGTGCGAGAATTATTGCACAATCAGCCTAACAGCTCATTCATTCAAGCTGCTGACAAAAATTACATACAGAAGAATGGAAAAGAAAATTGGCGATCTGTTACAGGACGATCAGTTTGCCTTTAGAAAAGGTAAAGACACCAGAGTGGGAGTTCTGAGGTTGCGGTTGATAATGAAGTAAGTCTGAAGAAAAATCAGGACAAGCTCAAAAGATTTTTCCACCGGGAAAAAGTACTGAATAATATAAAATGGTGTAAGATGTTAGAAATTCTGAGAAAAATAGAGATGAGCTATAGGAAAAGACAGGCAGTATAAAGTGTGTACAAGAACTAAGAGGGAACAATAAAACTAGAAGACCAAGAACAATGCGCTCGAATTAAAAAGGGTGTAAGACAGGTATCAAAACTGAAGAAACTGCAAAAAGGTAGGAATTTAATGAGAAGGGATTTGAACAGACTGAAAGTATCAGAGGTTGTAGAAAGTTTCAGAGGGAGCTTTAGGGAACGATTTACAAGAACAGAGGAAAGGAATACAGTAGAAGAAGAATGGGTAGGCTTGAGATATAAAATAGTAAGGTAGCAGCCGATCAAGTAGGTAAAAAGACGAGGGTTAGTACAAATCCTCGGGTCACACAAGAGATACTGAATGTAATGATGAAAGGAAAAATTATAAAAACGTAATGAATGAAGCAGCCGACAGGGAATAGAATTGTCTAAAAACTGAGACTGACAATAAGTGCAAAATGGCTAACCAGAAATAGCTAGAGCACAAATGTAGGGTTTTAGAAGCATATATCACTATGGGAAAGATAAATTCCGCTTACAGGAAACATACATTTGGAGAAAAGAGAACCATCTATATGAATACCAAGATGGAACATCAGTCCTAAGCAAAAAAGGAAAAGCAGAAATATGGAAGGAGCATATACACTATGTGATCAAAAGTATCCAGACCCTCCCAGAAACATACGTTTTCATATTAGGTGCATTGTGCTGCCACCATCTGCCAGGTACTCCACATCAGCGACCTCAGTAGTCATTAGACATCGTGAGAGAGCAGAATGGGGCGCTCCACGGAACTAACGGACTTCGAACTTGGTCAGGTAATTGGGTGTCGTGCCATACGCCTGTACGCGAGATTTCCTGGAAATTAACAAAAACCTTGCTCACAGTCCAGATCTCATCCTAAATGACCAGACACAGCTCAACACTTCCCCTCTCCTAAACTTCATATAACCATCTTTGTTGTTCATTACTTCCCACACTCTCTCTTCCAACGTATTCCCATTTTTCTGTATTCATTAAGTTGTTTTGTTTTCTTGAAGTTGTCTTTGTATTCCACATAGACTGTAGTTTCAATAGTTAAGGCTTTCTTTTAACTGGTACTTGTATTACTGTCCATGTTTAACACCCCTTGTAGTTGTCTCAGATACTGTTCGTATTTTACTTTGCTCATTTATTTAATGAAAACTGTTACACAGCCACTGCTTTGATTATAATGTTAATGTTAAAATGCAGTACCACCACACTCTCAAACTGTAGGTTCCGTCACACACTTCCATTTTCCTGCATTTATTTATTTCTGTTTATCTTATTGATATTGCTTAATTTCCTTACGTATTCTGTATTTACACTGATAACTGCCTCTTCTTTTAATTTGTTGTATATCACTCTCCATGTTTCATACCTCCTGATGAAGCCTTGTCTAGTGCTAATTTTATTTTATTTTATTAGTTTAGTTTATTAATAGAAACTGTTATGTAGGCATGCTATTCCTATTTTGTGCTAAAGGTTTTCCTGTCAACTCCATTGTTATTCATGTACAGTTCAGTTTTCACTTTTTCATTGCAAAGATGTTACTTACTGTATGTTCCTACATCAGTCTAGATGTGTTACTTCCCTTCCAATGTTGTCTGCTAACATTTAACTTCTTTGGCGATAATACTCAGTAAATGTCTGAAGATGGCCTTGTAAGCCGAAAACCGGTTTACAATAAAAGTAATATTGTAGAACAAAAGCAAACTGGTGCTTTTCATTTATTATAATGTTGTTCTACCAAGAACCTACGGAAGATTCTGTTAATATGATTTCCATACTCCTAAACACCACTAGGTCCACTGTTTCCGATGTGACAGTGAAGTGGAAACGTGAAGGGACACGTACAGCACAAAACTGTACAGGCCGACCTCGTCTGTTGACTGACAGATACCGCCGAAAGTTGAAGAGGGTCTTAATGTGTAATAGGCATACATCTAGATGATGGCTCTAAGCACTATGGGACTTAACTTCTGAGGTCATCAGTCCCCTAGACTTAGAACAACTTAAACCTAACTAACCTAAGGACATCACACACATCCATGCCCGATGCAGGATTCGAACCTGCGACCGTAGCAGCAGCGCGGTTCCGGACTGAAGCGCCTAGAACCGCTCAGCCACACCGGCCGGCGGCAGACATCTATCTGGAGCACCACACTAGAATTCCAAACTGCAAAAGGATCCACAGAAAGTACTACGACAGTTAGGTGGGACGTGTGAAAACTTTGATTTCGTGGTCGAACGGTTGCTCATAAGCGGTATCACGCCAGTAAATGCCAAACAACGCCTCACTTGATGTAAGAAGAGTAAACCCTGGACGATTGAACAGTGGAAAAACTTTGTGTGGAGTGACAGATCATGGTACACAATGTGGCGATCCGATGGCAGGGTCTGGGTATGACGAATGCCCGGTGAACATCGTGTGCCAACGTGTGTAGTGACAACAACAAAATTCGGAGTCGGTGGTGTTACGGTGTGGTCGTGTTTTTCGTGGAGGGGGCTTGCACCCCTTGTTGTTTTGCGTGGCGCTATCACAGCACAGGCCTGCATTAATGTTTTAAGCACCTTCTTGCTTCCCACTGTTGAAGAGCAATTCGAAGATGCTACTGATCTCCCATGGTACACAAAACAGGTGATATCACTGTTGCAAAATCAGCGAAAAAAGCATGCCAAATTTAAAAGAACGGCAAATCCCCACGACTGGCAAAGTTTTGCACGTACTTCAATGCGAGATGCTTTGAATAACTTCCACAACGAAACACTGTCCCGAAATCTGGCAGAAATCCCAAAGAGATTCTGGTCATACATAAGGCACACCAGTGGCAAGACGCAATCAGTACCTTCACTGGGCAAAAACAACGGTGAAGTCTCTGATGACAGTGCCACAAAAGCAGAGTTATTAAACACGGTTTTCCGAAACTCCTTCACCAAAGAAGACGAAGTAAATATTCCTGAATTACAGTCAAGAACTACTGCCAAGATGATAAACATTTCATGTCCTCGGTGTAGCAAAGCAGCTTAAATCACTTAATAAAGGCAAGCCCTCCGGTCCAGATTGTATACCACTCAGGTTCCTCTCAGAGTACGCTGTTACAATAGCTCCATATTTAGCAATTCTATACAACCGCTCGCTCACAGAAAGATCCGTGCCTAAAGACTGGAAAATTACTCAAGTTACACTAATACCCAAAAAGGGAAGTAGGAGTAATCCGCTGAAATACAGGCCTATATCACTAACGTTGATTTGCAGTAGAGTTTTGGAACCAATACTGTGTTCGAACATTATGAAGTACCTCGAAGAAAACGATTTATTGACACATAGCACGGATTTAGAAAATATCGTTCTTGCGAAACACAACTAGCTCTTTGTACTCATGAAGTAATGAATGCTATTGACAGGGGATATCAAATTGATTCCATATTTTTAGACTTCCAGAATGCTTTCGACGCCGTTCCTCACAAGCGTCTTCTAACCAAACTGCGTGCCTATGGAATGTCGCCTGAGTTGAGCGACTGGATTCGTAATTTCCTGTCAGAAAGGTTACAGTTCGTATTAATAGACGGAAAGTCATCGAGTAAAACTGAAGTAATATCCGGCGTTCCCCAAGTAAGTGTTACAAGCCCTCTATTGTTCCCGATCAATATTACTGACATACGAGACCATGTGAGTAGTCCTCTTAGATTATTTGTCGATGATGCTGTCATTTATCGTAAATTCATCAGATGACCAAAACGAATGGCTAAATGATTTAGATAAGATATCTATGTGGGGCGAAAAGTGGGAATTGACCCTGAATAAAGAAAAGTGTGAAGTTATTCACATGAGTACTACAAGAAATGCACTAAATTTCGATTACGCGATAAGTGACACAAATCTGAAGGCTGAAAATTCAACTAAATACTTTGGGATTACAATTAAAAATGCCCTAAATTGGAAAGATCACACAGATAATGTTGTGGGTAGAGCAGACCAACGACTGCGGTTTATTGGCAGAACACTTAGAATGTGCAACAGGTCTACTAAAGAGACTGGTTGGTTTGGTTGTTTGGGAAAGGAGACCAGACAGCGTGGTCATCGGTCTCATCGGATTAGGGAAGGATGGGGAAGGATGTCGGCCGTGCCCTTTCAGAGGAACCATCCCGTCATTTGCCTGGAGTGATTTAGGGAAATCACGGAAAACCTAAATCAGGATGGCCGGACGCGGGATTGAACCGTTGTCCTCCCGAATGCTAGTCCAGTGACTAAAGAGACTGCTTACACCATGCTTTCCCGCCCGATTCTGGAGTATTGCTGTGCGGTGTGGGATCCGCATAAGATAGCACTGACGGATGACATCGAAAAAGTGCAGAGAAGGACAGTTCGTTTTGTATTATCGCGAAGCAGGGGAGATAGTTCCACAGACATGAAGCGTGAATTGGAGTGGCAATCATTAAAACAAAGGCGTTTTTCGTTGCGACGGGATCTTCTCATGAAATTTCAATCATTAGTTTTCTCCTCCGATTGCGAAAACATTCTGTTGGCACCGACCTACATACAGAGAAATGATCATCGCGATAAAATAAGAGAAATTAGGTCTCGTACAGAAAAATTTAAGTGCTCGTTTTTCCCGCACGCCGTTCGGGAGTGGAACGGTAGAGAAACAGCTTGAAGGTGGTTCATTGAACCCTCTGCCAGGCCCTTTCTTGTGATTAGTAATCACGCAGATGTAGATGGAGATCGCATCTTTCAACACAATCGAGCACCTGTTCATAATGCAAGGCCTGTGGCAGAGTGGTTGCACGATAATAAAATTCCTATAATGGACTGGCCTGCTCAGAGTCCCGACCTGAATCCTACAGAACACCTTTGGGATGTTTTGGAACGCCGACTCCGTGCCGGGCCTCAACGACCGACACCGATACCTCACCTCAGTGCAGCACTCCGCGAGGAATGGGCTGCCATTTCCCAAGAAACCTTCCAGCACCTGATCTAACGTATGCCTGCGAGAGTGGAAGCTGCCATCAAGGCTAAGGGTGGGCCAATACTATATTGAATTGCAGCATTACCTATGGAGTCGGCCACGAACTTGTAAGTCATTTTCAGCCAGGTGTCCGATACTTTGGATCACATAGTGTAGAGGGTCTATACAAGCGGTACTTACAGACGATATTATGAAAACGGAAGAGGACGTAGACGAAGATGAGGCGGGAGATATGACACTGCATGAAGAATTTGACGGAGCACTGAGAGACCTAATCGAAACAAAATCGCGCGAGTAGACAACATTCTGTTAGAACTACTGCTAGCCTTGGGAGAGCCAGCCATAACAAAACTCTTCCATCCGGTGAGCAAGATGTACGAGACAGGCGAAATACCCTCAGACTTCAAGACGAATACAATAATTCCAACTCCAAAGAAATCTGATGCTGACAGGTGTGAAAATTACCAAACTATCAGTTTAATAAGACATGGTTTAAAATACTAACACGAATTCTTTACAGAAGAATTAAAAAACTGGTTGACTCCGACTTCTGGGAACCTCAGTCTGGATTCTGGAGAAAAGTAGGAACACGTGAAGCTGACCCTCCAGCTACTCTTAGAAGAGCAGTTAAGGTAAGACAAACCTACTTTTATAACATCTGTAGTCTTAGAGGAAGATTTTGACAGTGTTGACTGGAATACTGTCTTTGAAATTCTGAGGATACCAACGATAAAGTTCAAGAAGCTAATGGCTATTTACAGCCTTTACAGAAACCAAATGGCAGTTACAAGAGTCTCGGGGCATGAAAGGGAAGCAGCGAGTGATAGTGGACTGAGACAGGGTTGTAGCTTATCCCCGATGCTACAATCTTTACAATGAACAAGCAGTAAAGGAAACAAAAGAAAAATCTGGAGTAGGAATTAAAGTTCAGGGAGAAGAAGTAAAAACTTTGAGGTTTGCCGATGACATTGTAATTCTGTCAGAGACAGCAAAGGACTTGTAAGAGCAGTTGAACGTAATGGATACTGTCTTGAAAGAAGGTAATATAATGAACAACAACAAAATCAAACCGAGGGTAATGGAATGTAGTCGAATTAAATCAGGTGATGCTGACGGAATTAGGTTAGGAAATGAGACACTTAAAGTAGTAGATGAGTTTTGCTATTTGGGGAGCAAAATAACTGATGATGGGCGAAGTAGAGAGGATATGAAGTGTAGACTGGCAATGGCAAGAAAAGCATTTTTGAAGAAGAGAAATTTGTTAACGTCGAGTATAAATTTAAGTGGCAGGAAGTCTTTCCTGAAAGTTTCTGTATGGGGTTGAAACAAGAACGATAAAGAGAACACAGAAAGAGAATAGAAGCTTTCTAAATGTGGTGTTACAGAAGAATGCTGAAGATTAGGTGGATAGATGAAGTAACTAATGAGTAGGCACTGAATAAAAATTGGGAAGAAATGAAATCTGTGGCACAGCGTGACTAGAAGAAGTGATCGGTTGGTAGGACAACCTGAGACTTCAAGGGGTCGCCAATTTTTGTACTGGAGGGAAGCGTGCGTGCGGGGGTGGGGGGGGGGGCAAAAATCGCAGAGGGAGACCAAGAGGTGAACACAGTAAGCAGATTCAGAAGGATGTGGATTGCAGTAGTTACTCGGAGATAGGAGGCTTGTACAGGACAAAGCATCAAACCAGTCTTTAGACTGAAGACCACAGGACAAGGATGTAGTCTTTTGCCCCTACTGTTCAATCTTCACATCCAACAAGCAATGATGGATATAAAAGAAAGGCTCGAGAGTGGAATTCAAATTCAAGATGAAACGATATCACTGATAAGGTTCCCTGATTACAGTGATATTCGAGTGAAAGAACTGGAGAATTACAGGATCTATCGAATGGAATGAATAGTCCACTGGGTATCAAATATGGATTGAGAGTAAATCGAGGGAAGACGAAAGTAATTAGCAGAAATGGAACAGCGAGAAACTTAACAACAGAACTGGGGATCATGAAGTAGTTGAAGTTAAGGAATTCTGCTACCAAGGTAGCAAAACAACCCATGATGGACGGAGCAAGGAGAAGAATCGGCGAGTTATTTCGTTTATAATTTGTTGTTGCTGTTGTAGGCATAGGGTGGAAACATATTTGGAGTAAGGATTCAGATGCATAGAATCGATTTCGTTTCACCACCATACATTGCCACCGTGGTCACGTGATTTCGGGAGGCATAGGTTTGTCGGTAATGCAGCCTATAAATTTTGAATGTCATTATACCGCTAGTACAGATAAATTCCCTTCGTAGGTGCCGTGGGGTCAATAAAGGCGTTCTAGCGACACCACACAATTTGCATTTGATACCTGTAATAAACTGGGCTCTTTACTTTGAAGAGCAAAATGAACGGGCACCACGCACGGCACCGTCACGCCAGGGCGTGTTCACGTTGTCCGTCATGTCGCGTCAGTTCGCTTAGCCCAGCACCATACGGCCCAAATGAGCGTATGAGCCACCATTCGTGATACAAAAAGTCAGAGCATAGTATCAGAACTGAAGAACTAACAACGGTAAAGTTTATTGACGGCGAAAGCAACAGTTTTGTTTGGTAATGTGCTGATGAGTGAAACAAAACTTCAAAACATCACCGTCTACTTGCTAGCGAAAACATATACATAAACTAGAGTTGTGCACTACCAAAACTACGTCGGAAATGGTAGGACAACCGGTAGTATTGGGAGAACTGGTAGAAAAAGAAAAATACATGTGTAAGAGAAAATAAATGTGTAAGAGAGCCCACAACTTCTCTTCGTTTTGTTTTTTCTTTTTTTTTTGCGGTTTGTTTTGCACATCATTAGGACTACACATCATTCATTGTTAGACCATTGTGTATTTTATGGACCATTATGTATTTTATATCCTTACAGAATATAAGTTGCAATTTATAAGTAATGAAAATTAGTTATCGCCTAACTTCGGCGGTTTTATCCAATCAAAGCAATTACTTTTGATACAAGTAAGGTTTGTTATTACTTTGTATTTCATTTTATTCTCAGTAGAAAGTTCTTCATGATGATGAAAGGGAATACTTTCCTTTTCTTATTGCTAAAAGCGAAACTTGTTTATGAATAACATAAACATGCGTTATACACGTTCGACGAGATATTGAAGTGATGTTTGATACGTTTTTGCTTTGCTGTTTTCTTTTTATTTGTTTCACCTATTTGTTGAGGAAATCGCGTTTTCTACCGCTATATGATAAACCTTCTTTATTTCTGCGACAGCATTCCTCAGCTGCACATTACAAATCAACAGTTTTCGACTAAAACTTAAATTAAACGTGGTTTGAGTTTCGCTATAAATACTGTTTATTCTTAAGTGACAGACAGGAGGCTAACTATGTAGAACAAATATGTTCCGTAGGTTGCCCGATCCTTTATATATCATCACTCAGTCTCTAGACGGTTCACCGCTTCCGGTTTTTGAGGGAATCTAGTAAGACACTGATCACATACGTAAAGAAAGCGAATGTTCTGAGGTGACGCCCAGAGGGTACACAACTCACCAAACTTACAGGTAACGTGGGTACGACCTTAACTGACAAAAGCTACTAGGAAAGTTGCCACAGTCTACGCGTACTTCCGGTAGTCTACCGTAGCCTGCGGTAGTTTTATAACTTCAATACAAACACATCAAACAACAGCTATAAAAGAATAAATGTAGCTTGTTTACCTTATCCGTTATGTTTTATTTTCCCTTGGGTAACTAATAACGTAATAAACAACAGTATTTTTCTCCTTCTTAAAGCTGACCTTTTCACTTAAAATGTTATTAAATGAAATTTTTTCCTTAACTTTTGTTATCATTTATGTGCGTTATGGGCATCAGCTCTGTTCCGTAAATAATTTTTCGTTTTATGATACATGAGCTCGTTTATATAAAAACGCCTAGTGCAAAAAAAACCAAGTTGTCATGGAACATTTGCAGTTTACCATGAAAACAAAGCGCAATGATAAAGTAAAGATTACGAAGACACAAAAGCAGGAGATCCGCTACCGTAACATGAGTGAACGCGTCAAAAATACAGTGCGTCCGTAAAGTCATGGTAGAATTTTAATCTGTCACAGAAAAGCAGTGAAACAAGATAGAAATGTGATACTAAACTGAAATGAAAGAGAATCTCTCCAGGTATGCATATCCGTTGAGTGAAGTCTCCTGTGGCATCTATTTGTTGGCCTACACATATCTAATCCATATTCTTCTTCATCCCATACGCGTGTATGGACATATGGTGTAGCAGAACGAATAGCGTCTGCGAAGCTCTGTTTTAAACCATTAATGCTGTTGATACCTTCAGTGTATATACTTTACTTCACATAATCCCAGTAGTAAAAATTTTAATGATGTTAGGTCCAGGGATCGTGGTGGCCATGACCTAAAACCACCCCTTCCTATCCACCGCTGGGAAGATTTTTTTTGTATCGAGAAACTCGCGAACATAACTGGCGTCGTGCGGTGGAGCACCTTCTTGTTCAAAGATGACAGCTTCAGGAAATTGTGGCACTGCATAATATTGTAAAATGTCAAGATGATTGTGTGACGCTGCAGTCTGTTCCGCAAAGAAGATGGGCCTACATCTTTATTATGCATCAGGGCACACCACACGTTCACCTTAAGACGTGTTACATTTCTACTCAGTGTAGGCACGAGGGGATTCAGAGTCCCATATTGTGAAGTTATAGCGATGAATATGACAAAGACATAGTATGTGGCCTCATCGCTAAACGCAATCTCTTTCATAAATCGCATATCGTAGTCGATCTCATTAAGGATATCTGTAGCAAACTCGAATCATTTGAGACTTTCAATCGTTTGATACCGTGAAAATATTGCAATTTATCACCCAAGAAACGGAGACTTTTTTTTGTAAACCTTATGAACTGTAGTCCTTTTAGGCCTGATTCTCGAACAGAAGGACACAACGATTTTTCGGGGTCGTTAGGCGGTTATTCAATGTAGCTTCTACACATGACGGAAGCATACCCGAAAGGGGTTCGTCTAAAAAATTGCCGGTATTCTGTTTATGCCACCAACTAATGTTATTTCAATGTAGTGGCTCTTCGAAGTACAACTGGCAATATTCACGTTGGACATTGGTAACGGATTAGAACATAGCAAGCCAAAAAATACAACGATCTTTCCTCTCTAGGTTAACATCTCGACTCACGTGGCCCGATCCGCTGCTGTTACATGGTTCGTAGTGTTGCGTCATCGCCTGCGTGGACACACCACTGATACTGTCCAATGTAGCACAAGTTTCAGCCTTTCGTTTCGTTTCTGTTAGCCACAACGAGCGTTCATAGCAGCATCATGACTTACAGGCGCACTGTAGTTTAACTTCCGATGTTAGCAGACGACGAAACTTTCTTCCCGAGAAACCGTGACGTGACGTGACGGAGACGTGACGCGCCGTGACGTGACGACCTGTGTGAACGAAGCTTTTTGAAATATATTGTGGAATGTTTTGACCTTATGTGACAGCCAGTGTGAATTGACCTTAAAGAAATAGCGTCGTCCCGAGATCACGTGACATGTGCAGAACGCACAGCTCACTTCAGAGACATTTCTACTCTATGGTTGTAGTTCACGAATCTTTGCTGCCTGCGGCTGAGGCCCCGTTCGATTTAAATCTTCACGGAAAGCTTCTCGGACGTGTCTGAGCAGCTCTGCACAATTTCTGGTCGTGTCTTGCAAGGCAAGCAACTCAGTCGCAATACACATTCGCTTCGCCGAGTCCCGACCGCCATGTACGGACACACCCTATACCTGATCATACCACGGCCACTTCTGCCTTATCTAGAATTTACTGCGGACGTCAATTCGAGATGTCTTTAATAGTTTCCACAATGAAACATTGTCTCAAAATATGGTAGAAAACCCAAGGAGATTCTAGTCATATGTAAAGTACACCAGTGGCAAAAACAGTCAATACCGCCACTGCGCGATAACAGTGGAAATGTTACCGATGATGGTGCCACTAAAGCAGAGTTACTAAATACAGTTTTCCGTAATTCCTTCACGAAAGAAGCCGAAGTAAATATTCCAGAATTCGAAACCAGAACAGCTGTTAGCATGAGTGACATAAAAGTAGATATCTTAGGTGTTGCGAAGCAACTGAAATCACTTAACAATTGCAAGTCTTCCGGTCCAGATGGTATACCAATCAGGTCCCTTTCAGAGTTTGCAGCCACAATAGCGCCTTTCTTAGCAATCATATACAACCGCTCACTTGAAGAAAGGTCTGTTCGTAAAGACTGGAAAGTAGCACAGGTCACACCAATATTCAAGAAAGGAAATAGGAGTAACCCATTGAATTACAGACCCATACCACTGACCTCAGTTTGCAGTAGGATTTTGGGGTATATACTGTACTCGAACATTATGAATCACCTTGAAGAAAATGACTTATTGATACATAACTAACACGGATTCAGAAAATATCGTTCTTGTGCAACACAGCTAGCTCTTTATTCCCATGAAGTAATGAGTGCTGTCGACAAGGGATCTCAGGTCGATTCCATACACCTAGATTTCCAGAAGGCTTTTGATACCGTTCCTCACAAGCGACTATTAATCAAATTGCATGTATTTGGGGTATCGTCTCTGTTGTGTGACTGGATTCGTGATTTCCTCTCAGCGAGGTTCGTAGTGATAGACGGTAAATCATCGAGTAGAACAGAAGTGATATCTGGCGTTCCACAAGGTAGTGTCATAGGCCCTCTGCTGTTCCTGATTTACACAAATGATCTAGGTCATTATCAGAGTAGCCCCCTTAGATTGTTTGCAGATGATGCTGTAATTTACCGTCTCGTAAAATCATCAGACGATCAATTCCAAATACAAAATGACCTAGAGAGAATTTCTGTATGGTGCGAAAAGTGGCAATTGGCACTAAACAAAGAAAAGTGCGAGGACATCCATATGGGAAGTAAAAGAAACCCGATAAATTTTGGGTATACGATAAATCGCACAAATCTAAGGGCTGTCAAATCGACTAAATACCTAGGAATTACAATTACAAGGAACTTAAATTGGTTCAAAAAATGGTTCTGAGCACTATGGGACTTAACATCTATGGTCATCAGTCCCCTAGAACTTAGAACTACTTAAACTTAACTAACCTAAGAACAGCACACAACACCCAGCCATCACGAGGCAGAGAAAATCCCTGACCCCGCCGGGAATCGAACCCGGGAACCCAGGCGTGGGAAGCGAGAACGCTACCGCACGACCACGAGATGCGGGCACTTAAATTGGAAAGACCACATAGATAATATTGTGGGGAAGGCGAAACAAAGTAAATTTTAGGCCCAGATGTATAGATTGCCGATAGGGGTTGCTGCCACCGCTCTCTCTCTCTCTCTCTCTCTCTCGCTCCCTCTCTCCCCCCCCCCCCCCCCCCCCCACACACACACACACAAATGGGCATCGACTTAATATGACGAGTGGTCAGCAACAAAAGATGCTTTTCATTCTCCGTTTCAACTCGTGCCACTCAATTATAACTCCGTGACGTGCTGTTCATCAGGAGTACAGCAGTATGCATCCTACAAATATGGTACGCGCTTTTTTATTTCTGGGTATTCGTCAAAGACTTCGTCTTTTTCCTCCGCTACATACAAGTTTGGATGAAATCAGACCCGCCATAGCAGTAGTGAGTGTAATAACTTCCAGACGTACTCGCAAAAGTATGCGACGAGTTTGACTGTCGTCGTCTTTTGCATCTATGCCTACCGTCTTTTCTTGAGATTCTTCGCAGTTCAGTTTTCTAAGGTACTAAAAATTCTTTCTGGAGTAATAGAACTCACGAACCCTAGCATCGACGCAATACGATTCTCACTCCCTCTTTCTGATACATAATTTCAAAGTTAAACTCTTGCAAAAATACTGCCCGTGTAATTAGATGGGTGTTCAACAATGTGCCTTGCATCAAAAATTCAGTGTCTCAGCGATCAGTATGAACGTTTACTTAAGTCTGGGTAATAGCTACCGATACTTCTAGCAAATCCGTAACATAGCTAACGTTTCGTTCTCTGTGATCGTGTATCTCTACTCACAAGGAATAGGTAGTCTCCTAGCAAAAGCTATTGTTCTTCGAATTATTTGCTTGTCTCTCTCGTGAACCTCACGTATCTCTGCTCGTATCCCAAGCTGAATCCAATATAACACACTTCGGATGGTTTAGAAAGTCGACAACTCTCCGGACCTCTGTGTCCAACGTGACTATCTTTTCTGGACTCGTGCGCTGAGGAAGAATGTTGCCATCAGAGTTCAAGCCGTTATAAAGGCAGAGGGTGGACATATCCCATATAAATGTCCACTAGTTTATATCTGGATATTTCCTTCCAAATTGCTAATTCATATGAAGTACGGATATATTGAAAGGCACTTAATAGATGCGATGGATGATAGAATTATGGAGTACCCCAAGAACTAGTAAGAACAATAACCAATAGCAAGGCTTGTAAGATGGCAAGTTGATACGTTGAGATTCGTGAGTTCCATCCGACTCAAGAAAGAATTTTTGGCATCTTACAAAAACGAGCTGCGAAGAACCACATGAAAAGAATGTAGGTAGGCACCCGAGGAAAGTGCCCCTCTGTCTCCACTCCTTTAAAAGAGAAAATAAATAAAAAGAATCTTAACCATCACTTTCAAAAAAGACATCTGGGACACTGATGCAGCGCTTGGCTTGATAAACACCACCTGTACTTTCTTTAAAAAAAAAAGTAGGAAATGTGTGTGCTCTCTGAAGAGAAACTTTTTTGGAACAGGAGTACCATCACACTGTACGATTCTAGAAATGACGATGCAGGGGCAGTCTCCGTGTAGAGCTGCTTATCTTGTGAATTATCATTATCGACGCTTTCTTCCATTGCACCATTAAGAACATCTTAATGGAGTCTCCCGGCCTGGCGGTATTTCTGTCCTTACTCCAAGCCGTTTTCCTCTGTTAGCTCAGTTAATTAGTCCAGACACTGCGAAGGGGAAAATTTGCATGCACGGTAATGAAGTAATTTCTTCTGTCTTTACGGTCGAAGCTGCGAAATCAGATTTAATTGTGAGATAGGAAGGGACTGCGCTTATAGCAGAAGCGCGTGCAGCGGGCATATTTCTGTAATGCTGAAAAGAAGTGCTATATTTGAGTCGCTAAAAAACTAATGGAATTATGTAAGGTAGATCGAGGAACTCGTTTTAGTCACGTATTAAATAATGCAGACAAATTTACGTGGTTACACGGTTATGTAAGTAAGTAATGTATGCATTCCCTTCTTTTATAAGCGTTTCGTACCGCAGTTTGTAAAAACGGAACCCTTACTCGACCACTTTGTTGTCCGTCTGTCTGTCTCTCTTTCTATTCGACTATTCAAAATCCTTTTTCTCAGAAACGGTTAGACTATCAAGTTGAAATTTATGTCACCTACTAAGGTCTGTGGTCCCTTGACGGTATAGTAAACGTTAGCTTCTAAGTCAGTGCAATCAAAAGAAAACGGCGATTTGTGTCACTTATCAAAACCTGTATGGTGCTTCCCGTTGACGTGCAAACATCATATTTGCCAGGGTGCAATGTTTCACACTACGACCAAAGGAAAGAATCCGAGATTTCTTAATTCGTAATTATATCACACGAAAGCAAATTTTTTTGCCATTTGTTATCAGACTGTCGATCTGTTGGTCCCCTTCTTCTCAGGAACGGGTTGTCGTATCAAGTTGAAATTTATGTCACCTACTAAGGTCTATGGTCTCTTACCGGTATAATAAACGTTAGCTTCTAAGTCAACGCAGTCAGAAGATACGGCAATTTAAGTCCCATATTTTGATACTCCCAAACTCATTCATCAAAACCTACAGTGTGCTTTCCATCGACCCAGAATCATCAACGTTGGCAACAAGCAAGATTCCACAAAGAGAAAATCAGAAACTTGTTAATATGTAATTACACCATACGAAAAAAATTTCTTTTGTCATTTGTTATCCGACCTCAAATTAAAACATTCTCGAAAGTATTGAAATTCGCGGTACCGACACCTTGACAGTATTATTGTCGATAACAGGCAAAAATCGTCCAGATCCTCGATTCCCAGACTGGCTGAACTGTCGATATACGAGCGTTGGAACTTTAATAGCGGCAATTATTTATTTACAGCTCTTACGAAATAGATAGGTGTTTCAAAGTTTTGCTGACATTCAGAGCTGTCACCAGCATTGTGTATAACCCGTGGAAGTCGTAGGATACTCTTAGCAGTGCCAGTTGTTTTGACAGTTCGAGCGGCGCGGTCTATTGCCCGACGAATTTGTAGCAGTTCTGAAGCGAATGCCGTGAAGTGTTTCCTTCAGCTTAGAATTTGAGTTGAACTCACGAGGGCTTAAGTCATGGGAGTACAGTAAGTGGTATAACACTTAGCAGCAAGATGGTCGTAGGTTGTGCTCCAAAAATGAACAGCAAAGAGACAGAAGTGATGACACTTTCTGCAGGACCTGACCATCATTTTGCAGGACAATGCTCAAGCACGTACAGTGCAAGCCGTTACTGATTTGTTTGACTGATGGAGCTGCTAAGTGCTATGCACCTACTGCACTCCCCTGACTTAAGCCCTCGTAAGTTCAGCTAGATTTCTAAACTGAAGGAAACACTTCACGGCATTCGCTTCAGAACTGCTACAAATTCTTCGGGCAATAGACCGCGCCGCTCGAACTGTCAACGCAACTGGCACTGCTAAGAGTATCCTGCGACTTCTACATCGCTGGTAACGGGTTATACACAGTGCTGGAAACTACTTTGAAGCTCAGTAAAACTTTGAAACACGTATCTATTTTCTACGAGCTGTAAATAAATAGTTGCCACTATTAAAGTTCCAACCCTCTTACATAATAAAGATACTACGAAGCCCCCAGTAAGAGAGTCTGCTCGCATCTGGCCATTTTTTTTATTTTACGGTGGTTATTTATTTTGGAGAGAAAAAAAAAGCAACTGCGTTAGAAAAAGGTGGGTCAGGGGAGCTTACGATACGGTCACTCTCAGCATTTAATAAAGAAAAATGGGATGAGCAGGATACACGGAGAGGGCAATGGTATCATCAACATAACCGTTACGAGCCTTGAGAAACGACCAGTTGATGACGTCACTAACAACAAAATATCTCAGCGTTACAAAAACCGGCAAACTAAGCCCTTTCCACTGGAATAGGGATTCATAGGACAGGATTTTCCAGTTATTAACGTCTTAAGATATTTTAAACTTGAAAAATAACATGCCACACTGGGAAACTAATTGTTTTTATCTGCAACGCAGAGTGACGGTAATTGTGACAAGGCCACTTGTCAAATCAGATGTTAGTTAGTTAGTTAGTTAGTTGCGTGTTCCATTGATCAATCGCACAGTACGGAAGTCGTTATGATGTGGAACGTGTCAAGTGCACAAGAAATGAAGAAATGCACATATGACACAAGATTTTTTAATATATATATATATATATAGACTAATGACCTCAGCAGTTGAGTCCCATAGTGCTCAGAGCCATATATATATTACAGTACAGTGTTAAAGATTAATATTTCTCTTATTTACCCCATTCCCTTAAATGGCACAACATGGATGTATATACTGCATTAATTGATTTATTTATTCCTATTCAAGAATTCATCTATGGTACAGAAGGAGTTGTCAAGGAGATATGATTTCAATTTATTTTTAAACCTATTACTGCTGTCTGTCAGACATTTTATTTCATCTGGTAATTTATCAAAACATTTTATAGCAGCATATTTTACCCCTTTCTGTGCCAAAGATAAGTTGAGTAAATGATAGTGTAAGTCTTTCTTTTTTCTGGTATTATAATCATGAATGTCACTGTTATTTTTAAACTGGCCCATGTTGTTGACAACAAATTTCATTAGTAAATGTACTGCGAGGCTGTTGTAAGAATTCTCACTCTTTTAAAAAGATGCCTACAACACGTGCAACTATGAACCCCAAACATTATTCGAACCACTTTCTTTTGAGCAGTGAATCCTTTTTTTTTCTAAGTGTTGAACTACACCAAAATACTATTCCGTATGACATCCGAGTGTGAAAGTATGCAAAGTATGTTAGCTTACTAATTGCTCTATCCTCAAATTTGGCAATTATTCTGATTGCAAAAGTTGATGAACCTAGTCGCTTTAGAAGATCCAAAATATGAATTTTCCAATTAAGATACTCATCTATATGTACATCCAAAAGCTTAGTATGCTCTACCTTGTCTACTGACTTCTGGTGATGTGTTATATTTATTGAAGGAACTCTACTTTTTGCAGCTGGAAATTGGATGTACTGTGTTTTTTCGAAGGTTAGAGCAAGCCCAGAATGGCAGTAACGCGATCTTCGATACACCTAGCATCTCCGAGAGACATGTATAGAACACGAGAAGAACTGTCGCCACGTCAGTGAGTCGCAGTCCCCACTAGAGCTAGTAAACAACTTTGAGAAAGGAAGTATTACTGTGTGTCGGCATCTCACAGACGGCGAAGCTGGTCGACTGTTAGCGTGCTACTGTCTTGAGCAACTACAGAAAGTCCTTGAAGAATGGTCAAACGACGAGTATAAAGGTAGATGTTGGACGTCCACACTCATCACGGAAACTTGTCTCTATCCATCCTGATTTAGGTTTTCCGTGACATCCGTAAATCGTTTCAGGCAAATGCCGGGTGGTTTCTTTGAAAGGGCACGGCCGATTTCCTTCCCAATCCTTCCCTAAACCGAACTTATGCTCCGTCTCTAATGACCTCGTTGTTGACGAGACGTTACCACCAATCTCCTCCTCATCACAGAACGTGGAGCTCAGACGCTCGCCCACTCTGTAAAACAGGATGTGCGGAAATCAGTAGCAATCTGTCGAAAAAGTACGATGCTGGTGTAGGCACATCCGTTTTGGAGCATACTGTTCACCGCACATTCTTCAAGTTTGGGCGCCACCGCACCCCTACATATTTCCGTTTCCACCCAGTTACATCGTGAATTACAACAATTAGCACGGCAACATCGAGGTTGGACAGTGGAAACCTATCGCCTGGTTGAATGAAGCACGTCTCTTCTTGCACAATATTTGTGATTGTTTCCGGATGCGCCGTCATCCAACCGGACAGCAGCTCAAAGCAAGCACCGCAACACAGACGCAGGTCGGTGAGGGCATGTTATGCTTTGGGGGCATTCATCTCGGAGGTGATGATATCATCTGGAGTGCCCCAAGGAGGTGTGGTAGGTCCGCTGTTTTCTATCTACATAAATGATCTTTTGGATAGGGTGGATAGCAATGTGCGGCTGCTTGCTGATGCTGTGGTGTACGGGAAGGTGTCGTCGTTGAGTGACTGTAGGAGGATACAAGATGACTTGGACAGGATTTGTGATTGGTGTAAAGAATGGCAGCTAACTCTAAATACAGATAAATGTAAATTAATGCAGATGAATGGGAAAAAGAATCCCGCAATGTTTGAATACTCCATTAGTGGTGTAGCGCTTGACACAGTCTCGTCGATTAAATATTTGGGCGTAACATTGCAGAGCGATATGAAGTGGGACAAGCATGTAAGGGCAGATGTGGGGTAGGCGGATAGTCGTCTTCGGTTCATTGGCAGAATTTTGGGAAGATGTGGTTCATCTGTAAAGGAGACCGCTTATAAAACACTAATACGACCTATTCTTGAGTACTGCTCGAGCGTTTGGGATCCCTATCAGGTAGGATTGAGGGAGGACATAGAAGCAATTCAGAGGCGAGCTGCTAGATTTGTTACTGGTAGGTTTGATCACCACGCGAGTGTTACGGAAATGCTTCAGGAACTCGGAGTCCCTAGAGGAAAGGAGGCGTTCTTTCCGTGAATCGTTACTGTGGAAATTTAGAGAACCAGCATTTGAGGCTGACTGCAGTACAATTTTACTGCCGCCAACTGATATTTCGCGGAAAGACCCCAAAGATAACATAAGAGAGATTAGCGCTCGCACAGAGGCATATACGCAGTCATTTTTCCCTCGTTCTGTTTGGAACAGGGAGTTGTGGAACGAGGTACCCTCCGCCACGCATCGTATGGTGGATTGCGGAGTATGTGTGTAGATGTAGATGTAGATGTAGGTCTCCATCGGATCTATTCTAGAAATCTTGCAGATGCGGACAACGTGAGTATTATTGCGAACTATTTGTATCCCTTCATGCTTGATATCTTCCCCAACGACAGTGGCATCTTCTGTCCATGTCACAAAGCCAGTGCTTTGAGAAGCGTAACAGTGAACTCACTTCGATGTCTGCGTCACCGAATTCGCCCCATCTGAACCCGATGGAACTCATCTGCGATGCCATCGATCGCCACCTCCGCACCACGAACCACCGGTCATTAATTTACGAGGACTTCGTGACCTGTGGTTAGACATCTGACGTCACACACCTCCAGAAACCACGCTACTGTTCTGCGTTCCAGAGGTGGGCCAACACTGTATTAACCTGGTCGTCATATCGTTATGCCTCATCACTGTATCTCGAAAGATGCAGCTGAGGATCATCCATTGTCTGTAAGAAGAGTGTTCAAATGCAAAGGTACGAAATGTAACAACGAAGGCGGTTGAAATTTGCGTATGCCACTTTGGATAAAGTAATAAGACATCTAGGGACGCATAACATGCGTCATCACCTCCCATTAAAAAACTCCGAGTTGTGGCTCCAGCACGCAACATGCTGCTCACCGTCTTTTTCGACGTCCGATGTTCAACACTCATTGAATTCCCCGAACATGGAAAAACCATTAACAGTGACAGGTACTGTGAGACACTCCGTGGCTTAGGCAAGTCCCTCAAGCGCGAACGGCCTGGGTTGCCCACGGTGGGCGTGATTCTGCTCCGCGATCTACATCTACATCTTCATCTACATTGTCACTGTGAGATTCACACTTAAGTGCCTGGCAGAGGGTTCATCGGACCATTTTCATACTACTCCTCGACCATTCCACTCTCGAATGGCGCGTGGGAAAAAGGAACACCTAAATCTTTCCGTTCGAGCTTGATTTCTCTTATTTTATTATGATGATCATTTCTCCCTACGTAGGTGGGTGTCAACAAAATATTGTCGCATTCATAAGAGAATGTTGGTGATTTAAATTTCGTAAATAGATCTCGCCGCAAAGAAGACCGCCTTTGTTTCAGTGACTGCCACCCCAACTCGCGTATCATATCAGTGACGCTCTCATCCCTACTGCGCGATAACATGAAAAGGACTGCCCTTCTTTGCACTTATTCGATGTCCTCCGTCAATCCTACCTGATAAAGGTCCCACACGCCGCAGCAATATTCCAGTAGAGGACGGACAAGTGTAGTGTAGGCTGTCTCTTTACTGGGTTTGTCGCATCTACTAAGTGTTCTGCCAACATAGGGCAGTCTTTCTTTCGACTTCTCCACAATATTAGGAGGCCAGTGTGGCCGTGCGGTTCTAGGCGCTTCAGTCTGGAACCGCATGACCGCTGCGGTCGCAGGTTCGAATCCTGGCTCGGGCATGGATGTGTGTAATGTCATTAGGTTAGTTAGGTTTAAGTAGTTCTAAGGTCTAGGGGACTGATGACCACAGATGTTAAGTCCCATAGTGCTCAGAGCCATTTGAACCATCCACAATATTATCTAATGTGGTCTTTCCAATTTAAGTTGCTCGTAATTGTAATTCCTAGGTATTTAGTAGAATTGACAGCCCTTAGACTTGTGCGATTTATCGTATACCAAAAATTTATCGGATTTCTTTTAGTACCCATGTGGATGACCTCGCACTTTTCTTTGTTTAGTGCCAATTGCCACTTATCGCACCATACAGAAATTCTCTCTAGATCATTTTGTAATTGGAATTGATCGTCTTATGATTTTACTAGACAGTAAATTACAGCGTCATCTGCAAACAATCTAAGGGGCCTGATCAGATTATAACCTAGATCATTCATGTAAATCAGGAACAGCAGAGGGCCTATGACACTACCTTGTGGAACGCCAGATACCGCTTCTGTTCTACTCGATGATATACCGTCTATCATAACGGGCATTCGAACGTCTCCTACACAAAGTACAGCGGCAAATTCAAGTGAGACCAACTTCAGCATCCACCCTACAACCTGAACATGTCGCCCTGCGACTTCCATGTGTTTGGTACGCTAAAACTACATCTCAAAGAGAAGCGCTTAACTCGAGCAAAGTGTAGGACTGGTTCCTGTCACAGCCACAGGAATTCTGGGAACAGGGAATCCTCCGTCTCGTGAAACAGTGGGATAGTTGTGTTCTGGCCTATGGTGATTACTTCTGAATAAAGACTTTAGCTATACCCACAGTGCTGTTACGCACCTTTTCTTTTAAACACTCCTCATATAACGTTGACCGTAAAAAGGTTTTGACACGCTGTAATTATCTTATCGGAAGATGTTGCTGTGGAGAAAAAACCGTCTGAGAAAAACAGAATCATTCCTGCTGTACATCATCGCGTAGTAACGTTAGAAAAGAAAAAAAAGTAACCATTTCATGAGCCCCTTGAAACAGCTCCCCTTGCTGAAATCAGGGGTTAAACGGTAGATCTTGCATACAAGACTTTCAGTACGCATTAATCACACTTAAAAGAGTAAAGTATGTAACGCGGACTCGGTTCCTAAGGCCCTTTATTTCTGTTTTATAGTTCATTCTCTTTACCACTTCAGAGACGTTACTCATTAGAAACAGGCAGAAACAGATCGTAAACACATAACAAAGGAACGACTTCCACATTAAATGTTCAAACTGCACTTCGTTCTCACTGTACATGCATTTAGCCACCGCCAAACTACATCGCATTTCCACTGAAGTATCCCTGCTTTATTACACATGGCTTCGCAACCTTGCACAACCCGAGCAGGAAGGACCTCAGCGTCCTAAGAGCCGACGGTAATGAACACTGAAATGTGGCGTAGCTCCTTAGCGCATGAAGTACTTGTCTCCTCGCACTGGTAAAGGCACATTTCCTAGCAGATCGCACTTCAGCAGTATTCCAATATTCTTTACCACGCCATTCAAAAGGCGGAAACGACGCACTATGCACGAGATATTCAGAACTCCAAGAAAAGAGCAAAGCCATCTGCGGTCTTTATTAGGCATGAAACGCTTAAAGTTTACGAGGATGAAGATATTCAACTCCCTCATAATGGTAGCTGTGAGACAGATGATGTTCAGTTCAAATTATTGGCCACTAAATTCAACGGATTCTTTGTGAGAATGGGGGCAAAAGTTGAAGAAAAAGTGGAGCATCGAAAGTAAATTCATTAGGCTTACTTATACAGACATACCACACTCCATCAACAAGCTTTAGTTTTGCCACAGCAACTATTAAAAAGACCATAAAGTTATTAGGCCACTGAAAAGAAGTAACTCTTCTGGTTTAGATGGTATTTCAGTTATAAAACATTGAAACACCTTCGCGATCAGTCGTTGAATCGATGTGTACTTACTGAAGCAAGTGCTAACACCATAGTATACATTCATAAAAGTGGAGTTAGTGAATCATCTGTAATTGTTGACTCATGTGCTTTCTTCCAGTTCTAAAGAAAGCAGGTGCTGACAGGTGTTAATATTACGGAAATATGTATTGCAGAATTGCTTACAGAAGAATGGAAAAACTCGTAGAAGCAAAGCTCGAGGAAGATCTGGATTCCGCAGAAATGAAGGAACATGCTAGGCAATAATCACCCTATGACTTATAATATGGATTAAGGAAAGGTAAACCTACTTTTGTAGCATTTGTAGACTTAGAGGAAGCTTTTGATAAGTTGACTGGAATACACTCCTTGAAATTCTGAAGGTACCAGGGGTAAAATACAGAGAGCGAAAGGCTATTTACGACTTGTACAGCAACCACAACGCAGTTGTAAAAGTCAAGGGACTTGAAAGGGAAGCAATTGTTGAAAAGGGAGTGAGATAAGGTTGTAGCCTATCGCCGATGTTATTCAGTCAGTATAGTGAGCAGGCAGTAAACAAAATCAAAGAAGTATTTGGAGAAGGAATTAAAGAAAATAGAAAAAATAAAAATTTTGACATTTGCTGATGACATTGCAACTCTGTCAGAGACCGCAAAGGATTTGGAAGAGCAGCTGAAGTGAATGAATAATGTCTTGATACGAGGATATATAAGATGGACATCAACAAAAGCAAAACAAGGATAATGGAATGTAGCTGAATTAAATCAAGTGATGCTGAGGTAATTAGATTAGAAAGCGATACACTTAAATTAGTAGATGAGCTTTGCTATTTTAGCAGCAAAATAATTGATGATAGCCGAAGTAAAGAGGATATAAAATGTAGACTGGCAATGGCAAGAAAAGTATTTCTGAAGAAGAGAAATTTCTAACACTGAACACAGATTTAAGTGTTAGGAAGACTTTTCTAATGGTATTAATCTGGAGTGTAGCCATGTATGGAAGTGAAACATGAAGAATAAGTAGTTAGACAAAAAGAGAATAGAAGCTTTCGAAATGCAGTGCAACAGAATAATTCTGAAGATTAGATGGGTAGATCACTTAAATAATGAAGAGGTACTCCATAGATAGGGGAGACAAGGAATTTGTGGCACAACCTGACTAGAAGACGGGATCGGACTCATTCTGAGACATAAAGGAAGCATCAGATTAGTATTGGGGGGAAGTGTGTGGAGTAAAAATCGTAGATGGAGACCAAGAGATGAATACAGTAAGCAGATTCAGAAGGATGTAAGTTACGGTAGTTATTCGGAGATTAAAAGGCTTGCACAAGACAGTGTAGCATGGAGAGCTCCATAAAATCAGTCTTCGGACTGAACTTCACAAAAACAACTGCCTCCTTCCCGTATTTTTCGAAAATTTTGAGAAGGTAGCTTACAGCCTTCTAGTAACAACCTTCTAATGAAAGCTCAGTTTGCTTTCTACACAGGTTTCTCTATAGAGATAGGAATACTTGATATCACAAACTCAGCTCTGCTAAACCTAAACGAAGAATTAGCGTATTTGGAACTTCTGTAATATAGTCGGGGATTCCGACAGTATAGACGATAAAATTCTCCTGAGGAAACTCAAGTGGTATATCATATAGAAATTACCCGTCTTGAATGCAGTCTTATCATAACAACAGAAAACATTGGATAATACTAGCAGATGATAACACGGGTATAAGACTCGATTCACAGCGGGGAAACTGCTCGCGTGCGTACACGCATCTTAAGACGACCGTCGATCGCTTTTAACGTCCAGTTTTCATGGCTGCTTAACTCTGGAAATCGTTCTTAGTGCAAACGTCCAGCGGCATGGCGACTACCATTGCTTGATCCATACATCAAACGGTACATCTGCCAAGTCTGCATTTGTGTACACTTAATCTACAATGCAAACTTTATAAGTTACCATAGGGTCTGTGGAGTAGGATACCTTGTACGAGTGCTAGTCATTTCCTTCCGCATTTCAGTCGCACATAGACGGAGGGAGAAAGGACTGTTTTTATGCCTCCGTATGAGCGCTAATTTCTCGTCTCTTATCTTCGTGGTCCCTAGGCGCAATGTGTGATTGAGGCAGTAGAATCGTTCTGCAGTCAGCTTCAAATTCTGGTTCTCCAAGTTTTCTCAATAATGCTTCATGAAAAAATCGTTGTCTTCCCCATTTGAGTTCACGAAGCGTCTCCGTAATGCTTGCTTGTTGAAGCTACCGGTAACCAATCTAACGACCTCCCTTGGAATTGCTTCAATGTCTGTCTTTATTTCGACCTGATGGGGATCCCAAACACTCGAGCTGTTCTACACTATGTGATGAAAATTACACGGACACCTGGCCTGAAATGACTTACAAGTTTGTGGCTCCCTCGATCGGTAATGCTGGAATTCAATATGGTGTTGTCCTTGATGACAGCTTCCATTCTCTCAGCCATACGTTCAACCAGACGCTGGAAGGTTTCTTGGGAAATGGCAGACTATTCTTCATGAAGTGCTGCACTGAGGAGAGGTATTGATGTTAGTCGGTGAGGCCTGGTAAGAAGTCGGTGTTCCAAAACATCACAAAGGTATTCTATAGGATTCAAGTCAGGACTCTGTGCAGGCCAGCCCATTACAGGGATGTTATAGTCGTGTAACCACTCCGCCACAGGCCGTGCATTGTGAATAGGTGCTCGATCGTGTTGAAAGATGCAGTCGCCATCCCCGAATAGCTCTTCAAAAGTGGGAAGCAAGAAAGTGTTTAAAACATCAATGTAGGCCTGTGTAGTGCCATGCAAAACAACAAGGGGTGCAAGCCCCTCCACAACACCACCGCCTTCGAATTTTACTGTTGCACTACACATGCTGGCAGATGACGTTCACCGGGCATTCGCCAATGCCACGGCCTGCCATCGGATCGCCACATTGTGAACTGTGATTCGTCACTCCACACAACGTTTCTCCAGTGTTAAGTCGTCCAATCTTTACGCCAAGCGAGGCGTCGTTTGGCATTTACCGGCGTGATGTGTGGCTTATGAACAGCCGCTCGACCATGAAATCCGAGTTTTCTCATCTCCCACCTGTCATAGTACTTGCAGTGGATTCTGACGCAGTTTAAAATTCCTGTGTGATGGTCTGGTTAGATGTATACCTATTACACATTACGACCGTCTTCAACTGTCGGCGGTGTCTGTCTGCAACAGACGAGATCGGCCTGTACGGCTGTACGTGTCCCACCACGTTTGCACTTCACTATCACATCGGAAACACTGGACCTAGAGATGTTTAGAAGTGTGAAAATCTTGCATGTAGACGTATGACACAAGTGACACCCAATCACGTGACCACGTTCGAAGTCCGTGAGTTCCGCGAAGCGCCCCATTCTTCTCTTTCACGATGTCTAATGACTACTGAGGTCACTGATATGGAGTACCTGGCAGTAGGTGGCAGCACAGTGCAGCTAATATGAAATCATATGTTTTTGGGGGTGTCTGGATACTTTTGATCGGATAGTGTACAAGCGATTTTTCTTTACAGATCAACCACTTTCCTACAATTCTGTCAATAAACTACAGTCGACCTTATAGCTTCCACACTCGATCTGTTGTGCACATTCTACATCTACATACATACTGCGCATGCTACCATCCGGTGCATGGCGTAGGGTAGTCTGTACCGTTACTAGTCATTTCCTTTCCTGTTCCACTCGCAAACAGAGCGAAGGAGAAAAGAATGTTTATATGCCTCCGTATGAGGCCTAATTTCTCGCACCTTCTCTTCGTGGTCCTTACGCGAAATGTGTGCTGGCAGCAGTAGAATCGTTCTGCAGTCAATATCAAATGCCAGGTCGCTATAATTTAGTCAATAGTGTCTCTCGAAAAGACCGTCGCCTTCTCTCCAGCGATTCTCTTTCGCGTTCTCCAAGGATCTCCGTAACACTTGCGTTTTCTTCGAACCTACCGGTAATAAATCTAGGATACCGCCTCTGAAATGCTTCGACGTCGAGCAGTAATCAAGAGTAGGTCGCACTAGCGTCCAATATGCAGTCTCCTTTATGGAGGGTCCTTCACAGATGGTCGATGCCTTCCCAAATTTTGCCTAATAAACACACCACGAATGCTGCATTCCAACATTATGGGTTGGCTTTTCCTACTCATCTGCACTAACTTACATTTTTCTACATTTCGAACTAGCTCGCCGCACTACCTAGGATGTCTGAGTCATCTTGTATCCTCCTACAGCCATTTCATGCCGCTTTACAACGTTCGGCTACATATGCAATCGACGTGACAGTGTATTT
Organism: Schistocerca piceifrons; assembly: GCF_021461385.2. Taxonomy (NCBI): domain Eukaryota; kingdom Metazoa; phylum Arthropoda; class Insecta; order Orthoptera; family Acrididae; genus Schistocerca; species Schistocerca piceifrons. The sequence continues at coordinate 128,041,564 of NC_060146.1, forward strand.
CCCAAACCAGTGACTGAAATGCAATAATTTTAGTACAGTAGATTAAGGTGTGTGTGGCTAGGGCCTCCAGTCGGGTAGATCGTTCGCCTGCTGCAAGTCTACATCTACATTCATCTACATTTATATTCCGCAAGCCACCCGCCGGTGTGTGGCGGAGGGGAGTCTTTCGAGTTGACACAACTTCGGCGACTTGCGTGTCGATGGGGATGAAATAACGATGATAAGGACAATCCAGCACCCAGTTCCTGAGCGGAGAAAATCTCCAACCCAGCCGACAATCGAACCCGGGCCGTTAGGCATGACATTCCGTCGCGCTGACCACTCAGCTACCAGGGGCGAAGAGTAGACGTGTAATGCCCAATAAAAATTCCTTGTCCATTGCTACAGTGGTTTCTGAAACACAGAACAGCCAATTAAGAAACTTTAACATTGTCGATGCACGGCATTTCAACTCCCCATAAAGCTAATAGCCCAGCAGGTGCGCGGTCCGGACTCAGTGGCACACATCTGGGGCAGAGGCAGCTCCGGCCTTCACACGGCATGAGAGCTCTCCACCGTGGAGAGGCTACGGGGTGCCGTACAAAGGGAGACCCGGCGATAAAGTTAAAGGAGAGGGCTGGGAAGCTAGGCGGAGAGGGGGCAGCAGCGGCCAGGCGCAGACAGCTGGGCCGCCGTATTGATTCACGCACCGGCTGCAGTGCGTACGCGCATACTGCCGGGTTTCCAACACATGCGGGAGTTGCGTCCTCAGAATAGCAATGAGCATAAGTCCTCCAACAGGGAGAAACTGGAACTGATGCGTGTTGTGCGCATCTCAGACAGACGCAACTCACTTTACACATTACAATAATTACTTATACTATACTGGGCATACGTGAAAAATATTAATAATAACAGCCGACCGTTGTGGCCGAGCGGTTCTAGGCGCTTCAGTCCGGAACCGCGCTGCTGCTACCGTCGCAGGTTCGAATCCTGCCACGGGCATGAATGTGTGTGATGTCCTTTGGTTTTTTTTTTTTTTTTTTTTTTGGTCACCAGTCTACTGACTGGTTTGATGCGGCCCGCCACGAATTCCTTTCCTGTGCTAACCTCTTCATCTCAGAGTAGCACTTGCAACCTACGTCCTCAATTATTTGCTTGACGTATTCCAATCTCTGTCTTCCTCTACAGTTTTTGCCCTCCACAGCTCCCTCTAGTACCATGGAAGTCATTCCCTCATGTCTTAGCAGATGTCCTATCATCCTGTCCCTTCTCCTTATCAGTGTTTTCCACATATTCCTTTCCTCTCCGATTCTGCGTAGAACCTCCTCTTTCCTTACCTTATCAGTCCACCTAATTTTCAACATTCGTCTATAGCACCACATCTCAAATGCTTCGATTCTCTTCTGTTCCGGTTTTCCCCACAGTCCATGTTTCACTACCATACAATGCTGTACTCGAGACGTACATCCTCAGAAATTTCTTCCGCAAATTAAGGCCGGTATTTAATATTAGTAGACTTCTCTTGGCCAGATATGCCTTTTTTGCCATAGCGAGTCTGCTTTTGATGTCCTCCTTGCTCCGTCCGTCATTGGTTATTTTACTGCCTAGGTAGCAGAATTCCTCAACTTCATTGACTCCGTGACCATCAATCCTGATGTTACGTTTCTTTCTGTTCTCATTTCTAATACTTCTCATTACCTTCGTCTTTCTCCGATTTACTCTCAAACCATACTGTGTACTCATTAGACCATTCCGTTCAGCAGATCATTTAATTCTTCTTCACTTTCACTCAGGATAGCAATGTCATCAGCGAATTGTATCATTGATATCCTTCCACCTTGTATTTTCATTCCACTCCTGAACCTTTCTTTTATTTCCATTATTGCTTCCTCGATGTACAGATCGAAGACTTGGGGCGAAAGGCTACAGCCTTGTCTTACACCCTTCTTAATACGAGCACTTCCTTCTTGATCGTCCACTCTTATTATTCCCTCTTGGTTGTTGTACATATTGTATATGACCCGTCTCTCCCTATAGCTTACCCCTACTTTTTTCAGAATCTCGAACAGCTTGCACCATTTTATATTGTCGAACGCTTTTTCCAGGTCGACAAATCCTATGAAAGTGTCTTGATTTTTCTTTAGCCTTGCTTCCATTATTAACCGTAACGTCAGAATTGCCTTTCTCGTCCCTTTACTTTTCCTAAAGCCAAACTGATCGTCACCTAGCGCATTCTCAATTTTCTTTTCCATTCTTCTGTACATTATTCTTGTAAGCAGCTTCGATGCATGAGCTGTTAAGCTGATTGTGCGATAATTCTCGCACTTGTCAGCTCTTGCCGTCTTCGGAATTGTGTGGATGATGCTTTTCCGAAAGTCAGATGGTATATCGCCACACTCATATATTCTACACACCAACGTGAATAGTCGTTTTGTTGCCACTTCCGCCAATTATTTGGTTAGTTAGGTTTAATTAGTTCTATGTGTATGGGACTGATGACCTCAGATGTAAAGTCCCATAGTGCTTACAGGCATTTGACCCATTTTTAATAATAACGGATTGATTACCTCACGCGCTTTAGTAACGGGACACAGTATTTAGAATTAGTAAGCTAACTGCTTAGCATTTTTAACTGTAATATAACACAGATGTATCTACACCAGTTCTCTCTCGAAAGCAGCACATCAGCGAAGGTCTGAAAGAATATTAAAGGCCATGTTGTTCTCTTTCTCCTCACTTAATGCAACGAGTGACAAATAGAAGAAGTGCGACAAAGATTGTAAAAATCGCGAGCGAAGTATCCATGGATTAGGTAGAACAAAGTTTTTTATAATGACAGATTACGAAATTATACACTTGATATTACACCAGCTCTGATTTCTGTTAAATATAATGACGCAGAAAAGCAAATCTTGTATAACATAGTTTGGACTGCAGAGCTGAGACAGAATCTGGGAACAAAACTTGTAATGGGATTAGCATCGCTCGTAAAATAATAATAGAAGTGTTTCAAACAGCTTTCTGCTTACTTTGGCCCAAGACTCGCAGAATAACTTAGGGTGTGTGACGTCTAATATTTTAGCACTTCAGAATATAACCAATGTCAATTAACATACTCTAAGACAAAAAAAGGAAAGAGGCAACACGAAGGAATGATCTGAATCTATAGGTGTGATTTACATATCCAGAGAAACAAATGATTACAAATTCAGAAAAATTTGATGATTTATTCAATAGACAGTGGTTCACAAATCGAGCACACCAATAACGCGTTGGTATACCTCTGGCCATTATGCAGCCAGTTATTCAATTTGGCATTAATTGACAGAGTTGCTGGATGTCCTGCTGCGAGACATCGCGCGCAATACTGTATCCAATTTGCGCGTTGGATCATCAAAGCCCAATCTGATTGGAGGGCTCTGCCCATAATGCTCCAAACAGTTCTCAGCTAGGGAGAGATTCGGCGACTTTACTGGCCGAGACAGTGTTTGGCAAACACGAAGGCGAGCAGTAGAAACTCTCCCTCTGTGAAAGCGGGCACTATCTTGCTGAGATGTAAGTCCAGGATGGATTCCCATGAAGGGCAACAAAACGGGGCGTAGAATATCGTCGACGTACCGCTGTGCTGTAAGTGTACCGGGGATAAAAACCAAAGGGATCTCGCTATGAGATGAAATGGCACCGCAGACCATCACACCTGGTTGTCGGGCCGCAGGGCGAGCGATAGATTGAAACTTCCTGGCACATTAAAAATGGTTGCCCGAGTTCGAGTCTCGGTCCAGCACACAGTTTTAATCTGCCAGGAAGTTTCATATCAGCGCACACCCCGCTGTAGAGTGAAAATCTCACTCTTGATAGTCAGGCTGATACCCGACCACCGTCTGGAGCGTCTCCGGACACCTTCTCTCTCGTCATCGGCCCTCATTTCAAAGCGGGACTCATCCTTGAAGACGAATGTACTCCAGTCAATGAGATTTCAGACCGAATGTGCTCGGCACCACGGCAACGGCCTTGTTGGTGTACAGTGGTTAACGGTAGTCGGCGCAAGGGGGTGCTGTCAGCTCAGCTGCCTTTCTGGGAGCCGTCACTTAATGGTCCTTGAGGTCATTGAAGCATAGGATGCACGTCGGCTAGATAATAACGGTGAATCCTGGGCTCCGAGTGCCTCTTTGACAATTGATCGGTACTCAAGTTCTGTCGTCTCTCTAGGGAAGTGTCCAGGCGTCTCGGAGTGAACCAAAGCGATGTTGTTCGGACATGGAGGAGATACAGAGAGACAGGAACTGTCGATGACATGCCTCGCTTAGGTCGCCCAAGGGCTACTGCTGCTGGTGTGGATGACCGCTGTCTACGGATTACGTCTCGGAGCAACCCTGACAGCAACGCTTTTCGTGCAGCCACAGGACGTCGTGTTACGACTCAAACCGTGCGCAATAGGCTACATGATGCGCAACTTCACTCCCGACGTCCATGGTGAAGTTCATCTTTGCAACCACGACACTATGGAGCGCGGTAAAAATGGGCCCAACAACATGCCGAACGGACAGCTCAAGACTGGCATCGCGTTCTCTTCACCGATAAGTGTCGCATATACCTTCAACCAGACAATCGTCGGAGACGTGTTTGGAGGCAACCAGGTCAGGCCATAGACACACTGTCCAGCGACTGCAGCAAGGTGGAGGTTCCCTGCTTATTTGGGGTGGCATTATTTGGACGCGATGTACGCCGTTGGTGGTCATGGAAGACACCGTAACGGCTGTACGATACGTGAATGCCATCCTCCGACCGATAGTGCAACTATATCAGCACCATACTGACGAGGCATTCGTCTTCATGGACGACAATTCGCGCCCACATCGTGCACATGTCGTGAATGACTTCCTTCAGGACAACGACATCGCTCGACTACACCGGCCAGCAAGTTATCCGGACATGAGCCCTATCGAACATGCCTGGGATAGATTGAAAAGGGCTATTTGTGGACGACGTGATCCACTAACCACTCTGAGGGATCTGGGCCGAATCGCCGTTGAGGAGTGGGACAATCTGGATCAACAGTACCTTGATGAACTTTTAGATAGTATGCCACGACGAATACAGTCATGCGTCAGTGCAAGAGGACGTACTACTGGGTATTAGAGGTACCAGTGTGTACAGCAATCTGGACCAATACCTCTGGAGGTCTCGCTGTATGGTGGTACAACATCGAATGTTTGGTTCTCATGAGCAAAAAAAGGGCGGAAATGATTTTTATGTTGATCTCTATTCCAATTTTCCGTACAGGTTCCGGAACTGTCGGAACCGAGATGATGCAAAACTTTTTTTGATGTTTGTATTTAAGCTTAACGCTGCAGTTCGCTACAATGGCGTCTGTAGGTCATTTGTGTGCGCTTCTAACGGAGGAATGGAGCTCTATCTCGAAAAAATGAATACGTACCGCCTTCCTCTACGGAAGGGAGTACATAAGATGGCAGGCAGAGGCGTACATTTGTCGGTGACTTTACGGTATCTCAGACCGACTTTACTCACTAAATCGCTACATAATATTTCATTAGATAATTTACATTTCTACACACGAGGAAGGCGGTAAAATGTGCGGGATGTTAGAAAACTGTCAAATATCAGGGCTGGAAAACAATTCGAAGGATACTTTTCTACATCTACATCTACTTCATACTCCGCAAGCCACCTATTGGAGAGTGGCTAAGGGTACCTCTGGTGCCGCTAACTGATCCCACCTTTCCTGTTCCACTCGCGAATGGCACATGGGAAGATGATCGTTGGTAGGTGTCTGTATTGCCTCTAATTTCTCGAAATTTTTATTCTTTTTTCGCGAGACGTACGTGGGAGGAAGATATAATTTGTCCGTCTCTTTCTGGAAAGCGCTCTCTTGAAATTTCAGTAGTAGACCTCTCTGCGGTGCATAACGACTCTCTTGTAACGACTGCCAATGGTGTTTGTTGAGCATCTCTGTAATGCTCTCGCGTCGACTAAACGAATCCGTAACGAAACGAGCCGCTCTTCGTTGGATCTTCTCTACCTCTTCTGGCAGTCCTATCTGGTAAGGCTCCCAGATTGACGAGCAACACTCAAGAATAGGCCGAACAAGGGCCTTGGAAACCGCTACCCTCGTGAATGAGTTACACCTCCTTACGATTCTGCCAATGAATCTGTCTAGCATCTGTTTTTCCTACTATTTGTTTTACGTGATAAGAAGCAGAGAGTAATGACAGCATCAACAGGTTGGCTGGTTGATTTGAGGGAAGGAGATCAAATTGCGAGGTCATAGGTCTCATCGGGCGGGAGGGATGGGGAAGGAAGTCGTCCGTACCCTTTCAAAGGAACCATCTCGGAATTTGCCTGAAGCGATTTAGGGAAATCACGGAAAACATAAATCAGAATGGCCGTACGTGTGTTTGAACCGTCGTCCTCCCGAATGCGAGTCCAGTGTGCTAACCACCGCGCCACCTGGCTCGGTCCATCAATATGGCTTTGCCCTTTGTGCCTGATGAGAAGGAGAGGAAAGGGGTCATAGCTATGTGAGGCGAGCTACACGCGGCCGTCGCTCCAGCTTGTTCGATTTCTAATTTCCTTTTAAGTCATTAAGGGGCGGAAACTGTTTTATTCATTTTCAAATAACTTCCGGGAATTCAGCCAGGTAACACTTTCAGCGACCGCCGATATTTCGGCGGGAGAACACCCCGCCATTTTCAAGGCAAACTGCAACGGACAGGCGGCGTACATGCAAATTTAATACCTCGGTTCTCCGACAGAAGCAGGAAAGATAACACAAACACACTGAACACTAGTGCCACCAAAGATGGCCAAAGTCAGAGCTATCGATAGTGAGACTATGAATTCGCAGGTGAGGTAGCATTGAGTCTGTCCCTCTGTTTCTTGACAAGGGAGAGAGCCGGATTCCAAACAGAGTTTAAACAGAAACCTCCATCCCTGTTAACAAGGTTGCTCGTTAATTTAATCTCAACTGCCTCCCGAATCACACTGTCCCAATAGCTGGACGTGCATGCCAATATCTCGGTGTTATTATACAACATGGGGTGACCAGTATCCAAGCAATGTTCGGCAATAGCAGATCTATTAGGCTGCTGCAATCGTGTGTGCCGTTTATGCTCAGTACATCTGTCCTCCATGGTCCTGATAGTTTGACCAATATATGCCATGCCGCAGCTACAAGGGACACGATATACACCCGCCTTACGCAGTCCAAGATCATCCTTAACGGAACCCAAAAGTGCTCTAATTTTAGATGGAGGTCGGAAAACACATTTCACATCGTATTTCCGTAAAATACGACCGATCTTATTGGACGTGTTTCCTACGTAAGGCAAAAAGGCAGTAGACTTAGGTGTTGACTCAGAATTATCATCAATCACCCGATGTCCAGTTGGTCGATAGCGCAACGCACGTTCAATCTGTCTATCACTGTAACCATTTTGACGAACGCACGTTCAATCTGTCTATCACTGTAACCATTTTGACGTTGCGCTATCGACCAACTGGACATCGGGTGATTGATGATAATTCTGAGTCAACACCTAAGTCTACTGCCTTCTTGCCTTACGTAGGAAACACGTCCAACAAGATCGGTCGTATTTTACGGAAATACGATGTGAAATGTGTTTTCCGACCTCCATCTAAAATTAGAGCACTTTTGAGTTCCGTTAAGGATGATCTTGGGCTGCGTAAGGCGGGTGTATATCGTATTCATTGTAGCTGCGGAATGGCATATATTGGTCAAACTATCAGGACCGTGGAGGACCGATGCACTGAGCATGAACGGCAGACACGATTACAGCAGCCTAATAGATCTGCTATTGCCGAACATTGCTTGGATACTGGTCACCCCATGTTGTATAATAACACCGAGATATTAGCATGCACGTCCAGCTATTGGGACAGTGTGATTCGGGAGGCAGTTGAGATTAAATTAGCGAGCAACCTTGTTAACAGGGATGGAGGTTTCTGTTTAAACTCTGTTTGGAATCCGGCTCTCTCCCTTGTCAAGAAACAGAGGGACAGACTCAATGCTACCTCACCTGCGAATTCATAGTCTCACTATCGATAGCTCTGACTTTGGTCATCTTTGGTGGCACTAGTGTTCAGTGTGTTTGTGTTATCTTTCCTGCTTGGGTCCGAGAACCGAGGTATTAAATTTGCATGTACGCCGCCTGTCCGTTGCAGTTTGCCTTGAAAATGGCGGGGTGTTCTCCCGCCGAAATATCGGCAGTCGCTGAAAGTGTTACCTGGCTGAATTCCCGGAAGTTATTTGAAAGTTGTATACGCCAGGAGAAACTCAGGTGTTTTATTCATGTGTAGCAACAATAACGCTATGAGCTGTGTGTATCAGTTTAACTGCAACCCATTTCGGTGATACAATCCACCATGTTCGTACCCCCATATAGATAGAGCAAACATATCATTATTACGTTATTTGTTAACCAGATTATACTGAACTAATTTAAATTACGTATGTCCGTGTGACCACCATAGTGTCAAAACAGCAAAAGACATCAAGTAAACGAAGTGCCCTCTGCCACACACCGTAATGTGGCTTACGGAGAGTAGATATAGTGTAGATGCGATTTAATGGAGACAGATTACCAAAACAAGCAATACAATACCTTCCGACAAAAAGCGGAGTGTAGAGAGACCAGGAAGAAGATGAAGCAAAGTGTGAAGCTGGGGCAGGCAGCCACTTAATTCCTTAAGTGTGGATGGAAAATGAGTACAGTCCTTTCCAATTTTCAATATTTCCTCATTCGTACTTAATATACATGAATGTAAGCGCTGCATTAAAAAAATTAATTCTTTTTATAACCGTTGAGCTGAATAACGCGATTTGACATAAGGTCTGGTTTTCAAACATTTGATAGCAATAAAAAAAACGTGTCTTGGACAACAAATTATATAACTGATTAGCATATGCAGTCTATATGTCAAAATATATATCACAAAATTATTCATTCAGAGATAAAAATCTTGGTAGCGGGCACAAAATATACTGCAATGTGTATTACTAAACAGTTAAAACTTCCCCTTAATATGAATGCTTAATGAAACTTTTTCTCGTCGGCACACGTCACTAAATGATGAAAGCAAAAGGCTGAATGCTTGCTTCGCTTTCGCTGTTCATGCAGAAAATCTGGAGCACGAAACATGACGTTTCAATTTGTAATTTCTTTGTTGCTAACTCTCTTCGCAACATATTTTGTAAACAGTACCCACATATATGTCTCTGAATGTACCTGCAAAATTACATCGTTGTACGATACATAGTTCAGGAGATCTGACGTAAAAATATTGATATGCGTAGAGTCTGAAATCCTTACGAAACTTTTTCTCGTCGTCACGCGTCACTAGTTTTTGCTTCAAAGGAGTGAAAATTACCGAGACTATATTCGTTGAGTTTTTGATAATGAAAGCGCTTAGTGACTTCCAGCAACCTATAAACGTAATTTCAAACTCCTTCTAAAACTTCTTCATGCCTCCGTGCTTCACGCGAATATTTCAGATATGAACTCATTCATCAGATGTCTTAAGCTATTTTATATGCGTGAATTCTATTCTTTTAAGAGGGTGGCGGGCGTTAATAGTTCTTACTGATCCCACGACTGTTAGGCCGGCAGAATTAGAAATAAGTTGAAACAAGACTCGTGGTTCTATGTATTGACTTTCTATTCTGGTTGTCTCAATGACCTTCACTTGCGTAACTGCACTATTTCGGAAACGTAATTGAGCTTCGAATAAACGGGTCATTAAGGTAAGAACTGCTATTTTCCGAAGCAGCTTTGTCCCATCTCTTCATCATAGAGAAGGGTACATTTTACGTCCCGTGAAGTCGCTTGCGCGTGTCGCCATATTGGCGCGATTCTCCGGCAGCGATCGTGTAGTTTTGTCTCTGTAATTTTAGAAGTAAATTAGTGATATTTCTCTGAAAGTTCCCCTACTTGCAATATCTCACTGTTACTGTAGTATTCAACATTATCCTTTATAGTTTGGTTTGGTTCAGTTTATTTGAGACAACACATAATAATACCATTAGGTTTATAGACTGTTTAATAAAATCCTTATTGACATATGGCTGCATGTTGACCTTTTACAGATCAATTTCTATTAAAATATTAAATATCTGGTATATTTACACAACTGAGGATTTTTATAAGTTACAAATTTCTTAATAAAATTCTTTTAAGGCCCCGAAGGAGTCCCCAGCAGAAAAGTTTTCGGCTTTTCTATCTGATGGACTCTTCTTCTCATTAAGTAAGTGATTAAAGACTGTGTTAGAAGCATTACTGACAGCTTCCTGAGGTAAATTCAGTTTTAATAATGAGTGATTAGTGATAAAGGTCATATTTATCCTCCAGTTTTGAAACTAAGCAGATTGGTATTCCATCTTAAATGATAATCAGTTATTTCATGGCAAATCTGTAGCATCATATAGTCACTGCATCACATCCAGGTAATATATCGTGGTTACTGCAATGGAAAGAGTAATTCCTTATTGAGCGAGAACAGATTGAGTAAATTTTGGTAAATGAAAGAAAATCTCCGATGTGCGATGGACACATTTTTGAAATCAAAAGTACATTTTTTGCAATGAACAGTGATAGACACTCCAGTTAGTCAAATGTAATTCCTATGGTCATGAAAAAAAGAGGTCGTCCTTTTCTGTATACCCAATAACATTCGCATCACTTCAAAAATGAGTTTAGATTACAGCTGTTTACTTTCAACAGATACCTCTGGGTGACAGTGCTAAATAGTTTTAAATAAAATAGGTGCCAAAGCATCCATAATTGCAAACTTAAATTTATTACAAGCACCATATGGTTAACTATAACATTCATACCAAAAATACTTCCATATCATCATTCATTCTTCGTGAACGTTGTTTATGTATGTGGATTCCGCATCGGGCAGCGTTGACAATGATGAATTAATACTCTGGGTGGCAAATACTTGTAATAACCTTGTGATTAATGGAACGACAAACTGAAAATCCCTTTTCCGGCTTCCTGTGGTTGTATAATGTGTGAAGGAAGATGTCTACAACATGGCAGTAAGTTCTTCCTAAAGCCAAGAGTCATTATTTATTTCGATCATAAACACGCATTAACAGTCATCTCTTGTTCTTCTTTATTTATTTTAACAGACAATGGAAAGTGTGCGCCATTACATCATATGTTTTTGTTGTTTCCCTCCGACATGAACCTGAGCTGTTTTTGTTGTATGGCCTCTAAAAAAGGATAATTTTGTGAATAGGGAATTTTATTTTTATGTGTGGAAGATATCACGTCGTACAGGTAAGAAATTTAGAAGCTTACTGCCGCTAGGTTCTCATGCAATTTTTTAAAGACATATTTGCACAGAAAATTATTTTTGAGTCAAACAGTGGAATGCAAAATATGTTTATAAAGACAAATACAATATTAAAAAATTACTGGTAGATAATGTATGTTATAACAGAAAAATTAAAATCAAGAGTGGCTGCAATGAAAATCCAGTTACGTTGATAAAAATATCATTCTACGTCTCAAATGTGGCCAAACATGATATAGCTACAGTTATGGTTTTAAGTATGAGTTGTGACTAGAATTGGAAGATAATATGCCGGTGTAATGTATCATATCACCATAAAAAGACAATGGGTCTTTTCCATATCCAATCAAAGGAATGGTTGGAACAATAATGTTATTGTATAAAGAAGTTAGAATCATTGTTTCTGTGTTAATGGCAGAATGTCAGCTGACCACATTTTGCTTTGGGCAAACTTAATGCTAAATCTAGTTGTTGGAACTTTTAGTTCATGCTAACATCTATTCTTTGTATTAGTAATTTTGGTTGCTTCTGTTGTTTTTGGAAGATTCGGATGACAAAAGACAATGGCTTTTGGAATATACAGTTTTCAACTGATTCAACTAAATGAATCTTAAGTTGGTCATATTGTTTAGTATAATGATTTCTCAATGAGACCTACATACAGTAGATATTGGTGCAACGGCTTGCTTCTTAATTTTCCTCAGTAAATAACATTTGTTTTTATCCCATTAATGCAAGTATAAATTGCTCTACACAATTTTTAATAACTCTTTAATGGAAATTCAGATTCACAACAAACATATGAAAGATATACTGCATGCAAGTTACCTATTTCTCAGGTAAATCAGAGTGACAGAGTGACCACAATATATGTTACCTGTAGACAAATATTTTATTTTTATTTTATTGACCTTGGCCCACGTCGAGAATTCAGTTGAATTTAAGAGCAGCATCTGTCACATTGTTCCAAAAGAGAATTTCGCACTTCGAGTATTTTCAGATCCATTTGCAATTTGAGGTGAAGTAATTCTAAAAAAAAAGGGCACAATGACATGCTACTACTTGACAACGGAGTCCATGTAGCGTATATTCCCCCCCCCCCCCCCCTCAATCCCATCAAAAGACGTCACGTGTTACTGAATAGACTCATGAAACTCAGGTTAGAATCGTGAACTGTAGTTACAGTTGTACCCGATCCGTAGCTACAGTGGGCTTGTACCTGTAACACTAGCTGTTCCTTCTAGCGGCTGTCAGAAGTCAAAAACCACGCATCAGTAGCTTTCACAATTTTAAAGTCAATAATAACCGAACGAAAAAAAAGCAAAAGGAAAACAAATGATCTAATTTATTAGTACATCTGGGTTAACTCGTCAACAAATCCTTGCTCGTGCGTCTGAATTAAGGTTTTTAGTGTTTTCGAGACTTAATTCACGTGAAAGTTGGGTTATTTTATTTGACGCGGCAACTAGGAATTTCTTGCTCCATCTTTCTCAAACAGTGCTGCAGCTCCATCACAAATGTTAGCTCTATCGACTACCTTTTTAAAATGTAAGCTTGTAACGAATATTAAAGATACCGTCACTCATTTCACAGCTGTTTTTGGAGGAGCGCTCATTGCAAGTCGCTTATAGTATTGCAGGTCCGTAATCAGCAGAAACTTAACTAATTTTTGTCACATTCTTTCTTTGAATGTTCAGTAGCGACAGGCTGCTATATGTGCACGTTAGCTATTAGGCATTCATAGGGGGAAAATATCGAAAGAGTAGAACATGGTGATTATGCGGTGAACCAACATAAACAGTAATCGAGGAACAGCTTACACGCCAAACATGCAACTCGATCTTAAAACATCACCGAAAAACATTACATTGTAACTGCTTCTTACAAACAGAATAAATATGCTATGATAATTGTTTCTTGTCATATTCGATATGTCCGTTGTGAAGATGTTTTCAGCGACTGAAAGTAACAACTGATATATTTTATTTAAGAGCATTGGACATATACAGTATTCTGAGCCGTGTGGACGGTTTCAGTATTTCACGGCCACCACCGAATCTTGTAATACCAGTCAGTAGTTTCTTCTGAACGATGCAAATATGAAGCAACTAGCTGGAGATAACATCAAAGGCGACTATGACGATTTACGTACGTACCATATCCGATACCGAGAAATGTAAATTGCCATGAAAATCTAAACTGCCCGTGCAGCTAAAAAACTATTAAAAAATATCTCCATGATTTGGTAGCACTTGCTTTTCATAGCGTGGGAGTAATTTCTGGAACACCTGTCTTCCTTAGGTAATTAAAAATCTTTATAGAGTCATGTAGACAAAGGCATCGTTAGGTTGGTATATATATGTTAGATATACATAACTGTAACCCTACGACACTATTATTTGCACGTTATCAGCGCATCATACGCAGTTCAGACGAAGAAATAATGGATCTACTGTATAAATTTCACCTTGTTGCTAAAGAATATAATATGATGATACCTACAGAGAAAACCAAAACACTAGTCTATTATAGATCAAAAATTGTCATTGGTAACAAAATCATTGAGAAACTCTTGCAGTTAATATACGACGGTTGGAACTTTAATAGTGGCACCTATTTATTTACTGTTCGTACAAAATAGATACGTGTTTCAAAGATTTACTGACCTTTAAAGTAGTCAGCAGCGTTGTGTATAAACCGTTGCCAGCGATGTGGAAGTCGTAGGATACTCTTAGCAGTGCCAGTTGTATTGACAGTTCGAGCGGCGCGGTCTATTGCCCGACGAATTTGTATCAGTTCTGAAGCGAATTTTGTGAAGTGTTTCCTTCAGTTTAGAAGTCAAGTTGAAGTCACAAGGGTTTAAGTCAGGGGAGTGCAATAGATGGTATAGCACTTAGCAGCCCCATCAGTCAAACAAATCAGTAACAGCTTGCACTGTACGTGCTTGAGCAATGTCCTACAAAATGATGGTCAGGTCCTGCAGAAAGTATCATCAGTTCTATCTCTAAGCTGGTCGTAGGTTGTGTTCCAAAAATGAACAGCATAGAGACAGTGATGACACTTTTGCACGACCTGACCATCATTTTGCAGGACAATGCTCAAGCACGTACAGTGCAAGCTGTTACTGATTTGTTTGACTGAAGGGGCTGCTAAGTGCTATACCACCTACTGCACTCCCCTGATTTAAGCCCTCTTAAGTTCATCTCGATTTCTAAACTGAAGGAAACACTTCACGGCGTTCGCTTCAGAACTGCTACGAATTCGTCGGGCAATAGACCTATTTCCACGACTTCCACATCGCTGGCAACGGGTTATACACAACGCTGGTGACTATTTTGAAGGTCAGTAAAACTTTGAAACACGTATCTCTTCTGTACGAGCTGTAAATAAATTGTTGCCACTATTAAAGTTCCAGCCCTAGTATTTAGTCATTCACATAACGTATCGAAAATTGGAGAATTCCTTCATCGAACCTCCCTGACTTGTAAGTTTCTTGTGAACAGAACAACGTACGAGGGGACACAAAGGAAGGAAATAAACGTAACGTAAGCTAACTGCAGTACTGTTTTCTACATCTACATGATTACTCCGCGATTCACAGCTTACTGCCTGGCAAAGCGTTCATCGAACCACCTCCAAACTACTTCTCTGTCGTTCAACTTTCGAACAGCGCACGGGAAAATAAAACGATTAAATCTTTCCGTTCGACCTCTGATTTCTCTTAACTACAGTGGTCTTTTCTGACTATTGAGGTGGGCGTCAACAAAATATTTTTGGATTCGGAGAATAAGTGTAGTGATTGAACTTTCGTCAACAGATCACACCCCAACGAAAAAGGCGTTTGTTCTAGTAATTGCCACCCCAATTCGAGTATCATACACGTGACACTATCTCCTCTATTTCCCGATAATACAAAAAGAGCTACCCTTCTTTGAACTTTTTCGATACCCTCCCCCGTCAGTCCTAGTACCACTGCTAGTCTTTTCCTTTCCTGTTGCATTCGCAAAAAGAACGAGGGAAAAATGACTGTCTATATGCCTCCGGATGAGCCCTAGTTTCTCGTACCTTATCTCCGTGGTCTGCACGCGCACTGTTTGTTGGAGGCAACAGAATCGTTCTGCAGTCAGCTTCAAGGGCCAGTTCTCAGTAGTGATCGTCTAAAAGAACATCGCCTTCCCCCGGAGATTCCCATTTGAGTTCCTGAAGCATCTCCGTAACACCGGCGTGTTGTTTGAACCTACCGTTCACAAAACTAGCAGCCCGCCTCTGAACTGCTTCGAAGTCTTCCTTTAATCCGACCTGTTAAGTATCACAAACACTCGAACAATACTCAAGAATAAGTCGCACTAGCGTCCTATAAGCAGTCTCCTTTACAGCTGAACCACACTTTCCCAAATTTCTCACAATAAACCGAAGTCGACCATTTGCCTTTCCTTCCACAATCCTCGTTTATTCGTTCCATTTCATATCGCTTTACAACGTTACATCTAGATATTTAAACTACGTGAGTGTGTCAGGCAGAAAAATGCTATTGATGTACGCGAACGTTACTGCTTCATTTTTCGTACTCACCCACATTAAATTACATTTTTCTACATTTAGATCTATCTGTCATTCATCATTGACTAAGTCATCTTATATCCTCCTACAGTCACTCAACTTCGACACATTACAATACACCACTGCATCATCAGCAAGCAGCCGCAAATTGCCCCCCTGTCCGCAAAATCATTTATGTATACAGAGAGTTATCCTACTTAGTAAGGATCCAATGCCGTGCAGCAGTACGCCAGAACAGGACGAACAAACTTTGTGTAAGCGATCCCTTTAATAGACCTGTTGCATTTTCTAAGCGTTTTGTCGATAAATGTTTCGTTTGTTTTCCTCCCAACATTGCGCTTCAGTCCGGAACAACGCGGCTGCTACGGTCGCAGGTCGAATCCTGCCTCAGGCATGGATGTGTGTGATGTCCTTAGGTTAGTTAGGTTTAAGTAGTTCTAAGTCTAGGGCACTGATGACCTGAGATGTCAAGTCCCATAGTGTTTGGAGCCATTTGAACCTATGTGATGTTATTCGTAGTAATCAATAGGTATTTAGTTGAATTTATTAATTTTAGATTTGTAGCATCGTACAGATATTTTGTCAAAACATTTTTCAATTATTTTTGATCTTCTAAAGAGTTTATTAGACGGTAAACGACAGTAGCTTCTGCAAACAATGTGAGAGGACTGCTCAGACTCCCTTCTTAATCATTTTTGTAGATTGTTCTGCGGGAGCGAAAACTGGATTTTAACGTCTGACCGAGGAAAAAGAAAGAAAGAGAGTTTACCGAAATGAAGTTCCTGTGAGGGTCAGCAGGCTATTCCCTGCTTGACCACAAAAGAGGAGAAGACATATGAAGCATCGTTCATATGGCACGGAAATATAGCCACTGGCTACAGCACAACTGGAATGCAGGATATCCAAAGTAGCTCGGCAATACATAGCAACAGAATTAATTTCACTTATATGGAATGATTAGAGATAATGACAATGAAATCGACGAAGGTGCAACGACATGAAACGATCTCAGTGAAGCAACGCTCAGAAACGTTGATTAACACGCTCTTCTTCTTCTTCTTCTTCTTCTTCTGCCGATTAGGATTTCTACTGTTCGTCTGCCTCATTCCGTGGATGTCCTGGGTGATCGTCCGGGTGGCTGTTTCCCTTCCCATCGTCCATGTTTACAACTTTCAACCAGTCTTGTGGCGTCCATCCTCTCCATATGATCCCTCCAATTTTCGTTTGTTGTCTTCACCCATTTATCTTGTTTCCCACACCATTCTCTTACCTTGTCTTACACCTGTTCTTTTACCACGCATGGTTATGCCTTGTACCTGTCTTAGTACCTCCATTTCCACTGCCGTTACCTTTTGTGTTGTTTTTTACGTTTCTGCTCTAGTTTCTGGAGCATTTGTCACAACAGGAAACACCACTGTTTTACATACTTTTATTTTTCCCTCAGTTATAAATCTGATTCTCCATACAGTATTTTGCAGGCATCCAATTACCTTTACTTTGTCACTTGGTTATTCACTTCTACGTTTAAGTCTCTATAGCTGGTGACACCTTAGATAATTACAGCTCATCGCTTGTTCGACTGACGCACCGTCTACTTGTAATTTTCATCGCACAGGCGTTTTTGATATTACCATACCCTTAGTTTTGTTACATGGAATTTTCTTGTCATACAGCTTAGTTGTTTTATTAAATTGGTAACGTTACCTTATCTGCTACCAGTACGGCATCATTAGCATAACATATAATATTTGCAACTTCATTTCCAAATTTATAGCCCTGTTTCCTTCTTACGGCATCAATAATGTGCTCCATTACTAAGCTGAACAGGAGTAGACTTAATGGGTCTCCGTGTCTCTTTATTCTAATTCCGTTCGTGTGTTTTGATACTCGTTTTATTACCTGTTTATATATGTAGGTGGAAGGGACAAAATACAGGGAGCGAAAGGCTGTTTACAATTTGTACAGAAACCAGAAGGCAGTTATAAGAGTCTAGGGACATGAAAAGGAAGCAGTGACGTTTGGGAAGGGAGTGAGACAGGGTTGTAGCCTCTCCCGGATGTTATTCAATCTCTATATTGAGCAAGCAGTAAAGGACTTGGAAGAGCAGTTGAACGGAATGGACAGTGTCTTGAAAGGAGGATATAAGATGAACATCAACAAAAGCAAAACGAGGACAATGGAATGTAGTCGAATTAAGTCGGGTGATGGTGAGGGAATTAGATTAGGAAATGAGACACTTAAAGTAGTAAAGGAGTTTTGCTATTTGGGGAGCAAAATAACTGATGATGGTCGAAGTAGAGAGGATATAAAATGTAGACTGGCAATTGCAAGGAAAGCGTTTCTGAAGAAGAGAAATATGTTAACATCGAGTACAGATTTAAGTGTCAGGAAGTCGTTTCTGAAAGTATTTGCATGGAGTGTAGCCATGTATGGAAGTGAAACAGGGACGATAAATAGTTTAGACAAGAAGAGAATAGAAGCTTTCCAAATGTAGTGCTACAGAAAAATGATGAAGATTAGATGGGTAGGTCACATAACTAACGACGAGGTATTGAATACAATTGGGGAGAAAAGGAGTTTGTGGCACAACTTGACTAGGAGAAGGGATCGGTTGGTAGGACATGTTCTGAGACATCGAGGGATCACCAATTTAGTATTGGAGGGCAGCGTGGAGGGTAAAAATCGTAGAGGGAGACCAATAGAGGAATACACTAAGCAGATTCAGAAGGATGTAAGTTGCAGTAAGTACTGGGAGATGAAGAAGCTTGTACATGATAGAGTAGCATGGAGAGCTGCATCAAACCATTCTGTGGACTGAAGACCACAACAACAAGCAACATATGTATACTGCTGGTGCGTGGAGTTACGACAACACTGTGTCACGGATGGCGCAGTGGTTACGCACCTGCCCAGTAAGTGGGAGATCCCGGAATCAGTAAAAATCCCGGTCCGGTACACATCTTCGCCCGTCGCCGCTGATTCTATGTAATGTCCCGATCCAGCTGACATCTTCCGTCTGCTTTACTTTCTCTCTCCCTCCCCCTTCCACCTTCAATTTACGAACGTCATCCATAAAGCTGCTCATTTGACTGCTTGCCTTCCTTTCGTTGACTCGATCAACATTGGAGAGGAATTGCTTTTCTGTTCAAAAATGCTCCGGGACCGCCATGTCTAAATGTAAAAGGGCAAGAACAACTTATTGATCTCACTTATGATACTTCACTGAAGAGTAAATTTAATGGTGTCTTTGTTGAAGTGCTGAACACATATTAATAAGGAATATTCAACGTTGACCCAAAATGCACTGACGATCCTGATTCCTCTTCCAACAATATACTTGCTCTGAAGTTGCACTACCGTTCAGAGGTAAATACAAGCAAAGAACTGCCAGTGATTGTTTCTGCTGTTCCACCACGTTTTGAGAAACTCTCTCATCAGAAGACAGCTCATCCATCACATTGAAATTGAAATTTTTAATTCTCTTGTAACCTTGTTTGCTGATTTGTAAATACTGTTCATTTAATATTTTTTCAATAAACTAATACGTGTCAAACAATTTGTTCAGTATTTTAGTTCTAACAGTTCATGTAGTTTTGGTTTCTATTGCTTAAAATACGTCTAAACTGAATTTGGTATAAAAAGATGACATTTTTATTAGTAAGACTAGTAAGACAGGCTAGGGAGGGCTGACATTATTTTTCCTCGTGAAAGGGAGGGGGGGCAGAGGAAATATGTCTGAGAACCACTGGTTTAAACGACTGCTTGTGTTTTTTTACACAAGCAGTCGTTTAAACCAGTGGTTTTGGATTCGACTCCCAGTTTCGCAGAAATGTTAATTAGTTTCCTTTAACATAAACACTTCGCAAGCGACTATACATAGCATGGCGTAGCGTACATTCCAAAAAAATCACTGATTCTTTTTACTTATTTTATTTATGTTTTTATTTATTTTTCTATCCCATTCGCGTGTCTCGGGAGGGGTAAATGACTCTGTGTATGTCTCTGTACATGCCTAACCTCCTCTTTGTCTTATCACAGCATGGGTGCGAAATTTTTACCCAACAGCCTTTCTCGGGTACTTATGTTGCCTTTTTTCAAAGGATGTCCGTTTACGTTGCCTGAGCATTTCTGTTACACTTTAGAATGGGTTGTACCGGCCTGTTACGAACCTAGCAGCGCGTCCCCCAAGTCATTCGATATCTGTTGGCATACCTAGTTCATATCGGCTTCAAAAAGTGTAGTAAGCTTTAGAATTGGTCACACTTGCGTCTTGTACTCGTCAATAGTCTTTTGTAAGCATGAGTCCGTAGATGAATTAAATTTATTGAGGGAGTCGTTTAGCTGCGTTGGCTCTTTTTATTTTTGAGATAGTCAATTCCCCACTGGGCATTTCCAAGCTACATAGCACAGAAACGTATAGCATTTTATATTCCACGCATCTGTGTGGAGAAAGTAACATCTGGCGGTGTCCATAGAAAGGTTACTTGAAACGTTAAACTAAACTATTTTAATTCGTAGCACGTCGGCGTCGTGACAAAACTGCATAATGGTCCATTTTTCTCTTAGTGCATACGCAATTCACGTCTGTCACACATTGATTCCTCCACAGATGTGTGGAATATAAAATGTTATACGATTACTTTGTTTCGCTGCAATGGCGAAATTAGGTAACAGCTAAGGCATGAAATAAAGTTTTTTTTCCATTCTGTGACAGGCTGATTGGTACAGCAACCGGTTTTCATAGTTATATAAAGAAGCAGTCAGGGTTGCAAAGTTATTTTTATTATGAATAACACGTTTCACCTCGTTAAGGCGTCCTCAGGTTTATATATATGAAGATGGTATCTGTTCTTTCATTTAAAGGAAGAACAGTCGAATGAGATACTCTGAAACAAATCCAAGTGTATGCACTTAAAAGGGTAAAGATCTTGGATAAATGTGCGAAGAAAAAAAAAGAAAAGAAAAAAGAGAGAAAGAAAAGCTTTGCAACCGAGACTGTCTCTTTATACAAAGAAATAAAATGTTTATTTTGAAAATGAAAATAGCCTAAACACAAAATTATGTTTCCTCAGTAATGTGTTCTATACGACTGCGATTTCCTTTACGAATGCATGTCACATGTTCAGCCAGAAACCAGTACACCACACGCGTAGGAGATTGCAAGACCCATAGAGGCCTAAAGCTCCAAGTCCTGACGCTGGTGATGGTAGATTTTTTTTTTTTTTTTGTGGTGTGGTATGGTTTTAAAATCAGGCTGCAATGGTACCAGCGCAAGAAGACTGCTAGCGCAGTACAGCAGCGAGTGGTAGTCAGATACAGACATACACACACGCAAACAGACACACGCACATGCACACACATATGCTAGAGACGTGTAGGTACTCACCGCTGGGGCAGGTTTACGCCGTGGGGCGGGACGGACATGGTGTCATGGACGCGGGCTATGTACCGGGACCTCCCTCCGCGCGACGGCTGCTTCCAGGCTTCTGGGTGCTCCGAGACGGTCGAACACTCGCTCACCCCGACCTGATGGAGGTGCGTGGGCGGTGGAGGCGCTGCGCTGCACAGTGGTGGCGTGGCGGTCGCGCTGCGCCCTGTGACGTCAGCCGGTGCTCGCGGGGAGGGGGTAGGAGGTAGCGATGCCAGCGCCGCCCTAGCGGCCAGACGGCGATGCCGCGACGGTGCTATCGATTGGGGATGGTGGGGCGACGACAGCGCACATCTGCGGACAGACGGGGAAACTGGCAGGGGCCTTAATCCTGTGTGCGACCAGCTGGGACGAATAGTGTCTGCGGTTTCGTGGTGATTATCATATGGCGAAGAATAAAGCTTTGTGACCCACTAGAGATGTCTAGATGCAAAGTTTCAGCCCTATGAAACATCAACACAGGGGAATTTCATGGTGTTAGATCTCCACCAGCACCGACTCTTACATCAATATATAATTTCTTGATTTTTAGCTTTTATCCTGTTAGTTCTTGGTGTTCCCTAAATTTCAGAGATATGTCGAAACTCTGTCGTTGGGACTGAAGCAGCCATGTCAACAAAATTAAGTATCCATCTAAATGACACAATGAGAACTGTAACAGGAACTCTTAAATCCACACCAATACCAAGACTGTCAGTTGTCACCAATACTGCCCCTCCATATCTCTGACGACAACAAGCGATACACATGAATGGCCTAAACTGAAAAGGTCCAGAAGACTATCACTTAATGAAACACTCAATAAATTTACAGCACACCCAGCCAAGCTCTAGAGAACCATTCTAGGTAAACAATGGCCATCTCGCCCCAGAAAGCTATAATCTAAGAGAGGAATGTAGAAATCAGTGCACTTCCTTCCACGGTCATGAGAAGATAGGTAAAATAGATCAGACCATCCAACCTGTGGAAGCGAACCTCAAAGAAAATTTTGGCTCCTCCTCAACCGTTTCAGAAATAGCCACACAGTGACCATATTCACAGAGCATGGGTACGAGAACCGTCTAATTACTGGAGCCGTACTTGTCGACCTCTCATCCGCATTCGACACTGTAAATCACAAACTGCTGCTCACTAAAATATACGCTATGACTAATGATTTCGGGCTGATACAAATTATATCAACTCTCCTCAGCAACAGAAGGTTCATCGTAAACCCAGGAGGGAAGCGAAGCCGATGGTGTATCCAGAAAAATGGACTACCCCAAGGCAGTGTCCTCGCACCCACTCTTTTCAACATTTATGTGAATGATCAACCAGTTGCACCAGGGACTTGGAGCTTTGCTTACGCGAGCGATCTTGCAATAACCCGTGCAGGGTCGGAACTTTAACGACATAGAAATTAGCCTTACGAATGCCCTCAGCGGTCTAACGCCATACTACGAAGCCAACTGCCTACGCCCGAACGCAGCAAAAGCATTATCCTGCCTATTTCATCTTCGAAACCGAGACGTCAAACATACCCTAAACATCACGTGGAACAACCAACGGATCGCGTTCAGCAGCACTCCTTGTTATTTAGGCGTCACCCTTGATCGCACACTTACTTACAGACATCATGTAGACAAGGTCAGGGGCAAACAATCAACAAGAAACAACCTCCTGAGTAAGCTCACCTCCACAAAACGGGGTGCCGACCCACATACTTTACGTACGTCGGCACTTGCACTCTGCTACTCGGTTGCTGAATACGCTGCCCCAGTTTGGGAAAGATCAGCGCATGCGAAACGAGTGGATCCTCTGCTGAACGATGCCTGTCGCGTAATCACGGGATGCCTAAGACCCACCCCGGTTAGCCAACTTTATTTGCTTGGTGGCATAGCTCCACCCAACATCAGACGAGCTATAGCAAGCGAAGCAGAGCGCCTCAAGCAGCTGCGCGACCAGCGCCATCCTCTCTTCGGACAAAACCCTCCACACACACGTCTAAAATCAAGACGGAGTTTCCTCACCTCAGTTCAACCGATCGAAACCTCAAAACAAAAGGCCAGATTGTCAAAATGGCAAGCAACACTGCCTACGGGAGACCAGGCACCTCTAATCTCACCCAACGAACAATTGGCCTCTGGAAATGAACTAAAATGGCCATTATGGAGAACCCTCAACCGCCTACGAACTGGGGTGGGCAGATGCAACGCAAACATTTGTAAATGGGGATACCGAGACGGGACGGACACGTGCCAGTGCGGACAGACCCAAACAATGGACCACCTCCTGGAATGCAGCAACATGGGGGAAGTGTGCAGGAAAGAAGATCTGGCAAACGCTACGGCAGTGGCAGTTAAATGCGCTGAATTTTGGCGGGACGTGATATGATATATATATACTATGTTTGTCTTTATATTGTAATGTGACTCCCCATTTTGGGTTTGTTTTATCTATACATATGTGTATTGTATTTGTATTTGTGTGTATATGTAATATGTGTGTTGTCTATGACTTGGACATGATTAAATAAATAAATAAAAGTGACCATAATAACTGTACAAAAATGGAGAATGACCGTTGATGGCCAAAATGACTGTGGAACATCGGAACAAACACTAGATCACATTTTGTAAGAGGATCCAAAAAGAAAATTCATTGGTACATGAAAACACTTCGCAGACGCAGCACCTGTAGCAATGAACTAGTTGTAGTCTTTGGGTATACAACTACTGTAGCGCATGTATTGGTTGATTGGGTGAATAGCTGTTGCTATGTCTGGAGTCTCTGTCATCTCTCCTTGTAAGAGGCTGAATTAATGGCACCAACTATCATTGTCCCCTAGCAGAGCACACTTGCTGGTCTTCGCCTAGTAAAGAACTGATTAAAAGGACAGCAGCGAAGCTATAGGCCGAAGCAAATCTGTATCGTCTGGCAATGCATCTATTCAGAAATGCAGGTAGCCTTGTCAAATGCTCCCCAACGTATCACTCACAATAAAACAGCCGCTAGATGAACAATGGACGTGCAACGGACCAATCAAAACAACAAGATATCACATAACAATAATGTCTTCAGTATGAAGACCAGTCCCTAAACACAGAGCTCAATGAATTAATGTTAACCACTATAACAAAGAAGCTAGCCATGGATCAAGAGTGCGGTCACAGTACCAGTGGTCGGACAATAGAGCTTACCATGCTACATGTCGATATGCAGCGCCGACATCTCCCGGTGCAAACATCGCAACACCAAAAAATTATTAATGTAGAGCAATGAAATTTCGAGAATACATTTATCTAGGTACCATATTCAAGTGGATAACATTGCAAGATCACAGGTTAATGTGAAATGCTGGTACAATAAACGGTGTAACAGCCAGGATGTTGAATGCAAGCATGCAAACGTCCATGCATTGTGTTGTACGAGTTACGGATCTACAACTACATCTACATGGATACTCTAGAAATTACTCTTAAGTGCGTGGCAGAGCGTTCATCGAACCACCTCCACAATAATTCTCTAGTATTCCAATCTCGTACAGCGCGCAGGAAAAAGCGAACACCTATATCTTTCCGAGCGAGGTCTGCTTTCCTTTATTTTGCTGTATTACGATGATCGATTATGCCTATATACGTCGGCGTCAACAAAATATTTTCGCATTCGGAGGAGAAAGTTGTTGATCGAAATTTCGTGAGAAGATTCCTCAGCAACGAAAATCGCCTTTGTTTTAATGATGTCCATCCCAAATCCTGTATCATTTCAGTGACACTCTCTCCTCTATTTCGCGATTGTACAAAACGTGCTGCTCTTCTTTGAACTTTTTCGATGTACTCTGTTAATCCTATTTGGTAAGGATACCACACCGCGGAGCAGTATTCTAAAAGAGGACGGACAAGCGTAGTGTAGGCAGTCTCCTTAGCAGATCTGTTACGTTTTCTAAGTGTCTTGCCAATAAAACGCAGTCTTTGGTTAGCCTTCGCCACAACAGCTACGTGTTACTTCCAATTTAAGTTGTTCGTAATTGTAATTCCTAGGTACTTAATTGAATTTACGGCCTTTAGATTTCACTGGTTTATCGTGTACCCGAAGTTTATCGGATTCCTTTTAGCACTCACGTGAATCACCTCACACTTTTCGTTATTTAGGATCAGTTGCCAATTTTCGCACCATAAAGATATCTTTTCTAAATCAGCTGCCGAGAATTCTTCCGGATTGTATCGCCGTGGTCCATGGTACTTTTCTATCCCTGACGTTTCGACCAAAGCTACGTTGGACATCTTCAGAGGTGCTCCTGCTTATGCTGAATTTTGTCGACTGACAAGTCGGACGTCGAAGAATGGCCTAAATACCGTGGAAAGTGGGCGTGGTTTGGATTTCACGTGATAGCAGAGATAAATCTTGTCAAGGATAAAATATAACTATCGATCATAGTACGTCAAAGATAAAAACTTCTTATCGATTCTGTAGCGCCACCGTCCTTATATTGCTGAGTTTTATAGCTTCCTCTTTTCTGTTAAAATTATCCCCATGTTTATATATTTCGATTGCTTCTCTATATAGCCGTGGATAATAGTTCGTCATAGGACATAAAACTTCAGTTTTCTAAATCATTTTGCAATTTCTTTTGATCTTCTGATGATTTTACTGGTCGATAAACGACAGTGTCATCTGCAAACAACCGAAGACGACTGCTCAATCGTTTCTATAGATAAGGAACAGCAAAGGGTCTATAGCACTACCTTGTGAAACGCCAGAAATCACTTCTCTTTTACTCGATGACTTCCCGTCAATTACTACGAACTGTTACCTCTCTGACAGGAAATAACGAAGCCAGCCAGTTAACTGAGACGATATACCACAAGCACGCAATTTGACAATAAGCCGATAATGTGGTACAGTGTCAAAACCCTTCCGGAAATACAGAAATATGGAATCAATTTCTCAATAGCACTGAACACTTCGTGCGAATAAAGAGCTAGTTATGTTTCACAAGAACGATGTTTTCTAAATCCGTGTTAACTGTGTGTCAGTAGACAGTTTTCTTCGACGCAGCTCATAATGTTGCCACCCGTTTTGGCCGAGCGGTCCTAGGCGCTTCAATCTGGAACCGCGCGACCGATACGGTCGCAGGTTCGAATCCTGCCTCGGGCATGGATGTGTGTTATGTCCTTAGGTTAGTTAGGTTTAAGTAGTTCTAAGTGCTAGGGGCTGATGACCTTAGTCCCATAGTGCTCATAGCCATTTGTACCATTTTTTTGTTAAGTTCCATAGTGCTCGGAGCCATTGGAACTATTTAAACTCATAATGTTCGAACACAATATATGTTCTAAAATCCTGCTGCATATCAACATTAATTAAACGGACATGTAGTGGATTACTCCTACTACCTTTCTTGAATATTGGTGTGACCTGTGCAACTTTCCAGTCTTTGGGTACGGACCTTTCGTCGAGCGAACGGCTGTATATGATAGTGTGTAGGATGGATTTCCATGCCTGCTGCACTTGGTCGGTCAAGACAGGGACGGTTAATGATGGTTGTGGATGACGCTGGAGTTGTCCGATGATGTCCCATATGTGCACGATTGGAAGCCAATCTCGTGATCGAGCAGGCCAAGGCAACATGTCGACACTCTGTAGAACATTTTGGGCTACAACAGAGGTGTGTGGGCGAGCGTTACCCTGTTAGAAAACACCACCTGGAGTGCTGTTCATGAAAGGTAGCAAAGCAGGTCTAATCAGCAGATTGACGTACAAATTTGCAGTCAGGGTGAGTGGTGTCATATGAAATCCAGGTGTTGGTCCATGTGTCTAGAACGGAAACAGGTTGGTTGCAGGCCCTCAGCAGGGGCTGACATCTCTTCTCATGAGAATGTGAATTAATGGCACCCTAACAGATCACGCACTTGCTGGTCGTCGCCTAGTAAAGAATTGATTGCCGGCCGCTGTGGCCGAGGGGTTCTAGGCGCTTCAATCCGGAACCGCGGTGCTGCGACAGTCGCAAGTTCTAATCCTGCCTCGGTCATGGATGTGTCATTTCCTTAGATTAGTTAGGTTTAAGTAATGTCTACGGGAATGATGTCTTCAGAAGTCCCATAGTGCTTCAAGCCATTTGAATCATTTGAACCTCGCCTGGGCCCATCAACTCTGTGACTGGACTGCTGATGACTGGAAACATGTTTCCTGGTCGTACGAGTCTCGTTTCAAATTGTATCGAGCCGATGGACGTGTAGGGGTATGGAGACAACATCAAGAATCCATGGAACCTACATGTCAGCAGGGGATTGTTCAAGATGGTGGAGGCTCTGTAATGGTGTGGGGCATGGTGTGCAGTTGGAGTGATAGGGGCCTCCTGATACGTCTAGATACGACTCTGACCGGTGACACGTACATAAGCATCCTGTCTGATCACCTGCATCCGTTCATGTCCATTGTGCATTCCGACGGACAATTCCAGCAGGACAATGCGCCACTCAGCGCCACCAGAAATGCTACAGTGTGGCTCCACAAACATTCTTCTGAGTTTAAACATTTCCGCTGGCCACTACACTCCGCAGAAATGAACACTACTGAGCATATCTGGGATGCTTTGCAACGTGCTGTTCAGAACAGATCTCCATCCCCTCGTACTCTTACGGATTTATCGACAGCCCTGCAGGAGTCATGGTGTCATTTCGCTCCAGCACTACTTGAGACATTAATCTAATCCATGCCACGTCGTGTTGCGGCACTTCTGCTTGCTCGTGGAGGCTCTGCACAGTATTAGGCAGGTGTACCAATTTCTTTGGCTTTTCAGTGTAGCTAAAGTTGTGACCACGAGCCTATCCTACCCCTGATAAATAGCTGTTCACTTGGAAAGAAGTCTTTCGAGACGGCATTGTTGTGCAAAACATTCTCGCTACGTCAATTCAGGGTACATCCTCGAGCATCCGACGATTTCCTCCATCCCCACCGTCAGGAGTCACTGACTTGTCAAAATCGCTGCTGCGTTGCCCAATATAGCCCAAAGAAGGCTGCTAATTGGTCGGTAATTACGTAATGCTATTGTAGTTGGTATCAACGTCTGCGCTGATGGCGGCACCGTTCCCGCTGTAGCGTAAACATTGCGACGAATATCTCTGTGTCTTCTCTATACCGAGAGCTCGCTTCCATGCACTGTAAAGATTATATCCGCCGTCATGGTTGAAGGTTTTCCATACATTCTGATTTCTACAGCCTCCTTAATTATTGAGTCCCACTGTGTGGGAGCCTGGGACAAAACTTCTGTTTCGTCAAACAGTATTTTATGTTTGCTTGTGAGGCTTTGCTCAGCAACTACGGAGTTCTCCAGCTCATGAATTTAACAAGCCGTTGGTATTCTGCACAGCGGTCGGAAATAGTGCAGACGGACTAGCCGTTTTAACTGCTACCGCATTCACATCATATGTTGTAAATTCTAGGATTACTGAGGCAAAAGTGTCAACAGGGCGTAGCATCTGCTTTATCTACTTAGGAGTCGGAAAACAGATCTGAAACCTCGTCTTCACAGAACTTTGCCTATTTTGCTGTATGTAGCTCCACAGAAGGGAATAAACGCAATCGGCGGCTCATCACGTGAATGTTCAACATTTTCACGTTTCCTTTTCTTGATGAACGCTCAGTTGATGTCACGCGAGCCACAACCGTTCTTTCGGTACATATACCTCAGATGATTAATTTCGGTAGGGAAGTGGTGTTGGTCAGAAACGGTTTTTGCTCTGTTTACCATTGTGCGTAAAACTGCTCTCGTCTGTACTGGATGGTGAAAACTCTGGGCGCTCTGATATAAATCAGTGTACGTCGGCTTGCCGTACACTGGGTGGCCGAGGCGTCCATCCGACTTCCATTGTACCAGAACACCTAAAAAGGGCAAAAATTACCAATGGCCTGCGATACAAGATCATGCAAATAGGTTACCATCGTACCACCCATCACAATCCCAGGTATTACCATATAAGAGTGTGTAGCTGCCGCCATGAATCCAACCGCATCAAAGACATGCTTCCTTTTCCTCGCTATGAGAATCCGTCCTGATCGTAACTCTTTATCAAATCTCGATTCTTCGGCGTTAATTACTTGATCTGGTGAAAGGCGTTTTTCCTCAATGGGACACTTGATTTCTCTACACAAATTGATAAATTGTTAAATGCTTTTTATTCCAGTCTTTGATCACAATATGAATTCTTTAGACGATGACCGGTTTCAGTCCGTAATGACCATCCTCAGATCTTTTTTACGCCATGTTCTAAAGTGATAAGGCCATAATGGCATCCTCAAAACATATAAACGTAATCAGCACAGTATCGTCATATAGATATAAAATAAGGTGTAGAATAGGCCACATTTTTGGGTTTGACGATCGACGTTGTTTCAACCTGTTTTAAAAGATTTTTAATACAGTCTTCCTCTTTGTTTTCCTTTGTTGTGCCAAGATTGTTGTATTTTTCTGGCGAGGTGTCACATCCATTGCTAATCCAGTAAAACACAGACGGGGAGGATCAAGATTTCCATCTTTTTCCCTTGGTTGTTTTGTCCGCAACTTGTAAGCATCAGCCAGATATCCTTCTGGAAAATTAGTTTGTTTTCTAGGGGGTGATGAGTGATAACACGAACCGCTGCTTCCCTGGTAATCCGCCACTGGTGGCATTATTTCATCCCTCACTGCCATGGCACTGTCATTTTCTTCATCTGATGCCTCTTCATCTGCTAAACGTGTACTAACCTCTGCTATTACAGCATCCTCTTCTGTTAACTGTTGATTTATTTTTTCATAAATAACACGCTCTTCTCCTCTAGGTAGGTCTTCTGCAATACCAAAGTACTCCACCAACAGTTTCACAATTACTGCCTGTCTCATTGCCCATAGTTAAACTCATACTAACTCTTCAAACACACTTCCACACCACAAAAATAACCTAGTCTACTCAAACAATAAACACAAAGCCACCTGACGTATCGTGACCACTGTGCTTCTTGCAAAGGAATAAGTAAATCGAGGGTTTTTAGTAGAGAGGGAAAACCTATTACAGCCCCATCTACTCCTTGTTCTCCTGTCAACACCGTTGCAGCACACGTTTCCCTCTATAGCCAGTAACAAAAAATTTGTTTTGTTCTATTCTCAGGAACAATTACCGCGACCTCACCTTGTCGGACTCATACCGGCGGAAGTACAACGGCAAGGAAGGAAGCCGGTACACAACTAATGTCACACTGGCCCCTAGATCGGCAAAACACGCAACCCGCAACACTAGACTCGTACTCGCTCCGTGTCTAATCTCCAATGTGGACACTCCATGCGAAATTTATTGCGAAAAAACTTAGAATCACAGAGGTAACAAATTTAAACGTATTGCATGATGAGGCATCTTTTCACGCATCTAACTGTTAATGACGACATATCTCGGGGACTATAACAGGTAGATGGTTCCTCTCCCCACAGTGATTGTTGCCTTTCGTGGACTATAACAGGTAGATGGTTCCTACCCACACTGTGACTGTTGCCTAACTGTAAGGAATGTGTGTACCCAGTGTGGTTGAAATTGGTCCACTGGTTTAGGAGACGTGGAACACACTCATACATACATGCATACATTTTTATAATATGTGTGGATTACTGTATTTATTTATAAAGTTCTTTTGGATCAAGCAAGCCACTAAACAGTCCATTTTTTATTTTTGGTCCTAATTTGCCTTGCAGTTCTTGAAGACAGTGAAAACAGTAAACTACTCATGCTTGTCACTGGCATTTCGTATATGAATGTGTCATTGCATTCATTGATTGGGCAACCGACTCCGTCTTTTCTCAGCCCAAAAAGATAAAGTGCGATGTGCGCGCAGTTCTTTCACAAAATTTGACTGATCACCATTATAAACAGCAGCTGCGGGGATAATAGCAAGCTTCGCCTTTACGTCAACTATGAATTTTTCTATAGCATTGTCTATTACTGGCAGCTGCTCTACACATTTACGTGAGGTAAACTTGGTAATTTTGCAACTTCCTGTCATGTACTATTTCTTGAACATGCGTAGCCAGGTCGACGAAGCATGTAAATTAGCAATGTTCATATCAGATGTAATTCGGAAGGCCCAGTCTCACAGATCCCCATCGGTAATGGTACATAGCCTCTCACGAGGAGTTCTAAATATTTCGAAAACTTTTTAATTCTGATGGTTACAGTTTCCGTTTTGGCGCATATTTCTTATTTCATGTAATTCATTCTTCCATTTGTACGGTTCACACTCCGATTTTACGAAACGGAAACGCCTTTGCACACTCCTTCGCTCAACGAATATTCCACTGCCTTTTCTTTGTCGCTGAAAGCTGTTGCTGTATTTTTTTTTTTTTTTTTTAGGCTTGGAAGGTATTTTTCTTCAGAACTGTTACTTGCACAATTGACGTGGTCCGAACCATAATTTATGGAATCGTCACAGTTATTTCTTATTTATTCTAACGTCTCCACAATTTCAAACTAAATGTCGATATCATTGGAATGAATGCCAAGGAAATCAACTAACACATGACACATATGTACGTCCACAGGAGAAGTAGGTGATTTCGGCTAGTGACCACGTTCTTCATATTTCATTATTGCTAAATTCAGAACATTGGATTCCACATTACTATGAAAGTGGAAGAAAAAAAGGTACTATTAAAGGGCATACCTTACGGAAGCACAAAAAATATTAATTCAGCTTTATCTGTATTGTCAGTACTTACGAATACTGCAAACAGCAACTGATAATTTGTAACAGATGTTACTTGAGTGGCTAATTCGAGAGGATAGTAACTGTGCACTGCAGTGTCAGAGAAACTATCAACGAACGGTAACCTGAAACTTCCTTTACAAATTACGATCGGGTTGAGTTTGTGTCATGTTTCCTGTTTAGAAATGTACCGCCGACTTCGGCTTTGTGTGTGTATGTGTGTGTGTGTGTGTGTGTGTGTGTGTGTGTGTGTGTGTGTATGTTTGTGTGTGTGTGGGTTTGTATGTATGTATGTGTGTGTGTGTGTGTGTGTGTGTGTGTATGTTTGTGTGTGTGTGTGTGTGTGTGTGTGTGTGTGTGTGTGTGTGTGTGTGTATGTTTGTGTGTGTGTGAGTTTGTGTGTGTGTGTGTGTGTGTGTGTGTGTGTGTGTGTGTGTGTATGTTTGTGTGTGTGTGAGTTTGTATGTGTGTGTGTGTGTGTGTGTGTGTGTGTGTGTGTGTGTGTCTGCGCCCAGTTACTCATCCGCAATTGCTACACCGCCAGTAGGGGTGTACATTTCTACCGCCGCCTGGCGCGCTACGAATTTGGCAATTATCAGCTTTTTTTTTAATACTTGCAGTGCCTCTGAGCAGCTAAAATTTTGACAGGGCACTTCTTTCGTTTATTTCTTCCTGTGAAAATAATTTCAGGGTACGTTTCGACATGTCTTAATGGACCATTTCTTTGTTAGTCGAATGTCAGTGTAACATTGTACACGCACCTACCATTAGTAGGTATGTAAAGTATTAGACTTGCAACTCCCTGCAACATGTAGAACTGCCACAGAGTGCATTAATGCTGTTCATCGTTGCTTTTGCTACCACACATGGTACGGTACATATAGCCAGTGACAACATCAGACGTTCAGTGATCACTGTGGACTAGCAAAGACGCCGCATGATTTTGTGAGACAGCGTTATCAGCACGTGACATACACTCACGCTCATAAATTAAAGATAAAGATGATACATGGTAAATCAACGCTCTTGTGGGCGGTTTGTGGGTTTAAACCAACTCGGGGTATGACCATTCGGTGCATTTGACCTGCGGTCATCGCACGGTGGCGATGGCAGCAGTCCACATACCCAGAGGTGTGTTGGTGCATGTCAGAGTATGGTGCAGCGAGTAAGTGTGCAGGCGTTTTCAGACGTGCTAATGGTGACTGTGTGTTGAAAATGGCTCAAAGAACACATATTGATGACGTTATGGGGGATAGAATACTAGGGCGACTGGAGGCTGGTCAAACACAGCAGGTCGTAGCACTGCTCCTCCGTGTGCCACAAAGTGTGATCTCCAGATTATGGTAACTATCCAGCAGACAGGAAACGTGCCCAGGCGCTAGAGTACGGGACGTCCACAGTGTACAACACCACAAGAAGACCGATATCTCACCATCAGGGCCCCCAGACAGCCACTGAGTACTGCAGGTAGCCTTGCTCGGGACCTTACCGCAGCCACTGGAACAGTTGTCTCCAAATACAGTCTACAGACGACTGAACAGACATGGATTATTCGCCCGGAGACCTGCTAGGTGCATTCCACTGACCCCTGGTCACAGGAGAGCCCGTAAAGCCTGGTGTTAAGAACACAGTACATGGTCACTGGAACAGTGGTCCCAGGTTATGTTCACGGACGAGTCCAGAGTTAGTCTGAACAGCGATTCTCGCCAGGTTTTCATCTGGCGTGAACCAGGAACCAGATACCAACGCCTTAATGTCCTTGAAAGGGACCTGAATGGAGGTCGTGGTTTGAGTGTGGGATGGGACCATGAATGGTGCACGTACACCCCTGCAAGTCTTTGACAGAGGAACTGTAACAGCTCGTGTGTATCAGGACGTCATTTTGCACTAGCGGGTCACACCTTCCTCCTAAAGGATGATAACGCACGGCCCCACCGAGCTGCCGTCGTGGAGGAGTGCCTTGAAACAGAAGATCAGGCGAATAGAGTGTCCTTCCTGTTCTCCAGGCCTAAACACCATCGAGCACGTCTGGGATGCTCTCTGTCGACGTATCGCTGCCCGTCTTCAAACCCCTACGACACTTCAGGAGCTCCTACGGGCACTGGTGCAAGAATGGTAGCCTATACCCCGGCAGCTGATCCACAGTATGCCAACCCGTTGTGCAGCCTGTGTACGTGTGCATGGTGATCATATCCCATATTGATGTTGGGGTACATGCGCAGGAAACAGTGGCGTTTTGTAGCACATGTGTTTCGGGACGGTTTTCTCAACTTGTCACCAATACCGTGGACTTAACAGACCTGTGTCGTGTGTGTTCCCTACGTGCTTATGCTAGTAGCGCCAGTTTTGTGTAGTGCCACACTGTGTGGCACCACATTCTGCAATTATACTTAGTTTATGAACATGAGTGTAGTTCGAAAGGGGTTTCATTGTGGCTAATAAATGAGAAGCACCAGTTTGCTTTTGTTCTACAATATTACCTTTATTGTTAACCGGTTTTCGGCTTACAAGCCCGTCTTCAGACATTTACTATTATCACCAAAGAAGTTAAATGTTAGCAGACAACATTGGAAGAGAAGTAATACATCAAGACTGAAGTAGAAACATACAGTAAGTAACAGGTTTGCAATGAATAAGTAAAAACTGAACAGTACATAAATAACAATGGAGTAGACAGGAAACCTTTAGCACAAAATGGGAATAGCATGCCTACATAACAGTTACTACTAATAAACAAAACTAATAAAATAAAATAAAATTAGTACTTGACAAGGCTGCATCAGGAGGTATGAAACATGGAGAGTGATACACAACCAATTAAAAGAAGAGACAGTTATCACTGTAAATACAGAATACATAAGGAACTTAAGCAATATCAATAAGATAAACAGAAATTAATAAATGCAGGAAAATGGAGGTGTTTGACGGAACCTACAGTTTGAGAATGTGGTGGTACTGCATTTTAGCATTAACATTATAATGAAAGCAGTGGCTGTGTACCAGTTTCATTAAATAAATGAGCAAAGTAAAATATGAACAGTATTTGATGAGACGACTACAAGGGGGGTTAAACATGGACAGTAATACAAGTACCAGTTAAAAGAAAGCCTTAACTATTGAAACTACAATCTATGTGGAATACAAAGACAACTTCAACAAACAAAACAACTTAATGAATACAGGAAAATGGGAATACCTTGGAAGAGAGAGTGTGGGAAGTAATGAACAACAAAGATGATTATATGAAGTTCAAGAGAGGGGAAGTGTTGAGCTGTGTCTGGTCATTTAGGATGAGATCTGGACTGTGAGCAAGGTGTTTGTTAATTTCCAGGGCTTCCAGCAGGTTGAGTTTACGGCCTTTGTTTGCTAAGTGAAGTACATGGGACACTGGCTGGTAGTTGTGACCCTCACTCAGTACATGCTCAGCAAATGCAGAGTCTGAATTCTGCAACCTCCAGCTGCGTTCATGTTGTGGATCTTCATTAAGCCTGCTGGTCGATTTGTCCAATACCCAGATTTATGGGCGTCTCAGAAGTGACAGTGGCCCAATGTTGAACCGCATTGGAACTTGAGGAAAATTTGGAAATTTGTAGTAAGTTCTTATGGGACCAAACTGCTGAGGTCATCGGTCCCTAAGCTTACACACTACTTAATCTTACTTAAACTAACTTACGCTAAGGATGCCACACACACCCATGCCCGAGGGAGGACTCGAACCTCCGACGGGAGGAGCTGCGTGGACCGTGACAAGACGCCCGAGACCGCGCGGCTAACCCGCGCGGCGTAATTTGAGGGCAGGCATACTTATCGTCAAGGATTTCGGTCCACCGCGCCTGACCACCACAAAAGTGGATTGCCTTACTTTGTCCGAAGCACGTTGTAACCAATCTGCATACACGTCTGTCATCAGAGAACATTTGGTGGACCCCTTGAATCTGTGCCATCCTGCACCATTTGTCAGAGAGCAGCAGCAGCCGAACCATGCAATATCCATTCCGTACATGGGCTGCCATTGACACTGTGGTGCAGAGGGTTGAGTTTGGAGGGATGACATAACCGGGAGGCAGAGACTGATGGTGAGTGCTCAGCGACGAATTGCGATTCTGCACTACCACAGATGAGCACCGTGGGCGAGAATGGTGGCGCCCTGGGGAGAAGTCCCATTCTGAGACTGCTTTGGGGAGGATAGGCGGTCCTGACGTCACGGTGTGGGGAATCATTGGGTATGACTTTAGGTCACGGCTGGTGGTGACCGAGGAAGCCTGACAGCACAGTGATACGTGACAGGCATCTTGTTTTCTCATGTTACCTCTCCATGACAGTATCTAGGTGTCATCTGGACACTGCTCTCACCTACCTCTATGAACTGCCTGCTTGATGTTGAGGTACTCCCATGGCGATCAAGTTGTCCACTTCTTCCGCAACAGAACACGTGTACAATCAGCCCCGACGACAACTCTGCGCCTGTGTCATTATCCACGCTATAGAGAACCACTTACAACACTTCTGGGCCCGTCTGAGCCAGGAGAAAATACAAAGGCCTTATGACACTCTTCCAAACCGAATCAGTGCACACATTCAGGCCTGAGAGGGTGCAACTTCATACTGATAAATGGGCCCATTCTGTCAAGCATTTTGTAAATTTAACTCAAGTTTGTAATCACTGAAATAACACGAAATACCGTATCAAACCATGAAGAGCTATTTCATTTCATCCTCTCGTTCTGAGTGCTTCACTTGTTTCGCTAACCAGTTTATATTTGAAACTTCCTGGCAGATTAAAACTGTGTGCCCGACCGAGACTCGAACTCGGGACCTTTGCCTTTCGCGGGCAAGTGCTCTACCAACTTTTTTTTTTTTAATCCAATGTCAGGCTTACCACCTTTGCTGACATACATTTTGTTGTACTATCGCATAAATAGTTGTAGACACTATTTATGCGCTAGTACAACAAAATAAATGTCAGCAAAGGTGGTAAGCCTGACATTGGATTAAAAAAAAAAGAAATAAAAAAACAAAAAAATTTAAAAAAAGTTGGTAGAGAACTTGCCCGCGAAAGGCAAAGGTCCCGAGTTCGAGTCTCGGTCGGACACACAGTTTTAATCTGCCAGGAAGTTTCATATCAGCGCACACTCCGCTGCAGAGTGAAAATCTCATTCTGGAAACATCCCCCAGGCTGTGGCTAAGCCATGTCTCCGCAATATCCTTTCTTTCAGGAGGGCTAGTTCTGCAAGGTTCGTGGGAGAGCTTCTGTAAAGTTTGGAAGGTAGGAGACGAGGTACTGGCAGAAGTAAAGCTGTGAGTACCGGGCGTGAGTCGTGCTTCGGTAGCTCAGTTGGTAGAGCACTTGCCCGCCAAAGGCAAAGGTCCCGAGTTCGAGTCTCGGTTGGGCGCACAGTTTTAATCTGCCAGGGAGTTTCATATCAGCGCACACTCCGCTGCAGAGTGAAAATCTCATTCTGCAGTTTATATTTCTTTTTATTTTCAGCTGATTTTACTCACACAACACTATAAATAAGTTTTGCAAGAAATATATTACAGTAAGGTAGAAAGCCTCCCAGAATGCTCTTGATTCTGTCATAAAAAGTGCTGTAGTTGAAAGCATAATTCGAATTATGGCCAAATAATTAGTATGAGAAATCCGACCACCACACACTGCCCATGTTTTAATTCGAGAGAAATCAGCTGGAAATTATTTTAAATTCAACGGAAGACGCAGTGAAACCATAATTTAACCAAATTATGTGGTGTCTGCCAGAGGCTGGAGCTGCTGAAGCTATGTGGCTGAATTAAAAATTGCTGCAATTTCCATTTCGTGTCGCACGCAGAGGTAGACATAGATCTAAACACCGCCAAGCAGCTGCTACACTACTAGCACACGTCGCACAGACCGTGACTATCTGCAATCTCTAACAGAGTTGTGATAATTTCATTACCAGCGTTTACATAAAGTACAACTGCTACCAAACGCCTCATAGGCAGTGGCTATCTGAAATCTTACACTGTCGTGATAAATTCACCAACGTTTACACAAAGTTCAACGGCTAACGATCGCCTAATAGGCAGTGGTTATCTGTAATGTATTACAGTGTCGTGATAATTACGTTACCAGTGCTTAAACAAACTGTTAATGTTTGAAAGACACGCATTTATTGGAGTAATATCGATAATTTTTAGCTATGATGTTTGCGAACATAAAGTCAAGCAAGAAAACACAATAAGAGTTAGCGCGATCTATTAGTGGACTGTCGCAAATACTGAAAAGAAATACGTGTGGTGGAGACTGTTATTAAAACTATGAATTAAGTTTCATCAGTTGCAAACATGTATGAGACTTTGTACCATTCGTCCTTCTATAAAAAATCTTCGGCTATTAACGGTGACAAAAAATAATGGAATAAAGAGAAAGATGAGTGAGCTATATTGCCTGCATGAATCATGCTGAAGAGGAAGATCAAGAAAAGAAATTCTCTCAGCGTTATGGTTTTGTCACACAGCTGTACGTCAAGAAATTCTTTATGTGAATCAGTTTTAGTTCTGGAATACACGATCATTCACTGTCTCAAGGAACAGTTATAAACTGAAATGTCTAAATACGTATTCGGTACCGCGAAATGTGAGTGATCAATAGTTACGAAAAGGTTGATATAATTAGCTTGCCTTCACTATTTACATACAACCACGAGCAGTTTATTATATCACTATAATTACATAAGAAAACTGAATAATACACGAATATTCGTGAATTTACAATATGTTTATTCCTAGATATTTACACTCATCAGTGTCCTTTAACGTAAATGTAAATTCAAAAAAAATAAAAAATAGCTCAAATGTTTTATTAAATGCTTTGTGCTAACGTAAAAAATGAACTCGATTAGAGAAACATTTGACGCATCTTATTTGCTGTGCGTGACGCGAGCATTATTCAAGAGCGCGTCAAATGTTTCTCCAGTTTATTTTATTTTTTACTTTAGACAAATCATTCCACAAAATATTTGATTTTTTTTTCAATTCTTTTTATTTGTAAGTGTTATCCAGAGAGCATGATGTTATTGATACTTCCTTTGCTTTCCGAGCCTCTTTTGTCCTTCAGTTGACCTGCATTTATTACTTGATTCGGAGGAAACCATTTTGATAGCTAAATATCACACGAAAATACCTTTTTATGCCAAAATTGCTATATCTTGAAGAGATGAACTTTCTGGCACTTTATTTACATAGATAGCAGCAGTTCTTCGTGAAATATTTCAATTTTCCCTCAAATTGCTAACTAAGTTTTTGTCGGCTAACCTATTTACGTTAAAGCAATTTTTTTTTTCAAAATTATGCCTCACGCCGTTCAGTCTTGTACATTTCTCACTCTTCGTTTTTCTGTGAAAATACAAAAAAGTTCCGTCACATAAAATTCTTAATTACCCTGATTCAAGCAAATAAACACTTTCTCGTAAAAGTAGCCTCACCCTAATCATTATGATACCTTATTTGTCCATTTACCACTGTTTGGACGAAATCCCATCGTGTAATTTATAGAGTCTGCTTCTCGCTCCGCTCAAACACTTGACGAAAATACAGGGTGATTCAAAAAGAATACCACAACTTTAAAAATGTGTATTTAATGAAAGAAACATAATATAACCTTCTGTTATACTTCATTACAAAGAGTATTTAAAAAGGTTTTTTTTCACTCAAAAACAAGTTCAGAGATGTTCAATATGGCCCCCTCCAGACACACGAGCAATATCAACCCGATACTCCAACTCGTTCCACACTCTCTGTAGCATATCAGGCGTAACAGTTTGGATAGCTGCTGTTATTTCTCGTTTCAAATCATCAATGGTGGCTGGGAGAGGTGGCCGAAACACCATATCCTTAACATACCCCCATAAGAAAAAATCGCAGGGGGTAAGACCAGGGCTTCTTGGAGGCCAGTGATGAAGTGCTCTGTCACGGGCTGCCTCGGGTAGTTTGGTTTTCAGCCTAGTCAACAGCGCCTCAAGCGAACAAATGTACAACTAAATGAAACTTTATAGCTCCCTTAATTCGCCGACAGATAGTGCTTAGCTCTGCCTTTTGTCGTTGCAGAGTTTTAAATTCCTAATGTTGTGGTATTCTTATTGAATCACCCTGTACTATGGTTGGAACTTTAATAGTGGCAACTATTTATTTACAGCTAGTACAAAATAGATACATGTTTCAAAGTTTTACTGACCTTCAAAGTAGTCACCAGCATTGTGTATAACCCGTTGCCAGCGATGTGGAAGTCGTGGGATACTGTCAGCAGTGCCAGTTGTGATGACAGTTCGAGCGGCGCGGTCTATTGCCTGACGAATTTGTAGCAGCTTTGAAGCGAATGTCGTGAAGTGTTTCCTTCAGTTTAGAAATCGAGTTGAACATACGAGGGCTTAAGTCAGGGAAGTTGCCACTTTTAAAGTCCCAACCCTCATATTACGAAGGAAGGGAAACGTATTTTGGGGACGGAAATACACTCCTGGAAATTGAAATAAGAACACCGTGAATTCATTGTCCCAGGAAGGGGAAACTTTATTGACACATTTCTGGGGTCAGATACATCACATGATCACACTGACAGAACCACAGGCACATAGACACAGGCAACAGAGCATGCACAATGTCGGCACTAGTACAGTGTATATCCACCTTTCGCAGCAATGCAGGCTGCTATTCTCCCATGGAGACGATCGTAGAGATGCTGGATGTAGTCCTGTGGAACGGCTTGCCATGCCATCTCCACCTGGCGCCTCAGTTGGACCAGCGTTCGTGCTGGACGTGCAGACCGCGTGAGACGACGCTTCATCCAGTCCCAAACATGCTCAATGGGGGACAGATCCGGAGATCTTGCTGGCCAGGGTAGTTGACTTACACCTTCTAGAGCACGTTGGGTGGCACGGGATACATGCGGACGTGCATTGTCCTGTTGGAACAGCAAGTTCCCTTGCCGGTCTAGGAATGGTAGAACGATGGGTTCGATGACGGTTTGGATGTACCGTGCACTATTCAGTGTCCCCTCGACGATCACCAGTGGTGTACGGCCAGTGTAGGAGATCGCTCCCCACACCATGATGCCGGGTGTTGGCCCTGTGTGCCTCGGTCGTATGCAGTCCTGATTGTGGCGCTCACCTGCACGGCGCCAAACACGCATACGACCATCATTGGCACCAAGGCAGAAGCGACTCTCATCGCTGAAGACGACACGTCTCCATTCGTCCCTCCATTCACGCCTGTCGCGACACCACTGGAGGCGGCTGCACGATGTTGGGGCGTGAGCGGAAGACGGCCTAACGGTGTGCGGGACTGTAGCCCAGCTTCATGGAGACGGTT
Organism: Schistocerca piceifrons; assembly: GCF_021461385.2. Taxonomy (NCBI): domain Eukaryota; kingdom Metazoa; phylum Arthropoda; class Insecta; order Orthoptera; family Acrididae; genus Schistocerca; species Schistocerca piceifrons. The sequence continues at coordinate 128,082,920 of NC_060146.1, forward strand.
GCGAATGGTCCTCGCCGATACCCCAGGAGCAACAGTGTCCCTAATTTGCTGGGAAGTGGCGGTGCGGTCCCCTACGGCACTGCGTAGGATCCTACGGTCTTGGCGTGCATCCGTGCGTCGCTGCGGTCCGGTCCCAGGTCGACGGGCACGTGCACCTTCCGCCGACCACTGGCGACAACATCGATGCACTGTGGAGACCTCACGCCCCACGTGTTGAGCAATTCGGCGGTACGTCCACCCGGCCTCCCGCATGCCCACTATACGCCCTCGCTCAAAGTCCGTCAACTGCACATACGGTTCACGTCCACGCTGTCGCGGCATGCTACTAGTGTTAAAGACTGCGATGGAGCTCCGTATGCCACGGCAAACTGGCTGACACTGACGGCGGCGGTGCACAAATGCTGCGCAGCTAGCGCCATTCGACGGCCAACACCGCGGTTCCTGGTGTGTCCGCTGTGCCGTGCGTGTGATCATTGCTTGTACAGCCCTCTCGCAGTGTCCGGAGCAAGTATGGTGGGTCTGACACACCGGTGTCAATGTGTTCTTTTTTCCATTTCCAGGAGTGTAGAAACGGAACGGACATAGGTAGGATTGCCAGCGTTCGTTGACGCGATAGGCCTTCAAGGTGAAATGAAATGTCGTGTGGCTAGGGCCTCCCGTCGGGTAGACCGTTCGCCTGGTGCAGGTCTTTCGATTTGACGCCACTTCGGCGACCTGCGCGTCGATGAGGATGAAATGATGATGATTAGGACAACACAACACCCAGTGCCTGAGCGGAGAAAATCTCCGACCCAGCCGGGAATCGGACCCGGGACCTTAGGATTGACGTTCCGTCACGCTGACCACTCAGCTACCGGGGCCGGACAGGCCTTCAAGGTGAAAGGAAATAATAGAAGAACCGTCGTTCGACTGCCTCACACGTAAGGCGTAGCTGAAATCCTAGTGATCAATTGCCGAAACATTCGCAAAAAAGTTCCGGAATTTGATGCGCTCCTAAATTAACTAGGTGAGCTCATCTAACTCTGGGCTGAAAACGTGAAGGCGATGGGGTATCAGCTAATGGTAGTGGAAGCACCCTCCACCATGCACCGTCAGGTGGACTACGGAGTACATATATAACGTAGATGTAGAAGTATGTGACAGGCGTGTACTACGTCAGGCGATTAGAGTGCGCTATGAAGTAGCGCGGTGTTTGCCACGTGTTCGCGTGAGACTGGGACAACAGCACGTGACTGAGTTTGAAACGGAGGATATTTTGAGTTTGGCTGTGGCCGAACAGACGAAACGTGAAATATCCAGGCGTTTGGGGCGTTTTAACGTGACATGGCACAGTGTCGGCTTGAGTGAGAAGGCGAGGGAAACAAAACGCGGCGTCATCGTCCTGGCCGCCCAATTCTGACGTCGCCAAGTGACTATCGCATTATCGCGTCCCAGGCGTATTGCGATTCCTTCACAGCTGCACATGGATGATTCTCGTAACACTACACCGAGGACTAGCACTGTCTCCATGGTCGATTACACCAACAGCAACCACGTCAGTACCTTCCAGCCCGCAGCTCGTGGTCGTGCGATAGCGTTCTCGCTTCCCACGCCCGGGTTCCCGGGTTCGATTCCCGGCGGGGTCAGGGATTTTCTCTGCCTCGTGATGGCTGGGTGTTGTGTGATGTCCTTAGGTTAGTTAGGTTTAAGTAGTTCTAAGTTCTAGGGGACTGATGACCATAGATGTTAAGTCCCATAGTGCTCAGAGCCATTGAACCAGTACCTTCCACCGGGATCTACGTCTACATCTACATGGTCACTCTCCAATTCATAAGTGCCTCGCAGAGAGTTCATCGAAGCATTTTCTTACTACTTCTCTACCATTCCACTCTCGAATGGCGCGTGGGAAAAAGGAATAACTAAATCTTCCCGTTCCAGCTCTGATTTCTCTTATTTTATTATGATGATCATTACTCCCTACGTGGGTGGAATAAAATATTTGGGATTGAAATTTCGTAAACAGATCTCGCCCTAAAGAGAACACCCTTTGTTTCAGTGACTGCCACACCAACTCGCGTACCATATCAGTGACAATCTCACCCCTAGTGCGCGATAACACGAAACGGGCTGCCCTTCTTTGCACTTTTTCGCTGTCCTCCGTCGATCCTACGTGGTAAGGATCCCACACCGCGCAGCAATATTCCAGCAGGGGAGGGACAAGTGTAATGTAGGCTGTCTCTTTAGTGGGTTTGTGGCATCTTCTAAGTGTTCTGTCAATAAATCGCAGTCTTTATTTCGCCTTCCCCACAATATCATCCATGTGATCTTTCCAGTTTAAGTTGCTCGTAATTGTAATTCCTAGGTAATTAGGCTAGCGCGCCTTCCTCTTCCATATGCCAGACGAAGCTCACCCATCTTTTAGAATTTTATCATCACCTTCTTCAAACCACTTAATGACTTCCGGACCCTCGTCAGGCCTTGCAATCGGCGACTTTGTCTCAATGCGGCACTGCAACTGATGCCGTTAACATAAAACATTTTCACTAACAGCGCACAGTCTCTCTTCTCGATAACTACACTGTTTACTTAGGTTATCGCTTCAGAAATGACAATGTGGATGTCATACCGTCATACGAGCGGTGTACAGTGCCACATTGCACCTGATTGCCAAAACTGGAACTAATTTGCTGTGTAGCGCAAATCGGTTCCACATTAACACATTACCATATCTGCCAAGTTTCGCTGTCATACGATAATTACTGCCCACACTGGATCTTCATGAGTAGCTGCACTTTAGTTATAACCATCCGGTACAAGGTGATGGTATGCTCACGTACGAAATTCCTTCACCACAGAAGACGAAGTGAACATTCCAGAATTCGAGTCAAGAACATCTGCCAACATGAGTAAGCTAGAAGTTGGGACTGTTTCGGATGAGGAGACCAGACAGCGAGGTCATCGGTCTCATCGGATTTAGGAAAGGCTGGAGAAGGACGTCCGCCGTGCCCTTCCAAAGGAACCATCCCGGCATTTGCCTGGAGCGATTTAGGGAAATCACGGAAAACCTAAGTCAGGATGGTTGGACGCGGAACTGAACCGTCGTCCTCCCGAATGCAAGTCCAGTGTGCTAACCACTGCGCCACCTCGCTCGGTTATAGTAGATGTCCTCGGAGTAGTGAAGCACCTTAAATCACATAATAAAAGCAAGGCTTCTGGTCTAGACTGTATACGAATTAGGTTCCTTTCGGAGTATGCTGATGCATTAGCTCCATACTTAACGATCATATACAACCGTTCACTCGACGAAACACCCGTACTCAAAGACTGGAAAGTTGCACAGGTCACACCAATATTCAAGAGAGGTAGTATGAGTAACCCACTAAATTACAGGCCCATATCATTAACGGCGATGTGCAGCAGGATTCTGGAACATATATTGTGTTCGAACATTATGAATTACTTCGAAGAGAACAGTCGATTGACACACAGTCAACAAGGATTTTAAAAAAATCGTTCTTGGGAAACACAACTAACTCTTTACACACACCAAATGTTGAGTGCTATTGACAAGGGATTTCATATACATTCCTTATTTCTAGATTTCCAAATGCCTTTTGACACTGTACCACACAAGCGGCCTGTAGTGAAACTGTGTGCTTATGGAACAGGGCCTCACTTATATGACTGGTTCCGTTATTTCCTGTCAGAGCGTTCACAGTTCGTAACAACTGACGGCAAGCCATCGCATAAAACAGAAGTGATTTCTGGCGTTCCCGAAAGTAGTGTCATAGGCCTTCTGCTGTTCCTTATCTATCTAAACGATTTAGGAGACAATCTGAGCAGCAGACTTAGATTGTTTCCAGATGACGCTGTCGTTTATCGTCTAGTAAACTCATCAGAAGATCAAAACAAATAGCAAAACGATTTAGAAAAGATATATGTGTGGTGCGAAAATTGGCAATTGGCCCTAATTAATGAAAAGTGTGAGTCATCCACATTAGTACTAAAAGGAATCCATTAAACTTCAGTTACACGATAAACCAGTGAAATCTAAAGGCCGTAAATTCAACTAAATAAGTAGGAATTACAATTGTGAACAATTTAAATTGGAAATAACACAGAGAAAATGTTGTGTCGAAAGTAAACCAAAGACTGATTTATTGGCAGAACACTTAGAAGATGGAAGAGATCTGCTAGAGAGACTACCTACTCTACGCTTGTCCGTCCTCTTTTAGGGATCCTTACCAGATAGGATTAATGAAGTATCTCGAGAAAGTTCAAAGACGAGCAGCGCCATTTGTATTCTCGCGAAATAGGAGTGTCTCATTGACATGATAAAGGGTTTTGGTGGACATCATTAAAACAAAGGCGATTTTTTTCGCGGCGAAATCTTCTCACGAAATTTCGATCGCCAGTTTTCTCCTCCGAATACGAAAATATTTTTTTGAAGCCGGCCTACGTAGGGAGATCACCATAATAAAATAAGGGAAATCAGACCTCTCGCGAAAAGAGATAGGAGTTCGTTTTTTCCGCGCGCTGTTCGAAATTGAAAATAGTACAGAATTATTCTGAATGTGGTTCGATGAATCTTCTGCCAGACACTTAAGGGTGATTTTCAGAGTATCAATGTAAGATTAGATGTAGACGTTTCCGAATGGGGAGGAAATCGGCGGATGTGACATACATCTACAGAGAAACAAATGGGTACATTTTAGAAAAACCTGTGTGATTTACACTACTGGCCATTAAAATTGCTACACCAAGAAGAAATGCAGATGATAAACGGGTATTCACTGGACAAATATATTATACTATAACAGACATGTGATTACATATTCACGCAATTTGGGTGCATAGATCCTGAGAAATCAGTACTCAGAACAACCACCTATGGCCGTAATAACGGCCTTGATACGCCTAGGCATTGAGTCACACAGAGCATGGATGGCGTGTACAGTTACAGCTGCCCATGCAGCTACAACACGATACCACAGTTCGCCAAGAGTAATGACTGGCGTATTGTGATGAGCCAGTTGCTCAGCCACCATTGAACAGATGTTTTCAATTGGTGAGAGATCTGGAGAATGTGCTGGCCAGGGCAGCAACCGAATATTTTCTGTATCCAAAAAGGCCCGTACAGGACCTGCAACATGCGGTCGTGCATTATCCTGCTGAAATGTAGGGTTTCGCAGGGATCGAATGAAGGGTAGAGCCACGGGTGGTAACACATCTGAAATGTAACGTCCACTGTTCAAAGTGCCGTCAATGCGAACAAGAGGTGAGCGAGACTTGTAACCAATGGCACCCCATACCACCACGCCAGGTGATACGCCAGTATGGCGATGACGAATACACGCTTCCAATATGCGTTCACCGTGACGTCGCCTAACACGGATGCGACCATCATGATGCTGTAAACAGAACCTGGATTCATGTGAAAATATCACGTTTTGCTATTCATCGTTGAGTACACCATCGCAGGCGCTCCTGTCTGTGATGCAGCGTCAAGGGCAACCGTAGCCATAGTCTCCGAGCTGATAGTCCATGCTGCTGCAAACGTCGTCGAACTGTTCGTGCAGATAGTTGTGTCTTGCAAACGTCCCCATCTGTTGAGTCAGCGATCGAGACGTGGCTGCATGTTCCGTTACAGCCATGCGGATAAGATGCCTGTCATCTCGACTGCTAGTGATACGAGGCCGTTGGGATCCAGCATGGCGTTCCGTATTACCCTCCTGAACCAACCGATTCCATAATCTGCTAACAGTCATTGAATCTCGACTAACGCGAGCAGCAATGTCGCGATACGATAAACCGCAATCGCGATAGGCTACAATCCGATCATTATCAAAGTCGGAAGCGTGATGGTACGCATTTCTCCTCCTTACACGAGGCATCACAACAACGTTTCTCCAGGCAACGCAGGTCAACTGCTGTTTGTGTATGAGAAATCAGTTGGAAACTTTCCTCATGTCAGCAGATTGTAGCTGTCGCCACCGGCGCCAACCTTGTGTGAATGCTCTGAAAAGCTACATTTCCATATTACAGCATCTTCTTCCTGTCGGTTAAATTTCGCGTCTGTAGCATTTCATCTTCGTGGTGTAGCCATTTTAATGGTCGGTAGTCTACACAAGAGAAAACAGAACTTCACAAATTGAGCAAGTCAATAACGCGATGGTCCGCCTCTGGTCCTTACGCAAGCAGTTATTCGGTTAAGCACTCATTGACAGAGTTGTTGGACGTCCTCTTGAGGGATACCGTGCAAAATCTCGTCCAATTGGTGCGTTAGATCGTTAAAATCCCGACCCTGTAGGAATTGCTTCCGCAGCGGTTTTCTCTTCAGAGCGATTCACTTTCTTTTATCCGTCTTTCCACAGATAGGTCACACAGATCCCAGCCCACCTGCCGGCCGCTCGCCGCCCACAGGAGCAGCACAGCTCGCGTCACCCCACATCGACCTGCGCCCTCAACGAGTTTTGGACGCGCGGCTCGGCAGAACGCTCTTTGATCTTCCCAGCGTCTAGCGCCCGCAGCTAACGCGTGACCTTTGACCTATTGCGGCGATAACGATTTTGCGCCAAATAGAGAAGGGCCGAATCGTGGTCACCGGAACGGAAGACAGCCCTCAAAGTGATGGACGATGCCTAGAGGTGCGAGCGAGGGAAGAAAGGGTGAGAGCAGGACGAGCAAGTGGTCCATCCCACCCTGCGAAGTACGAGGTGCATTCAAGTTCTAAGGCCTCCGACTTTTTTTTCTCCGGACTGGAAAGAGATAGAAACATGCGCATTGTTTTAAAATGAGGCCGCGTTCATTGCCAATACGTCCCAGAGATGGCAGCACCGCACGGCAGATGGAATTTTACCGCCAGCGGCGAGAATGAGAACTGTTTTAAATACTTAAAATGGCGACGTTTTCCTTACTTGAACAGCATGCAATCATTCGTTTTCTGAATTTGCGTGGTGTGAAACCAATTGAAATTCATCGACAGTTGAAGGAGACATGTGGTGATGGAGTTATGGATGTCTCGAAAGTGCGACAGTTTAATGAAGGCAGAACATTGTGTGACAACAAACCGAAACAACCTCGGGCTCGCACAAGCCGATCTGATAACATGATCGAGAAAGTGGAGAGAATTGTTTTGGGGGATCGCCGAATGACTATTGGACAGATCGCCTCCAGAGTTGGCATTTCTGTGGGTTCTGTGCACACAATCCTGCATGACGACCTGAAAATGCAAAAAGTGTCATCCAGGTGGGTGCCACGAATGCTAACAGATGACCACACGGCTGCCCGTGTGGCATGTTGCCAAGCAATGTTGACGCGCAACGACAGCATGAATGGGACTTTCTTTTCGTCGGTTGTGACAATGGATGAGACGTGAATGCCATTTTTCAATCCAGAAACAAAGCGCCAGTCAGCTCAATAGAAGCACACAGATTCAATGCCACCAAAAAAATTTCGGGTAACCGCCAGTGCTGAAAAAATGATGGTGTCCATGTTCTGGGACAGCGAGGGCGTAATCGTTACCCACTGCGTTCCAAAGGGCACTACGGTAACAGGTGCATCCTACGAAAATGTTTTGAACAACAAATTCCTTCCTGCACTGCAACAAAAACGTCCGGGAAGGGCTGCGCGTGTGCTGTTTCACCAACGCACCCACACATCGAGCTAACTTTATGCAACAGTTTCTTCGTGATAACAACTTTGAAGTGATTCCTCATGCTCCCTACCCACCTGACCTGGCTCCTAGTGACTTTTGGCTTTTTCCAACAATGAAAGACACTCTCCGTGGCCGCACATTCACCAGCCGTGCTGCTATTGCCTCAGCGATTTTCCAGTGGTCAAAACAGACTCCTAAAGAAGCCTTCGCCGCTGCCATGGAATCATGGCGTCAGCGTTGTGAAAAATGTGTTCGTCTGCAGGGCGATTACGTCGAGAAGTAACGCCAGTTTCATCGATTTCGGGTGAGTAGTTAATTAGAAAAAAAATCGGAGGCCTTAGAACTTGAATGCACCTCGTAGAACGTAGAGGTGGTGGAGTGGGAACGTGGAAGGTTACCCACGACACCTCTGCCGAAGTCGTCATCTCTCTGCGACAGATATTATTCAACCCACTCAGTATAACAGTGTGGTGTGTGTACTGTAAGACCTTCGGTACACACACCATCAGATTATTTGACTTGTCGCTCTAACGAAGTAGGCAAGTGTCAGCAATGTGTATCGTGGTCTTATCATGGCGTGTTTATCTTCTGCCGTTAGGTCTGACGATAGAAATTCCACTTGCACACTTAGAGTAGCAGATTGACGGTGACCAACTTTAAACAGAACTTGATTAATTTTCACACACATTTATTAAAATGATAACTAGTATAAACATTACTTAACTTGATTCTGGATGCTATTTACAATTGACAATCTGAAGTTCCTTTGGTATTGGTACGTTAATCTTATTCTCACATATATCACTGATACTTGACAAAAGTGTCTATACATTTATCTTCATGGCTATGTACAGTAATATGATAATCTTCTTAGGTGCAGACTGAAACTTGACTATAGAGTGGCACAGACTAATGCAGACTGGTACAGACTGGTGCAGACAAATGGAGACTGACTAATCAGAGGTCTGTACACTCCTTATAATACCTCGCGCATTCAGGTATCACTGATCGAGTGTGATCCGCGAGGAGAAAAGGTTCTACGTTAGCAGCAATCTCATTGGCTGCGTTACATATTAATATGCGGATCGGCGGAATCAGAATTTGGTCCATCTCTAAGGCAGTGCCATCTCGTAGTGCAGAGACAGACGAGTGCTGCGCCTGCGCTGTTGTGCTTAGTGGGGCGTGCTCTAGTGGGAAAGTTGTGTATGCGCTGACTTCGTGAAACTATGTACACAACAAACAGCTACCTCAGGAGATAGCTGGTTTCGCGGAGTATGTGCCACAGGGAACTGTAGTAGGACCGCTGTTATTGGTTTGGTACATAAGTTCGTTGCATTTCTCCTTAAGTCTAATAAACACTACAGATGCGCACAACAGAGACTTCAGTCTTCAATAATAATTCCCCTTCACTGTTTCAGCAGTCTCTCTGGGGTATGTTTTCAGTTCCGCGACTTGTGTAGTACCCAAACAACCAGCTCCCAATATCATACCTTTTTGCTTTATTTATTTTCTCTGGTTTTTAATTTGTATGAACGTTTTCGTGTCCTCAGTAATAATAAATTTGTACACTGCCGCAGAAAACGGCAGAGATACGCTTTTGATGGTTCAAATGGCTCTAAGCACTATGGGACTTAATCTGAGGTCATCAGTCCCCTAGACTTAGAACTACTTAATCCTAACTAACCTAACGACAGCACACGCATCTATGCCCGAGACAGGATTCGAACCTGCGACCGTAGCAGCCGCATGGCTCCGGACTGAAGCGCCTAGAACCGCTCGGCCACAGCGACCGGCTAGACTTTCGAAATTATCCTTGTAACAGAAGAGCAATGTCCGGAGAATATTCAATTTTTTAACAACTTTTGTTTCAGTCTCGCTTTAGAGTACTTATGTTTTAGATCTCACAAAAAAGGACGTGCGTCAACAATGTGTGTACTAAATGCTATGTGTGTATAAACATGCAAGAAAATATAAATATTAAAAGTTATCATTGCCGCAAGAATATTTTTATTTATTACGCCAGTATTCGTTCACAAGCACGGCTTCTGCCTGCAATCGTAAGAAGAGGCAGTAATTTCTTCCATCCTGCAAGACATCTTAAAATATATATGTGCTAATCATCAAGATTTAGTGGATGATGATCGGCAAGCACAGAAAATTAGAGGTAATCATTCAGTGTAGGCTTTCACGGCCGGTATTGTCTTCACTTAAAACTTCCCGGCTGATAAGCCGTGGTCGAAGTACCTCCGAGGATGTCTCCCGCAGTCGGAGACGAAACGTCAGGGGAGAGTTTTATACTTCGACCACGGCCTATCAGCCCGGAAGTTTTAAGTGAAGAATTAGAGGTAAATTAATTATGTCAGTGCAACGTATTAGTGACTTCTATTAAATATTTATACATGTGTAACAATTGAATAATTGACTTTTTGCTAAGCACCAAGTTTGCTGCAAAATCAGACATTCTAAAAATCTATGTCGATAGAATAAGAGAAATTATCCTAGATACATTATTCATTTTTGTGCCTTCATTATTTGTACGTTGCACTGTATTTTCCTAACGCTGCGACGAAGACTGTTCATGACACCAACTTAGTTTCAACAAGAATCCACGCTTTACTTCCAGTACTGCAAGTAGTAATTATCTCTCAGTACTTAAATTTCACTCCGATTCATACTCTTTGTGTTAGCTGTTGGGCTGCCTCCCAGCACAGTTATTCCAAAATCTGCCTACAGACTAACCCAGACTGTAGAAATCAAGTACTTTTGAGCCGAAGAACTCGTCGAGTCATGTTCGGAGCGCCCGCTCGGCTAGCCGCGCGGTCTAACGCGCTGCTTCCCTACCGGGAAAGCGTGCCGGTCCCTGGCACGAATCCGCCCGGTGGATTAATGTCGAGGTCCGGTGTGTAGGCCATGTGGATGGTTTTTTAGGCGGTTTACCATCTGCCTCGGCGATTGCGAGCTGGTTCCCCTCATTCCGCCTCAGACTATGTCAGAGGTTGCTGTGCAAACACTGTCTCCACGTACATGTACACTATACGTACTCTACCATGCAAACATTTGGGGTTACACTCGTCTGGTATGAGACGTTCCCGGAGGATCCACTGGGGGCCGAACCTCACAATAACCCTGGATTCGGTGTGGGGCGGCAGCGGGGTGGGTGGACTGCTGTGGCCTGTTGCGGGGTTGTGTACCACTGTGGACTACGGCGGGACGAAGCATCTCCGTCGTTTCTAGGTCCCTGGTTCAATACAAAATACACACATGTTCGGAGCGCATTTTCATCCGGAAAGGATGTTGTTCGATAGAGAGCGTAAAGGGTGAAAATTTCGGGGCGCAAGTTCCGGTGAACTCCTGTCTAGAAGAATTCTACGAGGGTGAGTCAAATGAAAACCTTAAATATTTTTTAAAATATTATTTATTGTGCAGAAGTTGCACAAAGTTTTATCACTTTTCAACATAATCTCCCCCACGCTCAATGCAAGTCCTCCAGCGCTTACAAAGTGCATAAATTCCTTTACAAAAAAATTCTTTTGGTAGTCTGCGCAAACACTCATGCACCGCGTGGCGTACCTCTTCATCAGAACGGAAATTCTTACCTCCCATTGCGTCTTTGAGTGGTCCAAACATGTCGAAATCACTTGGGGCAAGGTCTGGTGAGTATGGTGGATGAGGAAGACACTCAAAATGCAGGTCTGTGATTGTTGCAACTATTGTACGGGCAGTGTGGAGCCTTCCATTGTCATGTTGCAAAAGGACCTCTGCTAACAGCAATCCACGTCGCTGATTTAATTACAGACCACAGATGATTTTTTAGGAGATCTGTGTATGTTGCACTGGTAACAGTGGTCCCTCCAGGCATGTAATGCTCCAAAATGACGCCTTTTTCGTCCCAAAAGAAAGTCAGCATAACCTTCCCTGCTGATGGTTCGAAACTTAAGGAAACCATTACCTTCTCGTTCAAAGCGCCGAAGAAGTTCTTCACAAGCATCAACGCGTCGTTCTCTCATTTCAGGAGTCAGCTGCCGTGGCACCCATCTTGCAGACACTTTGTGAGACTGGATCACATCATGCACAATGTGGTGTGCTGACCCACGACTAATCTGTAAACATGCTGCAATGTCATTCAGTGTCACTCGGCGGTTTTCCTTCACTATGGCTTCAACTGCTGCAATGTTGTGTGGAGTCACACTCGTTGTGCCTGACCTGGACGAGGAGCATCTTCCACTGAAGTCACACCATTTGCGAACTTCCTACTCTATTCGTAGAGTTTCTGCTGCGACAAACATTGCATCACCGTACTGAACCTTCATTCGTCGATGAATTTCAATAGGTTTCACACGTTCACTACGCAAAACCCAAATAACAGAACGCTGTTCTTCCATGGTGCAAGTCGCAAGTGGGGCCGCCATCTTTATACTGATACTGCGACGGTATGTGTGTATCTGCACTATGCTGCCAGCTACAGGCCATTCTGCACGCTGTTTGTAACACGCTTACCAACTTACAGGATAACGGCGCGAAGTTTTGATTTGTTATTACAAATTTAACGTTTTCATTTGACTCACCCTCGTACGAGGCGTTACGTTTCAGTAGCATAACTTCCCGGAGTCTTCCTGGTCGTTCTTCGATTTCGTCTGCAAGATCAAAAATGGTTCAAATGGCTCTGAGCACTATGGGACTTAACTACTGTGGTCATCAGTCCCCTAGAACTTAGAACTACTTAAACCTGCCTAACCTGAGGACATCACACAGACCCATGCCCGAGGCAGGATTCGAACCTGCGACCGTAGCAGTCGCGCGGTTCCGGACTGCGCGCCTAGAACCGCTAGACCACCGCGGCCGGCCTCTGCAAGATCACGCCGTCCCTGTTCCAACAGGTGCACAACATTATCTTTAGTGAGTGCGCATTGGTCTTTGTACGGGCAGTCACTGCTTCCTTATGTTAGCTTGAGGACACGATTTCTCGTCGCCAGTAATGATACAGGACGGGGATAATCGGTGTTATTCACGAGTCAATTGAGCCAGCAGAGATGCCCATATTACCACCCACTGATTTTTTTTATTTTGGCTCACAGCATGCGGTACCCACACGCCCGATTTTTGAACGTTCCCCATTCCAGACAAATATTGCACTATGGTGGAATGGTGACAGTTCATCACATTTGCCAGTTCTCGAGTACGCTAACATGGATCGCTGTGGGTTAATGCGTTTAAACGATCTTCATCAAACGCCAAAGCTCTGCGTGAACTCGGAGAGTCTATATGTTACGGTAGTATCTGTTCCCGAAAGAACAGTTACCATAGATGACCATGCAGCTTTGCTAGAAATGAAATGATAATTAAATGGACACCCTAGCTGCAAACAGGCGTTGATGTACTTCATTGGGGACAATGTTGAAAACGTGTGCCCCAACCAGGACTCGAACCCGGGATCTCCTGCTTACATGGCAGACGCTTTATCCACCTGAGCCACCGAGGACACAGAGGATAGTGCGCCTGCAGGGACTTATCCCTTGCACGCTCCCCGTGAGACCGACATTCCCAACATGTCCGCATCATTACATTCGTAGTGCGCCTAATATACGTTTGTCCATCATACTCATTACTTTGTTAGGCGCACTACGAATGTAGTGGTGTTGACATGTTGGGAATGTTGGTCCCACGGGGAGCGTGCACGGGATAAGTCCCTGCAGGCGCACTATCCTCTGTGCCCGCGGTGGCGCAGGAGCCGGCATGGCAGCTCAGCGTGTTCGGTCAGAGGGCTAACTACCCTTTGTAACAAAAAAACTGAGTTAATGGATCAACGACGAACTGAAACGGGTGTCTTTCGACGTCCGCCCAGAGCAGATACAACGAACGAAAACGAACAAAATGATATTAAAAACATAAAAAAATAAAAAGGTGGATAGAGCGTCTGCTACGTAAGCAGGAGATCCCGGTCGGGGCATATATTTTCAACATGTCCTCAACGAAGTACATCAACGCCTGTTTGCAGCTAGGGTGTCCATTTAATTATCATTTCACTTGGAGAGTCACCAACGTAAATACGATCCTCCTTAAAACGAGAAAATCATTTTCGTACCGTGCTCTGTCCAATGGCATTATCCTCTGCTGCTATCACCCCTTTATTGAACTCAAACAGAAGAATATGTCCGACATGTTCATATTTCTCCTCTTGGCATTACACTTATAACCTCCACAGTCCCAACCACTATCTCCAAATGACAAAATGACAATATATAAACTCAAATACCAACAGTGAACTACAAATAAAAAATGACGAATCGATAAATCAACCCATAGCAACCGGAATACCAACACGCAAAACAAAGGGTTTTGTAACATATACTGTATTCAAACATTATGAAGTAACTCGAAGAAAACGATTTATTGACACGTAGCCATCACGGTTTCAGAAAATATCGTTCTTGTGAAACACAACTAGCTTTTTATACTCATGAACTCATGACGTAATAAATATTGTCGACAGGGGATGTCAAATTGATTCCATATTTTTAGATTTCCAGAAGGCTTTCGACACCCTTCCTCACAAGCATCTTGTAAGCAAACTGCGTGCCTACGTATCGCCTCAGTTCTGCGAGTGGATACGTGATTTCCTGTCAGAAAGGGCACAGTTCGTAGTAATAGACGGAAAGTCATCGAGTAAAACAGAAGTAATACCCGGCGTTCCCCAAGAAGTGTTATAGGCCCTCTATTGTTCCTGATCTACACTCCTGGAAATTGAAATAAGAACACCGTGAATTCATTGTCCCAGGAAGGGGAAACTTTATTGACACATTCCTGGGGTCAGATACATCACATGACCACACTGACAGAACCACAGGCACATAGACACAGGCAACAGAGCATGCACAATGTCGGCACTAGTACAGTGTATATCCACCTTTCGCAGCAATGCAGGCTGCTATTCTCCCATGGAGACGATCGTAGAGATGCTGGATGTAGTCCTGTGGAACGGCTTGCCATGCCATTTCCACCTGGCGCCTCAGTTGGACCAGCGTTCGTGCTGGACGTGCAGACCGCGTGAGACGACGCTTCATCCAGTCCCAAACATGCTCAATGGGGGACAGATCCGGAGATCTTGCTGGCCAGGGTAGTTGACTTACACCTTCTAGAGCACGTTGGGTGGCACGGGATACATGCGGACGTGCATTGTCCTGTTGGAACAGCAAGTTCCCTTGCCGGTCTAGGAATGGTAGAACGATGGGTTCGATGACGGTTTGGATGTACCGTGCACTATTCAGTGTCCCCTCGACGATCACCAGTGGTGTACGGCCAGTGTAGGAGATCGCTCCCCACACCATGATGCCGGGTGTTGGCCCTGTGTGCCTCGGTCGTATGCAGTCCTGATTGTGGCGCTCACCTGCACGGCGCCAAACACGCATACGACCATCATTGGCACCAAGGCAGAAGCGACTCTCATCGCTGAAGACGACACGTCTCCATTCGTCCCTCCATTCACGCCTGTCACGACACCACTGGAGGCGGGCTGCACGATGTTGGGGCGTGAGCGGAAGACGGCCTAACGGTGTGCGGGACCGTAGCCCAGCTTCATGGAGACGGTTGCGAATGGTCCTCGCCGATACCCCAGGAGCAACAGTGTCCCTAATTTGCTGGGAAGTGGCGGTGCGGTCCCCTACGGCACTGCGTAGGATCCTACGGTCTTGGCGTGCATCCGTGCGTCGCTGCGGTCCGGTGCCAGGTCGACGGGCACGTGCACCTTCCGCCGACCACTGGCGACATCGTCGATGTACTGTGGAGACCTCACGCCCCACGTGTTGAGCAATTCGGCGGTACGTCCACCCGGCCTCCCGCATGCCCACTATACGCCCTCGCTCAAAGTCCGTCAACTGCACATACGGTTCACGTCCACGCTGTCGCGGCATGCTACCAGTGTTAAAGACTGCGATGGAGCTCCGTATGCCACGGCAAACTGGCTGACACTGACGGCGGCGGTGCACAAATGCTGCGCAGCTAGCGCCATTCGACGGCCCACACCGCGGTTCCTGGTGTGTCCGCTGTGCCGTGCGTGTGATCATTGCATGTACAGCCCTCTCGCAGTGTCCGGAGCAAGTATGGTGGGTCTGACACACCGGTGTCAATGTGTTCTTTTTTCCATTTCCAGGAGTGTATATTAACGACATAGGAGATGATCTGAGTAGCTGTCTTAGATTGTTTGCAGATGATGCTGTCATTTACCGTCTTCTATAGTCATCAGATGATCAAAACAACTTGAAAATGATTTAGATATCTGTATGGTGTGAAAAGTGGCACCTGACCCTTAATAAAGAAAAGTGTGAAGTTATTGACATGAGTACTAAAAGAAATCAGCAAAATTTCGATTACGCGATAAGTCACACAAATCTGAAGGCTGTAAATTCAACTAAATACTTAGGGATTACAATTACAAATAACCTAAATTGGAACGATCACATAGATAATATTGTGGGTAGAGCAAACCAAAGACTGCGATTCACTGGCAGAACACTTAGAAGGTGCAACAGGTCTACTAAAGAGACTGCTTACACCACGCTTGTCCGCCCTATTCTGGAGTATTGCTCTCCGGTGTGGGATCCGCATCAGGTGGGACTGACGGATGACATCGAAAAAGTACAAAGAAGGGCAGCTCGCTTTGTATTATCGCGAAATAGGGGAGATAGTGTCACAGACATGATACTTAAATTGGAGTGGCAATCATTAAAACAAAGGCGTCTTTCGTTGCGACGGGATCTTCTCATGAAATTTCAATCACCAGTTTTGTCAAATGGTTCAAATGCCTCTGAGCACGATGGGACTTCTGAAGTCATCAGTGACCTAGAACTTAGAACTACTTAAACCTACCTAACCTGAGGACATCACACAGATCCATGCCCGAGGCAGGATTCGAACCTCCGACCGTAGTGGTCGCGCGGTTCCAGACTGTAGCACCTAGAACCACTCATCCACTGCGGCCGGCCCAGTTTTGTCCTCCGATTGCGAAAACATTCTGTTGGCACCCACCTACATAGGGAGTAATGATCATCGCAATAAAATAAGACAAATCAGGGATCGCACAGAAAAAATTAAGTGCTCGTTTTTCCCGCGTGCCGTTCGAGAATGGATCGGTAGAGAGACAGCTTGAAGTTGGTTCACTGAACCTTCTGCCAGGCACTTTATTGTGAATAGCAGAGTAATCACGTAGATGTAGATGTGTAGATGTAGCTCTTATGCAGCAGGCAAATAATTTTTATATACGAGTACATAAATAGTATGGCGGACAGGGTGGCCAGCAATCTGCGTTTGTTTGCTGATGATGCTGTTGTGTACGGGAAGGTAACGTCGTTGACTCACTGTAAGAAAAATGAGTTACTCAAAATTGCTAGTTGTGATGAATGGCAGCTAACTTCAAATGTAAAAATGGTTCAAATGGCTCTGAGCACTATAGGACTCAACTGCTGAGGTCATTAGTCCCCTAGAACTTAGAACTAGTTAAACCTAACTAACCTAAGGACATCACAAACATCCATGCCCGAGGCAGGATTCGAACCTGCGACCGTAGCGGTCTTGCGGTTCCAGACTGCAGCGCCTTTAACCGCACGGCCACTTCGGCCGGCTAACTTCAAATCTAGAAGAATGCAAGTTACTGCAGGTGAGTAGGAAAAACAAACTAATAATGTTCGAATACGGTATTAGAAGTGTCCTGGTTGAAACATTCAAATCGTTTAAATACCTTTGCATAACATTACAAAGCGATATGAATTGGAACGACCGTACATTGACTGTGGTAGGGAAGGCGAATGGTCGACCTTGGTTTACTGGGAGAATTAAGGTAAGTGCGGTTCATCTGTACAGGACATTGAATATAGGACGCTGGTGCATCCTATTCTTGAGTACTGATCGATTGTTTGGGGTCTGCACCAGGTCGGATTAATGGAAGACACCGAAGCAATTTTCAGAGGCGTGCTGCCAGATTTATTGCCAGTTGGAGCGATCAACAGGCAAGTTTTATGGACATGCTTTGGGAACTCATACGGGAATGACTGGAGTGAAAGTGACTTTCTTTTCGAGGAACGCTATTGTGAAAATTTAGAGAATCGGAATTTGAGATAGACTGTTGCCGCTGACATACACTCCACATAAGGACCATGAAGATAAGATACGAGAAATTAGGGCTCGTACAGAGCCATGTAGACAGATTTTATTTCCCTCGCTCTATCTTCAGGTGGAACAGGGAAGGAAGAGACTAATAGTGGTAGAGGGTAGCCTCCGCCACGTGACGTACTGTGGCTTGCTGAGTATCCGTGTACTCTATGTGATCAAAAGTATCCGGACACCCCCAAAAGCCGGCTGGTGTGGCCGAGCGGTTCTAGGCGCTTCAGTCTGGAACCGCGCAACCGCTACGGTCGCAGGTTCGAATCCTGCCTCGGGCATGGGTGAGTGTTATGTCCCTAGGTTAGTTAGATTTAAGTAGTTCTAAGTTCTAGGGGACTGATGACCCCACATGTTAAGTCCCGTAGTGCTCTGAGCCACACCCCCAAAAACATACATTTTTCATATTAGGTGCATTGTGATGCCACCTACTGCCAGGTACTCCATATCACCGACCTGATTGGTCATTAGACATTGTGAGAGAGCAGAATGGGGCGCTGCGCGGAACTCACGGACTTCGAACGTGGATGTCAGTTTTGTCATACGTCTGTAGGCGAGATTTCCACACTCCTAAACATTCCTAGGTCCACTGTTTCCGATGTGATAGTGAAGTGGAAACGTGAAGGGACACGTACAGCACAAAAGTGTACAGGCTGACCTCGTCTGTTGACTGATAGAGACCGCCGACAGTTGGAGAGGGTCGTAATCTCCAATAGGTAGACCTATCAGAACCATCACACAGGAATTCCAAACCGCATCAGGACCCACTGCAAGCACTGTGACAGTTAGGCGGGAGGTGAGAAAACTAGGATTTCATGGTCGAGCGGCTGCTCACAAGCCACACATAACGCCGGTAAATGCCAAACGACGCCTCGCTTGGTGTAAGGAGCGTAAACATTGGACGATCGAACAGTGGAAAAACGTTATGTGGAGTGACGAATCACGGTACACATTGTGGCGATCCGATGGCAGGGTGTGGGTATAGCGAATGCCCGGTGAACGTCATCTGCTAGCGTGTGTAGTAAAATTTGGAGGCGTGTTGAGGTGTGGTCGTGTTTTTCATGGAGGGGGCTTGCATCCCTAGTTGTTTTGCGTGGCACTATCAGAACACAGGCCTACATTGATGTTCTAAGAACCTTCTTGCTTCCCACTGTTGAAGAGCGATTCGGAGATGGCGGTTGCATCTTCCAACACGATCGAGCACCTGTTCATAACGCACGGCCTGTGGCGATGTAGTTACACGACAATAACATCCCTGTAATGGACTGACCTGCACAGAGCCCTGACCTGAATCCTATAGAACACCTACGGGATGTTTTGAAACGCCGACTTCGTGCCAGGCCTCACCGACGGATATCGATACTTCTCTTGAGTGCAGCACTCCACGAAGAATGGGCAGCCATTCCCTAAGAAACCTTCCAGCACCTGACTGAACGTATGGCTCTGAGAGTGGAAGCTGTCAGCAAGGTTAAGGGTGGGCCAACACCATATTGGATTCCACCATTACCGATGGAGGGCGCCACGAACTTGTAAGTCATTTTCAGGCAGGTGTCCGGATACTTTTGATCACATAGTGTAGATGCAGATGTAGATGTAATATAACTGCAATATTAATGACCTCAAAATATTTCTTTTCACCACAAAATTTTGACCCACGAATAAAAAGCAACGTGGTCCAACTTCTATTGGTGAAATATTAGGCAGCAAATAGATTTTGATAGCGGAACGATATAATGAAGGGCCTCCTCTAGGTGTTAAAGTTGTGCAAAATTAAAACCAAAATATTCAAGTATTCTGGCGCAGCCTACAAGTGAGGTTTGACCTTCTCTTATAGGAAGAACATGCGCTATTCGGATGCAAACTATGAATCACAAATTAAACGAATATCTACGTCTTCAGAACTACAGCAAGTGTATGGAAGACCTTAGCACGTCATTGCTGTTCTCTGAAGTCGAGAAGCATTACAACATCTGTATCAAAACTTGTCCCAAATGTCGAAAAAGAATGGGGCAAAGCACTTTTGCCGCTGATTCATGGATTCTTTTACTAAGATTGAGCATTCAGAAAGACATCTAGCTATGAGCATTATGTGTGGAAATTCCAACTGGGGAGAAAAGGTTCTTAAAGTTTAAGAACACATACCACCAGGAATGATGTCCCTTTGTTATACGCGATAATTTTGAATTCGTACTAGTTTCTGTCACTTGTTGTGGAGGTAACCCAGATGCCTTTACCACTTTCACAGATCGTCATATACCATATGTGGCAGCATATCAAATTTTATGCTCATATGATCCCAGACACAACAAAGTTGTCTCAAACGTTCGGGACAATCGTTCTAGATGGTTGCTCTCTGAGCACCGAAAACTTGCGTCGGATATTGATGGTTTTTATAGTAAAAACTTCTAAATGACCAACTAGCAGGCAGTTAAATGACATATTTGTGGCCGGCCGCGGTGGTCATGCGGTTCTAGGCGCTGCAGTCCGGAACCGCGGGACTGCTACGGTCACAGGTTCGAATCCTGCCTCGGGCATGGATGTGTGTAACGTCCTTAGGTTAGTTAGGTTTAAGTAGTTCTAAGTTCTAGGGGAGTGATGATCTAAGATGTTAAGTCCCATAGTGCTCAGAGCCACATATTTGTGACATGCCTTGGAAAAGTGGGAGCTCCACTTTGAGATCACTGTCATCCCTGTTAAGAGAAGTTCCGCGGTGCAGCTGACAGTGGGAGCTATTTGAAGTACGTACTGCTGTGACACGCACCCATCTTCTTCTATAGTTTGAGTGGCTGTGATGCTCACGTTCTTGTTGAGCACGTGGGTGCTTCCAGGTTGGAGAATGATAAGGAGAACATCATATCTGATAATGCAGAAAAATAAATTCCATTGTCCAAGTGAATGACACCAAGAATGTTGCTCTGTTTCCTTACGATTTATCCAAGCGCCTCTTCAGACGCCTACTCAGTCGATGTATCATGAGGATTTGCGCATCATGTGAGCTGCATTTCCCAATGGCACAAAGTTTCAGCTTCCAACGAAGAACAGGGTCTTCCCATGTGAATCAATGGACTCGAAAGAGAGACTCCGTGAAACCACATCCCGCCGGGAGGAGGTCATATTAACTAGGCTGCCTTTTTAGCCATCGTCATTTGCTAAGTGGCGCTACCGCACCACATTGTACGCATTGCGCCCAAATATTAACTTTCAGGCACTTCCTGCTGGAATGCCCTTTTTTTTCAATTTACGTTCCAGCTTGGGTTAGCCTTCCGATTTATCAGTCGTTTTAGCTAATGACGCGGGGGCTGTCGACCGCTTTTTACTTTTTATACACTGAAGCCATATGGCGAAGGGCATTTAATTTTCCCATTTGGACGTCTATTTCTGTATGGTAATATTTAGCCCTTTTTCCACATGCCTGTTTTAAGCTGTTTCCTATTCTGTCCATTCACGACTCTAACAAGCCAGTATGGGCCACGGCACATTATACAGACACGCTCGTCGCACCTGCCACAGTGATCCTTACTGTTTATCACAGTGTTTCTTGCCTGTTGCCACACCAAGGGACATCATACAGGTACACCCGCTGCAAGTACCACAGTGAACCCTACTGTTTATCACACAGTGTTTCTTGCCTGTTGCCACACCAAGGGACATCATACAGGTACACCCGCTGCAAGTACCACAGTGATCCCTACTGTTTATCACACAGTGTTTCTTGCCTGTTGCCACACCAAGGGACATCATACAGGTACACCCGCTGCAAGTACCACAGTGATCCCTACTGTTTATCACACAGTGTTTCTTGCATGTTGCCACACAAAGGGACATTGTACAGGTACGCCCGCTGCAAGTACCACAGTGATCCCTACTGTTTATCACACAGTGTTTCTTGCCTGTTGCCACACCAAGGGACATCATACAGGTACACCCGCTGCAAGTACCACAGTGATCCCTACTGTTTATCACACAGTGTTTCTTGCCTGTTGCCACACCAAGGGACATCATACAGGTACACCCGCTGCAAGTACCACAGTGATCCCTACTGTTTATCACACAGTGTTTCTTGCCTGTTGCCACACCAAGGGACATTGTACAGGTACGCCCGCTGCAAGTACCACAGTGATCCCTACTGTTTATCACACAGTGTTTCTTGCCTGTTGCCACACCAAGGGACATCATACAGGTACGCAGGCTGCAAGTACCACAGTGATCCCTACTGTTTATCACACAGTGTTTCTTGCCTGTTGCCACACCAAGGGACATCATACAGGTAGGCCCACTGCAAGTACCACAGTGATCCCTATTATTTATCACATAGTGTTTCTTGCCTGTTGCCACACCAAGGGACATCACACAGGTATACCTGCTGCAAGTACCACAGTGATCCCTACTGTTTATCACACAGTGTTTCTTGCCTGTTGCCACACCAAGGGACATCATACAGGTACACCCGCTGCAAGTACCACAGTGATCCCTACTGTTTATCACACAGTGTTTCTTGCCTGTTGCCACACCAAGGGACATCATACAGGTACACCCGCTGCAAGTACCACAGTGATCCCTACTGTTTATCACACAGTGTTTCTTGCATGTTGCCACACAAAGGGACATTGTACAGGTACGCCCGCTGCAAGTACCACAGTGATCCCTACTGTTTATCACACAGTGTTTCTTGCCTGTTGCCACACCAAGGGACATCATACAGGTACACCCGCTGCAAGTACCACAGTGAACCCTACTGTTTATCACACAGTGTTTCTTGCCTGTTGCCACACCAAGGGACATCATACAGGTACACCCGCTGCAAGTACCACAGTGATCCCTACTGTTTATCACACAGTGTTTCTTGCCTGTTGCCACACCAAGGGACATCATACAGGTACACCCGCTGCAAGTACCACAGTGATCCCTACTGTTTATCACACAGTGTTTCTTGCATGTTGCCACACAAAGGGACATTGTACAGGTACGCCCGCTGCAAGTACCACAGTGATCCCTACTGTTTATCACACAGTGTTTCTTGCCTGTTGCCACACCAAGGGACATCATACAGGTACACCCGCTGCAAGTACCACAGTGATCCCTACTGTTTATCACACAGTGTTTCTTGCCTGTTGCCACACCAAGGGACATCATACAGGTACACCCGCTGCAAGTACCACAGTGATCCCTACTGTTTATCACACAGTGTTTCTTGCCTGTTGCCACACCAAGGGACATTGTACAGGTACGCCCGCTGCAAGTACCACAGTGATCCCTACTGTTTATCACACAGTGTTTCTTGCCTGTTGCCACACCAAGGGACATCATACAGGTACGCACGCTGCAAGTACCACAGTGATCCCTACTGTTTATCACACAGTGTTTCTTGCCTGTTGCCACACCAAGGGACATCATACAGGTAGGCCCACTGCAAGTACCACAGTGATCCCTATTATTTATCACATAGTGTTTCTTGCCTGTTGCCACACCAAGGGACATCACACAGGTATACCTGCTGCAAGTACCACAGTGATCCCTACTGTTTATCACACAGTGTTTCTTGCCTGTTGCCACACCAAGGGACATCATACAGGTACACCCGCTGCAAGTACCACAGTGATCCCTACTGTTTATCACACAGTGTTTCTTGCATGTTGCCACACAAAGGGACATTGTACAGGTATGCCCGCTGCAAGTACCACAGTGATCCCTACTGTTTATCACACAGTGTTTGTAGCCTGTTGCCACACCAAGGGACATCATACAGGTACGCCCGCTGCAAGTACCACAGTGATCCCTACTGTTTATCACACAGTGTTTCTTGCCTGTTGTCGCACCAAGGGACATTATACAGGTACGCCCGCCGCTCGCCCCACATTGATCCCTACAGTTATATCACGCAGTGTTTCTTGCCTGTTGCCACACCAAAGACATTATACAGGTACGCCCACCGCACGCGCCACAGTGATCCCTATGGTTATATCATGCTGTGTTTCTTGACTGTTGCCACTGAGACCCCTACGCAAACGATATTACTCTCAGTCGTTAATTGAAGCCCTCTACTGATGGGTGTAGTTCCAACTACCAAACTATACAGGAGACAGCCGCCGGTGCTTCTCCACTCGAAAGGCCATTAATTCCCATCGTGCAGCCATAATCACGCCGGACACCTTTCCACTTGAATCACCTGAGTACAAATGACAGCTCCGCCAGTGCTCTGCCCTTTTATACCTCGTGTACGAGATACAAGCACCTTACGTACATGTGCATATCGTTATCCTGTGAGTTTTTTGTCACGTCAATCTAAACTGCCCGGAGTACAACCAAAACAGGGTGACTTGTTGTCGACCAGTGTCTCTGGCAGCCACCACAAGAGGCACTGAGGCGTAGCGCCGTATACCGATCCTGCCTTGGAGGCGGTTAAGTGGGAGATGTGTCTCAGAGCTGGATACTGACAGATGGTGACGCGAGACTTGACGCGCACGTAGTTTACGTATCAGCCGATAGAGGACACTATTGGATAGGGGACTGTGATTTAGTTTCGATTGTGCCCACTAGAGTGCACTAAAGTAATAGAATGTTTTTCATAAACTGTTCTAGTATTTTCATAAAGCGTTATTATGTCTATTTTGTAAAATGTCATAAATGTGTTTTAGCAGTATGAATGATGCGTGAGTGTGGTTTAAGAATAATATGAAAATAATTGTTTACCGAGTTATGTAGTGGGATTTAGTGTGGAAACATTTCGAAGAAGTATGGATGTGGACAAAGGGGATTTTTGTAGAATAGATTTGTAAAGTAAGTTTACGGTAAAGGGAAAGTTAATTCAGGTATAAATAACAATAATAGATAACTTTATGCATAAACAAAACTTCAGCATATTAGATAATTACGTCGGCAAAAAGCACAGCCGTTAGGTTTACTATTTTGCGATTGGTTATTGATGAAGAGCGCGGACTGACGCGGGAGAATGTTGTTTTGCTATTGGCTGTTGAGTAAACTGACCAATGGTAAAGCAAATATTCTTCTCGCACCTTTCTCTGCTGGTAGAGAAGACTTAGAATATTCTAGAGAGGAGTCGGAGCCTAGCCATGAAACAGTCCGGACGTGTGTACTAGTAGTTCCGATGGAAGTGATAAGTTACCGGATCCAGCAGTGTTTCATACATCAAAAGTGTTGTAAAGTGACGGCATAGTTATTCCGATGGGTGTGTAGAAATTTCGTAATTTTTAAGTGAATTTTGTGACGAGAAAAGACATAAATTCCGCGTGGCCTATTGAGCAGGTCGGTGGCTAAAAACTGTGACTGCATTAGCTACCGACAGACTTAATATTTGACGAGCATTCTCAATCAAAGACAATCCGCAATTTTTGTAGCTCTTACGTTTTCGGGAAATGCAACACCATAAACTTGCTAAAATGAGTGAAAGGAATGGTGAGTGACTGTGTTAAGTCTAGCACGAGCTTGGCAGTGATACTTGTTCACCTAAGTTTCAGAATATATTAATTGAGGGCAAAATTTCCAACCTTTCATTTCGTGTGAAAACTTTCTCCCGAAACGTAGATTAGTGACTTTAATTACAGCCTGATTCACGTCGAAGTACAGTAGGTTTCGCTCGGCTTCCCTGCTGATGATCTGCTGAGACAATGTTCACCGGTAGGTGCAGGTTCGTCGTAAAGGCACGGCATGAGCCGCGCCTCCGCAGCACCAAGTGCATCAACGTTCGTAGTGCTGCAATCGCCACTGTAGGCTGTGTCCGCAGTTCACGTGCTCCACAAAGACATCCTTCCGCCTGCCGCTTTAAGACGCCGCTCAGCAAATGGCAGGCAGCATTCGCTCAATACACGCTCCGGATTTAAAGCTGCCCACACTCGTGTTTGAGTGCATCTCGTTGCAGCATCCGTCTCACAGCAGTTCCAACGACGACACAGCCACCATCCAGGACTTGTTTTCTATGTTATGTTCGAAGACATTATCAGTTTAGAGTCACTGAGCTTGTCATTCGAGACAATCTGACAGAAACCTTTGATATCCCAGCAGAAGTGTTTAACCCTTAACTGCCCGAATTTTTTAAAATTGGATATTTAAATTTATTTTCAATTTTTTGACTTCTTGTGCATCTAAGTAGTGCATATAAACTATT
This sequence comes from Schistocerca piceifrons, assembly GCF_021461385.2. Lineage (NCBI taxonomy): Eukaryota > Metazoa > Arthropoda > Insecta > Orthoptera > Acrididae > Schistocerca > Schistocerca piceifrons. The sequence goes on from NC_060146.1 coordinate 128,108,827, forward strand.
ATTTGACTCTTCTCTGTCTTAATTTGTCTGTAACATAACGTGTCCATATGTACACGCTGGGTACTCAGATGCATATTGGAAATATTTTCTGTGATATTGAAATACATTTGAAGATATGTTTCATTAATCAGATTTTTAATACAAGTAAGGCAAAATTTGAACAAAATAATTCACAATCATTTGTTTTACTGACTTTCATGGTACACTTCAAAGCATTCTAGACAGTCCTACATCACATTTCCCACATTTTGATCGAACAGCTGATGATTTCTGTTTGCAGTACAAACCTACACCTCTTCTTCTCAGTTTTCTTGATATAGTGCTTTATACCATCATATCTCATATCACTTGGAACACGCGATTTGTATCCACACATAGGACTGATAGACGGCCTGCATGCTCCTTCTACGGGATTCGTATATCTTTTTAGGTAAACTTATACAATTTCTCTTCTGAACTCAGGTTAAGAAGTCCTAACTCCCGTTCCTTTCTTCAGCTGCCACACATTATGTACAGATACGTCAATCAGCCAAGAAAGTAAAGCCCAGTACCACTTCTTGCTTCGAATGTTTATTATGCACATGGCAATGTTTTCATCCATCCTATCCACTCCTCCATTGTGTTTATTATAGGCTGTGATAATTTGAGGACGTTGTACTTGAACTGTCCTCTTCTCCTTTGCGGAATATCTTTTTACAAATAATACGGGTTCAACTCCTTCACAGGTAGAAGCTACAGTAACCACTGAATTGTCCACCCATTTTGTGACTATAACACGATCATCCTTGCAAAGTGAGGATTCAAAATACCCCCTTTCCTTTTTAACTAGCGCCTTCTTTGAGGAAATTGGGGACGATTTGGGAACTCTGTTTTCTCTGATAGTGCCTGTTGCTCCATAGCCCTTTTCTCTCAGGGATGACAGAACGGAAAAACCTGTAAATAGGTTGTCAAAGAAAAAGTGGAATGGCAGTAGCTTTACATCCAGTGTCAAATCATGTATCATCTGAACGAGTCGGGCAGTAGCCTTACCAAACTGTGCTTCATATACTGTATTTGGATTGGGTGATTTTCCTTGATAAACGGAAAAATTTACCAGATATCCAGAAGTAGTGCATAAACACAATGCTTTATATCCAAATCGAATCGGTTTCCACCTGATAAATTGCTTGCAAGAGTGTCTCCCAAAATATTTTGTCATTGATTCATCGTAAGACAGATGTTGCTGAGGAACAAACAGCTCATTACATTTGTCTCTTACTATTTCAACAAACGGTCTAATTTTCCACATCTTGTACTTTTCATCAATTTGTTATTGTCGTTGCAGTGCAGAAATCTAAGAATTTGTTCAAAACGATTTCTCCTCATGGCATTGCATACAAAATCGTTTCGTGTGTCTAAATTGGAATCCCAGTATAATCTCTTATTAGAGAGAGAGTTGTAACTACTTAGAATGAGGATCCCCAGAAAACACCTCATTTCTTCACAAGTTATATTAGGATTTGGAAAGTTCTTGAAAAGTGCGTAGTTGTTTGACTCATCAACTAGGAATTGTATCAGATCGTCATCAAAGAATAATTCGAAAATTTCCATTGCAGACTTATCAACATACGTGTCAAAGCATGGATCAGAAAAAGACTTCAAATTTGAAATTAGTGCACCATGAACCCAGGATTTTTGCTTATTTCTGTTCCTGTAATCTATATTTCTGAAATCTGTTTCTGTGTGTGTGTCTGTTAATCTTATTTCAGCTTCAGCCCTGAGTTGTCTAGGATTGAGATTATCTGCTATTCCTCCTTCATCCTCATCGCCCGAATCCTCATCCGTGAGGACTGCTGGATCAGGGGGCGTGATGTAAATTCCATCAGCCTGAGGAGCGTTTGAATCCTCAAACAGGACGTCTAAAACATCCTGCACAGTCAAACCAGGCTCTAAAGATTCTGCCAGACCTGTGTTATGATTTGAAAAGAGAAAAAGGAACGATATCATTTTTGATCCTGCAACTACCCAGAGTGTCCATATGGACACGGCTGAAATAAAATCACTTCATAAACAGAAAGTGAATCGTTGGATAACAACTTTTCTAAAATGAAAATCTCTGCAAACAGTTTCACATGCCAGAATGAAGAAGTTCTTTACGAAACATTACTTACTTTACATCAACATGCTCCATTGCGGACGTCAAAGCACTCCCAGGCTGTCACAATCACAGTGTAAATGGTAACAATGAAGTGTTAACACAATGTACGTAAAATTCAAACCCTCCCTGAAAACAATATGTGACCGCCAACGCTAAAATAATTGTAAGCCAACAATGTAGTAAAAAGAAAACTAGTTAATAATTGTGTCCATATAGACACGCTGGGAAGTTATGGGTTAACATAGACCTTTTATTATCCAACAGAACTGGCAGTTACATTCAAGAGTGTAATTGTTCAGGCAACTCAAACGAGAACTGTAAAAGTTCTAATTTATGTTGGTTTTAAAAAATCTTTTGCTCCTTGTCTACTGGGGAGCCCACCCTTTCTGTCGTGTACTGCTAGTTGTCATTCCATATCCACATGGTGGAATAAAACATTAATCAATTGTTCGTGAATTACGAGGTACGCTTCAAGTCGTTTGCCTGCTAAACTTGCTGAAATAACTAGTGCCACTATAACAGAGTTAAATTTTAATAAATGAACTCATGAATTTCAATGGCATTTCTTGCTTCGCATAGCCCACTCGATAGAATCAATGCCAGCTACATTCATTGTATTTATATTGCAGTTAACAAGGCAGTGATGTACTCGCAAATGTGTAATTTTTGAAAAAAAATAAAAAAAAACATAGGACCTGGGACATGTTTTGCAAACACTGTACAATCATTCCCTAGGTTACAACTGTTCGGTCAAAAGCTATTCAGGTAAAATTTGATAGTCCACTTACTGCTTCGACCTCCTACCCTCCCCCTCCCCCCCCCCCCCCCCCCCCCGCAGAAAAAGAGACTAATATAAAAAGGATAATAGCATGTATGTATGTATGTATGTATGTATTAAACGGGGACCTAGAAACGACAGAGAAGCTTCATCCCACTGTAGCCGTCAGTGGTTCGTAACCCTGCAACAGGTCACAGCAGTCCACCCACCCCACCACCACCCAACACTGCACCCAGTGTTACCGTGCGGTTCGGTACCAGTGGACCCCCACCCCGGGTACGTATCATACCAGACGAGTGTACCCCAAATGTTTGCGTGAAGGAATAATTATGGTGTGCGCGTACGTGGAAACGGTGTTTGTGCAGCAATCGCCGACACAATGTAACTGAGGCGGAATAAGGGGAACCAGACCGCATTCGCCGAGGTAGATGGAAAACCACCTTAAAAACAATCCACAGGCTGGCTGGCACGCCGGACCTCAACACTAATCCCCCACCTAGCGAGATGACGCAGTGGTTAGCACACTGAATTCGCATTCAGGAAGACGACGGTTCAAAACTGCGTCAGGCCATCCTGATTTAGGTTTTCCGTTATTTCCCTAAATCGCTCCAGGACAATGCCGGGATGGCTCCTTTGAAACGGCACGGCTGGATTCCTTCCCCGTCCTTCCCTAATCCGGTAAGACCTTTGACCTCGCTGTTCGGTCTCTTCCCCCAAACAACCCAAACCAACTAATCCCCCGGGCGGATTCGCGCCGGGGACCGGCACGCCTTCCCGCTCGCGAAGCAGTGCGTTAGACCACACGGCTAGCTGGCCGGGCATGGTAGCATAGCCCATAAACTTTTGCCTGGCACATATTAATTTTCTGGAAAAGTGTCTACTTACGAATTAAATACATATAATTCATCTGATTAAAATACTGGGATATTTTAATCAGATGAATTAGCCGTTTAGAGTGAATTTCTGCTTGCATCTTTCCTACTATGTACTTCGCTTTATAGCAGCATAACTGTCAGCAAAGGGCCTGGAAGAACAGTTGAACGGAATGGACAGTGTCTTGAAAGGAGGATATAAGATGAACATCAACAAAAGCAAAACGAGGATAATGGAATGTAGTCGAATTAAATCAGGTGACGCTCAGGAAATTAGACTAGGAAATGAGACACTTAAAGTAGTAAATGAGTTTTGCTATTTGGGGAGCAAAATAACTGATGATGGTCGAAGTAGAGAGGACATAAAATGTAGACTTGCAATGGCAACGAAAGCGTTTCTGAAGAAGACAAATTTGTTAACATCGAGTATAGATTTAAGTGCCAGAAAGTCGTTTCTGAAAGTATTTGTATGGAGTTTAGCCATGTATGGAAGCGAAACGTGGGCGATAAATAGTTTGGTCAAGAACAGAATAGAAGCTTTCGAAATGTGGTGCTACAGAAGAATGCTGAAGATTAGATGGGTAGATCACATAACTAATGAGGAGGTATTGAATAGAATTGACGAGAAGAGAAATTTGTGGCATAACTTGACTAGAAGTAGGGATCGCTTGGTAGGACATATTCTGAGGCATCAGGGGATCACTAATTTAGTATTGGAGGGCAGTGTGGAGAGTAAAAATCGTAGAGGAACACCAGGAGATGAATACACTGATTCAGAAGGATGTAGGTTGCAGTAGGTACTGGGAGATGAAGAAGCTTGCACAGGACAGAGTAGCATGGAGAGCTGCATCAAACCAGTCTCTGTACTGAAGACTACAACAACAACAACAACAACAACCGTAGATGGTTCAAATGGCTCTGGGCACTATGGGACTTATCGTCGGAGGTCATCAGTCCCCTAGAACTTAGAACTACTTAAACCTAACTAACCTAAGGATATCACACACATCCATGCCTGAGGCAGGATTCGAACCTGCGACCGTATTGGTCGCGCGGTTTCAGATTGTAGCGCCTAGAACCGCTCGGCCACCCAGGCCGGCGTAGCGATCATTAGTACAAATTTTGTATTTCGCTATCTGCCATTCTACAAATTTTGTATTTCGCTAACTATCTGCCATTCTCCTTATTCGACGCGAGAAGACCCTACTCTGCCCGTGGTTGCCGTCGTTCCTGGGAAATCGTGCCTCAATAACAGCACAAGCTGGTCCTCTCGCTTGCTTCGCTTCCCTCTGCTCTCTCTCGCTGACAGATGACACGTGTATAACACCAACACTGCCGGCCAGTTTACAAATCGCTACGTGCACTATGCCACAATCAAGCTGATTCGTCACATATGAAAAACTGAGGTGAGAAACCTCGTGATAAGCACATATACAGATGGCGGTAGTATCGCATACACAAGGTACGAGAGCTATTCATAAGGTAAGGAACGATGGGTCGCGAAATGGAAACCAAAGTGAAAATAAAAACTGCTTTATTTGCAACAGTTAACTACAGCTTCCAGCTACTTAACTCCATAGTCGCCGATCCTACTTAGACGTTTGTCTTAGCGTCGTATCAACTTTCCAATACCCTCGTTATAGAAGGCAGTCGCCAGTACTTTCCGCCAATTCTCTACGCTGGCCTACAGCTCCTTGTCTGTGCCAAAATGTTGTCTTCATAGCCAGCGGTTCATGTGAGCAGAGATGAAACTCAGAGGGAAACAATTACGGGCTGTATTGTGGGTAATCAAACATTTCCAACTGGAAAAGATGCAGGAGCATCTTCATTGCCGCTGCTGAAAGTGGCTGAGAAATGTCTTGAAGAAGAAAACGCACGACAGTTATGTAATGTTGGCTGCATAGCTTCAGGCGAAATTTCTCAACTGATCCTCGTACTTGGTGGGACACACTATTGTTCTAGGCATCTTTATGTGCTCCCTGTGTGCTCAGAACTAGAAAGAACGACGTAACGCGATCGACCGGCATACTAGAGACACTGCCCAACATACCTGTGCAAAAGTTCATCGGATTTTCACTGTGGTTTCCATTTCGCGACCGATCGTTCCTCACTTTCCGAATAAGCCTCGTATAAGAGGGCAGAGCATTGGCGGAGCTGACATTTTTACTTGGGTAATTCATGTGAGAAGGTTTCCGACGTGATTATGGCAGTGCGACGGAAATTAACAGAATTTCAACGCAGGATGGTAGGTGGAGCTACATGCATAGGACATTCCATTTCGGAAATCGTTAGGAAATTCAACATTCTGAGACCCAGGCTGCCAAGATTGTGCCGACAATATCACATTTCATCCATTATCTCTCAACACGGACAACGCAGTGGCCGACGGCCTTTACTTGACTACCGACAGCAGCGGCGTTTCCGTAAAGTTGTCAGTGCTAACAGACAAGCAACACTTCGTGGAATAGCCGCAGAAGTCAATCTGGGCGCGCGACGAACGTATCCGTTAGGGCAGTGTGACGTTAATGGGCTGTGGCAGCAGACGACCGACGCGAGTCCCTTTCTTAGCAGCACGACATCCCCTGCAGCAATAGACGACCTGAAAACCGTGGCTCGATCAGATGAGTCCCGATTTCAGTTGGTAAGAGCGGTCGATAGGGTTCGAGGATGGCGCAGACCTCACAAAGTCATAGACCCATGTTGTCAACAAGACACTGTGCAAGGTGCTCGTGGCTCTGGCCGTAATAACGGCCTTGATACACCTGGGCATTGAGTCAAACCGAGATTGGGTGGCGTGTACAGGCACAGCTGCCCATGCAGCTTCAACACGATACCACAGTTCATCAAGAGTACTGACTTGCGTATTGTGACGAGCCAGTTGCTCGGCCACCACTGACCAGACGTTTTCAGTTGGTGAGAGATCTGGAGAATGTGCTGGCCAAGTCGGCAGTTGAACATTTTCTGAATCCAGAAAGGCCCGTACAGGACCTGTAACATGCGGTCGTGCATTATCCTGGTGAAATGTAGGGTTTCGCAGGGATCGAATGAAGGGTAGAGCCGCGGGTCGTAACACATCTGAAATGTAACGTCCACTGTTCAAAGTGCCGTCTATGCGAAAAAGAGGCGACGAAACGTGTAACCAATGGCACCCCATACCATCACGTCGGGTGATACTCCAGTACGGCGATGACCACGCTTCCAATGTGCATTCACCGCGATGTCGCCAAACACGGATGCGACCATCACGATGCTGTAAACAGAATCTGGATTCATCGGAAAAAAATGACGTTTTGCCATTCGCGCATCCAGGTTCGTCATTCAGTACACCATCGCAGGGGCTCCTGTCTGTGATGTAGCGTCAAGGGTAACCGCAGCCATGGTCTCCGAGCTGATAGTCCATGCTGCTGCAAACGTCGTCGAACTGTTCGTGCAGATGGTTGTTGTCTTGCAAACGTCCCCATCTGTTGACGCAGGGATGGAGACGTGGTTGCACGATCCGTTACAGCCATGCGGATAAGATGCCTGTCATCTCGACTGCTAGTGATACGAGGCCGTTGGGACCCAGCACGGTGTTCCGTATTACCCTCCTGAACCCATCGATTCCATATTCTGCTAACAGTCATTGGATCTCGACCAACGCGACCAGCAATGTCGCGATACAATAAACCGCAATAGCGATAGGCTACAATCCGACCTTTGTCAACGTCGGAAACGTGATGGTACGCATTTCTTCTCCTTACACGAGGCCTCACAACAACGTTTCAACAGGCAACGCCGATCAACTGCTGTTTGTGTATGAGAAATCGGTTGGAAACTCTCATCATGTCAGCACGTTGTAGGTGTCGCCACCGGCGCCAGCCTTGTGTGAATGCTCTGGAAAGCTAATAGTTTGCACATCACAGCATCTGCTTCCTGTCGGTTAAATTTCGCGTCTGTTGCACGTCATCTTCGTGGTGTAGCAATTTTAATGGGCAGTAGTGTAGTTCATCTATAGGGTTTCATAAGTGAATTTTCGAGTATCAATACATGAGGTATAAACCGTTGTATCTTTTTATTGCGTCGACTTAGAAGTTTACATTTTTTCACCGCCAGAAGCCCGTAACGCCTAGTATGCGACATACAAAAGGTTCAAATGACTCTGAGCACTATGGGACTTAACTTCTAAGGTCATCAGTCCCCTAGAACTTAGAACTACTTACACCTAATTAACCTAAGGAAATCACAAACATCCATGCCCGAGGCAGGATTCGAACCTGCGACCGCAGCGGTCTCGCGTTTCGCCGGCCGGAGTGGCCGTGCGGTTCTAGGCGCTACAGTCTGCCTCGGGCATGGATGTGTGTGATGCCCTTAGTTAGGTTTAATTAATTCCAAGTTCTAGGCGAATGATGACCTCATTTTTGGTCTCGCGGTTCCAGACTGTAGCGCCTAGAACCGCTCGGCCACCCTGGCCGGCGGTATGCAACATACACTTCAACTTGATAAGTCTGTCCTTTCCTGACAAATAGGAGTCTTAAAAGTGCGACAGAGAGAGACAGAGAGGGAGAGGGAGGGAGAGAGAGAGAGAGAGAGAGAGAGAGAGAGAGAGAGAGAGAAACAGATACGGACAAGAAAGTCATCCTATATGCGTTTCGTTTTTACCGATTGTGATACTAAACCCAAGAACTAAAAACCTTAAGCTATTTCTTTGCACAGTTCACACCACTTTGTAAGCATACGTCATAGCGTGGCGCAAGTGTCCGTCTGTGTAGTCCACCATGTTCTACCATATTCTTTGAGGTCGTCATCGTTGTTGAATTTTTGACCATCAAGGAACTTTGTTAGGTGCAAGAATAAATGGAAGGTGCTAGTAGCGAGGTTATGCTGTAGAGCAGATGGTCAGACTAGCTCCAGCAAAAGTCCTGTAAGAAATGTCGAAAGTTCTTCGCAGCGTGAGGTCGGGCATTTGCAAAACAAAATTGTTTGTCGTTTTTCTGTAATAGCTATTCTGTACGGCGTGACAGTTTCACAAACGTCTCACACTAAACTCTTGCAGTGATCGTTGGGCTAACGGTAAAAGCAGTAGTCGAATGCCGTGTCTACCTCAAAAGACTCTGCACTGCAGTATCGATGGCGTTTTCGTCGACCGCGTCCAGCACGCCCAACGCCGCACACGGCTACGCAGGACAGGACGCTTTTGAATCTTCCGCCAACGCGCCGTCGCACAACAGGCCAACTCGCCTCAAAACCTGGACACGATAGAAAAGTGGATACAAAATCCTACAAGACTGTGTTCTTTTTAGATTCTCTGGATCGTTGATCAGGAATCCGAAGTCGGAATCAGAAACTTCAAAACGGAGGATACAATTTGATGGATCAAAAGTCATAAATTTAGCGGATTAGAGTAAAACTTCGAGTATAAAGTACTACGAGGCCGATGATAATGAATTAGAAGTCGAAATAGCCGTACTGAAATAAATCATTCAACATTATAAATTTTTAAATCTAAATCACAGTCACATTCGTCGTTTGTATCGTTATTGCTTTCAGAAGGACCCGTATAGCGATGGTTCGAAAAGCAGATCTTGTACTCCACGTGGCACCTGTTTATGCTCTTCAGTTATTATTTGCTGGATTTGGGGTAGGGAACCTGGGGTCGGAGAAGCCAGCTAAGGAGATAACATGAATAAAACCACATTACTGTCTACTTTTTTCTTTATATTAGTTACAGTTAATTGCAAATACCACCATTGACACAATGAACGTAGCATTTGTACTGAGTCTTACAAAATGAGCTGAAACTGACAACCAACAGCCTCAATGCGCGCATGACATAGGCGAGAAGATTCTAACGCACCCTGACAAATATCCCTGGTGTGTTTCGAATCACATCACAGGCATCTAAAAGTCTGGCAACTAATTCTATTTCCGTATCCACTGGGGTCTCGTGCACAAGTGATTTTAGACATCGCCCATAGGAAATAATCAAGCGGATTCACGTCAGGCGACCTCGTAGGCCATGGAATAGGACCTCCTCTTCCAATCCAGCGACCAGGAAATACTTCCTAGTAATCAAGCTCGTCCTCCTAGATTGTTTGCAGGAAATAAAGAGTTTACATGTAAATAAACGGCACAGCACGTGTAAAATTGTACGCATGTTAGCTGTAAATAAGCTGGAAAACAGTAATGCTAGACAAAGCTGTAGACAAGTTTCTTTCCATATCTCCTTCAGCTGGCTTCTCCAGCCCTAGGTTCCCTACCTCAAGTTGTTCAGGGGAACATTCTCTATGTCCTGTTACATTTTTGCACGCTCTTACGGAAACACTCTATATACAAGGTGGCTCACTAAATATTGCCACCTATGATAACTCCGAAACTATGATAGGAGCTGAAATGTTGCATGAGACAACGGGGGCCGTAATATGACGTTGGTTTTTTGTTGCTAGGTGGGGTCGCTTTACGAAGGTCAACCTTTTTTTTTTTTTAATCGGATGCTATAGCTTGGTATTTATTTTCTGATAGCGGCTACCGTGACGAATCCAGTGATGTGTAACAGTGAGGTCTTTGAAGGTCAAAAAAGGTCAAAAACGTGGCAAGAGCGTCCATTTACAGAAAGTGTTCCTAGTGATGACCATTGGTATCAATGCAGTGCTGCAGTCTTCTTATCATGGATTAGTGGTATTCCTTTTCACTTCTTCATTTATCGAAGCACACGCTGTGCCTTTACATGCTCCTGGCTGAGTTTCAGGCCCGAGGTAATGTTGTGCAGAGGATAGTTTCTCCGCAGATGATGTTCTATAGGCTAAAAATTCAAGAACAAGCTTGCAGGTGTTGCACACACAGACAGAAAAATCCTTTATAACAACGTAGTTGATAAATCTGTAGACACAGTAATAATCACAAAACATATCGGAGTAACAATTCAGGCTGACCTAACATGGAACGAAGGCGTGAATTTGGTTGTGGAAGAAAATAGATTCGAGGGTAAGATTCACCGGAGGAATCCAAAGCAAATACAATTCATTCACAATTTTTTCAATAGAGATGGGGCCCCTCCACGACCGCACCAACGTGGTGACCAAACCAAATGTTCTACTGTCACCTCCGTCAACATGTTAGTTAATAGGTGGATCACAGGATGCTGGGCTGTGATGTTATCCGTGCGTCTGGGTAAGACTACGCATTAACACAGTCCATCAGGTGATAGATAGTGGACGAAACGCGAATGAGGGTAGTAATTTGAAGAGCAGAGGGAAAAAACTGCCAAGGCTCGTGCCGTGGGAAAAAAACCTCCGCGATAGTGGGATGTGTAGTACGAGCAGTAGTGACTTACTAGCTGCGATAGTTCATGCAAGGTTGGTTTTATTAGTATGGGTATCATGCATCATTACCGTGGCAAGCGACGGCGATGTATCCCAGTTGCTGCAGCCGCTACATTCCTGGAACAATCAAGATCGTTATATAGTAGTGGGAGATCGGCCATAGATCATCTCACTGTGTGGGGAGTTTCGTGGCGGCGTTCGTAGCGACAAGCAATTCGCTGTAGAAACGGCTTACGAAGTCACCGCCACACTTTTAATAGCGGGCCGACCGGTCCGCTGGAACAGTGAACAGAAAGATGAAAACCCAAACACTCTGATTAAATAAAAGTCGGTACTTATCTTTATTAACGAAGATACAGAAACACAGTAGTGAACTCCGTGTCTACAGAAATCTGTCTAGTTCGAGTCGGAGCGGCTAGGTCAGCGTCGGCTGACGACAAACAACAACTCTGCTGCGATGAACACACAACTGACTAGCAAGTACACAATTCGGTGGCGAGTATACAACTGAGCGGCGAATACAGAACTGTCCTAGCGCTCGCGACTCCAGCGCTTAAGAAACCAGAAGCCAGCGGTGGCGCGCGCAGACTTGCGGCGATTTCCTGTCTCGCTGGCGCTGCTTATGCGGACGGCGTCCGGACTTTGATGCTGCCAACCTTTTGGCAGCGGGCTCGGGTGGCATTACTGGCTAGGATATAACACTCCTCCCCCCCAAATCGCCGCACCGTCGTTGAATAATGACGTGGTGAGCGTCGACGGCGGGGGAGGGGTCTGGCCGCAGGCGTAGCAGAAGAGACCGGGGCGGAGACTGTTGTCGGTGGCAGTCCCCGGTCCGCACCCCAGCATTGGCTGCGCGGGGCCTCGGGAAACACCGACTGAAAACCGAGGTCAGGGTGAACGCCTGTGACCACGGGCGCAGCTTCTGGTACTGGACGCGACGGGGCGTCGGGACCCACGAAGAGAGGCAGCGTCTCCTGACGCTGCGTCGACGGCTGCTGAGTGGGCGCCGGACAAGGCGCTGCGGTGTCAGACTCCTTGGGGGTGCCCAAGGAAAGCGGCTGCAGGACAGGCTGCACAGCCACCGCTTGGGAAGGCGGCCCGGCTGAGAGGTCGACGTCCATCAGCTCCGAAGGCGGTGGCGACTGAAAGAGGGACCGCAGGCGCCGGAGCGACCACCTGGGGCGCTCCCGGATGAAGCTGCGCGGGAGGCATCAACGGGACGGGCTGTCGGCGTGGTAGCGGCGACGGCTGCTGCTGCTGCCCTGGGGGCGGCAGCGAAGTCGGAAGGTGCGGCTGGAACCCGCCGCGGACCTAATCTGTGGACAAAGAACGAGCGGCAGAATCCGGGCGGCCAGCGCGGCGCAACTGGTTCTGATGCCTCCTGTGCACCCCAGTAGCACCTTGAACAGTATAAAAACCGCGACCCTGGACACTTATCACGGTACCACGTTCCCAACGACGGTGACCGTGATAAACTCTGAAAAAAACGGCGTCGTTGCGCTGAAAACGCGTGCGATGCTCAGAAGCGGCGGGTCGATTCGGGGGGTGCAACAACCGTAGTAGGGTGCGATGACGACGGCCGTGGAGAAGCTCCGCAGGCGAAGGGCCGTCGCGTGGCGTGGTCCGGTACGACGACAGGAACGTGATGAGGGCCTGCTGACGAGAGTGCGTAGCACGAAGGCGGTCCATATGATCCTTGAATGTGCGTACAAAACGTTCCGCTGCACCATTCGATTGAGGGTGGAACGGCGGAGTAAGAACATGGCGAATGCCATTGGCAGAACAAAAACTTTCAAATTCAGCAGAGGTAAATTGTGGACCATTGTCAGACAATAAAACTTCTGGAAGACCCTCAATACAAAAAATTGAAGTCAACGCCTGTATAGTTTGTGCAGACGTTGTAGACTGCATGGGCACAACAAACGGAAAATTACTAAATGCATCTATCACGATGAGCCAACGAGAATTCCAATATGGACCAGCGAAATCAATATGTACTCGCTGCCAGGGACCGGCAGGGCGTGCCCACTCAAAATAGCGTTGAGGCGGAGCAGCTTGGCGTTCGGCACACGTCGAACAATCTGTAGACATCTGCGTAATCTGCTTATCAATGCCGATCCATGTACGATGACGGCGGGCAAGCTGCTTGGTGCGGACCACTCCCCAATGACCTTGATGCAACAAGTCGAGGACCTTGGATTGGAGCACTTGGGGAACCACTACACGAAGCTGGTCATTCTCGGTGCGTAACAGCAAAACTCCGTGCGAAACAGACAACAGATGACGTCGCGGATAATAGCGACGAACCACAGGATCCGATATGTCCTTTGCCTTGGACGGCCAACCACGTTGAACAAAACGTAATAGTAAACTCAGATGAGGATCCGTAGCTGTCTCACGTGCCACCTGACGATAATCAATCGGAAAATCCCGGAGGGATTGATGCTCATCGGCGTCAATCTGATGGCAAGAGTCGTCAGAGGAATCGAAGACATCATCCGCAGCAATCGGCAATCTAGAAAGCGCGTCAGCGTTTGCATGCTGAGCTGTAGGGCGATACAGTATCTCGTACTGCCGTACTGGTATTGTGATAACAAAAGAGCCCAACGTTGTAGTCTCTGAGCTGTCCGCTGAGGAACTGGTTTAGACGAATGAAACAGTGACGTCAGGGGCTTGTGATCTGTTACTAAATAGAATGGTCTACCATAGAGGTAGTGATGGAATTTTGTGACACCGAACACAATAGCCAACGCTCCCTTGTCCAATTGGCTATAATTACACTGAGCTTTGTTTAGCAATTTAGATGCGAACGCAATAGGACGTTCGGTGTTACCGACTCGGTGAGACAACACAGCACCGAGGCCGAAAGAAGAGGCATCACAAGCTAACACCAGAGGCTTGTTAGGGTCGTAATGGACCAGACAACGATCATTCAATAAAGCCTCTTTAAGCTGCTGAAAGTCTGATTGGCAATCAGCTGACCACACAAACGGAACATTCTTACGGCGGAGACGATGCAACGGTGCAGCAATCTGTGATGCATTAGGTATAAACCTAATATAATATGTCAATTTGCCAAGGACTGCTTGCAATTCATGCAGATTTCGAGGGGCGGGCAAATCACGAATAGCTGCTAAATGTGACTGGGAGGGATGAATGCCTTGAGCATTAATAACATGTCCCAGATACTCCATCTCCGTAAGGAAAAATGAACATTTATCGATGTTGCAACGTAGGCCTGCCTGAGACAACACTGTAAACAAACACTCCAAATTACGGAAATGTTCAGCAGGCGTCCGACCGGACACAACAATATCGTCTAAATAGTTGCAACACGATGGCACATTAGCCAGAAGTTGTGACAAAAAACGCTGAAAAACAGCTGGAGCTGACGCACAACCAGAAGGCAAACGCAGAAAACGGAACAACCCCAACGACGTGTTTATGACAAAATACTGTTGTGATTGCTCGTCGAGGGGCAATTGCAAATATGCTTCACGGAGATCAATTTTGGAAAAGAAATGAGCTTCCCCTAACTTATCCATCAGCTCGTCCGGTCTAGGCAAAGGAAAAGAATCAATGACAGTCTGAGGATTAACTGTCGACTTAAAATCAGCACACAAACGTAACTTGCCAGACGTTTTCTTTATAATAACTAAGGGAGAAGCCCACTGGCTCGCTGAAACGGGCTGAATAACACCGTTGTTTTGCCGACGACGAAGTTCATCTTCTACAGGTGCCCGGAGGGCGTGAGGCACTGGACGAGCACGAAAAAATCGAGGCTGAGCATTATCTTTTAACGTAATATGAGCGGCAAAGTTCGCAGCACAACCTAGTTCGTCTTTAAATATGTCACTGTATTGTTTACACAAATCGGTTATGCTGTCTTGAGGAACAACAACAGAATTAATTTGCAACACATTGTCTTGGATAGACAGGCCAAACAAGTCAAAACAGTCGAATCCGAAAATGTTTACACTGTCTGTAGCGCGGAGCACTGTGAATGAAACTGTTTTTGTATTGCCACGGAATGTGGCTGGCACGCTACATACACCTAACACAGGAATTTGTTCTCCACTATAAGTAGCCAAAGAATGTTTTGCCGCTGAAAGTTTAGGGCGGCCGATAGCCGCATACGTAGCACTATTTATGAGAGTCACAGACGCACCAGTGTCTAATTGAAAATTGAAGGTCTTATCCTGGATGCGTAGCTTCACAAATAGTTTATTACACTGTCTCTGGATCGGTGTAGTGGAGGCGGAAGACACAAAATCAGCGCGTTTAGCGCGTGTTCGCTGCTTACGACAACTCGTGGGTTTGGCGGGTGGAACAACAACTCCCGCTTCACTTGCAGTCTGTACATTACTTTTTACAGCGTTTGAATTACGCTTGGGTCGCATAGCAGAGGGCTGGGTGGGTGGCTTATTGCGAACAAGTTTATTACCCACACGAACCGTGGAAGAGTCTTTAAACGCGACCTTCTGGGCGGGCTGGCTTTGAAGAACATGAATATCCATGGGCTGGGCAGCACTAGAATTGTTCTTGCGTTTACGCAAACAATCAGTCTGGATGTGTCCGTTCCTTTGACAAAAGTGACAAACCGCGTTTCTTAACGGGCAACGTTCACGAGGATGAGCAAGAACACACTTAGAGCAAGACTTAACTCTATCATTTTGCACACGCGGCTGACGAATGTGTTTAACATGACGCGGCCGGCTAGTGTTTACAGTCTGACTCTGCCGGTGGGGCCGCGGGCGTGACATAACTTGCTTAGCACAGGCAATTTGAGAAATACATGGCTGATCTAACTCACACTCAGCATAGTGAAATGTATCTTGGGCTTCAATGATGTTCATCACAGTCTCTAATGACGGGTCAGGCAACTTTAAGATAGCAGCACGAATACGAGAATCTGCAATGTTTTGAGTAATAGCGTCTCGTAACATGACATCACTGTAGGAAGCTCCACACCCACAATTAAATCGGCACTGACGGGTGAGGCCCCGTAAATCTGTTAACCACTGTTTATTGGATTGATGTGGCAGTTTCTTTAATCTGAAGAACTTGAATCTGGCTGCTGCCACATGAACTCGCGACTCGAAATACTCAGCAAGCTTGTTAACAACAACGTCATAGACTAAAGCTTCTGGCTTGGATTCCGGGAACAACTTACAAAGTAGTCGATAGACTTCCACGCCTGCAGTGGAAATTAAATAAAGCTGCCGCTCAGTACCCGTGATTTTGTAGACTGCCATGTGCGCCTGCAACTGCGCGAAATATTCTCGCCATTCTTCTCTTGATGCATCAAAAGCACGGAAAGGTGGTGCTGCCTGTGCTTGTTCCTTTTGTGTTGGAGGATTAGCCGCTTGTTTGGCGATTGCTTCCACCAGACTTTGTATTTGCTGACTCAGTAACAAGATCAACTGTTGTAATTCGGCAGACATAGTGAACACAAATTAAACCAGCCCCCAAAATTTTATCGCTATAATTAGTATAATCAGAAACAAGTTGAACCACCCCTGCACACGAGTTCGGAAGCCCTCGTCGCCAGTTTTGTGGCGGCGTTCGTAGCGACAAGCAATTCGCTGTAGAAACGGCTTACGAAGTCACCGCCACACTTTTAATAGCGGGCCGACCGGTCCGCTGGAACAGTGAACAGAAAGATGAAAACCCAAACACTCTGATTAAATAAAAGTCGGTACTTATCTTTATTAACGAAGATACAGAAACACAGTAGTGAACTCCGTGTCTACAGAAATCTGTCTAGTTCGAGTCGGAGCGGCTAGGTCAGCGTCGGTTGACGACAAACAACAACTCTGCTGCGATGAACACACAACTGACTAGCAAGTACACAATTCGGTGGCGAGTATACAACTGAGCGGCGAATACAGAACTGTCCTAGCGCTCGCGACTCCAGCGCTTAAGAAACCAGAAGCCAGCGGTGGCGCGCGCAGACTTGCGGCGATTTCCTGTCTCGCTGGCGCTGCTTATGCGGACGGCGTCCGGACTTTGATGCTGCCAACCTTTTGGCAGCGGGCTCGGGTGGCATTACTGGCTAGGATATAACACTCCTCCCCCCCAAATCGCCGCACCGTCGTTGAATAATGACGTGGTGAGCGTCGACGGCGGGGGAGGGGTCTGGCCGCAGGCGTAGCAGAAGAGACCGGGGCGGAGACTGTTGTCGGTGGCAGTCCCCGGTCCGCACCCCAGCATTGGCTGCGCGGGGCCTCGGGAAACACCGACTGAAAACCGAGGTCAGGGTGAACGCCTGTGACCACGGGCGCAGCTTCTGGTACTGGACGCGACGGGGCGTCGGGACCCACGAAGAGAGGCAGCGTCTCCTGACGCTGCGTCGGCGGCTGGCGAGAGGGCGCCGGACAAGGCGCTGCGGTGTCAGACTCCTTGGGGGTGCCCAAGGAAAGCGGCTGCAGGACAGGCTGCACAGCCACCGCTTGGGAAGGCGGCCCGGCTGAGAAGTCGACGTCCATCAGCTCCGAAGGCGGTGGCGACTGAAAGAGGGACCGCAGGCGCCGGAGCGACCACCTGGGGCGCTCCCGGATGAAGCTGCGCGGGAGGCATCAACGGGACGGGCTGTCGGCGTGGTAGCGGCGACGGCTGCTGCTGCTGCCCTGGGGGCGGCAGCGAAGTCGGAAGGTGCGGCTGGAACCCGCCGCGGACCTAATCTGTGGACAAAGAACGAGCGGCAGAATCCGGGCGGCCAGCGCGGCGCAACTGGTTCTGATGCCTCCTGTGCACCCCAGTAGCACCTTGAACAGTATAAAAACCGCGACCCTGGACACTTATCACGGTACCACGTTCCCAACGACGGTGACCGTGATAAACTCTGAAAAAAACGACGTCGTTGCGCTGAAAACGCGTGCGATGCTCAGAAGCGGCGGGTCGATTCGGGGGGTGCAACAACCGTAGTAGGGTGCGATGACGACGGCCGTGGAGAAGCTCCGCAGGCGAAGGGCCGTCGCGTGGCGTGGTCCGGTACGACGACAGGAACGTGATGAGGGCCTGCTGACGAGAGTGCGTAGCACGAAGGCGGTCCATATGATCCTTGAATGTGCGTACAAAACGTTCCGCTGCACCATTCGATTGAGGGTGGAACGGCGGAGTAAGAACATGGCGAATGCCATTGGCAGAACAAAAACTTTCAAATTCAGCAGAGGTAAATTGTGGACCATTGTCAGACACTAAAACTTCTGGAAGACCCTCAATACAAAAAATTGAAGTCAACGCCTGTATAGTTTGTGCAGACGTTGTAGACTGCATGGGCACAACAAACGGAAAATTACTAAATGCATCTATCACGATGAGCCAACGAGAATTCCAATATGGACCAGCGAAATCAATATGTACTCGCTGCCAGGGACCGGCAGGGCGTGCCCACTCAAAATAGCGTTGAGGCGGAGCAGCTTGGCGTTCGGCACACGTCGAACAATCTGTAGACATCTGCGTAATCTGCTTATCAATGCCGATCCATGTACGATGACGGCGGGCAAGCTGCTTGGTGCGGACCACTCCCCAGTGACCTTGATGCAACAAGTCGAGGACCTTGGATTGGAGCACTTGGGGAACCACTACACGAAGCTGGTCATTCTCGGTGCGTAACAGCAAAACTCCGTGCGAAACAGACAACAGATGACGTCGCGGATAATAGCGACGAACCACAGGATCCGATATGTCCTTTGCCTTGGACGGCCAACCACGTTGAACAAAACGTAATAGTAAACTCAGATGAGGATCCGTAGCTGTCTCACGTGCCACCTGACGATAATCAATCGGAAAATCCCGGAGGGATTGATGCTCATCGGCGTCAATCTGATGGCAAGAGTCGTCAGAGGAATCGAAGACATCATCCGCAGCAATCGGCAATCTAGAAAGCGCGTCAGCGTTTGCATGCTGAGCTGTAGGGCGATACAGTATCTCGTACTGCCGTACTGGTATTGTGATAACAAAAGAGCCCAACGTTGTAGTCTCTGAGCTGTCCGCTGAGGAACTGGTTTAGACGAATGAAACAGTGACGTCAGGGGCTTGTGATCTGTTACTAAATAGAATGGTCTACCATAGAGGTAGTGATGGAATTTTGTGACACCGAACACAATAGCCAACGCTCCCTTGTCCAATTGGCTATAATTACACTGAGCTTTGTTTAGCAATTTAGATGCGAACGCAATAGGACGTTCGGTGTTACCGACTCGGTGAGACAACACAGCACCGAGGCCGAAAGAAGAGGCATCACAAGCTAACACCAGAGGCTTGTTAGGGTCGTAATGGACCAGACAACGATCATTCAATAAAGCCTCTTTAAGCTGCTGAAAGTCTGATTGGCAATCAGCTGACCACACAAACGGAACATTCTTACGGCGGAGACGATGCAACGGTGCAGCAATCTGTGATGCATTAGGTATAAACCTAATATAATATGTCAATTTGCCAAGGACTGCTTGCAATTCATGCAGATTTCGAGGGGCGGGCAAATCACGAATAGCTGCTAAATGTGACTGGGAGGGATGAATGCCTTGAGCATTAATAACATGTCCCAGATACTCCATCTCCGTAAGGAAAAATGAACATTTATCGATGTTGCAACGTAGGCCTGCCTGAGACAACACTGTAAACAAACACTCCAAATTACGGAAATGTTCAGCAGGCGTCCGACCGGACACAACAATATCGTCTAAATAGTTGCAACACGAAGGCACATTAGCCAGAAGTTGTGACAAAAAACGCTGAAAAACAGCTGGAGCTGACGCACAACCAGAAGGCAAACGCAGAAAACGGAACAACCCCAACGACGTGTTTATGACAAAATACTGTTGTGATTGCTCGTCGAGGGGCAATTGCAAATATGCTTCACGGAGATCAATTTTGGAAAAGAAACGAGCTTCCCCTAACTTATCCATCAGCTCGTCCGGTCTAGGCAAAGGAAAAGAATCAATGACAGTCTGAGGATTAACTGTCGACTTAAAATCAGCACACAAACGTAACTTGCCAGACGTTTTCTTTATAATAACTAAGGGAGAAGCCCACTGGCTCGCTGAAACGGGCTGAATAACACCGTTGTTTTGCCAACGACGAAGTTCATCTTCTACAGGTGCCCGGAGGGCGTGAGGCACTGGACGAGCACGAAAAAATCGAGGCTGAGCATTATCTTTTAACGTAATATGAGCGGCAAAGTTCGCAGCACAACCTAGTTCGTCTTTAAATATGTCACTGTATTGTTTACACAAATCGGTTATGCTGTCTTGAGGAACAACAACAGAATTAATTTGCAACACATTGTCTTGGATAGACAGGCCAAACAAGTCAAAACAGTCGAATCCGAAAATGTTTACACTGTCTGTAGCGCGGAGCACTGTGAATGAAACTGTTTTTGTATTGCCACGGAATGTGGCTGGCACGCTACATACACCTAACACAGGAATTTGTTCTCCACTATAAGTAGCCAAAGAATGTTTTGCCGCTGAAAGTTTAGGGCGGCCGATAGCCGCATACGTAGCACTGTCTATGAGAGTCACAGACGCACCAGTGTCTAATTGAAAATTGAAGGTCTTATCCTGGATGCGTAGCTTCACAAATAGTTTATTACACTGTCTCTGGATCGGTGTAGTGGAGGCGGAAGACACAAAATCAGCGCGTTTAGCGCGTGTTCGCTGCTTACGACAACTCGTGGGTTGGGCGGGTGGAACAACAACTCCCGCTTCACTTGCAGTCTGTACATTACTTTTTACAGCGTTTGAATTACGCTTGGGTCGCATAGCAGAGGGCTGGGTGGGTGGCTTATTGCGAACAAGTTTATTACCCACACGAACCGTGGAAGAGTCTTTAAACGCGACCTTCTGGGCGGGCTGGCTTTGAAGAACATGAATATCCATGGGCTGGGCAGCACTAGAATTGTTCTTGCGTTTACGCAAACAATCAGTCTGGATGTGTCCTTTCCTTTGACAAAAGTGACAAACCGCGTTTCTTAACGGGCAACGTTCACGAGGATGAGCAAGAACACACTTAGAGCAAGACTTAACTCTATCATTTTGCACACGCGGCTGACGAATGTGTTTAACATGACGCGGCCGGCTAGTGTTTACAGTCTGACTCTGCCGGTGGGGCCGCGGGCGTGACATAACTTGCTTAGCACTGGCAATTTGAGAAATACATGGCTGATCTAACTCACACTCAGCATAGTGAAAAGTATCTTGGGCTTCAATGATGTTCATCACAGTCTCTAATGACGGGTCAGGCAACTTTAAGATAGCAGCACGAATACGAGAATCTGCAATGTTTTGAGTAATAGCGTCTCGTAACATGACATCACTGTGGGAAGCTCCACACACACAATTAAATCGGCACTGACGGGTGAGGCCCCGTAAATCTGTTAACCACTGTTTATTAGATTGATGTGGCAGTTTCTTTAATCTGAAGAACTTGAATCTGGCTGCTGCCACATGAACTCGCGACTCGAAATACTCAGCAAGCTTGTTAACAACAACGTCATAGTCTAAAGCTTCTGGCTTGGATTCCGGGAACAACTTACAAAGTAGTCGATAGACTTCCACGCCTGCAGTGGAAATTAAATAAAGCTGCCGCTCAGTACCCGTGATTTTGTAGACTGCCATGTGCGCCTGCAACTGCGCGAAATATTCTCGCCATTCTTCTCTTGATGCATCAAAAGCACGGAAAGGTGGTGCTGCCTGTGCTTGTTCCTTTTGTGTTGGAGGATTAGCCGCTTGTTTGGCGATTGCTTCCACCAGACTTTGTATTTGCTGACTCTGTAACAAGATCAACTGTTGTAATTCGGCAGACATAGTGAACACAAATTAAACCAGCCCCCAAAATTTTATCGCTATAATTAGTATAACCAGAAACTAGTTGAACCACCCCTGCACACGAGTTCGGAAGCCCTCGTCGCCAGTTTTGTGGCGGCGTTCGTAGCGACAAGCAATTCGCTGTAGAAACGGCTTACGAAGTCACCGCCACACTTTTAATAGCGGGCCGACCGGTCCGCTGGAACAGTGAACAGAAAGATGAAAACCCAAACACTCTGATTAAATAAAAGTCGGTACTTATCTTTATTAACGAAGATACAGAAACACAGTAGTGAACTCCGTGTCTACAGAAATCTGTCTAGTTCGAGTCGGAGCGGCTAGGTCAGCGTCGGCTGACGACAAACAACAACTCTGCTGCGATGAACACACAACTGACTAGCAAGTACACAATTCGGTGGCGAGTATACAACTGAGCGGCGAATACAGAACTGTCCTAGCGCTCGCGACTCCAGCGCTTAAGAAACCAGAAGCCAGCGGTGGCGCGCGCAGACTTGCGGCGATTTCCTGTCTCGCTGGCGCTGCTTATGCGGACGGCGTCCGGACTTTGATGCTGCCAACCTTTTGGCAGCGGGCTCGGGTGGCATTACTGGCTAGGATATAACAGGGAGTATGTGGAGCTTGTCTGCATGTAGTGTACGGTACGGCTCTCCTGTGTGGTGCCAGTTATTCGGCAAGTGTGTTCCAACTGGATATCCAGTAATGGTGACTGATTAACAGGGGATCACCTGTACCGTTGTGTTTGCGTGTACTTGGCCATAGATGTTACGTCCTAACAAGTATGTCTTTTGGTCTTTTATGTTTCCATATATGGTAGTGGTCGTAAATACCCAGATTCAGAATAAACGGATTCTGCGAATGTCTGGAGTTTCTGTATATTCTTTTGGTGAGTTTGTGGGTTACCTCCGTGAGGTCCGCCCTGGTAGCTGAGTGGTCAGCGTGACAGACTGTTAATCCTAAGGGCCCGGGTTCGATTCCCGGCTGGGTCGGAAATTTTCTCCGCTCAGGGGCTGGGTGTTGTGTTGTCCTAATCATCATCATTTCATCACCATCGACACGCAGGTCGCCGAAGTGGCGTCAAATCGAAAGACCTGCACCAGGCGAACGGTCTACCCGATGGGAGGCCCTAGCCACACGACATTTCCATTTATTTACCTCCGTGAGAGTCTCAAGTCGGTACCCCCGGTGAAGGTCCGCGATGCGTGTGTATCGTGGAGCATTGCTTATGATTTTGAGTAGTTTGTTTTGTATGATCTGCAGACGGCGCAGGCGTGTGGGCTCACCGTATCCCCAGACAGGAGCTGCGTACGTCATTAGGGGTCAAATAAGTGTCATGTACATGGACCTGCCCACTCTTCTGTTCCGTGCCGCCCGGAGAGGCCGAGCGGTTCTAGGCGCTACAGTCTGGAACCGCGCGACCAGAGTAATTTCCGGTCCAGCCAAACAATGAGGTATTTGACTTTCCCGCGGAAACATATTGGGCGTGTATGTAGAGTTATTGGTCTGCAGTACCGGTGTTTGCGCAGTTGCTTCGGTCTTCGATCTAGTGAACAGAACGGCTTCGCACTTGTCGACGTTTACTCTAACACGCCATTTCTCTAACCGAGGCTCAGCCACTCTGAGTGCGGTCTGTAAGCGTGACGTAATGTTTGACGGTTTCCAATCTTGCGCGAGGATGGCTGTGTCATCCGCGTAGATTGCCATCGTTGTGTTATGTGTGGCTGGGAGATCGTTTATGTAGAGGCTAAACAGTAGGGGCCCTAGGATGCTTCCCTGGGGTACTCCCGCGTGTATACCGTGTCGTGTTGATTGTTTTCCCTGCGCGTCAGTGTTGAAACTCCTATCTGTGAGGTATGAGTGTACGAGACGCACCAGCCCGTTGGGGAACCTCGCGTCGCTGAGTTTGCGAGTGAGGGCAGAAAAGAAGACGCATCAGAGCACTTAGTCAGCCAATTCTCGTGTACCGATCGCCTGTTGGGACACTTTGGCAGGAGAATCGGTTCACGGCTTCGTTTAGTGGGCGCCTGAGCGTCAGGGGCTGCTCATCAACTTCACTGGCAGACGCTACAAGAGAGGCGCCCTGTGTCGCGGGGTTATTTGCTGTTAAAATTGGAAGAGTACCAACTGAAAAGTAGCTAGTAAAAATTATCGGCATCGAGAGATGGGTACTTGACACCAAGAAGTAGTGATACTTTTTTTAGCACCAGACGGACAAAATATTCCCTAAGGAAACATTCCGGAAATACGGCAGGGAACAAGGAAGAAGTATCGAAGGCAATAGTTCGTGGGAACTCCCTAGTGGATGCATTTTTCATGCACCCATTGATCTAGGATATTTCTGGTTGGCTGTCCGTGCTGCGCCTGGCATATAAAAATAATTCATGGTCACTTGTCCGGGCCACGGACAGTGATAAATGTCGCGATTCCCAATGCAGCGAACATGCAGAAGACGACTGAGCTGTTAACTAGGATGCAGAAAATATTATCTGCACAAAAATATACCGTTTGGATACGCACGAAAAGGCGATTCCCTAGTCAAAAATCTTCTTAATTATGGCGGACCGTATACGGTATCTGATAAAAAGTAACGGAAAACCTCTATACCATAAGGAATTGACCACTATGTGTCTCAAAAGGCAGACCTGACAGTATAAACGGAGACGAGGAATATTGTGCTGTCAGTAGAGAAGCAGTAATAGAAACTTGGGTCAGTCACGAGAGCTCAGGGACTTCCAACGTGAGTCGGCCGCTGTGGCCGAGCGGTTCTAGGTGCTTGAGTCCGGAACTGCACTGCTGCTACGGTCGCAGGTTCGAATCCTGCCTCGGGCGTGGATGTGTGCTTGGGTTAGTTAGGTTTCAGTAGTTCTGTCTAGGGGACTGATGACCTCAGATGTTAGGCCCCATAGTGCTCAGAGCCATTTGAACCATTTGAACTTCCAACGTGAGCTAGTCACTGGATGTAACCTGAGTGAAGATCTTTCAGTGACATTTCAACCCCTAGAAAGCTGCCCATGCGACTGTTTGTGATATGGCTGTGAAGTCCAAACTTGAAGGAACAAACACATTTCAACCGAATAAAGACAATTCAATCAAGGCAGGCAGACTTCATGTAGTAATGGACAGGGACTGTTGAGAATTGCAGATGGCAGTCATAACAATCGCTTAAAAGAGGCAATCACTGTGTGCTGGCATAAGCTGTCGCCAGCACTGTAGTCGGCAAAGATGAAGCACAAAGATCGATAGTCGGTTTTGGATCAAGCGCGCCTATCATGTGAAAGGCCAGAGACACACCCACAAGCAATAAGCCGCCTACGCCCTCTCGACAGCATGCATTTAGACTGCTGCTCACTAACTCACACTCTAGTTTGGCATCTGTTGTCCTTGCAGAGAGGCTACAACAGTGCACAGTGCACAGCGACCTATAGCGGGACCAACAGTGGGACTAAAGTTTTTAATAGCAAGATTACCGATATTGTCTGCAAAAGGACTATTACTGGTGAGATTTTACCACAACACATGGACTCTATTGATGTTAAGCATTCTGTTCATGTAAATAAAGAACCATCTTAATCCATGTTTGCATTTGTGTTGTAGAAAGAGGATACTGGCCACCGATAACAACATCCTCTCCCTTGCCTCCTTACAGTACAAGACCCTACAATGGCTACGAGGACACCACATACTCATCAGTTCCAAAATGGAACCAGCAGTCCAGCTAAGATGATGGCTGTGCAAGGGAGTTAAAAAGAATGTGATACAACGCTTGAGCAGCTGCTGATAAGCCACACATTCCTGCAGTCTGTGCTAAGAGATGATTGAGATAGTGTAGAAAGACTGGAGAGTGAATCACGGCAAATGAGTGATTTGAAGTGATGAGCCACAGTATGTCCTACGATAATCCAATGGTGTTCATACATTAGTCCAAGTCAAACAGACTGCATTACATTCTCCTATACAAACTGGATAACGCGTGTCGTGCTCCTGGCTGTTAATCTAATGGTGGATAATGCAGAGTGTGCAAATTTGATCGGCACAGCGCAATAATTCCTATGAGATCAAATGTGGAACGTTAAACATTAAGACGAACACTTACAGATTGCATAAACAAGAACTGGCAATTGAAATGCGAATGAAAAGAAACAAAACTATTTAATTTTATCTCACTAATATTGATTGCAATTTGTTGCAATAATATTGCTGTGTCGGAAATTAATGGTTTCCAAAGTTACAATAATTATACAAAGAAATGATTTAATAAACGAAACCAAAAATGAAGTCTTATTCTGAATTTTATTATTGAAAAGAAATCAAATGAACGTTTCAGTGTGACAGTTTACAATTACGTAATATTAAACACCATAATAAGTTACTGTTGCTTATGTATAATGAACTTTTATGTCACTGATTGGAACAATATAATTCGTGGTGTCAAAATAGCTTCCACTTTGCTGATTATGTAGCCTGGTCGCCTACGTCCACGTCCATGAGCCTTGCGCGTGTAATCCAATGTTAGATTCGTAATAGGCGCCCACGGTAGAGGACCATAGCAAGAACGAACATAAGACACGGTTCTTTCCATTAACGTATGATGTAATACGATGTCATAATATTTGTTACACAGTTTCCCCACATTTTCCATTACTATTCGATCGTAGCACTGCACTCCTCCCTAATAGGCCATGAAGACCCAAAGGAACCGACCGGCCGCCGTGTCATCCTCACCCAAAGGCGTCACTGGATGCGGATTTGGAGGGGCATGTGGTCAGCACACCGCTCTCCCAGCCGTATGTCAGTTTCCAAGACCGGAGCCGCTACATCTCAATTAAGTAGCTCTTCAGTTTGCCTCACAAGGGCCGGGTGCACCCCACATGCCAACAGCGCTCGGCAGACCGGATGATCACCCATACAAGTGCTAGCCCAGCCCGACAGCGCGTAACTTCGGTGATCTGAAGGGGAACCGGTATTACCACTGCGGCAAGGCCGTTGGCGATTCAATATATGACAAGAAAATATACCATTGTACCAACACATTCACAGTACATTCACAGCTACTGTCCAGTGCATCAATATAGGACATAAAAATGTTTGGCCATATTTGAATTCAGAGTCCGTGGTACGCACTAAACAGTCTGTGCTGTCTGCAATCGAAAACGGTTTCTTTACGGCGTGCAAACAGCTTAGAGGTACACACATTAAACTTCTATGCTTAATGAGTCAAAATCCAGTTCCAGCTAATCAGCAACGTGACACGTTAAGTCAGTAGCTCTGTAACTGGTATTTTCACTGGCCACGAGCAGAATGCCTAGTAGTACATGCACGGCACAACAAAAAAATGGTTCAAATGGCTCTGAGCACTGTGGGACTTAACTTCTGGTCATCAGTCCCCTAGAACTTAGAAATACTTAAACCTAACTAACCTAAGGACATCACACACATCCATGCCCGAGGCAGGATTCGAACCTGCGACCGTAGCAGCAGCGCGGTTCCGGACTGAAGCGCCTAGAACTGCTCGGCCACCGCAGCCGGCCACGGCACAACAATCACATCCACTCTCCTCTTCTCGCTCCACTTGGTTGGTGCGTTTCTCTGTTGACCTATCGATACGGTTCCATACCTCAAATCCGCTTCACATAACATTTTCACCAATTCTAATTACATCGATTTACACTGGTATATAAATTCACAATTTCATCTTACTATGTCTCTGAAAACTGAATTCAAATAATATGTTAACAAATAAGAAAGCATACTCCATCAGAATAAATGAAAATAGTAATCACATTTATAATTGCATCACACAAACAGAAAAATTATTATACTAAGGAATAACTTTAAAAAAATTATCTAAAAATAATTCGTTCTCTGTATCAGGAAAATAAAGCAAAGGAAAGAAATGAAAAAAGTCTTTATCATTCTGTAATGTTTTCTTCACAAACGAACAAACGGTGACAATTTTGTCATGACTGGATCCGACTCTCCATGTTAGTCTATCCTGTGCAGACATCTTCGTGCCTGCGTAACTGTTGCAACCTACATCCATCTTAACCTCCTTAATGTATGTAAGCCCTGGTCTCCCTATACAGTTTCTACACCCACACTTCCTTTCATTACTAAATTGACGATCTCTTGATGTTTCACTGCGTGTTCTACCAAACGAACGCCTCTTTTAGCCAGGCTTTGCCACAAATTTCATTTTTCCTTAATTAGATTCAGTACTTCATTCCGTACTCGATCCATCCATTTAATTTTCAGCGTGTTACACCACATTTCAAAAGTATCTGTTCTCTTCTTTCTGACCTGCTGATCGTCCATTTTTCACTTCCGTACAAGGCGGATACAACCTAACACCTAGTTTCAGAAAAGGCTTTCCAAAACTCAAATATGTATTTGCCTAGCGACCCGCTCTACTTTCCCACGCATGGCACTAAGTACCTACTTCCGGACGACTCGTCTGATGTAGAGATAGTTTTGTTTACTAGACAATGCATAGTTTTTTTGTTTTCTTTATGCGATTGAGAAAAAATTATAACACATTATGAAACGTGGGACTTAGGGAAAGGAGGAAAGGTGTGGATGGGGCCTAATCAGTTACCGTTAGTTGCACAGAAAACACATACACTTTATTTAAAAGAAAGAAAAGACTCAACAATCATTTTTAAAAAATTTTGCTACACTCGCACCTGTAAGCCTTGTTAGAAGAATTGCAAGTTATTGCCGGCTGAAGACCACAAGCAATATTACACACAATCAACGGCTGAAGGCGTGATTAAGAAGCTTCAAAATTATTCGTCGACTGAAGGCCAGAAGCAATTTCAAAAATACACAACGACTGAATGCCTGAATTACCAGCAAGGTGCACAAATACACGTCAAAAATACCAAAAACCCTTTTAACAGTCTTAATAACTAACAAGCTATAGTGACGGCTGAAGGCCTTATTAAGAAAAAAATTGCAAATAATTTGTCAGCTGAAGGCCACAACCTGTGTTACAAACAATTAATGGCTGAACGCCGGAATTACAAGTGGGGAAGGCAATAACATTGTAAAACATTAGGGCAAATTTTAAACAATTATGATAACTTGTCCAAATAAGACGGAGTGATCCACAGACAGTGCTCCCTGGATCGACCTGAGGAGGGAGACTACAGCTGTGTAAGCGGTGAGACAGGCAGCCAAGAGTTGTACTCACGCAACAGGATGGCAACTCACACTAGCGGTAGCTTAAGCGCCGA
Organism: Schistocerca piceifrons; assembly: GCF_021461385.2. Classification (NCBI taxonomy): domain Eukaryota; kingdom Metazoa; phylum Arthropoda; class Insecta; order Orthoptera; family Acrididae; genus Schistocerca; species Schistocerca piceifrons. The sequence continues at coordinate 128,137,973 of NC_060146.1, forward strand.
CCGACCGACTAACCAATCCGCCTAACGTCCGATCACTGGTACAACGATGGAATATTTTTAGGCAAGGGCGAAGAGACGGACAGCACCACGTCTTCAGAAGCACACCCAAGGCCGAAGGAAACACTAGAACGAAGGTAGACCTACCAAAAACATATGCACAGTACAAATCAAGAGGCTGTCGAACTACATGCCGCGTTGGACAGCATCAACACGACGAGGAAAGGTACACTGCCGGAAAAGTACGCTAACCTCCAGGGCAGGTAATTGGGACGTTAGCGGCCACAAGGCAGAAAATAACACTGGTTGCACTTCACTATTAAGAATAATACTAAATCCAAACTAACATCAAGGGGTAGAAGGTGGCTAATAGCTTCCACCAACCTGGCAGACTGCACTTGTTGCGGTTGGTCTCACCGACCATGGGAGCAGCAACTCACAGACAACAGCGAGATCTCCAACAGTTGAAGTTTCAGTACTGGACGCGGTTCACTCAACTTCGAACGTCCTGGGCCCGGACGTCGGCTATAGCCCCTCGGTCCGACAGTGCCTGCACGCCGCCAGCAGTCCCGGGCTGCCCTCCGTCCGAAGCTGAACTACCGACACCAGTACGGAGGCAGCATTTAAATAACTGGACATTAAAAACCACACAAGATACACACGTATCCGCAAGACAATTCCACAATGTCACAAAAAATACTAAAACCAGTCACTGTGAAACAACACAGACGAATTATAAGTCGGTACAAAAATAGAGAATCCAGAGGCGTTCGGAAAACCAAATGCACGTCGTCCGCTGCGACGACCGACCGAACGACCAACCAACGGTCGTCTCCATTCAAGTCAGGCACGGGAAACATCCCAGTATCAATCATGGACTGACAACTTATTGCCATGAGGACACCTATCGAAGACACACACACAAACAGGTTTTTGTATCCCGCCTGGAAGGCGGCGCGTGGGTAGGAGCAGGAGCAGGAAAATTACGTCGGTACTGCAGTGAGTAAAGGTGGTTTACTGGTGCAAAAAAGAATACATAACTTTGTACAGATGCGAAGTCTTAGACCCGTCGTACGTAGAGCAAAGCTGAAGCGAAGTGTCCTGGCTGGCTGCACCTGATGAAATGGGCTGAAGCAGTCGCGGAGCTCGTAGACCTCGACAGCACCGGCTAGAGGGCGCTGTCGTCTGTGTCTCTCGTAGTGCCAACATGAGAAACTATGTGGCATCGTTACTGTCGATACCACACAGGTGAAAGCTGCACTACTCGAATACGACGGTCCATTCAACTGAAACCCGCTGAATCCGGTCCTTGACGTGGTCGTACACTCTCGCGACCACATCCTTCCGTCGGACAGTGCATGAGTAAAGGTAATGGCGCCACTATGTTCACTCGCCTTGTCTGTCCGTGAGTGGCAGCAGCAGCGCTTGTCGATAGCGCTTACTGTGGTACCATTTTTGGAGCGGGCTCTAATATGTACGGGTCGTCGTGTGTCCAGGGAGTTGTGCTCGGACGGAGCAGCAGTGAGTTCCGGACAGTCAGTACTAGCCGACCGCTGTCGACACTCATGCACACTAAAAAAACGAGACGCCACTATCGCTATTACAAGATGCCAAGCTATGAACGGCATGAACGCGAGCCGCACACGGCTCACATGGGTTTTTCCATTACTAACAAATGAAAGAAAGAACTAGCAAACTACAATACTCCTGGCCGTAATGTAGCAGCTCCAAATAGAGTCGGTGCCGCAAGCAAAAGATCTTCTTCTGTGCTAGAGGCAGTGGGTGCTCCATGGTCTGCGTTTCCCCGCAGTCACAGATGGTGCTATCCACAGGGAAGTGCCATTTCTGGAAGTTACTACCGAGCTTCCAAATGGCTCTGAGCACTATGCGACTTGACATCTGAGGTCATCAGTCGCCCAAAACTTAGAACTAATTAACCTAAGGACATCATATACATCCATGCCCGAGGCAGGATTCGAACTTGCGACCGTAGCGGTCGCTCGGTTCCAGACTGTAGCGCCTAGAACCGCACGGCCACTCCGGCCGTCCCGAGCTTCCAACTCCAAACCGAAGATGGTTGAGTGACCGACCACACGATGCAGTTCTGTTCATGCCCCGCTGGGAGGATTTCCGAATCGAGAGGTCAGGTAGAGTTATTCTTAAATTTTTCACTGCTATAGCTGCTGTTGTCTGCAAATTTGGCGATCTTTTATAAACGTTATTGAAAGTCATTACGGAGAAGAGCGATCATTTTCAACCAAATGAAATGAAATGATCATCTGGCATTGTCGGCCAGAAGGTCCCATTCTGGGAAGTTTGGCCGCCGCGTTGCAAATCTTATATCAGGGGACCCCATGTTGGACGACTTGCGTGTCGGTGATGAGGAGATGATGATGACAGCAACACCAGGCCCAGTCCACGAATGGAGAAATCTCCAAACAGCCAGCGAATTGAACCCGGGTCCGCTGCATTTTCGGCAACCACGTTACACTCACCTAAGCACGCGGAGACACCATTTTCAAAAAAAAATTGTTAGAACAATTTAAAACATCTGGTAGGTCGCTGCATAATAGTCACTTGATGTAGTATGACTTTTTTTTTCCATTACGGGTTTCTGGCGCTGCCAATCTCCAGATGATCTGCATTGAGAACAAAGTGAATATTTTATACAAAGCTTTAAAACTGATGTCAGTTGTGAATAAACATAACATGAAGACACATGATATTCATAGAGAGTTTCTTGTGACCTCATTTTTACATTAGGTGTAGTTCGGAGTAGGCATTAAAATCCATGGAGAAGAAATAAAAACTTTGAGGTTCGCCGATGACATTGTAATGCTGTCAGAGACAGCAAAGGACCTGGAAGAGCAGCTGAACGGAATGGACATGTTCTTGAAAGGAGGATATAAGATGAACATCAACAAAAGCAAAACGAGGATAATGGAATGTAGTCAAATTAAATCGGGTGATGCTGAGGGAATCGGATTAGTAAATGAGACGTTTAAAGTAGTAAATGAGTTTTGCTATTTGGGGAGCAAAATAATTGATGATGGTGGAAGTAGAGAGGATATAAAATGTAGACTGGCAATGGCAAGGAAAGCGTTTCTAAAGAAGAGAAATTTGTTAACATCGAGTATAGATTTAAGTGTCAGTAAGTCGTTTCTGAAAGTATTTGCATGGAGTGTAGCCACGTATGGAAGTGAAACATGGACGATAAATAGTTTGGACAAGAAGAGAATAGAAGCTTTCGAAATGTGGTGCTACAGAAGGATGCTGAAGATTAGATGGGTAGATCACATAACTAATGAGGAGGTATTGAACAGAATTGGGGAGAAGAGGAGTTTGTGGCACAACTTGACAAGAAGAAGGGACCGGTTGGTAGGCCATGTTCTGAGACATCAAGGGATCACAAATTTGGTATTGGAGGGCAGCGTGGAGGGTAAAGGTAGGAGGGTAGAAGGAGACCAAGAGATGAATACACTAAGCAGATTCAGAAGGATGTAGGCTGCAGTACGAACTGAGAGATGAAGAAGCTTGCACAGGATAGAGTAGCATGGAGAGCTGCATCAAACCAGTCTCAGGACTGAAGACCACAACAAACAACATAGACGACTGTTTCAAAGCTTTGTTTTCACTTTTTTCCCAATGCAGATCATCTGAAGATGGAAACCAAACGGCCTTGCCGCACTGGTAACGCCGGTTCCCGTCAGATCACCGAAGTTAAGTGCTGACGGGCTGGGCTAGCACTTGGATGGGTGACCATCCAGTCTGGCGAACGCTGTTGGCAGGTGGGGTGCACTCAGCCCTTGTGAGGCAAACTGAGGAGCTGCTTGATTGAGAAGTAGCGGCTCCGGTCTCGTAAACTGACATACGGCCAGGAGAGTGACGTGCTGACCCCTCCATATCAGCATCACGTGACGCCTGTGGGCTGAGGATGACACGGCGGCCGGTCGGTACCGTTCGGCCTTCATGGCCTTTTCGGGCGGAGTTTAGAGTTTTAGTAAGACACTGATCGCATACGTAAAGAGATCATTATGGGGTACCCGTCGACAGGTATGCAACACACCTAACATACAGGTAATACGGGTGCGACCTCAACTGACCGAAGCTGCAAGGAAAGCGGTAGCCTACGATAGTTTTACGACTTCAGTTATGATTACAGTTCAGAGAACAACGTTAGTAGCTGAATATAATAAGTTCCACACGTCTTAAACGATTTAAGCAGTACGCACCAGTGAAGTACGTATGTTACTTGCTGCATTAATATTATTTAACTGGCGTTTGGAATGACTCGCCGCACCTGACTGCAACGCCAATTCAGTGTGCGTTACATTTTCTGTGTGATCTTTTGCCGCAATTCCCTTTTCGGCCCTGAAACTTGTGAGCTTCATATCTGACACATCCTGCTTTGCAAGCTATTTAAGAAGTCAGCAGTAACTTGCGCCGGCCTCCTAGTGGTGGGAGCTCACCGCGACCTAGCAGTGTAGTTTGGAGTTCTTGATGATTCCAAATTCTAGATTTCAGTGGCATCGTCTTCACAGTGGTGATGGACTAACTCATCACTGTTCAGCCTAAGAATACCCCAAACATAAGGACAGAAAGTGTAGCAGAGCCCGTTAATTTCTTTGCTACTGGCAGTCTTGTAAGGATTGTGCTATCTTTGATGTTATGATGTAACGACATCCTTACATATCACTGAATTCTGGAATTTCCTATGAAGGAAACATTGTCCTCCCGTACAACGTCAACAGTTCCCCACAAATACTGGTCACGTGCCGAGTTAGTGTGAGCGGTTCGTTGTTTGGCTTTCGCATGAAGCAGTTGGTCGCAGTCGCGACTCGGACAGATGAATTTGCTACAAAGAATAATCAAGAGTTGAAAGTGTTACTTAGGTTCGTAGTGTTTGAGTAATTCAGTTATTTGGTGGAAACGTGCACGCGATAGTTTTGAGATCTGTGAGCCGTGCTGCGGCTCGTGTTGGTGCTGTTTGTAGATTTCTGTCCTCTGTTGGAGGCCAGACTGTATTGTTTAGTTGACATGGTTGCGGTTGTTTTTCTTCTCGTGTTGACTGGCGCAACTTGGTTTTGCAGGCGTTGCCTGTACGCTAGTGGTAGCAGCGGCGGTTATCGATATGTAGTAACTGTGGCCCTATCTTTGGGGTGACGTCGTACTTCTTCCGGGTGGTGTTAGTAGGCTGTTCGGTTAGGGACTCAGGAGGAGCCAGGTCCGGGTCCGCTGGCAGCGCCCATGGACTGCCAGATCGAGAGGTGTGGTCACGAGGGTGCACGATCTCGTCGTAAACCGGATCCTTCAAGTTTTAAGTTGAGTGCATTTGGATTCAAGTAGAGAAACCTCCACCATTGTGAGATCTTGCGATTCTCCAGTGACTTGGGTTCGTGTTGCTGCTCTTAGGCCGGCCGGAGTGGCCGTGCGGTTCTAGGGGCTACAGTCTGGAGCCGAGCGACCGCTCCGGTCGCAGGCTCGAATCCTGCCTCGGGCATGGATGTGTGTGATGTCCTTAGTTAGGTTTAAGTAGTTCTATGTTCTAGGCGACTGATGACCTCAGAGTTAAGTCGCATAGTGCTCAGAGCCATTTGAAGCATTTCAGCTGCTCGTAGTGTTGCCGAGGCGAAGAGCAGCGAGTGGAGTGCTTGGAAAAGGCGGATCTGATTAGCTCTCCTGGACTTCTAACTACTATTTATTGCGTTCAGTTTGTTACTATCTGTGAAATTCAACCATAATTGCCGTTCTTGGCGTTAAAGGCCTTGAGCCGTGACTGTGGTTACTTGCCTTAAAGTTCAAATTGGGATCATACTGGATTGCTTTTAAAATATTATTTGCTGTGTCTGTATTTTATGCTCTGTTGTTAAATTGTAAAGCGCCGAAAGCACTATTAATTACACAGTTGTTTATTCCTTTATTAAGAACATGTGGTATCTTTATTTATTGCTCAATATGTAACCACTGATTTAAAATAAATTGCGTGTAACTGTAAAAGGCAATCCATAGTAAATGATTACGGTCCCGTCCCAATCGTAACCGAATCCTGCCTTCCCTTGACCACCAGGTTTCAATCTGTAGTTGAGACAGTATCGTCTTCGTGAATAGGTAACTTCCGTGGAGGAACATACTGACAGTAGAACATAAATGAAAAAGGCTTCCGTTATCAGTGATTAACTGTCTCATTAATGCGAAACCGCAGCGTAGCAATGGTTACTTCAGTACGAAAGTGGAACTGCCTTAACTGTTAACCCAGGAATGGAAGACTTTACGCACTGTTAAAGAAGTGTGTTACGTGCTAACGGGACAATAAAACAAAGTAACTTGAATTGGACTGTTGTTCTTTAAAAGTGAACTTTCCCATTTTTCAGCTGAATAACTTTAACCTTCAGGCAAGAGCGCTTAACAGTCCATGGCACAATAGTTCCAGGTTAAGGCATCGATTAGGCATAAAAACCGCTGCTGTTGTACTTTTTACAGCGGTGCGCCCGCTGGAGGCTTAATATTTGAAAACTATCAGGTACATGCTCACCTTTATTTCCTAACAAGTATTCGCTCAGTAGACCTAAGGCCACCAAATCCTAGTCCTACAGCAGCAAAAAATACGTTAGGAAACTAAAGAGACAGGAACAGCAGTACATTGAGGTGATACAAGTCACCGGACAGCGATGTACACACATACAGGTGGCGGCAATATCGCTTACACAATGTACAAAGGGCGTTCAAAAAGTTTTGCACAGTCTTCTCTAATTGTTTTATTTTTTGCAGGCGGAGAAGGAAATTTTTTGTGAACATACTTGGAACATTTACCTATAAGTCGGTATATAAAGGTATTTTCTTTTATTTACAGGTGAGCCATAATAGACCACGAAGTAGATGTCAGATTGCGACAGTGGTCGGTAATGGAAATGAGCGTTTGGCGTCATTGGCCGGGAGGCCCCTGACGGGGCAGGTCCGGCCGCCTTGGTGCAGGTCTTATTACATTCGACGCCACATTGGGCGACCTGCGCGCCGGATGGGGTGAAATGATGATGAAGACAACACAACGCCCAGTCCCTGAGCTGAGAAAATCCCCGACCCAGCCGAGAATCGAACCCGGTCGGTGACTAAGCTCCTCTTCAAGACCAGCGATGACTGCCACATCAATTCACAGCAAGTTGCTCCCTGTTTATGGGGAGGACACAATGGATCGCAGCAGTATCCAGCGGTGGTTGCAGAGGTTTAGAGAAGGTGTTTCTCTCTACTGGACGGCAGTGAGTGATGTGAATAAAGAGACCATTGATCAAATCATCCAAAATGACAGATGTCTGACGACACGACAGCTTGCTGAAATGACTCGTTTGTCATTGGGTAGTGTGGTACCACTGACGCAGTCACTAGGGTACAGAAAAATCTGTGCACATTGGTTACCGAGATTATTGACAAGAGAAATGAAAACGATGAGGAAGAATGTGGGCCGGTCGCTTTGGCCGAGCGGTTCTAGGCACTTCAGTCCGGAACCGCACTGCTGCTACTGTCACAGGTTCTAATACTGCTTCGGGCATCGATGTGTGTGATGTCCATAGGTTAGTTAGTTTAAGTAGTTCTACGCCTAGGAGGAGGGGGCGGCTGATGACCTCAGATGTTAAGTCCCATAGTGCTTGGAGCCTTTTTTTTTTTTTTTTTTTTTTTTTGGGAATGTGAGCGAGGGTCCCACGAAGACCTTTACTGAAGAGTGGAAACAGTGATTTGACGGCTTCATTATCCAAGATGAAACTTGGTTGTTTTTGTCCGAACCTGAGAGCAAAACCCAGTCCATGGAGTGGCGTCATTAGGGTTCCACTCGGAAGAAGAAAGCAAGACTTTCACGAACAGCAGGCCGAAAGGTGATGGCCTTCTTCTTCTGGGATCAGTTTGGAGTCATTTTCATTGACTTTTTGGAACCTGTCTCCACTACTAACCGGGTTCGTTACTGTTTGTCATTGGACACGCTACGAAGTGCCATCAAGACAAACAGAACACAGGGGTAGCTCTTCAGACTACACCATGACAATGCCAAACCCCATACAGCCCTTATGACAGAGGAGAAAACCAGGAGAATGCATTGGAAAATTGTTCCTCATCTTCCCTACAGTCCGGACTTGGCTCCGCCTGATTTTTATCTCTTTCGTCATCTGAAGGCCCACCTGCACGGTAAAACATTTGATAGTTAGAAAGGCCTTATTTCCTGTGTCAAGCGATTGTGTAAAAGTCAATCCCCTGAATTTTACCAAAGTGCATTTACATCATGAAAAGAACGTTGGACCAGGTGCGTCACAGCTGATGAAGGCTACATTGAGTAGGCTCAATGAATAGCTAAATGTTCCAAGTACGTTCACAAAAAAATTCATTCTCCTCCTGCAAAAAATAAAAAAACTTAGACGACTGTGCAGAACTTTTTGAACGCCCTTTGTGTAAAAGGGCAGTGCACTGGCGAAGTTGTCATTGGTACTCACAATCATTTTGTTTATATGAAAAGCTTTCCGACGTGATTGTGGCCTCACGACGGGAATTAGCAGACTTTGAAAGCGGAATGGTAGTTGGAAACAGACGCATGGCACAATCCACTTCGGAAATCGTTAGGGAATTCAATATTCCGCGATTCGCCTTGTCAAAAGTGGGCCGAGAATACGAAATTTCAGACATTACCTCTCACCACGGACTACGCAGTGGCCGACGATCTTCACTTAACTACCGAGAGCAGCGGCGTTTGTACAGACTTTCTGTGCCAACAGACAAGCAACACGGCGTTATGTAACCGCAGAAATCAATGTGTGACGTACGACGAACGTATCCGTTACGATAGTGCAGCGAAATTTGGAGTTAATAGGTTCCTGATCATTTCAGTTATACCCTAGACGACTGGGAAGCCATGGACTGGTCAGGTGTGTCCCAGTCTCAGTTGGTAAGAGCTGATGGTAGGGTTCGATTGTGGCACAGACCCCACGAACCCATGGACCCAAGTTGGCGACAAACGCACTGTGCGAGTGGTGGTAGCGCCATAATGCAGTGGACTGTGTTTACATGGAATGGACTGGGTTTCCTGGTCCAATTCAACCGATCATTGAGTGGAAATGGTGATGTTCGGCTACTTTGAGTCCATTTCCAGCCATTAATGGACATCATTTCACAAACAACGACGGAATTTTTATGGATGACAACGCGCCATGTCACCTGACCATAGTCGTTTGCGATTGGTTTGAAGACCATTCTGAAGAATTCGAGCCAATGATTTGGCCACCCAGATCACCCAACATGAATGCCATCGAAAATTTATGGGATATAATCGAAAGATCAGTTCTTGTACAATACGCTGCACCGGCAAGTCTTTCGCAGTTGTGGACGGCTGTAGAGCCATCATGGAAACACGTTGACTTGCTTTTGCTGGGCAAAAAGAGGTTGGACGACTGTAAGGAAGTATCTCATTATTTTTGTCATCTCAGTGTATTACACTTGTCTCCGCGACAGGACACAGTTTACATTTTATCATCGTAGCAACAGAGATAAACTATGTGATCAAATGTATACGGATATCTGGCTGAAAATGACTTACAAGTTCGTGGCGGCCTTCATCATTAATGCTGGAATTCAATATGGTGTTGGCCAACCCTTAGCCATGATGACAGCCTCCACTTTCAGAGACATATGTTCAGTCAGGTGCTGGTAGGTTTATTGAAGAATGGCAGCCCATTCTTCACGGAGTGCTGCACTGAGGAAAGGTATCGATGTCGGTAGGAGAGACCTGGCACGAAGTCGACTTTCCGAAACATCCCAAAGGTGTTCTGTAGGATTCAGGTCAGGACTCTCTGCAGGCCAGTCCATTACAGGGATGTTATGGTCGTACAACCACTCCGTCACAGGGCGTGCATTATGAACAGATGTTCGACCGTGTTGAAAGATACAATCGCCATCCCCGAATTGCTCTTCAACAGTGGTAAGTAAGAAGGTCTTAAAACACCAATGTAGGCCTGTGCTGTGATAGTGCCACGCTAAACAACAAGGGGTGCAAGGCTCCTCCATGAAAAACACCACCACACCATAATCCCACTGTCTCCGAATTTTACTGTTGGCACTAAACACACTGGCAGATGACGTTCACCAGGAATTCAGGAATTGGCCATACCCGCACCTTGACATCGGATCGCCACACTGTGAACACAACGGTTTTCCGCTGTTCTATCGTGCAATGTTTACTCTCCTTACACAAGCGAGGCGTCGTTTGGCATGTACTGGCGTGATGTGTGGCATATGAGCTGCCGCTCGACCATGAAATCCAAGTTTTCTCACATCCCGCCTGTCGTAGTACTTGCAGTGTATCCTGATGCAATTTAAAATATCTGTGTGATGGTCTGTATAGACGTCTGCCTATTACACATTACGACCCTCTTCAACTGTCGGCGGTCACTGTCAGTCAACAGACGATGTCGGCCTGTATGCTTTTGTGCTGTACGTGTCCCTTCACGTTTCCACTTCACTATCACATCGGAAACAGTGGACCTAGGTATGTTTAGGAGTGTGGAAATCTCACGTACAGACGTATGGCACAAGTGACACCAAGTGACACCCAATCACCTGACCTAGTTCGAAGTCCTTGCGTACCGCGGAGCGCCCCATTCTGCTCTCTCAGGATGTCTAATGACTACTGAGGTCGCTAATATGGAATACCTGGCAGTAGGTGGTAGCACAATGTAACTAATATGAAAAACGTATGTTTTGGGGGGTTGTCCGGATACAGTAAACGTTACACTTCAGATGTGTTACGACCCATGGCTCTACCCTTCATTCGATCCCTTCGAAACCCTACATTTCAGCAAGATAATGCACGACCGCATGTTGCAGGTCATGTACGGGCCTTTTTGGTTACAGAAAATGTTCGACTGCTGCCGTGGCCAGGACATTCTACAGATCTCTCACCAATTGGAAACGTCTGGTCAATGGTGGCCGAGCAACTGGCTCGTCACAATACGCCAGTCACTACTCTTGATGAACTGTGGTATCGTGTTAAAGCTGCATGGGCAGCTGCACCTGTACACGCCATCCAAGCTCTGTCTGACTCAATGCCCAGGCGTTCCGCGGAGCGCCCCATTCTGCTCTCTCAGGATGTCTGAGGTCGCTAATATGGAATACCTGGCAGTAGGTGGTAGCACAATGTACCTAATATGAAAAACGTATGTTTTTGGGGGTTGTCCGGATACTTTTGATCACATTGTGTATGTTACATTTTGCATTTCATATTGTCAGTTACTTTGCTGCCCAAATAACAAAACTCATAGAATACTGTATTGTCTCATTGCCTAATCTAATTATATTAGTATAACCTGCCCGCATTCCATTACTACTGTTTTATTGTAAATCGTCTTATAACCTTCTCGTTGAACTGCTCTCCAAGTCCTTTGCCGTCTCTAAATGAACTTCAATGACGTCAGAAACTGCTAACTTTTAACTTCTTCTCCCTCAACTTTAATTCCCATTCTAAAATTCTCCTTGGTACGCTCTAATCCTCGCACAGTGGACATATTGAAGTTTCGGGATGAAATTACAATCCTGTCTCTCCCGTTTCTCAACTATCGGTACTGCTTTTCTTTCATGACTTTTGCCTTTTTTAATTGCTCTCTGGTTTTCGTAAAAGTAGTAAATAACTTTTCATTCCCCATGCTACATCATAATTTCAAGGGGCATATTCAAGTCAACATTGTCCAAATCTTTCTCTGAAGATACAAATGTAGGTTTTCCTTTTTACGGTGTAGCATCTAAGACAAGTCGCAGGGTCATTTTCGTCTCGCATATTCCTGCACTTCCCCAAACCAGATGAAAGGAAAAGAAAAACTAACAGCTACATATCAGGGAACAAGTGTAGTGCTTAACTAACGAGCAAGCGACAAATCTGAGCGTAGCACTGTTTCACGACTAGATTATTTGGTGCTTCCGCTGTAATGGGTGAGCATCACATTAAACCACTGAGGCCGCAAGCAGACCGTATGATCGCCTGCAGCAGCGATGTACTGCAATACAGTAGAGTTTGGCAGGTCGCCACCATGAATAATTCTAGGAGTGGCGGTGCGGTTAGACAATGTGGAAAGAAAATTACGATTATAGTCGACTATAAGAAATGTCGAGATCAAAATAATATAATGGCTCAGTCTTTCCGAACGTTCCCTTTTCGAGGATTAAGCCGCTGTACAAGATGATACTAAACGACTAAAATCCTTACAAACAAAAAAGGCAGTTAAATTATTCCCTCAAAACGCCTGCTAAACAGGGTACAAACACAAGCAAGATTTAGCAAACGAAGGTAGTGCGCCGTACAGGATAGAACTTGAAGTGCAGCGTATAAGTTAGGGAATTAAGAAACAAGCGGACAATCGTGGTTTACGTGGCTTTTAAGAAGGTGCATGACTCGACAGAAGGATGTAACATCTTACCAGGGGACCTTTCGGACTGGCTCTCTTCTGTTTCCTTCATACTTATAGGACATCAGTTTATTAAATCAGTTCGACCTCAAAAACTCTCAAAAAAACGCCCGTGCAGATTAGATTTCAAGGCCCTGTTACGTGTACAATTAATATATTAATTGAAGGATGTGTTATGCTTAACCTTGGCACTTTTTAATGGTCGCTCAGTGCATATATTGAACAATTTCGGGGACAGGCTGCTAACCTGTCCCACACCCTTCTCGACTATTGCTGCCCTTTCAAGCCCGCTTTATTCAAAAGAAGAAGGATCATATCAGATGCATGCTTCAGTTTTGCATCGACATTTGAAGAGTGGAAATGTAAAACACTCTAAGGGCCATTTTTTCAAAAACGCTTTCTCTCTGACGTTGTGTTGTCGGCACTCTGTTACAATCTCCTGGAGCGTTCCAAGTGACAAACGTGGGGAAAATGTTTCAGGCATCCATTACTAGACGGTGCATATACTTTGTGCCAAGTAGTGCTGCCTCTTGAGCTGCTAGTGCCATACGGCAAAGTATCTTCAATTTAACTGATTCACAGTTTGTGCGGTAAGCAGTGTGTGTGTGTGTAAGGTTTTATTGTACGAATAAAACATCTCTGTAATGAAAGGAGATATTTTCTGTTTCAAAATTAGTAAAAATGTTCGAACAGAAGGGAAAGCAAGGCCTTTGCTCCGAACGATCTACACAAGACTGTTGAGTTTCCTAAAGCTATGAACCCATTCCGTGTGATTCCAACACATGCAACTGACTTCTTTGATTGTAAAGATGCTGCTGAAAAATTGTTGTCAGTGGAGGCATATAGGATCCCCAAATACCCTATGATCCAGCCATCTCAAATAGCTATTAAGTAATTTTCTATGAAACAGAAGAATGAAAGAATGTCAAAATACTCAAAAGAGCAAAGATCATGGCAGATGAATGCCATGTCATTCCTTATCTGAAAGACCAGCCATGTTTACCAGTATCAAAACAGAAAAGCTTTCTGACGATGTTGCCATTTCTTTCCCGATACCACAGGAACTCTTACAGTAAACATTGCAATATCTGATCCCAAGATTGGAATTGTGTAATTACGGTAAACTCTTTTTAAAAATGTAAAAGACATGAGAAATAGTTTTTCTTAATTAGTCTTCTACTAGCTAAAGCATTAGAGCTGTATTTCTGTACTTGTACGAAGGCTATTCGGAAAGTAGGGTCAGATAGGTCGTGAAATGGAAACGACAGTGAAATCTGATGACGCTTTACACAGATGTGTTGGGCAGTGTCTCTAACATACCTGCCGATCGTGACACATCGCTCTTTACAGTTTTAAGCACACAGGGAGCACGTGAAGATGCCTAGAACAACAGTGTCTCCCGCCAAATATGGGTGCCCACTGCGAGGTTCCGCCTGATTTCATGCAACCCCACATAACGTACCTGTCATGCATTTCTTTCTTCATAATAATTCTCGGCCACTTAGTGTAGGGACAATGAGGTTGCCCCTGCAGCGTCTGCAGTTGGACGTGTTTGATCACCCATGATACCGGCCAGACTTGACTCCCTCTGAGTTTCATCTCTGCTCAAATGAACCGCTGGCTATGAAGGCAACATTTTGGCACAGACAACGGGATGTAGCTCACTGTAGAACTTTCTTGGAAAGCATAAGCGGCTGCCTTATATGACGGGGGTACTAGAACGTTGGTACAACGCTACCACAAACATCTAAGTCAGACCGACGACTATGTAGAGAAGTAGCTGGAAGCTGCAGCAAACTGTTGCAATAAAATATTTTCAGTTTCACTGTGGTTCCCATTTCGCGACTGATCGGATCTTACTTTCTGAATAGCCCTAGTACAACCACAAATAAAACATAGTGACTAAGTACACTATTGGCCATTAAAATTGCTAAACCAAGAAGAAATGCAGATGATAAACGGGTATTCATTGGACAAATATATTATACTAGAACTGACATGTGATTACATTTTCACGCAATTTGGGTGCATAGATCCTGAGAAATCAGTACCCACAACAACTACCTCTGGCCGTAATAACGGCCTTGATACGCCTGGGCATTGAGTCAAACAGAGCTTGGATGGCGTGTACAGGTGCAGCTGCCCATGCAGCTTTAACACGATACCACAGTTCATCAAGAGTAGTGACTGGCGTATTGTGACGAGCCAGTTGCTCAGCCACCATTGACCGGAAGCTTCCAATTGGTGAGAGATCTGTAGAGTGTCCTGGCCACGGCAGCAGTCGAACATTTTCTGTAACCAAATAGGCCCGTACAGGACCTGCATCATGCGGTCGTGCATTATCTTGCTGAAATGTAGGGTTTCGCAGGGATCGAATAAAGGGTAGAGCCACGGGTCGTAACACATCTGAAATGTAACGTCCACTGTTCAAGGTGGCGTCAATGCGAACAAGAGGTGACCGAGATGTGTAACTAACGGCACCCGATACCATCGCGTCGGGTGATACGCCAGTATGGCGATGACGAATACACGCTTCCAATGTGAGTTCACCGTCATGTGGCCAAACACGGATGCGACCATCATGATGCTGTAAACAGAACCTGCATTCATCCGAAAAAATGACGTTTTGCCATTCGTGCACCCAGGTTCGTCGTTGAGTACACCATCGCAGGCGCTCCTGTGTTTTTCAGCGTCAAGGGTAACCGCAGCCATGGTCTCCGAGCTGATAGTCCATGCTGTTGCAAACGTCGTCGAACTGTTCGTGCAGATGGTTGTTGTCTTGCAAACGTCCCCATCTGTTGACTCAGGGATCGAGACGTAGCTGCACAAAAAGAAAACTGTGTTATTAGCACGTAGGAACAACTGACCTTCCTCGTATGCCGCTTAGAACATTCTTAATAAATTATTCATTCTCTCGTTTGTCTCATTGTTTTCTACAACGATGAGGTGAGCAGCACAGTTCTGTGGTAGAAAAATACCTTTCAATTCTTTAGGTCCTATTTATTGAAAGACATAAATTGTCTTTTTTCATTCTGCTGAGTAATGTGAGATTTGTTACTTACAACGTTTGACACGCCCACTCTTTATCTATCCAACATTTTAACTCGTTGTATTTGAGTACAATAAAAAATCTTAGTTAAAAAAAGAAGCGAATTTACAAACGTAGCCGCCATCAGCTGTTTGCATAACCATAAAGTAGATGGTCTGAATCCTGCTGCTAACACATTTTTATTAACAAATGAAAATGTCAGTTTCCAAATACAGAATCATAATGTGTTAAGAGAAACTGCATTTTCTACTTTCAGTTATCAGTCTCATGGAATATGGAACAAAACTGAAAATTCAAATGAAAAATAAAGTATCTTTTTAGCTCTGAAGAATGAACAATATTATTAACGTATATAATTTTTTTTTCATTTAACAATAAGGCATTTCGCATGTGTGTATTATACTCTTTTTACTTTCAAACGGCAAGATGATATTTTTATCAAAAAGTTCTCACTCAATATTCGTTAATAACACTTCCATTTGCTAATAAATATGTAATTTACACAAAAGTAAAAATACTTGTTACAAACGTGATTTAACCCAGCAGTAAACGACCGTGATACCATGTTACTGTTCTGTGCGCGCCGAATTCAGCCATATTGTGCTCTAGTTATAGACATGGCCGGCATAAAGGACGAAACCGCTCGTCGTGTTTAAACGAATGATTATTCGCGATCTTGACAGTTCCATTAAGTGATAATTTGTAACAAATCGCTAATTTATCGCAAACCATGTTATCGAAAATTATGAAGACATTACAACACTAGGATCTTATGCTACGCAACCAGCTACTGACGACTTCAGAGGTCAGCCGAAAATATGAAAGCACAGCGAGAAATGTGTGCTTGGACATAAATACAGATGCTGGACAGGACCGCAGGTTGCGATGTTTCGGTTGTCCCCAAACAGCACCTGTGCAACTCCCTCAATACTTCGCAAGTGTAAGTCGTGATCGGAACAGCGTTCTGTGTAGTTGTGAGAGCATTACGTCGTTGCTAAGTAAAACGGTTAAGGGAACATAGTTACACAAGCAACAAAGGAGCATGTGCTCGTATGTTGGGTGCTTCAGTAACCAAGGCAGCCGAAGTGTTTGGTATTTCAAGAGGCATCGTATCGAAGATTTATACCGCATACAGGGAAACCGGGAAACATCATCCGCTAAGTCACAATGCGGACGAAAGTCTGTGTTGAGTGATCGTAGCAGACGATCACAAGAGTATTTTGACGAAAAATAAGGACACGACAGTTGCAAAAATCACTGGGGTACTGAATGTCGCACTCCGTAAACCTGTTAGCGCCAAAACAACACGAAAGGACCGGGAATTTCAGGACGAGGTGGAAGTCCAAAACTACTGGTGGGGGAAGCAGGAAACAGCCGCTGCAACTCCAGAGGCTGCGAAGCTTGACACGAACCTACACATGTTATAAACTGAAGTCCCCCTTCACGATTTTCTGTTAATACATGGAGCCTAACCTCAATAACTACTGTGTGAATTTTGGTATGGTTAGACTGATAAATGAGGAAAGTTTGTGTATATCTATACATCTCGTAAATTAACGTTCCCATGCACTTTCGTTATCTGTATGTGGGCAGTAATGTCTGAAACTATTGCAGGGCATTTGACACGGTTTTTGCTAGCAGACAGACTCGATCACGAGGAAGGTTTGCATATAAGACTACATCTTACCAAAAAAAAAATCGGCCAGCTGTAGATGCTTAGTACTATCAGTGCGAAATCAGGGTGATTTGCTAGTTTTTCTGTAATAAAAAGTCGACGTTTGTCGAAATACCATTTACCATGAAAGATCTTAGTCATGGAATGAACTCAATGAAAAACGGGAAAGCAGCGGGAGTCGACGATATATGCGTGGAACAGATCAAACAGCTCGGACCTAGTACCAAGCAATGGATCCTGCAGCTCTTTAATCATTGCTTCAAAACGTGTAAGATCCCAAAGATGTGGAGGAAATCAAAGGTAGTGGCGCTACTAAAACCTGGGAAAGACGCAGGTCAACCGAAGAACTACCGCCCAATAGCACTCCTGTGCCATCTGTACAAACTGTACGAACGAATAATCCTAAACCGCATAGCAAATATCGCAGACCAAAAGCTCGTTCCCCAACTGGCTGGATTCAGACCCGGGAAATCATGCACCAGTCAAATCCTAGCACTCACAGAACACATAGAAGAAGGGTTTGAAAACAAACAAATAACAGGTGTAGCATTGGTGGACTTAAGTTCTGCATACGACACCGTCAACCACAGAAAGCTCATGGAAAAACTGCACTGTACATTTAAGGACCATCAGTTCACAAAAATCATTGAATTTCTGCTGCAAAACAGACAGTTCTATGTAATGCTGGACGGAAAAAAAAGCCGATGACGTCGACAAAAGATCGGTCTCGCCCAGGGCAGTGTGCTGGCCCCCCTACTATTTAACCTATACACCAATGATCAGCAAACACCGGAACGCACTACCCATTTCTTGTATGCCGATGATCTGGCCATTACAGCGCAAGGAAATAGCTTCGAGGAAGTAGAAGGGAAATTAGAAAGCTCGCTACACGTAACGTCTCAATACTCCCTCAAACCAAATCCATCTAAGACACAGGTTAGCGCTTTCCACCTCCGCACAAAACAGGCAAACAGGAAGCTGAACGTCACCTGGAATGGCAACAAACTGGACCATATGGACAAACCAACATACCATGGTGTCGCGCTGGATAGATCACTGACGTACAGATATCACTTTGAAAAAACCTGCCAAAAAGTTGCTGCCAGGAACAATATTTTAAGAAAACTAGCAAATAGTAAATGGGGAGCTGGTCCGACTGTATTACGAACAACTGCTCAAGCGCTTTGTTTCTCCACGGCAGAATATGCATGCCCTGTATGGTCTCGATCCACACATGCCAAAAAAGTCGCTACAGTCCTTAATTAAACATGCAGGCTAACAACAGGATGCATGAAACCCACTCCACTTGGGAAAATATACAAAGCAGCCGGATTCTCATCTCCTGAATCCCGAAGAATTGCGCACGAACATACAGAAAAATGTAAACAGATTCTCGACGAGCGCCACCCGCTGCATGGTTCTTCATGTGGACGTAGCAGACTTAAATCCCGCAAGAGATTTCTCACTAGTGAATTGAACAAGCCTCCGAAGGACTACCCTGCCTCACGAGAAATACCCAGCGGCAGTACATCAAGCTGGAAGATTTGGAGAACACTGAACCGCATCAGAACAGACGTAGCACCAGTTAAAGCAAACCTAGTCAAATGGGGCTTCAAGGACGAAGGAGACAACAAATGCGACTGTGGTGAAGTTCAGGATATGGAACACCTTCTACAGTGTTCCATCTGCCCTGTTCGTGTACCCTTGACGAACTATGGCTTGAGAAGAGAGAAACATTGGACTTGGCCCGACATTGGGCTGAAAGGCTTTGAAACATATCTCCGGACACGAAAAAGTAAAGTAAAGACGTTTGTACTACTATGCATCTGTAGGCGCTACGGGCGAAGCTATGGAGCAACATTAAACGGTGAACACAAAAGAAAGACTGTTTGCTGTCGCAGAGATCTGTCTACCAAAGACGAGAACAGCGGAGAGTTTATTCAAGTAATGGGAATAATTTAAGCAAAACTAATACAAGCACGATGAACAGCAGCTACATACAGCAGGAGAAACTATTTCTGCGTGACAGCGCTTCTAATTGTAAACTCGTTTTGCATTTGAAGCGCGACACATTGATTCTGTTTTACGCCCGGACGGCACCGACAGTAATTCAATCACAGAGGCGTCATTACATTATCCGCTCGGACACGCAACAGTAATTACGTCGAACGAATTTTACGAGCAGCAAATCTGGCTGCCTCACATCCTGTTCCTCCGGCTGAAAACTGAAACAGACGTGCCGAACGTGGTTCGAAACACGAACGTGTTGCGCACTATCTACATGTTCGTCAGTATTCCTCGAGCCAGAGGAAGGGGGTGTTTAGTTGCACCTTTGTCGTCCCCTCCCACTTGGATTCGCTGTGGATGGGAAAAAAGGCTATCGGTATCCCTTCTGTTTGAGACTGTGAGGCTACAATACAGATGTGACATTAACTTTTTCCACTAATTTTCTCTCATTTTATCTGATCGTGTAATAGCAAGGCTGTTGATTTGTTCTACAGATGCAAAATTACATCTTTAACTGAAACCAAGTATGTTGTTTCAACTGAAATATTGTTTTGTATTTGTATGCAAACAACTAGTTCTAATACCTGGCGTTGCCCAGGTCTGAATATATTGCACACTTGATGGCATGAGGCCCATTCTCAGTACCAGATATTCACAGACGTGTATTCCATTAACCATATGATGTGTATAGTGCACACTAAATTAATCAATCAACGATGCAAGAAAATATTGTTATTTAAATAAAACACGTTATAAGCACAGTTACTTAATTTAATTAGCAATTTAATTTTTATTGTATTTACATAACTATAGTTTCATTTTTTCACAACACTCTCTTATACACTGTATTTGTTTTTTTATTGTTTGGACGATAAATGAACAAATTTTGAGGTGATCCAGCTCGTGAGCAAGTGACGTACAATTGGAGGAAAAGCTATATCGGAATGTTTGGTCCTGTACTTTGTTAATGGTCACGCTGGAAGGTAACTTTACTGGAAATAGCAATCACCTTAAACTGAAGGGCAATCCACATGATATTGCAGGCATTCGCGGCATAAAAGATATATAAGATTAGATATAAGACTAAATGCGAGTCATGCAGCTGTTACTTTATAGGGCAGACGGGTAGAGAAATTAGAAAACGGTTAAGGGAACATAGTTAGACAAGCAACAAAGGAGCATGTGCTAGTATAAATGGAAAACTCACTTACTGTACAGCACTTCGAGAATAGGAGCAATAATTTAGATATATTAGAAGAATTAGAAATATATATTAACAAATCTCGATTGTCTGATTAACGAACAAACTGTAACTAGCCGGAAGTGGTTTTTCGAAATATTTGATGGATTGTTTCTCGGTCTAAATGAGTAAGATAACTACCTTCCTGAGTCACTTCGGCATATCATGTACTTTAAAGTCTTCTCAAAGCCCCTTGTTATTACACCCAAAATATCTTCATGAAGTAATAAACTGATTACAGTGACCCGATGTGAGCAATGTAATAAACTTCATAAAGTAACCAATCCATGACATTTTATGTATGAACGTAATATGTGCTTCCGTCTTATTTTAAAACACTGTTTGTCAATTAGACAAACACGTTATCACCTGACGTGTATGTGTTTTTATAAAGGGTCTAAAAAACTTTCATTTTTAGTTATTTGTATCGCCATGTCTTCTGTAGCACAGACAGTTCAGCTTCACACTGCAGTTCTACCCTAAGGCCTGTAAGGTTCCTATCTGGCATCAGGTTTTTTGTCTATGGAGCTTAAGCTTCAGTTGACAATACATGACTGGTATGTCAAAGTAGTATTGTATATATTGGACATCCACAGTTTATTACTTTTGACTATTGTTTCACTGCAATGACCGTAGTATGGGGACAAAGAGAGAGCTGGTGCGTATTGTTTATAGTGGGTTGCCCACATCAGGGGCAGCTAAGCACTTAGGGTCAAACCTGTTGTTCTCCTTTGATTGACAGGTGCTTAACTTATTGTTCTGCTAAAAGGATCCTTTCTTTTGATTGACAGGTCCTTAGCCTATTGTCCCCTGCCCCTCCCCCATCAGGACACCTTCAACACACAAACTCCCCCTTGCTGGTCCAGATACACTTTCAGGTCTGAGTTATTCGAATAGCCCCCTATCACTTTTATCAATTTGATTGACTACTTAATTAAATTGATCAATTAACCAACTCCTCCCACTATAGTAAATCCCCTCCTTTCCCACCCTCCCTACTGGAAATTGGTGGGAGAAAGACTCAGTTGATCAGTCATTTGGAGGGTATTCGATTGCAGTGTATGGAATATTGTTTAAACAATTTATACAGTGTATGGAATATTGTTTATTTATGGCAGTGTATGGAATATAGTTTATTTATTTAACTAAAGAATTCGTTTGGAAATCGGTTTCACTGTATGGAATAATGTTTAAACAATATTCCATACACAGTGTAGGGAATATTGTTTAAACAATATTCCGTACACTGCAATCGAATCCATCCAAATGACCAATCAACAGGGTCATTTTCTCTCCAATTTCCGGAAGGAAAGGTGGGAGGGGGTTTACCAGAGGTGAAGAGGTAATTAAATGATTAATTTAATTAAGTAGTCAATCAAATTGATAAGAATAAGTGACCTGAAAGTGTACCTGTAGAAGTGAGGGGGAAGGGGTGGTTGGAGGTTTCCTGAATGGTGGGGGAGAGGTAGGGGTGGAGGGACAATAGGTTAAGGATCTGTCAATCAAAGGAAAGGATCATTTTAGCAGAATAATAGGTCAAGGACCTGTCAATCAAAGGAGAAAAATAGGTCTGCCCCTGAGTGCATACCTGCCCTTGATGTAGGCAACTAGCACTAAGAAAATGTACCATTATATGACACTTGCAATATTTCCCATATTCTGGTACTTTGCCGTGCCTCTGAACCACATTCTCCCAATGCTACATCTCCAAACTCTCCACATCCTCTCCCAACGAAACTTTAATCGCCTTCTCCCCATGAAATCACCCTGATATACCTGTATACGCATCCTACCAGCTCTAAAATAACTCATGCCACCTCCCCACGGTCAGGGCTCCCTTCCACTCAACTCCTCACCACTCACATCCTAAGCCTTGGTCTTCACTCTCCCGAATTCCTCTTCTATCCATTCGCCTGCACCGACACCCTCTTAAGCACTTTCCCAACTACTGCATCCCCATGATACACCTCCTCCTGTCGGTCTAGGCACACTCATTACTTCACACTGGCTTATTACTTCTTTAAGTTGTGTTCCTGTCCCTATCCCTTTTATCTTTCACGAAGCATTCTGTTACTGTTTCATCTGTGTCAATAATTTAATTAATCAACTAACCCACCTTTTATACTTTATGTAACTAATTCTATGTCTTTTTATTACATCAAACATTCATTCTGTCATCTGCCACGACCAATTTTATACTACAGTTTAAACTTTTTGCTCTCTTATGGCTGAAGAGCGGCAACTGGTATCTGCTGACGGGTTTTGCACCCACACGCACCTACTTCCAGCAACCACGTTCAAACTCCCCTATTAACAGCAGGAAACCAAGGGCTGTCTACCTCAACAGCGAGTGAGTGACACTGGAAAACCGGACCACTATCGTCAAAGTAAAGTTGGGGAAAGTTCGATGTTTTAATGTATTTGACAAAGAGTAGACAGAAGTGGTAGCAACGCACCTGGGCGGTCGCACGGGATTAGCCGAGCGGTCTAGGGCGCTGCAGTCATGGACTGTGCGGCTTTCCCGGCGGAGACTCGAGTCCTCCCTCGGCCATAGGTGTGTGTGTTTGTCCTTAGGATAATTTGGATTAAGTAGTGCGTAAGCTTAGGGACTGATGACCTCAGCAGTTAAGCCCCATAAGATTTCACACACATTTGAACATTTGCCACCTCGGCGCTGCGGATGTTACAGCAGAGACCGCGCGCAACAATACATTGTAAAAGTCTGCTTCTCATCCACGAGAGGCCAAAACGCACTTTACGAAGCACAGTGAGAGGAACGTGTGTGAAACAGTCTCCAAATAGCATGAAAATCCTGCCACATTATCATTTGAAACTAATCAGAGTGCTCTCGTTACAACCCGAGCTGATAGAGCAATGTCGCAGACGCCAGAACCGCCCTCTCTGCAGCAACGGCAACCCGTAAGACTATTCACATCAGATGCGCATAAAAATTTTGTAAGGCATGTCAAGCGAAATTACAGTAATTTTCCATACCGAATTTAAATAATAATGTTACTTATGTAAAATTCTGTTCCCCGATCTTGCCACTAGCCTGTCATTGTTACCTACCCTAGAATCTTGCGTCTTTGCCACTGTAATATAACCGTTTATTGTTAAAATGTGGAAAAAATTATTATAAAACGAAATCCATGGCAGTTTTGCTTTTGTTGAAAATGACGACGTCTCAGTGAGGAGTCAGTCAAGTTGTGCTATTGAACAGTCAGAAGGAGTACATTTATTTACAGTATGAATGAAGGGAAATAGTAAAGTACAAATGAAATCATTCATCCCGTATTGGCAAACTAAGATTAAAACTAAAACTGAAAGGTCTCTGTTGGATTCCTTTCATGTTAATTTCTTAAATATGTTGTCATTTACGGCATAAATTCCTCTTCTAAATTTACTGCGGTGTTTCTGACTATCTGGGAGGAGACTGAGCAGTGGAACGTGTTACTTTTACACATAAACAAGAACGATCTGTCACACTACTACACTTTAAAGCACAGTTTATATGTAATTCTTATATGTAATGCATGTCACACAGTCTCATACGGAACCTACATCCGCTTTCTTTTATATACTGTATATGATAAGATATTGTCATCCCCCTTCCCTTCTGTGTGAGAGGATGAATGAGCAAATGTATTTCTAGTTGCATGCTTGAGGGTAGCAGACAAGTCTGTCTGCAAGAGAACAGTAGGACCAACGTCGGAACAGGTAGCTACGCTTTCTAAAAGC
Source organism: Schistocerca piceifrons (assembly GCF_021461385.2). Classification (NCBI taxonomy): domain Eukaryota; kingdom Metazoa; phylum Arthropoda; class Insecta; order Orthoptera; family Acrididae; genus Schistocerca; species Schistocerca piceifrons. The sequence continues at coordinate 128,162,107 of NC_060146.1, forward strand.
AGAGAGGTTTCCATTCTTAGTATGGTTCTGTCCGTCCGTTGTCATGTTGGTATAGGAAGCTGCCTCTCTGGCCACTTCCGTTTGTATTTGTGAGCCACCCTCAGGAAGGGACCAGGGCAGTCTGTCCGCGGCGAGCGTCTGAAGTGGTAAGATCTCCGGCTAAGCGCGTGTCTGCTAAGTCCGTAGGTCAATGGATTACTTAAGTTCAGCCTAACTGAAAATTTAATCACCTTTATTTCAGGTTTAGCTCTAAAATATCTAATGTTATCTTAAATTGCAGTGCAGTGTAATTCTCGTGTGAAGTTCAGAATATATTCCGGTAGTTGCTTTGTCACTACTTTGTGACTAAAGTGGAACCACGTGTTGATCAGTAACTCTAACTAAGTTCATCAATCTTAAATGCGAATGTGCGTGAGATTATAACGTGTCGTCTTGACAATATTTTTCAATATAGCAACTTTTCTTTATGTTCAACCCACGTGGGGTGTACTTTGTGAAACCAGTACCACGTGCTTATATAATTGTTTGACCCATCAGGTTAATAGTAAGACGATAGTAACCAGTTCGAGGTTTTCCTTTTGTAAATTGCTTTTCGATCTAATTTATTTTAATTATCAAAATTATTGTGGAGTTATACGCTTTGTGTAAACCAAGTTGACCACGTGAAGCATGTGGTGTAATCATCAAAGTAGCCCTCAGCTATTCTTTTTGGGAAGATTTCACAGAGAGTTAGTATCAATTTAGTATACCAGTGTGTGGTAATTACATGACGGACAGGATTGTGCTACGAACATAATTTCTTTGGGTGAAAATTGAATCGGTTGGTTGTGGTTAATTTCCTCTTGCATATGTTTCAACGTTCTTCGTGTGTTATTTTTATGAATGCAGTGTTGTATGCAGTCTCCCAATCTTGGCTCCATATTTGATGTGTTCCGCAAGATTACAAACTCACATTTTCACAGTCCTAAATAAGGCACCAGTTTAGTTATGAATCAAGTTTAATATGCCGAAATTTCAATGATCAATGTTAAAATAAATTTCCAAATATAAACTGATTTATTTCTTTTATTTAAATTCTCTTTATATATATATATATATATATATATATATATATATATATATATATATATATATATAAATAATCACCGGTTGTCATATGACTATTAAAAGATTATAATTAATGTTAGTTTGGTTGGGAATTTGGTAAGCTAGACTGGATACCTGGTGAAACAGTTGCTCAGTAATGCAAGGTTGACTTCCCCAGACAGCTCACAGCTTTTAACCCGCTTTTATTGTCTATCAGCACCGCTTTCATAGCAAATTAAAGCAATAACATTACAAAACTACAATTTTCTGTATTTCGAATATCATGATTGTTTTCTGTTTTTCTTTTTCCGGACCTGAGGATGGAAGGCAGGCTGTTTGAGATCATGCTGGCATCGCTTTCCAACCATAGGTTCTTACCATTTTAATTATTTTCATTAGAATTTATATTTCTTGTAAGTACTAAATATTTATATATATTTTATAAATTAGGCACAGTATAAACATTTATAGGTGAGAAGAAATATATGTATAAATAATAGTTTAATGTACATAAATCACAAAAAATAGTAAATTTTCATTAAAATAATAGTTACCAAAGGTAATAGAATTAAAAAGATAACACATTTACGTAGAGTAATTAATAGTTGGAGGTACATAAGGGAGAAACTTTTAGTGAAAGACTAGGTACAAAAGGTAACAAGTTACAGAATATAATGGAATTACAATGTGATAAGGTTACAGTAGAGTAGTTTTCGGTGTATATACATATGTTTTCTCTTTCTAATACAATACGGTGGTTGTGAGCGCAGTAACATTGTAGTATGTTTTACTGCAATTGTTTTGGTTTAGTAGGTGGTGTTACGTGTCATCCTTTGTCGATTTCAGTTGGTCCTTGAGAGAGTATGTTCAGAGTTGTCGTGTGGCCAGTGTTGTTGGGATTGTAGTGATCTGTTGGTTTCTTGTGCCAGTGTGTTGTGCCATGTGTGTCTGTGTGCCATGTGTGTTCGCGTGCGCGTGTGGTAAACTTATTATTCCTTCGTCCAGGTGTGCTGATGTTATTCTGTTTTCAATTAGGGGCAGTAGGGTTGGAGCGAGTTTGGGGAGTGATCTGGCTGTGTTTTGAGCTATTTTGTGTGAGGGTGTTATTTATCTGTGTTTGGGTTTTCTGTGTGGTTACTCGTATGTCCTCCACATCGTGTCCAGTGTGCAGTATGGCACTGCCATATCTCGCTCTTAGCTTGGCCATTCTTTTTTGCAATGTTTCGATCACAGTGGTTTCACAGACTTCATTGCTTAGGGTTGTGGGCGGTAGTTCGGTGATGCTGCGCACCAGTCTTCTCTCTGTTCTGTAGAGTCTTTCAGCAACGTCGGCCTCTTTACCTCCGAGTGGGGCGACCGCATACTCTAGCACTGGTCTTATGTATGCTTTATATGTGTGTAATGCTGTTTCGTCGCTGCAGCCATGGAAGCGTCCTTCTACCTGTCTAATCAGGTTTTGTCAGAGTAGTGTTTTGTTTAGTAGGTAGCTCAGAAGCGTTCCCCAATTGAGATGACGCTCGGTGTTCGCCTAAGTATTTAGCTGTGTTGCTGAGTATGAAGGGGGAGTTCCATAGTGATAATTGGATGTCGTTGTCATCTTGTTGTCTTTTTTTGGGTAGAGAACTGCTTGCGTCGTGTTTGGGTTTTGGTTGGGACGAAATCGTCACTTTGTCATACTTTTTCTAATCTTGTGAGATAAGTGTTCCGTCTTTCGTTGGACTGTGGTCGTTCTCAGATCTGTACACCAGTAGAAAGTATCGTCTGCGCACAGTCCTACGGTTTCTGTTTGCGCCCTGACTGTTGGTATGTTGGCTGTCTGGAAGGGTGGGGGGGGGGGGGGGGTCCGCAGCTCGTGGTCATGCCGTAGCGTTCTCGCTTCCCGCGCCCGGGTTCCCGGGTTCGATTCCCGGCGGGGTCAGGGATTTTCTCTTCCTCGTGATGACTGGATGTTGTGTGATGTCCTTAGGTTAGTTAGGTTTAAGTAGTTCTAAGTTCTAGGGGACTGATGACCATATATGCTGAGTCCCATAGTGCTCAGAGCCATTTTTGTAAGGGGGGGGAGGGGGGCGGTTAGTATCCCTCCTTGGGATACTCCTGATTGTGGTGCAAATGCCCCAGAGTTTTCTTTCTTTACGGGCATATAAAAGTTCTGTCTGTAGTGTAAACTTTTATTATCCTATTAATTTTGGGTGGGAGTCGTATTTTGAAGAGCTTCCCATCCAAAATAATCAGGATAATAAAGTGTTTGGGGAAAGTGTTTTCTATTTGGCTTGATGGTTCGTATCCTGGTTTTGCAGCTGTGTTGAATCTTAGTTGTTTTATTTAACGCAAATATTTTCAAGTTATTTAAATGAATGAAATTCTATAAGTTTTGTTTGGGAAGTTAATGGAATTTGCCTGTATAGGTAAGCGTTATATGAGGTATCGCAGTTATGATTGTTCTAAAAAGATTTCACCTTTTAACGATTTCAATAATGAATAGTTTCACTCGTATTACATCTATTTTTTTTTAGTACATGCAAATTATATTCATCTTTCCCCTTTACTGTTTTGTGAAGTTTTCTACTGGTTACATTCGCTGACTATTACGGCAGCACACGATTGTTCATACTAGTTATGTGATACTTACTATTCCGATTACCAACTGGTTAACAAACACAGCTTGTCCAGCTGAACTAGCTACCATATTTACCAGTAACTGCATTGTTCTGCCGTGGGCTACTAAAAAATTTCGGGGTTACTTTTCGTTGTCTTTGTTGTATTTCGTTTGCACAGCTTTATAACACTTATTAATATAGTGTGGAGTGGGGTTCCACACTTGTGCCCGCTAATCAGTTATTTTCTTCTGAAAATATGGCCTTATGTTTTCTGATACGTTTAGGCCCACGCGATCACATGGGTGGACAAGAAAGCCCAGATTCTCAAGCCTAACTGTCTTGTTCATTATGCGAAAAATATGTTTTGGAAGGTACACTTTCAGAATATAGTCAGCAGGGTTCTTTCCGTGCACAACAACCTCTTCAGGGCCGAGTTCCTGATAACGTCTTACTTCAGCTAAACAAATCCACTGTGTTGTAGTTCTCTTCATCTCACCGCTGGGATCATTCGATATCTTCCAGAGCGACTGCTTCATATGAAAACTCCTTTGTAAACTATAACTTAAAATTCCATGCAATTAAAGTTAGTTCTTACGTAACATAAGAGGCGTATTCCGAAAGTAAGGTCCGATCGGTCGCGAAATTGAAACCATAGTGAAAACACGATAAAGCTTTGCATAGGTGTGTTGGACAGTGTGTCTAGTATGGCCGTCGATTGCGTCACGTCTGTTTTTCAGTTGTGAGAGCACAGTGCCTAGAAAAGTGTTTCCCGCCAAGTGTGAATGATTTCGCCTGATTTCATGCAGCCCACAAAACATAACTGTCAAGCGTTTCCTTCTTCGTGACAGTTCTTGGCCACACTCTGTATGGGCAATGAGGACGCCCAGCAGTGTTTCCGATGGGAAGTGTTTGACCGCCCTCTACACAGCCCGGACTTTGCACCCTCTGATTGTCATCTCTGCTGACATGAACCGCTGGCTATGAAGTCAAAGTTTTGGCACAGACAACGAACTGCAGGTCAGCGTACAGAATTGGCGAAAAGTGCAGGCGGCTGCCTTCTATGACGAGGGTACATAGCTACGACAAATGACTCAAACGGAGAGACGACTATGTAGAGACGTTCCTGGAAGGTGTGAGTGACTAACTGTTGGACATACAACGTTTTTGATTTTCAGTGTGGTTTCCATTACGCGACCGATCGGACCTTAATTTCGGAATACGTCTCGTAACAGACGTAGACCGCAAATCCTGCAAGGTAGACTTCCCTCAAAACACGCAAGCTACACAGAATGGCCGCATCCCCAGGCGAAGCGAGTCCGCCAGCAAATTCCAGAGGGCTACTGCAGAGATCCCTAGCAGGGTGGAATTACACTCTCCGATGAAAAGTATGCACACATCCCAAAGTAATGTGAAACCAGCCATTCGATATTAGGAGAGGCGGACCCGCCAGGACAAAATAAGGCGGGGAGTATTGTTATATAGAAGCAGTGACAGCTGAGTGGGTCGGTCAAGAGATTTCATTGACTTCGAAGGTGGACTACTCACTGGATGTCAACTGAGTAACAAACCCATCAGGGACGCTTATCCCTTCTAAAGCTACCCGAGTCCACTATTGGCGATTGTGAAGCGGAACAGCGAAAGAATGACCCCAGCTAAACCGAGATCTCAAGCACTAATAGACAGGGACCGTCGAGCACTGCCGAGCGTGGTTGGAAAAAATCGCGGAAAATGACCAGAAAGAATCACTCGTCAGTTATTAAGTGCTACCAGCAGTCGATGAAGTTGCGTAGGGAGATTGTTGCGCAATGGTCGAGCACCTGCCCAAAACCCATACATTTCTGCAGTCACTGCCAAGCGACGCTTGAGGTGGTGTAAATAGCAACGCAAATGGACAGCGGATGAGTGGAAACGAGTCATCTGAAGTGGTGAATCACGCTGTACCCTGTGGCAATCCCATGGAACGGTTTGTGTTACGCGAATGCCTGGAAAATGTTTCCTGCAGCTTTGTGGAGTGGCAATAGTGGACTATAGAGGAGGTTGTGTTACGGTGTGGAGGTGTTTTTCGTTTGTAGGGTGTGGCCTCCTTGTTGCGATTAAGAAAACGCTAAATACGGGAGGATATGAATACTTTTTACACCATTGCGTACCGCGTAAAGGAACAGCTTGGAGACGACGGCTGTATCAGTATGATCGTGAATCCAGATAAAGTATCACCTGTCAGACAATGGTTTGTGAACAATAACAGTCCAGAAATGGTCTGGCCTGCCCAGAGTCCCAACCAGAACGAAATGGAACACCTCTGGGATGAGTTGGCACGTCGACCTCGCCCCAGACCCCATCGTCCAACATCATTATTGTCCTCAATTTCCGTTCTTGAGGAAGAATGGGCTGCCATTCCTCCACAGGACGCCTTTTTATGCCTCCAGCTGAGGTGAAGCCGTCATAAGGGCGAAGGGTCGACAATCCCATATTGATGTAATCTCGTAGGTGACCCAATACTTTTGATCAGATAGTAGATATCGTCGAAATTGGTTTGAATGAGCCAGCAAATGGTAGCATAACGAACTACATCCCACAGACGAATGCAAGCCACTTGCACCGATAACAACTCCCAAGTGAGCTAGGAGTGCTGGTCCACAGCTCGTGGCCTTGTGGCTAGCATTGCTGCCTTTCGATCACGGGGTCCTGGATTCGATTCCCGACGCATGGCTTCCTGCTCCGGCGGGAGGACCCTCCAATGTGTGGTGCTTGTGGCGTCCAGGTCACTGTGCGCCACGTTTTATTGGATTGCGTTTTATTTTCTGACCAGCGGGCCGCGGCTGACTTACCAGCGGACCTGCCATCCCTTTTAGGCAACACTCGGCACTCGGACGAATATGGTTAAAGTTTTAAAGTTCTGTGCCATGTCACATGTTTTTACAGTGATTTTAGGGAGAGAATCTTAATTTGCTCACTGTGTGCCAAGCTCGCCCATATTTTATGTAAGTGGCCAGCCAATGGCAATTTACTGTGGCATTCTTATTGCTACGTTTTCCCTTTCCTTACGTTCTACTTTCTTATGTAGCATTTTCCTTCTTTTCCTGCTTTCTTTGCGCGTGTGTTTCAGTTTTATTGGGTCTGTCCACATTCGCTCCCTTTAATGTGTGTCAGGGATCTGATGACCTCGACGTTGAACGCCCATAAGCCCCAACACACACACACACACACACACACACACACACACACACACACACACACACACACACGCGCGCGCGCGCGCGCGCGCGCGCGCGCGCGCGCGCGCTCGCGCGCGCGCCCGGCCGGGTTGTAGATTTTCTCTGCCCGGGAACTGGGTGTTTGTGTTGTCCTCATCATTTCGTCATTATGATTATCATTCGTGACAGTGGTTAGATTGCGCTGTGTAAAAATTGGGACTTTGTACGGGCGCTGATAACCGCGCAGTTGAACGCCCCAAAAACCAAAAATCTGAGGCTTTTTGCGGATGATGCTGTGGTGTATCGAGAGGTTGTAACAATGGAAAATTGTACTGAAATGCAGGAGGATCTACAACGAATTGACGCATGGTGCAGGGAATGGCAATTGAATCTCAATGTAGACAAGTGTAATGTGCTGCGAATACATAGAAAGAAAGATCCCTTATCATTTAGCTACAATATAGCAGGTCAGCAACTAGAAGCAGAATTCCATAAATTATCTGGGAGTACGCATTAGGAGTGATTTAAAATGGATTGATCATACAAAGTTGATCGTCGGTAAAGCAGATGCCAGACAGAGATTCATTGGAAGAATCCTAGGGAAACGCAATCCGAAAACAAAGGAAGTATGTTAAAGTACGCTTGTTCGCCCACTGCTTGAATAGTGCTCAGCAGTGTGGGATCCGTACCAGATGGGGTTGATAGAAGAGATAGAGAAGATCCAACGGAGAGCAGCGCGCTTCGTTACAGGATGATTTAGTAATCGCGAAAGCGTTACGGAGATGACAGATAAACTCCAGTGGAAGACTCTGCAAGAAAGACGCTCAGTAGCTCGGTACGGGCTTTTGTTGAAGTTTCGAGAACATACCTTCACCGAAGAGTCAAGCAGTATATTGCTCCCTCCTACTTATATCTCGCGAAGAGACCATAAGGATAAAATCAGAGAGATTAGAGCCCACACAGAAGCATACCGACAATCCTCCTTTCCACGTACAATACGAGACTGGAATAGAAGGGAGAACCGATAGAGGTACTCAGGGTACCCTCCGCCACACACCGTCAGGTGGCTTGCGGAGTATGGATGTAGATGTAGATGTAGATCATCATCATCGGAGTGCTGACGCAACCTCCACTGCGCTGGCAGGTGAGGCTGGCCGTACTGGCGTGTTTCGGTGCCGTGCCAACACCCACCGCACCTAATGAAGGGCTCGCTCCCTCTAATCACAACCATGACTGTTCGCCGGAATTTAAAACGAATGTGGTACAATACTCGATCAGCTCCTCATAAGCCTTATACATGATGTATCAAAAGGAAGCATCCGATTTTAAAAAACCATAACTATTATGTTATTTGACATATGTGAGTGAACAACGTACTGTTGGAAAGAGAAAACTCTCGAGTTTTATATGGTTCGCGCTAGGTAGCAGCAGAGTATGCGCCCACTTCAGTTCTAGTAAAAATGGTATCGGGACGACAGAAACCGTTCCTCCTACACAATGGCCTGAACAATTCCGAGAAACGGATTGTTTGTGTAAAAGTAAATCGCCGCGCCGTCCCCGAGTGTATGACACAGACGTCGAACGTATCTACCATAGTTTCACAAGGAGGCCGCAGAAATCCGTTCGCCGTGCAGCTCCACAGTTCAACACGTCCCCGATCTCCGTCTCGCGTATGTTGCGACGACGTTGACACATGAAACCATATAAAATTCAGCTACTGCAAACTCTTCGTGAATATGACAATCAACAACGTCTGGAGTTCTGTAATTTAGTTTTTGGCGAGATGGAGGATCACAGTTTTCTTCCACGCTTAGTGTTTAGTGACAAGGCAATATTCCAGTTAAATGCAAAGGCGTACCGTCATAATGTGAGAATATGGGGTACGGAAAAACCACATGAAGTTGTACAACATGAGACGGACTGGCCAAAATTTGCGCAGTTTCAAGGAAAAAGCTGTATGGACCATTTTTCTTTGCCGAGAACACTGTTACAGGAAGCACGTATCTCGATATTCATGAGAACTTTATTTTCCCACAGTTGGAGACTGCTTCGAACAACTTCATTTACCAACAGGATGGGGCACCGCCACACTGGCATCTGGAAGTGCGGGAATTTTTAAATCAAAGGATTACTGAACAATGGGTCGGTCGCACTGGACCAAATGATTCAGCGTTACATAAATGGTCTCCAAGATCACCGGACCTAATTGTATGTGATTATTTCCTTTGGGGATTCATAAAAGGCTCTGTTTATGTGCCTCCGTTACCAACAACAGTGAATCAACTGAGACATCGCACAACAGCAGCCGTGGAAGTTGTGACTCAAGACGTGCTCGCTGCCGTTTTGGGACAATTTGAATACCGCATTGACATATGCCGTGCATCTCAAGGGAGGGCTCCTTGAGTAACTATGAAAAAATCTTTCTGAGTTTCCCCTTCAACAAAAAACAAAATTAATGGTACATGTTTATTGGTTTCAGAAATATAGACGTGCCAAATCGGATGCTTCTTTTTGATACATCCTGTATTTCTGTAGTCGACGCTAAGCGACGCTTGAGGTGGTGTAGAGAGCAACACCCCCGGATAGTGGATGACTGGAAGCGAGTCATTTTGGAGTGATGAATCACGCGTTACCTGCCATCATGTGCACGCCAACAGGTAAGGAGGGCCCGCTTTTCGTGGTTACAGTATGGTCTCCTTAGCGCTCTTAATAAAACAGCATTTACAGCATTAAGTACTACATACAGTAGAGGAACAATTCGGGGACGATGACTGTTGTAGCAAAGACAGGGTTGCAGTGGATTTGAGTGTCAGAGGATAATACATGGGCACACAATTTTCATTTATTTTCTTTTGACAACCTCGCCTTCAAGGAATGCTTGAGACACAGAATACAAAACTACTAACATCAAATTTGAAATAGTCGCAATAATTTAAAAATAAGAAATAAAATACACAATATCAATGAACATCCCAAACAGCAGTTACATATGTCACTTGCTTTCTTCTTAGAAAATCAGAATTTAAAAGCTGCAATAATTTAAAAATAAGAAATAAAATACATAATATCAATGAACATCCAAAATGCCAATGAAATATCAGTCACTTGGTTTCCTTCTGAGAAACCAGTGAGCCGTATAATTCAGCAGCATCAGGCAACAATTGCAAAAATATTACAGCATGCGTTCTCATAAATGATAAGTTCGACAAACGTACATGTATCACATTCGAACAACCGAAATAAAATGTTCAAACGTACCTACGTTCTGTATTTTAATTTAAAAAACCTACCTGTTACCAACTGTTCGTCTAAAATTGTGAGCCGTATGTTTGTAACTATTACTGCGCCATCTATCACAAAGCGAAAAAAGTGGTCCAACTAAAACATTCATATTTCTTTACGTACTACACGAATATGTAATAAAAAATGGGGGTTCCTATTTTTTTAAAAACGCAGTTGATGTCCGTTTGACCTTTGACAGAGCCATCTAGCGAGCCAATCATAGCGCCATCTGGTTTCCCACTTCAAGCTAGACGAGTTTCGTTCTTTGTACTTTTTTCGTTTGATGCTTATTTCGTGAGACCACCCTATATAGCCTATGGCGCACAGTTTGAGTCGCAACACGACTTCCTGTGGCTGCACGAAAAGCATTATTCAACATGGTGGCGTTGCTGTCAGGGTTCCTCCGAGCCATAATTCGTAGGTAGCGGTCATCCACAGCAGTAGTAGCCCTTGGGCGGCCTGAGCGAGGCATGTCATCGACAGTTTCTGTCTCCCTGTATCTCCTCCATGTCCGAACAACATGGCTTTGGTTCACTGTGAGACGCCTGGACACTTCCCTTTTTGAGAGCCCTTCCTGACACAAAGTAACAATGCGGACACGATCGAACCACGATAATGACCGTCTGGGCATGGTTGAACTACAGACAACACGAGCCGTATACCTCCTTCCTTGTGGAACGACTGGAACTGATCGGCTGTCGGACCGCCTCCGTCCAATAGGCGCTGCTCATGCATGGTTGTTTATATCTTTGGGCGGGTTTAGTGGCATCTCTGAAGAGTCAAACGGACTGTGTCCGTATACAGTGTCCATAGTCAACGTCTATCTTCAGGAATTCTGGAAACCGGGGTGATGCAAAACTTTTTTTTTTAAGTGTGTGTATAAGCCCCTCAAAATTGCATTACATAAAATGGAGTATTGACTAGTATCATTGACCAGTTGTTCCTTGATGTGCATATCACGTTGTTATCTTTGCCTAACGTAAACATATATCTCAAAATCCTTTGGGTCTTATGTTGGTGCATAGGTTCCTTGTGTTTGAGGTTTTGCATGGATTGCTACGGGTTTATTTATCGATTGTCATTTGTTATTTGTAGTTCACTGTAGCTATTTGAGTTTACATATCGTCATTTTGTCGTTTGGGGATAAAGAGTGAAGCTGTGGATGCTAGAAAATGGAGTGCCAATTGGAGAAATCGGAACATTTCTGACATAATCTTCTGTTTGATTGCGATAGAGGGGTGACACCAGGGAAGGCAGGCAGAAAAATTTGCGCTGTGCATCGGGATAATGCCACTGGGCAGATCACGACAAGAAAATTGTTTTCGAGTTTTAAGGAGGATCGTTTTGACATTACTGATTCTCGATCTTTGGGGTCTGATAAAGATCGTTATAACACATTAATCAGCAATGATCCACGTCATTGTACTTGAGAACTGGCAAATGTGATGAATTGTGATCATTCCACCAGGGTGCAATATTTGCATTCAGTGAGGAACATTCAAAAATTGGGTGCATGGGTACCGCATGCTCTAATCCAAAATCACAAAAATCAGTGGATGACAATATGTGCATCTCTGCTTGCTCGTCATCAACTGGCTGGTGAACAATACCAACCGTTTCTACCCTGTATCGTTACTGGTGTCCGCCCCGATAGCTGAGTGATCAGCTTGACGGATTGCCGTCCTACGGGCCTGGGTTCGATTCCCAGCTGGGTAGCGGATTTTCTGCGCCCAGGGACTGGGTGTTGTGTTGTCTTCATCATCATTTCATTACCATCCGACGAACAGTTCGCTCAATGTGGCGTCGAATGTAATAAGAGCTGTACCAAGGCGGCCGGACCTGCCCCGTAAGGGGCCTCCCAGCCAATGACGTCAAACGCTCATTTCCATTTCTATCGTTACTGGTTGCGAGAGATGATGTCTTTATGCCAACATTAGGAAAATAAAGGAATGGTCGAACCAAACAAACCAGCAACTGCATTCACAAAAGACCTGCGTGCATTCACAAAAGATAACGTCATGCATCTGGAGGAACAGTGACTGTGTTGTTCTACGAATTGCTTGCCCGAGGTGTAAACATCACTGCTGACATTTATTGTCAACAACTGAGACGTGTTACGTATATCTGTTGTGTTTATTAACTTTACCTAGCGTCAATATGCACTAATATGCACGTTTTGTCAACAACCCCACAAATTGGTTGTACCTATTGTTAATCCCACATGACGTTGTTCTTATTTCGTTGTATTATGTTTTACAAAAAATGTTCAAATTTGTGTGAAACCTTATGGGACTTTACTGCTAAGGTTATCAGTCCCTAAGCTTACACACTACTTAACCTAAATTATCCTAAGGACAAACACACACACCGCCCGAGGGAGGACTCGAGCCTGCGCCGGGACCAGCCGCACAGTCCATGACTGCAGTCCCCCAGACCGCTCGGCTAATTCAGCGCGGCTTATGTTTTACAGACGCTTGAAAATGGTAATCGTAAAATAAAATTCAAACAGCTGTAACAAAGATCGCATCATTTAATAAATTTATAGAAGATGTGGACCCACATTTAAAGAAGGTAATAAATTTATTAAAGTCTGAGCGTGACGCCTGCATTTCTACATTCAGTTTATTTCCAAATACCTGCATCCTCTTCTTGATTATGGCTTTAGAGGAGACGGGGCAACCGACTGACCTTAACAATTCGATTGGCCAGTCGATTGTTTTTTATTTCAGTCGTTTTTTTCAGTTGAATCAAATTAGTTTCTGCGGCTGGGGTAGCCAAATGAATGTTTTTCACCCATTCTCGAGGCCTGAGTGGTTTCAGTAAAAACGCGACAAGCGACCGGCCCGTCTCTGATGATTTCGTCAGTTATATGAATGTTTTTCACACAGGGTCTGGGTTTCAGTGGTCTTACTTAGACATTATTTTAGGCATTTCGGTTTTGCATGAATCATGTCAAGGCTTACTAACTTTATTAGAGGCAAGTGACATATCTCCTTTCAAGGAGAAGTGAATAGAAATCGTATTTCTAAAAATTACGTATTTTCAAAATTTATACACTTATTTACTTAACTACGTGTTTTCGTATTTCTGCCATTTATTATGCATTTTTTTGTTGGTTTCGAAAGTCCAAAGAAACACTTACCACATAAGTTTCTGACACATTTCCCGTTTTGTTAACTTAAAAATCTCTGTGAAAAGTTTAGACTGCATTTCCAGTAAGCCTTTATTTGTAGGCACTACCGGTTTCGCAGCATTTTAGCCGTATCTTTAGGTACAATCTGTACAAAAAGAGACAATTAAAAATCATTTCATGAATATTTCTGTGAAGGTCAAAATGAAAAAAAGTCTCTCGTAACTTTACCATATTCTGAACGAAAAATCTTTCATCTCAGTTCACCACACAAGCAATGAATACCAAACTAGGTTCCAACAGGAAAGAGACTATAGTTTATAAAAATAATAATAATTAAAATGTTTTTGCACTAGGATTAATGAGAGCAGGATTATTATTATTATTATTACTGTTATTATTAATATTAATATTATTATAAGGAAGAGGAATGTTTTGACAAAAAGAATGAAATGATCGGTGTAGCTGGTTTTCGTGGGCACACATTAATAGGATGATGCTAGACCGTGTATTGGTAATAAAGATTTGTGTCGCCAGTGCAGTCGTGCATAAAAATGCTTATAACAGATTATGATCGGATTTCGTAAATCGTGAAAAGATACTGAAGGGAGAGTCTATGATTGATGATGCAAATTTGCATGTGGGCTGCTACAATGTCGGTCGATCACGTTGCCTCGTCTGACAAACTCTGAAACAGAGAAATATTGCTTATGACGAAGTAGATATGACAACCATTTTTAAATAAGAACATTTCTACGTTTGACGTATATATTGTCATAAAAGACACAACTATGAAAATTACCGCACCGCCTCTCAAAGTGTGCATGTATGTCGGAGGCTAAGACAGAAGAAGAAAAATGAACGATGGAGACAAGATCCTCGCTAAAGAAGCTACAATCATTTGTTTCACAGATTGTTTTTAAATAAGTTGCTTCGTTCGATCTGTGGAGAAGTCGATTCTCCAATTAATTTAGAATGAAGGGGTGTCACAAGTTGTAAGAGACCATCTGAATACGGATTTACGAAAATCCGAAACCGGTAATGGTTTGATTTAAATAAATTTTTAAAAACCATCCAGGTAGCTGATTGTTGCTTAAATTATAAACGTTACTGTTAATAATTACTTTTTATCTAAACGTATTGAAGCTCTGTCTCTCTCTTCTCGCTAGTCTGCATACATCAAAGACACTTCTATTTTGGTAAATACTGGGGTGACTTGAACAGAAAGCATATAAGATACATTTTTTAAAACTATTTGGTAAACTTATTCAATTGTTTTTTAAATATAAAGTGTCACTTGTCGGAAGCATTTGATACGAGAAAAGTATGTCATCAGTCGTTAATTTTCTTCCATTTTTTAAATTAATATAGCTTCACAATATGAATCAACCTTGCAGATACTGTATATCACAATGAATTTATTTTGAGGCCATTTAGCATCCAGTCCTATGATTTCTTTCACATCCACACCACTGACCGTTTCGGTCATTCTCATCCAAAGTTCAGTACCATACTAAGAAACGCCTGTTTGTAAACGTGGACGAAAAACTGAACGAAAAGCTACTTATCGGCACTCAACAAAACGCGAATATCGGAACTGCAATAATAGTGTCGACAGGTGGTAACAGTATAATGATTTAACAATGGCAAAATGATCGAATGTTTCCACTCAGGACTGAAGGCGACTGACTGAACCGACTGTTCTCATTCATTTGCTCTCACAGTCTGATTTTACTCAAGAGAATTAATGAATAGTTCAACCAACATGTAGGGGTGCGTCGATTGTTCTCCAACAACCGACTGAGTTAGTTGCTTCCATTCGTTTGTTTCCATCAGTAGTGTTTACACAACTTGACGTGTGAATAAAACAACGAAATGCAGTTTCGTTTCCTCTGACGCGTTATCAACACACAAAAAACTGCCGTATTAAAAGACACGAAGTGAATATTTGCAGACTCGCTCGCGGTGGCAGGCACTACAAAAATCCTAAACCGATCGATGCAGCTGTTGGCCGCTTTACGCTGTATGGAAGTGGTCCTGGAACTCGCCGCAAGAGGCGCTAGCGAGAGCTAGTGGCACACCCGATTGGCCCGGTCGTAAATCAATGGCTTCCACCAGCGTTGCCAACGTCGGTGGGGGGAGGGGTTGGGGGGGGGGGAGGGAGTGTGCACTCGCACAGATACGCCGCCGGGAGCTCTGGAGCGGCGCCAGTGAATTAATTACTCCTTAAGGGCTCAGTTGGCTCACGCTGTCGCATCTTCGCCCGATAACACACTGGCCCCCTCCCGCTGTGATGCATGTCTCACATCCAGCTGACCCACCCACACCACTGCACGCAATATCGGACTGAAATTGGAGTACCATTTCCATACGAACAGTTTCTTTCCCACTAAAGATTGCGAATAACTGCAACTCAGTTCGATTAAAATTACTTGATAAATGATACTTCATGCGTTGTAGCTGATTTCCTCCGATAATCGTGCTCAGTTTCACTCCCGAGCCGTTCTAAGTATCCAACCAGCCACAACTTTCAAATCCTTGTCCAAGTTTCTTCCCATGTGTTTGTATCTAGAATCCTAGGTCTGGCCCTATTTACTTCGTAATTCATCGCAAATGATAACCACACCAGAAACAACACAGACACACACACACACACACACACACACACACACACACACACACACATACATACATGCAACTATGCTAACGAAATACACACGCTCCATACATAGCTCTAAGCAAATACTGCTGGATTCTTCCACACAAGACGCGATTCAGCGTCACGTATACAGCTTTTGTAATCACAGAGATCGGCTTGAATTAGATAAGCTTAGCACGACGTTGCCTGCAGCCGAATTTTTAAAAGCTACAATTCATCGTTGCGACTGCAACACTGGAGTCATAAATGCAGCAGTCTTCCGCAGTGTAATGGCATAGCGCAGTGTTTAGCACATAAATTTGCTGTATGAAAAGTCGTAGAAAGAAATACGGTAGAAGAAGAATGGGTAGCTTCAAGGATTGAAATAGTGAAGGCAGCAGACGATCAAGTAGGTAAAAAGACGAGGCCTAGTAGAAATCCTTGGGTAACAGAAGAGATACTGAATTTAATTGATGAAAGGAGAAAATACAAAAATGCAACAAGTGAAGCAGGCAAAAAGGAATACAAACGTCTCAAAAATGAGATCGACAGGAAGTGCAAAATGGCCAAGCAGGAATGGCTAGAGGACAAATGTAAGGATGTAGAGGCTTATCTCACTAGGGGTAAGATAGATACTGCCTACAGGAAAATTAAAGAGACCTTTGGAGAAAAGAGGACCACTTATATGAATATGAACAGCTCAGATGGAAACCCAGTTCTAAGCAAAGAAGGGAAATCAGAAAGGTGGTAGGAGTATATAGAGGGTCTATACAAGAGCGATGTACTTGAGGACAATATTATGGAAATGGAAGAGGACGTAGATGAAGATGAAATGGGAGTTATGATACTGCGTGAAGAGTTTGACAGAGCACTGAAAGACCTAAGTCAAAACAAGGCCCCGGGAGTAGACAACATTCCATTAGAACTACTGACAGCCTTGGGACAGCCAGTCCTGACAAAACTTTACAATCTGGTGAGCAAGATGTATGAAACAGGCGAAATTCCCTCAGACTTCAAGAAGAATATAATAATTCCAGTCCCAAAGAAAGCAGGTGTTGACAGATGTGAAAATTACCGAACTATCAGTTTAATAAGTCACAGCTGCAAAATACTAACGCGAATTATTTACAGACGAATGGAAAGACTGGTAGAAGCCGACCTCGGGGAAGATCAGTTTGGATTCCGTAGAAATGTTGGAACACGTGAGGCAATACTGTATAAGATGAACATCAACAAAAGCAAAACGAGGATAATGGAATGTAGTCGAATTAAGTCGGGTGGGAATTAGGTTAGGAAATGATACACTTAAAGTAGTAAAGGAGTTTTGCTATTTTGGGAGCAAAATAACTGATGATGGTCGAAGTAGAGAGGATATAAAATGTAGACTGGCAATGGCAAGGAAAGCGTTTCTGAAGAAGAGAAATTTGTTAACATCGAGTATAGATTTAAGTGTCAGGAAGTCGTTTCTGAAGGTATTTGTATGGAGTGTAGCCATGTATGGAAGTGAAACATGGACGATAAATAGTTTATACAAGAAGAGAATAGAAGCTTTCGAAATGTAGTGCTACAGAAGAATACTGAAGATTAGATGGGTAGATCACATAACTAATGAGGAGGTATTGAATAGAATTGGGGAGAAGAGGAGTTTGTGGCACAACTTGACTAGAGGAAGAGATCAGTTGGTAGGACATGTTCTGAGGCATCAAGGGATAACCAATTTAGTACTGGAGGGCAGCATGGAGGGTAAAACTCGTAGAGGGAGACCAAGAGATGAATACACTAAGCAGATTCAGAAGGATACAGGCTGCAGTAGGTACTAGGAGATGAAGATGCTTGCAGAGTAGCATGGAGAGCTGTATCAAACCAGTCTCAGGACTGAAGACCACAACAACCACAACACGAAAAGTCGTAGGTTTCAGTCTCGTCAAATACGACGAATTTTTTTTATGTTACTAAATCTAATCAAAATATAGTTGAATTTCCCCCGAGACATTTAAGTCTCTTCTTTGTCTACGATAATTCTGAAAGCTAAAGAGTCGGGTTAGAGCCCCGGCCATGGCACAAATTTTAATTTATTTCTTCACCTTCCATCATTATCGTAGCTAATCAAAATACAGGGTGTTTATAAATGAATGTCGGGGTTTTAACGCTTTTTAATAGTTATTATATTAAACTTGCAGTTATAAACGACATGTCAAATGAAAGAGCAAGTCAAACAGTTTTACCAAGAACCTTATAAATGTTCAATGTGAGCACCATTTGTCACACGGTACACATCAAGTCTATAGCCGAGGTCTTCCCAAACGTTGATAAGTGTGTCTTCAGTGATGGTAGCAACAGCTGCTTCAATCTGGTTTCTTAATTCAGGGAGGTCTTCTGGTAGCGGAGGCACGTACACACGATCCTTGATGAAGCCCCAAAGGAAAAAATCGCATGGCGTTAGGTCGGGTGAACGAGGAGGCCATGCAAAGCAAACCCTGTCATTGGGCCCCTTGCGGCATATCCAGCGCTTGGGTACAGTGATGTTCAACCAGTCGCGTACTTCGGTATGCCATTGAGGTGGTGCACTGGTGCCACACAAAACTGTTTGAGTTGCTCTTTCATTTGACATATCATTTATAACTGTAGGTTTAATGTAATAAATGTTATAAAGTGTTAAAAGCCCGATATTCATTTATAAACACCCGGTACTTTATTTTTATTCAATTAATTGATTTAAATGTAAGTTTTTTCTTTCTAATATTTTTCCGCATAATTTCCATCACCGTACTGATTGTTTTATTTGTTTTTATTTTTCTTCCCATTATTCTTTTCTCGTTTGGAATCTGTTTATATCGTCTATAATCTGTAATCAAGTGCCAACTAGGACTGCTCATCGGTTGATAATACGGCACCTCATGTAGCCAGTTTGAGGGAAGTTTCGGGTAACCAATGATAGCGAGAAATTACAGTTTGCTTTTAGAGCTCAAACTGAAAGTTTTCTGTCTTGACTTTGCTCGTAGAGGTTAGCCTTAAACGCCGCGAACAAGGCGGTCGTGATTTTAGTTCTGCACCAGATTGTTAGTCGCCGTTTTCTCGGAAACATTACACATCACGGGATTGTGGTTAGTTTAGGACATGAGTTTAAATTCGCGGCTCCAAAACCGCATCGCCTGCCGCAGTTGAGTCATGGTCACTTACAATTACTTGTCGACAGAGCATCTTCAATTTCCGTCATACCGCGCTGCGGCCGCTTCCCAACATTGCCCTGCGTTATACACTGAAATGAACCGCCATATTTGTGTTGCCTATAACCGAGCGGTAGCCGGAAGTGGATGTAGCAACACTGTAGAGGCCACCGACAGATGTCAAGTAATGTTAATCGGATAATAAAATTGGCTCCACTCCACCCTGGGCGCCTCGTATAGCAACCAGCTATGATTTTCTATAAATAAGGCGGTCTCGGTTGCAAAATCTTTGTTATTGACTGGAATGACGCTTTTCGCCTTTTTGGGGCATCATCAGATTGGTGTAGGGGTGAAGAATGACAATAGTTCGGATTATGCAGATTAAAATGAGGAAATGGAGTTAATATACTGTAAAAACGTAAAAGAGAAAAAGTTCCAGACAGTGCAGCCGTCTGTACGATTAACCATAACAGAGAACTTAGTAAAAATTAATGTGGAAAACCAATATTCGTCCATCAATGCCCACATATGACTTTAAGATAAAATTTTATAAGGAACCGTCCTATCGTCACGGGATGAGTAAAAGCATTACGGAACCTGGAACCGGGAATACAATGCCAAGTACAACTACAGTGTCTGCTGAACAGGAAAACTACAACAAACCAAGAAAATTTAAGAAATCTTCCGTAACACGGAGCCAACCACGTTCTGGCGTACACAGCATGGAGCGTGGGGTACAGCACATAAATAGTAGCTAATGCGTTCCTGAACAGGATACGTTAATCCTCCAAGCCGGCCACACAGACACAGAGCCGTAGTTTTGTGTGTGTGTGTGTGTGTGTGTGTGTGTGTGTGTGTGTGTGTGTGTGTGCAGTGTGCGCTGAAGAGATCATCATTGATGACTTATTCTTCTAGGATGGGATGTAAGGATAAAAGGAAAACACTTTATTTATTACACATTCAGTTAGGCTTGGGCACTCAATGGGCCTTTTAGCCTGCTGTCTTTGGTGATGTCTATCTCCTGTGGAGGGTGACATGTGTCTAGGCTGTTATGTGTGACTGCTTCCTCGTGTTATGACGTATCGCCATTGGGGGGTGCAACGTTATTGACTTCGGTACTCGATACTTGTGTCATTTTGCAGGGTTTACCGCTCCTACCTATTCTAATTGTCGAACTTCGTCCCTAATGGCATCGATTTTGTCAAAAACTCGTAGAGCCTTGTCATGAACCTTCTCTTTTATGGTGGTCCCGTGGAGTGCGGTGCGGATCCGATGTTTCTTGTCTACCATGGAGCTCCTGTGATCCATTGGTAGCAAATGTTTTGCAGCGCTTGGAGTTTGTTGTAGCTGTAGACACATGTAGTTCCCCAAGAGGTGGAGCCTTATACAATTGGAGTTTAGTCTTAGGGTTGAGATCGTTACTCTTCAGGAACGGAATCAATGACCTGGCCATCTTCTGGGCTGCCGTCTTCTTGTCGTCAATATGCTGCGTAAAGAGCAATTTTTTGTCAAGGTAGACACCGAGGTATTCACTCCCGGCGACCATGGGATAAATTGATCAGCTATTTGGAGTCTGTCGTTCAGAACTGGTTTCCTCCGTGTGAACATAACGGCTGCCGTCTTCGTCAGGTTCATCGTTATCTTATTTTGCAGAGCCCAGCCTTCCATTACAGCAAGTTGCCGTTGCATCCTAGCCATTAGCTGGTCCAAGTGTCGTCGTCAGAGGGCCGTATAGGCAAGATTATACGACAGTAGTAGCAGACATTAAAGGTAGATGTTGCGTAACCAGCGACCTTACAAAAAGCGATTGTATGACTAAACCACACATGCGGATGACAAAGGTAAAACAGTAAATTATTAAAATTGAATTTAGTGCAAGAATATTAATAAAATATGTGCAAAAAAACCAAATTAGTACGGGTAAAAAGATATCTGTAAAGTGTAAAAGTAATATTTATAAAGTGTAAGAAAGAATGTCAGTCGGACTATAGTGGCTCGTCTCCATCTTCCACGATGCGATTAGGGGGATTATAGGTCCCTCCATCACCGAGTGAATTTCTTTAAGTTAACCAGACAAGTTGCTTTTACGAATAGTATTTACGTTATACACATTTTGTACGCTATCTGGCCAAAAGCATGCAAGCAGCTATTAGCGGACGCTAATATGGCATGAACTCTCCTAAGAATCCTTCAGTGAGGTATCTGCAGGTCTGTGAAGGAATGGCAGCCTATTCTTGCCCTGAAGCCGAAACCAGAGAGGGTGCTGATGTTGGATGATGGAATCTGCAGCGACGTCGACATTCTGACTCTCCCAGAAGTTCAGGTCGGGTGTCTGGACAAGTTACTCCACTACAGGAATGTTATTGTCCACAAACTACTGCCTAACTGATGCCTCTTTATGAAAGGATGCATCGTCATACTAATTCGAGCGTGAGTCAATAAATGTGTCGCAAATGCCAGAATATGACACAACGTTTTAACTTTCGCGTCTCTATGTATGCAGAAGGTGGCAGCACACGTCGTGTGGAAGGCATCTGATACACAGTATTCCGCGGCCTGTGATTAATGATCTGCAGTCATACTAAGATGGCAGGTGCGCTACAAGAGTGTGTGACTGGGGCAACGCGATTTTTGTGAGTCGAACACGAAACGCCCATACCGAAATTCGCCCAGTATATAATTAGAGACGTATTTCGCTGAAATTTTTGTTAATTTGGGTACAGAGATTGAGCAAAAGGCAAAAAACTGGAGTGACCTGGCCGCCCCCGTTATCTAGTGATGGCACTTTGCTTATTCGTCTAGGGGTATTTTGCTACCCGCATGACACATCAGCGTTGTGGGTTGCAGCAATGTAAGGCAACGAATAAAATATCACTGTTTAGGCGAAGAGCTGTATACGCCGGGAAAGCATACATTCACATATCACTGTTTAGATACGAACGCTGCCACAAGAAATTTATGCTGCAGTCTTTTATCGCTTTGTCGAATGACTGAGTAAGTGTTTAAGTTTTCAAAAGAAGGATATTGCAAAGGAAAATAAATTTCAGATTGGTACACGTATCTCTGATACCTCCATCCCAGTTTGCGACTTATTTATTGCCTCACAGTCAGCGTCTCCTAATTGTTACTCTACTGTACGCAGGATACAGCTGTGTAAATGTGTTCATATTATTCTGCAGTTAGCGTTTTATCCTAACCACGAAAAATACCTCCATACCGGAGCATCACCTACGTTTGCATCTACATCTACGTGATTGCTCTGCTATTCACAATAAAGTACCTGGCAGAGGGCTCAATGAACCTCCTTCAAGCTGTCTCTGTACCGTTCCACTCTCGAACGGCTCGCTGGAAAAACGAGCACTTAAATTTTTCTGTGTGACGATCATTTCTCCCTCTGTAGGTTGGTGCCAGCAGAAAGTTTTCCCAATCGGAGGAGAAAACTGGTGATTGAAATTTCGTGGGAAGATCCTTTCGCAACGAAAAAAGCCTTTGTTTTAATGATTGCCACTCCAATACACGTATCATGTTTGTGGTACTATGTCCCCTATTTCGCGATAATACAAAACGAGCTGCCCTTCTTTGTACTTTTTCGATGTCATCCGTCAGTCTCACCTGGTGACAATCCCACACCGCACAGCAATTCTCCAGAACAGGGCGGACAAGCGTGGTGTAAGCAGTCTCTTTAGTAGACTTGTTGCACCTTCTAAGTGTTCTGCCAATGAATCGCAGTCTTTGGTTTGCTCCACCCACAACTTTATCTATGTGATCGTTCCAATTTAGGTTATTTGTAGCTGTAATCCATAAGTATTTTGTTGACTTTACATCCTTCAGATTTGTGTGACTTATCGCGTAATCGAAATTTAATTGATTTCTTTTAGTACTCATGTGAATAACTTCACACTTTTCTTTATTCTGGGTCAATTGCCACTTTTCACACCATACAGATATCTTATCTAAATCATTTTGTAATTCGTTTTGGTTATCTGATGACTTTACAAGACGGTAAATGACAGAATCATCTGCAAACAATCTAAGACGCTACTCAGATTGTCTCCGTACTTCGACGTTTGCACAACACATGTGACAAGTAAGATTCTCCATGTCTTCGATGTCCTCAAGGGTCGATCTGCGGCTCCATCTTCTGGGACATAACAATCGAACCCCTCCTACAACTTCTGGATGGGGATGACAGGTCAGACGGAATTGTCGCCTACCCAGATGACCTTTTAGTTGTAGTTACTGCAAACAACAGAGCCCAGGTAGAAGAGAAAGTCAGTGGGATACTACAAACAATTACTCAGTGGTGTCACAACAACAAACTCAGGATAGCCGAAAACAAACAACATACACTTTACTGAAAGGATCACTCCAAAGGAATCCTTCGGTTAAAACTAGGGACACAAATATCAAACGAGCACACGTTATGCGCTATCTTGAGGTACACATAGATCAAAAATTGAATTTCCACGAACACATAAGACTAACAACAGACAAAGCAGAAAAAATACTACACAAACTGGTGAGGTTAAATTCAAAACAGTACAAACTACCTCTACCAGTCATACGGACATACCACCGTGCGCTCTTCGAATCAGTACTCAGTTTCGCAGCTAGCACGTGGGCACATAGACTGAGCGTTGTCAGAAACAATCATCGCTGAGGGCAGAGAAGTGTCCTACTTAGGACTTCGGCACCACTTCAATGGATGCACTGTGGGTGGTGCTCCATAGATATCACGATCAAATACAGACCTGCAAGGCACTGGTTAAAGGTGGGGAGACTAGATAAGGTACACACAATGACTGGTGTGCCGATAAAGACGATACGTCAGCTTAAAAGTTGGCGTTTCGATACATGGCAAGGTGAGTGGGATGTAAGTGATAAGGGACGTAGACTGCACGACCTCCTCCCTGACATAAGGGAGCGGTTGAGAATGAGATATATCGATCCCAGTCGCGGTATGGTACATTTCTTAACCGGACACGGACCTCAGCCCACGCACTTAAACCGCGTGAGTCTGAGGCGAACACCTACATGCACATGCGGGGAAGAAGGTTCCCCAGAACACACTCTCTTTTTCTGCGGGCAATACGCGAACAATAGAAACACACTACACTTAGTCTACACAGCAATAGGAGACGAAGAACAATGGGCACAATTAAACACACTGACAAAAAGTATGTCAAAAACAACACATGAAGAGTACATGCGGACACGACATAATAGACATGTCTATGTACAACGTAACAACAATCCCCAGAGGGTGGACAGAGATATCTACAGTGACAGCAAAAATAGTGACAATGAGGAGGTACAGGAGGAGGAAGCTGAGATGAGACAGTAAATAAGCATAAGGTGCTGGCGATCTAGTCAAGAAATCAACAAATGCTGTACATGGTTGGGCACCTAAAGTAATCATTCGTGTGTGTGTGTGTGTGTGTGTGTGTGTGTGTGTGTGTGTGTGTGTGTGTGTGTGTGTGTGTGGCGGCCGGGATGGCCGAGCGGTTCTAGGCGCTTCAGTCCAGAATCACGCTGCTGCTACTGTCGTAGGTTCGAATCCTGCCTCGGGTGTGGATATGTGTGATGTCCTTAGGTTAGGTTTAAGCAGTTCTAAGTCTAGGGGACTGATAACCTCAGATGTTAAGTCCCATAATGCTCAGAGCCATTTCAACCATCTTCTGTGTGTGTGTGTGTGTGTGTGTGTGTGTGTGTGTGTGTGTGTGTGTGTGTGTTTGTCTGTGTTTCTATGTGTGTGCGACTGGCGGTCAACGGCTCTAAGAAACCATTCCGAGGTATTCACCGTCAGTCACATTCGGTGATGATACTAACAAATCTCTCCTCTATCCTTCTTAGAAAACAACAAAATTTTATTTATATTTCAACCTTAAATTATTGTTATTTTGAAAAGTATCGTTCTTTGTAAATGCTGTATATAAAACAACAGAAAATAAAGCTGTAAAAAGATGGAAAACGAAAATTGTAAGATGTACGACCTGTTTTAAACATCAGGTAACAGGTCTATAATTTGGTAATAAATAAATGCCTTCGCTAAACCCAAACCCTTGCCTCGGGTAGCCGAAGGGTATATCGCGATTCATCACAGCGAATCACTAGTTTCCAGTCGTCCGCTGTTGAGTGACGCCGCGCTCCACACAACCCTCCGCAGCGCTCGACAGACGCAGTCCGTCAGTATGTGACGTCTGCCCGGTCTTACCCGTGGTTGTTCGTTCGTGCCTCCGCTTAACGATCACGTCACCAACGATCGAGCACCGCAGCTTTATAAATGTTGGATCTGTTACTCTGGTGACATTCAGTGACTAGTCCACGTTCGAAGTCACTGGCCGACACATTATGCAGTTACTGTTCCTCTGCTGTTAACACGGTACTCCCTGCCGCCTCATACACTTGCGGGTCCACCTCTCGTGACATGCAGTGGTCCACTGCTTTGGTGTGTCCGAATTCTTTTGATCCCATTGTGTACCTAGTGAAATAAACAAAGACTGTGTGAAGAGCTCAGAAATATTTCGAATGATTGAAGATCCTTGTAGCTCCTTCTCTAGATTGTCGCACAGATGACAAAATAGTAGATACCGAAATAGACGACAGAGTGACAGAGAAACAATTAAAATCGCTCAAAACAGGAAAGGCCGCTGGACCTGATGGGATACCAGTTCGATTTTACACAGAGTACGCGAAGGAACTTGCCCCCCTTCTTGCAGCGGTGTACCGTAGGTCCCTAGAAGAGCGTAGCGTTCCAAAGGACTGGAAAAGGGCACATGTCATCCCCGTTTTCAAGAAGGGACGTCGAACAGATGTGCAGAACTATAGACCTATATCTCTAACGTCTATCAGTTGTAGAATTTTGGAACGCGTATTATGTTCGAGTATAATGACTTTTCTGGAGACTAGAAATCTAATCTGTAGGGATCAGCATGGGTTTCGAAAAAGACGATCGTGTGAAACCCAGCTCGCGCTATTCGTCCACGAGACTCACAGGGCCATAGACACGGGTTCCCAGGTAGATACCGTGTTTCTTGACTTCCGCAAGGCGTTCGATACAGTTCCCCACAGTCGTTTAATGAACAAAGTAAGAGCATATGGACTATCAGACCAATTGTGTGATTGGATTGAAGAGTTTCTAGATAACAGAACGCAGCATGTCGTTCTCAATGGTGAGAAGTCTTCCGAAGTAAGAGTGATTTCAGGTGTGCCGCAGGGGAGTGTCGTAGGACCGTTGCTATTCACAATATACATAAATGACCTTGTGGGTGACATCGGAAGTTCACTGAGGCTTTTTGCGGATGATGCTGTGATGTATCGAGAGGTTGTAACAATGGAAAATTGTACTGAAATGCAGGAGGATCTACAACGAATTGACGCATGGTGCAGGGAATGGCAATTGAATCTCAATGTAGACAAGTGTAATGTGCTGCGAATACATAGAAAGAAAGATCCCTTATCATTTAGCTACAATATAGCAGGTCAGCAACTAGAAGCAGAATTCCATAAATTATCTGGGAGTACGCATTAGGAGTGATTTAAAATGGAATGATCATATAAAATTGATCGTCGGTAAAACAGATGCCAGACTGAGATTCATTGTAAAAATCCTAAGGAAATGCAATCCGAAAACAAAGGACTGCTTGAATATCGCTCACGATTATGGGATCCGTACCAGATAGGGTTATTAGAAGAGATAGAGAAGATCCAACGGAGAGCAGCGCGCTTCGTTACAGGATCATTTAGTAATCGCGAAAGCGTTACGGAAATGATAGATAAACTCCAGTGGAAGACTCTGCAGGAGAGACGCTCAGTAGCTCGGTACGGGCTATTGTTGAAGCTTCGAGAACATACCTTCACCGTCGAGTCAAGCAGTATACTGCTCCCTCCTACGTATATCTAGCGAAGAGATCATGAGGATAAAATCAAAAAGATTAGAGCCCACACAGAGGCATACCGACAATCCTCCTTTCCACGAACACTACGAGACTGGAATAGAAGGGAGAACCGATAGAGGTACTCAAGGTACCATCCGCCACACACCGTCAGGTGGCTTGCGGAGTATGTATGTAGTTGTAGATGTAGATGTAGATTCGATTTAACGAAAGTTCCACAGATAAAGATGAAGTCAAGAAAAAATCGAAATAAGAGTCTCCTCTACAAAAATAAAGTTGCAAAATACACTGAAGCGCCAAAGAAACTGGTATAGGCATGCGTATCCAAATACAGAGATACGTAAACAGGCAGAATACGGCGCTGCGGTCGGCAACGCCTATATAAGACACCAAGTGTCCGGCGCAGTAGTTAGATCGGTTACTGCTGCTACAATGACAGGTTATCAAGATTTAAGTGAGTTTCGACGTGGTGTTATAGTCGGCACACGAGCGATGGGACACAGCATATAGAAGTGGGGTTTTTTCCGTACGACCATTTCACTATTATACAGTGAGTATCAGGTATCCGGTAATACACGAAATCTCCCACATCGCTGCTGCCGGAAAAAGATCTTGCAAGAACGGGTTTAACGACGACTGAAGAGAATCGTTCAACGTGACGGAAGTGTAACCCTTCCGCAAATTGCTGCAGATTTCAATGCTGGGCCATCAGCAAGTTTCAGCATGGGAACCATTCAAGTAAACATCATCGATATGGGCTTTTGGACGCGAAAGCCCACTCGTGTACCCTTGATGACTGCACGATGCAAACCTTTACACCTCGGCGCTTCAGTCCGGAACCGCGCTGCTGCTACGGTCGCAGGTTCGAATCCTGCCTCGTGCATGGATGTGTGTGATGACTTGAGTTTTAAGTAGTTCTAAGTCTAGGGGACTGATGACCTCAGATGTTAAGTCCCCTAAGTCTAGGGGACTGATGGCCTCAGATGTTAAGTCCCATAGTTCTTAAAGCACTATGTTCTCATTTGAACCTCGCATTGGCCCGTCAACAGCGATATTCAACTGTTGATGACTGGATATGGATTGTTTTGAGGGAGGAGACCAGACAGGTCATCGGTCTCATCGGATTAGGGAAGGACGGGAAAGGAGTCCGGCCGTGCCCTTTCAAAGGAACCACCCCGGCATTTGCCTGGAGCGATTTAGGGAAATCACGGAAAACCTAAATCAGGATGGCCGGACGCGGGATTGAGCCGTCGTCCTCTCGAATGCGAGTCCAGTGTGCTAACCACTGCGCCACCTCGCTCGGTGTTGATGACTGGAGACATGTTGCCTGGTCTGACCAGGCTCGTTTTAAATTCTATCGAGCAGATGGACGTGTACAGGTATGGAGACAACCTCATGAATCCGTGGACCCTGTATATCAGCAGGGGACTGTTCAAGCTGATGGAGGTTCTATAGCGGTGTGGTGCGGGTGCAGTTGGAGTGATATGGGACTCCTGATAGGTCTAGATACGACTCTGACAGGTGATACGTACATAAGCATCCTGTCTGATCACATGCATCCATTCATGTTCACTGTGCATTCCGACGGACATGGGCAATTCCAGAAGGACAATGCCACAGCCCACACGTCCAGAATTGCTACAGAGTGGCTCCACTCTTCTGAGTTAACTGGCCACCAAACTCCCCAGACATGAACATTATTGAGCATATCTGTGCTGCCTTGCGACGTGCTGTTCAGTAAAATATCCACCCCCTCGTACTCTTACGGATTTATGGACAGTCTTGCAGGATTCATGGTGTCAATTCACTCCAGCACTACTTCAGACAGTAGTCGAGACCACGCCACATACTTATGCGGCACTTCTACATGCTCCCACAGGCCCTACACGATATTAGGCAGGTGTAACAGTTTCTTTGGCTCTTCAGTGTATTTCTATAGTTCCAATGACATTTATATTTCTTTACTAAGAGAAGAAGAAATTAAGAACTATCACTAGAGAAAGTTCATTTTTTTTACCTTTTTATTCTTCATTTTAAGAGCTCAGACGAAAGATATATACAAATTTCCGAAAATACATAAAACTTTTAGTGATCTTTTCCTGCTTCCGTGACATCGAACGTGCTTGGTCAAACGCATTTTCAAACGCATTTTCTGTAGTGACCAGGTCCGTAAATACCATTTATTAGTGGCTGACCCTTTGATCCCAGACTAACCAACGAATGACATACCCTTTTCTTCAAGCAAATAGCCTGAGGCAGGTACGTTTTGTCCGGATATAGAAGAAACAGATTCAGAAGGACGTAGGTTGCAGTAAGTACTGGGGCATCAAGGGATCACAAATTTAGTACTGGGAGATGAAGAAGCTTGCACGGGATAGTGTAGCATGGAGAGCTGCATCAAACCAATCTCAGGACTGAAGACCACAACAACAACAACAACCTTCTCACCCCCCCCCCCCCCCCCCATGATGTTTCATTTCGTTTCCTCCAGCCCTTCTGGGTCGCTCAGCCCTTTTGTCAGCCAGTGTATATCATGTAAGTGCGTGTGTGTTCGTGTATTGCAAGAACACAGAGAGGAGTGTGTAGCGTTCGTCAGAGCCAGCAATAAAGAGAGGCTGTCAACACAATAAGGCCGCGAGAGGGCGCATTTAATCTCTGCGCCTGACGCGGCCCACCTGCCGCGTGACGCACCGATCCAGAGCGGCAGCCACCGCCCACGCGCGGCGCAGCAACCCCTCTTGGCGAGCACAAAGTTAATTACAGGGCGCGGCCAAAGCACCTCGTCAGCACGCTAGCTAACTGGCTGCAAGGCCTCCTCTGTTTGCTGAGTCCCGCACCTGTTTGAGGAGCGCTTTTGTCATTATCGAGAGGCGGGCTCGTGATGTAAAGGGGGGAACCAGACGCACACGCTGTCACGAACGGGTCTTCACCCAGCGCTCTGCAAATAACATCTTCTCATTTAACACTCGACGCTCCTGCCTAAAAGACAAGTGGCGTTCAGTAAGTGAGGTATCACTTGTTTCTGGAAACAGGCTGCTTTTATTCAGGATTTCAGATACACCATACTATTACACACTCTTTTGGCTACAAAACCCTATTTTTCAATATAATGTCCATTCAACTTGACGACCTCACGCTGTGGCGGATGTTCACTGTTCCACGTGTAGGGGCATCACCATTTAGGATAGGGAATGTTAGTGCAATATTCTGTGCACAAATTACAGCCAAGTGCGGACCGGATTGCATTGAGTTGCGCATACCAACAGTTGCGACATAGAATAGAGGCTACAGGGCCGTCAAATTGCTGAAAGAGTATACACAGCGGTTTTGCATGTTGCAAATCACAGGCAGAAGGGGCCCACAGGCCAACCTACAGTGTTATGAGTGCGTGACGCGAAGCGGCTCGTACAGCAAAATAGAGGTGCACAACCACATATAAATAGGTGTGGGTTTCTAACAAGATTCATTCAAGTGCAGCAGCTCTCCTGGATGGCGGGTCGTGTCGTACCAGCAGCTGCACGCAGCAGCAGATGGGGCACCAGCGTTCCAGTCTACAACTGGTCGCTGGTTCGACCCTCTGACGCCGACGCAGGGTCCGTAGCCAGCCAGCGGTAGGCCTCTCCACGGCTCGCTACCGCGGACAGTCGTCCTGGCTTCCAATACACACTGGGGGCATCCTGAGGCGAGGGCCACAGATTCGGACTCTGGATCGCGGGCTCTTGCTGTCGCACTGATCTTAGCCATTCCGGTAAGAAGCATGCAGGTGGCCGCCTGCAGCTCACACTGAGCGGCACTCAGTCAGTAGAGTCACAGACCACTGAGTCAACTGCCCGACGCAACTCCGCTGCCATACAGGGCCAACACAAGCAGTGCATGCACAGGCTGCCGAGGCAGCCATTTCACACGAAGCCGTTTCACAGACAGCGAAGTGATGTCCTCAGCATTGCAGGACCCAATGATGCAGATCGAAAGGAACGGGAGCAATGTAGTTGGAAACAATAAATCACTTGGAAAGCTGAGACAAGACTGCCTGTCTGCCCGTCTGCCTGACAGCGAACTTGGGTGGCACTGGCCTACAACTCGCCTATACGTTGTCAGCGGTGCGCACTCTATGACAAGTGTGGAGTGCTTGCGGCAAGCAAATAGTGGTAGTTGCCTCTGGAAATTGTTTATCTTAAAATCTCCTGTTTGTGACTCACCGATATCATGCGCGGTACTAGAGTATTGTAACATGGAGTGTTAAGTGTTTTTATTTTGGGAACACAGCGTTGGCCAGCGGTAATGAACTGTTCAAGGAACTATCACTCTAAAGGGATTGCTTTAGACTGAAGAGCTAAAGAAACTGGTACACTTGCTAATATCGTGTAGGACCCCCACGAGCACGCAGAAGTGCCACAACACGACGTGACATCGACTCCACTAATTTCTCAAGTAGTGCTGGAGGGAATTGACACCAGGAATCCTGAAGGGCTGTCCATAAAACCGTAAGAGTATAAGGGAGTGGAGCTCTCTTCTGAACAGCACGTTGCAAGGCCTCCCAGATATGCTCAATAATGTTCATGTCTGGGGAGTTTGGTGGCCAGCGGGATGTGTTTAAACTTATAAGATTGTTCCTGGAGCCACTCCGTAGCAATTCTTGAAGTGTGGAGTGTCGTATTGTTCTTCTGGAATTGCCCAATTCCGACAAGCACAATGGACATGAATGGATGCACGTGATCAGACAGGATGCTTACCTACGTGTCACCTGTAAGAGTCGTATCTAGATATCAGTGGTCGAATATCGCTGCAATTGCACATGACCCACACCATTACAGAGCCTCCACCACCTTTAACAGTCCCTAGCTGACATGCAGGGTCCATGCAGGTACACGTCCATCCGCTCGGTAGAATTTGAAACGAGACTCGTCCTACCAGGCAACGTGTTTCCAGTCATCAACAGTTCAATGTCGGTGCTGACGGGCCCAGGTGAGGCGTAAAGATTTGTGTCGTACAGTCATCAAGGGTACACGAGTGAGCCTTCGGCTCCGAAGGGCCATGTCGATGACGTTTCGTTGAATGGTTCGCATCCTGACACTTGTTGATGGCCCAGCATAGAAATCTGCCGCAATTTGCGGAAGGGTTGCCCTTCTGTCACGTTGAACGATTCTCTTCAGTTGTCGTTGGTTCCGTTCTTGCAGGATCTTTCTCCGGCTGCAGCGATGTGGGTTATTTGATGTTTTACCGGATTCTTGATATTCACGATACACTCGTGAAATTGTACGGGAAAATCTCCACTTCATCGCTACCTCGGAGATGGTGTGTTCCATGGCTCGTGTGCCGACTATAACACGACGTTCAGACTCACTCAAATCCTGATAACCTATCATTGTAGCAGCAGAAACCGATATAACAACTGCGCCAGACTCTTGTTGCCTTATATAGGCGTTACCGAGCGCAGCGCCGTATACCTCCTGTTCACATATAGGTGATAGGCAAAATAATGTGAACAATGTTAGTAATGGGATGGTTGTGTTTGACTGTCAACAGTCCAGGTAAGACACTTCTTGTGCTGGTCTGTGCGAGTTCAGTACGGATTAGGGGTCAGTGCAGGTTGTTTACGAGTACTGCACACTTCGTATTTGCATTCAGTGGCCGAGATCGACGTGCGATAAAGACCTAACAGAATTCCAAAAAGGGCAGATGGTAGGGGCTCGATTAGCTGCAGCATCAGTAACCAAGAGTGCCAACGTATTGAATGTTTCAAGGGTAATTTTTTCAACAGTCATGACAGCCTACACAAACATCTTAGTGTAGATGTAATAGTGGGTGCAAATGAAAACTAAATGAAAACTAAATGCGCTAACACGAATTGTGTCAAAACAACATAAAACTACAGCAGCCAAAGTGACTGCAGAGCTCAATAGCAATCTTCGAGACCCCGTATCTTATCCACACTGTCTGCCGAGAACTCCATACAGCAAATATTCATGGGCGAGCTCCTATACCGAAACCATTAGTGACGACAACCAACGCAAAGAAATGTAAAACATGGTGTCAGGAGCAAAAACGAGTCAACGTTTTCGTTATTTACAATATGGGGCCGGATTTACATCTAGACAACGCCGAAAGAAGCATACAATACTGATTTCTTGATTCCAACGGTTAAGCATGGAAGTGTGGTGGTGTGGGCAGCCATATCATGGTATTGTGCTGGCCCCATCATTACTCTCAAAGGCTGTGTTACAGCCAACGATTATGTGAACATTTTAGGTAATCAGGTGCACCTCATGATTCAAATGTTGTTCCCCAATAATGATATCATATTTCAGGACGTCAATGCACCCATTCACGCAGCCAGGACAGTACAATTGTCTGATGAGGAGCATGCAGATGAACTGCAGCGTCTTCCCTGGCCAGCACAGTCCCCGGACTTGAACATTATCGAACCCTTAGGGGCGGTGTTGGAGCACAGACTCCGGAGCAGATTTCCGCCTCCCTCATCACTACAGTAGCTAGAAGAGATTCTGATCGAAGAGTGGCGTAACATGGCAATATCCCAAGAAGAATTGCAGCTGTATTATAGGCAAATGGGTGTCTACCCCCTTATCAGTTCAAATGGTTCAAATGGCTCTGAGCACTATGGGACTCAACATCTGAGGTCATCAGTCCCCTAGAACTTAGAACTATTTAAACCTAACTAACCTAAGGACATCACACACATCCATTCCCGAGGCAGGATACGAACCTGCGACCGTAGCGGTCGCGTGGTTCCAGACTGTAGCGCCTAGAACCGCTCGGCCACTCTTGCCGACCCCTTATCAGTAATCCATTCTCAAGTAAGCACAGGTGTTCAAATTATTTTGCTTATCCCCCGTATCTCTGTACTTTAATATGCATGTCTATAACAGTTTCTTTGGCGCTTCAGTCTGTTATTCCTTTGGCACTGATAATGCAAAATCGGAGATACCATACTGAAAAAAGTTTGTTTTAATGTTGTAGTTAACTGGTGTTTTATACTGTTTGTCGTTGAGAGTTCTTAAAGTCGATGTAGCAGTTGGTCGGATTTCTCCAGGCATCCCTTCTAAAGTGGTATTTGGTAACGCACACAGATGTGTTTACTACATTGTGATCCGTTACTGAAGCCTTTAGTTTCAATGCGTCTCCAAGTATTCACTTTTCACGTAGAATCGGGATCGGCAGTGCAAGATTGTCTGTATTACCGACAGCCCACGTTGAGAACTGCTGGACATTCAGCACTACAGAACAAATACTGCTGGCTGGTATGGGTTTTGTGCAGCACCGATCGGCGCGGAGCAACGTTAGTGTTGTTTAAGTCTGATTCGAGCTGGTACCGTGAAGTGTGGTCGATTTAGAAGTTCCGTCGTTGTGTCTTTCGCTGCTAATGGTGTGGTTTGCCGAAGATACGGGAAGTTGTACTTTGTTCGTTTTCTTCCATTTTGCTCACTGCGATAAGGGTCGCCAGTGTTGCTTTACCCTTACATGGAAATGTAGTTACACACATCTTCCCAATTGTGTTGTCTGTGCAAAGGGGTACCCAATTTTGTTAAATAATTGAAGCGTTTGCCTCTGGCCCCACGTGGACGATGCAGTTTAAGTTTTCTCTGTAATCATAACATTGGACAAGGTGTTATATGCCGGAAGGATTATAGGAACTAACGTTAAGGTTATGCTTATTATGTCCCGCATGATTCTAAATAAAACCAAGGCTTGTTTCGTTTAATATAATTTAAATCAGAAGTAAGGCTGTTAAATATGAATCCTATAGCACATTTTTATCTTAAGCTGCGGTCACCCACCAAGTACCGCTGCACGATTTGTGTGGGTTGTAGTGTTTGGGCAGTAACGAGTTAAAGCTCAATACTGCATGATGAGACGTTGCAGTGGGCATTAATAATTGTGTTGTACGTGTGTGATTTTTGTAGTGCCTAGGAAGCCTGCATATTCGGATCGCTAGACAAACAATCAAATCAGTCGTATTAATGAGTTATATTATAGTAAGAAAATTACAATACTTAACTCTGACAACTACACAGATGTGTCATAATCAATCTTGTTCAGTATAGACAGTCCCAAGTCAGTGCTAAATAGAGAATGGAAAGTAGCACAGGTCACACCAATATTCAAGAAAGGAAATAGAAGTAACCCACTGAATTACAGATCCATTTCACTGACCTCAATTTGCAGTAGGATTTTGGAGCATATACTGTAATCGAACATTAGGAATCACTTTGAAGAAAATGACTTATAGATACATAACCAATACGGATTCAGAAAATATCGTTCTTGTGCAACACAGCTAGCTCTTTATTCCAACGAAGTAATGAGTGCTATCGACAAGGGATCTCAGATCGATTCCATATCCTTAGATTTTCGGAAGGCTTTTGATACCGTTCCTCACAAGCGTGCATATAGAGTATCGTCTCAGTTGAGTGGCTGGATTCGTGATTTCCTCTCAGAGAGGCCACAGTTCTTAGTGATGGACGGTAAATGATTGAGTACAACAGAAGTGATATCTGGCGTTCCGCAAAGTAGTGTCATACGCCCTCTGCTGTTCCTGACTTACATAAATGATCTAGGTGATAATTTGAGCAGCCTCCTTAGATTGTTTGCAGATGACGCTGTAATTTACCGTCTAGTAAAATCATCAGACGATCAATTTCAATTACAAAATGATAGAGAGAGAATTTTTTATGGTGCGAAAAGTGGCAATTGGCACTAAACAGAAAAAGTACGAGGTCATCTATATGGGTACTAAAAGAAATTCGATAAATTTTGGGTATACGATAAATCGCACAAATCTAAGGGCTGTCAATTCGACTAAATACCTAGGAATTACAATTACGAGCAACTTAAATTGGAAAGACCATAGAGACAATATTGTGGGGAAGGCGAAACAAACACTGCGCTTTGTTGGCAGAACACTTAGAAGATGCGACAAACCCACTAAAGAGACAGCCTACATTACACTTGTAAGTCCTCTGCTGGAATATTGCTGTGGGGTGTGGGATCCTTACCAGATAGGATTGACGGAGGACATCGAAAACGTGCAAAGAAAGGCAGCTCGTTTCGTGATATCACGCAATAGGGGTGAGAGTGTCACTGATATGATACGCGAATTGGGGTGGCAGTCACTGAAAGAAGGGCAGTTTTCTTTGCGGCGAAATCTATTTACGAAATTTCAATCACCAACTTCCTCTTCCGAATGCGAAAATATTTTGTTGACACACACCTACGTAGGGAGAAATCATCATCATAATAAAATAAGAGAAATCGGAGCTCGAACGGAAAGATTTAGGTGTTCCTTTTTCCCATGCGCCATTCGAGAGTTGAATGGTAGAGAAGTAGTATGAAAATGGTTCGATGAACCCTCTGCCAGGGCCGGCCGGAGTGGCCGCGCGGTTCTAGGCGCTGCAGTCTGGAGCCGAGCGACCGCTACGGTCGCAGGTTCGAATCCTGCCTCGGGCATGGCTGTGTGTGATGTCCTTAGGTTAGTTAGGTTTAATTAGTTCTAAGTTCTAGGCGACTGATGACCTCAGAAGTTAAGTCGCTTAGTGCTCAGAGCCATTTGAACCCTCTGCCAGGCAGTTAAGTGTGAACTGCAAAGTAACCATGTAGATGTAGAGAGTACATGCGAAGTCGCTAATCCTGAAGCTGCTATTGAATTGGGTCTTCCCCAGTCGGTCGCGACGTTTATACCCTCTTCACAAAGGGGCCACTGCTGTTGCGTTGTCGTCCTGGAGGGAGGTCCAGTCGGCGTGCGATTGGCTGACTTCTTCTCACAGCTTTCTCCTCCCTGTCGTTCGCCACTGGGGTGCCGGTGCTTGACTACGCCGTAACAATTTGTGTGGTTGATGTCCAGCGCGCGTGTGTGTGTGTGTGTGTGTGTGTGTGTGTCTGTGTGTGTGTGTGTGTGTGTGTGTGTGTGTGTGTGTGTGTGTGTGTGCGTGTGTCTGTATGTGTGTGGTATTTGGTTTACGTGTACCGTGAGTGATTCTTGTCCACGGGCCAAAGTAATTAAACTCAGATTTTTTTCTAATCAGCCTTATTAATTAATGTTTTATCCAAGATAACTTTTATTAGGGAACGGATATACGTTAAAACAGTCATTTCAATCAGTCTTTCAGGGTAGACGGTTTAAATTTTGTTTATCTAAGTTACTGGGAGCTTAAAGGAAATGAAATTTGTTTTGTTTTTTGAATTCAATTTTAACCATCCGCGTCGGCCAGTGTGGCCGAGCGGTTCTAGGCGCTTCAGTCTCGTACCTTGCGACCGCTACGATCGCAGGTTCGAATGCTCCCTCGGGAATGGATGTGTGTGATGTCCTTAGGTTGGTTAGGTTTCAGTAGTTATAAGTTCTAGGGGACTGATGACCTCAGATGTTTAGCGCTCAGAGCCATTTGAACCATTTATAACCATCCGCAGTACTATCGTCATATGTCTGTATCGCTGTTGGATTAAACTGTTCATTGTGGTTAAAGGGTCTGGGAACATTGTAAGAGGGCCGTTGCCTTATACGTGGCTTAGTTGCAGGTTGAGGTTGGTGCTTATGACTGTAGAAACTTCGATGCCCGGTGTGGCCCCGTGAACTGCGAGGGCAGCAGACCTGTTCGCAGCCAAGAGTACTGGCTTCATCTAAGGGATGTTTTTGTTAATAAATGGTATTCATTTCTGTCTCGTCAGTTAATTATCCCAGCCCCGCACTCCTGCGCAACGCCACCTTACTGGGAGGCCTGTACGTCTGCATTGGTCGACGTCAGAGCCCAGTCTTGCTGCATCAATAACCTGCCAATCGTCCACGTAACGCTTCCCGCGGAGTGCATCATTCATTGGGCCCAACTCGTTGCTCTTTATCATGTTCTGTTAGCATGCGAGGAACTTAGCAAGCACACACCCCTGTATACCGCAATTGGTGGTCGAGTGTGTCAGCACTACCAACAGAGACGTCCATTTGAGCAGCGAGGTGTCTGATTGTGATCTGTCGATCACCTTGAATGAGACTGTCCGTACGTTCCAACTTCCAGGAGTCACAGCTGTGTGTGTGGCCGGTCGGCACGCGGGGTATCGGAGAGCTTTGCGCGACCTTGTTGCGATGATGACATATGCCTCGCCCAACGACTCACTGTGCTTTTGTTCGCTGACAGGTCTCAGTACAGTAGATATTCTGCAAGTCCCTATGAATGTCTGCGATATTCTGAGTTTTCACCAAAAGAAACTCTAACAGCTCTGGGCCTGGAACGCAGCTCCATTACAGACGCCATTTTGAAGGCTCCGTACAGCGTCGTCACATATTGGAATTTTATGAAACTGTAGAGACTGAAGCGGGAACATTCCACCACGTCCCACAACAAATTTCGCACTTTTCAACCGAAGATGACTGAGAAAGAGTAAAGTGTTGCGTTATTTATCGAACACCCCTCGTACTCGCATTTTTATTTCTCGCCAGACAAGCTGCTACATGCCTACATCAAACAATAAAAGGTAGTTATGAAGTATCATACTTTACTTTCGTTAGTTCCAGCCAGTGACTACAAATAAACAGCCGTCACACTCTCGATTTCGGTCGGTAATAGTGATCTTAAATTCTGTCGGGGAAAGAAAGACCAGATTCAGCTGCTGGACAGTTTACACCTTCGAAACAATAAATACAAAGGACATTCAAAATGCTTTGCACAGTCGTCTCTATTTTTTTTTTTTTTTTTTGCATGAGTAGAATGAAATTTTTGTGAACTTAGTTGGAACATTTAGCTATAATTGGTATATAAAAGTATTTTCTTTTATTTACAGGTGAGGCATAAAGGACTGTGAAGTAAATGTCAGGTTGCAACAACGGTCGGTGACGGAGTTCCTCTTCAAGACCGGAGATAACTCTGCCACATCGATTCACAGGAAGTTGCTCCCTGTTTATGGGGAGGACACAGTGGATCGCAGCAGGTATCCAGCGGTGGTTGCAGAAGTTTAGAGAAGGTGATTTCTCTCCACTGGACAATCCACGATGCGGTAGACCATCGACGGCAGTGAGTGATGTGAATAAGGAGACCACTGATCAAATCATCCAAAATGACACGTGTGATGACACGACAGCTTGCTGAAATGATTCGTTTGCCATCTGGTAGTGTGGTATTACTGATACAGTCACTGTGGTACAGAAAAATCTGCGCACTTAGGGTGCCTAGATTATTGACAAGAGAA
Organism: Schistocerca piceifrons; assembly: GCF_021461385.2. NCBI lineage: Eukaryota > Metazoa > Arthropoda > Insecta > Orthoptera > Acrididae > Schistocerca > Schistocerca piceifrons. Next base: position 128,201,285 of record NC_060146.1, read on the forward strand.
ATGACAACGATGAGGAAGAATGTGTGCGAGGGTATCATGAAGACCATTACTGAAGAGTGGAAACAGTGATTCGACGCCGTCATTACCCAGGATGAAATATGGTTGTTTTTGTCCGAACCTGAGAGCAAAACCCCATCCATGGAGTGGCCTCAACTGGGTTCGCCTCGGAAGAAGAAACCAAGACTTTCACGAGTAGCAGGCCGAAAGGTGATAGCCTCCTTCTTCTGGATCAGTGTGGTGTCATTTTCATTGACTTTTTGGTACCTGGCTTCACAGTTAACCGTGACCATTACTGTTTGTCATTGGACAATCTGCGACGTGGCATCAAGACCCACAGACCACAGCTTCAGGGTCAACTCATCAGACTACACCATGACAATGCCAAACCCCATACAGCCCTTATGACGCAGGAGAAAATCAGGAAAATGGGTTGGAAAATTGTTCCTCATCCTCCCTACAGTCCTAACTTGGGTCCGCTGATTTTTACGTCTTTGGTCGTCTGAAGGCCCACCTGCGCGGTAAAACATTTGATAGTGAGAAAGACCTTATTTCCTGCGGCAAGCGATGGTGTAAAAGTCAATCGCCAGAATTTTACCAAAGTTCATTTACTTCATGGAAAGAACGCTGGGCCAGGTGCGTCACAGCTGATGAGTAGGCCAATGTATAGCTAAATGTTCCAAACCTGTTCATAAAAAATTTCATTCTCCTCCTGCAAAAAATAAAAAAATAGAGACGACTGTGCAAAACTTTTTGAACGCCCTTTGTACTAAAATAATGAAAATTACTCATCTGTCTATTTGCTTCTACTTTTTTCTATCTTCTGTTCCTTATAAAAGGTGGTCAAAAACAGTCAGAAAAGCTTGTCAGGATGTTGCAGGATATGTTGTCCTGAGAAATAATTGTTAAGGAAAAATTTCCATACATTGTGCCATTTCGGAATTAATTAGCATTTAAGTTAGCCAGTCAGGCAATTGCAAATTCAAGCGGCTCACCAGAGACGGTTTCGCCAAACGTGTTCGTTTCGTTTCCTAAAACTAACCAAGAGAACGATACTAAATTGAACATAGGACGGTTGTAAGGATCGAATCCAAGCCAAAGGCTGAGCAGTCTCGTGCGTGCTATCTATGCTATGGGAACAAGTGACAAAAATTGTATCTGGCGTGAATATGCGCGCCTTACAGCCTGATACGGTCTGTAAAGTAAGATCATGGTCGTGTTAATCAGTAGAAACATGTATTTGACAACAAACTGAAACATATACGAGCATCAATTATGAACAAAAGGTAAATTCAGTTACAATTAATAATATCTCCAGTCACCCATAGCGTCATAATTGCTTGGCAACTCCCATGCATGATTGAAACCAAGTTTTCCGCGTATACACGTAGATCAGACCTCCATATGCGCCGAATTTGCGTTGACAGCTGTTTCAAAGCGCATTTTGCTTGTGCTTACGCTATGTTTAAAATGGGTTTCCAGAAAAAAGTTAATCGCCATTTTTTTCCACTTTTGGAGTTATTTCCATTTGCGTCACGTTCTTCAAGGTCATTCACGTTTTTAATCAAATTATACAGCGTTATCCACTTGTGTACAAATGACTTTGATTTCTTCACGTCAAAACGCGAAGCGTTAAGCTGCACTGATGTATTCTTATGTACGAGGGTTATTCGGAAAGTAAGGAACGATCGGTCGTGAAATGGAAACCACAGTGAAAATCTGATGAAGTTTTGCACAGGTGTGTTAGGCAGTGTCTCTAGTATGCCCGTCGATAGCGTTCTTTTTAGTTCTGAGCACACATGGAGCACATAAAGATACCTCGTACACTAGTGTCTCCCGCCAAGTACGAGGGCCTGGTGAGAAATTTCGCCTGAAGCTATGCAGCCAACATTACATAACTGTCGTGCGTTTTCTCATTCAAGACAATTCTCAGCTGCATTCTGCAGGGGCAATGAAAATGCTCCTGCATCGTTTTCAATTGGAAGTGTTTGATTACCCATAACAAAGCCACTAATTGTTTCCCCCTGAGTTTCATTTCTGCTCACATGAATCGCTGGCTATGAAGACAACATTTTGGCACAGACAACGAGCTGTAGGCCAGCGTAGAGAATTGGCGGAAAGCACTGGTGGCTGCCTTCTATTACGAGGGTATTGGAAAGTTGGTACAACGCTACGACAAACGTCTGAGTCGGATCGGTGATTATGGAGATAAGTAGCTTGCAAGCTGTAGCTAACTGTTGCAAAAAAAAAAAAGACAGTTTTGATTTTCGCTGTGGTTTCCATTTCGCGACCTATCGTTCCCTACTTTCCGAATAGCCCTCGTATCTCCGCGAAGAATTCAAAGTAAACTAATACTTTATGGACATTGTATGAAGGACAAAAGTTCCATTCATTGTGATGTGAAAGAACTAAAGCGATGCCTTTTACAATGAGTGTGCAATGTTGATCACGCTATTACTTAAATGAGTGTAGCTTTAATTCTAATCAGTTCGGAAATGACGCAATGCATCGAATTTTTTTTAAAATTGTTTCTCAGCACAGTCTACCCTGCAACATCCTTACTAGCTTTTCAGAGTGTTTCTGACCACGCTGTGTAAATTAAAGTGGGTATCGCACTTTGTCTGTCTGGGCTAATCTCAGAGACTACTGCAGGGATTTTGATCTGGTTTTTACTAATAGACAGACGCATTCACGAGAAAGGTTTGTGTGTATAATTTATAAATATTTCGTGGACGCTGCGTGAACTATGATGAGTTAAAAGCATCCCGCCGCCGCGAAAACGTTGCGACATCAGAGAACACCGTCGCTTGACCAAAACCGGTGCCGGGCCTGTAAAGCGTGTGTCTGGAAACCGATACGTCGCGTTATCGAACTCTGGTCGGACGGCAGAAACTTTGCAGCTGGCCTTTCAACCTAGTATTCACCTCTCAGTGACGCGGAGATTAGCCACATTATTACCACTATCTACACAGCTAGACAGCATTCTTCTTCCACAAAAATTATAAATTAAAGTCAACTGACGCAATTTTCTATTTGTATCTGAAGGCTGATCTCATAAATTACTATGGGGATTTTGATATTCGCTCCAGGCTTCCAGTGGAGTAGCTAAGTGCTCACCAATGACTTACTGAAAATAACTAGATCGTTTAGAAGAGCAAATGTAGCGTCCCATACTGGCCAGGAAAAGAGCTGGGCAACGCTACGTTTCCTCTCAGTAAATTATGTGAAATATCTGATAAAACGTTCTATACATAGATAAATCAAGTTAATAAGAATTCTGTGACCCTATTATAAACAAGTGTCAGAATAATGTTACGAGGGCTGTCCACAAAGTACATTACGTTTTGGAATTAAAAATAAATAAAGTATTGGAAAAATTTTTTATTATACACAGATGAAAGCCACACTTAAATACTACTTTTCTACATAGTTGCCATTTAAATTAAGGCACTCATCGTAGCGATGGACGAGCTTGGAAATTCCTTCGTCGTAAAATTCGGCCGCCTGCGCCTTCAACCACGTGGTTACCTCTTCTTGAAGCTGTGCGTCGTCATCAAAACGCTGCATAGCCAACCACTGCTTCATTGCTGGGAATAAGTGGAAGTCGCTCGGTGCCAGGTCGAGACTGTACGGCGGATGAGGAAACAACTCCCACTTAAAGGATTCGAGAACTTCACGAGTGGCATTTGCCGTGTGGGCCCGGGCGTTGTCGTGAATCAGCTTACGAGAAAGATGGCGACTCATTACTCGATCGCATCGTTACTGGTGACGAAATATGGGTTAAGCATGTGAACTGCGAGACAAAATTGCAGTCAATGCAGTGGGGGCACATAAATTACCCCCAAAAACCCAAGAAATGCATGCAGACAATGTCGGCAAGGAAGGTGATGGCGACTGTCTTTTGGGACAGAAAAGGTGTGATTTTTGTGGATTTCCTGGAAAGAGGCACTACAATAAACTCTCAAAGGTAATGCGAAACTCTGCACAACCTCAGAAGAGCAATACAAAACAAGCACAGGGGAAAGTTGGGCTCAAAGATCTTGCTGATTCACGACAACGCCCGGGCCCACACGGCAAATGCCACTCGTGAAGTTCTCGAATCTTTTAAGTGGGAGTTGTTTCCTCATCCTCCGTACAGTCCCGACCTGGCACCGAGCGACTTCCACTTATTCCCAGCAATGAAGAAGTGGTTGGCTATGCAGCGTTTTGATGACGACGCACAGCTTCAAGAAGAGGTAACCACGTGGTTGAAGGCACAGGCGGTCGAATTTTACGACGAAGGTATTTCCAAGCTCGTCCATCGCTACGATAAGTGCCTTAATTTAAATGGCAACTATGTAGAAAAGTAGTATTTAAGTGTGGCTTTGATCTCTATATAATAAAAAAATTTCCAATACTTTATTTATTTTTAATTCCAAAACGTAATGTACTTTGTGGATAGCCCTCGTATTTGCGATATTACAGTTACTGAAGTCTAAAATAATTGAAGGGAAAGGACTATGAAAATGTGGAAAAGAACGTACATAAGATTGTGCTGTAAAAAAGTAACATAAAGAATGAAAAATAAACGCACGACACAGACGTAGAAGATGTCTAAGGAAAGATTAAACAAGGACTGAAAATAAAAAAATTTAGTGAAGGAGAAAGTAATCTCAATATCTACTACTTCGTAAGTTTTTGCAACTGTCTTGTAACTGCTACAGCTACATCTACATCTACAAGTACAACCTTACTCTGCAAACCACTACGAAGTGCATGGCAGTAGGTATTTACCATTTTACCAGTCATTAGAGCTTTTCCCCGTTCCATTCACGTGTGGAGCATGAGAATAAAGATGTGATAATCTATGCTTTAACCTAATCTTGTCTTCACAATCCCTTAGGGAGCGATACGTAGGGCATGTAGTATATTCTTAAAGTCACTGTTTAAAGCCGGTTTCTGAAACTTTGTTAGTAGACCTTCTCGGTATAGTACCCACCTATCTTCAAGAGTCTGCCAGTTCAGTCCTTTCAACCTATCTGAGATACTCTCTTGCATGTCAAACAAATATGTGACCATTCGTGCTGCCCTTCTATGTATACGTACAGGATCCCCTGTTAGTTGTATGTGGTATATGTCCCACACACTTGAGCAATATTCTAGAATGGGTCGCACAAGTTATTTGTAAGCAATCTCTTTTGTAGACGTTTGCATTTCCTTAGTATTCTACCAATAAACCGTAGTCTGTTACCTGCTTTACCCACGACAGAACTTGTGTAATAGTTCCATTTCATGTCCCTACGAAGTGTTACACGCTGGTATTTGCATGACTTTATCGACCTCAACTGTGACTAATACAGCGAGCCACTGTCAGGATGATATCCCACTGCTGTCTGGGGCGCTTCTTCACTGGTCATGAGGGATCACTTCGAAGTGGAATTCATCCCTACAAAGTGGTACACGTTGGTATTTGTATGACTTTATCGATCTCAACTGTGACTAATACAGCAGGCCTCTGTCAGGTTGATATCCCACCACTGTCTGGGTCGCCTCTTCACTGGTCTTCAGGGCTCAGTTCGAAGTGGAATTCATCCCTGCAAAGTGTTACACACTGGTATTTGTATGACTTTATCGATCTCAACTGTGACTAATACAGCGGGCCTCTGTCAGGTTGATATCACACCGCTATCTGGGTCGCATCTTCACTGGCATGCGGGGCTCAGTTCGAAGTGGAATTCATCCCTGCAAAGTGTTACACACTGGTATTTGTATGACTTTATCGATCTCAACTGTGACTAATACAGCGGGCCACTGTCAGGTTGATATCCCACCGCTGTCTGGGTCGCCACTTCACTGGTCTTCGGGGCTCAGTTCGAGGTGGAATTCATCCCTACAAAGTGGTACACGCTGGTATTTGCATGACTCTATCGACCTCAACTGTGACTAATACAGCGAGCCACTGTCAGGTTGATATCCCACTGCTGTCTGGGGCGCTTCTTCACTGGTCATGAGGGATCACTTCGAAGTGGAATTCATCCCTACAAAGTGTTACACACTGGTATTTGTATGACTTTATCGATCTCAACTGTGACTAATACAGCGGGCCTCTGTCAGGTTGATATCCCACCACTGTCTGGGTCGCCTCTTCACTGGTCTTCGGGGCTCAGTTCGAAGTGGAATTCATCCCTACAAAGTGTTACACACTGGTATTTGTATGACTTTATCGATCTCAACTGTTACTAATACAGCGGGCCACTGTCAGGTTGATATCCCACCGCTGTCTGGGTCGCCACTTCACTGGTCTTTGGGGCTCAGTTCGAGGTGGAATTCATCCCTACAAAGTGGTACACGCTGGCATTTGCATGACTCTATCGACCTCAACTGTGACTAATACAGCGAGCGACTGTCAGGTTGATATCCCACTGCTGTCTGGGGCGCTTCTTCACTGGTCATTAGGGATCACTTCGAAGCGGAATTCATCCCTACAAAGTGTTACACGCTGGTATTTGAATGACTTTATCGCTCTCAACTGTGACTAATACAGTGGGCCACTGTCAGGTTGATACGCCACCGCTGTCTGGGTCGCCTCTTCACTGGTCTTCGGGGCTCAGTTCGAAGGGGAATTCATCACTGAAGACAACTCTATTCCAGTCAATGAGATTTCAGACCCCGATGACCAGCGAAGACGTGTCTGGAAATGTTCTGGACGGTAGTTGGATACCAACCTAACAGTGATCCGCTGTACAGCCCGACAACCGGGAGTGATGGTATGGGGTGGCATTTCTTTTCATAGTAGTAGGGCCCTTCTGGTTGTCATCTGTGGCACCCTCACAACACAGCTGTATGTTGACAATATTGTTCGCCCAATTTTGTTTCCCTTTATGGCAAGCCATCCTGGACTTACATTAATGCCCTCCTCAGGGTGAGAGTTCCTATCACCAAGATTGCTGGATCTCTCCCCAATTTCTACGTTTGGAGCATTATGGGCAGGGTCCTCCAACCATATCGGGATTTTGACGATGTAACGCTCCAATTGGACAGAATTTGGCACGATGTCTCTCAGGAGGACACATCCAACAACTTTTTGAATCAATGGCAAGCCGAATAACTGCTTGCATAAGGCCCGGAGGTGAACAAGCGCATTATTGTTTTGCTCAATTTCTGAACCTCTTTTTCTTGAATAAATTATCCAGTTTTTCTGAAAGTATAATGATTTGTCTGTACAAGTACATCTACCGACTTCCGCCCCATTCAGATAATTCCTCCGTGGTGTGTCTTTTTTTTTTGTCTTAGAGTGTACAATGAAACTCTGGAAATTTTTTGTTTTAGTACCGGAGCTAGCGTAACAGATGAAATCAGTCTACATTGTATTCTTAAAACTAGGAGTAATTCACTAAGTTACTGCCTTTAGTAATAGATTAGAGTTTGGAGTAGAAACAAGGGTTTTCGAGGATACAGCCAAAATACACCAGTTTTCAACTAATGCTTGACACCATCGGTTCGTCAGAGACAAAAACCTTTGTTGTGGAATTCGTATGAAGTTTTATACACTTTCATTTTGGATCGGGAGGATATTTACGGAGATTTGATAGTTTGTAAGTTATAAACTGAAACCCGCCAGAAATGAATTTTTTTTTACTTTTTTCCATTTTTTTCAACATTGTAGTACGAAATCTCAGTTTCGAATTCAGAACTCGCAAAAACATCTGCAATAATGTTATACTATGATTTGCATCATCCTCCGTATACTTACGTTGTAAACATGTGTATGGATTTACTATTTTTGTGCTTTGGCTTTACACAGAACGCTGTAATTCAATTTTTTTACCACAGTGGTGCCACCTCGTGGATGACTGTAATATCTGCCATGTTTACTACCCAATCTGTCTGTATGCTTCTTTTAAGCGAGCATGACCGTGAATATTTGGTGAATCGTGTACGATATTTTATATAATGATTGTTTTATTGTTGACGGACCGATATACTTTACCATGCACGTTCTTGGAATGTCTTCTTTTATGTCGCAAAAATTAATGTGCATATGGAAGTATAGTGCATAGGGTACGTTATGGATTCACATTATGTTAAAAAAAGTTACGTAGACAGAGCTTGCAGAATATTAGTAGAATTTTCCTGATCATGCCACTGTAATAGGGGGTGACTTCAAACTTGCCAGGTACCGGTTAGGAGTGTTATGTCACCAAAACTGCTGCTAGATGCAGGGAATCGTGTGGCATTGTTCTGGGTGTCTTGCCGGAAAATTACCTTGAGCAGATAGTTAGAGAACCAACTCGTGAGGGTAACGTCTTAGACCTCCTGGCAACAAACAGACCTGAACTTATCATTGTCAGTTAACGTAGAGGAATGTATCAGTGATCGTAAGGCTGTGACAGCATCTATGACGCTGGGTCCTACAAGGAATGTTAAAAAAGGTAGGAAGATACATTTGCTCAGAAAGGGTGACAGGATACAAATTTCAGAATCTCTCAGCAGTCAGCATCAAATATTGGGTGATGAGGATAAAGATGTGGAGAACAAATGGAAAAAATTCAAATCATCGTTCAATAAGCCCTAGACAAGTATGTTCCGAGTAAGGTTTTAAGTGATGGAAAAGAACCAACAAGTTTAACAGCCGTGTTAGAAAAGCAGTACGTAAAAAAAAGAGCACTTCATCTCAGATTCAAGAGAAGTAAAAACCTAGCTGACAAACAAAAACCGAACGAAGCGCAAATGAGCCTAAGGAGAGCAATAGAGAAGCGTTCAATGATTTTGAAAGTATGACGTTGTCAACCGACCTGAGTATGTAAAATCAGTAAGCGGGACAAAATCATCTATTCATTCTCTCAACGACCACACCGGCACCGAAATGGAAGATAGGCGGCCGGTGTGGCCAAGCGGTTCTAGGCGCTTCAGTCTGGAACGGTGCGACCGCTACGGTCGCAGGTTCGAATCCTGCCTCGGACATGGATGTGTGTGATGTCTTTAGGTTAGTTAGGTTTAAGTAGTTGTAAGTTCTAGGGCACTAATGACCACAGCTGTCCCATAGTGCTCAGAGCCACTTGAACCATTTTTGAAATGGAAGATAACAGAGAGAAGGCCGATATGCTGAATTCGGTCTTCCGAAGTTGTTTCACCGAGGAAGAGCGTAACTCTGTCCCTCCTTTCAATCGTCGTGCGAACGTCGAAATTCCAGATATTGAGATAAGAGATCGCGGGATTGAAAAGCAGCTATAATCGCTTAGTAGTGGAAAGGATTCGGGATCAGGTGAGATACCTCTAAGATCCAATAATGATTATGCGAAAGAACTTGCTCCCCATGTAGCAGTCATTTATCGTAGATCACTTGAGCAACGAAAGGTACCTAGCGACTGGAAAAAAGCCCAGGTCATTCGCGTTTTTAAGAAAGGCTGTAAGATAGATCCACACAATTATAGCCCCACATCGTTGAAGTCAATCTGTTGTAGAATTAGGGAACATGTCTTATGCTCAAGAATTATAACGTTCTTGGAAAATGAACAGCTCTTCTATAAAAATCAACATGGATTCCGCAAACAGAGATCCTGCGAAATTCAGCTCACTCTGTTCCTCCATGAGATCCACAGCGCAGTGGACAACGGCGCTCAGGTTGATGCCGTGTTCCTTGATTTCAGTAAAGCATTTGACATCGTCCCGCACTGCCGTTTAATGAAAAAAATACTAGCTTACGGAGTATCGGAGCAGGCCTGCGATTCGATTCAAGACTTTCTTTCTTGCAGACACAACTCAACACGTCGCTCTTAACGGAGCTAAATCGACAGATGTAAAGGTAATATCCGTAGTACCACAGGGAAGTGTGATAGGACCGTTGCTGCTTGCAATATGTACAAATGATCTAGTAGAAATCTACTACTGTACAGCTACTCTATTAATGACAAACAGCTAGAGACAGCATCTGCCGTAAAATATCTAGGCTTAACTATCCAGAGCGACCTTAAGTGGAATGACCATATAAAACTGGCAAAAGCAGGCACGAGACTCAGATTCATCGGAAGAAGGAAATATAACTTATCCACGAAAGAAGTGCCTTATGAGGCTCTTGTTCGCCCGATTCTTGGGTATTGCTCGTCTATCTGGGATCCCTATCAGGTAGGACTTATAGAGGAGATAGCGAAGATCCAACGAGGAACGGCGCGTTTCGTCACGGGATCGTTCAGCTGGAGAGAGCGTTACGGAGATGCTAAACAAACTCCACTGGCAGACGTTGCAAGAGAGGCGTTGTGCACCACGGAGAGATTTACTAATGAAATTTCGGGACAGTACTTTTCAGGAGGAGTCAGAGAACATATCACTTCCCCCCACATACAACTCGCGTATTGACCACGAGGAGAAAATTGGAGAAATTGGAGCCAATACAGAGGCTTACCGACCATCATTCTTTCCACGCACTACTCACGAGTGGAACACATAGTGGTATCGAAAGTACCCTCCACCGCGCACCATTAGGTGACTTGCGGAGTATGATGTAGATCTAGAGATGTAGATATCTCACACCTAGTTTTTTGCTTACTCGGTCTATACTTTGCAGATCCGAAGATGGCAACGTAGTTTGCCGAAACCAGTAACCTGAAAAACTGCTTTAATAAAGAGACTGGAGCATTTTGAAGTTTATTAATTCTGTTTTAACATTAGTCTAAATCACGCACAGAGTGGAATGGAAGACGAAATCAGAACTACCCTGTTGCTTTTCCTCTAGAAGCCGTTTTGAGATCAAATTGACTTTTTGAGAGGACACACCGAAACCCGCTATCTGGACCTACACTACTGGCCATTAAAATTGCTACATCACGAAGATGACGTGCTGCAGACGCGAAATTTAACCGAAAGGAAGAAGATGCTGTGATATGCAAATGATTAGCTTTTCAGAGCATTCACACAAGGTTGGCGCCGGTGGTGACACCTACAACGTGCTGACATGAGGAAAGTTTCCAACCCATTTCTCATACACAAACAGCGGTTGACTGGCGTTGCCTGGTAAAACGTTGTTGTGATGCTTCGTGTAAGGAGGAGAAATGCGTACCATCAAGTTTCCGACTTTCGTAAAGGTCGGATTATAGCCTATCGCAATTGCGGTTTATCGTATCGCGACATTGCTGCTCGCATTGGTCGAGATCCAATGTTAGCAGAACATGGAATCGATGGGTTCAGGAAGGTAATACGGAACGCCGTGCTGGATCCCAATGGCCTCGTATCACTAGCAGTCGAGATGACAGGCATCTTATCCGCATGGTTGTAACGGATCGTGCATCTACATCTCGATCCCTGAGTCAACAGATGGGGACGTTTGCAAGACAACAACCATCTGCACGAACAGTTCGATGACGTTTGCAGCAGCATCGACTATGAGCTCGGAGACCATGGCTGCGGTTACCCTTGACGCTACATCACAGACAGGAGCGCCTGCGATGGTGTACTGAATGACGAACCTGGGTGCACGAAGGCCAATTTCATTTTTTCGGATGAATCCAGGTTCTGTTTACAGCATCATGATGGTCGCATCCGTGTTTGGCGACATCGCGGTGAACGCACATTGGAAGTGTGTATTCGTCATCGCCATACTGGCGTATCACCCGGCTTGATGGTATGGGGTTACACGTCTCGGTCACCTCTTGTTCGCATTGACGGCACTTTGAACAGTAGACGTTACATTTCAGATGTATTACGACCCGTGGCTCTACCCTTTATTCGATCCCTGCGAAACCCTACATTTCAGCAGGATAATGCCCGACCGCATGTTGCAGGTCCTGTACAGGGCTTTCTGGATACAGAAAATGTTCGACTGCTGACCTGGCCAGCACATTCTCCAGATCTCTCACCAAATGAAAACGTCTGGTCAATGGTGGCCGAGCAACTGGCTCGTCACATTACGCCAGTCACTACTCTTGATGAACTGTGGTATCGTGTTGAAGCTGCATGGGCAGCTGTATCTGTACACGCCATCCAAGCTCTCTTTGACTCAATGCCCAGGCATGTCAAGGCCGTTTTTACGGCCAGAGGTGGTTATTCTGGGTACTGATTTCTCAAGATCTGTGCACCCAAATTGCGTGAAAATGTAATCACATGTCAGTTCTAGTGTAACATATTTGTCCAATGAATAGCCGTTTATCATCTGCATTTCTTCTTGGTGTAGCAATTTTAATGGCCAGTAGTGTATTTTTAATTTATTTTACGCACAACGTTTTCTACTATCCAAAAACCATAAGTGGTACGTGCGTGCCAACAATCCTAACTGTGTGTGTGCTTGCGCGCGTGTCTCCTTTGATAAGCTCTTCCACCCTGCGAGAGCACCAGCTGCGAGTGGGGAGCGTGTAGCAGCGTATCGACCGACCCCGCTACGTCACGGGCTGTCGCGTCGGCACAAACGACTCGTGTGTCGCCCACGGAGAGTTACGGCCCAGGCGTTATCACCGGCACGGTCCGACGCCCGAGGGGAGTGCAGTGGGAGAATGAATGAATGGAGGAATGAATGGGTGAATGGAGAGCACGTAGACAGCGGTGCAGGTTGGGGGCAGGTGACGACCGCTGGAGTTATAGATGTAGGGAGGGGAGCTGTGTCCCAACACACAACAACGAATTTTTAGAACAACAGAAATGGCAATGACACATTAATCCTTTTCGTTCTTCTAATCCTTTCTCTCAAGACTTGTAAGATTAGATTTTCAGGTTAAAACTAGCAAAAGAAGCTAACATGTGAAGCGGTACTTATATACACATCTCGACCTTACGCCATGGGGCGGAGGGTACGTTGTGTACACTTCCCCCATTTCCAGTCCAAGTCGCGAGTGGATCGCGGGAAGCACTATTTCTGGTAAGCCTCCGTGTGAACTCCAATATCTCTAATTTTCCCCCCATTATATTGGCTCAGGTCAGCATACAGACTAAGACAAGGCTAACATACGTTTGTAACATTTGCAGACGGTGGAGTAAGCTTTTGACAATGTTGGCTGGAACACACTCTTCGTAATTCTGAATGTAACGGGAGTGGAGCACAGAGAGCGAAAGGCTACTTACATCTTGTACATAAACCTAAAACTAAACTCCTCCCAAACAGGCCAGGAACGCCCAACGTCACCGACCGGCCGCCGTCTCATCCTCAGCCCTCAGGCGTCACTCGATGCGGATATGGAGGGTCAGCACACCGCTCTCCCGGCCTTATGCCAGTTTCCGACACCGGAGCCGGTACTTCTCAATCAAATAGCTCCTCAGTTTGCCTCACAAGGGCTGAGTGCACCCCGCTTGCCAACAGCGGTCGGCAGACCGGATGGTCACCCATCCAAGTGCTAGCCCAGCCCGACAGCGCTTATCTTCGGTGATCCAAGGGGAACCGGTGTTACCACTGCGGCAAGGCTGTTGGCTCTTGTACAGAAACCGAACGGGACTTATGGGTCGAACGGCATGAAACTGAAGCAGTACTTGAAAAGGGAGTGAGACAGGGTTGTATCCTATCCCCAATGTTATTAATCTAAACAACTTTGGAAATTTGTCGTAAGTTCATATGGAATCAAACTGCTGAGGTCATTGGTCCCTAGGCTTACATACTGCTTAATCTAACTTACGCTAAGGACAACACAGACACACCCATGCCCGAGGGAGGACTCGAACCTCCGACGGGGGGAGCCGCGCGAAACATGGCAAGGCGCCTGACACCCCGCGGCTACAAGGCGCGGCTTAATCTATACACTGAGCAAGCAGTAAACGAATCAAAAATAAAATAAAAAATAATATTGGAGAAGGAATTTGAGTTCGCATTCCTAAGAACGCGAAAATATTTTGTTGCCTCCGACTTACATAGGGAGGAACGATCACAAAGATAAAATAAGGGAAATGAGAGCTCGTACGTAAAGACATAGGTGTTCATTCTTCCCGTGCGCTATACGAGATTGGAATAATAGAGAATTGTGAAGGTGGTTCGATGAACCCTCTGCCAGGCAATTAAATGTTATTTGCAGAGTATCCATATAGAAGTAGAAGTAGAAGAGAGAAGATATGCTAACTTTGAGGTTTGCCGATGGCATTGTAATTGTGTCAAAGACAGCTCAGGACTTGCAAAAGTAGTTGAACGAAATGGACAGTGTTTCGTTAGCGTGAAATATTCTGAATTTCAAGCTAACGGAATGGACTGCGGGCACACTAATAAAGATACATTTTTGAAATTTGGCTGCATTTCTCTTCGGCATGTCCGTAAGAAATAATGGTTAACTATTTAATTTATTCTTTAGTTATTGCTGAAAACGTGGCCAAAAACAGCCGACTAAACTACATCCTCGTTTGAAATGCCCGCCATTTTATTATTTTGTCAAATTTCAAAAAACCGCGTGATATACTATAGGCATACTCCATATCAATTCAGGCAGGCTAGGAAAAAATCTTACCTTGACAGTCTCGGATGTTATTGAATTTAGCATATGTTAAAATGAAGGACTAAGTAAAAAACACGTATTTTTTTGTTTTCTCCAAAAAAAAATTCTGCTCCAAGATACAGCCCTCCAAAGATGACACTCCATATACCATCTTGAAGATATGAATTTTGGAAAAAAATTTAAAATGATGTATCTCTGGAAGCAAATAGTTACTCTCCTGTGGCCCCAGTCAGAAGACATTTCAAACAGTCCTTTTCACAAAACACATAGAAACAGAGTCAACTGGCAAATTCCTCACGAAAACACAGAACTCAATGAATGGTCTCAGATTTCTTAGAAGCCTCTTCAGTAAACAAATTAGCACTGAAAAACTACAATACAAAAACCTGCAATTAACAATCATGACAAAGAAACTGACAAGAAACTACAACAAACTGAGAAATATCTGCAACAATGAAAGTGAAAAGAAATAACTGCAACAAAGAAAGTGATAAGAAATATCTGCAACAAAGACAATAGAAATAAACATCGTAACAAAGGTATTAGTAAGAAACAACTTCAGTGAAGACATACATTACCCTTGAAAGTTAAAAAAATCATTTTTTAAATTAAAACCTGTAAAACATAAAAGTGGAATCTTTCCTTTACAGAGAATATGGCTCAACATGGTACTAATCAACAGAAAAAAAACTAACTTTTCTGGATTGGTATTTCTGAAACAAATTAGACTTAGAACTACGTAAACCTAACTAACCTAAGGACTTCACACACATCGATGCCCGAGACAGGATTCGAGCCTACGACCGTAGCAGCCGCGTGGTTCCAGACTGAAGCGCCTAGAATCGCACAGCCACTGTCGATTGCCTTATAGCCTTCTGTGTTTATTGTTGACACGTGTTACTGATAGGTGTTGAAGTCTCCTAGACCGCGTCTCGTGAACTACGTACCTGCTTTCTTCAGTACAGTACCCTACAGCTCAAAATAAAAATGAAGTGATCGTATGGCATTGTTCACCGGGAGGTCCCAGTCGGGTTCAGCCGACAAGTGCGAGTTTGATGAAATTGTTAGCCGCTCCATGGAGGAAGGTGTCAGTAATATGGTTGACGAAATAAACGAAAAATACAACGATTTTACATTAGCCAGTGGCCACGGTTCAGTTATCGAACAAGACTATCATTCAGAGGAAGAACTTCAGGAAAGTTGTGATGGGGATCTGTCAGTTCCTACAGTGAAATACTTAAATTGTCTTTTAATATCGAATGTGACCTGAGTGGTGACAAGAAAAATGTAGTTCCCAGCAATGAACGTCAATTTGACAGACTTTTTTTTGTACCTACTGGGTGGAATTATTATGCGCAAATTTAGACCCTGGAATTTAAATTTATCTGGAAATTTATTTGCTACAGAGATTATATAATTTTTCAGAATGTGAAATTCATTACTCTAACAGTCCATTTATATGTACTATTTAAAAAAATGTTCAAATGTGTGTGAAATCTTATGGGACTTAACTGCTAAGGTCATCAGTCCCTAAGCTTACACACAACTTTACCTAAATTATCCAGAGGACAAACACACACACCCATGCCCGAGGGATGACTCGAACCTCCACCGGGACCAGCCGTACTATTTAAAAGAAAAAAGAAAAACACAAAATTACGTGCTTTTATGTGATAAATAGTAAAATGCTGCAGGCTTTGTTTATTGCAATAAAATAAGCTAGGAGCATTTAAACAACTCTTTAATTGTAAAAATAAATGTTATATAGCATAAATTAAAACTTTTATACTGTTTTTGCATTAAATCTCGCTGGTCCCGGCGGACGTTCGAGTCCTCCCTCGGGCATGGGTGTGTGTGTTTGTCCTTAGGATAATTTAGGTTAAGTTGTGCGTAAGCTTAGGGATTGATGACCTTAGAAATTAAGTCCCATAAGATATCACACACATTTGAACATTTTTTTGCATTAAATCTCGGTTTAAACATAGGCGTTCCAGAGACCCCACCTCGTAGTACACGTTACAGAAAAGTCACCTCGCGACTTAAGGGTTAATACTGATGCAGTGTTGTCCAGTACACAGTCTTCAGTCATCAATAAAAATATCTGCACTTACTCCCTTAACCCCTGTAAACGACTCGGGAGATTTAGGAAGATTTTTAAAATCTCTGGTTTCCTCAAAGAAAATTGAATGAGTCGTCAAAATTGATAAAATAATAGAAAAAGTTTTATCATTTGCTGCAGTGATGTTATAGAAGAAAAAGATAAAAAAATTGAAAAAGGTAAAAATAAAAATGTAAGAACATGCCTATGTACCATGTGCATAGTTAGTCCTAAGCCTCAATAAAGTAAGAAGGGATTTTCTTGTTACCAAAATAATCGGAAAGACCACAGCTAAAATATTCGTGGTCGGAAACACCGTGTCGACGTCACGGATCACTAACCGCACGGTCGGGAAGTCCACGACAGCCCACCCTGCATTCAACGGCACTTGGCCTGCGGCTGACAGCTTTTGCGCGTTCCCCACAGACAGACTTCAGTAGCCCCCTGTGCGGTCCCGACTCCGAGGCTAATTGGCTGTTCGCGGCGAGCGAATGGGCGCGGAGACCCGGCTAATTGCTCCGGTCTCTCACCTCTCAACCCGAGCTGCCGTTTACCTCAGCTTGAATCAGGGCCAGAGCTGCTGGCGTCTCAAACCGTCTCTGCAAAGAGTTTCTCAAATTCGTGAGGGCTTCTAAGCAGTTCCCGGTGAGAGAACCCAGGGAGTTGTCCTGGATGGCAAGTGACCACCGGAGACAATGGTAGAGTTATTGTAACACTGTAACACAGATGTGACATTATTTTCTTCCAATATTGTCTCAAGTATTATCTAATCTTGTAATGAAATGCCTGGGCTAGCAGGACAAAGCGGATTAGGTTGTGGAAAGGGGCCAAAATAAGTTGCTGTCAGTTGCGCTTAACATACAGACTTCATTTATCAAAACATAATATTACAACAAGGATGCAAAACACTCAAAACTTTAATCGGCCTCCTTTGATTAACTTTAAATCGACTGAAGGCCACTCTCAAAATCCAAAACATAAGGCCTAAGCAAGAAATTGAAATACAAGGTTCTTCTGGAGGTTTCACCCAAAATATTTTCTAAATCTTCAATCAAAACGTGCTGAAGGCTTTCGCAATTTAATTTTAATGGAACTTGGCTGGAGACCGCATAATAAGCAACAAGAACAGTTACAATCAAAAGGCAGAAGGCCTTGTCTTAAAACATTTCATGCAAAATTCGGCTGAAGGCCCCATACAAAATAACAACAATCTCATGCCTTAAGGGTAAGACAAGAACATTAATTTAAGAAGTATTCATACTCGGCTGAAGGCCACACATCGACCAAATAACTAAAACCCAAACAAGGACATTACTATGTAACACACAAGGAACGGCGCTCAAAAGTTT
The DNA here is from genome assembly GCF_021461385.2 of Schistocerca piceifrons. Classification (NCBI taxonomy): domain Eukaryota; kingdom Metazoa; phylum Arthropoda; class Insecta; order Orthoptera; family Acrididae; genus Schistocerca; species Schistocerca piceifrons. The sequence goes on from NC_060146.1 coordinate 128,219,104, forward strand.
CCAAGGGTCGGACTGAGATTGTGACACTCACGCCCGTTTAGGTGAGACACGCAGCCTGTCGAATGGCAACTGAATCTGTAGATAACCCAAACGACAACCCAACAAAATCAGTTTCGCTCCACGCAACCAGCAAAACGACCACAGGCTTTCAATACAACGACACACCTTATATTGGCAGCCACAACGACCAACACCACCTCAGCTGTCGAACTACACACCTTGCTGGACAGCAACAACACGATGAGGTAAATGCACTGCCGAAAATTACGTCAACGACCAGGGCAAGTAACCAGAACGACAACGGCCACAAGGCATAAGATACCGCTGGTCAACTTCCATAACAGCGAATAAATTAAGTTAAACTCCACAGGTAGATGGCTGGAATCTTAGCCGACTTGAATACACACACGTTGCTAACGGGAATGTCCCAAAAGCGACAGCCAGGATCAAACGAAGAAATGTAAACAGTTGAGACCCAATACTAGGTTAAGTGAGGACTCAACCTTCATGTCCGAGATCGGTGGGCAACGAATTCGTAGCACTCGCAAGCAGCACCTCACACTCCAACAGCGCATGCACACCGCCAGCGGCCCTGGCCAGAGCACGCGCGACATAGACTTCCTTGCTACTCCACGCCAACCGACTGACTGCCCAGGCCCGGAAATAGTGAAAGGACCAAATGCACGTCGGCCGATGAGACGACCAACCAAACGAACAACCAACGGTCGTCCCGCTCCAATCTCCCTCTGTTGGACAGATCATGTGTGTCGCCAGCGGTCGGCGAGCACTGGTTGTCGGCGCCTCACCGGCGCTCCGTCCCCGACTTCACTGCTGCCACATCCCGGCTGCACTGCTAGTCCGTCCCGAACTGACTGCCAGACACACGACTACCCGGAAATACTATCGGTCGCTCCAGTGATAGTATGACAGTGCACTTATTGATACGCGCTGCTGCTGTGCTCACGGGCAAGTAAGGCGAGAAATTAGTGACGCTAGTAAATGGAATAAGAAAACGCGGCGACAGTACTATAATAGAAGATGACAAACAATAAATGGCATCAACACAAGCCGTGCATGGCTCAAATAAGAAATCTGACCTGTAACTGAAACCTACAAATGTTGTTCTTATTTGAAATATTTTTTTGTTGCAAAACAGATTGTAACCAGTAATAATTGCATGCAAATAATTATTACACGGGGTAACTGTTGTTAGAGAAACAATAGGGAAACTTAGATGTGTGCCATATAGGGCAAAGAATTCCATCGTAGCGCATTGTGTATGACGATAGAATGCGTGAACTGGGCACTTCGGAATAGCCACGAATTAGGGTGGAAGTGTGCATCTTACGGAAAAGGAGACAGTTATCCACGTGAGGCCAAAACATAAATTTACGAGCCACAGGGGAAGCGACGTATGTGGGAAGGTGAATCAAGCTCCAAATAACATCAGGATCCAGCCCCATAATCGTTTGCCGGCCAAGGTGGCCGAGCAGTTCCAGGCACTTCAGTCTGGAACTGAGAGACCGCCACGGTCGCAGGTTCGAATCCTGCCTCGGGCATGAATGTGTGTGATGTCCTTAGGTTAGTTAGGTTTAAGTAGTTCTAAGTTCTAGGGGACTGATGACCTCCGATGTTGAGTCCCATAGTGCTCAGAGCCAATGGAACCATTTTGAACCCATAATCGTTTGCAACTAATCACAGTGCTCCTGTAATAACTTGAACTAATGACGCAGACCCCAATACTGTTGATGTCTATACCTACAACACTAGAGGAAAAATGACGTTCATTACCCATGGTTAATGATATCAGTGGCTCAGAAAGGAGTTCAACGTCCTGCAACAAAAATTTTCGGTCATTTGCCCAATAACATACAATGTGATATTGTTTTGCCTATGTTGTTAAGAACAATGTAGTGTTCCTTGGAATATGCTTACATGTCAGAAGAAACAGGCACTGCCATGACTACAGCCGTTATGATATACATGAAATGTACTTGCAGTTGCGAATATGGACAATATAAGGGAATGGCGTCAGTGAACATTTGTGCTGGACTAGGGTTTCAACCCGGATTTCCCACCTAACACAACCAGTTAGCTGCTTTGATTACACGTGCACGACTAACGGCCAGGCCCAAACTTCAGTATGTCGTAGTTTCTGCAGCACAGCCTGTATTCGTACACAATTATGTAATGCCCATACAGGTCCGAACATTTTAATAGAAAGTCGCTGCATAGTACGTACAGCTGATGGTTGTTGGGTTGGGTTGGGTTGTTTGGGGAAGGAGACCAGACAGCGAGGTCATCGGTCTCATTGGATTAGAAAAGGATGGGAGAGGAAGTCGGCTGTGCTCTTTGCAAGGAACCATCCCGGCATTTGCCTGGAGTAGTTTAGGAAATTCACAGAAAACGTAAATCAGAACGGCCGGACGCGAGATTGAACAGTCGTCCTCCCGAATGTGAGTCCAGTGTGCTAGCCACTACATGATAGTTGTTGGTATTTGCAACTTTGAATAGATGTTCATGTATTTCATAACAGCTGCAGTCTTGTTTTTATTGCTATTTCTCTCCCCATAATGGGGCGGGCTGGCAGTGGCACAATACGCCACTCTTCAGCCAAGAGGGTTACAAAAAATAGAAGCACATGATAAAAGAATACACAAACGAGAATGGTAAAAACGGGCGAATAAACGATAACAAAAACAGAAGAGTATGAAAGGTAGATTAAAAAAACAACAACAACATAGAAGAGAGCCACACACACATGCGAAAAATGATCACTGTAGATCGAAGCAAGAACAAGGAAGCACCACAGTGGGAACACAAATGAGTGAACAGCTGTAGTCACCGCAGAGCCTATTCCTTCAGACAACCATGGATTTTCGAAGAAGCGTTGCATCGTTCTTCGTAACAACATAGGCACTGGAGTATTGTATTTAATCACCAGTACCAGGCAGCAACTTTCAATTAAAATGTCCTCCCCTGTACAGGAATTAAGTAATATATACAGCTGGCTAACGACAGACATAGCACTCACTTTAATAACCTGAAACGAGGCCAGGCAGACTGGTACAGTAAACACAACAGCACTAATTCAATTAATGGCATACAGTACATCCTATAAAAATTACAAACTACAATCATATAACGTATTTACAATCAGACCATTCATTCCACCACGAATGATTACTCTTACTGAGTCATAAATATTTTAAGGTACAAAATAAACAATGTCCGGTAATGGCATTGCTCAGTAGCCATCATCACAACAAACAACGAATATTACATTGTTGTTAAATATTCTGTAAGTTTATATGTATATAAGGGTGTCGAACCACACCGTTTTCCATACTTACACTGATAAAAGCAAGCAGGATGTGGTTATTAGTGAATCGGTTTCTTGATCTTTGATCAGTGCTGATTGTAATATGAATGAGGTTGCGCTAGAAACGCAAATACACACCATCAAAAAAAGTTTTGCGTCATCTCGGTTCCGAAAGTTCCGGAACATTTACAGAAATGACCACTCCGCCATTGGCCGTGCATTATGAACAGGTGCTCAATCGTGTTGAAAGTTGCAATGGCCATCCCCGAATTGCTCTTCAACAGTGGGAAGCAAGAAGGTGCTTAAAACACCAATGTAGGCCTATGCTGTGATAGTGCCACTCAAAACAACAAGGGGTGCAAGCCCCTCCATGAAAAACACACCATAACACCACCACCTCCGAATTCTACAGTTGGCACTACACACGCTGTAGATGACGTTCACCGGGCATTAGCCATACCCACACCCTACCGTCGGAACGCCACATTGTGTACCGTCATTCGTCACTACACACAACGTTTCTCCAGTGTTCAGTTGTCCAATGTTTACGCTCCTTACACCAAGTGAGGCGTCGCGTGGCATTTATCGGCGGGATGTGTGGCTTATGAGCACCCAATCAATCATGAAATCCAAGTTTTCTCTCCTAACGCCTAACAGTCACAGTACTTGCAGTGGATCCTGAAGCAGTTTGGAATTCCTGTGTGATGGTCTGGATAGATGTCTGCCTAATACACATTACGACCCTCTTCAACTGTCGGCGGTCTCTGTCAGTCAACAGACGAGGTCGGCCTTTACGCTTTTGTGCTGTACGTGTCCCTTCACGTTTCCACTTCACTATCACATCGTAAGCAGTGGCACTAGGGACGTTTAGGAGCGTGGAAATCTCACATAGAGACGTATGCCTCAAGTGACACCCAATCACCTGACCACATTCGAAGTCCGTTAGTTCCGTGGAGCGCCCCATTCTGCTCTCTCACTATGTCTAATTGCTGAGGTGGTGATATGGAATACCTGGTATCAAGTGGCAGCACTATGCACCTAATTTGAAAACCGTATGTTTTTTGGTGTGTCCGGATACTACTAATCACATTGTGTATGGAAGTTTGAGTCTCGCTGTCATTGGTGCATGGATAGCCAGAGCGCTTCAGGCGATCGCTCGCGTAAAGCGGGAAATCCGGGTTCGTGTCCTGGTCCGAAATAAACTTTCATTGTCGACATTTCCTTATACAGCTTATGGTTGTTCGTATTCGCAAATGCGAATGTATTTCATGTTAACATAAAATATCTGACCGATAGCGAAGCGAGTTTTAAATATAATTTAATATCATTTCTTCTGGACAACTTCTATTCCATCGACAAATTTCTGGTTAGAAAGTGGCAGCCAGCAAAAAAAAGTGTGGTTGCATGTGTAGGACTAAAAATCATAATATGTTCATTAATTAAGGTACACCTACACAGATACTCCAGTATCAACCTCTGGGAGGAAGACGATCTGGGCATCCACTAATACGACTTATGGATCCTCTTTAACTGGAACCGAAACAACGGCTTTTCATGACTGGAAATATTGTGATGATGATAATGACGATGACGATGGTGACTTTTACCATCGATATTCACGTAAGGAAATTGCATTTCAAAGATAATAAAAAGCCATTATTATTTATAGAAAACTAGTACAAAGTAGTTAAAAAAGAGCACTAACACACTTCTCACAAATCTTTCATGTATAGAACAAACCTCATGATGTCATTAATGTTTGCTTATTTACATATTTTTCACTGGTGTAAATTATTTCACAAATCTTTCTGAGACTCAGTGATCTGTCATACATTTTCTGCCATACATTTCCTTGTGTAGGAAACAAATTACATTGTAGCATTAAAAATTTCTCAGTCGTAGATTCCACAATATTGATCCTTTCAGATGACCAGTACTTATTCTTCTTTGAAAAAAATATGTTCCATGGATGTATTGGGGCATGGAAGGCAAAGATAAAGTCTCTAACCTTACGGAGGATCGTTACTGCAATGTTTTTCTCCTTGAATACTTAAAAAATTTATGCCCACCTATCCTGTACTGCTGCATTGTCAGCATTCCATTCACATAATTTTTCTGTTACAATTGTTTTAGCAATAAAAAATTCATCAAACAAGAGTAAACAGAAAGGATTACATTACCTATGTCTTTTATTGCTGAAATACTCGCCTCCAGATTTGACCATTTCCGTTTTGATTTCAAAGTAGACCAACGGAAGTCAGCGTCATGTGGAAATTTCTGACTCCATGAAACTAGATAGTAATATGCTACGCTGTAGAACGTATTTAAGGAATAAACTCTATCTTGAGCAGCTCGGTAACACTCATACAATTTCAGTAACATGAATTTAACTTGGAGATTCAAAAAATTATCTCCCCTATTGAAACTTCCTGGCAGATTAAAACTGTGTGCCCGACCGAGACTCGAACTCGGGACCTTTGCCTTTCGCGGGCAAGTGCTCTACCATCTGAGCTACCGAAGCACGACTCACGCCCGGTACTCACAGCTTTACTTCTGCCAGTACCTCGTCTCCTACCTTCCAAACTTTAGAGAGCACTTGCCCGCGAAAGGCAAAGGTCCCGAGTTCGAGTCTCGGTCGGGCACACAGTTTTAATCTGCCAGGAAGTTTCATATCAGCGCACACTCCGCTGCAGAATGAAAATCTCATTCTGGAAATATCTCCCCTATTTTTTAGCTTTGTTTTAGTAGCTCATAATAACCTAATGTTTCTACAAAACAAACGTTCTGCCTTTCAATTTCTAGAATGCTTATTTGAAAGATATTTAGCTGACTGTACACAGACCATAACTATAATTCTGATTCCTCATTATTGAAAAATGAATGCAAACTAGCAGAGCACCCTGATCTGACAGGAAAAATTATTTTAAAGTAAGATACAATTTCACAATCCTTTCAACTGCAGACAATAATGGCAACCACCTTGTGCTGGTGTAGTCCAGTACTTGCTGATATTCAGCATTCACGAAATCACAGAATTCCTTTAGTCGTTCCACCCTAAGACTGTATATATGGAAATACTTAACAAATTTTACACACAGTGTTTTCTACATCGATTGGTAGCTTGCCTACTGCTGTTTCTGCGCTGTTATGAATTATATATGCCACGTGACCAATCCCTACAAGAGACTTATTCAGACCTAATTTGCTGAAAACTTTGTCTTTAACTCCTCTCTTAACCCCACCAAACATTCATTCAATTCATATTACACACAAATTTTGACTACAAACGATGGGCCTGTTGAAAGTGGTATACACGCTGTGATAAGACAGCTGATGTTGCATTTCCGACAGAACAGAAATCTAACAACTTTACATGTACCCCACTTTCTGGTTTGAAATATTTCACTATGAGAGGAAGAAATTTAGTAGATTTATGATTGCTGGTATCGCCAGAAATGCTTATAAAATTCACTTCGTTAAGGTCTTCAGTAAGAAGCTCTTTCCACCATGGAGCCAATACATTATTAATAATACATTCTGTTTTTGTGTTTGCACAACTAAACTTGATACCGTACAGCTTCTTAATCATTTTCGAAGTGGAGCCCCTGGCACTACAGCTGTGACTGCGATGCACAATGTGACAGGCAAATGTTCCTTCTGCCACAGCAAATTTTAATTATTCATTGCCTGAGACAGAAAGAATTTGTAAAATTTACTAAAAAAAATAAAAAATTCAGTAGTTAATACCAAAATTGTAAGATTTCCAAATTACAACATTTTTAACACACCTAATATTGTACTGGGGAAAAGGTGCCCATTTTCGATGATGTTGCAGCAGGATGTTGAACCCAATTTATGTTTCTTAGTTTTCTCGTGATGTAAAATGTCTGAAGTCCCACCATGTGCAATGGAAAATGTGTTGTGGCAAGTCGTGCAATAAACCTCACAATTTATTGTGGAACTTACCAGAAAAGGATACTTTTCCTTTAGTTTAGACAGAAACATGCACTTGCTTTTAGGCATAATTTGAAGAAATGTTGTATCGCAGTAGGGACGAGAAAGAGTCTCTGAATACTGAATGCGAATACAATACTGAAATGATTATTCAAGAAACTGAACAAGAGCAGATGCACTTCTTAAAACATTCAACACTCAACAGTCACTGCTGAGCTGAGGTCGGCTCAAGAATGCACAGGTAGAAAATAAGAATTGTCGATACTCAAATAAAGAAACAAAACACATACTTAAATTTAAATCTTTGCTAAACAATATTTTTACTTCTCAGCTAAGTCATACATTGTTGCTGTTTGAAACTAAATATTAACAGGTTTAGTGCAATCGAGATATGTGAGGCGTGAAAGAGGTGGAAGCAGGGGAGGCGTGGTTGACCATTCTATTGTGTGGTGAATAATACAGGTAGGCTACTTCAACAGAAACCGAACAAAAATAAATAAAGAGATAACCTAGAAAATAAGCTAACTTTACACATAATTTCAGAATTAAAGATCCCAACATTTTCAAACAATTGTAGGTAATTTTATACAAACCAGCGTTATTAACGGCATAAAATGTATTTACGAAATTTTAATGTTCGGGACATTTGTGCGCCCCGACAAAAATTCCGTGGACGCCGGACAACTGGGCCAGAAAAGAGGACTGTCCCGTCTTTTACGGGGCCTGTGGAACACTTATCATTAATGTTAACACTAATATATATATACTGTAAATTTACTCGTTCCACTTTCTTTTTTGGATTTAAATAATAATGTTGCTTGTGTAAAATTCTAGTTCTTTCATCTCGTCTTCAACCACAGAAATTACTGCGTAGAGCAGGATACTGTACCTTTCCTAAATTAATAAAATCGACTGACATTAATCTGTCGAAGAAAAAACTTAATTAAAAGCCTGTGCCAGATTCTCTTTTGCTGAAAATAGTGACACCTCAATAAGTCATTCAGTTCGTTCCATTTCACATTTAGAGGTAGTAGATATACTTTCAGTTTGAATGAGAGAATATAGTAAAGTAAAAGTGAATAAAATAACACTGGAAAAAGTAAGTTTTAAAAAATCTACAATTTTACGAATTACTTTGTGAGAGTGTCTTCTCTTTTCCTTAATGGTTCGTTTTCTATTGATACAGGTGTGTCGAACCTGATTTGTTTTAGTTAATAGAAATATTTTCAAATTACCCACAAAGTAAAATTCTATAAGTTTTATTTGGGGAGTTAATGGAATTAGCCTTTTAGGTAAACGTAACAGACAGGTAACGCAATTTTGACTATAACCCTTTAACGATTTCAGGAGAATTATTTGTACAATTTTCCAGATTATTACATCTGTTTCTCTAGTAAATTCAAACAGTAGCTAATTTTCCTCTTTACTATTTCGTGAAATTTTCTGCTGGTTACGCGGTCTAACTACTTCGTTAGCACACATGTGTTCTGATCAGTTATGTGGAAGTTACAGTTCTGATAGCCAAGTCGTTAACGTACAGAGTTCGTTCAACAGAGCTGCCAACCGTATTTAGAAACAACTTTATTCATTCGCTGTGGGTTATTATAAAACTTGGAGGTACCTTCCCGTTTGTCACTGTCGTGTGTGATTTGCATAGTTTTATAACATGTTACCTGTAAAAAACTTACCCCTCTCTAACTGGCTATGCAAAATTGAACGTGATCACGTGAGCCTAATAGTATCGATAAATTTAAGGCAATCATTGCTGAAGTAAATAACATGTTATTTTTACTAGTAACATGACTGTGATGAATAAAAGAATCCAGAAATAACAAACCCACAGATACTAATAAATGTAAGTAATACATTTAAAACGATCTCATAATGAAAATAATTCTCGTCACATTCAGTTCTTAAATGTTTCGTTTTTGTCATCTTGCCATATTTACGTGACTCCAAAAATACTGCAAACATTGTGAGTGTGAGGGTTTTATTTTGTCAAGTTGCGCAATGGATTGATCCAACAAGTACCCTTTGGCTCCTACAAGAAACAATTTCCACCCCACACTACTACAGACGTCAGACAGACGCTCCTAATGTACCAACAAGAACTGCTTGAAAAATATTCAGCAACAAATATCTTCTGGAGTCATACGCCGTAAGGAAAAGACACAAAAATATTCTATATTCTTATATAACTAGTGGAATGCTTGGGTACGGGAGTATTGCTAGTTGGTGTAAGAAAAACATTAAACGAACGAAAACTATTATTTATTACAAAAAATTCTGAGAAATCAAGTGAAACTTTTTCTTATAAAATAATAATAAATTTCCAGGTTCTTTTCGGAACAGTTGATTGCCTCTTATGGATAGGAATGCTATTATTTTACAAAGTATGGAAAGGTTCTTTTCTCACTTTTCTTTAAGAATGTTATTTACTCGGCAGAATGGCTGAGAATAGAACTGCCCCTTTTTCTGGAAAAGTTGCAAGGGTATATCATTCGCTGTCTCCCCTCACTCCTCTGGCTGTTTGCGTCAGGAATATTCCGCCAATAAGCAATGCTCTTTTAAACGGGAGGATGACGTTTTCGTTTGAGTCGACCAATGCAGAAATATGTAGTATCTCTGTTAGGCGTATACTATACTCCTGTGAGAACTCCGTAACTACGCAGTCGGTCCATGAAACAATGCGTCTTCTGGGCGCTCCCACACAATGTAGCGGAATTTGCTTTTAAGTCGAAGTCGTTATCCCTTCGATCCTGCAAAAGCTGTCTTCCCTCTGGGTCGTCGCTTCGGCCGAAGTAGGTATGTTGTTGACCCAACCCTCTGAAGGGACGGTCTTCCCAGTGGGCTGCTTTTCCTCTTTAGAACGAAAATTCCTGTGGTCGTCATGTTGTGTTCGCCAGCCTCGACATTTTTCAACCTCGGTGCGCACTTGCGATTTACTTATTAGATCTGCATATCGCTTACATGAATTCATGCAAAATTGACTCTATCTTACCGAGTTTTGGTTCAAATGAAGCGGCTTATGTGCAGAACACGATTGCCAGGACGGAATATGTAAGAAATGAAGGTCAGGAGACCACGCCACCTTACAACATGCAATAAATATGTATCAAATGACGATGAGTCGCTAGACGATACAAAACCGATATTGGAAAATAAAAATTTTAGAATAAAACAAAGGCGACTGGTTGTAGTAATTTCTGAAAATCTTGAGAAATATTTTATTTCAAAAGGTTCCAATGGCTCTGAGCACTATGGGACTTAACATCTATGGTCATCAGTCCCCTAGAACTTAGAACTACTTAAACCTAACTAACCTAAGGACGTCACACAACACCCATTCATCACGAGGCAGAGAAAATCCCTGACCCCTATTTTATTTCGTTTACTCTAGTAATTTAATGATTCCCATGACAGTATTAAAGACAAAAAAGACTTGTAAAAACTAGGCAAAACTAGTTCCGTTTACAATTTCACCTAAAGTTAATCCTTACAAGGGCAATAGTCTCGCAGTAAGAAGACCACAGAATCAAGGCAATGTAATTCTTCATTTTACGCTGCTGAAATTCAGAAATTGTTTAGGTGAAAGTTACACAAATTTCAAATGGGGGAGGGGGGGATGTTAGGTTGCTACTAAACCATTGTAAATTTTACTACACCAAATGTTATTCAAAGGAAGTCATAATATATAGGCTATGCTCTAGTTAATTACAATTGTTAGAACTCCAATGGTATGTTGCATACAAAATTTCGTGTTTTATACCCTATAATAACAATTTTGCTGCTCAAAATGTTACTGAACAAGATGACATAATTTTTTTTTACTAGTTACAAATTATTATAATTACAATTCTAAGGATATTTTACACACAAAATGAGGAGAGAGTCTTCTGCCTTAGACACTATTATCACAATCCAAGCATGACCTAGCTCTGTCTCCCACAGTCACGCAGGTATTATCCTTATGATACCTTGTGTCCCTCATTTGCTGCTTCAAACTTTTGGTCTACATCACTGTCACTAGATCACACAACATTACGTTCCCCCTCATTAAGTTCCCCATTGCTGCGTTTTTATTAACTTCTTGGAGCAAATCATAACTATGTTAACGTCAAAATCAGACTCACCACCATGCATATTATGCTAATTTCAATAAGATAACACGAGACCAAAAAAAAAAGGTTCAAATGGCTCTAAGCACTATGGCACTATGGGACTTCTAAGGTTATCAGTCCCCTAGGCTTAGAACTAACTGTGGTGACGTGTTTGTGCTATTCTGTCATTCTGCGCAACGGATTAATCTGAGATGTACCCTTTACCCTGTGGCTTCTGCAAGATGCAATTTCCACCCCCACACTACTACAGAATTCAAACAGACGCTCCTAATGTTCTAAAGAAAACTGCCTGAAAAACTTTCAGCAATAAATATCTTCTGGAGTCGTCCAGTGTAAGGAAATGACACAAAAATTCACAAAATTTCTTACGTAACTAGTGGGATACTTGGATACTGAAGTAGTGCTAGTTAGTGTAAGAAAAACATGAAACTAACGAAACTTATTATTTATTTTGCTAAAATTCTGAGAAATCACAATGGCACTTTCAGTTATGAACTGAACAAGTTATTTCCGGGTTCTTTTTGGAATGTGAAGTTACCTCTTAAGGATAGGATTGGCCACTGAAATTTCTATACAAAGTTTAAGATGACTGTGGACTTGGCAGAATGACTGAGAGCCGCGCCTACTCAACTTGAATAATTATCCGTTAGAATGTTGCTAGGTACGGTCGAGGCTGTCACGTGTGAAATGCAGTGAAGTGTACTGTTGTGGAGGAAATATGGGGCTCGAAATAGCTGTAGCGCACAATACCGTAAGCTGCGATGACTGCTGTCTGTGCCGCTCGCTGCTGACAATAAGATAACTCTTGTTCTATCTGGATTGACCTTCGCCAATCAAAGTCTCCCTATGCCTTGGTGAAGTCAAGGATTCCTATTCGCCCCTAGTCTAACTATTGGTGTGGTACACCGGTCAGATAACCAGTCCACCACAATGCCCCTCAAAAATTCGCTGGCAGGCGTTTAGCTATTACTTTGTCCGTTCACACCACACAATAAGAATGGCGGCCAACACAGTGAACAACGCTTAATCGCAAGGACTCAATATAGAGTCGCACTCCGATTCGCTCTCAATAGAGGTGTATCTGAGTGAAGTACAGAGGAGAGACTTGTTCCTCGCTCTTTGAGTACACGTACTATCGCGCACGCTCTAGTTACGTGTTCTTGCTCCAAGAGTGACAACGGAACAACCCCTCTCCACGCCAGACGTGAAGGGGTATATCTTTCGGTCTCTTCCATAACTCCTTCGGCTCAAGGCATCAGGAATAACGTCTGCCAATCAGTATTGCTCTTCTAAAAAGGGAGAATGACGTTTCGTTTAAGGCGACCAATCCGGAAATCTGTAGCATCGGCGTTTGGCGTTTCCTGTCTCCCTCTGAACGTCTCTGAAACTGCGTGCTCTGTTTGTAAAGAATGCAAAGGCTGGGCACTCCCACACAATGTAGCGGAATTTGCTTTTAAGCCGAACACGGGGTCATTCTTCCTTTCACTCGGGCAAACGCTGACCGCTCCACGGGCGGCCGAGGTTGACTCGTCCTCTGAAGGTACCGGTCTCCTGGCGTGCGGTCTGCCTCTCTCAGACTAAAAGCTCCTGTGACCATCCATCGTGTCTGGAATGTATGTGTGTATGCCAGCCTCGAGTATTTCAACCACGGTGTGCTTAGTTGTTATTTGCATATCGTTACCATGAATTCATACAACATTGACTTTATCTTATCGAGTTTGAGTTCGAATGAAGGGTCTTGATGTGCGGAATGTGATTGTGAGGGCGGAATATGTAAGCAATGAAGGTCAGGAGAGCACGACGTTTTACAACTACTTAAGCCTAACTAACCTAAGGACACTACACATATCCATGCCCGAGGCAGGATTCGAACCTGTGACCGTAACAGCCGTGTGGTTCCTGACTCAAGTGCCTAGAACCGCTCGGCCACAGCGGCCGGCCATCACGAGATCAACACTGAAGGGTGCAATGCGATATAAACTAACACTCTTCTGTTTTAGCTTAATGTTTCACAAAAGCTGCCTCGTTAACACAAGTCCCAAGCGAGAAAGCAAACATGCCAACCATTAACAAACAAGCACACTGTTCCTAAACATCCATAATGCTTACGAAAATGGCGCCAGCGTAAGTAAACAGCTGGAGTCAGGCAATAAATAATTCATCCATTGCTAACAGCAATGTTCGTCATGGAGATACTCAAGAGCATGTGTCGCTCTTGTGCCCACATTGGCGAGAATCGGGAGGAAATATCAACTGCAATCGTAAATTTTACGAGAGGTCAGTAATCTAGGGTTTAGCGGTAAGAGGGCGAGGGGATATTTAAAAAAGTTATGCGGGCATGTGCTATAGCTTAGGTGGATTTTTTAGACCAGTTTGGGGTTGTTTCCCCGTTTGATAGACCACATGTGTCCCATTCAAATTGATTGTATCGACTTCACCTACAGAACTGTGGTACATTATAAATAGCCGCCGTTTATACCCTGTATGTTACATCTGGATGCTGCGATGAGACGTCAAATGAGATGAATATGTAAAACCTTTGTTACGCGAATGGAAGATACAGGTGTCTAGGGAAGGTTCCGGCAAGAACAAGCATATCGTGTACCATGTTAGCGCAACCAATTCGGGAATGCTATTGCAGTGTTTGTGGTCCACCTAAAGTGGTTTTCACAGCAGATATCAAACCACGATATTGCAGTGCATGCATGTCCGAACGAACAGGCACTGTGGCGACGACAACTGTTATGAAATATGGAATGACGACACAGAAAGTGTGTGTCGGATCGGGACTCGAACCCAGATTTGCTGCTTGTCGCCTAAAAACTTCGGCTATCTTTCGCTTCACGCCAGACCCAAACTTCCAAATGTCATTGTCATACCAACTCAGAGACAACTGTTAACTATAAAGGGAATATTACTGAAAATTAAATAGGGTTTACCAAAACGTCATTTAAAGGTGCGCCAATGCTAAGATTTTAATTATGTGGTGGGATATTCTCCATCAAACATTTTTTATCTAATGTTCTGTTGATGGTCTGTTGATTTCTGCTAAGTCCATCATACAATGTGCATAGTGGCTATGAGAATAAGAGAAAACATGATATGGCGTATGCTGAGGAAGACACGACCAGACAGACATCTTTCCATCGATCAGTGCGTGAATAGAATAGCACGGAATGTCACTAGCAGTGCTACCTAGTACATTCCACTATAAACCGTAGTATGGAAATTTTGCATGTGCCAGATGGTTATGATTAGAGTGCAGGTACTCACGGAGTTCCACCGAGGGCTGTAATTATCGTAGGGCAGCGAAAATTGGTAAATATCCTAATGCGTTAATGCAGAACCGATTTACACCGAAAAAATTAGTTCCGATTTGGACCACCAGGTGAAAATCTGGCGCTCTACAGCGTCTCGTCGACGCTCACATAGAACAAACTGTTTAAGCGGTAGTTAATAGTAAAATCAACATTATGCCTTTCTCACTTGTCTGACCTTTCTACTCACGTCCCATTCCTAATCCATGACATATGCAAACATTTCTGTACGTCGTTCTTGCATTCACAGTGCCAGATTTCCAGCTCGGGGCCAAAATTGGAACTACTCCTGTTTCAGCGCAAATCGGTTCTACGAAAACGTATCGGGTTGTTTGCCAGGTTTCGATGCCACCTGATAATTACAGCCCACACTGTACTTCTGTGAATAGCTGCAATTTAACTCCGCCGCTCGTGGTCTTGCGGTAGCGTTCTCGCTTCCCGCGTACGGGGTACCAGGTTCGATTCCCGGCAAATCCCTGACTCGAGATGACTGGGTGTTGTTGTGTCGTCTTCATCATCATCATTCATCCCCATTACGGTCGGAGGAAGGCAGTGGCAAACCACCTCCGCTAGGACCTTGCCTAGCCGGCACTGCGGGTGTCCCGCATTGTCCCGTACGCTCCTCGGAGTATGGGACTTCATCTTCATCAGCTTACAACGGCTACCCAATGAAGCACTTAGGGGAGTTTTAGATATATAAAAATTCTTATCTTGGTTCGAAGGACTTGCTAAATGATCGGTACCCATTGAAGAATAGGTTTAAAAAAATGTTCAAATGTGTCTGAAATTTTATGGGACTTAACTGCTAAGGTCTTCAGTCCCTAAACTTACACACTACTTGACCTAAATTACCCTAAAGACAAACACACACACCCATGCCCGAGGAAGGACTCGAACCTCCGCCGGGACCAGCCGCACAGTCCATAGCTGCAGCGCCCCAGACCGCTCGGCTAATGCCGCGCGGCGAAGAATAGATTCTTTTTCTCATAGTATGGCAACTCTTTTAAAAAGATGTACATCATTTATTTTATGTCTAACTAATGTTTAATAGACAGCACATAAGGATCTGGATTGTGCACATACTTTTCAGTGTCTCCTTCCAATAATTTTTTATAGGTGCAACTCAGTACGCACCAGTCTTTTATTATACCATCTACTAACTGTGATTTCAATTTAAAGAGTAGTGTGTTAAAATGTGTATATTCAGTGATTGCTATAAGGCTTTACTAGCTCCCAAGTACACTCTAAGACAAACAACAATGCACTACGGAAGAACTATCCGAATGGGGCTGAAAGAGGTAGATCCGATGTACAGACAAAGATATGATTACAATTTCAGAAAAACTGGGTGATTTATTCAAGAGGATAAGGTACAAGATTTATTCAAGAGAAAAGATTCACAAATTGGGCAAGTCAATAGCTCGTCGGTCCACCTCTGACTGTTACGGAAGCATTTATTCAGCTTGGCAATGATCGTTAGTTGGATGGCCTCCTGAGGGATATCGTGCCAGATTCTGTCCAATTAGCGCTTAGATCGTCAAAATCACGAGACACTTGGAGGGCCCTGCCCATTATACTCCAAACGTTCTCAATTGCGGAGAGATCTGACGACCTTGCTGGCCAAGGTAGGGTTTGGCAAGCACGAATACCAGCGGTAGAAACACTCGCCGTGTCGGGTGGACATTGTTTGCTGAAATGTAATCCCAGGATAGCTTGCTATGAAGGGCAACAAAATGGAGCGTAGAATATCGTAGACGTACCGTCAGGCTGTAACGATGCCGCGGATGACCGCCAAAGGGCTCCTGCGTTGAAGAGAAACGCACCCGAGACCATCACTTATGATTGTCGGCTCGGGCCACGTGGCAAACCACAGTCAGGTTGGTAGCCCTCCACTGCCCGGGGACATCTCCAGGCATTGCTGGTCATCAGAGCTCAGTTCGAAGCAGGGCTCATCACTGAAGGGAATTCTACTCCAGTCAATGAGTTTCCAGGTGGAAGACATGTCTGGAGACGCCCCAGAGGGCGTTAGGATACCAACGTGACTGTGGCCCCCCATATGGCCGAACACCAAGCGTGATGGTCTGGGGTGCCATTTCATTTCATTTGGTTGTCATCCGCGGCACCCTAACAGCACTGCGGTACATCGACGACACTGTATGCTCCATTTTGTTGCCCTTCGTGGCGAGCCAGCCTGGGCTTACTGAGACGCCCTCCTAAGCCCGCATAACCGAAGAGGTAGTTGGAACTGTGGAAAGGGGCAAAAAAGGGCGCTGTCAGTTACACTCAAACACATATAACTTTATTTAGTTGTTCAAACAATACAGCAAAAATTTTTGAATAGGCCACACTATCTTATGACTTAAGGGCGCAACCACTTAAAAATAAATCTGCTGAAAGCCATTAACTTAGAATTCAGACTGAAAACAGAATATTTAGAAGGCAGAAAGCCTCACGTAAGTAAGTTCTATAACTTGGCTGAAGGTCCAACAAATCTAACACTTAAAAGCAAACAAGTTCAATTTAAAGACGGCTGTAGGCCCATGATTTAAGACTGCAGGTAAAATTAATTTAAAAAAAAAACCACAAGGCAAAGGCCTTATCTTCAATTAGGCTGAAGGATCCACACAGTCTGATACTTAAAAGACAAGAACTTTCATTTAAAAACGGCTGTAGGCTGATTACTTAAAACAACTAAAATAATTTTTAGTAAGCAGAAGGCCCAAAGCTTTATCTTTAAACAATATTTTACACAGGCTGAAGGCCCAAACAATCTAAGATTTAACAAGTAAGGAATTTAAATTTTAAAGCAGCTGAAGGCTCATTATTGAAAAACACAACTACAATAAATTTTCAAAAGGCAGAAGGCCCAAAGCTTTATCCAAACAATATTTTAAATGAGGCCGAAGGCCCAAACAATGCAACACTTGGCAAGTAAGGAACTTTCCATTTTAAAGCGGCTGAAGGCCCATTATTTAAAACCCAACTAAAAGCATACAAATTCAAACCATCGGCTATAAACCACTAAAATACACAATCAAACAGCAATAAGAAACGGCAGTACAGCCAGCGGCGCTCAGAAGTTTCCGGGGGGGTCGGTCTGCACTTGGAATATTAATGATCGCTTGGGGGAGACAGGTAGACCGCCCAACTAAACCCGATCCGCCGGCAACCCAACCAAGAGACAGTCAACGGAACCACCGACAAGACGACCAACGCTCAAGGAGCTCCAAAGCCAAAACGTAAAAGGCGTAGCCGCCCACAACCAAGTATGCAAAAGCTGTCAAAACTACACACACGTGTTGGACAGCGACAACACGGTGAGGAAAGGACACTGCCTGAATTTTACGTCAGCGGCCGGGGCAGGTAACCGGAATGCTAACGGCCACAAGGCAGAAAATTCCGCTGGTGGACTTGGACTTCAAATAACCAAAATACAGTTAAACTCCACCATATGGTGGCCAAACTTTCACCAACTCGAGTACTCGCCCTTGCTCACGGGAACAGCCAACCACGAAAATCAACGGCACAATGTGAACAGCCTGGCTTCGGTAATTAAATCACCACTCAACTTTGATGTCCTGGGTCGGTGAGCCACGAACCTCGTAGCAATCGGAACAGCTCCCACACACTCCGACACTGCGTAGAGACCGCCAGCGGGCCCGGCCCACTGCACCGCGCGGAGATTTCCTGGCTGATCCACACCAACCCACCGAATGCCACACATCAGCATGGAGACAGCACTAAGATAACTGAACAGTCGACATCACAAGCTACACACAGTTTCACGAACACTTGCACGAAGGACTAGACAATACTAACGGCAGCGACTGTGCAATAATAAGGACGAATCATGAGTCGGCAAGCGCAAGCAACCCATAAGCGAACGCCGGCCAACATACACGTCGTCCGACAAGACGACCGACTGACGACCAACCAAGGTGGTCCGCTCTCAAGTGATATGTATCGGCAACCGTCGGGCGAGTCATGGCTGTCCGGACCTCACTGCAGCCGCGCCCCGACTGAACTTCTGCCGCGTCCTAAGTCAAACACTGCCAGGTCCGAACTGCAATGCTAGTGCCTCTCAACTCACTCGCAATCCGAACTCACTCCGAACACACGACAACCGGGAAGTAATAGCAGTCAGCAAAGATAATATACCAGGGCTTATATCGATAAGCGCCGTTGCTGCCGCCCACGGGCAGGCAAGGCGGCAACTCATTGACACTAGTAATTGAAATTAACATAATGAGGTGGTAGTACAGTAAAAACAGGATGTCAAATGAGATATGGCACGAACACGAGCCACGTACAGCTCACTTACATTTCAGCAAGATAACGCCCGCCCACGCACTGCGAGAGTTTCTGCCTTTTGTCTTCGTGCTTTTCAAACCCTACCTTGGCGAGCAAGGTCACCGGATCTCTCACCAATTGAAAAAGGTTTGGAGAATTATGGGCAGATCCCTCCAACCATCTCTAACGCGCCAATTGGACAGGTTTTGATAGGATATCCCTTAGGTGGACGTCCAACAACTCTGTCAATGAATGTGAAGGCGAATAACTTCTTTCATAAGGGACAGAGATGGACCAATGTGTTCTTGAATTACTCGATATGTGAACCTCTTTCTCCTGAATAAATCATCTATTTTTTAATTGTAATCATTTGTTTGGCAAAACATGCACATCATATCTACCGATTTCTGTCCCATTCAGATAATTCCTTGGTTTTGCGTCATTTTTTCGTCTTAGAGGGTATTTGTATGGAAAGCTTTAATCAGATTTATATGCGCTACAGGCACGCGTCCTGCACGGGACTGTCCGGGTCGGCATCGTAGCCTGAGAAGAGAGGAGCCAACTCACCTCGCTTTCCCACATAATTGCGTCCGGCCTCCAGCCTCGTCTCCAGGGTACTGGAGAGTACAGCGATCTGCCACCACTCCATCGGCACCTGGCGCCATCAACACCTGTTGAATAACACAGAGTTCTTTACCTGCCTTTTAGTTAGCTGTCTTTTTAAATTCACATCGATTCGCCGTTGAAGATTAGATCTATGCTTATGTCAAACAGTTTATATTGCTTCATATGTTATTATGGATTAAGGCATTTCTACTTTCCACATATGTGCGATCAATTCACTTTAGGTTATCAGTCTGTAGGTTGCTGTTCACCACATGTACTGTGCACTTTTTGCAGTGTTTCATAGTTTATTATTCTTTAATGAAGGTATGTGATTTTTCTTATGCCCAACTATTAAACAGTCGGTTTTATCAAAATGTTTATACTTTTATGACGCTTAACATTTATTTTCACAAATTTTTTATGTATTTTACTCAATATTTTTGAAATGCCTGGTCTAGCAGGACAGAGTGGATTAGGTTGTGGAAAGGGAGCAAAATGAGTTCCTGTCAGGTGCACTCAACATACAAACTTTATTTATCAACACACGATATTACAACAAGGATGCAAAACACTCAAAACCTTAATCGACCTCCTTTGATTAACTTTAGATCGGCTGAAGGTCACATTCAAAATCCAAGACACAAGGTTCTTCTGGAGGTTTCACCCAAGAATATTTTCTAAATCTTCAATCTAATCGGCTAAAGGCGTTAGCAATTTAATTTTAATGGAACTAGGACGGAGGTCGCATATTAAGGAATAAGAGGAGTTTCAATCAAAAGGCAGAAGGACTTATCTTAAAACATTTCATATAAAATAAAGAATAACAATCTCATGCCTTAAGGGCAAGACAAGGACATTAATTTAAGAGATATTCATACTAGGCTGAAGGCCACATATCAACAAAATATGTTTAATGGCTTAAGGCCTAGAAAGAGTTTCCTTCTAAAAGGCAGAAGGCCTTATCTTAAAACCTCTCCAGTAAAATTCGGCTGAAGGGCCCATATAAAAATATAAAAATCTCATGCCTTAAGTACAAGACAAGAACATTAATTTAAGAGATACTGGTACTCGGCTAAGCGCCACACATCAACGAAATAACTAAAATCCAAACAGGGAAATTACTACATAACACACAAGGAACGGCGCTCAGAAGTATCTAAGGATCAGCCTTGGATTGTAACAGTAACGCCTTTTTGGGTGAGACAGGCAGCCTGTCCAACGACTTCTTAATCTGGAGGCAACCCAACCGAAAGACAGCCAACCAAGCAATCAACCAAATCAGTTCCGCTCCTCGCAACCAGCAAAATGACCACAAGATTTCAATACACGACATACAGAATATTGACGCCCACAACGACCAACAACACCTGAGCTGTCGAACTACATGCCGAGCTGGGCAGCAACAACACGACGAGGAAATACACTGCCTAAAATTACGACAACGACCAGGGCAGGTAACCAGACCGTCAACGGCCACAAGACAGAAGATACCGCTGGTGGTTAAATTTCACAGGAAGACGGCTGGAATCTTAGCCGACTTAAATACACACACGTTGTTGCTCGCGAGAATGTCCCAAAAACGACAATCCGGGTCAAGTGGAGAAATGTCAACAGCAAGTTAAGTGAGGACGCAACTTTCATATCCAAGATCGGTGGGCGACGAACTTCGTAGCACTCGTAAATCGTTCGGCAGTCAGATTCAAATGCCAGTCCTCTAAATTTTCTTAATAGTGTTTCTCGAAAAGAATGTCGCCTTCCCTTCAGGGATTCCCATTTGATTTCCTGAAGCACCTCCGTGACAGTTACGTACTGTTAGAACCTACCGGTAACAAATCTAGCAGCCCGCCTCTTAACTGCTTCGATGCCTTCCCTCAATCCGACCTGGTACGAGACCCCAAACACTCGAGCAGTACTCTAGATTAGGTCGCACCAGCATCCTACATGCGGTCTCCTTTACAGGTGAATCATTCTTTCCAAAATTCACCCAATAAACTGAAGTCTAGTATTCGCTTCCCCCACCACTGTTCTGAGATGCTCGTTCCATTTCATATCGAATTCCAACGTTACGCCGACTGTGTCAAGCAGGACACTGGTAATACTGCATTACATCACAGGTTTTTTCTTCCTACTCACCCGCATTAACTTAAATTTTTCCACATTTAGAAGTAGCTACCATTCACCATACCAACTGGAAATTTTATCTAAGTCGTCTTGTATCTTTATACAGTCAGTCAACTTCTACAACTTACCGTACACCACAGCGTCATCAGCAAACAACCGCAGATTGCTGCCAATCCCGTCCGCCAAATCATTTATGTACCGGGTGGTCAAAAAGTCAGTATAAATTTGAAAACTGAATAAATCACAGAATAATGTAGATAGAGAGGTACAAATTGACACACATGCTTGGAATGACATGAGGTTTTACTAGAACCAAAAAAATACAAACGTTCAAAAAATGTCCGACAGATGGTGCTTCATCTGATCAGAATAGCAATAATTAGTATAACAAAGTAAGACAAAGCAAAGATGATGTTCTTTACCATCATTCCTCAACAATAGCTGTAGTCGAGGAATAATGTTGTGAACAGCACTGTAAAGCATATCCGGAGTTATGGTAAGGCAATGGCGTCGGATGTTGTCTTTCAGCATTCCTAGAGATGTCGGTCGATCACGATACACTGGCGACTTGAGGTAACCCCAAAGCCAATAATCACACAGACTGAGGTCTGGGGACCTGGGAGGCCAAGCATGACGAAAGTGGCGGCTGAGCACACGGTCATCACCAATCGACGCGCGCAAGAGACCTTTCACGCGTCTAGCAATATGGGGTGTTTTTTTTCGTTCTAATAAAACCCCATGTCATTCCAAGCATGTGTGTCAAATTTGTACCTCTCTATCTACATTATTCCGTGGTTTATTAAGTTTTCAAATTTGTACTGACTTTTTGATCACCCGGTATATAGAGAACAACAGCGGTCCTGTCACACTTCTCTGGGACACTCCTGACGATACTCTTGTCGCTGATGAACGCTCGCCGTCGAGGACAACATACTGGGTTCTATTATTTAAGAAGTCTTCGAGCCACCCATATTCCTGTGATCTTATTCCATATGGTCGTTCCTTCGTTTACAGCCTGCAATGGGGTACCGTGACAAATTCTTTGCGGTAATCTAGAGATATGGAATCTGCCTGTTTCCGTTATTACATTTACATATACATTATTGGGTTTAGAATGAAAAATGACCGCTAATACTAAATTTTGATGTTAGGGACGTATACGCTGCCATACTCCCTTTACTTCAGTTATAAAAAAGCCATTAGTATTTTGAAAAAAAAAACGGAAAATTAATGCATCCAATTGTTTTGTTTCAGATATATTGTACATGTTGGTAACACTGCTGGTCTATCAACTGTAAATGACCATATTTGCTTTCGTTTACTGCTTCATCGTTTTTGTTTACGTACTACTGAGAACATGCTGCCTAAATGAAGCAGATATTTGTTGATGTACATATTATTTAGTGTGAGGTGATATGTTTGAATGATGGAGTGATAGATAGATTGCAACTGATGAGGAAGTTGGACATAAAAAACTAATTGTTTGATGTGAGAGACTACAGGTGCATGAAACAGAAGTATCTGCTCTTCAGGTCACCAAGCAAAAAGTAGTAAAAGAAATGTCAATAGTAAGCTTGTAGAGGAAGAAATGCAGCAGAATAAAGACTTGAGGAATTTTCTGAGGTAGAATTTAATATGACTCATATCTGCATTCGCAATTCCCCAGAAGTTGTATGTTTCAGAATTTAGTTGCTAATACCTCCTTAAGTTTACAAAGCACTCCACCAGCTTTTTTCTCTAACCTGAAATTACCTATACCTACCTAGAAAATCTAAACTTTATTACAGTTTCTACTAAATTATAGAGAGATAAAAATTTTAATTGAGAAACATATTGTAAGAATTAAAATGTAAGATGTACTAATATTATTTCTGTTAACATGCGTAATGCGCGGAATTGAATGGATCTAGTACCTCAGGCGTCATGTCACCCATATCTGCTAAAAATGGTTCAAATGGCTCTGAGCACTATGGGACTTAACTTCGGAGGTCATCAGTCCCCTAGAACTACTTAAACCTAACTGACCTAAGGGCCGGGCGGTATGGCTGTGCGGTTAAAGGCGCTTCAGTCTGGAACCGCGTGACCGCTACGGTCGCAGGTTCGAATCCTGCCTCGGGCATGGAGTTGTGTGATGTCCTTAGGTTAGTTAGGTTTAATTAGTTCTAAGTTCTAGGCGACTGATGACCTCAGAAGTTAAGTCGCATAGTGCTCAGAGCCATGTGACCTAAGGACAGCATACACATCCACGCCCGAGGCAGGATTCGAACCTGCGACCGTAGCGGTCGCGCGGTTCCAGACTGTAACGCCTAGAACCGCTCGGCCACTCCGGCCGGCTCTGCTAAAAATTTGGTCTCCTTCACATCGGTATCATGTGATTAAAAGCTACCTGAATTTCAGGAAGCATTTTAGAAAATTTTCTACATCAATTTTTACTATCGTTTTTTATAAATATGAATTGTTCAAAATACTTGTAAACTGTTTAGACAGTTTTTGCATTAAGTGTGATATGCTACAAACTGTAAAACATGTTGCTATTGTTGTTGTTGGTGGTGGTGATGATGGTGGTGGTGGTGGTGGTGGTGGTGTTGTGGTCTTGTCTCCGAAGACTGGTTTGATGCAGTTCTCCATACTACTCAATCCTGTGCAAGCATCTACATCTTCAATCAACTACTGCATCCTACATTCTACTGAATACGCGTACTGTTTCACCTTTTGGTATTCCTCTACAAGTTTTACCCCCATCCACTACACACACACTTCCCTCCAATACTAAACTTGACTCGCATTCGGGAGGACGACGGTTCAATCCCGCGTCCGGCCATTCTGATTTAGGTTTTCCGTGACTTCCCTAAATCGCTCCAGGCAAATGCCGGGATGGATCCTTTTGTAACGTTCCCTGGCAAACTCACGTTATTAAAGAACCAGAGTTTATTTGTACCATATACGCCGCTCTGGACAAGTTGTATATATCGTAATTATTGAACAAAAATATTACTGAATGTGGTGTAAAAGACATTTGTTATTCTCCTTATATTTTTTGTTGTAATATTTCTCTGTATTTAGGATAGGAATTTTTCTGTATTTATTATGTGATTGTAAAATGTGTCAGTATTTGCGATAGCAGAGATATAAAATGTTGCCAGAAGAGAATAATATCGTCAATTTGCAAAGAAATGTTAATAGTCAGCAATACTATTTAAGCACAATGCATTATGTATTCTTTGGTCTTCTCAGTTCAGAAGTCATTGCGGTAGGACACTGTGAAAGAGTTTTTTACGAATGTGTAGACTTCTTTTGTCTCTGTCTGGACTTAGCCGCCATTAGACGATGCGTTACGAATTAATGTGAGTTGTATTGTTGTTTGATCTAAATATATTAGAGTTTATCAAAAGTGTGAATTATTTATGTAAATTAGCTTGCCCACGTCATCTATAAAATTTCTTTAAGAATTTTTCAGCATTTTTTAGCGGTGTTGCTGGGCTGTGCCGCGACCAACAATAGCAGCGGCGGCATATTTAAAAAAAATTATCAAACCCGTAAATCGCGAACAGATGCATAAAAATCAATAGTGAATTAAGAAATTGTTCTTCTTTTTCAGAGATCCTGTGGCTGATAAAATTTGAATTAATTATACGTTTGTGCATTCGTAGGCGGATAGTTAATGTTAGTTAACATTGAAATTTAAACAGTTTGGTTCTTTCAAAATATCTGAAATGTGTAATGAAGTAGGTTTGATCAGTGATAAATGTCGGCTTGGCAATAATTAAAACATTTTCTGCTAATAGAGGTAATCTTGTGTTCTATGGCTAGTGCCGGGATAAAATTCAGTAAAAATATTTAACAAAAAAACCCTCTGCATCTGGAAAGTGTATGCCAAGGCCGAATGATTTAAAGGACTCAATTCTCAACCTAATATTCTTAACCAGTTCATATGAGTTCACGTAAATATTATTTTTTTCTTTAAATGTACGTAATTCTTAAGAAAGTAAAAATTTTTATTACCACACGAAAATAAGAGAGTGGTTCTACAACAAAGTTCGCACGAAAGAAAATTAACTTAAAAGCAAAAGATAAAATTTATTATTCTTCTTTAACGAAATTTCAAATCAATTCCATTCACTTCGACGATTTCGTTAAATTGGCGCCCAACGTGGGGCTCGAATATGCAGTGGCCACTAAATACCCGTGAGATAACTACGGAATTATTATAGTCGAACTTTGTTGCAGAACATTTAATAATTTTTCTATGTATTGTATGTATTGCATAACCAATATTGTGTGGTAATACCCGTGTATGATTTTTTGCATGAGAACACTATGTACCCAGAGGCAAGCTGAAGAAGAGAGCTCAATATTTCGAAAAATTAATTACCTACCACAATATCAGGGGGCAGCTGCACCCAAGATAGATCACCAAAAGGTAAAGCTACAGTGTAGTTGTCCTGTGGGTACTAAAGTAGCCTCAGCGCAGTGTTCTCGGATCATTAGTGGTGTGCTTGTTGTTAGTACTTGGTTTTAAAGTAACAGGACATTTAGGTAGTTAGTCAGTGTAGTATATAGTAAGTGTGTATTAGTTAATGTCCATTTCTTGTGTGATTATGTCAGTGAAACCTGAGTGTTAGGATATTTAGTTCAGATTTTATTTCTTTTGTTTACTATGGTTAGATTGCGTAGTCAGAAAGATATCAACATGGATAATGAGCAACAGTCAGTAAGTAGTGATACCGAGTTGGAAAGTGGGACACAAAGTAATGTTAGTGACGTAGTTCAGGAAGTACAATGTGAGAATCTGGGGGCAGAAGGACAAGAAATGTTGCCACTGCCACCCAGTGATTCAGTTGATAGCGGAAATACTGTGCCATCCGCAAGCACTGGACACGGACCAGAGAGTGGTGTGATGTCAGAAGTGCAATCATTAAGAGTTATGTTCGAGCGCATGCTCAATTTCCAAGCTGAATTTGTACATATGCAAGCAGAGCGTGACCAGAGATTGGTAGCTGAATTTGCATGCAAACAAGCAGAACGCGATAAAGAACGTGATGCTAAACAAGCAAAGCGTGATAAAGAACGTGATGCTAAACAAGCAGAGCGTGACCGACGCCTGCATGAGAGGGACTTGCAGTTGATGCAAACTTTAGAAGTTATGCAAAGTGAGCTTGTTAGTTTGAAACAAAAATATGAAACCATACCCAAAACAGTGCATGAATTAAGCGAAAGAGTAGACAGTATTCAAGTGGCTAACGCCAATATCGTAGAGGAAATCAGTGTCCTGACTAATAGGGTCGAACAACTAGAACTTGACACAACTCAAGTAATTGAGGACAAAGTGATCGAACAAGTGCACAAAGTAGAAAATGAAGTCATAAAAGAAATAGATCAGAAAGTGCACGCCGCAATTGAGGCCAGAGATGTGGGCTCAAGTGCGGATGTGCAGGATCTAAAAAAGATAGTGCACAAAGACATTCCGCTGTGGCAGCGGAGTGTGGACCGTCGTCTTGCCGAAATGGAGCTTAGCTTGCGGCATGACAAGGCACAGGCGTATGTCACGCCAGCCAGGTCTAACAATGATAGGCATATAAATACTGCAGTAAAAAATTGCGACTGCGAGATAGAACGGGCAACCAATGTAAGCGAAACAAATAAATGTCATTCCAAAGTAGTGATTGAAGAAAGCTTGATTAGGAACCGACAGTCTCAGATCTTTACAACGGAGAAGAAATCTGTTCACCCTGTAGTGTTTATCAAGGGATTTAGAAACATTTTGCCTAGCGTTTGGAGTCATACCCAGAAAATACAGTTCGTTATGTCTTACATACAAGGAGATGCTGCATTATGGGCAACCGAAGCAGCTGATAGTTGCGATACATATGAGCAATTTGAAAAAGCATTCTTGGCCAAATATTGGTCAACATGTATTCAGGAGAGATTACGGAAGGAGGTATATAATCCAGAGCCGTATTCTCCACGACTAGGCAATTTGCGAAAATATTTTGAGAAGTACATTAATAAGACCCGTTACTGGGACGAGCAGATTTCATCCCGGGATTTGATCAGGCTTTTGAAATCACACTTGCCGATACATGTAAAGGAAAAACTTATACACGTGCCCGAAAATGATATGGAACATTTCTTGTCTGTTCTGGACTCAATTGACCTGATTCAGGAGGACGTTAAGGCAGCTACTGAACAGGCTAGAAGTAACGGAAACGGTTATAGAAATGGTAGAAATAACACGCCTCCACCAAGTAATGGAAACGGCGGAGGTAATAATAGGAGACAAGAGTATGCACAAAACGGAAATAGAGGTAGAGACCGGAACGGCAATAGTCCGCCGGTGAATAATGACCGGAAAAGGAGGTTCGATGACCGGTATGAGACAGGCCCACCAAGCAATAATAGATGGAAAAATGCCAGGGGGCCGAGCAACACTAATACTTATAATAAAGCAGACCGAACTTGGCCGCAGAACCAGAGGCCCAGTCCGGACCGGCAAAACAGTGATAGATATGACAATAACCGACCGCCACCACAAAATGCGTCAATTGCGCAACCGTGGCGGCCGACGCAACACAACGTGCACATAGTGGAGGTCAGTGACACAGAGCAGCCACGCCCATCCACTAGCAATAATTCAACAAACTAGATGCAGCCGAGATACGCTCTCCATCGTCGGCTGAGGTTTGGAGTGAGAGCAGCCCGACACAGAACAAAACACCGAACAAAATCTGTATCCTTAGGTATAATGACGGGGTACAGATGGGAGATGAATTAATAACTGAACCATCCACGTGCATAAAGGAGCACAAAGACAAAGTACAAGCGATAATAGAGATCAAAATTAACAATATTGATGTGCAAGCGGTCGTAGATACAGGTGCTACTGTCAGTGTTATGAGTATGGACTTATTCAAAGTACTGGGGAAGGAAAGGCGTATGCTGACTTTTCCCGTGAATAATTGTAAAGTCACTGGAGCCATAAGTGCACAGCGACAAATAATTAAACTCCAAGTGCGGGTAGAGATGTATTTAGGGGATGAAGCCATAGCGTGCTCATTCCTGGTAGTAAAGGGTTTAAAGGTAGCCTGCATTTTGGGGGTAGATTTTTTAAGAGAAAGGGACGCAATAATCGACCTTTCTCGGGGAAAATTAAGTTTGATGAATGCTGGTAGGAGAATAGAATTGTCCATGCTCAGATCTGAAGAGGTACCTGTACCTAATTGTAACGCTATTAACATAAAATGTAGGAATCAGCCGATACTACATTTAGACAATCATTGTCTAGCACAGAATCTCTATTATCCTGACGTACAATGTGATCAATCAAAAGCAAATGTGGACGCATTAGTGAACAAAGTATCACAGTCCGAAAATTTGAACTCTATATGCAACAGCAGGATTTGGTACAGTTATTATCTAATTATGCAGATGTATTTTCAGAACGACCAGGAATTGTTAAGGGATATCAGTACAATATCGAGGTGAAGCCTCACAAAACTTACTGTCGAGCCTCATACTCCATTCCTTGGCCCAAGAAGGAAAAAGTTTTTTTACGAACATTTGGAGAGTTAAATAAATTGTTCAGGTTATACATTGCATATAAGCACACAAGATAAGAAAAGCAGGGTGCAACCTTACCAGGTGCGCTCAGAAAAGGAAAGAAAAATATAATCGACATGTGACGAATAACCAAAAATTTAGTGTTGGGGACTTGGTACTCTTACGCAATCATCCTAAGTCCTCGGCATCCTTGAAACAGAATAGCAAGTGGCAATTGGTGTACAATGGACCTTTTAGAGTAGTAAGTGTGCCACATGAGTGTAGCTATCTCTTAGCAGATCCCCACTCAGGGAGAGTACGGGGACTGTATCCGCGTAAGGATGTAAAAGCATTCCTACAGTAAAAGACTAATAGTCCTATGTGGACACCATTCTTTTGTAAATAATGAACATTAATGATGTGTGATCTTTAGAGATAATGTACTAGTGTAGAAGTGTTTAGTTATAAGAATATGATTGACTTTCTCATGTGTATGGATATTTGTGTTATGTACTCTTTTAATTTGTGTTATCTAGAACATGCTCTAAATGTTTGCACAGATAATCTGATTAGTGTAATTATTTGTAGTGTTAAGCTGTGACAGAGTTCAATCAAAAAGAACATTTTAGTAATCATTAGTTAGTGTACTACATAATTTTCTATGTGCCCAAATTTGAAATATTTCTTGGCACAATCCTTTCTATTATGTGTATGTATGTATATATGTGTAGCTGTCAGATTGACAGACTCGAACCCAGAATAATATCAATAATATGAGGCCCTGAGAACTTTATTATCTAACCAATGTTATCAGAGAGAATAATGCACCCAGTAGTGACCCGAGGGCACCACGGGAGGCAAACTTGTTGCAAATTTAAGTAGTGCAAAGTTACGCACAAAGAAGCTTCAATTGAAGCATGTGCAGATTCAAACAGTAAAAAAGAGCTAGCCAGATACAGTCCAAGTCAATTTTTGCCTACAGAGACTACACTGTAGTTACGTAGGACGTTGATAGTAAAGTGTGACATGAGTTCAAAGGAGTTATTGAACAATATGCCTGAATCCGGCTGGAATGCACAAATAAAATCTACTCGAACACGAATATAGATGACTTTTGGGCAAACTAATACCAAATTTTAATATTTTGTTACCATGTACGCAAATATCACACCTTGGTAAAGAGTTACGAATGTGCTGTTACAAAAAAAAATTGTACAGCGGACATTGTAAATAAAAATAAAGGAACTTCAACAAAAGTGCAGTATTGTGCGGCAGAGACAGACAGTGACTGTTAAACCTGCAGCAATACGTCACGGAGTAGTTGAGTATAAGTAATAAAAAACTGTATCATCGCCGTGTGTGCAAGTGGACAAGGAACTAGCTCGACACGAACAGTGAACCGATAACGGACGGTGGATCAAATTAGTGTCAAACTGTAACTCTTTGTGTGTCAAGGGACGCTAGGAAAGCGCATTTGTCCTTAGGTGAAAACTTGCGTGTGACTAATGACAAGTCATGACATGATGAAAAATATTGTATGCCCATAAAACGTGTTACTGTGACAACGAAACATTGTGCAAACCAGACTAGTGAAGGCCTACTGAGTAATAACTGCCACTAACTGTGTGCGTTCTTTCCCACAGCAGGAAAAATGCCTATAAGGATAGTACACTGTTTGTGAACTTGTTGCATGTTTCCTGGAGCACTGCAAGAAGACGTCGCACGGGCGAGCTGATATCCAACGCGCATCCGGCTACATCAGCTATGCAGCGGCCGCAGCAGCCCGTAGCAGACCAGACAGACAGCCACGCCCCTCCGCGCCGTAGCTGTCAACGCCGGGGGCGGTGACCTACACGGAGTCAGCGCGCCGCGCCGAGCGCCGCTCAACAATCACTCCGCACCGCTCACCAAATACAGCATTATTGACTTTTTTTGAAATGTTCACATAAACTGAATAACATGTCAATGACTTCATTTCGATAAACATTGAACATTTACTATGTATGTCCGTAAGTGATATATCCTAGGACAAGTGACCTTGTAGTGTATCACAAGAATAATAGTATCACACACAAAAAACTTCCGTCGAACTGTATGTGACTGTGATATTGTGTAATTGTGTAACCGTTTGTGACGAACTGCTAATTTAATTCAAATGAATAACTGTTAAAGAGACAATATTGACCATGAACCAACTGGGATGGCTGGGCTCCGGCACAGTTTTGCCCAGGTTTCCTGTTTGCCTACGCCCAAATGGGGGAGCCATGAACTTATATAACCCTGGGACTAAATAAAAGAGCCATTCCGTAAAATATACAAGTGTAAAGAACGTTACTGGCACCATTGTGTCAAAGTGTAAAAACTCTTTGCCAAATGCTGCCAGGGGGCAATGTAACGTTCCCTGGCAAACTCACGTTATTAAAGAACAAGAGTTTATTTGTACCATATACGCCGCTCTGGGCAAGTTGTATATATCGTAATTATTGAACAAAAATATTACTGAATGTGGTGTAAAAGACATTTGTTATTCTCCTTATATTTTTTGTTGTAATATTTCTCTGTATTTAGGATAGGAATTTTTCTGTATTTATTATGTGATTGTAAAATGTGTCAGTATTTGCGATAGCAGAGATATAAAATGTTGCCAGAAGAGAATAATATCGTCAATTTGCAAAGAAATGTTAATAGTCAGCAATACTATTTAAGCACAATGCATTATGTATTCTTTGGTCTTCTCAGTTCAGAAGTCATTGCGGTAGGACACTGTGAAAGAGTTTTTTACGAATGTGTAGACTTCTTTTGTCTCTGTCTGGACTTAGCCGCCATTAGACGATGCGTTACGAATTAATGTGAGTGGTATTGTTGTTTGATCTAAATATATTAGAGTTTATCAAAAGTGTGAATTATTTATGTAAATTAGCTTGCCCACGTCATCTATAAAATTTCTTTAAGAATTTTTCAGCATTTTTTAGCGGTGTTGCTGGGCTGTGCCGCGACCAACAATAGCAGCGGCGGCATATTTAAAAAAAATTATCAAACCCGTAAATCGCGAACAGATGCATAAAAATCAATAGTGAATTAAGAAATTGTTCTTCTTTTTCAGAGATCCTGTGGCTGATAAAATTTGAATTAATTATACGTTTGTGCCTTCGTAGGCGGATAGTTAATGTTAGTTAACATTGAAATTTAAACAGTTTGGTTCTTTCAAAATATCTGAAATGTGTAATGAAGTAGGTTTGATCAGTGATAAATGTCGGCTTGGCAATAATTAAAACATTTTCTGCTAATAGAGGTAATCTTGTGTTCTATGGCTAGTGCCGGGATAAAATTCAGTAAAAATATTTAACAAAAAAACCCACTGCATCTGGAAAGTGTATGCCAAGGCCGAATGATTTAAAGGACTCAATTCTCAACCTAATATTCTTAACCAGTTCATATGAGTTCACGTAAATATTATTTTTTTCTTTAAATGTACGTAATTCTTAAGAAAGTAAAAATTTTTATTACCACACGAAAATAAGGGAGTGGTTCTACAACAAAGTTCGCACGAAAGAAAATTAACTTAAAAGCAAAAGATAAAATTTATTATTCTTCTTTAACGAAATTTCAAATCAATTCCATTCATTTCGACGATTTCGTTAAACTTTGAAAGGGCACGGCCGACTTCCTTCCCCATCCTTCCCTAATCCGATGAGACCGATGACCTCGCTGTCTGGTCTCCTTCCCCAAACAACCCAACCCCAACCCAACTAAACCTGATGTCAACAAATTTCTCTTCATCAGAAACGCATTTCTTACGATTACCAGTCTACATTTTATATCCTCTCTACTTCGACCATCATTAGTTATTTTGCTGCTGAAATAGAAAAACTCCTCTCTACTCTAAGTGTCTCGTTCTCTAATCCGATTCCCTCAGCATCACCTGATTTAATTCGACATTCCATTATCCTTGTTTTATTTCTGTTGATGTTCATCTGATAACTTCCTTTCAAGACAAAATCTATTCAACTGCTCTTACAAGTGCTTTGCTATCTTTGACAGAATTACAACGCCTTCGATAAATCTCAAAGTTTCTATTTTTTCTCCAGGAACCTTAATTCTATCTATGGTTCCAAACAGTATCCTGTATCTATAAGACAGATGTCGGAATGGTTCCTTGGAGAAGTTCCAGATAATTGTAAAACTACAACCACTCACAGAGGTGCAATGGGCTGCAATTAACGTGCGGCAGCGTTTATGCAGATTCTGTGTGCACTGGAAAAAAATTAGTTCTGGTTTTGGCCACCAGGAACAAATCTGGCGCTTTGAATGCAAGAAAAATGTATCCATATGTAATGGATTAGAACGGGACGTGTGCAGAAAAGGCTAAATAAGTGAGAAAGGGATAATGTTGGTTTTATTTTTAACCACCGCTTGCTTAATTTGTTAAGTATGAGCACTGCTGATGTCAACGAGATGCTACATCTGTGAAATGACGTGATCAATAGTTGCTCGCAACAGTTCCGGTGGAATCTGAGAAACGTGTTCCTGTATTCACATCAGTTGGAGTCAGAGCGTGTCACTGGTCAAGTCAACAGTCACATGGATTCGCATCAGGTGATTTTTCAGGCCATGCATCTGGAAAAGCTCTGGAGGTAACACTTTCGCAGAAGCTTGCATAAGCAGATCCTGGGAGAGTGACACGAGGTGTTGCCCCATCTTGCATGAATACACTTGGGCTCTTCCTAAGCAGAAATCACATGCTGTGGAAGGAGGTCTCGATAGCATGAAGACGTCACAAAATCCCAGACATGTCGTCAAGCTGTATTCTCTTCAGAGAAGAACGGGCCGAGAATAAAGGTGGTTGGAGATCAACATCAATAGTCGTACACGGCTATTGCAGTGGCTCTTTGTGCACAACATGCGTTTTAACAGTGTCCCAAACTCAGTAGCCCGTGTATTCACTGCACCCTGTAGTGTAAAATGTGCTCGTCACTCCATAGAATATTGTCAAGCCACATGTCATCAACTTCGACCTTTGCCAGAAAGATAAGCTTGCTTCGAATCATGGGGTTTCAGTCACTGCACCATCTCGAACTTGTACGGGTACCGGTGTAAAATGGACCGTAAAACTTTCCATTGACCATAGGATGAACAATTCTCGTTACACTGCACGAATGTTACTACTACCCCACCACATGCTGCGTGGTCAGTTACAGCAACAGCAACCTCGTCTATAGCTTCCAGAAGGATAGGACGCCTTCCTATTCCAGGCGACACACCTAACTAACCCGTGTTTTCGAACTACATTATCACTCCAGAATGAGATTTTCACACTGCAGCGGAGTGTGCGTTGAAATGAAACTTCCTGGCAGATCTCATTCTGGAAACATCCCCCAGGCTGTGGCTAAGCCATGTCTCCGCAATATCCTTTTTTTCAGGGCTGCTAGTTCTGCAAGACCCGCAGGAGAGCTTCTGTAAAGTTTGGAAAGTAGGAGACGAGGTACTGGCAGAAGTAAAACTGTGAGGACGGGGCGTGAGTCGTGCTTGGGTAGCGCAGATGGTAGAGCACTTGCTCGCGAAAGGCAATGGTCCCGAGTTCAAGTCTCGGTCCGGCACACAGATTTAATGTGCCAGGAAGTTTGATATCAGCGCACACTCCGATGCAGAGTGAAAATTTCATTCTGGAAACATCCCCCAGGCTGTGGCTAAGCCATGTCTCCGCAATATCCTTTCTTTCAGGGCTGCTAGTTCTGCAAGATCCGCAGGAGAGCTTCTGTAAAGTTTGGAAGGTGGGAGACAAGGTACTGGCAGAAGTAAAGCTGTGAGGACGGGGCGTGAGTCGTGCTTGGGTAGCTCAGATGGTAGAGCACTTGTCCGCGAAAGGCAAAGGTCCCGATTTCGACTCTCGGTCCTGCACACAGTTGTAATCTACCAGGAAGTTCCATTATCAATTTCTTTAAACCATTTAATGAGATTGGGCCTGTCCACAAACTTTTCAGTCGACGATAGTCTACCAATAGAGCACTGAAATTGCTGCCGTTCACTAACAGCGCACAATCTCTCTTCCCGATAGCCAACTATTCACTCGCGTTAGAGCCTGTCAAATGACAGCGCAGAAGTCATACCGGCATACAAACAGTATATGGCACCAGATTTGAGCCTGGTGGCCACATTTGGAACTAATTATTTTTCCTGCGCAAATCGGTTCCGCATTAAGTCATTAGCAAATCCACCAAGTTTCGCTGCCATGCGATAGTTACAGCCGACACTGGACTTTGGTGAGTTATAAAACGAAACTTGTTGGATATGTTAATGCGGAACCGATTTACGCTGGAAAAATAATTAGTTCCAGTTGTGGCCACCAGGTGCAAATTTGGCGCTGTATACTGCTTGTATGTCGGTATGACTTCCGCGTTGTCATTTGACAAACCCTAACACTCGGTACAGGACCGATTTCATTCTCCACCCTTCCCCAATACGGACTTGCGGTCTGTCTCTAAAGACATCGACGTCGACGCCACGTTAGCCCCATTTTTCTTCTTCTCCCTTACTCTACGAATACGAGACCGTCTCAGCGTGATACTGCACGTACGTCAGCAGCGTTTTTTCCTACTGGGAGCGAGGCACCCCCTGCTCACACGCTCTCTGCAGATAAGGAAGCCCGGCCCCGGCCAGAAGGGACCGGCGCGATGAGATGAGGCCAGGACTGCTCAGCAGCTCAGTAGGCCGGAAGGCGGAGATAAGCCAGTCTCGTGGCGGGCCGCGCCACGACAACACATCCCTTCACGACTTTGTCCGCCAGCCAGCATACACCGTCTGGAGAGGAAGTGGTGGGGAAGGGGGGGGAGGGGGTAGAATGATATTAACGATACTGACCAACGCAAACCCAAATATGTTTGAACACCTTTGTACCGTCCTCAGAGGTTACTTCTATTCAGCTCTGTAAAATGTTAGTGCACAAATCGTAGCGTTTTTGTATATATGGTTCTCGGGCGAGACGTCGGATGTCATAGCGAAAACTCCACAATATTTCATCAGCGCAACTGGCCGACATCTTCAGATGCCTTAGCAGTGTGTTCGTCGCACCTGAAGATGTCGGCCAGTTGCGCTGATGAAACATTGTGGAGTTTTCGCTATGACATCCGACGTCTCACCCGAGAACCATTTATACAACATGTCTGTCGGGAAAGCCTCAAGCAACCCGTAGAGGGGTGACGGCAGCGGAGGCAACGAGAAACATTTGCGCCGTGTATGAGGATAGTTGCATTGGACAAAGCACTCCAAGAGAATGTTTTTTCTCGTTTTATGGAGGATCGTTTTCATATTAGTGACCCTCCACGCTCGGGAAGACCTTCGGGGTTTGATGAAGATCGTTTAAATACATTAATCCATAATAGTGATACATGTGAGTATACTCGAGAACCGGAAAATGTGATGAACTGTCATCATTCAGCCATCGTAAGACATTTGCAAACGATGGGGAACATCCAAAAATCGATTGTATGGGTACCGCATACTCCAAGCCAAATCACTAAACTCAGTGGGTGAGCATATGTGCACCTCTGGTTTCTCGTCATCAATTGGCTCGTGAACATCGGCGACCATTCCTATACTGTATTGTTACTGGTGACGAGAAATGGTGTCTATATGCTAACATAAGGAACAGAAAGGAATGGTTTATCCCAAACTAAGCAACAATTCGACCGCGCGACCGCTACGGTCGCAGGTTCGAATCTTGCCTCGGGCATGGATGTGTGTGATGTCCTTAGGTTGGTTAGGTTTAAGTAGTTCTAAGTTCTAGCGGACTGATGACCTCAGATGTTAAGTCCCATAGTGCTCAGAGCCATTTTTTTGAACAATTCGCCATACAAAGACCTGATAGACAATGTTGTGCTTCTCGTAGAACAGCGTCGGTGTGGTGTACTATGAATTGCTTCCCCGAGGTGTAACCATCACTACTGACATTTATCGTCAACTACTGAGACGTCTTGCATACGCAATCCAAGGACAACGACCACTAAATTATGCTACTCCACGATAACGCCCATCCGCGTTATGCTAGACTGACGAAAACCACTATACAGGAGTTGGGTTGCGTAGTCATTCCGCACCCACCATATTCGCCTAATCTTGTGCCCGCATTTTTTCATTTTTTCCGCTCTATAAAACAATATTCAACGATCCTTCCCGGTTGAAAATGCGCTCAGAACATAGCTCGACGAGTTCTTCGCCTCAAAAACCACTTGATTCCTACAGTCGCGGAATCTAAAAGTTATCCCAGCGTTGGCAGATTGTTGTAAATAGTGAAGGAAAATATTATACTACTGATGACTGAAGTCTCTGCTACGTGGATCTGTTGTGTTTATTAAACTGACGGAAAAACGCTACGACCTTGTGCAACAACCCAATATTTTAAGTGATAAGCGAACAGTTCAGCCGGCCGCGGTGGACGAGCGGTTCTAGGCGCTTCAGTCTGGAATCGAGTTGCTGCTACAGTCGCAAGTTCGAATCCTGCCTCGGACATGGGTGTGTGTGATGTCCTTAGGTTAGTTAGGTTTAAGTTCTAGGGGCTACAAAAAAGCGCTAACCGCCGCGTCCGCCGGTGGCGATCCGATGACCTCCCAGAGTGCTCAGAGCCATTTGAACCATTTTTGAAGAGTTCACGTATAAGAGTATGTAAATGCCAAATTGACCAAAATTCCTATTTTGCTTGGAAAACAATCTATCTTCCAGTGTCAGTGGCCTGAACACAGATCTAAGTCAAGAGTGACTGTTTGTAGTTTTCACTGAGTCGTTAGATGGCATCTGATGCAACTCCAGCGTTGCTGGCATGCAGAAGGACCCATTGGCGTTTTGTACTCCGTGTGAGTGGCTGCAACGCTTAGTGAGCGATGCGTGTTGAACTGTATTTAAGTGTGTTGTTAAATTTACTGTAGATTTGTGTAGAGTGAGTTAAGATTGCGAGCAACATCCAGAAAGTGAAGGGGATATATACTGAAGACCCAAAAAAATGGTACACCTGCCTAAAATAGTGTAGAGTCACCGCGAGCACCGCAATATGACGTGGTATGAACTTGACTAATGTCTGACATATTGCTGGAGGGAACTGACACCATCAATCCTGCACGGCTGTCCATAAATCCGTAAGAGTACCAGGGGTTGGAGATCTCTTCTGAACAGCACGTTGCGAGACATCCCAGATACGCTCAATAAAGTTGATGTCTGGAGAGTCTGGTGGCCAGCGGAAGTGTTTAAACTCACCAGAGTGTTCCTGGAGCCATTCTGTAATGATTCTGAACGTTTGGGGTGTCGCATTGTTCTGACGGAATTGCCCGCCGGAATGAACAATGAACATGAATGGGTGCAGGTGACCAGACAGGATGCTTATGTAAGTGTCAACTGCCAGAGTCATATTTAGACGTATCAGAGGTCCTACATCACTCCAATTGCACACGCCACACACCATTACCGGGCCTCCACCAACTCGAACAGTCCCCTGCTGTCATGCAGGGTTGGTGGATTCATGAGGTGGTCTCCATACCCGTACACGTCCATCCACTCGATACAATTTGGAACGAGACTCGTCCAACCAGGCAACATGTTTCCGGTCATCAACAGTCCAGTGTCGGTGTTGACGCGCCCAGGCGAGGCGTAAAGCTTTGTGCCGTGCAGTCATCAAGGGTAAAAGAGTGGGCCTTCGGCTCCGAAAGCCCATATCGATAATGTTTCGTTGAATGGTTCACACGCTGTCACTTGTTGATGGCCCTGCATTCAAATCTACAGCAATTTGCGGAAATGTTGCCTTCTGTCACGTTGAACGACTGTCTTGAGTTGTCGTTGGTCCAGTTCTTGCAGGATCTTTTTCCAGCCCCAGCGATGTCGGAGATTTGATGTTTTACTGGATTCCTGATATAATTTTAATTAATATTGTGTTTATGCTGGTTGCTGGTGAGGAGGAAAGTAAGTTATTAGTATTTTATTAATGATCTCATTCATAAGCAGCCATATCACAGTCATCACAGTCGCTCAAGAAAGTTATAATTAAGCTTTACTTGTTTAATCAGAATCGGACGATGAGTCTCCTTGTCCGCAGTCTCGATGATTCGAAGCGATCTGCAATTCTGTGTAAATAAAATGTCTTGGTTTTCTTGCGTTGCGTAGCCAGTCGGGAAACCTCAGAACAAGCGGAGAGTTTGCTTTGATAGAGTTTAATTATCCGATGAAATAATGGAGCTCTTGTACCTAATAATTGCAGGTTCGTTTGCAATTCATCGTAGGTTCCCTTCCGATTACCAACGAAACGACACCTCCGTGCAAATTTCCAATTAGAGAAAATATATATATAATTAAATTCCTTACACACTTGTAAATACTCAGTATATACACTCCTGGAAATTGAAATAAGAACACCGTGAATTCATTGTCCCAGGAAGGGGAAACTTTATTGACACATTCCTGGGGTCAGATACATCACATGATCACACTGACAGAACCACAGGCACATAGACACAGGCAACAGAGCATGCACAATGTCGGCACTAGTACAGTGTATATCCACCTTTCGCAGCAATGCAGGCTGCTATTCTCCCATGGAGACGATCGTAGAGATGCTGGATGTAGTCCTGTGGAACGGCTTGCCATGCCATTTCCACCTGGCGCCTCAGTTGGACCAGCGTTCGTGCTGGACGTGCAGACCGCGTGAGACGACGCTTCATCCAGTCCCAAACATGCTCAATGGGGGACAGATCCGGAGATCTTGCTGGCCAGGGTAGTTGACTTACACCTTCTAGAGCACGTTGGGTGGCACGGGACACATGCGAACGTGCATTGTCCTGTTGGAACAGCAAGTTCCCTTGCCGGTCTAGGAGTGGTAGAACGATGGGTTCGATGACGGTTTGGATGTACCGTGCACTATTCAGTGTCCCCTCGACGATCACCAGTGGTGTACGGCCAGTGTAGGAGATCGCTCCCCACACCATGATGCCGGGTGTTGGCCCTGTGTGCCTCGGTCGTATGCAGCCCTGATTGTGGCGTTCACCTGCACGGAGCCCAACACGCGTACGACCATCATTGGCACCAAGGCAGAAGCGACTCTCATCGCTGAAGACGACACGTCTCCATTCGTCCCTCCATTCACGCCT
This sequence comes from Schistocerca piceifrons, assembly GCF_021461385.2. NCBI lineage: Eukaryota > Metazoa > Arthropoda > Insecta > Orthoptera > Acrididae > Schistocerca > Schistocerca piceifrons. The sequence goes on from NC_060146.1 coordinate 128,259,494, forward strand.
GTCGCGACACCACTGGAGGCGGGCTGCACGATGTTGGGGCGTGAGCGGAAGACGGCCTAACGGTGTGCGGGACCGCAGCCCAGCTTCATGGAGACGGTTGCGAATGGTCCTCGCCGATACCCCAGGAGCAACAGTGTCCCTAATTTGCTGGGAAGTGGCGGTGCGGTCCCCTACGGCACTGCGTAGGATCCTACGGTCTTGGCGTGCATCCGTGCGTCGCTGCGGTCCGGTCCCAGGTCGACGGGCACGTGCACCTTCCAGACCTCACGCCCCACGTGTTGACCAATTCGGCGGTACGTCCACCCGGCCTCCCACATGCCCACTGTACGCCCTCGCTCAAAGTCCGTCAACTGCACATACGGTTCACGTCCACGCTGTTGCGGCATGCTACCAGTGTTAAAGACTGCGATGGAGCTCCGTACGTCACGGCAAACTGGCTGACACTGACGGCGGCGGTGCACAAATGCTGCGCAGCTAGCGCCATTCGACGGCCAACACCGCGGTTCCTGGTGTGTCCGCTGTGCCGTGCGTGTGATCATTGCTTGTACAGCCCTCTCGCAGTGTCCGGAGCAAGTATGGTGGGTCTGACACACCGGTGTCAATGTGTTCTTTTTTCCATTTCCAGGAGTGTAGATGGTCAAGTAAGAAACGTAATTCACTCATAGAATTGTGCAGGAACAATTAGTAGAATATAAAGAGATATTACACTGATCTTCGCGGTACACTCGTGAAATAGTCGCACGGGAAAATCCGCACTTCATCGCTACCTCGGAGATGCTGTGTCCCATCGCTCGTGCGCCGACTATAACACCGAGTTCAAACTCACTTAAATCTTAATAACCTACCATTGTAGCAGCAGTAACAGATCTAACAACTGCGCCAGGCACTTGTTCTTACATAGGCTCTGCCATCTGCAGCGGCGTATTATTTTTTTGAATACTCATGCCTATATCAGTTTCTTTGGCGCTTCAGTGTAGCTGTCAATGAGAAGATTATGACAGAATTTTAAATCTTTAAATTCCGTCAGAAATTATATGAAATGTTTCAATATTTTTGCTCTTGGCAGCCATTACACAGGCAAGCTGCCACGAGGACTGGCTGACCGGTTGATCGTTTTCGGTGTTTAGTACTGTAGATGTGTGTTCTACTCTACACGGTCTACACAGCCCAGCAGCGAGTGGAGATAATCTGGAAGCGCCTACATCTACATCTACATTTATACTCCGCAAGCCACCCAACAGTGTGTGGCGGAGGGCACTTTACGTGCCACTGTCATTACCTGCCGTTCCTGTTCCAGTCGCGTATGGTTCGCGGGAAGAACGACTGCCGGAAAGCCTCCGTGCGCGCTCGAATCTCTCTAATTTTACATTCGTGATCTCCTCGGGAGGTATAAGTAGGGGGAAGCAGTATATTCGATATCTCATCCGGAAACGCACCCTCTCGAAACCTGGACAGCAAGCTACACCGCGATGCAGAGCGCCTCTCTTGCAGAGTCTGCCACTTGAGTTTGCTAAACATCTCCGTAACGCTATCACGTTTACCAAATAACCCTGTGACGAAACAGGCCGCTCTCCTTTGGATCTTCTCTATCTCCTCCATCAAGCCGACCTGGTACGGATCCCACACTGATGAGCAATACTCAAGTATAGGTCGAACGAGTGTTTTGTAAGCCACCTCCTTTGTTGATGGACTACATTTTCTAAGGACTCTCCCAATGAATCTCAACCTGGCACCCGCCTTACCAACAATTAATTTTATATGATCATTCTACTGGGTGATCAAAAAGTCAGTATAAATTTGAAAACTTAATAAACCACGGAATAATGTAATAGAGAGGTAAAAATTGACACACGTGCTTGGAATGTTGGAATGTCGTGGGGTTTTATTAGAACAAAAAAAAAAAAAAAAAAAAGTTCACAAAATGTCCGACAGATGGCGCTGAACAGCAAAACTGCTACCGTGACGGGTGAGAGGTACGCCGATATGTTACAGAATCGCATCATCCCCAGCCTGGTTGGTAAACACCTGCTGGAACGTACGATGTTTATGCCCGATGGCGCTCCACCCCATATTGCTAGACGCGTGAAAGATCTCTTGCGCGCGACGTTTGGTGATGATCGTGTGCTCAGCCGTCACTTTCGTCACGCTTGGCCTCCCAGGTCCCCAGACCTCAGTCTGTGCGATTATTGGCTTCGGGGTTACCTGAAGTCTCAAGTGTATCGTGATCCACCGACATCTCTAGGGATGCCAATGCCTCACCATAACTCCGGACATGCTTTACAGTTCCGTTCACAAGATTATTCCTCGACTACAACTATTGTTGAGGAATGATGGTGGACATATCGAGCATTTCCTGTAAAGAACATCATCTTTGCTTTGTCTTACTTTGTTATGCTAATTATTGCTATTCTGATCAGATGAGGCGCCATCCATCGGACATTGTTTGAACTTTTGTATTTTTTTGGTTCTAATAAAACCCCATGTCATTCCAAGCATGTATGTCAATTTGTACCTCTCTATCTACATTATTCCGTGATTTATTCAGTTTTCAAGTTTATAATGACTTTTTGATCACCCGGTACTTCAAATCGTTCCGTACGCATACTCCCAGATATTTATAGAAGTAACTGCTACCAGTGTTTGCTTTGCTATCATATAATCATGCAATAAAGGATCCTTCTTTCTACGTATTCGCAATACATTACATTTGTCTATGTTAAGGGTCAGTTGCCACTACCTGCACCAAGTGCCTATCCGCTGCAGATCCTCCTGCATTTCGCTGCAATTTTCTAATGGTGCAACTTCTCTGTATACTACAGCATCATCCGCGAAAAGCCGCATGGAACTTCCGATACTATCTACTAGGTCACTTATATATATTGTGAAAAGCAATGGTCCCATAACACTCCCCTGTGGCACGCCAGAGGTTACTTTAACGTCTGTAGACGTCTCTCCATTGAGAACAACATGCTGTGTTCTGTTAGCTAAAAACTCTTCAATCCAGCCACACAGCTGGTCTGATATTCCGTAGGCTCTTACTTTATCAGGAGACAGTGCGGATCTGTATCGAACGCCTTCCGCAAGTCAAGGAAAATGGCATCTACCTGGGAGCCTGTATCTAATATTTTTTGGGTCTCATGAATAAATAAAGCGAGTTGGGTCTCACACGATCGCTGTTTCCGGAATCCACGTTGATTCCTACAGAGTAGATTCTGGGTTTCCAGAAATGACATGATACGCGAGCCTCGGTTGGCCCAGTGCGTCCCCGGTAGATCTGCCCTGGCCGCCGGCTGGACAGAGACGAACAGAGACGCTGTCCGTCTTGTCCAGCTGGAGCACCGGCGAGAGGCGGTATTGACGGCGCGGTGCGGCCGGCAGCACTGGAAACTGGAGTGTGGCAGAGCCGGCCAGCTGCCAGTCTTGATCAATACTAGCGGCGCGCCGTCGCCCGGAGCTGGAGGCGTCTGATATTACCCGACCGGACACTGCGTGTCGCGCACCCTGCGTCCAGACACACACACACACACACACACACACACACACACACACACACTGTACTGCACAGGCCGCTGCGCAGGGCACTGCAGACGGCGCGTAGTAGGGGAGACAGGGGACAAAAGTAACGGGGTATGAAAGTGACATCCCTCCCCTACCTTCGCATGTAGCTCCGAAAATCACCTGATTCAAACAATTTATTCCCTTCATGTTTCCCAACTGCCTACCAATTGTTGGCCAGTATTGGATAGTCTCTGTTGAGTGTGTCGCAGTAAAGCGTTTTTTCAGTGTCTCACGTAAGTTTTCTCAATTTTCTTAGTTTTCTGATAACGGTCGCATTACGCCGTAACGGTAAGACTACTGTAATAGTTTATTTAACTATGTGAAACTTTCAGTTTTATGCCACCATTATCAACTTTTTCATATCTTGGTCTCCCTCTACGATTTTTACCCTCCACGCTGCCCTCCAATACTAAACTGGTGATCCCTTGATGCCTCAAAATATGTCCTACCAACCTATCCCCTCTTCTAGTCAAGTTGTGCCACCAACTCCTCCCCAATTCTATTCAATACCTTCTCGTTAGTTATGCGACCTACCCATCTAATCTTCACCATTCTTCTGTAGCACCACATTTCAGAAAGTTCTATTCTCTTCTTATCTAAACTGTTTACCATCCATATTTCACTTCCATACATGGCTACTCTCCATACAAATACTTTTAGAAACGACTTCCTGCCACTTAAATCTATACTCGATGTTAACAAATCTCTCTTCTTCAGAAACGCTTTCCTTGCCATTGCCAGTCTACATTTTATACCCTCTCTACTTCGACCATCATCAGTTATTTTGCTCCCCAAATAGCAAAACTCCTTTATTCCTTTAAGCGTCTCATTTCCTAATCTAATTCCCGCAGCATCATCCGATTTAATTCGACTTCATTTCATTATCCTCGTTTTGCTTTTATTGATGTTCATCTTATATACTCCTTTCAAGACACTGTCCATTCCGTTCAGCTGCTCTTCCAGGTCTTTTGCTGTGTCTGATAGAATTACAATGTCATCAGCGAACCTAAAAGTTTTTATTTCTTCTCGATGGATTTTAATTCCTACTCCAAATTTTTCTTTTGTTTCCTTCACTGCTTCCTCAATATACAGACTGAATAACTTCGGGGATAGGCTACAATCCTGTCTCACTCCCTTCTCAATCACGGCTTCCCTTTCATGTCCCTCGACTCTTATAACTGCCATCTGGTTTTTGTACAAATTGTAAATAGCCTTTCGCTCCCTGTATTTTACCCCTGCCACCTTCAGAATTTGAAAGAGTATTCCAGTCAACATTGTCAAATGCTTTCTCTAAGTCGACAAATGCTAGATACGTAGGTTTGCTTTTCCTTGATCTAGTTTCTAAGATACGTCGTAGGGTCAGTACTGCCTCACGTGTTCCAACATTTCTACGGAATCCAAACTCATCATCCCCGAGGTCAAATTCCACCAGTTTTTCCATTCGTCTATAAAGAATTCGTGTTACTATTTTGCATCCGTGACCTATTAAACTGATAGTTCGGTAATTTTCACATCCGTCAACTCCTGCTTTCTTTGGGATTGGGATTATTATATTCTTCTTGAAGTCTGAGGGTATTTCGACTGTCTCATACATGTTGCTCATTAGATGGTAGAGTTTTGTTAGGCCTGGCTCTCCCAAGGCTGTCAGTAGTTCTAATGGAATGTTGTCTACTCCCGGGGCCTTGTTTCAACATAGGTCTTTCAGTGCTCTGTCAAACTCTTCACGAAGTATCACATCTCCTATTTCATCTTCGTCTACATTATCTTCCATAGGTTGCAGTACGTACTGGGAGATGAAGATGCTTGTACAGGATAGAGTAGCATGGAGAGCTGCATCAAACCAGTCTCTGGACTGAAGTCCACAACAACAACAACATCAATTTTTTCATTACTTGTATAGATTGTGTCTAAAATATCAATTAAACAGAAAAGCGTAGTCGGGGACAAAAGAAACGTTAGTGCTGATGACGAAAGTAACAGTTACTGAAAAAGTATTAGCTGCAGGTTCCCTGTTTTTTTTGTTTTTTTTTTTTTTTAGCGAACAGTAAATTGGGTATGATACTGTTAGAAGTAGCAGTGTCTTGCTGAACAAACTCGTTATTACTGAACAGACTCGTTATTTACTTAGTTATTTCGTTACAGGGAATTGCGCCACGAACACGGGTTAGGACGACTAAAAGAGGACTAACTCTTACTGCTGTATATCAAACTGCAGCAGATGGTATTGCAAATTATAATATAAGTATTAGAGCAGCAGCAAAGATAGAAGTGTAAAACGAGTGTTCTCTAATGAACAAGAAAAAATTATAACTGAATATGTGATTAAAGCGTCGGAGATATTTTACGGACTTTGCCCCAAGGATATCCGTAAATTAACTCACCAACTGGCAACGGCAAACAATATACCAATTCCATCAACTTGGGTGGACAATCAAACTGCTGGTCCAGACTGCTTTTCAGCATTCATGAAGAGGAATCCCCAGTTGTCTATTCAGTCGCCTCAGTCCACAAGTCTTGCTCGAGCAACGAGCTTTAATCGAACAAATGTGAATGCCTTTTTCAACAACCTGGCTTGCACTATAGAGATATAAGTTAGAGATCATGGACATCTGGAATATGGATGAGACAGGTACACAAACCAAACAGGATTGTTGCTAAACGGAGTTTAAAGCAGGTAGGTGCTATCACGTCGGCTGAAAGAGGCACTCTTGTCACTGTTGCTATTGCCATCAACGCTCAGGGAAACAGTACACCACCACTCTTTGTATTCCCCCGCTTGAGGTATCATGACCATTTTATTCGAGGCGGTCCTATTGGTTTCATTGGAGCAGGAAATGCGAGTGGCTGGACGCAAGAGGAAGAACTTTTGTTATTCTTGCACCATTTCGTAAAATTTGCTAAACCTACTCCTGAGCACAAATGTTTACTGCTTCTCGACAATCGCGAATCTCATATGTCCATCAGAAGCCTGAATGTTTGCAAAAGCAAGGGGATTGTTATGCTGTCATTCCCACCGCACTGTACACAGAGGATGCAGCCTCTAGATCGTTCAGTTTATGGTCCATTTAAAAAGATGGTGAATACTTTTGCTGACAACTGTATCAAGAATCATCCGGGACATCGCTTCAATTGTAAGAAAAGCACTTCCACTTGTTGTAACTCCCACTAACATTGCAGCAGGGTTTCACAGCACAGGCATAGTACCATTTAATAGGAATGCGTTCAGTGAAATCGATTTTGCACCATCTTCTGTCAATGATCGTCCAGCACAAGCTTCAAATTATGGAAAGCAAACTATGTCCTTACCAGAATCATTAGCGATTTCTAGCGACCAGTCTGAAGCTGGGAGAACACCTAATCCTGATCTAGTAGCGATATGCCAGAAAATACTTTCAAATGTCACAGCCTGTGATGCAGGACCTAGTGGTTTACAATCATCTTCTTCAGTTCGCGCAGCCTTTTAACCCGAAGGTGTTCATCCGTTACCAAAAGCAGGTCCAAGGCAAGAAAAAAGAAAAGGAAGAAAAAGCGGAACGTCTGCAATTTTGACCGACACTTCACAGAAACTGGCTATAGAAGAAGAGCTAACGGCCCGTCCCCAGGAGAAAAAAGCGGAAAAGAAGCTAAATTTAAAAAGCAGTGGGCCAAGAGTGCGAAAGCAGGAAAAACCTGAAGAATTATCATTGGAAGAAAATGATAGCTACTGCCTTGTATGTGTCGAGGCTTTCCGCCACAGTCGTCCCAAAGAGAAGTGGTTTCAGTGTTGGGAATGTAAGGGTTGGTCTCATGTTGCTTACACCAAAGGGGGGGGGGGGGGGGATATTTACATGTGCCACAATTGTGAATCTGAATAGGACTAAGATATGCATTACCTTTCCTTTTTTTTTTACTCACTGTGCATTTACTCATAAAACCTGAATTCGTTCACTGCTGTTAATTGCTATTCCAATTAATATAATAATTGTAAACAAATGAGAATTGAAGTTTATTGAAGTTTAATTAATGTTTTGTAATGGTAATGTATGTTAAGTTACTGTACGAGTCCTTTGGGTAATAAAATGTGGCTTAACTTATTATGTTACTTTCGTAACCTACCTGTCTTGCTATCGTTCCCGGTAACGGGGACAAATGTAACAGGTACACTGATGCCTTAAAATTAGTTTGACGAATACTAAATTTATGTAATTTTGTAGAAACGAAATTCATTTGTGCTAGGAAATCTTCAGAGAACACACACATTAGTTCCTTTTGTTTCAAAAGTTTATAGGGATGTAATAAAAAAATGCAATATGCAAAATGTTACTTTTGTCCCCGTTCTCCTTTGCCATTTACAGTAAAATCAAAAGATTTTTTGGAACATTGTCCCACGAAACAGCGATCTAATAATACAGGAGGTATCAAAAAGAATCAACCGATTTGGCACGTCTACATTTCTGAAACTAATAAACACAAACAATGAACTTTGTTTTTTCATGAACGGGAAACGCAAAAAGTTTTTTATGCCTTCTCATAGGTGTTCAATTATCCCCCCTCCCCCCTTGAGATTCTCGGCATATGTAAATGCGGTATTCAAAGTGTTCCCGCACTGCAGAGAGGACGCCTTGAGTTACAGCTTCTACAGCTGCTATTATGCGATGTCTCAGTTCCTTCATTGTTGTTGATCACGGAGGCACATAAACTGAGTGTCTTATAAACTCCCACAAGAAATAATCAGTCAGGTCCGGTGACCTTGGAGGCCAATAACGTAAGGCGGAATCGTTTGGTCAAGTGCAACCGATCCATCGTTCAGTTATCCTTTGATTTAAAAATTCCTGAATTTCCAGATGTCAGTGTGGCGATGCCCCATGCTGCTCGTAAATGAAGTCGTTCGTATCAGCCTCCAACCATGGGAAAAGAAAATTCTGAATCATATCGAGATATTTATTTCCTGTAACCGTGTTCTCAGCAAAGAAAAATGAACCGCACACCTTTCCCCGTGAAACTGCACGAAACACATTAAATTTTGGAGAGTTCTCTCATGTTGTACAACTTCATGTGGTTGTTCTGTACACCATATTCTTACATTATGACGGTTCAAAATGGTTCAAATGTCTCTGAGCACTATGGGACTTAACATCTGAGGTCATCAGTCACCTAGACTTAGAACTACTTAAACCTAAGGACATCACACACATCCATGCCCGGGGCAAGATTGGAACCTGCGACCGTAGCAGCAGCGCGGTTCCGAACTGAAGCGCCTGGGACCGCTCGGTCACAGCGGCCGGCTATGATGGTTCACCTCTCCATTTAAATGGAATATTGCCTCGTCACTAGACACTAAGCATGGAAGAAAACGGTCATCCTCCATCTAGACAGGAACGAAATTACAGAATTCCAAGCCGGCCGCGGTGGCCAAGCGGTTCTAGGCGCTTCATTCCGGAACCGCGCGACCGCTACGGTCGCAGGTTCGAATCCTGCCTCGGGCATGGATGTGTGTGATGTCCTTAGGTTAGTTAGGTTTAAGTAGTTCTAAGTTCTAGGGGACTGATGATCTCAGATGTTAAGTCCCATAGAGACATTTGAACCATTTACAGAGTTCCACACGTTGTTTGTCACCTTCACGAAGAGCTTGCAATAGCTGAATTTTGTATGGTTTCACGTGTAAACGTCGATGCAACACACGGCAGACAGACATACGGGGCACGTCATTCTCAATGGAGAGAAGTCTTCCGAAGTAAGAGTGATTTCAGGTGTGCCGTAGGGGAGTGTCGTAGAACCGTTACTATTCACAGTATTCATAAATGACCTTTGGATAACATCGGAACTTCACTGAGGCTTTTGGCAGATGATGCTGTGGTATATCGAGAGGTTGTAACAATGGTAAATTGTACTGAAATGCAGTAGGATCTGCAGTGAATTGAGGCATGGAGCAGGGAGTGGCAATTGAATATCAATGTAGACAAGTGTAATGTGCTGCGGATACGTAGAAAGAAAGATCCATTATCATTTAGCTACAATATAGCAGGTCAACAACTAGAAGCAGTTAATTCCATAAATTATCTGGGAGTACGCATTAGGAGTGATTTAAAATGGAATGATCATATAAAGTTGATCGTCGGTAAAGCAGATGCCAGACTGAGATTCACTGGAAGAATCCTAAGGAAATGCAATCCGAAAACAAAGGAAGTAGGCTACAGTACACTTGTTCGCCCACTGCTTGAATACTGCTCAGCGGTGTGGGATCCGTACCAGATAGGGTTGATAGAAGAGATAGAGAAGATCCAACGGAGAGCAGCGCGCTTCGTTACAGGATCATTTAGTAATCGCGAAAGCGTCACGGAGATGGTAGATGAACTCCAGTGGAAGACTCTGCAGGAGAGGCGCTCAGTAGCTCGGTACGGGCTTTTGTTGAAGTTTCGAGAACATACCTTCACCGAGGAGTCAAGCAGTATATTGCTCCCTCCTACGTATATCTCGCGAAGAGACCATGAGGATAAAATCAGATAGATTAGAGCCCACACAGAGGCATACCGACAATCCTTCTTTCCACGAACAATACGAGACTGGAATAGAAGGGAGAACCGATAGAGGTACTCAAGGTACCCTCCGTCACACGCCGTCAGGTGACTTGCGGAGTATGGATGGAGATGTAGATGTTGAGCTGTCGAGCTGCACGCCGAACTGATTTCTGCGGACTTCTTGTGAAACTATAGTGGATGCGTTAGACGTCTGTGTCAGGCACTCGGGGGCGGCCGGCGATTTGCCATTACACAAACAACCTGTTTCTCGGAATTGTTCTTGCCATTAGTCTAATGCTCTGTGCTGTAGGAGGATCCACGCCATACCTAGTACGAAAGTCACGCGGAGCAGTGACCCGCACTGCGCAAAACGTAGAACACATAACGCTTACTGCTGTCCCGACATCGTTTTTACTAGAACTGAAGTGGGCGCAGCAACCTATCGGGGAACGTGTAAAACTCGATAGGCTGCTCTTTCCAAGAAATGGTGCAACCGGTCGGCCACTCCGGCCGGCGAATTCTGGTACATTCTTGGAATTTTCTAAAGGTGGGAGGTCTGGAACGGAGTCCACTCAACCTCGTGAGGATAAATCAGGAGCTGCTTGAATAAAGAAGAAGCAGCGCCACCGGGATTCATCAACTGGAGGTAACGGCTGGAGGGATTGACGATACGCTTATCACAAGTCCCATCATCAAAGATCGCTCCTCAGACTGCCTTATAGCCAGCTGTCGGCCAGTTGGAACAGGCCTAAGGCCTTACCTGTGACTGGTGTGTGATGACCGTATCATGAGGGGGAAAAAAATCATCTGAGTATGAATGTTAACTCTAATCCTTATAGGTAGAGACGTACTGTGCTAGCCGCTTTCGTCAATCGATTAATAGGTTACACGCTTTGGGAAAGATGGATTTCACACTCTCTGATTGCGAATTAGAGATAAAAAGCGACGTAGTCACACATAATCTATAAGCAAACAGCCCCAAACGCTGTATATAGAAGCTCACAAACTCCAGGCAAGGCAGAGTTCGAGATTTCGATAAATCCAGCGATCGACAGCAGTGCTAGATGAATGAGCCTACAACAGATATTACACTACTGGCCATTAAAATTGCTACACCAAGAAGAAATGCAGATGATAAACGGGTATTCATTGGAAAAATATATATTGTACTAGAACTGACATGTGATTACATTTTCACGCAATGTGGGTGCATAGATCCTGAGAAATCAACACCCAGAACAACCGCGACTGGCCGTAATAACGGCCTTGATACGCCTGGGCATTGAGTCAAACAGAGCTTGGATGGCGTGTACAGATACAGCTGCCCATGCAGCTTCAACACGATACCACAGCATCAAGAATAGTGAGTGGCATATTGTGACGAGCCAGATGCTCGGCCACCATTGACCAGACGGTTTCAATTGGTGAGATATCTAGAGAATGTGCTGGCCAGGGCAGCAGTCGAACATTTTCTGTATCCAGAAAGACCCGTACAGGACCTGCAACATGCAGTCGTACATTATCCTGCTGAAATGTAGGGTTTCGCAGGGATCGAATGAAGGGTACAAAAATGGTTAAAATGGCTCTGAGCACTATGGGACTTAACTTCTGAGGTCATCAGTCCCCTAGAACTTAGAACTACTTAAACCTAACTAACCTAAGGACATCACACACATCATGCCCGAGGCAGGATTCGAACCTGCGACCGTAGGGGTCACACGGTTCCAGACTGTAGCGCCTAGAACCGCACGGACACAGGTCGGCAATGAAGGGTAGAGCCACGGGTCGTAACAGATCTGAAATGTAACGTCCACTGTTCAAAGTACCGTCAATGCGAACAAGAGGTGACCCAGACGTGTAACCAGTGGCACCCCATACCATCACGCCGGGTGATACGCCAGTATGGCGCTGACGAATACACACTTCCAATGTGCGTTCACCGCGATGTGCTGTAAACAGAAACTGGATTCATCCGAAAAAATGACGTTGTGCCATTCGTGCACCCAGGTTCGCCGTTGAGTACACCATCGCAGGCGCTCCTGTGACTGATGCAGCGTCAAGGGTAACCGCAGCCATGGTCTCCGAGCTGAAGGTTCATGCTGCTGCAAACGTCGTCGAACTGTTCGTACAGCTGGTTGTTGTCTTGCACACGTCCCCATCTGTTGACTCTGGGATCGAGACGTGGCTGCACGATCCGTTTCAGCCATGCGGATAAGATACCTGTCATCTCGACTGTTAGCGATACGCGGCCGTTGGGATCCAGCAAGGCGTTCCATATTACCCTCCTGAACCCACCGATTCCATATTTGCTAACAGTCATTGGATCTCGACCAACGTGAGCAGCAGTGTCGCGATACGATAAACCGCAATCGCGATTGGCTACAATCCGACCTTTATCAAAGTCGGACACGTGATAGTACGCATTTCTCGTCCTTACACGAGGCATCACAACAACGTTTCACCAGGAAACGCCGGTCAACTGCTGTTTGTGTATGAGAAATTGGTTGGACCCGCCCGTGGTGGCCGAGCGGTTCTAGGCGCTTCAGTCCGGAACCACGCGACTGCTATGGTCGCAGGTTCGAATCCTACCTCGGGCATGGATGTGTGTGATGTCCTTAGGTTAGTTAGGTTTAAGTAGTTCTAAGTTCTAAGGGACTGATGACCTCAGATGTTAAGTCCCATAGTGCTCAGAGCCACTTGAACCAGTTGGTTGGAAACTTTCCTCATGTCAGCACGTTGTAGGTGTCGCCACCGGCGCCAACCTTGTGTGAATGCTCTGAAAAGCTAATCATTTGCATATCACAGCATCTTCTTCCTGTCGGTTAAATTTCGCGTCTGTAGCACGTCATCTTCGTGGTGTAGCAATTTTAAAGGCCAGTAGTGTATATAAGAGAGCTTCAGACTCTATTAATCTTGTACACTAGCAAAAAGCTTTCCTGTGCGTAGCTCTGGACTAGGGTTATTGGTTTCCTTCGTACTTTTGTCTAAGTGTATCTATATCTGTCACTTTCATTGTCATTAGTACTTGAATTTAAACATTCGATTAGAGCAATAGAATTTGGCGCTTTCATGGTAGGTGGTCTGTAATATCATATATTATTGTGTGTTTCCGAATCTCAACGAATTTATTGGCTGGGGTGGCCATTTGTTCTGGTAATTGACTGGAGTCTCTAGTAAGCCTCATGTATGTTCTTATAAACCAGTGTCTGCGCTCTTCTACATGTTCGTTGCTGACTCGTAAAGAAGCAATTAGACGCAGACCAGTAAGCCAACCCCGAGTCTCATTTTCCTATCATCACAACATCTGCCTCCTTAGCCCAACATCCAAGTCTTTCTGTACTGTCTCCAACCACAGAGACCCGAAAAATCTCAGCTTTACCCTGTTGCCGTTTCGCTCCTGTACACAGGCGCTCGTGTACAAACAAATGGATAAGCAAAAATCTTGCGTCACCGCTAATCTGTGAATGAGCTACTAAAGTTAAATATGTAGTGACCTACGTCGGGTTACGACAGGTATTTACGTTTACATTTTGTTTTATGTTTGACAGTACGGCTATTTTATTTCATTTTTTTATTTTTCAGTACTACTTTTTTATTCCTTTTTTTATTCATGAGACTCATTCTTGCATCTCCCGATAACCTCGAATCAATGCCTACACGTTCGCAGATATTCCGACTATGAAAATCTGTTCTGATCAGAATAAAACGCACTGTTGTTGCTTCTTGTGTTCGTTCTTATTATGATGTCTCTAGTAGAAATGGGCAAACTCATTCATCCTTGGGAACTAGTTCGCTGGTGATCGCTCTCTTTTGGGAACCGTCCATTTTTACTCGTTCACCGTTCATTTGTGCATGATATATGGTTTTTATGAAAAATTGAAAATTAGTAGCATAGGTGACTGAAGATGGAAGCCGCCAAGAGAGGGCACTTGCCTCCCCCCTGGAGTACAGAATTTTTATATATTACAGAATTCTCACATACTTATAGAAGTAATTTTCGTGATTCTGCAAAATCTCTCGCTTAGCCAACTGTAGCGTTATATGGCTGATTGCAATGAAATAATTAAGATGGCGGACAAAAGACCGGCCACGAGTACAGACTGCTCGCCAATTACGCGCCATTTGTTACCGCTACGAGCAGAATAGGATAAACATGTAATAATTAGGAAGTAAAGAAATAACAAATTAGCTGGAATGATATTTTCACTCTGCAGCGGAGTGTGCGCTGATATGAAACTTCCTGGCAGACTAAAACTGTGTGCCGGACTGAGACTCGAACTCGGGACCTTTGCCTTTCGCGGGCAAGTGCTCTACCAACTGAGCTACCCAAGCACGACTCACGCCCCGTCCTCACTGGCGGAAGTAAAGCTGTGAGGCCGGGCTTGAGTCGTGCTTGGGTAGCTCAGTTGGTAGAGCACTTGCCCGCGAAAGGCAAAGGTCCCGAGTTCGAGTCTCGGTCCGGCACACAGTTTTAATCTGCTAGGAAGTTTCAAGATCAATAAGCTAATGCAAACAACTTCGAAACAATAGATGACGACCGGTGGGTGACAATGAGCAGTCTAGTTCTTGGGGTCGATTTTTCGTGCGCCGCACTGTACCACTGAAACAATATGGCAGAAGTTATCATATTCTCTTTACAAAATGTGACACCAGACACACTATTATAGAGCGCGGGCTTCATTCGATTGTAAGTCAGTCTGCATTCCATAACAATGAACATGCTGTTTTACCTTGGATCAAAAAAAAAAAAAAAATAGACGCAAAATGGCCACTCGTGTATGCAATGCCGACTTCTTTTGCATGTGTAATAACAAAAAATTTGCCTTTTTATAAGCATGTCTTCTGCTGTTTATCGAAATAGTGAAGTAAGCTGATATGCCCTTTCGTTACCTGAAAAGATGTATGTATTACGTACCACGTAATTCTCGTGTAATTTACGTAATTATAAAATACATTTTAATTACTGGTCGTGGACACTGAATAGAATATGAAAAGAACCAGACTTCCAGAGTTAAAGAAAGGTTTGAAACAGATCTAAAATGGGCGTGCGCAGCGAACGGAACGCACAGCCACTCGACACTGAGCTAACTAGGAGCAGTCGGCAGAGGAACTGCGAGTGGCCACGTGAAGAAGACGAGTCCGGCCGAGAGAGATCGAGACAGACGGGAACGGGACCGAGGCTGAAACGAGACCGGCCGGCGAGCCGTTGTGGGAACGAGACCGACCGTTTCCCGTTCCCGGGAACTGTAAGTAGGAAGCCGCGACCGAAGTGAACTATGAAAGACCGTTCCTTATAATTCGTTCCTCGTTCTTTCCGTTCATCTTGGTGAACCGTTCCTTAGGACCCGTTAGTTCTGAAACGACCCATCTCTAGTCTCTAGAAGTGTGTTTCGCCGGAACTAGGTCAATGTTCGTTTTGGTGCCGTCGTGTCGGACCTTCCAGACTTGGATGGAGACCAAATTGTCAATTCCCGTTTAGTTGCTTCATCCGCACCAGAGGCTGCAAACCTACTTGGGGCATGTAGAGGAACTCTATCGAATGTCGTTACAGTAGGCATAGTTCATCCGAAAAATCTGTCCGCTAAACACAATACTAGCAGAAAACTAAGCTTACTGCTGGACGAAGCAAGACATTAGATGTAACTTTTATTTCCAGTATTAAACTCTGTCCATTTAGCGATTTAGCGCCTGTGCTACGTTGGTAACGATCTAGTCGTCAAAAGGATATTTATTTTATACAAGCAACATGGCCGCGCGGGGTTGCCGCGCGGTCTGGGCCGCCTTGCCATGGTTCTCGTGGCTGCCCCCCCCCCCCCCCCATCGGAGGTTCGAGTCCTCCCTCGGGCATGGGTGTGTGAGTGTGTTGTCCTTAGCGTAAGTTAGTTAGATTAAGTATGCGTAAGCATAAGGTCCGATGACCTCATTAGTTTAGTCACACAGGAACTTAATCACCACCAAGCGACACGTTGGGCTTTTCCTCATTGCTCTACAGGTGACGACTCTTAAAACTCTATGAGAAATTTTGGATACTTGGAACTGACTGTAACTGCAGTTGACAGTTTGTAATAACGTGAGCAATCGGCCTCAGGATACATGACAATAACGTATAAATGTAACACTCGCTTCATGTTTACGAATACTGTCTGCACTATTTAGATGTCCGTCCCCGGTAGCTGAGTAGTCAGCGCGACAGAATGTCAATCCTAAGGGCCCGGGTTCGATTCCCGACTGGGTCGGAGATTTTCTCCGCTCAGGGAATGGGTGTTGTGTTGTCCTAATCATCATCATTTCATCGAGCGCAAATCGCCGAAGTGGCGTCAAATCGAAAAACTTGCATCCAACGAACTGTCTACCGGACGGCAGGCCCTAGTCACACAACGTTAAAACTATTTAGATCAACAAAATCTGTTCTATATCTCCATCTACATCTATACTCCGCAAACCACTGTGAAGTGCATGGTAGAGGGTACGTCCCGTTCTACCAGTTAATAAGGTTTTTTCCCATTCCATTCACATACAGAGTGTGGGAAGAAAGGCTGTTTAATTGCCTGTAAATGCTGTAATTAATCTAATCTTGTCCTCATGATCCCTATGGATGTGATATGTAGGGGACCCTAGTAGATTCCTTGAGTCATCGTTTAAAGCTTGAAACTTTGTAAGTAGGCTTTCTCTGGATAGTTTACGTTTATCATCAGCAGACTGCCAGTTCAATTTCTTCAGCACCTCTGTGACACTCTCCCACGATCAGACAAACCTGTGACCATTCATGCTGCCCTTCTCTGTATACGTTCAATATCCCCTCTTACTCCTACTTGGTACAAATCCCACACACCTCGAGCGATATTCTAGGATGGGTCGCTTGAGTAACTTGTAAGCAGCCTCCTTTGTATATTGATTGCATTACTGCAGTATTCCACAAATAAAGCGAAGTCTAATCCAGTTTCACCAATGACTTAGCCTATGTGCTCATTCCATTTCACACCATTACAAAGTGTTAGACCTATGTATTTACATGTGTTAACTGATTCCAACTGTGGCTCATTGACATTACAGTCATAGAATACTACGTTGTTTCGTTTTGTGAAGTATAGAATTTTACATTTCTGAACATTTAAAGCACGTTGCCTTGTTTATCTGTACACGGTGCCCTACTGCAGACTGTTAATGAACGCCTGACCACACGGAATAGGTTCAGGTATGGGAGTGGCTTGGACACTTTGTAAGTAATGGAAGAAGTATGTTGTCCTCGACGTCGTGTGTTCATCAGAGGCAACGATAACGTCAGGAGTGCCCCAGCGAAGTGTAATAGGACCGCTTTTGCTCTCTATGTACGTAAACAATCTGACGGACAGACTAAACTGCAATCAGCATCTGTTTGCTCACGTTTTAGTGTATGGATGGGAAATTGTCGTCATTAAGTGACTGTAGGAGAATACAGAATGATTAGACCAGAATTTCTATTTGGTGTGATGAATGGCAGCTTGCTCTGAATGTGAAAGAAATATAAGCTAATTAGGACAAGTAGTTAAAACAATCACGTAATGTTCCATTAGGGTATTAGTGGGGTCCTGCTTGACATAGTCAAGTCGTTAAAATATTTTGGCGCAACGTTGCAAAGTGATATGAAATAGAACGAGCATGCAAGGCCGTTAGTAGGGAAGACGAATGGTCGATATTACGTCCCTCTACTGTAATTTATTATTTGATATATTGATGTATTATTATTGACCGTTACGTAAGAAACAGTAGAGGCCGTAATAAGAAAATTGATTTGTAGGTGGCCAAAATAAAAGTTAAGTTATGATTCACTTGACCGCTAGGCTCCCAACAAATTATTTCAAATGCTCTTAGCGTAATGGAATTCCGGCCAAGTCCACTGACCTAAAAATAATTGCATCTCTGCAAATCTTTTGTTTTTGCCAGAATAACGTTATTGAACTTTTCCACTTTAAATAACTTAATGACTTGGAATGATGTTTACTACCCTGGCTATTGAAGTAATCTGCACAAAATAGCAATTTTAAATATTCCGTGTAATGGCGGCCAATTATTACCAGTCAAAGATCACCGCTTCTCGCTTCGCAGCAACTGAAAAATGCTAAATAACTTTTTTCAATTGACACTTTATGAAGAGGTGCTTGTATGGGTTTTTAAATGACACAATGGACGCTCTTATATATATATATATATATTGGTGAATATATATTCACCAAGCGCAGGATACACTCTAATTAATCACTAAGCAAGAGAACAAACAGAACAAATGCTATCGCTATACGTAATCTCTCCGATACAATAACGATCGTACCTTACAGACAGCACACTAACAGCAGAAAAAAAATTCATTGTCTTTTTTCTTTTATATATAAGAACAAAGATCATAATGATTGCGTCAATACCTCATCCACTACGAATTCATCCATCACATATAATGTCTTTTTTTTTACATTACGAGCGATATAATATTTCCTTGAAATTAATTTGATAAATTTGACGTTCCTGTCCATTTAATATTATTCACAGTCTGTTATTTAAGTCATTTCATATGTATTGTCCTTAATATTTCAACAGGGACGCCACAGCGACGTCGGTTAATTGGAAGAATTCTAGGAAAAGTGTAATTCATCCATAAAGGAGACCGCTTATAGAGTAGTAGTGCAACCCATTCTTGCTGCTCGATTGTTTGGGATCCCCACCAGATCGGATTAAACGGAGACACCGAAGCAATGCAGATGCATGCTGCTGGATTTGTTACCGATAGATTCGATCAACACTCAAGTAATACGGAGATGCTTCGGGAACTCAATGGTGATCCGAGGAGGAAACATGATGTTCTTTTCGAAAGACACTGAGAGAAAATTTAGATGACTACATAACGATTCTACTGCCACGAACATACATGCCGCGTAGGGACCGAGAGAAGAAGATTAGACAGTTAGTACTTTCAACATTACAGCTCAGTCAGCAATCGTGATAATCTAATGTAGAAGAAACTATCAGCCTCGATTGCGATATTGAAACCAACCTTTACAAAGGTTTCAGCCCAAATAATTGAGCCTTTTTCAGAAGATATGCCTGAATCTGTAATTTGTCTAAGAGGGAAAGGTCTGGAAATAAAACTAAAATAGCCTGTATAGGCGTAGTCACATCTTGAAAATGCGGTACATAAGTACTTAGTCAACACCAAAACTTTAGCTATGGCGTGCGCCTCGTCTCCATGGACGCCGTGCGATTGGCCTCGGGAGCTCACGTGGAACCAAGTAGGACTAGATAACGCGCTGCAAATCAACATGGCGGGGAACACTGCGCATGTCAAAATGAGACCAACGCAGTTATATCTTAAACCGAATAACTTATATAAAGGTTAAAAATCTTAGACATCAAGCCTCTGCACCAGGTTATGACTAAAATGTAACAAACTATGCATGGATTTATATAAGTTCGAACACACTACCCCGACTTACGCTATTTGAATATATCGGCCCTTTCACATCGAATGCTGCAAGACGCACCCACCGCTTCTAATAAAAGATGACATAGGACGTAAACGCAATAATGCAATAATCTCGGTTAATCTGTACACAGATGGTCGAGTGGGTGTTTTTATCAGTTGGTGTAGATATACTCTTTATTGCTGACACACACTGAATGAAGAATATTATCAAGATTAATTTTTTTATCTTATTACTAAAAATAACCTCGGAGTGAACGAACAGCGCCACTTCATCGTCATGTAGTAGCAATTGAGCAACACTGGTCAAATTATGTTTAATGAATAAAAAATATAGTAAAATTACCAAATAAGCAGCAACCAGTTGCTGCTTATTTGGTAATTTTATGGTTTACGATCGCTGCACAACTTGGGAACCATATGGAGCCCCCCATTCAAATGGTAATTGCGTGAACGGACGTGCAACGCCCTTTCAGCGCCCTTATGCTCTATCGACCAACAGAGATCAATTTCACTACGCGCAACAAAAGAGAATTATCGCCTCTTATATTAAAGGTAACTGTTAAATAGATATGATATGATGAAACGTGCTTGACCCGAAAAGACATATAGGAAAATTTTATGGACAGTTGACGTGGGAAAACAGCATATTCTTATTACTAAAAATATGTGATTACGCCTATTCGGCCTGTTTTAGTTTTATTTCCAGACCATGCCCTCTTAGACAAATTATAGATTCAGGTATATCTTGTGAAGAAGGCTCAATTATTTGGGCTGAAACCTAGGTAAAGGTTGGTTTCATTACCGCAATCGAGGCTGATAGTTTGATTTGACACCCGTTATTGATTTTCCTACTCGGGTGGTAAAGGATAGCAGCTCACTGATAGATAACTTCTTTATAGACCAAGATAAGTTTAACCAGATAAATGTTCAGTCTGTTGAGAATGGTCTTTCTGATCATGGAGCACAGCTAGTTACAATATATGACATAGCTCCATTCAGCAATACTAAACAGTCCTCCAAAGTAGTACGTTCAGTCAACGATTTAACAATTGCAAATTTCAGGGAAAGCCTACAGCAGTTAGACTGGGATGAGGTGTACCGTGAACCTGATGCCAATATAAAATATAATTTATTTCATGACATTTTTGTAAATGCATTTGAAAACTGCTTCCCCAAGAAAATAGTTAAATATACTCGTAAGAAACCTTGTAACAAACCATGGCTTACTAAGGGTATAAAAATATCCTGTAACCGGAAAAGGGAAATGTATCTGACAGCAAGAAAGAGTAGTGACCCAGAAACTATCAAAAATTATAAAAACTACTGTGTTATATTAAAAAAAGTTATTAAAAAATCCAGGAGTATGTGTATCATGTCTGAAATCAGCAACTCTGATAATAAAATTAAAACAATTTGGAATATTATTAAAAGAGAAATAGGTCAACCAAGAGCAGAGGAAGACAGTATTACCATCAAATTGAATGAAAACTTTACGAACAAAAAGTCAGAAGTTGAAAATATTTTTAATAATCATTTTCTAAATGTTGTGGATATAGTAGGATCCAGGTGTTCATTAGAAGATGCTAGGCTATTAATGGAAGAGGCCATACCTATGCAATTTGATACAATTGAAATCTCACCCACTTCTCCCTCTGAAATTAGGAAAATAATAAACTTGCTTAAAAGCAAAAACTCACATGGAATTGATGGCATTTCCAGCAAAATACTAAAAGCTTGTTCTCAACAGATAAGTAAGATTCTCAGCCACCTGTGTAATAGCTCTCTGGAACGCATTTTCCCTGATAGACTGAAATATGCTATTGTTATACCTTTGCATAAAAAGGGGGATAGATCTGATGTCAACAATTACCGTCCAATCTCCCTTCTAACAGCTTTATCCAAAATTTTTGAGAAAGTAATGTATTCAAGAGTAGCTTCACATATCTGTAAAAATGAAGTACTAACAAAATGTCAGTTTGGTTTCCAGAAAGGTTTTTCAACAGAAAATGCCATATATGCTTTCACCAGTCAAATTTTGAATGATCTGAATAACCGAACACCACCCATTGGGACTTTTTGTGATCTCTCAAAGGCTTTTGATTGTGTAAATCATGAAATTCTGCTAGACAAGCTCAAGTATTGTGGCATGAGTGGGACAGTGCACAAATGGTTTAATTCGTACCTAACTGGAAGAGTGCAGAAAGTTGAAATAAGTAGTTCTTGTAACATGCAAAGATCAGCACATACCTCAAACTGGGGAACTATCAAGCATGGGGTTCCACAAGGGCCAGTCTTGGGTCCTTTGTTGTTCTTATTATATATTAATGACTTGCCATTCTATATTCATGAAGAGGCAAAGTTAGTTCTCTTTGCTGATGATACAAGTATAGTAATCACACCTGAGAAACAAGAATTAACTGATGAAATTGTCAATACTGTCTTTCAGAAAATTACTAAGTGGTTCCTTGTAAACGGACTCTCACTGAATTTTGATAAGACACAGTACATACAGTTCCGTACAGGGAATGGTATGACGCCATTAATAAATATAGACCTTAATCAGAAGCATATAGCTAAGGTAGAATATTCCAAATTTTTAGGTGTGTCCATTGATGAGAGATTAAATTGGAAGAAACACATTGATGATCTGCTGAAACGTTTGAGTTCAGCTACTTATGCAATAAGGGTCATTGCAAATTTTGGTGATAAACATCTTAGTAAATTAGCTTACTACGCCTATTTTCACTCATTGCTTTCATATGGCATCATATTTTGGGGTAATTCATCACTGAGGAATAAAGTATTTATTGCACAAAAGCGTATAATCAGAAAAATAGCTGGAGTCCACCCAAGATCATCCTGCAGACATTTATTTAAGGATCTAGGGATATTCACAGTAGCTTCTCAGTATATATACTCTCTTATGAAATTTGTTATTAACAACCAAACCCAATTCAAAAGTATTAGCAGTGTGCATAACTACAATACTAGGAGAAAGGATGAGCTTCACTATTCAAGATTAAATCTAACTTTGGCACAGAAAGGGGTAAATTATACTGGCACTAAAGTCTTTGGTCACTTACCAAATAGTATCAAAAGTCTGACAGATAACCAACAAGTATTTAAGAAGAAATTAAAAGAATTTCTGAATGACAACTCCTTCTACTCCATAGAGGAATTTTTAGATATAAATTAAGAAAAAAAAACAAAAAACAAAAAAATATTAATAAAGAAATAAAAAACAAAAAAATAAAAATAAAAAACACAAAAATTAAAAAGTTGTTATATTAACTTAAGTATGTTGTTAAATTAACTTAATTATGTCATGTATTGGAAAATTTGACTCGTTCCACATCATTAGGAAATATCGTATTCATGATCCATGGAACTAGTATTAATCTAATCTAATCTAATCTGAGAGAGCAGAATGGGGTGCTCTGCGGAACTCACGGACTTCGAACGTGGACAGGTGATTCGGTGTCACTTGTGTCATACGTCTGTACGCGGGATTTCCACACTCCTAAACATGCCTAGGTCCACTGTTGTCGAAGTGATAGTGAAATGGAAACGTGAAAGGACACGTACAGAACAGAAGCGTACAGGTCGACCTTGTCTGTTGACTGACAGAGACAGCCGACAGCTGAAGAGTGTCGTAATGTATAATAGGCAGACATCTATCCAAACCATCAAACAGGAATTCCAGACTGCATCAGGATCCACTGCAAGTACTATGACAACCCGGGGAAGGGGGGGGAGGGGGGGGAACTTGGATTTTATGATCGAGCGGTGTTCATAAGCCACACATCACGCCGGTAAAAGCTACGCGACGCCTCACTTGGCGTAAGGAGCGTAAACATTGGACAATTGAACAGTGGAGAAACGTTGTGTGGAGTGACGAATGACGGTACACAATGTGGCGATTTCGACGGCAGGGTGTAGATGTGGAGAATGCCCGGTGAACGTCATCTAACAGCGTGTGTAGTGCCAACTGTAAAATTCGGAGGCGGTGGAGTTATGGTGTGGTCGTGTTTTTCATGGAGGGGGCTTGCACCCCTTGTTGTTTTGCATGGCACTATCACAGAACAGGCCTACATTGATGTTTTAAGCACCTTCTTGCTTCCCACTGTTGAAGAGCATTTTCTGGGATGGCCATTGCAACTTTCAACACAATTGAGCACCTGTTCAAAACGCACGGCCTATGGCGGAGTGGTCATTTCTGTAAAGGTTCCGGAACTCTCGGAACCGAGATGATGCAAAACGTTTTTTGATGTGTGTATTTGCGTTTCTAGCGCAACCTCATCATATTACAATCATCACTGATCATAGATCAACAAACCGATTCACTAATAACCACATCCTGCTTGATTTTTAATCAGTGTAACTGTGAAAAATGGTGTGGTTCGACACCCTTATATACATATAAACTTACAGAATATTTAACAACAATGTAATATTCGTCGTTTGTCGTGATGATGGCAACCGAGCAATGCTATTACCCGACATTGTTTATTTTGTACCTTAAAATAGTTATGACTCAGTACGAGTAAACATTGTGGTGGAATGAATGGTCTGTTTGTAAATACGTTATATGATTGTAGTTTGTAATTTTTATAGGATGTATTGCACACCATGAATTGAATTAGTTGTGTTTACTGTACCAATCTGCCTGGCCTCATTTCAGGTAATTAAAGTGAGTGCTACGTCTGTCGTTAGCCAGCCGTATACATTCTGCAGTCCAGCGTGGCTGTTGTGCCGCCGCCTATAAACACCACGTCAGTAAAACCCGGTCGCTCGCTCGTTCGAGCTTATCTTCTCATTGTCCGTATGCCCTCTCCGTCCTTACTCAGCGGAAACCATTTCCAACCTTCTAGATTTCTGTTCATGTTCACTCCCTTTGTTATGTCCCACTGCAGCCTCGGGTTTCTCGTAAGACTCTTTAAGTTACAGTCATCTGTTGTAATCGCATCCTGTTCGCATTTACAGGGCGGACACTATCACGACCGCTCAACAAACATTAACTGCTTGTCATGTTCAGCTCCAGCCAGTGGTTTCTCCCTAGTCTCGTTACGTTATTCATTTTTTATCATGTGTACGTGTGGAAAAATGCGTAGTAGGCAAGCAGTAGCTGGTAGGTACAACACAAGGAATAGTTTGCTGCATAAAATGTGTGTGTGTGTGTGTGTGTGTGTGTGTGTGTGTGTGTGCGTGTGTTTTCCAGTTCAGTTTTGTGTCAATGTGGACACCCAGTAATTTGACGGGAATCTTTGCCATGGCAGTCATAATCTTTTGGAGAGAATAATAATATACTTTCGGTTTTGCTACGGTTTAATTTTATTTCGTTTGCCTTAAACCAACAAGATGCCTTGTTCATCATAAGTTCATTCATTACCTCCATAGTATTTTTGTCATTATGGGAAGTAATAAACATGGTATCATCTACACATGTTATGCTTTTAAAGGTAGCATGCTAGGCATATCATTAGCATAAACAACGAACAAAAATGGTCCGAGCACCGATCCCTAAAGGACTCGTCTTATGACGTTCAGAAAATCTGACATTTGAATCAGTTAGGACTATTTGCCTCCTACTGGACTAGTACTATTGTAGTTATGCCAACCGCTTATCGGTTACTAATACTGCTTACGTTTGTTTTCAAGAATACTAGGCAATATTGTGTCAATGGCCTTTATTGGACCAACCAATGTGGGACATGTATATTGCTTGCGTTCCGATCCCTTTAAGACAGATAAAACAAAATAATGCACTGCTTTAACCGTGGACTGACCTTCACGAAATCCGTACTGGACCTGCTTTATGAGGCGATTGTTCTCAAAATATTCATTTAGTTGCCTTTACACTATCACCTCAATGATTTTACATAATACTGGAACTATGTCAATGGTTCTGTAATTTTCAGGTGATTCCCTATCTCTCTTTTTATACATAGGTAAAATTACTGTTTACTTTTAGTAGACAGGAAAGGCACTTTCCTCAAACATCCAGTTTATAAGGTAGCACAGGGAATGGTAAGTACACAGGTACACCTCACTTTCTAGAAAGGTACTGACGAGTTCAAACCTAAAGTCACGTAGAAGATAACTTTATTTTTTTACCAGATAAATATATATTCTATTGGCAGGTGTGAGGCTCTTCACATTTATGTAGTAAGAGAAAGTGGGGAAATAATGGGCGCTCAAGGAAAAAATTATTATTTTGAGTCATTCATAATAAGTAATAATAATGTATGTAAGATTGCTGTAGTTGCTCTACTTTTGCTATGCTAAATGTAAAAAACAATACAATGAAATTTCACTACAACTATCACAGAGGTGCTATTCCCCATGACTCTTCCCCAGACAGGGTAATTAACCAAAGTGTCTGGAGATCCGTGTGCTTGAGATGGGAAGCTTATATTAAATATGCAAGTGTGAAAATCTGTCAGTGTCTTTTAGGAAATAGTAATATTGAAATAAGTACATTAAATATAGGAAATCAAATTATTGTTACCCCCTGGAAGCCGTAAGGTAGGCAACTTACACCTTAGATCGTGCACCACGAACCACAAACCATAGCCTGAATCTACGCACTGGTGCCTTTATTCCGTCCCAGAGAAGCAATGATTTTAGCGCAAGCTTGTGATGGAACGTTTTGAATGCGCGAGGTTAGACCACAGACAAAAGGAAAAGGGACGGGCGGTGAGGAGGAGAATCGCTTGCAAGCTGAGAGCCGAGTGGGACAATCGAGGGCGCAATCGATAACCAGAACTGGAACACGAGCCGCGCAGATGCGTCCGGAGCTGCGCCCGCGTACTGGAAAACAAGGCTCCTTTCTAGCCTCAGTTATTCCGTTCAGGGACGTGCATAAGGGTGTCATAGCGAGGAACGTATTTGAATTAATGTTTTTGTTCGTTCATTCATTATTTCTTTCATCGTATTACGTAAATCTTATCAAGGCGGGGAGTCCTCAGAAACGCTCTAGGAAACTGTGAAGAATGTTCTTGCTCTCCACGTACAAAACATTTGCACTTAACTGGCTGTTAAGCATTTGGCCTAATATATGTCTTTTTATATCCTTATGTGAAGCACTTTACAGCATTACATAAGGTTCTATGGATGCTAAGCCGCCTACTTCGTACATAAGCGTAATCAATTCGCCGAAAAGGAAACATTCCAAATCGATCTTCATGCAATGTCACGGGTGTGACGGTGGGCAAAATAATGGCACACATATTTCTTTAATTTGTGCTCAGTTTCACTTTCAAGGGGTAAAACACACCCCAAAAGACAATGTTATTTCAGGCTTAGAGGGAATATCTTCGAAACGTTGATATATGAAAAATGATTTTCGTATAAAAATTGGTATGTAATTAAACTTCTTGAAAAATGTATAATCAACTTCTTAATAATTTGAAATTTTGCAAAATGGCCCCTATCACCACTAACTAATTTTGAAAAATTAAAACTTTTGTTATGACATAAATTAAAGAAGCTTTCAAGCCACGTACGTCTACGTATAATAAACCTAAAGCATTACCATTTTTGAAAATGTCACCCTCAGTTTTGAAGGTATATTTCTGTTACAGAAGAAAGCCTATGTAGCACTTATTTTAAAAAGAAGTAACAACGCACATTACGACAACAAGGCTTGCATTTATTTTTAAAGGCATAATAAGAGCCCAAGGATAGTCAACTTACTTCTGAGGGAAGCGGGGAGTTGGGTGGATGCCGAATGATATATCGCTCGTGGGGCAAAATGTTCTTGAACTAGCTCCACTGATCAATCTAACTTCACGGCATGCATCAGTCCAGAGGAACTACCTGTGCCGGCCGGAGTGGCCGCGCGGTTCAAGGCGCTACAGTCTGGAACCGCGCGACCGCTACAGTCCTTAGGTTAGTTAGGTTTAAGTAGTTCTAAGTTCTAGGGGACTGATGACCTCAGAAGTTAAGTCCCATAGTGCTCAGAGCCATTTGAACCATTTGAACTATCTGTCATAATATGGTAAGTGAGTGCAGTTAACTTTGGTTAATAATATTTTCAAACTCGTGGTAACTATGTATGAGCCCGTCCCGTTAGCCGTGCGGCCTAACGCACGGCTTTCCGGGAGAGAAGGAGCGCCTGGTCCCTGCCACAAACCCGCCTGGCGGACTTGTGTCGAGGTCGCCGACCAGTCTGAGGATGGTTTTTAGGCGGTTTTCCAACTGCCTCGGCGAATGCGGGCTGGTTCCCATTATTCCGCCTCAGCAACACTATGTCGGCGATTGCTGCGCTCCTCTGCCTCGTGATGACTGGGTGTTGTGTGATGTCCTTAGGTTAGTAGTTCTAAGTTCTAGGGGACTGATGACCACAGATGTTAAGTCCCATAGTGCTCAGAGCCATTTGAACCATTTTTGATTGCTGCGCAAACAAGTTATCCACGTACGCGTATACCTCCTTGGGTGGGGGTGGGGGGGGGGGGTGGGGGGGGGGGTGTACCGGGGGCCGAACCGCACAATAACCCTAAAAGAGTGGTTCGGTGTGGGGCGGTGGAGGAGTGAAGTGGACTGCGGTAGTCGCCGTGGGGTTGTGGACCACAGCGGCTGCCGCGGGGTCGGAGCCTCTCCGTCGTTTCTAGGCCCCTGGTTAACATACAATACAATACAGTACAATACAACTATGTATGAGATAGGGGCAGTCAATCTTCCCCGTCATAATTGCAGTCGCATTCCGATATCGCAATGAAAACAAACGTGTTTGGCACTACAGCTGGAAGGATCCGTAATCAGGTCGTGTGTTGTTGTCGGATCGGGCTTCCTTCTCCACCGTATAAGTCGACCACAATATCATTGCATCTGGGAGTCAGATTGGTTGGTTAGCTGATTTGGGGGAGGGACCAAACAGCGAGGTTATTGGTCCCATCGGATTAGGGAAGGAAGTCGGCCGTGTGCTTTCAAAGGAACCATCCGGGCATTTGCCTGAAGCGATTTAGGGAATCACGGAAAACCTAAATCAGTATGGCCGGACGCGGGTTTGAACAGTCGTCCTCCCGAGTGCGAGGCCAGTGTGCTAACCACTGCGTCACCTCGCTCGGTACCTGCGAGTCAGGACGCTTCAGTCGACTTAACACGAGTCAGCGCGTGATTAGGGTTCACACAACTGTTGTGAAAGTATTGACATTACGGCGTATTTTCCTTAGTCACCACCGTGCTTGTTTACTGCTGCGTCACCGCGTCTTTCCGGTAACGGCCAACTGCAACAATATCGTGGTGTAGCCTTGGTGTTTGTTTTCTCTCCGATGTGGAGCGATGGTCGCCCGACATCGGATCGGGAGAGTTACAGATCCATTGTAGCTACGTAGGTGTAGCCTTAGCCGTTTAGTAATATAGATAATCTGAGTTCAAAAGTTACGACGTACGTAGAACAGAAGAATTTTCTCCATTGAAATCAGCATGGTTTCCCAAAACATCGAACACGTGAAACTCAAACGACGCCCTTCACCCATGATATCTTCTGTGTTATAGTCAGAGGAAACCAGATTATTCCGTGTTTATAGACTTTCTAAAAGCTTTTGATTCGAAGTCACATCAACGCTTGCTAAAGAAAATACTCTTCTATAGGATACCTAACCAGGTTTGCGACTGGATCGAAATATTTCCGACAGACAGGACCACCGCGTTTTCCAGAGTGGAGAATCCCTGTTCGGTCCCAAGATTGTGAGGTATGACCTTTACTGCTCATATTGTAGTGTTGGCAGTTTGCCAACACTACGCACATTTCTTAAGGGAGGCGGCCATTAAGCAAGCAGGCGATTGAGGTCTGAAACAGGAGATGAATGCTATAAAGAAAAGTACGTAGCTGCTGGAATACTTAACTTTAATCCATCATTTGTATACAGCGTTCTTGATGAGACAATTCATACGATAACTATCAATTGCTATGGCGCCTTGCTAGGTCGTAGCCATTGACTTAGCTGAAGGCTATTCTAACTATTGGCTCGGCTAATGAGCAATGCTTCGTCCATGTAGTCGCTAGCAAAGTCGTCCGTACAACTGGGGCGAGTGCTAGTCAGTCTCTCGAGACCTGCCTTGTGGTGGCGCTCGGTCTGCGATCCCTGACAGTGGCGACACGCGGGTCCGACATGTACTAATGGACCGCGGCCGATTTAAAGCTACCACCTAGCAAGTGTGGTATCTGGCGGTGACACCACACATATTATATGTGAATAGCGTAGCAGCCAGTATTAGTCGCAGTCTCAATCTTTTCGCAGTCATCTTTGAGGAAAATCTGCCCAGTATAATGCCATGTGGCTCAGAGACCTAGTGCAAGTCTTTCAATGGAGCGCCACTTCGGCGACTGGTGTGTCCGTGCACCAATTGCAGCCGGTCGGTGCTCCCAGCGGTCGCCCATTCAAGTACCAACCAGGCTTGACGTTGCTAAGTTCGCTGGCGTCAGCAATCTCGTTCTTGGCCATATACTACTGGTAACACCAGAAAGTGACCGACGGGAGCGACGCCGTGGCCGTGCTGGCGAGAGGCAGGGATGGTGTTATGCAGGCAGCTGGGTTCCAGTTGAATGGACACATTTCCCGGAAGCAAGCACCGAGACTGTGGGTGTTGTCAGTGGATGGCCAGCAACAGTGAAAGCACGTTTCAGAGGGCTAGTGGCCGAGGCTGGAGGCTCCACCTCTGCTTAGAGAAGAACAGTCGGTAAGTGACCTGCACTTGCTGTAGAAACAAATAAAAAATGTGTGTGAAATCTTATGGGACTTAACTGCTAAGGTCATCAGTCCCTAAGCTTAAACACTACTTAACCTAAATTATCCTAAGGACAAACACACACACACACACACACACACACACACACACACACACACACACACACACACACACACCCATGCCCGAGGGAGGATTCGAACCTCCGCCGGGACCAGACGCACAGTCCATGACTGCAGCCCCCTAGACCGCTCGGCTAATCCTGCGCGGCGCTGTAGACACACCAAGCAAAGCTGCTCTCTGGGAATCCCAAGACCCTCACTGAGTAGGAGTGCACATCAACACCGGACAGACATAGTCAGGTGGTGCTGGCATGTGGACACCAACCTGTTGGAGAGGGTGTTGTTCTCTCGAGGTGCACAAACGCCATTGCAGGTAGGTGAGGAACGGCGTCAGGAGATTGAAAGGGAACACAATTAGAGTGCCTTTGGGTAAATGCTAGTAAATCTTGAGTCATGATGTTAAATGCAAAGATCCATTAAGTGAAGTCAATCACATGCAAGGCGCACAATCAGAGTCCTTTTGAGTGAATGTTGATATCCTGCTGTTCTTGAGTTCGAGTTGAGTCGTGGAATGCATGCATTGAACCGACGACCTAGAAACGACGGAGAGACTTCGACCTGCGGCAGCACACAGTGGCTCACAGCCACACAACAGGCCACAGCAGTCCATCCACCCCACTGCTGCCCCACACCGAACCCTGGGTTATTGTGCAGTTCAAATGGTTCAAATGGCTCTGAGCACTATGGGATCATAAAGCAAGCCAGTTCATATCAGCATGCGCAGTGAGCGTGATTATGTGAAATTTAAATACTTTTTTTTAGTTTTCTTAGAACGATGGATCTGTTCTGAACCTTGCGCTTTTAATGTTGATAATGCTGTGTCGTCAGAACAAGACACAGCCAGTGCTATAGAGACTCGCCACCTGCGCAGGTTCCACCAGCGCCAAGGGCGACGCTGAGGATGAAGATATCGACTTCGCCTCGGCCAATTGCCGGCCGAGTACAATCCGCCAATGAGCGGACGACAATGGACAGAAGCCTACTAGGAAGATAGA
This sequence comes from Schistocerca piceifrons, assembly GCF_021461385.2. Lineage (NCBI taxonomy): Eukaryota > Metazoa > Arthropoda > Insecta > Orthoptera > Acrididae > Schistocerca > Schistocerca piceifrons. The sequence goes on from NC_060146.1 coordinate 128,290,809, forward strand.
AGAGCAGCTCTCGCCCAGTTGGTTACAGATCATCCTCCAGGCCTGACTTATACAGGGAACGTCGTTTAGTGAACTCTTAGAACTGAACAGACAGTTTGTTGCTATGTACTGTGAAGTTTACCTATGATTATTTGTACTAAGCCAATGAGGACCTTTTTTGTGTTCTTTTACTTGCATTGTTGCAGACTTCATTATTCAACTAGCCACGAAGATAAGTAAACTTTTTTTAACTCATTTGTGTGACTTAGCTACTAATTTGTTGGAGTGTTGTAGAACCTTCGTTCTCCCCATTTACCTGACCCTGGGGCATAGCTGTGTAACTGTCTTAGCGGTGCACTGCACCAGAAGCTGTTTCACGAACTCACAAACTCGGGATACCTTAACAACAGTGGCAACTCGGTCTCCACTGCAGTAGCGACGAGGCCTTTACAAACCTAGCGACCGATATCGACCTTGTTATTGAATCTGCGGTTCATCCATATGTACTGTGAACTACTGTGTTCCCTTACATGAATGCCTTATTTACTCAGTTTTCTATTACAGAAAAGTCAATATTTTCTGTTACAATACGTTACTATTGTCACGAACGTTGTGGTGTTACGTCGTTATTTGAGCTACCCTGAATTGTTTTGTATTAATTATTGTTATAATTTCAAGAAGATATTTGGTGTTGTTCAAGACCTGTTCAAGTTTATTCAGGCCTCAGAAAGTCTTTTGCCTGTGATAGTGTTTTCTATCTTGTTAAACAGGTCTTTGAACACTAAATAAATGGATAACAAAAATACCGACCGCACATATATGTACAATCCGCAACTCGAACTCCACTCCACCTAAAGCCCACGCTACGAACTTCGGTGATCGCGTGAGAACCGCTGTTGACAACGTGGCAAGACCATTGATACTCTGCACACTATAAAGGGCTGTTTTAGCCAGTTACATCTTGACAAAATATCAGTGTGATGCAACGGTTGGAAAATTCTTAGTGTTGGGAAATACAAAATTATGCACTTCTCCAAACCTGAAAGTGTGCTGTGCTTTGAATATGTGATTAATGAGTCACAACTAGAGACAGTCATGTTATAGAAATATTTAGAGGCAACAGTGCGAAGATGTTTGTTCGTAGAAACTTATCCAAGAAGGGACAAAGTATGACGTGCCATTTTCTGATATACCGATTCTTTAAAGAATAGAACTCCAATGTACAAAACAGCTTCAAATGCCTGATTACTTTGCAAATGAGGTAATGTATTAAATATTTGTTGCTAAGCAGATAACCGATGAAGAGTTTAAGAAAGGTTTGAAATTATGTTAAAAATTTGCTGAAGTCGCTAAGTGCTCTCGTTATGAAACACTGAATGAATATAAACTGGCTAATTTTCACTCCATTTTATGCATATGCCCATTTTTTCACGCGTCTCAATGCTCATGACGTCATATCTCCTGAACTATATGTCCTGAAATGATACAGTTTCCGCAGCTCGTGGTCTTGCAGTAGCGTTCTCGCTTCACGCGCACGGGGTCCCGGGTTCGATTCCCGGCGGGTCAGGGATTTTTCCCTGTCTCGAGATGACTGGGTGGCGTTGTGTCGTCTTCATCATCATCATTCATCCCCATTACGGTCGGAGGAAGGCAATGGCAAACCACCTCCGCTAGAACCGTTCCTAGTCGGCGGTGCGGGTCTCCCGCACCGACCCTACGCTCCTCGGAGTATGGGACATCATCATCATCATCGTCATCACCATCATCATCAGATACACTCAGTGATTTATGAACAATTTACCGCAGAAAGGCAAGATTATACAAGAAACAACAAGCTGAATAAAACGCGTTTAATGCAATTTACCGCAGAAAGGCAAGATTATACAAGAAACAACAAGCTGAATAAAACGCGTTTAATGCAATTTACCGCAGAAAGGCAAGATTATACAAGAAACAACAAGCTGAATAAAACGCGTTTAATGCAATTTATCTCCTGGCATCTATTTCTGGTCTCTTGATGCAGGTTTACTTGCTTATTATATGCACAAGAAAGTCAAGTATGACGTAATGGGAAGGGGGGGGGACGATTTTGTTGGTGTTGGATATATTCCCTTTCTTGAAATTAATTTTGGGCTTAAATTACCTGTTTTAAAATCGAATAAACAGTTTTTATCGTAATAAAAATTGTTGCATATTTTTGAATAATATTAGGCGTTTTGCATGGTTCCATTACTCAGTTATCATCTACATCACGAGATGCCGTTGTTGTCGGCCACGATGTAACTGAATGCCAAAATTGCGTCTTGCCTTGAGAGATATAGACCAAAGATTTCTTGTGTCATCCATTATGTTATTTACAGGCAGCACAGATAAATAGATTTTATGTGAAGGTAGTTCCAAAGGTTGTACAGCTTTTCACCGCCTAAGTGTCCATCGTCAAATCAGCAATATTCATGTTGCATGTTGGATTTTCAACTGAAAATGTCATCTCATGGTATTCTGAAAAATGAAAAAGTGAGATCCCTTTACAGGCCTGAAAAACAAATTTACTAAACGAATCATCGCGCAGGCAGGTTCTTTTATACAATGTAGGCCACCAGAAACTGCCACCGGTAAAGAAGCATACCTTTATTTTGACAATGGAAAACTTGCCAATGTTTTTTTTTAAGAATGTTTCAAGAGTTCAACAACGTGACACGCTTTATAGTATCTTTCCTCTTTCGCCAGCTTCCTCCTAATTATCACTAAATTCCAATCATTCCATACAAACGAGTGACCTCTAATGGGAAAAATAACTTTAAAGTCATTGAATGTTTTGCCCTCACACACCACCATCATCATCCTAACCGGAGTATTGTTCTTGTTCTGATCCACACAATTGTCCCCTACCTACTGCAACATTTTTACGTCGTTGTCGATCTTATTTTTAGTAGGCAGAAGAAAACTGTCGTTTCCCGTGAAGCGTAGTTCGCTAACCAGCCATGTAGCGCCGCCATCTACATTCCGGACTAGTTCCCTGTCTGTAACAAAAGGAAAATTGACGGTGTTGCCAGACGGTGTTATCGAGATAACAGGATACCTTTTTGCGGCTAACAATGTATTGATCCATTCAGAACCAGAATCTTTTTTAAAAAAAATTATAAATTTCGGACTAAGTTGCCTTTTCGCAGTAAGCGATTCATATGTAGACACTGTCTGCAAAGCGTGTTACGAATAGAGCTAGCAGTAAAGACGTAACAAATTAAAACGTCATTTCTGATGAAGTTTTCCTGCTTGAACACAGAAAATGTAATAAGCGATAAATTTCCTCCCTTTCATTACTTTGTGGAAAGTGTCAGCGAGAAAAAATTCCGAAAAGGTCTGAAATCATATGTAATCTATATTGGAAGTTCTCATTCTCAAATACTCGATGAACGAAGTCCGTGTTCTTGCCCAACGTCAGTTATTCAACCTCAAGATAACACATTTTTCTAACTGTAATACTTGTCTTATCGTCGTAAAATTCTAACACAAGATTATACCTCTTAATGAGTAGATCATGACAGAATTTTAAATTTTTCAAATCAGTCAATAGTTAGGTGAAAAATTTAAAATCGAATTTGCGTTGCCCCTAACCTTAGGATGCAAATCGGTAGATGTGATGCACACGCACACACAAACAAATGAGTACAATTTCAGAAATATTCGATGATTTATTTAAGAGAAAGAGCTTCACAAATAAGCAAGTCAGTAATGTGTAGTCTCACTGCTGGTCCTAATACAAGCAGTTATTCGGCTTGTCATTTATTGATAAAGTTATTGGATGTGCTTCTGGAGGATATCGCGCCAAATCCTGTCCAACTGGCGCGTCAGATGGTCAGAATTCAGAGATGGTTGGAGGGCCTTGACCATAATGCTCCAAACGTTTTCTATTGGGGAGAGATCCGGCGACCTTGCTCGCCAAAGTGGAGTTTGGCAAGAACGAAGACAAGACTCTTATGGCTTGACATGATCATCCTACATCATCAGGTATTACCTCTCATGTGGCAGTATCATAGCGCTATTTTTCAACAAGACAATCCTCATACACACACGGCTTGTGGTCTATGAACTGCGTGATGTTGAGGTACTCCCGCGAACAGCAGTATTCTCAAATCTGTCGCTGATAGAACATATAGGAGGGGGGGGGGGGGGGCAACATGGACATAATCTCCATCGGAGTGCCAGTATCCTGGCTGTCAACGACAAGTTACAAGAATTCTGGACCAGCTTGCCTCAGGAGAAAATATCGTCATGTTCTTGCCACGCTCTGCCATGATCTTTGTACATCTGAGTCAATATTGCAGGCCGGCCGGTGTGGCCGTGCGGTTCTAGGCGCTTCAGTCTGGAACCGCGTGACCGCTACGGTCGCAGGTTCGAATCCTGCCTCGTGCATGGATGTGTGTGATGTCCTTAGGTTAGTTAGGTTTAAGTAGTTCTAAGTTCTAGGAGACTGATGACCACAGATGTTAAGTCCCATAGTGCTCAGAGCCATTTGAACCACTCAATATTGCAATCACTGAATTAACATAACATGCCCTCTCAACTTGTGAAGTTTCATTACGTTTCCTTTTCTCCTTCTGAGTGCTTCCCTTCTTCTATCAGGCAGTGTATTTCTGGGTCACTAAATCTTCCTCTACCATTACCAGTACCAAAACCAGAGGAGAGGTTCTAAATTTGGCATCTATTCTGGTTATGGATAAATAATCATTTACCAAGTACAGTAAATGGATCTGAAGTTTTTAGCGAACTACAACGTGGCGGACGACATAAAACCCAGGAATCCACAGGCACGTGAAAGTTATACAGTGAGACACAGGTCTCGACATCTATGTAGTATAGACATCACTGCAACGTATCATTCGTATCATCGGCTATTTCCACCGATTGTTAGTGTCGCAAATTCCTCCTGCTACCCCCCACCCTCCCCACGCCCCAAACCATGATCTCTTGCTCCGCCTATTGGTCATGGGACTTACGTCCATCAATCCCTTCTTTCACCTCTAACAATGTCCGCCCCTGGTAGCTGAGTGATCAGCACGACGGAATGTCATACCTAACGGCCCGGGTTCGATTCCCGGGTGGGTCGGAGATTTTCTCCGATCAGGTTCAAATGGTTCAAATGGCTCTGAGCATTATGGGACTTAACATCTGAGGTTATCGCTCCCCTAGAACTCAGAACTACTTAAACCTAACCACCTTAACGACATCACACACATCCATGCCCGAGGCAGGATTCGAACCTGCGACCGTAGCAGTCGCGCGGTTCCGGACTGAAGCGCCTAGAACCGCTAGGCCACAGCGGCCGGCCTCCGCTCAGTGACTGCGTGTTGTGTTGTCCTTAGCATCATCATTTCATCCCCATCGACACGCAAGTCACCGAAGTGGCGCCAGCTCCAAAGACTTGCACCTCGCGAACGGTCTACCCGACGGGAGGCTCTAGCCACACGGCATTTTCATTTACCTCCAACAATGATTTGTACATATTTACAAGAAGAAAAGTCCTGGTAGTTGCACTATGATTTGGGGTTTCCCTGCAGTGGCTTTGTAAATCAATCCACATGCTGAAGGAAGTAAAGACATACCACCTTCAATAAGACCAAGTCTAGTAAAGCACTGTGATGTTCGTGTTGAGGATAGCTTTAATTAACTGACGGAAGAAAAATCGCAACACCAAGAAGGATTTGTGTGACACAAACGAAGGTTGGTAGGTGTGTTTCTACATCTGAAAGATGATCTCTATTCAGATTTCGCGCCAGTCGTATAAGAGTGGCGCTATTAACGCCTTTATGAGGATGCAAATCAGGTGTGCTTTAAATAACTCTGCAATGGTCGTGAGATTTGACGTGGTGAGTTGATGTTAGTCAAGAATGTCTTTAAGGTGACAAAGATGCCATTATCAAAACCTCACTGAGTTTTCAAAAAATGGTTCAAATGGCTCTGAGCACTATGGGACTCAACATCTTAGGTCATAAGTCCCCTAGAACTTAGAACTACTTACACCTAACTAACCTAAGCACATCACACACACCCATGCCCGAGGCAGGATTCGAACCTGCGACCGTAGCAGTCCCGCGGTTCCAGACTGCAGCGCCAGAACCGCACGGCCACCGCGGCCGGCTAACTGAGTTTTGAAAGATGTCATATAATAGGGCTACGAGAAGCCGTATGCTCCTTCGTGATGTTGCAGAAAGACTTGCAGGAATGTAGCCACCGTACATGATTGCTGGAAGCAATGGTCACGAGAATGTACGGTTGCAAGAAGACCAGGCTCCAGACAGCCACGTGGTGCTACCGAGAGGTTAGACTGTGTGTTCGTTGCATGGCTCAGGCTCATCGTACTGCACCTGCAGCAGCAATCTGAGCAGCAGTTGGCACCACAGTGACACAACGAGCTGTTACAAATCGGTTGCTTCAAAAACAGCTCCGAGTTAAAAGCCCTGTAGCGCGTATTCCACTGACCCCAAATCACCCCCATCTGCAACTTCTGCGGTGTCAAGCGAGAGCTCATTGGAAAGCAGGGTGGAGGTCTGTCGTGTTTTCTGATGAAAGCTGGTTCTGCCTCAGTGCCAGTGATGATCGTGTGTTAGGAGGAGGCTAGTTGAGGGCCTGCAACCAACCTGTCTGCAGCTAGACACACTGGACCTCTTACCTGGAGTTACGGTCTGGTGCGATTTCGTATGACAGCGGGAACACTCTCGTGGCTATCGCACGTACCCTGACTGCAACGTCAGTCTGGTGATTCGACCTGTCATGCTGATATTAATGAACAACATTCCAGAGGGTGTTCTCCAACAGGATAACGCTCGCCCACTTACCGCTTTTGTAACCCAACGTTCTCTGCAGGGTGTCGACCTTTGCCTTAGCCTGCCACATCACCAGATCTGTCTCCAATTGAACACATATGAGACACCATCGGACAACTCCAGGTGCCGTCCACAACCAGGATTGACCGTCCCCATATTGACCGACCAAGTGCAACAAGCATGGGACTCCATCCCACAAATTAACATGCGGCACCTTACAACACAGTGTTATGCATGTACATTTGCATGTTTGCATTCAACATTATGCCAGTTACTCTGGTTATTAACGTACCAGCATTTCATTTTTGCAATGGCTTACCTCACGCTTACTTTGACCTGTGATCTTGCAATGTTAATCACTTAAATATGTTACCTAGACAAATTAACATCCGGCACCTTACATCACAGTGTTATGCATGTACATTTGCATGTTTTCATTCAACATTTTGGCAGATATACCGGTTATTAATGTACCAGCATTTCATTTTTGCAATAGCTCATCTCAAGCTTACACTACCTGTTATCTTGCAATGTTAATCACTTGAACATGTTACCTAGACATATTTTTCCGAAATTTCATTACTCTACATTAATTAGTTTCTAGAAGTGCGATTTTCTCCGCCAATGTATTCACTACTATTCCTTTTTTCTGTACGTAAAATAAAAATGACCCTGAAAAGAGTGAGAAAAGGTGGATCAGGTAGTGTTATTGTTAAAGTCAGGTAGAGTTATTATTAACGTTATAATAGTAAGGTATTTCTTAATCCATATATCGTCTACGCCATGGCACTTTTTTAGATAGCTACATAGCATTTCATGTAATCTGCCCGCTCTGATTCTCACCAAAAGTACGAGTATATGAGGCATGAAACTAGATTTGTGACTGCAATGAAGTTTTGTTCGTTGGTAGGACGCAGCATGTTACCTTGGATGGAGAATTATCGACAAAAGTAGAAGCAACTTCACGCGTGCCCCGAGAAGTGTGTTCGAATCCTTGTTGATTATACTATATATTAATGACCTGTCAAACAATATTTATGGTAACTGCAAATTATGCAGTTATCTATAAAGAAATGCTATCGAGAAAAGAGCTGCACAAATGACCCTTAATAAAACTTAAAACAGATGGAAAGACGACGAACTTGTTTTGAATAATCAGAAATATAAAATTATGCACTTCAAGAAACGCAAAAAAGAAATATTCTATTACTGCAACATAATAAGTAACAACTGGACTCAGTTGACTCGTACAAACACCACGTTTAACAGTTCGTACAAATATGAAATAGAACGATTACGTAGACTCAGTCACGGGTAAGGCACGAGGCAGACTTTGGTTTATTGGTGATCTGTCCTGGAATAATGTTACAGCGTGTGGGACCCTTACCAAACAGGCCCAACAAGGGACACTGAACGCATACAAAGAAGAGTGGCGTAAATGGTCATAGTTTTGTTTGACTCAAGGAAGAGTGTCACCGAAATATTGAAAATCCTGAATTGGCAGTGTCTGAAAAGAGATCCCTATCATTCCACGAAAGCCTACAAAATTTCGATTACCAGTTTAAAATGAATAATCTGGATAAATTCTTCTTCCCCTTCCTCATGGCTCCCATAACTACCGTGAAGACAGGATTAAATTAATTACAGAGCGCACAAAGGCATTTAAGGGGACTTGTACGTGAATAACTCTCAAAAAATCGATTTTTGAAACTTTTGTTTTAAAAATTCTCTGTAGTTTTCAGAACGAGAAAAAGTTTACTTCCAGGATAATGGACCACAAAAAGTACAAAAATTAGAGGACTTTAAAAGTGACTGCACGCATCATTACGTCCCCATGGCACATAGTCAGCTCTGTTCAAAATAAAGTTGTGAATCCAAAATCTTATGCTGGCACAAAAATTCAGAAAATGTAATGTATTGGACATATCCAGAAAAGATTAGGTACAAGATTGAGGAACTTGAGGAGGAATTTGAAGAGAAAGAAATTAGCTGACAGTAAGTGCATTAGTGGACATGGTCAGCTTACAGATGATGAAATTTGCAGTTTGTGTATTATTATGGACAAGCCATAAGACAAAATAAAAATGACCTTGAGGGAATGAAAAAGGCAGAATGGGCTACCTTCTTTCATAAACCCTCCGCAGATGACAACACACGTCATGCACTCTGCCCGGCTGGCTGTGATTCATGTTGTGGCTACCAGAGGTCTCGAGGTGAGACCTACAACCATAAACATTCTTTGCCATTTGTTACAATGGAATTATATATTGGGATCTTAGTGGCACAAGACTATTAGAGAAATGTTTACATGGTAAGACCCAAAATCCAAATGAAAATTTCAACGATTGTATATGGGATGGATACCAAAAACTGTTCTAGTGGAATTAAATACTTTGAAAATAGATGTACTAGATGCTGTTCTATGTTTCAATGACGGTGCAGTTTTCAAGGAGTGTGCCGGCCGAAGTGGCCGTGCGGTTAAAGGCGCTGCAGTCTGGAACCGCAAGACCGCTACGGTCGCAGGTTCGAATCCTGCCTGGGGCATGGATGTTTGTGATGTCCTTAGGTTAGTTAGGTTTAACTAGTTCTAAGTTCTAGGGGACTAATGACCTCAGCAGTTGAGTCCCATAGTGCTCAGAGCCATTTCAGTTTCAAGGAGTAATGTTATGGAGCTGATGGGAGTACCTGGTGGACTAAATATGCATACAGCTCTAATAGCTATTGACAAAAGGCGACTCTTCAAAGCAGAAAAATCAGTGTTTTAAGCCACCAGAGAAGCAATAAGAAACAGTGTGAAAAAGCGAAAGGAGGAAGTACAACACAGGAAACAAGATGAATATGCTTCAAGAATGAGATTTTCACTCTACAGCAGTGTGTGTGCTGATGTGAAACTTCCTGGCAGATTAAACCTGTGTGCAGGAGCGAGACTCGAACTCGAGACCTTTGCCTTTCGCGGGCAAGTGCTCTACCATCTGAGCTACCCAAGCACGACTCACGCCCCGTCCTCACAACTTTACTTCTGCCAGTACCTCGTCTCCTACCTTCCAAACTTTACAGAAGCTCTCCTGTGAACCATGCAGGACTAGCACTTCTGGAAGAAAGGATACTGCGGAGACATGGCTTAGCCACAGCCTGGGGTATGTTTCCAGAATGAGATTTTCACTCTGCAGCAGAGTGTGCGCTGATGTGAAACTTCCTGGCAAATTAAAACTGTGTGCCAGAGTGCTAGTTCTGCCAGGTTCACATAAGAGCTTCTGTGAGGTTCGGAAGCTAGGAGACGAGGTACTGGCAGAATTGAAGCTGTGAGGACGGGTCGTGAGTTGTGGTTGGGTAGCTCATATGGTAAAGCACTTGCCCGCAGAAGGCAAAGGTCCTGATTTCGAGTCTCGGTCCGGCACACAGTTTCAATCTGCCAGGAAGTTTCAAAATGAATATGGACCTGGGATGCATTAGTGCCAGGCAAATTTAATAGAAAAAGCACGTTTTAACTTTAACTTGAATTTCCCAAAAGTTAAATTATTTCATGTTCTGGTAGACTTTGGCTAAAAACTATTAAAGATAGAGAGCAGAAATTTTGTATACTGTTTTAACAAAAATGTAGACTACTCTTGCGGCTTAATTTTGAAAATAAAATGAATTTTCTGAAGAAAAACCCTGAATTCATTTCCAAAATGTTTGATAATCATACTTAAAAAATCTTTGTACCACAATTTATGACATCATCTTTTCAATAGTCTGCTTTAAAGATAATAGTGTGAACAACTTACAGGAAAAAAATAAACCTTCTAGTTTGTTTGTATTTAGAGTAATGTGTACCTATGATGTTCATAAATAATTAGCATGGTTTATTTCACTGACAACAAAAAATACAATTTAAAAAATATGAGAGCTAAAGCTGTGGTTCATACGTAAAAATCTTCCTAAAAGATATCTTAAAAGATGGTAAACGTTATATGGGCTTACAAATCTTGTTCTTTGAAATACACTGTTTAAAAAACTGGCAATTTTTTCCAGGTTCCCCCTTGTATTCACGGACCAGTCCCCTTAAGCAATCATTCCATGCGCCATTGAAAAGGGAAGAAGCCCTGACGTTGTTCCATCTTAAGTACCCTCTGCTATGCACTTCATAGCGAGTTGCAGAGTATGAATGTAGATGCAGATCTTTTTGTAGGATAGAGCCTGAAGGAATATCCAGCGGTGACTCTTCCCAGGTGAGCTCTATCGTCAGTGAAATTCCGTAAATAGAAAAGCATATCAACCAGGCCGAGTGTTTTAAGGTCGTGCTTCGTATTATCCGTAAAACACTGTTGCGACAGGACCTGACCATTTTGCCACGTTAGCCGCGGAAAGGAAGAAAATGCTAAGAAGGATGGAGAAAGAATGCTGATAAGCGATCGTCCGCTGGAACAGACTGCACGGCGCTATCTATTATCGATCCCGCTGGCGCAGTCGCGATACAGCAACAAACGTGCGACTTAAGCAACGCCACCAGAGCGCACTGCCTCCTTCACAAACTGCGCCTGCGTACACGAATGCGTTTGATGCCGCTAGATTCAAACAACTTTTCATTAAAGAACTATGGAAGATTATAGTGTTTAGCGTCCCATCGACACCGTGATCGTTAAAATTGGAGCCCTAGCTCAGATGAACAAGAATAAAGGAGGAAGTCGGACGTTGATCCATTGACTATCGCGTTATCAGTCACAACTGGTTTGCGGAAAGCTGGCCTGCTGTACGAGGATTTGAATTAGTTTCTTACGATCTACTATACCGTCTTAACCACTGATCCTCTTTTCTAGATTTTTCTCGTCGAGAGTAAACGGTTTATCTAACCAGTCGCTCAGCACGAGACATTTCGAGAATTTCTCATTTCCAAGGCCTTTGTGGCGTTTCATTATCATATTAACTTGATGATGCAAAAAAAGGTTTTGTATTTTATGTCTTTTTTGTTTTGATTAAAAGCTATGTCGCACTGCGTTTAGAGCTATGAAACTATTTACTCACAGAATATTACTGCAAGAACTCATTCGAGCACAGCCGCCATGAACGAGAATATTACACAATACACAAGTTTATTTCAGAGATGATAAATGCATACACAGAGATTATTAACATAACTATGAATTTCACCAGTGTCTCAGGATCTTACAGAAAGTATCTGAGAAAAACTGATTTACTTACTCCAATAATTACATTAGCCCAGAAAACGATTGGTAAAAATAATGATTAACTTTTCGACTATCTGGTTTTATTTACAGTTCCACTAGCTCACTAATAACTCGTCAGATAAATGCAGTGTGTAACCTTCATTTAAGCAATGATATATCTTTCTCCCTGCCAGTTTGTTACGTGCATGGTTGGAAACATTTTCTGAATGTAACGTAAACATCACTCACAGATTACACCTTAGGCCTCTTCCAACTGCTGCCTACAAGGTGGTACAAGGAGTGATCTATGATTGTGGGGCATCTGAACAACATGTTGCCAATCCCTGCAGTTGTTATTACCAATAGCTGAATCCTGACAATGCCACCGCTTCTTTATTCGAGCAGCTCCTCATATGGCCTCGGAGGAATTGAGTGGACCCCGCTCCCTATCTCGGAAAAATCTGAGAAAATACTGGGAATCGAACCCGGCTCCTTCCACACCGAAAGCGCTAATGTTAACCATTCAGGCACATGCGCGATATTTCTGCTTGTTATTTTATAAATACCATTTCTTTGTATGTGGACTTTGTTTATAGTATTATTTGGTTGCTAAAGTGGGAAAAAGAGACCGACCAGGGAAGTGCATTGTTTATTCCATGTAAGAGTAGCTGATTTTGATGGTTTGATGTTTATTCTTTGTTTTTGTTCTTTTGTTTACAGCTGTACTTCAGACTGTAACCCAAGTAAATAAATGTCTATGTATATGTGGGTTTGAATTCTGACCTACATATTACAACAGATCAGGGTCAACAATTCAAATCTAATCTGTTCAACGAACTGGCTAGACCGTGTGGATTCCAGAGTCACCACACAAACCAGTTATCACACGGCAAGCAACAAGCTGGTGGGAAGGTGGCACAGAACACTGGAGGTGGCCCTCATTTGTCATTAAGAGAGTTGGACAGAGGCAATACCGCTAGTACTTCTAGGTTTACGGAGTGCCTATAAGGTGGATATAGCCGCATCGTTGGCAGAGATGGTTTACAGAAAACCATTGAGAATTCCTGCACACTATCTCACAACTGCACCACTACAAGCACGAACGGAGCTACCACTGCTGGTACAGTATATTTGTGACCATGTGACACGGACGAGAGGGCCACCAGCATCCAGCCATGGTGAACACCTTGTCTTCGTGCACAAAGCATTGGCTGATAGCTCGCGCATCATGTTGTGCACAGACACCGTACGGGCTCCCCTGCAACCTCCTTATACTGGGCCCTACCAAGTGCTGTGACATAATGCTCGTACTAAAGACATCTCGCAAAATGGAAAAACTGCCAGGGTGTCCATTGAAAGAGTGAAACCAGCGTGGACCTTCCCATTACCGAAGCATGAAAGCACTCCTCCACTTCAGGATGATCGAGGTTCAGGTGAGTGTACACCTAGTCGAACTGAACAGACAACGCCAAGATGGCATAGACGACTACAGAACAACCAGTCACACCTGTGGTCACACTGACAACAACCTGTCATCCGTACAAGAGGTGGACGACAAGTCAAATTCAAATACCCCTGCAACCCAGGCACCCTACACTTAAATGGGTGGAGGGGGAGGCTGTGCGGGAACAAGATACCGACCAGGGAAGTGCATTGTTTATTCCTTGGAAGAGTAGCTGATTTTGGTGGTTTTATGTTCACTCTTTGTTTTTGTTCTTTTGTTTAGAGCTGTGCTTCAGACTGTTAATCCAAGTAAATAAACGTCTCTAAGTATAGGGCTTATGTGGATTTCATTTCTGACCTACACTAATTTATGTGGTAATTTATTTGTTACACAAAAGACTGTTCTTTTCTTTCTTCTTTTTTTTAAACACTGATAAATTTAGCACCTCATGTGTGATGTAACATGTGTAGGGAATACGGGAAATTTCTTTCTACTTCATTTACTGTATTTCTTATTTCCATTTGAATTTTACCTATCATAATATTAGAGAATTGTTGGTTACTGCAATTCCATTGTCCAGTAAAGGTAATTTAGATAGTTCATAACTGTAAAGCGAACAGATCAAAAACCTAAACACAATGCCAGCCATAGAATTACAAGTTGTTATAATTATCAATCTTATTTTAAATGAATAAAAACAGCATACTTCTGCACCATATACATTCCTTTATATTTATTACAGAGTACTGTCTGCAGCTAAAACTGTATTTATATTTACAGCTCAGTGGAGAAATCATTTCTGTATTTCTTACATTAGACACTTAGTTTCCAAAACGATATGGGCCTGTGTTTTAATCCTTGTTTACTATGAAAAACATAACTGAAGGTGTTATACTTATTTTTCTAACTGATTAACAACATGAATACATGTTACTGAAACCTACGAAATTCAACAATATGTTCCAAGCGTGTAACTACAAAACATATGCCTCTTTTACCTTCGTCAGTAAATAATGCATTGGGTACAATCAAATTACCTTTGTGTGCTGTCAGAGGACAGTGGTCGTAAGTTGTATGATGAATCATTACCAGCAGCAGCAATGAAATCTAATCATGCAAAGGTAAAGGAGGGCAGCAGTCATATGCTGAAATTAATATGTATGTTACCATCGCTTTGTGACTCACCCGTTAGGACTGGATGGCCTGTATCGTGATTAATAATGAAACTGATATTACAGTAACATTTAAAATGCAATATCAGAGCTGTTGTTTGTGTTGTACCCACAAGTTGTGAATCAGGTTTGGCAAAGATGTGGTTACAATCACATATATTTTTAACTAGAAATATTAATCCGCACTGCTTTCTCCTGTAGCAACAGCACATTCCTGTCTGTACTGAAATGACTTACTGTCTGTTAGCAACATATGACTGAAGTTTACAGAGCCACATACAACTGAAGTGTTGTCACAGCAAACCTTCCAATACCAAAAGACTTTATCTTAGTAAGAATGTCCTTATGTGAAATACAAAGGCCATACTAGAATCACAAAGTAACAGTGCTATACATTGCTCAGGTCCAAAAGATTCTCTTATCTTTGTAATAATTAAGTTGTAAACTAATGTTGTTGTGGATGTGCCCTTCTGAAAACTGCTGTGATCATGTAACAGGTTGCTCTCTTCAAAATAAGTTAAAAGTAGGCATTTCATTCTAGATTCCATCACTTAAGCCAGTAGTGGGTCTCTAGAGAGGCCTGTGGCTAGAGACACTATTGGGGTCACTTCTTCTATAAACTGTCACTGTGTCTGCTAGTTTTAAGAAGTCTGAAAATTCATTAGTAGATAGGCACTTATTTATTACCTCAGTTAGTGGCTGACAGTTGCACCTGTCATTTTTACAACAGTACAGCACATTTCACAGGTGTGTGCGATCACCAATGATTTGTGCATTTTTACAATGGCATTTGGTTTCACTCCCTTCCAGTTTTGAAAGCTGCACTGGTTTCTAGACTTTACAGATATTGTCAGACGATGTCTCTGAGATGGATATAGTCATCCATCCTGTTCCAGAGGAAGTTTCTCAGCCCACAAGGTCTGGGCATTCACAGATGATGGATTTGCTGCTGGTTGGGAACTCCAATATTAGGCACGTAATGGGGGCCCTTAGGAAAATGGCTGCCAAGGAGGGGTAGGAAACCAGTGTGCATTCCATGTGCATACCGGGGGGAGTCATTCCAGATGTAGAAGGGTGCTTCTGGATGCCATGAACAGTACAGGCTGCAGCCAACCGCAGGTGGTGGCTCGTGTCGGTACCCATGATGTGTGTCGCTTTGGATCGGAGGAGATTGTTTCTGGTTTTGGGCGGCTAGCGGAAATGGGACTGACTGCCAGTCTTGCTTGTGAGATTAAGGCGGAGCTCGTCAACTGCGGCATCATCAATAGAACCGACTGTGGTCCTTTGGTGCAGAGCAGAGCGTAGGCTCTGAATCAGAGGCTCACGCAGTTCTGTGGCTGTGTAGGCTGGAGATTCCTTGGCTTGTGCCATCGGGTGCTGAATTTCCGGGTTCTGCTTAATACATCAGGAGTCCACTACACACAGGAGGTGGCTACATGGGTAGTGGGGGCTATATGGAAGGGACTGGGTGGTTTCTTAGGTTAGAGGATCTCAGGGAACCCCATCTAAAAAGGGACAGGTAAAACACAATAAGTTAGTTGTAGAAACGATCGATATTGTAGTTGTAAATTGTCGTAGCTGTGTTGGGAAAGAACCAGAGAGCTCCAAGCCCTAACAGAAAGCACTGAAGCTCAAATAGTTATAGGTACAGAAAGCTGGCTAAAGCCGGAAATAAGTTCAGCTGAAATTTTTTCAAATGATCTAACAGTGTTCAGAAAGGATAGATTAAGTACAGTTGGTGGTGGAGTATTGATTGCTGTCAGAAGTAGTTTGCCTTCTAGTGAAATTGAAGTAGATACTTCCGCAAAATAGTGTGGGTAGAGGTTATACCTGACAATCCAACTAAACTATTAATTGGATTGTTTTACCGACTCCCCGACTCAGAAGATATAGTTGCTGAACAGTTCCAAGAAAACTTGAGTCTCATTTCAAATAGGTACCCCACTTATACAGTTATAGTCGGTGTTGACTTCAGCCTACCCTCGATATGCTGGAAGAATTATACATTTATAGCCAGCAGCAGGCATAAAACGTCATCCGAAATTGTACTGTATGCTTTCTCAGAAAATTATTTTGAACAATTAGTTCATGAGCCCATTTGAAGTGTAAATGGTTGTGAAAGCCTACTTGACCTCTTAGCAACAAATAATCCTGGACAAATAGCAAGTATCATGACAAATACAGCGATTAGCGACCACAAGGTAGTTGCTACTAGGCTGAATGCCGTAACACCTACAACCATCAAAAATTAACACAAAGTATACCTATTTAAAAAAGCTAATAAAAATTCTCTTAATGTCATTTTAAGAGTCAGTCTTTACTCCTTCAGATCTGGTCATGTAAGCATAGAAAAGTTGTGGAATGATTTCAAAGAGATAGCATTGACAGCAACTGAAAGATACATACCACATAAATTAATAAGTGATGGTATTGATCCCCCATGGTACACAAAATGGGTCAGATCGCTATTGCAGAAGCAGCAAAAAAAGCATCCTAAATTTAAAAGAATGCAATATCCCCAATACTGGCAATGTTTTACAGAAGTTCAAAATATAGCGCGTACTTCAATGCAAGATGCTTTTAATAATTTCCACAACAAAATTCTGTCTCAAAATCTGGCAGAAAACCCAAAGAGATTCTGGTCATACATAAAGCACACCAGTGGCAAGACGCAATCAATAACTTCAGTGCGCGATAACAATGGTGAAGTCACTGATGTCAGCTCCACTAAAGCAGAGTTATTAAACACGGTTTTACAAAACTCCTTCACCTAAGAAGATGAGGTAAATATTCCTGAATTCCGATTGAGAACAACTGCCAAAATGAGAAACATAGAAGTAGATATCGTCAGTGTCGCAAAGCAGCTAAAATCACTTAATAAAGGTAAAGCTTCTGGTCCAGATTTTATACCAGTCAGGTTCCTTTCAGAGTATGCAATTATATACAACCACTCGCTCACAGAAAGATTCGTACCTAAAGACTGGAAAATTGCTCAAGTCACACCAACACCAAAAACGGGAAGTAGCAGTAATCCATTGAATTACAGGCCCATATCACTAATGTTGATTTTTCAGTAGGGTTTTGGAACATATACTGTATTCGAGCATTACGAAGTACCTCGAAGAAAACCATCTATTGACATATATTCAGCACGGATTCAGGAAATATAGTTCTTGTGAAACACAACTAGTTTATACTCATGAAGTAATCCGGCCACTGTGGCTGAGCGGTTCTAGGCACTTCAGTCTGGAACCACACTACTGATACGGTCATAGGTTCGAATCGTGCCTCGGGCATGGATGTGTGTGATGTCCTTAGGTTAGTCAGGTTTAAGTAGTTCCAAGTCTAGGGGACTGATGACCTCAGATGTTAAGTCTCATAGTGCTTAGAGCAATTTGAACTCATGAAGTAATGAGTGCTATCGACAAGGGATGTCAAATTGATTCCATGTTTTTAGATTTCCAGAAGGCTTTCGACACCGTCCCTTACAAGCGTCTTCTAACCAAACTGCATGCCTATGGAATATCACCTTAGTTGTGCGACTGGATTCAAGATTTCCTGTCAGAAAGGTTCATAGTAATAGATGGGAAGTAATCAAGTAAAACAGAAGTAATATCCGGTGTTCCCCAGCGAAGTGTTATAGGCCCTCTATTGTACCTGATCTATATTAACGATATATGAGACAATCTTAGTAGCTGTCTTAGATTGTTTGCAGAAGATGCTGTCATTTCCCATTTTGCAAAGTCATCAGGTGAAAACACAAATTGCAAAATGATTTAGATATCTGTATGGTGCGAAAAGTGGCAGTTGACCCTGAATAAGGAAAAGTGTGAAGTTGTTCACATGAGTACTAAAAGAAGTCCACTAAATTTTGATTATGCCATAAGTCACACAAATATGAAGGCTGTAAATTCAACTAAATACTTAGGGATTACAATTACAAATAACCTAAATTGGAACGATCATGTAGATAATGTTGTGGGTAGAGCAAACCAAAGACTGCTATTCATTGGCAGAACACTTAGAAGGTGCAACAGGTCTACTAAAGAGACTGTGCTTACACCACACTGTGCGGTGTGGGATCTGCATCAGGTGGGACTGACAGATGACATCGATAAAGTACAAAGAAGGGCAACTCTTTTTGTATTATTGCGAAATATGGGACATAGTGCCACAGACACGATACATGAATTGGAGTGGCAATCATTAAAACAAAGGCGTTTTTCGATGTGAGAGGATCTGCTCATGAAATTTCAATCACCACTTTCTCCTCCAATTGCAAAAACATTCTGTTGGCACCCACCTACATAGGGAGAAATGATCGTCACAATGAAATAAGAGAAATCAGGGCTCGCACAGAAAAATTTAAGTGCTCGTTTTTCCCGCACGTCGTTTGAGAGTGGAACGGTAGAGAGACAGCTTGAAGTGGTTCATTGAACCCTCTGCCAGGTGCTTTATTGTGAATAGCAGAGTAATCACGTAGATGTAGATCCATTTCTGAGGCAGGTATTTTCACATATGGAGCTTCCTTTACAAAACACCGATTAAATTCATCTGTAACTATTTATCTACAAGTATTTGTGCACGAGATGTGTTTCTCCCTGTGTTTGTTGACTGGGTCCCATGCTGCCTTTCAGCAACACTGTTTTCCTTCTTTTCTTGTTCTGCATCCTTTCTGTAGATTGTTTATCTCTGTCTGTAGCTCCAATGAAGTGTGTGTTTAGTACCAGTATCTGCTGCTGCCTTTACCTAATCATTTTATGTTAACTAGTCTCAGTGTGTACCACAACCTTTTCCTTCACTATTTTTCCACCCCTACTGATTCCTTGCAGTATTTTTTTCCTTTGTTTTAGTGGAAACATTTAATCAAATTTTAAGCTCTGGACCTGACTTCATCATCACTTGGAGCCAGCTTTTCAAATATTTGTTGCAATTCAATAATAGACAATGCAGCTTTGACTGCATCTACACTTCTCTTTTTCATAATCTTACTGTGCAAAATACAATTTTGACACCATGCCAGAGCACATAGTTTACTCACTTTTTTTTTACCCACAGCTTCATGATCACTGCTCTGTGAATGCTGATCATCGGTTTGACCACACTTACCTTGTAGTCCCACCTACTTAGATTTGCCGTAACAGTGTCGAGACAGGCACCTCTTTAACTTCGTAAACAATTTACCACAAACAGTCCATACCTGCTTATTAATTTCACTACGGTGCTCTCTTTAAAACCATTCTCACCAATATGCATTGCTGAAACTGCAAACAAGGTAATTTTTACTCCCACAAGCAGAAAGTGGTAAACACACTATTCTGTTTCTAAAGGAATGACTTATCTCCACATTCAGCATTTTCCAGAATATAAACTCGTCATATCAAAACATTATTGGGCCAGGACTATTGTCCATAATGTCATCTATTAATTTGAAATCAACATCAGTTTTAAAACTATTATTCAACTTCTTCATTTCCAGTTTCTCACCTTTAAAGATAGTGTTGGTTTCTTTTCCAAGATTTACTCTACATACAGACACATAGGCACACATTCCTTCCAAGTGGAAATGGTGGCATCTGGCCACCAAATACCACTAACATTAGCATATCCACTATAATGATGCTGATCCCATAGAGAAATGGGAACCAGGTGTTATTGTTTGCATTTTAACCTTTACTATGCACTGCCAAAAAAGTAGTATAAAAGACAGCCACATCTAAGAGTACTGAATGAAAGATGTTCACAGTAAACACACATCAGTGTCAACACAGTGGATGCACAATTGGCAGCAAGTATACCGAGAGAGTGTGATTAATATGATTTTGTTTACTATTCATATTTTTAATACCTACCAATGAGTGGAGGCTTAAGTTTTAATGTAGCTGACATGTAACTTGGAAGTTCTGGGTTAGACATTTGAACCACACTGTCTTTTTCTGTATGTTTCAAATTCATATGTTAACCATATGATATTTACAACTGATATAAATTTCTCTCTCTGAACTCTGTGCTACTTTAAAAAAGTTGTGTATTAATGTTCTTCCTGTAAAAAGTTATGTAACTGATTGTCAGGGTTTCTGTATTTATTTACAGGTCACTGAAATTGCCAAGAGATGAAATATATGAAGTGCCTGTCTCATCGTGATAATTAAAATCAACAGTTTGATATTATTTTCCATATTATGTACCATAACACTAGAACAATTCCATCCTCATCCCTTTGTGTGTGTGTAAGTCAGTTACTAAGAACACTGCCTGTGTTCACATCAGTTTGAATCTGCTAAGAAGTATTACAATATTGTACACTCTGCCACAGTGTGAAAGATTAATTCTGCATTTCTTAGGAGAAGCTCTGTAAATCTGAGAGTGAAACAAACATTCAGGTTTGTTCTAAAAGTTAGCTTAGCATACACAACTTCACTCTTAAACAACAGTCACTAATTTCTGCAATAGCATATTTATTATGGCATTTAATACAGTAACAACACATATCAAAATCTAAAAAAGCTATGTTGTACCACCTGTTACATACATTAATCATCAACTTCACATATTTTATCTTCTACTACAATAGGGAGCAAAATGGAACTAATGATGTTTCTATTGTATTGCTGGAAGACTAATAATGTCAGTCAAAATTCAAGTTGCTGATAAAGGTCTCATCAGTCTTGAACTACTCAGATCAACATGCTCATATTGCTTGAGATTGCACATTGTCTTTACAATTTGGTAAATTTCTCTTCTTGACATAAATAGTCTCACATGTCAATCACAAATGCATCCTAGATAAACTGAGCAATATTTTGGTAACTCTTGTGGTTACTGATTTCCTTTGAGAAACTGAATACATTTCTTACACACAACCGCCATGTTAAGTGCATGTATATCTATTGAAGTATCTGTCTCAGCCATTTCTCAAACCCTCTTGTTAACTATTTTTGTGCTTTTCTTAGATGACAACCATAGACACATACATCCGCTCAGACACTACACATAGTTTCAAGTGAGATAAATAAGACTATATCTAACACCCAGTAACATGGTAGTTAATTACAACAAGAAGCAATTCTATTAAGAAAATACTTCATATAAGAAATATTTAGCACCCACGAGATTTGTACACCTCATTCACGCTCTGTCCTTTATTAAATTCTCACACGTACAGCTTGAACAGAGTGAAAAATCCGAATGAATGCATAAAGAATAGACGTGTGAACTATTTTCTAGGCAACTAAGAAAAACGGTTGTATTAGCTGAATGCTAAAAGTGCAACATAGCACACACAAATCATTAAAATTAAATGTATTAAGCTTTCAGAAACACACATTTTTTATAATGGCTAATGAAAAAAATAATCTCTGCAGAGGATAAAGTTTTAGTTTTTGAAAATCTTTAGTTTTTGGTGTCAAAGTACTCCACTATTCTAACAACTCAGTCACAAATACATGGTGTTCTCCAATATTTAAGACAAATCAAAGTTGCAGAAGAAATTTTAAATTTAAAAATACTAAATTACCTACTTTTGTATACACAGATTGTGTCAAACCATGTCACTGCCACCTCTTATCATATCTGCTTTGCTTTTAGTGTTGCTATCAAGACCACGACTTCTACACTGTGGTCAATTATTTCTCCAACAGAATTTTTAGTATTCTTCAAGGATCTAAATCATTATTTCCCCAAATTCTTAATTTACTAATATCAACATTGTACCTGGAGTGAGTTGAAGTGAATAAAATGTCACATTACACAGGCAATGTTGTTCTGTCCAACCAGGTTTAGACTGACTTGTGCTGCTGGAAACAACATAAACAGCACAAAAATTTCTGGCTATGAAGTGAAATAAAAGCTTGTAACCAACAAGTGGCAGCACAAACATAAAGTAAGATCATATAAACATTAGCTCTCAGAACTATGGATTGCTTCTACCAGTGAGAGAGATGAAACTAGGCCATTAGAGTATTTAGTAATAAAGTCAACAGAGATCCTTGCCCAAGCATCTGAGAGAAGAATGACAACACATTACTTCCTCTGAAATAGCCTACTGCAAAATTAGAGGAAGTTGAACTGATACAGAGAGCTAATAGCACTCACTTTTCAAATTCCTCCATCATGTTTTCCATAGCAATGAGGTACCATGGTACTGGTACATTATTTATGCTCCAACAAAATCCATGTGACATCCGCAAATATGGATGCAGAGGATCATCACATCTTATTGTTCTGCTGTTGACAATGATTGATAAAGGAACCTTATTTTTCTGCTTGGTTTTATGTATATTCATTTTAAAGGTTATTTACTGTGTACACATGTGACTATTATTTTGCAGAAAACTGTCACGAACTAAAATGCATCCTCTTAAAATCTGTGTTCTGTCAATGGCATTAAAAAAAAAAGCTCCTTTTTGTGCTTTGATTGTTCCAAAAATATCCTGGAATGTTTTGCCCCCTCATTTTCATTGAAATGTTTTTGATTGTTCCAAAAATATCCCGGAATGTTTTGCCCCCTCCTTTTCGTCAAAATGTTCCTCCAATACAACCTTCTTTCCATAATGTCTATTCATACAATGCTTTCATACCACACTTCACAAACCGATGTTGATTAAAACTTAATCTTAACAGCAAACCTCCAAAATATTATGAAGATATGGCACAGCTTTTGTGCCTTCAGTCAAATTCTGTGCAGGCTATTCAACAGGCAATGTACTATTCAACATCAACTAACCACAAATTTTGAAAAACAAAGTATCCTCATTTAACTGAAACATTACACCTTCCATATTTCTTAACCTAGTGAAAGACAGAGATTCAAATGATATTAAAAGCCACTCTTTCAAAATTATGGGCATAAGAACTGCACCAGAATGTTAAAAAAAGTGTAGATCAATTTCTAAAATCCATATATCAATGTAGAGATTTAAGAAACAATTGCTCTGTCGTTTCCTTATTTTTTCTGGTTTCCGTTTTGGCCATACAAATGTCAAGAGATAAAGTATACACATATGATAACACCTGTAGTTACTGTTTTCAAACATGCAGGCCCATCATCAGGAAGCGCACAATTCTCTTTTCACAGTAAAATGATTGTACTTATTTTGCGTGTTTGATTCACACCTTTGCACAGTCTCACATGTGTGAAATGAATAAGCAATCTAGTGCATTCATTAAGCATTTTGGGTAAAAGTATTCTGGAACTAACAACGCAATATGCTGTGAGATATAAATGTAATATTAATAGAGGCACCAACTTGTGAAAAGTAAACTGTGTGCAGCTGGCTTCACAGTACCTGTAAAGCTATTGTGCTTAACAAAACAACAATGTACTGTGTGTTGAGGCAGTCTTTATACATGGAAACAACCATTTATCGCAAATGTAGATATCCAACCAAGTGCATTACCTATTGAATGACCACTGCCTTTAACAAACATAACTATATAAAAGCTATTAATGGAAGCAAAATATTTCTGAGAAAATGCTTCCCACTGTGAAGTGGCTCAGAATCGCTTCAACAGAAGTGCTTCCACAATGGAGCCAGCAGGTAATGTCTGCCGGAACTCCGTCCGTGCTGGAAGCATCAGGAAGGCATTGGCAGAGAGGCAACTCAGGAGGCGACAGCTTAGCTGATTGCCTAAAAACAGAACAATATTAACTGGCTATTTATCAAAATCACACACTGCAATGATATTACATATGAGACAGCCAATGCATACAGGGTGAGGTTCAGCTCAAATATCTTCTGACTCAAAGATATCTATAATCTAATTCCACCCAGACAAACACAGACCAGTGACACATGAAACAAAAACCAACACTCTTTTGCAACTTCATGAACCACGAGTGTACTGCGGCAAAACGTGATCCGTCATGTTTTCTTGGTGTGTTTGATTAATGGTGTACCTTCAGGTGTTCAGCCGAGTTGCTCTTTCCATTTTATCCGCAATAGTTCAGTGACTGACCCTGTCATCTTCACGTGCTGCTAGTTGTACAGTGAAGTGCACTCACTGCCTGTACTTCAGCCAGACTGTAAACTACTGTTTACGTAGTAGAATCCAACTTTGGACATTCACTGGTTTTAAGAGACCACACTAATAGCAAAACACACATACTCAGCTTCTCCAGCTCTGACAGATTGATGGCCAGTGAAATCCGAATGAACTGTGTGCTCGACCACAAGCCTTAAATATATTGAAAACTTCATTCCCATTTATTAGTTTTTTTTTTATTTTTTTTGTTTTTTTTTTTTTAGCATCTTTATCTTTTGTTCGCATCCCTTGCATATCTCTTTAACTGTTCTCATTGTCTGCCCCCATTTGCATGGAATGCAGTACACACCCAGCTTTCAGACACACATTTCATCTACACAAAGGAGACTTTTTATCTTTGTTCACATGAACAAAACATACTGTGTCATGATTGTGTAGAAGTCTACCGCTCTTTCCGGATATTTAGCTAGCATAAGGAATATAAGCGATTCTTGGCTACTCTGTCTCAGTTTCCACCTCTTTCTCAGGCATCTGCTCAATTTTACAATCTGAGTACTCATTCCTTCAGGACACTATTTGTAGGTGTAATTCTATGAAGAGGCACTCCCCGTCTGAAAGTGTTTGCGCAATATTTCTCTTCTTGATGTCAAGAGTCTCACTTGTCAATCACAAATACAGCCTAAATAAACGAGCAATATTTTGGTAACTCTGGTGGTTGCTGATTTCTTCGTGAAGGATGGTGATGGCTCAAGGCATGGAGATTAGTTACAAGCATTCACACAGTAGGACCCTCATGAAAAAGGAGACTACAGTGAAACTGACCATAATTTCTGTATCCTGGAGCTGAAAATGAGGTGTTCACAGTTCCCCACATATTTGTTGAGGAAATATTTCAGGTATTTTTCCGGCTAGTCTTTAGGTCCACCAGCAGTATTAACTCAGCTGAATACCTGGGAGTACATCATTTACAGGGATCTTGGCTTTACAGCCGGATGGCAGTGTTGGGGAACTGTGACATTTCGATGGGTGTCATACTCATCATCTTCTTGTGAAGTGTCGCTATATTTACATGTGTGAGTGGCCACTCACTCCACCTGGTTGGGTTTTAATGTGGCTAGTGAGTGGGGGGAGGGGGAGGGAGGTAGTGTACAGTGGTGGGATGGGGATGGGCCAGAGGCTAAGTTCTAATCTCTGCACAGACACTTTTCATCTGCTTTGCAAGCTGACAACTGCCAGTTGTACTTTTGGCGTTTAATCCCTAATGCACATTTCCACAATGAACTCAGCTGATAACCTTAGTCTCTACTGACAAGATTCCAAAGATCCTTATTTCTATGGATTCGTTCATTATCCTTTCCCAATAGTGGCTGGCCCAGCACAGCAACAATTCTGAAAAGTCATAGGTGTTCGTTTAAGCTATAGTCTGTC
The DNA here is from genome assembly GCF_021461385.2 of Schistocerca piceifrons. Lineage (NCBI taxonomy): Eukaryota > Metazoa > Arthropoda > Insecta > Orthoptera > Acrididae > Schistocerca > Schistocerca piceifrons. The sequence continues at coordinate 128,316,787 of NC_060146.1, forward strand.
AATTTCCCAGTATATCGCACACATTTAATGTGTTTCTCACAGCTTTTAGATATATGATACTGCTTTTGCCTGATGTACTGCACTCAGCTTCACATGGGATGCTATAAGTCACTGATTGGTGAAGTTTCTGCGGGTCCTTCCCAGAGTCCAAAATAGCTTTCATCTTCGGTGGTGACTGGATTAATTATATGATAAATCACACAAATCTAAAAGCTGTAAATTTAACTAAATACTTGGGGATTACAACTACAAATAACTCAAACTGGAATGATCACATAGCTAATGTCTTGGGGAAAGCAAACCAAAGACTGTGATTTATTGGCATAACCCTCAGAAAATGCAACAGGTCTACTAAAGACCTACTACACCTGTCTGCCCTCTTCTGTAGTATCGCCTCTGCAGTGTTTGACGATGATGTTTGGTTTATGGGGTGCTCAACTGTGTGGTCATCAGTGCCCCTACAAAGTCCCAATTTTTACACAGTCCAATTCCTTTCTTTCTTTTTCTTTTTTACACAGTCCAGTCTACACAATGTCACGAATAATGATGATGATGATGATGATGATGGTAAATTATGAGGACAACACAAACACCCAGTCCCCGGGCAGAGAAAATCCCCAACCCGGTAGGGAATCGAACTCGGGACCCCATGAGCTAGAGGCAGCAATGCTAGCCACTAGACCATGAACTAAGGACCCTCTGCAGTGAGGGATCCACATCAGACATGACTGACAGAGGACATCAAAAAAGTTCAAACTAGGGCGGCTCACTTTCTGTTATCGCAAATTGGGAACAGATTGCCACGGTTATGATACTCAAATTGGGGCAGCAATCATTAAAATAAAGGCACCTTACACTGTGGCAATATCTTTTCATGGAATTTCAATCACCATTTTTTTCTTCAGAGTGTGGAAATATTTTGTTGCACGCATCTAAAAATAAGAGAAATCAGAGCTCACACGGAGAGATTTAAGTTTTAGTTTTTCCTGCTTGTTGGTCGAGAGTGAAACAGTGGAGAAATAGCTTGAAGACGGTTCGATGAACCCTCTTCCAGGCACTTTATTGTAAATTGCAGAGTAATCATGTACATGTAGATGCAAATATTATAGTCTTCAAGCAGCCTCATGAACCACAGGTTAGTGTCGCCTTGTATACGAAAGAAAATTGAGTTTCTTGTCCTATTCATCTTCCTCGTTGTTTGCGACATCTTTTCTTTCATTGACTACCCTCGTTGTACCCATTTTTATGGAACACTTCCTTCAGGTGTTGAAGCTTGGCTGGGAGGCTTCTTTGTCACAGATGATGCACGCCATGTGGACCAGGGTGGTTAGCACTGTGCTCTTTGCATGTAGATACACTTATGTTTGATCATCTTTCTATAAAATGTACAGCCTAGCATACCATCAGCCTTCTTCTTTATTAGAATTTCCAAAGTAAAGCAGACATCTGTTTTTTTCTAGCTCAGTCATGAATGTTTTGATGACTGCCGTTTCACTGATACACAACTCCTCAACTAACTATTTGCCATACCTGTAAATATAGAAACATCCCAACACTTTGTCATAAGATGATCAGAATGATCCTTGTTGAAACACTGCGTTATTTTAACACAGCCAGCTGCATGAGCATTTTGTCAAAAATATACACTGTAAAGTCTACACTCACACTGTAACCAACTTTTTCTTGCACTATGGCATATTTTGCACAAGTGCAGCAAATTTGTACAGGCAAATCCAGGGTTTTAATTCTGTTGGAGGTTTGAAAGGAAATTATGGAGTTAAATATATTGAACATCCATAAATTTCAGAAGTTCTTATGGAATGATGTCACTCTGCGCGTACCTACAGCTGTAATGTGCTGAGAAAACAGAACAGTAAAAGGAATGCTTGGATGTAATATGTTAAAAACAAAAAGGAGTGCCATGCAGAAAGATTGGAAATAAAAACAAAATAAAGGTCTTAAACTTAAGAAATTCTTTGTAACATTATCTTTCCAGACGTTTAAAATTTTAAAAAATTTTGATACCGTATAGCTCATACAATAAATGTGGAAATAAAGATCTATAGTGCAAGATATCAACATATCATAATAATGAAAATTCCAAGATGGAAACAACAAAGAAAAATGAGGGAAGACAAGCACTCATCAGCAACTGACTGAAGGATGGCACACAGTCACTGCTGATAGCTCAGAGAACTGTACAAGCTTTTGATTAAGCTCCAACTGTTTTTGTAGTTTAATATTGGGGCCTCAGTGTCTTAGATATGTCAGAACTCTGAAGTGGGTTGTTACAGACCAGTGGAATAAAAACAGGCAAAGCTCTCTTTGAAAGACTGACTGATAGTAAAATACAACTTTTTTTTTTAAGTAAATCATGTTCAGGGTTACCAAGAGTGATGCAGGATTTCAGAACAAATGTGTGTGGCTAGATGTGTGCTAGTATGAAAAAGAGTTTTCTGAACTAGCAAAGGCAGAATGAGCAAGGGTTCATATTGGAGCTCATGGGGACAACTTGTGGTAAAACAGCAATCAAAAATGAGTAAACCAACAATGGAAATAATTTTACAAAGAAGTGCTTGTTGCCATAATAGATAGGGAAGTGAATGACATCATTAATAAACTAGATACATTAATGAAATCTTAATACAATGAAGGCTTTCATTGAAATAAAATTTCATTAGACTAGCATTTTAGCCTTGACAACACACTGCTGTGTGTTCTTGTATTGACAGCCAACACAAACTTCTAAACACAGTAATAACTTTAACAGAAAATAAGAAAGAGTAAAACAAGTAAGGTATGGAAGGTGACTTTACAAAAAGAAAGGAATTCTCACTATTGATTACTTTTAATTGAGAATGATGTCATCTGGTGTGCATTCATCACCACGTGATAAATAATTGTGCCCTCCACACAGCTCATAATGCCCCTAGGAATGTGGGGCACCTTGAGCTCTCTGAAGATGTTCACCACAGGCAGATGCAAAAAGTTAGCAAATAGTTTCAGGCATCTATCAGCCTGGAAGTTTTGAACAGACTGTTTCAAGACACATGCCCAAGAAGCTGTGAATGCAATCATAACTAAACACAAGCAGTTGAGAAGTTGGAGTTGGTAACATGAGCAACTGATGCATTTTGCAGCATGTAGGCAGGAGAAAGTAAAACATCAGAGGTCAAAACAAACAGAAGGAAAAACTACAGACAAAACAGACACAGAGATGAAATAAATGTATTGGGCAAGAGAATAAAGGGTTACAATGCATCAACGATTTACATAACTGGCTTTTACAACAGTGGGCATTCAAATTACACCACGTAAATGGCATGTATACGGAAGAAGGTAACATATAATGCAGAAAATAAATGGAAATAGGAAACAAAATACTGAAAGAATAGGCTGTAAACCACAGAAATAGAAAGAGAGTGACAGCTGCTGGAAAGCTAGTTCATTTTTCTGAGTAGTAGCAGTTGTTTGTTTGTTTGTGTAAATGCTTGTTCCAACAATCAGCTGCAAACAAAAGAGAGGAACACCTTATGATTAGCCTACCTGTGCTCCTTGCAACAGGGACTGCATTTCCTGGCTGCCAGTCCAGAGACACTCTGTGATATTCAGGCCTTGGGTCCAATGAAATGTCCTTTTCAGTCTGTAAACAGAGTGAGGCACAATGAAAGTAGTCAATTTGGAAATTACATTATTTAAGATTGTAGAAATGGCTTACAGTAAACCTTGAAAAAGGAAATTTTCAACACTATTGCTAACTTGCGTTCGAAAAGTAGATTTAAATATGATACTTCCTGGAAGATTAAAACTGAATGCCAGACCAGGACTCTAACCTGGGACCTTTGCCTTCCACAGGCAAGGGCTTTACCAACTGAGCTACCCAAGCACGACTCATGGCCCATCCTCACAGCTTTACTTCTGCCAGTCTCTTACCTTCCAAACCTGACAGAAGTTCTCCTACAAAACTTGCATTTACCCCTCTTGGAAGAAAGGATATTGTACAGACAGGGCTTAGTGACAGCTTGTCTGATGTATTAAAGCCGAAATTTCATAGTCTGTAAGTCCTGCTAGTGAACACAAAATACCACTCTTTGTGGTGAATGTAGTTTACTTTGACCTATGAATTCTATGTAAATTTGTGTTTCAATTATCCAATACCACTGATATGACTAGCATACTTGAATGAAATGTAGTAAAGAGAAATGGCTTTCAAAACCAAAGAAATAGTGTTTATTTATCTTTGTTTCTCCTAGCATCACACAAACAGCTCACACACTCCATTTTACACTAACCTAGCATCTGCTGTCGAAGTGGTAATGTCTACAACAATTACCAGTCACATTCTGCATGAAGTACCATTTGTAACATTGTTGATTCCAAAGACAAACATGTACTCTGACCTTTATGACAAATTTCAAAAGTGAGGTATCCTATATGATATCTGGGAATCGAAAAGGATAAATGTTATAATGGCTGCAATAACTTATCCCAACAATAGTTTGGCCCAATATTTGTCTCATGCTCAGTTTGATTCAGTTCATTTCACCATGGTTCCAACTCTGCACAGTGAAACTGTATGTTACTTACAATGTTTTGGATTATTCTGGGGCTGGAGGAACATTTTTGCTTGGTAAAACAAACATAAAATTGTAACCAGACTGCGTCACGTTATTTGTTTGATGTACCCAAGACCAATTGATTAATCACTCAAGTAATTGTTTCTAACATTATTACTTCTGACAGTAACATGTTGTGATACTATTAGCGTATTTGCTACAAAGATCATCTGGCCAATGAAATTGATTTGTTAAAGTATTTATTTTTCTATATTAAGAATTATATAAGAGTAAAGGAGGAGACTCACCAAAAGGTAGAAGTACTGTGTTGTGAATCCAAGGCAAGGATATATTATCCGCATTCCTCCACAACCTCAACACCTTCTCTCCTATCCACCTTACCTAGTCCTCCTCCACCCATTCTGCCACTTTCCTAGGTGTGAATCTCCTCCTCTCAGATAACTCCATCCGCACCTCGGTCCACATCAAACCCACCAATCACCAACAGTACCTGCTCTCTGACAGCTGCCCGATCTTCCACATCAAAACATCCCTCACATACAGCCCAGTCACCTGTGGTAGACGCATCTGCAGTGATGAGAGCTCCCTCACCCAGTATGGTGAAGGCCTCAGAAAGACCTTTGCAGGCAGGCAATACAGTGAAGATCTAATTCACAAACAGACTTCCCGTGCCATATTCACACACACACACACACACACACACACACACACACACACACAGACACACACCTGAACCTCACAACCTCAAAGAAGCATCCCACTTGTTATCCTGTGCCACCCCAGACTAGAACGACTGAACCATATCATTTATCAGGGCTTTATCTATCATCATGTCCCAAAATGAGGGACAGCTTACCCAAGATACTTCCAACCCCTCCCAAAGTAGTGTTCCACCACCTACCCAATCTCCACAACATCCTAGACCATCACTATGCCACTCCCACCCCAAATCCCCTGCCACAGGGATCATATCCCTGTGGAAGACCCAAATGCACGACTTGTCATTCCACCCACCCAGCACAACCTACTCCAGTCCTGTCATAGGTTTATCCTACCCTATCAGAAGCCAGGCCACCTGCAAAAGCAGCCACATTATATAAAAGGTCTGCTGCAACCACTGCACAGCATTTTACATTGGTATGACAACCAACCAGTGTCAACTAGAAAGAATGGCCACCGCCAAACTGTTGCCAAAAACAAGGTGGATCACCCAGTGGCACAACATGTAGGAGACTACAACATGTGAAATTTCAATGGCTGCTTCACAGTCTGTGCCATCTGGAACCTCCCCACCACCAGCAGCTTTTCTGAGCTGCACAGATGGGAGCTATCCTTACAGCAAATCCTTCACTCCCATAATTTTCCTGGCCTAAACCTAAAGTAATTCACTGCCCTCCCCACACCCGATAGAGAGAGAGAGAGAGAGAGAGAGAGAGAGAGAGGGAGGGTGTGTGTGTGTGTGTGTGTGTGTGTGTGTGTGTGTGTGTGTTTGCTTCTTTCTCCTACTGAAAGCTAGCAGAGCTCTGTGTGCCTACTGACGACACAGCACTCTCAGTGAATTGTTTCCTTCATTCCTAAACAATTTGGAATTTTCAACCAGAACTTTCTGTACGTTATAATTTTCTGCATTGAAAGATAGAGTAGTAATTTGTTAGAGCATCCAAAAAGCCATTATTAACACCAAGAAGAAAATTAAGAAAAGGAATTTCTATTATTCAACCTTTCTTGTAGTCTAAGTACTATTACCCAACCCTTTTTGTAACCAAATATTATCAATTTTATGTTGTAAAAGTCAATCCATCTGATTGTGAGTGTGTGTTTTACTTCACTATTGACTGGCAGACAATGTGTACAGTAACAAAGCATAGCTCTGCTCTAAAAAGCATAGCTATGCTCTAAAAAGCATAGGGGGACCTACAGTTTAATGTGGACTCCAAACCACAGATGTATACTGATAATGAATAAATGGAAACTATTACCCAGATTGATGTGAACATTAATTTGAAGAAGAGTAACTTCTTGTAAATATCTGTATTTCTAAATATAAACCATCAATTATTAATAAAATTATTTTAAAGTTATTTAAATGGATTTAAATCTATTAAATGGATTTAAATCTATTAAATGGATTTAAATAATTGTATTTCTAAGTCTGTTTTATCTAATGTATTGGGAAGATAATGTCTTGAGAAAACTGAAGATAACAGTTTTAGGTGGCACCTAATGGCCTATGGTTAATATATATACATGGTAACAGTTCGTATATCTGTCCACGGTTCAGTTTCTGTTCATCATGCAAGCCTTTAAAGCTGTCAGACAGTGACATGTATTTTATCTTGCCTGAGATGCCTCCTCAATTTAATTCTGCCCATCGAAGATGCTGTCCAATCTCCCTGAATGATATGTTAGAAACATTAGTCTGTTGTGAAGTATCTTAAAAGAGTTTCAGCCTCCTCTTGTCCATTCTAAACGTATGTCCATAAAATTTTAATCTTCTTTTTCTAATTGACTCATTTAATCTTTCATTTTCTTGGTACAGTTCTGCCCTTCATTGCAATCTATATAACCATACCATTATCTTCCTGAGACTGTTTCTCTCGGCCCAATATATAGAGATTAATGCAGGACAGATTTCCACCCACCTCTACAGGAGCAGGGGAGGCATCGAGCAGCAGAAAGGAACATTTAAAAGTAGACTAAGCTACCAAAGTTATCCTTCAGTGGATGGAGCAACAGCAATAATATGAAATCAGATAGATCACTAAAATCTATGTAAAGAAAGAATACATCTATATAAAACACACACACACACACACACACACACACACACACACACACACACACACACACATACAGGGAGAGAAGAACATAACATAATACCTTAGCAGAAACAATTGTGCCGAGCAGCAAGAGTGTAGAGCCGGACATCTTGCGCAGAGCTGGCAGTACAAAGAGGTGGCACGTAACAGTTGCAGATACGGGGTTCCCCGGCAGCCCGAACACCAGCTTGCAGCGCCCTTTGTATTCCAGTGTTGCAAATGTCGTCGGTTTACTGTCACAGAATTATTTCTTATGTTTCTTCGAGCACACTTAACAGTTAAAAGAAATTAAAAGGAAGACTGACTAGATTTTAACACCTCATCAATGATGAGATCACAGGAGATGCAGCACAAGCTTTTGGGTTGTGGACAGGAAAGAAATATGTTGTATCCTTTTTAAATCAACCATTCCAGTATTTAGCTTGATCAGTTTAAGAAATTCAAGAATGCACAGAGACTCATTGCATTTCTGATTAAATATGAGATACTCAAGAAAAACAAATTTGGCTTCCAGAAAGATGCACTCACAGATCTCATCAAAATGTCATAACCAACTCAGATTTTAGAAACAAATGTGTAAGAATTTTTATGGCTCTATGAAGGCATCTGACTATGTAGGTCACAAAACATTAGTAGAAGAGGAAACGGAAGAGACTGAATTCTATCGTACCTGGAAACAGGTGCCAATATACAGGAAGTACAAAAACAAGATATGAAGTGAGAACGCTACACTCCAGGGTCCCACAGGGATCCATTCTTGGCCCATTGATTTTCATTTTATACACAAATCACCACATCCCAAACAAGGTTAATTATGGTAATCTAGTTATTTATGCACATGACACAACTTTACTATTAGAAGATAGATACAAAAAAATCTAGAAATAAATGCCAACATGGAAGTAAATCGTGTTATCCAAAGGTTTACTGAAATAAATTTCCATAACAACATTACTAAAACACTTCGTCTAAATTTCAAACTAAAGAAAAAAAAACTAACACAACGAATAAATCAACATTTGTATACAAAAGAGCATAGTAGAAATCTAAAAAATTCCATGGACAAATAATCAATGGAAATGACAACTGAGATAAGTTCATAGAACACATATGGGGAAAACTCAGCTCAAACCTATATGTGCTGCACAAACTTGGCTACCTATAAGATTATGAAAATGCTATACTATACTCTAATCCAATTTGATATTAAGTTATGGCATTGGGGAAGCACTTCCAAAATAAACACTAATACAGTATTCAAATTACAAAAAAGAGCAGTAAGAATAATAGCAAACCTTAAATGGAGACAATTATGTAGGCCATTTCTGAAGCTCTTAAGATGCTAATACTACCCAGCATATACTTATACGAACTGTTGTGCTGGACAAAATTCAAATATGCTACCGACACTAAAGATATCAAGGCACAACACAACCACAACACAAGAAATCTTCCTTCTAACTTGAGAGAAATAAAGAACACGAATGTTTACAAAAAATCTCTCAAAACATTCTATTTTAATTTCTTATAAAATATATCTTAACCATCAGATGCTGTGTAATACAATAATAAAAAAGAGGTGTAACTTACATAAACCACAAAAGATGATCTTAAAAAAGAAAATGAATAAAACTACCAAACCATACAGAAATATATGCATATTTAGCATGGACTGTGTAAACAAAATTGTAATTTAATAAAACAATATGATGAGAAGTAAAGTTGCTACTCACCATATAGCAAAGATGCTGAGTCGCAGATAGGCACAACATACGCACGCGCGCGCACACACACACACACACACACACACACACACACAAAACAATGGGTGTGGTGGTGGAATGACGGCTATGTAGTGCTGGAATGGGAGCAGGGAATGGGGCTGGATGGGCGAGTACAGCAATTAACGAAGGTTGAGGCCAAGAGGGTTATGGGAACATAGGATGTACTGCAGAGAAAGTTCCCACCTGCGCAATTCAGAAAAGCTGATGTTGGTGGGAAGGATTCATGTGGCACAGGCTGTGAAGCAGTCGCTGAAATGAAGGATATCATTTTTGGCAGCATGTTCAGCAACAGGGTGGACCACTTGTTTCCCGACCACAGTTTGTCAGTGGTCATTCATGCGGACAGACAGCCTGTTGGTTTTCATGCCTACATGGAATTCAACACAGTGGTTGCAACTTAGCTTTTAGACCACATGACTGGTTTCACAGGTAGCCCTTCCATTCTTGATGATACATTTGATTATTCGAATAAATAAGATGTTAAGTGTTGTTCTTGTTATCATTGTTGTTGTGGTCTTCAGTCCAGAGACTGGTTTGATGCAGCTCTCCATGCTACTCTATCCTGTGCAAGCTTCTTCATCTCCAATTAACTACTGCAACCTACATCCTTCTGGATCTGCATAGTGTACGCATCTCTCTGTCTACCTCTACGATTTCTATCCTCCATGATTCTCTCCTGTACTAAATTGGTGATCCTTTGATGCCTTAGAAAGTGTCCTACCAACTGGTCCCTTCTTTTAGTCAGTTTGTGCCACAAACTCCTCTTCTCCTCAATTCTACTCAGTACCTCCTCATAGTTAGGTGATGTACCCATTTAATCTTCAGCATTCTTCTGTAGCACCATATTTCAAAAGCTTCTATTGTCTTCTTGTCTAAACTGTTTATCGTCCATATTTCACTTCCATACAGGGCTGCACTCCATACAAACACTTTCAGAAAGGACTCCCAATATTTAAGTCTACACTCGACGTTAACAAAATTCTCTTCTTCAGAAACGCTTACCTTGCCACAGCCAGTCTACATTTTATATCCTCCCTAGTTCAACTATCATCAGTTATTTTGCTCCCCAAATAGCAAAACTCATCCACTACTTTAACTGACTCATTTCCTAATCTAATTCCCTCAGCATCACCTAGTTTCATTCGACTAGATTCCATTATCCTCATTTTGCCTTTGTTGATGTTCATCTTATATCCTCCTTTCAGGACACTGTCCATTCTATTCAACTGCTTTTCCAGGTCCTTTGCTGTCTCTGACAGAATTACAATGTCATCAGCAAACCTCAAAGTTTTTATTTCTTCTCCATGGCTTTTAATTCCTACTCCAATTTTTTCTTTTGTTTCCTTTACTGCTTGTTCAATACACAGATTGAATAACATTGGGAATAGGTTACAACCCTGTCTCACTCCCTTCTCAACCACTACTTCCCTTTCATGCCCCTCTACTCTTATAACTGCCTTCTGGCTTCTGTACAAATTGTAAAAAGCCTTTCGCTCACTGTATTTTACCCCTGCCACCTCCAGAATTTTAAAGAGAGTATTCCAGTCAACACTGTTAAAAGCTTTCTCCAAGTCTACAAATGCTAGAAACATAGGTTTGCCTTTCCTTAATCTATCTTCTAAGATAAGTCGTAGAGTCAGCATTGCCTTACATGTTCCAAGATTTCTATGGAATCCAAACTGATCATCCTAGGGGTCAGCTTCTACCAGTTTTTCCATTTGTCTGTACAGAATTCGTGTTAGTGTTTTGCAGCCATGACTTATTAAACTAGTGGTTCGGTAATTTTCAAACCTGTCAATACCTGCTTTCATTGGGATCGGAATTATTATATTCTTCTTGAAGTGTGAGGGTATTTTGCCTTCTCATACATCTTTCTCACCTACCAAATGGTAGAGTTTTGTCAAGGCTGGCACTCCCAAGGCTACCAATAGCTCTAATGGAATGTTGTCTACTCCTGGGGCCTTTTTTGACTTCGGTTACTTGGGTGACTTAATTAAGATACTGAATACATTAATTACGATCCTGAGAAATTTACATAAAACCTAGTAAACTAAAGCAGATGTACAGTTACTGTTAACAAATAGTCCTTCCAACTTCATTATTTTTCCAGTTATCTTTCATAGAATTAAATAAAATCATTGGATTCAATACAAGGATACCACTACTAAATGTGACCCCTGTAATAATATAAACTAAAATGTACTTATTGACTTCACAAATTATTAATGTGTTAGTCTTTATATACCACCACCAGACAATGGGTCAGCCACCTACAGTAAGCTTTCATCCAGTTAACATCTTAACTTAACATTCCAAGATTAACATTCACAAGATCAACAGCTCTGTGTACGAATCTGTGCTTTGAAATCATCACAATTATGTCAACGTGCAAAAGTTTGCCAACAGGGAAAGTTACACATGATAATAGATACTCAGTACAAATAATTTGTGGATCTATTTTTAACACACCAGCTGTAGTAGTCCACATAATTTTCTCTGTTAATAGATTAGTAAAGACCCTATGATTGACTTCATAAACGTCTAATTATTCTTCCTCCTTCATATTCTTCTTTGGGGAAGGTTTGTCAGTTACAAACCCAAACAGTTTGCTACAAGAGAGACTACAAGATTAAGGTGCTATCTAGGAACTTACATTGAAACCAGGTTTGGTTAAATAAATAACATCAAAATTTGAGACAAATATCTTAATTACTCCTAAATTACTTACATTCTACCACGTAAATATTGAAAAACTGTGAATGAATGACTTGTAAAGGCATTCTATGAAACTGTACTGACTGGACAATTTGGAAAAGCTCATTGGTGCAGCATACCTGCCTACTGTGACCACAACACAATACAAGGACTGGACTCTCACTGTGACTGCACCTTGTAGTCACCCTGGACAATGTAGCCATGCAGGTGTGTATGTGTACTCTCTAGCTCTGAAGCAGGATTCATCCAAAAGCTGACAACGTTCTCAGTCTATTTATGTGCATATCGACAACTCAACACCTCAACTATTCAGTGAGTAGTTACTTTTACACCTATAATTTGCAATCACCTAAGATCTTTCAATTATTAAACAATAATTAAAATTGTAATGAACAGTTTTTTTGTTTCTCAGAGTTATTACCCTGGAAACATATTTGTCGTTTTGCAAAGCAAAATTCTATCAGTCTGCTTAACATATGCACTGAAATTACATGTAAAAGCAAGTGAAATGTAATAACAGATTTTGTTGGGCAAAATACTGATATCAAATTGTTTGTTTAATTGAAGTAAGAAATGTTAAGGAACAAACAGTTTTATTAAGAAATTGGGTTTGTATCAAACTATTTAATCAAAAATTTAGGATAGAATATTGTTGATGTAGACAGTTTAGATTAAGTTCTTGATAATTTTATGTTGCAAAATACACCAACTTTAATATTTCTTTAGTGTATAATGAAATTTATAGATTGTACATAGAATGTGGCACCATGATAAGGTAATGACCGAAATCAATACCTTCATAGAATCTAGAACTCTATTCTGCAGAGCACAAAACAAATCTGAGAATGTTTACAAGAACAACCGACGACTGTGCTCATTGTGGTCTCAAGAAGGGGCAACATGACCTGATGTGCCATGTACAGGAGGTCTTTTTACCACATGTGGAATTCAAATACTTGATATCAGTTCTCAAGAACAAATTGCCACAAACTGCTGTGATAACACTGACTGTCAAAATAAGACTATAAAAATGAAATTTCTTTATTCTTAGAATGAATAACAAACATTATCAGAAAAACAAAATCATTTCTCATATAGAAGTACTAACAATATTATGAAAAGGATAGATTGCTATTCACCATGTAGTGGAGTGTTGAGAAGCAGACCAGCACAACAAAAAGACTGCTAGACAGGTAAGCTTTTGGCCCAAAGGCATTCTTCTGAATTAGGCAATGTACAGACACACATTCACACAGATGCAACTCATACACACCTGATCACAGTCTCTGGCTGCTGAGGCCTGACTGTGAGCAACAGAACATGATGGGAGAAGGAATCTAACGAGGAGGCTGCGTAGGGGAGGGGGGAGGGATAGCAGAGTAGGGGTGGCGGACAGTAAAGTGCTGCTTGCATGAGCATAAAGGGATGAGGAGGAGAGAGTGTAGGGCAGCTAGGTGTAATTGGGAGGTGAGTAGCAACCTATCCTTTTCATAATATTGTCATTATTCACTCCTGGATTTTCCATTGTTTAATTTCATAAAGAAGTACTGTCATGTAAGGAAAGTTAATTTCTATCATTTAGTACTACAATCTATTTTGGCATCAACTGGGCCAAAGCATAGTCACCTTCATCTAGTCTTGAGTTAGAATGCACGCAGTTAAATAAATTGCACTTAGCTAATAATATTACCTATTTTGGAAGCACAAACTAAGAAGACTCCTAAGTATTTGCAGCAGACAATGTAACTCTTGGAAAGAAAGAAGAGGCTGCACCGAAATTCATTGAGGACTTTTCCGATTACATCAAAAGAAAATAAGATATGTATACTTTTTCTTTTATCACTCAGCATTCAAGATTTGGTCCCCCCCCCTTTTTTTTAACCAAAATTATAAATCTGAGACATATTTAACAGAACTGATACTGTTGTCATGAAGAAGTGGTTAGTTACAGTCTCAACCAATAGTGCTGCACGTAAGCAAAACTTGGACCATGGGAACACAGGCAAAGACCAAACTAGAGGCAGTTGAAATGATGTGCTAGAAAAAGATTTTGAAAATTAAATGGACAATTAAAATAAGGGAGGAAGATGTGTCTTAATTAGGAACAGGAAAAAAAATTGGCGTTATTTTACGGCCAAAACTGGTGTTATTTTTTGCCCTTTTCAGTGTTATTTTTTGTTGTTATTTTCTGGCAAGATTTTTCTGTTATCTGTTACATATTTTTTTCATATTCAACCATTTTTCAATGCTATGTTGAAAATGGAACTATTCCTAAGATAGGGTGGGCCAAACATGAGACAAGTGTAGAGAAAATTATTTTAACAAAAATTTTTGACACAAAGAATTACTTAAGAACAAATACCAAAGGAAAAAATGAAAATAACAGTATGATGCAGATATTTTATTGATGGCATGTTTCGTGCTTCTTCATATCGCTCTTGACCCATGGAGACCACAGAAGACAGTCTCTGCGGTTCAAGAATGACCTGAATATGGACTAGAAGCATGATATGTGTCATCAATAAACTATCTGCAACAGTCACTATTATTTAAATTTTTAACATTTGTGTACTGTTGCTGCGCTTGGCCAGAATGGTGTGAAATGATACATGTATTTTAAATACTGGAAAAAAAAATTATCAATTACTATTAACAATTAAGTGTAAATGTGAAATATCTGAACATGGGAACTGCAATAGCTTCGAAACGATTGAAAAGTGTGCCACAAACAAAACATGAGTCAAGTGAAGTGTACCCCCACTCTAACTCAGACAGCTACGTGCAGGCATGAATCTGGCAGCCCGGCAGCATCAGAAAAAATTTTCCGAGCAGATTCTGGCTGCTTTCTCTCACTGCTTATACACCAAACTGCCACATTCCAAATAGCCAGAAGCAGGAGCATGTGCTGCTTATATGCGATTTCAGCTCTGCGCATGCACTGCAAGTATCTGGTAACTGCTTAAACGAACCTTATTTCAATGAAATTTGAAATCAATCACATTGATAGTAGTTAAAATCTTTGTGATACATGCAGAAAAATATGCACTCATCCTAGAATATCAGAATGCTATTGGTATTGCGCACAATATTGCTTATTCGCAAGGGCTGGTAGCGTGCATATACAAAACAGTTGTCCTGCCAATGAATGGTCTCTGTAAACTTGACTAATGGCTTAAACACAAGCACGTACAATATGTCTGCTCTGGTGAGATCAGATGACAGGGGTTTGTAAATACAAGGTGTACAACTTTGCTTCGGCTGTTTTTCCCCAACATTTGAGGATTTAATGAAACAAATTGGTTACACATGTATCATTAAAAGTATTTTCCATCGCTGGCCACTACTTTCTCCTATCTTTTGGGCAGTGTATGAATCCCGGGTCAAAAAAATTGTTCCTCTTTTGAAGCGATCCACCAATCGATCCAATGTGTGACTTCTTCATGAGATCGAAGTGTTGATCAGCCAGGCCATGCGCCATTGATCTAAACAGGTGATAGTCAGAGGGAGCAATGTCTGGAGAATACGGCGGGTGTGGTAGGACTTCCCATTTAACATTTCCAAGTACGTTTTGATCTCTTTTGCAGTGTGGGGTCGAGCGTTGTCATGCTGCTAAATCACTTTATCGTGCCTCTCTCTGTATTGCGGCCGTTTGTCTTTTAATGCTCTGCTCAAATCCATTAATTGCCTTCGATAACGAGAACCTGTGATTGTTTCACTTGGTTTTAACACCTCATAGTACACGACGCCGAGCTGGTCCCACCAAATGCAGAGCATGATCTTGGAGCCGTGAATATTAAGTTTGGCCGTTGACGTTGTAATGGTACTTGAATTACGTAACCATTACGGCACCTCAACTCAACCTCTCGATACTAGCAATATTCTACTGTGTTTCTGTAAAGTAATTAACATATTTCCGAGACAACATTCAGATTTGATTCCATTAACGTAGAGGTACTTTGATACATCGATATGTTTATATTGCAATGATATTATTCTTATGTGAATTCTTTCTTTTGTCACTACGATCTTTGACGTACTTATAACTCTTTATTTTTGGGCACGTAAGCGGTTATTAGTTAGAGTGTCGGACCTAGAGAAAGTCAAGTCTTGGACGTCATGTTGGAAAGACGCATATTGTAGCCAGCTTATAAAATGTGAACTTTAACAGTGAGGAAGATGTTTTCAAGTATGTTTTGTATTGTGAAGTGTTGCTTTGTGTGTTTCGTGATATTGCAACAAAAGCAATAAAAAGGAAGTGTAACTTAAATTCGGAGTGCTGATTATGTTTTTACATCACCATTGTGCTAACTTTCAAAGGTTTAATCTTCAAGAATGGTTTGTGAAACACATCTATAAAACTTTTGAATATAGCAGAATAAAACCTAGCCCTCTTTGCATCCGAGCTTGGAATCACTACCACCTAGATTTTTGACGATTGAGCCATGATTTTACGAGACCAGCGTGGGAAACACGAAAAGATGAGTGCCTAGTTTATTCATTATTACATGAAATGACTTTATTAACTGTGCTCTAATGACACCTGCCACATAGTAACTTTGTTGTTGCCAGAAAATGCAATATTTAGCAGTGTGAGCAGCACCACAATCATTATTAAATTTTGACCTTTGTTGTGGTAGGGTTGTTAGAACGTGGAAGAATGGCCGGGATATCCCCATGATTTTTTGCATTTAAGGTTATTGTAATGAACCCAATTTATGTCCTCGGTCACAATGCAATGCAGAAATCCCTTCCGTTTTTGCCTCTGAAGCAACTGTTCACCAACACACAAATGCTGTTCACTGTCTCTCACTTTCAGCTCACATGGGACCTAAGTTCCTTCTTTCGGAATCATGCCCATAACTTTGTGACATTTTGAAATGGCTTGCTATGTCGCTCCCACTAATCGTGCCAATTCTTCTTGAGTCTGATGTGAGTCTTCACTCAGCAATGTCTCCAATTCTGCATCTTAAAAAACATTCTCTCTTCCACCACTATGCAGGTCTATGATGTTAAAATCACCTTTCTTGAAGTGTTGAAACCACTCGCGAAACATTCTTTCACTAATAGCATCCTTAACATACATACTTGAGAGCATCCAATGATACTCAGCTGCTGTTTTCTTCATATTGAAACAAAGCAGTAACACCTCCCGCAAATGGTGAGAATTAAGCTCATAAACTGACATTTTCAATCAAGAATAACTTTATGATGCAGACAAAAATCGACTAACGTTTGTATGAAGTTATGCTGACCAAGGTCCAAGCTAACTGCCAGACATCTGCAATCTCTTTCTTTCGGCCACAACTTACCGTTGTCGCCATCTATTGGCAAACGGCGGGAGCAAAGTTGTACACCTTGTACTGCAAAGAGAAAAGGTATACCTGGGGAGAGAAAGACAGACAGCAACAGGTTGTAGCTGTGTGTTCAATGAGCTGGTTTGGCTATGAATGCCATCCTGAATGAGCATCATGACTCCCTCGTGAGCTGAAGTTCCTTCTGAGGAGTGGAGTGAAGTGTAAGAGATCAAACCAGTCTTGAGGGCATAATTTCGTTTCTTGGAGGGATAAAACAACTGGGAATTGTGATTGCAATAGCAGCTGTAAGTCTGTCCTGTGTGATCTGATGCTAAGAATGTTCAATTGGAGAACAGCCATATTACATGACAGGAGTTGTTATAAGGAGCAATTACTTCGGTAGCTGCCAAGTGCCAGGTTTCAGCTGCATACTACTACACGGTTCTTAGGCTGAGGGATCCTGTTCCATTATTTCTTCAGAGGAACCAGTAACCTCCCTGGGTCAGTCAGCCAACTCCAAGGTTCAGAATCGGTTGGTGATTTGTATTGGTGAAATGGAGGTCAACCAGATGGAGGCACCGTGTGGTGTCAATGTTGTGAGAAGGGGAGAACGTTTGTCTTTGTTTGACTTCTGAGTACCTTTGCATTTGTCAGAGATAGACCCAGACATTTGCTGACTTGAGGTGCATGAAAGTTATCTCAGGAATATTCAGACTTAAATTTCTGTTCTTCTTGTTGTGTCACAAGCTATTTCACCGGTGTGGGCGAAGGCATTTCGGTGTGTTGAATAGCTGCAGTGCCTGGACGTGACGATATCACTATAACAGTAGGCAATTTCACAACCACAGCTGGAAGCCGCAGGTCTGTGTGGTCTTATCTTTTGTGGTCGTGATGTAGCAACAATGGTACTGTAACTGCCAGATATTGGTATGGACGGCTTCAGGCTAGCTAACATTCTGCGAGTAACATTGAGGGGTGCCTTTTCATTCCTCTGGATCTCATGAACGGCTTGCTCATCAAGGTATGTAGGGCATTCACTGGATGAAGCGGCATGCTTGCCAGCGCATCTGCTTCATCCTACAAATGCCCTGTTACCTTGATGAGTGAGCTGCTCACGACATCCAGGTGAAGGAAAAGGTACCCATCAATGTTAATGCAGTGGGGAGAGGGAAGTGGGCAATCTCCCACATCCTTGCCCCAAGTTACAGATTTTGATTCATTTTCACATGACATGAGAGTGTAGTTATAATGCCGACATTGGTAGCATCGCGTTGGGTTCAGTATGTAGGGTCCGACACTGGTAACTTCACAGCCTGCCTTGATCTTTGACAGCAGCTCCACTCGATCAAACATTAAGAAAAGGGTGCAGGTAGGCACTAATTCTGCATCATCCCTCCTCATAACCCAACGGACTGCAGTTACACCCTAATCAGAGAGGTAATGTTGTACATCACCCCCTCCGTACCATCAAGCAACTGACTGTATATGACGCAATGTGAAGCATTCTGTGTTTGATGAGCCTCTACATGAACAGGTATCCATTGAGAAGTGTAGCTTTAAGCAGTTTTTGGACTCGACAGGCACTGTCTACCTCTAGAAGCAAAGTTCCATTGCATAAGTGAGTGCAGGACTTTAGTGGGCCCTCACTTGTATCCACACATTTCTGAATGACAAACAGGTTCACTGCAGAAAAGTTATGACCTTCTTCTGCATGTGGGAGTTAATATACCACAATTTCCATCGTTTCCAATGATTACCAAAATGGTTACAACTTTTTTATATACTCATCAGGACTCATTATTAATATGAAACAAATTATGAAAAATAAAGTAAATATCAAGTAATACAATGGGATTTAGTGTCATATTGCATGCTTTTGAATATGAACACACTGAAAATGGTGATAATATGAAGTACTGTAGTTACCCTGGTTTCATAAAAACTCTTCCAAAGTGTATGGTGGCACCAAGGTCATTTATGAGCACGTCTTTCAGCATGTCACGTTCACCCATTGAGACACTGCCTGTTGAAATCACCACGTCAGCCATCTCCAATGCTGCAGTCAACCTCTCCAGCATCGAGTCGGGGCTGCATATGAAAAGAAGTGTCACTTTATGCATCCTGTGTCTTTGTTTGTTTTAATACTACATTTATTATCTTAAAAAAAGAAGAGTTCTACAAAAACAGCTTGAGAGCCAAATGCAGCGTACTTCATGAAATAACACACAGTGGAGAAAGAGAACAAAATTTATTTCTTTTTATGTAGAAAAAAAGGGGGAAAAAGGAGAGGGAAGAGAGTGTGAGAGTGAGAGTGAGAGTGAGAGTGTGTGTGTGTGTGTGTGTGTGTGTGTGAGAGAGAGAGAGAGAGAGAGAGAGAGAGAGAGAGAGAGAGGGGAGGGAGGGGGGGGAGGAGAAGTAGATTTCTCATGGTTTTAAACATTGACAGTTGACAGCCATGCTTTAAACAACTTTCTTTTTAA
Organism: Schistocerca piceifrons; assembly: GCF_021461385.2. Classification (NCBI taxonomy): domain Eukaryota; kingdom Metazoa; phylum Arthropoda; class Insecta; order Orthoptera; family Acrididae; genus Schistocerca; species Schistocerca piceifrons. Next base: position 128,336,456 of record NC_060146.1, read on the forward strand.
TTATTAACATGTTACACTTAATAATGATGGTATGACCAAGAATGTATGTAGGTATTGTTTCTTTGATAAATGTGATCTGAAGATGGTTGTCAATCAACCCAAACCAGTTATCACTATACTGAAATTTAATGTTTCCTTTTTTTGAAGTGGTATTGAGCTCCTGTATTTATGTTCAGTATTGACAACATAGCCCCAATAAAACTGTCATCTAACACTACTCAACACTGATGCTTTTGCTGTCCACTAACACTACTCAACAATGATGCTTTTACTTGAAGAAAAATACACAAGTTTTATAGATTTTGGTATGCTGAATTCGAAAATGACAATTTTTGTTTTTTTGCTTCCATTTTTGTGCTATATGAAGTTTGTTATGGCCTTATTTCTATTCTTTAGCTCTCATTTTATTGTCATACCATGAATGTCACTGAAATCACACGTGAATGTTGTGTTTCATACAGTTATAAGATACACATATTATGATGCGAGGCAACAACCTTGATCACATCCTCATATATATCTATTGGTGAATACACGTTCCACAAGATATTACATCAGTGTTTTGTTTCTAGCTAACACAATCTGAGACAGCTTTCCTTCTGGAGTGCACCACTATGTACTGTGACTTGACTTTTACTATAGTTTCTGAGTTACTGCGTGGAATCAAAACTGCTGTCTGCTCCATACGTACCTTTCTATTCTTCAAGATCTGAGAACTTTGTGTTAGGCTTTTAACAGGAAACTATTGTAACAGTATGTGGATGTTTGCCTGCAAACTATTAATAAGGCTTATTGAAAGTTAAACAATAGTGCACTGACCATATTACTGTGTAATATTGCAGGTTGTGAACTGTGAAAGTAAAAGACTGTGAAACACAACTGTGCATCTGTTGGCTACATCATTTACAGCAGACAGTAGTTCTACTTCCACAACCCAGTGTAGCAGCCAGTACGTTGACACCAAGGACAATCAATGAAGAGAAAGCAGGGAACGTCGTCACAAGATGAAGACCAGATGCCTTCCTTCCACATCGAAATACACCACCTTTACACTATCATAATCTAGTGAAATGCATGAAATCACACAAAGTAAACTCAGTACTCTTGTTGGAGACTTCAACCTTCCAAAACAAAGCTGAAGTATCAGCTTCTTGTTTCATGAATGGGAATTTTCTAGATACAGCTCAAGTCTGTGTTTTTCACTAACATCAAAAGCCACTCTAAAGGTTTTTCAAACCAACGAAAGTAATGACATACTGTATGGATGTTGAAGGTTTGATGCAAAAATGTAATATCTTATAGAAACAGGATGATTGGAGACTTTTCATATATGGTTCGAAAACTAGTTTCTAAGTCGTGCTACTACATAATGGCAACATGCTTCCTTCCATCCCAGTGGCATATGTAGCCCCTGCAAAGGAAATTTAAATCATGATAAGAGATATTTTGCACAGCATCAACTAAGCATCAACAGCTCATATGTGCTGATCTAAAAGTTATCACTTATCAGTATGCCAGTGGGCCTACAAGGAGGGTGCTGTTGCTAGATTTGTGAGTGGAACAATTATGCAAAGGATTTACACTACAAACAGAAGGACTGACCATGACAAAAAGTTTTATTGTCTGACAAAGAGAATCTCTCATGGGAACCACATGTAAATCATAGTAAAGTCCTATTACCATCACTTCATGTGAAGCTAGGATTGATGAACTCATTTTCAAAAGCAGTGAATAAGGGAAATGAATGTGTCTTTGAATAATTGCATGAAAAGTGCCCCGGACTGAGTGCTGACAAGATCAAGCAGAGATTATTCATTAGTCCACAAATACATAAGGTCCTTAGAGACCAGCAATTTATCCTGATGAGCTAAGCATGTGGCACGGCTTTCAGAAAGGTATGTCATTGTTCTTGGGTAACAGGAGGGCTAAAAATTACACTGAGCTTGTGAATGACCTCATACGAGCCTTTCAGAAACTGAAATGTATCATGTCACCCAAAGCGCACTTCATTCACTCACATATCTACATTTTTCCTGAAGACTGCGGGGTGTTTAGCGACAACCATAGTGAGAGATTTCACCCTCAAGTGATGAGGCACTGGTACAAAGGAAGATTCAGTACTTCAGTTTTGAGAGAATTCTACTAGACTTTGCAGAAAGACTCATGATCTCCCCATAAGAGGCATGTGAAAAGAAAATTTGTATATTTAATTGAACTAAATCAACTGTGGCTTTTCGTGTACTTAGTCTAAAGCACTTTCATTTATTTTCCACATGGTTTGTGAACAGGTTAGACTTTATGATTTTGTATTGCTCATGTATTTCAGTCACATAGTCTACCAAATATCTAAAAAACTACAGCCTATCTGAAAAAATTATGTGATGTATGGATTCAGTTTGTGATCAGTACATTGAATTAACCCCAAAACCAGTGTCAAATGTTTGGTAAGTAAATGTATGTTGGGCATTGCTATGCTTGTTAGACTATGGCCTATTATAATACGTGAAAAACATAAAACTTTCAACAACTTCCAAACCTGAGAAAACCTACATTTTTGTCATTCTAATATTCAGCACACTAAAAACCATGTAAATCAACAATTGTGGCCTTTGTAAAAAAAAATTATTGTCTAGGGTAATTTGTGAACATGGTACAGAATGGGATAGCAAAGCCCTAAATGAAGGGAGAAGACAGAAAAGAGATAATGGAGGAGGGAGACAATGAAATAGAAGTATAGACAGAAGAAGAGCTTAGTTCAACTTGCAAAATCAAAACAGCTGTGCAAAAGTGCATATCAGTGTGGTAATGCAGCTACTGGAGAGAAGTATCTGATTGCACTGAATGGCGAAGCAAGCAGCCATATTCCTCCTGCCATGCTACAGCCACCCGGCAATTTTGCAACAGCTTGGGGCTACAAAACAGTAATTCTGAAATGTGGAATAAATTACATTTTAAGAGTTGACTATAAAAGCTTTTTGGAAAAGTTAAATGTTTGTTTGATAGAGGAGAATGAGGGTTTTCAAATAAGCTGTGTCACTCTTGAAACAAACAGTTATTAATCACTTCATTTGTGTGGCCATATTGTCCATAGATGCTTTGCAATCCCTGAGGGTATTTTCATTCTGTCATTGCAACTACAAGAAAATGTGTGTGTGGTTTTTTTTTTTTTTATTTTTTTTCACCTGACGCATTTCACTTTATTGAGGTAAACTGTCACTAGTAATCTGCAATTAAAGATATTTATAATTTGATTTGTTTTTAGGATCGAAAAAACAGTCCATTAACAATATGTTGCTTTTTACTTGTGGTGATTTCCACTTGTAGACAGGAAATCAAGCAGGAATCACAATAAGTAAAACGCAACATATTGTTAATGGATTGTTTTTCAGTCTTACGCATAAAACACGCATGCTGCCTATGGAATGCCCTTACTTGTCTCTCGCAATGCCAGCATCATAGGTGTCACCAAAGCCCTGCTCGGCCAGCAGGGACAGCAGTGTCAGCTTGTTGCTGTCTCGGATGCGGCCGGGGCACAGCGGCTTGTCAGGTTCCTGCAGTTCGTCTCCCGTGGAGAGCACCGCTACTTTAGGTAACCTGAAAAATAGCAGCAGCATCGACACTAGTATCTAACACCGACAAACACACATGCAAAGTACAGGGTGGCAGGTACTATATCTATCAAATTCAAATGACGGCACACACATAGTGAATACGAGTACTAATTTCATGCAGTTATGACATACAAGCATATAAATTGTCAATTACTATAGTATGCAATTCCCATCACGAGACCTCCCAACACCTTAAAATTAACTTCCTCTAAATGAATCCCTCTGTCTAGATGCACTGCTGAAAACATCACCATACCAAACTTTCATACACCCTCCAGAATGGCACTTGTATAGTGGCATAAGGCAATCTTAAATTCGTAGCCTGTTTGCAAACAACTGGCAAATACACTTTCCTTCAAATAACTACAAAGTAAGTAAGTGAAGTGGGATATAACATTGTTTGGAAATGTTTGTCAGAGTATAGTCACACTCCAGTGTGCTGTGTGAGCCATTGCACTGTCCTGATAAAACAAACCCTCTCACCTGCAGTTCCAAAATGAGGAAATGTTAAAATATTTTGCAGTACTGGACAGAATCCCTGTCAATACAGGTGCAGCGTCATCCTCAAGAAAATAGAAACCAGTAACCTCACATGTGCCATCAGCACACCATACAACAACTTTTAGGCTCATCTGGCGATTTTCATTTAAATTCCTTGTATTTTCCCGGGATCTTGAAATTTTGTTCATCAATAAATCCAGTCACAAAAAAGTTTCCTTCATCAGACATCAGTAGCTGTCATAGCAACAGTGATTCTCAGTTAGTCACTGCAAGAATGTCAATGAAACTGGGGAGTTTGTATTGCTCATCAATGTCTCTCAACTCGTGAGCCACTTGTCTTTTATACATGCAAAACTTCAAATTATCCATTAAGCACCCCGACATAAGTTGTGAAAGTTGCAACATTTGTGCATGTCACTGTGCTGAATGCCTGGGACTGTTTTTGAGTGATACACATGCACTTGTTCAGGTTCTTACATGACTGAACAATTTTTTCCCCAGCCTGCTTGGTGACTGTTGGTTCAAAACACTATCAGCCTCCTTGGCAGAGCCACTTCAGATAAAGGCTTTCACTGCCACAATTCCTGTCTGCAAAGACCACTGCTCCATGGCAAACCAATTGCTTGATTTCCCTCTATTCAGCAATGTATGCACAAGCAGAATTCAATGCATATTTGGTCAGAGTTACCGACTGCAGCTGTAAGATCCTACACACGCATCACCCCACATTTGTAATTTTTTTCTCTGTGTGCCATGCCATAGTTTCTTTCTTCTTTTATTTTCATACCATTGCATTATTTGGTTTCTTTCTTGGGAAAAGTGGATTTGGGAGGGTGGGGTGTTGTATGTAAGTGAGAATGACCAGTCTAAGCAGTAATCATCACTATTATAATTTACTGTTTATAAACATTACTCAGTTTGTATAATGTTTGAACAAATTTCTCCATTTTCAAACTGACAGATGGAAAGAAAAGTAGTAACACATCAAACACAGTAAAAAGAAAAACTCTGCATGAAAAACATTTTAAACATAGTCAACTTCCTTCTCTCAAATAACTCTCTCTTCCCACCTATTAACTGTACAAATTGTGCACACAAATTACTGGTACAATCCATTATTATGATTTTCAGTACACACTGGCTAATTTTCATACACTCTGAAAACTAATGAATACAGAGATGTCATCACCACAACCATCACTACCTCCAAAGCTTTCTGACAAACAACACTGACCCTTTCTTCAAAACGACTCTTTTGAGATCACACATGCCTGATGCCCAGTAATGTGCTCCATTCCCCCCCCCCCCCTGGATTATCTGCTTCTCCTCCACACCTTTGTACACATCTTTTCTTGGAACATATGTCTTGGGAATGAAGCTTGACAATGTGGACCATCTCCACTTGCTCCGATTCGATTCCTAGTGCAAATTAATAGCTTTTTCCTCTCTTTTTTTTTTTTTACTTTTGGATTATAGCTACTCAGCAAAGAGCATATACCAAAAACCTCTACAGGCTAAAATTTTCAAATTCTTGTTATTCATATGGAAATTTAGATTTTTCTGATTCCTATGATTTAGTTAGTTTTGACAAGGAATTATTATTTTACAAAAGTATTTGATTTTTAAATTTCATGGTACCATGTGCTTTAAAAAAACTTTATCCCACTAATAATCTCTCACTGGATCCACACTGACAAAGTGCTATTTTGAAGAAGGAAAAGAAATTAAGGAAAGGTATTGAAAGACTGACAGTCATGTTACTTTTTATTTAAGGCACAACCACGTAATATGATAGCAATCATAATCAGTTTCAGTCATAAATTCGTTGTCTTCAGATTTAATGTATTATAAACAGCATGGGCATCAGTGCCAAGTTTAAAGCTTATTGTGGCAAAGATAAAGCTATGTTGTCCAACAATTTCCATGCAAGATAGATCACAGAACATTGAGCCATAATATCACACTCAGAAACATGGAAATGTGCAAATGTAGCCAAATGGTGGTAGTGACAGAACAACATTCTCCGTGACTGCAACCAAGAATCACCTTTCAACCAATTCCAAGAAAATGCAAAAATTGTCAAAAAAATAATTAAATGAAGCTGTAATAATTTCTAAGAAACATAATCCAACTCTCCTGAATAAATTCCCAGTGGCAGAGAGTGTGTTTGTATGAAACTTGGTAGCAGATTAAAAATATGTGCCGGACTGCAGCACTAACCTGGGAACCTTTGCCATTCATGGGCAAGTGTTTTACCTACTGAGCTACCCAAGCATGACTCCCAACTCTCCGTCACAGTTTGCTTCCACCAGTACCTTGTCTCCTATCTTCCAAATTTCACAGTAGCTCTACTGCGAAACCTGGAAGACTAGCACTTCTGGAAAAAGGGATATTGCAGAGACATGGCTTAGCCACAGCCTGTGCATTTGTTTCCAGAATGAAAATTTACTGTACAGCAGAGCAGTTTAAGTCATCCAGGAAGGTTCTTATCAGCAAACACCCCTCTGCAGTGTGAAAATTCATTAAGCAATAAAATCACCAGGCTACAGCCAAATCATAGTTTCTTTCGTTTCCTCCCCCCCCCCCCCCCCACCCCGCACCCCCCACCCCCCTCGATGACATGTCACAGACTGGTCAGACATATTTTAATATTTCAACAAGCACTTGAAAATATCTGTATAGCTGAAATCATGACTGTGTAAAATAAATGCGCTATTAACAGTCAAATAGCAGAAATTCGTTAAACAAAAACATTGTGCCTTTCTTCCAGGAGTGATAGTCCTGAAGTTACACAGAAGAACTACTGTGAAGTTTGGAAGGTAGAAGATGATGCACTGGTGACAATAAAGCTGTGAGGATGGATCGTGAGTTGTGCTCAGGCACATCAGTTGGTAGAGCACCTGCCTGTGAAACGCATAAGTCTCAGGTTCATGTCGCAGTCTCGCAAACAAAAATCTGCCAAGATGTTTCAAAATCCAACTGTTGGCAATTGTAATGGAGTCTTTCACAATGTGTTGGTCAGGGGTAAGAGTGACTGAATGTTGGGACATGACATTTATATGAAGCCAACTTGCACAAATCTCTCTCTCTCTCTCTCTCTCTCTCTCTCTCTCTCTCTCTCTCTCCAGTCTGACAGTTGTCGCCATCCACCTCAGCGCGAAGGGACTCTTCATACCTTGATTTATAGCGCCTACATAATTCCAGACCATGAACATTTGTCAGCCGAGTCAGCCCACCTTGAACTCACCTTCTGCCTGAATGGTTAAAGTGAAACAAAGACCAGGCGTTGTGCTGCCAGCCGATCGCAAATTAATGAGGTGGTAGCTAATCTACAGGCTCTAACACTTACACAGGTAGTATTTCCAAGAGTACTGGTCGTATTCTGTGGGAACAAGGTATGAAGTGTGTTTTTCAAGCACCATCTAAAATTAGAGCCCTTTAGCATCTGGAAAGAGTGAAATTAGTGTGCATAAGAGAGATGTTTATCATATTCCTTGCAGTTGTAGCATGTCCATATACTGGTCAGACCATCAGGAGAATGGAGGACCAATGTATAGAACATAAGCATCACACAGTCTTACAACAGCTCAGCAAATCTGTTACTGCAGAACATTGCCTTGGTACGAGTTTCCTACAGGGTGTAACTTCCAACTATTGGGAAAGTATTATAAAACTTGTTTGCAGATTGTAAATTCATTTGACATCACCTATACTAGGTATAGATATGGTCTACTGGCAACCCATGAACAACTGTACTGGACAGGGACTTGAACCCAGATTTCCTGTTTATCACGAGCAGTCACCTTAACAAGTAAAGCTATCCACCCGTGCTATCCGGACGACCGAAACCTCCCTACATCGCACACAAATAAGTTTCATGTATTTAATACAGCTGTGGATCATCAGCAATGTCTGTTCCTTAAGATATGCAAAATAAAACGTATAGCATTAAAAAAGTAGTAACATATGGGCTGGTTGCATGGCGTAAAGGACAAAACTTCACGTGCAGAAATCGTGAGTTCGAATGTTGTCAGATGCCTTAAATTTTGTTTATTTTTAAATCTTTATTGAAATGACTTTGATCATTATTTTTATTCAATTATTTGGTTTAAATGAATTTTTTTATTTCTATTCCATTCTCACATCATTTTAATCACTCCATCAACTTTCTCTCTTGGTCTCATTTTTTCTTTATATCACTCTTTTCCCACTAGAAATTTTTGTGAATGTGAATTTAATTACATTTATTTTTTATGACATTTAAATATTTAAATATGCCAATCTATTGGTTCAAAAACAAAAGATGAAATAATACATTTATATTGACTGCACTATGGTGTCAAAAAGTTATTTTTCATTACAAGGTGTCCACGTTTTTACGGTAATCATCATACAAACATTTGAAACATAACCTAAATTCCTCTCACATTGTGGACAAAATAAAATAGGTGAAGATTTAGACAAAAGAAGGAGTTATAAGTAAAATGAAATTCAAGCAAAATGAGAAATAGAAATAATGAATGCAACAACATGGACGAAAAGCAGGATGATAAATCGAAAGAAATTAAATCAAAATTAATACATAAAATAAATTAAAATCACATGAACAAAGATTTCTAGCATAAAAATAATGATAAGGAGAAAATGAAAGCAAATGAAGATGTTAATATGATGATTAAAATGGTGTGACACAGGAACAGAAATCAAAAAATTACATTTAATTGAATGAGTGAATAAAAATAACGAACAAAGTCATTTCAATAAAGACTCAAATATAAACAAAATTTAAAGCATCTGACGACATTGAGCCTCATGCAAAATTCCATTTTTTTTCTTCAATAAACATCTAACTATCCTGTTGTGCTGCCTGAAAATCAAAGAGAACATCATATGACTTAAGTTTTTCTGTCAACTAAAGCTCACAAAACTTCATAACAACAGAAGAGGAAGACCGAATCATTTCTAAAATACCCCAAAATAATATTAAACAATGGAAAATCTGGGATGAAGTAACAGTAGTATGGTGTATCAACTTAGCCACAACCATTGTGTGACATTCTATGTGGACAAGGCTACTAATAAGCTTTCTGTCATCAAGAATGGCCGCTGCCGACTATGACTAAGAGACAACTGGACCACACAGTTGCCAAGCATGTCGTGCAACTTGGTGTGCTCCACTTCCAAGACTGCTTCACAGCTCATCATCCATATTCTTCCCATCGACACCAGCTTTAATCAGCTGTGTACATGGAAAGTCTCCCTGCAGCATATCCTCCATTCCCGTAACCCTCCTGGTCTCAACCTTCCTTAGTTCCTGTCTGCCACCTGCCTCTATCATCTTCCCTACTTCCATTCCAATCTTACCCACACCTTCAGTCTTCCTAGCACACCTGCATCACACTTTCCCCTTCTATGTTTCTCTCATCTCATCCCCCCCCCCCTCTCTCTCTCTCTCTCTCTCTCTCTCTCTCTCTCTCTCTCTCTCTGAACAGCCTCTCAATGCCGTATCCAGCAGCCAATCATTCCGTCCCTGCCACAGCACGGATGTTTCCACAGGCAGCACTACAGCAGACATATTTAAATATGTCTGCTTGTGTCTGTATGTGTGGATGGATATGTGCGTGTGTGCGAGTGTATACCTGTCCTTTTTTCCCCCTAAGGTAAGTCTTTCCGCTCCCGGGATTGGAATGACTCCTTACCCTCTCCCTTAAAACCCACTTCCTTTCGTCTTCCCCTCTCCTTCCCTCTTTCCTGATGAGGCAACAGTTTGTTGCGAAAGCTTGAATTTTGTGTGTATGTTTGTGTTTGTTTGTGTGTCTATCGACCTGCCAGCGCTTTTGTTCGGTAAGTCACCTCATCTTTGTTTTTATATATAATTTTTCCCACGTGGAATGTTTCCTTCCATTATATTCTCTTATATTTATATTTGTGTTTATTCATCTCACAGTTACTATTCTTTGTCTTATATCATTTGGAATAATTAAATGTGCTGGAAATGACAAGTTAGTAATGCTGTTTCATTGACAAAAATGTAAGTTTGAAATGTCATGTATGCACACTTCTATTTTGTTAGAATGATAATTCCTAACTCAGAATGCTATTTCACTAAATTAGTACAGTTTTGTAAAATTAACAAATACAAAGTTACAGAAAAAACACCTAGTAACATCAAGTATGATTATTGAAATAGTAAAGTTCTGTAGATAACGTCTTTAATGTGGTTCATAAAAAAATTAGATGCAACAAATAATGTGACTACAACACCAACCTTCTGTAAATGGTATCAATTAAAATAATTAAATACTTCTGCACTATGTTGTACAGTAATGTTAAAGAGACTTATTTTGCAACATTTAACACAGAAACTTTTAAACCGAGAAACATATTTATATAGTTATTTGGAAACATATTTATATAGTTCTTGATCTAGATGTTGTCACCATGTGAAATTATTTGTGTTAATTCTTTTTCACTGCAAGTAACACAGTAGTAGTAGTAGTAGTAGTAGTAGTAGTAGTTGTTGTTGTTGTTGTTGTTGTTGTATTTAAGAGACCGCAGCTGTGACTGTGTAGTGAGTTAGTTGCACAGAGAACAATTTAAGGTCAGATCAGTTTTCTGTGAGTCCATTTTCAGTTAACGACTAGTTATAATATTCCAAAGCTACTAATAAATCACAAATGTTGGGAAAGAGATATTTGCTGTAAAGTCATATATTAAATCATAAGAATGCAACACCATTCCAAGACATTCACCCATACACACTCTGCAGTAAAGGAACAAAATGTGTTAAATAATTTTCAATAAAGGACACCTCCGACCAAGCAAGTTAATGTAAGTTTTTTAACAAAATTCCATGCTCTCAAAAACTACAACTAGCTTCTTGCAAGTATTCATTTTCAACACTGAATATAATGCAAAGAATAAAATCTGTATTGTGTGCTGTTTGGAGAATATTACGTTTCACTGTGTGTGTGTGTGTGTGTGCGGGGGGGGTGTCTATTTTTTAACATGTCCAGTTCCCATTCAATGCTCTTCAAAACAGTACTGCTGAAAATAAAGTTTTTGAACAAAAGTATTCTGAAGTCTTCATCTCTTAATAACTGGACCAAAAGATCTAACTGTAGTCAGTTGGCAACTAAACAATTATATTATATTATATTGTGGCCTCACCTGTGGACTGAAACTGTGGTGGCTCCAACAGTAGCCATCAGCCCCAGTTCAGCAGGGCCGATCTCCGTGCCTGCGGGAATAACCGTTTGCCCTGTCTCGATGTCGCTTCCCAGTGGCCTGGTGGGAAAAGCAAAGTCAAACACTCACTATGAAAATGTAAATAAAGCTCACAATTCAGTGCACATGAAATCTTCTACAAAAATTCCTTTGTTTACTTCACTCTTTTTCCATATTAGATTCAAATATGTCTGCATTTAAGGTTTAGAAGAACAATAAAGGGCTTATAAAAATACACTGAAGAGCGAAAGGAACTGTTACACATGCCTAATATCATGTAGGGCACCCACGAGCACGCAGAAGTGCCGCAACATGACGTGATGGACATGACTAATGTCTGAAGAAATGCTGGAGGGAATTGATACCATGAGTTCTGCAGGGCTGTCCATAAATACATAAGAGTACGACGGGGTGGAGATCTCTTCTGAACAGCACATTGCAAGGCATCCCAGATGTGTTCAATAATGTTCATGTCTGGGGGATTTGGTGGCCGGCAGAAGTGTTTAAACTCATAAACTCAGAGGAGTGTTCCTGAAGACACTCTGTAGCGATTCCTAATGTGTGGGCTCTCGCATTGTCCTACTGGAATTGCCCAAGTCCGTTGCAATGCACAATGGACATGAATGGACTCAGGTGATCAGACTGGATGCTTATGTACATGTCACCCATTAGATTTGTATCAAAACGTATCAGAGGTCCCATACGACTCCAACTGCACATGCCCCACACACCTGCAGAGCCTCCACCAGCTTGAACAGTACCCTGCTGACATGCAGGGTCCATGGATTCATCAGGTTGTCTCCATACTCCTACACCTCTATCAGCTCGATACAATTTGGAATGAGTCTCTTCCCACCAGGCAACAGGTTTCCAGTCATCTACAGTCCAATGTCAGTGTTGGCAGGCCCAGGTGAGGCATAGAGCTGTGTGTCGCGCAGTCATCAAGGGTACACGAGTGGGCCTTTGGCTCCGAAAGCCCATACCAATGATGTTTTGTTGAATGGTTCACACACTGACACTTCTTGATGGCCCAGTATTGAAATCTGCAGCACTTTGCAGAAGGATTACACTTCTGTCATGTTGAACGATTCTCTTCAGTCATCATTGATCCAGTTCTTGCATGATCTTTTTCTGGCCGCAACGATGTCAAAGATTTGATGTTTTACCGGATTCTGATATTCATGGTAAACTCGTGAAATGTTCGTATGGGAAAACCCCCACTTCATCGCTGCCTCGGAGATGCTGTGCCTTTTGCTCATGCGCCGACCATAACACCACATTCAAACTCACTTAAATCTTGATAACCTGCCATTGAAGCAGCAGTAACTGATCTAACAACTGTGCCAAACACTTGTTGTCTTATATAGATGTTGCCGACCACAGCACCATATTCTGCCTGTTTACATACCTCTGTATCTGAATACCCATTCCTACACCAGTTTCTTCGGTACTTCAATGTATTAGTGAAACATATGTAAGAAAATGCTTCTCAATAACATTTCACAGTATCAGTTGACAGTTTTCATCCCCCAGTAACTGTTCACAATGTTATCAATTTAGCAGGTCTTTCCTTCTCATCAGATTAGGTAAGTCTACCCTAATCTGGGGCTGGGGGCAACATTTTCAAATTCTCCCCATTTCTTAAACCTCGCCAACCCTTTCTCTTCATCTTTCTTCTTTCCCTTTCAACCCTTCTCCCCAGAGGAGGAGCCAATGGCTCTGAAAGCTTGCACATTTCCTTAACTTTTATATGTGTGTGTTTTCCTGCTGCTTGGTGAGTAGGTTTTTTTATCTATTCAGTAACTCGGAAATTATTAGAGGTAAAGAACTGTGGTTTTGCAAGATGTTTAGTAGATCTCAAATTTTATTCTTTTCTCCTCTGCCACAAATTTTACTTGTAGTGCATAAAAATGGCAACATACTAGAAGAAAGCTCAATTTTTCATCTGCTATGCACAACCCAAATCTGTGACAGTGGCACTGTGGAATTATAAATGCCAGAATGAGATGGCACCACCAGCAAAATCAAGTACAGTGGGATGGTTTAAAAACTTTTAAAGGGACAGGCAGTGTCAAAGGCTTTCCTCAAAGTCGATGTCCCTGCATCTTGAGCACGTGTTGACAGTTCACACGATGCATTTCAACTAACCTCCGGAAGTGAATTCACCGAGCATCAGGTGAATTGCAGGAAGTGAGATCAACTGTCAATGAAGTGTTACATAAGTGGTTATGTCTTTATGCGTACAAACTGCAAATGGTCCAAGCATTGCAGCCATATGATTGTCACCCACAGTACACATTTGGGTGTTCCTTGCTGCCCTCCACAGATGCTGTCAATGACTACCTGAGAAACTACCTGTTTTCAAATGAAGCAACATTCCACACTCCTGAACATGTGAATTGTCACAACATTATGATTTGGGGCTCTGTAAACTGTTATAACACATGTGAATGCTTAATGTTTGATGGATCCTAATGCACAATAGGCTGACAGGCCCATTTCCCTTTGCAGAGAAACTCTTAACAGGAAATGTTTTCCTCGACGTCCTTGAAGAGTTCTTGCTATCACAGATAGAAGAATTGCAGCCATCCATCATTTTCCATTGTTATGGCGCACCCATACATTAGAGACTGAACATACAGGATGCATTGAATCATACATTTCCCAACAGATGGATCAGTCGTGATGTTCCCATTTCGTGGCACCCTCTCTCTCTTGATGTTATACCACTTGACTTCTTTTTGCAACATTACTTCAAGGCTCACATGTAGACCACACTTTTCAGTGACACTGCTACCCTTCACACACAGAATTGTCAATTCTGCAATCGTGACTTATAGGCGGGCGCAATACGAAAATCGTCTTTATGTTCTACAAGCTACGAGTGGGGCATACAATGAAAGTGTGGTATAACAGAACAAAACTTGGAGTGCAGCACACTGTTTTACAACAAATCACAATGCTCTATCTGTAATAGTTTCTACATTAAAATTTTTTGGAATGGTAGCGGAACTTCACAGACATCCCATACAATCCATGGCTTTGAAATTAAAAGTTCAAATGCCTGCTAGAATGACACTTGTGAGACAACCACTGCCCTTAGCTGTATATTTAGTGTTGAGGCTCATTTGAGACAAAAGAACTGCGAACAAGTGAATGGTGCCTGAAGAGGTAGTCACAGATTTGTAACATTGTTGTTAATAGTTTTTGTAATGACATACTTTATTGTCTAACATGGAGCTCCAGGTTCACTTCTGACAAGTATCAGTTGCGCAGTCTGACCATATTCATAAACACGTGGGGCTTCCAAAGTTACGGTAGACATGTCAGAGCATTCTGGAGACCTGCCCAACACAATAAGTGTGGAATACGAGAACTTAATGGATTACATGTGTTCTGTTAAAGTAGCATTTTTACATGTGTAATATAAAACAAAAGACAATACTGATTGTACTCTCCCCCTGGAATATCCGAGTCTATACCGAATCAGAAAAAAATGTATGTACTCTCAACTGACAAACGATTTTGACAATGTGACATTAGCAATATTCATGGTAACAACTACATATCAACTGTGAGTGATAAGTTTATAACAAAAATGCGCAAGCAACAGTTTTATTAAATTCTGCATCTGTTAACTTCATAATCAAAATTATTAATTATTTAGAAATTTACTTATGAGCTAGAAAAACAAAGAAATTAGATATTGTAATTTGTAACAAAATCTGTTGCCAATAATTTTAGCTCGAGCAAAGTCAGAACCTCAAATGAACGTGAGATTTCAAGAGGTCAGGAGTGTAGGCTCACCTGATGTCCTGACCCGGCTTCGGTGCCACCTTTATCTCCACCTCCAGCTCAGTGGTTCCGTCAGCTGACGAGCGGACCAGGTCCACATCCTCCACCTGCACGACACAGTCAGCTCCTGAAGGCACGGGGGCTCCTGTGTTCACACGCACTACCTGGCCAGGTTTCAAGAAGACACCATCCACCTGTAAATTAGGCACAGCTGTTAAGTGGAACTGTCTCTTAAGACAAGGGCGACTGTCCAATGTGCTCCTAAGAAAGCAGCTGAGCTGACTTAACAATAGGTACAGAAAGCTGGTTAAAACTCACAACTGATAGCAATCACAGTTTCAGGGAAAATCTAATTTAAGGTATAAGCTTACATGTAATAATAAAATTTCTTTAAAAATTGCAGTTATTTTGTTTGAAATAAAAATGGTATTTACTTAATAGAACACACACCTCTTATCGTTTTTGCAATTTAAAGTGTTTGGGTTTACGCATGGCTTGTAAATCATTAACTTCAATGAGAAAGCCTGAAGAATTATTACACCTATGACCAACCACTTGAACCCCAATTGCCGCTACTGTGAAACGGTGGAAGCAAAGTTGTAGACCTAATATAAATATAGACCTAATATAAATATAGGGATATTTTTATAGGAAAGAAGAAAACATGAAACTTAACAACTTATGGACAGTGGCTCTGCAAAATCACTAAACAGTTCTTTATCTTTGACAAGACAACAATCAATAGTTAAGTTTTATCTTTCACAAAGATCATCTCTCCTTATCATGTGTAACTCCAGCCAGGTTCCTTTTTTCTACAGTATATATGTTGCTCTCAGATGTCCGGCCTGTCAGTCGGCAAGGCTCAACAGACAAGCAATGCCTCTGAAGATGTCCACGACAGTTCTGGACAAAATATCAGGAACAGAAGAGTTTCGGCGACCACATCTTTATACAACAGAAGTTTTAACAGCAGCAAAGATGTGGAGAGCTCGTAACTTTTCTTGGTACTCTGGAATAACATAGAAGAGATTAAAAAAACTCTATTTTTTGACACAAAATAACTTACCGTGACTCCAGCCTCTGAACTGCCAACAACTTCACGCCTGCCAGCTCCATCTGAACTGATGGCAGCATACCCGTCTTTAATGGAAGCAGGAAACGGTGGAAGAGGATCACTAGAAGTCACTTCAGTCGCCAACACGCGGCCCAATAGTCGTGCTGTGAGAGGGAGGCACTCTGGATCTGCAGGTGTCGGACAGAGCGCCAGAACCTTCCACTGGGCATCAGGCACAGTGAGCAGCGGCCAAGTCGACTTGCGGGGTCGCAGTGCTACTTTTGACACATCCACCTGTAAGCACAAACAGTTAGATTTAAATTATGTTGTTACTGATGAATCTTGTAGTAAACTCAAGTTTTGGCTCTCTAATCCAAATTGAATCTGTCCCTATGATCTTTTCTTACGAATATTTCATTGCCACTCTAGTTGGGAGTTATGTGGTACTTGATTTTGTGTAAGATTTTGATACAATGAAGTAATTTACTGATACTAACTAAACTAAATTAAAAATAAACTCCATCCGAACAGGCCTCAGGAGATCCAATGGTACTGACCAATTGCACATTATCCTAAGTCAAAAGGTGTCACTGGAAGCAGATATGGAAGGGATGTGGTCAGCACACTGTTATTCCAGCTCTTGTCAGATTTCATGACTGGAGCCACTACTTCTCAGTCAACTAGCTCCTCAACTGGTCTCACAAGAGCTGAGTGCAACCCCCCTTACCAACAGCACTCAGCACATCCACGCAGCCCGACAGTGCTCATCTACATCTACATCTACATCTACATACATACTCCACAATCCACCATATGGTGTGTGGCGGAGGGTACCTCGTACCACAACTAGCATCTTCTCTCCATGCTCCACTCCCAAACAGAATGATGGAAAAATGACTGCCTATATGCCTCTGTGCGAGCCCTAATCTCTCTTATCTTAGCTTTGGGGTCATTCCGTGAAATGTAAGTTGGCAGCAGTAAAATTGTACTGCAGTCAGCCTCAAATTTTGGTTCTCTAAATTTCCTCAGTAGCGATTCACAAAAAGAACGCCTCCTTTCCTCTAGAGACTCCCACCCGAGTTCCTGAAGCATTTCCGTAACACTCGCGTGATCTGGCGGGAATAAGTGTTACTACTGTGGCTAGGCCATTGGCACTACTTTACTAAGACTAATGTTTCCTTTTTCATATTATTTGACAAGAATTTTTTTTATATTAAAATTTGAGAACTTGAAAGGCCCCAGGAAAAAGTCACCCTTATATTTATATTTTAACATCAAATAGAAACATAATAAATAAAAAAGTTACAAAAACAATGCAGTTTTCATACACAGCAATGTATGAGTCGTTATTCAGATCTCATTAAGTCTAATTCACAGTTTATATTTCTATGGTCGTAAACACCTGTTACACATTAATAAATTTGGTCCTGTCAGCATGTGCAAATATGGCACGCATGGTGTGCACAGTTAGTTGAAAGTGGATCATTGCATCTGTTGGAAGTAGCAGTTTGTAATTGGTGAAGACTGGCATGTTAGTCAATCCACATTTCACAATTTATGTTTAGAACCTTTGCGAAATTATTTCATGTCATGACAAATGCAACTGTATTAACAAACTGATGTGATAAATTACTTAGAAAAAGGTTCTGAAATGAAATTAAACTTTCATTTGGAGCAACTCTGTCAAGCCTTTAGTGCTGCAACAATCAATAATGAAAAAGTATTAATTTTTACAATCTTGTGGAAACACGAAATGTGATGTGTGAAGTGAAGGCAATAAATGAATGGAAGTATACACCTTATCAACAAAGCTTTTGTTTCTGAATTATAGACCAACAACATACCGCCTATACGTCAATTGTTTCTGTGAGCCTCAACTTCATCAAGGAGCCACAAAAAGATGAGTGGTAAGAATATTTTTTCACTGTGTCACTTCCTTCCTCAGACATTTTTGCTGCACTACATTAGCATTGGCACAGCTAAAATTGTTCAGTTGAATTAAACATAAATTATTTACACTTTTCAGGATTCTTGATCGAGTGAATAAACTATTGTAGGGAGGGTGATGACAATATTCACTTCAAAGACTGCTTTAACATGGCTCTTCATAACAATCTCTCTCTTATATCCACTTTTCGTATGCAAGCCTTGGTTCCCCTTTACAGTTTTTACCATCTGCTCTCCCCCCCCCCCCCCCCTCCCATTACCAAATTAATTACCCCTTGATGCTTCAGAATGTGTCCTACCAACTTGTTAGTTCTTTCAGTCATTTTTTACCATAAAGCTCTTCTCTCTTGAATTTGATTCATTACCTCTTCATTACTTACACAATCTGTCCACCTAATCTTCATCACTCTTCCATAACACATTTCAAAAGATGCTATTATCTTGTTCGTTGTACTGTTTGTTGCATAAAATTCACTTCCAGACAAACACTTTCTGGAAAGTCTCCCAAACATACAAATTTACACATGCCATTAATTCAGTTCACTTTCACAGGAAAGCTTTTCTTGCAGTTGTCAGTTCACATTCTATCTCTCTTTTACTTCTGCCACTGTCAGCTATTTTCTTGCCCAACTAGTAAAACATATTTCCCAATCTAATACCTCAGCACCGCCTGAGTTAATTCAACTACTCTCCATTACCCTCGTTTCACTTTTATTTACGTTCGCATTAAAAATAACCTCTTTTCAAGACTTTATCCATCCCATTCAACTGATATTACATGTCCTTTATTGGCAAATCTCAAAGTTCTTATTTCTTCTCCCAGGGATTTTTCCTTGGTTTCCTTTATTGTCTCCTCTATTTACAGACCGAATACTATGGGGGATAGGCAACAACCCGGCCTTATTCTCACCCCAATTAGTGCTTCCCTTTCATGCATGTCTGGTTTCTGTTAAAATGGTAGATAACCTTTCATTCATCGCGTTTTAGTCATACCACACTCCAAATTTTGAAGAGTGTATTCCAGTCAATATTGTCAAAAGATTTTTTATCAACTTACAAATTCTAGAAATGTGGGTATGTCTTTCTTCAATCAATCTTCTCAGAATAGTCTTATGGCCAGGACTACATAAATTGTAAGGAAAAAGAAGTATTTAATTTTGTAGCTTTCTCAGAGCAAATGTTAGAAGGTATATTTCCAGAAATTCTGCCAGACAGATATTCCATTTTCTTTGCACAACATTTTGATGGCTGACAAAGCCATACTCATCGGGTATTCCAAGAAATACTCACATGTGCTCACTACTTAAGTCTCCAATTAATGTTAGCTGCTCGCTTTCTTGCTAATTTGTTTACCACTGCCCTTAGCTGTATATTTAGTGTTGAGGCTCATTTGAGACAAAAGATTATCTTCAGTCAACCCATCAAGATACAGAAACATACAGGGTCATTCATAAAGAAAAGGACAGATTTCAATTGTTTATTACTGACAAACTATAAAAGATAGGAACACATTGCACACATCATTGGATAGAGGAAAGTTCAAAGTTTTATGTTCATACATAAACTCAACATGAGCTTCAAGTGCTGTTCGACAAACATCAAAACTGTAGTCCACTTCATTCCACATGCGTAACAACAGGTCCCTGAGTACTGAATCAACAACTTCACAGTTTGATTTCTTAGCTTTTGAAGAGTAGCTGCCATAGGTGGAACAAAGACTGTCTTTTATATATCCCCACCAAAAAAGATCACAAGGTTTGAAGCAGTGATCTGGGAGGTTAAAGCAATGAACAAGCTCCTCTTGTTAGCCTCTTCCAATCCAATGTTGTGGGTTGGTGTTGTTAAGATGATGTCACACCACAAAATGAAAGAGATGCAGGCCACCATCATGTATAAAAATTACATCACTGGAATCTTCGTGAAATAGAGGAAACAAACAATTTTGCAGCATGTCCAGATATGACATTCCTGTGACAGTTTCCTCCGCAAAATAGAAAGGTCCCTAAACTTTTAAACAGAAATGGCACAAGACATATACAGGTTCAGTGAGTCTCCTGCAAGCTCAATAACAATGCCAGGATTTTGTGACCCCCAAATTCTTACATTATGGTGGTTTACTTTACCCCACAGAGGAAATATCAGCTCATCTGAAAAGCTGAGTCATTTGGGAAAGGTGTTCTCTGCCATATCCTGGAGCGCTGAAATGCAAAGTTCATACAAGGCTTTATGGTCACCTGGACACAACTGCTGCAGTAACTGCAACTTGTAAGGCTCCATACATAGGGTTCATTTCAGAGCACAGCACACTGCTGATTGAGGAAGTTTGAAGTTCCTGGTCTGCCCATCTTGTGGACTTCCAAGAGCTCCATGTGAAGGCATTTCAGATATGCTTGACATTTTTATCAGATGTGCGTGGCCGCCCAGTGCTCTTCCCTCTGCATATGCAACCAAATTCTAGGAATTTTATATCCCACTCATAAATTTACTTATGTAGAGACGGCTTCTTGCTGAATCAAAGGCAGAATGGACATTGCACTCAAACAAGGACTGACTTCATGCAAATTCCAATACACAGAATGACTTGTCTTGTGGTGCAGCCACCATGTTGCTACAAACAAATAACTGTGGAGTTGTGTCACAACTTTGGACCTCCTTCTATCCAGTGACATGCACAATGTGTTTCTATCTTTTATAGTTCGTCTGTAAAATTTGTTCTTTCTTTTTGAGTCACCTTGTACAAGTGAACAGTTCTAGAGCTTCTACAGTTAAAATCTTGTTATCCAAATTTCTTATGGAAGTTGTCACTGAAGCAAATGCTTTTAAGAAAGGTTCCTTGGCATCAAATAATCATACAAAATCATCAAAATCATAGTGTTGTGTTTCATGTTACGATTAATTACCCAAATATCTTTCACATACTAGACTGCATATCACTGGGTCCCTTTTTCAAATGGACATCAGCTGATCAACCTTTTAGTTACATTGCAACACCGTTTAATTCTGTAAATTTTTGACAGATCTGTTGTTATGTGACTTTCAATTGGTGATTCTATGACACTAAAATATACGATAAAAAACATGACAATATTTATGTTCATAACAGTATTTTTGTTTTTATGATTTTTTACTTCTAGGAACCTTTTTATAAAGTATTTGCTGCAATTATACCTTTTTGGAGTATTATAGATACCACGAATTAATTTGTCCAAACTTTTAAATAATGGTATCTTATGTTTCTAAGTGTGTATAGGCTGACTGAAGATGATTTTTTAGAGGCCATACCCTTGCAAAAACTTTTTGGTTTTAACAATAACATTCTTTTAATAAACTAGGAGAGAAGTGTTAAGACTTGGGACATGGCACTCATTTTACGACGTTCTCACCGACTATGTTATTCGCATGACACAAGCAATGAAAGTATGTGGATTCACTACTGCCAAGAAAGGCAACAACCCAACCTTCTTCAGACAAGTTAATGCTGCATACTTTTAGGGACCTTCACAGTATGGTGCTAACACACTACACTCTTAAGAGGCAAACCATCACTTCTACACCAATCTCTCCTGACAGTGTTATGGATGGCTGTTAAAATGAAGTGTTCCAGGAAGCTGTGGTACGGGGGTAGGGGATGGGAGAGGCAGCTGGGGGTGGTGTGAGGGAGTGAGTTCTCCACGTCAATACCTCAGATGATTATGTGCAGGACACAGTCACACATGCTACTCTTTTAACCTCTCAGATTGACCCTCGCCCCCCTGTATTCTCCTGACATAGCAGCCAGTGACTTCTTCCTCACTGCTTGGATGAAGAAAGCATTGGATGGTAGGCATTTTCAGTAATGACAATGTCATTTTTGAGGTGCAGTGTTTCAGCTGTAGTCAAACTGCATACTTCTACAACTGAAGTCTCTAGCAAGTCTCCAATCATTGGGAAAAAATTCGTAGCATTGAAGGATGAGTATGTAAAGACCAAGTAATACTATCACGAAGTTTCAAAGTCACAGTATGAGTTCTTCCAGGTGGTAATTAAAACTTTATGACTACCACTCTTATTGCAATCTAGACAGTACTACCACACTCTAACATACACCATCACGACACTCACTGCGGTGATTCTAGTTTGGCAGGTGGACTAATGTGGTCAGAGTTGTGTCAAGTGTGGTGGATAGTTGGAGATATAGGCAGGAAGCAGGGTTGTGGGTGGGGAGCTAGTGGTTCGGTGGGAGGCACTACCCACCACCTCCTCCCCCCCCTCCCCCCCTCCAAACACAGTCCGCAAACAGGGTGCCATATCCCCACACACGCTAAACTTCCCACCACCCCAAAGAATCAGCTACACAGGAGCGGCCCCTTGTCACTCAATATCAATCTGAACTGGGACAACTGAACCATATCCTTTGGCAGGGCTTGATCATCGTGCCTTAAAATGAGACACATCCTACCTGAGATTCTTTCCACCACTCCTAAAGTGGAGTTCTGCCACCCACAACACAACATCCTTGTCCATCCTTACGCCACTCCAATTCCCAACCACTTGCCACAGGGACTGTAGCCCTGTGGAAGACCCTGGTGCAAGACCTGCCCAATCCATCCACCCAGCACTTTCTACTCCAGTCCTGTCACAGGACTATCCTACCCCATCTGAGGCCAGGCCACCTGCATAAGCAGCAATGTCATATACCAACTCCAATGCAATCAATGCACAGCCTTTTATGTGGATATGACAACCAATCAGCTGTCCACCAAAATGCAGGGTCACTGCCAGATTCCAAGAAAAATGTTGAAACTTCCTGACAGATTAAAACTGTGTGCCAGACTGAGACTCTAACTCGGGACCTTTGCCTCTCGTGGTCAAGTGCTCTATACTTTCTTTCAGGAGTGCTAGTTCTGCAAGGTCCGCAAGAGAGCTTCTGTGAAGTTTGGAAAGTAGGAGACGAGATACCGGCAGAAGTAAAGCTGTGAGGACGGGGCGTGAGTCGTGCTTGGGTAGCTCAGTTGGTAGAGCACTTGCCCGCGAAAGGCAAAGGTTCCGAGTTCGAGTCTTGGTCCAGCACACGGTTTTAATCTGCCAGGAAGTTTCATATCAGCGCACACTTCGCTGCAGAGTGAAAATCTCATTCAAGAACAATGTTGACCACCCAGCCATGAAACATGCAGCTGAGCACAAATGATTTCAATGGCTGCTTCACATTCTGTGACATCTGTCTCTTTCCCTCCACAACTAGCTTTTCTGATTTATATGATATGAGTTAGCGTTACAAAATATCCTTCATTCCTGTAACCCTCCTGGGTCTCAATCTCCTTTACCCCAATGTTCCCACACTCTCCACCCAATAGTTTCCCCTTCCTCCATCCTATCTGCCCTGCCCTTCACACCTTCAGCCTGAACCACTTTAAGCTGGTTCCAAGACCCGTGGATCCCATGCCCAGCCTGTAAACCTGGCACCCCTCCCTCTCACATTTTGTAGCTGGCAAACCAGCTACTGATTTATTCTAAAAGCTAGCAGTTTTTCTTTCTTTTCTGTGTCTTCCTGTCAAAGAATATAAATGCAGGATTTCATCCACAAGAAACCTATATTTCTGTTGCTTATGATTGGCACTTCCTTTGACACACAGCAATTTTTCATCAAGTCTAAAAATTTGCTCATTGTTTCACTTAATTCGACTTTCCAATTCTTTTCACATAATTATTTCTTCTTCAAAAGAAAACTGTATGTTGAATTCTGAAGATTCAGTTCTAATGTAGCACTAACTACAGAATTAGTTTCTTTTGAGTTGAGAACAGGATCTTTTTTTTACCACATCTGTGTGGTAGTTTTCTCTCTAGCTACAGTTATGGTGGTGTATCTGTACATTAGATAAAGTAAGTACTGCATTCAATACCAAGTTCCTGTTTTATGTGTTGATTCTGAGTGTAGCAAGTAAAACTGCATGTTATTATGTTGATAGATGATGTCTTTCTGCAATTCATCACAACTTCTGCCAGTTACTATCTACTTCTTGTTCTTAAATAAATGTTATTCTTAAGTTAATGTCCATAGGTTACAAGAAAATCATAAACAGTCCTGAAATGTGTTTCACACCTCTTGTGGTCTTTAGGCAACCCACAGAATGACGCATTTGGTGTCTCCTTTCTGTTTCTTTTCCAATTTATTGCACTATGTACATTTCTTTTTTCTTTTCTTTTTTTTTTTTTGTACAATCAACATCGTAAATCAATATGAATAACACTACTCACATTCATCAGGACATATTCAACAGTGTAGTGGTGTACTGTCCACTTGGCACACTGGTGTCGCAAAAATTAGAAGGAATGTCGCAACTGTACATGATAGACTGTGGTATTACTCGCAGAAGTTTATAAGATTCGTGGACTCAGTTTTCAGACAGTGTAGATGTAAAGTCACCCACCTTGCTGTGGACACTGGGAGGGGCGGCCTCGGGATCGCTGTCGCCCTGTGCACCCATGCTCCTGTGAACGTGCTCCACTTCCTTCTTGCTGTCCCTCACCAGCTCCAACGCGTGTGGCAAGACTTTGGCGACTGCTTCCAGAGACTCCTGGGCTCCTTTAGTGCTGCCTGGCAGGTTGATAATCAGGGTTTTGCCACGTATGCCACACACACCTCTGGAATGACAAGGAGATTACAGTTCATCTAATTTAAAGACACCTTAATTTCTAAAAATGAAATTTTATTGTCTTGTCAACACAGACAGCAGAAACCTAAAATTGAAGTAGTAATGGGAGAGGGCCAGTTTGGATTTAGGAAAGGAAAAGGAACCAGAGATGCCATCAGTACAGTGAGGTTTTTGTCGGAGATAGTTTTGGCTGCTAACAAAGAAGTCTGTGCTTGTTTTATAGACTGGCAGCAGACTTTTGACAGAGTCAACTAGACAAAACTGATGAACATCCTTAAGGAGATAGAAATCAACTGGAACAAAGAGTAAAGGTGTGACTAAACAATGGAGAAACAAACAGCTTGGAAATACGAAGAGGAGTCAGACAAGGATGTTGTCTATTGCTGAGTCTCTTCAACCTATATGGAGAATGGCTGGTGAAAGAAGCTTTGAAAAGATGCAGAAACTTCGAGATAGGAGCAACTCATCAACACCATCAAGTATGCAATTGATCTGGTAGTGCTTGCCAAAAATGAAAGGCAACTGCAACATGTGATAAAGCAGAGAACCTGGAAGGAAATATGGCATGGAAATCAACATCAAGAAATCAGAAGCGATGTGTATATCAAAATGGGAGAAACTTTTGAGGATAGCTGCCAAAAGATGCCTACTGCACAACTGAAATTCAAGGAAGAATCACCATGGCCAAAGCCGCATTCAACAAGAAGAGAACTCTGTTGACCAGCAAGTTGAGCTTGGAATTAGGAAGAAACTTGTGAAGTGCTACATCTGGAGCATTGCACTGTATGGAGCACAGACATGGAGCATGAGGAAAATGGGGAAAAACCTGGAAAGTTTTGAAGTGTGGTGCTGGAGAAGAATAGAAAAGATCAAGTGGACAGGTCATCTGACAAACAATGATAATGAGAAGAGTAGGAGAGAAGAAAACTATTCTGAATACAATTCTTCAGAGGAAGGCCATCTGCATCAGACACATACTTAGGCACAAGGGGCACATATATGATGTCACTGAAGGTAAGATCAAAGGAACTACACGATGAGGAAGAAGAATAATTCAACATCTGGATGACATGAAAGATGGAAGCAGATACAGAAGAGTCAAGGAAGAAGCTGAAGACAGGGAACACTAGCATCAGAAATTCTCTGTATGAAGACACAGTCCTGCCACTAGGCAGAATAATGCATAATAATAATTGTCTTGTCAAGAGCATTAGCTTCATTGAAAAAAAAATAAGCAAGGAAGTTGAAACGTAACAAGGAAGAGTATCTCCATCTACTCTGCTATCACTGCTACAATAAATAAATTGCAAAAGATTCCCATTTTGCAATTTACTTTTGTATCACAGTTATCACATAGGGCAAATATCGGAATTATTTCAAAGGCTATATTTTCCAAATTCTTATTATTCAGACAGCAGTTTATGTTTCATCAATTTCTATGGTCTGGTTTTACTGAGGAACTTTTTCCACAAAAATTAGATATTGAATATTTCACAGAGCTATGTGGTCTAAAAAGGCATGTGACCTACTAACTGATACAAAAACACGTATATTAATGACACTATGTTATTAACTAAAAGTACATTAGCACAAACTGCATGAAAAACATTGTTATAAAAATTGCCATAAATGTGCTCCAACTGTGACTAGTGGTTATGTCTTGAGAGTAGTTGTTACAGCATTGCTCAATAACTAATTGCTGCGTGGCAATTTTGGTTGATAATGCCACTTTCACTCTCTGAAATGTAATTAGTTGAATCCTTGTGAAAGTTTATGTTATGTTTCCAGCACAAAATTGACATAAAAACCACATGTTAACACAGCAACATTTTTGTATGATTTGAAAATATATTTGTTGAACATACTGTACTATTTATGAAAACTTTTACCACAAACAAGGCACATTAACAATAATTTTAGCATGGGATGTTATGGAGTGAGTGCAGCTTGGTTGGGGACCATTTACTATATATTTGTATGAAGCAATTCAAGAAAATCACAGAAAAACCCAATCTACAATGACTGAAATCTGGTCCTTCTCAACGTCTTCACTACTGTATCATATCACTCAATTCTAACTTTTACACACTGAAAATTCATTTTTCTAAACCTGTTAAGCACTTATGACTACTTTTAATTGACAAAAATATTCTCTCAGTCCTCATTTCTTCCGCAGAAGATCATTATATTTTTAAAATATTAAGACATAGTTATGGAAAGCTATAAAACTTGAAAGCTAACAGGATGTACTAAAAAAGATCAGAAACCGATCTTAGTATCCAGCAGGATATTTTTTACTTGCATGTTTTTTCCATGAAATAACAGCTGTCTTCAGGAATGTAAAAAGAATTACTAGCAAAAAGTTCTTCTTTAACATTAGCTTTCAGCTTTAGTGTTGGAACAGCAGTGCTATATACACTGGCGGGAAAAAAATTGGAATGTCAAGAAGAAGTTGTGTGACAAACAAAAGTTGATAGACATGTTTCTACACCTCAAACATGATGTCGATTCAAATTTTGCACCAGTCACCTAAGAGTGACCCTAATGGCACCACTATGAGGATGCGAATCAGGTTTGCCCTAAATACATGCTGTAAGTCGTAAGTGTTAGTTATCTTCAAGACTGGGTTGATGATTTGACGCTAGTCAAGAATGCCTTTAAGGCAACAAAGACACCATTATCAACACCTCACTGAGACTGTATGAGATCATATAACAGGGCTAAGAGGAGCCGGATCTTCCTTCTCTTATATTGCATAAACACTCGGCAGGAATGTAGACAGTGTATATGACTCCTCGCAGCAGTGGTTACAAGAGTGTATGGTCACAAGAAGACCGGGCTCTAGACAGCCACGTGGCACTACCAAGAGGTATGGCGTATGGCTCTGCCGCATGGTACTGCATCCGCAGCATCAATCTGCAGCAGCAATCTGAGCAGCAGTTGGCACCACAGTGATGCAACAAATTGTTACAAATTAGTTATTTCAAGGACAGTTCCAAGCCAGAAGCCCTGTAGGGTACATTCCACTGACCTAAAACTACTGCCATTCACGACTTCAGTCGTGTCAAGAGAGAGCTCATTGGAAGGCAGGATGGAGGTTTGTTGTGTTTTCTGATGAAAGCTGATTCTGCCTCCATGTCAATGGCTGTGTGTTGTTATAAGGAGACCAGTTCGAAGCCTAAATCAACCTACCTGCATGGTAGGCACACTAGACCTAAACCTGGAGTTATGGTCTGGGGTGCGATTTTGTATGACAGCAGGAGATTCCCATGCACCTTGACAGCATATTCCTACATCAGTCTGGTGATTTGACCAGTTCTGCTGCCATTCATGAACAGCATTCCAGGGTATGTTTTCCTTGGGATAATGCATGCCCACATACCGCTTTTGTAACCCAACATACTTTACAGAGTGTCGGTGTGTTACCTCGGCCTGCTCCAACACCAGATCTGTTTCCAATTGAGCATGTATGGGACATCATTGGACAACAACTCCAACATCATCCACAATCAGCAATAACTGTCCCTGTATCAACTGACCAAGCGCAACAGTCATGGAACTCCATCCCACAAACTGACATCTGCCACCTGTACAACACAATGCATGCACATCTGCATGCTTGCATTCAACATTCTGGCAGTTACATTTGTTATCAATATACCAGGGTTTCACATTTGCAATTGCGTATCTCGCCCTTACATTAAACTTTGATCCTGGAATGTTAATCACTTAAATATGTTACCTAGACAAATGTATTCCCAAAATTTCATCTCTCTACATTAATTATTTTTTGGTATTGCAAGTTTTTTTCAGTCAGTGTATATGGCATTTATCTTTTATTCTTTTCTTGCACTGGTGTCTGCAAGGAAGGGATTGTAGTTCCTTACTTTTCTGAAGAGAGAGGAACAACAGTTAAACAACTACCTAAACTGCAAAGGCGAACATGTATGGCCCACATGCTCTCCCAACCCATCATTTCATGACTTCTTTCTGTGGGGCTACCTGCAATCAAGATTGTATGTAAACAAGCCCCAAACAATTGCCGATCTGAAAATTTCCTTTTGTCAAGACATTGAAGCTATGTCAAATTGACTGTTGGAGAAAACCTTGCAGAGCTTTGAGGAAGGGCCCTGAATGTGTTTCTGTCAAGAAGGGTGTCATTTTAATGACTAATTTCCAAACCTAATTTATCTGCATAGATTTCAAAAATGCAATAAAACTACAGTATTATTACTTACTGTAAAAGTTTTTTTTCTATGAATAAAATAGTGGAAATTATTCGGTAATGAAATACATAAGTTTCCTCTGCTCCACCCTGTATTTCAATTTTAGCAAAGTGTGTACACGCTTGCAAGTACCGTAGGCTGCAGATTCAAAAATAAAAGTGATGTGGTGTGAGACAACCTACAGTTCCAAATTGGTTCCCCCTGCGCCAATGCTAACTAGACTGGGTACAAAAGAACTAAGTTCTATAACGGCCCACTCTCTCCTTTTAGGAAGGAACAAAAGATGAGTTTAAAAATAAATTTACAAGAATGAACAATGAGGGGCGACACTAGCGGAGGACGCATCTTGTCCCTGGTGTCCAGCGGAGGGCCTGTGCGGGGTGTGGCAGTGTCGTGCTGGAGGGCGCCACTGGTAGCGATGTGGGCTTCCTCGCCTCGCCTCACACCAGGTGTCTGCGTAGTTTGCACTGCATTCGCGCCATTCCTATCCCTGTCCCCGTCCCGACTTGTCCCGACTCTGTATGTTCCATCCATCACAATTACATTTTTGTTCTTGAGGGTGTAGTCTTCAGTCTGAAAAGTTGTCTGATACAACTGTTTATGCTAATCTGTCCTGTGTGAATCTGTTCATCTCTGCATAAATACTGTAACCTACATCCACTTTACACACATTCCACTCGACTGACAAATTAACTATTTCTTTATGCCCCAAGAAGTGTCCTGTGAACTTTTTTTTTTTTTCTTTTTGTCAAGTTCAACTGCAAACCACTTCTTCTCTCCCCAATTCAATTCAGTGCCTCTCAGTTATTTATCCCCTCTATCCACCTAATCTTCACCATCCTTTTCAACAGTCTCTTTTGATCTGTACTATTTATCATCATTTTCATTACTAACGATGTAAGGAAAGGAAGACTGCTACTTATCATAAAGTTGCAGACAGGCACAACTAAAAGACATTTATGCATTAGCTTTCAGCCACAGCCTTCCTCAGAAAAGAAAATCCATACAGTGAGTTATAAATGTGTCAAATTCAGAACTTTCTCAATGTTCTGTATGCTCTCATGCATTATAAGAACTAAATATCAATGAAACATTATCATCATACTCACAAACAAAGAGAAAGAACTATCACCACATATTCACCAAATAATGAAAACAGATCGAATGTAGATACTGTGTTATGCTAGTCTACCAGAAATAGGAAAAGCATATTTTAGCATATTGTCCTACAACACGTGGGTAAGAAAATAATTAAACACAGTACCTCCTCCTACTACAGTTCAATTATTTTGGTAAATGTGCTCAAGAAATTCAAAGAACTTGAATGTAATTCTGTGGACATTACAACTGTCCAGAAAGCTTGCACTGTGTCTGAATACACACTGATAAGGTAGCTTAATGTTATCTTTTATCTGTCACAAGTGAACTGCCCACAGCCCAAGCAAATAAAGGCAGTACAATGGTTGAGTCAAATACCAAGATCAAGAACAGCTGCTCAATTGTTCTTATTTCGATGGATCGGCAATTTGTTCAAACATTTATACCACTTACAAATCGGCCTTAGCTCTTATCACTGGTCTTTGCATCTAACATATTTGCATGAATCGTTGACTAATCAATAGGAATACTCACTTTTAAGCAATTCACTAACAATGCTAAACATACTTTAAATTCTGACAGCCATACACAGAAATCTCCTGAAGATTTTCGCAAAAGCATTTTTAAATATTTTTTTTTTTTTTTAATTTTTTGAATTTTGGATACTCAACTCCTACACAGGTGATATGGTAGATCATGATTACTACTATTACTATTACAATACTCCTCTGGTTTTGGCCATCTATTGAGCACACAAAGTAACTTCCTCATGGTTGTCTTCCGTCCTGATTTTTGGTCTCTTTTGCATTGCTTAATTCTTTCACTGTGTTCTTTTCTTCTTTCATCTGTCCATACCGTCCTGTGCTTTCTGACCTTTTTGTGAAAATCCCCAAATTTTCTAATCTTGTTTTGAAAAATTGGCCTGTCTAGAACCTCTGCTTTTGCAATTTTATCTGCTAAGCCACTTTCACTTCCCTGAACCAACTAATTTGTGTTTTGGAATTTTTTTCAAAACAGTCAACTTTTTTTTTTATTACTGCTTTGTTCAGGGTTCATTCTCACACCAAGTGACCATAAAATGAAATTCTCCATTACCTGACAACATCAGGTAGGTTTTCAGCTTGGGTGCAAATTTCTTCATTACTTCTTCTCAACCATGTGCTCCCAACTTTTCCTGGACCAAGTATTTTCCATAGTACCTGCCTTTCTGTTTTCTCCATCTTCTCTATTTCTTCCTTTTTGTTGGGGACTATACATTCCGCTGCATACATGCAGTGTTGCAGCATTGGATTTTTGTTTTTTCTGGGAGTGATTTTTTTATTGTAATGTCTTCCATTAACCGCTAATCCATTTCCATTTTCTGGGCTTTATTTTTGTTTGCTTCTTTATATAGACCATTTGGATGTATTACTTCCCTTAACACTTAAAAGTTATTCACTGTGTCTACTATATAGAAATTTTGGATTGGTTTTAATGTTCATAATGAATTCTGTCTTCTCAAAAGAAATTTGTAATCCAGTATTTTCCACCATCACTTTGAACAGACTGATTTGCTCAGTTACCATACTGACTTTTTTGCAAAATATTGCTAAATCATTTGCAAAGGCTAGACAGTTAGGTTTGACATTCAAGTTTCTATATATCCCAATCTGGTATCTTGGATTCCTTTTTCTTGGAGCCTTAAATTTCACTCCTTTCTTACTTTGTCCAAAACACTGCTGAAGAGCAATGGTGAAGGGTCATCACTTTGCATTACATCAGCTTTAATTTACTTACTTACTTACTTCTGAGGTTATCAAACAAACCTCAACCCATCAAAAAAAAAAATCCTTTCAGCATAAAAGCAGATTTGGTTACAAAATTATTTAACATCACTGATGCGTTTTACCCTTTTGGGCCATCATCAGATTGTGTAAAAGTAGCCGCATACGTAACCCATTCATCACAAAGTGATATAAACCGGAAGATGGATGCAACAGTAACGGGATATGTTTTTCTGGTGGATGTATTACAATCCAGTTACATTGTGTCCATTTTTCATTTTATATGGCTTTATGATGGGTGGGTAACATGTCCAGCTACTTTTACACAATCCGATGATGGCCCAAAAGGGTGAAACATATCATTGACGTTACATAATTTCACAACCAAGACTGTTTTTATTCTGTAATAATGTTTTCTTTGTGCCACTCACGTTCACTGGATGTTTGTGTGAATGGGTGCAGGGCTTTAACTGCCAGGATAAGAGTACTGTTCGGCAGATTTTATCACTGCCAAATTTTAGTACACAGCAGAACTGGCACTCTCCCTCTCTTGCAATGCCACAATCTATTTCATAAAGCCATTTTTGGTATAAAGAATAATTGGGAGAAAGATCGCCTTAGCTATTTAACTATCTATAGAGTGCTAAACCAACAAGAGTAGTTATGTTCCACAGCTTTTTACTATTACTATTTTGTTAATTAATTTATTATTTTATAAAATGTTTCAATAGTTGTGTGCAACACTTGCACAAAAGAATAAGTTACGGTGCCAGAGATTACACTCGCTCGCTATACCTCAAATTCTACAAAAACTTCTCAGGGATCTGCAATTCATATCAATTATTTACCTGAAAGATATCTATCTATATGCAGAGACTAAAAGGCTAATACTCCACTATTACACTTGTAAAAAATAACATAAATGAATATAAACCAAGATTAAAATGAGACTGACCTTGACAGAACCGCAAATGGAGTTTTTTCCAGCCCCTTCTGGAGAATGAGAGTAGACAAACCTGGTGCCTCCTTTGACACGACACGCTTTGTGGCTTCCGGTGTGACGTCACGAGGTGCAAAGCCTGTCCCACCAGTCGTCAAAATTAGGTCCAGACGTAATTTGTCTGACCAGTCAAACAGTATACCCTGAAGAAAACCATAGCAATTAGTTATTTTGATGGCTCATGTTACTCCAGATCTATAACAATAATAGACATTTATTGCTAATTTACACTGTGAATTATTTTATTAATCACAAAGCAGTTGCTTTTCTTAAGCACTCTTCCTCCGTCCATATATTGATACATAAGGTTTTGTAGATTCCATCAAAAAGGAAAACCTTCAAGGATATGAAATGAGTCAAGCAAAACATAATGCTTAATATGTACACTCCGTCTTCAGGCCACGAGTGGCCTACCGGGACCATCCGACCGCCGTGTCATCCTCAGTCAAGTAGCTCCTCAAATGGCATCACGAGGCTGAGTGCACCCCGAAAAATGGCAACAGCACATGGCGGCCTGGATAGTCACCCAGTGAAGTGCCGACAACGCCCAACAGCACTTAACTTCAGTGATCTCACGGGAACCGGTGTATCTACTGCGGCAAGGCCGTTGCCCTAATGCTTAATATGTACACATTATTATTAATAAACTATCATTATATTGCTTCATAAAGCTTGTGCTTTTGCCAACTACAGGAATGTACTAAACTGGATGGAAAGTCACTAATTTGGAAAAAGTTGCCGATTCATAAGTTACATTAAATATCTACTGTTTTTCTTCTACTGGTAATTTAATTTACTTATGTTGGTATTTTTTTAAATAAAACTGCTACCCACACAAGTAATATCAGATGTGTGTTCACAATACAGTATACTACTGTTCATGCAGATTTACTATGTACTTTCCATGTAGCCAAAAGGAATTTTCAATCCATGAATCTACATATCAAACCTAGTAGCTCACCACTCAATTTCCTTTATGTCTTTCTCTCACCTGACATGCTGAGACTGCTACATGTTCAAGCAGTACTACAGAAAAATCACGCAAGTGTTCTCTAAGTGGGTTCTTTTGTCTGTATGCTGCACTTTCACAGAAGTCCCCCAGTAAACTATATTCAACCATTCAACTTCCCTGCAACTGATCTTATGTGCTTGTTCCATTTCATATCCTTTCATAACATTACATGTTTATATTTAACTGTCATGAGTGTGTTAAATAGTGTACTAATAATATTATATTTGAGTATTACATTTAAAGCAAGCTGCCACTCATTCAGCCTAATGGAAATTCTGTCAGGATAACAAGATCTCTACTTCAGAGAACTGCCAACATGCGCTGTGCCAGAAAAAAATCTATACTCATTAAGAAAAGATTGCTTGGAGGCCAAATGGTGATAAATTTATGAGCCTTATCTTAATCATATCATCGTATGTGAAACACAGCAAAGATAAACTGCATTTTCTCATGGCTTGAAATTATGACATGATAAGCTAGGATTAAAGATTATCTAGAAATTTTGGACACAGGAAATTGTTCAGGAGTTACTTAAGTCATTCCATATCTTATATCGGATAACATATTTCACCAGCTGTTGTTTGTGCAGATTAACTTCATATTATATCTGAACTGTTGGTAGTTGGTGTATACTTTACATCAGCATACTTCATTTAAACCATGTAACACAGCTACCATGGAAAGGTGTATCGGTTATTTGGAAACATAAGATATCTATCCAATACAGTGGAAAGAGCTGATGAAGACAAATTATTATTTCCCATAAGCCATTTAAAATTGGGGAAAAAAATGCTCATTTGCTAAAATTAAATGACTGAAGTATACATAAAAATTGTTTTTAGTAGCAGTATGCACTATTAAATGGATTGGGTGTGTGTGTGAGATGCCAACATACTTCTCTCATGTTTGGCTTTTTATTACAGCATCGTGTTCACTCAGTTAATGTCATACATATGAGCATATCACATGTGCACTTGCAAATGATGAAACCATGCTCGAGAGAGGACGTGCAAAGGTAGCATCTTCACTTTCTGATAAGGAAAGTAATGAAAGATTTGAAAACATCAACATTTGGTTCAAGGTAAATTAATTGTTATCATTAAATTATGACAAGACCTCACCACATACAGTACAATACCTTCTGTAGAATTTTAAAAAAAATAGAGAAAAGAAAGGGGCAATGTGTAAATTCAATTTAAAACTTAAAACTCTAACACCAGCTTTAGGAACTGTTGGCTTCTCCGTCAGGGTGGAAAGATAGGTTGGAGAAGGTCAAAAAGGGTGGGCAGGTCCCTCAGACCTAAAGATAGGGGGACCCATCTGTTCTGAGGGTAAGTGGAGTCAAAGATGAAGGGGGAGAGGTCAGAGAGAGAGAGAGAGAGAGAGAGAGAGAGAGAGAGAGAGAGAGAGAGAGAGAGAGAGAGAAGATCAAAGCCAGTACACTGAAAAGCACTGTGTCAGTTTACATCCAAAGAATTAAAAATCTAATGAATAGTGGAATTAAAAACTGAAAAGAAGACAGAAAAAAACAGAGGGTCAGGTTGGTGAGGGAGATTATAAAAAGGGAATAAAGGAAGTAATTTAGAGTAAAAACAAAATATTTAATAAAAAAATAATAATAAAGGAGTGAGGGATTGTAAATTAATGAAAGTTAAGTTTATGAGAGCGTCTGGATGTGAGGATATGTTGGAGGGTAAGTTACCATATCCAGAGTTCAAAGAAACTTGTATAGTGTGGGGAGGATTCAAATGGCTTGTGTGGTATAGTAGTAGCAGGAACTCAGGTCCCTCGAGTTATGCTGCAAAGCATGCTCGGCTACTGTGTACTGAGTAATGGATGTCTTCAAGACATCCACTCCAAGGCAGACTGTTCCTCTGTGTCCATTCAAGGACTCAGACAGTTTGATGGTGGTTATTTCTATACAAATCGCTGTACTGTGAACAGGTGTAAGTTAATAAATTATGTTTGTGGTTTCACATGTTTCTCTGCTTGTTAGGTTGTATGGTTTACCAGCAGAGGAGCTGGAGCAAAAGTTACACATGGGTGAAAGGGATCAGTTTTACTGTGGGCAGTTGCAAAGGTAAGAACCTTAGGACAGGGGTAACAGTCTGGGAATGTTATAAATTTCAAGACTAATGTTATGGAGGCCAGTAGGGTGACAGAAGGCAACAATAGGTGGTGTGGGGAGGATATCAGAGAGAAAAGATTTAAGGATCCAATCTGAGAATGTCACAACCTTGGTCAGAGAAATTTATTGAAACATTCATTAAAAGCCTTGGTGGCACTACACGACAAGCAGAGCTTTTGGGTTTTGTGGAAGTAGGAGTCGTATCAGTTGGAGAGTGAGAGGAGGATACTGTCTGGGAGACTGTTTGTAGAGAAGATCTGTGGGGGAGCTGGGTGAGGGAGAAGACCAGACGATATGGTCAGTGTAGGTTTTTCGGGATTCACTGGTGAAACAGATATGTTTGCCACGCTGTAGGGAAAGCAGCATTTGATGTGGAGGTGGTGGCAGTTGTCAAAGTGGAGGTATTGTTGCTTACTGTTCGGCTTCATATGGACTGCTGTTGGACGTGAGCTTCAATTGGATGGAAATCAGTGTCAAGTAACGGCTTTGAATTTGAAAAAGGATGAAGTGAGTTTAAGTTGGGTAAAATAGTTAAGCTGTTGTAGGAAGTGGAAGAGTAGTTGTTCACTGTGAGTCTACACTGCAAACACGCCATCAATAAAAATGCAGCAAGACAGGAGGCCCAACTTCTAGGTCCTGAGCAATGTCTCTTCCATGCAATCCATGGAAAGCTTATCATACAACGGGACCACTGTAGTCCACCTAATTTGTCTGAATGTCTGGTCCTCAAAAGTGAAGTAGTCATAGGTAAGAGTGAAGTTTGCTAAGAAGACAATAAATGAGTCTTTATGGAGTCTTCCAGGTCACCATTGGAAGAAGTAGTGTTCTTGAGCTGAAAGGCTTTGTGTCTGTCACATAATAGTGTAGAGTGAGGTTACATCAATAGTGACAAGGAAGGACCCAGGTAGGGATAGATTTGAGGCATTCCAGGAAGCAACTGGTGTCTTGTGGAGAATGGGAGGCTCCGTCTAATGGGTTCGAGGTCTGGTCTAACAGAGCTGAAATGTGTTCGGGAGGTGGTGTCAGGGGAAGGGGGTGGCGGGGGGGGAGGGTGCCTTGAAAGCCAGAAGATAGATGTGATGGGATGGCTGTGATAGGTCCTTTTTATGGATTTTCAGAAGTAGGTAGAAGGCGAGGTTGTATGAGCCATGAGGGATAAAGATGTTCCACAGAAGCGGGTGTGAGTCCTTGGGAGGAATCTAGGTTCATAAAGACATTTTGCAGCTCAGTCTCGATGGAGCAAATGGTGCCTTAAGAACAGTTCTCTAAGACAAGATGTTCGAGAGCTGGCTAATGCCCTTAACAGCACACCCTGCTTGTCACCCAGTATCGTCCAGGCTTCAAATGCCTCAATACCTTATTCCAACAAACCTATGCCCCTCTCTCAAGTTGGACCATGAAATGATATTCTCTCTCCGATATATTTCCCATACCATTCACTGTCACCAATCTAACCTCTGTGACATTCTAGTTAAGCCATATGATATTCCCAAACCATTATCCCAAACTCAACGTTCCTCTGTGAGGGTTCCTGCAGTAAAACCTGTCCCATGCACCCACCCACCATCACTTCCTCGAGTCCCCACCACACAACAACTTAAAAGGCAGAGAAATGTGCAGAAACATGCATGTCGTTTGCCATATTACATATTTCAGCTGCATAGCATTTTCTATAGAAATGGCCACCACCATTTTGTCTTTGGCGCAGTGACAATGATCTGCATAAAGGTTGCATTTTTTTCCATGTTACATATAGACAATACATCTGTGTTGCGCCCATTACCACCATGTTCATAAGTCACCTTTATCAGTGATAACATCAGATAGAGCTCCCTCACACTAAAGTGTGTAAAATATGACAAGTGATTACACAGGATTGCCAAAATAAAACAGGCCTCATGTCTTATAAACAACATACAGACAATTCACTCATTTATTGTAAATACAGAATACAGAGTAGTAAATTATTATTGTGAAAAATAATGTATTCAACATTCAGTGGATCAATAGTTCACAGGAGGTGCTGAAAATTTTCATTATAAACCTTGATACACAATTCGGCATACGTCAACATGTTTCTGGAAACTTATGCCAATTTATTTGGTGTGATTTCCGCAGTCTCATTGTGAATGTGTTTTCAACTCTTCAATTGTTATTACTGTAGACTTTACCCTTTACATTACCCCACAAATAAAAATCACAGGTAGGCAGATCTGGTGATCTGACAGGCCATAAACCTTCAGAAACTGTGTGTTCTTCTCTGAAAGTATCATGGACATATGATAGTGAAAACTGTGAAGTATGCACCATAGCATCATCTTGCTGGAAAAACACATACTCTCATTCTTCATCCATTAGCCGCACTATGAATAGTTGCAACTATTTCATCTGAGAGTACACAATGATGTTAAAGCAAATGGCACCTACAATCCGTTAGTCTGAAACCGCACACCAAATGCCTACTTTCAAACCACACAGAGGCACACCAAAGCATTCCCTAGGACTGTCTGTTGACCAATAGCTTGTGTTTTGAGAGATCACGTAACCACTAAGGTGAAACGATTCTTCATCTGAGTTGAAGTAAAGATTTGGATCCAGATAATTATCAGTGACATGCCTAATCTGTAGGTTTTAATGTTTGCATCACTCTTACTTTGTATGCTTGCGAATGTAACAGCTTCAACATGTTCTGGCATGACATTTGTTTGATGTTTAGTTGGGAAGACAGACGTCTAATTCATATCTGTAGACTTCTTACCATACAACACGTTCAATATTTTCTGGTGAACAAATTTTCTTCGCACGGTTACCTTTGCTGTCAGCAACTGAACCTGTTGCTCTAAATTTAGTGATCAGTTTCTGCACAACACTTTTTGCAGGAGCAGCAATAAACCTTTCATTCAACGTTTTAAGCTATTTACATCCAAACAAAGTTTCAACAATAAACACTCTCTGTTCAATTGAAGAAGACATTCTGTAGAACTGTATTCACTACAAGCTTCAAACTGACTACTGACAGTGCAGCTCTGATCACTAAATTGCCCTTCAACATCAAGTGACCCCGTTTGAGCACTGCCCTAATGTTAAGAAATAACACTCAGATGGCTTCAGATATCAAGTTCAGTGTAACACAAGGCCTCTTTTTATCCTGGCCGCACCATGGTTTTCCACTGTGACGGAGGTAACTTGAATATGCTCTAGGGGGTAAAATTAGCTAATATTGCAAAAGCATGAAATGAAGCATTTATTTCACAAATAAAAACAACAAATACAAGGCTAGGAATTCCCTGAAGAAATTTGAAGTGGGTGTGGACCCATATTCACGGAAGACTATTAATAAACAAAAGTAATCTATTTGATTTCATTGTACTCATATGTCTTCAGATCATCAGGTGATTTTATAAATTTTATTGTGAAAGCAACACTATGTACGTTTTACCCAATACAGTATCAGACCAAGGTTCACTGATGGCAGCATTGACCGACACTGGTAATAGGAAGAGAGTTGTGTGGCAAGTTGTCAGACCTCACAATCTGAGTAGGAATAAGGCTACGGCCAGTGAGAACATAGTCGCTGTATGACTGTCTGTGTATGACAGTGTGACTGCATTAGGTGTGATCTAGCATGAACCTTATGTGGCTTATAAAAGCACCATTCATTCATGGGCACTTCCTGAGGAAGTCGTTCCTTGATAATTGACAGCACTCCAATCTCAGGAATGTGCTAACTCATCAATGAACCCTCCCACTGGAGAGAAAAGAGGCTGCATTAGTCAACCAGTGGAAAAATGGTCCTGTTAGAGCATAACAGGTTAATATGTTCCTCTTTAAAAGACTTTGATAGAAAAGTAGGGAACCAGCTGTGTCAATCCTTGTTCCACCTTCCTCACCAAAAATTTTGGCGTGTGATATTCATGCTTTTTTTTGCGCTGCAAGAGAGTGGTTGAGAGACAGTGACAGTGGAAGAGAGATGCTGTTATGCTCTAACAGGACCATTTTTCCACTGGTTGACTAATGCAGTCTCTTTTCTCTCCAGTGGGAGGGTTCATTGATGAGTTAGCACATTCCTGAGATTGGAGTGCTGTCAATTATCAAGGAACGACTGATTGACAAGAATGACCATTGCTTGTCACTGGTTATGTGCCGACTGTATTCTGCAAGGTCATCAGTGGCTCCACAACTGAGATTGTTCTTGTAAATATAGTCAGCTAGCCTGATTGAAACATCAAAGTCTCTTTCCGATCTTTTGACTTGTTCCTAAACCAGCTTGTGTTACGTGGTGGCAGTGGAGGGAACGAAAAAATTTTAGTGATGGAAGATGGTACAAGAAAGAGAACAGCACTGTGCAGATGGATGATCACAGCGGTGGCAGGGAGAGAAGGAGCCCAACCACTATCCATGGAACATGATGCCAAGTGTTCTCTGGTGGGGCTTGTGCTTGCACTTCTTAGCTGAGTGTCGAGGCATGGTGAAGGGTGCAGTTGACCATACAAGACGTTCCTGTCAACATCAAACTTATCCATGGTGCTGGAAAACATGAGCACTTGCTGAAACCACTCTACTACATTAAATTCAGTTTTGTTAGTTGCTGCTTCTGGCAAGACTAAATCCACAAACTCTTATGTCAACTGTAGCAGAATTGGAGCAGAAAATGGATTATTCTCATTTCATTCTGTCCAGCTTCATTATTTGACTCCCAGTAAGTTTAAAAACTGTCTTCTCTGTGCAGATTAACTGAGAAGAAATAATTACAAACTTAACTGTGTAAAAAAGCAGTATGAATGTGCTGATGTGTTTCAAAACATAAATGTTTCTTCTTCTTCTTCTTCTTCTCCTCCTCCTCCTCCTCCTCCTCCTCCTCCTCCTCCTCCCCCCCCCCCCTCCCCCTCCCAGTACAGTTGCTGCATTCATGTCATGTAACTGAATTGTGTGGAAAGACTGCTTTGCCATACATTGTTCTTTCACAGCATAAGTAGTTTAGTATGTATGCATATTTTGTGTCACATTGTGTCCAATGGGCAATGACCTAACAAATGATTAGATATTTGTTCTACAACATATTCCATATGGAAATATAGGGGATTTCGGCCTGGCAGAATATATTTAGTAAGCACCCTAGAGGTATAGATGGCCCTTTACATACCAAACCTGGTATTGTAGGTGACATAAAAGGCCCCCTTGGAGCCATTATGCTACAAACTGCAGGAATCAAGCTTAGGGTAAGAAGTCTTCTATTATTTACTAAAGTTTGTTTGGTTCTCATATGTCTGCTCTGCATTTTGTCCTGTCTGTTTTGCTTAAGAAATAGTTTAATTTCTGGGTTACCACAAGATTAAATTGAATTGGGTGACAGATAGGAGTAAGTAGCAGTCATAAATTGCAATAAGATACACAGAAACAGAAGATTTACAAAGAATATTCTGAATTTATTTCATAAAGTTGTCAGAAGAGAGAAATACACTTAAAAGTCCAGAATTCTTACAAGCCTTGGGCACAGATTATTAGTTAGCCTACAGCATGGGTCAGAGTTCACAAACATCCTCTCCCAAACTTTTGGACTTTCACAAGCTATTTGGCATCTGCAGCTGTGCATCAAGGGTAGCATAATCCAGGCTGCAACAACTAAAATTTTGCTTCTCAAAGACAGACAAATGTGCTGCTTGGTGTGTGTTCATAATGTTCTGTCAAATAAGTGAACACATTGCATTTCCTTATAATTATGCTCAGCTGCTAGTCACTGGATAACTTCTATTTCTGTATGCCATGAGCAGCCATACAGTATCATCATCATCATCATCATCATCATCATCATCATTAGTATTTAATGTTCTGGCACTTATTGTCATTTGCCTTCTTGCTTCCCATACAATGTTGTTATGTATGGATTACAATCTTTTAATTTTGTACACCCTTAAATGTTCTTTCTTCATAGTGGAGTCAATCTTGTGACACAGAACACATTCTGGAGCCAACATGATGGCAATCTTATACAAGTGGACAACCAGTTACGTCCAGCAGTGAAGCTGAATATGGCTAATGCCATAGGGTACTACTCAGTCACTGCAAATGAGGGTTTTACAGATCTCTCCCTCACATGAAATTTTAATGGACCTTTTAATTCTTCTTTATACATGATGTTAATAGCACACTTTAAATGTTAGTTTTTTTTTTTTCAATTTGTTTAATTTTTGTGTTCTTTGTCGCTAGAAAATCCACTGTTTCATTACCATCTAAACTACAGTGAAACAATACCCACTGAACTGCAAATGTATCGTTCTTCAGGAATCACAAAAAATGACTGCTTTGTTGAACATATGTAAAATCATGTTTCGCTGGCTTCCTGCAAATTCTGATGATTTCAAGTTCACCTTCAAAACTTGACCAGTGTGGTCCTAAAGTCTGATACAAAGAGCAAATTTTCCTGTACATTCCTATTTCAATGTTTCCTTCTTCTCCATTATTTATTTATTTTTATTTATCTTTATTCATCCAAGAATCATCTCACAATGTTACAGGATTTGTCATGGTAATACAGTGCAATTCAGTAGCTCAAAATATACATACATGTAGCATACATAACAAGCTTAATGATGGTAGGACAGGTTGTCGGCCATGGCCTCGATTAAGGAATCATCGCAGCATTTGCCTAAGTGATTTAGGAAAACCATGAAAAACCCAAATTGAGATGGCTGAACAGCGCAACTCCTTCCTCCTGAACAAGAGATCATACTCTTAACACTTTAGAAAGCATTCTATCAATGAAGTGTAAACAATGATCGGTATAAAATTCAGTAAAACTGTCTCAATCACAGCAGATGTTCATTTGGCAACTGGTTTCGGTCTACAATTTAGACCACCTTCAGGCTGTAAGCACCATGATGGCAGCTGGTGGCAGTGGACAGAGCAATATCCATAAGAGCATAGATGTCAACTGCCCCATACTCGTACGGATATTGCTCCATTCATCACCACCAGCTACCATCAAGGTGCTCACAGCCTGAAGATGGTCAAAAACATAGGCCGAAACAAGATGCCAAATAAATATCTGTAGCAATCGAGACTGTTTCACTGAATTTTAAGTCTCTTTCAGCTGCAATGCCTCATTCGGTTGACCCCTATGAGCCATCTGTGTAGATGTGGTGCCACCGTTCTTCAGGGCGTCTCAGATTTGTAGCGTCCAATGCTGTAGCTCTCATTATTAATTTATCTGTTTCATTCTTTTTATTATTATCCATTATGTCTAGTTTGCATTGTAGTTGAGGAAACTTAACTGAAGAGAGAAAAAAAAAATTCTTCAGCATCAACTTTTGCAAAGCACACATAGTCCTCCAGTTTCATTTTAGGCTCTTCTATTTGCAGGTGTTACCAGCAGCACTA
The DNA here is from genome assembly GCF_021461385.2 of Schistocerca piceifrons. NCBI lineage: Eukaryota > Metazoa > Arthropoda > Insecta > Orthoptera > Acrididae > Schistocerca > Schistocerca piceifrons. The sequence continues at coordinate 128,379,827 of NC_060146.1, forward strand.
TCAGGTTATTTGCTGATGATGATGCTGTCTGCAGGAAAGTGTTATTGGGCAATCTTAAGGAAATCATAAACACGTGGAGAAAATTTCCAACAGGTTTAATGAATGGCAGATCTCCTTATGTGGATAAATGCAAGATAATGTCTATAACAGAGGGAAAGAACCCAACAGCATCTGATTATAAGGCAAGGGCAAACATCTGCAGTGGGATGGACACGTAAAGTGAGACAGTGAATGAAAGACTTAGATTTGTTTTGTACAGTTCTGGGAAAGTGCAGTGCATCAGTAAATGAATTTGCATGCAAGACACTTGTGTGACTAATTCTAGAGTGTCACCCCAGTATTAGGAGTCATTACTGCATACACACACCAACAGACATCGAAAAATTTCAGAAAGGTGTTGCTAAGATCACAACAGGTTGTTATATCCCATATTAAAGTGTAACAGAGATGCTCAAGAGATCTAAAAGAGATTGTTTGGAAGAAAGGCTGCATCATTCTACAAACAGGTGCTGAATTCTATTAACAAGAGAGACCTCTTGTATGGGGTGACAAGATTCCATAAAAAACAAAGATAGTTATTTTCAGCATCCACTTTGTATCAATACTGATCTAATCTATCTAAGCATGCATTCTCACAAAGAGAGAACCATCGAAACTCCAGGCATCCAAAATGAAATTCCATAGATCCACCATCAAAAAGACTATCAAAGGGAATTGTCCAATCCAACATCCCAAAACCTACCCTGAAATTTTTCACACAAGAAAATGAAGCAAAAGAAATGCACTGACAAAATTGTAACTGCTAAAGCAAACTGCAAGAATTTTTTAAAAAAAAATGTTAAAGTTACTCTTTTTTCCCCACACAAAAACAATTTATAACAGCAGTTTGTATGACCCTTCCTGTCTAGTATGCGAATCAGCGAATAAGTAGACGCAACCATGACAAGAGAATGTAGCGCCACATAGTGTGAAATCCAAAGTGCCCACTTCCAAATATTAAGCACTTAATCCACACCAAAAAGCCTGAAATCATTAATTTTTTGAATAACTTGCAGTTCATATTGACAGTTAAACGGTTGCAGATGAGATTGTTACACAAGTGACTAGCAGAAGGAAGAAAATCAAGGCAGTGTATGATGTGAGATTACAAACGATTTCCGTCAGTCGAGACTTTTAATTTGTTGATGTTAAATATTTTATAACAATTCATGTAGCACACTCCTTATGATAGGTTTTGAATAATGTATATCTCACCAACAATGAAACAGTTCCTTTTTTATTCTCTGTAGTCATCACAAAAATGTGAAGTGTCTACTGGACACTGAAAACAAATATTTTCCTTATACCAGGCACACCTGATAAAAGAAAAATTATTAATGTATTCATCAATTCACACTCATTACTACTTTAATTCATAAAGAACTGGAATTGAATAAGAAACAGTCATGGCCATTGTTCTGCATGTTGTGCTACATACCAGGCATCCTTGATTAAATTTGCAAAATGTGGTGATGCAAAACTCACAGTGCAGAAAGAAGTTAAGAATACTGTTCTGTTGATAAACCATAAATGACAAAGAGCTAATAGAAATAGTATTGTTTGATCACACTATCAGTTCCAGGTGAAATCTGAATTATATAATCAGTCTTTTTATCCTCCTCCTGAGGGCAATGGTTTTGTACAAAAGTAACGAATTATTTTCCACAAATGGTAACAAGATGTTTCAGATGAAAAATTCCAATTTATTCTCTCCCATTTTTCTGGATTTTGCTACATGAGTTACAATATTTTTGCAAGTAAACAGTCTTTTTTTTTTGTCATAATTTGGTTTGATGTTCCTGAAGACAGATATAAAGCTGCGGAAACAGTAATCCACTGATACTTATCACTGACACTGTTGTATAGATGACTGCACATTCAAATCTGTCTTCTTTTTGCTGAAAATGAGAATATGCGGTTTGCACGCATTTCTTGCACGGAACATGACTGACTTTCGGGTTGTTTGGGGGGAGGAGACCAGACAGCGAGGTCATCGGACTCATGGGCTTAGGGAAGGACGGGGAAGGAAGTCGGCCATGTCCTTTCAAAGGAACCATCCCGGTATTTGCCTGGAGCGATTTAGGGAAATCACAGAAAACCTACATCGGGATGGCTGGACGCAGGATTGAACCATCGTCCTCCCGAATGCGAGTCCAGACTGACTGTCCTTATACACATAATTTTATTGATAACAAGAAGCTTCATCTTCCCGTCAGTCACAAATGTCTTTATAGTAATACCTATTAATGACATCTTCTCTACGCATTTAATTGAGGTAAACTTCATAATTTTCTGACTTCCTATTCCGTACATTGTCCTGAATCTATTCAATCAGGGTGAAGAAGCCTGGAAATCAGTAATGTCTCACTGGCAATTCAGAGCGTCCACTCTCATAGATCTTCTTAAGTAATGATGCACTGACTATCGTGAGCAGTTCTAAATCTTTCAAATAGTTCTTATTTTAGACTTCCTTGAGTTTCATTTTGAAACATACTTAGTGTAAATCTTTCTTCCATTTACAGATTTCATGTTCACATCTCATGTAATGAAACCAGCTTTGCACACTGCTTTGCTCAACCAAAAAATTTACTGCCTTTTCGTTTTCACTGTAACTATTACTGTGCACGTTTCCTTTGGGCTTGGAAGATACGCCATTTTTGTTCTGGACTTTAACTAGCACAATAATCATCATTCGAGCCACAGTTCACAGCATCATTTAAGACATTTCCTATTCCTTGAATGTCCGAAAAGTTAACTAATAAATAACACATGGGCAGGTCTTCAGGAGAAGTAAGTGATTTCGATTGCATACCACATTCTTCGTATTTCACCTTTGTAAGACTGAAAACATTAATTGGATTCCACGTTACTGTGAAACTCTAGAACCTTAATAAACATAGAATCTCTTAGCATGTACACAAGAAGAAATCACAATGGAAATTAATTCAGTTTTATCTCCATTTTAACATTTAGCAACACCACAAAGGCAACTGTTATTATTGTGGATATTTAACGAGTTGCAAATACAATTAAATAGTAACTGCATCAGTTGGTTCCTTCTGGAGATGACGATACACTGGTCCTGCAGTAAAACGGAAGACATCCACCCTTCTCAAATCCAGCCAGTTTCCTGAAAATCTTAAAAGGAGCTTACATGGACAAGTCCCAGTTCCACCACCATTTTATGTAAGATCCATAGGGAAAGGGTTCTACTTCGCCCCACTGTAAGCAATATAGGAGCCCCAACATATTACCTATTAAAACATTTGGCTCCTCTTCTGAGTCCTTTGGTAGGAAAATGTGAACATCTTATTTGAAACTCAGAAGATTTTATACAGCAACTGAAGACTTTGTGTTTCAAACCAGCTGACGTATTAGTGAGTTTCAATGTGGTCTCTTTGTTCATGCAAGTATCTGTGGTGGATTCATTACAATTTATAGAAGCTAAGCTGGAGGAGAACATCTTAGATCTATTCAGACATATGCTTACCTGGACTCACTTTTTATTTAATGAACAAAATTTTGAAAAATGATGGTGTTTCTGTAGTTAGCCCTTTGTCTCCCGTAGTAGCTAGCCTTTTTATGGAAGACTTCAAGGAAAAAGCAGTCAGCAGCATTGAAACCTAAATGTTTTTGAAGATATGCGGATGACAGCTCTTTAGTGTGGCCATATGAGGAAGCAATGCTTCCCGCATTTTTGGAATACCTTAACACCCTCTATCCGAGCATTTGTTTCGCCATGGAAATGGAGATAAATGGAGACCTCCCATTCTGACATCCTAGTCCGCAAACAAGAAGACATTTCCTTTGGTCACAGTGTGTTTTGTAAACAAACTCACGTTGACCAATGCTTACGAGGTATGAGCTGCCATCACCCACATCAATATAGTGGCATATTACGAACTCTCGTACATAGGGCAAGAGTTATCTCAGATGCAGAGATCTTATCAGCTGAGCTTAGGCGTCTTCACTAAAAACGGGTGATCTGATAAACAGATTCCTAACTTATTTCAACCTGCATGCACTAAACATGAAGAACAGCCGGAAGAGACAAAGATCACCATAAAGATGGTTTTTCTACCCTATGATGGTGATGGTTAAGAAACATGAAATAAAACATGTCCTCTGCTCTCCAGCGCAAGTGCAAACAATGCTAAGTTCCGCTACAGACAACCTATGTCTCAGGAGACCAGGGATGTATAAAATACTGTGCCAGAGTGGGAAATTATACATTGGCTGGATGTGTTGTACTTTTAAGGATAGGTGCACTGAGCACAGATGTCACACCAGATAGGGTCAGCTAGAAAAGTCTGCTGTTGTTGAACACTGTCTTGATACAGGACACAGCGAGAGAAAGATCCTTTCATCCGCTGCCATGCACTGGGACTCCATCATTAAATAAACAGTCAAAATACATATATGTAACGAACTGAGTAATAGACACACGAGATTTCAACTCAGCAAAACACAGGAATCAGCACTGGCGTTAATAAGGTGTTATCGGCCCAGGACCAATGAATCTGAGTCAACACAGATAGGGAATTGGAGTCCACACACTTAAACTGGATGCCAACACACTGGGCCGTGACCTGCAGCACCGCTTTTCCTGTGTCGCACGTGCAAAGACTCCAGCAGGGGGGCACTGGATGACAACATGCTCTCCGATTTGTCTACAATGATGTTATAGCCCCACCCCTTGGCACTTTTCTAGTGAGCCAGCTTATATATTGGTGAGCCACTGTAGCAAATGTCAGTAAGTACCTGAAGATGACAGGCAGCTGCCTCATTGAAATATAGTGCAGCTGCCACAACATTATCCGAGGCAACACCTATGAACCAGTGAAGCAGTTATTATGTCAGGAAAGTCTGAAACAGCATGCCTTTACTGTTGAAAATGGACAAATTAACATAGAGTTCTGAAACCTCAGTTTTCACCGTTTAGCACTGACTGGTCATAATGCCCAAATTGTGGTACAATCCTCAATTGCAACTTGATTTTTGAGAAGAGTTTCAAACAATAAGAATCAGTAGCAGAATATTGGTGATTTTTTTTGTAGTACTTAGACACTTATCACTTTTTGAGAAAAGTAGCCAATAGTGAGTGCATTAAGTTTTCTTTTATTAGTAGCAGAATATTGGTGATTTTTTTTGTAGTACTTAGACACTTATCACTTTTTGAGAAAAGTAGCCAATAGTGAGTGCATTAAGTTTTCTTTTATTTACCTATTTAATTTTATATTTTGATTCTACGTATATTGAAACTGAGGGAGCCTTTCAGTTTCCACATTTATTATAGGAAATAATACGAATAAAAAAACAAAACATCGGTTATTTCAGAAACTGTTATTTTGAGTGATTTTAACAGTCAGGTTAAAGTGGCATAAAAAAATTTATATAACTGAAAATTGGTTGTTTCAGCAATAACCACCATCCCTAAGAAGACCTTTCCATTTGAGGCCACTGCTGCAGCATATATACAACATAGTGTAACTCCAATGTGGATATGTAAGCACTGACATTAGTGTGGCATTCATGTCTTTCCAATGTGTGTGCACTATATGTGGAAACGTGAACTATGGTTACATAATAACCAAATGCATCCTAACAGGACCAATGTGCTGGTGTTCTTTTCTTGGCTGCCAAAGGACTAACACCAGCAGACATCCATCGAAGAATGAATAATGTGTGTAGGGCAGCATGCCAGTTGAAAACCACTATTGTGGTCCACGAAAACTGTAACAAGCTGTGTTGCTGTTTCTTGATAACATACATCCCCAAATCGCAAATGTTGTAGGGCAGAAGCTACACCAAATCAAGTGAGACACACTCTAACTTCCACCCTATTGTCCGGATCTCTTCCCATGCTATTATCACATCTTCAGTCCCTTAAAAAATGGCTCAAAGGGCCGACAATTCCTGTTTGACAAGGATGCACAGCAGGTAGTTATGGACTTCTTCACGCAGCAGGACTCAGTGTTTTACCAAAGGGATATCTCGAACCTGGTGTGTCAGTGGGATGATTTCCTCACACCAATTTTATCTTGTTGGCTTATTGATTCTGGAATGTATGGCCTTCAAATGGAAACTTTTTGATTGCCCCATACACCAGAGGAAAGTGGAAGCACCTCATTAACAGTATTTGGAGAACTGGAATTGTATGATCATGATGATGCCATGTACAGCCACATACAGACAGTACATCTACCCTTGCCCAATGCATAAATATAATTACTACTACTACTACTACTACTACTACTACTACGTGATCAGGCCCAGTGGACCGCACGCATCTACAAGTTTCCTCCACTGTATTCTGTCCATTGCTGCTATCCACCATTCGTCCACATCTATTGACACGTGGTTTAAATCTTCATGGAGTCCATCCCTCCAAAGCTTCTTGGGTCTCCCTGGCGGTCACTTTCCTGTAGGGGTGAAATCCAGGAGCTTCCGAGGCTATCTGTGATCCTCCATCCGGCCTACATGGCCGGCCCACTGCATTCGTTTAGCTTTGACAGTTCCTGCTATGTTGGGCTGCTGGTATAGTTCCTAAAGCTCTTGGTTGTATCTGATCCTCCATTCCCCTCTATCTGCATCCAGAACCGGACCGAAGGTCTTCTGAAATCCCCAGGGGACTTCAGCTAGAAGTACGCGGGTGGCGACCGCGGGGACCCGAGCCGAGTCTGACATTGCCTCCACTTACTTGTGTCAGACTCCTCCTTTCTCCTTCCCTGTCAGCCTCCCTTGGCCAACTCTTGCTTTTTCGACCCCAATGGTATTAGGTTTCGAGGCCCGAGGGCGTCTTTCCAATTTTCTTATTCCTACTTATAACCCAACTCCTGGGGGGAGCCCACCCCTTTAGAAAAGCCAACAGTCCTGTAAGCTGTGAGAGTAACACCGCAGGTTGGACGGGAGGCCAGCACCCTCTCTCCATAAAAAAATTAAACATGCTTTCAAGACTACAAGCATGAATACAATAGGACAGATAATTGGGAAGGTTGTTATAAAGTACACCCAGCCATGCACTCTATAGTGGCTACCATGGTACCTGAGTAAGAATAAATAGCATGTGCAAGAACAGCTGTCAATGTGCCACTATTCAAACCCAAATACAAGAGCAGTTCAAAAAGTGTCTAAACTTATTTTTTCAAAAAATGAAAAATCCAGGATGGAATGTAACAATATTATGTGCTACTCAACAATCAGCAGAGACGCTGAGTCGCACAGAGGCACAGCAAAATGACTGTCACGAATAAAGCTTTCGGCCAGCGAGCCCTTCGTCAAAGACACACACACTCATGCAAATGCAACTCACACACATGACTGCAGTCTCAGGCAACAGAAACCACACTGTGAGCAGCAGCACCAGTGCGTGATGGGAGTGGCGACTGGGTGGGAGTAAAGAGAATGCTGGGGTGGAGAGGGGGAGGGATAGTAGGGTAGGTGTGGCAGACAGTGAAGTGCTGCTGGTTAGACAGAGGGCAGGGGAGACGAGGGGAGGGGAGGGCAGAGGTGGGAAGGGGAAGGGGGTAGCAGAAAAGGAGAGAAGTAAAAGGACTGGGTGCGATGGTGTAATGAGGGCTGCATAGTGCTGGAATGGGAACAGGGAAGGTACTGAATGGGTGAGGACGGTGACTAACAAAGGTTGAGACCAGGAGGGTCTTGCAGACCTGTCCCATACATCCTCCCACTACCACCTAATCCAGTCTGGTCACAAACATCACCTATCCCATCAAAGGCAGGGCTACCTGTGAAACCAGTCATGCGACCTTCAAGCTAAACCAATACTGAGATACAGGCATGCGCACTCTCATGTTTGTAGGCAGATGTAGTGTGCATGCCAGATTTTTTTCACGGCTGGAGACACAACTAGTTGCTGGCTAGCCATTGATGAGCGAAAACGTGTAACTGGTAGTCGTCAGTTTATTAGTTGTGGGCAAAATGACAGAAAAAGTGGAACAATCTTACTGCAAAAAAATTTGCTTTAAGCTCGGTGTTTCTCAGTTGAAACAATCCACAAGATTCGACAGTTGTTTGGAGATGAAGCAATAGGTACCACACAGATAAAGCAGTGGTACAACTGCTTCAAAGATGGCCACACATCAGTGAAGAGTAATAACATCCAGGTAGGCCCCTGAACATCCACAAATGGGGTTGTTATTGATCATGCCAGGAGCCTGGTGATGCAAGATAGATGAATGACAATCGGAGACCTTGCAGATGAGGTTAAAATTAGTACTGAATCCATTCATTCCACTTTAATAGAACATCTGACCCTCACTATGATCTCAGTAAAATTTGTGCCAAAGTTGCTAACAAGTGAGCAGAAGCAACTTTGGGGATCACACAGGACATACTGGATACTGTGAACAGTAATCCCAACTTTCTAGACACAGTTATTGTAGTAACACTGTTCACGTTTACGTCGCACTTCACTTAGCATAGACCGGGACTGTGTCCTAGGCCTGCCTGATGTTAACTGACTGGGCACGGCCTGTACTGCCGGAGTTGTTGTTGTTGTTGTTGTTGTTGTTGTTGTTGTTGTTGTTGTTGTTGTTGTTGTCATGCCGGCAGAGGTTGCGTCCGAATTCTCGCGTGCCCTCTGGTGGACGGGACTCTACTTGCGGCAACTACCGTCCGTGACGCACCGTGCCAATGTGCGCCTCCCGCGATCTTTCTGGTGGCTACTACACTCCTCCTCCTTTGGGGGTTGAAGCCACTGTGATCCACTGCGTCGGAAGGTGGAGCGTCGGGCAGGAGCGATGACCTCCACATCCATTGGATGGCCGGAGTCGAGGGGATCTGCCAACCCTCGAGCCGGAACCTTCGAATACGGCTGGAAGTGACCCACACGAAGAGGCCCCCGTCGTCCCACCACCGGAGCCCGGGACAGAACGGGCGACAAGCTGTCGAACCCCGGATCCTGTTCCACCCCGGGAGGGGCAAGACCCAGTGGCGGGGACGAAGGGGAAGGGACGACCACAGGTGAACCAACCTCCTGAGAAACCGGGCCTGCTAGGGGGGCTGGCTCTCGCTGGGGCATCTCGAACGATGGCGATGCCAGTGCTGGAGCTACTGGAGGCTGCCAAGGCTGAGAACCATCGCAGTGTGGCAGAGGCATAGCGGGGAGAGGAGGCAACGCCCCCTGTGAAACCAACACAGGTGCCGGCAATGGGGAAGCTGGTGTCCGAGAGGGCGGAGGGTGGGTGCCCGAATGTGGACGTAGCTGATTTTGGTGACGACGTACCACCCGGTCCCCCGCCTGCAAGGTATAGAGCCGGCAGCCATTTCGGCGCAGGACCACCGCTGGTATCCAACATGGATTGCGACCAAACCCACGGCCCCAGACCGACATACCCAGTGGAAAGCCAGGTACTCCGTTTTGTGAAGACTGGTGAGGACCAGGCTGGAGGAGGTGCAGCAGAGTCCTAGGTTGACGCCCATGGAGGAGCTCTGCGGGGCTGCGTTCTCCCATTGGTGTGGTCCAGTATGCCGTCAAGGAAAACGTCAATGCTTCCTCCGCAGGAAATTCGTGCACATACTTTTTCATCTGCATCTTAAATGTGCGCACCATGCGCTCGGCTTCCCCATTTGATTGTGGATGGAAGGGGGGGAGAGCAAACGTGCCGAATACCGAAGCGCCTACAAAAATCCTGGAAGGTCTGCGAAATAAACTGCGGTCCATTGTCCGAAACCAGGGTGATTGGCAGACCTTCCACAGAAAAGATTTTTGCTAGTGCCTGGATGGCAACTTCTGAAGTGGTTGAGGAGCAGCAAACCACATATGGGAATCGCAAATAAGCATCAATGACAATGAGCCAAAAACCGTTGAGAAACGGGCCCGCAAAATCGATGTGAACATGTTCCCATGCTTGAGTTGCCGGCGGCCATGAAGAGAACACTGCCCTGGGAGATGCTTGTTGGCTCGCACACTGGGAACAGGCGGCCACCAAGTGCTCAATTTCTCTGTCAATACCGGGCCAGTACACATGTCTGCGAGCCAAGGTTTTAGTACGGGAAACACCCCAGTGCCCCGCATGTAATAACGTGTGGACCTCCCGTCGTAAACTTGCAGGAACAACCACGCGAGGAGCTGTATCATTGGTAGCCAGAAGGAGAACGCCTTCTAAGACCGAGAGGCAGTCCCGTAGAAGAAAATAATTACGAAGAGGGTCCGAGGCCCGGCCCGGAGGGCGGGATGACCACCCCTGCTGAATGAGGCGAACTACTTGCCGGAGAACCGGGTCAGCTGCCGTTTCCCTGGCGTCTCGAGAACTAGTGATCGGGAAGCCATCAACCGCTTGGCGGGACGCCACATCCAAATGAAAACACATAATCTCCTCTCGATCGAACGTGGGATCCGGGCCCACCAGAAGACGGGAAAGAGCGTCAGCGTTGGCATGCTGTCCTGTAGGGCGAAAAAGAATGTCATAATGGTACTTAGAGAGGAACAAGGCCCAGCGCTGTAGTCTGTGGGCCGCCCTATCCGGAATCTGAGAGGCGATGCCAAATAACGATATTAACGGCTTATGGTCAGTGATTAACTGAAACTTCGTGCCATACAAGAAAGGGTGAAACTTGGTAACAGCGTAGACAATGGCCAAAGCCTCTTTTTCCACCTGGGAGTAATGGGCCTGCGCGGGACTAAGCGTTTTAGATGCAAACGCCAGTGGTTGCTCGGAACCATCTGCGTTGCGATGGGCCAGGACTGCCCCCACCCCATACTGCGAAGCATCTGTAGCCAGGACCAACGGCTTATGGGGATCAAAAGTAGCCAAACAAGGGGCTGACGTGAGGAGGCCCTTCAACGAGGTGAACGCTCGCTCGCATGCAGGTGACCAATCAAAAGGAACACCCTTGTGCAGAAGGCAGTACAGGGTGTGGGCTATAGTGGAAGCCCTGGGAATGAACCGGTGGTAATAGGCTATCTTGCCTAAAAAAGCTTGTAACTCTTTCAGCGAAGCGGGCCGAGGAAGGTTGACGATACCTTGGACCAAACTTCCTAGTGGCTGGATACCGTGCCGAGAGATGGTGTAGCCCACATACTCAATGGATGGTTGAAAGAAGGTTGACTTATGCAGGTTGCAACGCAAGCCCACAGACCTGAATTTGAGAAAGAGAGTGCAAAGGTTGTGCAAGTGTTCCTTCGTGCTGCGGCCTGTGACAATTATGTCATCCAGGTAATTAATACAATGAGGAATTGTCGACGTGACATGCTCAAGATAACGCTGGAATATCGCCGGGGCACTGGATATTCCAAAGGCCAACCGCTGGTATTGGTAAAGGCCAAACGGGGTGTTGACGACCGCCAACCGTTTGGAGTCCTCATCAAGTGGTATCTGATGATAAGCCTCAGAGAGATCGATTTTCGTCCACGGAGGAGAACAATTCATCAGCACGAGGCAAAGGATAGGTGTCCACCACCAATTGGGAATTAATGGTGGCCTTGAAATCGCCACAAAGACGTAATTTTCCCGAGGGCTTCCTTACAATAACTAGGGGCGAAGCCCACTCACTGGAAGAAATGGGAAGAACGACCCCTAGGGCTGTCAGCCGGTCTAGCTCTTCCTTTACCTGAGGGCGGAGAGCCAAGGAGATCTGCCTCGCGCGTAGAAAAAGCGGGCGAGCCGACGCCTTCAACGTAAAGTGAGCTTCAAACCCTGAAACACGCCCCAGGCCCTCCTCAAAAATATCTGGAAAGTCGGAGATCAAAGATTGATAGGGAATGTCTTCGGAGACCAACTGTATGGTGTCAGCGATAAAAAAACCGAAAGCTTGAAAGGCATCCAGGCCAAAAAGGTTAGCTGAGCTCGCATCACTGACAACAATAAAAGTAATAGGCCGAGTGACTGATTTGTAAGTCACGTCGGTAGTGAATTGACCCAGTAGGGGAATGAACTGTTTACCATAACTGCGTAGACACCAGTGAACTGGCGCCAACAGGGGCGATCCAAGGTCGGAATAAGTTTGTGCATTCAACAACGAAACTGCCGTGCCCGTATCGACTTGCAGTTGTAACCGGCGCGACCGAACCGACACCTCGATAAAGAGTTTGCGTGCCGATGCGTCGAGAGCCTGGCCCGATGAAACTTCCTGAATGTCAACGTCCATGTCCTCTGTACCTGCTTCCTTCAATTCTTTTGAGGCTGAGTGGCAAACTTTAGCAATGTGACCTTTTCTATTACATTTGCGACAAACGGCCCAATACTGGGGGCACTCTGACCGATCATGATGTATATAGCACGATGCACAGGACGGCAACAGGGGCTGGCGGCCGGAATTCCGTTTACGCGCCGCGCGGGAGCGGCTGTAACGGCCGGATTGTACCGCTCGCACGTCGTCCACCCCTGACACAGTGGACGCGGCCGCGCCGCCCTGAACCTCCGCGACGTCGCACCACGCTTCCAGCTGTTGACCTGCTGCATGAGAGACTTCATACAATTGAGCAATGGACAGGACTTCCTCGAGGGAAGGGTTTTCTAACTGCAGGGCCCGTTGCCGGACCTCCCTATCAGGGGCCGAACGAACAATGACGTCGCGTACCATAACGTGGGTGTACGACTCTCGTGACTGCTCCGTGACAAAATGACACTTGCGACTAAGACCGTGCAGGGTAACGGCCCACGCCCGGTAAGACTGATGGGGCTGTTTCTTGCATTGATAGAACTCGACCCTAGCCACCACAACATGCATGCGGTGGCGATAATATGAAGACAGCAATGAACACAATGCGTCAAAAGACAAGGACGAGGGTTCCTGCAACGGCGCTAGCTGCAGCAAAACTTGATACAGCGAGGGAGGTATACAAGGCAAGAAGAGAGCACAACATACCTCCGCATCGGCAACATGAAACGCCTGGAAATGCTGCCGAAGGCGATGTTCATATGCGTCCCAATCCTCCGCCATCTCGTCATACGGGGGAAAGGGAGGAGGGAATGGCGCCGGAGCAGACGGCATGGAGAGCAACGCCGGAAGCACTTGTTTCATGGTGGCCATGAGTTCCGTCCGCTGCGCAACCAAAACTCGTACCAAATCCTCCATGCCGTGGAGAAGCTGCGAAACCGGAACAACGACGCAACACGCGAAAGAACGACCCTACTCGTCGCCAATTGTGTAGTAACACTGTTCACGTTTACATCGCACTTCACTTAGCGTAGACCGGGACTGTGTCCTAGGCCTGCCTGATGTTAACTGACTGGGCACGGCCCGTGTTGCCGGAGTTTTTGTTGTTGTTGTTGTTGTTGTTGTTGTTGTCATGCCGGCAGAGGTTGCGTCCGAATTCTCGCGTGCCCTCTGGTGGACGGGACTCTACTTGCGGCAACTACCGTCCGTGACGCACCTTGCCAATGTGCGCCTCCCGCGATCTTTCTGGTGGCTACTACAGTTATCATGGCAGATGAGTCTTGATTTTATGTGTACAACCCAGAAACAAAGTTCCAGTCATCACAATGGAAACATCCACCATCCACAAAATCCAAAAAAGCAAGGCAGGTCCGCAGCAATGTGAAAGTCATACTGACTGTCTTTTTTGAATCACGAGTGTACCCCAAAAGGTACTGATGCCAACAAGGAGTACTATCAAGAGGTTCTGCATCACTTTCATGAAGCAGCCAGATGCAAATGGCCAGACTCATGGGCAGCAGACAGTTGGCACCTTCACCACGATAATGCATCCATTCATCTTGTAGCGACGCTGCAGCGCGCTAATTCAAGCTCGCCCGTGTGTGTGTGTGCTGTGCGCGTGTGTCAGTGCAGTGGTGTGCGGTCGCAATTACTTTACGCGACGTTGGTGTAGTTCCGCGCCCAGCCTCTAGAGGCGCTGTGTTTTCTATCTTTTATATACGTTCGGTTTATTGTTATTATTCCTTGTTTTTTTGAGTGATGAGTAGTTCCTTGCCTCCTGACTTGTGTGGACGAGTACTGTTTCCTCTCCTAATTACGGAAGTTTTCCGAGGATTAAGGATACTCTGTATAGGCCGGAAGCAAATTTTATAGCTCCGATCTGTCCATTCATGCCGGGCGTCGCAAGATACGCGCTCGCAATAAAGTTATTGTTACTCAACTGAAGGTCTTCATTTTCCCGAATCACGTTAAGCAAAGGTCGGACAGCCACCAGTTTAGCTGTACCCGACAAGTGGTGACCCCGACGTGATCCAAGCAGAGACCGACGTGATTAAGAAGAAGCAGCCGTGAGCTACGTAAGTAACGAACACATAATGACCGAACAGCAGGCCGTCTCCAGGATTGCAGTCCGTTTGCCGCCGTTCTGGCCCGACAACCCGGTACTCTGGTTCGCGCAGGCAGAGGCAAGTTTTAGCTGCGCTGGAATAACGGTCGAAGCAACTAAATTTGCGCTGATTGTGAGCCAACTCGACCAACGTTATGCAGCCGAGGTGCAGGACATAATCACAGCACCGCCCGAGGCTGGAGCTTATGCCAGGCTAAAATCAGAGATGATTCGACGGGTGGCCGCGTCACAAGAGGACCGGATACGTCAGGTTCTGACACAGGAAGAAATTGGCGACAGGAAGCCTTCTCAATACCTGCGACATCTACGCAGCAAAGTTGACACCGTTACTGTGCCAGACAGTCTGCTCAGAACACTGTGGAGCAGTAGGTTGCCGCCGCAAATAAAAGCCATAATCGCCTCACAAACGGACATGCCGCTGGATGACGTGGCGCAGCTAGCAGACCGGATTCAGGACGCGATCACACCGGCTCCGGTCAGCGCAGTCGCGGCGTTGGACAACAGTGCAAACAGTACCGCGTCTGTAGCACGAGCCGACCATGATTCTCTCGCTGCCAAGGTTGAGCTTTTGTGCGCCCAGGTCAGTGCGCTGCTGGCACGTGACGACGACAATAATAGAAGAAGCCGATACAGACGGCGGCGTTCGAGAAGCAGATCTTCCGGCGGTACTACCACTCCGCAAGGCGAGGTACCGTTGTGCTGGTACCACCGACGATTCGGCGATCAGGCAAGGAAGTGCACATCGCCATGCTCGCACCCAAACGCCACCGGCGGTCGACAATAGGCGCAACCGGCTGCCAGTTATCCTCCAAGCGCCTGTTCGTTACCGATAGGAGTTCCGGCGTTAAGTTTTTAATAGACACGGGGTCGGACCTGAGTATCATACCACGAACAGCCATACATCGTTGCCGGCCGCCAACTGCCTTCCGTCTGACGGCTGCCAACAATTCTTCCATCGCAACATATGGCACACAGAGGATGGAGCTTAATCTCGGCCTACGTCGCGCGTACGGGTGGAATTTTACAGTGGCTGACGTCACGGAGGCGATCGTCGGGGCTGATCTTCTCGCACACTACCACCTGCTGCCGGACGTCGCGAACGCACGCTT
The DNA here is from genome assembly GCF_021461385.2 of Schistocerca piceifrons. Classification (NCBI taxonomy): domain Eukaryota; kingdom Metazoa; phylum Arthropoda; class Insecta; order Orthoptera; family Acrididae; genus Schistocerca; species Schistocerca piceifrons. Next base: position 128,395,220 of record NC_060146.1, read on the forward strand.
GGTAGACAGCGTCACTGGCTTAGCAGTCACGGGTTTCCGTCGCGACACCGCAACGCACAGTGCCAAGTTGGTCCATGCTACGGAGGGTGAGTACACTGAATTACTGCTTAACTATCCGAACTTGACCAGGCCGCCCGGCGCTCCCAGGTTCATACCACATGACACGGTGCATCACATTCAAACGACGGATGGTCCCCCAGTAGCATGCCGACCTAGGCGTCTCGCTCCGGACCGATTGAAGATAGCGAAGGCAGAATTTGACGCCATGATTCGCGAGGGCATAATGCGGCCATCTAAGAGCCCGTGGTCCTCCGCATTACATCTTGTTCCGAAGAAGGGTGGAGCTTGGCGCCCATGCGGTGACTACCGTGCGCTTAACGCGCGAACAGTGCCGGACAGATATCCCGTTCCGTTACTGAGGGATTATAATCACGCTTTACATGGTGCCACGGTGTTCACAGTTCTGGACTGCGCTAAAGCGTATACACAGATTCCGGTGGCCAATGACGACATTCCAAAGACTGCAATAATAACGCCTTTCGGTTTATTTGAAAGCAAATTTATGACTTTCGGTTTACGCAATGCCGCTCAGACCTGGCAAAGGTTTATAGACTCGGTTCTCCAGGGGCTGCCGTTCTGTTTCGCCTACCTGGACGATGTGTTAGTGTTCTCTGCTGACCACGATCGACACCGACAACATCTGCGAGAGATTTTCGAGCGGTTGGAGCGTTACGGTGTCGTCTTGAACGTGGACAAGTGTGTTTTTGGGCAGTCAGAGGTGACATTTCTTGGCCATAAGATTTCTGCTGAAGGCTCTCTTCCTCTGTCCGAGAAGGTGGACGCTATCTTGCAGCTACCCCGACCAACTACGATCAAAGAATTACGTCGTTTTTTGGGGATGCTCAATTTTTATCGACGACACCTTCCTCACGCTGCGGAGCTGCAGGAACCTTTGACGGCGGCATTATCGGGCCCTAAAGTAAATAGCAAGTCTCTGATACAGTGGACAGAGGACATGTGTTCTGCGTTCGAGGCAACAAAGAGGAGCATGGCCGACGCGGCGCTTCTCGCACACCCACGGCTCGACGCGCCGTTAGCAATTGTCGTAGACGCGAGCCAGACGGCGATCGGAGCCGCGTTACAACAATGGTCCGACAACGCATGGCAGCCACTGGCGTATTATTCCCACAAGCTTTCGCCTGCACAGAGAAAATGGAGCACATATGACCGTGAGCTCCTGGCAGTATACCAGGCAGTGAAATATTTTCGCCCCCAAGTGGAAGCGCGAACTTTCACGATATATACAGACCACAAGCCACTCACGTTCGCCTTCCGTCGGAATAGTGTCAACTGCTCTCCCCGTCAATTTCATCACCTTGAGTTCGTGGCCCAGTTTACTACCGACATTAGACATATTTCTGGGATCGACAACATTGTTGCGGATTGCCTTTCACGGATCAGCAGTGTTTCCAGTACCATAGACTTTCCTGCACTGGCACAGGCACAGAGAGACGACGAAGAACTCCTTGCCTATGTCAAAGACACGGCTTCCGCATTGCAACTGAAACTCGTTGATGTTCCGGGGGAAGATACACAGCTATACTGCGACGTTTCTCGCGGCCGACCTCGCCCCTTTCTGACGCCGGCTTTTAGAAGACAAGCCTTTGATATAGTACATGGATTGTGCCATCCCGGGGTACGCCCGACATTCCGCCTAGTATCGCAACGTTTCGTGTGGCCGGGCATGCAAAAAGACTGCCGCGAGTGGGTCCAATCTTGTCTTCAGTGCCAACGCTGCAAGATTAACCGCCGTGTACACGCACCGATCGGCGATTTTCCGGATACCACCGCCCGCTTTGCCCACGTTCATTTAGATGTAGTCGGACCACTTCCACCTTCGAACGGGCAAAGATATCTGTTTACAATGATCGACCGTTTTACACGTTGGCCGGAGGCAGTGCCGGTGGATAATATCACAGCAGACACATTAGCTTCCGCTTTTGCAATGACTTGGTTGGCAAGATTTGGATGCCCACTACATATTACCACTGACCGCGGACGGCAATTTGAATCAGACCTGTTCTCACAGCTGGCCAAGTTTTGTGGTTACACCCACCATAAGACCACAAGTTATCACCCAGCAAGCAACGGAATGATCGAACGCTGGCACCGTTGTTTGAAGGCCGCGCTGATGTGCCACGAATAAACCTGGACAACCGCACTACCAGTGGTCTTGTTAGGCTTACGGACGACTTTCAAACCAGACCTGGGGTCGTCAGCGGCAGAACTGGTTTATGGAGAAACACTGCGCCTTCCTGGTGACTTTGTAGACGCTGATGCCACAGAGACAGTGTCTACTGGCCAGCCGGATTTCTTGCGACGATTGAGGGACCATGTATCAAAGATTCGCCCTCCGAAAGCCACACGTCATGGCAAGCCGCCCACTTTCGTGCACCAGGACCTGGAACAATGTCGTCACGTCATGCTCCGCACTGAGGGCGTTAAACCGCCTCTTCAAGCTCCTTATTCTGGTCCATATGAAGTGCTACGGCGCGGTGCCCACACCATGGATATCCTAGTGAACGGCAAAACTACGAATGTCGCGTTGAATCGGGTTAAACCTGCGTATGTTTTTCCTGACACCCCACTAGCGGCACCTCGTCGCAGGCATTCACCTACCGCTGTTCCAGACACTGACGCCACATCTCCGGCGCCGGCTCTTCAACATCCGCCGCCCAACGCAGCACAACATCCACCTCCTGACGTTGTTCCTCCTCCTCCGACGAGGACGACCCGTTCTGGACGTCGGGTGCACTTTCCGGCGCGGTATCTCGACGCCGACGCTCCGCTTCCGCCCGGGGGGCTGATGTAGCGACGCTGCAGCGCGCTAATTCAAGCTCGCCCGTGTGTGTGTGTGCTGTGCGCGTGTGTCAGTGCAGTGGTGTGCGGTCGCAATTACTTTACGCGACGTTGGTGTAGTTCCGCGCCCAGCCTCTAGAGGCGCTGTGTTTTCTATCTTTTATATACGTTCGGTTTATTGTTATTATTCCTTGTTTTTTTGAGTGATGAGTAGTTCCTTGCCTCCTGACTTGTGTGGACGAGTACTGTTTCCTCTCCTAATTACGGAAGTTTTCCGAGGATTAAGGATACTCTGTATAGGCCGGAAGCAAATTTTATAGCTCCGATCTGTCCATTCATGCCGGGCGTCGCAAGATACGCGCTCGCAATAAAGTTATTGTTACTCAACTGAAGGTCTTCATTTTCCCGAATCACGTTAAGCAAAGGTCGGACAGCCACCAGTTTAGCTGTACCCGACAATCTTTCTCAATAAATTTATAGCTTTTTGGTCAAACACAACATGGCTGTTGTTTATCAGCCTCTCTGTTCCCCTGACCTAGCACAGAGTGACTTCTAGCTTTCCCCTAAACTGAAAGAGACTCTGAAAGGCACCAGAATTCACACCGAGGAAGACATTATGCAGAAATCGAAAGAACCGCTGCACGTCACAACGAAAAAGGCGTAGCTGTGATGCTTCCAACTGTGGTAGCAGTGTTGGGAGAGGTGTGTAGAAGCTTAAAGGGACTACTTTCAAGGTGACTAGTGTCAAACCATTGTAACTGAATAAAGGCCGATTTTATAAATAAAAGTCTGATACTTTGTGAGTACCCCTCTTATATGTAACTGTATTGTCACAGTAACGATGTGATGTAAGAAAACGGTTTAAATGGCTCTGAGCACTATGGGACTTAACATCTGCGGTCATCAGTCCCGTAGAACTTAGAACTACTTAAACATAACTAACCTAAGGACATCACACACATCCATGCCCGAGGCAGGATTCAAACCTGCGACCATAGCAGCAGCGCGGTTCTGGACTGAAGCGCCTAGAACCGCTCGGCCACAACGGCCGGCCTGTGATGTACGAGAGTATGTCTTTCGACTCATCAAGTGACACGGTCTGAGAGTTATCTACAATGTTATTACAGCACCTAACAAGATGTCTGACAAACTGTGTGTAGCTCTTCTTCAAATGTTCTCTAATTCTCCTATTAACTCAGCTTGGATCGGGTCTCAAACTGATGAGAAATACTTGAGGAGGAGGATTTTGCAAATGATTTCATGAAAGGAAAATTTACACTTCCAATCAATAATTTCACAAAGTCTCAGCTCGCACTTGTTTTTCTAAAACTAGATTTATGTAGTTGTTCCACCTGAAATGGATTTGGTTTAATATTCTTAGAAACTTGGCAGATACAACTGATTCCAGTACAACCAACCATCTATCTTATGAGGGTGACTGGCAGTCATTGCCCCAAATGTTGATAGTTTTTCTTACACTGAACAACAATTTTCCAGTAATTCAAAATCCTTATATTCAACAGCATTACCCACAAACAGCCTCAGGGAATTGCTAATAGTGCATTCACTCAACTTGGCAACTGTTTTGCTCGGCACCATTGCTCAAATAATAACAACAAATTAAAATCATTTCCATAAAAATGTTGAAATGTACTGGGCCAAAAACTGTGTGTTACATGTACAACCCTATTTGAGAAAATAATACTCACCATTATCCTATCCACTTCATCTGGGACAATGTCTTCTGCAAGAACATTACCATCAAGTAATTCACCGGATACTAATTTTTTCAAGTTGGGTCCACTCTCATCCTTTGCTAAGCCAGCACTGCAGCGGTCACTAACTGTAAACACAAATAAGCTGTAGTTCCCTTTCTTGCTCTGACATAACAGTAGTTCATATTAAGGTCGCAATAAGCCACCACTCAAACCAGCATTTTAACAGATTTTCTGGCCACTGGGGTGGAAAAAAGTCTTATTAAACTCAAATACATGCACAACATGCTCTAACTTTGGACTTGCAAGAAGTGGGACTGGTGCAGGAAAATTGGAAAGGAGGGACACGTAACTCAAAGACCCAGTTGCCTTGTGTATTAATCAGTGGTAGCTTACAGTGCAGTCTTGTATTTGTAAATGTGCTTATCAGATCTATCTGTCAGCAACTTTCACAATTCATAATGTGCTATAAACAGGAAGTAGTACATTTTGTCCCAAAATTAACTTTACAACTCTGATCGTGTGTATTTCAGAAATGGGTATAGGTACAAAGGTGCAGTTTGACACAATATTCACACATATCTAAAGTTTCATTTTTACAGCTTAATTATTGATACACTCCCCTCCCCATAGCAGATGGCACATGTGTGGAATGGTTTATAGTGACCAAGTCAAAGTTTTATAGAATTGATAGCTTTACACACAACTGGTTTGAACCACACTTAACAAACGGAATGTAAAAAGATGTGCTGAACAATTGAAGCAGTGCTGAACAGGTAGAAAATTTAAGTGAGTAGGGAGAAATCACAAAGGTAGTCCGAAAGGATTATGGATCTTCTGTTGTTCCTTATACATGTGAATGACCTTCCCCTTAACATTCAACAAGTAGAATTAGTACGTTTTGCAGATGGTACTAGTGTTTTAATAAGTCCCATTAGAGAGAAAGCAACAGAAGAGATTATTAATGATATTTTTACAGATGATTATTAAGCGGCTATCTGAAAATGGAGTCTCCCTAAGGTTTGAGAAAGCACACTACATACAGTTCTATACAACAAACAGAGTCATACCAACACATGATGTAGCACATGAGCAGCAGTTAGTAAATAGGGAAGAATGCTCCAGTCTTTTTGGGCTCTACATATTGATGAAAACACTAACTGGAAGAAACAATTAAGTTCTGCTACTTTTCCTCTTCATGTAATTGCTGATCTTGGAAATAAATGAATCAACCTCCTGATGTATTTTGTATATTTCCACTCAGTAATGTCTTATAGAAGAAAAGAACTGATTGCCCAAAAGCGAGCACTAAGAGAAATATGTGGTGTTTACCCAAGGTCATCATGTAGAAACCTCTTCAAGGAGTTGAGCATTTTAACTGCACCATCATAACACACATATTCTCCAATGAAATTCACCATACATAATCCATCACAATTTGAGAAGAATAGTGATGTCTATGCATATACTGATATAGGAAAAAATTACCTTTATTACTCATTGTTAAAACTGTCAGTGGTTCAGAAAGGAGTTCAATAAGCAGCAACAATTTTTTTACCATTTGTCCAATACTATAAAATATCTGACAGGTAGCAAAACAAGTTTCAAATCTAACCTAAAATCATTTCTCCTGGACAGCATTTCCTATTCCATGGACGAATTTCTATTTACAAACTGGTAGCCTGTAGAAAAAAAAGAACACAGTCTTCAAGTATAATGGCATGAGTAGGACTAACTCGAAAAACCAGGTCCAGTGGAATTTCTGCACAGATTGCAGAAGCACACCACAATAACATCTGAGCATCAGACAGTGGTACACGAGGTTCAAGGAATCCAGATGTGCCATGAAGGGGATGAGTTCTGGGCATCCGAGCATGAGTGGTGCAGGTGTGGACCAAGTGCAACAGATATTTATTCAAAGCATAAATAAACCAATCCATCAAATGTATAACAGTTGCAGCTACCACCTACCACACTGCACAGTGTGCTGCAAAAGAGACTGGAGATTCACACCTACAAGGTGCAGCCGCTGCATGTGCCTCAGCCTGATGACAGGTCAAAGTGCAAAGCATTTGCAATTTATGTATTTAGTTACATCAATGATGACCCAGACTATCTGCAGAAGGTGATGTTCACGAATGAAGTGTGTCCGGGTATGTAAACTGACAGGATGTGCACAACAGTTTAAAGGTAAACATGCGGTGTGATCTGCTTCATGACTGTGTGGTGGCACTATTTTTCTTCGCAGACGCATAAAGAAACTTGACCGCTTATCTGAACACGGAACAGTTTGTGTTTCCGCATGTCGAAGAACTGCAAACCGACAACGTGCTGCAGTAGGATCGTGACCCTCTTCACTGGACCTCGATTAATATAAGGGCTTTGGCCAACACATTTCCAAGTCACTGAACTGGCATAGGAGGATCCATTTTCTGTCTCCCAAGGTCTCCAGACGAAACCCCATTACACTTTTCTTCTTTGCAGCTTTGTGAAAGATGATGGCTACCAGAACCCAGAAAGATTTCGCATCAGAGCAGCAACTGTACATGTTAGCGAGGATGCGCTAGGCCACATAGGGGAGGAACTAGATATCACTTACACATCTTGTGTGCTACAGATTGAACTCTGTTAAACAGCTACTAAAATGTAAGGCAGGCACGAACATTATACCAAAAATATACCTTTTTAGCTATTTCTATATATGTGATCAAAGTTGCAAATATCATTTTGTAAAATCCTGCATTTATAGATGTAAGAAACAGTCTCCTTGAAAAGTGCCACTGTAATCAAGTAAATGTTAAGCTATTAATAATAGAAAAATATCAGCTATTTAATGGAACTGAGGAAGCAGCATCTTTCTCATTGATTTACTCAAATTTAGATTGTGTGTGAACAGTAATAAGCAATACAATGGTAGTTTATTGTTAATACATCATACAGAAAAAAGTTTTTATGATGTCTTTGTCTCATGTTGATGTATACCTCAACTCAGTCCATATTTCTGTAGTTTACCCTTCCTGATGTAAGCTACAGAACACTGTTAATGAATAAATGACCACACGAGTGGTACCAGAGAGAGTAAGAGGTTAAAGGAAGTACCATGCCCGACCTCCAACATTTCTGACAGTTCCCATCACCTTCATCTCTTGGCTCTGTCTGACTATCCCAATTTAGGTTTCATACATAATTTCAGGCAAATTATTGAATGTTTCCTAAAAAAATAGTACATCCAAATTACATTCCATTCAGAAAAATGAATCAAAATTAAGATCACTTTCTGGAACTGGATGGAAAAGAGTTCGAAAGAGTTAAATTTACAAAACTTAAAGGAATGTATGTTGATGAAGACAAACTGGAAAGACCATGTAACAAAACTCTCGCAGAGACTCAGTTCAGCATGTTTTAATCAGAGAATCGTTTCGAAAGTATGTACCTCAAATTATCACTTTCAGCCTCTTGTAGCTTATGGAAAAGTTTTCTGGGGTAAAACTAATAGCCGATTAAAAGAAATTTTTAAATTACAGGAAAGGACTATTTGAATCTAGTCATGTTGACCTAGCAGGGCTCACTGCGAGCCCCCATTTAAAAAGTTGTGTCTGCTTACTGTACCTTCCCTACACACAAACAAAGGGTGTTATTGAAAAGAGCTAAACTGGGATACCTCCAAACCAATAGTTATTACCATAGTTCTACCACTTCCAACTGAGGGTGCCTCTATGTAGAACAACACATACTCATCATATAATGAACCACTTTGGTTTCATTCCTTACAGTGTTCTGGCAACATACATAAAGAGATCGGAGAAGGAAATGGCTTTTACAGCAGATGGAAAAACATTTCTTGTTGAGAAATGTTTATATCGTGTATGTTAGTTTAAAGAAATACTAGGCCCTTGTTTATTATGAGTGTGAATTTCTAAGAGACCAAACTGCTGAGGTCATCGGTTCCCTTGTTTATTGTTGAGTACTTTTTAATCTGGTATTAGGTTACAATCTTATCTGTGTGTGTGTGTGTGTGTGTGTGTGTGTGTGTGTGTGTGTAACATAATCTGCTTTCGGTTAGGTACACGTGGTTTTCATTCCAGATCATATACTGAGTGAGGTTGCTAAGCCAGTGTTAATGCACTGGACTCGCATTTGGGAGGAACGGGGTTCATACATCATCCTGTCATTCTGGTTGCTTTTTCGTGGTTTTCCCAAGTTGTTAAGGTCAATGCTGGTATAGCTCCTTTTTTATGGCCATAAGGCCTGCCCTATCATCACCTAATCCTCTCCCACATTGTATATGTTTATGTACGTATATACTATTTCTGTGATGTATCTGACATCTCCTGTGTAGTTGTGCTAAATGGTCAAAGGATGAACGAATATATAAATAAAATAAATTCATCAAGGTCAAGCATGACGAACTATCCTAAAGCATATTGCATGTCAATGTGCAAGTGCATGTGCACCTTTAGAACTATTAACAATGTACAAAAAGACAGATCGCTATTTACCGTAAGGAAGACACATTAAATTGCAGGCAGGCACAATCAAAAGACACTTACATAAAGCTTTTGGCCACAGCCTTCATCAGCAAAACACACACACACACACACACACACACACACACACACACACACACACAAAAATAGCAAGCAAGCAAGCACACACTATGCGCATGTGGCCACAAACTCCATCATCTGGAGCCGGAATGCAGCTATCACATGGGATGCAAGCAGCAATCTGGAAGGGGAGGGGGAAGGGGAAGAGGAGGGGGAGGAGAAGGGGTAGGGGAGGGGGAGAGGAGGGGGAGAGACAAGCACTGTCTGCTGTAGTGTGCAGGGACTTGAATGCCAACAGGCACAGTTTCTGAAGGTTGTGGGGCAGGGAGGTGGGGAAAAAAAGGAACAAGAAAGGAGAGGAAAGAGGGGGGGGGGGCATGTGCATTGGAAAGACAGCAGCAAGTAAACAAGGTGGGAGAAGTGAATGGAGAGGAAACAACAGGACAGAGAGAATGGAAACTATTGAGAGGAAGGTGTGGGTACAGTACGTTACCATAAGTTGTGGCCGGGATAATTACGGGAGCAGAGAATGTGCTGTAAGGATAACTCGCATCTGCACAGTTCAGAAAAGCTGGTCATGTGGTGGATGGCCATTCATCCTGGTAGACAGCGGGTTGGTAGTCATACCAATAGAAAAATCTGTGCAGTGATTGTAGCAGAACTGGTAAATGACATGAGTGCTTTCACAGGTAGCCTGGACCCTGATGGGGTAGGATAAACCAGTGACAGAACTGGAATACGAAGTGCTGGGTGAGTGAATTGGGCAGGTCTTGCACCTGGGTCTTCCACAGGGATATGCTCCTTGTGGCAATGGGTTGGGACCGAGAGTGGAATAAGAATGGACCAGGATGTTGTGGAGGATGTGGTTCAGTTGTTACAGTCCAGATGGTACTAGGTGACAAAGGGGACATTCCTTTTTGGCTGGTTCTTGGGGACAGTGGGAGAATTTGGGGTGTGACAGGAAATGGTATGGGAGAGCTGTTTGCATACCACGTCTAGGGGATAGTGCCTGCCTGTGAAGGTCTTAGTGAGATCTTCAGCACAGTGAGCAAGGGAGTTATTGTCACTGCAGACACGCCATCCCCTGGTAGACAGGCTGTATGAGAGGAATTTTTGGGTGTAAAAGAGATGACAACCGTCAAAATGCAGGTACTGTCGGTGGTTGTTGGATTTAATGCAGACAGAGGTGCAGATGGAGCCATCAGAGAGGAGGTCAACATCTGCGAAGGTGGTGGCACACTGAGTTGAGGAGGACCACATGAAGCAAATCAGAGAGGTGTTGGGATTGTGAAGGAAGGAAGATAGGGTGTCTTGGCCCTGAGTCCAGATCATGACAGTATCATCAGTGAATCTGAACCAGACTAGGGGTTTAGTATTTTGTGAGCATAGGAAGGTCTCCTCTAGATGGTCGGCAAAAAAGTTGGCATAGAAGGGTGTCATGCAGGTGCCGATGGCTGTGCACAGATTTGTTTATACACGTTCCATCCAAAGGAGAAGTATTTGTGAGTTAGGATAAAGTTAGCAAGGTGTACGAGGAATGAGGCAGTGGATCTGGAGTCTGAAGGACGTTGGGAAAGGATGCCCCATTGTAGCTGGTTACCTGGTTACTGTGCCCACACTGAAAGAATTTCAGCCCTCATTGATGAACACCTCCAACCAATTGCCCATAATCTAGCCTAGCACATCGAAGACACCAGCCACTTCCTTCACCATCTCTCCACCATCTCTCCACCATCCCCACCCCTTTCCCTCATGGATCCCTACTCATCACTGTTGATGTCACCTCCCTATACACCAACATCCCTCACGCCTATGTAGTCTTACCGAAACTGAACACTACCTTTCCCAATGTCTTTCAGACTCCACTATCTCATTCCTCATACACCTTACTAACTTTATCCTAACCCACAACTACTTCTCCTTTGCACAGAAGGTATATAAACAAATCCAAAGCTGCATGGCACACTCCTATGCCAACCTTTTTATGGGTCATATAGAGGTGGTCTTCCTAGCCTCCCAAAATGCCAAACCTGTAGTCTGGTTCAGGTTCATTCATGATATCGTCATGATCTGGACTCAAGGCCAAGACACCCTTCCTTCACAACCTCAACACCTTCTCTGCCATCCACTTCACTTGGTTGTCCTCTACCCAGCACGTCCCCTTCCTAGATGTTGACCTCCTCCTCTCCGATGGCTCCATCTGCACCTCTGTCCACATTAAACCCACCAACTACTAACAGTACCTGCATTTCAACAGCTGTCATCCCTTTCAACCAAAAAAATTAAAAATTCCCTCCCATACAGCCTAGCCACCCAGGGACAGTATATCTGCAGTTACAAGAACTCCCTTGTTCAGAATTCTGAGAGTCTCACCAAGGCCTTCACTGATGGGCATTATCCCCCACACCCAGTCTGCAAACAGATCTCCCATGCCATTTCCCATCACACCTCCAATCCTCTCACCACCCCAAGAACCAGCCACAAAGGAGTGTTCCCTTCATCACCCAGTACCACCTAGACTGGAACAACTGAACCACATCCTTTTAAAGGGCTTTGATTACCTATAATCATGCCCTGAAATGAGGGACATCCTACCTTAGATACTCCCCATCCCTCCTAAAGTGGTGTTCTGTCACCCACTCAACATCTATAACATTTTGGTCCATCCCTATGTCAAGCCCAATCCCAACCCCTTGCCACAAGGAGCATATCACTGTGGAAGACCCACATCCAAGACCTGACCAATCCACCCACCCAGCACTTCCTATTCCAGTCCTGTCACAGGTTTATCCTAGCCCATCAGAGGCATGGCCACCTGTGAAAGCAGCCATGTCATTTACCAGCTCTGCTGGAATCATTTCATACCTTTTTACATTGGTATGACTACCAACTAGCTGTCCACCACGATGAACAGCCATTGCCAAACTGTGGCCAAGAGCAAAGTAGACCATCCTGTGGCACAACATGCAGTTGAACATAACTTACTTGATTTCAATGGCTGCTTCACTACCTGAGCCATCTGGATCCTTCCCTCCACCACCAACTTTTCTGAACTGCACAGATGAGAGACGTCCTTGCAACACATTCTCTACTCCTTTAATTGTCTCAGGCGCAACCTACAGCAACATACTGTCTCCACACCCTTTGTCCAACAGATTCACTACTTTTGTTTTTCCCTCACCTCCCTGCCCCAAAACATCCTGACGCAGCACCTGTTGTCATTCTAATCCCTGCACACTCCACCAGACAGTGTTCATCTCTCTCCCCACTCATGTACTACTACCCCTTCCCCGCCCCCTCCAGACTGCTGCTTGCATCCCACGTGATAGTTGCATCCTGGCATTAGATGCTGGAGTTGGCAGTCACGTGTGCAAAAGGTGTGCTTGCTTGTGTGCATGACAGGCTGTGGCCGAAAGCTTTATGTAAGCGTCTTTTGATTGTGCCTGTCTGCAACTTAATGTGTCTTCTTTACGGTAAGTAGCAATCTGTCTTTTCCTACATTGTTGATATTCCTTCCTGAAGTTTCCTTTAGAACTATTGATTTTCATTGTGTTGCCATGGCAACTCCTGTCTCAATGCAATATGATCACTGAAAGAAAGAAATAATAAAAGAATGAATGAATGAGCAGGTGTGTGGCATTTAACCTGAGGTCCGAGTTATGTGCCCCTCCCTTCCAACCTTCACAAACCAATCTCCCTTTTCTCCCTGACAAAGGAAATTTCGAAATCTCTGAAAACCTCAGAGAGCTTTTTCTATTTTTAAAAGTTTCTATTGCCAGTACTCAACATTTCGTTTCCAGATAATGGTCAGCCATTTTATGTCTTTGTAATTTAAGAAGATAAAATATCATATATGCACAGAGATTGGAGAGGACAGATGGTAAGGATAATATTTTCAACTAAACGAAAAAAAGGGAGACATACACTACATTAGTCATAAAAATGTTGAGCTAGGTGAGACAGGAATCATCAATCATCATATTTCAGGGGAGGGGGAGCAACAGGGGAGATTTTATGCAATTGTAGATGTTAAAAGCCATATTCATGTACACTGCTGGCCACCGTAAATGCAACACCCTGAAGGAAGCATCCGAATCAAGTGAAATTTACACCATGGGTTTGCAGCGATGAGATATGCAACTGATTAGAATTTCAGCGCAGACGCACATCACGCGCGCCTGTGGCGCCACCTCATAGCGCCATTTAAGGCTTGGCGATTTCGACAAGTGTACGTTCGGCACGTGTGTTTACCTTGTGGTTGTTTCACAAGACGATCAGTTATGCCTTGTAGACAACAGTGAACATCGTTTGATCAAGTATCCGAGTTCGACAGAGGAAGGATAGTGGCTTACCGAGATTGTGGATTATCATACAGAGAAATCGCTAATCGTGTTGGATGAAACCAAACAACTGTAATGCGGATATGTGACCGTTGGATGCAGGAGGATACGACGGACCGACGTGGTCGATCGCATTCACCTCGGTGCACCACTGCACGTGCTGATAGGCAAATTGCGCGCATGGCAGCGACGGATCGCTCAGTGACATCCCGAACCATAGCACAGCACATTGCATCTGTAACGCATCATCCAGTGTCTGCGCGTACCATTCGACGCCGTTTACAGCAGAGTGGTCTGTCCGCAAGATGTCCATTGCTTCGTCTACCATTGACGCAGAACCACAGACGTCTCCGTCGCCAATGGTGTGATGACAGACGGATGTGGATGGCAGAATGGAATGGCGTTGTATTTACTGATGAGGCACGCTTCTGTCTGCAGCACCATGATGGTCGGATTTGAGTGTGGAGACACCGTGGAGAGAGGATGCTGGACAGCTGCATTATGCACCGCCACACTGGTCTTGCACCGGGTATTATGGTATGGGGCGGTATTGGATATTACTCTCGCACGCCTCTAGTACGCATTGCCGGTACTTTAAATAGCCGGCGCTACATATCCGAGGTGCTGGAGCCAGTTGTCCTTCCTTACCTTCAGGGCTCGGCCACAGCCATATTTCAACAGGATAATGCGCGACCACACGCGGCACGCATTGTCCAAAGGTTCTTCGTCAATAAACAGATTGAAGTGCTTCCCCGGCCGGCTCGCTCTCCGGATCTTTCGCCGATAGAAAACATGTGGTCCATGGTTGCTCAACGAGTGACCCAGATTACATCCCCAGCTGCCACACCAGATGATCTTTGGCAACGTGTGGAAGCTGCTTGGGCTGCTGTACCCCAGGAACACATCCAACGTCTCTTTGACTCAATGCCGAGACGTGTGGCAGCGGTGATCTCCAACAATGGCGGCTACTCTGGCTACTGATTCTGGCAGGAACCACATGTCACAAAAGTCTGTAAACGTAATCATTTGATACTTGGTCAACATGTTACCTACAAAATAAATTTTGTTGTGCTACCTCTTGTCTTTCTTGGTGTTGCATTTACGGTGGCCAGCAGTGTATTTATTAGCATGAAATCCTTTAGGATACTGGGTAGAATGGACATCTTTACATGTTGCAAGAAGGGAGTGGCAGCATACAAGTAACTACGGATACAAAGTGACTTGGTCCCAATACATTTCTTGTGAAAAGAAATAATTGTGGACAAGTGGATAATATTATCATTGACAGGTATTGAAATATTATTATTATTGTTGTTGTTGTTGTCACAGCTGTTGGTGGCGGCGGTATGGTCTCCAGCCCAGAGACAAGTTTAAGCACAGCTGCTCACATTAACACACTCTGTGCAGCCCTCTTCATTTCTGTGTAGAAGCTGCATCCTATGGGGGGTGTTCAATAAGTAAAGCAACACATTTTTTTTCTCAGCCCATTTTGGTGGGAGGTGGGGGGGGGGAGTGGAATTTGTTGTGCGACATCGCACAATATTCCCGCTTCAGCTCCTATAGTGTCACGAAGTTTCAATATGTGGCAACAGTATTCCTAGCCTTCAAAATGGTGTCTGCAAAACAAGTGCATTATAAGCAGGGAACTGGCGAGTTTCATTTGCCAGAAAACCAGAGCATCACAGATATTCACAGGTACTTGCAGGACGTCCACAGCAACCTGGCAGTCAATAAAAAACACAGTGAGTCATTGGGCAAGATGTCTGTCATCACAACGAAGTCTCACAGACAGGTCTCGTCTCCTGCGTGCCAGCCGGCCGCACATATCTGTAACTCCTGCAATGTTGGAATGTGCAGACACTCTCACTTGAGGTGATCAGTGCATCACAATCAAATACCTCACAGTACCACTGGATGTCTGTTGGTGGCGCTGACACACTTATCCACCTGGTGCCATACTCAAATGTATGTGCTCGCTGGGTTCCTCTCTGCCTAACGGAAGACCAAAAAGTGCAATGAAGGGCCATCCATGCAGAATTACTTGTATGTTATGAGACTGATAGTGACAATTTTTTGTCAAACATTGTCACAGGTGATGAATCATGGATTCATGACTTTGAACCAGAAACAAATGGTACCGCACCACCTCTCCTCCGAAGCAAAAGTACGAAACCACTTAATGGCAACAGTCTTCTGGGACTCCGAAGGGATTATTCTGTTTGATGTCCTCCCTCATAGTGCAACAATTAGCTCTTAAATGTATTATGCTACCCTCAGGTAACTGAAGAAATGATTTCAGCATGTTCATGCCACAAAAATGCAAATCGACTTCTGCTTCTCCATGACAATGCAAGGCCTCACATAAGTCTGCGCACCCAAGATGAGCTCACAAAACCTCATTTCCTCATCCACCCTACAGTCCGGTTCTCGCACCTACCGATATCCTTCTGTTTGGTCCAATGAATGACGCAGTCGGCAGAAAGCTGTATGTGGATGATGAGAAAGTTATTGATGCAGCAAGACGTTGACCAGTAGAGTGGTACCGTGTGAACATACCCGCTATCCCAGTAAGGTGGTGTAAGGCCATTGCATTGGAGGTTAAAACCCACCTTGCCGCCACCCCCACCCACCCAAAAAAAAAAAAAGTGTTACAGTAGTTACTGAACACGCTTCATACATCCGGTTCTGCTTCTGCTTACTGTAGTCAAACAGTTGTCTTCCTCTACAATTTTTACCATATATTGTTACCTCCATTGCCAAATTAAGTATTCCTTGACACCTTAGGACATGCCCCACTCAACTATCCATTCCGTAAGTCAAGTTGAGCCATAGATTTTTATTTTCTCCCAAATTTGATTGAGTACCCCCTTCATTAATTCTTTCTGCAGTGTTTAATATTAACATTTCATTTTTTTATGGGGCTATGTCACACAAATTCTAGCAGAAAAGATTTCCTAACATTTAAATTTCAATTCACTGTTACTATATTTCCCTAGAAGTACAAAACATTGATAATGGATTGCACTGGTGAAATATAAGCTTGGATAACAACACCAGACTTGTAGCAGTTAATTTATATCTTTGTAAAGCTTTTGATACTGTTCGTTACAAAATCCTTTTAGGTAAGCTGGAAGCAATGGGAATAAAACGGATAGAAAATATGTGGTTTCAATCATACTTGCAAAACAGGCCACAGGTTATGGAACTCACTTCAGCTCATTATAATCATAGTATCAGATTAGTATCTTGTCAAAGACAGGTGAACTAGCTGTTTCACAGGGACGCATAATAGGCCCCCTCCTGTTCCTTATTATATAAATCACATACAGCCCTCAGAAACTGTTTTTTGCAGATGATACTAGTGTAATAGCAAGTGATGTAAAGGAATCTCTGTCCACAACTGATCAGGTCTTTAAGTCCCTACATTTATTGTTTGCTGTCATCACACTGACCCTTAATGTGATGAAATCAGATTGCATTCAATTTGGAAAGGTGAATTATAACCATAATCTCCAACTGGTACTGGGCAGAAACGAGTTAAAAGAGGCACATTTCACAAAAGTTTTGAGAATATGTGTTGATCAAGACGAACTGGAAAGTCCATGTAAAAAAAAACTGCTGCAGGGACTCAGTTCTACATATTTTGCTCCAAGACCTATTTCTAAAGTTTGCTCCTCAAGATGGTGTTAGAATGGTTTACTTCATTACTTCCAGTTCCTTGTAGCATATTGTATAGCTTTTTGGGGTAAAATTAATAGACAATTAAATGAAATTTTTACATTACATAAAAGGGCTATTTAAAACTTGGTACATAGCTCTGCTGGGGCTCACTGAAATACCCTACTCAAAAAGCAGTGTTTGCTAACTGTACCTTCCCTATGTAGAACCTAGACTTGCAGACTTGCAAACCAACCGTGGTTGCCCTATTTACAATATTTGCAACTGTGGGTCCCTCCATGTAGATTACAGAAGTAAGAACAGCTTATATTCAAATACATGTGAGTAACTCTGGTGTCAGTCTTTATAATCCACTGCCAACTTACATAAATTAGTTGGAGAAGAAAGCAGCTTTTAGAGCAGAATTAAAATCATTTCTTGTTGAGGAGCATTGCTCAAATGTAAACAAATTTGTCAGCTTAAAGATATACTAGGCCCTCCTTTATTGTTAAGTTCTTTAGGCTCTCTTACCTGCTGTTCCATCTATGCTGTGTTTGTCTATGCAGAAGAATGTTTCTGCTGTTTGTTTTTTGTTTCCTCTGCTTTAGATGCAGTGTAACACACATCCTCAGAGAAGGGATCTGGTGCTAGCTTAGTTGTGATGGATATATTGTCAGCAGGTTTTCATGTGTTATACTTTTCAGTGTGTTATATAACGTGTTCATGTGTTTCCAGTGTTTTATACCAAAATTTCACGTTCTAGTTATATCATCAATATACTTCTTGTGCATGTTACAACCTCAATGCAGACTACGTATTTGTTATTTCCTTTCTAATTATGTACCAAGCAAAGTGATTGCACCAGTTTTCATGCACTGGACCCACATTTGGGAAGAGCAGGGTTTATTTCCCATCTAGCGATCCTGGCTTGGGGTTCTCATTGTTTTCCTAAGTTGCTAAGGTGTACACTGGGATGGTTCCGTTGATTAGGCCAATCCATGACTGGCCATCCATGCCTAATCCTATCCTACATACTGAATGGTCCAATGATGGATAAATGAATAATAATAACAAATAAAATAGATAGTAATAATTTGTTGCAAAGCTTTTCTTGCTATTGAATGAGAACGTAACCACAATTACACTCAATTTGTTGTCAATTTCTCCAAAAGAATATTAGTAATCGATTGAACAAATGCTTTACACACTCCACAAAAAACCAAGTTACTGCTAACTTTTTATTATGTTTCTGCTTTCTAAATTAGTAAATGGTGCGATCTGTAACAGCCTTACTTGAATTCTCATTGTACATAATTATAATTTCCACAGAGGCTCAATATTTCTTCGGCCTGTTGATTATTTAAATGCTCATGGCACCAGTGGATAATATCTCATATATATGAGGGAAACATTCCACGTGGGAAAAATATATCTAAAAACAAAGATGATGTAAGTTACCAAACGAAAGCGTTGGTATATTGATAGACACACAAACAAACGCAAACACGTGGCTCCTACCCTTGTAATCACCGCCGGTGTAAAACCTGTCCCATGCACCCTCCCACCACCACCACCACCACCACCACCACCACCACCACCACCTACTCCAGTCCTGTAACCCAGAAGGTGTACACGATCAAAGGCAGAGCCACGTGTGAAAGCACTCACATGATTTACTAACTAATCTGCCTACACTGTGAAGCTTTCTATGTGGGAATGACCAGCAACAAACTGTCCATTCCCATGAATGGACACAGGCAGACAGTGTTTGTCGGTAATGAGGATCACCCTGTGGCTAAACATGCCTTGGTGCACGGCCAGCACATCTTGGCACAGTGTTACACCGTCCGGGTTATCTGGATACTTCCCACTATCCTTTACAATATCTGCTTGTGCTGTATATATGTGTGTGTGTGTGGTTGGGTGGGTGGGTGGGTGCGCGCGCGCGCAAGTGTATACCTGTCCTTTTCTCCCCCTAAGGTAAGTCTTTCCGCTCCTGGGATTGGAATGACTCCTTACCCTCTCCCTTAAAACCCACATCCTTTCGTCTCTCCCTCTCCTTCCCTCTTTCCTGATGAAGCAACCTTAGGTTGCGAAAGCTCGAATTTTGTGTGTGTGTTTGTGTGTCTATCAACATACCAACGCTTTCGTTTGGTAAGTTACATCATCTTTGTTTTTAGATATTTCTCCACAAATACAGGCTACATGTTAAGTTCTATGTCTACATGTATTAACTAAGACAACTGTAATTCAATTAGGCTGAAGCACTTGATTTGTAGAGTGGCTGTCAGTGTGTAATAGAATGCTAACCAGTAGTGTATTTTATTATTTGTATCTTGAGTCTGAAGTATTGTATGTTAAGAGTTTCTTCACAGTCCAGTCATGTAATGAAGCATGGGAAGAATGACTGCTTAAATGTCTCCAAGTGTAATCTAATCCTGAAACTTCCTGGCAGAGTAAAACTGTGTGCCAGACTGCACTCAAACCTGAGACATGTGCCTTTCGAGTCAAGTGCTCTACCGACTGAGTATCCAAGCTTGATCCACAACTTGACCTCACAGCTTTACTTCTCCCAGTACCTCATTTCCCACCTTCTGAGTTTCAAATCAGTGCACACTCCATTGCAGGGTGAAAATGTATTTTGAATCTAATATTGTCTTCGCACTCCCAGTGGGAAGGCTGAAGTATATTTGTAGATTCTTCACTTAAAAATAGTTCTCAAAACTTTATAAGTACACCTTTGCGGGATACCTAGCATCTATTGTCAAGAGTATGTCACCTCAGGTTTTTCAACATTTCCAAGCTGCTCTGCCATGATTCAAATAAACATGTACCCTTCTTTGAATAACTACAACATCCCCCACCAGTCCTTTTTAATATAGTTTTAACATACTTGAGTAATATTTTAAGGTAGGACACACAAGTGTTTGTAAGCAGTCTTCTTTGTAGCCTGACCTCATTTTCTCAGTATCCTACCTGTGAACCGAAGTCTGTCACCCGTTTTCCCTAAAACTGGGCCAATAAGATCATTCCATTTTATATTCCTACAAATTGCTACACCAAAGTGTTTGCATGAGCTCACAAATTCCAATTTCTACATCTACATCTACACTCTGCAAACCATCGTGAGGTGCATGGCAGTGGGTACATCCCAGTGTACAATTTCTTCCTGTTCCATTCATGTATATAGCATGGGAAGAATGATCGTTTGAATGCCTCTGTGCGTGCAGTAATTATTCTAATCCTATCCTCAGGATCCCTATGTGAGCAGCATGCAAAGGGTTGCAGTATTTTGCTAGAGAAATCACTCAAAGACCGTTCTTGAAACTTTGTTAACACACTTTCTCAGGATAGTTTACACCTATCTCCAAGAGTCTTCCAGTTCCATTCCTTTAATTTTTCTGTGATCTGTCCCTCAGATTAAACAAACCTGTGACTATTTGTGCTGCCCTTCTCCGGATATGTTCAACATCCCCCTATTAGTCCTATCTGTTACAGGTCCCTCCCACTTGAGCAATATTCTAGAACCAGTCACAAGAGTGATTTGCAAATGATCTCCTTTGTAGACTGACTGGACTTCCCCAGTATTCTGACTCCTTGATGTTGTAGGCAAGGAATAAACACTTCTGATCTCCAGTCACTGTATGTTTGTTACACTTCCAACACGTCAAACATTTCAAAGCACAAACTCCACTTTCAAGAAATATTTCAGGACTTTGTCATCTTTCAGATAATGAAAACACACTAAGAAGAGATTTTGCATTTGCATTTCCACTTATGAAAACTAGACATCAAACATCACCTCTCCCTACCTTTGTTTTACATTACAAACACTTGTGTTATGTTATAACACTGACAATGTGCTATGAAAACATAGTTAAGACGCTATTAAACTTCCTGCTCATAGTTTCTGCCCTGCTCGTTTCATCTTGCTGATCTTTCTGGCATTTCTCCCTGAACACCTGAAGTCGTCGTTTATTACTCAATTACGCAGTACTCTTCATGTAACAGCTAAGCCAAACTGATCCGAATATGTATTATTGCCATTTGTACAAGGCGTGCTTTTTAAGTAAGGTCTGTTTGAACATAAGTACACAATGGAAGGTTATTTCAAAAGGTAAATTTATTTTCAGAAAGTACATACTTCACTCTATTTTTTGACATAGTTGCCGAGTTTGTTGAAACACTTATCATACCTCTCAACTAATTTTAAAATCCCCTCTTCTTAAAAACGTGCCGCCTGCTCCAATAACCAAGAGTTCACTGCCGTTTTCACGTCATCGTCATCATTGTAACGGCTGCCACTGAGGGGTTGTTTGAGGTGGAGGAACAGATGATAATCACTTGGCGCAAGATGAGGACTGTAGGGTGGGTGGTCTAAAACTTTCCAGCCAAAACTGTCCAATAAATCGTGGGTCTGACCTGCAGCGTGAGGTCTTGCATTGTCATGGACAAGGACAATTCCTTTTGTCAGCATGCCGCGTCTTTTGTTTCTAATCGCTCTGTGTAGCTTTATCTTGGTTTGGCAGTATGCTTCTGCATTGATAGCAGTTCCTTGTTGCACGAAGTCAAGCAACAAAACACTATGCCTATCCCAAAACACTGACACCATGATTTTGCGCTGGGACAGAAGCTGTTCGACCTTCACCTTTACAGGCAAGTGTGTGTATCTCCATTCCTTGAGCTGTTGCTTCGATTCGGGTGTGATGCGAAACCCGTGTTTCATCTCCAGTTACGATCTGACTCAAGAAGCCGTCACCTTCTTTGTGATAACGAGTCAAGAACTTCATCGCACACTCAAATCTTTGGTTTTTGTGGTCCTCTGTTAGGAGTTTCGGGAGCCGACGGGAGCACAGTTTCCTAAACTATAGGTGTTCAGAAACAATGTTGTAAAGCACTGATCTTGACACGTCAGGAAATTCGTTTGAGAGACCTGTTATTGTGAAGCGCCTGTTCTCAAGAACCCTCGGTTCAACTGAAGACACCAAATCGTCTGTAATCAAAGGAGGGCGACCGGAGTGGTCCTCATCATGGACATTGTCATGGCTATCTGAATTCTCGTACCCACTTACACACTTTGCTTTCACTCATAACAGTATCACCGCACACTTCGCAAATCTGTCAATGAATTTCTGCAGCAGACAGATTCCTTGCTGACAAAAACCGTATCACTGAGCGAACCTACACGCGCCGGGCGAGTTGGCAGTCTTCCACAGAGCTGAAACTGAGCGCGGTTGTTCCCGAGGCATGCCGGTACACAACGCACGTGCTCATTGCGGTATGCACATGACCTACTAGTGTCTACAACAAAACAGACCTTACTTAAAAAACACGCCTCATACATTGTGGTCAGACGAGGCATTTACCAGCATTTTAATGTGTACAGTTTGAATTAGCAGGAAGCTGTTAATGAATACTAATGTCCTCCTATCCATATGGTAATATCATTATGAGCCACATGTAAACACCGCAAGTTTAGATTTCCTCAGTCAGCAATCAACCTTACAGTCTGCAGCCAGTAAAATTTTGTTGATTTAAATAATGAAACACTGCAACAGTTTTATATTTTTTTCCATGTTTAGCATGATGAATTTGAGACTTTACTCTCATTATCAAGTGCAAATATTTACATGGGTATTTTATGTGATGTTTGTGTGTGTGGTGTTCAGCCTCTCTTGCCTTGCAGTAGCTTTTTGTGGGTTTAAGGTAGCCTAATTAAAATCTCAAAAAATACAAAAGTAAGGCAAGACAAGCAGAACAACACACATGAAAACATCTCATAAAATACCTTTGCAAATATTTGCACCTGATAACGAGAATAGATTCTCATGATGTGTCATGCTAAGTGTTTCATTGTTTAAATCATTGATGATACAGTTGCTGACTTTCCAAAAAAAATCTATTATGATGGATGAACAATCTTGTTAACACTCTCCAATTGGTGCATGTGGATTCTTTCAAAGAACACAGCTTCTATTGATTACGCTATTTATTTACATTATTAGCACCACAATTAGTTTTGACAGGTTCATCTTGTCCACATCAAGTTGCACATTTGTTGAAGTTAGCATAAGTTTTTTAGCTCTTCATGCCCTCTTGTGGTGAATGGTTCATGTGATGGTGGTGTCTTCAAAAATTGCTCTTCATTTTGTTGGAATGTTGTTGGCTTGTATTCTGAAATACTGTAGAGCATATGCAGCACATCTGATTTGCATACATCAAAAAGTTTTTGGTATGGTCCTATATGTGATGTGGTTATATACAAATCAAATAAGTGCTGCATACATTCTACAGTATTTCGTGAATACAAGATGACAACATTCCAACAAACTAACAAGGAATATTCTGAGAATTTCACCAAATTTGCATCTTAATGTGACCGGCCATCCGAAGATGAAAGTGTTCATTCAGAAGTGGTTACAGCACTATTTGCGTAAATAAATAGCATTATCAATAGTGGCTGGTTGCTGTCTTCTTTCAAAGAATCAACCTACGTTTTGCACAGAGCCACGGTCTCAAATTACCAGTTTTTAACAAAAAAGGCAAATCCTCAATTAGCTCAACAATCGAGGAATATATTCTGTTGTGGCTAGTACACAAGCAGAACCACTATTTTGTGAATTTCTGAAATCCATAAATGTGGCAGGATAATTAAAGAGCTGTTCAAAAGTAAACCCTGAATTAAAAATGATTTGTTTGCATCTACAAAGGTTATAACATTTTGATGAAATATATTAAGAGTTTCTTTGTTTATACCGCTGGTTTTGTAGAAGCTGTAGTGTTTTGTTTTGTTAATAGTTGTGTTGACTGCATAATTTCTCTTCACATTCATCTTTAATGAATCTATGCTTAAAAGAAATTAATTAAACAGTTTTTCATTTTTATGGTCTTGTCTGTGATGTTTTGGTGAAATAATTATTACAATTTGGAAAAAAGACACTTTTCTGCCAATGTGTCACAACTCTAGAAGAAATGGCCAAGTCATGTAAAATAAAGTGTTAATGAAACAAAGGAAAATGGTTTTTTCTTGCGTAGTAGCTACAATATAAGTCACTGATGGGATGAATAAAAATTTTGCACATAAAATAATGTGTACTCTTTCTATTACTTACATGCAAAAAGAGTTTACAGGAAAGCAGTTGAAGAGGCTAAACTTGATTGAAATACCACATATACTGAAAAAGCTCACAGTCATTACCACACAGCTTGGAATTTGACCAATAAACACATGAAAACACTTACAGTTTCTATAATTTCTTGTAGTCCCATTGAATTCAATCAGTGAATTAGGAGTAAGCTGTTAATGAATGCTAATGTCCTCCTATCCATATGGTAATATTATTATGAGCCACATGTAAACATCAGAGAGTTTAGATTTCCTCAGACGGGAATCAACATTACAGTCTTCAGTCAGTAAAAATTTTGTTCATTTAAATATTGAATGACAAAGGATTTTTGACAGTACTTTGTGATGCTAGTGGAAATATAAATTTTGGGTAAAGGCCCTGGAAATATACGTATTGCAACACAAAGCAGATGATGTACCAATGGTAAATGGTTAAGAGTTGCGTAGTTATCACCCTCGCATTTTTATATGTATAAAAACCATAGCCAGATTTACATATTATGTAACAGCTTTCCTGAATTTACCTGCCCTTTTATTTATTTATAACGAGAAGTGTGTTATATATTGTGCAAATATAGGCCGCAGGCTATTGTACAGGTAAATATGTTACAACCATCTTTATTTCATATTTCATACTCACACTCACAACAAAATTGTCTCCTTTCAACCTAATCTAGATCTCGGGATACACTAGAGATCTCATTGTCATGATAATACAGATTTCAAAGGGAGACCCTAACTGAGTAAATGGTGGGGAGGCATCTTAATAAGATCTTGAGAACAGGTATAGTATACAGAAAAAACATTTGGTAGAATGAAAACCAAAGGTGTCAAAATTAAGAGTGCAAGAGGAATTTCACTGTTAAATGCAGAGGGCAGAGAGTATACGTAGAAAAGGAAGGCCTTTATCAGGGTAAGAAACCCAAGATGTGATGTAAAGCTTAAGACAGACTCAATGAAACCTGCAAAACTGCAAGCCTACAAGAGGATTTTCTCAGATCATAAGATACTTTTTTTTTGCGAACATTTTAGGTTAGGCTTTACTGTGACTGTTATTGACATTAAATGAAACAACAAGTTTGCTGTTACCAGTCACCGTTTTATTTATTTCCACGACACGTTTCAAAGGTTTAAACCTCCATCATCGGGTGGATTTACATTAGCTAATATGAGATTTGTGTGGGTGTTGTGTTACGATTTTTTGGAGGAACTTGTGGCACTGCCTAGTGGAGAGACAAGACACTATTTCAGAATATGGTTTTGGATTTCTTCTGACAAAAAATTAAACTGATATCTAATAATAAACATAAGTAAGTAAACTAGAGTACCTACAGTGGTCACAGGTCCCTTTCACTGTCGTAACACAGCGTGCCAGGCCTTACCGACTGACATCGATACCTCTGCTGGCATTCCCCAAGAAACCTTCCAGCACCAGACTGAACATATGCCTGCGAGAGTGGAAGCTGTCACCAAGGCTAAGGGTGGTCCAACACCATACTGAATTCCAGCATCCAGCATTACCGAAGGAGGGAGCTACGAACTTTCAAGTCATTTTCAGCCAGGTGTCCAGATAATTTTGATCACATAGTGTGAGTAAATACAACCTCCTTAATAAAGCACAGTTTGATTTCAGAAGTGGAAGAAGTACAAAATCGGCCATTGCAGAGTTCACAAAATGGATGATTGTGTTACAGGCATTTTCTTAGACTTGTCCAACACTACTGTCCATAAAATACCCCCGAGCAAGCCCATACATTAGGTATAAGAGGAACAACAAATGAGTGGTTTGCCTTGCTTGGAAAACGGGATGCAAAATCTGGAAATCATTTATGTCTGGTGATAATAAATTTTTAGTGAAACAATTGTCACGCAAGAAATACATAAAGATACGTGTTCCTCCGAATAGTGTACTGAATCCAATTCTGTTCTTAACTCATTAGCACCCAATTTATTTTTAGTAACATACATTCTGTATTTTTGGAAAATGGTGTCGTGGCAACCCAGTATATGGAAATTGGAAGAATTTTGTTCACTTATTGTCAAATGTAAAATTTTTGGCTGTCCTCATTTGAGGATGGTGGGCACTCAGCAGTTGTTTTGTCATCACACTGCTTACTAGGAAATTTTTTTTACAAGGTACAAAGAAATTGGTAATAAAAAACTCAAAATAACATTTCAAAAGTGTTATTTATTTTACATTAAGTAACATTTACAAAATTTTTAACCTTAAAAATTCTCCAAAACAGATATTTCATTAAGGCCTGATGTGACATTTGGGAAAGCGTTCCATATAATGCATAACATTGCACTTCCAACAATATGTTCTCAGCTTTCCTTTGCAGTTCCCACACTGGCATCATCTTCGCTTTTCAAGCTACTGGATGACTTGTGTCTTCTTATCATACTGTGTATCTGGTACATAACTCCAAGGAGGTGAGGTGAGTTTTGTTGGTCTTTCCTTCTGACCTCATTTTAAGACCTATGTTTAGGTGTGTTCCCGCAATCTGCTACTGAATTCTTTCACTGAAAGAGAAGTTCCTTCTCTACATCTCTTGAAAGCCAAGTATGCATTCACAACAGTCATATTTACCATCCTTGTAAAAGGGCACCAGTTCTACTTTTTACCATGCAACTGCAATGGTCTGTTTATCAATTAGCCAGTCATGAAGATCGACGTCTCCCATGAAATTCTTGTACAAAATCAATGCATGTGACTGTGGAACACTGATTGTTTCTTTTTGGGATGAATTCCAACGTTGGATTTTGACGGTAGGAAGCACAATGTTGAAATTAGTAGCTAGTGTAACACACTTGTTGTCATCCCGTTTTATGATGAAAACTTCCCTCTCTCTGTCAAATATGAACTCAGAATATCTCCTTTCTTTCTTTTTCATAACATTATTTGATGATATGGAGCACTTCCTTGTTCTTCTTTCTCTTACAGTTGCATTTGCACAGAATCCCAGCTCCTTCAGTTGGATGAGCAGGTCATGACTAGTAAAGTAATTGTCAAAAAATACCTTGTAACTGTTCGACTAACCAACAATGGACATCTTCAAAACTACTTTGGAAGTCAGTCGTACATTTGCATTGCCATCATTCTAGTCCTTCCCACAATACAGTAAAAAATTGTAACAGTAGCCATCAGTACCACATAAGGCCCAAAGTTCATATCCAGAGGATTTGGGGTTCAGTTGGATAAACTGCTTTACAAGGTGATGTCCATAGTAGCTCATAATTATTTCATCAATCCCAGATTTTCGTGAAAGACTCCCCATTTCAGATCATTTTTTTACTAGAGCCTCTGCTAATGGTTTTATTTTGAAAGACTTGCCACTCTTGTTGTCATACATATTGCATTTTTAAGAGAAACTCTGAAAGTTTTTTTTTTTTTTTTTTTTTTTTTTTTTTTCTTTTTTACACACACACACAAACATTCGATATGCGAACCATGAGTGACCCAGCAGACGTCAATACAGTAATTCAATTCTTGCCATATCCGTCCCAGCATGGCATCATCGACTGTGGCAGTTGCTTCCCGTATTTTCTCCCGGAGCTCTGCTACATCACATGGTAGAGGCCATACATACACCAGATCTTTAATGTGTCCCCACAGAAAAAAGTGACACAGAGTGAGATCTGATGATTGGGGAGGCAATTTCATGACACAGCGGTCCCCTTCCATAGCACGGCCAATCCATCAATGTGGGAGCTCTGTGTTCAGGTATCCACGAACTTCACGATGAAAATGGGATGGACCCCTGTCCTGCTGAAAGATGAATGGAGAGACCAATTGCATTTGAGGCATTAGCCTTTGCTGTAACATGTCCCAGTAGGAATATCCAGTGACAGAGCTCTCAGCAAAGAAGAACGGCCCGTACAGTTTTCGACATGACAAGGTACAGAGAACATTTTTCTTTGGGGAATCACGCTCAAATTCAATGCATTCACGTGGATGCTTTGTACCCCAAATTCGACAATTATGCCTGTTCACTTTTCCATTAGTGTGAAAAGTGACTTCGTCACTAAAAATTAAGCAATCAACAATGCCACCCCCATCCTCATTCAACTTTGCAACAGCAAACAAAACTCAAAACACTTGTCTTTGTCATCGTCATTGAGCTTCTGCTCTAGCTCCAATTTGAATGGTTCCATAGACAGCTTCTTTCGCAGGACTTTCCACACAGTCATTGAAGTCGTTTCGAGTTCACAGGATGCATGATGGATAGACTTCTTATTAATGTCTCTTGCACACGCTCCACATTCACTTCAGTCACTCTGGGACTTCCACTTCTCTTTGCCGGACACAAGCAACCCGTCGTATCGAATCTGTTGTGCCAGTGGTAAATGGCCTTCCTTGTTGGTGGTTTCTTACCCTACTTAGTCCTAAACATCCATTGAACAACTGTAGTACACTTGTTTTTGTCAAACTCCAACACACAGAAAGCTCGCTCCGCACCTGAACTCGCCGTGTTTGCGACTAGCGTTGGCTAACGGCAAATTACCAAACTACGCCGTGGCGGTATACACAAAAAAAAAAACCACTCCAGGGTTTCTCTTCAAAATAACATATGTATGATATCTGTAGAATGTTTGGTTCCTGTGCAATAAATAATTGAAAGTGTTCTCGGACTTTATGTACACCCTGTATTTCTTTAGAAAATAAGTGTTCCACTGCCTCTTCAACAGTTTTAAAAACATGGCGAGCCATGGAAAAGAAATCTGAAAAGACCGAAGACATTAACATTTACCACGGAGATGCCCCATGTCCTCAAGCGAGGACAGCAAGTTTTCGAGCACTAGGACACAAAATGTAATAACTATTTTTGCTTTTCTAAGTAGCAAACAATATCACAGTATTAAATTATGCAACACACAGAAAATGACAGTGATCCTTACCTTAGATGCAGCCACAAAAATAAAAACAGAAAACAAGCAGGCTCTGCAAAAATGCTCCACTTCAATTAACAGTCTTCAACTGAATAACTGTAGCAGCGAGATAACAATGGTACCCTTTCTTCACAGAAAGCTTACTTTACAACAACAAATGCCCATTGTTGGTTTGGAGTATCATACATTGTATAATGATGAAAAAACTGACTGTCATCAATTGAGGACAACGGGTGCTAATGGGTTAATATATATGAATGGTGGTATTTTTTTTTTTTTGTTGGGCACTGAAAACCCATTAAGCCAAGATCGCACATGAAGTCATCTTTATTTGGACTGATTACTAGTCTTAGCAAACAATGTAGCTGTCTTCGGATCTTAAAACATTCTTGACTAGTGTATGTGCCATTTCAGCTTACACATCATTAAAATTTTTTCTTAAAATGAAAACCTCCATAGATGACATAATTACAAATAACTTTTCATCATTCATAGCCAGGGTAACTAAACAATGGTCATAAAAGAAAAGTGTTATGCCGTTGCAACTTAATGACTGATATAATCAATATTTACAGCATTTTGTAATAAAAATCATCATAAGTATAATTATATGTTGCTGTGACGTACATGTGAATAGTATGGTGGCTGATGCCCATTACAATGTTCAAGAAATGTAACATTTGGCATATATGTAGTATACACATGTGGGCCAGTACTGTGGTGAAATATCAATAAATATGATTCACAAATGACTTTCTAGATAGTGTAAGAATTGGAGAAAACATTCTCTGAGCCAACGACAGCAACATCATAATCCCTGATGAATTCTCTGAACTCCCATCAAGAGACAGCAAATGTCCACAACTGGGCAGTGTATAATAAAGTAATGTTGAACATGTTTTGTTGTTGTTGTTGTGATCTTCAGTCCAGAGACTGGTTTGATGCAGCTCTACATGCTGATCTATTCTGTGCAAGCTTCTTCATCTCCGAGTAACTACTGCAACCTACATCCTTCTGAATCTGCTTAGCGTATTCATCTCCCTCTACGATTTTTACCCTCCACGCTTCCCTCCAATACCAAATTGGTGATCCTTCGATGCCTCAGAATGTGTCCTACCAACTGATCCCCCCTTCTAGCCAGTTTGTGCCACAAATTCCTCTTCTCCCTAGTTCTATTCATTACCTCCTCATTAGTTACATGATCTACCCATCTAATCTTCAGCATTCTTCTGTAGCACCATATTTCAAAAGCTTCTATTCTCTTCCTGTCCAAACATGTTTCACTTATATACACGGCTACACTCCATACGAATACCTTCAGAAAAGACTTCCTGACACTTAAATCTATACTCAATGTTAACAAATTTCTCTTCTTCAAAAATGCTTTTCTTGATACAGCCACTCTACATTTTATATCCTCTCTATTTCGACCACATCAGTTATTTTGCTGCCCAACTAGCACAACTCATCTACTACATTAAGTGTCTCATTTCCTAATTTAATTCCCTCAGCATCATCTGTTTTAATTCGACTACATTCCATTATCCTCGTTTTGATTTTGTTGATGTTCATCTCATATCCTCTTTTCAGAACACTGTCTGTTCTGTTCAACTGCTCTTCCAGGTCCTTTGCTGTCTCCCACAAAATTACAATGCCATCGCAAACCCCACGGTTTTTATTTCTTCTCCATGGATTTCAGTTCCTACTCCAAATTTTTGTTTTGTTTCCTTTACTGCTTGCTCAACATACAGATTGAATAACATCGGGGATAGGCTACAACCCTCTCTTACTCCCTTCTCAGTCATTGCTTCCTTTTCATGCCCCTGACTCTTATAACTGCCATCTGGTTTCTGTATCAATTGTAAATGGCCTTTCGCTCCCTGTATTTTACCCCTGCCATCATCAGAATTTTGAAAGAGAGTATTCCAGTCAACATTGTCAAAAGCTTTCTCTAAATCTACAAATGCTAGAAACATAGGTTTTGCAGCCATGACTTATTAAACTGATAGTTCAGCAATTTTCACACCTGTCAACACCTGCTTTCTTTGGGTTTGGAATTATTATATTCTTCTTGAAGTTTGAGGGTATTTTGCCTATCTCATACATCTTGCTCACCAGATTGTAGAGTTTTCATGGCTGGCTCTCTCAAGGCTACCAGTAGTTCTAATGGAATATCGTCTACTCCCGGGGCTATGTTTCGACGTCTACTTGAATATACAGAAAACGAACAGTACGCACTTGAGCATAAAGAGAGTAAGTAACTCTAAACATACACAATAAATCTATAGATTGTGTAGCAAACACAAAATTTTGTGGATGAACACTGATTGTCAGGTAACACTGAGTAACATACAAAGGTACTGGCAAAAAATGTCATCAGCATGCTATGTTCTTAATGTGTTAGCACAAGTTTGTAATAGTCACTGTCTCATGATGACATACATGCTATGCCTGCACACACTCAGTTCTTGGGAATGGGATTCTTTTCTGGGATCGAAAGAACGAAACATGGATATGGTCTTTAAACAGCAGAAAAGGGCCATAAGAATAATAGCAAAGTAATGGTCAAGGTCACTGTAAAGAGTTAATTAAAAAATTGGACATCCTTACTGAATCACGAGAGTACAGATATCAATCTGTGGTGCATATCACGGAAAATATTACTAAATACTGCACTAATACAAAGTTATATACATAATTACAGAATAAGAGCCAGTTTGAAGTCACATTTACCCAGGAAAAACAAACTCAAAAACATATTTTATATAAGGGAAGATGACTGTATAATAAATTGCCACAGGAAGTGAAAAAGATAACTACAACACACTTGTTTAAAAAGGCAGCTAAGACATTTTTCACAAGTAATGCATATTTCACAATTACAGATTATTTAGAGGACTCAGAGTAACGGACTGTAATGACAGGGAATAACTACACCACCCTATCACATTTCAGTATATGGTTATGGTTTACTGCTTTCACAAGGATCATGTGACAAGATACAACAACAAAAACAATCAATTATTGATAAAATTATTGAACTGGATAGATAAAAAGCTACTCACCAAGTGTCAGCAGAACACAAGACTGTTGTGATTGGCAAGCTTTTTCAGGCAGAATGGTGAAGGAAAAGGACTGGAGAGGTCTAGGAAAAGAGGTAGATCTACTCCTCCAGTCCTAGATCGCTCCAGTCCTTTTCCTTCACCCTTCTTCCTTCCCCTTCAACCCTCCTGCATGAAGAAGGAGCCACTCGCTCCAAAAGCTTGCCAATCTCAACAGTCTTTTACGTGTGTGTTCTGCCGTCACTTGGTGAGTACATTTTTTAAATAACGTGTCAAGATGTGTACTACATGACAGTAATGACTGTTGGATTAGTTTTTCAGGTGAACAGTAGCAAACAGCTGTATGTGGAGTCTGTAACTGGGGTTAGGGGCACAGCAGCAATGTCTCAGTCTAGGAGTCATCACTGGTTCTTTTAGTGTGAATGGTAGTGAAGAGTTTAACTACACTTTACATTGCAAGTGATCCGAAGCACTTCAGGGGCCATCAGCAAGTGTCCATGGTGTGTAGGCAGTGAAAAACAAAACTATGTTTCATCTTGCAAATTGCCTGAAACAATTTGTGTGTAAATGAAAGAACAATATACAACAGAGAATTATCAAATGAGGCAATGCAGCTGATAGAACACTGAGCTCACATCTGGGAGGATGGAGCTGCTCTGTCCAGCCACAATGATTTGAATTTTTCATGGTTTTCCTAGATCGCTAAGCAAATGTTGGGATGGTTCCTCTATCGAGGCCATGGTCAACCGCCTTTCCAATACTCGTCCTACCCTCTCCAGTCAGTCATTGATCAGTCTGGTTTGGCAGTAGAAGATAGCAAAAGGAAGGCTGAAGTTTTACCTTCCAAATTTAAGAAATCATTCACACAGGAGAATTGTGCAAATGTACCATCATTTGACCACTGCACAGAGTCCTGTGTGGATGGCATAGTAATAAGCATCCCTGGGATAGAGAAACGACTGAAAGAGTTGAAAACAAATAAGCCACCAGGTCCAGATGGAATCCCAGTTCAGTTTTACAAAGAGCACTCTACATCATTGGATCCTTCCTTAGTTTACATTTATCACGAATCTCATGACCAGAGCAAAGTGCTAACCAACTGGAAAAAAACTGCAGGTGACTCCTGTATATAAGAAGGGTAAAAGAACAGACCCGAAAAATTACAGGCCAGTATTCTTGACACTGGTTTGCTGCTGGATTCTAGAGCATATTCTAAGTTCGAATACAATAAACTTCCTAAGACCAAAAAGCTCATGTCCACAAATCAAGATGGCTTTAGAAAGCATCTCTCATGCAAAAAAACAGCCTGCTCTTTTCTCACATGAACTCTGCGAACTATGGATGTAGGGCAACAGGCAGATTCCAATTTCTGTATTTCCGAAAATCATTTGACATGGTACCCCACCGCAGGCTGTCAACAAAGATATGTGGATACAGAATAGGCTAGCTCAGAGACTTCTTAAGTAATATAACTCAGTATGTTGTCCTCAATGATGCGTGTTCGTCAGAGACAGTGTAACATCTGGAGTACCCCAGGCAAGCATAATACAACTGTTGCTATTTTCTATATACGTAAATGATCTGGCAGACAGGGTGAGCAGCAATCTGCAATTGTTTACTGATGATGCTGTGGTGTACAGGAAGGTAAGTGACTGTAGGTTGGTACAAGATGACCTAGACAAAATTTCTAGTCAATGTGATAAATGGCAACTGGCTCTTAATGTAGAAAAGTGTTAGTTAATGCAGATGAATAGGAAAAACAAAACTGTAATGTTCGAATACAGCATTAGTAATGTCTCATTTGACACAGTCACGTTGTTTAAACATTTGGGTGTAACGTTGCAAAGCAATATGAAATGGAACAAGCATGCGAGAATTGTGCTAGGGAAGGCAAATGTTTGACTTAGGTTTCTTGGAAGTATTTTAGGAAAGTGTTTCATCTGTAAAGGAGACTACATACAGGACACTAGCACGACCTATTCTTGAGTACTGCTTGAGTCCTTGGGATCCCCACAAGACTGAATTGAAAGAAGACATCAAAACAATTCAGGGGCAAGCTGCTAGATTTGGTAACGGTAGATTTGATCAGCATGTGAGTGTTATCAGTATGCTTTGGGAGCTGAAGTGGGACTCTCTGGAGGGAAGACTACATTCATTTCAAAGAACGCTACTGAGAAAGTTTAGAGAATGGCATTTGGAGTTGACAGCAGAACAATCCTACTGGTGCCAACATACATTTCGCATAGGGATCACGAAGATACGATACAAGAAATTAGGGCTCAAATGGAGGCATATGGACAGTATATGTTTCCCTCATTCTATCTGCGAGTGGAACAGGAAAGGAAATGACTAACTGTAGTTAATGGTGTCCTACACCATGCACTGCATGGTGACTTGTGGAATATGTATGTAAATGTAGAAAATACACTCCTGGAAATTGAAATAAGAACACCGTGAATTCATTGTCCCAGGAAGGGGAAACTTTATTGACACATTCCTGGGGTCAGATACATCACATGATCACACTGACAGAACCACAGGCACATAGACACAGGCAACAGAGCATGCACAATGTCGGCACTAGTACAGTGTATATCCACCTTTCGCAGCAATGCAGGCTGCTATTCTCCCATGGAGACGATCGTAGAGATGCTGGATGTAGTCCTGTGGAACGGCTTGCCATGCCATTTCCACCTGGCACCTCAGTTGGACCAGCGTTCATGCTGGACGTGCAGACCGCGTGAGACGACGCTTCATCCAGTCCCAAACATTCTCAATGGGGGACAGATCCGGAGATCTTGCTGGCCAGGGTAGTTGACTTAAACCTTCTAGAGCACGTTGGGTGGCACGGGATACATGCGGACGTGCATTGTCCTGTTGGAACAGCAAGTTCCCTTGCCGGTCTAGGAATGGTAGAACGATGGGTTCGATGACGGTTTGGATGTACCGTGCACTATTCAGTGTCCCCTCGACGATCACCAGTGGTGTACGGCCAGTGTAGGAGATCGCTCCCCACACCATGATGCCGGGTGTTGGCCCTGTGTGCCTCGGTCGTATGCAGTCCTGACTGTGGCGCTCACCTGCACGGCGCCAAACACGCATACGACCATCATTGGCACCAAGGCAGAAGCGACTCTCATCGCTGACGACGACACGTCTCCATTCGTCCCTCCATTCACGCCTGTCGCGACACCACTGGAGGCGGGCTGCACGATGTTGGGGCGTGAGCGGAAGACGGCCTAACGGTGTGCGGGACCGTAGCCCAGCTTCATGGAGACGGTTGCGAATGGTCCTCGCCGATACCCCAGGAGCAACAGTGTCCCTAATTTGCTGGGAAGTGGCGGTGCGGTCCCCTACGGCACTGCGTAGGATCCTACGGTCTTGGCGTGCATCCGTGCGTCGCTGCAGTCCGGTCCCAGGTCGACGGGCACGTGCACCTTCCGCCGACCACTGGCGACAACATCGATGTACTGTGGAGACCTCACGCCCCACGTGTTGAGCAATTCGGCGGTACGTCCACCCGGCCTCCCGCATGCCCACTATACGTCCTCGCTCAAAGTCCGTCAACTGCACATACGGTTCACGTCCACGCTGTCGCGGCATGCTACCAGTGTTAAAGACTGCGATGGAGCTCCGTATGCCACGGCAAACTGGCTGACACTGACGGCGGCGGTGCACAAATGCTGCGCAGCTAGCGCCATTCGACGGCCAACACCACGATTCCTGGTGTGTCCGCTGTGCCGTGTGTGTGATCATTGCTTGTACAGCCCTCTCGCAGTGTCCGGAGCAAGTATGGTGGGTCTGACACACTGGTGTCAATGTGTTCTTTTTTCCATTTCCAGGAGTGTACTTCCATAGGATATGTCCACTTAAAAGAACATTCGAAAATATAAAGTGGTGAAAGGTGTTCAAAAGTCTCAGAAAATAGATTTAAGCTATAGGGAAAGTCAGATAATATACACTTTGCACAAGAACCAAGAGGTAACAATGAGAATAGAAGGCCAAGAGCAAAGTGCTCAGATTGGAAAGGGTTTTAAGACAGGGATGCAGTCTTTCTCCTACTGTTCAAATAGTAAATCAAAGAAGCAATGACAAAAACAAAATAAAAGATGCAGGAGTGGGATTAAAATTCACAGTAAAGGAAAATTAATAAGAAGATTTGCCAATGACATAGCTACCCGCAGTGAAGGCGAAGAAAACTTATGGAACCTGTTCAATGGAATGAATAGTCTAATCAGCAGAGAATATGGATTACACTAAAGAAAGACTAAAATAACAAGTAGCAGAAATGAGATTAATGATGAAGTTATCAGAACTGGAGACATGAAGTAGACAAAGAGAAAGAATTCTGCTACCTTGGAAGCAAGATAATGTGTGGCAGAGGAAGCAATTTGGGTATAAGAAGCAGAGTACCACAAGAAAAAGGGGGCTTTTCTCACTAAAAGTAGAATACTTTTAACAAAATGTAGGCCTTAATTTGAGGAAGGAATTTCTAAGAAGATATATCTGGAGCACAGCAGTGTATGGAAGTGAATAATGGACTGTGGGAAAACCACAAAAGAGAATTTAAGATGTGGTGTTGCATACGGATGCTGGCAATTAATTGGACTGAAGACCAGAAATAATGAAGCTCTCCAGAGAACTGGTGAGGAAATGAGCCCATAAAAACCACTGGAAAAATGAGGTGCTGAATGATAAGACATGTATCCAGACATCAGGGTAAAACTTTCATGGAACTATATGGTGCTGT
The DNA here is from genome assembly GCF_021461385.2 of Schistocerca piceifrons. Classification (NCBI taxonomy): domain Eukaryota; kingdom Metazoa; phylum Arthropoda; class Insecta; order Orthoptera; family Acrididae; genus Schistocerca; species Schistocerca piceifrons. Next base: position 128,432,166 of record NC_060146.1, read on the forward strand.
GAAAGATAAAACTATAGAAGACAGAGACTGGAATACATCCAGCAAATATAGTATTTGAAGACGTTGGCTTATGTTCTACTCTGAAATAAACAAGCTGACACAAGAGAGGAAGTCATGGTTGGCCTTATCAAACCAGCTAGAAAACTGACAGGGACGTTGAGGGGGGGGAGGGGGGGGGGGGTTGTGAGAGCTTACGAACCTTCAGTGTGTCTTGATGGTAGATATATTATGTACTGTCCAGAAGGCTATTGTTTTTGCAATTTTAGAACTATTAACCACAGTGATTAACAAATACTTGTCCTTTTCTGAGATCCACAGTGTCAAGAGTGTGCCAACAATACCAAATTTCAGGCATTACTTATCACAGACAATTCAGTGGTCGACGATCACTTACTGACTGAGAGCAGCAGTATTTGCATAGAGTTGCCAGTGCTTACAGACAAGCAACACTAATAATCAATTTTTTTTAAATGTAACATAAGTGGATGGATAAAAAAAAACTACTCACCAAGTAGTGGCGGGAGAACACACGTATAAAAGGTATTAAAATCTGCAAGCTTTCAAAGCCAGTGGCTCCTCCTCCTGGCAGTTCTGGGCAACTTTTCTCAACTCTACCACTTTTCCCCTAAGCCTTGCCAGTCCTTTTCCTTCATCCTGCGTCCTTCCCCTTCAACCCTTCTGCCACATGGAGCCATGGGCAACAAAAGCTGGCAAATTTTAATATCTTTTGTATGTGTGTTCTCCTACCGCTGTGTGATATAACTACAGTAATCAATGTGGGACGTACGATGAATGTATCAGTTAGGACAGTGTGGTGAAATGTGATATTCATGAGCTTCAAGCAGCAGATGACTGACATGAGGTGCCAGAATGGCTTTCTTTGGTTACTTCCACTCCCTGGTAGCTTAAGGCACAGTTTCTTGGGATAAAACTAATAGTTGTCTCAATGAAATTACTGAGTTATATAAAAGTGTTAGTCAAATCTTGACACATAATTCTTAGAGGGCTTACTGGAAGCTCCTATTTCAAAAGTTGTGTGCATGTTCAGTATCCACCTATACATCGCCTCTCCTGGGCCCATGACCATATCAGTTTGACCCTAGATAACTAGAAAACTGTGACTCCATCAGATGAGTCTCATCTCAGTTGGTGAGAGCTCATGGTAGGGTTCAAGTGTGGCGCAGACCCCACGAAGCCGTGGGTGCAAGTTACCAACAAGGCACTGTGCAAGCTTGTTGTGGCTCCATAATGGTGTGGCCTGTGTTTACATGGTACGGACGGGATTTTCTGGGCCAACTGATCATTTTGGAGACAATTTGCAGCCAATCATGTTCCCAAATGACAACTGAATTTTTATGGATGACAATGCACCATGTCACCAGGCCAAAATTGTTCGTGGTTGGTTTGAAGAACATTCTGGACAATTTGATCGAACGATCCGGCCACCCAGATGGCCCGCCATGAATCTCATCAAACACTTATGGGACATAATCAAGAGGTCAGTTTATGCACAAAATCCTGCACTGGCAACACTTTTGCAATTATGGAAGACTATAGAGGCAGTGCAGCTCAATATTTCTGCAGGAGACTTCCAACGACTTGTTGAGTCTGTGCTATGTTAAGTTATTGCACTATGCCTGGCAAAAGAAGGGTCTGAATGATATTAGGAGGTATCCCACGACTTTTGTCACCTCAGCGTATGTTGATCAAGAATCAAACCATAAAGATCGTGTAACCACACTCAGTCCTGCATGTTTTGCTCTGATAATCATCTATAAAGTGTGATCATCAGGTGCCAGAATGGCTTTATTTGGTTACTTCCAGTGCCTGGTAGGTTAAGGCACAGTTTTTTGGGATAAAACTAATAGTTGTTTCAATGAAATTATTGCGTTACAGAAAAGTGTTATTCAAATCTTGTCACATAGTTCTTCGAGGGCTTACTGGAAGCTCCTATTTCAAAAGTCGTGTGCATGTACAGTATCCTCCCTATACATATACAAGTGCATGTTCAAAGACTTGTGAGCTACTTTGGTGCTCAGAATGAGATTTTCACTTTGCAGTGGAGTGGGTGCTGATGCGAAACTTCCTGCCATATTAAAACTGTGTGCTGGACAGTCTGCAAACACCTCCCAGACTGGCTAGGCCATGTCTCCACAATATCCTTTCTTTCAGGAGTGCTAGTCTTTCAAGTTTCACAGGAGAACTTCTGTGAAGTTCGAAGGTAGGAGACGGGTTACTGGCAGAAGTAAAGCTGCGAGGATGGGTCGTGACAGGTCAGTTGGTAGAGCACTTGACCACAAAAGGCAAAGGTCCTAAGTTCGAGTCTTAGTTCAGCACACAGTTTTAATCTGTCAGGGAGTTTCATACTTTGCTGCATAATGCACTGCCAAAATACAAAAAGTGATTGGAGAAGGAACTGGATTTAGAGCAAAGTTAAAACCATTTCTCATTGAGAAGTGTTTTTACAGGGTAAATGATTATCTCAGCTTACAGAAATACTAACCCTCATTTATTTCCTTAGTTTTTAGTCTGTTAACAGATGTACTATCTACGCTGTGTTTGTCTTCATACAAGAAAGCTTCTGCTGTTGGATTCTGATTTTCTCTGTTTGAGGTTCAGTGCAAAACACTTCCTCAGAGGATCTGGTTGTAGATTAGTTGTCAAGGGTATGATGTTGGCAGGTCATCATGTATTATACTTTCCAGCAGTTGTGTGTTCATGTGTTTACATTTTTTGGAAGTGTATTATATGTAAATTACATTTTTTACTTGACTTCTTGAGCATGATGTATTCTCCTTGCAGACTATGTGATTTCCTTTCCATTCATGTACCGAGCAAGGTGGTTAAACCAGTGTAAATGCACTGGACTTGCACTCAGAAGCAGCAGGGTTCAAGAATGATCCAACAATCCTGACTTGGGTTTTTCACAGTTTTGCCAAATTACTAATGTTAATGCTGGGATGATTCCACTGAAACGGAAATGGCTGAGTTCTTGTTATATCAGTATTTATAATTTCTGTAACTTGTCTGACACATCCGATACTGATGTGTTGAATAGTCTACGGACGAGTAAATAATAAGCCCCAGTCTACAAAAATGTGATACAACTGAAACCTCAGGTTACTAATCAATATCAATTCTTACTTAACTGTCTAAACAAACGTTACTTGTAATGAAAAAATCTGCCTCTGAATTATTTCGAGGAGAGATTTTGGAACCAGATTTTAAATTGCAAGACATTTCCAGAGGCAGATGTGGACTCTTGACAACAATTTACTCATTATGAACTGTAGAATAAAACTGAAGAAACTGCAAAAAGGTAGGAATTTAAGGAGATGGGATCTGCAAAAACTGAAGGAACCAGAGGTTGCAGAAAGTTTCAGAGGGAGCATTATGGAACAACTGACAAGAACAGAGGAAAAGAATACAGTAGATGAAGAATGGGTAGCTCTAAGAGATGAAATAGTGAAGCTAAAAATGAAATTGACAGGAAGTGCAAAATGACTAAGCAGGAATGGCTAGACAACAAATGTATGGATTTAGAAGCACATATCACAAGGGGAAAGACAGATGCCATCTAAAGGAAAATTAGAGACATCTTTGGAGAAGAGAGAAGCATCTGTATGAATATCAAGGGCTCAGATGGAAAACCAGACCTAAGCAAATAAGTGAAAGCAGAAAGGGTATATAGAGAGTCTATACAAGGAAGATGTACTTGAGAGAAATATTATGGAAATGGAAGATGACATAGCTCAAGATGAGAAGGGAGATATAATACTTCTTGAAGAATTCAACAGAGCACTGCAAGACCCAAGTCGAAACAAGGTCCCAGGAGTAGATAACATTCCGTTAGAAATACTGATAACCTTGGGAGAGCCAGTCGCGACAAAACTTTTGCACCTGGTGAGTAAGATGTATGAGACAGGTGAAACCCTCAGACTTCCGGAAGAATATAATAATTTCAATTCCAAAGAAAGCAGGTGCTGACAGGTGCGAAAAATCACCAAAGTACTGGTTTAATACATCGTGGCTGGAAAATACTAACACAAATTCTTTACAGAAGAATGGATAACTGGTAGGAGCCAACCTTGGAGGAGATCAGTTTGCATTGCGGAGAAAGGTAGGAACACGCGAGGCATTACTGACCCTACAAATTCTCACAGATAAATGAGTTAAGGACAGGTAAACATATTTTTATAGTGTTTGTACACTTGGAGAAAGCTTTTGACAATGTTGATTGGAATACTCTCTTTGAAAGGGAAACAGTGGTTGAAAAGGGAGTGAGACAGGGCTACTGCCTGTCCCCAATGTTATTCAGTTTGTATATTGAGGAAACAGTAAAGGAAAGAAAAGAAAAATTAGGAGTAGGAATCAAAGTCCCAGGAGACGAAATAGAAACTCTCATAGCATTGTAATTCTGTCAGAGACAGCAAAGGACTTGGAAGAGCAGTTGAATGGAACTGATAGTGTCTTCAAAGGAAGATATAAGATGAACATCAACAAAAGCTGGAATGTAGACAAATTAAGTCAGGTGATGCTGAGGGAATTAGACTATGAAATGAGACAAAGTAGTAGATGAGTTTTGCTATAGGAGCAGCAAAATAATTAATGAGGGTTGAAACATAGAGGATATGAAATGCAGACCAGCAATGACAAGAAAAGCATTTCTGAGCAAGAGTAATTTGCTAATGCCGAGTATATATTTAAGTGTCAGAAAATCTTTTCTGAAAGAATTTGTATGGAGTGTAGCCATGTGCAGAAGTGAAACACAGACAAGAAACAGTTGACGAGAAGAGAAGCTTTTGAAATGTGGTGCTACGGAAGAATGCTGAAGTTCAGATGGGTAGATCACATAACTAATGATGAGGTACTGAACAGAATTGGGGAGACCAGAATTCTGTGGCACAACCTCACTAGAAGAAGGGATTGATTGAAAGGACACTTTCTGAGACATCAGGGGATCACCTTAGTACTGGGGGAAGTGTGAGGGGTAAAAATCAAATAGTGACACCAAGAGACGTGTACAGTAAGCAGATGCAGAAGGATGTAGGTCACAGTAGTTACTCCGAGATGAAGAGGCCTGCACACGATAGAGCAGAATGGAGAGCTGGACCAAATCACTTGAACAGTATCCTGTACACGCTTCCACTGCCACATCAGTTACAAATTACTGTAGCCTACTGTTATGACTCAGCAGATTGTAAGCACATCCTACTACTCAAGAAGAAGACAGTTACAACTGTAACATCAAGTGAGACACTAGACCACTGCAGGGCTGTTTAATCTTGCAAGGAGTAATGACAATACTCACTCAATATACTCCATTTATGTGAAAAATAACCAGAAACCCTTTAGTACAAGGCACAAAGTTCACAGTTACAAAACTTGAAGAAATGGAAACATGGGCATATTATGTTCTGACTCAACAGTTACTGAAAATACAAGAGAGCTCTCCAATAGTTCAGCTCAAAATGTTTCTACTTTGATTAAAATAACTTTGTGATTGATTTTTCAGCAATTGGAGTGGTAGGTGCATCTGCTAGCAGTCTTAATTCTCTCCTGAGCAAAACAACACAAACACGCACACGATTCCACATTCAGTGGCACTTCTATGGAATATAAGCAGATTGTCAAGCAGACTGAATGACAGTATACCTCATTTATATCTGCAGCACACTGTTTTCAGATTACTGTCACAAGGCCTAACTTCTTAAAGAGCCATACACAAGATGTTCTAAAGGGTGCACTACAGTTTAGTCCTACAGTTATTTCTTAATGTATGAACCTATCACTTAGAGCTGTGTAAACAATTTCAATGCATATTTATTTTTGTTAAACTTCATACATTTTTGTAAGCATATTACTAACTTATTACATCTATATTATTGTGTGCTCCTGAAACGTAAGGTAATCAGTCCAGTTTTGATTAGTAAATGATTGACAGTCTGAAACAAAGTATGTTGCTCTTAACACAAAAAGTGCTAAGAGCTTTTACTTGCTTCCAGCAAACTTTGATTTTGTCACGCCTGATACCTGATGTACAGCTTTTGGGGCATTGGTTTTAACGTAAGAAATAAACCTGATGATACTGACAATTATGAAAAAATAACGTATACCCCTTACTTGCTTCATGACGGTTATATTTCCATTTTTTGGGATTCGTGGAAGGCAAGTTTTTGTGAGGCAGGGCGGGTGAAATATTATTTGTACGTTTTTGCTATAACCTGTTCTGTAATGGTACAAAAATGAATTTATCTACCAAAATAGGTATTATAAACAAGTGTACACACTTTAAACCACGCAAATTAATTTAAGAAGAATGATCCAAAAAATCATGATTGTCTTCGATAATGGACATAACAACTTGGAACACGTTGGTAATCACATGTTTAGTTTATTACACGATAATCGCAGACATCTCTACACGAAAACCGAATACTGATGCAAACTTTTCAAATGTTATATCGTGTTCTTTACAGGGATTATTTTATAGCCGCAATGGGTATATGCTTAAAACAAATGTATGGCTGATTTGTGATAAAAGCAGAACACCTCACGCTATATTCTTTATTTGCGCAGGAAACAGATATTTCGACAACATCCTTGGTTACCGAATTATGATGATTATCTGCAAGACCACACACTGACACTCTCAAGCGAATTGCATTCGTGCCTACCACATACACGATCCAGAGAAATAATTATAATAGCTAACCTGTCAAGATGCCGATACGAAATTTGTCACCGACAGTGCTCATCTTCGCTGTTTACCAGTGGGAGGGGAAGGCTGCACTGCGGTGCGGGCACGAACTACTACTGTTCAAACAGTTCTGAGTTCAGCCTTCAACATTCGCTTGCGTAATCATGCTATTCATTGAATACACAATGAGTTCTGCAAACGTAGGGAACCAGAAAGGCAGATTTCCGCCGGGTAAATGATGATAATGTCTGACGAAGCGAACGGGCATCAGCGTTTAGACTGCAGCTGAATTACCTGCTTTAACGTTTTAAATGTTCCAAGTGTCTTTGCAACAAATAAGTTATTTTTAATTTGTCTACTGTACTTCCGACATTTTGGAGCATACGTGTGCCCCTATGTACCTACTAAATATAGTTCGTAGTAAATGGTCTTTTGAGGTCAGTGGTTTTGTCCTGTACATTTGAGCACCTTCATTTATTAAAAAAAATTAACTTACGTTCCTTAAAATTCGTTCTCAGGCAGAGGCTATATATTTTGATCTACTTTATGTCCCAAGAAATTAATCAGTCTAAATCATATTTGTAAATATAAACTTTTATTCTATGCCGGTATCTGTGCACGTCTAAAGGGACATGCGTACTCAGCAATACAGCAAAGGAGGTGATGATAAATAAAATAATTATTTCCCTTCGGTTTCAATTCACGATTGCTGTTGGGTGTCACACACGCCGGATTATTCTTCTCGGCATTTGTAGTAACTCGTGATTTTACAACTGACAACTGTGTCCGCTAATCAAGTAACTTATCCAAGTACTTGTCGGGGTGTTTACATTAGAACAAAAAGTTGCTCAATGTTACTTCTGCAAATCCCATGGCAAGTTCATATCTGCAAGTACTTCCAGAAGTGTTTCCATTAATGTAGCAGGAAAGGGGGGAGGGTAGTTAATGCTCAATCTAAAAAAAATTAAAAGCCACATTCTTTAATTGTTGTTGACTTATATTGAAAACACACTTTTTAAAGTGGTTCTGGCGTGTTACTAGCGTCCAAGCGCCCGCGACATGAAAATATTTTTTATCACAGTCTTAACAAAATCGAACCACTTTCAATAAGGTTTACTAACGTGGGGGGGGGGGGGGGTGTACTTTAGGCCCACCTTAAAAAACTTTAAAATGCAAATTTCTACAGTAGTTAGTGACTTTTCCTTACAACATACCTTTTTAAGAGACGATGTGTTGATTGCCATAAAACAAAGTTTTGCTTATGTTTAACTGAGAAATTTAAATTATGTATTGAATCAGGTAGAGCAATTCATTGAAAACAACGATATCTGTTCCAGTATTTTAAAATAAAGCAATTGACTAGCTTACAATATTTTGAAAAGGTGGGCATGAAGTAACCCACTCCCCTCCGATTCATGGTACTGGGTGGATTAAAAACAAAGCAGCCTTCGCCTTTGTTGCCTAGGCGGTTAGAATATTGTAACTTTCTCGGTTGTTGCGCTTTTATTATTATTGAAGGAAAATGCGCTATTCTTATTTAAGCAAAATCGTGGCAAAACAAGAAAAAGAAGAAAAACAGAAATATTTAGATGAAGAATTGGATACAGGAGCGTATAGATAAACAGTATTCAATTAACTGAATCAGAAAACTTGGCTCAGATTTAAAACTCTCTGAGAACGTCGTACACAAGTTTCGAATGCCTTTTACGTTGTCAAATAATCAAAAAGAGACTACAAAAATGCAGTATAATGCCTTTTAATTACTCTTCGACTTCTGCGCACAATATTTGATACTTTTATTACAAATGTAATGCATTTATGTTTACCATTATAAAAACACACAAAAATTTAAAGACATCTGTTCTGCTATTCTATTCCCCGATTTGGTGGAACAAAACGATCGGTCGACGCATTTCGCGTTTCATTACATGACGATGTTCAGTTACATGTTTAGAAGTTCTAGGGGTGCATTTGTTTTGATTCATCTGCCTTTGCACCATTCTTTTTTTCAACACTGACATTTTCGCCTCGATGTTATGCAAGTTTGAGAAAAACTTCCAGCACCTGGAAGTACTTGCACCAAGTTGCACACAGAATATGGTTATGGTAAAATCAGCTATTAACAACACGGAATTTACAACTATTATCTGGACAATTACCTGATATAAATAGCTTCCCAATGCTCATGGGGTGCAACATTTAGTCACACAATAGAAATTATAGATAAACTGAACGGTAGAAGGTATTGTGTGTGCATATTTTCTGTTATCTTGCTCAAAGCACAATAGAAATTATAGATGAACTGAATGGTAGAAGGTATTGTGAGTGCATATTTTCTGTGATCTTGCTCAGAGCTTTCGACTGTGTAAAACAACGTATCAGTAAAAAAAACCACATTATGGCACCAAAGTCCAACCACTCGGCTAGAATCCTTCTAACATAACAGGAAACGAAATAGTTGCCCTAACAGGTTCAGGCGAATCAATAAAATCAGAGGGGGTAACAATTAAGTATTGTGTTCCCCAGGGGTCGATTCTTGGGCCACTGTTTTTAGTGTATATTAATGGCCTACAAACATAAGTAAATAGCAATTCAAATATAGCAATGTTTGTTGATCAAGGGCATGAAATCCTCTGTGCATGTTACAACTGAAACAACAACACAAAAAGTATACAAATGGTTCACAGCAATGGTTCCAAAACAAACTTAATGCAATTTCAGACGGCAAATAACAAGCTGCAAGCTCATGAAGTAGATATCAATGGTCAGAAAATAAATGAAACTTCACATATAAGATTTGTAGGAATACAAATGGATAATAAATTAACATGGAATAAACATACTGACCACTTTCTCAAGAAACTTCAGTTTGCTTTGCACTAAGAGCTATTTTGATGTGTGTTGATAGGGAAATAATAATGTTATTCTACTTTGAATATTTTAACTCTCAGATCTCGTATGATATGGCATAATATTCTAAGGAAATGCTGCAAAAATGGAAAAAATTTTAAATGACAAAAACTAGCTGTGACATTGATCTGTGGTGCTAGAAATCAGCTACTCTGTAAGCAACTGTTTAACACCACTCACACTATTCACTGATGATATTTGACACAAATAACTAAAAACTTTCCAAAACTAATTGTGATATTCACAACCATGACACAAGGCAGAAGCAAAGCCTTCACAAACATTCAATAATTCTCCATATAATACAACAAGGAGTTATCCATTCTGGAACAAGAATTTACAATAAGCTCCCACTGAATGTAAAACCCTTCATGCATTCAAGCAGAAATTAAAACAGTTCCTCATAAGCCACACTGTACATAGTTTAAATTACTTTCTAGAGCTATAAGTTTTGTATAAGAAGTATCACACACAGTCCAGTCACATTATGTGGCCACCTCCTTTGTTCGACATCAGCATACAATAACTTGAGGGAATATGAAATAGTTGTAGGTAAACAACTAGAATTCTCTCAGATACAGATTTATTCACACTTAGCTTCTACACAGATACAAGTCCGGAGGCTAATTCCCTTTAGCGTCCAACATCCTGCCCAAAGCCCTCTCCTCAATGATAGCACACTTACGCACAGAACAAATATCGATATTTATGGCGCTCTACGCCACATAGCCCCCCCCCCCCCCCCCGCACAGTATGGAGTACGTCCCTGTGAATGGGGGGGGGTGAGAAGTTAGGAAGGTAACGTACAGTTCTTCCTGCGTCAGGCGGAAGCAGTCAACTGGTAGGAGTCCAGGGGTGAAGCCCGATACGTCGACGGTGAAGTCAGCAAGCGACACCGGCGGCTGAAGACGACATCCCGTCCTGGAGTGGAGGTGTAGCACTTCGTCAGCCGGCAGGCGGAGAATCACCTTGCCAGAAGGCCTAACAAAGGCACGCAAATTGCCACACACAGCACTTCTGCTCAATTTGAAGCGGCGCACCACACGAGATTCTGCACTTCGTCCCTCAATATTGTCACACGCGAGTACCACACACACCGTATCGCCATCTACGACAACAGATAATTTATGTATGTCATCAGGGTGCACATGTGTTGTGAATTCTTGGGTGGCACCTGTACAAGCAATGGTAGGGAGGCAGGGAGGTGTGGGAAAGCCATGGCAGGGGGAAGCATCTGCTAAGAGCGGGGTGGCAGGTGCACTAGACTGCGTAGGAGACAACCTCGGGCGATCAACTGACAGACGAGGGAGCGTGACCGAAGTCAACGAGGAGCCAGCGTGGATTGAATGGCGTGACAAAGAGCTGTTACACGAAGATGGTAACACAATGGTAGAATCCGAGTGGTTGGCAGTTCGACTGTGAGGGATGTGAGGAGTGAAGCCCCAAAAAGATTGGCCACTCGAATTAGATGAACGTGGAGAAGGAGCAGTGCTCGGCAGAGAAGCACGCTGTGGAGAATCAATACCCGAACGCATGGTGTGGGAAGATGGATGGCTGCTCGAAGCAGGAGTGGGAGAAATAGGGGCAGAATCAGGGAGGTTCACCTGAGGCTCAATGAAAGCTGGTTTCACTCGGTTGAGTGAGACCATGGTTACAGAGTCTTTTATGAGGAGATCCATGTTATTCTCAGAGCGTTTGACGACCTTGTAAGGACCTGTGTAGGGCGACTGAAGTGGGGCTTTGACTGAGTCGTCTCTGAGAAACACGTACTCACAAGAGTCTAGCGTGCGCGGTATGTACACACGCGGAGGTGTATGAGCAGCCGGAGGTGGTGGCTGAATTTTGCTGCAGTGCAAGCGCACCCGCTCGAGAAGTGAGGGGAGTTCAGAGGGCCATGGAAGTGGGGTCGGAGTGACTAATTCTCCAGGCAAAACCAGAGGTTGGCCATACACAAACTCGGCTACGGAACCCTGGAGGTCTTCCTTGAAAGTCGCACGAAGGCCAAGAAGCACGAAGGGCAGTGCCTCTGTCCACAGTGAGTCATGGCAATGCAGGGCAGACTTTAAGGTGCGATGCCATCGCTCAACAAGCCCATTGCTTTGGGGGTGGTATGCAGAAGTATGAATTTTGACAATACCACACATTTTACATAAGTCAGAGAAAACTGAAGACTCGAATTGTTGCCCCTGGTCAGTGGTGAGGTAAACAGGTGAGCCAAATCTAGAGATCCACGAATCTAAGAATGCTCGACTTACTGTCTCAGAGGTAATGTTTGGAATAGGCACAGCCTCAGCCCACCGAGTCATCCTGTCAAAAGCTGTAAACAAGTAATGGAAACCCTCGGAGGGGGGGCAAAGGTCCTACGAGGTCGACATGAACATGATGAAACCGGCCTGGCGGTTGGGCAAAACAGCCAAGGGGTGGAGAAGTGTGCCTGGAAACTTTGTTTTGTTGACACACCATGCATGCCCTTGCCCAAGACTGACAGTCACGGCGCATGTCTCTCCAGACAAACCGTTCAGCTACCAGATGGGTGGAAGCTTTGACACCGGGGTGTGCTAATGTGTGTAGTTTGTCAAAGACCTGGCGTTGAAGGGGCTTAGGAATGAATGGCCGCAACGTACCAGTCGATTCATCACACCACACTAAGTCAGATATGCCAGGGAAAGGAGAGCGTACCGGTTGGAGAGAGGAGCTGTGGTCTGAAATTAACTGCACGGTATCGGGGTCTGTCGATTGCAACTGAGGTAGGTCCGTTAAGTCAATTAAGGTTGTGACAGCACCAGCACGCGAGAGAAAATCAGCGACCACATTGTCTGCTCCTCGGATGTAGCGAATGTCATTTGTAAATTGCAAGGTGTAATCGATGTGACGAAAGCGTCGTGGGGGCGGATCAGCCGCAGGATTTTTTATGGCAGGAACCAACGGCTTGTGATCAGTGACCACATAGAAATCTCGTCCCTCAACATCAGTTCTGAAGTGTCTTATGGCCTCGTAAACTGCAAGTAATTCTCTGTCGAATGCTGAGTATTTCTTCTGCGCGTTGTTTAGCTTTTTTGAGAAAAACTGCAGGGGGGTTGTAACATCGTTGTATGTCTCACTCAGTACTGCGCCGATAGCATTGTCACTAGCATCAGTAGTGATAAACATTGTGGCGTCTGTCCGTGGGTGAGCAATAGTGACAGTGGAGGCCAACAGCTGTTTGAGTTCGTTAAATGCCTTGTCCATGTCTGGTGTCCATGGTACCTGGCGGGTGCCAGAAGTTTGTGGGCCAGCGAAAGCATCTGTGAGAGGAGCCTGCACCGCAGAAGCAGCTGGCAAATGTTTCCAGTAATAATTAACTGTTCCGATGAACCTGCGTAATTCCCTATAGGTCTGAGGGCGTAGCATCTCGAGAACAGGCTCGATCTTGTCCTGTGGTGGTGTCAGACCGTCCGATGACACAATATAACTTAGGAATGTGACGGATGACTGGTGCAATTGAGTCTTTTTATTGTTCAGTTCAATACCAGCGGCTGCTAAAATACCTGTCACGACTTGAACACGCTCCTCACTCTGTTCCAAAGTAGAAGCAAAAACCAATATGTCGTCCATGTATACGAAACAAAAGTCTAGATGGGATAAAGTTTGATTGATGAAACGCTGCCACGTTTGGGGGGTGTTTTTCAACCCAAACGGCATAAATTTGTATTGGAACAGCCCGAAGGGAGTGGTTATGGCAGTCTTTTCAATATCCTCCGGAACCATAGGAATCTGATGAAATGCGTGCTTACAGTCCAAAACAGAGACGTACTTTGCACCTGCGGGCGCATGATTGAAGTCTGCAATGTGTGGGACCGGATATTTAGCAATGATGCTGCAGGCATTTAAACGCCTATAGTCTCCGACCCTATGCCAAGTACAGTCTTTCTTTTGGTCAAACAGGATAAGACTAGCCCAGCAACCGGAAGAAGGTTCAATTATTCCCTTTTGTAACAGATCATCCAATTGTTCTTTTGCAATTTTCATAAATTCCGGCTTGAGGCGGCGTGGGCATTGTGATATGGGCGGCCCATCGGTTAGACGTAACCGATGAACTGTGCCATTAGTGACTACTGCAATACGTGGCGCGGCACAACAGTCAGATATCCGTGAAGCGGAGCAGGCAGTGGCGGATGGGCCAAGCTGTGACGATGAGGGCACGGAAGTACAGGTGTGCCACCCACTCGTAGGCTGCGTAAAGGCCGCACACGTGTTAACATAGGCGAGGTTGGTACACTGGCTCTTGGTAGCAGACCGTGCCGCTACGAGCGCTGTAGGCACGAGTGGGCGTGGCCGAACAGCATATGGCCATAGTTCATTGCCACGAGCTTGGCAAGTTAACTGTCCATTCGGAACGCAAGGAGCATGAGCACTTGGGCATACACTATCACTACAAAAGGGGGTGCTGACACAGTTTACAGAGTTCACAACATTGTCATTAACGTGCGCGGGCACGGGAACACCAGACCTTGTCTGTAGCCGACGAGTCGTCTGCTTGTAGTGCCGCGAGGCGTTGTTGTGTGGAGGCCAACTCGTGGTGTATGTCGCGGAGATGCAGCAGCATTTCCGTACGTTCCATCCGCAACTTCGAAGACTTGGCGCACTCCACTAGCCACTTGTTTGTCCAAGATTGCAGCTTCAAGGATAGGTTTACACACTTCTTAGCACAGCACACATGCTTGGTGTTAGCCGAACTGTCACTCGGCAAAGCGAAAGGAATATGTTTGTTAAGGGGGGGGGGGGGGGGGTAAAACACAGTATTTTGCACAAAATCTAGTGACAACTGATAGTGCTTGAGGAAATCAATTCCGAGAATAGGTTCTTCAATTGTTGACACTAGAAACGTCCACTGCAGCTTGCACTCGGACGAAAGTTTCACTGTATACAAAGTGGAACCCGAACACTGTAGGGTAGACAACTTCACTGCACGAAGTACTGTTTTGTGTGGTTCCACTTTATTGGTTGCTAGGCGAACTGGCAGCAAAGAGACGTCTGCGCCAGTGTCTACCAGAAAACATACACCTGATCGTAAATTGCGAACACAGACTCGACCACACTCACTGTTATTGTCCGAAACGGAGTGCAACGTGGGATGGTGCCCGTTGGTTACATCGCACGAGGTGGCACCGTAGCCTACCTACGGTTGGAGTTTGGGTAAGAACACGGTGACTGGCATTTGCGAGCTTGCTCCCCGAATCTCGCGTGGAAGAAACACTAAGGTAGGGCGGGCCTGTGCTCCTGTGGGTAGTTGCTAGGTGACGGAGTATGTGCCCCAGAGTCTTCCACAGAGGCCGATGCACTGTCGTTGCGGGGAGTTGAAGGTGCAGGCAGGGCGGCTAGTTGAACAAACTTGTTATTAGCAGCACCAGACAAGGGCGCGGCGTCAGAAAGCATCTTAGTGCGGTCACGTCCAGAATGCAGTGCACGGAGCTCACATTGCCTGGCAGAGTATGCTCTGTCAGCGGCGCGTAAACGTTCATTTACTGGCCTATCTTCATCCGCAGAGATTGCAGTCTGGACAGGCAAAGGCAGCTTTTCAGTCCAGATTTCTGCGAGCGTGTCATCAGGCATAACTTGCTCATCGACGAGAAGATGGATGCACCGCCACAGCTGGGACGGAGACCTGTCGCCGAGACACTCTTCGTAGATGAGCTGTTGCACATTTTCTCTCCTGGTTTTAGAGACGCGCTCCAGTATCGTCTGTTTCGCCACAGCATACTTCCCTGCTGGGGGGGGGGGGGGGGGGTGCTTTGACCAGATCGTAAATTAAATTGACACGGTCGTGAAGATGGTTCATGAGGCAGGCAAAGCGTGCGTCGTCGTCCAAAGCACAGACATTGAATGTTTGCTCAACCAGGTTAAACCAGAACTCCGGGTGAGAGGGTTTGAAGTCTGGTAATTTCGGCAAATTCGGCACTGCAGTCACTGCAGAGGTGCGCCTATTACTTCGGATGGAAGTAGAGCATGCAGAAGATAGCGAGTCCGAATTATTGGCGTCCCGTAATGAGGGAATCGCGAAATTCACTTGACGCCGGGGGGGCAGCTGAGAAGCGACGGACGCTCGAACGGTGTGACGATCATAGTCAAAAAGTGCATTCTCATTGACGTGGTAGCTCGGAGAGAAGCCACAAGTGCTTAAGTACGCCGGTGAATGTCCGTTATGCACACAGTAGTCACTCGACCGTGAGTGGTGGGGCTGGTTGTAGATGTCGGAGTAATTACTGTCCAGCACAGAATTGTTGACTTGATTAGAAGCAACACAAGGATCCCACACACGTCCACTAGGATGCACACTCGGTGTGATATTTGCTGTTTGGCGAGCATTGAACACCTGTTGACTAGCTGGCGCGGAAGGATACACACGTGGCGGGAACTGATTCGAGTTTGAATTTACTACTGGTACTAGCAAAACCTCGCTCGACGCCACAAACTGTATTGAATTGTGCGTTCGACACAGGAGTAGGAATGTTCCGACCAACACTCTGTGGAGAACACGTGGGAAGGTCTAGGCTAACAAAGCCAGAGTCCACGACCGTTGGCGGTTGGAAGAAACTGGCGGCACTCGATGAATTCCACTGAATGTTCTGGCTGAAGGATTCCGAAGATTCTTGCGGCATATCCACTATGACGGCAGGAGTGCTGGAGAGATGTTGCTGGAATCCGGGCAGCGGTGAATGCTGAAAGGCCATTGTCTGGAGCTGGACAAAGACCCTCGCGATCGCGGAGAAACCCGACGCGGTAGGCGTGTAAATAATTTTCGGGCAGTAACTCGGACGCATATTACACATAAAACAGGGTCACCAGTGAGGTAAACAACTAGAATTCTCTCAGATACAGATTTATTCACACTTAGCTTCTACACAGATACAAGTCCGGAGGCTAACTCCCATTAGCGTCCAACATCCTGCCCAAAGCCCTCTCCTCAAAGATAGCACACTTACGCACAGAACAAATATCGATATTTATGGCGCTCTACGCCACAAATTAATGACAGGCAGCACTAGCAGCTGAAGGGCATACGAAGTGTGTCCAGGGAAAATGGGTAACAGAACAGTTGCTGACATAATACGGAAATGGAGCGATTTATCTGAGACCAGAGGAGCAAGATCATTAGGTTTCAGGCCTAGGTTGGAAGCATTTTTGAAATGACTAAGTTTGTGAACTGTTCATGTGCCCCCATGGTTTAAAGTTTACTGTGCATCGCAAAATGGTGCTTTTCAAAACCAGCACTGAGGCAAATGTGTTGCACCTCAGGCCACAGATGAGAGGTGAACAATGGCTGTGGATATGTGTACAGACAAATAGATGTAAAATGATGAGCAAATGAGCAACTGACCACCCAGATGAACCAAGGGGCTACTAACAGTGTCTCTTCAATGACCATTCAGCAAACGTTGCTGTGTACGGGCCTCCACAGCAGGCACCTGGTTCATGTACCCAAGCTGACCGCTGTCCATCAGTGACAAAGACTGGAATTGGCACACCGACACTGCAACTGGACAGCCTCTGATTGGGGATATGTAGCCTTTTCAGATGACTCATGTTTCGTGCTCCATCGACAAGAAACGTTTGAAACACTGCAACAATAGTCAGAAGGGTCCCGGCCAGAAGAGGGAGCATTATGGTCTGGGGAATGTTTTGTGGCATCCTCTGAGTGATCTTGTCAATCTGGAAGGCACAACAGATCAACAAGAGACTTTTGGAGATGATTTCCACCCTAATTGCAGTTTGTGTTTCCACAGCATGATGGCATCTACCAGCAGGAAAACAGGATGTGTCACACCGCTTGTAGCGTAGGTGTGTAGTTTGAGGAGCACCAGTATGAGTTTATCATAATCCCCTAGCCACCAAACTCCCCGGATTTAAATACAACCAAGAATCTATGGAACCATCACAATCAGGCTCTTTGCGCCATGGGCCACAACCGAGAAACCTAGAGCATAGCATTAGAGTCATCGAGGTTCTATATCCCTCTCGGTAACTTCCAGAACCTCGTTGCTTCTCTTCCTGCACATCCATGCGGCAAAATGTAGTTATTCAGGCTTTTGACATGTGGTCGTCTTAAAGTGACCGGACAGTCTATTATAAATTATGTAATTTGTATGCTACTGCATAGCTTGTATATCTTGAATGTGTAACACTGAACAAAGCTCCAAGGCCTGTTTGACTCCCTATCAGATTCGATACCAAATTTGTGGGTGAGTTAGCCCCTCTTGTTACTATAAACTATTGTAGATCCTTTGAAACAAAACATTGTGCCAAGCAGTTGGAAGAAAGCATAGGTCACACACTTTTAAAAGAAGGGTAGTGGAAGTGATCCACAAAACTACCATCCAATGCCCTTGACATTAATTTGTTGTAGAATCTTAAAACATATTCTAAGCTCACACATAACAAGCAATCTCAAACAGAATTACCTCCTCTACGCCAACCAGCATGGATTCCGAAAGTATAGATCACGTGAAACTCAACTATTACTTTTCTTGCATGTCATGCAGGAAGCTTTGGATCAAGGCATTCAGGTAGGTACAATATCTCTTGATTTCCGAAAAGCAATTGACTGTGGACCACATTTACATTTATTGGCAAAAGTAAGATCACATGGGGTATGAAGTGAAATTTGTCGATGGATTGAGGATTTTTTTGGTAGGGAAGAAGCAGCATGTTATCTTAGATGGAGAGTCATCGTCAGATGTAGAAGTAGCTTTAGGTATGTGCCACAGGTGTGTGTTGGGACAACTTCCAGGTCATATTAACAGTAACTTCAGACTTTCTGCAAATGATGCAATTATTTACAGTAAAATCATATTAATAGTAACTTCAAACTTTCTGCAGATGATGTAGTTGTTTGTAGTGAAGTGAAAGAAATTGTATAAATATTTAGTCGCACCTTAATTGGTAACTTGCCTTACGTATTCAAAAATATAAAACTGTGCACATCACAAAAAAGAAAAAAAAATGTTATTACGTGACTGCAATATCAATGAGTCACAGTTGGAATTGGCCACCTTCTGCAAAGTCCTGGGTGTAACTCTTTGTAGGAATATCACGTGGAATGATCACATAGGCTCACTCATGGGTAAAGCAGGTGACTCATCTTCGGTTTATTGATAGAATACTGGGAAAATTCAATCAGTCTACATAGAAATTGCTTACAAATCACTCAGGCATCCCATTCTGGAATACTGCTGATGTGTGTGGGACAGGTATCAAACAGGACTAAGGGCAGACAGTGAAGGGTAGCACATATGGTCACAGTTTTGTTTCACCCACAGGAGAGTGTCGCAGAGATGCTGAAGAAAGTGACCTGGCACACTCTTGAAGATAGATGTAAACTACCTTAAGAAACCTACTTACAAAATTTCAAGAACGAGTTTCCAGCTTTAAATTATAACGCTAAGAATATACTACAGCCCCCTACTTATCACTCGCATAGGGATCGTGAGGGCTAGATTAGATTAATTACAGCATGTGCCAAGGAATTTAAACAATAATTCTTTCCATCATTGTCTGCCAAGTATAAATGTGGGTTTAAATATATTGTCTGCAGTATTGTATTCTTCTTGAAATCTTCAATGTAATATTGCATAACTTGTATCTATATGTTTATGGTATTGTTTGTTGTTCTTTTCTTTTTTGTCCATGTAATACGGTATGCTTTGACTTGTCCTACATTACAGTACGATCTTTTTACAAAATGTAATTTAATAGGTCAATAGGGCCAAATAAAAATCAGTCTATCTGTATTGTTTAACAACACAGAGGCCATTTACAATATTTCTGGGAACTGAAGTATTAAATACAATACTGACACTTGCCTAATGGATAGTTACTTTTATTTATTTCTTCACTTTTCCACAGCGAAGCCTTGTAGTCACCCACGTACTAATTGGTATATTCATATACCAGCTAACTTGTAGCTTATGAACAACTCTATACCAAAATTGTAAAAGTAGCATTTTTGCCTGCTAGTAATACAAGATGCTAATTTTTAGCCTTTGCACATGTAAACAGAATACTATTTACCAAGGTGCTCTGATACATGCTATAACACACCACTCATTGCTCACAGAGTTGTTAACATTGTTTGCACAATCAATTCATCACACTTAAATCACTCTGGTAATGTGTGTAGGAAATCCATTGCAGGACTTTTGTGGAATGACGCACTAACTGATAAAAACTGTGAGGAATGTTTTTATAGCTCACGACTTGAACTAACATTCACATTAGCATCTGCTCACAAAGTCATCCAAAACCAGAGGACTACATGATAAAGATATCACACACTTCACTATTCTTTGTTCTCATATCCTCAATCATCTATATTGATACTATTTTATCATTCCATTGCATCTGCTGGAAGAAAGTCCCCACGGAGACCATTTCACCTCCCCCCCCCCCCCCCTCCTCTATGTAGTGCGGAGAACTGGGGAAGACGAAAACGGCGCTAAGGCGCCAATTGTGTTGAGTAGACGTCTTCACAAACAGAAATGACTTACCCTTGAAGATATGCTGCACTATAAAATTCTGGTCATATTACTGTAATTAAATAAACAGTAGAAACTGGAAATTTACAATTTGTATGGAACATTTGCTATGTTTATCTTTTGTGGAAGGATAAGAATAATGGCAACTTTTGTTCTGTACACCATGATGACTGAACAGGTGAAATTTTTAAAAACAAATTAAAGCACTAAAATTTCTGAACCATGAAAAACATTGCTGAAGAATACACATTTTATTGTTTCAAGTAATAAACCCAATTTGATAATACACATGAAAATCAGTTATGTTTGTTACACACCCAATCTCTGAGTTGTAGTACTTGCAGTGACATTCCATTTGAAACTTAACGCAAATTGTAGAACAAAGATTTTGTGGCGGTGTTCGTAGTGACAAACACTTGGCTGTGGAAATGGCTTACGAAGTCACCGCCACACTTTTAATAGCGGGCCAACCGGTCCGCTGGAACAGTAAACAGAAAGATGAAAACCCAAACACTCTGATTAAATAAAAGTCGGAACTTATCTTTATTGATGAAGATACAGAAACACAATAGTGAACTCGGTGTCTACAGAAATCTGTCTAGTTCGAGTCGGAGCGGCTAGGTCAGCGTCGGCTGACGACAAACAACAACTCTGCTGCGATGAACACACAACTGACTAGCAAGTACACAATTCGGTGGCGAGTACACAACTGAGAGGCGAATGCAGAACTGTCCTAGCGCTCGCGACTCCAGCACTTAAGAAGCCAGAAGCCAGCGGTGGCGCGCGCAGACTTGCGGCGATTTCCTGTATCGCTGGCGCTGCTTATACGGACGGCGTCCGGACTTTGATGCTGCCAACCTTTTGGCAGCAGGCTCGGTTGACATTACTGGCTAGGACATAACACTCCTCCCCCCCAAATCGCCGCACCGTCGTTGAATAATGACGTGGCGAGCGTCGACGGCGGGGGAGGGGCCTGGCCGCAGGCGTAGCAGAAGAGACCGGGGTGGAGACTGTTGTCGGTGGCAGTCCCCGGTCCACACCCCAGCATTGGCTGCGCGGGGCCTCGGGAAACGCCGACTGAAAACCGAGGTCAGGGCGCACGCCTGTGACCACGGGCGCAGCTTCTGGTACTGGACGCGACGGGGCTTCGGGACCCACGAAGAGAGGCAGCGTCTCCTGACGCTGCGTCGACGGCTGCTGAGAGGGCGCCGGACAAGGCGCTGCGGTGTCAGACTCCTTGGGGGTGCAGGACAGGCTGCACAGCCACCGCTTGGGAAGGCGGCCCGGCTTAGGGGTCGACGTCCATCAGCTCCGAAGGCGGTGGCGACTGAAGAGGGACCGCAGGCGCCGGAGCGACCACCTGGGGCGCTCCCGGAGGAAGCTGCGCGGGAGGCATCAACGGGACGGGCTGTCGGCGTGGTAGCGGCGACGGCTGCTGCTGCTGCCCCGGGGGTGGCAGCGAAGTCGGAAGGCGCGGCTGGAACCCGCCGCGGACCAAATCTGTGGACACAGAACGAGCGGCAGAATCCGCGCGGCCAGCGCGGCGCAACTGGTTCTGATGCCTCCTGTGCACCCCAGTAGCACCTTGAACAGTATAAAAACCTCGACCCTGGACACTTATCACGGTACCACGTTCCCAACGACGGCGACCGTGATAAACTCTGAAAAAAACGGCGTCGTTGCGCTGAAAACGCGTGCGATGCTCAGAAGCGGCGGGTCGATCCGGGGGGTGCAACAACCGTAGTAGGGTGCAATGACGACGGCAGTGGAGAAGCTCCGCAGGCGAAGGGCCGTCGCGTGGCGTGGTCCGGTACGACGACAGGAACGTGATGAGGGCCTGCTGACGAGAGTGCGTAGCACGAAGGCGGTCCATATGATCCTTGAATATGCGTACAAAACGTTCCGCTGCACCATTCGATTGAGGGTGGAACGGCAGAGTAAGAACATGACGAATGCCATTGGCAGAACAAAAACTTTCAAATTCAGCAGAGGTAAATTGTGGACCATTGTCAGACACTAAAACTTCTGGAAGACCCTCAATACAAAAAATTGAAGTCAACGCCTGTATAGTTTGTGCAGACGTTGTAGACTGCATGGGCACAACAAACGGAAAATTACTAAATGCATCTATCACGATGAGCCAACGAGAATTCCAATATGGACCAGCAAAATCAATATGTACTCGCTGCCAGGGACCGGCAGGGTGTGCCCACTCAAAGTAGCGGTGAGGCGGAGCAGCTTGGTGTTCGGCACACGTCGAACAATCTGTAGACATCTGCGTAATCTGCTTATCAATGCCGATCCATGTACAATGATGGCGGGCAAGCTGCTTGGTGCGGACCACTCCCCAATGACCTTGATGCAACAAGTCGAGGACCTTGGATTGGAGCACTTGGGGAACCACTACACGAAGCTGGTCATTCTCGGTGCGTAACAGCAAAACTCCGTGCAAAACAGACAACAGATGACGTTGCGGATAATAGCGACGAACCACAGGATGCGATATGTCCTTTGCCTTGGACGGCCAACCACGTTGAACAAAACGTAATAGTAAACTCAGATGAGGATCCGTAGCTGTCTCACGTGCCACCTGCCGATAATCAATCGGAAAATCCCGGAGGGATTGATGCTCATCGGCGTCAATCTGATGGCAAGAGTCTTCAGAGGAATCGAAGGCATCATCCGCAGCAATCGGCAATCTAGAAAGCGCGTCAGCGTTTGCATGCTGAGCTGTAGGGCGATACAGTATCTCATACTGGTATTGTGATAACAAAAGAGCCCAACGTTGTAGTCTCTGAGCTGTCCGCTGAGGAACTGGTTTAGACGGATGAAACAGTGACGTCAGGGGCTTGTGATCTGTTACTAAATAGAATGGTCTACCATAGAGGTAGTGATGGAATTTTGTGACACCGAACACAATAGCCAACGCTTCCTTGTCCAATTGGCTATAATTACACTGAGCTTTGTTGAGCAATTTAGATGCGAACGCAATAGGACGTTCGGTGTTGCCGACTCGGTGAGACAACACAGCACCGAGGCCGAAAGAAGAGGCATCACAAGCTAACACCAGAGGCTTGTTAGGGTCGTAATGGACCAGACAACGATCATTCAATAAAGCCTCTTTAAGCTGCTGAAAGTCTGATTGGCAATCAGCTGACCACACAAACGGAACATTCTTACGGCGGAGACGATGCAACGGAGCAGCAATCTGTGATGCATTAGGTATAAACCTAATATAATATGTCAATTTGCCAAGAACTGCTTGCAATTCATTCAGATTGCGAGGGGCGGGCAAATCACGAATAGCTGCTAAATGTGACTGGGAGGGATGAATGCCTTGAGCATTAATAACATGTCCCAGATACTCCAGCTCCGTAAGGAATAATGAACATTTATCGATGTTGCAACGTAGGCCTGCCTGAGACAACACTTTAAACAAACACTCCAAATTACGGAAATGTTCAGCAGGCGTCCGACCGGACACAACAATATCGTCTAAATAGTTGCAACACGATGACACATTAGCCAGAAGTTGTGACAAAAAACGCTGAAAAACAGCTGGAGCTGACGCACAACCAAAAGGCAAACGCAGAAAACGGAACAACCCCAACGACGTGTTTATGACAAAATACTGTTGTGATTGCTCGTCGAGGGGCAATTGCAAATATGCTTCACGGAGATCAATTTTGGAAAAGAAACGAGCTTCCCCTAACTTATCCATCAGCTCGTCCGGTCTAGGCAAAGGAAAAGAATCAATGACAGTCTGAGGATTCACTGTCGACTTAAAATCAGCACACAAACGTAACTTGCCAGACGGTTTCTTTATAATAACTAAGGGAGAAGCCCACTGGCTCGCTGAAACGGGTTGAATAACACCATTGTTTTGCCAACGACGAAGTTCATCTTCTACAGGTGCCCGGAGGGCGTGAGGCACTGGACGAGCACGAAAAAATCGAGGCTGAGCATTATCTTTTAACGTAATATGAGCGGCAAAGTTCGCAGCACAACCTAGTTCGTCTTTAAATATGTCACTGTATTGTTTACACAAATCGGTTATGCTGTCTTGAGGAACAACAACAGAATTAATTTGCAACACATTGTCTTGGATAGACAGGCCAAACAAGTCAAAACAGTCTAATCCGAAAATGTTTACACTGTCTGTAGCGCGGAGCACTGTGAATGAAACTGTTTTTGTATTGCCACGGAATGTGGCTGGCACGCTACATACACCTAACACAGGAATTTGTTCGCCACTGTAAGTAGCCAAAGAATGTTTTGCCGCTGAAAGTTTAGGGCGGCCGATAGCCGCATACATAGCACTATTTATGAGAGTCACAGACGCACCAGTGTCTAATTGAAAATTGAAGGTCTTATCCTGGATGCGTAGCTTCACAAATAGTTTATTACACTGCCTCTGGATCGGTGCAGTGGAGGCGGAAGACACAAAATCAGCGCGTTTAGCGCGTGTTCGCTGCTTACGACAACTCGTGGGTTGGGCGGGTGGAACAACAACTCCCGCTTCACTTGCAGTCTGTACAGTACTTTTTACAGCGTTTGAATTACGCTTGGGTTGCATAGCAGAGGGCTGGGTGGGTGGCTTATTGCGAACAAGTTTATTACCCACACGAACCGTGGAAGAGTCTTTAAACGCGACCTTCTGGGCGGGCTGGCTTTGAAGAACATGAATATCCATGGGCTGGGCAGCACTAGAATTGTTCTTGCGTTTACGCAAACAATCAGTCTGAATGTGTCCTTTCCTTTGACAAAAGTGACAAACCGCGTTTCTTAACGGGCAACGTTCACGAGGATGAGCAAGAACTCACTTAGAGCAAGACTTAACTCTATCATTTTGCACACGCGGCTGACGAATGTGTTTAACATGACGCGGCCGGCTAGTGTTTACAGTCGGACTCTGCCGGTGGGGCCGCGGGCGTGACAGAACTTGCTTAGCACAGGCAATTTGAGAAATACATGGCTGATCTAACTCACACTCAGCATAGTCAAAAGTATCTTGGGCTTCAATGATGTTCATCACAGTCTCTAATGACGGGTCAGGCAACTTTAAGATAGCAGCACGAATACGAGAATCTGCAATGTTTTGAGTAATAGCGTCTCGTAGCATGACATCACTGTAGGAAGCTCCACACACACAATTAAATCGGCACTGACGGGTGAGGCCCCGTGAATCGGTTAACCACTGTTTATTAGATTGATGTGGCAGTTTCTTTAATCTGAAGAACTTGAATCTGGCTGCTGCCACATGAACTCGCGACTCGAAATACTCAGCAAGCTTGTTAACAACAACGTCATAGTCTAAAGCTTCTGGCTGGGATTCCGGGAACAACTTACAAAGTAGTCGATAGATTTCCACGCCTGCAGTGGAAATTAAATAAAGCTGCCGCTCAGTACCTGTGATTTTGTAGACTGTAATGTGCGCCTGCAACTGCGCGAAATATTCTCGCCATTCTTCTCTGGATTCATCAAAAGCCCGGAACGGTGGTGCTGCCTGTGCTTGTTCCTTTTGTGTTGGAGGATTAGCCGCTTGTTTGGCGATTGCTTCCACCAGACTTTGTATTTGCTGACTCTGTAACAAGATCAACTGGTGTAATTCGGCAGACATAGTAAACACAAATAAAACCAGCCCCCAAAATTTTATCTCTATAATTAGTATAACCAGAAACAAGGTGAACCAGCCCTGCACACGAGTTCGGAAGACCTCGTCGCCGGTTTTGTGGTGGTGTTCGTAGCGACAAACACTTGGCTGTGGAAATGGCTTACGAAGTCACCGCCACACTTTTAATAGCGGGCCGACCGGTCCGCTGGAACAGTAAACAGAAAGATGAAAACCCAAACACTCTGATTAAATAAAAGTCGGAACTTATCTTTATTGATGAAGATACAGAAACACAATAGTGAACTCAGTGTCTACAGAAATCTGTCTGGTTCGAGTCGGAGCGGCTAGGTCAGCGTCGGCTGACGACAAACAACAACTCTGCTGCAATGAACACACAACTGACTAGCAAGTACACAATTCGGTGGCGAGTACACAACTGAGCGGCGAATGCAGAACTGTCCTAGCGCTCGCGACTCCAGCGCTTAAGAAGCCAGAAGCCAGCGGTGGCGCGCGCAGACTTGCGGCGATTTCCTGTATCGCTGGCGCTGCTTATACGGACGGCGTCCGGACTTTGATGCTGCCAACCTTTTGGCAGCGGGCTTGGTTGGCATTACTGGCTAGGACATAACAAAAGACAACACATTTGGGAGTAAAAAGCAGTTGTTTTCTTAGGATTTTTTTTTTCATTAAATTAATACTATATGATAATTTTTAAAAAAATTTAACATTATAACTGGTGTTCAAAAATGTACAAAAGTCAGTTACTTAGTACCAAGTATACTGCAATTAACAGTGCCATTTCTTACCTTTTATAGTATTAACAATGCATCATTTTTTGTGATAAACACTTACTAGTCTGTCATGATATCCTCAACTTGTGGAGGTGGGAAGAGTGGGCGGCCGAGGTGTGACAGTAGGGGTGTAAGCGAAGAGTTTGGTGGGAGTTGCCACCTTAGATATCACCAAATTTGTCCAGCCAGAGTGCAGGTTCTGCTGTGGATTGATGGTGCTGCAAACTGCGTCCGAGTCCTGTTGGTCGGGCTCCAAGCTCAATATTCATGTGTGTTTGATTCTATGTATCGAAACCATAGTACAATTGTCATGGGGAGGGATATCAAATGTGTGTTCACCCCACTGTCGTATCTTGTAAGGACCAGAAAAAGGTGGCTGAAGTGATGCTCTGATAGTTTTGTCACATAACATCACATGCTTGCATGTTGCCAACTCTTAGAAACCTTGAGAATTCTATGACACTGCAGAGGAGACATCCTTATGTTGGAGATATGCTGTCTGACTCATTGGATTATTGCCGACAGTTCATTTGTGTCTGTTAATGCCACAGGGGTGACAAACGCTGATGGGAGATTCAATTTTTAACCATATAGCATCTATGCTAGAGAAGCCTGAAGTTCCTTCGCGAGAGCACTGTGAATACTGAGATGCACCCATGGAAGGCCCCAGGCCGCTATCCATCTTGGCACATCAGTAATGCTTTGAGTATGTGGTGGCACCACTCCACAAACCAACTGCTTCACAGGTAGTACGCAAGATTGCTCAAGTGTTGTACTCCACAGAGGCTGGGCAATTCTTTGAATAGCACTACCTCAAATTGCCTTCCCAGGTCCCTCATTATTGTGGCACCATGACCACAAGATCTATACATACACAAAAGCCTTAACCATTATTTTGGCCATAATTTCTGGTATCAGAATTGTCTTGACCCTATGTGTGATTCGATCAACAGCCAACAAAATATACCTGTATCCACCAGAATCTGGCAGACCAAATCCAAATGTACGCACTGTAATCTACCCACCAGAATGTTGTATGGCAAATTCCATTCTAGCATGCTTGCCTGTTTTGCAGGATTGGCATACAATGGAGGTGCAGGTCCATTTCTTACAATCACACTTTACTTCTGGCAGACCGAAGTGGTCCGTTTCAAGTTTGGTTGTAGGGTGGATTCCCAGGTGTGATAAATTGTAGAGGCTATCAAACACAATTCTTCTCATTTGAGATAGAACCAAAGGTCTAACTTTCCCTCTCAATACATTACACCAGACATGTACGTCGTACGTCCGATCTGAGGAGGTGGCGGCACTCAGACCAAAGGCTAGTTGAGGTATCTGCAAAAGTTCTTTTATTTATACATTTATCTCTGGGATCAAAGCAAGTCTGTCATTATTAATACACACTGGTTCTTGAGCAGAAGACTACCACTACACTATCCACCTCTCGAATATGTTTCACATTGGTTGTAAACTGACTTTCATAGTCCAAATGACGAAAACATCAAATGGGAAATCCTTCCAATGGTTCTGTGTAGCCTCTGCATGGGGTCTGTAATGTGTGAAGGGCCTAATCTCCACTTCCATTTTGAAATGATGTACTGCCTCATGCACAGCTAACAGCTCTCTCTGAAATGCAGTTCATTTGCACTGCAACTTTTTCAGTTTCTAAGAAAAGAACCATAATGGTTGTTGGATTCATCAACTAGTTGTTGGAACAATGTGTTGATAGCTACATCATCTGCATCAGTTTCGATGGATAAGGGAGTGTCACAGCTTGTTGGAGAGACAATTGAATGCTAACAGTGGCCCTGAAA
The DNA here is from genome assembly GCF_021461385.2 of Schistocerca piceifrons. Classification (NCBI taxonomy): domain Eukaryota; kingdom Metazoa; phylum Arthropoda; class Insecta; order Orthoptera; family Acrididae; genus Schistocerca; species Schistocerca piceifrons. The sequence goes on from NC_060146.1 coordinate 128,460,506, forward strand.
ATGCCCAAAGTCCATGTCAGCATATAATTGCCACATTTGTTTTTTCCTGTCAGTGTGTCTGTTAGTAGGGTTTGAATAGCTTCGGCCTGCAGTAGGTGTCTCCTACAGCAGAAGTTGATGGTTCCCAGAAATCACCTTAATTATTTGTAGGTTCATGGCTAAAATACAACTGGAAGCAGTAATGTTTTTCTCTGCAGTAGATCAGGACCATTATCCAATAACCCTGTGCCCTAGAATTGCGACTTCCTCCTAGAATTGCTGGCATTTTTCCACATTGATCTCAAAACCATAATGATTCAGGGTAATGAAGTGAAGATGTACGTTGTGATCTGCTAGGTTTGGTGAAAAAATCAAAATGTCATCAAGGTAAGAATAACAAAAAGAAAAATACCTAAAAAAAATACCTCCCATGTCTATGCAGCACTTTTTAATCGATAAGGAATGAAAAGGTACTAATGCAACCCAAACATTGTAACAACAATTGTCTTCGGTATATCTTCCCGTGCCACAGATACATGGAGCGTCAAATACACCGAAGACAGATGCACCTGCCAAGGGTCAAGAAAAGCCCAGGACATTTAAATTGAGTGCCTGTCTGGCGCTGTTCATGCATTTAGCGAATGACAGTCCCCAAACATCCTACGAAACCTATCCTTCTTCAGAACCAAATGCAAGGGTGACACCCAAGTACTGTACAATGGCTTCACAGTCTCAGCATTGAGCAGTTTGTCTGTAATATGCTTTATTATAAGAAATCTGTCCAGTGCCAGGCCCTGAGTCTTATAATGAACTGGTGGTTCCAGTGTTGTAATGACATGGTGCACGACTCATCTGGCCATACGTTTGCAATGCTCGGTAGTGTCACTCATCACACATGTGGGGTTGGCACGTACACTTAAAATATCAGGCACTGGACTAACCTCCGTCCCTTGCTTTGCATTGGAAACCTGTGTAGGCAGTAATGTCTCATGCTTTATGTGCTGAGAAGACTGCTGATGTGATGGTGGTTGCTGTAGCTGTTGCAGTTTTTCACTGACATCGTTGTTGTAAAAGTGCAATGTGGTCACGAGCATTGCTGTAGTCCTGAAATTTCTGAACATAGCTGTTGACACTCCTGTCCAGTATCCTCAAATTTCTTCATCATACTGCATAGTTGATGCGTTAAAGTCTGCTCTAGTCTCTCATCCTTATCATGACAGTCTTGCTGCTGCTTAAATGGTTATGAATTTGGGGTGGCCCAGAGCAGCCATAAACTGTCTCCTCACTCCATGTTTAACAAAGTAATTTCACTGTCAAGTTGGTGCCAGGTTGAAGAAACTTGGAAAACCAGCCCCACAACATCGGTTCACTCACTTCAGTAGTACAAAAAATGATTTGTGCACTTTTCTCTAAGACCAATGTCTATGGTACTTTCTACAATTCTATTATATTTAACCCTTTGAGTACCAATGGTTTCTGCCTGAAATCACCATTTTATTAATTTTGTTTTGAAGTAACAGTGCTTGTAGCATGAAATTACCAAAATTGTTGCAAGGCAGAGACATCCAGTGGTACTTCTATGATTGGGATTGCAACTACAAAAAAAAGAGAATTTGTTTTCAAATACGAGGCGTGTTTTTTTAAGTAAGTACCATTTTGACATTAAAAAAAAGATGTGCCACAGAGTTCTATGAGGAGGGTATTCAAAAACTGGTACAATATTATGATAAGTGCCTCAATATTGACAGAAATTATGTAGAAACGTAGATTAAGGTACAGGCTTTCACGTAAAAATAAAATTATTGAGACATCTTAGAACGTCTTTTTTTTTTTTTTTAATTTCAAAATGGTACTTAAAAAACACACCTCGTACAGGGTGTTTGGGTGAAAGTCAACGAAACATTTGTTTGTTTGTTTGTCACCTATTAAACTTGATAAGTGCATTTGTCCAACATATACAATGGAGCACAAACATTTTTAAGCATGTTCGTACAGTTCAATGTGGGCACCGTTTGTAGCTCGACAGATATCAAAAACAGTACTCCATTTCTTGAGACATGTTCATAAGCATGACAGTTGTTTTGGCCTCTGCTGTGACATAGATCGGTTGTCTCAAATCTACTGTATCTTGAACCCTTGTTCTATAAACAATGCCCTTGTCAGTTTTTTAATGTTCAGCCTGTACATGCATTATATTTTTTGGTTGTTCCTAAATTTTAACATAAAGACATGTCCATTAGCCTTGTAAAATTGATCTATGGATGAATAAAGCTGCTGCTAACTACCACTACTACTTCTACTGCTACTAATAAATGCTTGATTTTTTTATTGTTTCCAGCCATACATTAAAATCAAACCACCCCAAAGTACTGTAGTGCACCAATAGAGGAGCAAATCAAAATGGTGCAGCCCATTGACAAAGTGATGTAACATGCGGTAATTTGTTTTCTCCATTTGAAGGGGAGCAGCACAGTCATGTTCCATGTTGAGTTAGTTGAAGTCTATGGCAACAATGCAGGCAATGTTTAGGTGATGCAGATGCTTCCACTGTTGTAAAACAGATCTGAATGATTAAGACATGGCAGACCATCTGTCTGTGAAAAAGTGGGCACTGCAAGAGAAGGTGAGGTCCTGGTGCTCAAATCACAATGTGTAACAGTTGAGGCACATTAAAAAATGTGAAAAGTTACTAGTTGCACATTCCATGGATAATTTTGCACGTAGATTGTAATGATGTGGAATGAGTCATTTTACATTCACATCTAAGGATTGTTTTTTAATTTCATATTTTTTTATTGCAAAAAGGAAAGAAGACATACAGATGTGAGTTAGTAATTCTTACCCACCACATTTTACACATTACAGCAATACAAATTATTCTACAGAATAGATGTCAAGGGGGAACTTTTTCAAATTTTACTTTGCTGTCTGTCACATTTTATATCACTGGGTAAGTGATCAAAGCTTCATGTTGCAGTATTGTGCACCCCTTGTTTGTGTTAAAGACACTTAATGTGAAGGAATGAATGTCACTTTTCCTTCTGGTATTGTAATTATGTACATCATTGCTCCTTTTGAATTGCAGTGGCTTATTTACTACAAACTTCATGAGGGAATAAATACTGTGAAGCAGCAGTCAGAATGCCCAACTCCTTACATAGTTGTCTACAAGGTGACTGTGGGTGAGCACCACATGTTATTATTATTATTATTATTATTATTATTACAACACATTTTTGCACAATGAAGACTCACTTTCTTGAATATGATTATCCCAGAACATTATACCATATGACATTAGGAGTTCCAAAATGGGCTTTTTCTAGTTTAAATCTCGTCAATATGAACACTTTGAATTTTTTAAGTTTCCACCTTATTTGTTCTTTCCTCACCATGTGTTACACTTACATTGCCATAGTACCCTTAGATGTACAGATCTGAATATTTTGTATCTTTTTAAAATTGAGGGTGAGACCATTCACAAAAAACCAGTCAATTATACTTTTAAGAACTTCGTTTACCATTTCTTCTATTTCTGTACATATGGTTGGATTGATTACAATACTGGTGTCATCTGCAAGAAGAACTAATTCTGCTTGTTGTATATTAGACTGATGATAGTTTACATATTTGAGGAACAGTAACAGATCTAAGATTGAATCTTGGGGAACCCCTTATGTGATTTCTCCACAGTCTGAATTATGTCCCTGGGCTATACTGCTTGAATTGCTAAGTACAATTTTCTGCATTCCTTTGGTTAGATATGACATCCAGTGGTTGGCTGTACCATCAGTCCCATACAGTATCGATTTATCTAGGAGAACACTGTGATTCACACAGTCAAATGCCTTGCAGAGGTCGCAGAAAACACCAACCAGTGGTATTTTATTATTTAATACTTGTAAAATCTAGTGAATGAACATGCAAACGGCATTCTCGGTAGAGCAACCCTTTTGAAACCCAAACTATAATTTGTTAAGGATAGTATTGTTCCTGAGGTGAGAAACTATTCTAAAACACATCACCGTATCAGAAAGTTTGGAGAATGATGCATTAATTTCTTTTGAACATGATGGAAGTCACCACCCGCTGAGTTACGTGACTGTTCACACCCACATAAAAAGCCTGCTGAACTGAGGCAGCAGCAGAAATGTTGCAGCTGTGTTGGGACTATCCGGAGGACTCTACTTATCATTGGCAAATGTTGGATGTATCACTATTGTGGTGTTTATGCCACACCTTCACCGACATTTTAATATATTTATATTGCCACATTTTAACATTTAGTACTGGAAGATTCGTGTCCCTGCAAGGTATCAAGTAGTGTACATATCGCTAAGGTGACAGAGTGAGATCGGTGCATCCAGTGAAGGCTGTATTGTGCTGGAACCGATACAGACAGGAGGCGTTCACCTAAGAGGCTTGGCATGAAGGAGCATAACTTTCCATCATTTATATTTATTATTAAAAAATTAATACACTTTTCCAGCCATGCTTCCAACATTACTTGCACTGATAGCTTATTAGTGATAATTCAAATAACTTTCAGTCCACATGTAGAAGACTAAAGACAGACTTCAGTTAATGTTACCAGCAATTGGTGGAAAACGAAAAGCCAGTCAAGGCATCAAATTGCTAAGATAACTCACTACGAGTTAACAGCAGAATTCCCATTGCGCTCTTAATGTTACCGGCCTTGCTTTTAATTACATGAAGGTTGTTTTGATTTTTCTGAATGCTGAGTTTGTCCTTCCTTCCGACAGTCATCTCTTTTTCGATTTCTTCACATTTTTCTTCCAGCCATTTTGCCTTACCTTCCCTGAATTTCACATTTATTTCATTCGTAAGTAACTTGCATTTCACTGAATGTTTTTTTACTTCCTTCTTCTGTCAATCAGCTGAAGTATTTAATCTGTTATCAACAGTTGCTTCACAGCTGCCTTTCTATGGTTTTCTTTCCAGTTTCTGTGATTGCCCTTTCTAGAGTTAACCATTCCTCTTCAATTGAAATGCCTACTGGTCTATTCATTATCACAGTACCAATAGCCTCAGAGAACTCCAAGCAAGCCTCTTCATTCCTTAATATTTCCATATCCCACTTCTTGCACATTCATTCTTCCTGACTTGTCTCCTAAACTTCAGCTTACTCTTATGGAGTAAAAACGCCTGCAACAGGACTGAATTAGGACATAGCATGAGGATGTATGGGGCATGGCTTCCATCTAGGACTACAATATGAGCCAGGGGCATGGGGTTAGGAGTGCAGGTGAAATAGGGACAGACAAAGGACACTGCACAGGTCAGGTGGCTGGTTAAGGTTATTTCTCATTTCAGCGCATAGCGGCAGATATCTAAACTCTCACAGAGAATGTGACATGGCTGCTCCAGTTCTGGGTGGTACTGAGGGTGGGGCTCGTTTGTGACTGGCGAGACATGTCACAGGAGATCGGTTTCTGGGTGAGGTGGGGAGGGTACTTTCGGTCTGCAAAGGTCTCAGTGGCACATTTGGAGACGGCTTACTGGTCACTACAGGTGGCTACACTCTATGGATACTGTTATTAAAATAAACAATGCTAAATATAAGCTGCAAATAGTCATGTTGTGACTAAGTTTTAGTACTACCTTCCTGTGAGAAACTGGTAATTCCTCTATAGTGACTCATCTATTCATTATTAGTCCTGATTATAGAATGGTACCTAGCTCCATGTGCAACTAGCAACTAACTATAACTTGAAAGGCTTAATACAGTTAACAGTGACTCTGCTCCTTTGATGCCTAAATAGCTTATGGCCTTATTCAATATACAGGGTGTAATGGGTATAAAAGCAGATATTTCTACTAGTGACTCAGGATGGTGTACTGAACAACATTACATCAGTATTTACCTTGTTTGCCATCTAATAATTATAGCTGTTACAAGTCATATGGTTCCAGGTTGGGTAGTTCCTCCATATATAAGCCCGCCATTAATGTCTATTTTCACCGAGATCAGGATAACAAATCAGGAGGTCCCTCTCCTGCAACTAACTATAAATGGAGGAATCTCTCAGGGTTAGTACGTACCCCAGTAAGCATTATTTGTTGTACATATATGCTTGAGGGTGAAATACGAATCATTTGTCAGCCATTATTGGAGGTGTGAAAAAGTTAAACTGAGAATTAGAGCTTATACAGCCATTGGAAATGCTCATCCTAGCAGTGCTTCTTTAATGTGTGTAACACTAATGTGTTATGTGAAACAACAAAACGAACAGAAAACAGGAAGACACAGTACATAATACAGAACTTTACATACAATGAAAACAAAAGAATATTTGACATTCTGTGGCTTGTTAAGATAATCAAAATGTATGAAATTAAGGCTCTTATGAGCTTCCTTAGGAGACTAACAACCCTGATTTCTGTCACATCCTTCCAAGCAAATGTTCAAAATGGCCTCCATCAGTTGCATGGCAGGCTTGTAAGCAACGATATCATGATGCTCTTACCTGTCCCCACAGTCCAGTGTCAGTTCTGATGGTTGCGACAGCTTCTTGGATTTGCCGTCTTAGAGAGGCTTCAATCCAGGTGATTACTCTGTAGAAAAGCACATTGATGTGACCCCTGAAATAAGAAACTAGTGGATTTAAATCAGAGGGGATCTGGGCGACCAAGAGACAAGGGTTCATCCACCAACCTGTCTATCGCGAAACTGGTGATTTAATTACTGATTAAGCATTCTTCCAGCATGAGGAGGTGCCCCATCATGCATAAACCACATCTTTAGATGTTCGCGAAGTGTAATGTCATCCAGAAATTCTGGCAATGAAGACTGTAATATGTGAAGATAACCAGCACCTGTCAGTCTCACAGGCAGCTCTAATGGACCAGCAGCATATCTCTGACAATCCCAGCACATATGTTTAGGGCAAATCTGGCTTAAAACCTACCCCCACTGAAAGGTGTGAGGGTTTTCATCTGCCCAGGTATGCAAATTACGCATACTCACATGACCTTCGAGAGTGAACATGGGTTCATCTGTCAGCAGTAGCTTCCAAAAAAACTCTGTGTTGTTTCCGCACTTTTCCATGAGCTAGGTGCAGAAATTAGCTCTATGTGGGTAGTCCACTTCATGAAGCTGTTCAACACTCTAGTGCTGATACAGAAGCAGTAACTCTTAATGCAACATGCGACGAACAGTTGTATTAGACGTTCCCGCCTTATTTGCTGAGCTTCTTGTACTTACAGTGGTTTGCTCTTCAACTAAACATAGAATTTACTCATCACAGTTTGATGCTGCACCATTACATCGTTGCCCATATCACTCGCATCATGGGCGAAGAGAGCATGCGTCTTGTAGGCAGTGGTGGACTGCACTGAAGGTTTTCGCACTTGTAATGTGACGAGTTGGAATCTGAGATGACAGATTTTCCTTGCCCTTTCCGTAGATTGCCTAGCTTCTCTATAAATTAGGCGCATATCAGCTACTTCTGCAAAGGTACATGTCTCCATTATCCTGGAACTGCCTTTTTTGGAATGCTAATGGCCTACTGTTATATAGGTAATCGGCTGTTACTCATGTGTGGATGCAAGGAAGCAAAATAGATAGTCTACAATGCAAGACATCTTTCACTTTGTGGCCCAGGTACAGCCATGCAGAAAACATCAGGTCGTAAAGTTTGTGACGTGTTTGTGGAAAGACTGTTCGATGCAGAGAAAGAGCACCTGACACACTGATGTGTGTACATATTATGGTACAATGTATACAAATATCTGGACTACACACATTACATCCTATATATATGCACCATTCTCAGACTACAGCTTTTTAACATTTGAGGGCATTTTACACAACATTTGCACATCAAAAGAAATAATTTTCATTTTATTACTTTTTTGTTAATGAACAGTGAAAATAAAAAGTTTGTGTGTTTATATATCACATCTTAACTAAGGTCTTCAACTGATGTTACAAATCATACCACAGCATCACAATTTGTTCAGAAATACATTAAGAAATGGCGTATTCTCCACAAATCATGTTGTGTATACACTGAATTTTAAAACCATTTTATAAAACATGACTTTTTTTCCCCAACATTTATACAGGGTGTTACAAAAAGGTACTGCCAAACTTTCAGGAAACATTCCTCACACAAAGAAAGAAAATGTTATGTGGACGTGTGTCCGGAAATGCTTACTTTCCATGTTAGAGCTCATTTTATTACTTCTCTTCAAATCACATTAATCATGGAATGGAAACACACAGCAACAGAATGTGCCAGCGTGACTTCAAACACTTTGTTACAGGAAATGTTCAAAATGTCCTCCGTTAGCGAGGATACATGCATCCACCCTCCATCGCATGGAACCCCTGATGCGCTGATGCAGCTCTGGAGAATGGCGTATCACAGCCGTCCACAATATGAGCATGAAGAGTCTCTACATTTGGTACCGGGGTTGCGTAGACAAGATCTTTCAAATGCCCCCATAAATGAAAGTCAGGAGGGTTGAGGTCAGGAGAGCGTGGAGGCCATGGAATTGGTCCACCTCTACCAATCCATCGGTCACCGAATCTGTTGTTGAGAACCGTACGAACACTTCGACTGAAATATGCAGGAGCTCCATCGTGCATGAACCACATGTTGTGTCGTATTTGTAAAGACACATGTTCTAGCAGCACAGGTAGAGAGTATCCCGTATGAAATTATGATAACGTGCTCCATTGAGCGCAGGTGGAAGAACATGGGGCCCAATCAAGACATCACCAACAATACCTGCCCAAACGCTCACAGAAAATCTGTGTTGATGATGTGATTGCACAATTGCGTGTGGATTCTCGTCAGCCCACACATGTTGATTGTGAAAATTTACAATTTGATCATATTGGAATGAAACCTCATCCATAAAGAGAACATTTGCACTGAAATGAGGATTGACACATTGTTGGATGAACCATTCACAGAAGTGTACCCGTGGAGGCCGATCAGCCTCTGATAGTGCCTGTACACGCTGTACATGGTACAGAAACAACTGGTTCTCCCGTAGCACTCTCCATACAGTGACGTGGTCAACGTTACCTTGTACAGCAGCAACTTCTCTGACGCTGACATTAGGGTAATCGTCAACTGCACGAAGAATTGCCTCGTCCACTGCAGGTGTCCTCATCGTTCTAGGTCTTCCCCAGTCGCGAGTCATAGGCTGGAATGTTCCGTGCTCCCTAAGATGCCGATCAATTGCTTCAAACGTCTTCCTGTCGGGATACCTTCTTTCTAGAAATCTGTCTCGATACAAACGTACCGCGCCACGGCTATTGCCCCGTGCTAATCCATACATCAAATGGGCATCTGCCAAATTCGCATTTGTAAATACTGCACTGACTGCAAAACCACGTTCGTGATGAACACTAACCTGTTGATGCTACGTACTGATGTGCTTGATGCTAGTACTGTAGAGCAATGAGTCGCATGTCAACACAAGCACCGAAATCAACATTACCTTCCTTCAATTGGGCCAACTGGCAGTGAATCGAGGAAGTACAGTACATACTGACGAAACTAAAATGAGCTCTAACATGGAAATTAAGCGTTTCCGGACACATGTCCACATAACAACTTTTCTTTATTTGTGTGTGAGGAATGTTTCCTGAAAGTTTAGCCGTACCTTTTTGTAACACCCTGTAGATGCATGTGATACATAAAATACTTTTTTCCCCAGCACAGTCACAATTAGCTTTACAGATGACCAGTTTCAACCTTCTCAAATGGACATTTCAGATCCAACTGCTGCACAGGAGGACCATCCGTTGTCATCTGTAAAGACAATTGTTACTCTGTTGGGGAAAAAACATATTTCAAACTGAAACAATTTTTTAAGACGACATCCGTAGGCTAGGACTACCAAGGCCTCATCCCCATGGATCCACCTGCAACCAAGACAGTAACACTGGCTGCTATTACGGCTTTAACGACGCATCACACCTGATACGAGTCATGCCAAACCATCAACAAAACGGTGTGGCCTCCTGTACACTCCCAGACGTCTGCAATCAGAGTTCTTCCTCCCAACCAATGTTCTTCCGCAAACACAGCAGGAAGCCGGCCGCAGCAACGCCACAGCGCCCTCTGGCTAAGGTAAGAAAACAGCAGAATGTGAAGCGGAGATTTCAAAAGTAACTTGCTACAGACAAGGAGGAAACACAGAGAACCGAAAGTGACATTTTGTCATGGTTCACTGTTTCATGTAAACTGCAACAGAACAAAAAAAGCATTTGACTATGTTAACGTAATTAACTACTTTACTACAATTGATGCACAGTTGTTTTCTTGTCTTGTGGATACTAAAATGTAAATGAAGCTCTTATGAGCTGAGTTCAGTTTTGCTGCAGGGACTCTAAAGGAAATGAGTGGCAGGGAAGATTCCGAGGGCCCCGTTCCCGCAGTCCTCCCATATGGAATTTTGTTTTGCTTTGGTTTTAGGGCGCGAAACTGCTATGGTCATTAGCGCCCGGTCCGTGACTTAGGAAACAGTAAAAAACCGAAAATGGAAACCAGCAGCAATGGGAACGAAAGTCATAAAATTGGAGAAACTAAAAGCAGAAGGAAGGCTTAAAAATCCACTACAGAAAGAGGTTGGTTGTCCCCAAAAAAGCTTCAAATGACTGACGTCATTTCACTGGCACTAATAAACTTGAGAACGCGGTCGGCTGAGCGCGTGTCATCTGCTAAAATCGACGATATATCAGGCGATAGCTGTAGACGGGAGCGTAACGGATTAAAATAGGGGCACTCAATTAAAAGGTGTCTTACCGTCCACAGCTGAGAGTAGTGGGGACGGAGTGGGGGAGGATCGCCGCTTAAAAGATGTCGATGGCTAAAAAGACAGTGCCCTATTCGGAGTCTAGTTAAAATTACCTCCTCCCGACGACGCGTTCGGGAGGAAGAGGTCCAAGCACAAGGAAGAGCTTTCACGTCCCGCAATTTATTATGGGGAAGTGTCGATCAATGCGCGTGCCATAAATGAACAACACGACGACATAAAACGCTCCGTAGATCGGCGAAGGGAATCGATTGAATAGCTGGCCGAAGAAGAGAGACTGCAGCCTTGGCTGCAATATCGGCCGCCTCATTTCCACAGATACCAACGTGTCCCGGGAGCCCGAGGAATGCCACCGAGACGCCCCCCAGGTGGAGCAAGCGCAGACAGTCCTGAATCCGGTGGACCAGAGGGTGCACAGGATAAAGAGCTTGGAGACTGAGGAGAGAGCTGAGAGAATCTGAGCAGATTACGTACTGTATCCGCTGATGGCGGCGGATGTAGTGGACAGCCTGGAGAACAGTGTAAAGCTCCGCAGTATAAACCGAACACTGGTCAGGAAGCCGAAAGTGATTTGGGGTGTCGCCAACAATATAGGCACTCCCTACACCTAACGATGTTTTCGAGCCATCAGTGTAAATAAATGTGGCGTCCGTCATTTGTGCACATAGAGCAGCAAATGCCCGACGATAAACAAGTGAAGGGGTACCATCCTTGGGAAATCGACAAAGGTCACGGAGCAGGCAGATCCGGGGACGGAGCCAAGGCGGTGCTGTACCTCAAGTTGTCAAGAAGGTTTTAGGAAAGCGGAAGGAAAGAGAATGGAGCAGTTGACGGAAGCGGACTCCCGGTGGTAGTAGGGAGGAGGGGGGGCCTGCATACCCTACATCAAAGGAGGTGTCGAAAAAAATGTCATGGGCTGGTTTAGCAGGCATGGAAGACAGATGGCTAGCATAACGACTCAGAAGGACTGCTCGCCGATTGGACAGCGGAGGTTCAGCAGTCTCAGCATAAATGCTTTCCACAGGGCTGGTGTAAAAAGCTCCAGACATTAAACGTAATCCACGGTGGTGGATAGAGTCGAGACGCCGAAGAATAGACGGCCGAGCAGAGGAGTAGACTATGCTTCCATAGTCCAATTTCGAGCGCACTAAGGCGCGATAGAGGCGGAGAAGGACCACTCGGTCCGCTCCCCAGGAGGTACCATTCAGGACACAGAGGGTGTTGAGGGATTGCAGACAGCGAGCCGAAAGATAGGAAACGTGGGAGGACCAGCACAGTTTTCTGTCAAACATAAGACCCAAGAATTTAGCGACGTCTGAAAACGGAAGGTTGACAGGACCTAGATGTAAGGAGGGCGGAAGAAACTCCTTACGTCGCCAAAAATTAACACAAACAGTCTTACTGGGAGAAAAACGGAAGCCGGTTTCGATGCTCCAAGAGTGGAGGCGATCGAGACATCCTTGAAGACGTCGTTCAAGAAGGCTGGTCCGTTGAGAGCTGTAGTAGATCGCAAAATTGTCCACAAAGAGGAGCCCGAGACATCAGGAAGGAGACAATCCATAATTGGATTTATGGCAATGGCAAACAGTACAACACTCAGCACGGAGCCCTGGGGTACCCCGTTTTCTTGGGAGAAAGTACGGGAGAGAGTGGTGTTCACCCGCACCCTAAATGTGCGCTCTGCCATAAGTTCACAAAGAAAAAGGGGCAGCCGACCTTGAAAGCCCCAAGAGAACAGTGTGCGGAGGATGCCTGTCCTCCAACAGGTATCGAATGCTCTCTCCAAATCAAAAAATATTGCTACTGTTTGGCGTTTCCGGAGAAAATTGTTCATGATATAAGTGGAGAGAGCAACAAGATGGTCAACTGCAGAACGATGCTTTCGGAATCCGCATTGGGCAGGTGTTAAAAGACTGCGGGATTCCAGCCACCACACTAAACGGTAATTCACCATACGCTCCAAAACCTTACAGACACTACTCGTGAGAGAAATGGGGCGATAGCTAAAGGGGAGATGTTTGTCCTTTCCAGGTTTCGGAACAGGAACGACGATAGCTTCCCGCCATCGTTTGGGAAAAGTACTGTCGGTCCAAATTCGATTATAAAGGCGAAGGAGGTAACGCAGACTATGGGTTGATAAATGCAGCAACATTTGGACGTGGATACCATCCGGTCCTGGGGCGGAGGAGCGAGAAGAAGAGAGTGCATGTTGGAGTTCCCGCATGGAGAAAACAGTATTGTAGCTTTCGCGATTTTGAGAGAAAGCAAGAGGTCGCACTTCCGCTGCACGTTTCTTCGGGAGAAACGCTGGCGGGTAATTTGAAGAGCTCGAAACCTCAGTAAAGTGCTGACCCAACGAGTTAGAAATTGCGACGGGGTCCACTAATGTATCATGCGCGACAGTGAGCCCAGAGACCGGGGAGAAACTAGGCGCGCCTGAGAACCGTTGAAGCTGACTCCAAACTTCCGAGGAGGGACTGAAGGTGTTAAATGAGCTAATAAAGAATTTCCAGCTTGCCTTCTTGCTATCGCGGATGACACGACGGCATCGCGCACGGAACTGCTTAGGGCGGATACAGTTGGCCAAGGTAGGATGGTGGCGGAAAATGCGGAGAGCATGTCGCCGCTCACGTATTGCATCACGGCATGCGTCGTTCCACCAAGGAACTGAGGGGCGCCGGGGCAATTCGGAGGTGCGTGGTATTGAATGTTCCGCAGCTGTAAGAATAACGTCGGTAATATGTGTGACCTCATCGTCGACGCTGGGAAAGTGACGGTCATTGAATGTCGCTAGAGACGAAAAAAGTGTCCAATCAGCTTGGGCAAACTTCCAGCGTCACGGGCGCATATATGGCAGTTGAGGCTGCAGTCTAAGGACACATGGAAAGTGGTCACTCGAGTGTGTATCATCAAGGGCGAACCATTCGAAGCGTCGAGCTAGTGAAACAGTATCGACCGCAAGGTCCAAATGAGATAAATTTGTCGTGGAGGCAGACAAAAATGTAGGGACCCCAGTGTTGAGGCAAACTAGATCCGCTTGGTGGAAGACGTCTAGCAATAGTGAGCCACGTGGACAAGGATGTGGAGATCCCCAAAGTGGGTGGTGGGCATTGAAGTCCCCAACCAGCAAATAGGGGGGTGGAAGCTGACCAAGAAGATGAAGGAGATCAGCTCGTGCCATTGGTGTGGATGATGGAATGTATACAGTACAAAGAGAGAACGTGTATCCAGAAAGGGAAATACGGACAGCGACAGCTTAGAAGGAAATGTTTAAGTGGATTGGGTGATAATGGAGAGTATCATGGAGAAGAATCATGAGTCCTCCATGTGCTGGAGTGCCTTCAACAGAGGGGAGATCATATCGGACGGACTGAAAATGAGGGAGAACAAAGCGGTCATGGGGACGCAGCTTTGTTTCATGAAGACAAAAGATGACCGGCGAGTAGGATCGTAAGAGGATCGACAATTCATCCCGATTGGCTCAAATACCGCGGATATTCCAGTGGATAATGGACATAGGGTGAACAGAAAATGGAGGAATGTGACCAAGGTTGCTGTCAACTCAACGACTGCTCAGAGCTTGCGACCGACAGCATGGAAAGGCATTCAGCTGAAGGCAGAAGATCCTGATCCATAGGTTGTTCAGGAGCAGCTCCTGCCACCAGCGATCGGCCGGTTGATCGGCCGCTAGCAGTGCGCCTGGGCGACACAGAAGACGGCCGAGGGCGATTTCCGCCAGGTGGTGCTGTAGATGGGACACGCCTTGGTGGAGAAGGAGAGGAACTGGGTTTCTTTGTAGCCTTTTTGGAAGTATGATGTTTAGATGAAGGAGGAACCGATGGTTGGGAAGTTGCGGTACGTAAAAACTCTTCACGAGTACGCTCTTTTTTCGAAGTCTTGGTGTCTGACTTTTGGGCTCGAGATTTAGCAGAACCCGACGAAGGGTGAGCCAGAGAGTGGGCAGGCGAAAGTGGTGATGTTGAACGGGCGATCTTTGCGCTGGCCGATCTGACGACCGTGGCACTAAAGGTAAGGTCGCAAGTCTGCGTGGCCGCCTCCTTTGTTGGCCGAGGAGAAGCAAGGACAGTGCTGTATTTTCCTGTCTGGGGCACGGTGGGCTGTCGACTGGCGAATAATTTTCGAGCAGCAAAGGTCGACACCTTTTCCTTCACTCTGATTTCCTGGATGAGCTTTTCGTCCTTAAAAACGGGGTAATCTCGAGAGGAAGCAGCGTGGTCACCCATACAGTTGATGCAGCGAGGGGATGGAGGTGGACAAGCACCCTCATGGGCATCCTTGCCACACGTAACACATTTGGCCGGATTGGAACAGGACTGGCTGGTGTGATTGAACCGCTAACACCGATAGCAACGCGTAGGGTTTGGGACGTAAGGGCGAACGGAAATTATCTCATAGCCTGCTTTGATTTTCGATGAGAGCCGAACTTTGTCAAATGTCAAAAAGACAGTGCGGGTTGGAATGATGTTCGTGTCAACCCTTTTCACAACTCTATGAACAGCCGTTACACCCTGGTCAGACAGGTAGTGCTGAATTTCTTCATCAGACAATCCATCGAGGGAGCGTGTATAAATGACTCCATGTGAGGAATTTAAAGTGCAGTGCGCTTCAACCCGGACAGGGAAGGTGTGGAGCAGAGATGTACACAGCAATTTTTGTGCCTGGAGGGCACTGACTGTTTCTAACAACAGGGTGCCATTCCGTAATCTGGAACAAGACTTTACAGGACCTGCAATTGCATCGACACCTTTCTGAATAATGAAAGGGTTGACCGTGGAGAAGTCATGACCTTCGTCAGACCGAGAAACAACAAGGAACTGTGGCAACGATGGAAGAACTGTCTGTGGCTGAGACTCAGTGAACTTACGCTTGTAAGCAGACATAGTGGAAGGTGAGGAAACCATTGCGGAGGAATCCCCCATGATTACCGGCGTCTCCGATGGCGCGCTCCTCCCTTGTGGGGGCCCTCTCTGAGGGCACTCCCGTCTTAGGTGATTGTTCATACCTCAGGTCACACCTCCCGACAAACGGACAGAGGGACCAATTGGCACTTTCGGAAGGTATCAGCTCGGGTAATCACCCCTCCCTGGGCCCGGCCGTTACCAGGGGGCACGTACGTGTCCTACCTGTCTACCCGGGGTGGGGAATTATGCTTTACCCCGTCACCGGCTACGCACAAAAATGCGTGGGTCGGCCTTCAGACACGCACAGGGAGGAAGAAAGAGAAAGGGAAAAACAAAGAAAGGGAAAGGAAAGAGGAGAGGTCTCAAACGCCGCAGCGGAGAAAAGGGTAAAGAGAAGAGGTAAGGAAAAGAGAAGGAGAAAGGAAGGATGAAGACATACAAGCAGAGAAGGCGAAGAATGCGGTACATTTACGAGCGTCCGTCTCCGGACGTAGGCACAAACCATACTCCCAGAGGGGGAGAAAGAGAAGGAAAGAGCCAGAGGTGAGGGGAGGAGGGGCGAAGATGGGGGAGAGGGAAGGATGCGGAAAAGGAAGGTATGCAGCCCGGAAAGGAAGGAGGGCCATATTAGCTCGGGGTCCCTTGCTCGCTACGCACGTATCCACAAAAGAGTTGTGGACCCCCTGGGGGGTCCCATATGGAATGCCTGAGTGCACGGATGGCATCAGTGTGAGTGACATCATAGCAGAAGCAGCTTCTATTCCATATCACATTCCCAGGGATTTACTGACATTGTAACCTGTACAACAGTACCACCTGCTGCTCCTCATTCATTAGTGAAGAGCTGGCAGCTGAAAAAGTTATACAAGACAAGGCTAGAGAGCTTACTGTTTTGTTATAGTAGAGGGAAACTACTTTTTTTTACGTAATGTAACAATAACTGAGAAATGGAGAGTGCACATTATTCTCAAGAATTTCAGCTAATACCATGACATAAGTAATTACATGACCTACATCAGTTGAATCCATAGTTGTCACAGAGATAGGCATTGTAACTCAAATTAGTTTGACTCTTATGTAATGTAAATGTGAGTGTAATGAGAGTACCAATATATTAAAGTCAACACTGAAAGCTTATCAGAGTTTTGACCATGTTGGATAACAAATGTAAGAACACAATAAGAGCCAGAGAAAAGAATTCAGCATCTGAAACCATGAACATCACACCGTATTGTGAAAGTGTTGGTCATTACAGACAAGACTACCAAATAACACAAGAAAGATAGATGATTAAGAACTCGGTGAAAGGCTTTATAGAATGCAAACAAATCTGTTTGGTGTAGTGACTGCAGTATAAGCATATGCAACTAAAATAACAGCAAAGCGTTAAGGAAATTTAACTGCAATCAGTCAGTTATAATGACAAACATTCTGTCATTCAGCAACTTATATGATACCTTTGATGAGACTGCCTGCTTTCGGTTGTAGTTGTCCTATAATTTACAGCCTGTAATATTTGGTGTTACCAATTTCATTTTATTTTGTTCTGGGTTGTGGAATGTGTACATTATACCAGTGTGGGAGAAAAATGAATATCAGATTACTTGTATTGCCCACATTCACAAAATATTCTGCAAAAAAAAACTAACTTTTTTTGCTTTCCTAAAATGTTTATGTTTCAAAATCTCCTGTTTATTTCCTGCAACATATCTGTGAAATAAGAACTTCATCCTTAACTTTTAGTTAATTACTCGAATTTTTGTAACTTTATGTTACTTTTGAATTATTCAGAAAGATTATTTAATATGGTGGACTCATTGTTTGGCTTTGTAATGTAATTTAGAGTGAAATAAGAACTAAAATCTTAGAAAAAACAATAAAGAAAACTTCATAAAAACCAATGCTTAAATATCGTACTTTGTTTTTTATTTTATTACAAGTAATTTGTTTCTAGTGAATTTTTTCCCCACTTGCATAAATCAATAGAGAACATAAGGTCAAGTACAGTAAAATAAGTTGTTTGTGATGAGAAAATCGTAGTGTCAAAGTCATTTTGTTTTTACTACATGGTGTGAGCTTTGTGTATACTGTTACTTATTTCATGCTCTTACATTTTCACTTTTTTTGTAAAATATAGCAATAAGAGTGTACTAACAGAGTCTGCAACTTTTCCATTGTGTGCCGCTGTTAGTAACGGTTTGCAGGATCAATGATGGGAAGTGACCCTGATGAATTGTCACTTGGATGTGAACAGTCAGTCGCACTGCTCATTCAGAATTTCTTGTTCTTTGTAAATGAGGTTATCACGTATTTTTCCCCCATTTGAACCACAGCACTTTCAGCTGTACTATTAGATCCCAATCTAACCACAGCTTCGGAAATTGTGACAAATTCTGCGAGAAAAAAAAAAAAAAAAAAAAAAAAAAAAAAAAAAAAAAAAACAGGCAAATATTTGTGACAACCAAGATTACGATAGTGAACAATGGAAGTACAAGATGGAATAACACAAATATTATCAAACGGCTAGATTGTTACTTACCACATAGAAGATACAGGCCTAACGAAAAGAGGCCTTGAGGTGGCATGAGATGGGGAGATGGGATAGCATGGTGGGGAAGGGAAGGGTTTAGTGCTACTTGTGGAAGTGTGCAGGAAAGGGGTGGGGACAGTGTAGGAGTGCTCTGCTAGGTGCAGTCACAAATTGCCTCTTTTTTTGGGAGGGGGGAGGAGAGAAGTAGAGAAGGAGAACAGGACCAGTGGGCGTGGTGGCAGAGCAGAAGTCTGCATTGTGTTGGAGTGGGGAAGAGGGTAGGTAAGTGGAGGACAGGGGCTACCAAATGTTGAGGCCAGGAGGCTTAAGAAAAAATAGGATTTATTGCCGAGAGTGGGGGACTTCTTTCCTGCACAATAGCCAGTGTATGTAGGAAGGAATCAGGCTGTGAAGAAGTCCCTGAAGTGAATCACATAGTGATGGGTAGCATGTTCAGCAACTGGGTGATCCAACTATGCCTCTTTGCCACTATTTTTCAGTGGCCATTTGTGCGAAAAGACAGCCTGACAGTTGTCATGCACACATACAAAGTAGCACAGTGGTTGCCACTTAATTTGTAGATCATGTTAGTGCTGTCACACACAGTCCTGCCTTCGGTAGGATATGGGATGCCTGCGATTGGATTGGAATAGGTGGTGGTGGTGGTGGTGGTGGTGGTGGTGGTGGGATGTGTGGGACAGGCCTTGCATACTGCAGGAATATGAGCCATAAGCAACGTGTCGGGAGCAGGGTTGGACAAGGATACTGAATAGGTGTGAGGGGCACTAAGGAAGATTCGGGAAGGGTGGTATTCCTCATCTGAGGTCATGAGGTAGTCTAAACCCTGCAGGAGAATGTGATTTAGTTACTTCCAGCCCTGAGTGATACTAACTGATGAGGGGAGTGCTTCTTTGTGGCTGGATTGTGGGTGATAGTAGGTGACTGGAGAGACAACACACATGATATCTATTTCTATACCAGACTGGAAGGGTATTTTCAGTCTGTGAAGGCCTCAGTGACACCCTTGGTATATTTGAAGAGGGACTGCTCATCACTGTAGATGCAATGGCCATGGGTGGCTAGGCTGTATAGAAGGCACTTCATGGTGTGGAATGGGTGGCAGCTGTCTAAGGTATTGCTGGGATGGCCGATAGATTTGATGTGGACAGGATACTGTACTATGCATCTTTGAGGTGGACATCAACACTGAGGGAGAAGGCTTGCTGAGTTGAGGAGGACCAGGTGAAGCAAATGGCAGAGGAGGTGTTGAGGTTCTGGACGAATGTCGACAGGGTGTCCTCACCCTCAGTCTAGACCACAAATATGTCATGAATGATTCTGAACCAGGTGAGCAGTTGGAATCTGGGCAGTTAGAAATGATTCCTCTAGGTGGTCCATGAATAGGGTGGCATAGGATAGTGATATGTGGAGCCCATTGCTATACTGCGAATTTCTTTGTAGGCAACATCTTCAAAGGAGAAGCAATTGTGGGTGGAGATTAGTTGGTCATGCTGACTAGGAAGGAGGTTGTTGGGCTGGAGTCAGTCAGAAGTTCGGAAAGATAGTATTCAGTATTGGCAAGGCCATGAGCATTGTGAATGGGAGGTTGCATCAATAGTGACAAGGTGGTAAAGAAACAGTTACTATGGACAGTCGATGGAGAAATGGTTGGTGTGTCTTATGTAGAAGGATAGCACCAGTGGTCTAGGGGTAGTGTCTTTGACTTTTGACTAGTAATTAAAAACATCCTCAGTCCCGAGTTTGAACCCTGCCACTGCTTAAATTTTGAAGAAACCATCAACAATGGCAGACGAAGACCTCTGGCATAAGAAGTCAATCACTTTCTGCAAAATGTCAAAGAGAGCAGAGGAGCATCAAAGGTTCAGGGCACTCTCTTGCCCTTTGGGTGGGAAACTGTCCCTAAAAGGTGGAAGAATCAGCAATTATCAACAGCATGAGGACGCAGAAAGCAATGGAAACCACAGCATTAAAGACGCATACTGTGCATCCACTGGACATTTGACTTCTAATTGAAAAAGTATGATGATGATGATCTCTCCATTGGCAATATATTCTGGACTAGTTCCCCGTTCAGGTCTCTGGGATGGCCAATGTGGAGGTGAGCACGACAAGAAGACTGAGTATCCTACAAAAGGATAATCTCCTTTTGAGTCACAGCATAGCATGTTAGAAGGTTAAACATGATAAAGGAGCTAGAAAAGCGAAAAAGGAAATGCTGATGCTCAGTCTAGATATAGGTGGGGTAAGTGAAGTGAAACTGAAAGAAAACAAGGCTTTCTGGTCAGATGTGTATAGGGCAATATCAACAGCTGCAGAAACCGATATAGTGTGAATAGGATTTGTTATGAATAGGACGGTAGGGCAGAGAAAGAGAGTTATGGTGAACTGTTCAGTGATGGGATTGTTTTCATCAGACTCATCAGCGAACCAATGCCCACAACAATAGTTTAGTATACATGCTGACATCGCAAGCAGAATATGCAGAGATAGAGAATATATGATGATACAGAAAGGGAAATTTAGTATGTAAAGGGAGGTGAAAATCTTATAGTCAAGGGGGATTGGAATGTGGTTGTAGGGAAAGAGTAGAAAGAAATTGTTGCAGGAGAATATGGGCTTGACAGTAGGAGTGAGAGAGGAGAAAAACTGAGTTCTACAATAAATTTCAGCAACTAATAGCGAATACTCTCTTCAAGAATCACAAGAGGAGGAGGTGGTATACTTTGGAAAAGCCCAGGAGATACAGAAAGATTTCAGTTAGATTACATCATGGTCAGGCACAGATTCTGAAATCAGATATTGGGTTGTAAGGCCTATCCAGTAGCAGACAGATTCAGATTACGACTTATTAATGGTGAAGAATACGCTGAAGTTTAAGAGACTATGCAGAGTAGGATGTAAGCTTATTTTAGCTTTATTGCCTTTGTCAGTGCATATACCGACATACGTGGACATGTGTCAACTCTGAGTAAACCATTATTGCTGACTGTAGTTGTTGGTTGTAATATTATTTTCAGCAATATTTTAAAGTTGTTTGATAATTTGATGTTGCACATATATTATAATACTCTTTTTGCTATCTGACAGCAGAATAAATTCCAGTTTGACAGCTAGTTGTTTACTCAAAGAGTTGTTTACTCAAAGATCTCTTTTAGTGAACAACTAGCTGTAAACTTGAATGGGCAAAGAAATTGGAATGAAGAGATACACTTGAAATTCACTTATGCTATAGATATTGTGTTAATGGATACCTCAGTATACAGTTCAGTTGAAGGGAATGGACAGATCCAAAAAGTGCAATCACTGAAACTGGAAAGAAAGACACTGGCACAAGAAAGGTAACTGCAATGAATTTCTAGGTAACAGAAGAAATACTTCAGTAGACTGACAAATGAAGGACAAACAAAAATGTTCAGAGAAATTCAGAAATACAAGTAATTTAGGAATGAAATGAATAGGAAGTGCAAGGAAGCTAATGCAAAACGGCTGCAAAATAATTGTGAAGAAATCAAAAAAGAAATGACTGTTGGAAAGACTGGCTCAGCATACAGGAAGTCAAAATAACCTTTGGTGAAATTAAAAGCAAAGGTGGTAACATTAAGAGTGCAACGGGAATTCCACGGTTAAATGCAGAGAAGAGAGCAGATAGGTGGGAAGAGTGCACTGAAGGCCTCTATGAGGTGAAGGACTTGCCTGACTATGTGACAGAAGGAGAAATAGGAGTGAAAAGGGAAGAGAGATGGGATCCAGTATTAAAATGAGAATTTAAAAGAGCTTTAGAAGACTCTCAATCAAATAAGGCAGACGGGATGGATTACATTCCATCAGAATTTCAAAATCATTTGGGATGGTGGCAACAAAATGAATATTCAAGTTTATGTGTAGAATGTATGGTAACATACCATGAAACTTTCGGAAAAACACTATCCACACTATTCTGAAAATCGCATGATCCGACAAGTGTGAGAATTATTGCTCAATCAGCTTAACAGCTTATGCATCCAAGTTGTTGACAAGAATAATAAACAGAAGAATGGAAAAGAAAACTGAGGATATGTTAGGGGATCAGTTTGTGTTTTGAAAAGGTAAAGGCACCAGAGAGGCAGTTTTGACATTAAGGTTGATAATGGAACCAAGACAGAAGAAAAATCAAGACACGTTCATAGGATTTGGAAAATGTGTTTGGCACTGCAAAGTGGTGCAAAACAATCAAAATTCTGAGAAAAGTTGGAGTAAGCCATAAGGAAAGATGGGTAATACAAAATACATACAGGAACCAAGAGGAAACAATAAGAATGGAACACCAACAACAACGCAAATGGAGTAAAAAGTGTGTGAGACATGGAAGTAGTCTTTTGCCCCAACTGTTCAATCTATACATCGAAGACAGGTTTAAGAGTGAGATTAAAGTTTAAGGGGAATGGATATCAATAATAAGATCCACTAATGACAATTACAGAACCTGTTGAATAGAATGAACAGTCTAATGTGTACAGAATATGGATTGAGTGTATATCGAAGAAAGACTAACATAAGTGAGAAGTAGCAGAAATGAGAATACAGACAAAATGAAAATCATAATTGGTGATCACAAGATTAAGTTAAGGAATTCTACTACCCATGCAGCAAAATAACCCATAATATTCAGAGCAAGGAAGACATAAAAAAGCAGACTTGCACTGACAAAAGGGGCATTTCTGGCCAGGAAAAGTTTTCTAGCTTCAAACACAGGCCTTAATTTGATGAACAAATTTCTGAAAATATATGCCATTTGGAGCAACGCATTGTTAAAAAAATAAAATAAAAAAAAGTTAAGAGTAAAGGGCTGGAGGCATTTGTTCATGAGAATAGATATTCTCTTAGAGGGGGCACAGAGAAGAATTTGAAAGAGAGTATTCCAGTCAACAGTGTCAAAACTTTCTCTTAGTCTACAAATGCTAGAAATGTAGGTTTTCCTTTCCTTAATCTATTTTCTAAGATAAGTCGTACAGTCTGTATTGCCTCATGTGTTCCAACATTTCTGTGGAATCCAATCTGATCTTGCATTTGTAGACTAAGAGAAAGTTTTGACACTGTTGGCTGGAATACTCTCTTTCAAATTCTGAAGGTGGCAGGTGTCAAATACAGGGAGCAAAAGGCCATTTACAATTTGTACAGAAAGCAGATGGCAGTTATAAGAGTAGAGGGGCACAAAAGGGAAGCAGTGGTTGGGAAAGGAGTGAGACGGGGTTGTAGCCTATCCCTGATGTTATTCAATCTGTATATTGAGCAACCAGTAAAGGAAAGAAAAGAAAAATTCGGAGTAGGTATTAAAATCAATGGAGAGGAAATAAAAACTTTTAGGTTCGCCGATGACATTGTAATTCTGTCAGAGACAGCAATAGACCTGGAAGAGCAGCTGAATGGAATGGACAGTGTCTTGAAAGGAGGATATAAGATGAACATCAACAAAAGCAAAATGAGGATAATGGAATGTAGTCAAATTAAATCGGGTGATGCTGAGGGAATCAGATTAGGAAATGAGATGCTTAAAGTAGTAAACAAGTTTTGTTATTTGGGGAGCAAAATAAATGATGGTCGAAGTAGAGAGGATATAAAATGTAGACTGGCTATGACAAGAAAAGTATTTCTGAAGAAGAGAAATTTGTTAACATCGAGTATAGATATAAGTGTCAGGAAGTCGTTACTGAAAATGTTTGTATGGAGTGTGGCCATGTATGGAAGTGAAACGTGTACGATAAATAGTTTAGACAAGAAGAGAATAGAAGCTTTCGAAATGAGGTGCTACAGAAGAATGCTGAAGATTAGATGGGTAGATCTCACAACTAATGAGGAGGTAATGAATAGAATTGGGGAGAATAGAAATTTGTGACATAACTGGAAGAAACGAGCAGTTGGTAGGACATGTTCTGAGGCATCAGGGAATCACCAATTTAGTATTGGAGGGCAGCATGGAGGGTAAAAATCGTGGAGGGAGACCAAGAGATGAATACACTAAGCAGATTCAGAAGGATCTAGGTTGCAGTAGGTACTGGGAGATTAAAAAGCTTGCACAGGATAGAGTAGCATGGAGAGCTGCATCAAACCAGTCTCAGGACTGAAGACCACAACAACAACAATCTAATGGCAAACTGATAAAAGCCTCATAGACGACGTTAAAACAAAAAATACAGTACTGCTTAGTGTATTCATCTCTTGGTCTCCCTCTACGATTTTCACCCTCCACGCTGCCCTCCAATACTAAATTGGTGATCCCTTGATGCCTCAGAACATGTCCTACCAACCGATCCCTTCTTCTGGTCAAGTTGTGCCGCAAACTTCTCTTCTCCCCAATCCTATTCAATACTTCCTCATTAGTTATGTGATCTACCCATCTAATCTTCAGCATTCTTCTGTAGCACCACATTTCGAAAGCTTCTATTCTCTTCTTGGCCAAACTATTTATCATCCATGTTTCACTTCCATACATGGCTACACTCCATACAAATACTTTCAGAAATGACTTCCTGACACTTAAATCAATACTGGATGTTAACAAATTTCTCTTCGTCAGAAACGCTTTCCTTGCCATTGCCAGCCTACATTTTATATCCTCTCTACTTCGACCATCATCAGTTATTTTGCTCCCCAAATAGCAAAACTCCTTTACTACTTTAAGTGCCTCATTTCCTAATCCAATTCCCTCAGCATCACCCGACTTAATTAGACTACATTCCATTATCCTTGTTTTGCTTTTGTTGATGTTCATCTTATATCCTCCTTTCAAGACACTGTCCATTCCATTCAACTGCTCTTGCAAGTCCTTTGCTGTCTCTGACAGAATTACAATGTCATCGGCGAACCTCAAAGTTTTTATTTCTTCTCCCTGAATTTTAATACCTACTCCAAATTTTTCTTTTGTTTCCTTTACTGCTTGCTCAATATACAGATTGAACAACATCGGGGAGAGGCTACAACCCTGTCTTACTCCCTTCCCAACCACTGCTTCCCTTTCATGTCCCTCGACTCTTATAACTGCCATCTGGTTTCTGTACAAATTGTAAATAGCCTTTCGCTCCCTGTATTTTACCCCTGCCACCTTTAGAATTTGAAAGAGAGTATTCCAGTCAACATTGTCAAAAGCTTTCTCTAAGTCTACAAATACTAGAAACGTAAGTTTGCCTTTCCTTAATCTTTCTTCTAAGATAAGTCGTAAGGTCAGTATTGCCTCACGTGTTCCAGTGTTTCTACGGAATCCAAACTGATCTTCCCCGAGGTTGGCTTCTACTAGTTTTTCCATTCGTCTGTAAAGAATTCGTGTTAGTATTTTGCAGCTGTGACTTATTAAGCTGATAGTTCGGTAATTTTCACATCTGTCAACACCTGCTTTCTTTGGGATTGGAATTATTATATTCTTCTTGAAGTCTGAGGGTATTTCGCCTGTTTCATACATCTTGCTCACCAGATGGTAGAGTTTTGTCAGGACTGGCTCTCCCACGGCCGTCAGTAGTTCCAATGGAATATTGTCTACTCCGGGGGCCTTGTTTCGACTCAGGTCTTTCAGTGCTCTGTCAAAATCTTCACGCAGTATCATATCTCCCATTTCATCTTCATCTACATCCTCTTCCATTTCCATAATATTGTCCTCAAGTACATCACCCTTGTATAGACCCTCTATATACTCCTTCCACCTTTCTGCTTTCCCTTCTTTGCTTAGAACTGGGTTTCCATCTGAGCTCTTGATATTCATACAAGTCGTTCTCTTATCTCTAAAGGTCTCTTTAATTTTCCTGTAGGCGGTATCTATCTTACCCCTAGTGAGATAGGCCACTACATCCTTACATTTGTCCTCTAGCCATCCCTGCTTAGCCATTTTGCACTTCCTGTCGATCTCATTTTTGAGACGTTTGTAATACTTTTTGCCTGTTTCACTTACTGCATTTTTATATTTTCTCCTTTCATCAATTAAATTCAATATTTCTTCTGTTACCCAAGGATTTCTACTAGCCCTCGTCTTTTTACCTACTTGATCCTCTGCTGCCTTCACTACTTCATCCCTCAGAGCTACCCATTCTTCTTCTACTGTATTTATTTCCCCCATTCCTGTCAATTGCTCCCTTATGCTCTCCCTGAATCTCTGTACAACCTCTGGTTCTTTTAGTTTATCCAAGGTCCCATCTCCTTAAATTCCCACCTTTTTGCAGTTTCTTCAGTTTTAATCTACAGGTCATAACCAATAGATTGTGGTCAGAGTCCACATCTGCCCCTGGAAATGTCTTACAATTTATAACCTGGTTCCTAAATCTCTGTCTTACCATTATATAATCTGTCTGATACCTTTTAGTATCTCCAGGGTTCTTCCATGTATACAACCTTCTTTCATGATTCTTAAACCAAGTGTTGATTATGTTGTGCTCTGTGCAAAATTCGACCAGGCGGCTTCCTCTTTCATTTCTGTCCCCCAATCCATATTCACCTACTATGTTTCCTTCTCTCCCTTTTCCTACACTCGAATTCCAGTCACCCATGACTATTAAATTTTCGTCTCCCTTCACAATCTGAATAATTTCTTTTATTTCATCATACATTTCTTCAATTTCTTCGTCATCTGCAGAGCTAGTTAGCATATAAACTTGTACTACTGTAGTACGCGTGGGCTTCGTATCTATCTTGGCCACAGTAATGCGTTCACTATGCTGTTTGTAGTAGCTTACCCGCATTCCTATTTTCCTACTCATTATTAAACCTACTCCTGCATTACCCCTATTTGATTTTGTGTTTATAACCCTGTAGTCACCTGACCAGAAGTCTTGTTCCTCCTGCCACCGAACTTCACTAATTCCCATTACATCTAACTTCAACCTATCCATTTCCCTTTTTAAATTTTCTAACCTACCTGCCCGATTAAGGGATCTGACATTCCATGCTCCAATCCGTAGAACGCCAGTTTTCTTTCTCCTGATAACGACATCCTGTTGAGTAGTCGCCGCCCGGGGATCCGAATGGGGGACTATTTTACCTCCGGAATATTTTACCCAAGAGGACGCCATCATCATGTAATCATACAGTAAAGCTGCATGCCCTCGGGAAAAATTACGGCTGTAGTTTCCCCTTGCTTTCAGCCGTTCGCAGTACCAGCACAGCAAGGCCGTTTTGGTTATTGTTACAAGGCCAGATCAGTAAATCATCCAGACTGTTGCCCTTGCAACTACTGAAAAGGCTGCTGCCCCTCTTCAGGAACCACACGTTTGTCTGGCCTCTCAACAGATACCCCTTACTGCTATCTGTATCGCTGAGGCACGCAAGCCTCCCCACCAACGGCAAGGTCCATGGTTCATGTGTTCAATCTTTATGGTCTATATGTTTTGTCGCTACTCGTTATGTCTAATGAATCAATATTGTTTTTTTTTTTTTATTTGTTTCTTTTTTTTACCTTTTGATTGACCTACACATTGATCTGTAGCGTAGCCCTGAATACGAGGTAAGGTTGGGAGTTTTTTTTTGGCGGGGGGGTCAGGAGGGGGCGCAGCCCCCCCCCCCCCCCCTGCCTGGCCTTGAGTACCACTTGTTTATTATTATCTTTCTTTGCTATCAATGTTAGCAGATTGTTCTTGTGAAACCTTTGTGTGTGTTGTTTTTCTATGTGTTTTCGTCTTTGTGATACGTATGCAACGTTTCTATATCCGCCGTATTGGAATTGTCGTTTCCGCTATATTTGTGACGTCATGGGTCAAAGCCGACGGGTTAGATCGGACGCTTCCGTATTTCCGGTCGTTAATTAGGTACCAGGGGCTATGCTATTGATACGACTAGTCAAATATGCCAGCAGTTATTAGTTGACATACACCTTAATTTTCAATGAGCATAATATTGTGCATTGTAAACACAGATGCATACAAACTCTTCAAACATAAATAAATAGCTCACCTTCATTATTGTCGGCTTTGGTCCTGGCTCTGTCATTTCTGATTCAAGGTGCGAATAGCTCACCTTCATTATTGTCTGCTTCGGTTTTGGATTTTTGCCATTTCTGATTCGAAGTGCACAGATTTGTACCGTCGAATATCGTAGGAATTTCATTACATTTTAATAGCTTTATCCATCTCGGATTGTGCATCCTCAAAGTGAAGTTTAAACAAACCATATGCACTTACACTCTACAAAAAACTATGAAATCGTAGCTGCAATTGTTTTACCAGATTAATTACTTTCGTCAGCAAACTTGAGTTCCATTTGTCATTCAGATAGTAGGGAATCTTGAGTACCCTGATAATTTTTGCCGTGTTGCTGACACAATTCGGCGCTGCGCAGTGTCCCGTTCCAAGTTTTTTACACCAGAAATTTACTCTGACTAACAAAAACTATAATCAAAGACCGCCGGCAGTCAACCTGTCATAATAACTAACACCCAAATCGACCACCATCGCAAAGAATGATGGGATAAAACTTGACGCTCCCTAGCTGAGGCGGGATCCTGCACATAACGTGTTGAAGTGACATCTAACGGCCATGTGGAGCAACAATGTGCTGAATGCATGGCGCGCCGTCTGAGGACAGCAGTTAAACTGTCTGATTTCTTTTTTCCCTGTTAACAAATTTAGCACAAAGGAGGTAAAAGTGACAAATATCTTCTTAGCTATATCAATTATTTATCTTTATTTTATTAACAAAATTGCTATTAACGCCTGTGTTTCTCGACTATTTGTGTGAAGATTACTTCCTGCCCTATGACATTTGTCATGAAGATGCCACTAGATTTGGCAACTTAGTCGTATTCAAGATGATCCCCACTTTGATTATTCTCTTTTCCCCACCGTCATGGAACGTGCTGATGCCTCCGTCGCTCCACTTGCTCCTAGTCTCCAGTACTTGGGGCAGTTGGCCCCCTCCGACGTCAACACTCCCATCACAGCACAAGACATTAAACTTCTCCTCCAGTCCGAACGCAACACGGCCCCTGGTCACAACTGTGTCACCTACCGTCACCTTCGAGAAAGCCCCTATTCCTTCCTAACTGTCCTCGCCCATCTCTATAATGTCATCCTCTCTACTGGCTTCTACCCTGACCTGTGGAAGACCTCCCGCGTCCTCCTATTCCTCAAACCCAACAAACCCCCTTCTGCCGCCTCTTCCTATCGTCCCATCTGCCTCACCTCCGTCTTCAGTAAGGTCTTTGAATCCATCCTCTCCCACCGTATCCATCAGCACCTTGCTCAACACCACCTCCTCCCCCTTACCCAGTGTGGCTTCCGACCCTCCTTCTCTGCTGACGACCAACTCCTCAACCTTGTTCACCTTCTGTCCCTCCAGCTCAATTCCTGTCGCTCCGCCATTTTTGTTTCCCTTGACCTCCAAAATGCCTATGACCGTGTATGGCATCCCGGTCTCCTCTTTAAACTCCAAACCTACGCCCTGCCTATCAATTTTGTCCGTCTGGTCGCTTCCTTCCTCTCGCACCGTCCTTCCTATGTCACCCTCCACAACACCAACTCCCGTATCTTTTATCCCACGGCTGGCGTCCCCCAGGGTTCTGTCCTCTCCCCTCTCCTTTATCTCTTGTATACAGCTGATATGCCCAAGCTACCCCTACCAGTCCACCTTCTCCAATATGCTGATGACACCGCCTTCCTGGCTCTCTATCCTACCCTTCAACGGTCTCAACGTACCCTCCAAACCCACCTTAACCAGTTCACCACTTGGTGTAACCAGTGGCTCCTCCGTCTCAACCCCTCCAAAACCCAGGCAATCATCATAGGCCGCACCACTCGCTCCTTTCGCCTCCATGATTTCTACCTCATCCTTTATGGTCGTCCTATCCAACTCACCCCCGCCCTGAAATACCTTGGCCTCACCCTTGACCGACACCTCACCTGGACCCCTCATCTCCTGACCATCCAGCAGAAAGCCCATTCCCGCCTCCGCCTGCTGAAACTCCTTTCCGGCCGGACATGGGGATTGCATCCTTCTACCATCCTCCACACCTACAAATCCCTCATCCGTCCTATCCTCTGTTATGCCAGCGTCGCCTGGATCTCCACCCCCACCCGCTTTTACAAGGCCCTCCAAATCCTTGAACGCCATGCGCTCCGCCTTGCCTTCCGTATCCGCCTTCCTTCCCCCACACGGCTCCTGTATGAACTGATCCCCTTCCCCCACCTCCTCTTGTTCCTCCAACATCTCCGCATCCTTTACATTGTTCGCAGGGTTGATCCCCCCCACCCTCTGGTTTCCTCCTTCCTCTCCACCCCCCGCCCGTTGCCGCGCCTCTATCGCTGTATCCCTCCCTCTCTCCACCTC
Source organism: Schistocerca piceifrons (assembly GCF_021461385.2). Lineage (NCBI taxonomy): Eukaryota > Metazoa > Arthropoda > Insecta > Orthoptera > Acrididae > Schistocerca > Schistocerca piceifrons. Next base: position 128,491,031 of record NC_060146.1, read on the forward strand.
CACACCCTCCATCTCCTTCATCAGGGCAATTTCCAACGCCTCCCCCTCCCGGATGACGAACTTTGCCGTGACATATACCCTTCCTTCCAACTATAACCCGGCCTTGTTCCCCCCCCCCCCCACCCCAGGGCCCCCTTCTCCTCTTTCCTCCTTCTCCCAGAGCGGATTTTCCTCTATCCCCCCCTCCCCTGAGACCCTGCACCCCATACTTGCCTCTCTCCTTCCCACATCCCTCCCTACCTGGCCCTCTTCCGTGCGCCCTCCATTTCCCTCCCCCATCTCTTCCCCTCCCTCCCTTCTTCAGGTCTCCCTCCTCTCCTTGAACCTGGCAGATCCTCTGTATTGATCCTCATCAGTGTGCCACATCAGTGTTGTGTTTAGTGCTGTTTCTCGTGTGTGTCAAGAGGTGTGATTTTAATTGTGTACTGCCTTGAGGTTCGCCGTCAGTGTTACGTTGTGTGCTCTGCCATCCGTCAACACCTTTATGCTCCAGTCATACTGTGCCTTGTGTTCTTTTAATCGTCGCAGTGTGTGGCTTTTTGTGTGTGCTACTTTTAAACAGCTTTTTATCTCCATTTTACAGTCACCCCGTTTTTTTTTCTTTGTCTATTGCCTTCCATGATGTTCTCCCTTTTTATATCTATGTTCGCCTTCTTATCTCCTTTGCTGTTTTTAAATGTCTTCTATTGTTTTGTTCTATGTCTTTCGGCTGAAGAGCAGCGCATATGCTGCTGCCAGCCCGCCCCACTGGGGAATTGAAATACAATAAAGAAAAAAAAAACAAAAAAAAAATCGTATTCAAGATCACGGTGTTGAGCGATACTCAACGCGTTGTGGATTGTGGTTGGGTTTATATAGCCAATAGGAACAATTTTTGAAGGGCGTGATTGCGTATGAGCGATCCACCCCGTTGAACTGCTACATAAAGGAGGTCGGGGGATGAGTATGAATGTTATGTCGAACTACAAAAAACGATTTGAGATGTGCTTCTTTGAGAAACGTGCATCAATTACACGAACTGTTCACAACTGTTATCATAAATATGGCTGCAGCAAGTGTAAATTATTAACTGTAAAATAATGAAAACATCTAATTTTATATAAGTTACCGCTCGCAGCTTACAATCACTTCTTAGAAAATTATATGCAATCCTAAATTTTTGTATTAATAAATGCAATATATTAAACATTATTTCTGTTTCTTTTCAGTAACGTAAAAATTGAAAATATAAAAACATTTTCTTCAGGCGGATATGAACGCACGCCCTTGGCCGTACCACTGCACGAACTCCTACCAGTATAGCACGCATTGCTTGCAAGCCGTAATACATGAGTGGCTCATCCGTCTTCGCGAGCTGCGTCAAAAAATGCTATTTCCTTTAAACACCTGGTCCCCTGGAGCTCCCTCTTTTGTCCCTTTAATTTCTGGCCAAGCCCTGCATACACTACGAACATGAAAGAAATCATCATGAGGAGTAAGCTCAGTCCTTTCTACCAAGAGAACGTTCCACTTTTGGGGCAAATCTTATAGTTTCATTTGACCATTTGAAGCTGAGACTTTTTCTAAATATTTTATCCGTTTTGGATGAAGATACAGTTGGCTTCATGACAGCGTTATTCGCTATACAACTATACGACAAGTTCGTTTATTTGGATAGAAACCCAAAGATGGCATAATGAAATGCCGAAACTGGTTGCTTTCAGAATAAAATAAAATAATACTTTAAAGTATATGGCTGTTGGTGAATTATATTGTAATTCAGAATAGCATGTAAATAATATCTTTAGTAGACCATAGAACTGACTTGTGAATTTTCTGAATAACAAAACTGACATTCTTAGAAGACTTATATGGATATGGTGTCTCATATCCATATAAGTATATAGTTCTGGCGATACCGGCCATGACCTTCTTCTTCTGTGCGGATGCACACATATTCCCCGAGCTCTTACAGGACTTGGAAGAATGTCTTCCACGAGTAATGAGTGTGTTGGGGTGGGACACTACGAATGTAGTGTGTGGACATACAAGGTGAGAATGTGAGTCTCACTGGAGGCGTGCGTGAGATAGTCCCTGCAGTCGCACTATCATCTGTGCCCTCGGTGACTCAGATGGGTAGAGCGTCTGCCATCTAAGCAGGGGATCCCGGGTTCGAGTCCCAGTCGGGGCACACATTTTCACCTGTCCCCGTTCATCTATGTCAACGCCTGTGTGCAGCTGACGGTATTAATATAATTCTAATTTCGTTCATAGAAGACTGGTCGAACTTCCAGAATGCGAGGAAAATTGCTAGCAAAACGATCAGAAACGCCAGGAGAAGTAGATGGAATGAGAAACTTGAAGAAGCCTTCAAGAAATACAAATCACGAGTCTTTTTCAGAGAAATGAAGTGGCAGAGCAACCCTTCGTAATAAGACAAGATGACACAATAAAAATTGGCATAAAAAAGGTGTGCGAGGAAATGATTAGGCATTTTAGGGATTTTCTGAATGCAGAAGCACCGGCATAATGCACCCACCAGAGTAGAAGTAGAAGAGGCACTTAAAAACCTCAAAAACAACAAGGTATCAGGCAATGATGGGATCTGTGCTGAAGAGATCTAGTGGGGTGGGCCTGAAATAGAAAGAAGTATGTACAATATAATAATGGATATCTGGAGAAATAATAAAATACCCATAAACTGGAAAGAAGCCATTATAATACCACTACACAAGAAAGGGGACAAGAAATTACTGGATAACTACAGGGGCATCTCTCTCTTAAACATAGGGTACAAAGTTTTGTCGAGAATCTTGCTGAACAGAGTTGGCGAACAATTGGGGTCAACAATAGGAAAGTACCAATGTGGCTTGACAAAAGGGAGGAACTGTACAGAACAGATATTTGGAATAAAAAGGATAATAGAACACAGACAGTGGAAGGGAAAACAGGCAATAGTGACATTTGCGAACTTCCAAAACACCTACGATTCAGTTGACAGAAGTATTCGGCTTGATGTGTTAGAAGATAAACGACTGGATGCACAGCACATGCAATAATAAACGAAACGTTAAGCGGCGCTACTGCCAGGATTAGGCATCGCAGTAGGGCGTCAGACAGCTTCGAAATAAAAACAGGAGTCCGGCAAGGGGATGGACTGTAACCAATTTCATTTAACCTGGTTTTGGACGAAGTAGTGACGCAGTGGAGACAACAGAATAGTAACATGAAGATCTAAGGAGTGCAAATAGGGTACAAGATCAAACACAATGCAACAGTGGACTGCCTGGCACTCTTAAATGAGACAGAAGAGGCAAAGACAGTACTAAAAAAATGTAGCCGAAACAGCAGAACAGATCGGACTGAAGACTGCGTAAAAGATGACCAAGACATTGAAAACGGCATCTGACTGGAAGATAGATGGCCAAGTGATTGAGAAAGTCAACAGTTTTCGTTATTTGGGGGGAGAAGATAATTGGTGGCACACAGTAGCGCAGTAGACAGGTCACAACTTTTGCAGAAGCTTCGGTATGCGGTGAAAACAACATATGTCAAGAAAAATCTGTCACGGAATGCCAAATTTCGACATTACACAACAACTGTAAGAAATGCTGCTCTGTGTGCATCAGAAACGACCACACTTGGCAAGAGAGCTTGTATACACTTGGAGAAGGAAGAACGGAAAATTTTGAGAGACATGGGGATATCTGGATACACAGAACACGACAGGAACTGTATGAAAATACTGAACCTATACGATTTGTTGGGCACATCATGAGGATGGACGAGGAGAGGTTGACTAAGAAGATATGGAATGTAACATGTCATACGGGAAACAACAGGTAAAGGAAGTCATTGATGACTGGAAGGCTGTAGGAATATAGGAATACAAGAAAGGAACCTTCAGGCAGTAGCACAGGACAGGGAGAACTACAAAGGGTTGGAGACGTGCAAAACAAGCCACACGTGATCCTGAATGGTCCTAACGAAGCTTTTTTGCAATTGCAAATTTACCATAGCATCTTCAGTTCTGATTCATACCTCCCTTCGTAGTTCGTATGTTCCACTAGTATTACATCAGTGGTTGAGAACATATAATTACGGAATCCTATTATTTAATAAATCAAAACGTTCTAACGGAAGTTAAATCTGAAGCAACTTTTCTGTAAAGCTGCAGGTTACTCGTGTGTGGTGTTCTCACGCTACGCGCTCGAATAAAACACTTTCAATTCTACTTTCTACATATTGAGTGGGGATGGCTTTCCCTCCAACTTTAAAAACAACTGCGATATGTTAACTACATTTAGTATACAGCAATGTGCACCTAAAATGAACCAAACGTAAAGTAGCTGGCGACTACATCTTTCACTGCAAACCCTTCAAATTTTGTGCTACAGAGTTGGTTCAAATGGCTCTAAGCACTATGGGACAACATCTGAGGCCATCAGTCCCCTAGAACTTAGAACTACTTAAACCTAACTAACCTAAGGACATCACTCACATCCATGCCCGAGGCAGGAGTCGAACCTGCGACCATAGCAGCAGCGCGGTTCCGGACTGAAGCGCCTCGGCCACAGTAGCCGGCTGCTACAGAGTACTTGGAATTTAAGTGTCACATCATCTATGACTGAAAAAAAAAAATAGACCCTTGATCGTCAAGCTGTGACATGATACAATACGATACAACAGAAATTACTTTTATATGTCGATTATTATCCTCGGGACCAAATGGGATGTGCAAATACAAAAAAAGTCGTCTTTAATTTTTGAATAAAAAGAGAACCTCTATCGAAAAACTAACCACAGGCGCTGATGTAGCTTCATTTACACACAGCATTTTTCACAGTTTCAGAAAGTTACCGTTTACAGTAAGAAATTCGGAAAACTCATTTTTCTGATATATCAGCCGCTTCGTGGGAATCGCTCATTACTTTTCTGTGTTGTCTTTTCTCTTACTGCTGCTCATTATATGTTTCTAATTTTTACAGTAAATCAGACAACTGTTTACTTGTAGGTACGCCCAGCAACTAAAATGCACAATTAATAAAATAAATAAAACTTATGCGTTCGCCTTTGACTTCAAAAACAAACGTTTACTCGTTTTCAATATGGCGGACTCACGCACGCGCATAAAATTTTGTCGCACAGATTTCAGCTGAGTTTCCATTCTGTGTACTGTCTTTCTGTGTCCATATTCGACAGAACACCGCGGCAGAGGGTACGTCCCATTGTACACGTTATTAGGGTTTCTTCCCGTTTCATTTACATACGGAGAGCCGGAAGAATCGCTGTCTGAAAGCCCCTGTGTGTGCAGTAACTATTCTAATCTTGCCTTCACGATCCCTATGTGACCGATATGTAAGGGGTGCACCATATTACTAAAGTCACATTGAACGCTGGTTCTTGAAACTTTGTTAACAGACTTTCTGGGGATAATTTACATTTATCTTCAAGAGTCTGCAGATCAGTTTCCTCACCATCACTGTAGCGCTTTCCCACGGGGCAGACAAATCTGCAACCATTTGTGCTGACCTTCTCTGTATACGTTCAATATCCCCTATTAGTCCTATTTGGTACAGGTCCCACACATGTGAGCAGAATTCTAGAATGGGTCACATGAGTGATTTCAAGAAAAGACTGATTACACTTCCCCAATATTCTACCAGTAAACCGAAGTCTACCAAATGCTTTACTGGCAACTGAAACCATGTGATCATTCCATTTCATACCCCTACAAAATATTACACTCAGGTATTTGTATGAGTTGACAGATTCCAGCAGTGACTCTTTGATGTAATACTCAACGATACTACTTTTTTTTCGTTTTGTGAAGAGCACAATTTCTGAACATATAGAGCAAGTTGCCAATCTCTGCATCACATTGAAATCTCATCAAGATCTGACTGAATATTTAGCAGCTCTCTCAGATAGTACATCATTACAGATAACAGCATCAGCTACAAAAAACCTGATTTTACTATTAATATTGTGTGAAAGGTCATTAATATACAACATAAACAACAAGGGTCCCAACACACTTCCTGGGGCACACCCAAAGTTACTTCTACATCTGAAGATGACTCTCCACCCAAAATAACAAGCTGCGTGATCCCTACCAAAAAGTCCTCAGTTCTGTCACAAATTTCATTTGATACCCAATATGATCGTACTTTTGACAATAAGGGTAGGTGTGGTACTGGGTCAAATGCTTTTTGGGAATCGTGAAACACTGCATCTACCTGGTTGCCTTAATCCAAAGCTTTCAGTATGTCACGTGAGAAAAGAGCGAGTTGCGTTTCACATGATCGATGTTTTCGTAATCCTTGCTTGTTGGCATTGAGGAGGCCATCTGTTCAAGATACTTAATTATGTTTGAGCTCAGAGTATTTTGTAAGATTCTACAACAGATCGATGCCAAGAATATTGGACAGTAGTTTTGTGGATCACTTGTACTACCCTTCTTGCATATGCGTGTGACTTCCGACTTTTTCCAAGAACTGGGCTGGTTTCTTGTTTGAGGAATCTACGATAGATTATAGCTAGCCGAGGGACTAACTCAGACACAAATTCAGTACAAAATGTGTTAGGGATTCCACTGGGCCCTGGAGATTTGCTCAATTTTAATAAATTCAGCTGTTTCTCGACACCACTGACACTAATACTTCCTTCACCCATCTTTTCAATGGTATGAGAACTAAGAAAGTTTGGAAGGTAGGAGACGAAGTACTGGCAGAAGTAAAGCTGTGAGGACGGGGCGTGAGTCGTGCTTGGGCAGCTCAGTTGGTAGAGCACTTGCCCGTGAAAGGCAAAGTTCCCGAGTTCGAGTTTCGGTCGGGTACACAGTTTTAATCTGTCAGGAAGTTTCGTATGAGGACTAAATTGGGGTAATTCTCCTGGATTTTCTACTGTAGAGGAACATTTGAAAACGGAGTAATGCATTTCAGCGTTTGCTTTGCCACCCCCCAATTTCAGTTCCTGTCTCATTCGTTAAGGATTGGACGCGAACTTTGGGGCTACTAACAGTCTTTACATTTGACCACAATTTCTTTGGGTTTTGTGAAAGATCATTTGACGATATTCTGCTACAGTATGTATTGAAGGCTTTACCCACTGCCCTCTTGACCGTTTCATTCGGCAATCCCTCTGTCTACAGCCCAACGCTTTCTTTTACACCTATTATGCAGTGGTCTCCGTTACCGTAGAAGTTTCTGTACAGTTACTGTATACCATGGATGGTTCATCCCATTATGAACTGTTCTGCTGGGTACATGCCTATCCAGTGCATGGTTAACAATTCTTTTAAACTCGAGCCACAGTTCCTCTACATGCTCCTGCCCTATGCTGAAAGTTTCAAGTTACTCACTGAGATACGACATTACCACTTCCTTGCCTAGTTTGCTTAACACCTAAATCTTCCTGTTTGTTTTAGCTGTCCTTCGTACATTGGTATTCACTGTTGCTGTAACTACCTCATGATGACTGATATCAGTTTGGATGTGAAATTCCTTAAAAAGGTCTGGTTTGCTTCTTGCCATCAGATCTAATAAATTTCCATCACGAGTGGTGTTCTACGTTGTATTCAGAGAAGGGATTTAGTATTGTTTAGCAGGATGTCTTGTCACGCCCACGACTAATAAAACCGCAATTTTCGCAATTGATTGTTCGTTGATTAACGTCTCCCATTATTATTACAGTATGAGTGGGGAACTTACGTATAAGGGAACTGCAGTTTTCTCTTCAGGTTGTCGGTTACATCAGGAGATGAGTCTGGTGGGCGACAGAAGTATGCTGCTACAATTTTATGACCACGCTGATACTGTGTCTTGCTCAAACGATCTCACACACAGCTTCAATTTCGATTTCGGTGGACTTGAGTTTCTTTCGTTTTTTATTATTTATTTATTTTTATCCATCTGTCAGCATTAACATTCAATCGATGTCGTCAGAAGAATTACTGCTATTTGTACACGTTGTTTTACATAACAAAATATTACAACTTATAGCTGCCTCTACACCCATATCTACACATAACAGTAAGCCTTAATTTATCAATAAATTAGCTCATCTTTACAACTATTCTGAAATTCTTCTATACTATAGAAAGTATTTTCCTTCATGAACACTTTGGTTTTAATTTTGGAAATATCCACTGAAACCAACTGAGCCTGTACAGGAAAAGTGTTGAATAATTTTATGCCTATGTATTCATAGCTAGATTGGGTTTTCTTATGCTGATTGCAGGTATATCAATTATATTTCCTTGTCGATTATTGTGTTGATGAACAAATTTCCTTGTAGTGTAGTGGTTTAAGCTTTCTTTTATGTTTAATAGGCAACAATATATGTAAAGACATGGGACTGTGAGAATTTTAAAGTCTTTAAAATAAGGCCTACATGAGGCGTTGTTGTCAACAATTCCATAAAGACGTCTAATTGCTTTTTTCTGCCAAGTGAAAATTTTTTTGGCTCCTGGGGAGTTACCCCATAAAAGAATGCCATATTGCAGATGGCAGTGAAAGGAGGCATAGTATGAATGAAGTAATAAATCTTGTGTAACACATGTGTGTAGTTTGGCTTGTAGGTAGATAACTCGTGATAACGTTCGACATACATAATCTGTATGTGTGTCCCATGTTAATTTCGAGTCAACGTGTATTCCTAGTAGTTTAACAGATGATAACTCAGTGTTACTGTTTGATAGACTGAAGATTATTTTGACAGTCTTTTCATGGTTCATAGTTGACTCATTGGCTTTAAACCAGATATTAGATATTTTGAGACATCCTTCACTTTCCTCCTTCAATTTTTTTATATCCTATCTGGAATTAGCTAATGTTGTGCCATCATCATAGAGGCTAGATTTACAGGGTAAGTTACTCGGAAAGTCTTTTACAAATAATATAAATAATAGAGGGCCAAGCACTGAGTCATGAGGAACACCTCGTTTTATACTTAGGGTCTGTGACTTTTGGCCATTATGCTTTACAACTTGTTTTATATTGCTGAGGTATGATTCAATTAGTGAGAGTTCCAAGTGTTTAATTCCATAGCAACACAGTTTATCTAATAATAATTTGTGGATAACTGAGTCAAAAGCCTTACTCAAGTCAATTAGAATGGCTTCAGCAGATAGTTCTGACTCGAATGAGCTTAGTACAAAAGAGATAAGGTTTTCAACTGCTTTGACTGTTGATAGGTTTGACCTAAATGCATACTGAGAATCATTTAATATACTTGTCTATTGCTATAAATGCACCAACGCCATTTCCCATTTACACATCCTTTTGATATACACATTAAATTTTCCCCAAAAATCTCACTGCTACTATTTTCAGGATTTAACCAGCTTTCTGTACCTAGTACTATATGAGCACTTTGAAGTCTAGCACTTCGTTGCAAATGCTTTGGCAAATAACCACTCGGATTAAATACTCTCACGTGTGGTAAGCATTTCTTTCGATCGTACACTGATACTGCTGGATTTCCTACAGCTTTCGTTATCTGGATTGGGTGGAGAGTCGCCTAATCTAAAATTACCTTGTGTGCACCACACATATGGTCAGCTACCTAAGTATTGGCCTCTGATGTGTAGTGCAAATCTGACCCATTTAGAGGACCCTACATTTCTCAACCCTATGCCACAAGTCTAGGAAGTTGCAGCGTGGTTTTAATAGGACTTTCTCTGTTCAGTCTTCCTACTCGACTCTCAACCAAGGGATCACGATCAGTTCTGGGAACAATGCTGCAAATTGTGAATTCGTTGAAACTCCGTGCACAACGCTGGTCTTCTCAACCCTCTCTGGCGGTCGCTGGAATGATGCAAGTATAACTTCGGAACACAAACGACAGGCGTCATTTATTCCAACGTGCGCCACAGTCTACGATTGCTTGCGTCCGGTTCCGTCAATGGCTACAGGAATAGCCTCTTCGGCATGTTGAATGAGACCCCCAGATAATCATTGTACATTGTTAAGTACTGATACACATTATTAAGCATCGCTTACAACTAATAATATAGTAAATAAACACTTTTATAGTATAATAACAGCCACCTTCAGAGACTTAATATTAAGAGCTAGAAGATGTTTTTGCATTCACAAATACTCACTGTAGATCAAGAAGTTCACGATGCAGCCCACCGATGGTTTTTCTTCGTGGCAAGAATTTTTATATGTCCTGTTTTAACTTGTGTGTTCACATGCTTTATTCTAATGAAGATTTTAGGTCTTACGTTGACAGAAACCACTTTCAGATACATTTCGGGAAACTTTGACGTTATTGTAGAAATAATCTTTCGCATCACTCCATCACATTTAGCACCGTTTCGCCCACGAAAAGTCACTTCAAACTGGTTTATTTTACCGAACCAGTCAGTTGAAGTGGAGTTTAAGGAAATCATTCATTACCGGAAGAAGTTTCTCTGCGAATGGAGGAACTGTCGACGTAAGATAGAATCTGGCCTGGTGTGAAACACTGTCTAATTTGTTGTTTTACTGCAGAAGAAAACTGCCACTTGACTATAAATGACGAAAAATGTGAAGTTGTCCACATGAGTACTAAAAGGAATCCTCTAAATTTCGGTTACACGATAAATCACACAAATCTAATGGCTGTAAATTTAACTAAATACTTGTTGTTGTTGTGGTGGTCTTCAGTCCAGAGACTGATTTGATGCAGCTCTCCATGCTACTCTAACCTGTGCAAGCTCGCTCATCTCCCAGTACCTACCGCAACCTAGATCCTTCTGAATCTGCTTAGTATATTCATCTCTTGGTCTCCCTCTACGATTTTTACCCTCCACGCTGCTCTCCAATACTAAATTGGTGATTCCTTGATGCCTCAGAACATGTTCTACCAACCGCTCCCTTCTTCCAGTTAAGTTATGCCACAAATTTCTCGTCTCCACAATTCTATTCATTACCTCCTCATTAGTTATGTGATCTACCCATCTGATCTTCAGCATTCTTCTGTAGCACCACATTTCGAAAACTTCTATTCTCTTCTTGTCTGTTTATCGTCCACGTTTCACTTCCATACATGGCTACACTCCATACAAATACTTTCAGAAACGACTCCCTGATACTTAAATCTATACTAGATGTTAACAAATTTCTCATTTCTTAATCTAATTCCCTCAGCAACACCCAATTTAATTCGACTATATTTCATTATCCTCGTCTTGCTTTTGTTGATGTTGAACATCAACTACATACTTAGGTATTACAATTTCGAATAACTTAAAACGGAACGATCACATAACTTTCCGAGATTGTTATTTGAAATACTCCTCCGTGATACTGACAAAGGGGAGACTTGAGTACTCTCATGGGTATGATGGGATATCTAGCAGAATACTGAAGTGCTGTTTTGCATAGGTCAGTCCAGTTCTTGGCCATATCTGTAACTTTCTCTTTCGGAAGGGCCAGTTTCCTTACCGATTAAAGTACTCAGTAATGAAGCCGTTTGATACAAATGAAGAAAAGAGTCAAGTATACAATTTTAGAGCTATTTCTATCCCGTTGGTGTTTCCTAAAGTTATTGAAAAGGCTGTATATTCAAGAGTAATTGATCATTTCAATTCACATAATTTACTGGCAAATGTACGGTTTGGTTTTAGAAGTGGTTTAACAACTGAAAATGCTTATTTTATTTTCTCTGTGAGACTCTGGACGAATTAAATAAAATGTTGGAACGCTAGGGGCCATCTTTGATTGAACTAAAGCGTTTGATTGTGTTGATCACGAAATATTACTGCAGAAGTTGGACCATTATGGAATAAGGACCATAACTCACAATTGGTTTACCTCTGACTTTAAGAACATACAGGAGAAGGTCATTCTTTGCAGTACTGAAAATAGCTATGACGTGCAATCCCAAAATGGCATGACGCAGGGGGGGAGGGAGGGGTGCCCTAGCAGTAGGTGTTTCTTATTTACATAAATGATGAGCCTTCTACTATTACACGTGATTCTAAAATATTTTTGTTTGCTGATGACACCAGCTTGACAGTGAAGGATGTTGTGTGCAATATTGATGCAGTATCAAATAATCCAGTGTGAGACGTAAGTTCATGGCTTGTAGGAAATAAATTGATGCTAAATCACAGTAAGACTCAAATTTTTCAGTTTCTAACACACAGTTCAATAGAAACTGAGATTCTGACTACACAGGATGGGCATATGATTAGTGACACTGAATAATTCAAATTCTTAGTCGTTCAGGTAGATGGTACATTGTTGTGCAAAGTCCATGTTCAGGATCTTGTTCAAAAACTAAACGCTGTTTTACTTATCATTAGACCAATATCTGTAATTATAGTTAAACGTGAAAAGAAGTCAACTTTGCCTCACTCCTTCGTTTGTGGCGTATGATAATACTTTTTAGAGTAACTCTAATTCAGAGAGGGTATTTTTGGCTCAGAAAGGGGCGATTAGAGCAACGGGTGGTGTAAGTATGCGAAACTCTTGTCAATCTCTGATCAGTGGTCTGGGCATTCCTACAATGGCCTCTCAATACATATTTCATTTAATGTCGTTTGCTGTTAACAATATCAACTTATCCCCCGGAGTTAGCACCTTTCACTCAGTTAATACTAAACAGAAATTCAATCTGCTTTTGGAATGCATCTCCTTGACTCTTGTGCATAAATGCATTCAGTATTCTGCTGCATACATTTTCAATAAGCTGCCAAGAGAATTCAAAGACCTTAGCAGTAATCCACACGCTTTCAAGTCTAAAGTCAAGTCTGCTAAGTGTCCTCATGGCCCACTTATCTATTCTGTCGAGTAACTTCTGGAAAAATTATAAAATTACTCTGATTTCCGTGCTACGTTGTTGACTGTGTTTATATAAGCCTATGGCTTCTCGCCTGCATAGGATTCCTATACGTTTCATTTTATTTATTATTACCCATCTGTTATAATTTCACTGCTTCTCAATTTGGTACTACAGAACATGATATACAAAGGCCGTTCAAAAAGTTTTACACAGTCGTCTCTATTTTTTTTTATTTTTTGCAGGAGGAGAATGAAATTTTTTGTGAACATACTTGGAACATTTAGCTATACATTGAGCCTACTCAATGTAGCCTCCATCAGCTGTGACGCATCTGGCCCATCGTTCTTTCCATTATGAAAGTGCACTTTGGTAAAATTCTGGGGATTGACTTTTACACCATCACTTGGCACAGGAAATAAGGTCTTTCTCACTATCAAATGTTTTACCGCACAGGAGGGCCTGCAGACGACCAAAGAGGTAAAAATCAGATGGAGCCAAGTCTGGACTGTAAGGAGGATGAGGAACAATTTTCCAACCCATTTTCCTGATTTTCTCTTGCTGTATGGGGTTCGGCATTGTCATTTCAGCTTTGTCATGGTGTAGTCTGATGAGCTGACCCTTAAGCTGTGGTCTGTGGGTCTTGATGGCACGTCGCAGCTTGTCCAATGACAAACAGTAATGATTCCGGTTAACTGTGGAGCCATGTTCCAAAAAGTCAATGAAATTGACACCACACTGATCCCAGAATTAGGAGGCCATCACCTTTCAGCCTGCTGTTCGTGAAAGTCTTGGCATTTCTTCCGAGGGGAACCTGGATGACGCCATTCCATGGACTGCGCTTTGCTCCCAGGTTCGGACAAAAACAACCGTGTTTCATCCTGGGTAATGACGCCGCCAAAACACTGTTTCCACTCTTCAGTAAAGGTCTTCATGAGACTCTCGCACACATTCTTCCTCGTCGTTTAGATTAGATTAGATTAGATTTACTTTCATTCCAATTGATCCGTACTGAAGAGGTCCTCCAGCATGTGGAACATGTCAGAAAAACAACAATACATGACAAATATTTACATCTAAAACAAATAAGCTAATGTACCATTCCACAGGTCCCAAGTGGAATCATTGACATTTTTTAATGAACGCTATATGAAAGTCATTTTACAAATACTAATACACTGAATTTAAAATAAAAAAGTTTGTTTATTTATTTCTAAGGTAATAAACATGTAATACAACTACTATAATACTTATTTACAATGAACACATTACTGCACTGAAATTGTGCAGAAGTTAGATTGTACTTAGACACACACACACACACACACACACACACACACACACACACACATTTACAATGAACGCATTACTGCACTGAAATTGCACAGAAGTTATATTGTACTTATATATACAGGGTGTTTCAAAAATGACCGGTATATTTGAAACGGCAATAAAAACTAAACGAGCAGCGATAGAAATACACCGTTTGTTGCAATATGCTTGGGACAACAGTACATTTTCAGGCAGACAAACTTTCGAAATTACAGTAGTTACAATTTTCAACAACAGATGGCGCTGCGGTCTGGGAAACTCGATAGTACGATATTTTCCACATATCCACCATGCGTAGCAATAATATGGCGTAGTCTCTGAATGAAATTACCCGAAACCTTTGACAACGTGTCTGGCGGAATGGCTTCACATGCAGATGAGATGTACTGCTTCAGCTGTTCAATTGTTTCTGGATTCTGGCGGTACACCTGGTCTTCCGAGTGTCCCCACAGAAAGAAGTCACAGGGGTTCATGTCTGGCGAATAGGGAGGCCAATCCACGCCGCCTCCTGTATGTTTCGGATAGCCTAAAGCAATCACACGATCATCGAAATATTCATTCAGGAAATTAAAGACGTCGGCTGTGCGATGTGGCCAGGCACCATCTTGCATAAACCACGAGGTGTTCGCAGTGTCGTCTAAGGCAGTTTGTACCGCCACAAATTCATGAAGAATGTCCAGATAGCGTGATGCAGTAACCGTTTCGGATCTGAAAAATGGCCAATGATTCCTTTGGAAGAAATGGCGGCCCAGACCAGTACTTTTTGAGGATGCAGGAACGATGGGACTGCAACATGGGGCTTTTCGGTTCCCCATATGCGCCAGTTCTGTTTATTGATGAAGCCGTCCAGGTAAAAATAAGCTTCGTCAGTAAACCAAATGCTGCCCACATGCATATCGCCGTCATCAATCCTATGCACTATATCGTTAGCGAATGTCTCTCGTGCAGCAATGGTAGCGGCGCTGAGGGGTTGCCGCATTTGAATTTTGTATGGATAGAGGTGTAAACTCTGGCGCATGAGACGATACGTGGACGTTGGCGTCATTTGGACCGCAGCTGCAACACGGCGAACGGAAACCCGAGGCCGCTGTTGGATCACCTGCTGCACTAGCTGCGCGTTGCCCTCTGTGGTTGCCGTACGCGGTCGCCCTACCTTTCCAGCACGTTCATCCGTCATGTTCCCAGTCCGTTGAAATTTTTCAAACAGATCCTTTATTGTATCGCTTTTCGGTCCTTTGGTTACATTAAAACTCCGTTGAAAACTTCGTCTTGTTGCAACAACACTGTGTTTTAGGCGGTGGAATTCCAACAACAGAAAAATCCTCTGTTCTAAGGAATAAACCATGTTGTCTACAGCACACTTGCACGTTGTGAACAGCACACGCTTACAGCAGAAAGACGACGTACAGAATGGCGCACCCACAGACTGCGTTGTCTTCTATATCTTTCACATCACTTGCAGCGCCATCTGTTGTTGAAAATTGTAACTACTGTAATTTCGAAAGTTTGTCCGCCTGAAAATGTACTGTTGTCCCAAGCATATTGCAACAAACGGTGTATTTCTATCGCTGCTTGTTTAGTTTTTATTGCCGTTTCAAATATACCGGTCATTTTTGAAACACCCTGTATATACAAATCAGTTGGTTTTACTGAGAAATTCATCAATGGAGTAGAAGGAGTTGGCCGCCAATAAATCCTTTAGGCTTCTCTTAAACTGAATTTCATTGGTTGTTAAGCTTTTTATGACTGCTGACAAGTTATTGAAAATGTGTGTTCCTGAATAATGCACACCTTTTTGTACAAGACTAAGTGACTTTAAATCCTTGTGAAGATTATTCTTATTTATGGTATTGATTCCATGAATTGAGCTGTTGGTTTGAAAAAGTGATATATTTTTAATGACAAATTTCATTAAGGAATAAATATATTGGGAAGCAGTAGTTAGTATCCCTAGTTCCCTAAACAGGCTTCTGCAGGATGTTCTTGAGCTCACACCACATATAACTCTTACTGACCGTTTTTGTGTCCGGAAAACTTTAGCTTGGCTTGATGAATGACCCCAAAAAATAATCCCATATGACATTATGGAATGAAAGTACGCATAGTATGCCAGATTTTTCATTTTTATATCCCCTATGTCTGACAAAATTCGCATTGCAAACAGAGATTTGTTAAGATGCTTCAGCAGTTCTGTGGTGTGCTCCTCCCAGTTGAATTTATTATCAAGCTGTAATCCCAAGAATTTAACACTGTCCACTTCTTCTATCTTCTTATCATCTTATGTTAGACATATACTCGTGGGACACCCCTTACACGTTCTGAACTGCATGTAGTGTGTTTTTTCAAAGATTTGTGACAAAGAATTTGCTAGGAACCAGTGATTAATGTCCACAAATATTTTATTAGCTGATCTTTCTAAGACTACGCTTGATTTGCTATTTATTGCAATGTTTGTATCATCTGCAAACAAAACGAACTTGGCATCTGGTAATGTTACTGATGAAAGGTCATTGATATACACAAGAAAAAGTAAGGGCCCCAAAATGGAACCTTGTGGGACCCCACATGTAATTAGTTCCCAGTTGGATGATACCAGATAGCTTGATACATGTCTCTTTCCTAATAACACCCTTTGTTTCCTGCCAGAGATATAAGATTTGAACCATTTTGCAGCATTTCCTGTTACACTATAATACTCTAATTTACTTAAAAGGATATTGTGATTTACACAGTCAAATGCCTTTGTCAGATCACAAAATATACCAGTTGCCAGCAATTTTTTGTCTGATGAATGAAGCACATTTTCACTGTAAGTGCAGATAGCCTTCTCAATATCAGAACCTTTTAGAAATCCAAACTGTGACTTTGACAGTATGTTATTTGAGATAAGATGGTTATAAAGCCGATTGTACATTACTTTTTCGAAAATTTTTGAGAAATCTGGCTATTTCTTTATCTCCCTTCTTAAACAGTGGCTTAACTTCAGCATATTTCAGCCATTCAGGAAATATTCCACTGATAAATGACTGGTTACACAGATAGCATATATGTTACTTAGCTCAGAATCACATTCTTTAATTAACATTGTTGATATTTCATCATACCCACTGGATGTTTTTGATTTTAAAGATTTTATGATGGACATTATTTCTGTTGGGGGTAGTGAGGGTCAAAATTCATATTATGGAAGTTGCTTGAAATTTCTGGTCTGAGGTATTCCATAGCAGCATCTACCGAACCTGACAACCTCATCTTTTCGGTAACAGTTATAAAATGTTTATTAAAAAGTTCTGCAACACTATACACATCTGTCACCAATGTATCATTTACTCTTAATGCTATTTGTTCCTCTTCATGTCTGGTTCTACCGGTCTCCTTCTTCACTATATCCCATATTGCTTTTATTTTGTTATCTTATATGACTATCTTTTCCTTGTAATATATTTGCTTTGACATCCATATTACATTCTTTTATATTTTGCAGTATTTCTTGTAATGTGCTACAGCATCAACATCGGAACTGTTTCGGATTGACAGATACAGTTTTCTTTTTGTTTTACAAGATACTCTTATTCATCGAGTAATCCATGGCTTTTTTGTAGACTTTGCTCTAACCTTGGTAAGTTTTGGGGGAAAACAGTGTTCGAATAAGGTAAGCACTTTATTAGCAAAAGTTTTATATTTTTCATTCATGCCATGAGCACTGTAAACATCAGTCCAGTGAATGTCTCTGAGGAGTGTCCTAAAATAATCAATTTTTGGATTATTGATTACCCTCTTGAGCTCAGATTTAACAGATTTTATATCCTGTTCAGTATTAACATTCAACAGAAGGAACTGCATGTCATGGTATGACAGGCCATTGACTATTGGTTTTGTAATATAATTTTGTTCATTGGACTTTTCTATAGAGATATTATCAATGGCTGTTTGTGAGCAAGTGGCTACCCTAGTGGGGAACTTTACAGTGGGAATTAAGTTGAATGATAGTGTTACTAACTCAAATAAGTTCTTATTGGGAGAGTCTTTAAGGAAATCTACATTGAAATCACCAGCAACCACTATTCCTTTGTTTTTGGTTGTTAAATGGGCCAGTACAGCTTCAAGGTGGTTTACAAACAGATTAAAGTTACCTGCAGGTGCTCGATATACACTTAATATTATGAAGGATTTTTTGTGAAATTCTAATTCTGTTGCACATGCTTCCATATGCTGTTCTAGACAAAATTTATGAGTGTCTATCTTCTTAAATTTATGACAGTTCCTAATGAATGTGGCAACTCCTCCTTTCTCCATTTCTGATCTACAAAAGTGAGATGCTAACCTAAACCCTGTAACACTTAAAAGTTCTATAACAGTGGTCACATGACGTTCAGAGAGGCAGATTATGTCAGCTGGGTTTGAAGACTCTAATTCATCTATGCAAATAGTTAATTCATTAATTTTATTTCTCAGTCCTCGAATATTTTGATGCAATAAAGATAGTTGACATTTCACATTGACTGAGTTAAAATTTGGTAGAGTTATAATATCTGCTGACTGTTGAAAATTCTTAACCAATAGCTGTTTATGCTGATGTAATAAGATGGAATTATGTTTTTTGATTTCTTTCTCAAACTTAAGGTTTGTCTCAGTTCTAACCTCTCTTAAAATTTGCTTTCTTTCTGTTCTCCCTACCCTAAAAAAGGGTCTTTTCTGAACCCTACAACCACTGGTATTTTACCACTCATGACAGTGCCTCCCCCCTTTAACTTTCCTCCTATTTCCCCAGCCAATTTACCCTTCCCCTTCCTGTTGAGGTGATGCCTAGTATCATCCCACCTACTGAGAGAATCAACAGGAACCACACCAATTTGTGACCCTGCACCCGACATAAGCAGCCGTTCCAGCTCCAAATTAACTCTCTTGGCAGAAGAGTTCAAATGAGGTCGGTCATGGCGCCCAAGAACAGAAACAAACTCAACACTAGTATGCTTCGATGCTGATGCAATCTTCGCCAGGTCACACTCTATACTGTACCCAGGATCTCTTGTCAATACTGCTACCTGCCCCAACCACTATGTGCACCCAATGTGCACAGATGTAGGTTGTGTTCCAAAACTGAACAGCATAGAGACATAAGTGATGACACTTTCTGCAGGACCTGACCATCATTTTGCGGGACAATGCTCAAGCATGTACAGTGCAAGCTGTTACTGATTTGACTGATGGGGCTGCTAAGTGCTAAACCACCTACTGCACTCCCCTGACTTAAGCCCTCTTGAGTTCAACTCGATTTCTAAACTGAAGGAAACACTTCATGGCATTCGCTTCAGAACTGCTACAAATTCGTCGGGCAATAGACCGCGCCACTCGAACTGCCAACTCAACTGTCACAGCTAAGAGTATCCTACGACTTCCACATCGCTGGCAACGGGTTATACACAATACTGGTGACTACTTTGAAGGTCAGTAAATCTTTGGAACGCGTATCTATTTTGTACGAGCTGTAAGTAAATAGTTGCCACTATTAAAGTTCCAACCCTCCTACATCCCAAACAAGAAAGGGGCTCAGCACCCCACAGTTTTCCTGAAGAGTTTCAAAGGGTACTGCCCACATCTTGGACAGACATCTTTAGAATACAATTTGTTGCCTCACATGTATAAGTCGAAGGTGCGCCGTGGGCATCAGAAATTGTAGAGAAATTCGAAAC
This sequence comes from Schistocerca piceifrons, assembly GCF_021461385.2. Taxonomy (NCBI): domain Eukaryota; kingdom Metazoa; phylum Arthropoda; class Insecta; order Orthoptera; family Acrididae; genus Schistocerca; species Schistocerca piceifrons. Next base: position 128,510,809 of record NC_060146.1, read on the forward strand.
ATATGAATACTTCGAGAGAACATTTTTATCAAAGTCGTGGTTCCAAGCCAGCAAGAGATGTTAAGAAAAGAAGTGTACTAACCTGAAGTTTACAATAGCAACCAAGGTACTCTACGCAAGTTGTTTGAGAAATATATCAGTAAGACAAGACCTGGAATGATTCCAAACCAATAAAAGATATTATAAGAATTTTAATGGCAAAAGTACATTTAAATGTAAGAGAAAAGCTGTTTCATGCTCCTGAAAATGACTCTGAGCAGTTCATGGCTGTTCTTGACTCTATAGACTTGTTACATGAGGACATTAATGCCGTGGACTCAAGACAACAGGCATATTAATAGTAAAAACAATCTGTACCTCAAAAATCGTGACAACGGGAACCAGAACCAAAAACAAAACAGTATCAGTAACGGTGATGATAATGAGAATGGAAATAACCGAAATGCACCTCAGTAAGGTTATAAAAATAACCATGCACAGGAAGCTAACAAGCGACAGTACTTCTGAAAGAAAAGCAGGTATGATAATCGGTTTAATCCCGTTATTGGTGTTACCTCCACAGGAATAATCAGAGTAACAACATAATGCCACAAACATGGCCAAACAACGAACAAGAGAGTTGGCAGCCGAATACTGCACCACAAAACAATGGGCAACAGTATTTGATGCAGAAAAACAACCCTAACCAAAGTAGTCAGAGTAACAGTAATAGTGCTGCGAACTGGCGAGTACAAAACCACCCCCTGAGGATAACTGAAGTGATTGAAAGTAATCAGCCTTCAAGTAGCCTGCCAACAAACTAATTTCGATCGCATCGAGCCCTCGGGTAGTGGCCAGGAATAGTGTTGGGAGCAACACACAAAAACAGATCAATCTCATCCATTATAATAACGGTTTTGATATCGGATGAACTGGTCTCTGAGGAAAATTTCTGCAGAGAGGAAAACAGTACAGTGGTACAGGTTCTAGTTGAAGCTGAAGTAGGCAAAGTATCTACAGTAGTAGTAATTGACTCTGGTGCATCAGAGAGCGTCATTCCTTAGAATTTGTTTAAACAAATATATGAGAAGGGTACATCTCCACCTCCCACATTACCAGTCCAGAATTGTAGAATTATAGTGCGAAAGGCACCAGGTCGAAGAACATTAGTTGGCAGACTCAGTTGGGAATATTGACGGGAAATGGAGCATTTACTACACATTCCTGTTGGCTGAGAATCTGTCAGCCAACTGTACGATTCTGCAAGAGAAGGATGCAAAAACTGACTTGTCGGCAGGCAAATGCTATAATACAGTTGATGGAAAAAATATAATTGTGGAGTTGCTCGAAAGAAAAGCTCGCCATGGCAAATTCTGCCAGCGAGTAAAAATCAAATTTGTAGATATTGAACCTCCTAATACCAGGTGGTAGTTCGATTGCTCTGTCTGTCTGATGTAACCAAGTGTGCTAATGTTGACAACAGGCAAGTTCTCGAGGCAGGAACTTAGGAGCAGATTATTTAAATCAACTGCAGAGGAATAAGTTATGCAACCTCTTGTGTAGATATATACAAATCATTTCAGAAAAAAAACAGGTATAATAAAAGGATACGTATATCACACGCAAGCCACACAACGTACTTGATTCCATTGGCCAAGAAAGAGACCATACACAAAGAAATCAAAAAAATGTTAGAATGGTGAATAGTTGAAACAACCTTATCGCCATATAATAGCCCTGTTGCCTGTAGTCACATCGGGATGTAGGTTATGCTTTGTGCTGGACGCACGAGGGATCAACAAGATACCTGTCAGAACAAGGCCAGAATGGTTAGAACAACAAATACAGAAATTTTATGGTGTGCAATATCTGTCTTTGACAGATTTACGAAATTTGCACTGGCAGATCTTGCTGTCCGAGAAATCTAAGAAATATACCTCATTCATTTTCAGCGGCAGACGTTATGAGTTTCGTGTATTACTCTTTGGGTTAGAAGAACAAGAAGTGGCAGCTGAAGTACACTTGTCTGTACAAAATCGTGGACTTTCCTCATAAAGGAAGTTATTTACTAGCAAACATCCTATCAGATATTAATCTCAAGAAATTTATTTCATAAACATGACATTTGTATTGTATATAACTGCACAAATATTTAATTTCTGTTTTCATGTACATAGTAGACTTAGTTGTGAGAGAAAAGTCTCAACGTAATTATATGGGTATTGCAAAGAGAAGCTAAACTGCACTTAAAGGACACCAAAAAATCGCTTGCCAAAACTCCATTTTACTTGCAAAGTCAAAATCGGTCTTATAACGACATCTCACGTAATAAATTGTAAATAGTAGCATTGTTTTATGAACAGAATTTGTAGATAGAGCGTTAGTTTCAAGATTATTCATTTATACTTCGGCTCCAAAATATGTGATTAGTCATAAACAACTGTGCACTACTCATGTCAGAAGTACATGTGCCACAAGTTCAAGATAAAAGTTTTGAATAATAGTATATATAGTCACGTCTATAAATACTAAACAACGTATTTTCTATGGTATGATTTCCTGTGTCAATACATTAGCCAGCAGGCAAGGAGCCCCGATCATCTATCTTGCAATTAAACTATGTGCTTATTTTGGCACTTACTAGTGTCCTCTGATATTGGTTTTGCATTTTAGAGGTTTTTTTTTTTTTGCTTGCTTTCTTATCGGTACGGCACAATATCGGTAATGACCCTTGAACTGGGTTTTCCTTGGAATAAAGAAATACACTGGGAGCCTTAACGAACGAAACACATACAGGATGTTTCTGTAAGAGCATGCCAAAATGTAACAGGACATAGAGAATGCTCCACTGAACAGTTTGAGGTAGGGAACCTGCGCTCGGAGAAGCTAGCTTAAGGTTTGTCTAGCATTACTGTTTTCCAGGTTATTTATAACTAACACAGGCTGTGCTGTTTATTTAGATTTATATTGTTTATTTCCTGCAAGGCAACAAGGAAGACGAGACCGGTTACCAGGAAATCATTATTCAGGTTTTGTTTACTTTACTTGTCCATAAGGCAACTCTATTGTATTGTACGTACATTGTCCCCTGAGAGACATGCTATGAATCAACGACGTACCCATTCATTACACAGTGTTATTCAGAGACATACATTACAATGGAGCAATGCCGAAACAGTATTTTACTTAAAATTACCAAATATGCAGCAACCAGGCGCAAAATCATGTTTCATTTACTCACTTTTGCAAATCGATTTCAACTGATTAACAGCCATCATCGGTGCTTTCAACCAATATATGCCCTGAGTAGTAATACTGTCTTAATCAGAGGTCAAACATAAAGTCAAAAAGAAGTACATGTGCAACAAGTTCAAGATATGACTTTATGTTTGACCTCTGATTAAGACAGTATTACTACTCAGGGCATATATTGGTTGAAAGCACCAATGATGGCTGTTAATCAGTTGAAATCGATTTGCAAAAGTGAATAAATAAAACATGATCTTGCGACTGGTTGCTGCATATTTGGCAATTTTATGGTTTACGGTCGCTGCACAACTTGGGAACCACATGGAGCCCACCATTCATAAGTATTTTACTTGTCTTTTGGAAGCCAGGTTCTTGGGTTCAAATGGCTCTGAGCACTATGGGACTTAACTTCTGAGGTCATCAGTCCCCTAGAACTTAGAACTACTTAAACCTAACTAACCTAAGGACATCACACACATCCATGCCCGAGGCAGGATTCGAACCTGCGACCGTAACGGTCGCGCGGTTCCAGACTGTAGCGCCTAGAACCGCTCGGCCACCACGGTTCTATTCCTTGGGCTGTAAGGTCTCCTTACCTGAATCTCTTTAGTTATGTCATATGGAGATTCTAAAGTCACTTGTGTATGAGACCCCAGTGGATACGGAGATGGAATTAGTTGGCAGAACTTAGCAGCCTGTGATGTGATTCCAAACACGCCTGGGATATTTGCCAGGGTGCGTCAGAAACTCGTTCGTCGATGTCATGCTTGCATTGAGATTGATATCCGTCAGTTTTAGCACATTCTCTAAGGTACAGTACAAATGGTACGTTCATGGTGTCAATGATGGTATTTTCACTTAACTAATGTGAATAAAAAAGAATGCAGTAATGTGATTTTATTCCTATTATCTCCTTAATTAATTCGTATTATTTCCGACCCCACAGTAATGGCCCAACACAGATCGCATTGCGAATTTTCAAAAAAAAAAAAAATTGCAAAAACTGATATAATCAATGTTCATGTACAGACATGTTCTAATATAAATATTAAACGAATAGTGCAAAGTGATGTATCAAACGATTCTCCACATAGCGAACAAATATGCTATTGTGGGCGCTAGATGAAATGCATAACTTCAGGACCAGTCCAATTTGATTCAAAAGACTGTACGCAATTGCAAATGAACAACAAAACGAACGCCAAAGTCAGTGCTATTACACATTTTCCTAGAAAGCCGTAGTACATGAACTTTGTGCGCAAATAAACAAAACTGTGCAACGGAGCTATACTCTGTTCATCATAAGAATGAACCTGATGCAAGCAAATACAAACACGATGATTGGTGAGTTGATTTGGGAGAGGAGACCAGACAGCGAAGCCATCGGTCCTACCGGGTTAGGGAGGAAATCGGCCTGTCCGTTTCAAAGAAACCATCCCGGCGTTTGCCTGAAGCGATTTAGGGAAATCACGGAAAACCTAAATGAGCATGGGCGGAAGCGGGTTTGAACCGTTGTCCTCTCAAATGCAGCTCCAGTGTGCTAACGACTCGCTCGGTTTGGCCGTATGTTATTCCTGTATATTAGATATCGTATTACTAAGTTACGTTACATGAAACTTCAAAATATTCTAATCTATTAACAGCCATCAACGTTTTCCTCAATCACACTTGAGTTATGTAGATTTTATTTTAAAAATCGTGTACAGTTGCACTCTCTGTACCTTTGTGCTGTGATAGTCGTGCTTGTCAAAACGCTGTATGAAAATGGCTGAGGCTGCTTCATGCCCCGTAGTGAAACACGGTTAAAAAGTGCCGAGAAATAGGTTGTTCTTAATGTTTTTCATAAATTTGCAGAAAAAAATTGGCTTTGAAGTTTTCCGAGGGACTATATTTGATACGGTTAAGATACGAACAGACATGGCGGAATCGGAAGCGCAGTACTTTTGATAATATGCTGCAGTTCATTGATCACTGGGTAAAATCACGCCTTGCCAATTCCTTCTTTTTTTTTTTTTCTTTTTTGTTCAATTTGAAATGCCGGATCCTACATCTCGTAATTGTAAAATTCATCATCTTTTTTTATGAATAATGCACGCCTTCTTGTTTATAATTACATATCGCACGCTAAATTCATGTTTCCATTTCAAATATAAATTCTTAACTATCGATATTTTATGAAACATTGAAGCTTCCTGGCAGATTGAAACTGTGTGCCGAACCGAGACTCGAACTCGGGACCTTTGCAAAGGTTTCATATCAGCGCACACTCCGCTTCAGAGTGAAAATCTCATGAAAGATTGTTAATAAAGGTTGCTTAAATTGAGAAAACAACAATTTCATTTCGTAGGAAAAATGAAAAACCACATACTCTTTATTTGGACTATGTCCACTGTAATATTCTCACACCAACTGGAGTAATAAACATCGTAGAAAAATTAAAACAATCATTTTCACAACATCGAGCACACCACACAAATGCTGCATTTTTACATTTGCCACTGCATTATTACAATATAAATCCAACAGAACTGATCTGGACCCAAGTTAACGGATTTGTTGCGAGAAATAACAAGACTGTTACTTCGACAGACGTACAGACCTAACGCATGCAGCTTATCCACATGTCACTGCCGAACGAAGGCGGATGTAGAACGGCACGTCATAAAAGAAAAGGAGAAAATGCGGCGCCTGGGTGGCTCCGTGGACTCTGTTATTGATTGTCTCGTTATCAAGATGGCAGTTCCAGAACTGAAATGTATTTCTCGGATTCGGATAAGAAAGGAGCTGAGAGACTGACGGACAACTGACTAATTAATGCCTTCAGCGGCTTCAGTATACGGCAATACGGTGAAATCGCTGCAGTAAGCTTTTTCATCACCCATAGGTCGCTCAGAAAACTTACCCTACGTTTAAGGTATCAATAACTCTTGCTTGTAATTGGACAACTATGTTAGGTGAGAATGAGAGCATTTTGTACTTTCCATCTGGTCACCTAAGAAGCGTGCGGTAGTGCTGGAGTTTTGTCAAATATTTTTCATTCTCTTTAAAAATTAAATGACATTTGAAACTGTATTGTTTTCTGCTCGTCTCTTTTTTACGTCTGAAATGCAACTGCTCACCTCATTGCAGGTTAGTTGGACTAGGAATTTCAGCACTTGTTGCATTGTTTTCATGCCTATAATGGTTTCAAATAAGCTACTGCCGTCTAAGAACTCTTATATATGACTATGAGCAGGTGACTGGCTGAACACACAATTAAAATGACCTATTTCTATCCCGTCCAGATTATAATCTAGGTGATTATTTGAGACCAAAATCAGGTTCCCAGCAGGTTGGAGAAATGTGACATAAGCATTTTTCACATCCTCGGAATTTTTCTGAAATCAAAAATTGACATACGTTAATATTTTTAAAAAAATTCTTTATAACTTTACTGCTTAAATAATTACATGTCTGCTAAGTATGTGCACCTATTAACTTATGAAAAAAGTTCCAAATCAGATGCTTCATAAACACCTGAATTATGGGCATTTATGTATATAGATACCATTTCGCACTGACATACTTTCAAAGCCCGATTATCAGAATATCAGTACATTTAAAACTCGATATAAAATAAAGGTAGATTAAAACTGAAGAAACTGCAAAAAGGTGGGAATTTAAGGAGATGGGACCTGGATAAACTGAAAGAACCAGAGGTTGTACAGAGTTTCAGGGAGAGCATAAGGGAACAATTGACAGGAATGGGGGAAAGCAATACTGTAGAAGCAGAATGGGTAGCTTTAAGGAATGAAGTAGTGAAGGCAGCGGAGGATCAAGTAGGTAAAAAGACGAGGGCTAGTAGAACTCCTTGGGTAACAGAAGAAATATTGAATTTAATTGATGAAAGGAGAAAATATAAAAATGCAGTAAATGAAGCAGGCAAAAAGGAATACAAACGTCTCAAAAATGAGATTGACAGGAAGCGCAAAATGGCTAAGCAGGGGTGGCTAGAGGACAAATGTAAGGATGTAGAGGCTTATCTCACTTGGGGTAAGATAGATACTGCCTACAGGAAAATTAAAGAGACCTTTGGAGAAAAGAGAACCACTTGTATGAATATCAAGAGCTCAGATGGAAACCCAGTTCTAAGTAAAGAAGGGAAAGCAGAAAGGTGGAAGGAGTATATAGAGGGTCTACACAAGGGCGACGTACTTGAGGACAATATTATGGAAATGGAAGAGGATGTAGATGAAGATGAAATGGGAGATATGATACTGCGTGAAGAGTTTGACAGAGCGCTGAAAGACCTTAGTCGAAACAAGGCCCCGGGAGTAGATAACATTCCATTAGAACTACTGACAGCCTTGGGAGAGCCAGTCCTGACAAAACTCTACCATCTGGTGAGCAAGATGTATGAGACAGGCGAAATACCCTCAGACTTCAAGAAGAATATAATAATTCCAATCTCAAAGAAAGCAGGTGTTGACAGATGTGAAAATTACCGAACTATCAGTTTAATAAGCCACAACTGCAAAATACTAAGAATTCTTTACAGACGAATGGAAAAACTAGTAGAAGCCGACCTCGGGGAAGATCAGTTTGGATTCCGTAGAAATGTTGGAACACGTGAGGCAATACTGACCGTACGACTTATCTTAGAAGCTAGATTAAGGAAAGGCAAACCTACGTTTCTCGTTTGATAATGTTGACTGGAATACTTTTTCAAATTCTGCGGGTGGCAGGGGTAAAATACAGGGAGCGAAAGCCTATTTACAATTTGTACAGAAACCAGATGGCAGTTATAAGAGTCGAGGGACAGGAAAGGGAAGCAATGGTTGGGAAGGGAGTGAGACAGGATTGTAGCCTATCCCCGATGTTATTCAATCTTTATATTGAGCAAGCAGTGAAGGAAACAAAAGAAAAATTCGGAGTAGGTATTAAAATCCATGGAGAAGAAATAAAAACCTCAAGGTTCGCCAATGACATTGTAATTCTGTCAGAACAACAAAGGACTTGGACGAGCAGTTGAAGGAATGGATACTGTCTTGAAAGGAGCATATAAGATGAACATCAACAAAAGCAAAACGAGGATAATGGAATGTAGTCGAATTAAGTTTGGTGATGCTCTGGGAATTAGATTAGGAAATGAGACGCTTAAAGTAGTAAATGAGTTTTGCTATTTAGGGAGCAAAATAACTGATGATGGTCGAAGTAGAGAGGATATAAAATGTAGATTGGCAATATCAAGGAAAGCGTTTCTGAAGAACAGAAATTTGTTAACATCGAATATAGATTTAAGTGTCAGGAAGTCACTTCTGAAAGCATTTGTATGGAGTGTGGCCATGTATGGAAGTGAAACATGGACGATAAATAGTTTAGACAAGAAGAGAATAGAAGCTTTTGAAATGTGGTGCAACAGAAGAATGCTGAAGATTAGATGGGTAGATCACAAAACTAATGAGGAGGTATTGAATAGGATTGGGGAGAAGAGACGTTTGTGGCACAACTTGACTAGAAGAAGGGATCGGTTGGTAGGACATGTTCTGAGGCATCAAGGGATCACCAATTTAGTATTGGAGGGCAGCGTGGAGAGTAAAACTTGTAGAGGGAGACCAAGAGATGAATACGCTAAGCAGATTCAAAAGGATGTAGGTTGCAGTAGGTACTGGGAGATGAAAAAGCTTGCACAGGATAGAGTAGCACGGAGAGCTGCATCAAACCAATCTCAGGATTGAAGACCACAACAACAACATAAAATAAAGTTGTAGTCTGAGACCAGGATGATTTTGCAGAAGTTCTTATGTTATAAGCAAATGTGCACAGTTTTGTAAAAAATCTAAGGTAGAGGGTTATAAATCGGTGAATTATTGCGTGTTTCGTCGTGGAATGCCCCAAGTAGGTTCTCTGTAACAATTTTAATAACATTATGAAGCCTACAGCGTGTCTGTATGTCAGATCATGTCATAATTATAAATAACATGACGACTCAATCATCAACTTTCACACACCTATAAAACTAAGCTTAAAGTTTGCATCATTCCACAAACAAAACTGCACTGACACCTCGAACATTCACATTGCAGTAAATGCGATAGTTGTTGAAATGAGTGTGCCTGAAACTCTATTCAATACACATAACAAATATTTTTTTACTGATAAGATTAATCACAAACAAGCTCTAATATCCATGTTGTTGACAGGATGGTTGCACAGACATTAGTGATAATCAACAGATCCCAAATGGGACAACTTTTAAATAACAAAAATCTATAAAAATTACTGAGTGTCCAAAATTACAACCAGGGCTCGATTTCGCTAGTTGTTAATTTGGCACCCAGGGTTATGCTATTGATGCGACTAGTCAAATATGCCAGTGGTTATTAGTGACATACACCACATATTTGAATGAACATCATATTGTCTATCATCAACATAGATGCACACAAACTCTAAAATATAAATAAATATCTCACCGTCATTGCTGTTGGCTTTGGTCCTGGCTCTGTCATTTCTGATTCGATGTGGTAATAGCTCACCTTCATTACTGTCTGCTTTGGTTTTGGATTTTTGTCATTTTTTATTCGAAGTGAACAGATTTGTACCGTCGAATGTTGTAGGAATTGTATTACATTTTAATAGCTTCTTTCCATCAACTTTATTCATCTCGGATTGTGAAACTTCAAAGGGAAGTTTAAACAAACACCTACAGCCTACAGAAAACCCGTTGCCTCCCCTGATGCCCCTTGCTCTCCCCTCCTTTTCCATCCTCTCTGACCTCTTCCTCGGCCGGTCCTACCTGGCAGTTTTATACTTCACCGTGTGTGCACCAAGCAGGTTTTAAAGTGTGTTGTTCTGGAGTGTTTTTAGTACTGCGGCTGACTTTTAACCTGTGCATGTGCATTCAGTGTCTTCTCTGTGTTTTAAGAATCGCCAACTGTGTTTTTTTAACTGTATGGTGTCTTTTTTAATTGTGCCCCCATGAACGTCTCCCTGTCAGTGTATTTTTACCTCCACTATCTGCCCTTACTCTGTTTTATGTTTACCTTTTTTATCGCTTTATATATGTAGCATTTTTCTTGTTTTAGTTGTCATGTCACTCGGCTGAAGAGCGGCGGATTGTGCCGCTGACAGCCCTCCCCTTCCCATATGGGGCAGGGGAATGAAATAACAATAAAGAAAAAAAACTACAGAAAACTATGATATCGTAGCTGTAATTGTTTTACCAGATTAATTACATTCGTCAGCCGACTTGAAATGTATGAGTACTAAAGTACTACAGTTGATTTCGATTTGTCATTCATGTAGTACGGAATTTTGAGTAACCTCGTAATTTTTTACGCGTTACTGACACAATTCAACGTAGCACAACATCCCATTCCAACGTTTACTACACCAGAAATTTACTCTTACTGTGGTGTCACCGCCAGACACCACACTTGCTAGGTGGTAGCTTTAAATCGGCCGCGGTCCATTAGTACATGTCGGACCCGCGTGCCGCCACTTTTAGTGATAGCAGACCGAGCGCCACCACACGGCAGGTCTAGAGAGACGTACTAGCACTCGCCCAGTTGTATGGACGACGTAGCTAGCGATGCACACTGACGAAGCCTCGCTCATTTGCAGAGCAGATAGTTAGAATAGCCTTCAGCTAAGTCAATGGCTACGACCTAGCAAGGCGCCATTAGTAACATTGCGTGTATCTATGGAGTCTCACATATATCGTCAATAGCGATGTACCACAAGGATGGATTAAAGTTAAGTATTCCAGCAGCTACGTACTTTTCTTTATAGCATTCATTACGCATCCTGTTACAGACCTATCTCTTGCCTGCATGAGCTAAACGCATGCCTTCCGGCTACTTCCGTGGCGTGGCTGTCTTGCTACGCCACAACAGTTGGCGACAAGAGTAAAAGCGGTCTTCTTCTTTATACTTGCTTTGCTTACATTTGCTTGTGTCATGGCTTCGCCACAATCTCCAGATGTACTGTCCGAATTTTATTGCTTGCAGAATCAGCAGACGCAGGCCTTATTGGATGCCCTTGGACAGCTCGTCCAGGGTCAACGTGCACTGCAAAACGATGCGGCCGCCGCCGCTTCATCGCTACCAAAGCCACAACACGCAGTTGCACCCCCATTCCGTAATTTTCAAGCGGTCGTGGAAAGCTGGACGGAGTGGTCACGCCAATTTGGATTCCATCTCGCCGCCTACAGAATTCAAGGTAACGAGCGGCAGCCTTTTTTATTGGCCTGTGTAGGTGTGTCCACCTACCGTGTGATAGTGAAATTGTTTCCCCGATGCGACGTAGCAACTCTATCCTACGAAGAAATTTTGTCGGCATTAGACGCCTATTTCAAAGAAACAGTCAATGTCGTTGCAAAACGGTATACGTTCTTTCGTACAAAACGTATGGCCGGTCAGACTAATAGGGAGTGGGTTGCAACATTGCAAGGCCTTACTAGGGATTGTGCTTTTGAGTGTGAATGTGGACTCCCTTATTCAGATACTATGGTACGTGATGCAATTGCACAGAACGTTTCTGATGTTCGTATACGGGAACAGATTTTGAAACTAGTGAATCCCTCCCTTCAACAAGTGATAGACATATTAGATAGGCAAGACACACTTGACTTTGCACAGGAATCATTTGAAACTTCGCCAGCCGTGTGTCACATTAACCGGCCCGCCGGACGCGCTGCACGGAACGATAAACAGCCCTCGCGCTCGTCCGCGCAGCTGCCGCCTAGCTCTCCACGTGTGCCGCGTAAGCGAGCAAATGCAGTGAAATCATGCCCGCGGTGTGCGACTAGACATTCGCGTGAACACTGCCCGTCACGCCAAGCTATTTGCTTTTACTGTCATAAGAAAGGACATGTTCAAAGTGTTTGCCAGAAAAAGCTCAGATCAGACACTCACTACCATTCCAGGCCCTGTGCTTCGCGCTGCAATCGAACCATGGACAATCAGGCTCATGAACATTTGCCCATGGACATTCATGTAGTTAATTCCACTCCGCCCAGTGCCACTTTCTCTAACAGTGACTTGGTTCGTCCCACAAATAGTGTGTGTCGATGTCGCCGGAAATCTCGTCCGGTCGCAAGTGCTTCTGTACCTGTATCAGTTCAAATTGCACGAGAAAGTCGCTCTTGTCGTCAGCAGGACAATAAACTTTTTGTAGACTTGGACTCTGAAGGCAAAGTGATACCAGTCCAGCTCGATACCGGAGCTGCAGTTTCATTGATCAATCACGACACGTACAAACAACTGGACACACCTCCGTTGCGTGCCGCAAATGTTCAGCTCACTAGTTATTCAGGACAGCCTATCCCTGTGTTAGGATAGTGCAGCCTTCTTGCAACATACAAGGGACAAACAAAACTTGTGTCATTTTACGTTCTTCGTTCTTCTTCTGCAGAGAACTTGTTTGGTTTAGATTTATTTCAATTATTTAACATGTCTATAGTCAATCAGGTACTATCAGTGAACGAGACTGTGCCTTCAGCCAGTGTTTCTAGTCTATGTGAAGAAATTGCAGACATTTTTGCACCGGGCCTTGGTTGCACTAAGAACTATGAAGCACATTTGGAACTGAAAGTCAACGCGCAACCGAAATTTTTCAGAGCGCACAATGTTCCCCACGCATTGCGTGATGAGGTCGCAAGGACATTAAATGACTTGGGATCACAAGGTGTGATTGAATGTGCGCAATGCCTCTTCTCTCTCAGCTCTGCTTCAACGCTTACGCCGTACAGGTATTCCGTTCGTCTGGACGACGGAATGCGAACGCGCCTTTCGGCAGTTGCAATCGGCGTTTCTTTCTAATACTTGCCTTACGCCATTCGATCCCCAGAAACCCCTTTTGTTGATGGTAGATGCATCGGATTTCGGGATCGGTGCTGTGCTTGCGCACAAAGATGGATCGCATGATCGCCCTATTGCCTTTGCGTCCAAATTGCTCTCGTCTGCGCGACGAAATTATTCACAGATCGAGAAAGAAGCTTTGGCTCTCCTGTTTGGTGTTACTAAGTTCCATGATTTCTTGTATGGTCGTCACTTTACCATCATCACGGACCACAAACCTTTGACATCGCTTTTTCATCCGAACAAGCCTGTACCTCCACGTACAGCGCAGAAATTCATTCGCTGGTCTATTTTCCTCTCGCAGTACCGCTACGATATCTTGTATCGGTCCACTGCTAAGCACGGAAACGCTGATGCGTTGTCCCGTTTGTCTGTTGCTGAGGATCAAGCATTCGATTCTTCCGAACTTGCTTGCATGTTCCTTGATGCGGAAACCGATGACGTGGTCGAATCGTTTCCGATTGATTTTCGTCGTGTAGCTACGGCCACAGCTGCTGACCCTGTCCTTGCTACCGTTTTGCGTTTTGTTGCTACGCAATGGCCCTTGTCAAAGTCACGGATCGCGGATCCGTTGGTTCGCCGATTTTTTGCTCACAAGGAGAGACTTTTTGTACGACATGGTGTTTTGTTGTTGCGTTCTGATAATGATCAGTCCAGAGTCGTGGTCCCACGTTCGTTACAGTCCTCTGTCTTACGGCTTCTCCATCAAGGACATTGGGGTATAGTGCGAACGAAACAACTTGCTCGTCAGCACTGTACTTGGTTCGGCATCGATGCTGCGATTACGAATATGTGCTCTTCTTGCATGTGTGTGCCGAACAATCCGCACCGCCGCGGAAATTCTTTGCATGGCCGCAAGCCACTTCCCCTTGGCAACGCTTGCACATCGATTTTGCTGGTCCATTCTGCAATGCTCGATGGTTGGTTGTGGTCGATTCTTTCAGTAATTTTCCTTTTGTTGTCCGGATGTCTTCCACGACGTCTTCTGCCACAATCCAAGCGTTGTCTGCTATCTTTTGCATTGAAGGCCTACCACAGACTATTGTTTCCGACAATGGCCCACAATTCATGTCCGCTGAATTTGTCATTCTGCAAGGCCAATGGTATTCAACATCTGACATCCGCGCCGTTTTCGCCTCAATCAAACGGTGCGGCTGAACGATTGGTCCGGACTTTCAAGTCACAGATGTTGAAGTTGAAAGCGTCGCATTCTCGGGAGGACGCGTTGTTGCTCTTTTTGTCTTCGTATCGCTCTCAGCCCCGAGATGGTCGCTCGCCGGCTGAGTTGCTCCATGGTCGTCCTCATCGAACCTTGTTGTCTTTGCTGCATCCGCCGCATCAGGTTCCTGTGCAGCGGCAGACTCCTGCTTTTGCTCCTGGCGACGTTGTATTCTATCGCAACTATCGCGGTTCACGGCGTTGGCTCGCAGGGCGCGTTCTTCGCTGCCTCGGCCGCGCGATGTATTTGGTTTTGGGGCCTCTGGTGAGGTGCGTCGGCATCTCAATCAGCTGCGCCTCTGTCGTCGCACGGGTTCTGCCGCTCCCCGTCTGCTTTCAGCGGCGGTGCCGTCCGGTCAGCGCCCTGGGGACCCATCTACTGGCTCGCCTCATCCCCAGGTGTTACCGACGCTGCCTTCCATTTTGCCCCATGGCGACGCGCCGCCGCCGCCTGTTCTCCCGCCGGCGACGCCCGCAGTGGACGCTTCGCTGCAGCCGCACAGCGCCTCCCTGGGTCACGCGCCGCCGATCGCTTCCCGTGACCAGCTGTCCTCCGCCATGGAACTTTTGCCCGCTCCGGACCAGATGTCGTCTTCGCCCGTCGGGTGCCCCGACGCAATGGAGGTCGACCCTTCGGCCCCTGCTATATCTCTAAGGGCGCATACACCGCATGTTGACGTGCACCCTGGACTAGGTTTTCAGGCGTTTCCTAGCTCCCCTCGGACCGAATGGCCGGGTGAGGGTGGCACAGCCTCGCCTGTTGTTAGGCTCCCCACCTCATCGCATACGTCAACATGGGGTCCTCCCCACGGCGGGCGGAAGCCTTATAACACGACCGTTCGCCGATTTGCGGGGGAGGAATGTGGTGTCACCGCTAGACACCACACTTGCTGGGTGGTAGCTTTAAATCGGCCGCGGTCCATTAGTACATGTCGGACCTGCGTGTCGCCACTTTCAGTGATAGCAGACCGAGCGCCACCACACGGCAGGTCTAGAGAGACGTACTAGCACTCGCCCAGTTGTACGGACGACGTAGCTAGCGATGCACACTGACGAAGCCTCGCTCATTTGCAGAGCAGATAGTTAGAATAGCCTTCAGCTAAGTCAATGGCTACGACCTAGCAAGGCGCCATTAGTAACATTGCATGTATCTATGGAGTCTCACATATATCGTCAATAGCGATGTACCACAAGGATGGATTAAAGTTAAGTATTCCAGCAGCTACGTACTTTTCTTTATAGCATTCATTACGTATCCTGTTACAGACCTATCTCTTGCCTGCGAGAGCTAAACGCGTGCCTTCCGGCTACTTCCGTGGCGTGGCTGTCTTGCTACGCCACAACACTTACTAACAAAAACTATAAACAAATACCGCCGGTTCAATTAACACCCAAAACTACTACCACCACAAAGAATGAAGGGATTGGGACGCAACGCGACATCTGCTAGATGAGGCAGGATCCTTCACACAACGTGCCGAAGTGACATCTATGCATGACGTTGAGCAACAGTGTGCTGATTGTAGGGCGCGCCGTCTGATGGCAGCACCTTAGCTATCTGATTTCTGTTTTCTCAATTAACAAATTTCGCTGGGAGAAGGTAGAAGTAACAAATATCTCCTTAGCGATTTCAATTAATTGTTTTTATTTTACTACCAAAATTGCTATAAACGCCCGTGTTTCTCGATTGTTTGTTAGAAGATTACTTCTTACCCAATGACATTTGTCGTTAAGATGCTATCATACTTGGCAACTTTCGCTCTAAAATTGGAAACCCTATAGGTTGACATGTTTTACAAAACTTTTGAGGAGTGTGGTTGCAAATGAGCCATGCATGCTCTTGATTTGCATAAAGGTAAAGCAAGTTAAGGTTATTATAGGAATTTATAAACTCTTTGCTGATCACCGGCAATAAACTGCCCCTCCCTTCAGATTGCAAATACCGGCTCTGTCCTTGCAGGAAATTTATTTTACTCCCCATTTTTCATTTCGGGAACTGTAAATTAATAAATCAAATTCACCTCCAACAGAAACAGCGTTTATATTGCAGTGTAAGAAACGTAATAATTGAAAATAGAAAAGATAAAATATTTTTCACAGATGGATACGAACCGACGCCCCTTGGCCCTCCCACTCTGTGCTCCCTTCATTGTGGCACGCAGTGCCTGCCAGTCGTAATACCATAAATTGTTCATCCGTCTCCTGAGCCGCGGAAAAAATGCTATTTCTTTTAAACGTCTGGCGACCTGGAGCTCCTGTTCCTTTAATTTCTAGCCAAACGCAGCATATACCACAAACTTGGACGAAAGCTTGTCAGCTGCAGGCTGCTCGTGCGTGGCGCCTTCAGGCAACACGCTCAAATAAAACATTTCAACTTCTGTTTTCTCCACATTCAGTCGGAATGGCCTTCCTTCCTACTTTACAAACAGTTACGATATGTTAGCTACATTTCGTATACAGCAATGTGCACCTAAGGTGAAGCAAACATATAGTGGTTAGCGACCACATTTTCACTGCAAAACCCTTCAAATTTTATGCTACAGAGCACCTGGAAAATAAGTATTACATTACCCGTAACGAAAAATAGACATTTCATCATCAAGCTGTCATATGAAACTATAATACACGAAAGAAATCATTTTTATATGTCGATTATTTTCCTCAGGATCGAATGGGAAGGGCAAATCTGAAACAAGTGGTTTTTAATTTTTTTAAAGGAAAAAGAGAATCTCTTCCTAAGGACTAATCATGGGAGCTGATGTAGCTTCATTTACATACAGTATCTTTTACAGTTTAAGAGCTTATTCTGTTTACAGCAAGAAATTTGGAAAACTCATTTTTCTGATATACTGCATCAGTCGCTTCGTGGGAATCGCTCGTTACTTTTCGGTGTGGTCTTTTCTCTTACTACTGTTCATTAAATGCTTCTAATTTTTACAGTAAACCACGCAACTGTTTACTTGTAGGCTCAGCAACTAAAATGCACAGTTAATAAAATAAACAGAACTTCCCAGTTCGTCTTTGACACCAAACACGGACGTTTACTCGTTTTCAATATGGCATGCTCGCGTATGCGCACACAATTTAGGCACACGAATGTCAGCTGAGTTTCCATTCGGTATTCTCTCTATTCTGTGTCCATACTCTGCAAAACACCGCGAAATGTTTGGCTGAGGGTGCGTCGCATTGTACAAATTATTAGGGTTTCTTTCCGTTCCATTCAAGTATGGAGCGCGTGTATTAAGTTCTAATCTTGTTCTCACGATCCCTATATGAGCGATACGTAGGGGGTTGTAGTATATTACTACAGTCATCATTTGACGCTGGTTCTTGAAACTTTGTTAAAAGACTTTCTCGGGATAGTTTACATCTATCTTCAAGAGTCTGCCAGTTTAGTTTCTTCAGCATCACTATAGCACTTTCCCAAGGGTCAAACAAACCTACAATCATTCGTGCTGTCCTTCTCCGTATACGTTCAATATCCCTGTTAGTTCTATTTGGTACGCGCCCCACACACTGGAGCAGTATCACAGAATGGGTCGCTGTTTCCCTTGTAGATTGGCTACACTTCCCCAGTATTCTACCAATAACACGAAGTGTACCACTTTCTTTGCCCACAATTGACCCTATGTGATTATTCCGTTTCATATCCCTACAAAGTGTTTATCCAGATATTTGTATGAGTTAGCCGATTCCAAACACTGACTCGTTGATATTATAGTCATAGGATAGTACGTTGTTTCGTTTTGTGAAGTGCAAAATTTTACATTTCTGAACGTTTAGAACAAGCTGCCAATCTCTGCAACACGTTGGAATCTTATCAAGATCTGACTGTATATTTATGCGGCTTCTCTCAGATACTACTTCATTATAGATAACTGCATCATCTGTAAAAACCAAGATTTTACTATTAATATTGTGTGCAAGGTCATTAATATACAACATGAACAGCAAGGGTCTCAACACACTTCCCAGAGGCATAACAGAAGTTACAGGTACATCTGAAGATGACTCTCCATACATAACATGCTGTGTCCTCCCTACCAAAAAGTCCTCAATTCAGTCACAAATTTCATTTTATACGACATATGCTCGTAGTTTTTACAATAAGTGTAGGTGTGGTACTGAGTCAAATGCTTTTCGGGAATTGTGAAACACTGCATCTACCTGGTTGCCTTGATCCAAAGCTTTCAGTATGTCATGTGAGAAAAGGGAGAGCTGGGTTTTACATGATCGATGTTTTCGGAATTCTTGTTTGCTGACATGGAAAAGGCCATTCTGTTCAACGTACCTCATTATGTTTGAGCTCATAATATGGGCTAAGATTCTACAACAAATCTACGTCAACAATATTGGATAGTAGTTTGTGGATCACTTGTACTACCCTTCCTGTAGACGGGTGTGACCTCTGCCTTTTTCCAATAACTGGTCATAGTTTTTTGTTTAAGGGATCTACGATAGATTATAGTTAGAAAAAGGGCTAGCTCACCCCCAAATTCAGGACAAAATCTGTTAGGAATTCCACCGAGGCCTGGAGCATTGTTCGATTTTAATAATTTCAGCTGTTTCTCAACACCACTGACACTAACACTTATTTCACCTATCTTTTCAGTGGTATGAGGACTAAACTGGTGTAATTCTCCTGGCTTTTCTTTTGTAGAGGAACATTTGAAAACAGAGTTAAGCATTTCTGCTTTTGCTTTGTTAACCTCGATTTCATTTCCTGTCTCATTCACTAGGGACTGGCCTCTTTTACATATGACAAGAATTTTTTGGGTTTTGTGAAAGATCATTTGACAATATTCTGCTACGGTAGTTATTGAAGGTTTCACCTTCTGACAGCCAGATCCGCTTCATTTGACAGCTCTCGGTATATAGTCCTATGCTTTATTTTACACCTATTGTGCAGTATTCTCTATTCCTTTAGAGGTGTCTGTACAATGACTGTATACCATAGAGGGTTCCTCCCTTTAAAAACTTCTCTGTTGAGTATGTACCTATCCAGTGCACGGTCAACCATTCTTTTAAACTCAACCCATAATTCCTCTACATGCTCCTGTCATATGACACTACCAATTTTTTTATCTTGTTTGCTGAACATATATGTGTTCCTGCTTGTTTTAATTGCCCTTTGTTCTTTGGTAATCATTGTTACCACAAGTGCATCATGGTCACTGATACCATTTTCGAACTGGCCATTGTGAAAGAGATTAGGTCTATTTGTTGCCATAGGCTTCCATCATGAGTGGGGTTCGAAACTATCCGTTCTAGGCAGTTTTCAGGAAAGGCATTCAGTAACAATTTACAGGATGTCTTATTACGCACGTCACTAACAATACTGCAGTTTTCCCAATTGACTATTCAATCATTAACATCTGCATCGTCTGTCACAGTACGACTGGGGATCTTACGTATAAGCGAACTGAGGTTATCTCTAAGGTTGTCGGTTACACCAGGAAATGAGTCTGGTGGGCGATAGAAGTATTTCCCATTTCCACATCCTTTCGATGTTATTGTTCTTGTGGTCTTCAGTCCCGAGACGGGTTTGATGCAGCTCTCCATGCTGCTCTATCCTGTGCAAGCTTCTTCATCTCCCAGTACCTACTGCAGCCTACATCCTTCTGAATCTGCTTAGTGAATTCATCTCTTGGTCTCCCTCTACGATTTTTATCCTCCACGCTCCCCTCCAATACTAAATTGGTGATCCCTCGATGTCTGAGAACATGTCCTACCAACCGATCCCTTCTTCTAGTCAAGTTGTGCCACAAGCTCCTCTTCTCTCCAATTCTATTCAATACCTCCTCAGTAGTTATGTGAACCACCCATCTAATCTTCGGCATTCTTCTGTAGCACCACATTTCGAAAGCTTCTATTCTCTTGTTGTCTAACCTATTTATCGTCCACGTTTCACTTCCATACATGGCTACACTCCATACAAATACTTTCAGAAACGACTTCCTGACATTTAAATTTATACTCGATGTTAACAAATTTTTCTTCTTAATTGAAACGCTTTCCTTGCCATTGCCAGTCTACATTTTATATCCTCTCTACTTGCGACCACCATAAGTTATTTTGCTCCCCAAATAGCAAAAACTCCTTTACTACTTTAAGTGTCTCATTTTTCTTCGTGGCAAGATTTTTATGTGTCGCGTTTTAACGAACCAGTCAGTTGAAGGAGATGTGAGCCCACCTCTGGAGATTACAGAAATCAGTCATTACCGGTGATGTAATGTGAATCCGGAAGACGTTTCACTGAGACAGAACCCGGAGAACTATCGATGTAAGACAGAATCTGGCCTGGTGTGAAACACTGTCTAATTTGTTGTTTAACTGAAGAAGAAAACTGAAACACTTGACTCTAAATAATGAAAAATGTGAAGTTATCCACACGAGTACTAAAAGGAATCCTCTAAATTTTGGTTATACTATAAATCACACAAATTTAATGATTGTAAATTTAACTAAATACTTGTTGTTATTGCGGTCTTCAGTCCAGAGACTGGTTTTAAGCAGCTCTCCATGTTACTCTATGCTGTGCAACTTCTTCATCTCCCAGTACCTACTGCAACCTACATCCTTCTGAATTGCTTAGTGTATTCATCTCTTGGTCTCCCTCTACGATTTTTACCCTCCACGCTGCTCTCCAGCACTAAACTGGTGATCCTTTGATGCCTCAGAACATGTCTCACCAACCGCTCCCTTCTTCTAGTCAAGTTGTGCCACAAATTTCTCTTCTCCCCAATTCTATTCATTACCTCCTCATAAGTTATGTGATCCACCCATCTAATCTTCAGCATTCTCCTGTAGCACCACATTTCGAAAGCTTCTATTCTCTTCTTGTGTAAACTACAGAAACGACTTCCTGACACTTAAATCTATACTCGATGTTAACAAATTTCTCTTCCTCAGAAACGCTTTTCTTGCCATTGCCAGTCTACATTTTATATTCTCTCTACTTCGACCATCATCAGCTATTTTGCTCCCCAAATCGCAAAAACCATCTACTACTTTAAGATTCTGATTTCCTAATCTAATTCCCTCAGCATCAGCCAATTTAATTCTACTACATTCCATTATCCTCGTCTTGCATTTGTTGGTGTTGAACATCAACCATATACCTAGGTATTACAATTTCTAATAACTTAAATCGGAACGATCACATGACTTTCTGAGCTTGTTATCTGAAATACTCCTCCATGACACTGACAAAGGGGAGACGGAGTACTCTCATGGGCATGATAGGATACCTAGCAGAATACTGAAGTACTGTTCTGCATATGTCAGTCCAGTACTTGGCCATATCTATTACTTTCGGAATGGTCAGTTTCCTAACCAATTAAAGTTCGCAGTAGTGAAGCTGCTTTATAAAAAGAAGAAAAGGATCATGTATACAATTTTAGAGCTATTTCTGTGCCGTCCGTGTTTCCCAAAGTTATTGGAAAGCCTTTATATTCAAGGGTAACTGATCATTTCAATTCACATAAATTGCCGGCAAATGGTTTTAGAAGTGGTTTAACAACTGAAAATGCGTATTCTCTTTTCTCTTTGAGGCTCTGGCCGGATTAAATAAAAGGTTACGAACGCTAGCTGGTCTTCTTCGACTGAATAAAGCGTTTGATTGTGTTGATCACGAAATATTACTGCATAACTTGGATCATTACGGAGTAAGGGGCGTGACTCACAATTAGTTTACCTCTTACTTTAAGAACATAAAGGAGAAGGTCATTCGGCGCAGTACTGAGAATAGCTATGAAGTGCAATCCCAAAGGGGCACAGTTAATGGCCAGAGGGGGTGCCCTAGGGGTCAGTGCTGGGACGACTACTGTTTCTTATGTATGTAAATGACAAGCCTTCTAGTATTACAGGTTTTGATGACCAGCTTGATAGTGAAGGATGTTGGGTGCAATATTGACGCAGTATCAAATAATCCAGTGCGAGACATAGTAAGTTCATGGCTTGTAGAAAATAAATTGATGCTAAATCACAGTAAGACTCAGTTTTTACAGTTTCTAGCACACAGTTCCATAAAAGCCGATATTTTCATTGCACAGAATGGCCATATGATTAGTGACACTGAACAATTCAAATTCCTAGTCGTTCAGATAGATGGTAAACTGTCGTGGAAAGTCCATGTTCAGGATCTTGTTCAAAAACTAAATGCTGTTTTATCTGGAATAAGTGATAGATCAACGCGAAAAGAAGTGTGCTTTGCTTTTAATAGCCGGTCGAAGTGGCCGTGCGGTTAAAGGCGCTGCAGTCTGGAACCGCAAGACCGCTACGGTCGCAGGGTCGAATCCTGCCTCGGGCATGGATGTGTGTGATGTACTTAGGTTAGTTAGGTTTAAGTAGTTCTAAGTTCTAGGGGACTAATGACCTCAGCAGTTGAGTCCCATAGTGCTCAGAGCCATTTGAACCATTTTTTTTGCTTTTATTCACTCACTTGTGACGGATGATATTACTTATTCAAAGGGAGCATTCTTGGCTCATAAACGGGCGGTTCAAACAACAGTTTTGCAACCTTGTCGATCTCTGATCAGTAGCCTGGGAATTCCGACATTAGCCTCTCAATACATATTTCATTTACTGTTGTTTACTGTTAACAATATCGGCTTATCCCCACGAGCTAGCCGCTTTCACTCAGTTAACGGTAGACAGAAATCCAATCTGCTTTTTGAACGCACCTCCTTGACCCCCATGCAGAAAGGCGTACAGTAATCTGCTGGATACATTTTGAATAGGCTGCCAAGAGAATTCAAAAATCTTAATCCACTTACTTTCAAGTCTAAACAGAAGAGTCTCCTCATGGCTCACTCCTTCTATTCTGTCGAGGAACTCCTGGAAAAAATAAAATTGCACTAATTCTTGTGTTACGCTGTTGATTGTGTTACTTTTTTGATTGTGTTTAACTAACCCTATATCTTGTCATCTGCATAGGTTTCGTATAAGTTTCATGTTATCTATTATTACTCTTCTGTTACATTTTGACGTTCTTACTCGTTCCATGAACATGGACACTTGCTTCTCAATTTGATCCTACTTAACATGACATATAAAATTAAAAAATAAAAATTGATAATTTTGTGGGGAAAGTAAAGGCAAGACTGCGAGTTCTTGGCTGAACACTTAGAAAAAAAACATATCTACTAAACAGACCGCCTACACTTACGGTTGTTTGCTCTCTTCTGGAGTACTGCTGTGTGATGTAAGATCCGCATCACATAGGAGGGACGGAGGTATCTAAGAAATTGAACGGGCAGCTTGTATTGTATTATCACGAAATCAGGAGAGAGTGCCACGGATATGATAAGCGAACTGGGGTGACACCCATTAAAACAAAGCCGTTTTTCATCGCGGGAAAATCATCCCATCTCATAAAATTTTAATCAACAATTTTCGTCTCCAAATGAGAAAATATTTTGTCGATGCCAGCCTACGGAGGAAGAAATGATCATCGTAATAAAATATGAGGAATTATAGAAGGGTTCGTTTTCCCCTCACGCTGTTTGAGACTGGAATGGTCGAGAAATAGTTCGAAGGTATTTCGACGAATCCTACGACAGGCATTTAAATGCTTAGTTACTTCCACAATACTTGGATTGCTGGACTGTGTTACTTATTTTCAAAGCGTAACATTCTGTCCTCAGCAGCTGTATCGCAGTTTCTAATCTGTCTATTTCGTATTCAGTAGTAATGTGTAGGTCAAGTATTACCTCTGAGCTGGTCGATTGATCTAATTTAATTTTCTTCAGAGATGAAGCTTCTAAGACAGACAGCGTACTTTTCTCTTTTCACATCGGTATTCTCTTGCTCATGTTGCTTTTAATAAAAGCAATTGTTGTAGAAATGAAACTTCTGTAAATGCTATAAAAATAATCTGTGAATAATTCCAAGCCGATAATACATCGAAACGTGTTTCTACAGACGATGAATATCTGTTAGTTATATGCACATTATCCTTGTTGGTGCTAGCAACACCCTCAGATATATCTCAATGGCAATTTGGAATTTTCTGTGATGGTAAAAAATCACTCTTTAATTATCTTTTCTCACACACACACACACACACACACACACACACACACACACAGAGAGAGAGAGAGAGAGAGAGAGAGAGAGAGAGAGAGAGAGAGAGAGAGAGACAGGCACATACACACAAGACTGCATGGTACAGTTTGAAATGAATATGCCACAAAATCTGTCTCACACAAAAACACTATAACGTCACAGATTATTACATGGAATTTACCCAAAGTAATGTAACTATGCCAGACATCTCTGGATAATATATCGATAATCATACAAAGATCATAATGTGTAATTAGTACAAATAACAGTGAAATACGGGCGCCGCTCTATTACTCTCTTTTTTTGTCTCTCTTGGTTAGCTTGATTCATGTTAATTAATTCTGCGGAACAGATGAAATGACCATAGGAGGTCTTTCTTCGATTGTTACTTAATTATCTGCAACTGGAACTATTATTAGTAAACAGTGCATGCATTTTAATATCGCGCGTTCGTGTAGAGTATGTTTTGTTTTAAATATTAAGGATCAAATGTTCGCTGTGTGGAGTAGTGACTTTTATTTCTTTGAAATATACTCCTAAAGCTTAACCATACATCATTAACAAACCTGTCCTTCCTCTGCAGATTCATAATTTTGTGAGTTTTCTTAAATACGGAAGCTCTTCTGGTTGTTATAGTTGGCGTGCGCCATTTCATGCGCTTTAGCCTTTTTTTTTGTGAAATGCGATAGAACCTACAATCATTTTAATATTACGAAGTACGATAATGAATTTAATACTAATTTCCGCAAGGATACATATTTAAATTCACCGTCAGTAACAAATTTTACTGAAAAATTTGCTGTTCAACCCAAAACTTTGGGCCGTTGCTACTTTCAGAAAAAATTGCAATAACTTTCGGAAACTTCAGAATTAGGTCAGTCATTTGATGAGAGACGCCCCAGTTTCTTTTAACGTTGCCGCCAGTGCTTTTTATTTTAATACAAAGATTGTTCACAACCCGAAAATGTCTTCCATATTAATTGGAAAAGAAATAATTAAATCCCAATTAATGGGTGGTGGTGTTAAAATGCCGACCTCAGACGTGGAATGCCAAGGAATAAATAATAAATGAAATTCTGTTGTGTATATAATTGTTACAGTTCCATATTTGTAATTATATGTATTTTCTGTTCCATATATGAAATATATAACTATGCATTTGAGAAATATCAAGAGAGTGAACTAACAAAACGAAAATAATAAAAGCAATAATGCGATAAGAAATCGCAGCTGAAGGTAAGGAAAAACAGTTCACAACCAAATCTTGTAGGTCATGTTAGAAAACAGATGGACCTGAATTCCTTTCCTGTGTGAATTTAATAAATACAGTAGAGCGTCGATTATCCGAAGTAATTGGGGGACATGGGTGTTCGGAAAACTGGTTTGTTCCGATAATCGAACTGTACATGTTTATTTGCCAAAAAGAAGTATTGTACAGTAAATTTATTCATAAAAACAGGCATCTCTTTTAGTATTACAAAGTAATATACAAAGGCAACTTCAGTAGGAATACGAAGTATGTGGCACAGTTTATTAAGCAAAAACATATACATATTACATAGGCATTTTGCATGAACAATACACACAGTATACAAAATTAACGTTTAAAAACATCATTTATTTTGGTCTGTCTAAGCAAGCCTACACGCTTACGAGCAGCTGTCACGTACTTTTTTCCATTACAGATATCTGAAACTGGTCACTTTCATCTTGGGCTTCAAACCATCGCAAGGCAGTATCTAAACAAGTGAACGCCTCAGAAGCTGTTGGTATACTTTCATCTTCACTTTCTGGAGCACTGATTGGTGAGATGCTGGCGGCGTCATCCTTATCAGTGACGACGTTTACAATCTCGCTGACCTGCATGATTTGTGTCCTGG
Source organism: Schistocerca piceifrons (assembly GCF_021461385.2). Taxonomy (NCBI): domain Eukaryota; kingdom Metazoa; phylum Arthropoda; class Insecta; order Orthoptera; family Acrididae; genus Schistocerca; species Schistocerca piceifrons. The sequence goes on from NC_060146.1 coordinate 128,537,045, forward strand.
AGCTGCATCATCGATATTCATCCATTCATCAACGTCTTCTTCATCACATTCGTGGCAATCTATTTCTTTTAGCATACCGAGGATTTCGGACATATCATTCTGTTCGTCATTTTCAATCATACCTTGTGAATTTTCTTCTGTGTCCAAAATTTTATTCCGGGCTTTCTTCAAATTCTCTTCCTTTACACTATTCCATGCTGCGCTGATCACGTAGAACGTGTCTTTCAAGTCAATATTCTTATGATTTCTTAAGAGACTTTCTTCTCTATCCTCTTCTCTTTCAAACAATAACTTACGCAACAATTCTTTCCTGTAATATCGTTTGAAAGTCTCAATAACGCCTTGATCCATGGACTATAATAAGGAGGTTACGTTAGGTGGAAGAAATATTACCTTTATGAACTCGTCTTTTTCGTTTAAAATATCACATGGCGGATGCGTTGGTGCATTGTCAAGAAGTAGTGTTTTCTCCCTCTTCCCATTCTTTAGCTGATGAGCTTTTACAGAGGGTACGAAAACGTCCACAAACCACTTCATAAAAATCGTACTATCCATCCCGGCACTCTTTTGTGAGGTGTATACAACAGGCACGGCTGACATATTAACGTGCTTGAAACACGGCGGTTTTTTACTTTTACCAATGACGAACACAGGCAGTCGGTGACTTCCAGTAGCATTAGCACAAGCCAAAGCTGTAATACGGTCCTTGCTTGTTTTAGGACCAGGTGCTGCTAATTCATGACGTGAAACAAGAGTTTTTCTCGGTAGAGCTTTACAGTTAAGTCCAGTTTCGTCAGCATTGTAAACGTTTTCGAGAGTATAATCTTCTTCCCCTAATACGTCCCTTAGTTTGACTTTGAAAGAATCAGCAGACAGTTTTTTCCCCTGTATTGTAAGCTCACGAATGCCGTGTATTGACTTGAAGCGTTTTAACCTGCCAGTGCTCGCTTTAAAGTTCGAAGGCCCTCCAAGTTTTTCGTTGAACTCACACAGAATGGGACCTGAGATAGGTTCTCCTTCCGATCTCTTTTGTGTAAACCACTTGTAAACAGCATCATCTAGATCTGTGTTAGTGGCGAGTCTCATAGTTTTACGTTTTGTTGGTCCATCAGTAGAATCAAGCATAGCTATAAAATTTGCTATGCTCGTCTTTTGTTTTTTTATATCCGTAATTGTCGACATCCCCACCTTGTACTCATTGGATAAAGTGGTTGCAGATTCACCTTCTTCTAACCTTTTAATAATCTCGTACTTGTCCCTCATAGAAAGGACAACACGTTCACGTTTAAGCATTTTGTATCGTCAAGTTCACGCAGCAGCACACAAGTGGTCGTAACAGAGAACAGAAGGTGACTGCACCGTGAGAAGCTCTTCTTGGGGGCGCACAATCCTTCAAACTGCGCGGAGCGGCACGCCTCAACTCTAAGCTGGCGCAGCTGTTGCTGTGAACAGCTTTGATACTGCCGCTACTTCTACTGCCAGTGCCAAGCCGACAGAAGTGTGCTGATTGTTGAAACTGGCGGCTTGGCCGTTCAGCAGCGCCTTGTGAAGGCCTCATTAGAAGCAATGTTCCGCCAGCGTTGGCCAAGTGCGGAAACTTGGTTTGGGAGTGAGGGGGATGATGGGCGGTAGGGTGGGAGAGTAACAGGTGCGAGCGAGTACACAGCTCGGTTAAGCGGTCGTTCGGTTGACCGACGTTCGGATAATCGACGCTCTACTGTATTTTCATGTAACTTTTAGATATTTATGTATGATTTTAACGCTACAAGAAGGCGAAATTTATTAGTGTATCCACGTAATGGCTATACATGGTTAGAGTACTTAGCTTTGTTGATAATTATTACATCTGAAGGTGATTTTCGGGTGTAGGATAAGCATTTGTAGGAAGGTGTATTTTTTGTGTTTACGATTTTTGTCTGTATAAATCACCGATATGAGGAAAATAGGAAAGACTCTGACAGTTGAGGACAAGGAGAATGTACACAATTCGGAATTAAATACAAACGATGGGCAAATTCCGGATGTTGAACCAGAGGTTACAAGCAATGCTAGTACGATGACAGCACTGGGGTGGAGTTACCAACTCCTGTATCTGGTCCTTTAGCCAAACTGTATGACGGACTATAGTGGCCGGCATGAAAGTAGAGTCCTCAAGGTCACAGCCGCTGCCTGCCGCCAGCAGGGACTGCGGGCTGTGATTCGCCCGCCTCTCAGCTTTGTTGCCATGTAGGTACCATGCTATATCGAGTGTTCACGTCTGATCTTAGTGTCTTACTGTCTTTGAGAAAGATGCTTTGACGAGTGTTCAGTGGTAAACAACAGTGCAGGAGCAATGGCCTACTTTAAGTACTCCACTGGTCGGTGTGCATAAAGGGCGTAAAGACATTCATGAACAATCAAAAATTATCATATCGAATGTACTCAAGTTTTTTACTGATCTGGCTGACAATGAAGAAGCGAGGAATAACTTAAATTTTGCGCAAATTCATAAACTTACTGCTAAAGTGTGTGGTGTCTCCAAGTAAACTATAGGCCGTATTAGCAAATCTGTGTCATTGGCAGACTCTCCAGACATTTATGTTTTGATTCTCCAAGAAAGGGATATGAATATGAACGGAAACCAACCGACTTTGACGATTTTAACAAAGAGCTCGTGTGTAGAACCGTACTTGGATATTACGACAGTGGTGAGTATTCAACGACTAAAAAAATACAGGTTGACCTCCGTGAAAAAATTAATTACTCGGGCTCAGAGACCTCCGTTCTTCTCCACTCCCTTGGCTTCCGATTCAGGAAGTGTAATGAAGGACGGAAATTCTTAATGGAACTCAGAGACATTGCAGCTGCAAGAGCGACGTTTTTGCATACAATGCACTTCTTGTGTGCTGAAGACACCAGACCTGTTTTGTACTTGGATGAAACTTGGGTTTCACAGAACCACACTAATAAGTCCATATGGCACAACTCCAAAGGAAACGGCGGTTTGAAAGGGCCTACTGGTAGATGTGGCCGATTAATCATCGCCCACGCTGGTTCCTTAACTGCAGGCTTCGTACCTGAGGCCAAACTTAATTTTCGTGGTGGGAAAAGTTTCTTGCCAATCCGATTACCATTCATAAATGAATGGAGAAGTTTTTAAGAATTGGTTTATTCGAGTGTTGTCTGCACTGGTGAGAGCGTCAATTATCATGATGGATAATGTTAGCTACCACTCCATTCAGAGAGAAAAGCTGCCGCGTTCAAATTGGTACAAGACAGATATTATGGATGGTTAAAGAGAAAGAATGTTTCATTTTCAGTCGATGAAACGGTAGCTGAACTCCTGTCTAAGGAAAAAATCGTAGGTGCCAAAAAGACTTACGAATTAAGACTCCAAGTGATACGTCTACTACCGTATCACTGCCCATTGAATTGATATGGGCCCAAGTGCAGCGAGAAGTAGCGAAAAGAAAAAGAGCCGGCCGATGTGGCCGAGCGGTTCTAGGCACTTCAGTTTGGAACCGCGCGACCACTACGGTCGCAGGTTCGAAACCTGCCTCGGGCATGGATGTGTGTGATGTCCTTAGGTTAGTTAGGTTTAAGTAGTTCTAAGTTCTAGGGGACTGATGACCTCAGATGTTAAGTCCCATAGTGCTCAGAGCCATTTGAACCATTTTTGAAAAGAAAAACTACTTTAATTTTGATGTCGAGAAGCTAACACACGAAGCTCTTGACAATGTTAGTCAGCGGGACTGGGAGAGGTGTGTAAAACACGCAGAAGCATTGCAAGAAACTGATTTCTTCAACCCGGGTTTAAGAAACAGGATAGCGGAATCTGTGATTCTGAAGCAAGCGACAGTGAATCTGAAGACACGGTGCCAGAAGATCCTTCAGTTCAGGTAAGTGCCGTCTATAATGTTACTTATAATTCGTCTTGATTGCAAAATGTTTATTCATATGACCGGTTTCGGTTCCTCTAGAACCATCTTCAGATCTGATATTTCGGTTACAGGAGTAACCCGTCCAAACACAGCAACTTTCACATGACACAGCATGTGAAAGTTGCTGTGTTTGGACGGGTTACTCCTGTAACCGAAATATCAGATCTGAAGATGGTTCTAGAGGAACCGAAACCGGTCATATGAATTAACATTTTGCAACTTTCACATGACACAGCATGTGAAAGTTGCTGTGTTTGGACGGGTTACTCCTGTAACCGAAATATCAGATCTGAAGATGGTTCTAGAGGAACCTAAACCGGTCATATGAATAAACATTTTGCAATCAAGACGAATTGTAAGTAACATTGTAAAATCACTGATTGCGGCTATCCTATCAGACATTATGTCCGTTTTTGCAAAGTGCCGTTTATGCAAAAAGCTGACTTGATTTAAATGTTTGTCTATTCATTTCAGTTATAGAGGACATCCTGCGAATGTTTTTCCCCTACAGTAGACGTCTCATAAATGTGTTACAAGTGTCGGCGATTAGTTTACTCGACAGCAACTGTCAATTAAAATATTGTCAATAAGATATTTTTTGGGTGGGGTCCGCCTTCAGGAAACACAATTTTGTTTTCTGTCCCAGACATGTTTCACTGCAGTTGCAGTATCATCAGTGTTTGTTACTTTTTTAATACATGTATTTAAACAGTAAAGAACATTCTTTATGTTTAACAGCCATAATAATATAAAAAAAACACTGATGATGCTGCAACTGCAGTGAAACGTGTCTGGGACCAAAAAAAATTCGTACATCCATATTTAAGGTGAATGATGATGGGACACAGCTTATATAATTTATATTAAACATGAAACTCCTCCAGCTGTACTTAAGATTTTTATTTATTTGGCTACTAGTTTCGACGTTGCATCAACGCCATCTTCAGGCCCGTACACTTTGACGAAACCAATTGTATGTGGCTGAGTACGAGAAGTCCGCGGTGAGTCCAATACGTGCTCCATATGGAAGGCGGGTAGTAACCGGTGTGCCCAATAAATATAAAATCTTAAGTACAGCTGGAGGAGTTTCATTTTTAATAAAAAACAAAATTGTGTTTTGCTAAAGGTGGACCCCACCCAAAGGCATATGTTATTGTTAAAGCAAACACAGACAAAGGAGCTTCAATCTCAAGATGATTAAGATTGTCAATTCTGCATTAATCAATAACATTTTTCATAAAAACCTGTATCAAATGTCTTTACATTCGGATACAATCTTACTGCATTCCGTTTACTTGTACATTCATAGAAGGCTTTACTGACTGTTTCGTAGTAAGGGTAATGCAGTTTATAAAATGACTAAACGCTGTGGTGCTTCTGTATCGACTGTATAAATAATCAGTGCAGTAACATCAGAACAGTACCAGCACCTATTCTGATTCTCCGAGAAGATAATAGAAATTATGGTATTTCACGACTTTTACAAAAAGCTGGAATATAGAATTGTACACACATCAAAAAAAGTTTTGCATCTCCTCGGTTCCGAGAGTTCCGCAACCTGTACAGAAAATTGGAATAGAAATCAACACATAAACATCATTTTCGCCCTTTTTATTGCTCATGAAAATCACAAATTGGATGTTGTACTACCATACAGCGAGACCTTCATAGGTGGCGGTCCAGATTTCTGTACACACTAGTACCTCTAATACCCAGTAGCACAACATCTTGCATTGATGCATGCCTGTATTCGTCGTGGCATACTATCCACAAGTTTATCAATGCACTGTTGGTCCAGATTGTCCCATTCCTCAACGGCGATTCGGCGTAGATCCCTCAGAGTGATTGGTGGGTCACGTCGTCCATAAACAGACCTTTTCAGTCCATCCCAGGCATTGTCGATAGGGTTCATGTCTGGAGAACATGCTGGCCACTCTAGTCGAGCGATGTCCTTATCCTGAAGAAAGTCATTCACAAGATGTGCACGATGGGGGCGCGAATTGTCGTCCATGAAGACGAATGCCTCGCCAATATGCTGCCGATATGGTTGCACTATTGGTGGAAGGATGGAATTCACATATCGTACAGCCGTTACGGCGCCTTCCATGACCACCAGCGGCGAACGTCGCCCCCACATAATGACACCCCAAAACAGCAGGGAACCTCCACCTTGCTGAACAGTGTGTAAGGCGTTCAGCCTGACCGGGTTGCCTCCAAACACGTCTCCGACGATTGTCTGGTTGAAGGCATATGCGACACATCGGTGAGGAGAACGTGATGCCAATCCTGAGCGGCCCATTCGGCATGTTGTTGGGCCCATCTGTATCGCGCTGTATGGTGTCGCGGTTGAAAAGATGGATCTCGCCATGGACGTCTGAAGTCAAGTTGCGCATCATGCAGCCTATTGCGCACAGTTTTTGTCGGAACACGACGTCCTGTGGCTGCACGAAAAGCATTATTCAACATGGTGGCGTTGCTGTCAGGGTTTCTCCGAGCCATAATCCATAGGTGGCAGTCATTCACTGCAACTGAGCGGGACATGTCATCGACAGTTCCGTCTCTCTGTATCTCCTCCATGTCTGAACAACATCGCTTTGGTTCACTCTGAGACGCCTGGATGTTTCTCTTGTTGAGAGCCTTTCCTGGCACAAAGTACCAATGTGGATGCGAAAGAACCGCTGTATTGACCGTCTAGGTATAATTGAACTACAGACAACACGAGCCGTACACCTCCTTTCTGGTGGAAGTGACATCTCTGAACAGTCAAAGGGTCTGTGTCTGTGATACAGTCAGCGTCGTATCTTCAGGACAGTATCCGATGGCTAGAGAAATGCAGGGTAATATCCGTGATAAAATTGATTATTCTGGCCAGTCACTTCAGTGCACTGTCTCCTCCGCCCACTTGGTTTTTAATTCAGAAACTGTAATGATGGACGAAATTTGTAACGCAAGACAGTGAAATTGCAGTAGTAAAAACGAAGTTTTTCGGTACCAAGCACGTATTGCGTGCTGAGAATAATAGGCTTACAGCAAATTTAGATAAAACTTGGGTTTCACAAAACTTATCGAACAAATATTTTGCCCGACTTCATTGAAAATTTTGGCTTCAAAATAACTACAAGTGCTTTTGAGTGATGGATGCAATGACGAAGGATATGTATTAGCAGCTAGTAAAATATTTTCGGGAAGAAGGGAATATTCTCGGTCATATTAAAGCGAGCCGTCCGAACAAAACTCTTGGCAATGGCCTCCGACGACTCGCGCGCTGCTGCGCACGGAATATCGCAGAAGTAATTTGCCTCTGTAAGAGATACGATACAATAATGATGTCTGGAATGTTACCAAAAATAATTTTGTAGTTTTCTTAACAACTTTCTCGCGGGAAGTTTCTTCGCAGTCCTACAGAACGAAAATTCATCAGTGACTACATTTTTCGCTACGCAGTCGGCACAGTTTCACACCTCTTATAATATATTTTTTATCTCAGAATACTTTCATGTTTCCTAAATAAAAGACGCAGCATGTGGATCTATAAACTTTGAAGATGTTCATATATATATTTTTTTTCAGTCCAATTACATTAGTGATTCTGTTATTATCACAGGTTGAAGTAAAAAATTATTTTCCTCTAAAATTTCTTGTAACGTTAGTTCTCATTTTTTTCCCCTAGTAGCTACTGAGAACTTTCTTTTGGAAAGTACTCCATCACATTCTAGGCTAAAAATAAAGTTGCCCAATATTTTTTTAAATTTTTTTTACGAACATTTCAAATTATCACTATAAAAAACTGGCAAAGCTGTAAGACGGCGAGATGTCCTTGAAGCTCTATTTTCGTGCAGGCCTCTATATCAGATCTTAATGCAGCGAAGTTCAGAATAACTTGCGAAAAAACAAACCGCGCAAATGAATGAAAATTTCATACACCTCGAGCGAGAGCAGACCGTACAAATTAGTATGCGTATTAGGGAGAAACTGAACGAAAATATTAACCAATTTGCAAATCAACAGATGGAACATATAAGCGCGAAATTCAACACCAGATTAATGTTAATTTCGAACGGTTCGCTAACGAGAATCTGTACGAATTAGGGAACGATTAGAGGAAAAGTTAAGTGCAGATTTTCGATCTGCGGAAATAAGAAAAATAAATTCCAAGATAGAAACTGTTATTACTAGCTTTGCTGAGTTATAAGAATGGAAAGACATACCCGAGTCGGTAAGGCAGTTAAACTCGGAAGTGTGCGAACAAAAGACACGCAATCTAAATTGCAAAATACTGTACAACAGATCGTACTGTTAAATGACCAGCGGAATGAAGAGTTTATCACATGGTTGCATGTCACCGAGTGCTTAGCAGCACAAAGTGACAGTATTAATAGCGACTTCGTGAACTAGTTACATCAAAAAGATTCACAAGTTAACAAAGCACTTAGGACTAACTGACACACCGTAATTCAAAATCCTAGTGATGAAGTGTTATCTCACCACCACAAGGATAATATTGAATTAGTTGCCAGAATTGTAGAAGCCTGTGATGTGATTCAGACACACCAGGGATATTTGTAAGTGTGCAACAGAATCATGTACGCCGATGTCATGCTTGCGTTGAGGGTGATGGTCGTCAGTTTTTAGCCCATTTTGTAAGACACAGTACAAATGGTACGTTCACTGTGGTATTTACAGTTAAATGCAGTTAATGTAAATAAAAAAGTACACAGTAATGCGATTTTATTCCTATTATCTCCTTAACCTAATTTCTCCGACCCCAAGTTCCCTAGCTCAAATTGTTCAGTGGAGATTCCTCCATGCCCTGTTAAATTTTTGCACGCTTTTACAGAAACACCTTTCACATGTAAAGCACGACCGCACAGCACAAAATAATTGTGAAACACAGTTCGCATCGCGAATTTTCAAAGATATTGGAAAACCCATATAATTAATGTTCATGTCCAGCCATGTTCCAACGTAAATATTAAACAAGTAATGTAATGTGATGTCCTATCAAACGATTCTCCACATAGCGAATAAACAAGAATTTTGGACGTTAGACGAAACGCATAGCTTCAATATCTGCGCAATTTGACTCAAAAGACTGTATGTAATTACAAATGAGTAACAAAACGGATGCCAAAGTCAGTGCTATTAAGGGCTTTGAGAGAAAGCCGTAATATGTCAAATTTGTGAGTAAATAAACAAAACTGTACAGCGGAACTATACTCTGTTCGTCATAAGAATAAACCTGCTGTAAATAAACGCAAACACAACGAATGGCCAGAAGCCGTAACATATGTCCACAGGTGTTCTTAGGCTCTTGGAAATGTGGATGGATGGTTGATTTGAGGGAGGAGGGGGAAGGAAATCGGCCTGCCCTTTTCAAAAGAAACAATCCCGGCATTTGCCTGAAGCGATTTAGGGAAATCACGGAAAACCTGAATCAGGATGGTCCGACGCGGGTTTGAATCGTCGTCCTCTCGCATGCAAGTCCGATGTGCTAAACACTGCGCCACCAAGCTCGGTTTGGAAGTATGTTCTATTTATGTTTTAGAACAAGAATGACAAATGTCGTAGAAACATTAAAACAATCATTTTCACAGCATCGTGCACACCTTACAAATGCTGCAGTTTCACATTTGCTGCTGTACCATAACAATTGAATCCAACAGAAGTGGGCCAAGTTAAGGGATCTGTCGCAAGAAATGACAAGACAGTTAAGCTGCCAGACGTATGGAAATAATGCACGAAGCTTTTTGACATGTCACTGCCGATCGCTGGCGGGATATACACTGACGAGCCAAAGAAACTGGTACACCTGCCTAATATCGTGTAGCATCCCCGCGAGCAAGCGGAAGTGTCGCAACACAACGCGACATGGACGCGACTAACGTGTGAAGTAGTGAAGGAGGGAACTGACACCATGAATACTGCAGGGCTGCCCATAAATCCATTTATTTATTTTATCGTATGGCTAGGGCCCCCCGTCGGACAGGCCGTTCGCTACGTGCCGGTCTTTCAATTTGACGCCACTTCGGCGACCTGCAGTCGATGAGGATGATGATGATGACTGCACGACACTCAGTCGCTTGGCGGAGAAAATTCCCCGACCCAGCCGGGAATCGGACCCGGACCCAGAGGATTGACAATCCGTCACGCTGACCTTTCAGCTACCGGGGGCACACCATAAATCCATATGAGTACGACGGGGTGGAGATCTCTTCCGAATAGCACGTTGCAAGGCATTCTAGATATGCTCAATAATGTTCATGTCTGGGGAGTTTGGTGACCAGCAGAAGTGTTTAAACTCAGAAGAGTGTTCCTGGAGCAATTCTGGACGTGTGTAGTGTCGCATTGTTCTGCTGGAATTGCCCAGGTCCGTCAGAATGCACAATGGACGTCAATGGCTGCAGGTGTCAGACAGAATGCTTACGTGCGTGTCACCTGTCAGAGTCGTATCTAGACGTATCAGGAGCTCCATATCACACCAACTACACACACCCCATACTATTACAGAGCCTCCACCTGCTGACACGCAGGGTGCAGGGGTTCATGAGGTTGTCTCCATACCCATACACGACCATCCGTTCGATACAATTTGAAACGAGACTTGTCCGTCCAGGCAACATGTTTCCAGTCATCAACAGACCATTGTGGGTGTTGACGGGCCCAGGCAAGACGTAAAGCTTTTATGGACTTCAGAATTTAATGTGTTTTCAAAATGACATGACAAAATGCCTATGAATTTGTGTCTTATAACATGTAAAATATCATTGTACTTTGCAATGCTCTTCAGTGAAGAAATAGACTGTGGACTGTATGTCCACCCCTTGGTTTTTTTACACCGTTTCTCTCGGGATCTCGCCTGAATGATGATGAGGTCCGAGGAGGTCCCATAATCCGAGGAGCATAGAGAACGATGCGGGAGACCCGCACCGCCCACTAGGCAAAGTCGTAGCGGAGGTGGTTTGCCATTGCCTTCCTCCCTCCGTAATGGGGATGAATGACGATGATGAAGACAACACAACAACACCCAGTCATCACGAGGCAGGGAAAATCCCTGACCCCGCAGGGAATCGAAACCGTGACCCCGTGCGCGGGAAGCGAGAACGCTACCGCAAGACCACGAGCTGCGGACTTGCCTGAATAGTTGGCGAGTAATTACTGCCGGGGTACAATTTAGAACACAGGCCTCAGTCAAATAACGAGAGCAACAGTAAAGTGTAAATGTAAATATACTCAAATAATCGTCCTTTTTCTGAAATGAAAGAAAAGGTACTGATCTCCATGTAAAATTATGAACTTTTGCCCATGAACTATGTAAGCAACAAATAGAGTGACTTTAGTTAAATGTTGATCTCCAGCAGTGAAAACAGTGTGATCTCAAGAGTTAGGGGACATTTTACAACGTCACAAACTTTCACATGAACTTAACGTAAAGTAATGCATATATGCCAGACACCTCTTGATAATATATCAATAATCATGCAAAGATCATACTGCGCAATTAGTATAAATAGCAGTGAAACAAGGGCACCGCTCTCTCCTTTGCTCTCCCTCTTTTTTATCTTTTTTTTTCCTCTTGCCACCGTGCTGTTCTCTCTTGGTTAGCTTGATTCATGTTACGCCATTAATTCTGCTGATTTCATGAAATGATCATAGGAGGTCTTTCTTGGACTGTTTCTTAATTATTTGTAACTGTAACTGCTATTAGCAATGAGTACGTGCATTTGAGTAACGCGCGTTTCATGTAGAGGATCTTTTGTTTTAAATATTAAGCATCAAATATTTGTTGTGTGGAACAGTGTAAGTTGACTTTTATTTCATTAATATATACTGTTAAAGTTTAACCATATTTCATTTAGAAATCTGTTCCTCCTTTACAGATTCATAATTTTATGTGGTTTCTTAAATACGGAAGCATTTCTTTTGGTTGTTATAGTTTGCGTGCGCCATTTCATCCGACGTAGGTTTTTTTTTTTTTTTTTTTTTTTTTGTTAGTGAAATACATTTGCCTTCCGTATTAATTGCAAGTAAAGTAATTAAATCCCAATAAATGGCGACGACGTTGCAACACACACACACACACGAAACTTGAAACTGGAATTTCTCTTTTATTTCTAAGATTCTTAAAACTTCGAAATTTTCATAAAGAAGAAGTGGGATGGAATGACTCAAAAATATTGTATTTATTATTCTTTTACTGAAAACGACATTAAAATATTCAGAAATATACTATTTGATTACGAAATATTCTATGTTGTCCTCAGTACTCGAACTGCCTGCAGCTTTACCTGCTGCAGTGCCATTGACGTTTTTAGTCAGATTATTTATCATTATCTTGCATGATCGGAAATTGATGCTTTTCGGTAGATCCGTCAAACTTGTGAAACTGCCTGTTGGCTTCTGTCTCGGGTTCTTCAGCCGACGTTTGTTTGATGGTTTTCTTATGTTTCGCCAGTTCAAGCGGCTGGCTTGTCATAGCTTCACCATCCATTGCCGGTGGTAGACGCGAGTCGAGCTTGCGGCCTCTGATGATTATAAATGATAATTAATTGAAACCCGCAGATGCCGTCCCTCGTTGTGGACAGCTGAAAATGTGTGCCCCGACCGGGACCTCCTGCTTACATGGCAGATGCTCTCTCCATCTGAGCCACCGAGGACACACAGGATAGCGCGACTGCAGGGACTTATCCCTTGCACGCTTCCCGTGCTTCTTTCGAGAATAGTTACTATCCTGATATATAGTTAAATGGGTACCCGGCCATTGACCTTCGTGTGTGCGAATGCGCACAGGTTGCCCAAACTCTTACGGGAGTCGTCACCTTAGTGTGCGCGAGTAATGAGTGGATGGGCAAATAGATATTAGGGACATTCCGTATGTAGATTGTGGACAGTTGTGTTTCTCGCGGGAAGCGTGCAACGGATAAGTCCCTGCAGTCACGCTATTCATCTGCGTCCTCGGTGGCTCAGATGGATGCCGGTACGGTAGCTCAGCGTGTTCGGTCAGAGGGCTGCGTGTTCTCTGTAATAAAAAAACTGAGTCAAGGAATCAACGATCAACTTGAACGGATGTCTTGTGACGTCCGCCCAGACCAAACGCAACGAAATACTGAAAAAAAAGAAAAAGAAATGGATAGAGCGTCTGCCATGTAAGCAGGAGATCCCGGGTTCGAGTCCCGGTCGGGGCACACATTTTTCAGCTGTCCCCATCAATGTATGTCAACAAAACCTGTCGGCAGCTGAGGGTTTCAATTAGATATCATTCATTCTAGAGAAGCTGCACTTTCATCATGGTATCTGTTCTTTCGAGAACAGTTACTATCTTCATATATCTGATCATTATGTACCTTCCGCGCCAATAGCCATGGGCTTTTTCGTGGTCATTTCAGGGTGCGGTTTTTCCCTTGCTACCTGCAATGGTCATTCGCTGCAGCACAGGAATCCACGATCCGTTCGCATTGAGGCTTTCTTCTTTCTTGTTGAAGCTATTGTCACGTTTGTGTATTTCTGTAGCTTCTCCGAACAAACACCGTTGACAGCTCTCTGCAGCAAGAAATTCTGTGTTGGCGACTTTACTATGTGGTTGGTCTCATACAGCTCTGCCACGGCCGATTTCTCCACCTGCCCCAATCTGCAATGGCGCTTATGCTTGGTGATCCAACATAGACTTTTCTGCATGTACATGGTATGCTGCATATTCCCGACATTGCAAGTGGATGCCTTCCCATCGTTGCCGGTCTGACCACTCCCTGATCTTCTTGTCGGTTTGTATAGGGTCTAGGAGTAGCGTCTTTGATTCATAATCAAAACGTCTTCGGTCCCGGGTTCGATCCCCGCCACTGCCTAAATTTTGATAAATAATCAGCATTGGCGGCCGAAGACTTCCGGCATAAGAAGTCAGCCTCATTCTGCCAACGACCTTGTCAAAGAGGGCGGAGGAGCGGATAGAGTTTCAGGGCACTCTCTTGTCCTAGGGGTCGGAAATTGGCCCTAAAAGCGGAAGAATCAGCAATGATCAACGACATGAGGATGCAGAAGGTAATGGAAACCACTGCATTAAAGACACGTAACGTGTATCCACAGGACATGTGGCCTGTATTTGAAGAAGTGTCATGATGATCTCTCCATTGGCAAAAGATTCCGGAATAGTCCCCCATTCGGATCTCCGGGAGGGGACTGCCAAGGGGGAGGTTACCATGAGAAAAAGATTGAATACTCAACGAAAGGATAACGTTCTACGAGTCGGGGCGTGTAATGTCAGAAGCTTGAACGTGGTAGGGAAACTAGAAAATCTGAAAAGGGAAATGCAAAGGCTCAATCTAGATATAGTAGGGGTCAGTTGAAGTGAAGTGGAAGGAAGACAAGGATTTCTGGTCAGGTAAGTATCGGGTAATATCAACAGCAGCAGAAAATGGTATAACAGGTGTAGGATTCGTTATGAATAGGAAGGTAGGGCAGAGGGTGCGCTACTGTGAACAGTTCAGTGACCGGGTTGTTCTAATCAGAATCGACAGCAGACCAACATCGACAACGATAGTTCAGGTATACATGCCGACGTCGCAAGCTGAAGATGAACAGATAGAGAAAGTGTATGAGGATATTGAAAGGGTAATGCAGTATGTAAAGGGGGACGAAAATCTAATAGTCATGGGCAACTGGAATGCAGTTGTAGGGGAAGGAGTAGAAGAAAAGGTTACAGGAGAGTATGGGCTTGGGACAAGGAATGGAAGAGGAGAAAGACTAATTGAGTTCTGTAACAAGTTTCAGCTAGTAATAGCGAATACCCTGTTCAAGAATCACAAGAGGAGGAGGTATACTTGGAAAGGCCGGGAGATACGGGAAGATTTCAATTAAATTACATCATGGTCAGACAGAGATTCCGAAATCAGATACTGGATTGTAAGGCGTACCCAGGAGCAGAAATAGACTCAGATCACAATATAGTAGTGATGAAGAGTAGGTTGAAGTTCAAGACATTAGTCAGGAAGAATCAATACGCAAAGAAGTGGGGTACGCAAGTACTAAGGAATGACGCTATAGATACAGCAATAAGGAATAGCGCAGTAGGCAGTACAGTTGAAGAGGAATGGACATCTCTAAAAAGGGCCATCACAGAAGTTGGGAAGGGTACAAAGAAGGTAGCTGCGAAGAAACCATGGGTAACAGAAGAAATACTTCAGTTGATTGATGAAAAGAGGAAGTGCAAACATGTTCCGGGAAAATCAGGAATACAGAAATACAAGTCGCTGAGGAATGAAATAAATAGGAAGTGCAGGGAAGCTAAGACGAAATGGCTGCAGGAAAAATGTGAAGACATAGAAAAAGATATGATTGTCGGAAGGACAGACTCAGCATACAGGAAAGTCAAAACAACCTTTTGTGACATTAAAAGCAACAGTGGTAACATTAAGAGTGCAACGGGAATTCCACTGTTAAATGCAGAGGAGAGAGCAGATAAGTGGAAAGAATACACTGAAAGCCTCTATGAGGATGAAGATTTGTCTGATGTGATAGAAGAAGAAACAGGAGTCGATTTAGAAGAGATAGGGGACCCAGTATTAGAATCGGAATTTAAAAGAGCTTTGGAGGACTTACGGTCAAATAAGGCAGAAGGGATAGATAACATTCCATCAGAATTTCTAAAATCATTGGGGCAAGTGGCAACAAAACGACTATTCACGTTGATGTGTAGAATATATGAGTCTGGCGACATACCATCTGACTTTCGGAAAAGCATCATCCACACAATTTCGAAGACGGCAAGAGCTGACAAGTGCGAGAATTATCGCACAATCAGCGTAACAGCTCATGCATCGCAGCTGCTTACAAGAATAATATACAGAAGAATGGAAAAGAAAATTGAGAATGCGCTAGGTAACGATCAGCTTGGCTTTAGGAAAAGTAAAGGGACGAGAGAGGCAATTCTGACGTTGCGGCTAATAATGGAAGCAAGGCTAAAGAAAAATCAAGACTTTTCATAGTATTTGTCGACCTGGAAAAAGCGTTCGACAATATAAAATGGTGCAAGCTGTTCGAGATTCTGAAAAAGGTATGGGTAAGCTATAGGGAGAGACGAGTCATATACAATATGTACAACAACCAAGAGGGAATAATAAGAGTGGACGATCAAGAACGAAGTGCTCGTATTAAGAAGCGTGTAAGACAAGGCTGTAGCCTTTCGCCCCTACTCTTCAATCTGTACATCGAGGAAGCAATGATGCAAATAAAAGAAAGGTTCAGGAGTGGAATTAAAATACAAGGTGAAAGGATATCAATGATACGATTCGCTGATGACATTGCTATCCTGAGTGAAAGTGAAGAAGAATTAAATGATTTGCTGAACGGAATGAACAGTCTAATGAGTACACAGTATGGTTTGAGAGTAAATCGGAGAAAGACGAAGGTAATGAGAAGTAGTAGAAATGAGAACAGCAAGAAACTTAACATTAGGATTGATGGTCACGAAGTCAATGAAGTTAAGGAATTCTGCTACCTAGGCAGTAAAATAACCAATGACGGACGGAGCAAGGAGGACATCAAAAGCAGACTCGCTATGGCAAAAAAGGCATTTCTGGCCAAGAGAAGTCTACTAATATCAAATACCGGCCTTAATTTGAGGAAGAAATTTCTGAGGATGTACGTCTGGAGTACAGCATTGTATGGTAGTGAAACATGGACTGTGGGAAAACCGGAACAGAAGAGAATCGAAGCATTTGAGATGTGGTGCTATAGACGAATGTTGAAAATTAGGTGGACTGATAAGGTAAGGAATGAGGAGGTTCTACGCAGAATCGGAGAGGAAAGGAATATGTGGAAAACACTGATAAGGAGAAGGGACAGGATGATAGGACATCTGCTAAGACATGAGGGAATGACTTCCATGGTACTAGAGGGAGCTGTAGAGGGCAAAAACTGTAGAGGAAGACAGAGATTGAAATACGTCAAGCAAATAATTGAGGACGTAGGTTGCAAGTGCTACTCTGAGATGAAAAGGTTAGCACAGGAAAGGAATTCGTGGCGGGCCGCATCAAACCAGTCAGTAGACTGATGACAAAAAAAAAAAGGGTGACAATTATTGAACTACATGAAAAAAAACGTAAATTAGTTACAAACTACGGCGTGCACACACTTTATTCAACATGTAAACGTCACTAAAGATATTCAGATTTATGTTATGACATATTCAATATGCCTGCCATCATTGGCGATGATGTGGCGCAGACGAACAGCGAAATTTTGCATGATCCACTGAAGTGTCGGAACATCGATGCTGTCGATGACCTCCTGAATGGCTGTTTTCAACTGAGCAATGGTTTTGGGGTTATTGCTGTAGACCGTGTCTTTAATATAGCGCCACAAAGAAAGAGTCGCATGTGTTCTGATCCGGATAATATGGCGTCCAATCGAGGCTCATGCCAGTGACCTCTGGGTACCCCAGAGGCAGAATGCGGTCCCAGTGCTCCCCCAGGACATCGAACACTCTCCTGCTTCGATGGGGTCGAGCTCCGTCTTGCATGAACCACATCTTGTTGAAATCACGGTCACTTTGGTTAATTGGGAGGAAATCTTATCCCAGAAGCTTCATGTACCGTTCGGCAGCCACCGTGCCATCAAGGTACATAGCACCGATTATTCCGCGACTGGACATTGTACACCACACAGTCATCCGTTGAGGGAAAGACTTCTCGATCACGTAATGCAGAATCTCTGTTGCCCAAATACGCCAATTTTGCTTTTTGACGAACCCACCCAATGAAAGTGGGGTTCGTCGCTAAACCAAACCATACAATTCCTATCATGCCCCAAGGCCAGTCGTGCAGTTTGAACGCTAAGAAATTATGACGATTTTATTTCAAATAGTTCAATAACTGTCAACCTGTAAACAGTGGTTATGCAGCGTTTGCGCAATAGGTGGTCGATTCTGTCCGTAAATTTGGAAACGTATGGCGGAAACGCCGTACCCGAAATTTCTTTTTCCGACGTGTCCAACACTCGGAGAAGTGACCCTTGACTGCCATACACGGACTGAGTGGATTTCGAAACAAGGACCCCAAGGGAGGCGACGCTGCGTGTCACTGAGTATGGCAGTTGCAATGTTCCATTCCGGCGCAGCTTCAGCTGAGTTTCCAGTTTCATGCCGAGTATTTTTAATCAATGACTGTCGCTTTTTGCGAAATTTCCCACATTTCAAAGAAATTGTTGGGACTGGACTGTAAAAGTGGCCTGACCACATAATATAGGTATTCGGTCTTTCGGACTTTTTTGTCGCTGTTATATGGTGTTTGCATACAACTGTTTATGGTCTCTCTTCTTTTTATTCAGATTTACACCTGATACATGCAATTTAAAATTTGTCATTAATAATGAATTTACAACAGCTGCAGCGGTTCTCATCCACCGCACAAAAGTTTGGCTGTGGATGCCCATCTAGTAAACTGTCATCTTCATGCCACTATGGCATGCCCTGGCTCATAGGGACCTAGCGGTGAACTTCGCATATGGGAAAATATGGCGCGAAAATATGTATTCTTACTTTGCGAAGTAAGAGTATTGGATGATAAATTTTCATTTATACTCTACTGCTGGGCCTCATAGTCTGGACGTAAAGCGTGTACTTGGAAGCGTTTTTACGACCTTACAGATTCATACATATTCGAGAAATCTCAACCAGAAATTAAGATTAACTTCTCGTAATTGGGTTTCACAGTAGGGATATCAACATTTGATCATGGTTCTGAGGGAGATGACCAACATCGGGCAATGATTTTAAAGGAGATTTGGTTGCAATAATTTCAACCGCACAACTAAAAAATACTTCCTTGGATTGGTTGAACAAGGAGACATGGATATAAAACAACTGGCGTACTTAGCATACTTTTAATCTACAGTGTGATTCAAAAAGAAAGAACAAACTTCATTTGTTTATTACAAACTATGAAAGATAGAAAAAAATTGTGCGTGTCATTGGATAGAGGAAGGTTCAAAGTTTAATGTTCATACAGACACTATACTACAGGGTGGTCCATTGATCGTGGCCGGAACAAATATCTCAAGAAATAAGTGTCCAATTAAAAAACTACAAAGAACGAGATTTGTCTAGCCTGAAGGGGGAACCCAGATGGCGCTATGGTTGGCCCTCTATATGGCGCTGCCATAGGTCAAACGGATATCAATTGCGTTTTTTAAAATAGGAACCCCCATTTTTTGTTACATATTCCTATAGTAGGTAAAGAAATATGAATGTTGTAGTTGGACCACTTTTATCGCTTTGTGATAGATGGCGCTGTAAGAGTCACAAACATATGGCTCACAATTTTAGACGAACAGTTGGTAACAGGTAGGTTTTTTAAATTAAAATACAGAACGTAGGTACGTTTGAACATTTTATTTCAGTTATTCCAATGTGATACACGTACCTTTGTGAACTTATCCTTTCCTGAGAACGCATGCTGTTACAGCGTGATTACCTTGTAAATACTACACTAATGCAATAAATGCTCAAAATGATGTCCGTCAACCTCAATGCATTTGGCAATACGTGTAACGACGTTCCTCTCAACACCGAGTAGTTCGCCTTCCGTAATGTTCGCACATGCATTGACAATGCACTGACGCATGTTTTCAGGCGTTATCGGTGGATCACAACAGCAAATATCCTTCAACTTTCCCCACAGAAAGAAATCCGGGGACGTTAGATCCGCTGAACGTGCGGGCCATGGTATGGTGCTTCGACGACCAATCCACCTGTCATGAAATATACTATTGAATACCGCTTCAACCGCACGCGAGCTATGTGCGGGACATCCATCACGTTGGAAGTACATCACCATTCTGTCATGCATTGAAACATCTTGTAGTAACATCGGTAGAACATTACGTAGGAAATCAGCATACATTGCACTATTTAGATTGCCATCGATAAAATGGGGGCCAATTATCCTTCCTCCCATAACGCCGCGCCATGCATTTACCCGCCAAGGTCGCTGATGTTCCACTTGTCGCAGCCATTGTGGATTTTCCGTTGCCCAATAGTGCAAAGTACATAAACTATCAGGAGAGGTGGAACGCTTGAAACTAGGTCACGAATTAAACAAAGAATACCAAGAACGTATGGACAAGGACAAGAAAAAACTAATTGAAAGAGCCGAGGTTGGATTATTAGATAGCGACACTACGCTTGCACAAAAGTTCGTACAAGAGCATAAAACATACGTAGATGTTGTGGAAGATGTAACGATACAGAACAAATGCAAAATAATTGCTAAAATCAGATATTAAAGCAGCAGGAGAGCGAGTACGTAAAGAACTCGTGAATGGTAGCGGTAGCTCAAATGAGCCGATCGCAACCATCAATCAAAGCCGAATACACATGTCAGGAAGCAGAAATGCTTACACGCATTCACCTGCGACTATACTTGGCTGTGAGGCAAGGAAATATAACGTACAACAACCAATACCAGTGACAGCTCCGTCACACACTAAAGCGCCCAAGAAATTGGTATATCCATGTGCATTCAAATACAGACATATGTAAACAGGTAGCATACGGCGCTGCGATCGGCAGCGCCTATACAGACGACAATGTCAGGCACAGTTGTCAGATCGGTTACTGCTGCATCAATATCAGGTTATCAAGATTTAAGTGAGTTTGAACGTAGTGTTATAGACGGAGCACGAGCGATGGGACACAGCATCTCAGAGATAGCGATGCAGAGGGAATTTTCCCGTACGTCCATTTCACGGGTGTACTGTGAATATCAGAAATCCGGTTTAACATCAAATCTCCGACATCGCTACGGCCGGAAAAAAAAGCCTGCATATGGGAACAACAACGACTGAAGAGAATCGTTCAACGTGACAGAAGTGCAACCCTTCTGCAAATTGCTGCAGATTTCAGTGCTGGGCCATCAACAAGGGTCAGAGTGCGAACCATTCAACGAAACATAATCGCCGGCCAAAGTGGCCGAGCGGTTCTAGGCACCACAGCCTGGAACCGAGCGACCGCTACGGTCGCAGGTTCGAATCCTGCCTCGGGCATGGATGTTTGTGATGTCCTTAGGTTAGTTAGGTTTAAGTAGTTCTAAGTTCTAGGGGACTGATGACCACAGCAGTTAAGTCCCATAGTGCTCAGAGCCATTTGATTTGAAACATAATCAATATGGGCTTTCGGAGTCGAAGGCCCACTCGTGTACCCTTGATGACTGCACAACACAAAGCTTTACGCCTCCCCTGGGGCCGTCAACATCGACATTGGCCTGTTGGTGACTGGAAACATGTTGCCTAGTCGGACGAGTCTCGTTTCAAACTGTATCGAGCGGATAGACGTGTATGGGTATGGAGATAAGGCCATGAATCCATGGACTCTGCATGTCAGCAGGGGACTGTTCAAACTGGTGAAGGTTCTGTAATGGTGTGGGGAATGTGCAGTTGGCAGTGATATGGGATCCCTGATACGTCTATATGCGACTCTGACAGATGACACGTACGTAAGCATCCTGTCTGATCACCTGCATCCCTTCATATCCATTGTGCATCCCGACGTACTTGGGCAATTCCAGCAGGACAATGCGACGCTCCACACGTCCAGAATTGCTACGGAGTGCTGGCTCCAGGAAGAGTTTAAACACTTCCGCTGGCCATCAAACTCTTCAGACATGAACATTATAGAGCATATCTGGGATGCCTTGTTACGTGCTGTTCAGAAGAGATCTCCATCCCTCCTACTCTTACGGATTTATCGACAGCCCTGCGGGATTCATGGTGTCAGTTCCCTCCAGCATTAAGACATTAGCCGAGTTTATGCCACGTCGTGTTGAGGCACTTCTCCGTGTTCGCTGGGGCCCTGCTCGATTTCGGACAGGTGTACAACTTTCTTTGTCTCTTCAGCATATAACGCGTAGAATCACATGCAGCTGGAGGCGGTGACGCTGCCTGTGAGCACAGTACCGTGTATTCTATTTTAACAGCTGAAGACCTAACTATGCGGCGGGCAAGAAAACATACACTGTCTTATTCGTAAGGGCATCCGGAACGTGCTGTCACGTGAATGGATGGAACAAGAGATCAAATTCGTAGTAGGCTATACCCAAGGTAACATTTTGCTTTGGGCTACCGACAAGGCTGGGCGTGTAAGCGTTTCTCGGCCAATCGCTGCACAAGAGAGGTTGCATCGTGAGTTGTTTAACCCTCAGCACTTCAATAGTAAAGAGGGAAGCCTGCGTCGATATTTTAAAAAAATATCTTATTATAAGACGCGTTACTGGACGAATCCAGGCTCACATGTTGACGTCTTAGAGATACTCAAGAGTCGGTTGCCGCCACATACAAAGAAAAATTGGTGACAATACCAGAGAACGATCTCAATTACTTCCTCTCCATTCTCGACTCGATCGATCTCATTTATGAAGAGGGACAACCTCCAGCTGAGAACAGGAATATACAGCCTCATACAGGGTGTTACAAAAAGGTACGGCCAAACTTTCAGGAAACATTCCTCACACACAAAGAAAGAAAATATGTTATGTGGACATGTGTCCGGAAACGCTTACTTTCCATGTTAGAGCTCATTTTATTACTTCTCTTCAAATCACATTAATCATGGAACGGAAACACACAGCAACAGATCGTACCAGCGTGACTTCAAACACTTTGTTACAGGAAATGTTCAAAATGTCCTCCGTTAGCGAGGATACATGTATCCACCCTCCGTCGCATGGAATCCCTGATGCGCTGATGCAGCCCTGGAGAATGGCGTATTGTATCACAGCCGTTCACAATACGAGCACGAAGAGTCTCTACATTTGGTACCGGGCTTGCGTAGACAAGAGCTTTCAAATGTCCCCATAAATGAAAGTCAAGAGGGTTGAGGCCAGGAGAGCGTGGAGGCCATGGAATTGGTCCGCCTCTACCAATCCATCGGTCACAGAATCTGTTGCTGAGAAGCGTACGAACACTTCGACTGAAATGTGCAGGAGCTCCATCGTGCATGAACCATATGTTGTGTCGTACTTACCTTCCTTCAATTGGGCCAACTGGCGGTGAATCGAGGAAGTACAGTACATACTGACGAAACTAAAATGAACTCTAACATGGAAATTAAGCGTTTCCGTACACATGACCACATAACATCTTTTCTTTATTTGTGTGTGAGGAATGTTTCCTGAAAGTTTGGCCGTATCTTTTTGTAACACCCTGCATATTGTGTAATGGAAACCGCTATAATAATAACAGTGGAAACAGCCAGCACGTTTGTCATCCTTATGCGCCCCAGCAAAGTAACAAAAACTTCAGGTTACTGTGACCCAATACCTATGGAACAAAGGGGTCCACATACCAGATTTTAAGGTCCACCGCCAGTAGACAATAAAAATCGATATGGCAATTGGCCAGGACATACCTTCAACAGGAGACACCCTAACACAAATAACGATGGTTACAGACAAGGGCCGGCCGAAGTGGCGGAGCGGTTCTAGGCGCTTCAGTCTGGAACCGCGCGACCGCTACGGTCGCAGGTTCGAATTCTGTCTCGGGCGTGGATGTGTGTGATGTCCTTAGGTCAGGTTTAAGTAGTTCTAAGTTCTAGGGGACTGATGACCTCAGCTGTTAAGTCCCATAGTGCTCAGAGCCATTTGAACCATTTTACAGGCAAGGAAACAGGGAATATGTAGAGAAGAGAGGGCAATGTCAAAGAGAAACTGATTCGCCATCTGAGCAGGATGCAAATAGGAGAAAGAATGATCGTAATGTGCTTATATACTCTGTTCATCATACGAATAAACCTGATGTGAACAAATACAAACGCGATGATTGGTCACAAGCCCTAGCATACGTACACTGGTGTTGTTACGCTCATAGAAGTAGGTCCTACTTATGTATTAGATCTCTTACTACGAAGTTACGGCAAATGAAACTTTAAGATGTTCTAACGTATTAACAGCCATCAACGTGTTTTTAATCAGGCTTTAGCTTTGTAGTTTTTATTTCAAAAATCATCTAGTCACAATCTCTGTACCGTTATTCTCTGATTGTCGCGCTGTTAATACACAGTGCGACAATGGGTCACGCGGCTTCCTGTTCCGTGCTGAAACACCCGTGCGAAACACGGTTAAAATGGCGAGAAATTTACATAAATTTACAGAAAAAATCGGCTTTGAAGGTTTTTGACGCACCGTATTTGATACAGTTGTGAACAAGAATTAAGAAACCAACTCCAGAGAAAATAATAACATGAGGAGCACAAGGCGGAAATGGAGCAGTCTCCTGTACAAATGTACGAGGGGACGAGTGAAAACTTACACTATGTATATTTAAAGAAGAATTGCCTAACACGTATCTAACACAAATACATGTAGAGAGCACGATAAGCATACATGAAAACATCAAATAAAACTAAATGTTTGCTTGATTATGATACGATCAATTTCAGACAAAGTTTCGCATAAAGTCCCATATCTTTCCTTCGTTCAAATGCGACAGTTCCAGTAGATTTCTTTCCTGTAGAGTAGATAGGGGGTCTGCTGAGTGCAGTTGCGTCCTGCCTATGTTGGAAAACGCAAGGTAGATAGAATATAACAGTTTCCTTTTCTGATACGTGTCATTAAAGGACGATATGTAAATAAATGATGATAAGGCTAATTTTTATCTACACTCCTGGAAATGGAAAAAAGAACACATTGACACCGGTGTGTCAGACCCACCATACTTGCTCCGGACACTGCGAGAGGGCTGTACAAGCAATGATCACACGCACGGCACAGCGGACACACCAGGAACCGCGGTGTTGGCCGTCGAATGGCGCTAGCTGCGCAGCATTTGTGCACCGCCGCCGTCAGTGTCAGCCAGTTTGCCGTGGCATACGGAGCTCCATCGCAGTCTTTAACACTGGTAGCATGCCGCGACAGCGTGGACGTGCAGTTGACGGACTTTGAGCGAGGGCGTATAGTGGGCATGCGGGAGGCCGGGTGGACGTACCGCCGAATTGCTCAACACGTGGGGCGTGAGGTCTCCACAGTACATCGATGTTGTCGCCAGTGGTCGGCGGAAGGTGCACGTGTCCGTCGACCTGGGACCGGACCGCAGCGACGCACGGATGCACGCCAAGACCGTAGGATCCCACGCAGTGCCGTAGGGGACCGCACCGCCACTTCCCAGCAAATTAGGGACACTGTTGCTCTTAGTAGGGTATCGGCGAGGACCATTCGCAACCGTCTCCATGAAGCTGGGCTACGGTCCCGCACACCATTAGGCCGTCTTCCGCTCACGCCCCAACATCGTGCAGCCCGCCTCCAGTGGTGTCGCGACAGGCGTGAATGGAGGGACGAATGGAGACGTGTCGTCTTCAGCGATGAGAGTCGCTTCTGCCTTGGTGCCAATGATGGTCGTATGCGTGTTTGGCGCCGTGCAGGTGAGCGCCACAATCACGACTGCATACGACCGAGGCACACAGGGCCAACACCCGGCATCATGGTGTGGGGAGTGATCTCCTACACTGGCCGTGCACCACTGGTGATCGTCGAGGGGACACTGAATAGTGCACGGTACATCCAAACCGTCATCGAACCCATCGTTCTACCATTCCTAGACCGGCAAGGGAACTTGCTGTTCCAACAGGACAATGCACGTCCGCATGTATCCCGTGCCACCCAACGTGCTCTAGAAGGTGTAAGTCAACTACCCTGGCCAGCAAGATCTGCGGATCTGTCCCCCATTGAGCATGTTTGGGACTGGATGAAGCGTCGTCTCATGCGGTCTGCACGTCCAGCACGAACGCTGGTCCAACTGAGGCGCCAGGTGGAAATGGCATGGCAAGCCGTTCCACAGGACTACATCCAGCATCTCTACGATCGTCTCCATGGGAGAATAGCAGCCTGCATTGCTGCGAAAGGTGGATATACACTGTGCTAGTGCCGACATTGTGCATGCTCTGTTGCCTGTGTCTATGTGGCTGTGGTTCTGTCAGTGTGATCATGTGATGTATCTGACCCCAGGAATGTGTCAATAAAGTTTCCCCTTCCTGGGACAATGAATTCACGGTGTTCTTATTTCAATTTCCAGGAGTGTATTTCAAAACCGCAGAAAACTTACACATGTTGACTCAATTATGTTAAGAAAAATGAAGTTAACTTCTAACATAAAACCTATGATTCTTGCACGTAACTTTATTCAATTTAATATTTCACGTGTGTTATGCGGAGACAATTACACGATACTGATGCGAGAGATACTTGATTCGTGTAAGTGCAAAGAGTGATAAGGATGGCTGGTTCAAATGGCTCTGAGCACTATGGGACTTAACATCTGTAGTCATCAGTCCCCTAGAACTTAGAACTACTTAAACCTAACTAACCTAAGGACATCACACACATCTATGCCCGAGGCAGGATTCGAACCTGCGACCGTAGCAGTCGCGCGGTTCCGGACCGAGCGCCTAGAACCGCTAGACCACCGCGACCGGCTGATAAGGATGGTTTACTTCCATGAATACTGCGTGTGCTTACGACAATGATAAAAAGGATATACCTTCTACAGCGGCGCAGCAGCGTAGGAAATGACTGAGGGAAGTGATGAAAAAACGGGTAAAAAATTTACCTTGTCCTCGATAGATGTTCGTCGTCGTGTCGATTGCACAAAATGGCTTGTTCGGGCTCTGCAAAGATGCAGCGTTCGTCGTAGTATACGAACTAGCAGACAAGAACTTATATGGCTCCGGCGGGAATAAGAGGCACACGAGATCACGATGCGGCGGCGATTTGCTCACTTGCGCAACGGATACGCGCTAACAATGCGGAGTGGAGACTGGACTTAAACAATCGATACGCCCACTATAGGGACAATGGGTAACAAAACATCAGTTGAACTAAGGGGAACACAGAGAAGAAGAATAGATGTACATTAAATATTTTAAATAATATTACTGCAGAAAGGAATTTTCTGGTGAAAACATTAGATAACGGGTAAAAGTTAAAGCTACCACGTATAGGAGTACTAAAAAAAAATAAAAAATAAAAATGGAAACTTATTAAGCCTGGCCAAGCAATTAAGGGTACTGAACCCCTCCAGGTCAAGTACTCAGTATGGAAATTGTAACGTAACGTCTACTCTGAGCAAACAACCAGACAAGTGTACCTCTACTATATACCGTCGTCCAGTTAAGTCTGAAGAAAGCCACAATGCAGCAGGATGGCGGTTGTAGTGTACCTAACCTGGGTTACCTGAAAGACTGTTATTTTATTAATTGTTTGTCTATCTTTTTCACATGATTTGTAGGAAGATGAACATAACAAATTTATACTACATGTGGTGTAGAATCAATGTTACCTCAGTAATTTCAATTTTTTAAATGTTCAGTTGTTAACAATTTTTTTAGTCTTCCTGGCACATTAAAACTGTGTGCCGGAGAGAGACTCGAACTCGGGACCTTTAACTTTCGCAGGCAAGTGCTCTACCATCTGAGCTACCCAAACACGATTCACGACCCGTCCTCAGAGCTCTTAATTCCACCAGTACCTCGTCTCCTACCTTCCAAACTTCACAGAAGCTCTCCTGCAGACCTCCATAACTAGCCCTCGTGGAAGGACATGCGGACACATGGCTTCGCCACAGCCTGTGGGGATATTTGCAGAATTAAAGCTGTGAGGTCGTGTCGTGAGTCGTGTTTGGGTAGCTCAGATGGTTCGCCGGCATCGTAGCTCAGCGTGTTCGGTCAGAGGAATAGCTGCCCTCTGTAAAGAAAAAATAATAATAAAAAAAATTAAAAAAAGCACGATGATCTGTAACGGGTGTCACGGGACGTTTGGCCCGAACAAACGCGACAAACAATAAAGAACAAAATGAGATCAAAAAAAGATGGTAGAACACTTGCCTGCGAAAGGCAAAGGTCCCAAGTTCGAGTCTCGGTCCGGCACACAATTTTAATCTGCCAGGAAGTTTCACATCAGCACACACTCCGCTGCAGAGTGGATATTTCATTCCAGTTTTTTTTTTTTTATTAATCACTTATCTTGTTTCGGACGGCTCAATGGTAGAATGTTTTATGGAGACGCTCCGTCCCTCGTGCGAAAGAAAAAAGTATAAACTTGTACAAAAAAAATTCAATACAGTGTTTATTACAAGTTTGGAGTGGGTTTTATTTAGAAGGAAGAAAAGCCTACGTCCATTACCATTCCTTCTACAAAAATTTTATATCACGAAGACGGTGCCTTACCGACGCGACACGGTCAGAAGAAATTTATTTATCTGGTAAGAGGAACGCCGCAGAAGAAGATTCCTGAGCTGCTGCTATCAAGAAGAAACAACTTCACAAGAGATGAATGAGAATTGGTAGTGTTTCAGGTGAACGTAACAATAGCAGCTGTACGGTCTGCCGCGCTTCCCACATTTCTTCAAAAACTTATCATTATTTATACAGATTTAAAAATATCTAAGTCACGTCGCTTCCATTTCAGTATCTCGAACAGAATGATCTCCTCGGTGCCAACCAGCATGGATTTCGAAAACACAGACCTTGTGAAACCCAACTCGCGCTTTTCTGTCATGACATCCTGAAAGCCGTGGACCAAGGCAGTGAGGTAGATACCGTACTTCTCGACTTCCAAAAAGTATTTGACTCAGTACCGCACTGACATTTATCATGAAAAGTATGATAGTACAGGTTATCACGAGAAATACATGACTGAGGATTTTTTGGTAGCGGGGATGCAGTGTATTGTCTTGGACGAAGAGCTGTCGACAAATGTAGACGTATCTCTGGGCATGCCGCAGGGAAGTGTGTCGGATCCTTTGCTGTTCATGTTGTATATTAATGATTTTGTGGAGAATCTTAATAGTAACCTCTGACTTTTTGCAGGTGTTACAGTTATCTACGGTGAATTACAGTGTGAACGAAGCTGCACAAATATTGCCAGATCTTGATAAGAATTCAAAGTGGTGCAAAGACTAGAACTTGTTTTAGCTATTCATAAACGTAAAATTTTTTCGGTTCGTAAAACGAAAACAAAATAGTATTCTATGAATATAACATCAATGAGTCACATTTGGAATCAGTAAATTCATATAAATACGTAGGTGTGCCACTTAGTAGGACATAAAATGGAGCAATCACATATGCTCAGTCGTGGTTAAAGCAAGTAGTGAACTTCGGTTTAGAGGTAGAATACTAGGGAACCGCAGTCAGTCTACAAAGGAGACTCCTTACAAATCACTCGTATGACGCATCCTAAAATATTGCTATAATATAGGTCTAGCAGGGGATATTGAACACATATAGATAAGGGCAGCACGAATTGTCACAGGTTTGTTTGACCAGCGATAAAGTATTACTGAGATGTTGAAAGAACTGAAAAGCAGAGACTATACCGAGAAAGCCTGCCACTAAAATTTCAACAGCTGGCTTTAACTGATGACTCAAGGAATGTACGACAACCCCCTACGTATCGCTGCCATAGGGCTCGTAAGGGCAAGATTATAGTAACTACAGTACTCGCAGAGGTATTTAAACAATCATTCTTCCTACAGTCCATCTATGAATGGAACGGGGAAAAGCCCTAATAACTGGTACAGCATAATATACCCTCTGCCATGCACTTCACAATGGTTTGTAGATGTAGATTTTTTTCTTTTGAAGTGCAGTGGATCATTAACAATAAACTTCAAGATGGTATAAATATACTGTGAAGTAGTGGCTACAACGCACAACAAGATCATGTCTACAACACGATCTTGTGTGAGCACCACATAATACCCTTACAGCACGTTTTTGAGCTATGAAGATGTTCTTTCTAGAAGACGAATTACCTCAGAACACTATTCCATACAACATTTCTGAATGAAAATGTTCAACATTGTCAACTTGCTGATTTGTCTCTTCCCAGGTTTGCAAAGATTCTAAGTGCAAATATTGCCGAGCTACCAATATGTTGTTTTAGGAGTTCAAAAACGTGCACTTTATAGTTTAAATTCTCATCAATACGAACACCTAAAATAAATTTTCCACTCTAGTAGTTATTTCTACACCATGTGTTACACTTAACACTAGTGTAGTACCTCTGGGTGTGCAGAACTAAATGTGTTTGTCTTTTTAACATTGAAAGTGAGACCATTCACAGAAAACCATTCCGAGATACTATTAAGAACATTGTTTACCATCTCTTGTAGTATGTATGCATGGACTGATTTCAATACTAGTATTATTCGAAAAAGGAACTAATTCTGCCTGTTGTATTTTAGTCGGAAGATCGTTCACATACAAGAGGATATGAGCAAGTATAATGAACCCCATACTTGATATCTCCCCAGTAAGAAGAATTTCTCCTGATTACATTCGTTGGGTTATTATCTGCAATTTCTGCATTCTTTTGGACAGATATGACATTATCCGTTGGTTGGTTATACCATAAATCCCATAAAACCTCTGTTTATCTGGGAGAATAATTTGATTCACCCTGTCGAATGCCTTACATAGGTTACAGAAAATACCAATAGGTGCTATTTGGTTATTTAATGCTTGTAAAATTTGATGAGTGACCATGTAAATGGCATTTTAAGCAGAAAAACTCTTCTGAAATCCAAACTGTGATTAAATGACATTACTGTTACACAGATAGAATACTATTTTGGCGTACAATACCTTATATAAAAGTTTGGAAACTGATGTCAGCAGTGAAACAGGTCTAGACCTTTCTTACAGAGTGGTTTAACAACAGCATATTTCAATCTCTCTGGAAAAATGTCTTGAGTTAGTGATGTATTACATATTTAAGATAAGACAGGGTTTATTATGTGGGAATAAATCTTATAGCACTCTGTTGGAAACACCATCAAGTCCAGATGAGCTTTTATTTTTTAGAGAATATATAATTTTCCTGATTTCAGAGGGAGAACTTGGTGACACATTCAAATGAGAGTTACTTGGACTGTTTGTCCCTTTATTTTCTATTATATTTAAGAAATTATCATTAAACACATTTGCTTCTTATGACTCGTCATTTATAGACCTTTCATTCAATTGGGTAGTAATGTTAATCTGTTCTTTGATCCGCTGTCCTGTTCCTCGTTCCACTTCATTCCATACAGTCTTAAGTCTGTTGTCAGAGTTACTGATTTCTGACGTAATGTGCATGTTCTTTGTTATTTGTAACAACTTTTCTTAGTAATTTTGAATAGTTTTTGTAGTGTGCAGCTACTGTAGAATCTACTTGTTCTTGCCGACAGACACATTTCCTTTTTCCTTTCAAATGATACTTCAGTCCCTGCAGTGATCTATTGTTTCTGATTAGTTTATGGGGGAAGCTATTTTCAAATAATGATACGAATTTATCATGGAATAGATTAAATTTTAGTATGCATTTGGTTCATAAAAGAATTCATCCCAGGTCATCTCTTGCAAACTCTTTTTAAAAACATTTGATTTGGAGTCATTAATTATTGTATCTGATTTCCACTGCGAGTTATCAACACTATAAGGCATTATCTTACTTATCCTAATTTACAGTACAACTGATCAGAGAGAGCATTTGTTGCTGGATACACAACTTCATCAAAGAAAACAATATCAATTAGCCTCCTATTGTCTTTATCCACCCATGTTGGAAAGTTAATTATTGAGATTAAATTCTGGAACCCAAATAAGTTTTCCAGATCATTTTTCCTACAAGGATCCCTTAGAAAATCTGCAGTGTAATCACAACAAACTATTAACTGCTTGCCTGTCTGACAGATAATGTTATAAGAAATCCAAATTCTTTGCAAATAGTTCAAAATTTCCCTCTGGGGATATGTATACAGATACAATAAAAAGTGAACTATTTGGAATTATTTATTCGCAAGTGCACACTTCTGTGTACTGATCACTACAAAATCATCTAGTCTCAGTGTTTGTGAACTGGTGTTGTTTATTAATATATGTAACAACCGCCGGCCGAAGTGGCCGTGCGGTTAAAGGCGCTGCAGTCTGGAACCGCAAGCCCGCTACGGTCGCAGGTTCGAATCCTGCCTCGGGCATGGATGTTTGTGATGTCCTTAGGTTAGTTAGGTTTAACTAGTTCTAAGTTCTAGGGGACTAATGACCTCAGCAGTTGAGTCCCATAGTGCTCAGAGCCATTTGAACCATTTTGTAACAACCGCTCCATTTCCCATGTTAGTTCTACACGAGTAAGCTGCCAGAGTGTAATATTTTATATTAATGTTTTCTAATCCTGTGATCATGTGGTGCTCCGAAAGGAACAGGGTGTCTAACTTTTTGATCCCTCTAGATTTTCTAAATAGATAAGAAGCTCTTCAGCCTTATTTCTAAATCCTCTAATATTCTGATGAAACAAGCTAACCTTACTTTTCCGTGCATTCTTAAGTATTTTATGGGGCTCGTTCGTTAATTTAACCTCTTCCATACAGGGTGTCTGGCTCCTGATTCTAACATTAAAAAGGTACCTCTTTGACACATGTAACCACAGGAATCTTGCTTCGTTTCATGGTGGCCTGAACATATTTTCTGCAAGGAGCTCAGCAAACAAATTTTTCCCTCCCTTACTCAGATGTATGATGTGTCCAGTCGTGGTGGTCTAAAGGGTGGCATCGAAGTTTGGATGACCCCCTCCCCCCAGGACCACACAATTCTTAATCAAATTCCAAACAATGCCAAAATATGTGAAGTTCGAGGTCTCTCACGTAAACAAAATTTAAATATAGGTACCCACTTACCAATTTTGAGGCCATGACAATGGTCTATGTTTGTGTTCATAATCTTTAGAATTTTTGTTAAACGTTGCACGAAACTTTAATACTGTAGAATTATTATCAATTGTCTGCTAGAAGCAATTATTCTACATGAAATGCTTTTCTGTCTGTGTTATCTAGACAGGTGTACTACAACTACAGTATCAGAATATTTGCATAAGTGCAGCGAAGAGCTTACCAGTGAATTTTTAGTTTTTTTTTTAACTAAAGCATTACATTCTAAAAATTACTTTTCCAAAGGTTATACACAGTTATATAGTTTATACTATGATCATGAAACTCCAACTAGATGAACTAGAGTTACAGCTTCTAGATTTGAACAATGATTTAAATGGTTTTCACCAGCTGCAGGCATCCAGATCAACACTGAAGTCGTCTAGACTTTAGACGCCGAGACTAACCGTAGAAAAAAACATTTTGTAACTTTTTTTTGCTGAACACGCCTAGTATCGCATAGATCTTTGTCTAATTAAGGTCACCGCCTCAAAGGGGTACATCCTGCTCACTCTATGGCTGTTTTGTCAAGAAACATGTATAATACATCGAAACAACAGAGAAATGATGTGATGAAAAGGAAGAACGTAGATATTAAAGAATAGCGACGACAGCAGTCAGTTTGCACCTTATTGTCATAAAACAACTTTATAACTTGTAACTTGTTAAGATGCCATATGAAGTTAGTAGCCGCTGCGAGTCTTCGCCTCCTTGCGTTTTAAACTCTCGGGGAATAACTGCCAGAATGGGGAAAACCCAAACAGTTCACTCGCACATGCACTCAGCAACAATTTGAGTTTCTGTTGACTTCATTTAATTTCATTCGTCATGAAGCTCGATGAAAAATAGTACGTCGTATTTTCGTGTATCTAAGAAGAGCCTAGTAAAATAAGTTGACAACCTGCATTTATAATTACATTATTTTTATCTCGAAATTTTCTAGCAGATACTGTCACGATCATAAATGCACAGGCACACTCAGTACTATAATCCTTTGAAACATTAGATTCTTTCTTTACATTGTTGAACCGTGCTCCGGATCGTGTTTGTGCCGTTGACAGGTTGGCGTCGTGTATTTGGGTTGTGACATCTCGTTTTCTTAGTCCGTTCACTGGCGCCACTACGTTGGCTCGCTTTGTCTGTCCGTGAGTGGCAGCAGCGGCGTTTATCGATAGCGAGTACTTGTGGTACTATCTTTGGAGCGACCTCTAGTATTTCCGGGTCGTCGTGTTTCGGAGTTCGGTGGGGACGGAGCATGAGTGAGGTCCGACAGCGCCAGTACTCACCGAGGGGGCTGGCGTAATAAGCACTGCCCGATGGAAGGATGTGGTCGCGAGAGTGCACGACCACGTCGAGGTCCGGATTCAGCGAGTTTAAGTTCAATGGATCGTTATATTCGAGTAGTGAAACTTTCACTTGTGTGTGTGTGTGTGTGTGTGTGCTGTCAGTTGGCGGTTTTATACTCCGACGTTTCCCTTGCCTGACTTGACTGGCCGATGGTTGGTCGTTCGGTCAGTCGTTTCAGTGGACAACGTGTATCTGGTCTTTCGACCGTTTCTGTCTATGTGCAATTCGTCTTGTTGTAGAGACTGTTTTAGCATTGTTTGAGTTGCTGTGGAATTGTCTTTTACGGTTCCAAGCGCATCTAGTCAGATTTTGAATAGGCAGTTTGGTCTTAACCCTGTCTGTGTACTAGGATTTGGTGCAGCCAACTTGTGTAATTAAATGCTTGAGATTTGACAATGTTACCTATTATTATATCGTGGTATTGGATATCGCATCTTAGGTGGATTTTGCGAGTGAGCTGGTCAGCGTTTAAGCTGTCCCTCGTTTCTGTTGCCATCCTGTTAAGTGAGCATAACTCTTGGCTGCCTGTCTAACCGCTTACGTAGCTGCAGGGAATTTTCTCATGTCGATCCTTGGAGCACTGTCTGTGCATCATTCCCTTTTTTTGGTCTGATTGTGTCAATTGTTAAAAAATTATATTTTGTTTAAATTATTCCTATTGCTTGTGGCCTTCAGCCGACAAATAATTGTGGAATTCTCTCTTAATAAGGCCTTCAGCTGTCAGTGTAGCTTGTGTTGCAGTCAATTTTTGAAATGATTGTTTTAAAAAAATTATTTCCTTAAGTAAAGCGTATATATTTACAATGCAACCAACGGCAACTGATTAGGCCCCGTCCTCACCTTTTCCTGCTTTTCCTAAGTCCCACGTCTCAATTGTTTTACAGAAAATAACACTTTCTTGTCATATCGAAATTTGTTACAAACTGTAGAACGATGATGTTTAACAACTGAATACACTAGTGCGTCGGTATCCGTAATAAGTGGGGGGACATGTGCGATGCTCGGTACACTAGTTTATTCAATCGAACTGCATCCTCTTGTCTACCAATAAAAACTATTCATATATTTATAATAACAGGAATCTCTTTTATTATTGCTAATGCAAGTACAATAGAAATGTATCTAGCGGAATCTAGTAAACAAAAAATTTAATACACCTACACAATTCACTTCTACAGTACTTATTTATAGATAGAATTAAATCTTTAAAAAATCCTTAATCTGGGACCGTCTAAGCATGCCTTACGAGCAGCTAAGTCACGCACTTTTTTTCAGGATTGATTTTATGCGGACAGTCAGCGGCAACCGTAAACAAATGGGAACTCAGTGAAAGGGGAGACGAATGGTATGATAGGGATCGCTGGTTCCTTTTGTTTGGTGCTGCTGTCGGCAGTAGTTAAGGCTCTGTATAAAGGAAAGTATGGCCATCCTTTTCCCCTGCGTTTGCCGCCATCTGCAGTTCAGGATTGGCTGAAACTGCGTCACGTGACATTAGCAGGCGCTGTGAGCCCAAGCGTTACGTGTGAAGCATAGGAAGTGTTGTAAGTAGAATAATGCCTCAGTGCTATGCTTTTAGCTCTTTGTTTCGAGGTGCAGAGGAAGGAAAACTGTACAGAATTCCTTCCGAAGGGAGAGACGCAACAGGAACGAGAATATTTGGCTCTTTGTTTCGAGGTGCAGAGGAAGGAAAACTGTACAGAATTCCTTCCGAAGGGAGAGACGCAACAGGAACGAGAATATTTGGCTCTTTGTTTCGAGGCGCAAAGGAAGGAAAACTGTACAGAATTCCTTCCGAAGGGAGAGACGCAACAGGAACGAGAATATTTGGCTCTTTGTTTCGAGGCGCAGAGGAAGGAAAACTGTACAGAATTCCTTCCGAAGGGAGAGACGCAACAGGAACGAGAATATTTGGCTCTTTGTTTCGAGGTGCAGAGGAAGGAAAACTGTACAGAATTCCTTCCGAAGGGAGAGACGCAACAGGAACGAGAATATTTGGCTCTTTGTTTCGAGGCGCAGAGGAAGGAAAACTGTACAGAATTCCTTCCTAAGGGAGAGACGCAACAGGAACGAGAATATTTGGCTCTTTGTTTCGAGGCGCAGAGGAAGGAAAACTGTACAGAATTCCATCCGAAGGGAGAGATGCAACAGGAAGGAGAATATTGGTAGCAATGGGAAAGGTTGCAGGAACTCGACTTAACCATTGAGTTAATTTTATTCATTTCTAGCTTTATGCCTTTGTCTCCTTTTTAGGTTTCTGTTACTTAGTTTCCAATCCATTTGAACAGCAAAAAAAAAAAAAAAAAAAAAAAAAAAAAAAAAAAAAAAAAAAAAAAAATAAAAATAAAATAAAATAAAAGTCAGAAGAGCTAATAAAATGTAGAAGTCATGCGACTAGAGCCTCCCGTCGGGTTAGACCGTGCACCGGGTGCAAGTCTTTCGATTTGACACCACTACAGCGACTTGCGCGTCGATGGGGATGAAATGATAATGATGATTAGGACAACACAGCACCCAGTCCTTGAGCGGAGAAAATCTCCGACCCAGCTGCGAATCGAACTTGGGCCCTTAGGATTGACAATTCTACCGCGCTGACCACTCAGCTACCGGGAGCAGACAGAAGAGCTAATAGGATGGTTATATAATCACAAAATAGAAATCTTAGAGATAAAACTGTCACTGTTAGGACATAAAACGAAAAGTAGTGAGTGGTACGCAACAAAGTTATAATGTCCGGTAAAAAATTTGACCTGATTGACCGTACAGTATGGTTTAAACGTATATTTACGATGCTCACAATATTAAATTGTTCTTAGATCCACGCGATGTAACGTACAAAAAAGAAAAACAAAATGCACTAGGCAAGTACCTAACCTATGACCGTTCATTCAGTAACCATTAACGTTACCAGGAGACTTATTACTGTTACAAACTGGCCGCTAATATACATTATATTAATTCAAATACAGTTCTTACTGTTTCGCCGGCCGCGGTGGAAGAACGGTTCTAGGCGCTCAGTCCGCAACCGCAGGTTTGAATCCTGCCTCGGGCATGGATGTGCGTGATGTCCTTAGGTTAGTTAGGTTTAAGTAGTTCTATCTTCTCGGGGACTGATAACCACAGATGTTAAGTCCCATAGTGCTCAGAGCCATTTGAACCATTTTTCTTGCTGTTTCCTACAGCTTGCTTTAGATCGTAGGCCTAGTTTTATCCCAACACATTTTAAAAATATTGTATTCTCTTGTTCTTCCGTAATCATTCTCATAAGGTCATAGAACAATTTGCACACAAAAATTTGTGGGATAGATCTGACAAAAATATAAAGCATGCGTATTCAGATAGGTGCGTTCATCAGCTTTATTTACCAAGGTACCGCGCATATATATTTGAATCCGGAATCCGGTGCTTTATTTCTTATAACAAAAGAGACGGTGGGTGATTTTTCGTAGTACCCAGTAGCAGGAACAAGAAGTAAGTCGATATAGAGCTTTAAATTAGCGATTGATTTTTCCTTGCACTTACTAACTAATATTGATTCTCTTTTGTCATGCTGACTATTGGCTAGGACCAATTTAACGCTAATTACGAAAGCAGGTGTTCAAAGTCAATACCACAAGAAGAACTGCGAAATCTGCTTTTGCTATTAATAAACGACAGCGGGGAAAAAACTGTGTTTCACGCTCGCCACAACAAATACTTTTCGACTTAAATTTGCAGACATTTTTTGTTGCTAAATATCCCACATGTTCCGTTTGAAGACAGTGATCAGTTTTAGCAGTGCATTAGACGGATGAGTGCCCCTCTTTAATATACATGGCTAAATATGTTGCAAAAGTGAATGTATCACCAGCAGCACAGTGGGCCCAAAATGTCGCAGGTTCGAATCCTGCCTCGGGCATGGATGTGTGTGATGTCCTTAAGTAGTTCTAAGTTCTAGGGGACTGATGATCTCAGCAGTTAAGTCCCATACTGCTCAGAGCCATTTGAACCATTTGAACCAAAATGTCGGCCATTGGCAAGTTGGCCGTACTTCCCCTATACAGAGCTTTGGCAGTAGTAGTTCAGGTCCGGCCTCTACCGGTATCTTACACAACCACAGTCCAAAACATTCCCCGCTTAAAACTGCTACGATATAGTGTCCGTGCAAACACATGGCAAGGCAGTATCCAAACATGCAAGTGCTTCACAAGCAGCGGTATATTTTCATCTTCATTTTCTGGACCACTAGTTGACAAGATGCTGGCGGCGTTAGCTTTATCAGTGACGTGGTTTACAATTTCGCAATCCTGCATGATTTGGCGCCCTGAACCTGCACTATCGACATTCATCCATTCTGGAACGTCAGCGCTCCGACCATTGCGGCCACATCACGCTGTTCGTTGTTTTCGATTAGGCTTTGAGAACATTTAGCCATACCCAAAATTTTATTCCAGGTTTTTTCAAATTTTGTTCTTTTAGGGCTACACCATGCTGCTGCGACCATGTGCGTCGCATCTGTCAAATTAAAATTTTTATGCTTTCCTAACAGACTTTCTTCTCCAGTCTTTTGTCTTTCTATGAATAACTTACATAGCATTTCTTTTCTGTAACACCGTTTGAAAGTCTCAATAACGCCTTCATCCGCTGGCTATAATCAGGAGCCTACATTAGGTGGAAGAAACAACGCCAGTATGAATTCGTGTTTTCCCTTTTATGTTACCACGCGATGGATGAGTTGGTGCCTTGTCAAGCAGCAGTAACGTTTACTACATTTTGTCATTCTTTAACTGATGGTCTTTTAAAGAGAGTACAAAAAGTTCCGTCAACCACTCCGTGCCACTCTTCTGTGAGGTGTAAGTAACAGGCACCACAGACATGTTAACTTCTCACCAGTGATAGTGCATTGGGAAAAAGCAGCATTATTCTATAACACTGACGGATGCGATCAGATGCAACTGAAGGAATAAATGCCGCCGAAACTGAAGACACGTTCGATGCTATCTGCATTGCTGCCAGAAATCAGCTGTGATATTCTCAATCAGTGCGAGTATGTAATGTATGCAATAATAGATGACGACCTTGTTACAACCGAACCGCTAACTGAAGAGAATCAGGGCTACAGTGACCATGAAGTGAGCGAGGGAGATGAAGAAGAAGAGAAAGAAGAAAGAAGTACCTATCCCTATGCCACAGAAGCCACTATGAAGCTAGGCGAGGGAGCAGTGAAATTGCAAATGAAACAAGGGACATAGGACTTAATTTAGAAAGTGTGTATTGGGCAAATAGAGTAAAACAAGCGATCCCTTCACTCCTAAGTAAAGAAGTCTGGTGAGTACTAGATATGCTGCTGTATATACTGTACTCATGTAAGCTTACGAGTGAGTGCTATATGTAAAATACAACAAAACTAAATAATTTTGTCCTTCAATTTGTCACCACAGTAGACCGAAAACGACTCCTGTTTTTAAGAACATAATTGTCGAGGTTGTTTGACTGTTATTACAACCAGATTCCACTGTATATCAAAACAAGGAGGCGTTTTGGATTTATAGGAAGACCAGGTGAAGACACTAAAGGAACACACTTTTTTTTCACTTTGTCGGGGCTTTACTCCTGTTTGAACGAGGCTAAATATTTAAGGAAATGGATGCTATACTCACCAACAAACAAACTGTACTGTTTTTGCTGCCTATTATTTGTGAAAGTGATCCCAACAAAAAATAAATTCATTTCTGGCTTCTGTCAGTGGTGAAAATTGCATCCATAGAGCTCAAAGCACGAAGCATCGCCTGAACATCTACGAAATTTAGAAAAATGGAAAACACTATCTGTGGGATTGAAACGTAATAAAACCATTGGCAAAGATCGTCAGAAGACAGTTAATGATGAGATCAAGAAATGAAGAAACATTTTACATCGCCTTTTACATATTACACTACTTTTAGTCCAGCAAAATCTTGCTTCCCACGGTAATCGTGAAAACGTTTCATCGGAAAACAGAGGGAATTTCTTAGAATTGATGCAAATATGATCCAGTGTTATGGTTGTCATATCTAGATTGGACCTCGTCGGGATGCTCTGACAGGGGAATGTAGAAATGAAGTAAAAAATGTATTTAATGTAATTACTTTTTATTTAGAACACAGTTACATGTAAACTTTCTCCGCCGGAAATATATGGTAAACCACATTTTTCGGAAGATTTTACTTTCTTCAGCAAGTCTTTTTTTCCCTTTTACGTATTTATAAAAATCTCCGTGCAAGTCAGACGCTTGCTTTCTAAGAAGTTCTTCAGATACATGTCGCCTGAAACTTTCACATCATTTTTAATCAGGTATATAACAATGCTTTCAATTATCACCGAATCTGGGGTTTCAGATAGCGTCGTCCAATCAAATCCTTGATATTTATTAAAAGAAATTGCCCATGTCTCTAAGTAATCAAATGCTATGTATAATCTCTCTCTCTCTCTCTCTCTCTCTCTCTCTCTCTCTCTCTCTCTCTCTCTTCCTTTTTGGCATGAAATGCTTTGATTTTTTAAATGTAAAATGTGGCCGGGATTGTTGGGAAAAAAGGTAAAGGATATTTAAGATACTGTTGGATTCACGTATATTCTGCACGCTCGTAAATCCGGCTTACATATACGCCGACGATAATCAAGGTTTCCAGAGTGACATTTAAACTCTGCAGCGGAGTGTGCACTAGCCCGGATAGGCAAAGATCCCTAGTTCGAGTCTCGGTCCGGCACACAGTTTTAATCTGCCAGGAAGTTTGATAATCAAGGTTGCTACGCAGGCACAAATTTTAATAAAAACGAGTACAGTTTTGCTTGTAATGATTTAATTACGCTGTCTAAACTCGCGGCTAGCTCAAAAATAATCAGAAGTAGCAGGAAACCGTTACTGTTATTGTCCGTTAAATTACTTGTCGCGAAGAGAGAGACGATGTAACCACCTACGTAGCGTAGGGGGTTTTACTCACAATAAATAATTTTCACTGATACCGAGTTGGCTTCATTTTAGGTTAAGCATTTTCTTGACAGACATAAACTTAATTGCAAAGTAAAAGATATCGGAAGGAAAACCTAAGCCTTGTTGCCTGCTGCATTTATCTATGCAATTCCGTAAAAACTCTGATAAAATGAGCTTGGAATACTAATACTGGAAAATTGCTATCAGTATTCGAAGTATTTATAACGTTAACTTGAGGGTGAAGCCCAATATTTAATATTTAACTAAATATTACGTAATGTCCGCCTGACGGGCAATCTTTTCACTTAAATATTTCCACATGGAGGGAGAGGTTTTGAATAAGAAAACTATAATACTCAGTCTGTCAGAACAGCTAAGCGACTTAATTCTTCCACAGCGCCGGCCAGAGTGGACGAGCGGTTCTAGGCGCTACAGTCTGGAACCGCGTGACCGCTACGGTCGCAGGTTCGAATCCTGCCTCGGTCATGGAAGTGTGTGATGTCCTTAGATTAGTTAGGTTTAAGTAGTTCTAAGTTCTAGGGGACTGATGACCTCAGTAGTCAAGTCCCATAGTGCTCAGAGCCATTTGAACCATTTTCTTCCACAGCGGAGACAAAGGTAGTAGTCGATCATTGAACCAAGTCTTTTTAACCTTAATGAGATACGACGTCCATGTTTGCAAATTATGGCTTTACATTGCATTGTTATTCTTTGATGCTAAAATACGTTTTTATTTACATATTTAACACAAAAATATATTGACAAGCTGTAGATTTTATCGCTATCTGTCGTATTAGCTACGGTTTTTACCGACAGAAATATACCTAGTTTTGTACCTTTTTTAGACTTCACATTTACACGTCTGGTATAGGTTTAGTTTGATTTTGTTGGGCCTTACAGGAGACGTCACATATGGTACAGAAAGCCATTGTCTTTTCCTCAAATTTCGAAATCAACTTAATTATTCCTTGGTTAGGGTTCTCATTCTTTAATTTGTTCAAATTCATCTTGGTTTGCATGTCATTAAAATTGGCCATCTTCCTTTCCTTCAGAAATCTTTGAGTTCGATTAACATATTCCTTGTTTCAGTTATCGAGACTTTCTTTTGCTACATGCTTTTTATATTTTTTTCAGACAGAGCCAAGTTTAACTGCAGAAACTTGAAGTAAATTTCACTGATCGGACAACTGAAAAAATTTGAAATAATTTGGGGTTGCCTGTCTTAAGAATTCTCACAAGTGCGGGCATTAACGACAGCCTTTTTGTTTTTGTGTGAAGAAGAGTGAGTTAGAAGAGTGTGATAATTGACATAAACGTATAAATAGAACTCTTTCAACTTCTCTATCCTCACCGTGTATATTGAAAAGCAATTAAATATTTTCGTGACGATTATTTCAATGTGGAAATTACGACTCCAGCAACGCTTGATACAGTGAATACAGGCGGGGCAGTCAATTCCTTCTACATATTTTCTCCTTTAATTTGGTGAAACACATTCCGCTGGGAGCGTCGATGAAGCCCTCCGAAGTTGGTATTGGTATTGTAACCACAAAAATCCATTCATTTATCTAATGGAATTTGCAATTGTCTTAGAGTATCTAGACAAAACTTTGCAACTGTCTCTGATATTTCTCTATTCGGCGAATCAAACTTCAGCTGCTTCTGTTGGATTCCGCCAGTTTCAGTAACGTTTTGAACAACTAAAGGAAACATCTTTTCAGCCTTGTGGTTCGATGCTTTGGTGCCTATGCAATAAAATGAAACTTCTTGCAACTATTTTATGCATTTGGACACGGAGTGTGGTGCGAGACTACTATTAACAATCGCTGTAGCTTCGGTCCTGGATGTAGACTGCTTTGCGGCCACCTTTGGGGTCAGGATACATCGCGGCATTGAGTTTTACGGTACAGGAACTGGATTGATGATGACCCGCCAGGGTAGCCGAGAGCGCTAATGCGCTGCTTCCTGGACTCGGTTAGGCGGATTAACGACGAGAGTCGGTCTGCCGGCCAGCCTGGATGTGGTTTTTGGGTGGTTTTCCACATCCCGCTAGGTGAATACCGAGCTGGTCCCCAAGTTCCGCCTCAGTTACACGACTCACAGACATTTGAAAACGTTCGCACTATTTCATGACTTACACTCGGCGAAGACAGCTGGGGTACACTACTTCCGTCCCAGGGGGTTCAGGGGCGACAGGAAGGGCATCCGGCCACCCTCTGCCATTAACACTGCCAGTTCCGTCATAACAAAGCCGACCCCGCGTTGGAGCGGAACACAGGCCCGAGAAAAAAAGAACTGGATTGATGATGGCTGACAATTTTATAAGCTGTTGTTAGTTCTGCAGGAGCAGAGAGCAAATCTTCCTGTTTATCATCATGAATGTAGAAATAGGCTTTGATGTCTATGCTACCGTGAATCTATTTGTATGGGTCTTCCTAGAAAAATATATTTGTATGGGTCTTCCTAGAAACGAGACGCCTCACATCTGCCTTACCTCCGTGAATTGCTGAGATGAAACAGCTACAAATGTCACACAACGCTATCTGAGCCATACGTCCTTTCTTCACAAAAGACCACCCTTTTGTGTTATCAACCAGGAAGGGTCACTTTCTCTTTACATCGTTCGGCATTTTCGTAAGCTATTACAAGATAAGGTTATCAGACCGTAAACAGTCGACAGTAACACTTTAGTGTGGTTTCAGTTGCCTGGGACAGCAGTCGTATGTGTGAGTTGCGTTTGCGTGAGTGTGTGTGTTCGTA
The DNA here is from genome assembly GCF_021461385.2 of Schistocerca piceifrons. NCBI lineage: Eukaryota > Metazoa > Arthropoda > Insecta > Orthoptera > Acrididae > Schistocerca > Schistocerca piceifrons. The sequence goes on from NC_060146.1 coordinate 128,580,734, forward strand.
TGTGTGTCTATTGTTGACAAAAGTCATTGAGCGAAAGCTATAAGTGTGAAAATCTGTTTGTTGTGCCTATCTGCGCCTCAGCATCTCCCCTATACACTTATATGGATCTGGTGTCTGTTCTTTTGTACATGTCCGAAAGAACAGACACCATATCCATGTAAGTATATAGTTCTGGCAATACCGGCCATGACCTCCTCCTGTGCGGATGCACACATATTCCCCGAATTCTTACGGGACTTGGTAAGAATGTCTTCCACGAGTAATGAGTGTGTTGGGGTGGGACACTACGAATGTAGTGTGTGGACATACAAGGTGAGGATGTGGGTCTCGCGGGAGGCGTGCGCGAGATAGTCCCTGCAGTCACCCTATCCTCTATGCCCTCGGTGGCTCAGATGGATAGAGCGTCTGCCATGTGAGCAGGAGATACCGGGTTCAGTCCCGGTCGGGGCACCCATTTTCGCCCGTCCCCGTTGATATATATCAACGCTCGTCAGCAGCTGAAGATATTAATGTAATTCTAATCTCCCCTATATGGTGAGTAGAACTTTCCTTCTCATAATATTGTTACATTCCATCCTGGATTTTTCATTGTTTAACTTTAGTCATTGAAGTACACGTCGCTATACGTCCTATATACGAGGATTGGAACTTAAATAGTGGCAACTATTTATTCACAACCGATACAAAAGAGTTGCATGTGTGCGCGTGTTACTGTCTTTCAAAGTAGTCACCACCGTTGTGCAGAACCCGTTGCTAGCGATGTGGAAGGCGTAGTATACCGTTAGCAGAGCCTGTTCTGTTGATGGTGCGAATGGAGCGGTCTATTGCCCGTCGAATCTCTGGAACAGTTCTGAAGCGAATGCCACGAAGTGGTTCCTTCATCTTCGGAATCAAATCAAAGTTACAAGGACTTAAGTCCGGGGAGTATTGTGGATGGTACAGTACTTCCCAGTCCCATCGACCGAACACAGCAGCCACAGGTTGCGCTGTATGCACCCGCGCATTATGCAAAATGACGAGTGGGTTGCGCAGAAAGTGTCGCAGGTGATGCTCCAAAAATGAGCAGTAATACTGTGCATTGAACGTCTGCCGAGGAGGAACGTAATGCGTAATCTCAACACTTTCGCACTAGTCCATGGGTTACACTACTCGCAAACAGTTGGGGTACACTAATTCCTTCCCGGGGTGTACGGGGTGGCGGCAGGATGGGCATCCGGCCAACCCTTTCCACTAACCTTGCCAAATACGTTCCTAACAATGCTGATCCTGTGTCAGTACGCGACATGGCACCAGTGAAAGAAAGAAAGAAGAGAAATGTAAATGTCGTGTGGCTAGGACCTCCCGTCGGGTAGACCATTCGCCGTGTGCAGGTATTTCGAGTTGACGCCACTTCGGCGACCTGCGCGTCGATGGGAATGAGATGATGATGATTAGGATAACACAACACCCAGTCCCTGCCGGGAATCGAACCCAGGCCCTTAGGATTGACATTCTGTCGCCCTGACCACTCAGCTACCGCGGGCGGACATGTAGAAGATGACATTTTGAAAGTTCAAGAATCTTTCTTAGGTTTTTTATGTCGGGAAGATTGCAGAGGATATGTCAAAATACACTCCTGGAAATGGAAAAAAGAACATATTGACACCGGTGTGTCAGACCCACCATACTTGCTCCAGACACTGCGAGAGGGCTGTACAAGCAATGATCACACGCACGGCACAGCGGACACACCAGGAACCGCGGTGTTGGCCGTCGAATGGCGCTAGCTGCGCAGCATTTGTGCACCGCCGCCGTCAGTGTCAGCCAGTTTGCCGTGGCATACGGAGCTCCATCGCAGTCTTTAACACTGGTAGCATGCCGCGACAGCGTGGACGTGAACCGTATGTGCAGTTGACGGACTTTGAGCGAGGGCGTATAGTGGGCATGCGGGAGGCCGGGTGGACGTACCGCCGAAATGCTCAACACGTGGGGCGTGACGTCTCCACAGTACATCGATGTTGTCGCCAGTGGTTGGCGGAAGGTGCACATGCCCGTCGACCTGGGACCGGACCGCAGCGACGCACGGATGCACGCCAAGACCGTAGGATCCTACGCAGTGCCGTAGGGGACCGCACCGCCACTTCCCAGCAAATTAGGGACACTGTTGCTCCTGGGGTATCGGCGAGGACCATTCGCAACCGTCTCCACGAAGCTGGGCTACGGTCCCGCACACCGTTAGGCCGTCTTCCGCTCACGCCCCAACATCGTGCAGCCCGCCTCCAGTGGTGTCGCGACAGGCGTGAATGGAGGGACGAATGGAGACGTGTCGTCTCCAGCGATGAGAGTCGCTTCTGCCTTGGTGCCAATGATGGTCGTATGCGTGTTTGGCGCCGTGCAGGTGAGCGCCACAATCAGGACGGCATACGACCGAGGCACACAGGGCCAACACCCGGCTTCATGGTGTGGGGAGCGATCTCCTACACTGGCCGTACACCACTGGTGATAGTCGAGGGGACACTGAATAGTGCACGGTACATCCAAACCGTCATCGAACCCATCGTTCTACCATTCCTAGACCGGCAAGGGAACTTGCTGTTCCAACAGGACAATGCACGTCCGCATGTATCCCGTGCCACCCAACGTGCTCTAGAAGGTGTAAGTCAACTACCCTGGCCAGCAAGATCTCCGGATCTGTCCCCCATTGAGCATGTTTGGGACTGGATGAAGCGTCGTCTCACGTGGTCTGCACGTCCAGCACGAACGCTGGTCCAACTGAGGCGCCAGGTGGAAATGGCATGGCAAGCCGTTTCACAGGACTACATCAAGCATCTCTGCGATCGTCTCCATGGGAGAATAGCAGCCTGCATTGCTGCGAAAGGTGGATATACACTGTACTAGTGCCGACATTGTGCATGCTCTGTTGCCTGTGTCTATGTGCCTGTGGTTCTGTCAGTGTGATCATGTGATGTATCTGACCCCAGGAATGTGTCAATAAAGTTTCCCCTTCCTGGGACAATGAATTCACGGTGTTCTTATTTCAATTTCCAGGAGTGTACATTCAATAGAAGCTGCAAAAAAAGTGGGCTGAATATTGCGTAGTGTAGGGCTCAAGATTGTGGTGTCACCGCCAGACACCACACTTGCTAGGTGGTAGCCTTTAAATCGGCCGCGGTCCATTAGTATACGTCGGACCCGCGTGTCGCCACTGTCAGTGATAGCAGACCGAGCGCCACCACACGGCAGGTCTAGAGAGACTTACTAGCACTCGCCCCAGTTGTACAGCCGACGTTCATAGCAAAGGTTCACTGACAACTACGCTCTCATTTGCCGAGACGATAGTTAGCATAGCCTTCAGCTACGTCATTTGCTACGACCTAGCAAGGCGCCGTATTCAATTGATATTTATTATGTGAAGCACGTATCATCAAGAGAGATGTTCTACAATTGTGGATTAAAGTTAAGTATTACATCATCTATGTACTTTATTTGCAATTCTCAAGATATTGTCCTGTTCCAGACCTCACGCCAGTCAGCATGTAATTAAACGCGTGCATTTCGGCCTCCTCTAGAAACACAGTGTTGGCTCTTCTGCCAACACTACAAAAAAGATTATGACAGACAGTGTCAGGTGTACATAGAGGAGTACAACGGAAATTTCGAGATGTCAGTCCAACAATTCTGTTCAGTCGCTGCATTGATCCGTCCTTAAATCTTTGTGGAATCCATGGATTCTCATGTTGTCCCTGTAGTCTTCTCGTCTTCTACGTACAGATGGGAATTATTTCAAGAAAAAACAGGAAAAAGGTTGAAACGATTGTCCAATACTCGCTGAGTTGTTACAATTCAGTTAAAGTCATACATGCTTCCAATGTGCGTTCACCGCGATGTCGCCAAACACGGATGCGACCATCATGATGCTGTAAACAAAACCTGGATTCATCCGAAAAAATGACGTTTTGCCATTCGTGCACACAGGTTCGTCGTTGAGTACACCATCGCAAGCGCTCTCCTGTCTGTGATGCAGCGTCAAGGGTAACCGCAGCCATGGTCTCCGAGCTGATAGTCCATGCTGCTGCAAACGTCGTCGAACTGTTCGTGCAGATGGTTGTTGTCATGCAAACGTCCCCATCTGTTGACTCAGGGATCGAGACGTGGCTGCACGAGCCGTTACAGCCACGCGGCTAAGATGCCTGTCATCTCGACTGCTAGTGATACGAGGCCGTTGGAATCCAGCACGGCATTCCGTATTACCCTCCTAAACACACCGATTCCATATTCTGCTAACAGTCATTCGATCTCGCCCAACGCGAGCAGCAATGTCGCGATACGATGAACCGCAATCGCGATAGGCTTCAATCCAACCTTTATCAAAGTCGGAAACTTGATGGTACGCATTTCTCCTCCTTACACGAGGCATTACAACAACGTTTCATCAGGCAACGCCGGTCAACTGCTGTTTGTGTATGAGAAATCGGTTGGAAACTTTCCGCATTTCGGCATGTTGTAGGTGTCGCCACCGGCGCCACCTTTGTGTGAATGCTCTGAAAAGCTAATCATTTGCATATCACAGCATCTTCTTCCTGTCGGTTAACTTTCGCGTCTGTAGCACGTCATCTTCGTGGTGTAGCAATTTTATTGGCCAGTAGTGTATATTGACAGACGACGCAGAAGGAGGGTAAACAAAACAACGCTAGTGACCAGTTTCATGGTGCTAGATTATCAATTCTAGAGCCGGACGGAGTGGCCGAGCGGTTCTGGGCGCTACAGCCTGGAACCGCGCGACCGCTACGGTCGCAGGTTCAAATCCTGCCTCGGGCATGGATGTGTGAGATGTCCTTAGGTTAGTTAGGTTTACGTAGTTCTAAGTTCTAGGGGACTGATGACTTCAGCAGTTAAATCCCATAGAGCTCAGAGCCATTTGACCCATCAATTCAAGAAGAAGTTTGTCAATCATTGTTTCAATGCATATACCGGTTTATTATAAGAACTGTCACAACGATACACGGCTATGAATGGAATTACCAACGTTTTCCAAATGGTTGAAACAAAATTTATACTGGAAGCTTCCGACGATACTCTGGCTGTAACAGTGGAGAATCTGGTAGAAATTTACGATGACTTTGATAAGGAGCAAGTGCCATAAGAAATAAACTGTTAACGTAGTCATCCACGTGCAGCCGACACGAGTGTGAAAGTTCATGTTAGGCGGAGAGCCCAAGAAATTCTTCAATTTATAGCTATATGTTTCTTCAGTGAGTCATTACCTTATACACCATTTACAGTAGTGGAAATCAGTACAAAGACAGGGTTCCTGCGAAAGTAATATACAATGTCTGAAGCATACATTCATCGAATGTATTATGAAAGTAGAAGATAGATATAAGACAAACAATCACGACAGAATTCGTAACAGGAGTACCATTCTGGATGGAAATTAGTATAAAGGCACTCACTGTTCTGTTGTGTTATTGCATTGTTAGCTGTCTGTCGAAACTCCACTCTTCCTAACGACTTCAGAAATTCTCTTCGACATTGATTTTGTTAGGGTTTGAGTTTTTGCAGTGAAATTGTCACCCACTCTTCCTGTATCGCTCTTCTCAGCCGGCATACGGCCTCAAATTGTCTTCCATTGCAATAAATGTCGAGAAACACGCACAGATGCATTACCTTGTAGAAACATTAGATATTCGGCCCTTAGGTCCTCATCCATTCTAATCAATTCTGTCTCCAGCATCACAGAGTACATGATCGAGTTTATTCTAGTGTTCATCCAAACAATGCGTGCTTTTACCTTTAGTGGAGAATGCTGATAAGTCATAACGGTTCCACCACCAAAATTTCTACTCATTCTTACCAGCCGCAGTGTTTGCAAATCACGTCAATCGTACTGATATCTATCTAGACCATCTAAATTAAACTTCTTCCCATCACAGAAGATCACTTTATCCCATTCTTAAGGCCATGAGATATAGTTTTCAGCAAGCTACAATCTAGCCTATTTATGTTTGGTGTTGGAGAAGGTTTCCATAGTCGTTTCTTGAAGCACTATGTTTGCCATGTCACAAAATTTGTCCTAAACGTCTGGCAGTTACTAAAAAGTGTAAATCCGCAACAAGGTGAAACGGTTTGTGACCCTTGCATAGCTAAAAAGTAACCGCTTCAATGCATCAGATAATTTTCTGCTCTGCCCATATTTTCCGTTCTGTCCATTTTGTGCGCCAAATCTAACGAAATTATAAAACCCTGTACTTGATCAGTTCAACCTATTGGCCATTTGACGATAACTGTTTTCCATGTGGGTATGTCTCAATCTTTGTTTATGTACACAACACTCACAGTCACTAATGGTGTCTGTTTCTTATCTGCAGGAAAGGGATGTACGAACACATTAATTCTCCATAGAGATGCTAATTTCATTCTGAGATCGAATCTCTATAACCTGAATCGATAATATTAAGATACTAGGTACTAGTACTAGTGAGATACCATTTGATTGCCTGTATACTGGATATTATACACTGAAGCGCCAAAGAAACTGGTACAGGCATACATATTCAAGTACAGTGATAAATAAACTGGCAGAGTTCGGCGCTGCGGTCGGCAACGCCTATACGAGGTGCGACAATAATGAGACGATTTTCTTTGCAAGATGTGGCAACCCTGCAGGCTTGTGTAGGCACAATATCTTTGACATTGGTCTATAAGCTGCTTCTGCTCCAAGCGGCACATCAATGCAACTACTCAGTCGTGAGTTGTGCTCTAATAAATTAACACATGTTTGTGTCTCTCGTCACGGAAATGGAACCGCAAAATATTGCGCAACGGTATGCCGTTTCTTTTTGCGTTAAGTTGGGTGAAAATGCGACGACAATTTACGGTAAGCTTCAGAAGGCTTTTGGAGAGGAGGTTATGTCAAGAGCTCAAGTTTTTCGTTGGCATAAAATGTTTAGTGAAGACAGAACGAATGTTGAACATGAAGAATGAAGTGGACGACCATCAACGTCATGGACAGATGTCAACTTGGCCAGGGTGTGTGAACTCGTGTAATCTGATCGAAGATTATCCGTGAAAATGATTGCAGAAGAACTGAACATCAATCGAGAAATGGTTCGTCTAATAATAACTGAAGATCTTGGTATGAGAAAGATTTGTGCAAAAATGGTCCACAAAAATCTCACACCAAAACAGCAACAAACACGGAAAAATGTTGCAGCCGATTTGTTAAAGCAATCGTAAATCAATCCAGAATTGTTGAACCATGTTATCACTGGGGATGAAAGTTGTATGTTTCAGTACGATCCAGAGACAAAACGCCAAAGTTCGCAATGCCTCAAAGGGATCACCCAGACCAAAAAAAGCTCGGATGTCCAAGTCAAAAGTGAAATGCATGCTTGTGTGCTTGTTTGATTCCAAGGGAATTGTTCATAAAGAGTGGGTGCCTCCTGGACAAACAGTTAACCAATATTACCACAAAGAAATTTTAGAACCACTTCATAAAAGAGTTCTTCGTGTCCGTACCAACATTGCTGATAATTGGATTCTGCATCACGATAATGCGCCATCCCATACTGCTCTGTCACTACAGCAACTTTTAACCTCAAAACGAATTTCAGTACTACCACAGCCACCTTATTCACCATATATGGCTCCATGCGACTTTTTTTATATTTCCAAGAGTCAAAACGGCGGTCAAGGGACACCATTTTAAACAAACCAAGATTTTCAAAAAGCTGTGACGAGGGTCTTGGAGGATATTACAGGAGTTCCAGAAATGTTACCATCAATGGCAGAAGCGCTGGAAAAAGTGTGTGCAATCAAAGGGAACTACTTTGAAGGAGACAATACTAAACTTGACTAAACGGTAAGCAACATTTTTTTTCACGTCAGTCTCATTACTTTACTGTCACACCTCTTATAAGACAACAAGTGTTTGGTGCAGTTATTAGATCGGTTTCTGTTGAAACAATAGCAGGTTATTAAGATTTAAGTGAGTTTGAACGTGGTATTGTAGTCAGCACACGAGCGATGGGACACAGCATCTCCGAGGCAGCGATGAAGTGGGCATTTTCCCGTACGGCCATTTCACGAGTGTACTGTGAATGTCGGGGATCCGATAAAACATCAAATCTCCGACATCGCTGCAGCCGGAAAAAGATCCTGCGAAAACGGGACCAACGACGACTGAAGAGAATCGTTCAACGTGACAGAAGTGCAACCCTTTCACAAATTGCTGCAGATTTCAATGGTGGGCCATCAACAACTGTCAGAATGCGAACCACTCAACAAAACATCATCGATATGGGATTTTGAAGCCTGAAGTCCATTTGTGTACCCTTGAAGGCTGCAAGACCCAAAGCTTTACACCTAGCCTGGTTCCATGTGCATCAACACTGAGCTGTTGGTGACTGGAAACATGTTGTCTGGTCGGATGATCTCGTTTCAAATCTTACCGATCAGATGTGTATAGAGATAACCTCATGAATCAATGGACCATGCATGTCAGCAGGGGCTGTTCAAGCTGGTGGAGGCTCTGCAATGGTGTGGCGCATGTGCAGTTTGAGCGATATGGGAGCCCTGATACATCTAGACTGGTGGCACACACATACGCATTCTGTCTGACACCTGTGGCCATTCTTGTCCATTGGGCATTGCGACGGACTTGGACAATGCGATACCCCTACTGGTCGAGAATTGCTACAGAGTGCCTCCAGGAACACTCTTCTGAGTTTAAACACTTCTGCTGGCCTCCAAACTCCCCAGACATGAACATTATTGAGCATATCTGGGATGCCTTACAACGTTCTGTTCAGAAGAGATCTTGAACCCCTCGTATGCTTACGGATTTATGGACAGTCCTGCAGGATTCATGGTGTAAATCCCCCCCAGCACAACTTCAGATATTAGTCGAGTCTGTTGCGTTACTTCTGCGTGCTCGTTTGGGCGCTGCACTCTATTAAGCAGGTGTTCCAGTTTCTTGGGCGCTTCGTTTCTCTACTGCATACATACTGTGCTCAACTCTTCCAGCCGATAATGGAAATTTTTCTACAAACATGCGTCCCTTTGTACTAATTTCCACTACTGTATAACTGTAGAGCACATACATTATAAATACTGGGTTTTATTGGTCAGTCATTACCTCTATATAATTCATTTTTTGCAAAGTATACACTACAAAGTATTTATAATTAGACTGGAGGCCTCATTTTGTTTTACCGCCCCGGGCCTCCGACAGGCTTAGTCGTCCACTGCATCGCAGAGGAAAAGAGAATACAATGTTCTCAGCTGTTAAACCACTTCTAAATCAAACTGTGCATTTTGCTGGCAAATTATGTGAACTGAAAAGATCAGTTACCCCTATATTCATATCATTCCAACAAATTTTGCAAACACCGATTGCATAGAAATAGGTCTAAAATTGTGTGCGCTATCCCTTTCTCCTTTTTAATGTTCTGTACCTCAATCGGTAAAAACAGAACCCTTACAGTATCGCCTTGTCTTCCTGTCTATCTGTTAAAGGCCCTTTTTCTCAGGAACAGGTCGATCTATGAGGTTGAAATTAATGTCACATACTAAGGCCAGCGGTCCCTTGGCGGTGTAAATTGTTAAAGCTTCGAAATCAGCGCAGTGAAAAATATGGCCATTTACGTCACATATTTTAATACTCGCAAACTCTAGGGTACTATCTGTTGGACTAGGATCATGAAATTTAGCAAGAAGCAAGGTATCACAGTATAACCAAAGAAAATATCCGAAAACTGTAAATTTGTAATAATATCAAACGGAGAAAAAGTTTTATCATTTGTTATCCGACTGTTCAGACCCCTTTTCCTCAGGAACAGTTGAAATTTAATAGCATATCTATGATCCCTTGGCGGTATAAAAAATTGAAATTTCTAAGTCAATGCAGTCAAAAGATACGACCACTTGTTTCGCATATTTGATACAAACTCACTCATCTAAAGCTATAGGGTACTATCCGTTGGCCTAGAATATTGAAAGTTGAAAAAATTAAGGTTTAGCAGTCCAACCAAAGGAAAAAATCCGAAATTTGTAATTTTGTAATGGTTCCACACGAGAAATTTTTTTGTCGTTTCTTATCTTACTGTCGGTTCGTCTCTCTGTTAAGACCATTTTTCGCAGGATCGGCTAGCGTTGAAATATACGTCACATACTAGGATGGCCTATAGGTCTTGGGGGGTGTAATAAAAGTAAGCTTGTAAGTCAATGCAACCAAAAGGTACGACCATTTAGGTCATGTATTTTGACGCAAACTCACTCACCAAGACTTTTACGGTACTTCCCGTTGGCCTAGAATCATGCAGCTTGGCAATAAGCAACGATTCACTGATAACCAAACTAAAAAATCCAAAACAATTTTTTACTATACTACACGAAAAAAATATTTGTTTGTTATTTGTTATCCGACATCAAACTTGAAATTAAAACAATGAGTACCGTACTTCTACATTCAGGCTGACTGAGTGGTAACCGTAGTCAGACACCAGGCAAGTATGTGAAACGTGCAGTAATCGCTCCTGGACATCTGATGATGAGTAAATTCCGAAACGCGTCACAATCTTAGATTGCTTGAGCAACGAAATGTACGTAAGGACTGGAAAAAAGTGCAGGTCATTCCCAATTTTAAGAAAGGTCGTGAGACAGATCCACACAATTATAGACCTATATCGTTGGTGTCAATCTGTTGTAGAATTATGGACCATGTTTTATGCTCAAGAATTATGACGTTCCTGGAAATGAACAGGTTATTTGCGGATGATGCAGTTATCTATAACAAAGTAGCAACGGCAGAAGAAAGTAAGAATTTGCACACCTGCACAGAATTTATGAATGGTGCACACTCTTGCAGCTGACCCTGAACGTAAATAAATGTGACAATTTGCGCATACATAGGAAAAGAAGTACACTACTGTACAGCTGCACTATTGATGACAAACAGCTGGAGACAGCGTCTGCCATAAAATATCTAGTCGTAACTATCCAGAGCGACTTTAAAACAGATAGTGGGAAAAGCAGGCACCAGACTCAGATTCATCGGAAGACTCTTAAGGAAATGTAACTCATCCACGAAAGAACTGGCTTATAAGGTGCTTCTTTGCCCGATTCTTGTGTATTGTTCATATATCTGGGATCCCTATCAGTTAGAGCTGATAGAGGAGATAGAGAAGATCCAACGAAGAGCGACGCGTTTCGTCACGGGATCGTTCAGCTGGCGAGAGAGCGTTACGGAGATGCTATACAAACTCTACTGACAGACGTTACGAGAGAGGCGTTGTGCATCATGGAGAAATTTACGATTGAAACTTCAGAACAGCACTTTTCAGGAGGAGTCGGACAACATATTTCTTCCCCCCACACAAATGTCGCGTATTGACCATGAGGAGAAAATTCGAGAAATTAGAGCCAATACAGAGGCTTATCGACCATCGTTCTTCCCAAGCACTATTCACGTGGAACAAGGTTGGAGGGATCAGATAGTGGTACCGAAAGTACCCTCCGCCACACACCTTTAGGTAAGGTGACAATATTTTCTAGACTCAAATTCGGGACATTAACATATTTCCTAGGCCCAAATCCGGGACACATTAAAGATTTTGGAAAATAGGCTGTATTTATTTGTTTATTATATGAGAAGAAAGTATCAATTAAATGTAATAAATACAAAATATCAATTAAATTTGTTACACAGAAAAGCACATTTACATTTTATTAATACCTTCTAAGATGAATGAGTGTGATCAAGGCAACTGTATTTATCAGTGCTGTGAATTTTCTTTATCAAGTCTGTATTTTTCAACAACATATGAAAGAACTCGACACAAGTTTCATCAGAATTTATTCTACTTACTAACATTGCTTTCATGGTTTCTACAGCCAAATGTGTTTTGTCACTTGTCCCTATATTGTTCATGTGGGAAAATACCCTTTCAGTAGCAGCATTAGTGCCAGGAAGGCAGAAAGGAAAATCCACTAGCTTTAGTACCTTTGAGAATGGCACATGATTCTGCCTGAAATGAGAAATCATCTCAACCCATCTTTGACCTGGAACAGTGTTGTTAGCAGTCCATTCAATGATTTTCTCTGTGGTTACAAACTGTTTGACACTGACATACTCATCATACATTGCATTTTCTGCAAACTGAACATATGGCACAGTTTCGCTAACTAAAGAAGAAGTTCTTTCAATGTCATCCCATACAGGTATTTGATTCAAGGTAACCCAATTGTAGCAGTCCAAGTTCTGGAAACTTTTTTCAGTCCACTTTTTTAAGTAGGATAGAGCAATTTCATAGAAAAATAATACAGCACCATGAAAATTCTTTACCTCTGCTGGAAGCAGACCTGCCTCTGTTCCAAGAGTTTCAAAAATTGTTTTAACTCTTGAGGGAAGGAACTGGTCTTCAATTTTGGACTGCAATGTAGTTTTCAACTTATTGATACAATCAGCCACTTCAAATATAGTGACTGTCTGTCCTTCAACTTTTTTAACTGCTTCATGATATGATGAAGCCTGACTGAACAAAGTATAGTCATACTTCAGACAAAGGGTTTTGAAAGAAGTTTCGAAGGAACAATGGACACTTTTTTTCAAATTGGAAGTATGATTTTAGTGGTTTAAACGTTTTGATGACTCGCTCAACAGCAGGCAACAGTGCTAACACTTCTTGTTTGAGCATAACCCAGAATCATTGCAAAATCTGTTTCAACAAAGCTGCAAAAGTCCTTCAGAGTTTCAACTCTCACAGTGTATGATTTGAAATACAGAAATATTTTGGAAACTACCATTTCTATATCTACAGGCAAAATATCAGTAGCTGCTTGAACAGTATTATGCAGTATATGGGCAGCACAATCAACCCCTATCAGTTTATGACCGAGTTCCACTTGTAGTTTAGTAAAAACATTATTCTGACTTTTTCTTTCAGCACCTCCAAAATTACAATTAGTGTTATCAGCACCCAGTCCAACAACTTTTTCTTCTAGGCTGTTTTTTCTGAGGCAGTCTGTTAAATAGCCACTCACAATAGTAGATGTTTCCCCAGGCAACGATTTTAATTGTAATAATCTTACTTTTACACCAGTTTTGTAATCAAAATATCTGACGAGAATAGGAAAGACCTTAATCTATTTGTGGTTAGATGCATCAGTTAGAAGTGAAATAAATGTCACTTTTTCTAAATCTAATGCATGAGGAGCTAACACATTCACAATTATTGCCTCTGTTTTTGTACGTGCACAAGCAAATTTAGGCTCTAATGTCGCTTGAAGAAACTTCGGTGTACAGTCCATAGATCTGAAACTATGATTGTGCTGAATTGTATGATACGCAAAAACGCCCTCAGTTGCAACTAACCTCTCCTCCTGACCACAAAGTTTCGCTGATGTAGAAAATGACTTGTCACTGATGAATTGAAATTCTTTCTGCAATTGTTCATTGATGGAGCACTTGCGCTTCTTTCAACTCATTCTTGCGAAGAAGTATTGTTATTGTTATTGACTAGGAAAAACAACTAAACTTATCAAACGTAATCTACCATAACACGACGTAACACAAAATTCAATCTGATATAATATGGCGCACACAGATGAGAAAGGGTAGTATTCTAGAGTCCAGCGTACACTGCGTTGGCGACGCCAAAGTCAACTAGAGCGTATATTACTGTTCGTTTGTTCGAGTTACTTTGTATTCCGTCTGCATGGTTGCCATAAAACCTCCTCTGCCTCTTCCATGGCTATCAGAAAATGTGCAGATTTCTTCAGTCTTCTATACGATTTACAGTAAGAACCGTTTCGACCGCGCGAATGCGATCGAGTGCGACTTTTTCCCAGTTACCGTGGTCTCTGATTGCCCATTAGCTGTTCGAGCTGCGGCCAACACGAGTTTGCACAGTAGAAACAGTTTGATAACGGTTTCGACAATTTGTCGTACTCTCTTGTCAAACAATTTCCCACCATAACTAAACCTAATAATAAAATATACCGATACAGGTGAAATGAATGTCTTATTCGGGACAAATTGGGTCATGATTGTTAATTTCGGGACAAACGTGTCCCGAATTACCTTTGAAAAAATTCGGGACAGACACACAAAAATCGGGACTCTCCCGAAAAAAACGGGACGGATGGTCACCTTACTTTAGGTGGCTTGCGGAGTGTGATATAGATGTTGTTGTTGTGGTCTTCCGTCCTGAGACTGGTTTGATGCAGCTCTCCATGCTACCCTATCCTGTGCAAGCTTCTTCATCTCCCAGTACTTACTGCAACCTACATCCTTCTGAATCTGCTTAGTGTATTCATCTTTTGGTCTCCCTCTACGATTTTTACCCTCCACGCTGCCCTCCAATGCTAAATTTGTGATCTCTTGATGCCTCAGAACATGTCCTACCAACCGGTCCCTTCTTCTTGTCAAGTTGTGCCACGAACTACTCTTCTCCCCAATTCTATTCAAACAATAAAGTAATCCCTTGCTTTATTTTTGACTTTTACCGTTGGGACCTAGCCAGCCTGAACGGAGAACTACTAATTATTATAACAATGGTCGCCTGCCTGCTGCATGACATGTTATGTCATATTTATATAAATTAAAACACGATCGAAAATCTTGGAATCGCTGAGACCGATGCCTTGCTAGTATAAATGTCGATAACAGGCAAAAATTGTCGAGATTCTCCAAATGGATGGTATATATAGACTAAATATAAAAGTTTGTAGGGAAACCTCACAGCGCGAGTCCTCCTCACACCTGGTCATTTTTTTTACACGTGGTTACACCACTTAGTACATTAATCATTCTGGAAATTGAACATCCATTACTGAAAAGTTACAAATGTGGCACTAAGTATGGTGCTAAGATACGCAGCTCAGTGTTTCAGTATCGTGCCAGATACTCCATTATATACTCGAAAATCCTTAGTCTTCAGCGATTTAATTATTGGTTTTGATACGCTTAAATACTGCTTGTTCTGTGTACAGACTAAATAACATGGCGGAGAGGCTGTGCTGCCCCAATCGTTCCCCAATGAAATAATAAAAGCAGTAACCAAGTCGTTCCTTAGTTTATAAAGAGCCGGTGTTTGTAAGGGGAGATGCACCTTCGGTTGACTTCCGGGCAGGTCGTTGGCGGGCTATCACGCCATGTGAGTCATTGCCCGTCTAACAATGGCGCCCACTCACCTTTCTTGTGGCGACGGCGCCGACTGTCGTCTGTCACAGACAGCGGAAGATCGCTTGGCGTGACGTCACGTCTGTAATGGCGGCGCCGCACAGTCCTGCCAGAACCACAGCAGCTGCCCAGTAGTCAACATGTGGGTGCCAGCTCTCCTGCTAATGATGACCGCAGCCTCCGTCACCGGCGAAATCGTCGAGTTCCTCCAGTGCCCCGATCACAGTGAGTGTCCACGCATTATTTACTGCCCGCCTTCTGCCTACACATTATCCCAGAAGAAAGTTATACAGGTCATGCAGAAAGTTAAAAGACATCCGTGGAGAGCTATACAAGTCCGAAGCCATTTAATTTTACTGGTAAACACTTTCTGGAGATCTGATTGTGTGATTCTCATGTATGCAGCTATTTCAGTTTTTAAGTCACAAGGCGTGTGTGGGCGATTGCTATATCCTTCAGATTTTGCTGCTCCCCAAAGAAATAAGTCTGGTGGATCGAGGAACCACAGGTTTTTGAGCTGAAACGTTCCCCAAAAAAACTCATAGAATTAGCTGTACGTCCAGTAGTGCCACCTTGTAGAAGCTGAGTGGTTGATTTCCTCTACCTTTAGCCGGCCGGTCAAATAGTGGATCATTAAATAATATCGTTCACCGCTCGCGGTTTCTTCGAGAAATAAAGGTCCAGTAATGGCCCATCTGGATATCCCTACCCACACTATTTTCTGGTCGTACAGCGGCGTCCCAAGCACAGCACGAGCATTCTCCGTTCATCATATTCATGTGTTTTGTTACTTAGCATCACCACAGAGGCTAAACGAGATCTCGTGTATAGAAGAAGAAATCCAGAATATCAGTCGTATTCCTCTCAATGAAAGACTAAAACCATTTGCAGTAACGGATTCGCTTTTCATGAACCGCGTCTTTCAATTCATGCACTGCTGTCAGTTTATACAACAATTTCAATGTTTGCCTAACAGTTTTATGCGCTGTTGCAAGCCCTTTTTTGTATTTTCCTAACCTGTACAACGATTTTGCTGGTCGCTGCTGCGTATAGTTAGAAATATCCAACAGCAACTGTTCGGTTTGTTTAGGTGGTCTTAAGAGTTCTTTTGTCAAATAACAATGAGCCTGCCTCTCGAAATTTCTTAAGTTGGTGATCTGCACTAAATCTGTCACTTATTGCCCTGTCGAACGAAACCCATGTTCAACAAAAAATATATTTCTGAATTGAAAGCATTACAATTTTAAAATTAACTGAACGTCTAAACATCACCCATTGCATTCAATAGCTTTCATTAGTTGAACCAAACAGTTAAATACCAGGCGATGGTAGAATAAATTAAAAAGCAAAAAACAGTTCTGCCAACATGTGTTCTGCCGTACTTTGTTCCGAACTTTCAACGTAATCTATATTTGTAGTCCATAATCCAGTGCACAGCGACTTTCGGGAAGCATTGTACGTGTCCTATGTTACTCTAGGACGTTGTCTCATCAATGGGACGTATAGTGTTGCTATTCAGTTTCCAGAAGCAGGATCTTAATTTGAATTTGACTCGTTTGCTGTAGAAGTCAGCGTTTTGCAGGGATCTGTTTCGTCCAATGCTTTTCTTAACGAGCCATGTGTCACAACCCATTCACCCCAAAAACAGTGATTCGCAGCTTTCTATAAAATCTGCCGGAAATGGAATCAGATTCAGATTTTGTATTGGTGTGATCTATGTAATTATATAATCTATATAATTTTTGAATTTTTCCATTTACGAGAGTGTGTGAACTTGCGCCAACTACAGTTTCACTTCTTATCTTTTTTCTTCCCAAAGCTTCGTGATTAATACACTGCATTTTTCTTCTTTTGCTCTGTCCTTTTTTCCCTGCTGGTATTTTTTTTTGAGACTTGTTCAATTTTCTTTTTCTATTTTATTTAAATTTGTTTTCAGTCCTTAATTTCTTCTTCTGAGATTTTCCATACTGTATTTTCGGTGGAAGCTTTTCTGTTTATTTGGTGTCCATGTACTGTTTTCCATAGCTGATGTGGAATCCAGTTTACAGCGGATTTCATGCAGTTTACATAGGACTAGTTTGGTTTCATCTTTGCTGTTCGTTAATATAGCCACATCATCTAAAACACCAAGCATGTCACATTTTCTTTCCCTTCTTTACACGTTGGATCTTTTAATGTGCTTTTCCCATTCCCTGATTACTTTTCTTCCTGTACAATGTTGAACAAGAGAGACGATAAGCCATCTCCTTGTGAGGTTCCTGTGTGAATTGCGAATGAATTTGTAACTTCTCCAGTGAATTTCAGTTTCGAGACGGTTTTCGATAATGCGTCCTGGATGATGGCTCTAATCTTTCTATCGATTTCTGGCGTTCTAGGCTCTTAAACAGCGTTTATCTTCGAGAGATACGGCAGCAACCTCGACACCTGTACTAACTGTGCTACACTGAACTTCTGCAAGAGATGACCTTGTATTTTACTTTGCGATCTTCTGAAGGGTTTAATCGCTGATACGTTATTAACTGGCGTTTAATTATAACAAATCGAACCAAGAACGACGTGTTTTTCATGAATCACAGTGTTTTGTTACCTTAGAGCTGCGTACTTCCATAATATGCGAATAATAACAGAAAAATGACTAAACACGCAAATACTTTAACCAACAATATGGTGGTACTCGTCACTTCGTTACAACAAATCGTACCAAAGAAGACGCGTTTTAGAGAGATCCACAGTCCGCTGGAACTTAAAAACAGCTTATAGTCATAGGATGTAAGTTATAACAGAAAAACCCACCAAATATGGGCTTCAACTGAAAACGAGAAATACAATCGCGCCAATTTTAATTGTGATGCAGATAGCGTACTTGCATCCTTGGTTCAATCTATCGTAGCACGTCGCCAAAATGTCGCAGAACATATGCTGTGCTTCACACAACTCGTAAAGCTCCTGGTCAACATTAGCTAACTTTTACCGAATGTGGACGGCGTAAGGAAGCATGGAACTGCTGGTCAGGGCAAACTGTTTCACAGCTACCTCGGAAACCATACCTAGCTAATATGGCATACGTAATTACCGTAATTCACGGATGACTTCTTTCAGTTATGATAAATGTGAATTTTTAACTCCGAATAACTGCAGTTAATATTTTTTTGTGATTCGCGATGTGAATTTCTAATGTATCAGTCTTAATGTTGCAACTAAATAAATGCACTAGAAAAATAAACTGAGTCAGAACACTCTCTCCGTCTGAACAGGCCTCGGAACGACCAACGGTACCGACCGACCGCCGTGTCATCCTGAGGCGATAGGCATCACTGGATGCGGTTTTGACATCAGTCTCCCAACTGGTTTGATACGGCCCGCCACGAATTCCTCTCCTGTGCTAACCTCTACAGTTTTTTCCCTCTACAGCTCCCTCTAGTACCACGGAAGTCATTCCCTCATGTTTAGACAGGTGTCCTATAATCCTGTCTGTTCTCCTTATCAGTGATTCCCACACATTCCTTTCCTCTTCGATTCTGCGTAGAACTTCCTGATTCATTACCTTATCAGTCCACCCAATTTTCAACATTTGCCTGTTGCACCACATCTCAAATTCTTCGATTCTCTTCTGTTCCGGTTTTCCCACAGTCCATGCTTCACTACCATACAATGCTGTTCTCCAGACGTACATTCTCAGATATGTCTTCCTCAAATTAGGCCGATATTTGATATTAGTAGACCTCTCTTGGCCAGGGATGCCTTTTTTTCTATAACTAGTCTGCTTTTGATGTCCTCCTTGCTCCGTCCGTCATTGGTTATTTTACTGCCTAGGTAGCAGAATTTCTTAACTTCATCTACTTCGTGACCATCAATCCCGATGTTGTTTCTCACTATTCTCGTTTGTACTACTTCTCGTTACCTTCCTCTTTCTTCGATTTACTCTCAATCCATACTGTGTATTCATTATATTGTTCATTCCGTTCAGCAGATCATGTAATTCTTCTTCACTTTCACTCAGGATAGCAATGTCATCAACGAATCGTATTATTGATATCCCTTCAGCTTGTATTTTAATTCCACTCCTGAACTTTTCTTTTATTTCCATCATTGCTTTCTCGATTTACAGATTGAACAGTAGGAGAGAAATGCTTCATCTTTGTCTTACACCTTTTTTAATGCCAGCACTTCGTTCTTGGTCGTTCACTCATATTATTCCTCCTTGCATGTAGTACATATTGTATTTGACCCGTCTCTCCCTATAGCTTACCCCTACTTTTTTCAGAATTGCGAACATGTTGCCCCATTTTACATCGCCGAACGCTTTTTCCAGGTCAGCAACTCTTATGAACGTGTCTTGATTTTTCGGTTAGTCTTGCATCCATTATCAACCGCAACGTCAGACTTGCCTCGCTGGTTTCTTTAACTTTCCTAAAACCAAACTGATCGTCCTCTAACACATCCTTAGTTTCTTTTCTATTCTTCCGTACATTTTTCTTGTTAGCAGCTTGGTGCATGAACTGTTAAGCTGATTGTGCGATAATTCTCGCAATTGTCAGCTCTGGCAGCCTTCGGAATTGTGTGGATGATATTTTTCCGAAAGTCAGGTGGTACATCACCAGACTCATACATTCTACACACCATTGTGAGTAGGCGTTTTGTTGCCACTTCCTCCAACGATTTTAGAAATTCTGATGGAATGTTATCTATTCCTTCTGTCTTATTTGACCTTAAGTCCTCCGAAGCTCTTTTAAATTCTGATTTTAATACTGAATCGCCTATCTCTTCTAAATCGAATTCTGTTTCTTCTTCTATCACATCAGACAAATCTTCCCCCTCATAGAGACTTTCAATGTATTCTTTCCACCTATCCACTCTCTCCTCTACATTTATCAGTGGAATTCACGTTGCACTCTTAATATTACCACCCTTGCTTTTAATGCCACCCTAGGTTGTTTTGACTTTCCTGTATGCTGAGTCTGTCCTTCCGACAATCATTCCTTTTTAGATGTCTTCACATTTATCCTGCAGCCATTTCGTCTTAGCTTTCCTGCACTTCCTATTTATTTCATTCCTCAGCGACTTGTATTTTTGTATTCTTAAGTTTCCCGGAACATTTTTGTACTTCCTACTTTCATCAATCAACTGAAGTGTTTCTTCGCAGTTACCTTCTTTGTACCTATGTTTTCCTTCATTGGGAAGAAGGTAACTGCGAAGAAACGATGGGGAACAGAAGAAATACTTCAGTACAGCCGCGCGGGATTAGCCGAGCGGTCTAGAGCGCTGCAGTCATGGACTATGCAGCTGGTCCCGGCGGAGGTTCGAGTCCTCCCTCGGGCATGGGTGTGTATGTTTGTCTTTTGGATAATTTAGGTTAAGTAGTGTGTAAGCTTAGGGACTGATGATCTTAGCAGTTAAGTCCCATAAGATTTCACACACACACACACACACACACACACACACACACACACACACACACACTTCAGTTGATTGATGAAAGGAGGAAGTACAAAAATGTTCCGGGAAACTCAAGAATACAGAAATACAAGTGGCTGAGGAATGAAATAATAGGAAGTGCAGGGAAGCTAAGACGAAATGCCTGTACGAAAAATGTGAAGACATCTAAAAAGAAATGACTGTCGGAAGGACAGACTCAGCAGACAGGCCTTTTTTTTAGAGATGTCCATTCCTCTTCAACTGTACTGTCTACTGAGCTATTCCTTATTGGTGTATCTATAGCCTTAGAGAACTTCAAACGTATCTCGTCATTCCTTAGTACTTGCGTCTCCCACTTCTTTGCGTATTGATTCTTCCTGACTAAAATGTCTAACTTCAGCCTACTCTTCATCGCTATTATATTGTGATCTCAGTCTGCTCCTGGGTACGACTTACAATTCAGTATCTGATTTCGGAATCTCTGTATGACCATGATGTAGTCTAACAGAAATCTTCCCGTGTCACTGGGCCTTTTCCAAGTATACCTACTCCTCTTCTGATTCTTGAACAGGGTATTCTCTATTACTAGCTGTAACTTGTTACAGAACTCAATTAGCCTTTCTCCTCTCTCATTCGTTGTCCCAAGCCCATACTCTCCTGTAACCTTTTCTTCTACTCCTTCCCCTGCAACTGCATTCCAGTCCCCCATGACTGTTAGATTTTCATCCACCTTTACGTACTGTATTACCCTTTGAATATCCTGATACACTTCCTCTAATTGTTCATCATCCGCTTGCGACGTCGGCATGTATACCCGAACTGTTGTTGTCGGTGTAGGTTTGCTGTCGATTCTGATTAGAACAACCCGGTCACTGAACTGTTCACAGTAACACACCCTCTGCCCTACCTTCCTATTCATAACGATTCTTAATTCTGTTGCACCGTTTTCTGCTGCTGTTGATATTACCCTATACTCATCTGACCAGAAATCCTTGTCTTCTTTCCACTTCACTTCACTGACCCTTGCTATATATAGATTGTGCCTTTGCATTTCCTTTTTCAGATTTTCTAGTTTCCCTACCACGTTCAAGCTTCTGACATTCCACGCCCCGACTCGTAGAACGTTATCCTTCCGTTGATTATTCAACCTTTTTCTCATG
This sequence comes from Schistocerca piceifrons, assembly GCF_021461385.2. Taxonomy (NCBI): domain Eukaryota; kingdom Metazoa; phylum Arthropoda; class Insecta; order Orthoptera; family Acrididae; genus Schistocerca; species Schistocerca piceifrons. The sequence continues at coordinate 128,602,469 of NC_060146.1, forward strand.
GTAACCTCCCCTTTGGCAGTCCCCTCCCGGAGATCCGAATGGGGGAGTATTCTGAAATATTTTGCCAATGGAGAGATCATCATGACACTTCTTCAGTTACAGACCACATGTTCTGTTGGATACACGTTACGTGTCTTTAATGGAGCGGTGTCCATTGCATTTTGCATTCTCATGCCGCTGATCATTGCTGATTCTTCTGCCTTTAGGGGCAATTTCCCACCGTGAGGACGAGAGAGTGTCCTGAACCTCTGTCCGCTCCTCCGCCCTCTTTGACAAGGCCGTTGGCAGACTGAGGGTGACATCTTATGCCGGAAGTCTTCGGCCGCCAGTGCTGATTATTAATCAAAATTTAAACAGCGGCGGGATTCTAGCCCGGGACCGAAGACGGTTTAATTATGACTCAAAGACGTTACCCCAGACCACGGGTGCGTTGTTGTCCAGAGCCGCTACTTCTCAATAAAGTAGCTCTTCAATTTGCCTCACAAGGGCTGAGTGGACCCCAATTGTCAATAGTGCTCGGCAGACCGGTCGGTCACCCGTCCAAGTACTAGGCAAGCGCCATAGAGATAACTTCGGTGATGCGACGGGGACCGGTGTTACCACTGCGGCAAGGCCGTTCCCTGATTAGAACACTGCTTGACGAAAACAGCGAATAAAATAGAAGGGAAAGAGGAAAAGAAACTTGACGGGTTGAGACAGTATGCAATGTTATTTCAACGATTACAGAATCGAGCCGAATTTGCAAAGGACTTGGCAGTTTGAGCCCACTCATTAGTATGACACTGCAAATCACCTGGATGCATGCACTGATTCTGTCAGGAAGAGTTTCACAAACTGTTGTAGCCTCTGCTGAGGAAGCTGGTCCACATATGGTGTAACTGGTCCTGGATACTGGCTCCGCGACAGAATTGACGTCGAATCTAGTGACACACACGTTATATCGGGGACACATCTGACCGTCTTCCTGGCCATGGGAGTACCTCAACATCAAGAAGACAGTTCATAGAGATGTGAGCAATGCGTGGACGAATATTATTGATCAATGCGCACGAGAGGTGGCAGGACGTCCATGACATACTGCTGTCTCGTCAGTGTTCCCTCAGTCATTACCAGCCGCGACCTTAAGTCATACCCATTGGCTGGTCACACTATGACGCCAGGCGTAACAACTCTGAGCCTCTCCGACTGCTGGGTGAATGGAATCACTTCCCAGGGCGACACCACACTCGCCCACGATGATCATCTACATCTACATCTATATTTATACTCCGCAAGCCACCCAACGGTGTGTGGCGGAGGGCATTTTACGTGCCACTGCCATTGCCGCGTATGGTTCGCGAAAAGAACGACTGCCGGAAAGCCTCCGTGCGCTCCCGAATCTCTCTAATTTTAGATTCGTGATCTCCTCGGGAGGTATAAGTAGAGGGAAGCAATATATTCGATACCCCATCCAGAAACGCACCCTCTCGAAACCTGGCGAGCAAGCTACACCGCGATGCAGAGCGCCTCTCTTGCAGAGTCTGCCACTTGAGTTTGCTAAACATCTCCGTAACGCTATCACGCTTACCAAATAACCCTGTGACGAAACGCGTCGCTCTTCTTTGGATCTTCTCTATCTCCTCCGTCAGACCGATCTGGTACGGATCCCACACTGATGAGCAATACTCAAGTATAGGTCGAACGAGTGTTTTGTAAGCCACCTCCTTTGTTGATGGACTACATTTTCTAAGCACTCTCCCAATGAATCTCAACCTGGTACCCGCCTTACCAACAATTTTATATGATCATTCCACTTCAAATCGTTCCGCACGCATACTCCCAGATATTTTACAGAAGTAACTGCTACCAGTGTTTGTTCCGCTATCATATAATCATACAATAAAGGATCCTTCTTTCTATGTATTCGCAATACATTACATTTGTCTATGTTAAGGGTCAGTTGCCACTACCTGCACCAAGTGCCTATCAGCTGCAGATCCTCCTGCATTTCGCTGCAATTTTCCAATGCTGCAACTTCTCTGTATACTACAGCATCATCCGCGAAAAGCCGCATGGAACTTCCGACACTATCTACTAGGTCATTTATATATATTGTGAATTGTGAAAAGCAATGGTCCCATTACACTTCCCAGTGGCACGCCAGAGGTTACTTTAACTTCTGTAGACGTCTCTCCATTGAGAACATGCTGTGTTCTGTTTGCTAAACACTCTTCAATCCGGCCACACAACTGGTCTGATATTCCGTAGGCTCTTACTTTGTTTATCAGGCGACAGTGCGGAACTGTATCGAACACCTTCCGGAAGTCAAGGAAAATGGCATCTACCTGGGAGCCTGTATCTAATATTTTCTGGGTCTTATGAACAAATAAAGCGAGTTGGGTCTCACACCATCGCTGTTTCCGGAATCCATGTTGATTCCTACAGAATTGATTCTGGGTTTCCAGAAATGACATGACACGCGAGCAAAAAACATGTTCTAAAATTCTACAACAGATCTATGTCAGAGATATAGGCCTATAGTTTTGCGCATCTGCTCGACGACCCTTCTTGAAAACTCGGACTACCTGTGCTCTTTTCCAATTATCCTTCCGTTCCTCTAGAGACTTGCGTTGCATGACTGCTAGAAGGGGGGCAAGTTCTTTTGCGTACTCTGTGTAGAATCGAATGGGTTAATGCACAACCCTAACTTGTCATTGAACACAAAATGTACACCGTTCATCAGCAGTCCATACTTCCCAGTCATGGCACCACTCTAGCGCTCTAAGGCGCTGCAGTCATGGACTGTGCGGCTGGTCCCAGCGGAGATTCGAGTCCTCCCTCGGGCATCGGTGTGTGTGTTTGTCCTTAGGATTATTTAGGTCAAGTAGTGTTTAACCTTAGGGACTGATGACATTAGCAGTTAAATCCCTTAAGATTTCACACACATTTGAACATGTCGCCCCTCCAAACGCAGCCGTCTGTGTTGCGGTGTTAAAGGCAGCCTAAGCATAGGATGGTAATAGGATATTTGATTATTTTCTGGAAATTGTATTAAATGATTAATTACGTCGCTTTATGCTCCTGATATGCTTTTTTTCCTCTTGAATTTCAGTATACTTTTGTATTATTGTATTGTATTGTGGTCTTCAGTCCAGAGACTGCAGCTCTGCATGCTACTCTATCCTGTGCAAACCTCTTCACCTCCAAATAACTACTGCAGCCTACGTCCTTCTGAATCTCCTTGCTGTATTCATCTCTTGGTCTCCCTCTACGATTTTTACCCTCCACGCTTCCCTTCATGCTAAAGTGGCGATTCCTTGATGCCTCAGAACGTGTCCCACCAACCGATCCCTTCTTCTGGTTAAGTTGTGCCACAAATTCCTCTTCTAGCCAATTCTATTCATTGCCTCCTGGGTTATGTGACCTACTCATCTAATCTTCAGCATTCTCCTGTAGCACCACGTTTCGAAAGCTTCTATTCTCTTCTTGTCTAAACTATTAATAGCCCATGTTTCACTTCCGAACGTGGCTACACTCCATACAAAAACTTTCAGAAAAGTCTTCCTGGCATTTAAATTTGTACTCGGCATTAACAAATTTCTCTTCTTCAGAAACTCTTTCTTTGCCATACCCGGTCTACATTTCATATCCTCCCTAATTCGACTATCATCAGTTATTTTGCTTCCCAAATAGCAAAACTCATTGACTACTTTAAGCGTCTCATTTACTAATCTAATTCCCTCAGCATCACCTGATTTAATTCGACTACATTCCATTATTCTCGTTTTGCTTTGGTTGATATTCATCGTATATTCTCCTTTCAAGACACTGTCTATTCTGATTAGCTGCTCTTCCAGGTCCTGTGCTGTCTCTGGCAGAATTACAATTTCTGCAAACCTTACACTTTTTATTTCTTCTCCACGGATTCTAATTTCTGCTTTTCTTTTGTTTTCTTTACTGCTTGCTCAATATACAGATTGAATAACATCGGAGATAGGCTGAAACCCTGACTCACTCTCTTCTCAATCACTGCTTCCCTTTCGTGCCCCTAGACTCCTATACATGCCATGTGACTACTGTATAAATTGTAAATAGTTTTTCGCTCCCTGTATTTTACCCCTGCCTCCTTCAGAATTTGAAAGAGAATATTCCAATCAACAGTGTCAAAAGCTTTCTCTAAGTCTACAAATGCTAGAAACGTAGGTTTGCCTTTCCTTGACCTATCTTCTACGATAACTCGTAGGGCCAGTATTGCCTCGCGCTCTCCAACATTTCTACGGAATCTAAACCGATCTTCCCCGAGATCGGCTTCTACCAGCTTTTTCATCCGTCTGTAAAGAATTCGTGTTAGTATTTTCCACCCGTGACTTATTAAACTGATTTTCATACCTGCTTTCTTTGGGATAGGAATTATTATATTCTTCTTGAAGTCTGAGGGCATTTCGCCTGTCTCATACATCTTGCTCACCAAATGGTAGAGTTTTGTCATGGCTGGCTCTCCCAAGGCCATCAGTAGTTCTAATAGAATGTTGCCTACTCCCAGGGCATTGTTTCGACTTAGGTGTTTCAGTGCTCTGGCAGATTCTTCACGCAGTATGACTCCCACTTCATCTTGATCTATGTCCTCTTCCATTTCCATACTATTGCCCTCAAGTACATCGACCTTGTATAGACCCTCTTTATACTCCTTCAAACTTTCTGCTTTCCCTTCTTCAGTATACTTTTATAGAAAACGGAAATGAAACTAAAATCATTTGGAAGCCCGGTAAAACCCCCCATTCGAGACATGTGATGCCTGTGACGTCACTGGCTAGCTCGGCGCTCTAACCGAATGCTGTCTTGTTTTGAAAGTTACGTTTCGGAAAATGGGTTACAAATGGTGTGTAGTTGTGAAGCCATGTGTATAATACATCCCACAATCGAAACAACAGCCAAAGTTAGTTCTTGCTAGCGCGATATTCGTATTTCGTGTAATTTTAAAAATGTGGGACCTTTCCACGTTTCGAACACGTAACGTTTTTATATGTAGGGAGATGCGCTAACCGTTGCGCGACCGAACACTTGCTTAAGGCGGTATCTCTACCAGGTGCCTTCTACAGAGGAAACCGGTACTAAATTTTGCCAAGAATAATTTTATTGTGCTTCGGGTCGTAGTTCAGGACTGATAGTCGACAATCTAGTTCTAATATGCGGATCCATTTCCAAAAGTTCTACAATTCCTTATTTTTGAGCGAGTCTAATGATGTTGCACGGAGCAGGGAAAAGAATATCCGAACTAGGAATTAGGAATTAGTGATTAGCACACTGGACTCTCATAAGGGAGGACGGCGGTTCAAACCCGCGTCCAACCATCCTGATTTAGGTTTTCCGTGATTTCCCTAAATTGCTTCAGGCAAATGCCGGGATGGTTCCCTAGAAAGGGCACGGCCGACTTCCTCCCCCATCTTTCCTTCATCCGATGGGACCGACTACCTTGCCGTTCAGTCCCCTCCCCCAAATCAACCAACCAACCAAAGAATCTCCGTCCTTGCACATATCACCGCTCTAAATCAGTGGAGCAAAAACGCATCGTATTTCGCAAAGCTTCCACTATCAGCGTTCACAAAATTTCTTTCTGTTGTTACTTACAAGTTGTAATTGCGTTTTACATGTTTGCAGAAAAAGCACGTACAAACCTCGTAATATCGCAGAGGTTGAAAATACCGATTCAGTTGTAATTTATTTTCACATGACCGGTTTCGGACTGTTATAAGCTCATCCTCAGGTGTCGTAGCTGTGCTGTGGTCTCCGAGCGCCGCGTGTATCAGGCGCGGTGTGCTGCCTATGAGCGCAGAACAGGGAGTAGCGGATGCGAACGAGGAGGCAAAGTGGTAAACCAGAGTGGCAAAAGTGCTGCCATCTATTGACGAAGACAAGAACACGGGGCCACTAGCCCGGCCGTTCACAAATTGAATTTAGTGGTTTACATTTAAAATGAAGAAGAAACAAGAAAATTACACAGAAAATACACGATATAAGTTAAAAGTACATTATGCGGAGTAAAGGAGCGTATTGAACAGGTCGGTGAAGAACTGTGGTAAAACTGAGTGGAAGGTGCGATATAAAATTATTGCATAAACCGTGAAGCGCAATGAAACTTTCCTTTTATGTGAGTGGCAAACAAGTTTTAAATTTAGTGGGGATATATAAATGGCAACGTGGAACAACGCGCCACAGTCATCAGTTAGGATCCGAGCGACCGCTACAGTCGCAGGTTCGAATCCTGCCTCGGGCATGGATGTGTGTGATGTCCTTACGTTAGTTAGGTTTAAGTAGTTCTAAGTTCTAGGGGACTGATGGCCTCCGATGTTAAGTCCCTTAGTGCTCAGAGCCATTTGAACCATTTGAACCGATGACACATCATTCAGCGTAGCACAGAGCGTCCTTCCTACTATTAAATCCTCAATTAAGTCACAAATTTAGTTTGATACTCCACATGATCAAACTTTCATTAGATACTGTTGGTGTGGTACTGATTCAAATGAAGATTGGGAATGGAAAACTCCTAACAATAAGTGTCATTTTATCACCAAACACGTTTTCAGTGCCATTGCCTGCCTGGTACTCTCTTGTATATCCCTAGACCTGACCCAGCGACCAAGCCATAAACGAAATCTTCCAAACACGCATTGGTATATGCCTCAAGGTCTGTGTGCCAAGCCGTGCTCCCCTCTGGAGTTCCAAAATTTAAAAGATGTGGGAAGTGTTTTTATTTTATTACAGTTCTACCAGTTATCAACATAATACTATATTTCTGCCTTGTATTATCACAAATAAACGTATTGCCTTAGTGTTAATAGCACTTGGGAAAAAAACTTTCTTCCTACTATTTTGCCGAAAACTGACATTTATGATACCGTGGTAGCGTACAAAAAGAAAAAAAAAAGACTACTGCAAAGAAGAAAAAGCAACCAGCCATTGTTACCAGCGCAGTTTATTTACACAAATAGCGCCGTTAAAGGTTTCGGACAAACAGGTTCATCTTCAGACGGCTGTTCCCGTTTATACCACATTTGTCGCTTTTTACATCAGTTGTTGGGAAAAAAGCCAACTACTGATGTAAAGAACGACAAATGTAATATAAATGCAAACAGCGGTCTGAACATTAACAGGTAGCAGTGCTGACTCAAATGGCTCTGAGCACTATGCGACTTAACTTCTGAGGTCATCAGTCGCCTGGAACTTAGAAATAATTAAACCTAACTAACCTAAGGACATCACACACATCCATGCCCGAAGCAGGATTCGAACGTGCGACCGTAGCGGCCGCTCGGCTACAGACTGTAGCGCCTAGAACCGCACGGCCACTCCGGCCGGCGGTAGCAGTGCTATTTGTGTAAACACATACCATTGATAACAGTGGCTGGTTGGTGTTGCAAGAATTAAGTTGTAAAACCGTTCTTAATGGCACCTGGAATCAGTCAGTTTCCTCGTACGACACTTAGAACATTCTTAATAAAGTATACATTTTCTAGTGTGCCTCATTTTTTTTACAGCGATGCACTGAGCAGCACAACTCCGTGGTATCAGAATACCTTCTTAATTTTTAATATACAGATATGTTTTGTACAAATTGAGATACATGTTTCTTTTATTCCAATGAGAGATTGCACATTTGGCACTTAGAACGTGTTCCATTTCCACTCTCCAAATGCTTTTAGGAGCACGTCCCTGATTGCCTCGATCCAGTGCTTTCAGGATGTCACGTAAGAAATGCGAGAGATGGCTTCTGAAGATCGATGTCATGGAGGTCGTCATTCTTTTCGAGATACCTCATTACGTTTGAGCTAAGAACATGTGGTAAGATTATATAACCAATGGAAGTCTGAAATATTGGACTGTTGTCTTGCGGATCACTTCTGCTATCCTTTTCGTATACGAATGAAACTAATGCTTTCTTCCATCCTCTGGGCACAACTTTTTGTCCGAGGTATCTATGGTATATTATGGTAAAAGAGGATAACTCAGCCACAAATTCTGTGTATAATCTGATCAGGATTCCATCGGACCTTCGAGCTTTGTTGAATTTTAGTGGCAATTTATTGCACTAATCAACCCACGCTGAATTATTTATGAAAGTGCAGAAACCCGTGCGTGTTGTGAAATCGGACGTATTCTCTGGTGTGTACTGTCTGTGATGCCGCTCAGATCTCGTATAATGGGCCTTCCTTAAGGACTAGTTAAGAAATTTGAGGGGCCGTCCTCGCCACGACCACAGCAGTGGGCGGAAGCTCTGGTCAAAGGGCCAGTCGGACGCCCTTAATTGTGCCTAATGGGGCGGATATAATTCAAGTTTCGGCTGAGTGGCCTGGCGTCTCACGTTGTATTAAAGGCCTCTTTGTGCTCTAGATAGCCAGGTAGTGACCTAAGGAACACTTATGTATAAAAGAGGTGGTTAGCATTTTGTACACGCGGTGGAAATACACTGAAGCGACAAAGAGACTGGTATAGGCACGCGTATTAAAATACGGAGATATGTAAACACGTAGAATACGGCGCTGCGGTCGGCAACGCCTATGTAAGACAAGTGTCTGGCGCAATTGTTACATCGGTTACTTCTGCTACAATGGCAGGTTATCAACATTTAAGTGAGTTTGAACGTGGTGTTATAGTCGGCGCGCGAGAGATGGCAGACAGCATCTCCGAGGTAGTGACAATTTCACAGGTGTAGCGTGGATATCAGGAATCCGGTAAAAGATCAAAGCTGTGACATCCCTGCGGCCGGAAAAAGATCCTGCAAGAACGGTACCAACGACGACTGAAGAGAATCGTTGAACGTGACAGAAGTGCAACCCTTCCGCAAATTGCTTCAGATTGCAATGCTGGGCCATCAACAAGTGTCAGTGTGCAAACCATTCAACGAAACCGATATGAGCTTTCGGAGCCAAAGTGTACCCTTGATGACTGCACGACACAGAGTTTTTCGCCTCGCCTGGGCCCGTCAACATCGACATTGGACTGTTAATGACTGGAGACACGTTACCTAGTCAGACGAGTCTCGTTTCAAATTGCATCGAACCGATGGATGTGTACGAGTAGGGAGACAACCTTATCAATGCATGGACCCTGAATGTCAGCAGGGTACTGTTCAAGCTGGTAGAGGCTCTGTAGTGGTGTGGGGCGTGTGCAGTTGGAGTGATATGAGACCCTTGATACCTCTAGATACGACTGTGACAAGTGACACGTACGTAAGCCTGCATCCGAACGTACCCATTGTGCATTCAGACGTACTTCGGCAATTCCAGCAGGACAATGCGACACCCCACACATCCAGAATTGCTACAGAGTGGCTCCAGGAACACTCTTCTGAGTTTACACACTTCCCCTGGCCACCGAACTCCCCAGACATGAACATTATTGAGCATGTCTGGGATGCCTTGCAACGTGCTGACCACGCCCTCGTACTCTTACGGATTTATGGACAGCGCCAGTGGCGGATACACACGGTGGGCGGACCCCCCCCCCCCTTCCTTGCGACACCTCCCGTACTGCCAACCGAGGCGCCCCCGCCAGTCAGTCCGCACGCTATTCGTTCGTTTCTTTCGTCAGTCGAGTAGTTGTACTTTCCTAAGTAGCACGCGCGTCCGCGTCATCGTATTTTATACGTTTCTGTCTGCCACATAGATAGCTATCACATACCCACGAGAAAAGTCGCGGCCATTCTAGCGATCTTGATACGTTATTCTGTCTGGAATTTATTCAAGAAAAGTCGCGAATATTCTACTGTTTTCATGTACAGAGAACCTTCGATATCAGTTTAAATAAAAATTTCTTAAACTTTGCATGTGACTTGATTATTTTTTATCATGGTAAAGTTAAAGGTGGCGCAAGATATCTTTAGCGCTCCCTCCTTGAGGTTTTTCTGTATTTTCTGTATTCGCCACTGGACGACCCTGCAAGATACATGGTGTCAGTTCCTCCAGCACTACATTAGACGTTAGTCGAGTCCATGTCACGTCCTGTTGTCGCACTTCTGCGTGCTCACGGGGGCCCTACACGATATTAGTTTCTTTGGCTCCTCAGTGTATCATATCAATCAGTCTCAGTTGGAATCGCCCAACTCAAACAAATACCTGGGTGTGACACTTTACGGGATGAATCATCACATAGGCTGATAGACTTCGGTTTATTGGTAGAATACTGGTAACTGCAATCTGACTACAAAGGAGATTACTTACAAATCAGTGTGTAACCCATTCCAGAATAGTGCTCAGTCGGTGGGAACCGTAACAAATAGGACTAACAGAGGATATTGAGCGTATACAAGAGATAGGCAGCACGAATGGTCACAGGTTTGTCTGATCCACGGAAGTGTCACAGAGGCGCTGAAGAAACTGAACTGGTAGACTTGAAGACAGACGAAACTGTCCCGAGAAAATCGACTAACAAAGCTTCAAGAACCGGCTTTAAATGATTACTCTAGAAATATACTATTGTCCGCCACGTCTCGCTCTCTGCAGCTCGTGGTCTTGTGGTAGCGTTCACGCTTCCCGTGCACGGGGTCCCGGCTTCGATTCCCGGCGGGGTCAGGGATTTTTCCTGCCTCGAGATGACTGCGTGGTGTATCGTCTTCATTATCATCATTCATCCCCATTACGGTCGGAGGATGGCAATGGCAAACCACCTCCACTATGACCTTGCCTAGTACAGCGGTGCAGGTCTCCCGCATTGTCCCCAGTGCAGGTCTTTGGAGTATGGGACCTCATGATAAAAAATATTTTCCAATGTGTGTGAAATCTTACGGGACTTAACTGCTAAGGTCATCAGTCCCTAAGCTTACACACTGCTTAACCTAAAGTATCCTAAGGACAAACACACACACCCATGTCCGTGGGAGGACTCGAACCTCCGCCGGGACCAGCCGCACAGTCCATGGCTGCAGCGCCCAAGACCGCTCGGCTAATCCCGCGCGGCACAAGTGTACAGTCACTTCTTTTTTTGAGGAGAACACAGTGACCGAAATGAGCTCTCTTCAAATACTGCAGAACTGGTTCTTTCCACAACTTCAGAAGCCATCCGATGGCTTCATTTACCAACAGGATGAACCTCCACTACAACATACGTCCTTTTCTCAACGGCACTCTGCCTCAACGCTTGATACGAGGTACGAGACCCCGAGACATTGCCCTTCACTCTTAGCCTCCAAGATCGTCAGACATGACCCAGTCGATATTTTTCTTGTGGGGATATGTGAAGGAAAGTACCTCGTGACGTAGAAGAACGGAATAACAACCACCGTAACTTCTGTAAAAGCAGATACATTGTGTAAAAGCCGGGCGTGGTGGCCGAGCGGTTCTAGGCGCTACAGTCTGGAACCGCGCGACCGCTACGGTCGCAGGTTCGAATCCTGCCTCGGGCATGGATGTGTGTGATGTCCTTAGGTTAGTTAGGTTTAAGTAGTTCGAAGTTCTAGGGGACTGATGACCTCAGATGTTAAGTTCCATAGTGCTCAGAACCACTTGAACCAATTTCGATTTTGCGAATCCTATAGGTTTTTATTACGCCCGTGTCTCAGTTTTCACTTTCGTAGACGCACAATACTTGGCAGTTGACAACTGGTGTAGCGGCCAGTCGATAGCTCTGTCAACGTAGCTTGGATAATAAATTCACATGGGAGCGCAATGTAAGCGCGATTCCCCCCGCCACCCTCACCTCTCATTGTCCCTCACCCTTCGGCAGACAATGTGCTGGGAATCGGTGCGAGGAGATTTCTTGCTTCCTCCCTTCCCTGTATCCCCCTCAGGATTCATTCTTCTTCTTGTGATCTGGTTTATCATGGATGGCTCATCGAGAACTTAACATCGATACCCAGTACTACTAACACCGATATTGTAGTTATCGATGCGGTCTATTTATCAACTAAGAAATATCGATGTCTCGATATACAGAGCCAAAAATTAAGTTTTAAAATTCAGGTTAATTATGATTGCCGAAGTTATTTTAAACTGTGGGGAGTGGCCTTTATGAATAAAATAAACAATTAAGGAAAACTGCGTTATTTTACATATAAATAGAGAAATCTTAGAAAAAATAAGGAAATCGTACTACAGCATATGAAACAAATAGACAGAAAAACAATCGAAATAGAGACAATGTAAATGAGAAAAATATTAGTCCATAAACATATTTTCTAAAGAACTTAAGAAATTTAATTTGTTGTCATGTTCTGCTCTTGTCTACTTCTTTGAGCAGAAATCCCTTCAGCAACTTTTGAAAATGGTCTTTCTGCTGGAACCGAAGTCCCTACAACAGAGCAGTCTGGAACCGCGCGACTGCTACGGTCGCAGGTTTGAATCCTGCCTCGGGCATGGGTGTGTGTGATGTCATTAGGTTAGTTAGGTTTAAGTAGTTCTAAGTTCTGTGGGACTGATGACCCCAGAAGTTAAGTCCCATAGTGCTCAGAACCATTTCAACCTACAACAGAGAAATAACCCCTAGCTTGCTGATACAAACGGAAACTGGGTTGAGATATATCCCTTCGGACTATGAATAACTTATCACCTAACCGCCACGGGGTGGTATTCATAAAAGTACCCATAATTCTGGAGAACTGTCTTCAATGTTTAGAGTAATTCTCTTCTTATTTTTTGCTTCCAAATTTCCAATATTTCTGCCAACCTTACTATAGAGTGAAAGGAAGTTAGGAAAATACATGACTGATACAGTAAAAATTTCTCTAAGTACGGTACAGCTCTTATGTTGTAAATATTTCAGTATCAAAAAGAAAGTAGAGCTGAGTTTTCTGTGTTATGAGTTAGATGATGTTAATAGTAATAACCGGACACATCATCACACTGTTATCGATATATCGGCTGGACATATATCGATAAAAACATTGCGCAACTAATTCCGATATACTGTATCTATATTCCGATATGTCGATGTACGGTATCCCAATCCTAGACTGTATATGAAGCGTAGCAGACGTGATCCAGAAAGCTACCCTCCAATATCCTTGACATTAATTTCTTGTAGAAACGTAGAATATATTCCGAATTCAAACGTATATCTCGAACGTAATGATCACCTCCGTGCCAACCAGTTTGGATTCCGGAAACATAGGTCATGCCAAATCCAACTCTCACTTTTCTCACATCAGACACTGAAACCTGTGGATCAAGGCAGTCATTTGGATGCAGTATTTCTCTGTTTCTGAAAAGTATCTGACTCAGTGCCACATCTATGCTTATAATCAAAAGTACGATCGTATGGGACAACAAGCGAAATTTGTGACGGGATCGAGGACATTGTGGTAGGGAGGACACAGTAAGTAATCTTGGATGGGGACTCATTAACAGATCTAGAAGTAACTTCGGGTGTGCCCCAGGGAAGTGTTTTGGGACCCTTACCGCACCTCTTGTATACTAACCCCCGCCATAACAACATATTTTCAATAAACAGTATTACCAGAGAAGCGGGAGGGTAATTTATGCCCACCCAGAAATAAAATAAAAAACAAAATTTGTTAGTCGTTGTTGACTTATATTAACAACATACTTTATATAGATGTTCTGAGTTGTAAGTACGGTCCAGAAAACACTGCTTAGAACACTCTTAGCAATACCAACATGTTGTACGTTGTTGTTGTTGTGTGTTAACCAGGGACCTAGAAACGACGAGGCTCCGTCCCCGGCGCAGCCGCGGTGGTCCTCAAACCCACGACGACTACCGCAGTCCACCTCAGCCCACCGCAGTCCACTTCAGCCCTCCGCCGCCCCACACCGAATCCAGCGTTATTGTGCGGTTCGGCCCCCGGTGGACCCCCCCCTCCCCTCCCCCAAGGAACGTCTCACACCAGACGAGTGTAACACCTATGCCTGCGTGGTAGAATAATGGTGGTGTACACATACGTGGAGAACTTGTTTGCGTAGCAATCGCCGACATAGTGTAGCTGAAGCGGAATAAGGGGAACCAGCCCGCATTCGCTGAGGCAGATGGAAAACCGCCTAAAAACCATCCACAGACTGGCCGGCTCACCGGACCTCGACACAAGTCCGCTGGGCGGATTCGTGCCGGGGACCAGGCGCTCCTTCCCGCTCCGGAAAGCCGTGCGTTAGACCGCTCGACTAACCGGGCAGGCAATACCAACATACTTTCAGTAATGTGTGCTACCAAGGGGCTGGTGTACTTTGAGACCACTACAAAGAAATTTTTTAAATTCAAATTTCGTTAATCATAGTGTAAATAGGGTAATTGACCTGAAAATACCGAATAGGACATTCATTGCGAAAAGTCACATCTACTACTAAGATTTAAAGTCATTGGTTAAGTTTAGTGAAAAATTTAAAACATTTATGGAATCTGGTACAAGACTTAATTTTTAAATATAATCTAGCTGACCAGACTACAGTATTTTCGAAAGGTTGGCATGGTGTACCCACCACCCCAACCCTATGCGTGTTGCGAAGGTTAACGAACTTGCAGGCAATATTAATAGTAACCACACTTTTCGCGATGCAGTTATCTATACTGAGTAATGTCTGATAGAAAGTGCGCATATATTCAATCAGGTCTTGATAGAATTTAAAAATGGTGCAAGGATTTAAAACTTGCTTTAAATGTTTAGAAATGTAAAATTGCTGACTTCACAAAATGAAAAAAAAAAAAACGCAGTACCCAATGAATGTGTTACGAATCACAGTAGGAACCCGTCAACTCATACAAATACCTGGATGTAACACTTTGTAGGAATATGAAACGGAACGTTCACGTATGCTCAGCCGAGGGTTAAAAATGTGGCAGACTTCGGTTTATAGATAGGATACTAGCGAAACACAATCTACAAAGGAGATTGCTAACAAATCACTAATGCGACCCATCCCAGAATACTGCTCAAGTGTGAGCGACCTGTACAAAATAGGACTAACAGGGGATATTGATTGACCTTACACAGAGAAGGGCCCAACGAAAACGCAAATAATTCTGAAATGTTGGAATCACGATGGTGGGCGAGTTTAGGCTTGTTCTGCGCACCTACGTCACGTATACTACGACAGCCAATGAGAATGCAGTATGTTCTGACCGCTCTACTGTGAATGCTGTAGCTAATGCAAGCATCAAACGTGATCGTACCGTGTTTAGTGAATTTCGATTCCATTTGTTTCGAGCTGTCATCGCTGATTGTCGTGGTAATTATAAATTCCGCATAAGTAAACGAGGGGAATAATTTGCAAGATATGAGCTTTCTTCAAGCCGAAAGCACGCGCATGCGCGAACGCATCTGTCGCTTGGAATCGTCAACAATGCAATCCCCGTCCGTGCCTCGACATGCTCGAAACGCCATCGTTCGTAGATCGGACTACTGTTTCAAGAACCGCCTTTATATGATGGCTCTAGGAATGTACTAAAGCCTCCACATATCGTTCCCGTAGGGATCGCGAAGATAAAAGTAGATTAATTACACCACACACAGAGGCATTTAAAACGGTCATTTTTGCCGCGCTCCATACGTGAGTAGAACGGGCTAAATGGCTCTGAGCACTATGGGACTTAACATCTGAGGTCATCAGTCCCCTAGAACTTAGAACTACTTAAACCTAACTAACCTAAGGACAGCTCACACATCCATGCCCGAGGCAGGATTCGAACCTGGGACCGTAGCGGTCGCGTGGTTCCAGACTGAAGCGCCTAGAACCGCTCGGCCACCTGGACCGGCAGTAGAACGGGACAATGGGACATAACCTCAGCCATGCGCTTCACAGTGGTTTGCAGGGTGTGGATGTAGATGTTGATGTAGATGGTACCTTTACAGCTAAAACTAGAAGTGAAAGGTCTTGAGAAAGCAGCATGTTTGTGGAGACAAATATAAACCAGTTCAAATCAAAATTTTTTGTCATATTACAGGTCTCATATAATCAAAGATATTGTAATGTAGGTGACTCGTCACATTATAAGACTCTTCTTTTGCAGTGACCAGTCCGATGGGCAGTTGCCATCATTTTTTAAGTTGTCGCCAGACCTCCACTCTCCACGTCTTTCCTATTCCCACGTCATTTCTTACTGAAACGTGGTGGTCAAGGGAAAGCAGGATTCGGTTACGATTGTGGACGGGGCCGTCATCAGTTACTATTGGTTGCCTTATACAGTTACACACATTTATTTTTAAAACAGTAATTCCAGACTCAACCATAAATTAAAAAAATACCATACGTTATTAATGGTTCAAATGGCTATGAGCACTGTGGCACTTAACATCTGAGGTCATCGGTCCCCTAGAGCTTAGAACTACTTTAACTAACCTAAGGACATCACACACATCCGTGGCCTAGGCAGGTTCCGAACCTGCGACCGCAGCGGTCGCGCGGTTCCAGACTGAAGCGCCTAGAACCGCTCGGTCACTGCGGCCGGACGTTATTAATGAATGAATAAACAACTGTGTAAATAATAGTGTTTTCAGTGCGTTACAATTCAGCAAAGCACCATAAAATACAAATAATGTTAAAAAAATAGCAAGCGAATGTGATCACGGCTGAAGGCCTTACACGCCAAGAATGGCAATAAATTAATAATGTTTAAGAACTCGCTGCTATTTACAACTTACAGGTGTTGAAATATTAAAAGGTAAGTAGCCACTAACACAGCGGAAGGTATCATACGCCAGGAATGGCTGTAAATAAGGTTTTAAGGCTTACTGCTAAAATACAAATACCAAATTATTTTTTCAAAGCAAATGATCACAATCACAGCTGAAGACCTTACATGCCAGGAACGGCAATAATACAAAAAAAACTTTGAAACCTGCTGTAAAACAGCAAATACAATAGCAAAAGTTAATTAAAAAAGAAAAACAAGCAACTGATCGAGATGGTGTTCCAGGTATCGACGTGTGAGAAGGTCCGGCAACAAACTTTCGCGAGCGATGAGATAGGCAGTCACTTCACAAGATGGTAACTCAGACAAGTGGAAATCTAATGAATCACCAATGATTGCTGAAGATACCTGGCGTCCGATAAACCAAATGCAACAATGGAACAATACGCCAGAGCCGGAACCGGCGGTCTGCACTACGTCCCCAGTATGCTCTGTTTAGAGCGACCGGAACGAGAAAGGAACCACTACCAAATTTCTGTCCGATTCTACAAACCCGAAAACCTGAACAAACAAGTCACAGTACAGAACACCAGACAAAATAACAGTAATTAAAACCCCACGCGATGTGTGTGCAAGCCAAAACCGAAATGAAGCCAACCAGAATTAGCAACCACACGTCATTGCGGAAACAATCGCAAAGCGAGCCAAAACCAAGTATCAAATGAGTGATATGAAATTCATTAGGCACACAAACGCACTGTGACAACTCTGACGACAGTTGGCAGAATGAAACAAATCTCTTCACTGCTTTGTTAATTCACTGTTGAACAACTACACCGTTTAATCACTGAGCCAAGTGATTTAACACAGTAGGGTCTTCAAGTACTAAGCGGTACGCAGGTCCACCAAACTGCACATGACAGTGCGATAATAATCGGTCACATCATCATATACATACTACGGGGCCCACACGGGTGACTGACTCCGCTCTACTCGGACTGAAATGCACTCATCTTAAGGCCTGCTGTATCCGGTTTACGACGAGGTCGTGCACCCTCGTGACCACAGCCCTTCCATCTGGCAGTCCATGTGTGCCGCCAGCGGTCCCGGCGTGTTCTTCGCACTGCGCGGACCTGGCTCCTCCTGAGTCCCCAACCGAACTGGCCCACTCACACGGCCCAGAAAAACAAAGACGTCGCCCCAAAGATAGGGCAACAGTTACTACATATCGATAACCGCCGCTGCTACCACTAGCGTACAGGCAATACTTCAGAAACCGAGTGGCGCCAGTCAACACGAGAAGAAGACAAAACAAATGTAACCATGCCAACTAAACGATACCGTCTGGCCTCCAACAGAGGGCGGAAACCTACAAACAGCACCAACGTGAGCCACAGCACGGCTCAGTTAACAAATTTCTCTTCTTCAGAAACGCTTTTCTTGCCATTACCAGTCTACATTTTATATCCTTCCCACTACGACCATCATCAGTTACTTTGCTGCCCAAATAGCAGAACTCCTCTACTACTATAAGTGTCTCATTTCCTAATCTAATTCCCTCAGCATCACCTGATTTAATTAATCTCCGATTATCCTTGTTTTGCTGTTGTTGATGTTCAGCTCATATCCTTCTTTCAAGACACTGACCATTCCGTTCAACTGCTCTCAAATTTCATCTGGAAACCTCAAATTTTTTATTTCTTTTCCCTGGACCTTAATTCCCACTCCAAATGTTTCTTTTGTTTCCTGTACAGGTTAAATAACATCGGGGATATGCTACAACCCTATCGCACTCCCTTCTCAACCACTGCTTCCCTTTCATGCCCCTCGACTCTTATAATTGCCATTTGGTTTCTGTACAAATTGTAAATAGCCTTTCTCTCCCTGTATTCTACCCCCGCCACCTATACAATTTGAAGGAGAGTGTTCCGTCAACACTGTCAAAAGCGTTCTCTCAGTCTAAAAATGCTATAAACAAAGACTTGCCTTTCCTTAAACTATCGTGAGAAGTCGTAGGGTCAGTATTGCCTCACGTGTTCCTACACTTCTCTGAAATCCAAACTGATCTTCCCCGAGGTCGGCTTCTGCCAGTTTTTGAAGTCTTCCGTAAAAGATTCGTGTTTTGCAGCCGTTACCTATCAAACTGATAGTTCGGTAATTTGCACATCTGTCAACACCTGCTTTCTTTGGTAAGTACCTGTGCTAAACTAAATCAAATCAATAGCATTCGATACTAGGGGACAGGGGGCTTCTTGCCCATCCTGTAGTGTGTTTTCAGAGATGTTGGTGTAGTTTCGCGTTGTGCTGGTTGTGCCCACTTTGGGAACTTGGCGGAGAGTGCTTGTACTAGTTTTCGCGACAAATTGTGCGCATTAGCCGAGCAGGCCGGCGGTGGGCGGAGCAATTGAGGCGTTGCGCTGATGGTTGATTCAGGAGAGGCAGATGTGAGGCGCGACGGCCCACGAGCCAACGGAGGAGACGGCCGTTAAGCTCTCGATCCAGAGACACACACAGCACGTACACGTACCTATCTCACCTGCATCTCACCGTTGCCAGAGACTTGGCTGTAACTGGCTAATTATTCATTACGTCACAAGGAAGGGAGAACAACTGTAACGGCCCCGCCTAGTAACTTGGCCTGCGACTAGCTCTGTTGACATACGTGATATCTCTCACTTATTGACCAAAGCCTTCAAATACAAATCTGCTCACAGGTCGTTTTGGAACATCAGTAGAAGTTGTTGAACGGAGCTTCTGTTATGGAATGTGATTCAAACAGAATGACTAGATTTCAGTTGTTTATTACAAACTACACTGAAGAGCCAAAGAAACTGGTACACCTGGGAACTGACTGGGAATTGACACCATGAATCCTGCAGGGCTGTCCGTAAATCCGTAAGAGGACGAGGGGCAGAGATCTCTTCTGAACACCACGTTGCAAGGCATCCCAGATATGATGAATAGTGTTCATGTCTGGAGGGTTTAGAGGCTGTGGAAGTGTTTAAACTCAGAATAGTGTTCCTGGAGGCACACAGTGGTAATTCTGGACGTGTGGGTGTATCACATTTTCCTGCTGGAACTGCCGAAGTCCGTCGGAACGCCCAATGGACATGAATAGCTGTAGGTGTCAGACAGAATGCGTATGTGCGTTTCACCCATCAGAGTCGTATCTAGACGTATCAGGGGTCCCATGTCACTCCAACTGCACACGCCCCACACCATTACAGAGCCTTCACCAGCTTGAACAGTTCCCTGCTGACATGCAAGGCCCATGAGTTCATGAGGTTTTCTCCATAACTGTACACGTCCATGCTCGATGCAATTTGAAACGAGACTCATCCGACCAGGCTACATGCTTCCAGTCATGAACAGTCCAATGTCAGTGTTGACGGGAGCGGGCGAGGCGTAAAACTTTGTGTTGTGCAGTCATCAAAGGTACACGAGTGAACCTTCGGTTCCAAAAGCTCATATCGATGATGTTTCGTTGAATGGTTCGCACGCTGACACTTGTTGACGGCCCACCATTGAAATCTGCAGCCATTTGCGGAATGGTTGCACTTCCTATCACGTTGAACGATTCTCTTCAGTCGTCGTTAGTCCCGTTCTTGCAGGTTCTTTCGCCGGCCGCAGCGATGTCGGATATTTGATGTTTTATCGGATTCCCGATATTCACGGTACGTTGGTGAAATGGTCGTACGGGAAAATCCCCATTTCATCGCTATCTCGGAGATGCTGTGTCCCATCGCTCATGCGCCGACTATAACACCACGTTCAAACTCACTTCAATCTTGATAACCAGCCATTCTAGCAGCAGTAATCGATCTAACAACTGCACCAGACACTTGTTGTCTCATACCTACCGCAGCGCCGTATTCTGCCTGTTTACATATCTCTGTATTTCAATATCTGAGGCGTCGTGTAGCGCTGTGTGTGCGTAAGATAGTTTAAATTAGATTAAGTAGTGTGTAAGCTTAGGGGACCGATGATCTCAGCAGTTTATTCCCATAAGACCTTACCACAAATTTCCAAATTTTTTGTATTTCAATATGCATGCCTATACCAGTTCTTTGGCGCTTCCGTGTTCATTATCTCATGTCAAGCTTGCAATTAAAACAGTCAGTAATTCTGCATTTAGACATACCGGTTTGCAGTGGCAAAATTCATACATGACGCAAGGAAGAATTTTATCCATCATCAGATATCCAGGAGCGATTACTGCACGTAGATTTAACGTTTCAATTTGTTGTGAACTAGTCTGTGCATGTTTGATTCACATATGTATAACTTGAAAGGCCATATCCACGTGCAGTAATCGCTGCTGGATATCTGATGATAGATAAATTCCGAAACGCACCACGTCAGCAATAAAGTCACTCCCCGCCTGATGTTCCACCTTTACCACAGCGACCGAATCAGGCTGAATGGAGAACTGCTGGTTATTATTATAATGGTCGCCTGCCTCTTGCATGATTTTATGTCACATTTATATGATTGAAATTAAAACATTCTCGAAAATCTTGGAATCGTTGGGGCCGATATCTTGCTAGTATCAATGTCGATGGCAGGCAAAGTCAGTCGACTTTGTCGAGTCTCGGAATGGATGAACTGTCTTTAGGCCCATAGACAAGTTTGTGCGAAACCGTCAGTGCGGAAGTCCTGCTCGCACCTAACCAACTGTTTTTTGTGCATGTATCCACAACTGCCCTCAGTTTCTTGAAAGATGTAATTTTCCTAAGTAGAAAGCTTTTTTTGTTACACATAAATACCTTATTTCATTATTAGTCATTAGCTTTCGAGTGCCTCTAAAAAATCTTAGCTTAACAGTGAGATGATCATTATCAGAATTGTAAATTTGTGGTAAGTTCTATGGGACCAAATTGCTAAGGTCATCGGTCCCTGTGCTTACACACTACTTAATCTAACTTAAACAAACTTACGCCAAGGACAACACACACCCATGCGCAAGGGAGGACTCGAACCTCCGACAAGGGGAGCTGCGCGAACCGTGGCAAGGCGCTCGAGACCGCACGGCTATCCCGCGCTGCGATCTTTATCATAAGTGGCATTTCTGAAATGGATATCTCGTTCGAGAATAAGAGGGCCCGCTTTCGCAAGCAGAAATTGAAATGTTTGTCCGTCCATACTCAAAGTAAAGTTCTTTCTTGGTTCAAATGGCTCTGAGCACTATGGAACTTAACTTCTGAGGTCATCAGTCCCCTAGAGCTCAGAACTACTTAAACCTAACTAACCTAAGGACATCACACACATCCATGCCCGAGGCAGGATTCGAACCTGCGACTGTAGCGGTCGCGCGGTTCCAGACTGTAGCGCCTAGGACCGCTCAGCCACCCCCGGCTGGCAGTTCTTTCTTGAAATAAGACAGTCTGCTCTGTAAAATCCTTTTTATCTACAAGAAATGACGTGTTTCTCCCTTTTGGGGTATCATCCGATTTTCCTGTGATTGCAGGCCATCCATTTTAGTTTTAACAATTACAGATACGTCACTGAGAGTGTGGCCTGGTGTTGGTATAACTTTCACATCTGCACCCATGTCCGCCCCCAGTAGCTGAGTGGTTCGCGGCACGGTAGTTCAACGTGTTCGGTCAGAAGGTTCAGCTACCCTCTGTAATAAAAAAAAAACTGAGTGAACGGATCAACGAACAATCTGAACGGGTGTCACTGGACGTCCACCACGAACAAATTCATCGAACAATATAGAATAAAATGAGATATAAAAAGTGGTCAGCGCGATAGAATGTCAATCCTAAGGGCCTGGGTTCGATTCCTGGCTGGGTCGGAGATTTTCTCCGCTCAGTGACTGGATGATGTGTTGTCCAAGCCATCATCATTTCATCCCCATCGACGCGCAAGTAGCCGGAGTGGCGTCAACTCGAAAGACTAGCATCCGGCGAAACGTCTACCCGACGGGAGGCCCTAGTCACACGACATTTATTTATTTTGTCTGCATCTATAATATAAGTGTCCCCTGTTTTGAATGGATGAATAAAATACGTGTTCTCGAATGACACAGAAAACCCCACATTATGTTTAGCATTCATAGAAAGGTTGTTGTTCCCTAAATGATCTGAATGGCCGCGAGAAAAAACCACGTACTCAGTTTCTTCGCAGGAGACTCCATGGCGTCCTAGTCCTTCGATTATATGTTCCTTGTCCCGTGCTGTCATACTATGCGCTATCGTTTTTTTCGATCCTTTAATTAATGTGCAACTACAGTTAGGTTCCGTTCCAATCTCCGTCATGATTCAAGTAGTTGCAATTCGTCCACAAAATTTCTTGCACGACAACGATCGATATTTGAAAATCTACATCTACATACATACTCCGCAATCCACCATACGGTGCGTGGCGGAGGGTACCTCGTACCACAACTAGCATCTTCTCTCCCTGTTCCACTCAGAAACAGAACGAGGGAAAAATGACTGCCTATATGCCTCCGTACGAGCCCTATCCTTGTGGTCTTTCCGCGAAATGTAAGTTGGCGGCAGTAAAATTGCACTGCAGTCAGCCTCAAATGCTGGTTCTCTAAATTTCCTCAGTAGCGATTCACGAAAAGAACGCCTCCTTTCCTCTAGAGACTCCCACCCGAGTTCCTCAAGCATTCCCGTAACACTCGCGTGATGATCAAACCTACCAGTAACAAATCTAGCAGCCCGCCTCTGAATTGCTTCTATGTATCCCTCAATCCGACCTTCTTTTACTTCTACTTCTACATCCATACTCCGCAAGCCACCTGATGGTGTGTGGCGGAGAGTACCCTGAGTACCTCTATCGGTTCTCCCTTCTATTCCAGTCTCGTATTGTTCGTGGAAAGGATTGTCGGTATGCCTCTGTGTGGGCTCTAATCTCTCTGATTTTATCCTCATAGTCTCTTCGCTAGATATACGTAGGAGGGAGCAATATACTGCTTGACTCTTCGGTAAAGGTATGTTCTCGAAACTTTAACAAAAGCCCGTACCGAGCTACTGAGCGTCTCTCCTGCAGAGTCTTCCACTGGAGTTTATCTATCATCTCCGTAACGCTTCCGCGATTACTAAATGATCCTGTAACGAAGCGCGCTGCTCTCCGTTGGATCCTCTCTATCTCTTCTATCAACCCTATCTGGTACGGATCCCACACTGCTGAGCAGTATTCAAGCAGTGGGCGAACAAGCGTACTGTAACCTACTTCCTTTGTTTTCGGATTGCATTTCCTTAGGATTCTTCCAATGAATCTCAGTCTGGCATCTGCTTTACCGACGATCAACTTTATATGATCATTCCATTTTAAATCACTCCTAATGCGTACTCCCAGATAATTTATGGAATTAACTGCTTCCAGTTGCTGACCTGCTATTTTGTAGCTAAATGAAAAGGGGTCTATCTTTCTATGTATTCGCAGCACATTACACTTTTCTACATTGAGACTGAATTGCCATTCCCTGCACCATGCGTCAATTCGCTGCAGATCCTCCTCCATTTCAGTGCAGTTTTCCATTGTTACAACCTCTCGATACACCACAGCATCATCTGCAAAAAACCTCAGTGAACTTCCGATGTCATCCACAAGGTCATTTATGTATATTGTGAATAGCAACGGTCCTATGACACTCCCCTGCGGCACACCTGAAATCACTCTTACTTCGGAAAACTTCTCTCTATTGAGAATGACATGCTGCGTTCTGTTATCTAGGAACTCTTCAATCCAGTCACACAATTGATCTGATAGTCCATATGCTCTTACTTTGTTCATTAAACGACTGTGGGGAACTGTATCGAACGCCTTGCGGAAGTCAAGAAACACAGCATCTACCTGTGAACCCATGTCTATGGCCCTCTGAGTCTCGTGGACGAATAGCTGATAGGGATCCCAAAAGCTCGAACAGTACTCAAGAATAGGTCGCACCAGCGTTCTATAAGCGGTCTCCTTTACAGATGAACCATATCTTCCCAAAATTCTACCAATGAACCGAAGACGACCATCCGCCTTCACGCATAGCTGATCAAAACACTGCCACAGATTCCTTAAATTTTGTAAATAAATGTAAATAAGAAAGATTTTTCAACCGAAATGGTATTTATTTCGAGAAATTCATAACCGGTTGCCGTACCAGGCGCCCAGAATGGAACGGAACCAATTTTAATCAAATAACGTTGTTAGCGTTTTTGCAGTCACTGTGTAGAACACGCGCATCCCTCGCGCAGTAGTGTAAGAGCGTGCTGGCCGGGACTGGAGCGAGCTATTCCTGCCACTACTCCAGCCGGGGCACGCGCCCATACGGCAGTTGGGGCTTAAGTGCTTCCGGCTCGTGCCAGCGCAGTCCTCAATTGGAGCCGCAATTGTAGAGCTCGGCGGCCAGAGGTAGCACAGTCGCCACAACACTGTCGCACGAGACACAGTCTCAGCACCTCGCCGAACAGCTGCTCCACATTATGTCACAGCAATGAAAAAAAGTACAAGCACAGTAGTTAACAATGGTGACAGGAAGCCCAGGAGATCTTTTGTTGTGTGCGAGGAGTACGAAGTTTTGGTTACCACCTCGATAGACTCAATCTACACTCAAGAGCCAAAGAAACTGGTACACCTGCCTAATATCGTTTAGGGTGCTTGAGCACGAAGTGCCGCAACACGGCAACTCTACTAATGTAGTGCTGGAGGGAACTGACACCATGAATCCCACAGGGCTGTCCATAAATCCGTAAGAGTATGAGGGGGTGGAAATCTCTTCTGAACAGCACATTGCAAGGCATCCCAGATATACTCAATAATGTTCATGTCTGGTGAGTTTAGTGGCCAATGGAAGTGTTTAAACTCAGAAGAGTGTTCCTGGAGCCACTCTATACCAATTCTGGACGTGTAGGGTGTCGCATTGCCCTGCTGGAATTGCCCAAGTCCGTCGGAATGCACAATGGATATGAATGACTCAAGACGTATCAGGGTTCCCATATCACTCCAGTTGCACACGAACCACACCATTACAGAGCCTCCACCAGCTTGAACACTCCACTCCTGACATGCAAGATCCATGGATTCATGAGGTTGTCTCCATATCTGTACAAGTCCATCCGCTCGATGCAATTTGTAACGAGACTCGTCCGACCAGACAATATGTTTCCAGTCATCAACAGTCCAATGTCGGTGTTGACGGGCCCAGGCGAGGCGTAAAGCTTTGTGTCGTCCAGTCATCAAGGGTGCACGAGAGAGCCTTTGGCTCCGAAAGCCCAATCGATGACGTTTCGTTGAATGCTTCGGACGGTGACTTGTTGATGGTCCAGCATTGAAATCTGTAGCAATTTGCAGAAGGGTTGCACTTCCGTCACGTTGAACGGTTCTCTTCAGTCTTTGTTGGTCCCATTCTTGCAAGATCTCAGCGATGTCGAAGATTTGATGTTTTACCGGATTCGTCGGCCGGGGTGGCCGAGCGGTTCTAGGCGCTACAGTCTGGAACCGCGCGACCGCTGCGGTCGGAGGTTCGAATCCTACCTCGGGCATGGATGTGTGTGATGTCCTTAGGTTAGTTAGGTTTAAGTAGTTCTAAGTTCTAGGGGACTGATGACCTCAGAAGTTATGTCCCATAGTGCTCAGAGCCATTTTTTTACCGGATTCCCGATATTCACGGTACACTCCTGAAATGGAATTGCGGGAAAATCCTTACTTCACCGTTACTTCGAAGATGCTGAGTTCCCTAGCTCGTGCGCCGACCGTAACACCACGTTCAAACTCATTCAAACCTTGATAACCTGCCGTTGTAGCAGCAGTAACCGATCTAACAACTGTGCCAGACAATTGTAATCTTGTATAGGTGTTGCCGACCGTAGCGCCGTATTCTGCCTGTTGACATATCTCTCTATGTGTATCCACAAGCCTATACCATTTTCTTTGGCGCTTCAGAGTACTAGGGCGTGCTGAAAGGTAAAGCCTCCGAATTTTGTGTGTGAAAACTCTTAAAGCTTTTTAAATATAAGAAACGTTAGTAACATTGTACATCTTTACTCTTCTTGTCTACATATTTATTTCTGAATATAGTCACCCTGGCGGCAAACACATTTCTCCAAACGAGAGACCAGTGTGTTGATATCGTCGGTACAGAATGTTTGACTTTGTTGACGTATCCACAACCTCACCTCTGCTTGCACCGCTATCAAAGTGAAGTCCTTGAAGGTGATCTTTAAGGTTTGGAAACAGCTGAAAATCAGATGGGACCAACTCGAGACCGTATGGAGGATGATCGATGACAGTGAACACAAGACGTGGGATTGTTGAAAATGTCGCAGCGCTCGTGTGTGGTCTGCATTGTCATGTAGAAGGAGAGAGAGTTTCTTGTGTGGACGAATTCTTCGAATTAGAAATTCGATTATAGCACCCTGTTTCTCGTGCACCGACATAGTTACGTCACACAGCGCCATGTCACGCGCTTCGACTCCTAGTCGTCTAGTGGCAGAAGGTTGCAACTTCCGTCAGCAAAGCGGAAAAGTCGACCGAGTAATATGCATAATGCCTCACCCAATATTAGAAACTGAATAAAAAAATCGGAGGATTACTGTTCAGCATGCAGTCGTAAATGCGAAATATTTTTGCGCAACAAAATTACGTTTAGAGAGAAAGTGGAACGTTACCTCCTCCTTCAAACTTAGAGTAATATCGTTTAATGGCATATGACGAGCTGCAATAACCACTGACGCACAAAAGGCCCTCCATAACCTAATAATGTAGAAAAATTAATTTGATGGTGACACCAGACAAGAACTCTTTTTTGGCGTAATTTAAAATGTTCAAATGTGTGTGAATTCCTAAAAGATTCAAATTGCTAAGGTCATCGGTCCCTAGACTTACACAAACTAACTTACGATAAGAACAACACACACACCCTTGCCCGCGGGAGGGCTCGAACCTTCGGAGGGAGGGGCCGCGCAATCCGTGACATGGCCTCTAAAACCGCGCGGGCACTCCGACGGAGTGTAATTTCACCGAAATAATTATTACTTTTATAATATTTACAATTTACAGAACTAAACAAATAAATTTTATTCCGAATGGATGCAACTGAGCACCATGACGGTCCTTTTATAGGGTGTAGAACAATAACCGCTACCACCTACAGTATAAGGTGATTTTATTTGATACAAGATTGGTTTCGGACTTCTGCCAATATTCAGGTGTTTTACATTCAATTACAGTACATGTTTCCACGCACAGTGTTGGAGACCATTGTTAAATAGAAAACAAAGGTAGTCTTATAGACCTTTTGCTATTCCTTATTCGTATAAACGATTTAGGAGACAAATGAGCAGCCGTCTTAGGTTATTTGCAGATGATGTTGTCGTTTATCGACTAGTAAAGTCGTCAGAATATCAAAGCAAATTGCAAAACGATTTAGAAAAGACATCTGTATGATGCGAAAATTGGCAATTTATCCTAAATAACGAAGAGTGTGAAGTCATCCACATGAGTGCTAAAAGGGAACCCTTAAACTTAGGTTACACGATAAATCAATCAAATCTAAAGGCCGTAAACTCATCTAAATGTCTATAAATTACAATTACGAACAACTTAAAATGGAAAAAACACATAGAAAATGATACAGGGAAGGCAAACCAAAGACTGCGTTTTATTGGCAAAACAGGAACTGTTACAGATCTACTAAAGAGACTCCTACACTAGGTAAGTCCGTCGCTTCTGGAGTACTGCTGGGCGGTCTGGGATCCTTACCAGATAGTATTAACGGAGTACACAGAGAAAGTCCAAAGAAGAGCAGCACGTTTTGTATTATCGTGAAAAAGGGAAAGTGTCACTGATACGAAAAAGGATTTGGGGTGGACATCATTAAAACAAAGGCGTTTTTCGTTGCGGCGGAATCTTTTCACGAAATGTCAGTCAGCAACTTTCTCCTCCAAATACGAAAATATTTTGTTGACGCCGACCTTAACAGGGAGAAACTATTAGCATAATAAAACAAGGGAAATCTGAGCTCGTACAGGAAGATATAGGTGTTCGTTTTCTCCCGTGCGCTGTACGAGGTTGGAATAATAGAGAATTATTGTGAAGGCGGTTCGATGAACGCTCTGCCAGGAACTTAAATGTGATTTGCAGAGTATCCTTGTAGATGTGATGATTAGTAAATAGACATAACTGAAACAATTGGACGTTGCCCAGCGACACATGTTGTAAAATATTATAGTAAACCCTTCTACTTACATACAGTTGTAGTAGTCATGTTGTTTCCACATTACATTTTACATTTTTTTACAAAAATATCTCGATTTTTTGCACTTTAAGTGTATATTAGACACCATGGTAATTATTGGTACTTCTGTATTACGCCTTTGAGGCAGTAGTGACACCTTAGATGTTAGTAACTTCAGATGCACACGCACTCAGAAAATGGGAAAACAGAGGTTATGGGCAAGCAGCGTAGCTCTAAGAATTACGGAGATGTTACGTTCTACATAATTACAGAACCACACTGTCATTTATAAGCTGTTATTGAATTCATGTACACAGAAAAAGAAACCTTGGTGACCATACATAAACGTTTCTGTGCAGTGTATGACGACGCTGCAGTTGATAGGAGTACGATTGGGCGGTAGATAAAGAAAGTTACACCTCAGGAAATACAGAAACAGAGCTCCATGATCAGCCACGCGCGGGATGTCCTGTCACAGCCTTTGCTCCAGACGTGCTGGGTCGTGTGGATGCACCCTCTTTGGGCCGCTTAAAGATTCTCTACGGGGAACACACTTCAAAGATGACGAGCGTGCCAGTCATGCAGTGAAAACATGGCTACGCCTACAGGACAAGAGTTTTTACCAGCAGTAAATACATGTTCATGCACAACGTTGGGGTTCGACCATAGAAGGTGATGGAGACTACGTATCAAAATAGAATATGGACAAGACATATTGATGTATATTGTCACCAACTATAAATACGTTTTGAGAAAAAAATGTTGGGCATTACTCATTGAACGACCCTCGTACATAGAACGGTTGCTGGCAAATTATGCAATGTTAAATAATCACTGACCTTTTTTAGCTATTTGCGAGGGTACAAAGAGTTAAAATCTTAGTTTTTAAAAATTTCCTTAAAGATATGTAGAAGTGACTTGTCTGTGAGGTGTACTTGTTCATTGAGAATGGGGTAGGAGGAGTTGGAGCTATGGATGTAAATTTCGAACTCTTCAAGAAGACTCATTTTCTTTCCTTTATTGACAGTGTGTAGCACCTGCAGGTTGTCTTTAATGGTTGTGGATGAATAGTCATAATCTTTCAGATCTGTTGCAAAAGTATATTTATTTGCCGCCTGATGATAGAACAGAGGCGCTGAAACATGTTCATGTTTATAGAAAAAAAGGCGGACATACGAGGTGCATTCAATAAGTATTGCAACACCTTTTTTCGGCCAATTCCAGTTGCAAAAATGTGTTATTAGTTGTGGGACAGCGTGGAATATTCCTGGTTTATCCCCTAGAGTTTCGTGAAGTTGCGGTTAGGGGCGGGGCTATACATAACCTTCAGAATGGTGTATATAACGGGTGTGCGCTCCAAGCAGAGAGCTTGGCGAAAAACCAGAGAATCTTTATTTGCAGGCGCTTGAAGAATGTCTACGGAGACCTGGCAGTGAACAAAAGCACGGCGAGTCGTTGGGCGAGGCGTCTATCACCATCACAGCAAGGTCATGCAAACCTATCGGATTTTCAGCGTGTCGGCCGGCCGCACACAGCTGTTGGAACGTGCAGACACACTCATTCTAGGTGATCGACGGATCACCATCAGCACCTCGCTGCTCAACTGGACGTATCTGTTAGTAGCGCTGACATACTCGTCCTCCAGTTGTGGTAATCAAAGGTACGCGCAAGCTGGGTTCCTCACGTCCTAACAGAAAACCATAAAGAGAAACGAAGGACTATCTGTGCGGAATTTCTTTAGCGTTATGAGGCTGATGGTGACAGTTTTTTGTCTAACATCGACAGAGATAGAGAAACATCGAACCGGAAAACAGCTATCCATGCAAAGACGCCACTCCTCCTCGGAAGAAAAATTTCAAAGCCGTACTCTCAGCTGGTACAATCATGGTGACGGTCTTCTGGGACTCTGAAGTGGTTATTCTGTTTCATGTCCTCCCTCATGGTGGAGCTATCAGCTCTAAAGTTTATTGTGATACACTCAGGAAATTGAAGAAACGACTTCAACGTGTTCATCGGCACAAAAATGCAAACGAACTTGTCCATCTCCATGACAATGAACGGCCTCACAGAAGACTGTGCAGCCGAGAGGAACTCAAAAAACTTCATTGGACTGTTTTTCCTCATCCACCCCACAGCCCGGATTCGCCGTTTCTGACTTTCATCTGTTTGGCCCAGTCTACATCTACATAGATAGGTGCATGGTGGAGGGTACCCTGTACCACTACTTGCCATTTCCCTTCCTGTTCCATTCGCAAACTGAGCGAGGGAAAAACGATTGTCTGTACACCTCCGTATGAGCCCTAGTTTCTCATATCTTGTCTTCGTGGTCCTTACGCGTGTTGTATGTTGGGGGCAGCAGAATCGTTCAGAAGCCAGGCAGTCGGGTTCAAATGCCGGTTCTCTAAATTTTCTCAATAGTGTTTCCCAAAAAGAAAACCCTCTTCCCTCCATGGATTCCAATTTGAGTTCCCGACCCATCTCCGTAACAGTTACATTTTGTCCGAATCTACCGGTAACAAAACTAGAAGCCATCCTGTGAATTGCTTCAGTGTCGTCCTTCAATCCAACCTGGTACGGATCTGACACTCGAGAAGTACTCAAGAGTACATTGTACCAGCGTCCTACATGCAGTATCTTTTACATTCTCCCAATAAACCGAAGTCGATCATTTGCCTTCCCTACCGCAGTTTTCAAATGCTCATTCCACCTCATAACGCTTTGCAACGTTACACTCAGATATTTAAACGACTTCACTGTGTCAAGCTGGACACTAGTAATACTGTATCCGAACATAACAGATTTGTTCTTCCTACTCATCCGTGTTGCATTTTTCCACATTTAGGGATAGTAGCCATTCATCACAACACCTGGAAATTTTGTCTAACAAGGGGACCCTCCATACTGTAAATCACGGATGTTGATGATATTCAAATATGTTGTAGAGGCACTTACTCTAAGTACCGGGCTATCCGGTTTTTTAGCGACGGGTCTTGGTTTTTGAGAAAATCTATTTTGGAGTTCACTGCGTGCTCTGTATACGTGTAACATTACACCCATGCCGAGCAGTCAGCGTAGCGCAGCGGTAGAGGTTCATGGCTACTGCAGTAGAGGTAACATGTTCAAATCCTGCTCCTGTACTTTTTTTCAAA
This sequence comes from Schistocerca piceifrons, assembly GCF_021461385.2. Taxonomy (NCBI): domain Eukaryota; kingdom Metazoa; phylum Arthropoda; class Insecta; order Orthoptera; family Acrididae; genus Schistocerca; species Schistocerca piceifrons. Next base: position 128,634,347 of record NC_060146.1, read on the forward strand.
ATCGACCGAATTTTTCAATTTTATTTCAAAGAATATCAGCAAACAGTGTAAGGTGTGCGAAATTATAAAGATATTCTTTTGACTCTTCGTTCAACTCCTCTACTTGTGGATCTTCTTCTGGCTGCACTACTGCAGAAACACTTGGTTCTTTCATTTCACAGAATTTTGCTAACACACGGCAATAGAGACGCTTTGCGAGCAACTGACGCTGTAGTTAGATGCGAACGTAAAGGAATGCAACTCGCATCCTCATTGGCCGCAACTAGGAGCCGGGGTTCCCGTTAGGGCAAACGGTATCCACAGAAGAGGGGACGATAATGGGCGGAGATCGATTTCAGGTAATACAAGAAGCGACCGTTGTACGAACATTTGGAACTCCAACTACGAACCACAAACAGAATGAAAACTTGAAAAAAATTAATAACTGAATATATCTTTATAATTTCGCACATCTTGCACTTTGAAATAAAACTGAAAAATTCGGTCGCTTTTGAAAAAGGAAGTACACGAGCAGGATTCAAATAGGGTACCTCCGGCGCGGTAGCCATGAACCTTTACCGCAGCGTTACACTGACTTGCTTGGAATATATGTAATGTTATGGGTATACAAAGCGCGCAAATAACTTCAAAATAGATTTTCTCAAAAACCAGGGCACGTCGCTAAAAAAAAAAAAAACCATTAGCCAGGTACTCAGGTAAGTGCCTCTACAACATATTTGAAGCGCATCAAAATCCGTGATTTACAGTATGGAGGGTCCTCTTGTAAGTCGTCTTGTATCTTGCTACAGCCACTCAACTTCAACACCTTACCGCACACCTCGGCATCATCAGCAATCAACCTCAGACTATCGCCCAACCTGTCCGCCAAATCATTTATGCATACGGAGAACAACAGCTGTCCTATCAAACTTCCCTGGGCACTCCTGACAACACCCTCGTCTCTGATGAACACTTCACAAGAAGCAATATGTGAACGATGGGGAGGTTATTGATGCAGCAAGAAGACATTCGCTCCGATGTCGAACAGTAGTCTGGTACTGTGGGGGTGTACAGGCCCTTGGAATAAGGTGTCGTTATGCCGTCGCACTGAACGGATATTATGTTGAATAACGGTTTTGTAGCCAAAACGTGAAGAATAATACAGTGTACAGGAACTATGAATAAAACCAACCTGCTTTCAGAAAAAAATGTGTTGTATTACTTACTGAACGCTCCTCATAACGCCCACTAATTCTTAGTCGTAGTAGTGTTTGCCCCTACAGCCAGGTACACGTGATTTACCCTTTGGCTCTTCTTGTTGCAGAAATGGACGGTGCTGTGGTGAGCCGCAACTGTTCGGTGCACGCCGTGCGTGTGCACCCCTGTGCCGAGGCGGCGTATGGGCAGCCCTGCAAGATCAGGAAGGGCCAGGCGGCCGGCATCTCCTTCTCCTACACGCCAGGTCAGTGGGCAACCGGCCGTGAATGGCGCGAACATGTCGTTCGTCGTTGTTGTTAGTGGTGGTGGTGATGCTGCTACTGTCAGTGGAAGGGCACCAGTGGCAGGACCATCATCCACCATTTTGGAGCCTCCAAAGACAGAGTGGATCCCACTGCCAGTAAAATATGACATTAGGTTTGTTGTTTCTTTCCAGTAGACGATTGTAGGCATGTGGCTGAACCACATGCTCTTCACTCGGCTGCAGTTTTCTGACAGCAAACTAATGTCATGTGAATACACCAGAGGTGTACAGGGTGATTTTTTCCACAATGTACAAACTCTAGGGATTGATCGATGAGACGATACAGAACAAAAAAGATATAATGAACTTATGTCCCTGGGGACAATTTATTCAATCATACCAAGCGAGATGGTGCAGTACTTAGCACACTGGACTAGCGTTCGGGAGGACGACAGTTCAACCACCGTTCAGCCATCTTGATTAAGGTTTTCCGAGATTTCCCTAAATCTCTACAGGCAAATTCCGGGATGGTTCCTCTGGAAGGGCATAGTCGACTTCCTTCCCCATCCTTCCCTAATTCTATGGGTCCGATGACCTCACTGTTTGTCCCCTCCCCCAAATCAACCAACCAACCAATATTCAGTCATACATTGTTACAGAGACTGTGGTCTAATGTGCACTGTACCGTGCAACCACAATTACAGTATGTGTTAGTTTCCATGAGCCTAATGCATGTGTGTAGGCGCCGTAGCATGTTCTGTCTCACACATTCACATCGCCCAGGCTGCATCTGAACAGTGTCAAAGGCAGCATGAACATGCTGCTCCAGTTTCTCCACATCTGGAATGGGCTCTGCATACACGATAGTTTTGAGATGGCCCCACAACCAGAAATCAGACAGGTTGAGATCCGGTTAACGAACAGGCCATGCAATTGGACCCCCACGGCCAATCCATCAATGAGGGAAGACACGATTGAGATGTGTTCGGACATTATCGGGGAAGTGGGATGGAGCACTATCATGTAGAAGTCATATAACCCGTTAAATCATCGATAGAACTTTTTCCAGCACAGAGGCAAGAAACGACGATAGTTCTGGCCTGTTAGGCGACTTTGAAGGAAGTCTGGTTCCCAGAGACAGTTGCCAATTATTCTGGCCCATACATTCCGGCTGCACCAATACTGATTATTCGCTATCCCATACCACGAGGAATCTGAATAGTATCCCACAGACGACTGTTATGAAAATTGAATATACAACTCCGCTTAAATATGGCGTCATCTGTGAATAGGATGGCTGACACAAACCCCAGAATCGTAGTTGCCTGGTGAAGAAACCAGTGAAAAAACTGCTCCTGATGTTGAAGTTCCCTACACACACTGTAAGTGATAAGGGTAATAACAATTGTCATGAAGAATATTCCGCACTGTCGTCTGGCTTACCCTGTACTGCCAGGCCAACTGCCTGGTACTGACAAGCCGGTCGCTTACCACATTGTTGATCACATTTTCCTCCAAGTCTGGTGTCTGAACATTTCGGGTACGTCTTTCATAATTTACTGCTTCCTGAAACGATCTTGTCTCAGACAAACGGCGAAATACTGTTGCAATCATTGAGTGCTGTGGTTGTTAATGGCGGGGATAGGTCTCCTGATACAACATTGCTGCCTGACGCCCGTTGCCATTTCCATTTGCCTATCTGTAAGTAAAACGACTTCCCCAAACACTCGATTCGAATACGGAACCATTGTGTACAACGCTGTATCACATTCACTACAACGTGAGTCGGCAAGAGAGATGAAGTGGACACAACATTACCAATTATTATAGCAGCAGAGGGCGCACCTGCCGAATATTCTGCAGGGCACCTGCAAGCATGCAGAAGTGGCGCAACACGACGTGGCATGGACTCGAATAACATCTGAAGTAGTGCTGGAGGGAATTGACACCATGAATCCTGCAGGGCTATCCATAAATCCGTAAGAGTACGAGTCGGTGAGCTTTCTTCTGAACAGCACGTTGCAAGGCATCCCACATATGCTCTATAAAGTTCATGTCTGGTGAGTTTAGTGGCCAGTGCAAGTGTTTAAACTCAGAAGAGTGTTCCTGGAGCCACCACTCGTAGCAATTCTGGACGTGTGGGGTGTCGCATTGTCCTGCTGGAATTGCCCAAGTCCGTAGGAATGCACAATGGACACGAATGGTTGCAGGTGATCAGACAGAATGGTTACGTACGTGTGACATGTGAAAATTTATCTAGACGTATCAGGAGTCCCATATCGCTCCAACTGCACACGACCCACACCATTACAGAGCCTCCACCAGCTCGAATAGTTCGCTGCTGACATGCAGGGTCCATGGATTGATGAAGTTGTCTCCATATTCGTACACGTCCATCTGTACAATTCGAAATGAGACTCGTCCACCAGGCAACATGTTTTCAGTCATCAACAGTCCAATGTCGGTTGGTTGACAGGCCCAAGCGAGGCGTAAAGCTTTGTGTCGTCCAGTCATTGAGGGTACACTAATGGGCTTCGGCTCCGAAAACGCATATCGATGATGTTTCTTTGAATGTTTCGCATGCTGACACTTGTTGATGGGCCAGCATTGAAATCTGCTGCAATTTGTGGAAGGGTTGCACATCTGTCATGTTGAACGATTCTCTTCAGTAGTCGTTGGTCCCGCTCTTGTACGATCTTTTTTCGGCCACAGTGATGTCGGAGATGTGAGGTTTTGCCAGACTCCTGATATTCACAGAACACTCGCGAAATGGTCGTACGGGAAAATGCCAACTTCATCGCTACCTCGGAGATGCTGTGTCCTATCACTCGTGCGCCGACTATAACACGACTTTCAAACTCAGTTAAATCTTGATAACCTGCCACTGTGGCATCAGTAACCGATGTAACAACTGCTCCAGACACCTGTTGTCTTATATAGGCGCTGCCGATCTCTGCGTCGTATTCCGCCTGTTGACATATCTCTGTATTCGAATACGCTTGCCTATACCAGTTCCTTTGGCTCTTCAGAGTACTAACAAGTCTGTGAAGCCGCCGTGTCTGTGAGTTTGTCTGTGAACCGCTAAACTCCAAAACAACTGGACGAATTTTCATGGAATTTTCTCAGGTAATGTGATCATCACTTGGGACAATGTACAGGGTTATTACAAATGATTGAAACGATTTCACAGCTCTACAATAACTTTATTATTTGAGATATTTTCACAATGCTTTGCACACACATACAAAAACTCAAAAAGTTTTTTTAGGCATTCACAAATGTTCGATATTTGCCCCTTTAGTGATTCGGCAGACATCAAGCCGATAATCAAGTTCCTCCCACACTCGGCGCAGCATGTCCCCATCAATGAGTTCGAAAGCATCGTTGATGCGAGCTCGCAGTTCTGTCACGTTTCTTGGTAGAGGAGCTTTAAACACTGAATCTTTCACATAACCCCACAGAAAGAAATCGCATGGGGTTAAGTCGGGAAAGCGTGGAGGCCATGACATGAAGTGCTGATCATGATCCCTACCACGACCGATCCATCGGTTTTCCAATCTCCTGTTTAAGAAATGCCGAACATCATGATGGAAGTGCGGTGGAGCACCATCCTGTTGAAAGATGAAGTCGGCGCTGTCGGTCTCCAGTTGTGGGATGAGCCAATTTTCCAGTATGTCCAGATACACGTGTCCTGTAACGTTTTTTTCGCAGAAGAAAAAGGGGCCGTAAACTTTAAACCGTGAGATTGCGCAAAACACGTTAACTTTTGGTGAATTGCGAATTTGCTGCACGAATGCGTGAGGATTCTCTACCGCCCAGATTCGCACATTGTGTCTGTTCACTTCACCATTAAGAAAAAATGTTGCTTCATCACTGAAAACAAGTTTCACACTGAACGCATCCTCTTCCATGAGCTGTTGCAACCGCGCCGAAAATTCAAAGCGTTTGACTTTGTCATCGGGTGTCAGGGCTTGTAGCAATTGTAAACGGTAAGGCTTCTGCTTTAACCTTTTCCGTATGATTTTCCAAACCGTCTGCTGTGGTACGTTTAGCTCCCTGCTTGCTTTATTCGTCGACTTCCGCGGGCTACGCGTGAAACTTGCCCGCACGCGTTCAACCGTTTCTTCGCTCATTGCAGGCCGACCCGTTGATTTCCCCTTACAGAGGCATCCAGAAGCTTTAAACTGCGCATACCATCGCCGAATGGAGTTAGCAGTCGGTGGATCTTTGTTGAACTTCGTCCTGAAGTGTCGTTGCACTGTTATGACTGACCGATGTGAGTGCATTTCAAGCACGACATACGCTTTCTCGGCTCCTGTCGCCATTTTGTCTCACTGCGCTCTCGAGCGCTCTGGCGGCAGAAACCTGAAGTGCGGCTTCAGTCGAACAAAACTTTATGAGTTTTTCAACGTATCTGTAGTGTGTCGTGACCATATGTCAATGAATTGAGCTACAGTGAATTTATGAAATCGCTTCAATCATTTGTAATAGCCCTGTATAGGCTATACAGATATATGTAAACAGGCAGAATACGATGCTGCAATCGACTACGTCTATATGAGACAAGAAGTGTCTGTTGCAGTTGTTACATCCGTTACTGCTGCTACGATGGCTCGTTATGAAGATTTAGGTGAGTTTAAACGTGGTGTTATTGTCGGTGTACGAGCGATGTGACACATCCTCTCTGAGGTTGCGATTTTCCCGTATGACAATTTCACGGGTGTACCGCAAATATCAGGAATCCTGTAAAACACCAAGTCTCCGATATCGCTGCGGCTGGAAAAAGATCCTGCAAGAACGGGACCAACGATGACTGATGAGGATAGTTCAACGTGACAGAAGTGCAACGCTTCTGCAAATTGCTGCAGATTTCAACGCTGGCCCATCAACAAGAGTCAGTGTGCGAACCATTCAGCGATACATCATCGATAAAGGCTTTTGGAGCAGAAGGCCCACTCGTGTTGCTACAGAGTTGTTCCAGGAACACTCTTCTTAGTTTAACCACTTTCGCGGGCAACCAAACTCCCCAGATATGAACATTATTGAGCATATCTGGGATGCCTTGCAACATGCTGTTCAGAAGCTATCTCCACCCTCTCGTACTCTCACGGATTTATGATCACCGCTGCAGGATTCATGGTGTGCGTGTCCTTCGGCACTATTCCATTCATTAGTCGAGTCAATGCCACGTCGTATCGCACACTTTAGCGTGCTCGCAGGGGCCCTACACGGTATTAGGTGCGTGTACCGGTTTCTTTGGCTGTTCAGTGTATATCATACTGACTTCTGACAGTCAGAATCATGTATTGTTTCGTAATTCCAGTAAGTTACTTATTCAATTACTTACGAGTTACTCGGGTAATTTGAACGACTGTTTTATCGAAATGACGTGGAACGAGTCAGTTTAGAGGATATGTATACATGCTTAGTGTTAACACTGATGAACTCAGAATCTTTTAGTCGTACTCATGCAACTACACTTAAAAACTGATTTTTTGTTTATTTATTTTATTTTACAGGCTACAAGTTTTTATATACATAATCGTCCATGGAATATAAAGAGTTATCCAGGAGAAAAGATGGTAAAAAATTTCTGTTGTTGCATATTGAATTCCCTTCTCAGACACTCAGAGCATTGATAAAGCGCCACTGGCAGCGTTAATAAAGGGTAATAAAGGTCTTTTTTTCCTCCATTGTTTTAGCTATGGTCATCAAATTGTGATGGATTATTTATGACGAATTTCATTAGAGAATATATGTATGGTGACGGTGCACCTAAAATGCCTAGCTCCTTGAAGAGGTACATATATGACGGCCGTGGGTGAAAACCAGATATTACCTAGCGAAAATATATCAGGAGGTTGATTTGTTTATTTCCAGGGCTAGCAATTATACAAAGAGCAAAATTATACGAAAAGCAAAAGTAGCCAAACTTAATTGTTTGAGAAGCTCAGTAATATGCTTCTTCCATTTTAAGTTTTCATTAATGTGAACCCCCCAAAATTTTGAACATTCAACCCTGTTTACTGACTCCTTTTCATGTGATGTGCTTGATATGAATCTCTCTGTTCACAGAACTGAATACAGCATGTTTTCTCAAAATCAAGGTATTTTCAGAGAGCCACTTAATAATTCTTAGGAGAATATTATTTATCAGCTCTTCTATTCCTTTCTCTCTAATATGATTTATTACAACACTAGTACTGTCTGCTAAAAGTACCAATTTTGCTACTTCAGTATTAAGTGGCAGTTCGAAAGAAGTTGACCTAAAAATGAACCCTGTGGACTCTCTTTATAATTTTTTCCTCAGTCAATAAAATTTTATACCTTTCTAGCATTGTTTGAATAACTGGGTACAACTTTTTGTATTCTGTTTTTTAAGTATGATTCAAAATAGTTATGTGTAAAGCTATCGATTTCATAAAATTTAAGCTCTTCTAGATTAGATTAGATTAGATTACTTGTAATACTTGTTCCATAGATCATGAATATGACACTTTGTAATGATGTGGAAAGTGTCAGGTTAATAAAAGATGTCTGTACAAGATATTACAGTACACGAAATATTGCATGACACTAATGCTTAAGTTGTTTTTTTTTGTTTTTTTTCCCTTAATTTATATGTAAAAATTCAGCCAATGAGTAGAAGGAGTTGTCATCTAGAAATTCTTTTAATTTATTTTTAAATGTTAGTTGGCTATCTGTGAGGCTTTTGATGCTGTTTGGTAGGTGACCAAAGACTTTTGTGGCAGCATAATTTACCCCTTTCTGTGCCAAAGTCAGATTTAACCCTGCATAGTGAAGATCATCCTTTCTCCTGGTGTTATAACTACGCACACTGCTATTACTTTTGAACTGGGTTGTATTATTAACACCAAATTTCGTAAGTGAATATATATACTGTGAGGTTACTGTGAGGATCCCTAGATCCTTAAATAGATGTCTGCAGGATGACCGTGGGTGGGCTCCAGCAATTATTCTGATTACACATTTTTGAGCAATGAATACTTTTCTACTCAACAATGAATTACCCCAGAATTTGATGCCATACGAAAGCAGTGAATGAAAGTAGGCATAGTAAGCTAATTTACTGAGATTCTTATCACCAAAATTTGCAATAACCCTAATAGCATACGTAGCTGAACTCAGACATTTCAGCAGACCATCAATGTGTTGCTTCCAGTTTAATCTCTCATCAATGGACACACTTAAAAATTTTGAAAATTCTACCTTAGCTACAGACTTCTGTTCAAAGTCTGTATTTATTACTGGAGTTGTGACATTTACTGTACAGAACTGTATATACTGTGTTTTATCAAAATTTAAAGAGAGTCTGTTTGCTGAGAACCACTTAATGATTTTGTGAAAAACATCATTTACAATTACATCATTTAGTTCTTGGATTTTGGATGTTATTACTATACTTGTATCATCAGCAAAAAGAACTAACTTTGCATCTTCATCATTGTGGAAGGGTAAGTCATTAATGTACATCAAGAACAGTAAAGGACCTAAGACCGAACCCTGTGGGACCCTGTACTTGATAGCCCCCCAGTTTGAGGAATCAGCTGTTGTTTTAACATTACATGAACCACTTATTTCAACTTTCTGCATTCTTCCAGTTAAGTGGACTGCCCCCCTCAAACCATAATGATTTAGCTTATCTAAAAGAATTCCATGATTTACACAATCAAAGGCCTTTGAGAGATCACAAAAAATACCAATGGGTGATGTCCAGTTATTCAGAGCATTTAATATTTGATCAGTTAAAGAGTATATAGCATTTTCTGTTGAAAAGCCTTTCTGAAAACCAAACTGACATTTTGTTAGTACTTTATTTTTACAAATATGGGAGGCTACTCTTGAATACATTACTTTCTCAAAAATGTTTGATAGAGCTGTCAGAAGAGAGATTGGGCGGTAGTTGTTGACATCCGACATATCCCCCTTTTCATGCAATGGTTTTACAATGGCATATTTCAGTCTATCAGGGAAAACACCCTGCTCCAAAGAGCTATTACATACGTGGCTGAGAATCCTACTTATCTGTGGGGAACAACCTTTAAGTACCTTGCTGGAAATGCCATCAATTCCCTAAGAGCTTTTACTTTTCAGTGCGTTTGAAAGTAACATGAGCTTCAAAATCAAGCACGTTGGAAAGCTCACAAAAAGTGCCAGTGGACGATATTTTATTAATTAGGGTTTTATTAATTAGGGCATGTACTGTTTTGCTAGTATTATTACTCGTGTATTGTGATGTAACTGATATGTTCTGTTTATTTGACAGTCAGTACATCCAGGGTGTGTTTCGATTGCAGACGAGAGTGCAGAGCAAGTGAAGGCAGTGGCCTACTGGCACGGCAACATGGGCGACGTGGCCTTCCAGGGCATGGACACAGACGGCTGCCACTTCACCAGCTGCCCATTGGCTGCCGGCGCCCTGGCCAACTACTCGTACGACCTGCAGATCAGCAGAAAGTTCCCCTCCGTGAGTACCTAGCCTTGGACCTCTTCCTTTCTCTCCCCGAAATGTGTAGTGACCGTTCTGGAGACCTAACAACTCCTCTGTAGGAATCGATATGGCTTCAGCCATCACAAATGCTGTGAAACCCAGCTTGCTCTGTTCATCCATGGATCCAGAAAGCATAGGTTGTGGACCTAAGGTTGACACCTGGTTCTTGACTTCCTATCAGGAATACTCCATCTCCTGGTAAACATAAAACACACATCAACGAAAGTTTTGTATCACTGTGATAGGCCGTGCAGATGTGTAACCATTGTAACTGTTTCTGTACCAGTAGGAATGCCACCACTGATGTCTGTAAACACATGCACAGTTACAATGAGCGCTACGTAGGGGTAGAACGTCCCATTCGAATGGACTGCAGCATTCCAGTTGAATCTAAAGCACTAGTATGGACCTATTATAGTCGTTTGTGGAACGGACAGTCGCAACCAATGATCAGGCCTGGATAATCACATAGTGCGTATAAGGCTTCTCAAACAGAAAATTTGATCGTTGTGTGCACTGGAGTTTAAGTGAAGCGGTGCAGACATGGAATCGGTTCCAACTGACAGGTAGTTTTGAGGACTTACCTCGCACAGACCGTCCACGTTATACAGATGCGCAGGATTATCGGTATCTACAATTTTTTAGTTAGAGTACACGTTCCCCAGAACTGAACTCGGCCTTCGAAGAGACTACAGGAAGTCGTGTATCATATTACACTGACAACTTTATTGATGCAAATTTTGTATTCTGGACGATTATGAGGAGGACCATGTCGTACACCACGACACCATAGTTACAGATGGGCAAGAAATCATGCCGAATGAATGCCCCAGGATTGGCGTAATGTGCTTATGGACGAAACTCGGGTTGGATTGTCTCCTGATAATCGTAGCCAGTTGGAGCCAATTCTGTAATGTTGGTCGTCTCCAGCATTGTATCCCACATGTGCAAAAGGTGGTGGTGAATATTGTTCTGGGTTGGCATTATATGGTGTCACCGTACGCCCCTCGTGGTTGGTGAGGGAAATCCCGCTGCTCTACAGTACATATACGAGATTTGGTGACAATTTCACCTTGACGGATAGTGTGCTCTTTGTGCTGTTCTCGTGAACACGTTTATTCAGCATGCTAGGATCGCCAGAATAGAGTGGCCTGCCTGTTAGTTGGACATGAACCCAATCGAACACGTGTGGAATGATTGGAACAAGCTGTTTCAAGACGTCGACAACTACCAAATACTCTGCGCGGCTTGCACAGAATCGCCATTGGTGAGTGGGATAGTTTGGACCTGGGCTGGCTTGTTGATCTCATTGATGGTACACCACGATGGGTTCAAGCCTGCATCCGAGCGGGTGATGTTCAAGAGTTCAAAAATGGTCAAATGTGTGTGAATTCCTGCTGATGTCTTCGGTCCCTAGACTTACACACTACTTTAACGGTAAAGACAACACACACACCCATGCCCGAGGGAGGACTTGAACCTCTGGCGGGAGTGGTCGCACGATTCATGCATGGCGCCTCTAACCAGACGGGCACAACGCACGGCGATGTTCAGAAGTGCCGAGAATAATCACCCATGAGAAGTAGACGATTTTGTTGTTACAGCTTTTCTTTATTCTTTTTTTAGTGATCTCATGCATCAGACCAATTTGGTTTTCTCCGCAATGAATTTCGAAATAAATTGGTGATGTAAACCTTTTATTTATGTAGTTACAAGCATACGGATTAGCCTAACAATTATTCAAATGAAATTTCAGATATTTGTATGTTTAATAGTCATTTGTTTCACATTACACCATTATAGCTTCATAGTCATTGCCAAGGTTAAAGGTGAAGTGAGAATCAATAAACAATACAGATCATACACTGCAGAGCATAATGTAAAGAACATAAAACTGATTACATATAAAGTAGAGTTTCTGATACATCATAAAATGTCTGAGATGCCTGACTGACACGTCATCGTCAAAACCTTACAACATACACTGCAGCGCCAAAGGAAGTGGTATAGCCATGCGTATTCAAATAGAGAGATACGTAGACAGGCATAGTCATTGCCTAGGTTAAAGGTGAAGTGAGAATCAATAAGCAATACAGATCATACACTGCAGAACATAATGTAAAGAACATAAAACTCATTACACTGCGGTCGTCAATGTGTATATAAGACAACAAGTGTCTGGTGCTGTTGTTTGATCAGTTAGCGATGAAGTGGGTATTTTCCCATACGATCTTTTCATGAGTGTGCCGTAAATATCAGAAAGCCGGTAAAATATTGCTGCGGCCCGAAAAACGACGTCCGAAGAGAATCGTTTAACGTGACAGACGTGCAACACTTCCGCAAATTGCTGCAGATTTTAGTGCTGGGCCATCAACAAGGTCGGCGTGCGAACCATTCAACGAAACATCATCGATACGGGCTTCCAGAGCCGAAGGCCCACTCGTGTACCCTCGATGACTGTATGACACAAAGGTGCCTGTGTCAGTCAACACCGAAATTGGACTGTTGATGACTGGAAACATGTTGCCTGGTCGGACGAGTCTCTTTTCAATTTACATCGAGCAGATGGACGTGTATGGGTATGGAGACACCCACATGAATCCATGAACCCTCCATGTCAATAGGGGACTGCTCAAGCTGGTGGAGGCTCTGTACTGGTGTAGGGCGTGTGCAGCTGGAGTGATAAGGGGCCCCTGATACGTCTAGATGGGACGACAGGTGACACGTACGTTAAGCATCCTGTCTGATCACCTGCATCCATTCATGTACATCGTGCATTCCGACGCACGTGGGCAATTCCAGCAGGATAATGCGACACCCCACACGTCCAGAATTGCCACAGAGTGGTTCCGCGAACACTCTTTGTTGTGACCGCGACCGCAACGGTCGCAGGGTTGTCGAGAACGAGCGCGGCAGGACCAAACGGGAGCGTCCCGCGAACAAACAAACGAACGGGAAAGGACAGACACGAACAACGACGGACGACCGAGCGAGACCTTACGACGACGACACGCAAGAAGCAACGGGGTGACAAGAGACAACCAGCTGAATCCACAACGTCCACTAGTACTGTAAACACGCTGTCTGTTGCCGAGATGATAGACTCCGCGAATTTCAGACTGCCTGGCTGAGCGAGAGGCAGGCGCTTGTATACAGGATATGGTACGTCGCTATTGACTGCTGGAACCACGTGCTCCACCGTGGCATTCTCACGTTACACGCGAGCCAGGAAGGTGTGCAGCCACGGCTTACAGTGTGACGGCTGTAGAGAGTGGCAATCGAGGTCCATGCCGTCTGGCGCGGATTCAAAACCCGTGGTGCTCGGTACCAGACTATTCTGAGTTTGAACACTTCCGCCGGCCACAAATCTCCCAAGACATGAACATTATTGAGCATATCTGGGATGCCTTGCAACATGCTGTTCAGAAGAGATCTCCACCCCCTTTTTATGGACAGCCACGGAAGATTCGTGGTGTCAATTCCCTCCAGCACTACTTCAGATATTAGTTGGGTCCACGCCACGTCATGTTGCGGCACTTCTGCGTGCTCGCGGGGCCTCTACACGATATTAGACACGTGTACCAGTTTCTTAGGCTCTTCTGTGTATATCTGCTCATAACTTTTGGTCTCATTACAGGATACGTTTACAATCACAGATCTTAAGGAAGAAAGTGACTTTCGCATGGTGTGTCACTGGCAAGATAACTCGATCAATCTTGGACCATACACAGAAAGAACTGCCACAGTATATTACAGATAATGACAAGAAATACGCAATGGGACGGACAGAAATGACACTTTTTTTCAAAGAAAATAATTACACTGAAGTGACCGCGATTCATGGTGGTCCCTGGACATTACAAAAGGCGGGGGTTCCGGGGTTGCCGCCGACGGCTCTGCAGTGTGCTGCCATACTCTCCACAAGGTCGGTAGGGAGCTGTTGTGGTGGAACTTCCCATCCATCCACCAGCACGGTTGACAACTGCTGGATGGTCCTCAGTCCATTTGGACGTGCCACAGTATGTCTCCTCAACGCATCTCACACGTGTTTGCTGGGATTTAAGTTGGGATGTGGTCAGGCCACTCCTTTCACTCTCTCATTCTAAAAGGTTCTCCGCCTGCTGCTTTTCGATGTGAACACGCATTGTCCACCATAAAAAGGAAGCCAGGGCTGAAGGCAAAACAAGGGGAAGGAGTACGGCATTGCAGTAATGCTGACCAGTGAGTGTACTATGTTCAATGATGTGAGGATCAGTACACCAACGCTTGATTATGACTCCCCAGACCACAATACTCTTGGTTATGACTCCCCAGACCACAATACTCGACCACCAAAACAATCATGTCCGACAATGTTCTGGGTGCGCCACATATTCCCACCTCTCGTCACATGAGTTTACGTCCTGAATCACTACTGGGCTCATCTCAGAAGAGCACGCGATCCCACTCCCCGTTCGACCAGTTGCTATGTTCTTGGCACCATTTCAACTGGTGCTGCCAATGTGTGGGTGTCAGCAAACCATGGCGTACTGTTCTTCAGGCAACCTTGCCTGTCGCACAGTGTAGTGGCCATCTGCTGCCATAGGTAACTGCAGCTTCCAGTTTCGTGCTGGTAGTTCCTTGTGTGGAGTCATCCAGGTGTTTCCTCTGGGCCACGTTGTGATGAAGAACTCCACGACAGTGCACCGTAACTGCTCGCTGCTTGACACACTTTATTTTTTCCCATTCCTTCAACTGCTTTGTGTTGGGGGCTAGTTCCATTTGGCATTATAGTGACGCTCACCTCACGTCATGTGATGTCCAGGATTCTGTGCATGACAGGTAGACATCTGGCAACAGGCTCTTGCACTTTCAGTAATTTACACCGAGTAGTTAAATATATTATATTACTTTATCTAGCTCATCGTTAACTTTTGCTCAACAGTAGAAAATACGGTTGAGATTTTACCCATAAATACTTTGACGTACTGTGCTGTGTATATGAGACCCAATACAGTGCTGTGACACACATCCACCATGCCCCCACGTCAGCTGACATTAACATTTGCCACATCTACTTCAGAGATAGCTACAAAGCAACATCACTGTGTGACCTGTTTAATCTTTGGAGTGACAGTGTCATTACCAGGAAGGGGAACTGGATTATTTATTTTGCTTGGTGTTCGACGTATTCTTATAACACGTAAACATATCAGCCTCTTACAAATACACAATCCAGCAAGCCGAAATCAAACTATAAATATAGCTATTCTCAGACACGAAACAAATCGTCATCCCCAGTACTGTTTTGCATCTCCTCGGTTCCGAGAGTTACGGAAGGTGTACAAAAAACTGCAATAGAGATCAACATAAATATAATTTCCGCCCTTTTTATTGCTCATGAAAGCCACATATTGTATGCTGTACCACTATACAGCGAGACCTTCAGAGGTAGTGGTCCAGACTGCTGTACACACCGGTACCTCTAATACCCAGTAGCACGTCCTTTTGCATTCATGCATGCCTGTATTCGTCGTGGCATAGCATCCACAAGTTCATCAAGGCACTGTTGGTCCAGATTGTCCCATTCCTCAACGGAGATTCAGCGTAGATGTCTCAGAGTTGTTGGTGGTTCACGTCGTCCATAAAGAGCCCTTTTCAGTCTATCCCACGCATGTTCGATAGCGATCATGTCTGAAGAACATGCTGGACACTCTAGTCGAGCGATGTCGTTATCCTGAAGGAAGCCATTCATAAGACATGCACGATGGGTGCGCGAATTGTCGTCCATGAAGACGAATGTCTCGCCAATATGCTGCCGATATGGTTGCACTAACGGTCGGAGGGTGGCATTCACGTATCGTACAGCCGTTACGGTGCCTTCCATGACCACCAGCGGCATACGTCGGCCCCACATAATGCCACCCCAAAACAGCAGGGAACCTTCACCTTGCTGCACTCGCTGGTCAGTGTGTCTAAGGCGTTCAGCCTGACCGGGTTGCCTCCAAGCACGTCTCCGACGATTATCTGGTTGAAGGCATATGCGACACTCATCGGTAAAGAGAACGTGATGCCAATCCTGAGCGGTCCATTCGGCATGTTGTTGGGCCGATCTGTACCGCGCTGCTTGGTCTCGTGGTTGCAAAGATGAACCTCGCCATGGACGTCGGGAGTGAAGTTGCGCATCATGCAGCCTATTGCGCACAGTTTGAGTCGTAACACGACGTCCTGTGGCTGCATGAAAAGCATTATTCAACATCGTGGCGTTGCTGTCAGGGTTCCTCCGAGCCATAATCCGTAGGTAGCGGTCATCCACTGTAGTAGTAGCCCTTGGGCGACCTGAGCGAGGTATGTCGTCAACAGTTCCTGTCTCTCTGTATCTCCTCCATGTCCGAACAACATCGCTTTGGATCACTCCGAGACGCCTGGACACTTCCCTTGTTGAGAGGACTTCCTGGCACAAAGTAACAATGCGGACGCGATCGAACCGCGGTATTGACCGTCTAGGCATGGTTGAACTACAGACAACACGAGCCGTGTTCCTCCTTCCTGGTGGAATGACTGGAACTAATCGGCTGTTGGACCCCCTCCGTCTAATAAGCGCTGCTTATGCATGGTTGTTTACGTCTTTGAGTGGGTTTAGTAACGTCTGTGAACAGCCAAAGGGACTGTCTCTGTGACACAGTATCCACTGTCAACGTCATCTTCAAGAGTTCTGGGAACAGGGATGATGCAAAACCTTTTTTGATGTGTGTAGATGCATGCAATCCAGAAAATCAAAACCAAAGTGTAGATTTAGCCATTCTGAAATACGAAACAAATAGTGATCCCAAAGACTGTCTATATAGATGTCATTGTGTAAAACTGTAATCCATTCGCACCTGTTAACTTACATAAGAAGGATGGGACATGTACAAAAGTTGGACCAAAATATGAAAACACCGCGGAAATTGAATGCTTGAACATAAATGCAGATGCTAGCCCAGCCTACAGGTTGTGACGTCGTAACTGACCACATTGCTCTCTACATTGCAAGTGTGAGTCGTGAACAGAACAGTGTTCTGTGTAACTGTGAATGCATTATAGCGGAGCTAAGTGAATTCGACCGTGGGCACATTGTTGATGCTCGTACAGCGTTTCAAGAGGTCCCACATCGAAGATTTGTATCACATACAGGGAAAGTAGTTACAACGTGGACGAAAGTGTATGGGGTGTGACCAAGACAGTTGGCCGTTGAAGAGGACTGTGACGAAAATAAGAAGACGACAGAAGCCTTTGCAGAACTCATTGTCGCACTCACAAGATCTGTCAGCACCAAAACAACACGAAAGGAGCACCATAAGGGCAGAGCGAGCTGATATATCAAAGCCACTTGTCTTTGATGCAAACGCCCGTAACAGGAAACAGTTGTGCCAAAGCCACAAAGCCCAGACTGTGGAGCAATGGAAAAAAGTCATTTGGTTGGATGAGTCTTGTTTCACACCGTTTCCAGTTCTGGCTGAGTTTACGTCTGGCGTAAGCTGGGCCAAGCCTGCGGTACAGACTGCTTGCTGCCAAGAGTGAAACATGATGGTGAGTCTGTGAAGATTCTGGCAGCCTTATCGCAGTATACTGAGGGCCCCATTGTTGCTCTGGAGGGTCGCATTACTGCCTAGGATTACTTGACCATTTTGGCTGGTAAGGTCCATCCCATGGTTCAATGCTTGTTCCTCATTGGTGATACTGTGTTCTGAGATGATAGGGCCCCTGTTTACACATCCCGCATCTTCCAAGACTAGTTCTGTGGGCACTTTGATGAAATTTCACCCCAATGTTGCTCTGGAGGGTCGCATTACTGCCTAGGATTACTTGACCATTTTGGCTGGTAAGGTCCATCCCATGGTGCAATGTTTGTTCCCCATTGTTGATACTGTGTTCTAAGATGATGGGGCCCCTGTTTACACATCTCGCATCTTCCAGGACACTTTGATGAAATTTCGTGTCTCCCTATCCACCATTTTGGCAATGGCATTGACGCAGTGGATACACCGGTTCCCGTCAGATCACCGAAGTTAAGCGCTGTTGGGCGTGGCCGGCACTGGGATGGGTGACCGTCTGGGCCGCCATGCGCTGTTGCCATTTTTATGGGTGCACTCAGCCTCGTGATGCCAATTGAGGAGCTACTCGACCGAATACTAGCGGCTCCAGTCACAGATAGCCATCATAACGACCGGGAGAGCGGTGTGCTGACCACACGCCCCTCCTAGCCGCATCCTGAGGATGATACGGCGGTCGGATGGTCCCGATGGGCCACTTGTGGCCTGAAGACGGAGTGCTAGCCACCATTTGGATGAAATTTCCCGTCTCCCTATCCACCACAATCAACAGGTCTCAATAATATTGAGTCTTCGTTGTCTACTTTTGGGAGAATGTGTTGGTCACCATCCATCTCCATCATAGTTACCTGAACTTGTCACTATTTTGCAGCAAGAATGGTATAAGATTCACTAGAAACTCACACAGGACCTGCATTTATCCATTCAGAGACGACTGAGTGCTATTTGAATGCCAACAGTTTTTCCAGCATGATAATGTGTTGTTGTGTTTGTGGTGTTCCATATTTATGTCCCACCCCTGTATGCGGCATCATCAAACAAAACCGGCTGTTCTTCGGATCATGTTTTATATTTCACAAAGACACAAGTAATTTTTATCTCAAGCTGCTCTTCCAGTCTAACATTTTCGTAATTATAAATTTTTTGTCCTTTTACAGAGAGAGTACAGCGTGATGTGGAAGTTGTGGAACAAGGGCGAGCCCATCAAGTTCGAGTGCTGCTTCATCGTCAGGATAAAGATCCTGGGCGTGGGCAAAAACTGAGAGCATCGTGACGTCATCTGACTTGTGATCCAGTAGCAGGAGGCTGGCGACTTCTAACACTGTGTCATTCCTCAGTTTCTGGCATTAAAGTCTCTTTCCGAATCATCTCCGCTGTGGAATTATTGCGTCCCTTATCACCTTTGTGTGCGTGTGTGTGTGTGTGTGTGTGTGTGTGTGTGTGTGTGTGTGTGTGTGTGTGTTTGTGCACTGCAGTTGTACGACCCTCTTGTGTGGAAAAAGTAGAGTAATGGCTGCTTCCTATCATATGTAATACCATTATCGCAGCAGCCTTTTCAGTAGTTGCAGGAGCAACAGTCTGGATGACTGACTGATCTGGCCTTGTAACACTAACCAAAACGGCCTTGCTGTGTGGTACTGCGAACAGCTGAAAGCAAGGCGAAACTACAGCCGTAATTTTTCACGAGAGCATGATGATGGCATATTCCGGAGGTAAAATAGTCCCCCATTCGGATCTCTGGGCGGGGACTACTCAGAAGGACGTCGTTATCAGGAGAAAGAAAACTGGCGTTCTACGGACCGGAGTGTGGAATGTCAGATACCTTAATCGGGCAGGTAGGTTAGAAAATTTAAAAAGGGAAATGGATAGGTTAAAGTTAGATATAGTGGGAATTAGTGAAGTTCGGAGGCAGGAGGCACAAGACTTTTGGTCAGGTGAATACAGGATTATAAATACAAAATCAAATAGGGGTAATGCAGGAGTGGGTTTAATAATGAATAAAAAAATAGGAGTGCGGGTAAGCTACTACAAACGGCATAGTTAATGCACTATTGTGGCCAAGATAGACACGAAGCCCACGCCTACTACAGTAGTACAAGTTTCTATGCCAACTAGCTGCGCAGATGACGAAGAGATTGATAAAATGTTTGGTGAAATTAAAGAAATTATTCAGAGAGTGAAGGGAGACGAAAATTTAATGGTCATGTGTGACTGGAATTCGATAGTAGGAAAAGGAAGAGAAGGAAACGTAGTAAGTGAATATGGAATGGGGGTAAGGAGTGAAAGAGGAAGCTGCCCAGTAGAATTCTGCACAGAGCATAACTTAATCATAGCTTGGTTCAAGAATCATGAAAGAAGGTTGTATACTTGGAAGAGGCCTGGAGATACTGCAAGGTTTCAGGCAGACTATATAATGGTAAGACACAGGTTTAGGAAACAGGTTTTAAATTGTAAGACATTTCCAGGGGCAGATGTGGATTCTGATCACAATCTATTGGTTATGAACTGTAGATTAAAACTCAAGAAACTGCAAAAAGGTGGGAATTTAAGGAGATGGGACCTGGATAAGGTGACAAAACCAGAGGTTGTAGAGAGATTCAGGGAGAGCATTAGGGAACGATTGACAGGAAAGTGGGGAAGAAATACAGTAGAAGAAGAATGGGTAGCTTTGAGAGATGAAATAGTGTAGGCAGCAGAGGATCAAGTAGGTAAAAAGATGAGGGCTAGTAGAAAAACTTAGGTAACAGAAGATATATTGAATTTAATTGATGAAAGGAGAAAATATAAAAATGCAGTAAATGAAGCAGGCAAAAAGGAATACAAACGTATCAAAAATGAGATCGACAGGAAGTGCAAAACGGCTAAGCAGGGATGGCTAGAGGACAAATGTAAGGATGTAGAGGCTTATCTCACTAAGGGTAAGATAGATACTACCTACAGAAAAATTAAAGAGACCTTTGGAGAAAAGAGAACCACTTGTATGAATATCAAGAGCGCGGATGGAAACCCAGTTCTAAGCAAAGAAGGGAAAGCAGAAAGGTGTAAGGTGTATATAGAGGGTCTATACAGGGGCGATGTACTTGAGGACAATATTATGGAAACAGGAGAGGATGTAGATGAAGATGAAATGGGAGATATGATACTGCGTGAAGAGTTTGACAGAGCACTGAAAAGCCTGAGTCGAAACAAGGGCCCTGGAGTAGACAACATTCCATTAGAACTACTGACAGCCTTGGGAGAGCCAGTCCTGACAAAACTCTACCGTCTAGTGAGCAAGATATATGAGACAAGCGAAATACCCTCTCACTTCAAGAAGAATATAATAAATAATTCCAATCCTAAAGAAAGCAGGTGCTGACAGATGTGAAAATTACCGAACTATCAGTTTAATAAGTCACAGTTGCAAAATACTGACGCGAATTCTTTACAGACGAATGGAAAAACTGGTAGAAGCCGCCCTCGGGGAAGATCAGTTTGTATTCCGTAGAAATGTTGGAACACATTAGGCACTACTGACCCTACGACTTATCTTAGAAGAAAGATTAAGGAAAGTCAAACCTACGTTTCTAGCATTTGTAGACTTAGAGAAAGCTTTTGACAATGTTGATTGGAATACTCTCTTTCAAATTCTGAAGGCAGGAGGCGTAAAATACAGGGAACGAGAGGCTATTTACAATTTTTATAGAAAGCAGATGGCAGTTATAAGAGCCGCGGGGTATGAAAGGAAGCAGTGGTTGGGAAGGGAGTGAGACAGGGTTGTAGCCTATCCCCGATGTTATTCTATCTGTATATTGAACAAGCAATAAAGGAAACAAAAGAAAAGTTCGGAGTAGGTATTAAAATCCATGGAGAAGAAATAAAAACTTTGAGGTTCGCTGATGACATTGTAATTCTGTCTGAGACAGCAAGGGACTTGGAAGAGCAGTTGAACGGAATGGACAGTGTCTTGACAGGAGGGTGTAAGATGACGATCAACAAAAGCAAAACGAGGATAATGGAATGTAGTCGAATTAAGTCGGGTGATGCTGAGGCAATTAGATTAGGAAATGAGACACTTAAAGTAGTAAAGGAGTTTTGCTATTTGGGGAGCAAAATAACTGATGATGGTCGAAGTAGAGAGGATATAAAATGTAGACGGGCAATGGCAAAGAAAACGTTTCTGAAGAAGAAAAATTTGTTAACATCCAGTATAGATTTAAATGTCAGGAGTCGTTTCTGAAAGTATTTGTATGGAAGTGAAACGTGGACGATAAACAGTTTAGACAAGAAGAGAATAGAAGCTTTCGAAATGTGGTGCTACAGAAGAATGTTGAAGATTAGATGGGTAGATCACATAATTAATGAGGAGGTATTGAGTAGAATTGGGGAGAAGAGGAGCTTGGGGCACAACTTCACTAGAGAAGGGATCGGTTGGTAGGGCAAGTTCTGAGACATCGAGGGATCATTAATTTAGTACTGGAGGGCAGCGTGGAGGGTAAAAATCATAGAGGGAGACCAAGTGATGAATACACTAAGCAGATTCAGAAGGATGTAGGCTTCAGTAGGTACTGGGAGATGTAGAAGCTTGCGCAGGATAGAGTAGCATGGAGAGCTGCATCAAACCAGTCTCAGGACTGAAGACCACAACAACGACGTGCAACCACGAGACTAAGTTGCAGAATTCGTGGCTCTGTATGTTCAGGGTGGGTGGCGTTGCCGCACTGTTAAGGATGATAAATGCTAACCCCTGATTATGTCAGTTTTTAGGTTTTGACAAAAAGGTTTTTTTGTGTAAGGTTATATGGGACCAACCTAAGGACAACACATACACACATGCCCGAGGGAGGACTCGAACCTTCGACGCCGATGGGGAGGGGGAGTGGGAGAGCCGTGACAAGGCGCCTCAGACCACACGGCTACTCCGCATGGCATGTTATTTTTCCTTAAAAGTGCAGTGAGATGGCAAAAGTACGAGGGCAGTTCAATAAGTAATGCAACACATTTTTTCTGAAACAGGGGTTGTTTTATTCAGCATTGAAATACACCAGGATATTCCCCAATCTTTTAGCTACACAACACTATTTTTCAACGTAATCTCCATTCAATGCTATGGCCTTACGCCACCTTGAAATGAGGGCCTGTATGCCTGCACGGTACCATTCCACTGGTCGACGTCGGAGCCAACGTCGTACTGCATCAATAACTTCTTCATCATCTGCGTAGTGCCTCCCACGGATTGCGTCCTTCATTGGGCCAAACATATGGAAGTCCGACGGTGCGAGATCGGGGCTGTAGGGTGCATGAGGAAGAACAGTCCACTGAAGTTTTGTGAGCTCCTCTCGGGTGCGAAGACTTGTGTGAGGTCTTGCGTTGTCATGAAGAAGGAGAAGTTCGTTCTGATTTTTGTGCCTACGAACACACTGAAGTCGTTTCTTCAATTTCTGAAGAGTAACACAATACACTTCAGAGTTGATCGTTTGACCATGGGGAAGGACATCGAACAGAATAACCCCTTCAGCGTCCCAGAAGACTGTAACCATGACTTTACCGGCTGAGGGTATGGCTTTAAACTTTTTCTTGGTAGGGGAGTGGGTGTGGCGCCACTCCATTGATTGCCGTTTTGTTTCAGGTTCGAAGTGATGAACCCATGTTTCATCGCCTGTAACAATCTTTGACAAGAAATTGTCACCCTCAGCCACATGACGAGCAAGCAATTCCGCACAGATGGTTCTCCTTTGCTCTTTATGGTGTTCGGTTAGACAACGAGGGACCCAGCGGGAACAAACCTTTGAATATCCCAGCTGGTGAACAATTGTGACAGCACTACCAACAGAGATAAGTTGAGCACTGAGTTGTTTGATGGTGATCCGTCGATCATCTCGAACGAGTGTGTTCGCACGCTCCGCCATTGCAGGAGTCACAGCTGTGCACGGCCGGCCCGCACGCGGGAGATCAGACAGTCTTGCTTGACCTTGCGGCGATGATGACACACGCTTTGCCCAACGACTCACCGTGCTTTTGTCCACTGCCAGATCACCGTAGACATTCTGCAAGCGCCTATGAATATCTGAGATGCCCTGGTTTTCCGCCAAAAGAAACTCGATCACTGCCCGTTGTTTGCAACGCACATCCGTTACAGACGCCATTTTAACAGCTCCGTACAGCGCTGCCACCTGTCGGAAGTCAATGAAACTATACGAGACGAAGCGGGAATGTTTGAAAATATTCCACAAGAAATTTCAGGTTTTTTCAACCAAAATTGGCCGAGAAAAAAAATGTGTTGCATTACTTATTGAACTGCCCTCGTAGAATAGCAGAATGTACATGTACAGATAGCGGTAGTATTGCCTACACATGGTATAAAAGGGTACTGCATTGGCAGGGCTGACATTTGTGTTCAGGTGATTCATGTGAAAAGGTTTCCGAGGTGATTATGGTCGCACAATGAGAATTAACAGAGCTTTTGAACGCGAAATGGTTGTTGGAGCTAGACACATGGGACGTTCCATTTCGGAAATCGTTAGGGAATTCAAAATTATCCACAGTATCAAGAGTGTGCTGAGAATACCAATTTTCAGCCATAGCCTCTCACCACAGACAATGCAGTGTGAACGATACTGGACGATAGTTTTGTGGATCACTTCTGCTACCCTTCTTGTAGACGGGTGTGACCTGTGCCTTTCTCCAAGACATGTGCACGGTTTTTTGTTCGAGGGATCTACGATAGATTAGGGACTAACCCAACCGCAAATTCAGTATAGAAACTGACAGCGATTCCATTGGGGCCAGGAGCTCTGTTCAATTTTAGCGATTTCAACTGTTTCTGAATATCACTGACAGTAATTTTGTTCATCCTTTAGATGGTATTAGGATTAAATTGGGTCAATTCTCCTGGGTTTTCATTTGTAAAGGAACATTTGAAAATAGAATTAAGCATTCCAGCTTTTCCTTTGCCACCCTTAATTTGTATTCCTGTTCCATACACTAGGGACTGGACACTATCTTTGGTGTCACAAACAGCCTTGACACACGACCAGAATTTCTTTGGGCTCTGTGAAAGATGACTTGACAACATTCTGCTACGGTAGTCATTGAAGGCATCAACACATTGCTCTCTTGACAGCGAAACGCGTTTCATACAGCATCGCTCTATCTACAGTATTACGTTTTGTTTTACACCTATAATGCAGTAATCTCCGTTTCTTTACAGTGACTGTATATTATGGAGGTTTTCTCCCATTATGAGCTGTCCTACTGGATATATATCTATCTACTGCATGGACAACTATTCTTTTAAACTTGAGCCAGATTTCCTCTATAAGTTCCTGCCGTGTGCTGAAAATTTTCCAGTTCCTCATTGGGATAAGACAATACCATTTTTTATCTGGTTTATTGAACATATATATATATTTCTGCTTGTTGTAGTTGTGCTTCGTACTTTGGCAATCATTGTTGCCACAACCGCGTCATTGTCACTGGCACCAGTATCGATATGGACGTCCTGAAAGACACCAGGCATATTCATCGCCATTAAATCTAACATATTTTCATCATGAGTGGGGTTCATTACAATCTGTTCTAGGTAGTTTTCAGAGACTGCATATACGAAAGTTTCACAGGATGTCTTATCCCGCCCACTACTATCAAAACTGTAGTTTTCCCAGTTACTTGTTAGATGATTAAAGTCTCCTCTGATGATTGCAGTTTGATTGGGGAACTTACGTACAAGTGAACGGGGGTTTTTTCTAAAGTTTTCCGTTACATCGGGAGATGAGTGTGGTGGGCAATAGAAGAATCCATCATTTTATACCCACCCCTGAGCCCTGGGCCGGCCGTTGTGGCCAAGTGGTTCTAAGCGCTACAGTTTGGAACCGCACGACCGCTACGGTCGCAGGTTCGAATCCTGCCTCGGGTATGGATGTGTGTGATGTCCTTTGGTTAGTTAGGTTTAAGTAGTTCTAAGTTCTAGGGCACTGATGACCTCAGATCTTGAGTCCCATTGTGTTCAGAGCCATTTGAACCATTTTTGAACCTGAGCCCTGGTACTGAGTCCTGTCCAAACAGTCTCACAAGCAATTTCAATTTCGACCTCGGTGGATACGAGTTTCTTGACTACTGTGACAAATACGCCACCTCCATTTGCTATTTGCCTAGCCTTTCGATATACACTTAAATTGTCCCCAAAAATCAACCAGCTGTCTGTATCTACTATTTTGTGAGAGTCACTGCTTTTCATGAGCGCTTCAAAATCTGGCACATTGTTGAGAATGCTTCGGCAGTTTACCATTTGGATTTTAATACTCTCACCTGTGGGCTGTGGAACGTATTTCTTCTTTCGATCTTACACTGATATTTCTGGGTTTCCTTCAGCTATCGTTATCTGGGTTGGATGGAGAGTCGCCTAATCAAAAAAAAAAAAAAAAAAAAAAAAAAAAAGAAGAAGAAGAAGAAAACATGTGTGCACCTGACACACATTCAGCTACCTAAGTAGAAGCCTCTGATGTGTAGTGCACACCTGACCTCTTTAGGGGGATCCTACAGTTCTCAACCCTATGGCACATGTCGAGGAAGTAGCAGCCTAGCTTGCATAGCTTTAGAGGAATTTCGACGTATCTGGTACAGTCCTTCCACTCGACTCAGAACCAAAGTGCTACGATCAGTTCTGGAGAGAATGCTGAAAATTGTGAGCTTTGTTGAAACTCCACTCGCAGGGCTGGTCTTCTGAACTTTCTATGTCAGTCACTGGAATGACCCAAGAATGACGTCGGAGCCCAGACGACAGGCATCATTTGTCCCAATGTGTGCCACAATCTGCAGCTGGTTGCACCCTGTTCCCTCAATTTCTGCTGGAATAGCCTCTTCAACATGCTGAATGAGGCCAACAGGTGTACACACTAAGTGCTCCTGGTGTCTTTTCCAGTCCCTTGCTGGCATTTCCCTAAGGGGTACCATCATTTACCGTACTTTTGAGCTGCTGGCGATTACTAGAGCCCTACCATTTTGCGTTTGCCTTCTCCTGACAACAAACAAAACAGGTTTCTCCAACACAAGTGAGTCCCAGTAGCTCGGTTTCAGTTTGAGTGAAAGACAGCGCCTAAAACTTGGGTTTCCAGCTGCTTAAGAACGTCAACCCATGTTTGGGAGACGGCCGCAGTGGCTGAGCGGTTCTAGGCGCTACATTCTCGAACTGCGCGACCGCTACGGTCGCAAGTTCGAATCCTGCCTCGGGCATGGCTGTGTGTGATGTCCTTAGGTTAGTTAGGTTTAAGTAGTGCTAAGTTCTAGGGGACTGATGACCTAAGAAGTTAAGTCCCATAGTGGTCAGAGCCATTTGAACCATATCTGAGAACGACATTCACAGTGGGGGCGCATTTTGGCTGGTGCAATTATTACAAGGCAGTGAACAAATAACTTTAAATTCAACCTGCTGATCATCTTTTAATCTGTTGAGCCAAAAAGCTGCTAATTCCCTGTAAGAATTGAAGCAGGTACACAAAACGAGATTTCTATTAAAGCAACACAAAAACCTGTGGTAAAAATTTCTAATTTCCTAAACAGTTTTGATGTTAATTATAGTTGTTAGCAAACTCGAAGCAGAATTAATTTACGATAAATGCAGATAATATATAGGGCTACTCCTCTTTAAGGGAAAACTAGGTGTAATACAATACGTTAGTTAGAAAACCTGCTACAGTAAATAAATCACAAACGCCTATTTCTTACAAAATGCTCGTAGATTATGCAAAGGACAATAGTAGCTTTCGAACATTCTCAAAAACGCACGTCTATTTGCGTTGATATAAAATGAAACTCAGGGGTGATGTATACTTTGGCTTAACTGTGAACCACAAACACTGATTTACTATGAATTAAATTACGTATCCAAAACACTCGCACGCCAACTTACGAAAATACAGTTTTATAAGCGTCCGAAAATTTGAAACTAATCTATTTCTCGCGAAATCGTACAATGAAATTAGAGAAAGATTGTTTTGTACAGGATAGGCCTATTGTCCTCAAAAAATTTAAAAGAGCGAAGTGTAGTTTAAGCCTGCAACTGA
Source organism: Schistocerca piceifrons (assembly GCF_021461385.2). NCBI lineage: Eukaryota > Metazoa > Arthropoda > Insecta > Orthoptera > Acrididae > Schistocerca > Schistocerca piceifrons. Next base: position 128,661,914 of record NC_060146.1, read on the forward strand.
CGATAACAGTACTAGTTTATCGCGGCACCCGCAAATGTGCCATCTCGATCAAAATCACTAAAATGTGCAGCACCAACAAAGCACGTCTTCTGCTTGTTTCAGCTAACAACAATATTATCATGTTTACTTGCTCGGCGTGCTAACGATAGATTACTGTGGAACCCTTCAAAAACACAACGGTCCGAATCGTTTCTGTTTTTGATACTAAAATTTGCCTTTCGAGTTTTTGAAAAAAATTAAGTATAACAACCTCAAAAATTAATCTAAGCTGCTGTATAATATAAAATTAATTTCATTGTCGCCTTACTACAGCACGTAAACAATGCTAAGGATTCCATTAACATTCCTGCTATCGTATTATCACGTAAAATCACGTAAACCATGGTAAAGGTCACGAGTTTGTATTGTTTACTTGCTCATTCACATTTACCTGATTAGCAACAACTTTTGAAGATCTTTATTTGAGTCTCATTTATCAACACCGTCCTCGTATTTGTACAGTTCGTCCCTGAAAACCGTTTTCCTGGCATACCTTACTGCAACTACCAGCCGTGGGTTTGACACACACTCACAAAGACAAAGTTTCCGCTATTGGGAATATGATATCACAGATAGAGCTGCCATTTCTCGGTATATCGAGGAGCTATCAACTAATACGAATAAAGTGCATCACACACCATGTGTTACATGCAATAACTCTGTTCATCAATGACTGCCTTGCCACAGTTTACGGCCGAGGTCTTCAATTGATTAGCAAGAGGAGTTGCAGAAGAGAGAACCAGCATAATGGAAATAAAATCTTGTCTAACAGCACGCATGAGAAGAAATTTATCTTTTAAAATACAAAATATGATACTTAGTCATTAAAGCATAACGTTTATACCCATACGGAATGAGTGAATATAATCGTAGATAAATGATGGAAAGAAGTAATATCCAATATTCAGAAACACAAAAACAGATCTTTTAACACTAAAGTATTACATTTACAAGAATATGTGTACAGAAAAAAAACTTGTAGCAGTTCGTCCAAGTCATTCAGATGGCTTAGTTTTTCACAGGTGTCAGGTGAACGTCACAGTGTTAATCCGAAGTGCTGTTACCCCATCTTATTTTACGTTTGAGACGGCATTTTCGAAGAGACATGTTGACTACTGGAAGCCCTTGGTGACCAATTTTTTATCGAGAGTTTTGAGGAGAGAGCCCTAGAACCAGCAGCCGCTTCTTTCATAGTGAAGCCTCCTGGAGAGGACAAACTGATGTTGGTTTTGCCATATCTCAACCGCGCTGAAGAGCCAAAGAAGCTGGTACACCAGCCCAATATCGTGTAGGGTGCCCACGAGCACGCAAAAGTGTCGCAACACGACGTGGCATGCACTCGACTAATGTCTGAAGTAGTGCTGGAGGGAATTGACACCAGGGCTCTCCATAAATCAATTAGAGCACGAATGGGTTGGAGATCTCTTCTGAACAGCACGTTGCAAGTCATCCCAGATTTGCTCAACGATGTTCATGTCTGGGGAGTTTGGTGGCCAGCGGAAGAGTTTAAACTCAAAAGAGTGTTCCTGGATCCACTCTGTAGCAATTCTGGACGTGTGGGGTGTCGCATTGTCCTGCTGCAATTGCCCTTCGGAATGCACAATGGACGTGAATGGATGCAGGTGATCGGACATGATGCTTACGTACGTGTCACCTTTCAAAGTCGTATGTAGACATATCAGGGGGCCCATATCACTTCAATTGCACCCACCCCACACCATTACAGAGCCTCCACCAACTTCACCAAGCCCCTGATGACAAGCAGGCTCCGTAGATTCATGAGATTGTCTCTATACCCGTACACGTCCATCCGCTCGATACAATTTGAAACTCGTCCTCAGCGATGTCGGAGATTTGATGTTTTACCGGAGCCCTGATTTTCAGGGTACACTGATGAAATGGTCGTACGGGAAAATCCCCAATTCATCGCTACCTCGGAGATGCTCTATTCCATCGCTTGTGCGCCGTCTGTAACACCACGTTCAAATTCACTCAAATCTTGAGAACTTGCCATTGTAGCAGTAGTAACCGATCTAACAACTGCACCAGGCACTTGCTGTCTTATATAGGTGTTGCCGACCTCAGCGACGTATTCTGCTTCTTCACACCTCTCTGTGTTTGAATACACATGCCTATACCAGTTTCTTTGGTGCTTCAGTGTATATTGATAAAACATACAGTTTTTGACATGGACCTACAAAAAGATCGTTGTCTCCCTTTTGAAATGTTCTGGTTGGACTGATAAATTATGGCTGACAGGGTCAGTCAATTTACCGTATGCCAACACACACGTCTTCGAGTTGTCACCGCCCATCACAAATCGTGAGTGTGCTTGAGACATTCGTACGTAGGGTGTGCCTAACGTACTCGCCTATCTAAGAGTAGGGTATTACGACGGAGAGAGAGACAATGTCTTAGTATCTACATCAACATCTACATAGGTACTCCACAAGCAACCGTACGGTGCGTGGTGGAGAGTACCCTATACCACTACTAGTTGTTTCCTTTATGTTCCACTCGCAGATAGATAGAGCGAGGGAAAAACGAATATCTATATGCCTCCGTATGAGCCCTAATTTCTCGTATCTTATCTTCGTCGTCCTTACGCCCAATATACGAGGGTTGGTACTTTAATAGTGGCAACTATTTATTTACAGCTCGTACAAAACGGACACGTGTTTCAAAGTTTTGGTTCAAATGGCTGTGAGCACTATGCGACTTAACTTCTGAGGTCATCAGTCGCCTAGAACTTAGAACTAATTAAACCTAATTAACCTAAGGACATCACACACATCCATGCCCGAGGCAGGATTCGAACCTGCGTCCGTAGCGGTCGCTCGGTTCCAGACTGTAGCGCCTAGAACCGCACAGCCACTCCGGCCGGCCTTTCAAAGTTTTACTGGCCTTCAAAGTAGTCACCAGCATTTTATATAATCTGTTGCCAGTTATGTGGAAGTCGTAGGATACTCTTAGCGGTGCCAGTTCGAGTGGCGTGGTCTATTGCCCGACGAATTTGTAGCAGTTCTGAAGCAAATGCCGTGAAGTGTTTCCTTCAGTTTACAAATCGAGTTGAACTTACGGGGGCTTAAGTCAGGGGAGTGCAGTAGGTGGTATAGCACTTAGCAGCCTGATCAGTCGAACAAATCAGTAACAGCTTGCACTGTACGTGCTTGAGCATTTTCCTGCAAAATGATGGTCAGGTCCTGCAGAAAGTGTCATAACTTCTGTCTCTAAGCTGGTCGTAGGTTGTGTCCCAAAAATGAACAGCGTAGAGACAGAAATGCCAGCAAGGGACTGGAAAGGACACCAGGAGCACTTAGTGTGTACACCTGTTGGCCTCATTCAGCATGTTGAAGAGGCTATTCCAGCAGAAATTGAGGGAACAGGGTGCAACCAATTGCAGATTGTGGCACACATTGTGACAAATGATGTCTGTCGTCTGGGCTCCGACGTCATTCTTGGGTCATTCCAGTGACTGACATAGAAAGTTCAGAAGACCAGCCTTGCGAATGGAGTTTCAACAAAGCTCACAATTTTCAGCATTCTCCCCAGAACTGATCGTAGCACTTTGGTTCTGAGTCGAGTGGAAGGACTGTACCAGATACGTCGAAATTCCTCTAAAGCTATGCAAGCTAGGCTGCTACTTCCTCGACATGTGCCATAGGGTTGAGAACTGTAGGATCCCCCTAAAGAGGTCAGGTGTGCCCTACACATCAGAGGCTTCTACTCAGGTAGCTGAATGTGCAAGCTGTTACTGATTTGTTCGACTGATCAGGCTACTAAGTGCTATACCACCTACTGCACTCCCCTGACTTAAGCCCCGTAAGTTCAACTCGATTTGTAAACTGAAGGAAACACTTCACGGCATTCGCTTCAGAACTGCTACAAATTCGTCGAGCAATAGACCACGCCACTCGAACTGTCAACACAACTGGCACTGCTAAGAATATCCTACGACTTCCCCATCGCTGGCAACGGGTTATACACAATGCTGGTGACTACATTTAAGGTCATTAAAACTTTGAAACACGTATCTATTTTTAAGAGCTGTAAATAAATAGTTGCCACTATTAAAAGTTCCACACTCGTATACTGGCGGCAGTAGAATGGTTCGGCAGTCAGCTTCAAATGCCGGTTCTCTAAATTTTCTCAATGGTGTTTCTCGAAAAGAGCGTCGGGTTCCCTCCAGAGATTCTCATTTGATCCCTGAACACCTCCTTAATACCTGTTATTCGAATCTACCAGTAAGAAACCTAGCAGCCCACTTCTGAATTGCTTTGATGTCTTACCTCAATCCTACCTGGTAAGGACCCCAAACACTCGAGTAGCACTCAAGAATAATCGCACCAGTGTCTTGTGTGCGGTCTCCTTTATAGGTGAACCACACTTTCGTAAAATTCCCCCAGTAAAACGAACTCGACCATTAGCCTTCCTTGCAACAGTTCTCACATGCTCGTTCCATTTCATATCGCTTTGCAACGTTACACCCAAACATTTAACCGTCGTGGCTGTGCCAAACAGGACATTAGTAATACTATATCCGAACATTAAAGATTCTATCATCCTACTCATCCTCATTAACTTACATTTTTCCAGATTTAGGGCTAGCTGCCATTCATCACACCAACTAGAAATTTTGTCTAAGTCGTCTTGTATCTTCCTACAGTCGCTCAACTTCGACACCTTACCTACTCCAGGGCATCATCAGCAAACAACCGCAGATTGCTGCCCACCCTGTTCACCAAATCATTTACGTACATAGAGAACAACAGCGGTCCTATCACACTTCCGTGGGGCATTCCTGGTGATACCCTTGTCGCTGATGAACGCTCGCCGTCGAGGACAACATATTGGATTCTATTATTTAACAAATCTTCGACCCATTCCCACCAAGTACCAGGAAAGACTGGATAACAGAAAGCATGTTGAAAAAGATGGAAGAATGGAGAAAGTGGAAATGTATAAACTGAAGAAGGCAAAAAGAGTTACAGGTAATTTAATAATGAATTAAGAAGAGAAACTGAAGAAGCAAGGGAAAAGTGGACGAAACAGAAATGCGACGAAATAGAGAAAATGGAGAAAGAGGGAAAGTATGAAACGATGTATAGACTGGCTAGTGAGATAGTTTTTGAACGTAAAAGAAAGAGGAATAACATGGAAAGAGAAAGAGCGGATGGTACTCTAGCAGAAGAATCACAGGAGGTTTTGAACAGATGGAAAGAATTTATTGAATATGTAAGGGGGATGAAATACAAAGCGAAATTAATGTTGAAGAGGAGCAATATGTGCCGGAAGATGGATAGGGATTCGCCATCTTGAAAGCAGAAGTAGAAAAGGCACTGAAGGAGATAAAGAATAGGAAGGCATGTGGAACTAATGATTTGCCAGCAGAACTGTTGAAGAGTCTGGGAAACAAGGCAAGAAAAGAAATATTCTACGTCTGTAATGAGATATATGACAAAGGGGAATGGCCTGAGGACTTCCTTGCAACAGTTATGATACCAACAGAGAAAAAGAGGAACACTAAAAAATGTGAAGAGCATAGGACCATCAGTCAATTTCTCATGCAGCTAAAGTGTTGCTGAGAGTGTTGAATAGAAGGCTGTATGGCAAGCTGTATAGGGGGATTGCAAGGGAGCGGTTCGGAATTGGAAGAGGAGAAGGAACAATAGATGCTAGTGGCCTGTTAAGAACTATAGGGGAAAGATATATGGAGAAAGGTAGATTTAGGAATGGTCTTTTACACAGTTCAGCGGAGAAAGCTGATGAATGTTTTGAAGAGGAAAGGAATAGATTGGAAAGAGAGGCGACTGATACAGAATCTGTATTTATACGAAAAAGTAAGGATAAGGATTGGAAATGAAATGTCAGAAGGAAGCAGCATTGGACGAGGTGTTAGACAAGGTTGTTGCCTTTCCCCACTGTTGTTTAACACATACCTTGAAGAGATTATTGCGAAAGGCTTGATGGGAAAAGAGGAATATACATTGGTGGAAAGAGAATAGAATGTGTAAGATTTGCTGATGACATGGTATTAGTGGCAGAAATAAGTGGACAGTAGATAAAATGCTGAAAGATCTGAATGAAACTTGTGTGGAATATGGGATGCAAATAAACACAGTAAAAACAAAGAGTATGGTCATCAGTACAAGATGCATACTGTCCAATATTAAAATAGGACAAGCTACCATTAGCCAAGTAAGTGCATTTAAATATCTTGGAAGCACAATAACTGAAGATTTGAAATGTCACCAGGAGATGAAAACTCGAATTGCCATAGCGAAGGAGGCATTCAACAGAGAGAGGAGACTGTTATGTGGCAAATTAGATAAAGATCTGAGGAAAAGGCTTGGCAAATGTTTTGTCTGGAGTGTGGCACTACATGGGGCAAAAACATGGACACTGGACGAGAGGATGAAAAAAGGTTAGAAACACTTTAGGCGTGGATGTGGAGGAGAATGGAGAGGATAAGCTGGATGGAAAGAGTGAGTAATTAAAGAGAGAGAGAAGATATCTGAAGAAGTTTAAAAGAGAAAGGAAAAAGAACTAGTTGGAACATTCATTGAGAAGCGAATGCTTGCTAGTGGATGCTTTGGAAGGACTGGTTTGTGGGAGAAGACTGAGATGACGAAGGAGATACAATATGATACACGATAGACGACATAAAAGGAAGAGGAAATTATGCGGACCTGAGGAGGACGGCAAAAGACCGGACAGCCTGGAGAACTCTCTCTCTCTCTCTCTTTCCAAGCATTTATTCCGACTGGCGGGGTCTGCTGCTATGGCTATCCGGATTTGGCGTGTCAATTTTAAGGGGTGGCCGGATGCCCTTCCTGTCGCCATCATGTACTCCCCCCCCCCCCTCCCCTCCAGACGGAATGTGTGTACCTCATTTGTCTGCGTCTAGTGTAATCCATTGAATAATGCGAACGTGTTTCAAATTGCGAATCATGTAACTCAGGAGGAAAGTGGGGACCAGCCCGGTATTCACCTAGCAGGATGTGGAAAACCGCCTAAAAACCACATCCAGGGACAGCCTGGAGAACTAACATGTGAAAACCTGCCTTCCGGCAAAACACTAATGATGATGATGACCCACTCACATATTTATGAATTTATTCCATTTGTTTGTACCTTCGTTAGGGTACGAGCATACGGGGCACCGTTTCAAATGTTTTCCGGAAATCTAGAAATGTGGAATCTGAGTTTCGCACGAGTGATCCTTTCTAAAACCATGCTGATTCGTGGACATAAGCTACTCAGTCTCAAGATGATTTGTTATATTCGAACTGAGAATATATTCAAGGATACTGCAAGAAACAGATGTGAGGGATACTGGTCCGTAATTTTGCGGGTCCGGTCGTTTACCCTTCTTATATACTGAAGTCACCTACGCCTTTTTACAGTCGCATGGGACTCTGTGCAGGGCGAGAGATTCACGATAAATGCAAGCTAGATAAGAGGCCGATGCCATAGAGTACTTTTTGTCAAATCGAACTGGCATTCCATACGGACCTGGTGATTTATTTACTTTCAAATCTTTCAGTTTTTTCTCTATGGCAGGAATGCTTATTACTATGTCGTCCATATGAGAGTCTGTCTGATGGTCAAATGACGGTATGTTTGTACGATACTCCTGTGTGAACGATTTCGTGAACATGAAATTTAGAACTTCGGCTTTCGTTTTGGCATCTTCAACTGCCACACCAGACTAATCAGCAAGGGACTGATTGGTTTGAAAAACAAATCAAATTTATTTATATTTGACAGCTGCTTTCTAATGGTTTGCGAGTTAATTGCCGCGTAGTTTGTTCGATTCGCTCTAATAGTTTGTTAACTACCGTCATTTAAAGATTCTGCGTGCACCGAGAAATGTATCTGAGCAAGGAACATTTCCCGGATACGATTTACTACGATTTTAAAACGTCACTAACGCCGAAATAACGAGAAGATGGCTTAGAAACACTTATGGCGCAAGAGCGTGTTCAACAGAGCTCGGTTTTTTCTTATAGTTAGTGATGAATTTAATGGTGCACGCGCAAGAACTGCTGTTACTAATGAAAATATTGTCACTGATCGAACAGTGCTTGAAGAACATGGGCAGGCACCTTATGAATTTATTCGGCTACACTAGACGCTAGTACGAGTCAAATCCAAAACTTTTTATATCGCAGTTATACGTGCGAAAACTTTATTGTTGATGCATTCCACATAAATAATTGCCGACCGAAAACATCAAAGCACTGATTGGTGCAAAAAAGCTTTGGAGTACCGGTAGTTCCAAGGTGGCACTTCAAATTTCGTTTGGAATATCGTTACTGGCGATGAATCTTCCATTCATTTTTATGATGCTGAAAAGTCAGTAGGTGCAACGAGTCATCCGAAGAGAACCTTAGCCTACAAAAGTCCAACGAATTAGCAGTGCTTCTAACAAGCTGTTTGTTGGTTTTCCTTTTTTTCTAAAACTCACTACATTGTTACTGCAACAATAGAAGATACTGCCGACTGGTACATAAATGTCTCTCTATGCCAATTTTTCGAAAAGTTCTTCAAAAAGAAATAATTTTCCATCATGACAACTCATCCTCACACACAGCAAAACTAACAACTGAGTATCAGGATGCCCTAAAGGTCAGTGCTCTCCACCGTACCGCCCTAACCTACCACCTTGCGAGTTCTGTTTGTTTCCAGACATTAAAGATAAAATGCGTAAAACCACATTTTCTTCATCACATGAAGCAGTGGAACAACCATTATAAAAACTATAAAACGCCTGGTGCGGGAGAGAAACGTGACGTCGAACAGAATATGAGATTAATCGAGAATCAGGCGCGACATTGAGATCCACTGCTAAATTTAGTGTGTGCAATATATTTACTAATAATTTAATTGACTGGCCCGAGCAAAGAATTTGAAGGTAAGGCACTGACACGATATTATCATTTAAAGGACCTGGTTATGACAACCAACTCAAGATTTAAATAACACTATGGTTTCAATAAAACGCTATTATAATGAAAAGAACTTTACATAAACATTCCCTGTTGTAGTCTACATATTGCCAACTAGAGCTCTGCGTTGGAATAGTTACTGAAAGAGGCGGAGTTCCATCAAATGTCAGATCTAATTCTATCAGGCAGACACAGCAACCCGACTGTAACGACCACAGTGACAATTTGTCTGAAACCAACATCCAAAGATCCTACAGAAATGCGGTAGTGCCGATAAATGAGCCAATGGCAGTTATCTTGCAATTGAATTGCAACACTCTTGTTTTCCCTAATATACCAGAGCTGTAAGCAATGTTTACCACAGTATTCTCTGAACTGTGACCAGAGTGGAGACACATCGACCCAACGACTTCAGAGCGCAGCTGAAATCTAGCCTCCCGCGTCCCAGGCACGACTCTCCTTGTCCACACCATCCCATCGACTCGTTTTTCACGTCTACAGAAAAGAAGCTTGTTGCTGTCTTCCCGAAAAAAAAGCATCCACTAATCCAACATGATGCCAGCGGCACAAAGCTGCGTAATTGTTTCATTGGCAAGCATTGGCGCCCAAAAATGCTGAAACAGCAACACCTTACTGCCATATGCTACGTCCGTACGGTTTCAGAACTAACACGCTAATCAGTGCTCATTCTGCCATCAGCTGCACTGTGAAGCGTTGTTTCTTTAAATGTCTCGTTGTTATATGCTGGGGTGGGGTTTGCATTTGGTATTCGTATGTTGGGCCGTGGCAATTTGCTCAGTCTTGCATGAGTTATAAAGCTGTTTATATAGCGGAGATAGCTGAGTCGCAATGGCACAAAAAAAAGAAAAAGGTTCACACAACTATAGCTTTCAGCCATTAAGGCATCCAGCAGGATCTCCAGTCACTACTCAAATTCTTAGGCCCATCCCAGAACCTCTCCCCACAGTCAATCTCTCTACTTACCCCTACCACTCACCACACTCCTACCTTGTAAACACTTCCTGAAGCCCATAAACCTAACTACCCAGGACACCCACTGTGGCCGGTTACTGTGCCCCTACTGAGAGAATCTCTGCTTTCGTAGACCAACACCATCAACCTATTACCCGGAACCTATCCTCCTATATAAAAGATACCAACCATTTCCTCCAGCGACTCTCCACAGCTCCTGCTCATCACTATTGATGCCACCTCCTGTACAGTAACATTCCTAGTGCCCATGGCCTTACTGCTATGGAACACTACCTTTCCAAATGCCCTATTGATTCCAAGTCAACAACCTCCTTCCTAGTCATCATGACCAGCTATATCCTCACCTACAATTACTTCTCCTTTGAAGGCATTACCTACAAACAAACCCAGGGTACGGCTATGGGCACTCACACTCACATGGCACTACCCTTTGCCAACCTATTCATGGGCCATCTAGATGAAGTCTTCCTAAAAACCCAGAATCCTAAACCCCTCACCTGGTTCAGATTCACTGATGACATCTTTGCTATCTGGATCGAAGATGACGACATTCTATCCACATTCTCCAGAATCTCAACAACTTTTCTCCCATTTCCTTCACCTGGTTCTACGCAACCTAACAATCCACCTTCCTAGATGTTGACCTCCACCTCAGAGATGGCTACATCAGTACCTCCACCCATATCAACTACCAGCAATACCTCCACTTCGATAGCTGCCACCCATTCCATACCAAGAAGTCCTTTCCGTACAGCCTAGCCACCCGTGGTCGTCGCATCTGCAGTGACGAGCAGTCCCTCTCAGAATATACCGAGGGTCTCGCTGAAGCTTTCACTGACTGTAATTATCCTCCCAACCTTGTACAAAAACAAATCTGCTGTGCCTTATCTTTCCAGTCTCCCACCACCTCCCAAAGTCCCACAGTCTGTCCACAGAGGAGCATTCGCCTCGTGACTCAGTACCATTCAGGACTGGAGCAACTGAATTACGTCCTCCTCCAGGGTTTTAATTACCTCTCGTCATACCCTGAAATGAGAAATGTCCTGCCCACTATCCTTCCCACCCCACCTACAGTGGTATTCCGCCATCCACTGAACCTACATAATATACTTGTCCATCCTTACACAATCCCTTCTCCCAATCCCTTACCTCATGGTTCATACCTCTGTAATAGACATAGATGCAAGAACTGTCCCGTACATCCTCCCATCACCTATTCCATTCCGGTCACTAACATCACCTACCCCATCAAAGGCAGGGATAATCTGTGAAACCAGTCGTGATTTACAACCTAAGCTGCAACCACTGCACAAGTTGTCTGTCTGCATGAATGACCACCAACAAACTGTGGCCAAGAAACGAGTGGACCACCCTGTTACTGAACATGCTGCCAAACATGATGTCCCCCATTTTAATGACTGCTTGACAGCCTGTGCCATATGGATCCTTCCCACCAACACCAGCTTGTCTGCAATACATCCTACGTTTCCATAACCCTCTAGGCCTCAACCTTCATTAGTCACTGTCCTCATCCATCCAGCCTCCTCCCTGTTCCCATTCCAGCACTACACAGCCGTCATTTCACCACCACATCCAGTCTTTTAATTTCTTTTTATTTCTCTCCTTTCCGTTACTCTCCCCCCCCCCTTTCCCACCTTCTCTCCTGCCCTCCTTCTAAACTGCAGCACTTCACTGTCTGCCAACCTCACCATACTATCCCTCCCCCTCCCTGCTCCAGCCTCCTCCTTACCCCCACGCATCAAGCACTGGTGCTGCTGCTCGCAGTGTATATGTGTGTCTATTCTTGACAAGGGCCTTATTGGCCAAAAGCTATAATTGTGTGAATCTTTTTGTTGTGCCTATCGCGACTCAACCTCTCTGCTATATAGTGAGTAGCAACTTTCCTTATCTAATATTGTTACATTCCATCCTGGATTCTCCATTGTTTGTTATGTCTGTTTGTTTGTCCTTGGCTTCCCAAGTTGGTCATAGCATTGGATCCATTGGTCTCAGCATCTTATCCACTACCCGCAGATTCGCCAGGTATGGCTAGTTCACGTTGTCTGTGTATGTATGTGCGGCGTGGTGTTCCACCTCCTGTATTGTGGTAGTCACTGAGACGACCCAGCCTCCCACTTACCACGGCATCTCTCTATGAGTTAAATTATTAACCTTATGGCATTTGGACCTTAGTTTAAATCAAGGTGTCCACTACCCTAAGTCATTCTAGACAAGCCTTGCCTCTGCCTGCCCAGCCTTGTTTTGTATTGCTGCTTGATTTGAATATCTTTTAATTCTTAATTGTGCAGTGCTGTAAATTTTAAAATTGTTGTTATCTTCTGTTCCAAAATTGTTAGTGCCTAAAGGGTATTCCAAATCTTTTTTCTAATCTTGGTCACATAAATTCTAAAATAAGGTCAAACTTTGAAACTGTAAAATTTTGAATATTGTCACATTCCTGTTTGAAAAGTTGGTAAGTTACTAGCGCCCTCAGGCCATTTTAATGGTAATCCTGAATTTGTAAAAAAAATTTCTAAATAAGGACCATCTTACTTGTTTGAAGTTTACTATCTAATGGGTGGTTTTGAAATTGTTATGGTAATGCTCTGTCTGTAATTGTAATGACGTCAGATTTGCCTGGTTGAAAAATTATCGATGCCTAAAAAGCTTTTGAGCTGTATTTTTGTGAACGTTAAACTTGTTATTTTAAAGAGGTTTTACTTGTCATGAAAATATAATTGATCTGAGTTTGGTCCTTTTGGTTCGCTGTCTTGAAATCTATCTGTTACTTACTATTGACTTATATGTTATCAATGTTTTTAAATATATCTTATTAAATAAAGGATTACCAACTACTGTGAAGCAATGAGTGGCCTTCAGTTAACTCAGCTTGCACCTTCCTCCCACCTGTTAAATTGTTGTCGTATCCAGGGGCATCTACTGAGATATCAGTGATATCCCCAGAGCATGGTTGTCCTCTTCTTAGAAGTCATTTGTTGCTGTTTATCTTGTATATTGGGTCTAATATATTACATTATAACTGTTTCAGATCTGGGTCAGTGTGATGGAGAACAGTGCTTGTGTTAGTTTATCTTACCTCCAGTCAGAGCTACCGCAGTATGAGCTGCAACTTATGCATCAAGAGGATGGCGGGGGGTTCCTGAACTTGTGGCCCGATTATGCACTGTCTGGTCCAGTCCAGGTGACATTACCGTGAGCGCTACTGGCAAGGTAGATGTCGTAATTTCTGCCTGTTCTTCTGCCGTACAGGAACTCAACCGAAATCATAGTTTCCTTAGAGACAGTAAACCCAACCACAGACAATTATTAAGTTTACAAGCTAAACTTTGCCTCTGGAATAATCATTTGGCTGAGTTTGTGGGTCTCCAGCATTGTCAATAACAGCAGGAGGCAGTTGATAACTTATAGGCTGAGGTTGAGAAACTGTTAGTTTCAGCTAGTACTGGGGAAGAGGAAGAGGACATCCTCGATAAGCAGACAACAATTTCAGCTCTGATCAATTTCGATTATGGGACACGACCTTGGCACCCCTTGGCTGCCGAAGTTCATGTTGCCTCCACCTTCACCAAATTGTTCAACCCGATTATGTACCTGCTGAAGGACATATCACAGTTGTCAGTCGATCAGTTAGCTCAGGTAGAGTGCTGATTGTGGGTTAACTGTCCATTTTGAAGGTCATGCTGATGCTCTCGTACTGTTATCCATAGTTTATAGTGCTCATTAGCCCGCAGCTCCTTACGTGATTTTCGGCTGAGGTACTCCAAAGTTGGGTAGTCTAACTGATTTGACATGGCGTATTATCAAAGAGAAGCTGTCACTGTGTGTCCACAATGAATCAGAACAGACACATTATTGGTGCGCTTAGGCACCGAATGAGGCTTTGCTTCCTTGTGTAGAGCGCATTCAGACTACTGTTGCTGCCCTACCGATGATAGTTGGGGAACTGGAGATCATTTCTGCCATTCTAAAAGGGATAAGCTCCAACAACCAGCAGTAAATCCGCCACCTTTTCGGAATTAAGCCAGTTAGTTGGTTTGATTGAAGCCTGAAGGATTGCTAATGAACAGCATGGTCTGGATTGTGGAGGACAAGCTTCAAGTCTTCCCTCACTTAATGGCACTTGTCCTTATTTACCTGGGGAGCTGGTGATGCTTTTGTTGTGGATCCAATGCTCATTTTGTGTGGGAATGTGCTGTTAAGTATCCATCAAGATCTAGTAGCACCTTTCGTGGAGGTGTCCGGCCAGTTGTGCTTGTATCATTGCTGCTGAGGGTTCTGTGCTCCACTTTATTTGTACTAGTCTGAATCAGCAAGCTGTTTGCGCCTTCCAGAAGTGCCATTTCCCTCCTTAATTATCATTGGTATTTAGAGTTCAGGAACACTTGCAATGTCTCTCCCATTAGCTCTTCTTCTCAGAGATGTCATACCGGCAGTGGGCAAAAATTACCTCTAGTTGGAGAAATAAAGGGGAAATTGACTATTGGTGGGTTTTCTTGGCCTGTTACCTTTTTTCTTGTGAGGAGTTTGTCTGTTGTGCTAATCCTTGGGTACAACTTTATATGGTGAACTGGCCTGGAGATCAACTTTGGTTTTGACACCTTCTATTTTACATTTTCTCCTTTAGGAAAGTTAGTGCTTTGTTTGTGCGGTTCTGTGGGTGGCATCAATTCTGTCCATCTGCAGGACACGGAATTTGATGTTAGTCATTTGGGAGTCAATGAGAGGCAAGAATTGTTAGGCGTTTTCTGTGAATTTTTCGACGTCTTGACTGATAGACTCTATGCTACTAACCTCATCCAGTATAGGTCCATCTTTCTGATGATGTCCCAGTCCAACAAGAGTCTTATTGCCTCTCCCTGCACAAGATGGCTGTCCTTCAGGACAAGATAAATCGTATGCTTTGCCAGGGTGTCATTATGCTATCCATTTCACCTTAAGCCCCCCCCCCCCCCCCCCCCGATCTTTTTGCTTCATAAGAGTTGAGACAGTGATTACAGGCCAGTTGTTGACTATTGTGCACTTAATAAGAAAGTAATTTTAAAGTCAGTGCCATTTACTGATCTCCATAATCCTTTTCGTGGTTTTCAGGTGCCTCTTATTTCATGGTGCTCAATTTAAATCAGACATATTATCAAATACTTCTTACTGAATATTTCAAGCTGGCCACCGACTTCTGTACTGAATGGAACAAATTCAACAGGGTTCCTTTTGGCTTGTCTACTGGTGCTGCTGTCTTGTTCCAGTTGTTGGCTCATGTGTTGAGGATTTTAAAATTCTGTTGCATCTGTAACTACTTAGACAATGTGGCCATTTATAGTCAGTCATTCAGCAAACATCTTGAACATCTTTGTCAGGTCTTGGTTAGATTGTGGAAGGCTGGTCTGACAGTTAAACCATCGAAGGTCACTTTGGCTAGGAGCCAAATTTACTTTTTGAGGCACTTGGTGTCCCATGACGGAATTAGAGTTGACCACGAACCCACAGTTGGCCTAAGGAATTTTCCCCCTCTGGTAAATAAGAAGGGCATTGTGAAGTTTATTGACAGGCAAATTACTTTCATAAGTTCTTGCCTAATTTTGATGCCCCCTTAAAAATCTGTGCAGGAAGAGGCAAGATTTCATGTGGGGAGAAAGTTAGCGGGCTGCCTTTGATGCAAGTAAAACTGCCTTAACTAATCTCTCAGTCTTAGCCATTCCTAATTTTGATAAAAGGTTCATTGTCCAGACCACCTGCAGTGCTGGTTTTGCCGCATTATTGATCCAGGAAGATAGAGGAGAGAGACATCCCCTTGCTTACACCTCTAGAAGATTGGCAAGACCAAAACTTAAATACTGTGTTTATGAGTGTGAGGTGTTGGCTGTGTTGTTCGCTCTCAAGAAATTTAAATTTACCTTGGAACACGGGGGAGGTCAATCTCGAGATTGGTAACCAAGCCCTCAGTTGGGTCCTCACTCGGCCTAGAAAGACAGGAAGAATCAAAAGGTGGGCCATCCATATCTCAACCTTCCATTTTCAAGTGCGTCATTTTAGTGGTTCTGATAACGTGGCTACTGATGCACTCAGTTGAATGTTCAGAACAGATAGTGAGACAGTTCTTCAACATCCTCCTAAAACAGGCATTCTTGTGGGCAGTATTCTTACCAAGGTTTCCCAGCTCTTTAGTGGTTTAAAGGGTAAACAGGATCAAGATCCTGATCTAGCACCTATTTGTAAGCAGCTTTTTGACTGGAGTTTTGGTCCAAGGTTGCACTTTGCAGAGGGGCATTCTTAGCCATGAAGTCGATAGGACTATAAATCTTAGAATTTGTTTGCTGACTGAGCTTGTTCCATCCATTTTCCATTATTTTCATAGCTCACTGGTGGGAGGCCACTTAGGCATCCACAAAATGATTGTGAAGATTTGGCACCATGTCACCTGGCTAAACCTTTCCAAGGATGTTCACCACTTAGTGGAGGAGCGTGAGCTCTGTAAAATAGCTATTTGGAACGTGAGCAACACCTGATGGATAAGTTGCTTATTGATTACATGGGACCCCTACCCTGCACTAACAAGGGAAACTCCCTATTGCACCCTTGCCAGATTTTGTGGGTAAGATGCACCAGTGGGTAGCCCATCAAATCTGAACACAGATCAAGCATGAAAATGGATGATATATTGAGCTGTGGAAAAAGAAGCAAAATAGAAACAGTAATGGTCCAAGCACAAGAAGTACAACACCGAGCAAATTGGAAAATCAACAGCATCATTGTTGTGTGGTCACAGTGTTGAACTGCAAAGTATGAGATCCATACTCAAATCCCCCCCGTGCCCCATTTTCTAGCAAAATTATAAACTGTCTGCCTAGTCAATGACGTATCAGTTCAGCTTCTGTTGTTTTAACAATTATCACCACCTGCTGTGGTGGGGGAGGTTATAGAATATGACTCACATGATAGGAAATATTACCATCACAAGTAAATGTGATGGATAGTGAGAGCATACGAGATGCCGCGTAGAGCTTGCACAGAAATGAAAACAACAAATAAACAGGTGTGAACTGTGTTACAGCTTAGGAATTCAAGAGTCTAAACTTCCAAAACAGAATGCAAGATTTATAATGAGTGGTACTTGTATAGATCAAATAGGACGTACATTTTCTGGAGGTCCCTTCCTCATATATCTCTGTTGCAAATAGATGTCACACCACGAAACAGACACAAGATTGAGTATAGCAGACTGATACATAAATAAGCAGATTGATAGTTCATGATTTTGTGAGAGGAAAAAAAGTAAAAGAAAAATGGGCAAAAGGGAGATTTGAACACAGATCTCCCTTTTCGCAGTCCAACACTGTGATCTCACAACTACAACACCATCGCTCTTTAAATTTGATCGATGTTGCATGTCTTTAGGTAGGGCTATTCATTGTTTCTATTTTACTTCTTTTTTTCCTAATTCAGTACACCTTCTTCCTGTTTTCATGTTCGAACTGTGTTCAGTTTTTGTCAGGCTAGCCACCGGGCCATCTTACCACTATATCCAAGGGGGTTGCCATGGGAACTTTTCCCTTCATAGGATGGGAAGCATTACATTCTGGTTGTCATGGATTCCTTCTCCCGTTTCATTTGGATTATTCCTACTCAGGCAGTGTTAGTATCTGTAACCATTCACCACCTTACCAAGATATTTTCTCTGTTGATTATCCTATAGTGCTAGTAAGTGATAATGTGCTGGCCTTTCTTTCCAGGGATTTTAAACGTTTCTGTTTTGGCAATGGCATCAAACACATCACCACCACCCCCTATTATCTGAAGCCCTCCTTTGAGGAAATAGTAAATAGGAATCTTAAGGCTGCCCTTATTATTTACTATGCAAGGTCTCAATCCAAGTGGAATAGTTCCCTTCGCTGAATCAACCATGCTTTTAATTCAGTGCAGCACAAAGCCTCTGGAGCGGCCCTGGCTACCCTAATGCTTGCCTACCCTCTTAATTCTCCCTTGTCTGGCTTTTGGAATAATAATGGCCTTTTACCTGAGATCTTCGACTAGGATGTTATTAGGCAGAATTGGGGGCGGGCCCAGAGAATCCTTGAACTAGCCCACAGTCGGCTGAGGAAACATTATAATCATAGCAGGTGGCCCGTTCAGGTTAAGGTTGGAGGCAGGATTTTCATGCAAAACCTTAACGCTGTTGGTGGTTCGGAAGGAGATGGCTCTATTAAACTTATCCCATGATTTGTAGGTCCCTGCACTGTTTTGAGAGTTATGAGCCCAGTAAATCTCCTGGTGCATAACTCATGGACTAGAAAAACCTTAAGGGTACATATTAGCCAGGTTAAGAGTTCTAATTAACCTGCCCCTCATGGATCCTTCCATCCCCCCTCCCTGCCATTCCTGGAAGGGAGGGTAAGTTTCCTGTGGTGGGGGAGGTTGAGCTGTGCCGGCTCATTTTCCGAGCTGTTTACTGGTGCGATCCATTTTCCTGTCACACCACCAGATGGCGCTTCAGTCATCTGGTAGTTGGCTCTTTGGTTGCAGCAAGCTGGAGGCAGGTTGTTGACGGACAGTCGGACAATGAGAGAGAGAAATGGGTGACAAATGGTGATCGTGCCAATACGGGGCCCAATCGGTGACCACTCATCCAAGCGGGCAGCTTGACTGTCTTGGTGTGGAATGTTGGGCTTTAATCTGTTGCAACCAATTAACTATCTTGGTCGGCGAGTGGCCATCTGTTGATTTGAGCATCGTGATCACATTGATTTTCCCAGGTGACAACCTGTCCTCCAATATTTTTGGGTAAGGTACTTCTTTTTGTTGATTTTGGCACCTCTGCTCCGGTACTGGACTTGTTCCCATTAGGATGGTTTGCCTGCTGTTCTCCCTCTCTCCATACTCAAGCTACAAAATTCACATCTCCTCCCTCCATTTTGGGTTGCTTCTGGCTATTAGTGCCTTTCGCACTAGTCCCGTTAATAGTCTCCTCACAGAAGCAGGGACTCCGTTCTGCACATATGACAGAGCCAACTCCTTGTTTCTTATGCAATCACCATTCGCCAATTCCCTGACCATCCTCTATACCCTGTGCTCTTTTTGCAATGAGGGATGTCTCCCATCTAACGCCCACTAACGGGTGTGATTGCCAGTTGGCATGCGTCTCGCTTCCCTCTGTCAGGATCCCCATCTCCACTCACTGGACTGCACCCTGTATCTTTCCTCCCATACCCCCCGCCCCCATTGGATGGTTCCTAGACCATGGATTAGGACTGATCTATTCCAGTGTAATAAGATTTCTCTCACTCCTATGGTTTTCCAGCGTCTTCTTGCAGAGTTTCAGGGTGCCACCATCTTTTAAACTGATTGTTCTAAGACAATCGATAAGGTGGGATATGCTTCCCCATCTCCTGCTGGCTTCAAACACCACTTATTGCCAAGATCAGGTAGTGTGTTCACAGCAGAGCTTCTAGCCATTCACAGGGCCCTCCCCCCCCCCCCCCCTTTTTTTTTCTTCAGCCCTCCCTCCACAGTGGTTTAATTTATTCAGACTCCAAGAGCAGCCTGCAGGCTATTGACCAATGCTACTCTCGTCACCCTTTGGTCTCTGCTTTCCCTTGCCCTCCTCTCTACCCATGAGCATGCCATCTGGTCAGTCGTCTTTCTCTGGTTCCCAAGTCAGGTGAGCATGCTAGGGAATGAACTGGCTGAGCGTTTGGCTAGAGAAGCAGATACTTAACCCCTCCTCCCCATTTCCTTTTACGATTACAGCTGCAGATATGCGGATCTACGTCAAATCTCTCTTTGCCCAAAAGTAGAGTGCCATCTGGAGCGCTACGGCTCTTAGTAATAAACTCCACACAGTCAAGGAGTCTACTGCAGTTTGGCTCTCTTCCTTCCACTTCTCTCAGGAATAGTCAACTGTTTTATGCAGTTTATGCATTGGTCATATCTGGCTCCTACGTAATGACCCATCCCCACAATGTAGTTGTGGAACCAGACTGATGATATCTCACATATTGGTGGAATGTCCTGTTCTTTTGGCCCTTTGTGTTAAGTATCGTCTTCCTGATTCCTTAAATTTAGTATTAGCAGACAATCCATGGATGGTTGAACTGGATCTCAGTTTCCTCTGTGAAAGTGTTTTTATTTCCAGATATAAGGTTCTACTTTAGTCTTGGAGCAGGGGCAGGTTGGTTGTGGTTGGGACTTCTTTTACAGTCTTCTCGGTCTGTGACCCCATGACTGCCCCCTTTTTTTCCAGTTTTTAGATTTGGCCTCATCTTTTATGCCTTTATTGTGTGTGTTTAAGGTTCATTATTTTATAATTTGACTCCCCTGAATGGATCTGTCCACTTTTAGTGTACCCTCTTCCTACTGTGAATAACTTCAGAATCGCGGGACAGATAACCTCGCCGTTTGGTCCGATAACCCCTCCCAATTAGTCAATCAACCAACCCTGTGTATCTCCCCTTGTGCATGATATGTTTCACAGTATTGAAAATGCATTTTCCTTTTTTTGCAATTTGTTCACCATTTTGCTGATCTTGTCATTATTACTTGGGTGTGAAATTAATTTGGTTGTAATATGTTCTTGGGCATACATTAGTGACCACTGACGTTGAATATCAAGCCTGACTTTTAAGGTGGCAAGTTCTTGCTTGCCCAACTTGTGTATGAATTGTAACATCTGGCATGGTTGTGACAAGCGAATGGCAGCAGCCCGATGAATGTTGGCTCGTTTTCTGTGCTCACGTTGGAAGGCCTTAGTGAGATCCAGCATTTCTCTTAAAACAAGGAATTTGTTGTTTGACTGTTGTATATGTTATTACTACTGAGATCTGATCTCATGATTAGGTATTAGTGTTTAAACATTTTTTCTTACTTTTAAGCTTATCTAAGTGACTGGTTTTTTGGGGGTCCTTGTTAACAGTTCGTTGTTTAATCAATTTAATTCCTATGTTTGGTCATTACTGTTAAACAATTAATGGGTTAATCTTTATTTTCATTATGCAGTCATTGTAACACTTCGATTTTGGACTATGTCAAGGGCAGGGTCTGCATTTGGTATTCTTGTATCAGTCCTTGGTAATTTAGTTATTTGATGCTCAGAGTTGCATGAAATACATGTCTGTTTGCCCTTGGCTTCCCAAGTTGGTCATAACACTGGAGCCGTTGGCCCCGGCATGTTATCCACTACCCGCTGATTCACCAAGTGTGGCTAGTCCACATCGGCTGTATACATGTGTGTAGCGTGGTGTTCCGCCTCCCATCTTGCAGTAGCCACTGAGGTGTCCCAGCCTCCTCGCCTACCGCATTACCTCTGTATAAGTTAAGTTTTTAATCTTATGGCATTCAGACTTAAGTTTAAATCAAGGTGTCCACTACTGTAAGCTGTCCTAGCCAAGCCAAGCCTCGCCCAACCTAGCCTTGTCTCGTATTGCTGCTTGATTTGAAGAGCTTTCAATTCTTAATTGTGCATCACTGTAAATTTTAAAATTGTTGTCACTTTCCCTTTCAAAATTGTTAGTACCCAAAGGGTGTTCCAAAACTTTGCTCTAATCTCAGACATAAAAATTATAAAATATTGTCAAGTGTTGAAACAGTATAATTTTGAATATTGTCACTTTCCTGTTTGAAAAGTTGCTAAATTGCGAGCATTCACAAGTTATTTTAATAGTAATCCTGAATTTGTAAAAGTTTTTCTAAATAAGGGATACATTCTTCAAATGAGTGGTTTTCACATTGATCTGGCAGTGCTGTGTCTGTAATTGTTGTGAAGTCAAATTTGCATGGTTGTAATCATACAGATGCTTAAAATGCTTTCAAGCTGTATTTTTATGAGTGTTTAACTTGCTATTATAAAGAGATATTAAATGTTATGAAAAAAAAGAAAAAAATAATTGTAAGTTTGGTCCCTTTGGTTCACCGTCCTGAAATCTATCTATCAGTTACTATTGACTTATATGTTATTGATGCTTCCAAGGAAATGATAAAATAACGTATTTATAAAATTAAGGATTACCAACTATTGTGAAACAACAAATGGCCTTCTGTAAACTCAGCCTGCACCTTCCCCCCACCCGTTAAGTTGTTGTTGTACCCGGGGGCGTCCACTATGATTTCACAGAAGAAAGAAAATGGAGGGTGAGAACAGGCTTGCTAGGAAGGAAGGAAGGAAGGAAAGAAAGAAAGAAAGAAAGAAAGAAAGAAAGACATTGAGCCGCAAAACAGATGGACTTGTCCCAACTTCACCCACACAGGTTCCAAACATTGATCATAAACATACCCCTATTGAAGCATGGAACATGTGGATAGTCTCTACGGCAATTGACATGGATCACAGAAGCACTGCTCTGGGAATACTGCTCATGACTTTGACAAGTGCTATACTGCAAGCAGTGAGTGGAGCTGGCTTTTGTAGTGTAACACCCTATCAGTGGTGTCAATAAGTTATCCACTCAAACACCAAAACAGAATAGTAGTTGAAAAGTGTGCACTTTCACTGCAGCTCCAAAGTGAAACTTTGCCACATCAATTTTTGGATGTATAATAAATTTCACTTACCCTTGAGTATGTGCCATCAGTCATCAGGCTGGTAAATAGTTATGTCAGACACTTTTCTAAATAAATTATGTTTATTTCTTGATCAAGTCATCTGTGACAAAGACAGACAAAACCAAAAACACAAAAGCAGACTAGGTGGCCCTTGCCCTCCTGCTCTAGAAAGGTTTCACACAATTAGCTCACCATTTTACATTATTAAATGATCTGTTACAATTGATTCATTACTAAAGACACTTGACAAGGTTTCTCACACACTGAATTTTTTGTATTTCTTTTTATGATTATTAATATTACCTCCTTTTACAAATATAACATTTTCTTTAGTAAAAATATGTGATTTTTTTAAAAATATATGCTACACATTAGATTGCTTTTATAAAAATCATTACTTAGTTCAAAAATATTACTGGATGGAAATAAAGAAAAGTATTAGTTAGAGTTAGAAATGGTCATTTGTTGCAGGAGCTACACATGTGCAAAAGTTTTAAAACTGTTATGTAATCAATAATGCACTAAGGAAGAAGAATAGCAAGCCAATACATTGGGAAAATGTGACTTAACATTTGTATTCGGTATCGGAGTGCTAAAAACAATTTTAAGCATTGAAACAGTTTATCAAGGTTTTTTCAAGATGAGAAAAATGCTACACGTGTTGTTTCTGAAATAAGCGATTCAATTATACATTGTTTCTTTATTGGATACAATATTGTTTCCTGTAAAGAATATAATTTTGCATTGTTCCTATAAGGCTAACAATGAAGTATATTATATCACTGTGTTATTATTAATTGCGTCATTGCATTTTAGAATATTAAATGAAAGAAACAACTCTTATTGACCATAACATACTAAAATACCTAAGTCCTGAGAAGACGAGGCTTTCTGATTACAGAATATGCTGATACTGTATACTTGGCTAAACCACTGTAATGACTTATATTAGGACACATTTAGTAGAAAGGTAGGCCATGTGCACTCTTGTTGGTCAGAGACCTATTAAGGTGACCTGGTAGCCAGCACAGGTATAGTTAAGCACCCACTAAGCGAGAATTGCAGATAGTAAAACAATTTTTAACCTCTCTTATTTCATTCAATTTTGAGTGTCTTATTGGCAGAGAACAAAATGTTTTGCAAGAATTAGTAATTGAAATATTTTAAAGGAAAAGATTAATCACTAATATCACTGATGGCAACATTTTTAATACACAAACATAACTGTACATGTTTGCAACTCATACTTATTGCTTAAGCATGTGGCTATGGTGAATATTTTGCATGCTACTCTAGGTCAGGCATATTTAGAGAATATAATGAGGCTGCTGACAAAAGTTAACTTACAATGTCAATACAGAAAATTTAACTCAAAGTTGCTGCAGATGACACAGGCCAAAGATTTCTTTTCACCTAAGCCCACTTTATAAAACTGCATTTGGCTTGTTTATCCAAGAATCTAATGTAGTTGAATGTTTTCATTCTGACATTAAATTGGTTATTTTCTTTTTGATTTCCTGAAATCTTTATTGTATGTAAGCTGCTAAGGATTCTATCGCGCATTCACAATGCAAACTATTTTCTGAATGAAAAGAAGCAAAAATAATTTCCAACTCTGATACTGTAGCAAATCTCTTGCGTCATGGGAAAGTAAGCCCACCCTTCAGTAGTACACTGATCCAGTCCTGTTTTGCTGTTAATTTTGCATCAACATGACTGTTTTAATTCCTAATGAACTTCCAATGTTTTTGCAGTTGAGTGTGCTGTGAAGTGAGCAACAAAGCAGCAGCCAGAGATCATATTCACTCAACAAATTACTGCCATTCAATTTTTTTCCCCAAGAGAAACCAAAATGGCAATACATAAAAATATAACCAAACCAGTCATTGCTGTGTGGGGCAGAAATGTGGAGAATTGATATATAAACAGCAAGAAAAATAAAGGATTTTGAAAATAAAATCTTGCAGGAAATATAGGACCAATTTGAGAGAGGAGAATGGAAAAGGAAAAAGATCAGGGAGATATATAATGAAACAGATACTGTTACAAAAGCTTAGAGAAGGAGAATTAGATTGGCCACCACATATATAGAAGAGAGGGAGGATTAAAAGTGGGTGAGGTATCAGAGAAGAAACCCAGAGGACAAAGACCTTCAGGCAGACCAAAAATTTGATGGAGAGACCAGGTGGTCAATGATCTTCAGTTACCATAATGCTACTGGTTATTACTGCATGAGTAAATCCCCTTTAATGTTACTCTTTCGAAAAGCATTCAAAATTTGAATGTGGGCATGTACTAATGGGAAGGAATTGGATTATGTTTCGTTACCCGAAAGATTAAGTTTTGACAGGGGACAAGATTTACGTCAATGGGAGTCAAAACAATGTTATTCAATGTGTAAAATGAAACTGTAGTTGTGTCAATCAAAATGGTTCCCAATCAAACTAGGCAAAGTGATTCCAGGTAAATATACTGTTAATCAAGAAAACTGACTGTCAAATATGACGTTACTATGAAATGGAATCTGTTTGTTAAACTGGATGATTATCTAGCAAGTAAGTTGTTATCCATAATCAACAGAAATAAAAAAAAAACTAAAACATCTTGGCAGCAAACTACCTCTCCGTAACATACACTATC
The DNA here is from genome assembly GCF_021461385.2 of Schistocerca piceifrons. Classification (NCBI taxonomy): domain Eukaryota; kingdom Metazoa; phylum Arthropoda; class Insecta; order Orthoptera; family Acrididae; genus Schistocerca; species Schistocerca piceifrons. The sequence goes on from NC_060146.1 coordinate 128,687,086, forward strand.
TGTTCTAAAGCAAGAAAGATAGTGTTCAACAATATAAGGCAAAAGATAGATTGCTACTCAACGTAAAGATGACATGCTGAGTTGCAGACAGGCACAACATAAAGGCTTACGATTTCACTTTCAGCCAAAGCTTTCTTCAGAAAAGAAATAAAAACACAACACACATTCATTCACACAAGCAGGCAACCCCCCTCCTCTTTCTTCTCTCTCTCTCTCTCGCTCTCTCTCTCTCTGACAAATAAATTATTATTATTAAATAACTTTACAGAAAATAAGAACAATTATTTACATGTGTGATGAAATGAACACAGTAACACAGGTGCTGCATTATACATAGAAAAACATAGCAGTAACATGAAGCAAGTACTAGTGATATCGAAGGTGTTGCAGTAGCAGAGGAAGGCGCCAAGGGCAATACTAGATGAGGCCAAAAACTGCCTGGTTTGTGGGGCCAGGAGACTAACAGTAAGCTAGTCAGCATTAGAAGGTGAATTCTGTTTATTACCATCACAAAATATACCAAGATCACAAATCCCATAAAATTCTTCACACAGCCTGGCAGTCAGGACATAGGTTGCATTGGCATTTTTGACATACTCGCAAGTGAAAAAGTTTGAAGAGTGTGATTTTTACAAATGTTTTCAGAGATTTTTCTTGACTTCGGAGGTTGAAACCATAACCACTTCTAAAAAAGTGTGTTCTGTTGAGGGTGTACCTCATTTCAACAGACCAAAAACATGATTGATTCAATGAAACTCTGTTGTAATCCTTATGCATAATGTATTTCACAGTTTGAACGGTGTGGTATGTAGATCTCTGTGGAACCATTCTGATGGGGACATCCATTGACATTGACATGAGCTCACAATATATAGTAGGTGCCGAGTCAGAATGGTGTGGACTGCCACAGACTGGCAAAATGTCGTGTTTAGTGATGAATCCCAATTTATTTAGGGGACAGATAATAACCACATATGGGTTTGTAAGCAGCTTGGTGAACAATACAGTAACACTTGACTGGTGTTGTGGACAATCTTTTATTAAACTCTTCATAAATACGATGTTGTCAGGCACGGTGATTCTGTTGTCCATAAAATAAATTGGTAATAATTTCAGCAAATGTGGTACACTGAAAAAATACTTTTTATTGTCCTTAGGGTCCAAAAAAACGTCTTAGTGGAGAATATACCCTGTTGTTTTGACAATTCTGAACTTTTTGCTCCCATAGCACTTTGAAAAAAAAAAAAAAAAACTTTATCATGGTTACTTGAACATTCTTGGGCGATCCAAGTACTGCATCCATTGAATCTTAACTTACACGATGGTCAATCTCATGTCATTAAAGCTTAGGACAGCCATGGTTTTAAATGATGTGAATATTGTTGATTTAGCTGTAGTGATACGTAGTACTTAATTTAGAATGTCTGATTTACAATTAAACTGCTTCGTTCACTTTTGGAATACTGAAAAGCAGGGCAAAGTATATTTCTTCCTCATTGAATAAACATATGTTTTTGAAGAGAGATAAGGGATTAGGAAAGAAGACAAGGAATTTACATTTATTGTCTATAATACAACATACAGTCACCAACAATTTTTATTTTACAATATCCATTGCCTAATTTGGCCCAAATAAACAAGTACTCATCAGCATTCAACTTCTTTCTGCTTGTTGACAATACAAAGGGCTTATCTGGAACCAGAGTACCATAAAGGACCTTAGCAAGTATTCCTGAAGTCTCTGTTATGCTCCATAAAGAGGAATTTCTTTGTGAAATGACTTCTACAGTTTGGCTCTCTTGGTAGACAAAACTTGCAGTGTTTTGAGAGCCTTCTTCCACACTGCTCTGACATTACTGTGGCATTATCTTTGTGTTACGTAGTCTTCTGTGTTGCCAGAACCTGCAGCACCAAGGCTATTTCCACACCAGTTGGAGATTTCTGGCATGGAACTGCATTTGATGTGATAGATGCAGCAGCATATTCTGCATTTTCTGTTTATAATCTGGAAATGAAGTCCCATGCTTCTTGACAGCGTATAGGTGAACGATGCAGGAGACCCGAACCGCCATAGTAGGCAAGGTCCTAATGGAGGTGGTTTACCGTTGCCTTCCTCTGACTGTAATGGGGATGAATGATGATGATGATGATGAAGACAACACAACACCACCCAGTCACTCGGAGCAGGTGAAAATCCCTGACCCTGCCGTGAATCGAACCCGGGACCCTGTGCTCAGGAAGCAAGAATGCTACCATGAGACCACGAATGGCAGATGCTTGTAATCTTGTGGATGAAAATGTTTGGAACATGTCCTTGTGTTTTTAACGTTGATCTTATCGACACTGAGATAATAATTCACATTGGAGGTTGAAGTCTTTTGCAAAATAGTGTTATGGATTCTCTCAGTTCTAGGCCAAGACTTACAACGTTAAGCAACAACAAAACACAATGTGTTTTTATTAATTTTACTTGGATAATAATATGAATGACACACACAATTACAAAAAAAATATCACTACATACTAGAATACATCATAGGCCACAAACTACACACTACAAAATGAGAGCTACAATAGTGTTTCTAGCAGAATATTAAAATATTGTGCTGACGTCGAATTGTTGTTAAGATATCTTTGTAATTAATCAATGACTTGGGGCACATTTCCTGACAGATTTAAATATGTTGTTGTAACAGCCATCTACAAAACTGGAATAGAAGCATGGGATGCCACACCACAAGCAAATCTTCGTAAGCTTTTAAAGTTACAGAAGAGGGCTGTAACAATAATTTGTGGTGCAAGACCAAGATACTCACACTGTGTTCTATTCCAAAAAGTTGGGATATTAACTGTTATAAATATGTACACTGATCAGGCCAGAATATTACGACCACCTACCTAATATCCAATATGTTCACCTTTGGCATGGATAACAGTGACGACACATCATGGCATAGAAGCAATGAGGCATTGGTACGTTGCTGGACGGAGTTGGCACCACGTATGCATGCACAAGTCACCTAATTCCCATAAATTCCTGGGAAAGGGGTGATGAACTCTGATGCCGCATTCAATCACATCCCAGATGTGTTCGACCGAGTTCAGATTTGGCTAGTTAGAGGGCCAGCACATCAATTGGAACTCACCACTTTGTTCCTCGAACCCCTCCATCACATTCCTGGTGTTGAGACACGGTGCGTTATCTTGTTGAAAAATGCCTCTACCATCGGTAAACATGATTCTCATGAAGGGTGTACGTATGCAACCAATGTACAATACTCATTGGTCATCATGGTGCCTTGCACGAGTTCCACTGGCTCCATGGATGCCCACATGAATGTTCCCCAAAGCATAATAGAGCTGCTGCCAGCTTGTCTGCATCCCACAGTACAGGTATCAAGGAGCTGTTCCCTAGAGGACAATGGATTCGTGCCCTCCCATCAGCACGATGATGAAGCCATCGGGATTCATCAGACCGTGCAACACTCTGCCAGTGCACAATGTCCGGTGCTGATGCTCACGCGCCCATTTCAGCTGCAGTTGCCAATGTCAACATCGGCATATGCATGGGTCGTCAGTGTGGGGGCCCATCATTAGGAGTGTTTGGTGCACTTTGTCTTCACACACACTTCCCCTCTGCCCAGCATTAAAGTCTGATGTCTGTTCTGCCACTGTTTGCCACCCGTCCTGTTTTATCAGTCTGCCCAGCTTACAATGCCCGATATCTGTACTGGGGCACGACCGCTCAACCCCATGATGTCTGGACTCGGTTTCCTCATGTGTTGAAGACGCTCACCACAGCACTCCTCGAACACCCAACAAGTCATGCAGTTTCTGAAATGCTTGTGTCAAGCTTCCAGACCATCACAATCCGTCCTTGATCAAACTCAGATCATGCACCTTCCCCATTCTACACATGGACAGCTCACTCACTGATACTAGAAAGCACCGTGCGCATGTCTGACTAGCAGTCTTTCCACTCCCACCACAGATAGGTTTATATCGATTGTAGGACAGTGGTCATAATGTTCTGGCTGATCGGTGTATATTTTTAAACCGATTACGTTGCCGCAAGCACTCTGACCTGAAAAATTATGTTGCCGCAAGCACTATGACCTGAAAACCACAATACCAGAAACATAGATCAGTTTTGTCTCATAAGCCACCAAACTGCACTTTAGCAGAGAAACCTTCCATATGCAGGATCGAGCCTTGTCAATTCATTACAGGGTTCAGTCACATCACTCCACACTGCAAAATTTCAAACCAAACTAAAAAGAATATTCATTGTCAACCAACATTAACCACTAGATGAGTATCTGTTTTGCACAGAATAAAAGCAATTTTTTGTAGGCTTCATTATGCATGTGTAGCATCATTTAATAGAAATGCTTTGTCATCCAGTTTTAGTTTTAAGTTATTTCTTAAATAACTAATTTGAAAATAGATCTTAGCTGAAATCAAACAATGGAAACCTCAGGTTGGAATATCAGCAATATAAGGAGAACATAGATTGCTACTCACCATAAAGATTACATGTTGAGTTGCAGACAGGCACAATGAAAAGACACTAAACATTACCTTTCTACCAAAGCCTTCTTCAGAAAACGAAAAACACACACATTCATCTGCAGAGAGAAAAAGAGAGATAGAGATAGAGATAGAGATAGAGAGAGAGAGAGAGAGAGAGAGAGAGAGAGAGAGAGAGAGAGAGTGTGTGTGTGTGTGTGTGTGTGTGTGTGTGTGTGTGTCCTCCTTTCTTGACCCCCACCCCTCCCCTTATTTTTTTTAAATAGAAAAACGAAAGAAGGAAGGCTTTGCTTTAATGTGTCTTTTCGTTATGCCCAGCTTGTCTGTAATTCAACATGTCATACTTACAGAGACTAGTAATCTGTCTTTTCCTATTGTTGATACAGATTATAGCTGCTAAGACGAAATGCTCTCTTCTTTCAAATCATGCCTCACCTATAAGTAAATTACTTGTAGCCCTGTGCCTTATTGTATCACATTCCGCTGTAAAACATGTACATATGTGCACCCATTTGTTATGAACTGATGGATTCAGCAAAATGATCCTTTTACCATATGACGTTGAATATAGTTCTTGTCTTATTATTATTATTATTATTATTATTATTATTGAGGAGAACCAGTTATCCACTGGCACATTTCTAAATGATGGAACCATATTAAAGAACCACTGTAGCTTCTGTTTCATTATTCAAGTTGCCTTTATTGTGTTATTGGCCAGTTTTGGTCTTTTTGCCAGATTCAAATGTATAATGTTGGTGATGTGTGTGTCACAGTCTGCAACCAGTTTCATGCTATGTGGACACATGCACACAATAGATCATGTACATAAAAACATTACAACAAGCTTCCTGGTCCTCACAAGTTCATGTAACGGTTCAATGTGTACTTTTGCACTGACATACATTAAGATATATGTTCACTTACTTTCATTTCTTTATGAGAATGTAACACCACTTCAGTTTAGGAGAGGGATATCTTATGTAGTAGGTTAGTGTCAGTCTCACCCTAACTAAAACAACAATTGGTGTAGTCATACATTTCCCTGCTGTAAATATGATCAATCTGTTTGACAATTCACAGCAGATAGACTGAAAGGTACTGAGATTGCAGTGCCACAGTGTTGCAAACATTCAAACTAAACAGAAAACAAAATTCCCTGCAGTCCACAGGACCCCACCATACTAGTAACGGGTAAATATGTTAGGCCTGATGACTTGGCAGGCACTTGTCAAAACAATAAAATACAAGGAAGTTGATTGGGGCAGTGAAATAAAAGAACCAAGTGAAAGTAAAGAGTAAGTATAATTGAAGTAAAGATGCACTTGAAAATCATTTACAGGAAATAAATTTTGTCTAATACTTAGACTATATTTCCAAATCTCGTGTATTCTAGAAACCACTGAACTTCCTGGTTAAGTAACTAATATATTTACCTAAATAAAAACTGACATAATATTGTACATACATTTTCAATAAAAATGTTCTACATGCCAAAAATTTGTAAAGGTCCTTGCATCTCACCAAATGCAGTAATAAATTGTAAAGTGAGAGTTTAAATGTTTGTTTTGCGAGTTCTCTGTAAAGTGATCTTAACCACAGTATTAACTCATTCCATAAAATTTCTGGGAGTGCTGTGTCTAAACTCTTCTTAGTATTTCAATGGCTTGTATAAATCATCATTTTTTTAAATACACTTAAAGACAGCAAAAAATTGTAAAATTATTCAATTAAAAAAAAGTAAAACCTGAAACAGTGGCAGGGCCATGAAACAGGTCAAATAAAGATTGGCTTTCCGACAATGAGGTACCGTTATTTCTGAGATGGGAGTATTTTAAATTAGCCTATTTCTTTTTTTTTTATACATGCACAAGGAATGTGGTGGAATGTAAAATTTTAATGATTGAATCACTAGCATTGGTGTAGATACTTGACTAAATGCTAAACAAGCAGTAACAGGTAAATGACTGCTAAATGTTGTAACTGGAGCACAGCAGCTCTTGAGAGATGCAAGATATTAAGTTACACTAATAGATTATTTCACTTTCTAGGCCCTGTTTGGTTAAATTTCAAACTGAGGTCATGCAAGAGGTCCACAACAATTATATGAACACTTGAACATGTTCCTATTACTACTTTAAGTCGCTAATAACAAGAGTCCAATTGTTATTGAAACTTTCTTATTAATTCTTTTCAGGCAATGCCCATCTTGAGAATATCTGTCAAAAAAACATCACAGCTGCCATACAAGCACAAATTATGTATGACACATTAAGAGCAAACATATGGGTTCATCAACAAACAAATTTACATACTACAGAAAAACCTTACTTCAGAATATGAAGTCAAGTATCTATTGTAACACTGGTGCTCAATTAACAGTGCTATCCCATTACACAATTAGCTATCATAACATACCACTCAGCAGCATGACTGTAGGGGTGCTAGCATCTTGTGTCAAACGTTGATGAACAGTTGTCAACAAAGTAAACTATAAAACCATAACATAACTGTAAACCATGGTAAAGAGTCTTTTCACTTATGAAAACTAAGAATCACAAAACTGCGGAAGATCACATACATAAATGACAGCCAGCGATCTCTAGCATTGGCAAACTTGAAATATGGAAGATAGACCTACTGTAAGACTATTAGGTATTGCAAAAAACGTAATAAGGTGAAAGTGAAATTTCTTTGAAGCACACAAACATATTATTAAATTATTGCAGCCATAAATACATGAGCCTGTAATGTATTCTGTATAATGTTACTTACAATAAATGAGTAAGTCGGGATAGGAAGAAGCACGGGTGAATATGCACTTCCCTTGTTCCAGGATTGTGGAGGAGCATAGGGCACCCAGAAAAAATTATCTTTATTTACCTATAATGCCACTGCACTAACAAAGTCACAGTACAATAAACTATCTGAAAATTTACAAACACCAAAAAAGTAATAAAGAGCGGCAATAGTGTTCACCAGGCCATAGGTGAGACCATGTACTCCAACATTAAACATAGGAAAATGACATGCATTTGAATACACCATGAATAGCATTAAAATTACAGTACTGTTTTTCATGTCTAATAAGAAATAATCTGTTCTATCAGTTAAACACAAATCACTCATCCTGGGTAAAAAACACACCAGTTTATTTCTACAATGATTACTTGTGGGATGCACAAGTGAGGGGAGGGGAGCAAGAAAAAAGATGGAGTTGATTGATCATGATTAAATGGAAAGTGACCACATATGGTCAAAGGAAGACACAAACAGAAAATAAATCAAAGCTGTGGGAGGAAGGGGGCTTGGGGCAGAAAGGCATATGAAACAAGAGCAGAAGGGAATGGTGCCTTCATTTGATTCAGGAACCATAAGCCAGACAGATACCATTTTACTATTCCTGTTACTGGTGACTGTGAATGCCAACACTAATAGGTAAATGTAGATGTCATCTTGTAATGACTGATATTGACAGTCATTTGGTGCTGGGTGCATTGGTATGGTATTTGTGAAACTGATCTGGCCTGTGGTTTTCATTTTTCTCCCAGTGTTTGGATATTATTTACTGTTTTGTATAATTAATGACTTGTTTTTTATCTGCATGGAGTGTTACTAACATGTATGTGTTTGGATACTCAGCCAAGCATAAAATTGTTACTGATGTTTGCATTCTTTGTGATATTATGTAATATATGTATTGGCTAGCTATACAAATTACTAGATGAAAGTGAGGTTGCTGTTAATTTTTTAGTCCAACTTCTATAAAAAGTGGAATTACGCATTAGGGCATGTGGTCCACAGTCTTATCTTAACCTTGTGGTATAACCTCCTTAGAGTTTGTACACCTCATCACCCCTAGCCCTCAACCATTTATTTCCTATTTAGTTTAGTTCTTCCCTTGTCCATGCCTGCTCACCTTTCCATTATTCATACAAAATCCAACTCACCTCCACTCCCCACTCCAATGCATTTTCTGCCTGTGTAATTCAGTTAAATCTATCAAGCAAACCAAGACATATACCATTCAACCAAGCCATGTGGTCCAACAAGTAGAAGAACTTCCATTCTATGGTGCAACAATGAGTAATATAAGGAGGGGCTAAACTGGCCAAGGAATCAGACCAGTCTTCTGGTCACCTAGGAAAATTAATGAAACATGATCTGTCAAAGATACTCTCAGCCTCAGAGCATCGGGGATTTACAACATTCCTTGCAAGTGTGGCATCAGTTATGTAGGGCAGTCTATGCAGACTGTTGCTAATTGCTGTGTTGAGCATTGTCACCTTAAGTACAGAAAGATTAAAAATGGCAGTTTCCAAGAACAGTCTAATGAACAAACATACGAGGATTCAGGCCCATGCTTCCAAATGTAGGATGTCTGTGGTTAGGGAAGCGGTAGAAATGAGACTTCAAGAGAGACTGATAACAAACTTAGAAATGTATTTATTTATTTGCTACTGTTTTTCATCTTAACCAGATACAAGAACATATCAAATGTTGCATGTAAGTTAATATATGTGAACATAAAACATAATATTTTAACACAATTACAAATGAGTCAGTGTAACTAAAGCAATGCATGGAAAGATGAACTTGAGAAATAAAAATTACAAAGGAAAACTTTACACAGTTTTACACCTACATACATACTCTGCAAGTCACCATATGGTGTATGGCAGAGGGTGTTTTGTACCACTACGAGTCATTTTCAAATACAGCTGGCTTGAAAACAGAGAAGATTTTATTCATTTGCTTCCCAGTTCCACTCACAAATAGAGCGAGAGAAAAATGACTATCTACATGCCTCCATATGAGCCCTAATTTCTCTCACCTTCTCTTTGTGGTCCTTACGTGAAATGGACACTGGTGGTAGTAAAATCGTCCTGCAGTCAGCTGCAAGTGCCGGTTTTCTAAGTTTTCTCAATAGTGTTCCCCAAAAAGACCACCACCTTTCCTCCAGGGATTCCCATTTGAGTTCCCAAAGCACCTCCATAATATGTGCACATTGTGTGAACCAACCAGTAACAAATCTAGCAGCCCACCTCTGAATTGTTTCGACATTTTCCTTTAATGCACTCTGGTGGGGGTCCCAAACTCACTAGCAGTACTCAAGTAAGTGTCGCACTGGTGCCCTATGCACAGATTCCTTCACAGATGAACCACACTTTTCCAAAACTCTTCCAATAAAATAAAGTCAACCCTTAATGCCTTATGTACTACAACCCATACACACCTGTTCCACTGCACATTGCTTTGCTATGTTATGCCTAGATATTTGAATAGAATAACTGTAATGCTGTATTTAGAACATTCCACAACTGTTTTTCCTGCCCAACTGCATTACACACATTTTTCTACATTAGAACTAGCTGCCATTCAACACATCGACTAGAAACTTCGTCCAAGTCATCTCGTATACTCCTAAGGCCACTCAATGAAGACACCTCCCCATACACCACAGCATCATCAAGAAATAGCCACACATTGTTTCTCACCCTGTCTGCCAGATCATTTATGTATACAGAAAATAACAGCAGTACTATTGCACTTCCCTGGGACACCGCTGTCCCTGATGAATACTCAACATTGTGGACAATGTACTGGGTTCCTTCACTTAAGAAGTCTCTGAACCGTTCACATATTATGTATGATATTATGTATGATATTCACCATCTGATATCAGAGATGGCGTTGCAGGCTATGCTGGACAGCAACACTTTGCCTGCTGTTGTTGTTGTGGTCTTCAGTCCTGAGACTGGTTTGATGCGGCTCTCCATGCTACCCTATCCTGTGCAACCTTCTTCATCTCCCAGTACTTACTGCAACCTACATCCTTCTGAATCTGCTTAGTGTATTCACCTCTTGGTCTCCCTCTACGATTTTTACCCTCTACGCTGCCCTCCAATGCTAAATTTGTGATCCCTTGATGCCTCAGAACATGTCCTACCAAGCGGTCCCTTCTTCTAGTCAAACTGTGCCACAAACTCCACTTCTCCCCGATTCTATTCAATGCCTCCTCATTAGTTATGTGATCTACCCATCTAATCTTCAGCATTCTTCTGTAGCACCCCACTTTGAAAGCTTCTATTCTCTTCTTGTCTAAACTATTTATCGCTCACATTTCACTTCCATACAAATACTTTCAGAAACGACTTCCAGACACTTAAATCTATACTCAATGTTAACAAATTTCTCTTCTTCAAAAACGCTTTCCTTGCCATTGCCAGTCTACAATTTATATCCTCTCTGCTTCGACCATCATCAGTTATTTTGCTCCCCAAATAGCAAAACTCCTTTACTACTTTAAGCGTTTCATTTCCTAATCTAATTCGACTACATTCTATTATCCTCGTTTTGCTTTTGTTGATGTTCATCTTATATCCTCCTTTCAAGACACTGTCCATTCTGTTCAACTGCTCTTCCAAGTCCTTTGCTGTCTCTGACAGAATTGCAATGTCGTCGGCGAATATTAAAGTTTTTATTTCTTCTCCATAGATTTTAATACCTACTCTGAATTTTTCAATTGTTTCCTTTACTGCTTGCTCAATATACGGATTGAATAACATCAGGGAGAGGCTACAACCCTGTCTCGCTCCCTTCCCAACCACCGCTTCCCTTTCATGCCCCTCGACTCTTATAACTGCCATCTGGTTTCTGTACAAATTGTAAATAGCCTTTCGCTCCATGTATTTTACCCCTGCCACCTTTAGAATTTGAAAGAGAGTATTCCAGTCAAAATTGTCAAAAGCTTTCTCTAAGTCTACAAATGCTAGAAATGTAGGTTTGCCTTTCCTTAATCTTTCTTCTAAGATAAGTCGTAAGGTCAGTATTGCCTCACATGTTCCAATATTTCTATGAAATCCAAACTGATCTTCCCCGAGGTCGGCTTCTACCAGTTTTTCCATTCGCCTGTAAAGAATTCGTGTTAGTATATTTCAACTGTGACTTAATAAACTGATAGTTCGGTAGCTTCACGTCTGTCAACACCTGCTTTCTTTGGGATTGGAATTATTATATTCTTCTTGAAGTCTGAGGTTATTTCGCCTGTCTCATACATCTTGCTCACCAGATGGTAGAGTTTTGTCAGGCCGTCAGTAGTTCTAATAGAACGTTGTCTACTCCCCGGGGCGTTGTTTCGACTCAGATCTTTCAGTGCTCTGTCAAACTCTTCACGCAGTATCATATCTCCCATTTCATCTTCATCTACATTCTCTTCCATTTCCATAATATTGTCCTCAAGTACATCACCCTTGTATAGACCCTTTATATACTACTTCCACCTTTCTGCTTTCCCTTCTTTGCTTAGAACTGGGTTTCCAGTAAAGTTCTTGCTTGATATTCATGCAAGTGGTTCTCCTTTCTCCAAAGGTCTCTTTAATTTTCCTGTAGGCAGTATCTATCTTACTCCTAGTGAGATAAGCCTCTACATCCTTACATTTGTCCTCTAGCCATCCCTGCTTAGCCATTTTGCACTTCCTGTCGATCTCATTTTTGAGACGTTTGTATTCCTTTTTGCCTGCTTCATTTACTGGATTTTTATATTTTCTCCTTTCATCAATTAAATTCAATATTTCTTCTGTTACCCAAGGATTTCTACTAGCCCTCGTTTTTTTTTACCTACTTGATCCTCTGCTGCCTTCACTACTTCATCTCTCAGTGCTACCTACTCTTCTTCTGCTGTATTTCTTTCCCCCATTCCTGTCAATTGTTCCCTTACACTCTCCCTGAAACTCTGTACAACCTCTGGTTCTTTCAGTTTATTCAGGTCCCATCTCCTTAAATTCCCACCTTTTTGCAATTTCTTCAGTTTTAATCTACAGTTCATAACCAATAGATTGTGGTCAGAGTCCACATCCGCCACTGGAAATGTCTTACAATTTAAAACCTGGTTCCTAAATCTCTGTCTTACCATTATATAATCTATCTGAAACCTTTTAGTATCTCCAGGGTTCTTCCATGTATACAACCTTCTTTCATGATTCTTGAACCAAGTGTTAGCTATGATTAAGTTGTGCTCTGCGCAAAATTCTACCAGGCGGCTTCCTCTTTCATTTCTTCCCCCCAATCCACATTCACCTGCTATGTTTCCTTCTCTCCCTTTTCCTACTACCAAATTCCAGACACCCATGACTATTAAATTTTCGTCGCCCTTCACTATCTGAATGATTTCTTTCATCTCATCATACATTTCTTCAATTTCTTCGTCATCTGCAGAGCTAGTTGGCATATAAACTTGTACTACTGTAGTAGGCGTGGGCTTCGTGTCTATCTTGGCCACAATAATGCATTCACTATGCTGTTTGTAGTAGCTTACCTGCACTCCTATTTTTTTATTCATTATTAAACCTACTCCTGTATTACCCCTATTTGATTTTGTATTTATAACCCTGTATTCACCTGACCAAAGGTCTTGTTCCTCCTGCCACCGAACTTCACTAATTTCCACTATATCTATCTTTAACCTATCCATTTTCCTCTTTAAATTTTCTAACCTACTTGCCCGATTAAGGGATCTGACATTCCACGCTCTGACCAGTAGAACACCAGTTTTCTTTCTCCTGATAACAACGTCCTCCTCAGTAGTCCCCGCCCGGAGATCCAAATGGAGGACTATTTTACCTCTGGAATATTTTACCCAAGAGGACGCCATCATCATTTAACCATACGTAAAGCTGCATGCCCTCGGGAAAAATGACGGCTATAGTTTCCCCTTGCTTTCAGCCGTTCGCAGTACCAGCACAGCAAGGCCGGTTTGGTTAGTGTTACGAGGCCAGATCACTCAATCATCCAGACTGTTGCCCCTGCAACTACTGAAAAGGCTGCTGCCCCTCTTCAGGAACCACACGTGCGTCTGGCCTCTCAACAGATACCCCTCCGTTGTGGTCGCACCTACGGTACGGCCATCTGTATCGCTGAGGCTCGCAAGCCTCCCCACCAACGGCAGGGTCCATGGTTCATGGGGGGGAAATGTAGCCTACTGATGCATAAACGTCACCTTAGCATACGCCACCTCCATAATGTCATAATTTAGTCAATCAGGCACCGTACACTGGGCAGAAAAGTGTTAGCCTCCTCAGTTTTATGACAGTCAGGCTTAGTGCCTGGTGATGGCGATGTAGGCTGTTCTGAATCGCTTGGAATTTTATACAGATTTGACATGGCAAGTTAACAGAACATTTTATCCATGTGAGTAAAATTATTGTGTAAAACTGAGAGGTGAGCATCTTACAGAAATCCCTTCAGGGTCCTTGGGGGTCTTACACTTACATGTCAATACATTTACTCCCTAAAAGCACTTAATGTTAATAATAGGGGTAATTTTAGTATGTTCAGTGAAATGAACTTGCAAAATACTGGAAGTAAGCATAATGTTCCTGTAGACTATGCATCAATGCCTACAGTTCATAATGGAATTTTACATTCTGATACAAAAGTCTTTAACAGGTTACTTCTAGACACATGGCAGAACACTGGAAATCCCAATACATTAAAAAAATGCAAAGTAAATGATTATTTTATTAGCCTCTTTTTCTGTAATTAATTATAATTAAGCATAATGTTTAGACTCAACGATGCATCTGCTGGTTAACACTAAGGTTCATACTAAACAGAATTGTAACGTTTCTGTTATATGTAAGGCTGACAGTGCTCTTGGTAAAAATTATAAAATGCTTTGTATGAAGTATGAGAGAAAAACAGCACTTGAATAAAAAACTATTTATAGCAGCCAGAACTATTAGTTACTTCCGGTGGGAAGAAGGATATGTTTTGGAAGATAGGGAACGAGGGGAAGATAATTTAGACAAGCTGTGTACAACACTAGTGTGAGCCAATCATGAGTACTGCTCAAGTGTTTGAGATCCCCATCAGGCCATATTAAAAGAACACACAGAAGCAACTCAGGGGCAGGCTGCTAGATAGGTTACCAGTAGGTTCAAACAACATCCAAGTAATACGAAAATGTTTTGTGATCCCATGAGAATCCCTGGAGGGAAGACAAGGTTTTTTTTTTGGAATACAACTAAGAAAATATAGAGAACCAGAATTTACAGCTGATTGCAGAATAATTCCCCAGTCACTGATGTATATTTTGCATACGGACCATGAAGAATTGAGAAATGAGAGCTCATATGGAGGCATCCAGCCTTACTGTATGGTTAAATGATGATGGCGTCCTCTTGGGTAAAATATTCCGGAGGTAAAATAGTCCCCCACTCGGATCTCCGGGCGGGGACTACTCAAGAGGACGTCCTTATCAGGAGAAAGAAAACTGGCGTTCTACGGATCGGAGCTTGGAATGTCAGATCCCTTAATCAGGCAGGTAGGTTAGAAAATTTAAAAAGGAAAATGGATAGGTTAAAAAAAAAAAAAAAAAAAAAAAAGAGGAAGCCGCCTGGTAGAATTTTGCACAGAGCATAACTTAATCATAGCTAACAGTTGGTTCAAGAATCATAGAAGAAAGTTGTATACATGGAAGAATCCTGGAGATACTGACAGGTTTCAGATAGACTATATAATGGTAAGACAGAGGGGCGGATGTGGACTCTGACCACAATCTATTGGTTATGAATTATAGATTAAAACTGAAGAAATTGCAAAAAGGTGGGAATTTAAGGAGATGGGACCTGGATAAACTGAAAGAACCAGAGGTTGTACAGAGATTCAGGGAGAGCGTAAGGGAACAATTGACAGGAAGGGGGGAAAGAAATACAGTAGAAGAAGAGTGGGTAGCTTTGAGGAATGAAACAGTGAAGGCAGCAGAGGATCAAGTAGGTAAAAAGATGAGGGCTAGTAGAAATCCTTGGGTAACAGAAGAGATACTGAATTTAATTGATGAAAGGAGAAAATATAAAAATTCAGTAAATGAAGCAGGCAAAAAGGAATACAAACGTCTCAAAAATGAGATCGACAGGAAGTGCAAAATGGCTAAGCTGGGATGGCTAGAGGACAAATGTAAGGATGTAGGGCTAATCTCACTAGGGGTAAGATAGACTGCCAACAGGAAAATTAAAGAGACCTTTGGAGAAAAAACCACTTGCATGAATATCAAGAGCTCAGGTGAAAACCCAGTTCTAAGCAAAGAAGTGAAAGCAGGAAGATGGAAGTAGTACATAGAGGGTCTATACAAGGGCGATGTTCTTGAGGACAATATTAGAGAAATGGAAGAGAATGTATATGAAGATGAAATGGGAGATATGATACTGTGAGAAGAGTTTGACAGAGCACTGAAAGACCTAAGTCGAAACAACGCCCCGGGAGTAGACAACATTCCATTAGAACTACTGACAGCCTTGGGAGAGCCAGACCTAACAAAACTCTACCATCTAGTGAGCAAGATGTATGAGACAGGCGAAACACCCTCAGACTTCAAGAAGAATATAATAATTCCAATCGCAAAGAAAGCAGGTGTTGACAGATTTGAAGATTACCAAACTATCAGTTTAATACGTCACGGCTGCAAAATACTAACACGAATTCTTTACAGACGAATGGAAAAACTGGTAGAAGCCAACCTCAGGGAAGTTCAGTTTGGATTCGACAGAAATGTTGGAACACATGAGGCAGTACTGAGCCTACAGCTTATTTTAGAAACTAGATTAAGAAATAAAAACTTTAATGTTCGCTGATGACATTGCAATTCTGTCAGAGACAACAAAGGATTTGGAAGAGCAGTTGAACGGAATGGACAGTGTCTAGAAAGGAGGATATAAGATGGACATCAACAAAATCAAAATGAGGATACTGGAATGTAGTCGAATTAAGTCGGGTGATGCTGAGGGAATTAGATTAGGAAATGAGACACTTAAAG
This sequence comes from Schistocerca piceifrons, assembly GCF_021461385.2. Classification (NCBI taxonomy): domain Eukaryota; kingdom Metazoa; phylum Arthropoda; class Insecta; order Orthoptera; family Acrididae; genus Schistocerca; species Schistocerca piceifrons. The sequence goes on from NC_060146.1 coordinate 128,703,428, forward strand.
TAGTAAAGAGGTTTTGCTATTTGGGACGCAAAATAACTGATGATGGTCGAAGCAGAGAAGATATAAAATGTAGACTGGCAATGGCAAGGAAAGCGTTTCTGAACAAGAGAAATTTGTTAACATCGAGTGTAGATTTAAGTGTCAGGAAGTTGTTTCTGAAGGTATTTGTATGGAAGTGAAACATGGACGATAAATAGTTTGGACAAGAAGAGAATTGAAGCTTTCGAAATGTGGTACTACAGAAGAATGCTGAAGATTAGATGGGTAGATCACATAACTAATGAGGAGGTATTGAATAGAATTGGGGAGAAGAGGAGTTTGTGGCACAACTTGACAAAAAGAAGGGACCAGTTGGTAGGACATGTTCTGAGGCATCAAGGGATCACAAATTTAGCATTGGAGGGCGGCGTAGAGGGTAAAAATCATAGAGGGAAGCCAAGAGATGAATACACTAAGCAGATTCAGAAGGATGTAGGTTGCCGTAGGTACTGGGAGATGAAGAAGGTTGCACAGGATAGGTTAGCATGGAGAGCTGCATCAAACCACTCTCAGGACTGAAGACGACCACGACCACGACCACAACAACAACAACAACAACAACAACAACAACAACAGAGGCATATAGATAGCCTTTTTTTCTTTTTTTGCGAGCAGAAGAGGAAAGGAAATGATTTGTAGTGGTACAAGGTACCCTCCGCCCTGCACCCTTTGGTTGCTTGTGTAGCGCGTGTATATATATTAAAACATGGAAGAAAATTAAAAAAAAAAAATATTGGTTGAAACTAACCTAAAACTTCATAATGTAGTTGAAATGTTTTGTATCACAATTAACTGTATCTGATAATCAGTGACTTGGATCTATAACATTCTACAATTTGGCGATCTGCGTATTGCTTTGATCTATTAATAATTCCTCTTTAAGCTCTGTTTACCAAAATGCCACTTAAAAATGAACTGTATTTTGAGAAACTATATATAGGAAGATGTGAGTGGTACATAGCTGTTTGTTTACAGAAAAATAATGTTCACAATTTAAGCATACCGGTAACACAGATTGGTTGCAGTAAGAAGCTTATCTGTAGCGTAGGCTGAGGTCTACATCAGGTTGAAGGGTTGTTACTCTCAAAGGTGAAATAAAGATTGTGATAACAGCCATTCGTGTGGTATTGCCTCGTATTTTGTTTGCGCCATATGTAAATGTACTTTTCCATATAACGCAGTTTTCATAATAAAAATTAAAACTACTTGGTCATTACCGAAAAGATGTCTTACACAATGAACAAACATCCGAGGTGTGTTTTGATGCATATTACGTGCATATATCGTACACAAACCGCAAAAATGGAAGTGGCGTTCCGCTACATAACTTTTACCCATTTCTGATCCGTCTTTTCGCATTTGCTATCGCTGGTATGGATGCAAAGACAAATTCATAGTTAAGTATTGCAACTTCTGAGTAGTAGTTACATTAATAAGCCCCACTTAATATGTTAAAAAACATATAGACATATTGTGCTGAAGGCGTAGTATTATGTATTATGCTGTAAATCACTCTGCCATCCAACTAATAATTCGTAATCAATTGGCTTCAATACGTCACGTACACACTAATCGGTAACTCTGACTACACTGCGGGTTAGTATGTCACCATGACACCATACTCGAGATTATTCGCATTCGAACCTTGTTTCTACATTTAATTCTCATAACGAAAGCTTCATTCAAGCAATCTATATCGACTTGACGTTCCAAAATAACAGCTGTGGGCACGTCTGTATAAACGCTTCAGTCAACATACGAGAAGACTTTTTCGTCTGCGACCGTCATCAGGTTACTGGCGTCACTTATGTCAAATTGTCAATAGAGCTGCTTACAGGTTTGGTCTCCAGGCAGCGCTGTCACGCTTTCGGCGCTTCTGATGACGTCATGAAGTAATTCCTCGGGGCCCACGAGATGCACTTTCCAAAGACAGAGGCTGCCTCATTGCTTTGAATATCTTTATGGAGATCATTGTCTGGCTCCATAGGAGTCTCCGGTTGATGTTGGCAGGACTGTATACTCTGTGTTGCCGCGCTTTTTAGCATTCATTTCAAGCGTTGTTTGTTGAAGGCGTTTTGACGTGTTGGTACCGTGCACGTGTAGTAGGAGAACAGTAAAAATGTTTGTGAAAGTTAGAGGCCCTGATTGTCAAAGAATTGAAATAATAACCATCACATTGTTGATGCCTGTCAAAGAATTGAAAGAAAAAGTCGGCAAACTCTTTGACGTGGAGCCAGCAAAACAGCGTCTTATCTATCGCGGGAAGCAAGTAAGTTATTTTGTTTGCTTTATCATTTATCCATTTCGTGGTGGTTTTACCTAACTTTAGTTGTTTTAATTCACTTTAGTTGGAGGACGAATACAAACTGTTCGATTATGGCGTGCAAATGAATGAAGTGCTGCAATTAATTGTAAAACAAAATGTGACTCAGAAGGAAGAGGTTAAAGAAATTCAGGAGCCACCGCTCAGTACAGAAAAACGTGTAAGTATGCATGTGTATGTATGTTCATCATGATAGAACTTTGTGTTCAGTTCCTGTACTAGACTGTGGTAATACATAAGCCTAAGGGTGCAGCTGTAGATGTTTCGTACGAAGGAGAAGTCATTAGTTTGTTATGGGTAGGTCAGAACGTTTGGCGCCCAACTGGTCTATACATGGAAATGAAATACTGAACTCCCCAAATGTTAGCGACATACGAAAATAGATTCAGCTCAAAACTTCTTGGTAATGGCAACACTTTTATAATGTGTGATAGACTGCTCGATATTTCTAGTAGAATGATGAGTTCGAAAACAATCTCAAGCATTATTGTTTTGTGTATACGAGACAGCTATAGTGCTGCACAATCTACGTAATAAGTAAATTGTGAAGTCCTTTGCGTTTATAGGATAAAATGCTGGAATGAGGAATCTTATTTTTGTTTTGTTTATGAGCTTTTGCCAAACAATTGTTTTGTTTATTTGGGTGTCAGAAACATAATATTGAGAAATTATAAATCATGAAGGTATAATTTTTGAAAGACCCAGCTCAGTGTTTTTCTTTTACTGGTGAGTTACTTGTTTATAGAGAAAAATACTGATAATTTCTGGGCTCCATGTGAAACACAAAGTAGTCCAACCCTACTATATCCTAAGAATGGAGGACTCTGCTGATAGCTTGTCACTCTTGTAGAATTTAAAATGTTTGTGCCTTTGCTCTTACTGACCTTCTCTCTTCCCTCTCTGGGGAAGGAACTAAGAGTTTGGAAAGCTAGGTATATTTTTTTCCAAGTTTTAAATGTCTGACAGCAGTATTGGAATTTCCATTTAGAAGGTGAGTACTGATCAGTCCAGAAGGCTCTCCTTATTGTTTGGTGTGTGAATGAATGAGTCCACATAGCCCTGGTGTAAGACACATTCCTCTTATATCTTGATTTGAATTCAAGTGAGATATGATATGATGTGTGCCTTCTCAGCAGTATTGTTTGATGTGTGTATGTTAAGAATAAATGTTAAAAAGTGTCACAATAAGCTGTTATTTTCACAGGAAAATGTGTTGTTTAGTCTGCAGCAGAAGTGTCAGATTGTTAATGTAGCCGACTTACACACTTAATGGTTGATAACAGGAATGTTTTCAGAGGCCTAGCCTGCAGCATTTAACCAGTCCACTAGGAAGTTATTTTTCCAGATCTATGGTGTGCTAAACACATTCAATCACTCTTCAGCCACGATTATTCTCGTCAGATTTCACACTGTACACTGCTCTTGGATGCAGAAATTTTTGCTATAGTAAGAACTAGCAAGTGTTCAGTGTGGGTAATGTATGACTGTCAGTAAGTCACATTTTTGTTGAATACACTGTTGTACTGCTGAGTGTGGTTTTTCAACAGACTTACCCTGAGACTTGGGTGCCTCCTGTTGTGATCAGTAATGTGAAAACTGTCAATAGTCTTCATCTGCTGGAAGCATTAGCCTGGCTGTAATTTGTTAGCAATTAGTATTTCTTGTTTACAAAATTCATGCCATTTTTATATATCCTCCATTTTAGCATTTGTATTTACTTTTTATGATTTTACTCTGTTAGAGTGTTTGCTAATTAATTTCCACACCACTGTGCTGTTTCTCAAACCTAATGTAGAAACTCAAATCTTGAAAATGTAAATAAAAATGTTTGAACAATTGTTAACGGAGTGTCTTTAAATATACTTTCATTAGATCTCATAAAGTAGAATACATGCCATGAGGTATGAGAGGGTGTGTCAGCTGCTGGTTCTATATAGGCAATGAAAGCAGCAGGCAGACAATCTTCCGTAGAAAGAGAAGAGAGAATATTGTTGTATTTGTTGGCTTCATCAAATCACCATCTTCTTTCAAACCTACACCTTAGGCTATACTGCCATTCAATGTCACCACAACCTTCATTCAGAGTACGAATTAAAATGACATTGAAATGTGAAAGTAGAGAGAATGGTTTAAAGTTCGGCACTAGAAATGCAGTGCCTCTTTTTGCATCTCCCATTGCTTACATGAAACTCATTCCATTGGCTATAGAAAACCGACTCTGAGCTATGGTCCTTACATTGACTTTAGCACATAAAAAAAAGTGAGAGGTAAGATCAGTAAAAGAAACAGAATATTGAAAATTCTGGGATGTTCCTATTGATTAGAACCAGAAGTATAAGTCATGTATTATAGATCTAAAATGTGCAGCTTTTGCAGTGCGAATAACAGCAGATTTTTGGTGATGTCGAAGTTGACAGGCTTTCTATATTCATTCTCTAAAAATGACATCATATACTGGTATAGCTCTCCATTGAGGAATAAAGTGTTTGTTGAATACTGGTAGATGTCAAATGAGGATAATATGCGATGTCGTATCTATAACCTATTGCAGCTGGCTCTTTTAACATTTGTGTGCTGACAGCCTCACAGAACATTTACTTCTGTATGAAATTTGTTATCAGTAATAAATTGTAATTCAAAAACAGTAACTTCTATGAATATCAATAAAGGAGAAATCACTTTCGTTGTGAGCGAGGTATTGAGCCATAAAAATTTTTGACCCTTTTCCCAGTAATGTGAGGAATCTGAAAGGCAATTAAGTTGACTTCAAACACACATTACAGTGAAAATCATGTCTACTTGACAATTCCATCTGCTCTATAAGAATGGCTGGCTTTTTTTTTAGAGAGAGAGAGTTCAACAATTCATTCTATTTCATTGTGAGAGGTCACAATTATGAACATGGAATTGCAAACAATAACGAACTAATGCTGACCTATCTGTCTTTGTTCCTCATTCGTTTCTGTGAAGCAGGATACTGAAAGGATGAATGCACAAAATGTGCACCATTTCAATCTGGAACACTTACCAGAACAACTCTGTCATTTGCTCACTATTATTTGTGAGAATATGTTATCTGAACCACATATTTGAGATGTATTTTAGCCAACATCTTTAAAACACGCCACAAAAAGAAAATTGCTTATCCTGCATTGTGTGTGTAGTGTCGCTATCATTGTTGACAGGATTCTTACAGAAGCATAGGATTAAATATGGTTGTTCCCTTCCTGATATGTGCAGGCCATTCAGCTAGGTTTGCACAAGAACCAAGGGATTGTTTATACACTTAAAACAGCAGCACTTGTCAAATTGGTATTAGTTTCATGGCTATCCTTTTTGTATTTTAATTAATGCTAACAAGGAGTCTTAAATTACTAAACAGCTAAAACTGTGTATGGTGCCCTTTCCTATCTTATAGGTTCCTGGGACAACAACATTTTGATTGAATTTAAAATGCTGTTGTAATCTATTCATTAAGGGATGTAATCTTGGATTAAAAGTTTGACACCGAAAGTCAAGTATTCAAGTTGGAAAACTGTGTACGTGTTTTGAGGCAGTGTAACTCACGCTGTGCAAAAAATTCATCCAGTATTTGAGGAGGAGAGCACTTAGATTTCTGACAAAATTTACACACAGTTTCAAAACCTTTTTCTCAGCAATACCCCACAAAATAATGAAAGGAGAATAGTTTATCACTGCTAAAGCAATAAAACTTGTCAGACAAGTCATTTTAATTTCTTACTGCTGTACTACTAACTCTATTTGTAGCAGCACATTTTGCAGATACTACTCAATATACTTCGAAAATTGTGTCATTGTGTAAGCAATAATTCAGGAGATATGACATCATATACCCTACCTTTTAGGGGCATACATACAGACTAGGGGCATGGTGACGAGAACCAGCATGTCTCCTTCCTATGCTAACCTTTTCATGGGTTGCATGAGGGGCTTTCCAGGGATCCACAAGCATTCAGCCGCTGATTTAGTTTAGTTACATGAGTGACATCTTTGCCTTATCTCGACAAAAATTCCCCCCAACTATATTTCACATAGTCCTAACCTGAATCTCGTGCCACTTTCCTTGATGTTTATCTTGTCCTCTCAGAGGGCCAGCTACACACTTTTGTTCATGTTAAACCTATTAACAAACAATAGGACTTACAAATCGATAGGTGCCATCCTTTCAATGTCAAACGTTTCCGCCATACAGCCTTGGCATTTGAGGCAAATGTATTTGTTCAGATGCAGACACTTTACAGCAATACACCATCATTCTCACCTCAGCCTTCATTGGATGTAATCACCTCACCAGCCTAGCACAAAAGAAGACTTCCTGGACCATCACATCCAATCCTGGTACTACTGATCCTTCAAAAGAGAGAGAGAGAAGCAGCTTAAGAGTGCATCTCTTGTCACTCGGTGTTATCCAACCTTGAATGTGTTTATCAGCTGCTTCGGCGAGGCTTTAACTTCCGTAAAAGAAAAGTGCCATGAAATGTGGTGCATTTTGCTCACCATACCTGGAGTAGCTTTTGCTCCACCCCCCCCCTTCCAATCTCCGCAGTATCCTGCTCAGCCCCTATGCTCCACTGCACCCACTTCCCTACTCTGTGGCTCTTTCCCCTGTGAAGGTCCCTGGTGTAAGACTTGCCCTATGCACCCTTCTGCTACCATACCAGCCATCTAACTCGCAAAGCATATACTATCAAAGGTGGAACCACCTGTGAAATCTCACGTCATTACTGGCTATTATGTAAACACTGTTTGACCTTTTGACCTTTTACATCCGTATACCTACCACAAAGTCATCAGTCGGGCTGAATGGACATAATAGACAAAGTACACTTGGTTCTTGCCATCCACCTGGCCTTAATTTAAGTTCTCAGTATTTCTTTTCTGTAGCTTTTCCTTTCTTCCCTCCCTTTTACTTTCTGTATTTTATTTTGTGACTTCAGATGCAAATAATTTATGGCAATACAGCACCATTTTCACCTCAGCCTCCTGCTCCACCTCTATCATGTGCAGTGCATTTCTCTTTCCACTCTTAACTCTTGCATAGTGTTTTGTCAGTAATCTCCTTCCACCTTTACGCTCTGTTTTTCAAATCTCATCTGGTGCAGTCCCCAATGAAGTCTCCTTATTCTGTCCAGTAAGTCTCCTCTAACCCGGATCTCTCTGTGACATTTCCAAACTCTCCCCATTTCTGAAAACTCAAGATTCCTTTTCTTCCATTTCTCTTTATTCGTTGCCAACCCTTCCGCCAGGAGGAGGAGCTACTGACTCAGAAAGCTTGGTGACTGGATTCTATCTGTCCAATTACATTATACTGTCAAAAATATTGAGTGTCATGAAACGGATGTTTTACAGGTGGGAGTTAAGTTCTTTAAAGAACCAGAAGTGAGGGGGCGTGGAGGTTACAGGCTGCCTTGTAGTTAGTTTCGTACATTGTTCACTCAAAAGTTCCTTGCAGGTGTTGTGTAATTCATTAAACGTGTTCTTGTAGTTTGACATCCTGCACTGATGTTTTAGTTTCTTTCTCACTGGTTCGTCTTCATTGTGTGCTCTTCTGCTGGTTACTGGAAATACTATCACTTAGTTTTCACATGGTCATATCTTAGTTATTTGCTGAGATGCCGCAGAAATGCTTATGGCTGATAACTCTATCTGAATGACAACCTCTGTGAGGCTGCTTTATTTGATTAGTTTCTGACCATCTGCTCCAGTATATCCACCCCCATATAGCTGGCAGGTCGACAGACACACAAACAAACACAAACATACACACAAAATTCAAGCTTTCGCAACAAACTGTTGCCTCATCAGGAAAGAGGGAAGGAGAGGGAAAGACGAAAGGATGTGGGTTTTAAGGGAGAGGGTAAGGAGTCATTCCAATCCCGGGAGCGGAAAGGCTTACCTTAGGGGGAAAAAAGGACGGGTATACACTCGCACACACACATATCCATCCACACATATACAGACACAAGCAGACATATTTAAAGACAAATAGTTTGGGCAGAGATGTCAGTCGAGGCGGAAGTGAAGAGGCAAAGACGATGTTGAATGACAGGTGAGGTATGAGTGGCGGCAACTTGAAAGTAGCGGAGATCGAGGCCTGGTGGGTAACGGGAAGAGAGGATATATTGAAGAGCAAGTTCCCATCTCCGGAGTTCGGATAGGTTGGTGTTAGTGGGAAGTATCCAGATAACGTGGACGGTGTAACACTGTGCCAAGATGTGCTGGCCGTGCACCAAGGCATGTTTAGCCACAGGGTGATCCTCATTACCAACAAACACTGTCTGCCTGTGTCCATTCATGCGAATGGACAGTTTGTTGCTGGTCATTCCCACATAGAATGCGTCACAGTGTAGGCAGGTCAGTTGGTAGATCACGTGGGTGCTTTCACACGTGGCTCTGCCTTTGATCGTGTACACCCTCCGGGTTACAGGACTGGAGTAGGTGGTGGTGGGAGGGTGCATGGGACAGGTTTTACACCGGGGGCGGTTACAATGGTAGGAGCCAGAGGGTAGGGAAGGTGGTTTGGGGATTTCATAGGGATGAGCTAAGAGGTTACGAAGGTTAGGTGGACGGCGGAAAGACACTCTTGGTGGAGTGGGGAGGATTTCATGAAGGATGGATCTCATTTCAGGGCAGGATTTGAGGAAGTCGTATCCCTGCTGGAGAGTCACATTCAGAATCTGACCCAGTCCCGGAAAGTATCCTGTCACAAGTGGGGCACTTTTGTGGTTCTTCTGTGGGAGGTTCTGGGTTTGAGAGGATGAGGAAGTGGCTCTGGTTATTTGCTTCTGTACCAGGTTGGGAGGGTAGTTGCGGGATGCGAAAGATGTTGTCAGGTTGTTGGTGTAATGCTTCAGGGATTCCGGACTGGAGCAGATTCGTTTGCCACGAAGACCTAGGCTGTAGGGAAGGGACCATTTGATGTGAAATGGGTGGCAGCTGTCGTAATGGAGGTACTGCAGCTTGTTGGTGGGTTTGATGTGGACGGATGTGTGAAGCTGGCCATTGGACAGGTGGAGGTCAACATCAAGGAAAGTGGCATGGGATTTAGAGTAGGACCAGGTGAATCTGATGGAACCAAAGGAGTTGAGGTTGGAGAGGAAATTCTGGAGTTCTCCTTCACTGTGAGTCCAGATCATGAAGATGTCATCAATAAATCTGTACCAAACTTTGGGTTGGCAGGCCTGGGTAACCAAGAAGGCTTCCTCTAAGTGACCCATGAATAGGTTGGCATACGAAGGGGCCATCCTGGTACCCATGGCTGTTCCCTTTAAGTGTTGGTATGTCTGGCCTTCAAAAGTGAAGAAGTTGTGGGTCAGGATGAAGCTGGCTAAGGTGATGAGGAAAGAGGTTTTAGGTAGGGTGGCAGGTGATCGGCGTGAACGGAAGTGCTCCATCGCAGCGAGGCCCTGGACATGCGGGATATTTGTGTATAAGGAAGTGGCATCAATGGTTACAAGGATGGTTTCTGGGGGTAACGGATTGGGTAAGGATTCCAGGCGTTCGAGAAAGTGGTTGGTGTCTTTGATGAAGGATGGGAGACTGCATGTAATGGGTTGAAGGTGTTGATCTACGTAGGCAGAGATACGTTCTGTGGGGGCTTGGTAACCAGCTACAATGGGGCGGCCGGGATGATTGGGTTTGTGAATTTTAGGAAGAAGGTAGGGGTGCGGGGTGTCGGTGGGGTCAGGAGGTTGATGGAGTCAGGTGAAAGGTTTTGTGGGGGGCCTAAGGTTCTGAGGATTCCTTGAAGCTCCGCCTGGACATCAGGAATGGGATTACCTTGGCAAACTTTGTATGTGGTGTTGTCTGAAAGCGGACGTAGTCCCTCAGCCACAAACTCCCGACGATCAAGGACCACGGTCGTGGAATCCTTGTCCGCCGGAAGAATGACGATGGACCGGTCAGCCTTCAGATCACGGATAGCCTGGGCTTCAGCAGTGGTGATGTTGGGAGTAGGATTAAGGTTTTTTAAGAAGGATTGAGAGGCAAGGCTGGAAGTCAGAAATTCCTGGAAGGTTTGGAGAGGGTGATTTTGTGGAAGAGGAGGTGGGTCACGCTGTGACAGAGGACGGAACTGTTCCAGGCAGGGTTCAATTTGGATAGTGTCTTGGGGAGTTGGATCATTAGGGGTAGGATTAGGATCATTTTTCTTCGTGGCAAAGTGATACTTCCAGCAGAGAGTACGAGTGTAGGACAGTAAATCTTTGACGAGGGCTGTTTGGTTGAATCTGGGAGTGGGGCTGAAGGTGAGGCCTTTGGATAGGACAGAGGTTTCGGATTGGGAGAGAGGTTTGGAGGAAAGGTTAACTACTGAATTAGGGTGTTGTGGTGCCAGATTGTGTTGATTAGAATTTTGAGGTTTTGGAGGGAGTGGAGCTGGAAGTGGGAGACTGAGTAGATGGGAGAGACTGGGTTTGTGTGCAATGAGAGGTTTGCTGGAAAAATTTTGAAGGGTGAGTGAGTTGCCTTTCCGGAGCTGGGAAACCAGGAGATTGGATAGTTTTTTGAGGTGAAGGGTGGCATGTTGTTCTAATTTGCGGTTGGCCTGTAGGAGGATGCTCTGAATAGCCGGTGTGGATGTGGGAGAGGAAAGATTGAGGACTTTTATTAAGGATAGGAGTTGACGGGTGCGTTCATTGGCTGAGTTGATGTGTAGGTGAAGGATTAGGTGGGTGAGGGCAATGGATTGTTCAGTTTGGAACTGGTATAGGGACTGATGGAAGGAAGGGTTGCAGCCAGAGATGGGAACTTTAAGTGTGAGGCCTTTGGGGGTAATGCCAAATGTCAGACAAGCCTGAGAAAATAGAATATGGGAGCGTAATCTTGCTAGGGCGAAGGCATGTTTGCGAAGGGAATGTAAATAAAACTTAATGGGGTCGTTGTGGGGGTGTTGTGAGGGTGACATGGTATTAGAAGGTGGAAAGTGTAACATGAGGTTGAAATGAAAATGAAAGATAAAAATATTTGGGGAGAGATAAGGGTGAACTAGAAAGTAACTGGAGATCTGGTATGAAAAAAGGCGAAAAAGTGTTGGTTAAGTTGATCCTGTGGTGAACTTGGGTTGGTAGACAGCGATGTGCATGAAGGTGAGGTGGTTGTGTTGCCGCTAAAACACGTTAAAGGGTGGAGAAATTCGGGAAAATTTCGAAAAAATGTGTAAATGTATTAAAAGGAGTGGTGTTGTGGTGAAAGATTACGAAAATGGGGCTAACAATTGTCTGACGAAGAAATAATGACATTAAAACCTGTGGGGAGCGGCTAAAAATGATCAGTGATGTGCGAAAAATGGAAGTGGAAATAAAGTGAAAGTTATTAGAACTAGCCGAAATGGTTGTTTAATACGTGAAAGCAGCTGTTATTGAACTAGAAACGGTGGATTTTATAGCAGCGGTAGTGTTGAAAACGGAAAATAAAAATTTTTTTTGGTTGTGGTTTGGAAGTGGGTTACGTATTATTGAGTATATATAGGCGGGATAAAATTGTATTACGGTAAAAAGGGGAAGGTGAATACAAAGTGAGACTACTGGTAAAAACAGAAAGAGAAAATAAGACGACAGGAAAGATTTCGAAATGCAACAGTGACAATAACAAACGTAATTGTTGGGTTCAAATTAATGATATGGTTATAATAGAGGGAAACATTCCACGTAGGAAAAATATATCTAAAAACAAAGACGATGTGACTTACCAAATGAAAGTGCTGGCAGGTCGACAGACACACAAACATACACACAAAATTCAAGCTTTCGCAACAAACTGTTGCCTCATCAGGAAAGAGGGAAGGAGAGGGAAAGACGAAAGGATGTGGGTTTTAAGGGAGAGGGTAAGGAGTCATTCCAATCCCGGGAGCGGAAAGACTTACCTTAGGGGGAAAAAAGGACGGGTATACACTCGCACACACACATATCCATCCACACATATACAGACACAAGCAGACATATTTAAAGACAAATAGTTTGGGCAGAGATGTCAGTCGAGGCGGAAGTGAAGAGGCAAAGACGATGTTGAATGACAGGTGAGGTATGAGTGGCGGCAACTTGAAAGTAGCGGAGATCGAGGCCTGGTGGGTAACGGGAAGAGAGGATATATTGAAGAGCAAGTTCCCATCTCCGGAGTTCGGATAGGTTGGTGTTGGTGGGAAGTATCCAGATAACGTGGACGGTGTAACACTGTGCCAAGATGTGCTGGCCGTGCACCAAGGATGTTTAGCCACAGGGTGATCCTCATTACCAACAAACACTGTCTGCCTGTGTCCATTCATGCGAATGGACAGTTTGTTGCTGGTCATTCCCACATAGAATGCGTCACAGTGTAGGCAGGTCAGTTGGTAGATCCTTCATCAAAGACACCAGCCACTTTCTTGAACGCCTGGAATCCTTACCCAATCCGTTACCCCCCGAAACCGTCCTTGTAACCATTGATGCCACTTCCTTATACACAAATATCCCGCACGTCCAGGGCCTCGCTGCGATGGAGCACTTCCTTTCACGCCGATCACCTGCCACCCTACCTAAAACCTCTTTCCTCATTACCTTAGCCAGCTTCATCCTGACCCACAACTTCTTCACTTTTGAAGGCCAGACATACCAACAATTAAAGGGAACAGCCATGGGTACCACCTTCCCTGCCCTCTGGCTCCTACCCTTGTAACCGCCCCCAGTGTAAAACCAGTCCCATGCACCCTCCCACCACCACCACCACCACCACCACCACCACCACCACCACCACCACCACCACCTGCTCCAGTCCTGTAACCCAGAGGGTGTACACGATCAAAGGCAGAGCCACGTGTGAAAGCACCCACGTGATCTACCAACTGACCTGCCTACACTGTGACGCACGGCCAGCACATCTTGGCACAGTGTTACACCGTCCGGGGTATCTGGATACTTCCCACTAACACCAACCTATCCGAACTCCGGAGATGGGAACTTGCTCTTCAATATATCCTCTCTTCCCGTTATCCACCAGGCCTCAATCTCCGCTAATTTCAAGTTGCCGCCACTCATACCTCACCTGTCATCCAACAACATCTTTGCCTCGACTGACATCTCTGCCCAAACTCTTTGTCTTTAAATATGTCTGCTTGTGTCTGTATATGTGTGGATGGATATGTGTGTGTGTGTGTGCCCGAGTGTATACCCGTCCTTTTTTCCCCCTAAGGTAAGTCTTTCCGCTCCCGGGATTGGAATGACTCCTTACCCTCTCCCTCAAAACCCACATCCTTTCGTCTTTCCCCCTCCTTCCCTCTTTCCTGATGAGGCAACAGTTTGTTGCGAAAGCTTGAATTTTGTGTGTATGTTTGTGTTTGTTTGTGTGTCTGTCGACCTGCCAGCACTTTCATTTGGTACGTCACATCATCTTTGTTTTTAGATATATTTTTCCTACGTGGAATGTTTCCGTCTATTATAACCACCCCCATATTGAATTTGATATAAATTTCTGCTGTTTCCGGAGGATGTTTTCAATTGTTCCCAATTTCTGAGGCATACTGAGAACGAAAACAATCTTGCCTTGATAAATGGACAAGGTTATCTCTTGGTGCTTTACCACAATAATTTCATATAGTTTTGCTTTTCATTTGTACAAAGATGGGAATAACTATCATCACATTACGAAATGGTGCCATAAGCTTTGACAGTATATTGTGAAAGGGTTCAGTTCTGTGGCTGGTGTTCATTCTTTCCCAGATATGAAAACCTGTTGAACATATATTTGGTGTGAATATCTGCTGCTAATCAAAATTGGATGCGAAATTTATCTGACATATTAGCCGTGTACTGTTAAGTCAAGATTTGGGCTTAGTGGGGAAGAGCTGCTTATCAATTGCAGTTTGAACCATCTAAGTTCCCTGATTTCAAAGCATAAAATTTTCATAATGTCTCTTAATCAGTCTCTTGTGCATGCATTGTCTAATAATTTTGGTCCCTCAGTTTTCTGACCAAACACTCTCTTTAGATTTCCTCGGTGAAGGAAGAAAAACAAGTTACAGGAATACTCTAGATTAGAAAGATATATACACCACATGTTGTTTCCAATTTTCACTTGGCCTTTCTGTGTGCGCCCAGTTTCATATGCGTTGTTATTGTCGTATACAAACAGTTGCCATGAACTAGCAGTGCTTTGAATGTTGATCTTTAGCTTCACAGGTGGTATTTATGCAACTTCCTGTACAAAAACAAATTTTTTGTTTTTATACTCTTCCACGCTCTTTCAAACTAATGGTCCATCTCCCATCCTGCCAAGTCTTTTCAAAGTCATTAATGGCCCACAAAAACATGACCGATCTCTTCCACAGTTGTTTTCAATCTCAGGTGTTTCTGAATGATATGCCAATTTTAATCGAGGATTTTCCCTTCCTGCTGTAATAGTCATTGGTGTAATTTCTCTAGACATATCACACTGCTTTCATGAGATTAACATTACCTAACATTACCTGGTGTATAATCATCACTACTAGTTTCTACTTGTTTTTCAATTTCGCTAACTTTGAACTCTTACTTTGAAGTACTGTACTGATGTAAATTTTCCCTTGCGAGCAATTTTCAACCGAATTTTTAAAGTTTATTGAGCTCAGGAGCCTCGGAATACCCTGTAGCATCATGTGGCAGTCACAAGAAGGGCTATTGAGTAGCTCTGGTACGCTGATAACATATATGTGTAAAGAAACGTTACATGGCCAAAGTGGTGGCTGCTTTTTGTACAGTAAGAGATAAAAATCAGTAAATACAGCTACTAAGCTATAATTTCTACACTGACTAAAAAGTCACAAAATTTCAAAGTTTTATGAGGAAACATCATCTATACAGAGGCCAGACAAAAAATACAGAAACACAGCAAGAAATGCATGCTTGAACACACATGCTGATAGTAGCAGGTATTGCTGTTGTGTGTGACCACGAACAGGCCCTGTGTAGTGGACTTCAATACATTGCAAGTGTCAGTTGTGCTCAGAACACTGTTCTGTGTAGCTGTGAGTGCATCCTGTCTGAGCTCAGTGAAATCGAATGTGGGTGATTTGTTGATGCTCGTATGGGTGGAGCTTCTGTAACTGACGTAGCCAAAGGGTTTGGTGTTTCAGGAGGCACCATAACGAAGATTTGAAGCACATACAGGGAAATTGGAAAAACGTGATTCGCTAAGTCACAAGACGGACGAAAGTGTGTAGTGAATGACAGTAACAGATGGTCATTGAAGAGAATTGTGATGAAAAATGACGAAAGCTGCAAAAGTCACCCCAGAACTGAATGTCGCTCTCGATAACCATGTCAGCAGCAAATTATTAGTTGATGTGTAGGTGAAAATGTGGTGCTGAAACCATAAAACCTGGACTGTGGGGCAATGGAAGAAAGCCATTTGGTCAGGTGAGTCTTGTTTCACACTGTTTCCAACTTGTAGTCGAGTTTATCTCATTTACGCTGACCCGAGACTGTGACACAGACTGCTTACTGCCAAGAATGAAACATCGTGAGGGTTTGGTGATGATGTGGGCAGCCAGATGTGATATTCCCTCAGGCTCCACAGTTACTCTGCAAGGTTGCAGTACTTCGGAGGATTATGTGATCTTTTTGGCTGATAAGGTGCATCTCGTGGTTCAATATTTGTTCCCTAATGGTGGTGATGTGTTCCAGGAAGACACGGACCCCAATTCATATGGCTTACATCATCTGTGACTGGTTTTGTGAGCATGAAGACAAATTGTCACATTTCCCCTGGTCACCACTGTGTCCAGATTTCAGTATTATTGAGTGTTTGTGATATACTTAGAAGTGTGCCAGATCTCATCCACCCATCATCGTTACCTTAACTTGCCACTATTTTGCGGGAAGACCTGTATAAGATTCCCTTGAAAACTATACGTGTCTGCATTTATCCACCATGAGATGACTGAAAGCTGTTTTTAATGCTAATAATGTTCTTACACTCTATTGGGCATGGTATAGTCTTGTGTTCTTGATGTTCCCATACTTAGAGTTGTCCATTTACAGTTCCCCGTTTCCTGTTCCAGTCACGAATTTGTGCCCATGAAGATAGATTCTCGGTACACCTCTGTGTGAGCTTGAGTCTCTGATTTTTCCTACATGATCTTTTTGTAAGATCATACTTTAGTTGATGCTCTCAGTATTTTAGCACCAAGTCACATTGTCTCCTTTCTGGTAGAGTCTGCCACTGAAGTTGGGTGAATATCTCCATGAAGCTTTCCTGCCTACCAAACAAACCTGTGATGAAAAACACCAACTCTTCTTTGGATCTTCTCTATTCTCTCTGTCAGTTCTATGTGGTAAGGATCCCAGACTGATTAGCAGTATTCAAGGATCTGTTGAATGCAAGTTTTGTAAGCTACTGCCTTCGATGTGGAGTATACATCCTGAGGTTTCTCCCAATGAATCTGTTGAGCATCGCGTTTTGTATGGTTGTTGTTATGTGATCCTTCCACTTTAAATCACTCTGTATGCGAGCTTCCAGATGTTTAAGTAGATGTGACTGACTCCAGTGACTGTTCAACAATTGTGTAATCATACAGTCATGAGTCTTTCCACTTATTTATGTGGATAGTGAGGTCTTAAATTCTTCATTTGTTTCGCCATATTGTTTGTAGTTGCATCATTATTGTTGAAGGTATTTTAAATCTGTCTGCTACTACATGAAAAAATACATGTTTTTGCCATCAAACACATTTAGTTCTATCGACATAAAACATCATCATTGTTCTATAATGAAAAATGTCTATGATTTGGCTTGCTTTCTAAATCTAAAAACAGTTCAATACAAAAGATGTTGATTTTGCCTATGCTATTTTTTGTTTAACTTTCTCTCAGATCAGGAAAAGCGATACACTTGTATGTTTTGAAGGTATTCCCCCATTTGGCACTGCTCTTTTCCAACTAACCCACATTGTTTTGCAGAGCTATACATTTCTGAATGTGAAACATGACCTTACGTATCACCAATAGTTTTTGTTTGCGTACTTCTTGATAAACATGCTATATAGGTTTTGATCGTGGTGTGTTGCCAGCTTAAGTGCGAGTTTTGGTTTTCCCCTGCTCTAAAAATGTTCTCTTCTGCTGAGAATTGTCAAACGTGTGTTATGTTGTTTAATTACACTACTATGTATTTATTCAGTGTGTAAGTGAAACAAAGAAATAGTGACGAAGTTGAAAACCAAACCAGACAGATACCAACAATCTAGTATATACCAACTCAGTTGCAGGGACTCTGACAAAATCTACATTGGGAAGACTGACAGAACATTTGAAACAAAATACAAAGAGCACAACAGAGCATTGAAATACAGTGCAAACCACTCAACATTTGCAGACTACCTTGAACAGAAATATCATAAGCCATACATAATAGAAAAACACCAGAAAGAAAACAGGTTTCTCGTTACTTTTCAAGAAAACTTTCTCATACACAAAGCATTGACACACTGTAAACAGTTACTTAATGACCAAGAAAATATTTAAAACAAGACAATATAAAATCACTGAAAAATCCCCCCCCCCCCTTCCTCCTCTCTCTCTCTCTCTCTCTCTCTCTCTCTCACACACACACACACACACACACACACACACACACACACACACACACACACACACCTTTTCCCTGACTCATTACCAAATCACTCCCCATTTCTCTTCTTTACATCAGCTGTTCACCCATCTTTGGCTCCCCCACCTGTTGACCCTTGATTTTCAACTCCATCATTACTACTTTATTTCATATATACATTGAATGGTTACATAGTAACATCGAAGCAACACAGTAGACATATGACAAGTCACAGAGTATTTTGGAGCAAGACAAAGCCAAAACTAGCAAAGATGGATTTAAAATACCACCAACAAAGTCAAACATGCCAATTCATGCAGCATGTCAGTGAAATTATGTGCCTATGTGTACACACTCACGTTGGTTAAATTTGTCTTACTTCTAATCCTCGGGCTAGCATGCCTGTGTATAAAGTGCGCAAATCATGAATAACATTCCATTCTTGTTTTACAATTAAGAGTCGGTACCTGTTCCTTCACTATTGCTTCGGCGAACACAGTGATAAGTTGTGTTCTCATGTATCCAAGTGAGCACCAGTAATATAAAAAAGACGGCATTCTAGGTGAGAAAAAATGTACAGTCTGCACAAGAAAATGACCCAGCACAATCCCACAATGAGGCAGTTATCTATGAGATGATTAGTAATGAAGTAAGTGGTTGGCATAGATCTGACATAACTGTACTATTTAATGTTTCTAGGGGGCATTGCTGTGGAGTAACACTTGTAAGCGGCAAGAGGGTGAGATAATTCACTGTTTAATTAAACAACAATAAAATAAAGTTTCATTATCTCATATAATGTAAGTTTATTTTATCATTGTTTAATTAAAGTGAAATTAAACTATGTTTTTACTCATACATCTTTGCTTTCATAACATATAGGCAGCTATTCTTTACACGTTTACAAAGCACGCCATGCACCTGCTCGTGTTATGAACAGATATGATGAACACTTGGTGCGGTGCACTGTTAGGGCAAGTGAAAAGTTTCAACGGCATCATTAGCATGAGTGTGCCTGTAATGTAAAACTAAAATTACACTCTTGACCCTCCATTGTTAAAAGTTTTTGTGTGAGTTATGAACATTGCTACATATTATAAATCCTTGACTTTTTCTTCTGTTGCAGCTGAAGAATCTGCCCAAAGTATCAGAGACAAAGCATTTTAAGGTGAGTAACATGCGTGTCTCAAAATACTTTTAGTTCAGTTGCGCTTTGTATGTTTAGATAGGTTTCTTTGACCCATTGTATTATGTGAATGTTGCTAGTTTTAAGTGCAGTATGTTGATAGTATGATGACAATATTGTGGGGAAGGCGAAACAACACTTAGAAGATGCGACAGACCCACTAAAGAGACAACCTACATTACACTTGTCTATCCTCTGCTGGAATGTTGCTGTGCGGTATGGGATCCTTACCAGGTAGGATTGACGGAGGACATCGAAAAATTGCAAAGAAGGGCAGCTCGTTTCGTGTTATCGTGTAGTAGGGGTGAGAGTGTCACTGATATAATACCTGAGTTGGGGTAGCAGTCACTGAAACAAAGGCGGTTTTCTTTGCAGCGAGATCTGTTTACGAAATTTCAATCACCAACTTTCTCGTCTGAATGCGAAAATATTTTGTTGACAACCACCTACGTAGGGGGAAACGATCATCATAATAAAGTAAGAGAAATCAGAACTCGAACAGAGAGATGTAGATGTTCCTTGTTCCCAGGTGCCATTCGAGATTGGAATGGTAGAGAAGTAGTATGAAAATTGTTCGATGAACCATCTGCCAGGCACTTAAGTGTGAATTGCAGAGTAACCATGTAGATGTAGATGTTTTGATGATGCAAGTATCCGCTATGTGTTGTTTTTTAGTCTTGTTTCTGTAGGCGTATGCAGTTTGATATCATTCTGTTTCTTTCATGCCCCTACACCATTATGTAGCATGTGCATTATTAGTGATCCATTAGGCAACAAGAGGAATTTGTGTGGACAATTATTTTGACTAGAATATGTTTTCCTTTGTTCCATTATTGTTTATTATAATGGATCATGTTAACACTGATCAAATCAATAAGATTGTCCCTTCCTTCTGGAAAAAAAGTGTTAAAGAACATACTCTCATTTGATGATCTCCTTTTACAGTAAGTCCTTTGAAAACGCTTTATTATTTCTAGCAGACACTTTGGTTAGTCTACCTATAGACTTATCTGGGGCAGGCATGTCTAATGGCCTAAGTTTTTTAGGTATTGTATGGGTTATAGTCTGCATGGATTGTTGCTTCTGTTCCCAGTTGCTTAATTTGGTATTTGCTATTATACCCATTGCTATTAGCTGTTGTGTGTCTGGTATTCACTCATGATAGTGTACACTTCAGTTTTGCACATTCAGTTCAAAATGAGAGGTAAAAGCTGTTGTTCTTTCCTTGCATATTAAATGAAAAGCATGTTTGTTTCTCCGCTCTGTAAAGTCAATAATTGTTATATGTTAGCATATTGTATACAAATTCATGATGTGTTAATTTTAAGTTCTTGAGTCAAATTTATGCGCAATATTGAATTGTAATTTATGATTCTATTGATAAAACTGATGGCAATATTGCATCAAAATGGGCACATTGAACAAAATTTGATGAGCTGCGCTCATCTTTTCAGGTAGAACAAGTTGTCATTTTTTACTACTATATTGTTAAGGTGATAATCACACCAATTTTTTTTAAAAAAAGTGAAATACTCTTATTGTATTGTAATCTTTTATTTTGAGAATGGTGAATTTATCATTTGCAGGTTGGCGAATATGTTGACTTCGTGGATACTTTGATTGGAGCATGGTTCCAAGGCAAGATTAAAAATATCTATGTGGAGAACCAGGCACATTTTGACGCTTTCAGGAATGAAATAGACCCTCCCACTCACAAAAATGGTATTTTCAAAGATAAAAGTACTGCCGACAAAGGCTCAGATACATTTAAGAAGGATTCTAAAGAGGAAACGTCGGATGAAGAGATATACGAAACAGATAGTGGTCGTTGTAGTAGCCTTGGGATGGAAGAGAATGGAACGAAAGCTAATGAAGCCGCAGGGAATACATGTGAGTTGAAAGGAACGGTGCAAGGAGAGTTGCAGGATAGTGCTCCCGATGCCCCCCCTGAGAAAACAAATGCGGCGAGTGACACTGAACATTCTGAAAGTGGGGACAGTGGACATTCCTCTCATACGCCAGTTAAGAAACCATCACAAAGGAATGGAGACACCATGTCCAAGGGAGCTCCCAGTGATGAAACTAAGCTGGATGATGGCTGTGTATACGAGATAACCAACCTCAAGTTAGTATGAATGCTTGCAGAGGTGATTTATTGCCTTAGTTGTAGCTTGGTTCACTTTAATGCATTTGAAGTCTGGTAGTTAGCAACATAATGAGTTATTGCAAATAACTGAAGCAGTTTTAATACATGAACAGATAGCATTTTCACCATGTATTTTGAGAACACACTAACCTTGTTTATAACACCTGGAAGATGGTGTTTTATGTTAAAATTCCATAACACCTGGTCAACCAGTATTTAGAATCGTATTTATTTATATGTGTTACTTCAGTTATTATGACTTCACCACAAGATGAATTTTGAATGTACATTAAATTTTTGGTGCCATCTGGGGTATCATGCATATAACATCACTCAAACTATGGCAAGCTTCTCCCAACATCCATAGAAATATGTTATGCCTTACATCTTTTAGTTTGGATATGAATGAGATAATAATAATTTTTCCCTACTTATACTCCAAATTACAAGTTGGGAGGCATAACATATTTCTACAGGTATTGAGAGAATACTGCCATAGTTTGAGAGTGGTATTACATCCATGATACTCCAGACACTGGCACTGAAACCTCAATGTGCATTCAAAAGCCATCTTGTAGGCAAATTTTTGTAATAATTAAACTAGCTTGTATAAATCAATATAATTTGTAATATTGGTTTACCTAGAATTTTTTCAGTGTTGACATAAAATGTCATTGTGTAGATGTTATAAATCCAGAGTAATGTATTATCAAGGAAGGGGATGAAAGTTCTGCCTGTTGCTGTCCAGATCCCATTGAAAATGAATCATACCAATATATTTTTAAACATAGTGAGAGAGTCAAGTCTTTCAACAGATGACTCAGTGGCTGCAGAACTAGACAAAAGGAGTTCGGGGGTAGAGCATAAAAGAGAAAGGGGGGGGGCAGAAAGGTAGAGATGTAGAGGAGATAAAGGGAGAAGAGTAGAAAATGGGGGCGGGAAGAGAATGCCTGTGTAGGGGTGGGGAGTGTGGTGGGAGAAGATAGTGCGCGATGTGGACAAGGAAGTAGTTTGGACAATGACAGAATGAAAAATGTAAGGCAAGGCAGTTGGGAAATAGCTTGGCGGGTGTTAATGCCAGGCAGATTGTGAAAGTGCAGGAATATGCTGGAGGGAGAATCCCGTCTGTATAGATCAGACACACTTGAGCTGGGAGTATCCAAATGACCTGAGTGGTGAAGTCATTGGGTTGTGGTGTGCTGCATGTTCGGCAACTGGATGGTCAAGGTAGTGGTTTGCAGCAGTTTAGCCATGGCCATTGATGCAAATAGACAGTTGGTTACTTGTCGTGCCCACATAGAACTTTACACAGTAATTGCAGCATAACAGATACGCTGGATGTTTCAAAATTAAGATTGGAGTTTTAAGATGTTTTAGCTGTTGAAAGTAATAAATACTAAAAATCCTCAATACCCTGATATTCATTTTGAAACGCCCAGTATAACGTGGCTGTTTTAGCATGTGGTGCTGCCATTTATATGGTAGCAGGTACTTGTCATTGCACTGTGATTGGATATGTTGGATGGGTGTGTGGGACAGGTTTTGCACCTGTGTAGACTATAAGGGATTGACCTGTGGAGTGCCAGATTGGAACAAAGATGGATGAGAATATTCCACAGGTGGGTGGCAGGATGCTTCTTTGGGTGATGTGGGTAGGATTTTGGATAGGATCTCCCTCATCTCTGGGCATGAAGAGAGGTTGTGATTGAGCTTTTCAAGCCTTGGGTGATCAGAGGAGTGCTGTTCAGTGTTTGGTTCAACATGTTTACTGGTGTCAGGGGAGACAATGGCATGGGAGATGGTTTATTGATGAGCTGAATAGGATGTTGTGAAAAGCATTTCTTCACAACACACACCACAGACAAACGCCTACCAAAACCCCACATAGGACTTTGCTTGCAACAATTCCAGCATCCCTTCAAACAGTGATCCTCTGCCCTTCCACCCAGTCTTCCCCTATCTATCTTTCAAGAGTTCCTCACTTATGACCTGATGTCACATTCCTTTCCTAAATCCTCCCCCAGTGATTACAACATGACTCTTATGGAATACACAGCTGTCCATAACGTGGTACAACATGTCACTTATGGGACACAGCTGTCCTTAACATGGAAACCAGTGTAGACCTTATCCTTCTGCACACAAAGGGGCCACCACAGTGGTTACGGATTGTAGTCACTATGTCACTGAGGGTCTCTGCCATCTTTCTGACACCGTTGCATTAGTCTTACCACTGTGATCCCATCCCAAAAGTCCAACAGGATGTCCAGCAACTCCTTAAGGCCTTAGTTCCATCCCAAAGCCTGGCACCTGAATCTATCTCCCTTACCGGCCTACTGTTTACTTACTCCCCAAATTTTACAATCTCAACCCCACGTCTCCGTACCAGTCATCCCATTGCGGCTGAGCACAATGCTTTCACAGAACGAACCTCTGCCTTAATTGACCAACACCTCCAAACTATTGTCCATAACCTCCCATCCTACATTCAAGACATTGCTCACTTTCTTCCCTGCCTCTCCAGTCTTCCTGTCCGGTTAACCGTCACCACCAACCTATCCCAACATCCTCTTGATACCAAACCCACCCTTTCTTTCCTAACTCTCCTATCCAATTGCATCCTGACCCTCAATTATTCCACTTGTGAAGGGAAAATCCATAAACAAATCTGTGGTACTGACACAGGTACTCACATGGACCATCTGCGGCAACTTAATTAGGGGTCATGTATAGGAACTCTTCTTATCCTGTGCCGACTGGTGTGGCCAAGCGGGTCTAGGCGCTTCAGTCTGGAACTGCGCGGCCGCTATGGTCACAGGTTCGAATCCTGCCTCGGACATGGATGCGTGTGTTATCCGTAGGTTAGTTATGTTTAAGTAGTTCTAAGTTCTAGGGGACTGATGACCCAGATGTTAAGTCCCACAGTGCTTAGAGCCATTTGAACCATTGTTTCTTATCACGTTAACACCTAAAACCCCTTGTCTGGTTCAGATTCATTGATGACATTTTCATGACACCGACCGCGGTGGTCTAGCGGTTCTATGCGCTCAGTCCGGAACCGCGCGACTGCTACGGTCGCAGGTTCGAATCCTGCCTCGGGCATGGATGTGTGTGATGTCCTTAGGTTAGTTAGGTTTAAGTAGTTCTAAGTTCTAGGGGACTGATGACCACAGATGTTAAGTCCCATAGTACTCAGAGCCATTCGAACCATTTTCATGACTTGGACTTATATCAGGGATGATCTTTGATGTTTTCTCCATAACCTTGACATGTACTCCCAATTCTGCTTCACCTAGTCCTCCTCAACTCATTTTGTCACCTTCCTAGATGTCAGTCTCCACCAAATGTGGTCTCATAAATGTGTGTGTTCATCTCAAGTACACCAGCCAGCAACAGTAGGGTGAAGTGGGGTTAGTGTAACCATGGGGTTAGTGTAACCACGGGGTTAGTGTAACCACGGCTTATAGTGCCTTGAAGAATCTGTATTTTTACCTCTGACCTATCACACATGTTAATTTACTCCTTTCCTTGTTATATTTAACTATAAGTTGTCAAATCTGGCATAAATTGGAAATTAATTTTTGGACTTGAATTGACGTCTACATTTTCACTCTGCGAGAGAGTGACATGCTAAGAATTTGGTGGTCTGTCATTTTTGCAGTTTTAAAGATACTGCACAATTTTTTGGTTGCAAACTAACTTTTGCATTATAATTTCAAATATGAGATTCATTTTACTCTACTGATAAAGCTTTTGATATGCCAGGCATGGTTACACTTACCCCAACTTTTTCCCATGTGGGGCAAGTGTAACCAATCGGCTGGGGCAAGTGTAACCAGGAACTTACCGGAACATATTTATTTATTTAAGCCGTAACCCTGTTTTTGCCATCACACTAGATCAACTAAACTGGCCTTCCTGTGTGTGAAATCTACTTGGGACCAAAAGTTAACTCATCACCAGAGACATCATCAAGGGCTAAAAATTAGCAAACGTGACTTTTCCAATCTCCTCACTGCTGTATGGAATGAAACACCACCTGAATTGTTGAAAAGTGGTTTTCAAAAAGCAGGAATATTCCCTTACAGTAGAGAAGTAATTGATAAAACTAAATATGATCCGGAGGCATATAAAAGATATGTAGCTCATACCAAATCTTTGGCAGAAACAAATCCATTGCCAGCTCACGATAATGCAGCCATAGACTGTGTGGAAGCTACGTCTCTAACAGAAAGTACTCAGATTTTGCTGAACAACCTCCAGAATTTTATAGGCCTACATCTCTGAGCCCTGTAGTTCTCCCAGTACCAGAGTTCTTTCTCAACCACTCCCAAGCTAACCAATGTTTCATTATGTTCTGGAACTTCTGATTTGTCATTTGAAAGGTTATTATTGGAAACAGTCCAACAGTGTAGTCCCACAGGTAAAACAAAGGAGAAAAGGAGTGCACCAGGAGCTGAAGTTATCACTTTTCAAGATGCCACCTATAAAGAAAAAGATTTTAAAGGAAACAAGAATAATAAGGAGAAAGCAAAACAACAAAGCATTATCTGCATGAAAAGGGTTTGGTAATGAAAAGTAAATCTTCCAAACAAAGTGCTGTTACTTTATCTGAAATGGCATCTCAGAATGTTGTGGAAAAAAAATCCCTGATTGCTCATGTGGGTAACAAGAAAAAAAGACTGGAAGTTCAATCAACAAGTGAAGAAAGTGAAACTGAAGGAGGCCTATCTTTAATATGTAGTGATGAAGATGATAACAATGGATGATCTCAGGAAAGAAATGATAAGCTGTGAAGAAGAAGAAGAAGAAAGAGGCAAACTTTTTTGAAGCCAAAGATAAAATTACAGTTGGAAAGTATGTTCTGGTAGCTTTTGCAACAAAATGTAAGAAAGTTCATTTTATTGGCCAAGTTACCAAAATTATTGACTTGGGAGATCCAGAAGTGATTTTCCTCAGATGCAAAAATAAGACAAAGCATGGCACCACATTCTATTGGCCTGATAGAAGAGATGAGATGTAAGTTCCCTCCTCTGATGTCATTTCAGTGCTGCCTGAGCCTAATTTGGGTCACAAGGGAGACCTGACATTTGGTGTTACATTTGATTCATACAACATTCAGTGACTAAATAATAGTTAGGGCCTAAGTGTGAATATAATAAGTTGAATTAGGGCAGTTTAGCATTAAACACAAATTGCCATCAACTTTAGTTCAATTACCGTGAAAAATAATAGAAAGTGACTTATAAAGTGATCTTTTCTTTTCTCTTGAGACTAGATATTTTATTATTTTTGTTAAATTGCCCACTAAAGAAAAACATATTACTTTTGTAGAATTTAAACTAATAAATTAATGGTCTAAAACAATAATAAATCGTCTATGATGTGTTCTGTTTCAGTGCTTTAGGGTTTAGGCTAACACTTATTTTTTAGTTTAGCTAACATTTTCTGTGTATTTCATAATATACAAAGAGGCGTGCGCAAAAACATTCATACCTTGAGTAAAATTTAAGATATTTTAATGATTTAAAAATCCTCAAATTCAGTAAAAATTGGGTAATCAGGTCACTTACCCCAAGTCTCTTTTACAATGCTCTTTATGGGTACAACAATGCGGGGTTACACTTGCCCCGAACCATGGGGCAAGTGTAACCTCACAACACAAAATTTTGAAAACAATTATTTGACCATATAATTTTTTCTTTCAAAAACAAAATGTATATTGTTTAAAAGTCAATAAGTCAGACTTTAAGCATGAGAAATTTCAAAATCATATCTTCAATAACAAGTTAGCAATTTGGTGTCAAAGTTGAACTATGCCAAAATGTGGTTACACTTAGCCCACTTCACCCTACCTCCATTTTGACACCTGTCAAAAATTCTCTTCCTTACAGCTTTGCCACCGTGGCATGCCACACATGCAGTGGAGAGGACGACTTGCCAAAACATACTGATGTCACCAGAGCCTTTATTGATAGACATTACCCTAGCCAACTTACTCATAAAAGATCTCCTGTGCTGTTTTCTACCCTGAAGCCAGTAAACCTTTCAGCCAGCATGGAGCAGCACTCTTCTGATCACCTAGTGTCACCTTGGTCTCAAGGAGCTCAACAACATCCTTCACCAGGGCCTGGAATACCTGCCGTCGGTCCCCGGGATGGGTGGGGGGATATTCTACCCACGTCGCCCAAATTACTGTTCCACCATCCACCCAACCTACAGAATATTCTTGTCCATCACTATTGCAGTCTTTCTCCCCAACCTGCACTCCCTTGTGATTGGCCCAGGTGTAAGCACCCACTCATCTCCTACTGCAATTCAGTCACAGGAATCTTCTACCCAAAATGACGCAGGGCCACTCATGAAAATATCCACGTTCTGCGTTGTGTATGCTGCAATTACTGTACAGCGTTCTGTGTGGGCACAACAGGTAACCAACTCTATTCACATGACTGGCCTTTGCCAAACTGTAACAAACTGCAAACTCGACCAGCCAGTTGGTGAACACACTGTGCACTGCAACACAAATTACTTAAACAGCTGCTTCACCAGTTGATCAACTTGGATACTCACTTCCAGCATCAGTTTCTCTGACCTTTGCTGGTGGGATTTTGCTCTCCAGCATATCCTGTGCTCTCGCAATCCCCCCGTCCCAAACCTCCACTAACTAGTCTCACTGCAAGCATTTGAGTGTACGTTTGGATGTATCATTTGAGTGTACATTTGGGTGTCTGTGTAGTTGTGTGTACTTTTACTAGAGAAAGAGCAAAAGCCTGAAAGATAGTGTGAGCACTGTTTTCTGTTGTGTGTTTCTGTGTGTCACACATTGGCTGCTGCAGGTGAAGGATTGCTTCTCCCTTACTTTACGCACAAAATTACAATAGAATGCACTTGCTGATTTTTGTAAATGTGTACATCTGAAGTTTTTGCTGGTTTTTGTTCCATGTAAAATAAAGTATATTCTTTATATTATTTACACTCTTATATGGGTGTCAACTTCATTTTTAGCATCAGCTCTGAAAACCGTGTTTGCACGTATAAGGGCATAAATAGAATGAGGAACATACTTTCTACCCCCTATTTTAATGTGACAATAAGTATCTGTACACTCACTTGGGAGAAGCAGGTGTTCGAGCTGTGAAATAATTTCATCTATGTTCCCACTTTGTTTTTTCACTTTCTGTAATACCTCTTCAGTACACTAGCCTCATGTATTATTTATTTTGTTTTGTAAAGTACCTCACATCACAGTAAGACTTAGTATTTGAATAAATTTGTAAAAGATTATACATTATTAAACTACTCACTATTCCATTTACAGTCACGTCGATGAAGCAGAAATGTTGAGCAAGCTCTCAGAAATTCGCCCGATGTCGCAAAAACTTTTGAAATTTGCAGATGTTAAAGTGGGACAGACAGTTCTGGTTAACTACAATGATAGTGAGCCAGATAAACTAGGTCACTGGTTTGACCTCAAAGTCTCAAAGGTTACAAATGGCAGAATGAAGAAGTGGCTTGAAGGTGAACTTCGCATACATAGTCGGAGTGGATGTCAGCTGAATAATGTGAAGATTAGTAATGTCGAAAAAATATGGGTTATTGAAAAACTGGAACTGCTGAAAGACAGAAAAGATTTTTCTGATCTGGAGTCTATACAGAAACGTAAGTACCTGCAGCTGTTAGGTATTCGATGTTCCTTCACTCATTACATGCTCAGTTAAGTCACCACAATCCCGTATGTATAGCTTTTTGTCAATAAAGATCCATCACTTCATCTCATCACAACAGTGTCAAATTGTCTGCTGTCGTATTTTATGGTTTGCTCAAAATTTTGCTGTAACTTCAAACTGAAGTTTCAGTGTCTTTAAAAGTACTGACCACTGTTGGCATAATAAAAGAACGTTGGTAAAAGTGACATAGTGCATAGTGGACCTACCCCCAATCATTTCAATCATTTTTCGTACGCTATGTACAATATATGCATCAGAAAACTTGCAGGAGGCTTGTCTGCTACATAATGTAGGCATTCTGGATTTACCTTGTTGTTTTAGATTTGTAACAAAAAGTGTGTTGTATATGGCAAAGTGCATTAACCGATTTGCTACTGTGTGCGTGTATATATGTCCTGCTACACCATTCTGCAGGTGTTGTGGATGTGTATACGTGTGGCAGTTGGATTTTCCTACAGTGCTACAGACATCTGAATGCGCCGTGAACCACCGACCTCTCACTCCTGTGAACGAGTTGCTTTCATATCTTGGTGAATAAAAAAGTTTTGAGTATTTATCGTGCAACATGTGTGCCTCATTGCATGCTGTCATTTGCAGAAAACCTTGTTTTGATACCTTGACTCATTTGAGCTATGACGATTATGTAAGGATGTGAATGGGCTTGTTTTGCACGACCATCCTTCAGTAGTAAAACTCAATAATTTGGGAACTAAATGAAGTAGTCTCCTGTTCTCAATATATTTAAAATTTTGGTATCTTGTCAAGATTTCATTCACTGTAGTGTTTGAGCTAAAATTAACAGTATGGAAAGCTTATGCAATGGGTTTTTACCCTCTAAAAATGTGCGACATTTAACTTAATTTGCTATACCGCAGTAAGTATGATAAATAATGGAAAGAAATTCAGTTCTTTAGTGAGTTATCTCAGCGCAAGTGCCAGCATCTGGCAAGCAGTACAGCCATAACAAAAGCTGCCTCAGTTCGGAATGCGAAGAGCTCGCCTGTAGCAGTGAAAGGGTTATTTTGGCATGTACGTAAAGCTGTGGCTAGGCTAGAGATCCATCAGTTACGTCAGCCTGAAAATCCCATCTGTATCACTATTTTTTTGCTAGCCAGTTTTGATTTGTTGGACTGATCATCTTCAGATCTAGTTTTGCAGGGTGATGTTTATTCTAAAGAATATGTGTGAAGATGTTACAGCCTCATATTATGAAAAAGATAAGACTACTAGCCATACAGAGGAAACATTGAGTCCCAGACAGGCATGACAAAAAGACTGCTATACATTTAAGCTTTCAGACAAAAGTAGAAGACACACACACACACACACACACACACACACACACACACACGAGACCACTGTTGACTGCTACTTTTCCTGATGGGCAGTAGGGGTAAAGAGGCAGGGTGGGAGGGTAAGTGATAGTAGGTTGGGGTGGGGGAACATGTAGTGTTGCTGTCCTATTCCAATAGGAGTCTGTGTAGTGATGGGGTGGAAGCGTGATAGGGGATAATAGGTAGTGGACAGGGATTAGCCAAGGCTGAGGCCAGGGGGCTGAGGGAACATAGGATATTCTGCAAGGAGGGTGCCCACCTGCAACATACAGAAAAGCTGGTGTTGGTAGGAAGGATCCAGATGGTTCAGGCTTCGAAGCAGTCATTGAAGTGAAACACATGTTCGGCATCTGGGTGGTCTAACGGTTTATTGGCCAGTGGCCATTCATGCTGCAGACAGCTTTTCAGTTGTCATGCTCATGTAGAAAGCAGCACAGTGATTGCAGTTTAGTTTCAGGTCACATATCTGCTGTCAAAGGTAGCCCTGCCTCTGATGAGATAGGAGATGCCTATGACCGAACTGGAGTAGGTGGTGGAGGCAGTAGTGGCGGTGGTGAAGGACAAGGTTGGGAAGGTAATTTTGGTCTGTGAAGGGCTCAGTGGGACCCTTGGTATAAGGGGCTGTCAAATGAAAATCAAACACATGCGACAATGGGATCAGGGAATTGTTCCATTAAAAAGTAATCATTACACGCATTAAGACACATTTCCCACTTGAAGATGTGACAATCAATTCCTGTTTCGTAGAACATGGTTGGACACTTGACGGATCCACAATTGCACCCACTCGTGCATGTCCTTATCCGATTGAAACTTACGTCCACAAGTCTTGCTTCAGGTCACCAAAGTTGTGAAAATCGCACACTGAAAGATCTGGGTTGCACGGAGGATGTTGCAGTGTTTCCCAACCAAATTGTAGAACTTATAGCCTTCATCTGATTGGTAGTGTGGGTGCGGGTGTTGTCATGTAACTGAATGATTCCGTCAGGCAGCATTCTTGGGGATGTTGAATTTATGGCATGTTGCTGTTTCTGCAAAGTGTCTTCATAATGCAGCATGTTGATTGTGGTTCCATGCTCGAGGAACTCAACAAGCAGAGAGCCCCTGCAGTATAAGGTCGTCATAATGATGTTTCTGGAACTTGGTGTGAACAGCCTTGTATTTCTTTGGTGGGGGAGATGTGGGGTGTTTTCACTGTTGGCTTTGCTGTTTGCCCTCGGGCTTTCAGAATACCGTTTGAGGAATCATCGTGTTGCACAATAAGTCTGCCTCCACACTGCCAATTGGATAAAGGCTGTGCTTCAGCGATTTGGTTGGCAGATATTACAGCATCCTTCTTAGAGCCTGGATCTTTCACCATGTGATTTTCACATCTTTGGTGACCTGAAGGAAGACGTGTGGACGCCAGTTTGTTGGACAAAGAAGTGCAAGATTGGATGCGATTGTAAATCTGTTAATGGTCAACCGCATCCTACAAAACAGGAATTGATTGTCTTGTCTCCCAGTGACATGAATATCTTAACATGTGTGATGATTACTTTTCATTGGAACCATTCCATGGTCTCATTGTGGTGGGTGTTTGGTTTTCATTTGACTGCCTCTCATATATCTGCTCGTCACTACAGACGCGGGTGGTAGGCTGTATGGAAGACACTTCTTGGAATTGAGTGAGTGGCAGCTGTTGAAGTGGAGGAATTACTGGTGCTTAGTTGGTTTGATATGAATCTAGATACTGATGTAGCCATTGTTGAGGAAGAGTTCAGCATGAAGGAAGGTGGCTTGTTGGGTTGAGGAGGACCAGATGAAGTGAATATGGGGGAGTTGTCATTGAGGTTCTGGAGGAATGGGATGGGATATCCTCACCCTTGGTCCATATCACAAAGATGTTGTCAGTGAATCTGAATCAGATGTGGGGTTTGTGATTCTGGGTGGTTAGAAAGGATTCCTCTAAGTGGCTCGTGAATAGGTTGATATAAGATAGTACCATGTTGGTGCCCATTGCTGTACTGCAGATTTGTTTGTAGGTAATGCCTTGGAAGGAGAAGTGATTGTGGGTGAGGATATAGTTAGGGTGACCAGGAAGGAGGTTGTAGGTTTGGAGTCAGTTGGCTGTTGGTAAAGGTAGTGTTCATTAGTGGCAAGGACATGGGCATTGATGTTGTTAGTGTAGAGGGAGGTGGTATCAAAAGTGATGAGCAGGGTACCAAGTGGTAGAAGAACAGAAACTGTGGAGAGTCAGAGGAGGAAATGGTTGATATCGTTTGTACAGAATGGTAGGTTATGGGTAATAAGCTGAAGGTATTGGTCCATGAGAGCAGAGATTCTCTCAGTAAAGGCACATTAACTGCCCACAGTGGGATTTTAGAAGCATGTAGGAGGGAGGAGTGTGGAGAATGGTAGGGGTGAGGAGAGAAATATACTCAGGGGAGAGGTTCTGGGATGGATCTGAGGATTTGAGGATGGACTGGAGGTACTGTTGGATATGTGGGTTGGAGTCACTGTGGGAGGAGTCTGTGCCATATAATCCCTCGGACAGTTCAAAATCAGAGTGGTGGAGCCTCTGTTGATAGGTTGGATTATAAGTTTGGGATCAGCTTGTAGGTGATGGATTATGGTTCTTTCTACGGATGTAAAATTGTTTGGGGGATTTTGGAATTATGGTGAGGCAAGTTTAGAGCCTAAGAAATTTTGGAATACTAATGGGATGAGATGATCTTGGGGCATTGGTAGTGGATCACAGTTGTATGGGGAGTGAGCTTAGTTGGGCAGTGTTCAACATTAGCTTTTGGTTGAGTCTGATTGGTAGGGGCTGGGGGAAGAAGAGGTCTTCAACAAGTACAGCATGACTGAATTTGGGTGAGGGACAAAATGTAAGGTCTTTGGAAATGATTGATAACGTCTGTGAGACTTAGGCTTTTGGAGAAAAGGTTCATGATTGTCTCCTATCCCATCAAAGGCAGGGCTACCTGTGAAAGCAGTCTCGTGATCTACAAACAATGCGGCAACCACTGTGCTGCTTTCTACATGGACATGACAACTAACAAGCGGTTTGTCGGCATGAATGGCAGTGGGCAAACTGTGGCCAAGAGAGAGCTGGACCAATTACACATGCTGCCCAACAACGTGTATTACATCAGTGACTATTTTGCCCCCACCAGCTTCCGTGAATTGTGCAGATGGGAACTTTCTGCGGTATGTCCCATGTTTCATAACCAGCCCCTGATCTCAGTGTTTAATAGTCTGTTTCCCACCTACCTATCCCCATCCCTGCTGCTAATACGCCCACTACTCGTCTTATTCCCTTTGGTTACTTATCTCCTCCCCCCCCCCTTCCCCCAAACCCTACCCGAGGTCCACAATGCCCCACACACTCCCACAAGCATTGCGTCACCTTCCCCCACCCCTAACCCGCTATTCCTCACCCCATGCTGCCTCCTTACCCCCATAACCCACACCAGGTTGCTGCTCCACCATCTGCAGTTGCAATCCAGTGACAGAAGCTGGAGGTAGTGGTCATGTGTGTTTTTTCTGCTTCGGAAGAAGGCCTTTTGTCTGAAAGATTAAATGTATACCAGTCTTTCCATTGTTCCTATCTGTGATTCAACATCTCATCTATATGGTAAGTAGAAAATCTATCCCCCTCATAATTATCGTTGTAGTTTCACCCTACATCTTGTTGGTAACATCCTCATATGTTGGAAATGATAAACATCTCAAATTGATACACCATTTTTTTATCACCTATAGCACCACTCCCTATTCCCAAACATGTAAAATTCATTACAGAAGCTCCAACTGAATGATAGCAATATAAATAAAAAATTCCATTTAACACATACACTTGCAGCAGCTGGTTTGTAATATGCAAAACAAGGTTGCTACGTACTTAATGCACCAGTCTAATGACCATGACCCAGGATGGAATAATATTATGAAAAGTATAGTTTATTATGAAAAGTATAGTTTACTATTACTGACCCTGCAACTTATCTTAGAAGACGGATTAAGGAATGGCAAACCTATGTTTCTAGCATTTGTAGACTTAGAGAAACCTTTTGACAATGTTGACTGGAATACTCACTTTCAAATTCTGAAGGTGGCAGGGGTGAAATATAGGGAGGGAAAGGCTATTTACAATTTGCACAGAAACCAGATGGCAGTTATGTTATAAGAGTCGACGGGCATGAAAGGAAGCAGTGGTTGGAAAGGGAGTGAGACAGGGTTGTAGCCTATCCCCAATGTTATTCAATCTGTATATTGAGCAAGCAGTAAAGGAAACAAAAGAAAAATTCAGAGTAGGAATTAAAATCTATGGAGAAGAAATAGAAACTTTGAGGTTCTCCGATGACATTGTAATTCTGTCAGAGACAGCAAAGGACCTGGAAGAGCAGCTGAACTGAATGGACAGTGTCTTGAAAGGAGGATATAACATGAACATCAACAAAAGCAAAACGAGGCTAATGGAATGTAGTCGAATTAAATCGGGTGATGCTGAGGGAATTAGATTAGGAAATGAGACACTTAAAGTAGTAAAGGAGTTTTGCTATTTGGGGAGCAAAATGACTGATGATGGTCGAAGTAGAGAGGATATAAAATGTAGACTGGCAATGGCGAGGAAAGCGTTTCGGAAGAAGAGAAATTTGTTAACATCGAGTATAGATTTAAATGTCAGGAAGTCTTTTCTGAAAGTATTTGTGTGGAGTGTAGCCATGTATGGAAGTGAAACGTGGGCGATAACTAGTTTAGACAAGAAGAGAATAGAAGCTTTCAAAATGTGGTTCTACAGAGGAATGCTGAAGATTTGATGGATAGATCACACAACTAATGAGGAAGTATTGAATAGAATTGGGGAGAAGAGTTTGTGTCACAATTTGACTAGAAGAAGGGATCGGTTGGTAGGACATGTTCTGAGGCATCAAGGGATCACCAATTTAGTAGTGGAGGGCAGTGTGGAGGCTAAAAATTGTAGAGGGAGATCAAGATATGAATACACTAAGCAGATTCAGAAGGATGTAGGTTGCAGTAGGTACTGGGAGATGAAGAAGCTTGCACAGGATAGAGTAGCATGGAGAGCTGCATCAAACCAGTCTCTGGACTGAAGACCACAACAACAACAGTATAATATTCCCCATATTGCAGAGATGCTGAGTTGCACATAGGCACAGCAGATGTGACTAGATTTTGCCTATCTGCGACTCAGCACCCCTGCTATACGGTGAGTAGTAATATGTCCTTTTCGTAATATTTTAATCTAACGACATAGTTATTCATAAGCACAACCATTGCAATCCTCGTTACTGGGTGACTAGTTTTTCAATTCCTGTACTGTCTGCGCAACTAAAACTAACTTCTTACTTGCACTGTGTGTACTTTATTACAAATACATTGCATGTAATATAAAAATAATATGCACTTAACAGTTACGTTTTGTTGGTGAGTCAAAAACAAACCATATATCGATCTGCTAAAGTGAAGTTCATTTACATACTGAATTTCTTTCTTTCTCGCTTGTATCAGGATGTGCTACCTGGATCCTCGTGTCTGAGGTATTTCCATCTTTGATGCTGTTTTTCCTATCTTTTTTTATTTTATTTGCTTTGCTACAGATTACCAAATGTAAATGCTTTTCGCAGCTTGTTGTGTTAGTGTTTACAGTCCTTGATTTGTGTTTCCTTTGCCATTTACAGTGTAAGCAACTCTTCAACTAGATAAGAGAAAAATATATTTCATAAATCTGGGAGGAAAAAGATAAAATCAGAAATATCAAATCTATAATGTTATGAAATATGGTGAAAGTTAATAGTGTAGAATATATTACAAGGTGTAAATGAAACACGAAACTACGGTTCTAAACAAAGAAAACACCCAAACATAGATAACATTTGAGGTTCAGAACAAAGAATAATAGTTTATTGCTACACAATAATATTTATTTGGAGCATGATAAATCTGTGAAGTAGTACTGCACTTACATAAAATATTAATACACATTATTAGGGTACAAGTAATTTTAATGGCATGGTGTGCAGTGACCACTGTGGATAGGTGGAAGAGCCATTCTTGTAGTTGTCATGATGGTGTTTGGGTAGCCCATCTGGGCATTTTGAGTTTGGCAGATTGGCGAGGACAACAGGAGGCAGTTAGGGAAGTTAGGTGACTGCAGCAAGATGCACGTGAAAACTCTTACTGTTCAAACGAGCTGCAGGTGCATGCTCTTGCCGCAGGGCGCAGCCTGGTCTCGATCCACAGCATCCGGGTTGTGCTGCGTGGTCAAGTGTCGATCTCTCTGCCCTCGGTGATGAGTGTTGTCAGTAGCTGTTATGCTCAGCACATCCCAGTCGCAGAGTGACCTCACATCCCAAGGCATTCTTGACGGCGGTGTGTTGCACGGAGGGGTTTCTGCAGCCTACTTGTGGTGTTACGGTGCCAGCAAGGCAGCCAGTGATGCTGGCTCGGCTGCAGGCTAAGCAAAGCTGGACAGCAGGTGGCGCTTGCTGGCCGTCGACCTGTTCTGAGATGACACGATGCACCCGATACAAAACCTGGACCTGCATCTGGCTAGTGCTGGCAAGCACCAGTCGCCTCATAGACTGGTCCGTCGGGCAGTGGCCGGACCCCATTCCCAGGCAGTTCGGTCAAATTAATGGCAGACGACACGGACCTCGTGGCGGAGGCTGGCACGACGACTGTCGACAACTCGATGACAGTTGACAACTCGGTGACTCGCCAATGCAATCGATCTCCAGCCTAGCCAGGCAGCCAGTATTTGTATGCACCTGTTACAGTGTTGCAGCTGTGAAAGTCATCTATGCTACATGTCTTAATGCCTCACGGTTTAGGTAATTGCCTTGACAGGCAGGCGGCAATGCGCGATGAACCCATATTGCCACAAGTAACCTGCTTCACTGTACAGAGTCCATCTGCCTAGGCTCGTGTCTTTACTCATCATTTCGGCGGCAACTGTGGGCAACTGCAGTTGCTGCCCATTACCTTTCCTGTTGCAAATTGTACACAAGAAGGATGTCTGGTGCAAAGTCTACCATATGGTCATTTAACAAAATGTGTGTCGGTGTCGGATGAAATAATGTGTTGCCAAACGTCATGGGGCAGATTCTCTGAGAGTTTATACAGTAAATCTCTCTGTGATACACAAAGCCTCTGACATTTAACATCTCCGTGATGCCCTTTGCTGTCTGTTTTTCAAAGCACTAATACAGCCCAGTACACTATCACTTTCTGTATCATTTCATGGACAGCCTGGTGTTTCAGCTTCCATCTGCCTTTCCTTCCCTTTCTAGTGGACCAGCCCAAGCTGTGCTGTCTTACCTGTTACGCTGTGCAATTGCTGGTGGCATTTTTTCGTGCTTTTTCCTTCATTCTTGACATAATATATCATTAAACCAAATACCACGCAAGAATAATTTAGAACCATTTTATCAGCTGCACACACAAAAACATTTGTTTACATTGATGTTCCTTGAAACACAATAGAAAGTGCACCAGACCTCTTAGGAGATACACTTCGTGCAGCATGTATCTTTTACATAGCAGGCACTACAGCCCTAAATGTATTGAATCAATGTGGTATTTTTCTACTAAGGAAGTATTTCTTTAGAAATGTTCTTACTTCAACAACTAGACAAAGCATTTTAAGTCATTATTAAGCTGTATAAAAAGAAGCACACGATGTCACCACCATAAAATGCAAACACAGTGGTATGAATGTGACGTAACAGAAAATCACTGACCAATGAATAAAACTAAGGATGGACTAAAAGTTTTAGAGGCTATGTACCAAAGTAGCAATTCCATTTTGATGATTAAGGTTATTTATATTGTGTATAATGTGAGTGAAAATTATTAATTTTTTTTTCAGTTTTGTTGTTTTCTTACACCTTATCTTCTGGTAATTTCATTTTTTATTAATTTTATTAGCTTTTTTCTTTGTATACACCCGCATATATACCTTCGTAGATCTCTGAAATTGTTAGTTATTTCTCACTTTCATTCTTTACTTTTCAATTGAAGAACAGTAAAATTTGTAAAGCAAAATGAATGTGTGAATATGCTGTCATTTTCATTCTTATGGCATCTTTTTCTGTTAATGTGCATTCACACCATTGTTTCTATTTCATGGCAGTAATATAGTACGCTTTTTTATACTGTGAAACACTCAGCAATGGCTTAAGAAACAGGAACTAGTTGTATAATGAAGTAGTCTAATACATGAAGCATAATTGGGAAAATCCAACCTTTAATATTGGCTTTTCAAACTCTTGCATGTATGGATGAATCATCTGGATGTGAAAACTTTCATTAGAAATTGTTGCCACAGCTTGTGAACAACAGAGGGAAACATTTATCATGTGCTCTCTCATCTGTGAATAGCTAATAGCCTTCCTGCAATTTGGCTGGTCAGTGTCAAAAGTTAATTTGTCCCCCCCATGTGAATGGTGTTAGTCCATTACAGCACTAATGAGTTGCATGTGGTAGCTTTGTGTTACTAGAGTGCAGTAACATGCTTAACTTCAATATATTTTGCTGTAGTTATTTTCAGATATGACTGGAGTTCTGCCCTGCTGTTCTTATTTATACCCACTCGGTGTTAATAGTACGGTTTCTTTCAAGGGCCTGTTCCTGCACTCTGTGATGAGTGCAATGACAATCCTCTCAAGAGGTGTAAATCGTGCAGTTGTCAAGTATGTGGCAAGAAAAATGAGCCGTCCAAGCAAATCATGTGTGATGAATGTGATTCACCGTATCACATATGGTGCCTTACACCTCCTCTGGAAGAAATCCCAGATGTGGATGAATGGTAAGAGAGATTTTTCTTCTTTTTTGGTAATCCAACTGGGGGAAAAAAATCCAGTAAGTTTAGCCATTCTTGCCACTAAGAGTGAAGATATTCAATATGTGTAACAGTTGTTATGGTCTTTTACATAATTGCCCATTCCCAAAGTATGTTCATAATAGTCTTTCTGGGTACTGAAAGCTGCCCAAGAGATGGCAGCTGTAGCACTAATGGCAGACAGTTCCCATGGCTAATCTAGATTCTTTTCTCCATCTTCTCTGCTGTAGATTGTATCAGCTGACCCGTCGCAATACAAATGGAAACAAGAGTGTTGTGCTTAAATTTTTCATGGAAGAAAATCCATCTTGTGTTTAACTCTTATGTTAAGAGCAGTAGGCAGCCCACATAGATTGCATACTTGATATTATCACCTATACCACTGGAAGTGCTTTCCTCATAGATCACCAGTCCTGTCCTCATAAAGCATATTATGTATTCTGTCCGTTGTATATTTCGTTGATTTGCATTGTGTAACCGTGACAATTCCTATATCATTGAGAGATGATCCTAGATG
The DNA here is from genome assembly GCF_021461385.2 of Schistocerca piceifrons. Taxonomy (NCBI): domain Eukaryota; kingdom Metazoa; phylum Arthropoda; class Insecta; order Orthoptera; family Acrididae; genus Schistocerca; species Schistocerca piceifrons. Next base: position 128,743,124 of record NC_060146.1, read on the forward strand.
AATAAAGATATATAAATAAAAATAAATCTCTGATGGGTGGTTTGTTTGGGATGTGCATTCCTCTTTCGTGCTACAGACTCTGAGATACTTGATCTTGCTCAAAAGTTAACTGGTTGAATCCCAGGAAAAAGTTTTACTGAACATGTGTGAAGAAATATTGTTTCTAGGCAATGGTTCACTAGTACATCATGCAGTGTTTGAGATCATTGATGCAGCAAGTGGGAAAATGTATATACATGAAGGTGGGCATCTCTCCCAGGCTCCCTGTATTCGCTTCATAACTTTGGTGCTCCTCTGGCGGTGTTTGTTGATGCAAAAAGCAACGACTAACACTGTGATTCAGAATTCAATTAAACTGTAGGTCACTATATAACTGTGTCAGTCAGTTTAAAGATTGGAGGAAGGCAACAGCCTACAATCTCGAACAGGACCATGCCTTGAAAAGCCCTGTTGTGGTCAAAACAATCTTCACATTGATGACAGCTTTACTTTGACAGACATGAAAGAAGAGGGGGAAGGGGGGCAGAATATAACCTTTGCACTTTGTGTCATTTCAATTGGCATAACAGGTATGACACCATCTGTCACTTGAAAATGAGACAGCTGTCTCTGTAGCAGTGAGAGGTATGTCTTACTCAGCACAGTCCAGCCTGAATCTTTTCTCGATTTCTTTTTGTACTTCTCTGACTCCTTTGCCTATAAGTGCCCTCCAATCTTTTCCCTATGTCTCTTTCATCTTCTCCCTGCTACTGCTTCCATTTTTCTTCTGCCCTTCCTCATGTTTTTCACATAAACTGATTCCCCCCTCCCCACCGCCTCTGTAAATGGTGCCCAGGGCAAGTGCACCAGCTGCCATACTGTAGTTATGCCACTGCTTGGAAGCCTCATTTATAAGACTTCCATATAGTCAGAGATAGACTTGCTTGCACCAGTCATGGCTATGAAATAATTAAATGTGGAAAAGCAATTATGAATCACAACTTCGGTGTGGGTACAATTTGTGCACTAAACATAGTGGTCATTACTGAGGTGACTTGTAAGACTTCATATTTCACAAACTTCTCAAGGTTCTGAAACCTTGTTTTTAGCGAATGCTAGTATATGGTGGGACATGTAATTTTGATGTACATTTAATCCAACTGACTCTTTTATCAGTGGAGACAATCAAGCAATTATCAATTTTTAAATGGCCTTGATGTACTTTTTTTAAAAAAGAAACTGAATTCAGAAGCTCTTGAAAAGTATCAAAGAAATATGGCCAAATTGAAAGGCAAGATGGCCGGAACTAGCTGTTTCGCAGTAAACTCGGCCGAGTGCTTTCCGTTACACTGCTATAATTGGAGCTGTGAACGATGGCGGTAGAGTTTTGGCTTGTTCTGCGCACCTACGTCATGCATACTCCAATAACCAATGAGCGTTTGGTAATGTGAGCTCTCTGCTCTGAATGCTGTAGCTAATGCAAGCACTAAACGTGATTATATCAAGTTGTTTAGTGGATTTCTGTTTCATTTGTTGTGAGCTGTTATCGATAATGGTGGTGATAAGTAATAAATTCTGCATAAGCAAGAGACACAATCTGCAGGATATACGCTTACTTCAACTGGAAAGTATGCACATGCACGTACCGCAACTGTTGCTTGGAATCTTCAACAATGCCATCCCCATCTGTGCCTCGCCGCATGAACAGTCATTTGTGATTTGGACTACAATGTAAAACATATTTTCTCTCGGCCCTACTGTATATGAGATACATATAGGATGTAGTGAAGTGTAGATATAGTGTGTGATGAAGTTTAAGAAAATTATTGCAAAATGTATACTTTCTCATGTTTGAGTCAACACCTTCCGTGAAAACAAGGGTATAATTGAAGATCTTGACATGACCGAATATGTGCCCCACTTAGACATGTTTGCTCCCCAATAGCTAATTATTACTAAAAGTATCAATACCTACAGTAACAAGTCTTATATGACTGTAATCAAATTTTCAGTGGCATGCAAATGTTGTTAAAAAGTACATCATTTAATTAAAGAAAAAACCATACTTGCTTAAATATTTTGATTGGTAAGAGTTAAACAAAATGCATGAGTAGGCATATTATTCTGTTTCATTTGTGTTCTGGGGTCAACCGGAGGGGGAGGGGGTAGGGGCAGGGGCACGCACAATTTGCACAAACTGTACAAAAATTCGACCTCTTACGAGTAATGTTTCGTGGGGATCTGTGTGAACAACACTTTGTGCTCACCCTTCTTCATCCTTTGTTGAATTCCAGCATAAAGTTAAATACGGCTTTTTGTGGAATACAGTTCTCACCATGTACAAACACATTTCATGACAAATGTTCTCTGTGGTCAATCCCTCAACCCATACAACTGCACACTGTTACAGTTGGCTAGACTCTTGTAGCAATCTCTCATCTTCCACTTGAAGTATTTCATTATCATTACACCTTTTAGTGGTAGGTATTGACTGTGTATCAGTCAGCTTATGCTGCCTCCTCCCAGAAATACAGGGGTACAAAATTAGCAGGCATTTGCATATCTCACCCTGGTGAATAAAGCCATTTTTGTTATTATGGCAATGTGAAAAGGATAGATTACTATTCGTCACATGATGTGGTGTTGAGTTGCAGACAGACACAATGACTGCCAAACTTTTAGCTTTTGGACAGAAAGTCCTTCAGAAACACTAAAAACACACACACACACACACACACACACACACACACACACACACACACACACACACACTTGGCAACTGTGTAGGATCGCTCAGCTACAGTCTAGGATTACTTTGGCTATGTCCTTTTCATGTTGTTGCTCTTGTTATTTTCATTGTTTGCAGCTAAATGTACCTCTGTAAAACAATAAACTGGTAGCCAAGATCGCAGGAATTCTTTTTATTCCATGATTACCGGTTTCGGTGAAACTAAAGCTTGCGTTTTTGTGTGTGATGGAGACACTTAAAATTTATGTCATCTCCCTTGGACGCCTATGTGCTACATTTGACAATTTTGTAAGGCCTGCATGTTATAGGCAAATATTAATATCACCATTGTCTGCCTTGAAGTTGTAACCTATATGTGTCCTAAGATCTGATGATGGCGGCTTTAGTTTTGCCAAAACCGGTAATCATGGAATAAAAAGAATTCCTGCAATCTTGACTACCAGTTTATTGTTTTACAACCATCTAGAGCGCTTCCACATCAGCACAATGTGCTCCCTACAAAATAAATGTATCTCCCTTCTATGGCCCCACGGGACATCACATAATCAGGCTGCAGCACTTAAGAGTATGTTATGATGTAGTGTGACTTCTCATTTTATGTATGTGATGAGCACAATATGTAATGCATGACATAGCAAATATGCTTGATAATGGCTCACTGCCAAAATCAGCTAATAGCACGATTTTAATAAAGCACAACACAGCCTACAATGGACAGCATATTCTTTTATTAAAGACTTTGGAGGCTGTGGATTACCAAGGAAGCAAAATCTACATACGGACATCTTTGATTACTTTGTTCCGTAGTACTCTCAGATCTTGCTGGTTATGCATTGTTATGCCACGCAAGATTTCCTGAAAAAGTGGAAGGGGGTAGTTTTTAAGTGCAGATGCTATGTATGCACCGCAATTTTTATGTAATCATTTGAAAGTAGAAACCAATTTTCCGATTATTTTGACGAACTGCAGACTTTATTGCAATAATTATTGTTTAAGGAAATATTTCACCTTTTAGTCAACTATCGGATTTAGTTTGCTGTTATGCTGTAAAATATGCATAACAGCAAACAAAACTACTGATACTCTAAAATTATTAAACAATAATCATAGCAACCGAGACTGCTTTGCTTCAAAATCTTCATACGGTTGCTGTACCAGCCAGCCTGATGGAGTGGGAAAAGTTTTAAATGGCATGATGCCCTTGATAATACTACAGGCTGGCCATGCAGAGAGATAAATGCCTTAATAATTAAGCATATAATATTTGTCATCACACATCTTCATTAAGAATTTGGCACCTGACTCCATAACATTTGACTGTAGTCGTATTGTGTAAACTTTGTGATGTATTTGGTTATTATGAATGTCATTGGACGCAAAACTGTTGTTGGTTTAGGTTCTGTCCCGATTGCAAAAATGATGAAAATGAAATTGTCAGAGCTGGACATAAGCTCAAAGCTAGCAAGAAGAAGGAAAATTCGGTCTGGGTGAAAAGTGGTTACACTAAATGGGGCAAGGGGATGGCAAATGTTGGGCTCTCCAAAAGATGTACCATAGTGCCGCCTCACCACTTTGGACCCATACCGGGTGTGGAAGTAGGAACATGCTGGAAGTTCCGGATACAGGTTTGTCAAACTATACGAAGTCATTGGTTTGGTATATAGTTTCAATTATTGAAGTAATTGGTTGGGTATGTAGTTTAGTTATATTAGAGAAGTATTACATGTATGGGAGTGTACCAATTCAGTTGCTTTCCAAACAGTATCAGAAAAAATAAATAATATTAATATCTTTAAGAACACAGTTAGAGAAATACTGGAGAAAAATCCATTTTATTCTGTAAATGAATTTACTTGGTATTGCAAAGAACACTCAAAAATATGATAAGTGACCATTGTCCAATTCAACAAACAATAAAAATGTATGTATGCAATTTTTTTAAAATATAAGGGAAATATTCATGTACTGGGAAAAATCGCTGAATACACAGTACAGTGTTGTAAATGTATTGTGCTGTAATCTATGCTATAAATGCACTATGTTGTAGAAAATTGTTGTTGTATAATCAAAATGTCAAGGCCTATATGTAATGATACAACATGTATCAACTTAAATACATCAGATGGCTAATTAAATAAATAAAAATAAAATAAATTGGTTTGGTATGTAGGTTTACTGGTGGGGTTTGCCTCATTTGTACTAACAGTTTTGCTACCTGTCCGGCAGGCGTCTGAAGCTGGAGTTCACAGACCGCCTGTCAGTGGTATTCATGGACGCGAGGACGTGGGTGCCTTCAGCATTGTACTGAGTGGAGGATACGAAGATGATGAGGATTTTGGAGATAGCTTTTGGTACACCGGTGCTGGCGGTAGAGATTTGTCCGGCAATAAACGTACTTCTGTGCAGTCATCAGACCAGCTGCTCACAAATACTAACAAGTTAGTCTTATATTTTCTGCACACCATTTCTACTGCTAGTTCATTATTATGGTATTCTGTAGAGTATATTAAAAGGATTGCCCAGTGGAACTCCTCTCCGTCTATACTGAGTTCGCAGCTGAGTTTAGTACCTTTTTCAACCATAATGTATAATAGAACCCAAGAACAAAAAACCTATGCCTAGTGGTTGGAAGAAAGCACAGGTGTTCAAGAACTGTACCAGAAGTGATTCAAAAAACTACTATCCATCGTCATTGACGTGCATTTGTCAAATATTACAGAATATTCTAAGCCCAAACATATTGCGGTATATCTAACAAAATGACCTCATCCATGGCGCCCGGCACGGTTTCCGAACACATTGCTCATGTGAAACACAACTCACACTTTTTGTACGTGACATCCTGAAAGCTATGGGTTGAAGCTGTCTGGTAGATGCAGTACGTCTTAAATCCTCAGTTTGGTGCACATGCTCATTGTTATATAGAATTAACTTGGGGTGTGTACCAGGAAAGTGTGTTGGGACCTTGCTGTTTATGTTTCATATTAGGACATTGTGGACAACAGCAGCAACCTCATACTTAACAATTAGTTATGTTGTACTGACAGAAAAAAGCTGATCAAACGTTGTCAGATCTTGGTAAGATTTGAAAGTGGCACATACATTGGCAATGTTTTAAATGCACAGACCAGTAAAATTGTGCAGTTCTTAGAACAAAAAACATTTTAAGTTATGACTACAGTAAGAGTCACAGTTGCAAATACCTGGGGAGGGGAGTGAGTAACCATTTGTGGGATATACCGTATTTACTCGAATCTAAGCCACACTTTTTTTCTGGTTTTTGTAATCCAAAAAACCGCCTGCGGCTTAGAATCGAGTGCAAAGTAAGCGGAAGTTCTGAAAAATGTTGGTAGGTGCTGCCAGAACTAACTACTGCCATCGAATATATGTAGCGCTACATGGGCTTGCTTTGCAGGCACAAAGATAAGTACTGGTGCCAAAATATCTGCGTCAGTAAATAAATTTTAAAAAAGGTGGAAGACGAGCTTTTTTCTCCACCCTGAGTTTCGAGCTCTGCATTTTCATACATTATCCAACGAAATAAATAAAAATTCCGTATCGTTCATGTTCGAATGTAGCAGAATTTCAATGTACTACGAAAATCCGACTGGCAAGACTGTTTGAGGTTTTTGTCAATATGGCCAACTCTACATTCTGAATTTTTTCGTACCTGTGAGAAGAGATGGTTGCTAATAGGAACTTTTATGAATTGTGAATCACATGCAGTATTCTCTTCACCATAAGAATAATACGAATATAAACATTTTGCAATGTATTCTTTCGTGTTTGCTGCTATCTCATTTAAATCCTGTCTGCCTAATAAACTTCGAAACTAGAGTGAGACAACAGCAAACGCGGAAGAATATACATATCATGTCATGTTTATATTCGTATTATTCTTATGGCTAATAGTGATACAGTCAGAAATGAAGCACGGCAATTGACTAGATTTTTAAATCTAAGATGACTCTAATTTCTGTGCAGAATGTAATGTACTAAAGAGGCGTCTGCAAAGATTTTCACACGGTCGCTAAACTCTTGTTCAGAACATCATCTATCATACACCGTCTATCATTTGGTTCTTGTTGACCATTATCAAAGAAAGCAGCAGTGTAAGTAACAACAAATAGCAGTCTCTTGCTATAGTTTCGCTAATGAGACAATTCCTCTCTCTCTCTCTCTCTCTCTCTCTCTCCTCTCTCTCTCTCTCTCTCTCTCTCTCTCTTTTTTTGTAGCTGCGGTAGCGCACACAAAAGCAAGCCATGCCGCAAGCGCCGACAGGCCGTAAACACTCATTATCAGAATGCAACAAACAATGCATGCCACAGTACAGTAATTCAGTTTCAGCTTATAGTGACTTAAACACCTCTAACAAAGAGAACGGCACTTATCAGAGCAAAGAAAAATAAGCAATCGATTCAGACCTGACGAAGCATGTGAAAAAGGAAGGGTACTCGTATAAATACGGACAGAGTGCCTGACGCATAGCAATGGCTACCTGGTAAACCTTAACTGCTAAGCTTACGACTCGAACCAAACTACTGTAGCTGTATCGTCATTCATTCAACCTAAATTGGGTTTCATATTAAAATGGGCAAACTTTGTTTCGATTTGGAGGTGCAGCCTAAAACTTTCCTCTCCTCTTGAATTTCGAGCCTCAAATTTCAGGTGCGGCTTAAGATTCAGGATAATTTTTTTTCCTTATTTCGAGTCTCATTTTTCAGGTGCGGCTTAAGAGTCGAGTAAATATGGTAAAGTAGAATGATTGCATAGCTCATACGTAGGTAAATCAAATCAAGTGGCAGACATCAGTTCACTGGTAGAATACTAGAGAAATAGATTATGAAGGACATTGGCGATAAAACACTTCTCCAGTCCATCCTAGAGTATTAGTTAAGTTTGTGGGACTCTCACCAGACAGGACTAACAGAGGACACTAAATATATACAAAGAAGACCAGCATGGTCGCAGGTTTGTGTGACCCATGGGAGTGTCACACAGATGAAGAAGGTGTGTGAGCAGATGCTTGAAAATACTCAAACTGTGAGCACCTGCTTACAAAGTTTCAAGGACCGACAGTAAGTGTTGAATGTTGGAAAATCCGTACGTTTCACTCCAGTAGGGATAACAAAGAAATTACCAGACGAAACTACAGCATACACAGAGGCATTTAAGTAGTCATTCTTCCTGCGCTCCATATGTTTGACTGCAATGAGAAGCAGCCCTAATAGTTGGTACAATGAGAAGAGCCCTCTGCAATGCTCTTCAGTGGTTTGCATAGTATCACTGTAAATGTAGAAGTGCTTTACAAAGGTAATGGCAGTTTCTCAGTATATTTTTTGCTACATTATGACCATTTACATAAGAGACCAGCTTTTTTATTTACATTCTCCTGTTTTTAATCTATTATTGGTGATAACCCCTCTATTCTACACATTGAACATTCTTGAGCAGTTAGAGATTTACACTGCCACTTCTTAAAATCATCAATGAACAAATTTTACACTACAAAACTTTGTCTTCCAATATTTGAAAGATGACTATAAGATCTTAAAAAATACACCCTCACAGATTACTGTGGCATTGTAAAATTGTCTCCCTGTCCCACTTAGCCATAATCACTGCACACACTTACTTACATTTATCTAATTGTAACTGTCTCCTCACTTTGTTTGCCAATTAGTACTTCCCTTACTTTGCATAAGGCATCATCTATACGCCTTTACAGAATGCCATAATGATACAAAAATCTCCCTACCAAATTTGGTCATGATTATTCTGTGTGTGTGTGTGTGTGTGTGTGTTTGTGTGTGTGTGTGTGTGAACCAACATTTGCTCATCTGATAATGTTTCCACACTAGAAAGTTTGCTCCCTCACTGAATGTTTTTGCTTGCAGGGCGTATACGTAAAATTCAGTAGCTTTACTCACTATGTAGCTATATTAAATCTCTTGCATCTAAGTACAAGTACACAGTCAAGCAGGTGTAAGATAAAACAGTCCCCTAGGTATAACAACTGTCAGTATAGTCAGATTCCTACTGTATCAGCTTGTAACTATCTACTACTTCTTTTTTCTCATGTTTTTCAGTGCCTGTCACCTGTTACGTCTACCATATTAACTACATATTCGCATCTTTATCTTTTCAGTCTAAACATGATTATGGTAGTTTATAGGCTGCATCCCCCCTCCTCTCTCTCTCTCTCTCTCTCTCTCTCTCTCTCTCTCTCTCTCTCTCTGCCCTGTTCATAAATAAGATGTGTGTTAAACAGTGGAAACTCCAGGTAGAAATATCAACAATGTAGGAAAACACTTCTACTCAAATGGTTCAAATGGCTCTGAGCACTATGGGACTTAACTTCTAAGGTCATCAGTCCCCTAGAACTTAGAACTACTTAAACCTAACTAACATAAGAACATCACACACATCCATGCCCGAGGCAGGATTCGAACCTGCGACCGTAGCGGTCGCGCGGTTCCAGACTGTAGCGCCTTTAACCGCTTGGCCACCACGGCCGGCACTTCTACTCACCATAAAAAAGATACGTCAAGTAGTGACAGGCATAATTAAGACATTTACATAGAGCTTTCAGCCACAGCCATCGTCAGTAAAAACACATACACACAAAAGCAAGCAAGAAAGCGCACCTCATGCGCACATGCCCACCAACTCCAGCATTTCGGGTCGGGCTGCAATATCGTGTGGGATGCAAGCAGCGATCTTGAGGGGATGGGGAAGGGGAAGGAATAGTAGTGCATGGGAGGGGAGAAGGACGAACGCTGTCTTGAGGAGTGTGCAGGGACTAGAATGCCAACAGGTGCAGCACCAGGAAGTTATGGGACAGGGATGTGAGAGTAAAAGAAACAAGAAAAAGAGGGGGAGAGGGTTGCAAATAACAGGGTGCGAGATGAGAATGGGGAGATGATAGGACAGAGGGGGGTGGAGGGTGGGGGGCAGTATGTTACCGTAGGTTGAGGCTGGGATAATTATGGGAACGGAGCACATGTTGTAAGGATAACTCCTATCTGCGCAAGCTAGTGGGAGGGGAGAGGGGCAGGGGGGAAGGATCCAGATGGCTCGGGTAGTGAAGTAGCCTTTGAAATAAAATGCGTTATGTTCAGCTGCATGTTGTGCCACAGGATGGTCTATTTTGCTCTTGGCCATAGTTTGGCGGTGGCTGTTCATCCTGGTGGACGGCTGGTTGGTAGTCATACCAATATAAAAAGCTGTGCAGTGGTTGCACCGGGGCTAGTAAATGACATAGCTGTTTTCACTTGTGGCCCGTTACCTGATGGGATAGGATAAACTTGTGACAGGACGAGAATAGGAAGTGCTGGGTGGGTGGATTGGGCAGGTTTTGCACCTGGGTGTTTCTCAGGGATATAATCCTTTTGGCAAGTGATTGGGATTGGGAGTGGTGTAGGGATGGACTAAGATGTTGGTTGGGTGACATAACACCACTTTAGGAAGGGGTGGGAAGTATCTTGGGAAGGATGTCCCTCGTTTCAGGGTACGATGGTATGTAATCAAAGCTCTGGCGAAGGGTGTGGTTCAGTTGCTCCAGTCTGGGATGGTACTGTGTGACGAAAGGGACACTCCTTTGTGGCTGGTTTTTGGGGGTTGTGAGGAGAAATGTCACAAGAGATCTGTTTGCGGGCTAAGTCCGAGGGATAGTGCCTGTCTGTGAAGGCCTTGGTGAGATCTCAGTATACTGAGCAAGGGAGTTTTTGTCTCTGCAGATATGCTGTCCTGGATAGTCAGGCTATATGGGAGGGATTTTTTGGTGTGATAGTGTCATAGGGGTGACTGCTGTCAAAAGGCAGGTACTGTTGGTAGGTTTAATATGGACAGAGGTGTGAATGGAGCCATCAGAAAGGAGAAGTCAGCATCTAGGAAGGTGGCCCATTGGCTTGAGGAGGACCACGTGAAGTGGATGGGAGAGAAGGTGTTGAGGTCGTGAAGGAATGAAGATAGGGTATCTTGGCCCTGGGCCCAGATGAAGAAGATCAATGGACCTGAACCAGACTAGGGGTTTGGTGTTATGGGAGGCTAGGAAGATCTCCTCTGTTGTAGTAGTAGTAGTAGTAGTAGTAGTAGTATGAGTATGGTATTCTGCCTTACGGCAGTTCTTGTGTCATGGGTTAAGCCTCTTCAACTTTTGTCTGTTCATAGCCAGTCTTTTCATTTATGACTATTTGTCTCCTTTGATATTGTCCAGCATTTGATATCTTCTTTTCCCTCTTCCCTTTTTCCCTCCACCATTCCTTCTATTCCTTCCTTCAGTAAACAGTCTTTCCTCAAAGAATGTCCAATCCAGTTTTGTTTTATCTTTCTGATGACTTTCAGCATGTTTCTTTCTTCTCCACCTCTTCTTAATACTTCTTCATTCCTTACTTGGTCTTGCCATTTCACTTTTTGCATTCTTCTCCATATCCACATCTCTAGTGCCTCCAGTCTTCTTTCATCTTCCTTCCCCACTGCCCAGGTCTCTGCACCATAAAGTGCAATGCTCCAGATGTAGCATTTGGCAAGTCTTTTCCTCAGATTTTTGTTTAGTGGTTCAAAAAGTAATTTCTGTTTCCTCTTGAATCCTTCTTTTGCCATTGCAATTCCTTTCCTAATTTCTGTTGAGCAATACATATCATCCATTATTACACTTCCCAAGTAATTGAAGTTACTGACTTGCTCTATTTCCTCTCCCCCTATTTTCATACGGCATTTTCTCCCCTTCTCTCCAATTACCATGCTTTTCATTTTCTTGTTAATCTTCATTCCATATTCTTGTGATCTTGTGTTTAGATCATCTAACATTTGTTCCATCTCTCTGCCATCACAACCATGACATCTGCAAATCTTATACATTCCACTCTCCGACCCCCTATACAACTCCTCTCCTCTAAATGGCCCATAAAAAGGTTGGCGTAGGAGGGTGCCATGCAGGTGCCCATGACGTGTCTTGTTTACGGTAAGTAGCAATGTGTCTTTTCCTACATTGTTAAAACGATAATGTAACGTACTTGAGTGTTTGAACAGAAACTATTAAATTGAGTACACCCAAGTTCTATAAAGTCCTAATGACCTCAGTGACTGTTGCAGTATTAATTCAAATTGTCCACTTTGTTTAATTTTATTAATTGAAACACAAATATTGTGTATTAAAAATACTTCTTTGGAGTGACTTTGACATCTTTCACAAATGAATCAGAGGGAGCGGTACATTGTACTAATAAGAGGACTCATATTGCCAAGTTGTTTGTAAATTTAACTCAATTTTGTAATCACTGAAATAACATTGCATACTTAGCGCATTTAGGCCTAGTTTCATTTTGTTTCCTCTTTGCCTTCATGGTGCTTCATTTATTTTGTCAGACAGTGTATACTTACTTTCTTTTTCGCTTACATCTTAAATCATTTAAAAATTGATCACAAATTGCATGGTGCATACTGTATTAAATGAGCTATCTGCTTCTTTTGGCTATAGATATCTTAAAGCTGGAATTATTCGCTCAGTCATTCTGTAGGTAGTTGTTATTGTATATTTCAGGGCTCTTGCCGTTAACTGTGCAGCTCCGTTGAATGAAAAGGGGGCTAAAGCTGACGATTGGAAGAAGGGAAAACCGGTGCGCGTCATTCGAAGCTACAAATTTCGGAAGCACTCTAAGTTTGCTCCAGAGGAAGGGTTGAGGTAATATTCCACTTATCTTGTTGTACTATTTCATTCATTGTTGTATTAAAATGATACTGTAATTGGCGGATAGCAGTGGTGGTGGTGGTGTCGGCCTGTGCAGAGCAGACCACGTGCTGACTCTCTCCGCAATGTGAAATATTTACCTACAGACTATTGCTGTAGATAAGTGTGTTAGAGGCAACAGTGTCGGTGACTGATGCTTGCGTCAGTCTCGTAATGACAGATAAAAAGTGAAATCACAGCCTTAGGCGAGGGTTCAGCAGCAACTCTGAAGTGTGTTGTGAAGCAGTGAATTAACTTTACAAAATTGGCATGAGGAAATTAGATCATATGTGAAAATCGTCTTTACTAACAAGTATGCATCACTCATTTCAAACAGTAGACACAGTCATTAGTAAATCGTTTTACATTTGCAAACACACTGGATTGGCGGGCATGTATAAATGTGTCTTGTCTTCTAAAGAAACAAAAATGAAAGTAATACAGAATCAATTTTTAACCAACTTCCTTAAAATCAGTCAATGTTGAGTTAGCACTGAATGAAACTAAGAATACGTTTTCAATTTTTATACAAAAGTGAAATGTTAGTGAAAAATAAAATCAGTAAATGGGTGGAGATATGCTTTGTTCTCATTAAAAGTATCTGTCGATAAAATTAGTATAGGACACAAACTTTCTCTGTATTTGGCTCTCCATTACCCTTCGACGTGACAACTACACAGCTTTCAGCTTCTCCAATTGTAGATGTGCAGATTCAATTTCACAGAAATTCAGCTCATAAAGTTACAGCCTCAGTTTAACACTGTGAGTGTGTTCCCATCTCTGTAAAATATACTATTTCTGTCGAGTTTTGAGTTCAGTGCAAAGTTTTAATCTGCTAGGAAGTTTCAACACTGAGGTTTTTACAACTGGTGCGACAGTACTTTGTGTGTCGATGTGTGCCACAATTGCCGTGAGGAACCTTTCGCGAAGGCAGCCCCTTGTGCAGTAAGACAGGTAAGAAGACCAGTGATTTGAAGTTTCCCCTTATCAGATTCCCATTCTCAAATTTATATTTACCCTTCATATAATGTGACAAAAAATTAATACTGTATAATAGGCTATCTATTTTCATGCCTTACATTTTTCAGCTTACACTATAATAAGAAGAAAATAAAATATCTTACTAAACAATCTAGTTTTCGTGCACGTTGTGTGGATTGTATTCATGGTAACTCCACATTGTGTGTGTGTGTGTGTGTGTGTGTGTGTGTGTGTGTGTGTGTGTGTAATTCATAAGAAGGCCTTTTGGCCAAAAGCTTCCTTGTTTGGCAGTCTTTTTCTTGTGCCTGTGTGCAACTCAGCATCTCCACAATATGGTGAGCAGGTTTATAGTTTCCATAATATTGTCATTATTCAATCCTGGATTTTCCATTGTTTGATTTCCTGGTGATGCTGAATATTTCAGTAGATTTACAAATAAGGTGGTGGTACTTTTCTGTGAAAACGTGTGTGCATGCCAATCATATACATAAAATTTCTTTTATGCTAATCTAAAACAAAATTTGACAAGTTGAACCCAACCACATATGTATCATGTACTCAGAAATTCATCTGTGAAGTAGGACAGTTGTCAAGCAGAAAGTACTTCAGTTCATTTCTTTAAACTGTCATTATCATCCAGCACTTTTAATTAATGAGGGATGTGGTCAAATATTTTTTGGCTGCGTACTTTGCTCCTTTCTGTGCTAGTGTAAGGCCAAGTTGTGCTTATTGGTGGCATATTTAGGAATGCTCCTATTATTTTCATTAAACAGATATAGGATGGACATCAGATATTATCCTTACTGCATTCCCAAGGAATACTTTGTGTGTATGTATGGAATTGTTCCAAATAAACTATTCTGTATAACATCAATGAACGGAAGTATGCAAAAGAAGATAATTTTCTAACACTTTCATCACCAAGCTCGGCCGTTACACATAGAGCAAATGTTACTCAAATGTTTGAGAAGATCTATCCTAGTCACCATTTTTCAAGATGATATGTCATATCAGGAGTGGAAATGGGAAACATTGTAAGTGCCATTTTTTTCACAAAATGTGTTTCCAGTACTAATTTGTTCTTGGTACTCTGTTGCATGTCCCTAGGATTCCTCCAGGAGTCAAACCATGGAGAAAGTCTTTCATTGGCAGAGGTTCGTGGTCTTTGAGCCAATCTGTTTCCCCTCTGCAGTTCCAAAATTTAAAAGATGTGAGAATTTTGTTGACTACAGTTCTAATAGTCAAAGTGTTTATGGCACTTGGAACAAAAACTTTCCTTCCTGCTAATTTGTCGAAAACTGGCATTTTTGAGACTGTGTTCATATGCAAAATGAAAGTTGATTGTTGCAAAGCAGAAAATAGCAACCAGCCACTGTTATTAAAGCTGTTTATTTACACAGATAAAGCCATTAGCTATTTTGCTAATGTCGGCTCATCTTCAGAGGGATGTTCACATTTATTTTACATTGTGTGTGGCTTTTTGGAGGGGCTGGGGAGACAGTCACAACTAATGTAAACAGAAACAAATATTAATGTGAACAGTAGTCTAAGGATGAAACAAAAACTGTCAGTTTGAAACAGGTAGTGGAACTGTTTGTGTAAATAACCATAATCATCAACAGTGGCTGGTTACTGCTTTTGTTTTTGTAAGAATCAGCTTTTAAAAACTTCCTTATTGGCACTTAAGACCAGCTAGTTTAACATTCTTACCACTCTGGATACCAAGCTTGTGCGTAGCTCGGCTGCATTTGCACTTGATGTAGTGGGTGCTAAGTTTTGTATCTTGAACTACTCCTGGGACAACGTGCAGATGATTTTGCTGTTGAATTTCAGACGTGTGAGTGGTTTCTCGGACAAAGATAGATTTTCTTTATAAAGAATGTAAGCATTCAGAAACATTCAGCCAGTTATGCTGGAAACCACTTTCTTCCATAATTTCAGTCTTCCTCTCATCCAGATAAAAGTACGTCGTCATATCTGAGGAATCAATCCCTCCCATGTATTTATTATACTGAAATGTGACATCAGGTTTCTTCAAAGGTTGTAGTTTGCGAATACGTCTCTCTGACACTGTTGCAGTAGAGGAGGAACTGATCAACAGAACCGAATTTTTCTGTGACATCTTTTCCCTGAAGCCACAGAGAAGCACAAAGGCCTTTCTAAAGAATTTGACCTGCCCAATGTCAAATTTGGAAAGAAGATTGTTGTTATTGTTGTTGTTGTCTTCAGTCCTGAGACTGGTTTGATGCAGCTCTCCATGCTACTCTATCCTGTACAAGCTTCTTCATCTCCCAGTACCTACTGCAGCCTACATCCTTCTGAATCTGCTTAGTGTATTCGTCTCTTGGTCTCCCTCTATGATTTTTACCCTCCACGCTGCCCTCCAATACTAAATTGGTGATCCCTTGCTGCCTCAGAACATGTACTACCAACCGATCCCTTCTTCTGGTCAAGTTGTGCCACAAACTTCTCTTCTCCCCAATCCTATTCAATACTTCCTCATTAGTTATGTGATCTACCCATCTAATCTTCAGCATTCTTCTGTAGCACCACATTTCGAAAGCTTATATTCTCTTCTTGTCCAAACTATTTATCGTCCATGTTTCACTTCCATACATGGCTACACTCCATACAAATACTTTCAGAAATGTGCTTCCTGACACTTAAATCTATACTGGATGTTAACAAATTTCTCTTCTTCAGAAACGCTTTCCTTGCCATTGCCAGTCTACATTTTATATCCTCTCTACTTCGACCATCATCAGTAATTTTGCTCCCCAAATAGCAAAACTCCTTTACTACATTAAGTGTCTCATTTCCTAATGTAATTCCCTCAGCATCACCCGACTTAATTCGACTACATTCCATTATCCTCGTTTTGCTTTTGTTGATGTTCATCTTTTATCCTCCCCTTAAGACGCTATCCATTCCATTCAACTGCTCTTCCAAGTCCTTTGCTGTCTCTGACAGAATTACAATGTCATCGGCGAACCTCAAAGTTTTTATTTCTTCTCCATGGATTTTAATACCTACTCCGAATTTTTCTTTTGTTTCCTTTACTGCTTGCTCAATATACAGATTGAATAACATCAGGGAGAGGCTACTACCCTGTCTTACTCCCTTCCCAACAACTGCTTCCCTTTCATGTCCCTCGACTCTTATAACTGCCATCTGGTTTCTGTACAAATTGTAAATAGCTCCCTGTATTTCACCCCTGCCACCTTTAGAATTTGAAAGAGAGTATCCCAGTCAACATTGTCAAAGCTTTCTCTAAGTCTACAAATGCTAGAAACGTAGGTTTGCCTTTCCTTAATCTTTCTTCTAAGATAAGTCGTAAGGTGAGTATTGCCTCACGTGTTCCTGTATTTCTACAGAATGCAAACTGATCTTCCCTGAGGTCGGCTTCTACTAGAAGATTAGGTGGGAGAAATTTTCTGTTCCTCTGTATTGTGCCAGTTAGGAAGGTTCCCATGGAATACAGTTTTTCCACTACTGGAATTGACGTGAAAAAATTGTCACAGAAAATGTTGTACCCCTTGTTCATGTAATTACCAAGAGCAAGTTATTTTGTAATAACTACATAGCCTTATCCGTGCTCTTTTACCACCACTCTGTCAGCTTCACATTGCATCCAGAACTTTACAACCCATCTGTGGTGATGTTTGTTAGGGAGATACTGGGTGAGTTGAGAATGAGGCTGAGCCAACAAGACTTTTGTCAACACTCAGCTGTTGATGAAGCATATAATGGTGACGAA
This sequence comes from Schistocerca piceifrons, assembly GCF_021461385.2. Taxonomy (NCBI): domain Eukaryota; kingdom Metazoa; phylum Arthropoda; class Insecta; order Orthoptera; family Acrididae; genus Schistocerca; species Schistocerca piceifrons. Next base: position 128,760,320 of record NC_060146.1, read on the forward strand.
ACACATTATTGGCAATGTTCAGCATAATGTCAAACTTTGCAGTGAGGTCGTACACTGGATGACCAGGAGGGAGCAATTTTGTATTGTCTGTAAAGTGGAAAAATTTTAAGAGAAACTGAAATGTATTTAGTGAAAACATTTGGGGAAAACCATAGTTGCCATATTTTTGTCTGTGGACCAGTAACTAAAAAGTGTCGGTTTCTTTATGAGTCCCATATTTCGTATTACTACCCCAAAAGCACTCATTTCTGGCAGTGAGGTTAGTATACCACTTTCTCACACGAGAGTGCACTGATAAGTTTACGTTTGCTTTGAGAAATAGCCGAGAATATCTGTTGCCATTATTGTCAACAGTTGCACTGGGGGGAAAAAAGTTAAAAAAATCAATTGGCGTAGTATTTATTGATACATGTTTGGGGCCTGGTAATTCCGAAAACGTGAAGCGGTGAGGAGCAGGATTGTCCAACTCATCAGTTACAATTTCAGCAAACGTGTCGCTAGCTGCAGTCAATTCTTCAACATCGTCTTCATCGCTGCTGGGTGCAGATTCGACTATTTATGACTCGCATGATGAGACATCACCACTAGACCACTCATAGATCGATCCACTGTCCGAAAAACCTGCAAAATCGTTCTCACTTTCACCACTTTCCGCGGTATACATCACACTCAAACAAGACTTCTTGCTTGGCGGCACCATATTACCTTCGAAATGAACAAAAAAAAACCTTGTGTTTGGAACTCAAAAATATCGATTATTGGCATCGACGATCGAAACGAAGTAATTGATGACTATCTTTCGACCTTCGTTCGTCTTCACGACATCGATATACGACGATCTGTGCCTTAGTTTGAAAGAAAAGTGTGCAAAAACGGCAGTATGATTAGATTGTACCTGGCACTTTTCGCGTGTACTGTGCGATCAGATTAGATTGTATTTGGCACTATAAGAGCTAAACTTCTGATCAATATGCACACTACAAAGTTCACTGAGATTTATAAAATGGCCCTAAAACTATTGTAGCAACATACCAGTTCTCTCTTTGAAAGTTCAGTCATTACAGTTTTTGTCATTTTAGACATTAATACAGCTGTACTTTACTAAGTTCACGTCTTCCGTTAATCAGTAGAAAATTAATTTGTAAATCTTTTCGTATGGCAGCCGTCACTGTCACTCGAACATGTTTTAAAAATTTGTTGTTTTTTAATGTTTCAGGTACGACGGCATCTACAAAGTCGCGGAATATCGCCCAGAAAAAGGGCAATCTGGTTTCATTGTATGGCGATACTTCCTGCGTCGGGACGACCCAACACCGGCCCCGTGGACGGCAGCTGGAAAGAAATTAATAGCATCTCTTGGCCTTCAGCTTGAGGTCGGTGCATCAACATGTTATATACCATAACAAGCCTGTTACATGAATTTTAATTAATTTTTATGAGATCAAATGTCACGCTCTCCCAGTTGCCTCCGTTTGTGTGTCTCTGTTCCAAATTATTTCTCTCTTATTAAACTTTCTTGGCTTTACTGGATTACTGCCAAAAATATTGCTGACTTGCACATAATATGGGTAAATCTTGAGTCTTTGCTGGCAATAGGCAGTATACAGAAACCCCTCCGTCCATCCAAAGAGGGTAAGAGGAGGAAATGGAAATTACTTTGAATGGTTGCTAATTGAATACTTCCATGTTAATGATGTGTAGTAATTAAACTATAAATAAGTCTCATGCAGTCTCACAAGTGGCTTAACAATTAAATCATTGGTCTAGTGCATTGTTGAGTGAACAGGGGGGTGTATATGTGATTAGTTCTTTTGACTGATCATACATACTGCCTTTGCACCAAATGAGAGCATCTCTGCTGTCTGCGGGCTGAACTGGGAGCAGATGCTACTTGGCCACGGTGTCTTGCAGCCAACAAATATTTCTTAAATGTGATCCTCTTGTTGTTGTGGATTTATCCTGAAGCATGCATAGGACTTGACAAAAAGATATTGGTGCAGCGATGCAATGGTTGTGAATAAGACATCACTCGATAAACTGAGAGTTACCCTTTTAGAGAACTGTTTTCTACATTACATTTTGGAGATGGTGTTTTGAAATTTAAAAAAAAAAATCTAGATTTTGCACAAGAGACTGTCCTCAGGCATGAAAAACAATATTAATTACAGGATGTATGTTGAAACATGACCATTTGTTTCTACACCGCCAGACAAAAAAATTGAAGAAATTAAACTTCAAAGGTCAAGGTGTTATGTGATGTTATTTCAGTGATCAGAATATTGAGTCAAATCACAAAGACCTTGGGAGTATGGACGTACTTGTCAGTATGACATTGGATCCCTTCCAGCCAGGATGGATTCCCTGATTTGTTTGGGAAGGGTGTCATAAAGCCGTCGTATTCTCTCCTGAGGCAAGATGGCCTGCAACTGCTGTATTTACTCGAATCTAAGCCGTACCTGAATAATGATACTCGAAATCAAGGGAAAAAAAATTTCCCGAATCTAAGCCACACCTGAAATTTGAGACTCCAAATTCAAAGGGAGAGAAAAGTTTTACACCGCACCTCCAAATCTAAACAAAGTTGGTCCATTGTAATATGAGACACAATTTAGGTCGAATGAATGACGATACAGCTACAGTAGTTTAGTTTGAGCCATAAGCTTAGCAGTTAAGATTTACCAGGTAGCCAGTGCTATGCGTCAGTCACTCCGTCCGTATGTATATGGGTAACCTTCCTTTTTCACGTGCTTTGTCTTGTTTGAATTGATTGCTTATTTTTCTTTGATCTGATAAGTGCCGTTCTCTTTGTTATAGGTGTTTCTGTCACTCTATGCTGAAAATGCATTACTGTACTGTGTCATGCATTATTTGTCACATTCTGATAATAAGTGTTATATATATATTTATATGTGTGTGTGTGTGTGTGTGTGTGTGTATATATATCCCAACAATCACGTTTGTTATTGTTGCTGTTGCTTTTCGAAATCTTTCCTGTCGTCTTATTTTCTCTTTCTGTTTTTACCAGTATTCCCACTTACACCAACCTATCCGAACCCCGGAGATGGGAACTTGCTCTTCAAAATATCCTCTCTTCCCGTTATCCACCAGGCCTCAATCTCCGCTAATTTCAAGTTGCCGCCACTCATACCTCACCTGTCATTCAACAACATCTTTGCCCCTGCACTCCTGCCTTGACTGACATCTCTGCCCAAACTCTTTGTCTTCAAATATGTCTGCTTGTGTCTGTATATGTGTGGATGGATATGTGTGTGTGTGTGCGAGTGTATACCCGTCCTTTTTTCCCCCTAAGGTAAGTCTTTCCGCTCCCGGGATTGAAATGACTCCTTACCCTCTCCCTTAAAACCCACATCCTTTTGTCTTTCCCTCTCCTTCCCTCTTTCCTGATGAGGCAACAGTTTGTTGCGAAAGCTTGAATTTTGTGTGTATGTTTGTGTTTGTTTGTGTGTCTGTCGACCTGCCAGCACTTTCATTTGGTAAGTCACATCATCTTTGTTTTTAGATATATTTTTCCTACGTGGAATGTTTCCGTCTATTATAACCACCCCCATATTGAATTTGATATAAATTTCTGCTGTTTCCGGAGGATGTTTTCAATTGTTCCCAATTTCTGAGGCATACTGAGAACGAAAACAATCTTGCCTTGATAAATGGACAAGGTTATCTCTTGGTGCTTTACCACAATAATTTCATATAGTTTTGCTTTTCATTTGTAAAAGATGGGAATAACTATCATCACATTACGAAATGTGAAGGCCAGACATACCAACACTTAAAGGGAACAGCCATGGGTACCAGGATGGCCCCTTCGTACGCCAACCTATTCATGGGTCACTTAGAGGAAGCCTTCTTGGTTACCCAGGCCTGCCAACCCAAAGTTTGGTACAGATTTATTGATGACATCTTCATGATCTGGACTCACAGTAAAGAAGAACTCCAGAATTTCCTCTCCAACCTCAACTCCTTTGGTTTCATCAGATTCACCTGGTCCTACTCCAAATCCCATGCCACTTTCCTTGACGTTGACCTCCACCTGTCCAATGGCCAGCTTCACACGTCTGTCCACATCAAACCCACCAACAAGCAACAGTACCTCCATTATGACAGCTGCCACCCATTCCGCATCAAACGGTCCCTTCCCTACAGCCTAGGTCTTCGTGGCAAACGAATCTGCTCCAGTCCGGAATCCCCGAACCATTACACCAACAACCTGACAACAGCTTTCGCATCTCGCAACTACCCTCCCAACCTGGTACAGAAGCAAATAACCAGAGCCACTTCCTCATCCCCTCGAACCCAGAATCCCCCACAGAAGAACCACAAAAGTGCCCCACTTGTGACAGGATACTTTCCGGGACTGGACCAGACTCTGAATGTGGCTCTCCAGCAGGGATACGACTTCCTCAAATCCTGCCCTGAAATGAGATCCATCCTCCATGAAATCCTCCCCACTCCACCAAGAGTGTCTTTCCGCCCATCCACCTAACCTTCGTAACCTGTTAGTTCATCCCTATGAAATCCCCAAACCACCTTCCCTACCCTCTGGCTCCTATCCTTGTAACCGCCCCCGGTGTAAAACCTGTCCCATGCACCCTTCCACCACCACCTACTCCAGTCCTGTAACCCGGAAGGTGTACACGATCAAAGGCAGAGCCACATGTGAAAGCACCCACATGATTTACCAACTGACCTGCCTACACTGTGAAGCTTTCTATGTGGGAATGACCAGCAACCAACTGTCCATTCGCATGAACGGACACAGGCAGACAGTGTTTGTTGGTAATGAGAATCACCCTGTGGCTAAACATGCCTTGGTGCACGGCCAGCACATCTTGGCACAGTGTTACACCGTCCACGTTATCTGGATACTTCCCACTAACACCAACCTATCCGAACTCCGGAGATGGGAACTTGCTCTTCAATATATCCTCTCTTCCCGTTACCCACCAGGCCTCGATCTCCGCTAATTTCAAGTTGCCGCCACTCATACCTCACCTGTCATTCAACATCGTCTTTGCCTCTTCACTTCCGCCTCGACTGACATCTCTGCCCAAACTATTTGTCTTTAAATATGTCTGCTTGTGTCTGTATATGTGTGGATGGATATGTGTTTGTGTGCGAGTGTATACCCGTCCTTTTTTCCCCCTAAGGTAAGTCTTTCCGCTCCCGGGATTGGAATGACTCCTTACCCTCTCCCTTAAAACCGACATCCTTTCGTCTTTCCCTCTCCTTCACTCTTTCCTGATGTGGCGACAGTTTGTTGCGAAAGCTTGAATTTTGTGTGTATGTTTGTGTTTGTTTGTGTGTCTGTCGACCTGCCAGCACTTTCATTTGGTAAGTCACATCATCTTTGTTTTTTTATATACCTGTCCATTTTTCCCCCTGAGGTAAGTCTTTCCGCTCCCGCAATTGGAATGACTCCTTACCCTCTCCCTTAAAACCCACATCCTTTCGTCTTTCCCTCTCCTTCCCTCTTTCCTGATGAGGCAACAGTTTGTTGCGAAAGCTTGAATTATATATATAAGAGGAATCGTCTCATTAGCAACACAATGGCAAGAGACTGCCATTTGTTGTTATGTACACTACTGCTTTCTTTGATAATGATCAACAAGCACCAAATAATAGACTGCGTATGATAGTAAAATGTTCTGAACGAGAGTTTAGTGAAAATTTTTCTCCATTTGAAAATCTTTGCACACGCCTCTTTAGTACATTACATTCTGCACAGAAATTACAGTCATCTTAGATTTAAAAATCTAGTCAATTGCCATGCTTCATTTCTGATTGTATCATTATTAGGCATAAGAGTAATACGAATATAAACATGACATGATATATATATTCTTCCATGTTAGCTGTTGTCTCACTCTAGTGTCGTAGTTTATTAGGCATACAGAATTTGAATGAAGTAGCAGCAAACACGAAAGAATACATGGCAAAATGTTTATATGTGTATTATTCTTATGGTGAAGAGAATCCTGCATGTGACGGAGCGAGGTGGCGCAGTGGTTAGTACACTGGACTCTCATTCGGGAGGACGACGGTTCAATCCCGTCTCCGGCCATCCTGATTTAGGTTTTTCGTGATTTCCCTAAATCGCTTCAGGCAAATGCCGGGATGGTTCCTTTGAAAGGGCACGGCCGATTTCCTTCCCCATCCTTCCCTCACCCGAGCTTGCGCTCCGTCTCTAATGACCTCGTTGTCGATGGGACGTTAAACACTAATCTCCTCCTCCTCCAATCCTGCATGTGATTCACAATACATAAAAGTTCCTATTAGCAACCATCTCTTCTCACAGGTAGGAAAAAATTCAGAACATAGAGTTGGCCATATTGACAAACATCCCAAACAGTCTTGCCAGTTGGATTTCTGTAGTACATTGAAATGCTGCTACATTCGAAGATGAACAATACGGAATTTGTATTTACTTCGTTGGATAATGTATGAAAATGCGAAACTATTTTTTTCACGCAGAGAGTTTGGCGCCAGTATTCATCTTTGTGCCTACAAAGCATGCCTGTTTAGCACTACATATATTTGACGGCAGATTTGTGGCGGCACCTATCAACATTTTTCAGAACTTCCGCTTACTTTGCACTCGATTTTTGGATTACAAAAGCTGGAAAAAAGTGCGGCTTAGATTCGAGTAAATATGGTACTGTAACTGATCCTTGGTATCTTGGATACTGGCTCTAGGAATGAGTTGATGTCGTAACTGGTCCCAGAAATGTTCTACCGGAGACAGTTCGTGTGATCTTGCTAGCAACAGGACTACCTCAACATCATTCAGAAAGTTCTGTTGGATAATGGCACCACAATACTGTCACATCAGAGGTAACGTGAGGACATGAGATGTCTGTGAAGAACCATTATGCCCTCAGAGTTCTTTCAGTCACTATCAGCCAGGATCTGAAGTTACACCCAATGACTGCCCATGTTATGACACCAGGCTTTACAGTGCTGTGCCTCACCGAAACATTCGAAGAATGGGACCTCTCCTCAGGTAGTGATAGTCGTAAAGGGCTGTGCAGAGCTAAAAGTCATTGCTGAACACAATGCGACTCAATTGGTTGGCAGTCCATGCTTCCCAGTCATACCATCACTCCAGATGCGACTGGTTGTGTTAATGTGTGGGACTCTAGCATTTTGGGTTTACATGTCACCGTTTTATGCAGTGCTGATACAGTTGTGAAAGTTAACTTTCATTGTCATTTCCATGGTTACCTTTCTGAAAACCAGTGTCCGGTGTTTTATTTGAATTTATATTCTTACAGGTGCCAGAAAACTACGATGTAGCGCTCGCAAAGAAATCTGGAGATAAGCCAAAGAAAGCAGCCAAACGTAAATTAAGCAATGGAAATGAAATAAACTTTTTCACAAAAAAAGTGAAAGCTGAGCCGTATGTGATTGATGCAAAAATCCAAAAAATTATCGTCAAAGACAAGCAAAACACAAAGCTGTGGGAAACCTGCAGTTCTTCACTTCAAGATGGCAAAAAGGTAAAGTCCAGTGTACTAAGCAGGCACAATGTTTGTTTATCCAAAATACTTGACATTAAAACTTCTAATGTTTCGCTAATCTGCTAATATAATTATGTGTTGAAATTGTGATTATTTTTAACTTGATAATACAGTTATTTCCTGTGGCAGGTGTAATATGTGATGAGGTTGGAACCTGTACCAACCTTTGTTTTCATGTGTTAGGTAGAAATTCCCTTCTTTATGACTCCACAGACGAAGTTGTCACAAGTAGTTAATTAATTAATTAATCAGTCAAAAAATAGAGCTTGTAAATATTGTAGTTACCAGTTATTAGTAAACCCTGGAGCTTCAGTAGTGATGCAAGATTATGATCTCAGTTGATAGAATTCACTGAGGAAAAGTCAGTTTTTTTTTCCACTCAGCCATATTTATTGATGTCAGATATAGATGCTATTGATTTCAGAACCAAACTGCTATGTCTCCAATCATCTCACAAGGGCACAGAAATCAATATACATCTTTGTCACCTGGTCATAGCACTGCAAAACTCAACTATCAGTTAAAGTTCAGATACACTTTAACTGACTGACACATCCAAAATTCACAAGTTCAGTTGTGTAGATCAGTTGAGACATCTTTGTGCTTGTGTTGATACAAGTTTATTTAAGCTTCAGAAAAATTCATACACATGGAGATTATTTTCCTATATAGTCTGCTGAACAGAATAGACATTTTTCCTAGCGGAATTTTTGGTCAAGTTTGGGTAGCTGTGTGTGATCAAGCATTGTCACGAAGCACGGTCGCATCCCTGATTGGAAATCTGAACCTTTACTGACGATATGCCCATTTTGTGCTCTGTGGTGAAAAGATTAGGCACCTGCCTTGTGGGCATTTTCTGAAATCCAAGGTTGTTAGTAATGGTTGTCTGAGTACCACAGTAGCTTATGCCAACCTCAGTAGTGATTTCAGCGACTGTTATTCAGCAATCAACTTCAGTAAGTTGACTGACAGTGCAAATATTCTTCTCAGTCACGCTGGTCCTCGGGCAACATCGGTGAGCTGAATTCTCAACTGTTTCTCATTCTTGTAAAAACTGTTTGTGCCTTGCGTTGTGTACACGTGAGTCTTTCTCAGGGTGATGTCACCAAACTGTGCCACAAGTCTCCCAGAGTTTTTAATGATTTTACAACTTCTCTTGTGAGAAACTTTATTAAAATGTGTTGTTGCACAACAGATGACTGGAGCTGTTGGTATGACATTACGATTCTGATTAAGAAACGGTATGACACCTTAGTTGTGAAGAACAACTGCTGGAAATGAAAAGCAGCAATGAGCAGAGTCTGTGCTGCTCTCCATTTGCAAAAGTGTGTGTAAAACAAAAATTCTGGTTGATACATGCTTCACCCTCTTATATAATTATGTTTTTCTAATCTTTCCTTTTCATTGTCGCAAGATGTAAATTTAGTCTGTCTTGCACATGATACAGACACAGGAATATTTGCCATTTTCATGAAAAGATTCAAGCCAAATATTTTGGAAAGACTCTATACATACAGTTCAGTATATCTAGCAGAATACCATAGCTATAATGTGTTTGGATGATGATTTTCAAGGAGGATTTTTTAGGGACTTCATAAATCAGAACCTTCAGTTAAAATAAAATAAAAAAAATCCAGTGCCCTAGATTTTTTTAGTGCATTATTTCAGTTACTTTTGCCGTGCACACAATTCTAGCTAATTGGGATTTAAAAATGGAAAACAGATATTCTGAATCCAGACGGAATTTCCACTCTGTAGTGGAGTTTGCACTGATTTGGATCTTCTTGACATATTAAAATTGTGTACTGGTTCGGGACTGGAACATGCAGACAATTACTGTACCGACTGAGCTAGCCAAGTGTGACTCAAGACCCATCCTCATAGTTTTTACTTCGACCAGTACCTATTTTAACTCCCAAACTTGATACAAGTTTTCCTGTGTCCCGTAAAGGACTAGCACTTTCTTTTGGGAATTATAGACCTACAAGGTATGCAAGAGACCTGGGGTAAAGTTTCGGAGATGGGGGATAGGTATTAAACAGCACATGATAAAAAAATACTATTAATGAATTTAATGAATTGTTACAACAATATGTTACAGTAAGGTGACTGAGACCATCAGTCATGTGTAATGGCTGCTTGCATTGCACAGTGAAAGTATGCACATAAGATTATAGTTGTGATTTATTTCCCTCAATACTTTAATATCGAAAGGAAATGATTTATCAGTGTGACAGAAAGTGATTATCGTGACCTTTCAGTTTCCAGAAGGCATTCTTTCTGAAATGGTGAATTTTGTGACGTGTGTAGGTGTGTTTCTGTCTGAAAGAATGAAGTGAAAGGGGTGATAGGACCTTCATTAAAACTACGGAACTCTAAATGATGCGAGTGTCAGAGGTGAATGTTTAGCATGAAGTTATATGAAGACCAGTTGAAATTTTACCCTAGACCAGTTAACTATCCAAATAAACTAGCAAAGAGACAAAACTTTTACTGCCAAAATAAGCCAACTAATCCCAATGTGAACATAATTTCAAAGAAGGCAGACAGTGGCAGCAGTTGCACATTGACAGTAACGACATAAATTCACTCAATACTGCTATCAAAACTGGTGAGCTTCTGATTTGTAACTGACTGCCTTCTCCGGTGAGTTTTCCACATCACAGATGTTACAGCATTTTCAGGATTCTTTAACTCCCACAAAATGTTTCTTGCTTTCTTTGGTTAATGACCTGTCCATTTTCTGCAGCTAATGTGTGAACTGCAAGTACCAACTACGTGATATATTAGCAGTTGATCTTTTAATAGATTTTGGCAGTATAATCATGGTATGTTTATTCATCTGTAAAGATTCATATCATCCACATTACGTTGAACTGCCAGAAGTATTAAACTGAAAACTGTGAAGTGAATTGACAGTGCCAAAGGTAGAACCCAATTGTGAGGCAGCAGTGTAGTACATGAAATTGCTTACCTTGATTAGCAGGTTTTATAATCCTCAGTGAGCAAAGAACATGGCAGCTATATTGGTTGAACATGAATGCGGCTGGAGATGTAGAATTTGGTTGTGATATTTGCTGGACATTACTGAGTAAAGATCGCAGCTATCAGTTCCATTCCCTTGGCAAACAAAGGCCGAAAGCTGCATATGTTGGAAGCTCTTATATCAACAGTCCTCGCATAATGATCAAATGGTCAACCTCAGATAAGTACTTCTGTCCTCATCTTCATTCACACCCCTAATCACTCTGTTCTTTCCGCACTGTCCACTCCAGTCATCTATTGGTCTCTAAGTTAATGACATTGTGGCCGTCAATGTATTCTGTTGTTTCATCATATGCAAGTCTACTCTGCAGTTAAGTGTAATTCTGTATACTTACATGAAATATAAAACTGCAATTCATGTGGCAGTTGGCACCAGTTACAGATTTTGATTTAATTGTAGCGTGATCCTACATCCCAAACCATTCTTACCTCTCCACGTGCTATTTCTCGTTGGTTGGATGTTGTTTTCTTGTATACCGCCTCTGAATTTGTTTACTGTTTCATTTGTATATTTTTTACTATTTCACAATTTTACATGCAAACATTTTAGGTTATGCTTTACTATGTTTGTTATGAATATCAGTTACCTACAGGTTTCTTGCAACCAGTCACATTTTATTTATTTTCGGTATGCATTTAGAAGCTTTAAACCTCAAACATCAGATAGATTTATGTTAGTTAAATAGGTCATGTATGTGCCATGTGTTTGCTTTTTGGTAACATTGTGTGCACATTTTGTTTCTGTCTGTTTTTGTGTAACTTAATTCTCTCTCTCTCTCTCTCTCTCTCTCTCTCCTTCTTCTTCTTCTTCTTCTTCTTCTTCTACTACTACTACTACTACTACGTTTTCTTCTTCTACTCTCTAAAAACTAACCCACAGCTCCAAGGAGGCGAAGTTCCAGTGCCACCTCATCCTACTATTTATTGACTCAGCAGTATATGCTTCTTTTTCTATTTCTCAATAGTTTTTGGTATTTATTTATTTTTTGCAGAAATATCTCGATGCTGTTATGGAAAATTTTTCTTGCATTTGTTGCCAAGAATTGTTGTATCGACCCATTACCACGCCTTGTAATCACAATTTCTGTTTGGTAAGTGGCAAAATAACAGCAAATTCGTTGTTGAATTGCACAAATCAGGGTATTAAAGCTATCCTGTATAATTCTGGTTTCAAAGTAATTATGCCTTTATTTCTTCTCCTTGCAGGATTGTATGCAGAGAGCTTTCAAGGCAGAAGTCTATACTTGCCCTACATGCAGGGAAGACTTGACCAAAAAATTCCAGTTTGTTGTGAACGAACATTTATTTGGAGTCCTGAAGGCATTCTTTCCTGGCTACGAAGAGGGCCGCAAATAAATCGCTGTAAAATACTCTCTCCACAGTGTGAATTTTAGCCCAGATATATTGTTTGTAAAGATATTTACTCAAATGTAAGAAAGACTTGTATTATACTTAATACTAATATCATGCATCCAATTCGTGCATCTTTTTACAATTTTTATTACAATCTTGTATTGTTTTAAGTGTTCAAGTATAATTGTCAAGGGGCCGTGAGCAGTGCAAAAAATCAAATTTAAAAAGTCATTGTAGATTATACAGACTTTATGATTTTTTTCTGATCAAATAGGCTTAGAACATTATTTGCCTGTGATCTGTGTTTTTGATAATGAATTTTTACAGATCTGTCAAGCTAGGTGTATTAAACATTTACCAAGTGCAAAATATTTCTTTCTTGTGTTTCTATATTGTTGTTACAGAGATTTTTAACTTCTAGTATTTCTAATGATGCAACCTCAGTTTTAGTAGTTTTTAATGGATTTTTATGCCATGTAGCCTATGCCATAAATTTTATTGGCAAGTACATAACTGTCTGCTGTGCAGCTTAGCTATGGCTGACCTGTGTGCATATTAAAATTTCATGCTTTACTCTGCAATGGCTCTGCTGTAGCTGCCTGTGCAGAACATTATCTCTTGTTACCAGTACCCCACTTTTTTGTTTTATGGTTGGTTTTGTGACACATGTTAAGGCTGTAGCTGTTAATCTTTGCTTAGCACAGCTGTACTCCTGTGCAGACTTATTTTATTGTTAGTTACATATAGAATAGTGTCTATTCTGTGGTTAATATCCTGTTTGGACCATGCTTTATTCCTTTGTTGGTGATTCTTTATTAAATTTATACATTTTAATTGTAATTGTTTGAATAACAGTTATTCTTCAATTCAGATTGTTGTAATGGCTCAAATTCTTTGGAACTGTGAAAGATTTCGGTATATATTCTGTTGTTTAAAACTTTCAGACTTTTAATTTTGGAGTTGATCAAAATTTTACTTAGGGATAAGAATGAAGATTTCCATTGTTACTGTTTATGCTTATGTTGTTATATATGTCTTCTCCACAATAGTGGATCAGCCTTTTACTTGGGTACTACATGATGGAGTTTTGTTAACTGTGACTCGGACTCAAGCACTCTCATCTGTCTCTGCCAAGTCATTTTTCTTGCTGTACCGTAAATAGAAATTTATCTTTTTACAATAGGCACAATAAAAAGATTCACACAATCATAGCTTTCAGCCATTGAGGCCTTTGTCAGCAGCAGCACACACACACACACACACACACACACACACACACACACACACACACACACGTACACGTCTGCACTCTGAGAGCTGAAACTACACAGTGTAGTTTCAGCTCTCTGAGACTGCAGATGTGTGTGCAAGTTGCATTTGCATGCGTGTGTGTATGTGTGTGTGTACTGCTGACAAAGGCCTTAATGACCGAAAGCTATGATTGTGTGAATCTTTTTATTGTGCCTATCGCGACTCAGCATCTCCGCTATATGGTGAGTAGCAAATTTTCTTCTCTGGTATTGTTACATTCCCTCCTGGATTTTCCATTGTTTGATTTAATTTATCTTTTCGTCACATGTGAAGATGACGTGGCTGTTTTCGAATAACAGACAACACTTGTAATTCATCTCCTATTTTACATTCATTTTTTTCTTTTGCTTTCTCTTGATTATCTCAGAAACTGAGATTGTGGAAATGCAAAATCTTTTCTCCCAGTGTATTTTTACAAATATGAGCAGTATAGTATTTATTTCATACTGTAAAGATTTGCCCATTTGATTGACAACAACAATATTGCAATTTTTTTTTTTTGCCAAATTTGGCTTGTTGACTGGATAAGAGACAATTGAAGTAGCATCAACTGTACTTCATCGCTCCCATTGCATCCAAAGCTCTTCATATATGGTCCTATTAAAAAGATATTAAATCATTTTTATGCTTTGCTTTATTTATAATATGCAGCCATTTGTGTAATTCATTAGCTTTAGAATGTGTTGTGTTAAATGACAAGAACAATTGTATTTTATACTTGGTATTTTAGTATCTTAAGAGTTATTTGGTGCACATATTTTATAACAGAGAAATTCAGGATTTTAGATAAATACCACGTGAAAAGAGTCACAAGGTTTTATTTTTTATTTCTTTTTCATTTATTTTTGTTGTTCCTGTATTCCACTTCATGGGTTGAAATGTATGAATAGTTTTGCAGCAGTAATCTGCACCTGGTGAACATTCTTGATTATCAGCCATTTGCTGGATTCAGATCTTTTCCATGCATTCCAGTATTCAACTATTTGAATCCATGTTGCTCTTGCATAATTTATTTCTTGGAATCCAGTGAGGCATTTCCTTGGTCCATGTACTATATTGTGGTCTTTGCTACATATGCTCCCCATTTCTACATCATTCTCATTCATAGTTGTTATTACGTCTCCTGGTTTGTATCTTGATCCGTTTGTCATTTAGTAGTTTCCAAAACTTGTAATACGTGCCAGATGTGGAACACACACATTTGGCATGTTCCTTGTGGTTTAAATTACCACTGGCACTCCAGGCCTTTTGTACTTTATAAGGTTATTTCTGTTGTTACCTGTCGATTTATCATCCTCGTCTGTCCTTAAAAAATTTCTGCTGTTTTTGTGGTAGTATTGTGAATTAGTTTTATTTTATTTGCAGTATGTTGATCATTGTTTTAGTCTACTTTCTATTTGATTTCTTCTGAAAGAATTTGTTGAGGTATCATATCCGTAGTTGAAAAAAATCATTGAATAGTACTTGTCTTACCTTAAGCTTTAAAATGCCCTAATATTATTTTGTTGTGGGACTTGCTGCCATTCATCACATTTTTTGCCTCCTCAATGTAAACATGTTAGTGTGTACACTTGAATGAATTTTCCTGTTTGTGTACATACCTTATGTAAATTGTCGCTTTCACCTGTGTCCATATTTTTGTTTTTCAAGACAAGGTCTTCATTCAGTGTAACCTGGTATGCCTCCATATTTCTAAACTCTCATGATCTAAATTTCTAATTCCCTTCCTGATAGCTCACTTAATCTGATTCTACTCTGAAATATTTTGTTTATTTTTAGAACTAGCTGTGTAGAGATTTCCTTAATAGCTATATCATTACCTTTACTTTTTCTTGTTCACAATAAAGCAGTCATTTTAATTTCCACCCAGCTGCATTTCTCTGTAATAAAAATGTTCTTATCTTTATAACTCTTTTATCTGATCTTCACTTTTTCAGTACTTCTGATAACCTCACTATGTCACATTTGATCTTACTTTATTCCTGTAATTTATCTTTTACTATAAAGTCCTGCAATTGACTGATGCTATAGTCTTTGCAATACTTTTTTAATAATGTGTGCCAAAAATGAAATCATTGAGCTAAATTGAAAATATTAAGATTTAAGATGAAAATTAACCTGCAAAATGAGGAGTGTCTACTTAATAATAATTGCATAGACAGTTACAGTTGGAGAAGAGCTGTCACAAACTGAGAAATGAGGAGCATAAAATCCAGTGCCTTTTCTTGTAGTTTTTCTTCGTGTAGAGAAGGGCGTGGTAACAAAATCGGGTCTTCCACCCGTTTTCTCATCCTGCAAAATCCAAACAAAGATTGGAAAGCAAGAAATTGCATTTTGTGTTTCTCCAATGTCTGGGGCAATGCTGTGCCCAAACATTTTCTGCTGGAGTTGAGTTACTTAGCAAGCACTCGTCCGTTACATTTAGAGTTAATATGTACCTGCTGTCGAACAGAAAATACAGGACTGTATAATTCATGTATTAGTGTACATTCCTTTTAATTTTTGTGATTTATAATCATGTGGCTTTTAAGCAAGAGTGTTTGTACATACATTATTTTTTAATGTATACCTCTTCAATTCATGTCACTTTAAAATGACCAAACATTCCTATTTTTAATAAAAAAATATGAAAGTAAGTGAATGTTTCATTACTGTCTGATCCTTTACTGTACATACATAAAGATGCCAAAGAGATTCTACGCATGTGGTAAAAATTTTCATTGTAGTATGCTGTATTTATTTCCACTCACGGCTTCCGTATTGTAAGATGCTAATGCTCTCTTGTATGGTGACACTCAAGTCCGAGGTATCAAGATTCACATCTGAGTGCTGGAAGAAACTTTCACCACTAGTATTTGGGTTGGGGAGAGACTTTCCTTATCACACCTTGTGCCACTGACCTTGGGTAAACACCAAACCCCTCTGCAGTGTCCTACAAAGTTATGGAATTTGAAACAGGTGATCGTGATCTGTTCATCAGTTGAGCACAGTGTCAGCTTTTCACTCTGTGCTATTTGAAAGAAGTGGACTGTGTTTCACATTTTCCTTCTCAATTCCATTAACACCTCACACAGTTGACATTCACATACACTAAATAATTAAACTTTTCTTAATGTATAGGGATGTGAAATTGAGTTACTCAAACCAGGGCTTTAACCAATTGACATGGTAATTGCAGTCAGATGAGGGTGTTGATACAGGCAAACCCCTCTGCCTCGGTACGACATGCAGTGATTCCAGCATTCATCATAATGGTGCACTACACTTCATTCAGTAGTAGTTATCGATTCTCCAGTGAGATCTGTGGTTGGGAAAAACAACGCCCAATCACAGATCTTCGTAACACTCAACAATATGATTTTAACACATTGGTCGCCATGAAGCCACCTCTTGGTACAGCAGAGGTTCATGCCTGACACCATACACCTGCAAATGTTCACACACTCCTCTATGTTTAGTACAATATATAGTGCAGTACTGTACATTAAATTGTATTTCTTAATATGTAATGTAATTGGATAGATCAAGAATCTACTCACGAAGTGGTGACAGAACATACATATAAAAATATATTGAAAACTTTTGGAGCCATTGGTTGCTTCTTCTGGCAGAAAAGTCCAATGGGAAGGAAAAGGACTGGTGAGGTACATGAAATAGGGAGGGATTGGAATAGTCACTCAGAACCCTGTGTCAGGGAGACTCACCGGACAGAATGGGGAGACATTGTTGGTGACTGCACTGGATGAGATTTGAAACTCTGAGAGCTTAAAGCTGAATGGTGGAGGCGTTACTTTATGCCCACCTTTTGAAAATATTTTAATTTAGTCAGTTACTTTATATTTTAATTTTTTGTTTTAATCGATAAAAATAAACGTACCATATATGTGTAAAATTTTTCAGACAAAGTATTAGTACTGACATTGCTTTCCAAAGTGAATTTCACGACGAATATTTTTCAGGTTTATGAGCCTACTTATCATCAGTCTCTTTAAAAAGCATGTTGTGAGTAAAGTCAGCAGCAATTAATGAAATTTGCAGTCTTTGAATATATTTTTATGGTGGTAATAAAAGTATCCGCAGCTTGGTAGTACACGTTATTAAAAATGTATTATATTGCCAAGTACGTTCTAAAGGATATTTGCAGTTCCTGGACCCTACTTACACATAAGTACCTCTTTAAGAAGAATGCAGCTGATACAAGTCAACAACAATCAACAATTTTTCTAAAACTTTTTTAGGATGATTATAAGCTACATTATGAGAAATGCATTGATATTTCTATAGTTAATGCCTTTGACAATGCATAAATTTCAATAGTGGGGAAATCTCTGTTTCCCTTCATCCTCACAACAGGTGGTCCCTCTCATCTTAAGGTCTAAGTGTCCTGCACTTTTTTACCTTCCCCAGCCTATCCCTTTCTTTTCTCTGGGGAAGTAACAGTTAGTTCAGAATACTCAGACAGTGTGTACTTCCACGAACGTCTGCAGTGCTGAAAATGTCCTGTGGAAGTAGACACTGACAAGCAGTCCTGTCTCATAATTATATAGTTTTTTCTAGTAAATTTTCCTTTTGATACAATTAGTCTTAACTACTTGAAGTATTGGGAAATAAGAATTTGTATGATTTTACGAGTTAGATTGAAATGTCTCTTTTTGCAGCTTGTGATGTATACTTGACTGCTACCCACATTGCCTGTAGGCAAGGCTTTCACCATTTTAGTGTCTGCAATCTGAAATTGAGACATGGACTGATTTTTATTTTGGCTACTTGCTTTCTGGCCTGTAACTCGACGAATCCAATGTAGGTGGATTTATGTCACTTTTTTCTGATATCACTGTAGATTGTGTCAATCAGTATCACGACTATGAAATAAGTGGCTTAGTATTACATGCTGGAACGCCAAACGTCACTCTCTGAAACTTCGACAAATTAAAACTGTGTTCTGGACCGAGTCTCGAGCCTGAGATCTTTGCCTTTCCTGGCCCAGTGCTCTACCAATAGAGCTATCACCTCGCGACCCATCTTTTGAACGGCCAGTGTCAGTTGGTCACAGCCAGTGAGCTCCTTGCCGCTGTTGGATAAGCAGCAGCCAGCAGTATGTCATACACTCTTAGCTCACTTATTTGTTTCATAGTTTAATTCTTAATTTCTTTTCGTGTTTTTGGGTACTTGCATAGTTTAATTCACAAATTTTGGGCATATTATAGTATTTGAGAGTCGTAGCATCGTGTTATAGTAACTGGTATAGTGTAAATTCGCATAGTCATCAGTCATCTGTTTGTTTTGAACAGGTTGTGAGATAAACGAGAGGAAAAGATTGTTAGGGATGGATAGGGACTGTGTCTGTTGTGTACGGATTCAAGGGGAATTGGCCACCGTCCATAAACAGTTGGGAGCTGTGTTGGCCGTTGTCGACAGGCTCCAGGCTGTTGCCCTGGGTCGCGGTG
The DNA here is from genome assembly GCF_021461385.2 of Schistocerca piceifrons. Taxonomy (NCBI): domain Eukaryota; kingdom Metazoa; phylum Arthropoda; class Insecta; order Orthoptera; family Acrididae; genus Schistocerca; species Schistocerca piceifrons. The sequence goes on from NC_060146.1 coordinate 128,779,014, forward strand.
ACATTGGGACACCCGAGGCGAGCACTTTGGTGCCTCTGGAACCTGTAGCATCACCTGGGATCTCTGAGTCCAATGCGCTCTAGGATTCGGACGTCACTGCTAGTCGACACTTGCCTGACGGTGATTGGCAAACCTTGGTGGGGTCACGAATCCCTGGGCGGAAGACAAAAGTTGGTGCTGGCTGCAAGGCTGTACCCTTATGCCTCCGTAACAGGTTTGAGGTACTGCCCACTGCTGAAAGTACTTTTGAGCCAAATAGGGCGGCCTCACCTGTTGAGGGCCAGTATTCCTGAGAGGTCCGGACAAGTGGAGAGGGTGGGATTGCTTGTCATTGGGAGCTCCAATGTTAGGCGGGTGATGGAGCCCCTTAGGGATATGGCAGCTAAGAACAGGAAGAAAGCCAATGTGCATACAGGGGGCAGTCATCCAAGATGTGGAAAGGGAACTTCCGCATGGTACAGGGTGCAGCCAGCTGCAGTTGGTGGCTCATGTCAGCACTAATGACATGTGTCACTATGGTTTGGAAGAAATTCTCTCTGGTTTCCGGCGGCTATCAGAGTTGGTGAAGAATGCCAGTCTTGCTAGCGAGATGAAGGCACAGCTCACCATCTGTAGAATCGTCGACAGGACCGATTGTGGACCTTTGATACAGAGCTGAGTGGAGGGTCTGAATCAGAGGCTCAGACAGTTCTGCGACCGTGTAGGCTGCAGATTCCTTGACTTGCGCCATAGGGTGGTGGGGTTTCAGGTTCCACTAAATAGGTCAGGTGCCCACTAGACACAGGAGGCAGCTGCACGGGTAGCAGGGGCTGTGTGGCATGGACTGGGCGGTTTTTTAGGTTAGACAGTCTCGGGAAAGATCATAAAGAGCTCCAGTCTCAAAGGGTACAGGGCAAAGAAAGGACAAGAATCGACCAAGCAACAGTTGGTATTGTAGTTGTAAATTGTCGTAGCTGTGTTGGAAAAGTACCAGAGCTTAAATGCTGATAGAAAGCACTGAAGCTGAAATCGTTACAGGAACAGAAAGCTGGCTAAAGCCAGATATAAATTCTGCCGAAATTTTTACAGAGGCGCAAACCGTGTTCAGAAAGGATTGATTAAATAAAGTTGGTGGTGGTGTGTTTGTGTCTGTTGGTAGTATTTTATCTTATAGTGAAGTTAAAATAGGTAGTTCCTGCGAATTACTATGGGTAGAGGTTATACTCAACAGCTGTACCAAAATAATAATTGGCTCCTTCTGCCGACCCCCCGACTCACATGATACAATAGCTGAACGGTTCAAAGAAAACTTTTATCTCATTACAAATAAGTACACCACTCATATAGGTATAATTGGTGGAGACTTCAATCTACCCTTGATTTGTTGGCGACAATACATGTTCAAAGCCGGTGGTAGACAGAAAACATTTTCCGAAATTGTACTAAATGCTTTCTCTGAGAATTACTTTGAACAATAAGTTCATGAGCCCATACGAATTGTAAATGATTGCGAAAACACACTTGACCTCTTAACCACAAATAATCCTGATCTAATAGAGAGCGTTATGACGGATACAGGGATTAGTGAACACATGGTCATTGTAGCGAGGCTCAAAACCATATTAACCAAAACCGCTAAAAATATGTGTCTTTAAAACAGCAAATAAAAATTCACTTGATGCCTTCCTAACAGAGAGTCTCCATTCCTCAAATTCAAAGATACCATATCGACAGCAATAGATAGATTCATACCGCATAAGTTTATAAGAAATGGGACTGATCCACCATGGTACACAAAACACGTCAGAACACTGTTGCAGAAGCAACGAAAAAAAGCATGCCAAATTCGGAAGAACGCAAAATCCCCAAGACTGGCTAAGTTTCATGGAAGCTCGAAATTTAGTGTGGGCATCAATGCGAGATGCTTTTAATAGTTTCCACAATGAAACATTGTCTCCAAATATGGTAGAATACCCAGAGAGATTCTGGTCATATGTAAAGTACACCAGTGGCAGAAAACAGTCAATTCTGTCACTGTGCGATAGCGATGGAAATGTTAGCGATGATGGTGCCACTAAAGCAGAGTTACTAAATACAGTTTTCCGTAATTCCTTCATGAAAGAAGATGAAGTAAATATTCCAGAATTCGAAATGAGAACAGTTGTTGGCATGAGTAAGTAGATATCTTAGGTGCTGCGAAACAACTCAAATCACCTAAGAAAGGCAAGTCTTCCGATCCAGATGGTATACCAATTAGGTTCCTTTCAGAGTATGCAGACGCAATAGCTCCTTTCTTAGCAATCATACACAACCGCTCACTTGACGACAGGTCTGTTCCTAAAGACTGGAAAGTAGCACAGGTCACACCAATATTCAAGAAAGGAAATAGGAGTAACCCATTGAATTACAGACCCATATCACTGACCTCAATTTGCAGTAGCATTTTGGAGCATATACTGTACTCGAACATTATGAATCACCTTGACGATAATGACTTATTGATACATAACCAACACGGATCCAGAAAATATCGTTCTTGTGCAACACAGCTAGCTCTTTATTCCCATGAAGTAATGAGTGCTGTAAACAAGGGATCTCAGATCAATTCCATATTCCTAGATTTCCAGAAGGCTTTTGATACCGTTCCTTACAAGCGACTATTAATCACATTGTGTGCATATGGAATATCGTTTGAGTTGTGTGACTGGATTCATGATTTCCTCTCAAACAGGTCACAGTTTGTAGTGATAGACAGTAAATCATCAAGTAGAACAGAAGTGATATCTGGCGTTCAGCAAGGTAGTGTCATAGGCCCTCTGCTGTTCCGGATTTGCATAAATGATCTAGGCGATAATCTGAGCAGCCCACTTAGATTGTTTGCAGATGACGCCGTAATTTACCGTCTAATAAAATCATCAGATGATCAATTCCAATTACAAAACGATCTAGAGAGAATTTCTGTATGGTGCAAAAAGTGGCAATTGGCACTAAACAAAGAAAAGTGCGAGGTCATCTACATGGGTACTAAAAAAAATGTGATAAATTTTGGGTATACGATAAATCGCACAAATCTAAGGGTTGTAAATACCTAGGAATTACAATTACAAGCAGCTTAAAATGGAAAGACCACATAGATAATATTGTGGGGAAGGCGAAACAAAGACTGCACTTTGTTGGCAGAACACTTAGAAGATGCGACAAACCCACTAAAGAGACAGCCTACATTACACTTGTCTGTCCTCTGCTGGAATATTGCTGCGCGGTGTGGGATCCTTACCAGGTAAGATTGACGGAGGACATCGAAAAAGTGCAAAGAAGGGCGCAGTAGGGGCAAGAGTGTCACTGAGTGTCTCTCTACGTAGGTGGATGTCAACAAAATATTTTTTCATTCGGAAGAGAAAGTTAGTGACTGGAATTTCGTAAATAGATCTCGCTGCAAAGAAAACTGCCTTTGTTTCAGTGACTGACACCCCAACTCGCGTATGTGTTTCCCTTATTTTATTATGGTGATCATTTCTCCCTATGTAGGACAGCGTCAACAAAATATTTTTGCATTCAGAGGAGAAACTTGGTGGTTGGAATTTCACAAGAAGATTCCTCTGCAGAGAAAAATCCCTTTATTTTAATTACGTTGTTCTCAAATCCTGTATCATTTCAGCGATACTCCCTCCCCTCTTTCCCACAACACAAAACGTGCTGCCCTTCTTTGAAGTATTTTGACGTACTCCGTCAATCCTATCTAGTAAGGATTCCACACTGCGGAACGGTATTCTAAAAGAGGATGGACAAGTGTAGTGTAGGCAGTCTCTGTAGTAGATCTGTTACATTTTCTAAGTGTCCTTCCAATAAAACACAGTGATTGGTTAGTCTTCCCCACAACATTTTTTGTGTGTTCCTTCCAATTTAAGTTGTTCGTAGTTGTAATTCCTAGGTATTTAGATGAATTTACGGCCTTTAGATTTGACTGATTTATCATGTAACCGAAGTTTAACAGATTCCTTATAGCACTTGTGTGGATGACCTCAAGCTTTTCATTATTTAGGGTCAATTGCTAATTTTCGCACCATGCATATCTTTTCTAAGTCGTTTTCCAATTTGTTTTGACCTTCTAATGACCACTAGCCAGTAAACGACAGCATCATCTGCAAACAACATAAGACAGTTGCTCACATTGTCTCCCAACCATTTATATAGGTAAGGAACAGCAAACGGCCTATAGCACTGCCTTGGGGAATGCCAGAAAACATTTCTGTTTTGATTGGTGGATTTGGTACTCAAGTGACACCTGGTGACCACTCCATGCCCTCCTGACACCCATTCTGCTGTTACTGCTTCTCTACTGGCAACACAATAGTCCCAACACAATACTCCACACCTTGTTTTATACTACAGGCCCACTTCTTGTGATGTCTAGATGTTAGTTACACATTACATAGAGGGTCTGTATGTTGTTAATCAGCTAGTGCAATTCGTAACTGTTCTCACGGGAGCTAGAATAACAGGAGTTGTATCCACAGGTTAACTTGGCAGCAATTCTTCCTAATTTCTTCAATTTTTTTTTTAACTTGGCAGCAATTCTTCCTAATTTCTTCAAATTTTTCCTGACAATTGGCTACATAATGGTAAGATTCTTCTCGGGCAATATGGGGAGTATTGCCTGCATTGCTGTAAATAACTGATTTGTGCTGTACAAATTAACATTTAATAGCTTTTTTCAATTCTGATCCATTCATTCATGCACTGTGTTCCATAAGTTCATGAAGGAGAACCTATGGGAATGCATTTAGAAGCAGAAAGGAATATCTATATAGTATATTACTAACAAATTATGCCTAGCATTGCCACGGAAAATGGAAATGAGCGTTTGGCTTCATTGGCCGGGAGGCCCCTTACGGAGCATGTCCGGCCGTCTTGGTGCAGGTCTTATTACATTCCATGCCGCATTGGATGGCCTGTGTGCCAGATAGGGATGAAATGATGATGAAGACAACACAACACCCAGTCCCTGAGCGGATAAAATCCCCGAGCCAGCCGGGAATCGAACTCGGGCCCCTTAGGACAGCAGTCCGTCATGCTGGCCATTCAGCTAACAGGGTGGACAAGCATTGCCATAATCTACTCATACTACAATACTCCAAATACCTGGGAATGAAGTTGGAGTGTAGCCTCACATTCAAAAATCATTGCCAAGAAACAAAGCTAAAAGTATCTCAATCAAATGTAACTACACTACTGGCCATTAAAATTGCTATACCTCGAAGATGACATGCTACAGACACGAATTTAACTGACAGAAAGAAGATGCTGTGATATGCAAATGATAAGCTTTTCAGAGCATTCACACAAGGTTGGCACCAGTGGTGACACCTCCAACATGCTGACATGAGGAAAGTTTCCAACCGATTTCTCATACACCCGATTTCTCTGAACACCATGTGACCACTGGTATAGGAACTAGGCCTAAGCACAATGAGAAACTCAGACAGAAGAGTACTGCAAATGTTAGAATAAGGAAAGGTTCTCATAAAAGTATAATTAAAAATAATGTAAGTATATTTCATCAAAATATTGGGAGTTTAAAGAATAAAGTAGATGAGCTTCTGGTTTGTTTAGAAGACTTAGAAGCTGAGAATGAAATAGATATACTATGCCTGTCATAGCATCACATTGTTACTGATATGGATAAGGTAAATGTAAGTGGTTATAAGCTCTCTGCACATGTAATGAGAGAAAATATGGAGAAAGGAGGAGTTGCCATATATGTCAAAAGTTATCATTGTGCAAAAAGTATAGAAACAAAAAAGTTTTGTGTAGAGAAACATATAGAAGCACGTGCCTGTGAGCTTAAATTAAATAAAGGCACATTTATAATTGTAACTGTATATAGGTCCCCATCAGGAAATTTTCATCTATTTCTGAAAAATTTGGACTCCTTGTTGTGCTATCTGTCAGACAGGGGGAAGCAAATTATTATTTGTGGGGACTTCAATGTAGATTCTCTGAAAGAGGGTAATAGGAAAAATGACCTTGAAGTATTACTCGGTTCTTTCAATTTGACACCCGTTATTGATTTTCCTACTCGGGTGGTAAAGGATAGCAGCTCACTGATAGATAACTTCTTTATAGACCAAGATAAGTTTAACCAGAAAAATGCTCAGCCTGTTGAGAATGGTCTTTCTGATCATGGTGCACAGCTAGTTACAATATATGACATAGCTCCATTCAGCAATACTAAACAGTCCTCCAAAGTAGTACGTTCAGTCAACAATTTAACAATTGCAAATTTCAGGGAAAGCCTACAGCAGTTAGACTGGGATGAGGTGTACCGTGAACCTGATGCCAATTTAAAATATAATTTATTTCATGACATTTTTGTAAATGCATTTGAAAACTGCTTCCCCAAGAAAATAGTTAAATATACTCGTAAGAAACCTTGTAACAAACCATGGCTTACTAAGGGTATAAAAATATCTTGTAACCGGAAAAGGGAAATGTATCTGACAGCAAGAAAGAGTAGTGACCCAGAAACTATCAAAAATTATAAAAACTACTGTGTTATATTAAGAAAAGTTATTAAAAAATCCAGGAGTATGTGTATCATGTCTGAAATCAGCAACTCTGATAATAAAATTAAAACAATTTGGAATATTATTAAAAGAGAAACAGGTCAACCAAGAGCAGAGGAAGACAGTATTACCATCAAATTGAATGAAAGCTTTACGAACAAAAAGTCAGAAGTTGAAAATATTTTTAATAATCATTTTCTAAATGTTGTGGATATAGTAGGATCCAGGTGTTCATTAGAAGATGCTAGGCTGTTAATGGAAGAGGCCATACCTATGCAATTTGATACAATCGAAATCTCACCCACTTCTCCCTCTGAAATTAGGAAAATAATAAACTTGCTTAAAAGCAAAAACTCACATGGAATTGATGGCATTTCCAGCAAAATACTAAAAGCTTGTTCTCAACAGATAAGTAAGATTCTCAGCCACCTGTGTAATAGCTCTCTGGAACAGGGTATTTTCCCTGATAGACTGAAATATGCTATTGTTATACCTTTGCATAAAAAGGGGGATAGATCTGATGTCAACAATTATCGTCCAATCTCCCTTCTAACAGCTTTATCCAAAATTTTTGAGAAAGTAATGTATTCAAGAGTAGCTTCACATATCTGTAAAAATGAAGTACTAACAAAATGTCAGTTTGGTTTCCAGAAAGGTTTTTCAACAGAAAATGCCATATGTGCTTTCACCAGTCAAAATTTTGAATGATCTGAATAACCGAACACCACCCATTGGGATTTTTTGTGATCTCTCAAAGGCTTTTGATTGTGTAAATCATGAAATTCTGCTAGACAAGCTCAAGTATTGTGGCATGAGTGGGACAGTGCACAAATGGTTTAATTCGTACCTAACTGGAAGAGCGCAGAAAGTTGAAATAAGTAGTTCTTGTAACATGCAAAGATCAGCACATTCCTCAAACTGGGAACTAATCAAGAATGGGGTTCCACAAGGGTCAGTCTTGGGTCCTTTGTTGTTCTTATTATATATTAATGACTTCCCATTCTATATTCATGAAGAGGCAAAGTTAGTTCTCTTTGCTGATGATACAAGTATAGTAATCACACCTGAGAAACAAGAATTAATTGATGAAATTGTCAATACTGTCTTTCAGAAAATTACTAAGTGGTTCCTTGTAAACGGACTCTCACTGAATTTTGATAAGACACAGTACATACAGTTCCGTACAGTGAATGGTATGACGCCATTAATAAATATAGACCTTAATCAGAAGCATATAGCTAAGGTAGAATATTCCAAATTTTTAGGGATGTCCATTGATGAGAAATTAAATTGGAAGAAACACATTGATGATCCGCTGAAACGTTTGAGTTCAGCTACTTATGCAATAAGGGTCATTGCAAATTTTGGTGATAAACATCTTAGTAAATTAGCTTACTACGCCTATTTTCACTCATCGCTTTCATATGGCATCATATTTTGGGGTAATTCATCACTGAGGAATAAAGTATTTATTGCACAAAAGCGTGTAATCAGAATAATAGCTGGAGTCCACCCAAGATCATCCTGCAGACATTTATTTAAGGATCTAGGGATATTCACAGTAGCTTCTCAGTATATATACTCTCTTATGAAATTTGTTATTAACAACCAAACCCAATTCAAAAGTAATAGCAGTGTGCATAACTACAATGCTAGGAGAAAGGACGATCTTCACTATTCAAGATTAAATCTAACTTTGGCACAGAAAGGGGTGAATTATACTGGCACTAAAGTCTTTGGTCACTTACCAAATAGTATCAAAAGTCTGCCAGATAACCAACAAGTATTTAAGAAGAAATTAAAAGAATTTCTGAATTACAACTCCTTGTACTCCATAGAGGAATTTTTAGATATAAATTAAGAAAAAAAAAGAAAAAAAAATATTAAAAAAAATAAAAAAATAAAAATAAAAATAAAAAATAAAGAAAAACAAAAAAACACAAAAAAATAAAGTTGTTATATTAACTTAAGTATGTTGTTAAATTAACCTAATTATGTCATGTATTGGAAAATTCGACTCGTTCCACATCATTACAAAATATCGTATTCATGATCCATGGAACTAGTATTAATCTAATCTAATCTAATCTACACAAACAGCAGTTGACCAGCATTGCCTGGTGAAACGTTGTTGTAATGCCTCGTGTAGGGAGGAGAAATGCGTGCCATCACGTTCCTGACGTTGATAAAATTCGGATTGTAGCCTATCGCGATTGTGGTTTATCGTATTGTGACATTGCTGCTCGCGTTGCTCGAGGTCCAATGACTGTTAGCGGAATATGGGATCGGTGGGTTCAGGAGGGTAATACGGAACGCCATGCTGGACCCAACGGCCTCACATCACCAGCAGTCGAGATGACAGGCATCTTATCTGCATGGCTGTAACGGATTGTGCAGCCACATCTCGATCCCTGAGTCAACAGATGGGGACATTTGCAAGACAACAACCATCTGCACGAACAGTTCGATGACGTTTGCAGCAGCATGGATTATCAGCTTGGAGACCATGGTTGCGGTTACCCTTGACACTGCATCACAGACAGGAGCGCCTGTGATGGTGTCCTCAACGATGAACCTGTGTGCATGGATGGCAAAATGTCATTTTTTCAGATGAATCCAGGTTCTGTTTACAGCGTCATTATGGTCACATCCGTGTTTGGTGACATCGCAGTGAACGCACATCGGAAGCGTGTATTCGTCATCGTCATACTGGCGTATCACCCGACATGATGGTATGGGGTGCCATGGGGTACACGTCTCGGTCACCTCTTGTTCGCATTGACGGCACTTTGAACAGTGGACATTACATTTCAGATGTGTTATGACCTGTGGCCCTACCCTTCATTCGATCCCTGCGAAACCCTACATTTCAGCAGGATAATGCACGGCCGCATGTTGCAGGTCCTGTACGGGCCTTTCTGGATACAGAAAATGTTCGACTGCTGCCCTGGCCAGCACATTCTCATATCTCTCACCAATAGAAAACGTCTGCTCAATGGTGGCTGAGCAACTGGCTCGTCACAATACGCCAGTCACTACTCTTGACGAACTGTGGTATCGTGTTGAATCTGCATGGGCAGCTGTACCTGTACACGCCATCCAAGCTCTGTTTGACTCAATGCCGTGGCATATCAAGGCCGTTATTATGGCCAGAGGTGGTTATTCTGGGTACTGATTTCTCAGGATCTATGCACCCAAATTGCGGGGAAATATAATCACATGTCAGTTATAATATAATATATTTGTCCAATGAAGACCCATTTATCATCTGCATTTCTTCTTGGTGTAGCGATTTTAATGGCCAGTAGTGTATATGGTTCCAGAGATCTTATCCTGACTCAAACATCTATGATGTATATATACAGACTGAAGTGACAAATGAAAATTTTCACTGAGGCTGGGATTCAAACTCTAGTCTCCACTCACCAGGCAGATGCACTAGCCACTACACCACCCTGGAGTGGCTTTGCACAACTGCACAGATTACCCTAGCACGTCTCTCTCCACAATATAAACTCCCATTCACACCTCAGCTGACTTAGTATTCCCCCTAAACTTGAACAGCATTGCAGAGGTGTTCCAACTGTCTTGGAATAGAACCTCAGCTGCTGGATTTCAGGCAGGATTCCCCTTTTTGTTAGATGCTGAGGTGCTATTCCAATACAGCTGGAGAGCCTGTGCAATGCTGTTCAGGTTTAGAGGGAATACTGAGTGGGCTAAGGCATGAATGGGAATTTGGATAGAGGAGGTAGGTGTAGTAGGGTAGTTCATGCAATTGTGCAAAATAGAGGAAAATAGGAGCTACTTAGGAAAAGCCAGTGCCCTTCCTGTTTCACTTGTCAGCTGCTGATATCACCTAACCCGTTATATTACCCATTTATGTGACTTCATTCATTTTAGAGACGGCTAAGACAGACCACCGCAAATATGCTTAGAATGAGCAAATACACTGCCTGACAAAAAAAGTGAAACACCCTGAAGGGGAGGAGGAAACGAAGCTCCATGGGTTGGGAAGGTATGTGACATTATTGCAATGGACTGAGTTAAATTTACTGTACAAAGAACTTGGGGGGTAGCACCGCACTTATTAGTATGACATTGCACATCCTCTGGCCTGGTGTACCAACTGTTTCAGCTGGAGAGGGTGTCATAGAGCCATTGTATCCTCACCCGAGGCAAGCTGGCCCACAACTGTTTAAATTATCCTGTATTCTGGCTCTAGGAGAGAGTTGACATCCAAGCTGGTCCCACGCATGTTCTATCATTGACAGATCAGGGGATCTTGCTGGCCACAAGAGTAGCTTAACATCATACAGAGAGAGAGAACGGATGAGGACTCAGCCATTATGCCGTCACAGTTCCTGAAGTCATACTTGATGTATCGTCAAATCGTGATGCCAGGTGTAACACCAGTGTGCCTCTCCAAAACATTGAAAGTATGGAACCTCTCCTCAGCTCCCCGCTATACTCACGAGAATGGTTATGTGACATATTGCAGACCTGTGGTTAGTCGCTGAATACAGTGTGAAGCTATTCATCAACAGTCCATATTTCACAGTCACGGAACCATTCCATATGCACCCATTTGTGTTGTGGTCTTGCTGGCAGCCTATGCATAGGACAGTAATTCCCCAGTCTGGTCGCTGTTGTTCTCTGACCAACAGCACAGGATGACAAAGAATATTGGAGGGAGTCTATTACTTGTTCTCAGATGTAAGCACAGATGTCAAAGGGTTACTACATTGAGATCACAAAAGTCATGGGACAGTGATATGCTCATATATAGATGGTGGTGGTATTACATACACAAGGTATCAAAAGGAAGTGCATTGGCAGAGCTGTCACATGTATTCATGCAATTCGTGTGAAAAGTCTCCGACGTGATTCTGACCAGACAAAGCGAATTAACAGACTCTGAACACGGAATGGTAGGTGGAGATAGACACCTGGGACATTCCATTTCAGAAATCATTAGGGAATTCAATATTCCATGAGCCACAGTGTCAAGAGTGTGCCGAGAATACCAAATTTCAGGCATCGCCTCTCACCACAGAAAATGCAGTAACTGATGGCTTTCACTTAATGACTGATCGTAGCATTTACATAGAGTTGTCAGTGCTAACAGACAAGCAACATTGTGTGAAATAACAGCAGAAATCGCTGTGAGACATATGACAAACGTATCCGGTAGCATAGTGCGATGAAATTTGGCTTTAATGGGCTATGGCAGTTGGCGACTGATAGTGCCTTTGCTAACAGCACGCCCTCACCTGCAGCATCTCTCCTGGGCTTGTGACCATATTGTTAGGACCCTAGATGACTGGAAAACTGTAGCCAGGTCAGATGAGTTCCGTTTTCAATTGGTGAGAGCTGAGGGTAGGGTTTGAGTGCAGTGTAGACCCCACAAAGCCATGGACCCAAGTTGTCAACAAGGCACTGTACAAGCTGTTGGTGGCTTCACGATGGTGTAGGCCGTGTTTACATGGAATGGACTGGGTCCTCCAGTCCAACTTAAGCAATCATTGACTGGAAATGGTTATGTTTGGCTACTTGCAGACCAACAACAATGGATTTTTTTTGTTTGACAATGTGTCATGCCACTGGCCACAGTTCTTCACAATTAGTTTGAAGAACATTCTGGACAATTCAAGTGAATGATTTGGCCAAGCAGATTGGCCGACATGAATCACATCAAACATTTATGGGACATAATCGAGAGGCCAGTTAGTCCACAAAATCCTGCATCAGCAACACTTTTCCAATTATGGACGGCTATGGAGAAAGCGTGGCTCAATATTTCTGCAGGGGACTTCCAACAACTTGTTGAGTCCATGCCATGTCAAGTTGTTGCACTACGCCAGGCAAAGGGACATCTAACATTATATGAGGAGATCTCTCGTGACTTTTGTCACCTCAGTGTATGTTCTTAGTGCACAATACAGCAATCCTTCCTAGTGGTGGTCAGACACGGTCAACTAGATGCTTGATGATGAGTATTCTTGCCCTCACATTCCCATGAAGTCCATCAGACCACTGTCACATCTGAATGCCTGGCAAATCTTCATATTAAACAATTCAACCAACCAGGCCAATGGAGAGCTAGAATCAGTCCCTTTTCAAACTCTGTTAGGTGCTGATAATGCTGTCTCAAATGAGTACACAGCATCTCCTTGTACTTGACTGTGATCACTCAACATTTGTTGTTGTTCACACCTCTTATATACCCTAGCAGACCTCACAACAACACTAATACCCTCCAGGCCACACCATCTGTCACCGAGAATTGTAAGACTAATCATTGACAAACTGTCAGTAGTATGTACATCTACGAAATTACACTGACATGCAATAATGTGTCCTGAGTGCTTCACTCTTTTTGTCAGGCAGTGTATATTGAGGTGTAGCTTTTGTGAAGATACAGGAAATTAGTGTGTTATCTGACCAAGCTAGTAATTTTTTACCTTTGTAGTTGCTGCATCATGAGACTGGGTTCTGTAATTTTATTTTCTATAAATGGTAAATGGTATTGTATACTTTTTCTGTGGCATTGGAAAGAGTTTATGAAGAGGATTTAAAAAAAAAAAAAAAAAAAAAAAAAAACATGTAGCTCAGGTATGGTTCATGTGTTTACCTGTCTTGAAACTCATTAGTCTGCGCTCTGCTGTTATAGCAATCAGACAACCATCTCATGATGAACCTGTTCAGAGTTCTACAACCCACATAACAGTCAATGGGGTGGATATGGCTTATGTCAATGTCCAATGTCAGTCAACTGTTATAGGTGTGATGGAGCTGTACAGTGAAAGGTATCCTTATTGTGCCAAACCCTCATGATCTACCTTTGCAAACATTATACCTCAAGAATCTGGAAATGTGAAGAATAAATTAACTAACAGAAAAGAAGAACAACTGATGAAAGAAATACAAGTAACATTTTGGCAACAGTAACACACAATCCACAAGTCACTGCAATACAGCTTAAATGTGTGAGGGCAATCAGCCAAAAGAGTGTTCTGCAAATACTATGTACCAATATATTTCTTCATTTACACATATCACCCCAATTTTTAAATTCATTTACAGATCTCTGAATCGTGTCTACGAAAACTGAGAAGTGATGCCATGTTCTATGCAAGACTTTTGGTTTGCAAATGAAATATTGCTCATAAATCACAATTATATCAATTTTTGTAATATGTACTGCTGGTCAGTTGAAAATCTACGCTGTTGAGAGAAGCAGATAATGATGACCTTGGTCTATCAATGAGTGGTGTGGGCTTTTTAAGAAATGCATTATTGATCCCTCTTTTATTAAAGGAAGTTCTTAACAGAAAATTTGGAGGTTGCTGGAGTGGTCATTCAGGAAACTCAAAATGCCTGAATTCTTACCAGACTTGACACCTCTGGACTTTCATGTGGAAAGTTACAATAGGAGGTCTACAAGGAAACTCCGACGACTCTAGAACACATGTGGAGTATTGTCTATCTGGAATCATTTTACAGCATGTATCACTACTTTAGACCAACATTTTGAGCATTTAACGTGACATAATAATAGACACATGAAGCGCACCTGAATTACATGTTTGGTTATGTAGTGCGATTCTAAGAGGATTTTACAGCTTCACTTACATATAGAATTTTATTGAGATGACTTAGGCTTGTGGTTAAGGTGACATCTTGTAGCAAAATAATTCAAGTTTCGTTCACTTATTGTTGTACTACTGAACTCCACTACCAGAAATGACAGAAAATTGAAAATAGTGTGGTTAAGGAGCCTTTTTGTAGCAAAAGCCTCATTCACTTTTTGTTGTAGTACCGGATTCAGCCAGCATGAATGACAGGAAGTCGAAAATCAATGTGGCAGACTTTGCAGGACCTGGATCTGCTTTTGCATTTTTGGATGGAAGAAACCAATGAGCAACAGGTAACCTCCTAGTAGGCCTACAATTTAAATCAAAATTTTATTTAAACTGGTCACAGCATTTATCATAAAAAATTCCAGGTCAGCTTTGAGTTTTTGAGGCTGTCATTGAGCAAGTGTGAGAGAGTTTTGTTCGCATTCCTAGGATATCAACACACTGCATGTCACGAGAACTTAGGAGTTTATCAGTCAACTGTTTGGAGAATGATTTAAAAAAAATATTGCACATGAAGTCATACAGACTGAAATTTCAGAAGTGATGCCAGACATGCTGAATTAAATGTGGCAAGAAATTGAATTCGGATAGAACATTTGCTGTATGACCTATGACAGTTACATTCAGCCAAAATGAAAGTGAATGTAAAGGATAAAACGTACTGAATTTTGCTACATGATGCTGAATTTTGCTATATAATGGCACCTCTTCTATCTGTACAAGCCTTCTCAATAAAATTTTGTATGTAAATGAAGTTGTGAAGTCCTTTTAGAATCGGCCTGTATTTGGTACAATATGGCAGAAATTTTTAGGACATCTTCTTCTGATGGGGAAATGTGGTTCACAGCAGTATTGCCTTGTTACTATTTGATTAAGTGGTGGACATGTTGTGTCATTGAAGTCCTCTTTTAAATCTCATTCCAGTTCCACAGAAAATAGTTTATAGTTCCACTTAAAAACACAGTCATAATTCAGTAACTATAAAGTTAAAAATTGCTTGCGTATGGCATGCAGCTTTACTGTATGATTAAATGATGATGGCGTCCTCTTGGGTAAAATATTCCAGAGGTAAAATAGTCCCCCATTCGGATCTCCGGGTGGGGACTACTCAAGAAGGTGTCGTTATCAGGAGAAAGAAAACTGGCATTCTACAGATCAGAGCATGGAATATCAGATCCCTTAATCGGGCAGGTAGATTAGAAAATTTAAAAAGGGAAATGGATAGGTTAAAGTTAAATATAGTGGGAATTAGTGAAGCTCGGTGGCAGGAGGAACAAGACTTTTGGTCAGGTGAATACAGGGTTATAAATACAAAATCAAATAGGGGTAATGCAGGAGTATGTTTAATAATGAATAAAAAAAATAGGAATGCAGGTAAGCTACTACAAACAGCATAGTGAATGCATTATTGTGGCCAAGATAGACACAAAGCCCATGCCTACTACAGTAGTAAAGTTTATGTGCCAACTAGCTCTGCAGATGATGAAGAAGTTGATGAAATGTATTATGAGATAAAAGAAATTATTCAGGTAGTGAAAGGAGATGAAAATTTAATAGTCATGGATGACTAGAATTTGACAGTAGGAAAAGGAAGAGAAGGAAACGTAGTAGGCGAATATGGATTTGGGCTAAGAAATGAAAGAGGAAGCCGCCTGGTAGAATTTTGCACAGAGCATAACTTAATCTTAGCTAACACTTGGTTCAAGAATCATGAATGAAGGTTGTATACATGGAAGAAACCTGGAGATACGAAAAGGTGTCCGATAGATTATATAATGGTAAGACAGAGATTTCGGAACCAGATTTTAAATTGTAAGAAATTTCCAGGGGCAGATGTGGACTCTGACCATAATCTATTGGTTATGTAGATTAAAACTGAAGAAACTGCAAAAAGATGGGAATTTAAGGAAATGGGACCTGGATAAACTGAAAGAACCAGAGGTTGTACAGAGTTTCAGGGAGAGCATAAGGGAACAATTGACAGGAAGGGGGGAAAGAAATACAGTAGAAGAAGAATGGGTAGCTTTGAGGAATGAAACAGTGAAGGCAGCAGAGGATCAAGTAGGTAAAAAGATGAGGGCTAGTAGAAATCCTTGGGTAACAGAAGAGATACTGAATTTAATTGATGAAAGGAGAAAATACAAAAATGCAGCAAGTGAAGTAGGCAAAAAGGAATACAAACGTCTCAAAAATGAGATCGACAGGAAGTGCAAAATGGCTAAGCAGGGATGGCTAGAGGACAAATGTAAGGATGTAGAAGCTTATCTCACTAAGGGTAAGATAGATACTACCTACAGAAAAATTAAAGAGACCTTTGGAGAAAAGAGAACCACTTGTATGAATATCAAGAGTTCAGATGGAAACCCAGTTCTAAGCAAAGAAGCGAAAGCAGAAAGGTGGAAGGAGTATATAGAGGGTCTATACAAAGGCGATGTACTTGAGGACAATATTATGGAAATGGAAGAGGAGGTAGATGATGGTGAAATGGGAAATATGATACTGCTTGAAGAGTTTGACAGAGCACTGAAAGACCTAAGTCTAAACAAGGCCCCGGAAGTAGACAACATTCCATTAGAACTACTGAAAGCCTTGGGAGAGCCAGTCCTGACAAAACTCTACCATCTGGTGAGCAAGATGTATGAGACAGGCGAAATAGCCTCAGACTTCAAGAAGAATATAATAATTCCAATCCCAAAGAAAGCAGGTGTTGACAGATGTGAAAATTACCGAACTATCAGTTTAATAAGTCACAGCTGCAAAATTCTAATGCGAATTCTTTGCAGACGAATGGAAAAACTGGTAGAAGCCGACCTTGGGGAAGATCAATTTCGATCCCGTAGAAATGTTGGAACATGTGAGGCAATACTGACCCTATGACTTATCTTAGAAGAAAGATTAAGGAAAGGCAAACCTACGTTTCTAGCATTTGTAGACTTACAGAAAGCTTTTGATGATGTTGACTGGAATACTCTCTTTCAAATTCTGAAGGAGGCAGGGGTAAAATACAGGGAGCAAAAGGCTATTTACAATTTGTACAGAATGCAGATGGCAGTTATAAGAGTCAAGGGACATGAAAGGGAAGCAGTGGTTGGGAAGGAATTGAGACAGGGTTGTAGCCTCTCCCCGATGCTATTCAATCTGTATATTGAGCAAGCAGTAAAGGAAATGAAAGAAAAGTTTGGAGTAGGTATTAAAATCCATGGAGAAGAAATTAAAAACTTTGAGGTTCACCAATGACATTGTAATTCTGTCAGAGACAGCAAAGGACTTGGAAGATCAGTTGAATGGAGTGGATAGTGTCTTGAAAGGAGGGCACAAGATGAACATCAACAAAAGCAAAACGACATTAATGGAATTTAGTCGAATTAAATCGGGTGATGCTGCGGGAATTAGATTAGGAAATGAGACCCTTAAAGTAGTAAAGGAGTTTTGCTATTTGGGGAGCAAAATAACTGATGATGGTCGATGTAGAGAGGATATAAAATGTTGACTGGCAATGGCAAGGAAAGTGTTTCTGAACAAGAGAAATTTGTTAACATCGAGTATAGATTTAAGTGTCAGGAAGTTGTATCTGAAAGTATTTGTATGGAGTGTAGCTATGTATGGAAGTGAAACATGGATGATAAATAGTTTAGACAAGAAGAGAATAGAAGCTTTCGAAATGTGGTGCTACAGAAGAATGCTGAAGATTAGATGGGTAGATCACATAACTAATGTGGAGGTACTGAATAGAATTGGGGAGAAGAGGAGTTTGTGCCACAACTTGACTAGAAGAAGGGATCGGTTGGTAGGACATGTTCTGAGACATCAAGGGATCACCAATTTAGTACTGGAGGGCAGCGTGGAGGGTAAAAATCGTAGAGGGAGACCAAGAGATGAATACACTAAGCAGATTCAGAAGGATGTAGGCTGCAGTAGGTACTGGGAGATGAAGAGGCTTGCACAGGATAGGGTAGCATGGAGAGCTGCATCAAACCAGTTTCAGGACTGAAGACCACCAGAAGAGAAGATGGCATGAAATCACCACATTGTCCATTTAGCGAAAATCACTCCTTCTGCATACGTTTGGGGTGGCATCTTTCAGCTGCATTGCTTTATATGATATAAAAGTTAAAACCTGTCTCATATGAATATTAGTGTAGGCTGTAATTTATGTTCCTGAATCAGAATATTCTGGAGAATTGCAGGAGCAGTGGCTGAGAAGGTAATTTTTAACAATATTTTTGAATATGTGTGGATTTCAAATTTCCTGCCTGTTGCCTGCTAGCAACCTATTATAAGATTTAAAGCTCTTTGTAAACCTGGACAGGGACACACAGTCTGTATGAAAACTGTTTTTGCTTTTAGTATTGTGGACGTGAATTTCATAGTTCATCCTAAATTCACTCTTATTATTAATCACAAATACCATTGTGGAGTAAGCAGATTGACAGAAAAGTATCCCTGAAGAAGCTTCTACAAGATGTTTGGTTATCAACCCCACACAATATTCTTACTGAACATCAATATAGCATATTTAGTTTTTTTGGCCCTAACTGCACTGCCGCATAAAATTACACCATAGAGCATTATTGCTAAAAGTATGCTAGCAAACTTGCCTGCTGATCTAGAATAACAGAGGTATTTGTAAGTGCAAAGCAGACAGAAAAGAGATATTTGCTTTTCTTATTTAGGTGCTGGTCCCACCACAGTTTACTGATTTATAATCTACACAGCCGAAGGTCTAGACCATCAAAGGTACTGGCCAGGTCACTGAAAATGCCAACATGGTAATTTTTCTTATTTTATTCTAGCAGAATATTTTGCTTTCTCTGTAGAGCAGCCTTTCATCATCATCAGTTATCTGCTATATTAGCAGGTCCTTTGCCTCTCCGTTTTCTGCGATCCATTGCTTCCTTCTTAAGGCTGCTGTAAGTTGTACTGTCCATCATGTCATCCAGTATCTGGAATCTCTTCCTTCCTCGCTTCCTTTTCCCTTCTACATAGCCTTCTAAAACTGTTTTTATCAGTCCGTCATTCCTTCTTAATATATGCCCAATCCAATTTCTTTTTCTTCTCTTTATTACATCTAGTAACTGTCTTTTCTCTCCCACTCTTCTCAGTACCTCTTCATTTTTTACTCTGTCCATCCAACTTATTCTTTCCATGTTCCGCCATGTCCAGATCTCAAAAGCCTCCAGCCTTTCTCTGTCTTTTTTCCTCATAGTCCATGTTTCAGTGCCATATAGAAGAACACTCCATACAAGACATTTTATGAGTCTCTTTCCGAGTTCTCTGTCCAGACCGCTGCAGAAGATTCTCCTTTTCTTATAAAACGCCTCTTTTGCCATTGCTATCCTTGTTTTAATTTCTGTGGTGCACTTCCAGTCGGTGTCTATCCCGCTTCCAAGAAACTTAAATTTTTACACCTGTTCTAGTGTTTCTCCATTCAGCACAATTTTTATTTCCTTATTTCCTCCTATTGCCAATACTTTTGTTTTATTTGTGTTAATTTTCATTCCTTATTTTTTTACGTTAGTTGCAATGGTGTCCACCAAATCCTGTAATTCTTTTTCCCCTGTGGCTAGAAGGACCATGTCATCAGCAAATCTCAAGCACCCTACTCTTCTTCCTCCAATTTCTACTCCTTTGCCATCTAATGAGCATTGGTCAATCATATTTTCCAAGTACAGGTTGAAAAGAGTAGGTGATAAACAGCATCCTTGTCTTACTCCTTTCCCTAGTCTGATCCAGTTTGTACTTTCTCCTCTCACTTTAACTGAAACTTTTTGATTAAGGTATAATGAGTTTATAAGTCTTCTGGTTTTCCAGTCCACTCTCTTTTCCCTCATAATAGTCGCCAGCTTGTCCCAAACCACATTGTCAAATGCCTTTTCTAAATCGATGAAGCACATATATAGATCTCTTCCTTTTTCAATAAACCTTTCTCCCAAGATTCGTAGGAGCCCTATTGCATCTCTGGTGCCCGTATTCCGTCTAAAGCCAAACTGCTCCTCACCGAGATTCTCCTCTATTACTTTTTCAAGTCTTTTATTAATTATTCTTAACATCACTTTGGCTGCATGTGAAATGAGGCTGATTGTCCTGTGCTCGCTGCATTTCTTGGTTCCTTGTCTTTAGAGCAGCCTTTACAGAAGCCAAATTGAACAGCTGTTATAAGCTACCTTCTCAAAATGATTTTGGAATATGTTGTTGTTGTTGTAGTCTTCAGTCCTGAGACTGGTTTGATGGAGCTCTCCATGCTACCCTATCCTGTGCAAGCTTCTTCATCTCCCTGTACCTACTGCAGCCTACATCCTTCTGAATCTGCTTAGTGTATTCCTCTCTTGGTCTCCCTCTACGATTTTTACCCTCCACGCTGCCCTCCAATGCTAAATTTGTGATCCCTTGATGCCTCAGAACATGTCCTACCAACCAGTCCCTTCTTCTTGTCAAGTTGTGCCAGAAACTCCTCTTCTCCCCAATTCTATCCAGTACCTCCACATTAGTTATGTGATCTACCCATCGAATCTTCAGCATTCTTCTGTAGCACCACATTTCGAAAGCTTCTATTCTCTTCTTGTCCAAACTATTTATCGTCCATGTTTCACTTCCATACATGGCTACACTCCATACAAATACTTTCAGAAACGACTTCCTGACACTTAAATCTATACTTGATGTTAACAAATTTCTCTTCTTCAGAAACGCTTTCCTTGCCATTGCCAGTCTACATTTTATATCCTCTCTACTTCGACCATCATCAGTTATTTTGCTCCCCAAGTAGCAAAATTCCTTTACTACTTTAAGTGTCTCATTTCCTAATCTAATTCCCTCAGCATCACCCGACTTAATTCGACTACATTCCATAATCATCGTTTTGCTTTTGTTGATGTTCATCTTATATCCTCCTTTCAAGACACTGTCCATTCTGTTCAACTGCTATTCAAAGTCCTTTGCTGTCTCTGACAGAATTACAATGTCATCGGCAATCCTCAAAGTTTTTATTTCTTCTCCATGGATTTTAATACCTACTCCGAACTTTTCTTTCATTTCCTTTACTGCTTGCTCGATATACAGATTGAATAACATCGGGGAGAGGCTACAATCCTGTAAAGTAAATTGTCTCTGAATAGACTGACTGGGGAAGCATTTGTGATTCTATGGAACAATATTTCCTCCTGAAGTAAACCTAATTGATGGGGATGGAATAACAACAACATTATGATAAGGATACATTGCTACTCACCATATAGAGGAATAGAGGAGACACTGAGTCGCATCAGCCAAAAGGCCTTCTTCTGAAGAAGGAAACACAAACACACACACACACACACACACACACACACATATATGCATGCATGCAAGTTGAAGGAGCTGCACTGGAAGAAATGATTTGGGGAGAGGAAATGTTAGGTGTTCTGTATGGTTGAAAGGTGTGGATATAAACTGAGATGACAAAGGTCATGGGATACCTCTTAATATCGTGTTGGAGTCCTTTTCCCCATCCTAGTGCAGCAGCTCATTGCTACATATATTCAGCAAGTCATTGGAGGTCCCCTGCACAAATATTGAGCCATATTGCCTCTATAGCCACCCATAATTACAAAGAGTGCTGGTGCAGGATTTTGCACGAACAGACCTCTCAACTATGTTCCATAAATGTTCAAAGGGATTCATGTCAGTTGATGTGGGTGGCCAAATCATTTGCTCAACTTGTCCAGAATGTTCTTTGAACCAGTTGCGAAAAATTGTGGTGTGGTGACATGGTGCATTGTCATCCACAAAACTTACATCATTGTTAGGGAACATGAAGTCCATAAATGGCTGCAAATGGTTTCCAAGTAACCAAACATAAACATTTGCAGTCAGTGTTCAGTTCAGTTGGACCAGGGAACCCAATCCATTTGATGTAAACACAGCCCACAGCCACAGCTTGCACAGTGCCTTGTTGACAATCTGGGTCCATGGCTTCAGGCAGTCTGCAACGGACTCCAACCCTACCATCTGCTCTAACCAACTGAAATCAGGACTCACCTGACCATGCCACGGTTTTCCAGTTGCCTGGGGTCCAACCGATACGGTCACGAGCCTAGGAGAGGCACTGCAGGCCATGTCGTGCTGTTCGCAAAGGCACTTGTATTGCTCATCTGCTGCCACAGATGAATAATTAAAACTTTTGCCATGCAGTCCTAGTGGATACTACACTGATTTCTGCAGTTATTTCACGCAGTGTTGCTTGTCTGTTAGCAAACTCTATGTAAACGCAGCTGCTCTCAGTCATAAAATTAGGCTGTCGGCTGGTGTGTTGTTTATGATGAGCAGTAATGCCTGAAACTTGGTATTCTCAGCACACTCTTGACACTGGGGATCTTGGAATATTGAATTCCTAACAATTTCTGAAATTGAATGTCTCGTGTGTAGCTCCAACTACAATTCCTCATTCAAAGCCATTAATTCCCATCGTGTGGCCATCCTGTCAGAAACCTTTTCACATGAATCACATCAGTGCAAATGACAGCTGTGCTTATGGCTTTTATATCCTGTGTATGTGATACTAGTGCCATTTGTACATATGCATATCACTATCCCATGACTTTTGTCACCTCAGTGTAAATACCAATTGTTAACTAATTTGTGGGAAACATCTCTGGAATGGGTACAGGACTTAAAAAGAAGCAAAAAAGTTCATACCTACATGTGGTCAATTTTTATTACACATTTTCTTAGTTACAGATGCAGGTCAAAGCCTCCTTACATTTATCTTAATTCCAATGGTACCAGCAAATAAACATATCCTTTTGGTATTGAGGCCACAATCAGTAGTGAAAGCTTATTCTATAGTTCTTATTGGACTAGTGTTTAGTGTGTACTGAATATTCTTCCTCCACCAGTAATCAAACTGGCTATTTCTGAGGGGGGTGCCACTGAACAACCTCAACCACTGAATAACCTCAACTGGGGAGTGACGTGTTGTGTCTGTCTTCCAGTCGCAGGCATGACACGTGCTCAGCAACATTCTTATTTGACTAGTGTGTGCTGTACATTTCTGGCTGAAACATATTGTAATCAGCATGAGGTAGACATGTACCTGATGTATGGATTTGCAAATTACAATGTGTCTGAAGCCAGATATTTATATGATGAAAGATTTACTAACAGACATTTACCAAACAATTAGACCTTTCAAAGAATATATGAACATCTTGTGGAGACAGGCTCAAATCATTGTGGAAGACCAAATAATGTGATAACTCCTGATTTTGAAGATCAAATGCTTCATCTATTTAGGACAATAATGGCAGCAGTGCCAGAGAAATAGCAGAAACCGAAAATGTGTCATGTGACTGAGTGTAAAGTGTCACAATAACTCCTTCATCCCTACCATCTACTGAGAGTGCAAGGTCTTATGAAAAAGGTTTTCAATCCAGGAAAGCTTTTCGTAGTTGGTTACTGGGAATGTGTGCTCAAGACAAACACTTTCTGACTACTATATTATTCTCTGATGAAGCAAAGTTTATGAGGAATGGAGTGCAGAATTTTTGGAACATTCATGTATGGGCAGATGAAAATCCTTTTGCCATTTTGGAAACAAGATATCCACAACAGTTTGGCATTAATGTATGGGCTGGCATAATTGGAGACAGATTAATTGGATCTTTCATTTTCCATGGAACACTGATTGGAACATTATACAGTGGATTTTTAATGGAATATTTAAATATTTTGGTGGAAGATGTTACACTACACATACAACAGAACATGTGGTTCATGCATGATGGAGTAACACCCCAGTTTGCTCTGCAAGCAAGCACAATTTTAAATCAGCATTTTCCAAATAAATGGGTAGGTCGTGGGGCAGCAGTGCAGTGGCCTGATCTCAATGCAATGGATTTTTATTTTTGTGGCCATTTAAAGGACTTTGTGTATTCAAGCTCTGCTATGGATGTTTACAATCTTCACCAGCGTGTTCAAGAGGCATTTCAGTAGATACAGCAGACACCTGGGACGTGGGATTGAGTAAGGCAATATGTGATGCTGTGTTTAGAAGCTTGTGTTGGAGCTAATGGTAGCCTTCTGAGCACTTCATTTAGCCATCAGAAAAGAAAAAAATACATGTAGGACCGAGTTGGAAATTTGAAAATGGAAAGACAGAAATTAAGCACACAAGTAACAACAAAAAAATTGTCTGAGAGCAAGAAAATAAAGAAAAGTGGCCATATATATATATATATATATATATATATATATATATATATATATATATATATATATATATATATATATATCTTTGTTTTTAGATATATATTTCCTACGTGGAATGTTTCCCTCTATATATATATATATATATATATATATATATATATATATATATATATATATATATATGGTTATAATAGAGGGAAACTTCCACGTAGGAAATATATATCTAAAAACAAAGATGATGTGACTTACCAAATGAAAGTGCTGGCAGGTCGACAGACGCACAAACAAACACAAACATACACACATAATTCAAGTTTTCGCAACAAACTGTTGCCTCATCAGGAAAGAGGGAAGGAGAGGGAAAGACGAAAGGAAGTGGGTTTTAAGGGAGAGGGTAAGGAGTCATTCCAATCCCGGGAGCGGAAAGACTTACCTTAGGGGGAAAAAGGGACGGGTATACACTCGCACACACACACATATCCATCCACACATATACAGACGCAAGCAGACACATATATATATAAACAAAGATGATGTGGCTTACCAAATGAAAGTGCTGGCAGGTCGACCTGCCAGCACTTTCATTTGGTAAGTCACATCATCTTTGTTTTTAGATATATATTTCCTACGTGGAATGTTTCCCTCTATTGTAACTATATATATATGAGCTTCTTTGTTTCTTTTTAAATCAACTATTCATTCTCCAGAGGTTTCCCACATATTAGTTAACACCCTGTATATGGGTCCCTGTTGGACAGTAGCTTTGGAGATGAAGATAGGTGTTGGGATGCATTGTGGGAAACAGAAAAGAAAGTGGAGTTTTGTATGTGGACAGGTGCCATAGTACCAAGGAGAAGGGAATGCGAAAGGTTGTATCTTGATGTGCAGTGGGACTGGTGGAGAAGAGCTATAGTTGATAGGATGAATAAATTTTGAGGCAGCTTTCATTGTTTGGGATGGGGAGTTAGTTGAAGCTGCACTGGGACAGGGTATGGAGTGTGGACAGGTGTAGCAGTGGTAAGGTGTGTTGGTGTAGTTACATCAGCATATCATGATTGGTGATTAGTGGGGAAATAATAAGGGATATTGGAAACTAGTGTGTCGGTAGCATACGAAAAGCAGAGATGTTCAATATCAGTGACAAGGAGTGGGAATTTGATGAGATGGTAGAGAATCCATGTATGGAAGGGTAAACAGATGCAGAAAGCAAGAGTGAGTGCGTGGCACTCAAGTATTTATGGGAAGTGATAGAGCTTGTGTGGAGCAAATATCAAGGCAGCATTGATTTAGGAGAGGACAGGGTGGATCAAGATTTTGTAGGTGTGGAGTACAGTGGAGGGCTGCAGTCCTCTTGTTCGGGTGGTTAAAAGTTTTTCTTTTGGATAGTTGGTGGGTGAGGTTTCCATGCTAGTTAGTGGTAGAGTATTAGTCCAAGATAATTTAGTGTTTTACTTAACTGAATAGGACAGTAATAAGTGGTTAGGTAAAAGTCATGGAGATGGAAGTTACAGGGGTATCATCTTATAATTATTGTCTGTGCCTTGGAAGTGTGTATCTTAAGAAGCCACTGATTACACAAGGAGGAGAACTGGTTAAGGTGGAGTTGGAAAATCATTGGGATTTCTCCAAGTGGCAAGTAGAGGGCTAGGTCACTAATGTCATCAGCGTAATGAAGGATGTGGGCTGAAATGGGCATATCAGCAGCATAGAGGATATAAAGGAGAAGAGACAGGACAGAGCCCTGGGGTACACCTGCCCCAGGATAGAAGATATGAGAACTGGTGGTGTTAATAGTGACAAAGAATGGACAGTTAGGTAGGAAGGAACCAATTAGGCAAATGTAGTTAATTGGAAGTGGATATATCTGGAGTTTGAAGAGCTACATTGTTTACCAGATATTCCACATGTTTGTTCCAATTTAAATTCTTGTCTAGCTATAATCTTAAACAAGTCACAGAATCCATTTCTTCTAGATTTTGATTTTTATGGTTTATTTTAATTTCTGGGATGTTGGCAATAATTATGCTTGCAAACTGTTATATACTGCAGTTGTTGCATGTTATATCTACTTCAAACATTTAGTATATTACAGCTGATATGCTACTGTTTCATGTTACAATGAGCGTCTCAAAATTTTTTGAATGAATATAAACATTCTTGTATCAGAACAGATTTTAATTTGCCATATACTGTGTCCTTAGAGATTTTGGTAATTTGTTAAACCAAATGAAACCACTGATGTATGAGCTTCTGTCTATCAATTTTAATGTTATTTTTTTCTGGAAATAGTTAAATTTTATCCTGGTGGTGTGATCATGTGCATCACTGCACTTGACAGTTTACATTAATTGACTCATAGAAAATGTAACTTTTTTGAATATATACAGAGAGTATATTCTGAGGTATTTGTGCTGCACAGACACTTCATGACATAAATCTCTGAGGCCCTTCCCTTGAGTATGTCTTATGGCCCTTTTATGTAACAGCAGTATTCTTTTTAAGTGTATGTCAGCTGCACAGCCCCGTACTTCAATCCTATAATTGAGAAAGGTGTAAATTGTTCCATAATATACTATTTTCAATGTCTGGTTAAGAATGATCTTTGTGAGCTGGTTAAGGAGATAGAAAGTACTACTAACTCCTCTGCATACAAATTCGATATGGTCTGTCTGCCGCAAATTATCATCAATGTACACACTCAGAAATTGCCAGCTCCCTGCTTCTGTTACTAAGATGTCAGGTACGCTATTTACATTGTTGTGGTGAGAACTGTTGGTTTTAAATGGTAATTGAGATTTCATGATGTTCACATTGAGGTTCTGAGCTTGAAATAGATGTTTCGTTACTTCCTTTATGCTACTGGTAGCAAAAGGGTCCAGCACATTACATTCTCTACCACAGAATAAGGTTGAGGTGTCATCTGCATACTGGTAGCTTATTATATGGATGTTAAAGGGTTGTGTAATGTTGCTAACATATTTGAGGAATAGAAGCGGACCAAGGACTGAGACCTGATGTATACCTTGTATTACTGTTTCAGTTGCTGACTGAAAGTTCATAATTTTATCATCTCTTTTGTACGATGATATGACTTCAGTTTTTTTAGTAGTAATCTATCATTTACTATATCAATTGCTTTTGTGAGGTCTAAAAATATAATTGCCTGCAGTCTGCATCTGCATTTATACTCTGCAAACCACCGTGAAATGCATGACAAAGGGTACGTCCCATTGTACCAGTTATAAGGGTTTCTTGCTGTTCCATTTACATATGGAGCACAGGAAGAATGATTGTTTGAATGCCTCTGTGCATGCAGTAATGATTCTAATCTTATCCTCATGATCCCTATGTGAGTGATACATAGTGGGTTGTACTATATTCATAGAGTAATCATTTGAAGCCAGTTCTTGAAATTTTGTTAACAGACTTTCTTAGAATACTTTATCTATCTTCGAGAGTCTTCCAGACCAGTTCCTTCAGTGTCTCTGTGACACTCTCTCATGGATGAAACAAACCTGTAAACATTCATGCTGCCCTTCTCTGTATACATTCAGTATCCTCCATCAGTCCGATTTGGTGTGAATCTCACACACTTTAGCAATCTTATACAACCACTCACACAAGTGATTTGTAAGCAATCTCCTTTGTAGACTGACTGCACTTTCCCGGTATTCTACCAATAAACTGAATTCTACCACCTGCTTTACCCATGAATGAGCTTAAGTGCTAATTCCATTTCATATCCCTACGAAGTGTTACATCAAGGTATTTGTATCAATTGGCCGATTCCAACAGTGACTCATTGATATTATAGTCTTAGGACACTACATTTTTTTCAGTTTGCGAAGTGCATAATTTCTGGGGCACATCTTCTGGTCCAACAGGCCATTTACTTCACGGAAGAACTGTGTGACTGCTGTTATTGTACTTTGTTCTTTTCTGAGAATCTACACACAGTTTGAGTTTTATTACAAATGCATGTGGCAGGGATAGGATAATAATATTGAAATGCAGTATCTTACTGAAGGTAGGAATTAGCCATATTTGTCTACAGTCGGAGACATCTTCCTTCAGGTACTGGTTTCTCTATGCTCATTTTGTTGACAGTTGGATAAATGTTTTCTCTAAGGCTGCAGTTAATTAGGTAGGCAAGAGATTTTGAGATTCCTTTTAAGCACACCTCAGTAACTGCACTCGATATGACAGCCCATCCACATTAAAATTTTTCTTTAGTATGTGCAGGGACATTTTCTCTAAGCACTATGGGACTTAACATCTGAGGTCATCAGTCCCCTACACCTAAAACTACTTAAACCTAACTAACCTAAGGACATCACATTCATCCATGCCTGAGGCAAGATTCGAACCTGTGACCGTAGCAGCAGCGCGGTTCTGGACTGAAGTGCATAGAACCGCTCAGCCACAGCGGCCAGTGGTGAATGCCACAGTTTTGCGTCTTGACTATAACTAGTGCTGTATCAAATGAAACTTAAGTGGCAATTATTAGCACAAAACAAAAACAGTGTTCGGATTATTGGTAAACTATGCTCGTTCTCTTGTGTTTCATTTCCCTCCACAGTAAATGCATCTTCACAGGTACTATACATGAACAAAGGTGAATTACCTGTGAATGCTCATTTGCTCGGGTATAAAGAAGGCTTAACTGAAATTATGCTACGTAGATGATGCGTAATTTCGCAGTGGTGTGCAAATTAAAATGAATGCATGGAAGTACATTGCCAAGTGGCTTTGGAAGAGTTGGTGCGATAGTAACGAGACTAATTATTATTCCCACAAACTAAGCTGATACCCAGCGTTATAGCTCATGGGAGTGACCTGAATGGCGTTTCCCATTTACACTCACTCTATCAGCCATCGCACCAAGTGTCAACTTGGTTTTAGGGAATAGTACTATCTCAGCAAAAGCAAAAGACCTAAACACTATTTTTTGGAGGGGAGGGTGGGGGGGGGGGGGGGAGGGTATGGATGGCAATGAGATTCTGGTGCATGGATAATGTGTGTCTGCTAATTTTTGTAGTTTCACCCGTTCTACCGCTAGATGGCTGTCATGGTAGACCAATACCATTTGCGGCAGATCATCGTGTAATACCCACTTTACACATGTCAAAAATGACTGATAATAGTGCCAAAACATTTCTGGGCTTTGTAGGCTGATTGATGGCTTTCATTACTTTAGTCGAATAAAACATTCTGAAAATTCTTAGAAACGAACAGAACTCTTTGGAATCGTCAACAAGGAGTTAAAACGGAACACATTTTTTACCCAATTCTTTTCTGAAACGTCAGTCACCGTCACAAACATAGCTGAATATACATTTAATCAACTAGAAATAACTTCCAACCAAAACCTATCAAGCATCATTTTGTACCAGTTATATGTTGAGCTTGGAGGACGATGCGTTGGCTGTAGCAGCCTTTTTGCTTATAGTACGAAGAAAAACAAAAGAGGAACCAGTGCATAACTCAACAGACATTGGTTTGCAGACATACTATTATTGGAATTTTCCTTCTAGTTTTGACTGATACCCACAGGCGACAACTCCATGGGACCTGAGGGAGTCTGAGCCCCCTCATAAATTCGTTTGGAGGGAGGGAGGGGGGGGGGGGGGCAGAGCCCCTCAGCCCCCCAATAATTTAAGAAAATTATTAGTTACATTATGCTTTGTAAAATCACAGAATTATGTTGGTATTTTTTTTTCCTTGTTTGACGATAGTTATCTTTTAAAATACATTCAGTAATGAGTTAAAACCAATAATTAATATGGTAGTAAGCAGGATACCTGAAAATGAGTGGTGTGAATCATGATAGAGTTACGGTGCTGCAAACACACTTAGAATTTGTCCTGGTGTGCGGAACTTCAGGTAAAGTCTAGTGCCGGTGTCCAGCACTGCGGCCATGGTGACATCAAAGGGACTGGAGCAGAAGTGCCTGGAACCCACCGCCTTGCTTCGCCTTGACGCTTCGAGACATTACGATGCCGCGGCTATATAAAGCCCACCCTGCTGTTGCAGTCATTCAGAGTGGATAGTCTCGTTCAGTGCATGCTGCAGACGTGTTTACTGTTCCAACTTTAGTGTCTAGTGTACTATTTTATATGAGTATATTTTATTCGTTTACTTTAGTCTCTTAGTGTATTGTGAATTAAGTTTGCAATAGTTAATTTGTTACCAAAAAGGTGCGCTTGGAAGCTGATGATACTGCAAGTCAACCTCCAACAATTATTGTGTCGTCAATTGCTCGATTGTCTTTAGGCGAGAACCGTTGACAGCTGAAACCTGGACAATCTGGTAAGGAAAGGTTATTTCAGAAGTCTTGGTTGATCAAATATACATGGCTAGAATATGAAGCATATGTTTTGCAAAACCTGCAAAGAGGCAGATGCTAATAATCTATTACAATTTTCTTCAAAAAAAAAAAAAAAAAAAAAAGAAGAAGCATATACTTCTGTAGGGTTTTCTAGCTGGAAAAAGGCTCTGGAAAATTTCTGTCTTCGTAAAAATATGTTTACGTATAAAGAAGGTGTTCTGAAACTAAATTCTGTCACTAACCAAAGTGTGGCCTCCCGATTGAATGAACAGTTAGATAGTGATATGAAGAAAGGCCGTTTAGCTCTTGAGACAATTTTTCTACCGTGCAATTTCTGTGCCGACAAGGTCTAGCAATTAGAGGGCACAAAGGTGTAAACTCAATTATTTTTCAGTTGTTGGAACTCCGAAAGAATGACATACCTGAGTTTGGGGTATAAGTGGATGTCCCACAATGTTCAAAACGAGATCATTGATCTACTAGGAAAGTCTATGTTGAGAAAAGTATTGGCTTTAATCAAGAAGACTGAACATTTTTCTATTATTGTTGATGAAGCAAATGATTCTTCCATCCACGAACAAGTGTCATTTTGTATTCGTACTGTCAATGATTCCTTAATCATCAACAAAGACTTTGTTGGCTTATATGAGACCCCCAACACTGAATCACAAACTCTGTTTAGTATTTTAAAATACGTTTTTGCTCGTCTTGATTTGTCAATGGATAACTTAAGGGGACAGTGCTATGATGGTGCCTCAAATATGAGAGGTAAGTTCAAAGGACTAAAAAAGTTAGTTTTGGATATATAACCAAAAGCACGTCATGTGCACTGCACTGGTCACAGTTTAGATTTGGCAGTTGTAGATGGTCTCCTCCATCTTGTGTCTATGAGGGATATTATGGCTTTAGACGAGGACGTAATAAACACCGTAAGGGAATCCAACAAAAGGATGGTACTTTTCAGAAGCATAAGCTGTGAGAGCACCAATGACCAAGTTGGCCTACGACCCCTTTGCACGACTCGATGGACTATGCGAGCTTCTAGTATCTTGAGAATATTGAAAAACTTTGAAGAACTTCTAGAGGTTTTTGAAACATTTTCTGCAGAGGACAAAACAGAGGCAAGGTACAAATGTGCAGGCTGTCTTAAGTCAATGTTACAATTAAAGACTTATTTATGTCTTTATTGCCATGCAATGAAGCCAGTAGAGGATGTCAATGAAAAAAATTCAATGCCCTCATCTAATCTGGCTGCTGTTGCTGATCTGGAAAAAAAAAAACATATGAGGGCTTGATTTGTATATTGAATGTAAGACGTGGTAGTTTTGAACACTTTTGGGAATTGTGTTTAAAAGAAAAACCTTGACAAGTTGATGATACTTTGCTTCCTCAGAATTGAGGTACGCCAAAGAAGTATGAAAGCAAAGAAGCCAGCACACCACACACTTTCAAAATCCCAAAGGAATACTACAAAGCTATTTACATTGAAGTTTGTGAAATGGTGCAATCTTGCATTACTGAGCAGTTTGCTTCAACTGGACTCACACAGGTCACTGCAGTTGAACAAGAGTGCTTGCTTTTAGTAAACAGAGGTGAAACAAATTTGGAAAAATCAACTGAGTTTTTCAAAAATGACTCAGACATTGAGAGATTGTGCTTACACTTGAATATGTTAGCCGATATCACTAATAAAAAACAACTGGTCTTAAAAAACATGTGTGATGTTAGAAAGTATATTACACAAAAGCCTGAAGTTAGAGAAATGTTATGTGAAGTAGTGATGTATTAAGCTTCTCCAAGTAGTTCCAATCACAACAGCAACAGCAAAATGGTCATTTAGCACCCTTAGATGTATGAAGTCATATCTCCGATCAGCAATGGGACAGAAGTGATTGAACAACTTGGGTGTTCTTCATCCCCACCGAGATGTTTTGGATGAATTGGATATCCGACCAGTCATCCACGACTTCATATTCAGTAATCCAGTCAGATGGTCGACATTTACACCTTTCTTAAGACACTCTAGCCCTAATAATGGCATTTTGGTCAATATTAAAATTCTTTATAAAATAGAGAATTAAATACATACATATGTTAAATTTTCAATTTCAAAATGTTAGTACTAGTTTAGTACTGTATTACTATATTACTGTATTAGTTATTTTTAAATACTTAAATATTGTTAGGGTGTAAGACCCAATTAAAACCCGCTATTTACACACTTTTTGACTGAAATATTAGGCACGCTGAATTAACTGAATTAAAGCATTAACTTTGAGATATTGTTTTTATTTAATGAACCCTGAGCCTTATTCAAAGTAAACTTAAATTAGCTATTTCACTTATTAAACAAAGTGCTATTAATATGTTTCAGCAATATTTTATGTTTTATTCTTTTTTGTTTATTTATTTGTTTTGATCATCTGAATCATACATTGTACAGAAATGCGCATCATGATATAGGACAGGTCATTTGATACATTCATAAGGAGAGGTACATGTCTATGAATCAATAAAATGATTACATATTTATATCATATGTGTAATGTACTTAGGTCTTATATTTATTCTGCACCAGAATTTAGCATTTATACCAATAAAACTTACATTCAGTTATTTTATATATGGTCAATAGTTTGGGATCCATTATGTCTATGAATCTATAAAATGACTACATATTTATATCATTTGTGTACTGTACTTAGGTCTTATATTTATTCTGTACCAGATTTAGCATTTATACCAATAAAAGTTACATTCAGTTATGTTACATAAGGTCAATAGTTTGGGATCCATTATCTGATGTTTTTGTTGAGCAGTTCCTTATAGCAGTTTGTTTTCGAGGAATTCTGGTATGCTGTAGAGGCAGTGTTTAATTAGGAGTGACCACATTTTACTTTAAAACCCTTAACTTGTGTAATGTTCTTCACTGCTATTGGGAGATGGTTGTAGAGTTTTATTCCCATATATTTGACACCTTTACTGATTAGTTCTGTAGAATGGGGAATCACTCGTAGAGAGTTCTTTGACCTTGTATCATGTTGGTGCCAGTTTGAGTTTATATCTAAGTTGCTAATACTTTTCTTAGTGAAACATAATAGGTCCAGTATGTACTGACATGGGAGGGGTAATATGTTCAGATTCTGGAACAGTGCTTTACAAGATTCTTTCTTCTGTTTGAATAATATTATTCTAACTACTTTTTTTTTTTTTAGTTTAAACAGCCTCACTGCTTCTGCACTGTGGCCCCAAAAGATAATTCCGTAGCTTAATATAGAGTGGAAAAGAACATAGTACATTGATGTGAGGGTGCTGGTATTAACAATATTCCTTGTTTGTCTAATCATGAAACATACTTTACTCAGAATGAGATTTTCACTCTGCAGCGGAGTGTGCGCTGATATGAAACTTCCTGGTAGAGTATCCTTTCTTTCAGGAGTGCTAGTTCTGCAGGGTTCGTAGGAAAGCAGACGAGATACTGGCAGAAGTGAAGCTGTGAGGACTGGGCGAGAGTCGTGCTTGGGTAGCTCAGTTGGTGGAGCACTTGCCCGCGAAAGGCAAAGGTCCCGAGTTCGAGTCTCGGTCCGGCACACAGTTTTAATCTGCCAGGAAGTTTCATACTTTACTCAGTTTGGCGCAGGTTATATCATCAATATGGCTTTTCCATGTAAGTGTGTCAGTAATGGTAACCCCGCCCACCATGATGGCTGTGCGGTCTAATGCACGGCTTTCCAGGCGGGAAGGAGTGCTGGTTCCTGGCAC
This sequence comes from Schistocerca piceifrons, assembly GCF_021461385.2. Taxonomy (NCBI): domain Eukaryota; kingdom Metazoa; phylum Arthropoda; class Insecta; order Orthoptera; family Acrididae; genus Schistocerca; species Schistocerca piceifrons. Next base: position 128,813,474 of record NC_060146.1, read on the forward strand.
GAATCCGCCTGGTGGATTTTGTCAAGGTCCGCTGAGTCGGCCAGTCTGTGGATGGTTTATAGGTGGTTTTCCATCTGCCTCGGCAAATGCAGGCTGGTTCCCCTTATTCCGCCTCAGCTACACTATGTCTGTGATTGCTGCGCAAACAAGTTCTCCATGTACGCGTACACTACGATTACTCTACCACGGAAACATAGGGGTTACACTCATCTGATGTGAGACATTCCCTGTGGGGGGGGAGGGGCGTCCAAGGGGGGCCAGACCGCACAATAACGATGAGTTCGGTGTGGGGCAGCGGAGGGGTGAAGTGGACTTCGGTAGTCATTGTGGGGTTGTGGACCTCTGTGGCTGCGGTGGGGACAGAGCCTCTCCGTCATTTCTAGGTCCCCGGTTAACATAATATGACATAACACAATGGTAACCCCCAAAAATTTAGTTTCCTTTACATAGTTGATTTTATCATCACTCAGTGATATGTTTGGTACTGGTGGGTTTTTATTTTGGACTGTATGAAAAGTAATACCAGCTGTCTTTTTTTATATTTAGGAGTAGTCTGTTTGAATTAAGCCATGAGTTTAGTTGTGCTGTGCTCCTGTTTATTGCACCTTGAAGATGTTCATTTGAGTCGGATATCATAGTTGTGGTATCATTAGCAAAGAGGAAGGTTCTGTTATTGTGTAAATTTAAGGGGAGGTCATTTACATAAAGTAAGAATAATAAGGGTCCCAACACTGAGCCTTGGGGAACTCCATGTTCTGTGATTTGGGTAGATGACTGTACTGTATTAGCAATTCCTGGTCGATTGGTTACATTCATTTGGACATATTGATTTCTGTCTTTGAGGTAGCTTTTAAACCAGTCATGGCCAGTGCCCTCATTCCATGGGAATAAATTTTTTGGAGCATTATATTGTGATTGACCATATCAAATGCCTTTCTTAGGTCAAGAAAAATGTCTATGGCTGGAAGCTTCTTGTCTACTAGTTTTAAGGTGTAATGTGGGAGTTTCTGTATTGCATCAGCTGTGGTTTTTCCTCCTTGGAAACCAAACTGAGCAGGTGATATGGCATTTCTTTTTTTCAGAAATGAATTTAGTCTGTCTGCCATAGTGTATTCAAATATTTTGCTGGATACTGAGAGTACTGCTATTAGCCTGTAATTGCTGATAGCTGGCCGCGGTGGTCTAGCGGTTCTAGGCGCTCAGTCCGGAACCGCGCGACCACTACGGTCGCAGGTTCGAATCCTGCCTCGGGCATGGATGTGTGTGATGTCTTTAGGTTAGTTAGGTTTAAGTAGTTCTAAGTTCTAGGGGACTTATGACCACAGATGTTGAGTCCCATAGTGCTCAGAGCCATCTTGTAATTGCTGATATCATCTTTACTGCCTTCTTTATTAATGGGTATGATTTTTGCGGTCTTGAGTTCATTAGGAAATATGCCATTGAGGAATGAAGAGTTTATTATGTGGGACAGTGTTTACTTATGAGATTGCTGCAGTTATGTAGAAGAAAGTAAGGGATCTCATCTTGTCCTGCAGAGGATTTTTTCCTTGATTTTTGTACGAATAATTTTTTTCTATTTCTGCTTCTGTTGTTGGTAATAATAACAGCGTGTAATGATGGTTTGGCCCGCCCGGTTGGCCGTGCGGTGTAACGCACGGCTTTCCGGGCAGGAAGGAGCGCCTGGTCCCCGGCACGAATCCGCACGGAGGATTTGTGTCGAGGTCTGGTGAACCAGCCAGTCTGTGGATGGTTTTTAGGTGGTTTCCCATCTGCCTCGGCAAATGCTACCTGGTTCCCCTTATTATGCCTCAGTTACACTATGTCGGCGATTGCGCAAACAAGTTATCCACGTACGCGTACACCACTATTACTCTATCACGCAAAGACAGTGATTACACTTGTCTGGTGTGAGACGTTCCCTGGGGGCGGGGGTGTCCACTGGGGGCCAAACCGCACAATAACCCTGTGTTCGGTATGTGGCGGCGTGGGGGTGAAGTGGACTGCAGTAGTCGTCGTGGGGTTGTGGACCACTGGGGCTGCGGCGGGGACGGAGCCTCTCCGTCGTTTCTAGGTCCCCGGTTAACATACAATACAATGATGGTTCAGTATTTATTTAAATATAATTTTAGTCTTTTCAGAAGCATATATTCACTGCTCTGTAATAGTATGATTATTACTGTAAATTAAATTAGTTTTTTACGAAAATACCGAGCGTGTTTATGTTTAGTTTCTTTCTTCAAAGCCAAAAAATGTGTCATTCTTGTTGAGTTTCTCGGAGTGTCGAGTTATCGAGAGTCCAGTTTTCGGGGTTCTAATGTTGATCATATGTCTCTAAAATGCTTAAAAATCTTTAAAGCTCACTATTTTTCGTCTAAAAATTAGAAAATTTCCCAGTGCCGCCGGATATTTTATACAAGTCAGCGCCCCGGCTAATGGCACCTCCAGTATAGAGGTTTGATAACTTTAGACCGTAAACGCCAGCAGAACTCAAGATCATATATAGGTAAGTGTGGCACACCTGCAAACAGTTGAACAAGTTTCGTTGTGACGTTAAACATCTTTGAGTATCACTTGCTTGTGTTGACGAGGATGTGTTTACATTTTTAATAATATAATTTTACGACAGTGATGTGCAGTAGTTGAACTGACTTAATGTTTGTTGTTAAGTGAGTTGTTAAACAAATTTTTCCTAAGAACATACCATATCGAAATTGCAGGTTACATTTCATATGTGTTCGTAGGGTTCTTTTGACAACTTAGCGTCTCTCTGTATATACATATAAAGTCTTTTTCGTCTCGGTTCTTTGTTTTTCTGCGGTACCATGTGTTTGAAACATTATCGTTTTCATCATTAAATTGCGGATATTGTATAAATTCATCGGCTCACTCTATCTCTTTTGTGCGTAAAAATGGATTATAGCTGCGTAACTGTAGTTTACAAAATGGTTCAAATGGCTCTGAGCACTATGGGACTTAAACATCTGTGGTCATCAGTCTCCTAGAACTTAGAACTACTTAAACCTAACTAACCTAAGGACATCACACACATCCATGCCTAAGACAGGATTCGAACATGCGACCGTAGCGGTCACGCGGTTCCAGACTGAAGCGCCTAGAACTGCACGGCCGGCTGTAGTTTGCATTTGGGAATTATATAGAGCACCCAGTAATTACGATGTCTAATTTTTCAGTAAAAAAATCTCCCATCGGTTGTTAGCAAATTCCCTTCTGTTCTCGTTTTTTGCTGCTCGGTGCATTCTACGGGTTTATAGCAGATAGTTAGGTTCCATGGTAAATATCAGTTCTTATATTGAGAATTTACAGTTCTTTTTACGGTTTGTTTGTGTGAATCGTTTCCTTTTTTTTATACCACAGATTCATATTTTTATTTCTTGTGTTTATACGTTTTGTTTACATTGCTAGGATAGGGATGCCGGTATCTGTTTCCTGTAGTGTCAAACACAGGACAAATCTTGGGACACAATGAGAAACAAATCTAAACTATAAACAATGGACAAGGATAATATTTTTTTATATGTCTTTAAACAAGAATCGTCTCTCAATAATGAAGGAACTATCTAGGTAACACAACACAGATCAACAGTTCAAAATTAAGCTACAACCCACAGGATACATAACATAGTTTATTATAATAGGGCAAGTGGTGTCTGAGGGTGGGACATGATTAAGGAACTATCCTGACATTTGTCTAAGTGATTTAAGTAAACCCAAATCAGGATGGCTGGAGAGCAAGTCCATTTTCCGAATAACAGGTCGTTCTCGTAACAGCTGTGCTTCATTCCACTGATCTCCGTTGCTCAGTGTTCTTTGATTTACACAATTTATTTCAGATAACTTCTAATATAAAACATAGTTTTGTTCATCACCACCACACACACGAAGGGTATCTGCTGGTGTCCCCTGGATTGTGAAGATGATGCTTTGCCACTTACGCCAGCTCCAGTCCGTTCACAAAGCTGACTTTTGCCCACATATATTGAGTTATGCTCCTCAGTCCACCTTAAAATCTGAGTCAATATGTCTCCATGATGATTGAGATAATGAGTTTGGAAAAATTACAAGAAATTACTGTCATGTAATTTGCATCTTGACACATGATTTCCTTGAGGAAGCAGTAAACCATGATCATGTGTTGAAATGTGACAGCATGTTGTAGTTATCCTGTTTCGTTACTACCCTCTAGTAATTTAGTTGTGTAGTACGAATTACTTATGAAGAAAGTTTTAGCTTCGTTTTTAAACAGATGTATTTTAGTAAATCTTTTCATTTCCTTTTTCAGTTTATTATACAAGGTATATACGAAAAGTTCAATGAATGGTCTCAGAAAATATTAAGAAAACAAGAGTTACAAACAAAATACCTTCCCTTGTCTTCAGAGTAATCACCATTAGCTACAACACACTTCTGACATTGGTTTAAACCTGTCAGAAACTGTCAGCAAACACTTCTTGTGGAATTGCTCCGAGCACCGTGCTCATGCTTTGTTGGATATCCGGATCATTGCAGATGAGACAAGATCTGATGCTACCGATATGACCTGGAGATAAGCGACAGTAAATGACACAGTGTCTGTTATCTTTCTCACCTCCCTCAGAAAGAAATTCGTAATGTATCCATCCCTTGCTGTCGAGAAATGTGATCCACATTGTCGTAATTTGGGGTTTTATCAGCTGACTTGTTTTTTGGGTACAGGTAAGACAGTGAACATCGTGCCTTTGACTGCTGCTTGGTCTGCAGATTGTGCTGGTAGTAGCAGGTCTCATTTCCTGTAATGATGTGGATGTGCAACAACGCATGGCCTCAGTGCTTCAAGCAATTCTACATGAAGCATTTGTTGACGGCTTACATCATCTTTGCAATCAATGTCACAAGTTTGTTGTAGCTAATGGTGATTACTCTGAAGGCCAGTAAAGGTATTTTGTTTGTAACTCTTGTTTCATTTGCCCCTCTGAGACCATTCACTGAACTTCTCAGAAGCACCTACAGTTTTATTTCTTGGTATCATGTTCTGTTTTGAGCTTTTGGTTTCTCTTTCATGGCTAAGCGTAAGTCCAATCGGCCCTTGTTCCGTGATTATGTATAGAGTTATTACTGAGATATGTAGTGATGTTTTTCCTGAAACGTACCATAGATTGGTAGATTTACTCACTTGGTGCAGTAAGCATGCCCAATTTTTTAAACAGCTCTTTACAGTTAGCCTGTCTATAACGTCTAGTTATTTACCGTAATGACCCTTTTCTGCAGTTTAAGAACTGCATCCATGTGCTATTCCTTCAGTCCCCAAAAAATAATTTCATAGGTAAGAAACGAGTGCATGTAGACACCACAAACCGTCAGCTGTTACGAACTGATGGTCAGATTTTAACATGCCACTGACATCCTTTTTTGCCAATACCTCTGTGTATTCATTCCATGTTAGCTGACAACCAGTGTTCATCCTTAAAAACTTTGTGTGTGTCTATGCGATAGAGTGGCTCCCCTTCTTTATGCTGAAGTGTTTACTGTTTGATTTCTTTTTGTTCAACATTAATATATTGCATACTGTCGAACTGTAAACATCCTTGAAGGTTTCACTTTCTTTCTGTAATAGGAGTTCTGATGTTTTATCAATGGCTATGATGTAAAATGGCAAGGGCTAATAGAAATCCTTGGGTGACAGAAGAGATATTGAATTGAATTGATGAAAGGAGAAAATACAAAAATGCAGTAAATGAAGCAGGCAAAAAGGAATACAAACGTCTCAAAAATGAGATCGACAGGAAGTGTAAAATTGCTAAGCAGGGATGGCTGGAGGACAAAGTAAGGATGTAGAGGTGTATATCACTAGGGGTAGGATAGATACTGCTTACAGGAAAATTAAAGAGACCTTTGGAGAAAAGAGAACCACTTGCATGAATATCAAGAGCTCAGATGGAAACCCAGTTCTAAGCAAATAAGGGAAAGCAGAAAGGTGGAAGGAGTATATAGAGGGTCTATACAAGGGCGATGTACTTGAGGACAATATTATGGAAATGGAAGAGGATGTAGATGAAGATGAAATGGGAGATATGATACTGCGTGAAGAATTTGACAGAGCACTGAAAGACCTGAGTTGAAACAAGGGCCCGGAAGCAGACAACATTCCATTAGAACTACTGATGGCCTTGGGAGAGCCAGGCCTAACAAAATTCTACCATCTAGTGAGCACGATGTATGAGACAGGTGAAATACCTTCAGACTTCAATAAGAATGTAATAATTACAATCCCAAAGAAAGCAGGTGTTGACAGATGTGAAAATTACCGAACTATCAGTTTAAGCCATGACTGCAAAATACTAACATGAATTCTTTACAGATGAATGGAAAAAGTGGTAGAAGCCAACCTTGGGGAAGATCAGTTTGGATTCTCTAGAAGTGTTGGAACACGTGAGGCAATACTGACCCTACGACTTATCTTAGAAGAAAGATTAAGGAAAGGCAAACCTACGTTTCTAGCATTTGTAGACTTAGAGAAAGCTTTTGACAATGTTGACTGGAATACTCTCTTTCAATTTCTGAAGGTGGCAGGAGTAAAATACAGGGAGCGAAAGGCAATTTACAATTTGTACAGAAACCAGAAGGCAGAGTTATAAGAGTCGAGGGGCATGAAAGGGAAGCAGTGGTTGGGAGGTGAGTGAGACAGGGTTGTAGCCTATCCCCGATGTTATTCAATCTGTATATTGAGCAAGCAGTAAAGGAAACAAAAGAAAAATTCGGAGTAGGTATTAAAATCCATGGAGAAGAAATAAAAACTTTGAGGTTCGCCGATGACATTGTAATTCTGTCTGAGACAGCAAAGGACTTGGACGAGCAGTTGAACGGAATGGACAGTGTCTTGAAAGGAAGGTATAAGATGAACATCGACAAAAGCAAAACGAGGATAATCGAATGTAGTCGAATTAAGTCAGGTGATGCTGAGGGAATTAGATTAGGAAATGAAACGCTTAAAGTAGTAAATGAGTTTTGCTATTTGGGGAGTAAAATAACTGATGATGGTGGAAGTAGAGAGGATATAACATGTAGACTGGCAATGGCAAGGAAAGGGTTTCTGAAGAACAGTAATTTGTTAACATTGAGTGTAGATGTAAGGGTCAGGAAGTCGTTTCTGAAAGTATTTGTATGGAAGTGAAATGTGGACGATAAATAGTTTAGACAAGAAGAGAGTAGAAGCTTTCAAAATGTGGTGCTACAGAAGAATGCTGAAGATTAGATGGGTAGATCACAGAATTGATGAGGAGGTATTGAATAGAATTGGAGAGAAGAGAAATTTGTGGCACAACTTGACTAGAAGAAGGGATCAGTTGGTAGGGCATATTCTGAGGCATCAGGGGATCACCAATTTGGTATTGGAGGGTAAAAATCGTAGAGGGAGACCAAGAGATGAATACACTAAACAGATTCAGAATGATGTAGGTTGCAGTAGGTACTGGGAGATGAAGAAGCTTGCACAGGTAGAGTAGCATGGAGAGCTACATCAAACCAGTGTCTGGACTGAAGAGCACAACAACAACAACATGATGTTTCTGTCTTCAGCAAATACTTTTTTTCCGTGGTGTTGAAAGTCAGTGATAAATATTAAAAACAGAATTGGACCCAATACTCTATGGTTCTTACAGTAGTGACATTCATTCAGGTCACTTTATAGACATTAACTGAATACTGCATTCAGGAGTTTATTTTAGTTGAAATATACAATATAATTTTCAGAAAACATGCCCTTATATCCACTAATAGAGAATTAAAGTTCAAATATAAAAATTTAACCAAAAATTTTAAAAATAAAAAAAAATAATGCAGTCCAACAGTTTCAGAAAGTTACAGATTACATGACACAAAAGTTATTGCAATATTTCTTAGCTTTTTGTGGTATATTTTTCTGTTTTAATCACTGCCTTGACTCTGTGTGGCATTGAGTCCACCTGATGTTGAAGGTCTTCTGGTTTGATCATTCTGAACCACGAACTGATGATGGCCTCTAGGGTCTGCAGCTCGTCATCTAATGGCTAGCATTGCTTCTTTTGTATTATGGGGTCCTGGGTTTGATTCCTGGCCGGGTTGGGGATTTTCTCTGCCTGGGGACTGGGCGTTTGTGTTGTCCTCATCATTCCATCCTCATTCATGATGGTGGCTAGAATAGATTGTGTACATTTTGGGAATGTGTAAGGGCACTAATGGATGCACAGTTTAACCCCCCACAAACTAAAACATCATTGTCATCATGGGCTCTAGGAGCTCCCTCATGTTACTGGGCTTCTGTTGGGAAACAATGATTTAGTGAAACTGTAAGTTCTCAATTGGATTGAGGTTGGGACTGTTGCCAGGCCAAGGCAGCACATTAATTTGATAGTCACTGAACTATTACGTATTGATTTTCGTGGTATGACATGATGCATTGCCTTGCTGAAAGATGCACTGGTGGTTTTTACCTTCAAACAATTTGCATATAGAGGGAAGCAATTTCAATGCAAAGACTTCGCCATGCTACTTTTTTGTGGTAATGTTGCCCAGTAACACTGCCAGATGTTTCATGCCATGAGTTGCCACGCAGCCCCACTCCATGACACTGATGGTATGCTTCATTATGGCAGTGTTGCACTGAGATAGTAAGTCTTCGCCTGGCCTACAATGTACAAAATGAACTTTCTCTCTTCCAAAGATGCTGATCTTAGTGCCTTCACTCCAAATAAATCTAGTGCAGTCTGCTTGCACCCATTCCCTGTGTGCTAATACCCATTGCACACGTTTCTGCCTCTGCATTTCATTCAGATAAGGCTTCTTCCTTCGAGTCCTTGCTTGCAAACCATTTTCACAAAGTTTCTGTCAGGTAATTGCATCAGAAACTTCAGCCCCTGATGTCTTCAAAAATCCCTTTATGTCTTTTGCGGTTGTCAATGACCTTCCAGAGTAGTAAGACAGCAGATTCTACAAGAGTCTTGATTAGTCAATATTGGTTTTCATGGGGAGCAGTTTTGATTGAACCATTTTCTTGATACCAGTTGCAAATTTTTCTCACACCCAATTTTTTAGCACCTCCACCCAACTTTTTGCCATTTCTGCATATGTATAATCTTCTTCACAGAGTGTTACTGCCTTACTCTGTTTAGTTTGTGACAAATCAAAACATATCAGCAGAGGAGACATCATTTTCAATCTGTAATCCATCTCAACTTAGCTCACATTAAAGAAACCTGGCACTTCAACAACAATCTATTGCTACTACTGGAGTTACAACAATCATCACAATAAAGCAATAACATGCTTCCATTGATTGATATGTTGGAACAAAACACATTGGAAACATCTGCACAAGCAAATGAGACAGTGAAGTTTTTTAACTGTTATCATCCAACTCTATTTATTCACTTTTAATAAAAAGTATAACATGGAAAAATATATCTAAAAATAAAGATGATGTGACTTACCAAATGAAAGTGCTGGCAGGTCAACAGACACACAAACAAACACAAACATACACACAAAATTCAAGCTTTCGCAACAAACTGTTGCCTTATCAGGATATGCGTGTGTGTGCGCGAGTGTATACCCGTCCTTTTTCCCCTAAGGTAAGTCTTTCCGCTCCCGGGATTGGAATGACTCCTTACCCTCTCCCTTAAAACCCACATCCTTTCGTCTTTCGCCCTCCTTCCCTCTTTCCTGATGAGGCAACAGTTTGTTGCGAAAGCTTGAATTTTGTGTGTATGTTTGTGTTTGTTTGTGTGTCTGTCGACCTGCCAGCACTTTCATTTGGTAAGTCACATCATCTTTGTTTTTAGATATATTTTTCCTACGTGGAATGTTTCCCTCTATTATAACCAAAGTATAACATGGCATTCTCTAAAAATGATAAATACTGTGGAGGACATGCCACAAACAAAAAGAAAAGAAAAAGTGTTAATTTCGTACGCCAAAATTTACTTACATCTTGTGATGTTAAAATGCATGAACATTTCAACAAAATGTCCAGAATTAATACCTCTGCTGTATGTTTGTGTGTTTCTTGTCTGACAGTTGTTTTACTGAAATTTTACTATCAGCAGATGTGTGAACTATCTTCACCTTTTTCACCCTGTTTTCCAGCTAACACTGGGCCACTTATTCACTGTTTCTCTTATACCGAGCACTTCTAACTTGTTTAGTAGTATTTTATGATCTAAAGCTTTGGTTGAGTCTAAGAATAAGTGTGTAACACAATTATCCATGTCAGGAGCTTCAGGAATCACTTTTGTAACTCTGTAATGGTAGGTATTGTATTTCTCCCACTTTGGAAACTAAACTTCATTAAAAAGATTGTAATTATTCATGTAACTTAGTCTCTCTTCCATGACTGATTAGTTATTTTTGAGAATCAAGATGGCAGTGAAACTGGTATGTAGATTTCAACATTACCTTTCATTAACAAGGGTGCTTCTGGTTGACTGGGATAATACCTGAACTAAAGGACTCATTTGTTATGTTTGTTAATGGAGCTTGTGTCCTACCTATGCATGCCTGCAAAATAGAGACAGAAAGTTTAACTATGCCTGATGACTTCTTACTTTTTAATTGTTTTTATTGTCTTCTTGACTTCAAGCTCTGTTGTGGGAACATAGTAAGTCACTGTGGGTGCTACACGTGTTTTAGGAAGATTTTGCTGTAGCTTTTCCACAGTACCAGAGAAATAATAATTTACAAAATTTGGTTATTCTTGAATGCTTTCTAATATTCTACCTTCATCTTTGATTTAATTGGATAGACACACATATAAAAATAAGGTTTTTTCGTGTGCAAGCTTTCAGAGCCAGTGGCTCCTTCTCATGACAGAAAGGTTGAACAGGAAGGAAGAGGGATGAAGGAAAAGGACTGGGAGGTTTAGGAAAAGTGGTAGAATTGAGAAAGTCACCCAGAATCTCATGTCAGAGGAGATTTACCAGACAGGATGAGAAGGAAAGGGAATTAGTGGTTGGAAAGTGAGTGAGACAGGTTTGTAGCCTGTATCTGATGTCATTCAATCTGTACCTTGAGCAAGAAGTAAGGAAGCCAAAGAGAAATTTGTAGATGAAATTAAAGTTCAGTGAGGAGAAATAAATACTTTGAGGTTTTCTGACGACGTTGTGTCAGAGACAGCAAAGGAGTTGGGAGACCAGGTAAAGAAATGTTTTGGAAAAAGAAACCTCTAACATAAACATCAACAAAACTAAAACAATGTTAATGGAATGTAATCAAAGTAAATCAGCTGATACAGAAGGAACTAAATTAGGAAATGAGACAATAAAAGCAGTTACGGAGATTTGCTCTTCCAGAGGTTGCCCTCAGTATGCAAGATCCAGGCGGTCGCAGAGGGTGGGCTTACTGGTAGTTGGGAGCTCCAACGTCAGGCGCGTAATGGGCCCCCTTAGGAATATGGCAGCAAGAGAGGTGAAGAAAACCAATGTGCACTCCGTGTGCATACCAGGGGGAGTCATTCCAGATGTGGAAAGGGTCCTTCCGGATGCCATGAAGGGTACAGGGTGCACCCATCTGCAGGTGGTCGCTCATGTCGGCACCAATGATGTGTGTCGCTATGAATCGGAGGAAATCCTCTTCTGGCTTCTGGCGGCTATCTGATTTGGTGAAGACTGCCAGTCTCGTTAGCGGGATGAAAGCAGAGCTCACCATCTGCAGCATCGTCGACAGTACTGACTGCGGACCTTTCGTACAGAGCCGAGTGGAGGGTCTGAATCAGAGGCTCAGATGGTTGTGAGACCGTGTGGGCTGCAGATCCCTTGACTTGCACCATAGGGTGGTGGGGTTTCGGGTTCCGCTGGATAGGTCAGGAGTCCACTACACACAGCAGGTGACTGCACGGGTAGCAGGGGTTGTGTGGCGTGGACTGGGCGTTTTTTTTAGGTTAGATGGCCTGGGGCAAGTACAGAAAGGGCAACAGCTTCAAAGGGTGCGGGGCAAAGTCAGGACATGCAGGGACCAAGCAGCAATCGGTATTGTAATTGTAAACTGTCGAAGCTGTGTTGGTAAAGTACTGGAACTTAAAATGCTGATAGAAAGCACTGAAGCTGAAATCGTTATAGGTACGGAAAGCTGGCTGAAGCCAAAGATAAATTCTGCCGAAATTTTTACAAAGGCACAGACGGTGTTTAGAAAGGATAGATTGCATGCAACTGGTGGTGGCGTGTTTGTCACTGTTAGTAGTAGTTTATCCTGTAGTGAAGTAGAAGTGGATAGTTCCTGTGAATTATTATGGGTTTAGGTTACACTCAACAACCGAGCTAGGTTAATAATTGGCTGCTTTTATCGACCTCCCATCTCAGCAGCATTAGTGGCAGAACAACTTGAGAGAAAATCTGGAATACATTTCACATAAATTTCCTCAGCATGTTATAGTCTTAGGTGGAGATTTCAATTTACCAGATATAGACTGGGACACTCAGATGTTTAGGACGGGTGGTAGGGACAGAGCATCGAGTGACATTATACTGAGTGCACTATCCGAAAATTACCTCAAGCAATTAAACAGAGAACCGACTCGTGGAGATAACATCTTGGACCTACTGATAACAAACAGACCCAAACTTTTCGACTCTGTAAGCGCAGAACAGGGAATCAGTGATCATAAGGCCGTTGCAGCATCCCTGAATATGGAATTAAATAGGAATATAAAAAAAGGGAGGAAGGTTTATCTGTTTAGCAAGAGTAATAGAAGGCAGATTTCAGACTACCTAACAAATCAAAACGAAAATTTCTGTTCCGACACTGACAATGTTGAGTGTTTATGGAAAAAGTTCAAGGCAATCATAAAATGTGTTTTATACAGGTACGTGCCGAGTAAAACTGTTAGGGACGGGAAAAACCCACTGTGGTTCAACAACAAAGTTAGAAAACTACTGCGAAAGGAAAGAGAGCTTCACTGCAAGTTTAAGTGCAGCCAAAAGCTCTCAGACAAACAGAAGTTAAACGATGTCAAAGTTAGCGTAAGGAGGGATATGCGTGAAGCGTTCAGTGAATTTGAAAGTAAAATTCTATGTACCAACTTGATGGAAAATCCTAGGAATTTCTGGTCTTATGTTAAATCAGTAAGTGGCTCAAAACAGCATATCCAGACACTCTGGGATGATGGCATTGAAACAGAGGATGACACACGTAAAGCTGAAATACTAAACATCTTTTTCCAAAGCTGTTACACAGAGGAAGACTGCACTGCATTTCCTTCTCTAAATCCTCACACAAACGGAAAAATGGCTGACATCAAAATAAGTGTCCAAGGAATAGAAAAGCAACTGAAATTACTCAACAGACGAAAGTCCACTGGACCTGATGGGATACCAATTCAATTCTACACAAAGTTCGCAAAAGAACTTGCCCCCCTTCTAACAGCCATGTACCACAAGTCTCTAGAGGAATGGAAGGTTCCAAAGAATTGGAAAAGAGCACAGGTAGTCCCAGTCTTCAAGAAGGGTCGTCGTGCAGATGCGCAAAACTGTAGACCTATATCTGTGACATCGATCTGTTGTAGAATTTTAGAACATGTTTTTTGCTCGCATATCATGTCATTTCTGGAAACCCAGAATCTACTCTGTAGGAATCAACATGGATTCCGGAAACAGCGATCGAGTGAGGCCCAAGTAGCTTTATTTTTTCATGAGACCCAGAAAATATTAGATACAGGCTCTCAGGTAGATGCCATTTTCCTTGACTTCTGGAAGGCATTCGATACAGTTCTGCACTATCGCCTGATAAACAAAGTAAGAGCCTACGGAATATCAGACCAGCTGTGTGGCTGGATTGAAGAGTTTTTAGCAAACAGAACACAGCATGTTGTTCTCAATGGAGAGACGTCTACAGATGTTAAAGTAACCTCTGGCATGCCACAGGGGAGTGTTATGGGACCATTGCTTTTCACAATATACATAAATGACGTAGTAGATAGTGTCGGAAGTTCCATGCGGTTTTGCGCGGATGATGCTGTGGTATACAGAGAAGTTGGAGCATTAGAAAATTGCAGCGAAATTCAGGAAGATCTGCAGCGGATAGGCACTTGGTGCAGGGAGTGACAACTGACCCTTAACACAGGCAAATGTAATGTATTGCGAATGCATAGAAAGAAGGCTCCTTTATTGTATGATTATATGATAGTGGAACAAACACTGGTAGCAGTTACTTCTGTAAAATATCTGGGAGTATGCGTGCATAACGATTTGAAGTGGAATGATCATATAAAATTAATTGTTGGTAAGGCGGGTGCCAGGTTGACATTCATTGGGAGAGTCCTTAGAAAATGTAGTCCATCAACAAAGGAGCTGGCTTACAAAACACTTGTTCGGCCTATACTTGAGTATTGCTCATCAGTGTCGGATCCGTGCCAAGTCGGGTTGACAGAGGAGATAGAGAAGATCCAAAGAAGAGTGGCGCATTTTGTCACAGGGTTATTTGGTAAGCGTGATAGCATTACACAGATGTTTAGCAAACTCAAGTGACAGACTCTGCTAGAGAGGCGCTCTGCATCGCAGTGTAGCTTGCTGTCCAGGTTTCGAGAGGGTGCGTTTCTGGATGGGGTATCGAATATATTGCTTCCCCCTACTTATACCTCCCGAGGAGATCACGAATGTAAAATTAGAGAGATTCGAGCGTGCCCAGAGGCTTTCCGGCAGTCGTTCTTCCTGCGAACCACACACGACTGGAAGAGGAAAGGGAGGTAATTAGACAGTGGCATGTAAAGTGTCCTCTGCCCCACACCGTTGGGTGGCTTGCAGAGTATAAATGCAGATGAAGATGTAGATGTAAGCAGCAAAATAACTGATGATGACTGGAGGTGAGTGGATATAAAATGCCAACTGGCTGTAGTCTGGAAAACATCTTTGAAAAAGAGGAATTTCTTAACATCTAATATAAATTAAAGTTTAGAAAGTATTTTCTGAAGGTATTTCTGTGGGGTGTAGCATTTTATGGAAATGAAACAAGAATTTTAGAAATGTGACACTTCAGAAGATTGCTGAAGACCAGATGGGTAGATGGAGTAAGCAATGAGGAGGTACTGAATGATATTGGAGAAAATAGAAATTTACAGCACAACTTTACTGGAAGAGGGATCAGTTGAAAGGATACATCTGGAAGTATCAAGGAATTATCAGTTTGGTAATGGAGGGACTGTGGGGACTAAAAACTGTTGAGGGAGACCAGTGGATGAACACAGTAAGCAGATTCAAGTGGATGTAGCTTGCAGTAGTTATTTGTGAATGGAGATATTTGTACGGGATGGAGTAGTCTGGAGAGCTGCATCAAACCACTCTTTGGACCGAAGACCACATAATCATCATGTTGTATCTGTAATGTCCTTCGTTTCAGACATGTCCAAATCAGCACACACCATTTTGGTCCTGCAGCAACTATGAATCAAGACACAAAGGACTGCAGTGCGCTTTGGTTTATACCAGTGGGTTAGGTTGAAAATTTGTGCCAGACCGGGATTCGTACTCAGGTCTCCTGCATACCAGGTAGTTGTGCTGACCACTATGCCATCAGGACGTAGTGGTCACCACAACTGCACTGACTACCCTAGCACATCTCACATCGAACCCAAATTCTCAACTTTTGATCCTGCAGCCACTAAAGAATTAAAGACATTAACAAATTTGTGCTTGGTCTGGCACAAATTTTCAACTTGCTCCATTGATATAAATCAATGCCCACTGGCAGCCATGGCTTTAATTCCTTTGTGTCTGAAATGACATTCTGATGTTCTTATTGGCGTCATCCGTCTTTTGTTTGATGAGGCTCGTATATCCTCTGTGCTAATGATGTCATCAGCCTGTTATTGATGTACAGCATTGTTTACTGACTCTCGTTACATATAAGGTAGCTTATAATTGGTATTAGCAGTCCACGATATAATCCTTGTTGGCAGGGCACGTTAATGCCTTTTACTTTTACATGGTAGTTGTGTGATTTTCTGAAACGTCACTCCACGCAGCCGTCAGATGTCCAGCATGGACAGCCACCACCACGGCCCGATGCAGGCGGTGCAGCAGCCACAGGGTGGGGCGGGCAGCCTGGCGACACAGGCGCAGCTCCAGCAGCAGCAACAGGCGCAGCAGCAGCAGGCGCAGCTGCCGTGGGAAGCGCGCCGCCGTGCCCTGCACGCCGCCGTCTGCTGCCTGCTGGCGGAGCTCGGCACTGAGGCCGCCGACCGTGCCGCCCTCGAGTCCCTTGTCGAGGCCGTTCAGTCATTCGTCTGGGAGGTCGGCAACAGCAGCCGGGCATATTGCGAGCTGGCTGGCCGCACACAACCACTGCTGGGTGACGTAGTGGTGGCGCTCGTCAACATAGGCTTCCCGCTCGAGGGCCTCGAGGCGCATGCCCGCCGTCCTGGTCGGTCCGTTCTGTCACCGCCCACACATGCCTCGCAGCATAAGGTAGCTGTCTTGATGTGTAAATCTACATTTACCTCCACATCCATATCCACATACATACTCTGGATATCACGTTAAAATATATGACAGAAAATATTTTCATCATACCACTTATACGTTGTGATCAAAAACTAATGGGAATTTTTGTTTTTCATAAAGAATCTTTACTTATTCATAAGTATCAACTTTGTCCCCTTCAAAGTAATCCCCTACAGATATAACAACACTTGTGCTAGCGCTTTTTCCAACCGTAGAAGCACTTCTGTAACTCACTTTTTGTTATGGAGTTCAACTCCTTCAGTGATTCTGTTTTTTCTCTGTAATGGTGGCAAAACGACATCCTTTCATTGTTCTCTTCAGTTTCAGGAATAGAAAGAAGTTGCAGGGGGCTATGTCCAGCAAATACGGTGGCTGAGGCATTACAACAATTTTGTTTTCTGCCAAAAAACCGTGAACAAGCATTGAGGTGTGATGTAATTTCCACAAGTGGTTTTGCCACAGTTCTGATCATTTTGTTCAGATTGCTTCATGCAAATGCTGCATAACTTCCTGGTAGTATTCCTTATTGACTGTACAACCATTAGGTAGGAACCTATGATGCACTATCCCATTGTAATAAAAGAAAACAGTGAGAAGAACCGCCACATGTGATCAAACTTGTCAAATCTTTTTTTTATTTTGGCTCTTTGGGCAGTTTCCATTGGGATGATTGGGCCTCGGTTTCGACATCATATCCATATACTCATGCTTTGTCACTGATTATAACCTTCTGTACAAGTTCTGGATCATTGATGATTTCATTCAGCAGTACCTGAGCGATGTTTGCATGATGTCGATTTTGGTCAAAATTCAACAGTTTTGCAACAAACTTCGCTGCTACGTGTTTCATGCCCAAAACATCTGAAAAAAATTGCTTGGAATGAGCCAACGGATATTCCAACATCATCAGCAACCTCTCTGATGATCTGGCGATTTTACAGAACCATTTTCATCACTTTTTCCACATTGTCATCAGCAATTGATGTGCTAGGATGTCCAGGGCTGACGTTGCCTTCAACATTTTCTCGACCCTCTGTGCAGTGTTTATACTGCTTGTAAACTCATGTCTTACTCATGGTAGATTTGCCAAAAGCCGCAGTCAAGATTTCAAATGTGGTGCTGCACTTTATTCCATTTTTCAAGTAAAATTTAATGTGAATTCTTTGATGCATCTTTTTCGGAAGCAAGAACTCTCCAAACACTCGAAAACATGTATAATCTTTTCAACTGTCAGCAATACACAAAATAGTCAAAACAGCTGAAAATGCAGACATACATTGGGAACATACACACCAAAAAAATAAAAGTTTTTGAAATCAGATGTAAAAGCCCACAAAATTGAAAAATTGTCATTAGTTCTTGATCTCACCTCTTAAGTGGTTATGGTATATTCCTAGATTAATCACTTAGAGTTGGTTCTTGAAACTTTGTTTAGTAACAAGGCTGCGGTGCGAATGGATGGAGAACTCAGTAAATGGTTTAGCATTAGTATAGCAGTCAGGGCCCCCTCTCTACAATGCTTTTTAATCTGACTCTTGAAGCAGCCATTCAGAAGCTTCAAATAGCTGGTGACATAGACACAAAGTCAACCCAGATATGTGTATATGCTACTGATGTAGCATTATTAACAGAAGAAGAGTTTCACGAGAGAGAACAGTAGGTGAGCTGAAAGAAGCCACCCTACCTAGAGGCCTTGCCTTGGTAAACTATCAGCAGCTGGTTTCAGTTGTGAACTTGCACAGAACTTTGACTATCTGGGACCTGATATTAATAGGACAAATTCCATGCCAACAGAAATAAAACAGTGCCTCCTAAATGGTAATAGATGCTTCCACACATTTAAGGAATTGTTGACCTTAGGTTATTAAATAGGCAACTGAAACTTCAAATTTATAAGGTCATGATCAGGCCAGTTGCAAATTACAGACGTGAAACATTTACACTAACAAGTGCTGATGAGCAGCAGCTCAGGATATGTAGACACAGCATTCTGCACAAGATCTATGGGGCATTTCAGAAAAACAATGATTTCTGGAGTTCTAGAACAAACACAGAGCTGGATCACCTCATACAAGGAGCTCACATTGTAAGAACAATAAGAAGTATGGGAATAGCTTGGCTTGGACATGTCCTTGGGATGGATACTTCACAAACAATTAAAAAGGTTTTTGAATGTAGGCCAGCTGGAAAAAGACAGACACCAAGGCCACAAAAGTGTGGATGGACAATGTGGAAGAAGATGTAAAATCTCTCAGAGGACAGTGGAAAACTGTGCTGGAGAGGGTAAAATGGAAGAAACTTGTTGAAAAGACTAAGACCTGTGCAGGGTTGTAATGCCATGAGAAGAAATAGTTTTGAACTCTGTTACACATCATTCTGAGATCCAATAAAAAAAGAAGAGCAGGGGGTTAATGGTATGAAGGCGATTGTAATGTGATATGAAGTAAACTGTCATTATTTGACACATTGGAGTGTACTTTGTTCTATTGTACCACTTGTAACACTACACTCTGGCACACGATACTCTTTAAAGTCTGTACTATGGTAAGTTGACGGGCTTCACCTTAAGAGAAAGGATTTTTGTATATATTTTGACTGCGTGTACCTGAATGGAGGCAAATCAGACTTGCACCCACTCAGTAATAACAATGATACGTCAAGCAAGTACGAAATGAAACTACACGTCAGGATGGACAAGAAACAACACAGAAGATGCTACCAAATTGTTAATAAAACGGTCGCCAGCCTAATTAGGCATTAACTAAGTTTCTTTCCTGTACAAGTTGATGTACGTTTATGCCAAACAACACGCAATAATACTGCATAATATGGTAAATGTTAGAACTGATAATTTCACTTTCAGTACCAATATGGATAAACCATAAATACATAACATTACACTATAATGTTTACTACAAAACTTCGTACTGTCCATTGATCTGATTAAAATCGGGCATAGGTTACCCTAGAAATAGCACTTTCGAAACACACACACACACACCATGTCAATTTTGATAAATGTAAAACACTGATAAATTTAGGTTTTTTTTGTATTGGCTTTAACTTTACTGGTCAAATCACTTCAGTACACCTCAGAATTCAAATGAATAAAAAAAAGGGGGGGGGGGACCCTGAAACTGTTATGATCACTGTATTGAAATTTTGATTATTGAAATCATGAAGCACTCAAGATTTCCAATATATGAGTTACTACTCTTTTTGTCTTATTTCCTGCTCATTTAACTACCATTATATCTGCCTCAAAATAATTAAACTTCATTACTAAACCAATTTCAACATTATCTTCCAACTTTGTCAGACCTTTGTTATTTACCTATATATTCATTAACAACAAAGTTCTTTAAACATCATTCTAACATAGATAGGTCTGCAGGTAATTATTATTAACATAAACTTTAAATCTTCATTTCGGGACACTCGGATAGCACAACATGTGGAAAGGACCCTGTCTGGGTTAGTAGTGAGGATAATTAACTGATAGGACAGTTCTGGTAAAATTTAAGTTGTTATTGAACAGTATGGAACAAAAGTAACAATGGTCCACACGAATACAGTACTAAAAGTTTCAACCTGTTCATATCGATGCGGCGGTCGGCAGGCGGCGAGATGGCGAGGCACAGAGCACACATACAATCACAGCAATGGCTCTTGATGTATCAGCACTTTGCTTCTTCTTAGCGTCGCAATACTTTTCCATTTAGTGCCTATGGAATTTTGCCATGCTGTATAGGCATCGGAAACGGCAAATCCGAGGCTTAATGAAACCACGTCTTCCAGGAGAGCCTCCTCGATCCAGAACGTGTTGCTCAGATCAATGCCCAACTCCGACTACTACTGCTGAGCCCGTTATGCCGTGCAGCGCCCGTGTGTATTTTCCCGCGCTCGCCTGCCATCCACCTTTTATCGCTCCCCTACAGACAGGGTATTCACCAAAGGTTTTGCATTCTACATATCCTAATACATTGCCTACGTATGGACCAGACACACAATTACAACTTTAACATCTTACAACCGTCTTGACATTTGTTACACTTCAAATATATTACAATATTGCGTGAAATTTGACATAAACATTAATATTCACATCGAAAATTGTTTACATTTCCTTTGACATAATGGCATGAAACAAAAAAGAAATGAAATCAGAACATCGATTACACTAATTTATCGAAATTCAGAAGAAAAAATTATTATATGTACAAAAGTATAGCGTTGGTGTTGTTACACACTTTCTGCTTTGTTATTAGATGTTGGATCTGAGGTTGATCTGTAACGAAGATCGTTGTAATAAATATACAAAGTAGTGCAGACATAATCTCTCTTCACAAGAAATGCTGGTATGGTTCCTGTGGAAATGACGGAGCTGATTTTCTTCCCTATCATTGCCCATATTGACCTTGTGCCTCATCCATGATGATTGGTCATTAATTGGACATTACACCCCCAGCTACTTTCCTTACTTCCATCCTTAAAGCAGTAGTACCTTTTTGATCTCAGTAGCCAGTAAAGTTTTTTTTTCTCTGCTCATTGGGGAAAAAAGTGAAGAAAAAAGGTTTGAGGGCATCAGGGGACACCTCTAGTATCTTAGCTGTGATGGTGAAATGATCTGTAGTTCAGTTTAGCTTTGCTATTTGCATGTTCTGTGGATCATAACTGAGACATCTCTCTGGGATGTGAATGAAACCAGTTACAGTTATACTGCACTTTCTCAGTTAAAATTGTGGCAATGTCAGGTAATTTACTATATGATGGCCTTAAGCTACCCTCATACCTCCCTTCATATATTAATTTATTCTCAACTGTGTGTGTTCTCTCTCTCTCTCTCTCTCTCTCTCTCTCTCTCTCTCTCTCTCTCTCTCTCTCTCACACACACACACACACACACACACACACACACCAAATTATTACACATTCACAATTTATTCAGTGGAGTAGAAGAAACTGTCAAGCAGATACGATTCCAGTTTGTGTTTGTAATTAATTATACTACTACTACTACGACCACCACCACCACCACCACCACCACCACCACCACCACTACTACTAATATTCCTTGGCACTTCAGCCCTTGTAGGGCCTTGGCATCCTGGACAATCACTGCCCACTCTTCTCTGCTGGCTGCCTTGGATCTCCATGTTCTAACTCTCAAGTCCTGCTCCACGTTGTCTAGCCATTTGGTCCTTGGTCTGCCCCTTATATGATGTCCACTGGGTTTTCCTTTGAAAACTTTCTTGACTGTGCTGTTCTCCACCATTCTTTCTACATGTCCCAACCAATGTTACTCTTTCCCCCCTGCGGGCCCAGGAGTTAGAATAGGCCTGAGGTATTCCTGTCTATCGTAAGAGGTGACTAAAAGAAGCCTCACACATTTTGGCTTTTATGTGATGGTCCCCT
This sequence comes from Schistocerca piceifrons, assembly GCF_021461385.2. Lineage (NCBI taxonomy): Eukaryota > Metazoa > Arthropoda > Insecta > Orthoptera > Acrididae > Schistocerca > Schistocerca piceifrons. Next base: position 128,835,346 of record NC_060146.1, read on the forward strand.
GTAGGGTTTGACCTCCATTTTTCAAAATTTTTGTGAAGAGCGAGCCAGTTGGGTAAGGGCACTTTACATGGTGCATCGTGTCCATCATGCACTGAGACCTATCACAGCCTTCGTTGACGTAGATCTGCTCATCTGATCATTCTCCAACTGTTGGGTGAGGTCACCCTCCTGGGTGCGTATTTTTCCATCAACTGTGCAGTATCATTTTCTACGCTGACGATGATAATAGACTTGAAACTTCCTGGCAGATTAAAACTGCGCGCCCGACCGAGACTCAAACTCGGGACCTTTGCCTTTCGCGGGCAAGTGCTCTACCAACTGAGCTACCGAAGCACGACTCACGCCCGGTACTCACAGCTTTACTTCTGCCAGTACCTCGTCTCCTACCTTCCAAACTTTACAGAAGCTCTCCTGCGAACCTTGCAGAACTAGCACTCCTGAAAGAAAGGACATTGCGGAGACATGGCTTAGCCACAGCCACAGCCACGTCTCCGCAATGTCCTTTCTTTCAGGAGTGCTAGTTCTGCAAGGTTCGCAGGAGAGCTTCTGTAAAGTTTGGAAGGTAGGAGACGAGGTACTGGCAGAAGTAAAGCTGTGAGTACCGGGCGTGAGTCGTGCTTTGGTAGCTCAGTTGGTAGAGCACTTGCCCGCGAAAGGCAAAGGTCCCGAGTTCGAGTCTTGGCCGGGCACGCAGTTTTAATCTGCCAGGAAGTTTCATATCAGTGCACACTCCGCTGCAGAGTGAAAATCTCATTCGGATGATAATAGACTTGTTTGCACCTGATATCCAGCATGGTAGCCACTTCGTTGTGGTGGAGCCGCCATGTACCCTGTTGGTTGTAGCCCCCTGACCATACATGCATCGCTCTGCTAATGCCTACACTGTTAACTCCCCATGTATGTCCCTGGGGCATTGGGACTCCTGGCAGTGACCATCTTGCCAGGTGGGCTTTGCTGCAGCTGGGTGGCGCCCATGGAGAGGGTTCCTGGTCGGAGTGGGTGGCATCAGGGTGGGTGACACATGATGAAGCTTAGTACATCATTTCTTGGTGGTGGTCAAACACCAGCAGTCTGTAAGCGTTTACAGGCTCAATTCAATGCACAGAAGTACTACCCCAAATCGTTCCCCTCCCTGGCCACACCATGGGAGGAACGTCAGGCTAAGGATGGCAGTGGCTCTTATTTGCCCCGGTACCTGGTATGTTCAAGAGATGATGGGGAATCTTTCATGACGATGAAGTCTCAGTTTTGTGTTGAGCATTAAGTGGACACGTTTGGGGAGGTGGAGGGCTAGTCCAAAATGAGATCTGGGTCAGTCTTGATCAAAACAGCATCCTCTGCCCAGTCACGGGCGCTACACGTTTGTGACAAGCTGGGGAATGTTTCTGTAACCATCACGCCCCATAAGAGTTTAAATATGGTCCAGAGTATCATATTTCACAGTGACCTTCTTTTGCAATCTGACGATGAGCTGCATGCCAATTTAGAGCAGCGAGGTATACATTTTGTTTGGCGTGTCTATCGGGATCCGAGGGATAATCAGGTTGCCACCAGTGCCTTCATCTTGGCATCCGAGGGTGACACATTACCCGAGAAGGTCAAGGTGATGGTCTACCGGTGTGATGTAAAGCCATATATCCCTCCCCCGATGCAGTGCTTTAAGTGCCATAAGTCTTCTTGCTGTACTTCCAGCGTCACATGTCGAAATTGCGGACGCCGATCACATCCCAATACTCCATGTGTCCCACCTCCCAACTGTGTCAACTCCATAGAGCACCATTTGCCTTGCTCACCTGATTGCAGGATTCTCCAGAAAGAAAGGAAAACCATGGAGTACAATACCCTGGACTGACTGACCTACACTGAGGCTAAGAGGAAATTTGAATGCCTACATCCTGTACGTATGACATCATCTTATGCCGCCACTACAGCAGTTCTAGCCTTATCAGCTCTGCCAACCCCAGTCACCTCTCAGAGCCTACCTCAGACTACACCTACCCCCTTGATGGTGGGGGGCACTTCTTTCCCTGTTGCTGCTGCACAACCTACTTTGGGAGCAACGCTCCCCCCCCCCCCCTTTCCCAACAATTGGGGATATCAGTCCCCACTTCTGAGTCAGAGAAGTAAGTTTTCTTCGGCTCCTCTTGCTATGAAGGGGTCCCTTGAGTCACTCCCTTCTCAGGTTTCTGCTAGTGGGAAAGATGACGCCCGCCAATGGCTGAAGAGCCCAAAAGCAGCTGGTCGTAGGGCTTCACGCTCATCCTCAGTCCCGGACACTGGATCAGTGAAGTGCTCCCAGCCATGGAAACCCAAGGAGCAGCAAGAGAAATCCAAAAAGAAAGTCCCCAAGACCAAGGGAATTGTGGTGGCACTCACGTCTGCGGATTGGGTGGAGATTCTGGCGTCCACTGAGGACCTAGATCTCGCCGGACCCTCACACACAATGGATATAGACTGCTCAGGCAAAAAGTCCGTGGAGCAGGTGACCCTGAGGCGTTAACTACCTCATTGAATGTTCCATATCTTTCCCTGTCTCACGACGATGTCATCCTCCAGTGGAACTGTGGCAGTTTTTTCCACTGCCTGTCAGAGCTACAGCGACTGTTAAGCTTTTCACCTGCTTTCTGCATTGCACTCCAGGAAACCTGGTTCCCAGCAATGCGGACCTGCCCTCTGCGGCTATAAGGGATACTACAGGAAACATAGTGACTATAATCGAGTGTCAGGTGAAGTTTGCGTTATGTCCTAAACTCAGTCTGTAGTGAACCTGTGCCCCTTCAAACTCCTCTTAAAGCTGTGGCTGCCAGAATAAGGATGACACAGGAAATAACTGTCTACAATGTATATCTTCCTCCAGATGGTGCAGTATCCCTGAATGTATTAACTGCACTGATTGATCAACTCCCTAAACCTTTCCTACTTTTGGGAGATTTTAATGCCCACAACCCCTTGTGGGGTGGCACCGTGCTTACTGGCCGAGGCACAGATGTTGAAACTTTACTGTCACAGTTCGACCTCTGCGTCTTAAATACTGGGGCCGCCACACATTTCTGTGTGCCTCATGGTAGTTACTCAGTCATTGATTTATCAATATGCAGCCCAGAAGTTCTCCCATCTATCCACTGGAGAGCACATGACGACGTGTGTGGTAGTGGCCCCTTCTACATCGTCCTGTCACTGCCCCGGCATCAGGCCCACGGACGGCTGCACAGATGGACTTTAAACAAGGCGGACTGGGAAACTTTCACGTCTACTGTCACCGTTGAATCTCCTCCACACAGGAACATCGATGTGATGGTTGTACAGGTGGCTACAACAATCGTTTCTGTGGCAGAAAACACAATCCCAGGGTCTTTAAGGTGCCCCTGGCGAAAGGCAGTCCCTTGGTGGTCGCCGGAACTTGATGAGGTAATTAAAGTGTGTTGGCGAGCTCTACAGCGACATAAGCGGCACACTTCCCTAGAGCACCTTATAGCCTTTAAACGGCTCTGAGCCTGCGTTCGCCATTTTATCAAACGACGGAAGCAGGAGCGTTGGGAGAGATACGTTGGGTGCCATACGTCACCTTCCCAAGTCTGGACAAAGATCAAATGTGTCTTTGGGTACCAGACCCCAACAGGTGTTCCTAGTGTTAACATAAATGGCGTGTTATCTACTGATGCAAACGCGATTGCCGAGCACTTTTGCTGAGCGCTATGCTCAAGCCTGTGCATCAGAGCTCCTAAGTGCCCTTGCACATTTCCCCGAGATAGTTCCTTGGCCACATTGGATCCACGGTCATCTTCAACCAGATCTGGTGCAATGGTGTCTTTCCATTGCAGTGACGGGAGAGCACCATAATTCTGGTGCTCAAACCCAGTAAAAACCCGCTTGATATGGATAGCTATTGGCCCATCAGCCTGACCAACATTCTTTGTAAGCTGCTGGAACATACGTTGTGTCGGCGACACCTCAATGCCCACCGCTGCCTGGGCAACACCAATTGGGGTGCAGATCACTCTACGCTCCTGCAGCTCTACAGAGCCCTTGTTCAATCTCACCTTGACTATGGGAGTCTGGCTTACAGTTCTGCGGTGCCCTCAGCATTGCATTTACTCAACCCAGTGCACCACTGTGGTGTTTACCTAGCGACAGGAGCTTTCAGAACGAGTCCGGTGATCAGTGTCCTGGTGGAGTCCAGAGTCCTGCACGCACAACTACTCGCCTTTTACGTTGCACACTTTAGTAGTTTTCTTGCGTATCCGAATTGTTGTTGTTGTTGTTGTGGTCTTCAGTCCTGAGACTGTTTTGATGCAGCTCTCCATGCTACTCTATCCTGTGCAAGCTTCTTCATCTCCCAGTACTTACTGCAACCTACATCCTTCTGAATATGCTTGATGTATTCATCTCTTGGTCTCCCTCTACAATTTTTACCCTCCACACTGCTCTCCAATGCTAAATTTGTGATCTCTTGATGCCTCAGAACATGTCCTACTATCCGGTCCCTTCTTCTTGTCAAGTTGTGCCACAAACTCCTCTTCTCCCCAATTCTATTCAGTACCTCCACATTAGTTGTGTGATCTATCCATCTAATCTTCAGCATTCTTCTGTAGCACCACATTTCGAAAGCTTCTATTCTCTTCTTGTCCAAACTATTTATCGTCCATGTTTCACTTCCATACATGGCTACACTCCATACAAATACTTTCAGAAACGACTTCCTGACACTTAAATCTATACTCGATGTTAACAAATTTCTCTTGTTCAGAAACGCTTTCCTTGCCATTGCCGGTCTACATTTTATATCCTCTGTACTTCGACCATCATCAATTATTTTGCTCCCCAAATAGCAAAACTCCTTTACTATTTTAAGTGTCTCATTTCCTAATCTAATTCCCTCAGCATCACTCGACTTGATTCGACTACATTCCATTATCCTCGTTTTGCTTTTGTTGATGTTCATCTTATATCCTCCTTTCAAAACACTGTCCATTCCATTCAACTGCTCTTCCAAGTCCTTTGCTGTCTCTGACAGAATTACAATGTCATCGGTGAACCTCAAAGTTTTTATTTCTTCTCCATGGATTTTTATACCTACTCCGAATTTTTCTTTTGTCTCCTTTACTGCTTGCTCAATATACAGATTGAATAACATCGGGGAGAGGCTACAACCCTGTCTCACTCCCTTCCCAACTGCTGCTTCCCTTTCATGTCCCTCGACTCTTATAACTGCTATCTGGTTTCTGTACATATTGTAAATTGCCTTTTGCACCCTGTATTTTACCCCTGCCACCTTTAGAATTTGAAAGAGAGTATTCCAGTCAACATTGTCAAAGCTTTCTCTAAGTCTACAAATGCTAGAAACATAGGTTTGCCTTTCCTTAATCTTTCTTCTAAGATAAGTCGTAAGGTGAGTATTGCCTCACGTCTTCCAATATTTCTACGGAATCCAAACTGATCTTCCCCAATGTTGGCTTCTACTAGTTTTTCCATTCGTCTGTAAAGAATTCGCATTAGTATTTTGCAGCTGTGGCTTATTAAACAGATTGTTCGGTAATTTTCACATCTGTCAACACCTGCTTTCTTTGGGATTGGAATTATTATAATCTTCTTGAAGTCTGAGGGTATTTTGCCTGTCTCATACATCTTGCTCACCAGATGGTAGAGTTTTGTCAGGACTGGCTCTCCCGAGGCCGTCAGTAGTTCTAATGAAATGTTCTCTACTCCCGGGGCCTTGTTTCGACTAAGGTCTTTCAGTGCTCTGTCAAACTCTTCACGCAGTATTGTATCTCCCATTTCGTCTTCATCTACATTCTCTCCCATTTCCAGAATATTGTCCTCAAGTACGTCGCCCTTGTATTGTCCCTCTATATTCTCTTTCCACCTTTCTGCTTTCCCTTCTTTGCTTAGAACTGGGTTTCCATCTGAGTTCTTGGTAATCATGCAAGTGGTTCTCTTATCTCCAAAGGTCTCTTTAATTTTCCTGTAGGCAGTATCTATCTTACCACTAGTGAGATAAGCCTCTACATCCTTACATTTGTCCTCTTAGCCATCCCTGCTTAGCCATTTTGCACTTCCTCTCGATCTCATTTTTGAGACGTTTGTATTCCTTTTTGCCTGCTTCAATTACTGCATTTTTATATTTTCTCCTTTCATCAGTTAAATTCAATATTTCTTCTGTTACCCAAGGATTTCTACTAGCCCTCGTCTTTTTACCTACTTGATCCTCTGCTGCCTTCACTACTTCATCCCTCAGAGCTACCCATTCTTCTTCAACCGTATTTCTTTCCCCCATTTCTGTCAATTGTTTCCTTATGCTCTCCCTGAAACTCTGTAAAACCTCTGGTTCTTTCAGTTTATCCAGGTCCCATCTCCTTAAATTCCCACCTTTTTGCAGTTTCTTCAGTTTTAATCTACAGCTCATAACCAATAGATTGTGGTCAGAGTCCACATCTGCCCCTGGAAATGTCTTACAATTTAATACCTGGTTCCTAAATCTCTGTCTTACCATTATATAATCTATCAGATACCTTCTAGTATTTCCAGGATTCTTCCATGTATGCAACCTTCTTTCATGATTCTTGAACCAAGTGTTAGCTAAGATTAAGTTATGCTCTGTGCAAAATTCTACCAGGCGTCTTCCTCTTTCATTTCTTTCCCCCAATCCATACTCACCTACTATGTTTCCTTCTCTCCCTTTTCCTACTCTCGAATTCCAGTCGCCCATGACTATTAAATTTTCACCTCCCTTCACTACCTGAATAATTTCTTTTATCTCATCATAGATTTCATCAATTCTTCATCATCTGCAGAGCTAGTTGGCATATAAACCTGTACTATTGTAGTAGGTGTGGGCTTCGTGTCTATCTTCTCCACAATAATACGTTCACTATGCTGTTTGTAGTAGCTTACCCGCACTCCTATTTTTTATTCATTATTAAACCTACTCCTGCATTACCCCTATTTGATTTTGTATTTATAATCCTGTATTCACCTGACTAAAAGTCTTGTTCCTCCTGCCACCGAACTTCACTAATTCCCACTATATCTAACTTTAACCTATCCATTTCCCCTTTTAAATTTTCTAATCTACCTGCCCGATTAAGAGATCTAACATTCCACGCTCCGATCTGTAGAATGCCACTTTTCTTTCTCCAAATTACTGTCTCCTTTTCCCAACCATGACGGTTTGTCTTCTGCATCGGCAACCCAGGTCATGGCTTACGATTGCGGTTCGCGTCCAGTCCCTTCTGTCCGAACTGGAGTTCTTCCCGTTACCATCTCTCCTCGAGGTCCATTCACGCACACCTTCCATGGAGTACACTTCGGCCGCAGATTCTTTTGGACCTTTTGCATGCCCGTAAGGACTCCGTTAACCCTGCGGTTCTCTGCTATCACTTCCTCTTGATTTTCGACCTGTACCGGGGCCATGAAGTGGTTTACACAGAAGGCTCTATAGCTGATGGTCTCGTAGGCTTTGCCTATGTTCATGGAGGACATATTGAACAGCACTCCTTGCCAGATGGCTACAATGTTTCCACTGCAGAGCTGGCAGCCATATCTCGTGCTCTTGAGCACATCCGCTCATGCCCTGGCGAGCCATTTCTCCTGTGTACTGACTCCTTGAGTAGCCAACAAGCTGTCGACCAGCGCTACCCTCGTCATTCTTTGGTAGCATCCATTCAGGGGTCCACCTATGCCCTGGAACGATCCCATCGTTGAGTGGTTGTTATTTTTATTTATTTTTTTATTTACATATCACGTTTTGTAGGGTGTTTGTGTAGACCCCAGGATACTTAGGAATCCCAGACAATGAACTTGCCGACAGGCTGGCAAAACAGGCTACCACTTTTGGAGAAGGGTATTTCCGAAACTGACCTGCGTTCTGTCTTATGCCGCAGGGTTTTTCGGCTTTAGGAGGCGGAATGACATAACAGTATGCACAACAAAGTGTGTGTCATTAGGGAGACGACAAATGTGTGGAAGTCTTCCATACAGTCCTCTCACAGGGAATCAGTTGTCCTCTGCTAGCTCATTGGCCATACGTGGCTAACGCATGGTTACCTCCTCTGTCACGAGGACCCACCTCGGTGTCGCTGTGGCTCACTAATGGTGGTCGCCACCTCTTGCTGGACTGCCCACTTTTAACTTTCTCAGCTCCCTACCTTCGGTGTTGGGCGACAGTGCCTGAACAGCAGCTTTAGTTTTATGTTTTATTCATGAGGGTGGGTTTTATCAATTGATCTAAGTTTTAGCGCATGTCCTTTATCCCTCTGTGTCCTCCACCCTAGTGCTTTTAGGGTGGAGGTTTTAATGCAGAGTGGCTGGCTTCTCTTTTTTATTCTCATGGGCAGCCAGCCATGGTAATCTGTTCTCTTGTTTTGATCTCTTTTACATGTTTCTTGAATCTCTCTGTGATTTTCTTGTCCGATTTTGTCCATTTTAGTGTTTGTTGCCCTTCTGTCATCTGTGGTTTCTTTCTTTCTTCCAGCTTTGTTTTGTGTGTCTCGTTTGTTTTACTCCCACCCTTGTGGAATTATTTTAATTGGAATGAGGGATTGATGACCTAGCAGTTTGTCCCCCCCCCCCCCCCCCTTCAAACCAACCAACCAACCACTGTCTTCATACTGAAGAGTGATTTGAAGCAGCTCTTCAACTAATCTGTCCTCTGGCAGCCTCTTCACACTCCAGAGACCTCCAGGAAAGACTTCTTAACATTTAAATTTATGTTAGATGTTAACAGATTCCTTTTTTCCTCTTCACGATGGGTGACTGGAAGGTGTCAGTTGTGTTGTTAGTTGGCAAAGCTAACAAATGAGAATGTGAAATGAAGGTGGTAACAGATTGATCTGTAGCATAGCACGAGGTGTACATTCGCCATTGGCAAAATTTTGTCCACATTTAATTTTCACTTGTCGTAATAATAACCTGTCGACCCTGCTTTGTGCTTGTTTGTTATTTCTAATTTCATAAAAAATCTGTTGGAGCCGTAATTTTGATGTAAATGTAATGCAGTTTTATTCATGGATAACCAAAACAGAGAAATATAGGAGATGAGTATTTTGGTTCATATGATGCACATCTACCATACATAATGCATTTCTTCCAGTGAAAAAATATAAATAAGATGCATGCTTAATCTGTTTTTTAACATTGGGGAAAAACTATGTGAGATGACACCTGACGGGATAAGGAACATTCAGCATATTTCAGTAGAAAAGACACTCTCATTCTGTGCTGGAGGACAGAAGTAGTGAAACATTTGTTTTGTCTGTTCTTTGAAGCTTCTGGAGCATCACATCAAATTGATAATGTGGTCACAGCCAGAAGTCTCGCACTCTTAGCAGTATGCAGTGCACAATACAAACTGCACAACAACAAATTGCACAACATACTGCTCCACAGATTTCATTGGAAACGTCTATTGACTTACCCGGATTACTTCTCTGCAATGCCACACTGTCCAGTCTATTTAAATAGTGGTCACCAGTCTTGCTTAGACATGCGAGACAGGTTTAAACGTTGTACTACACCCAAGTCAGTACCGGCAATTGAAAACTGTAGCAGTCCAAAGACATTTAGTCAGAGACCTGAACACTGAATTGGAATTTACTAAGCTGCTGACCCTTTGTACACAGCCCCTGAGTAGATCTGAGCAACTTCTGCTGGTAATCTCCATAATGACAAGACAGGTAATAGGGATGGAGTGACACAAAAACATTCAAATTTCCATGAGGAAGAAGTGTAATTTATTGGCTTCAGTGAAAAACTTGCCAACTCCTCCTCGTTCATCAAAACACCAACTATTGAACTACCTTCTTGACATCACAACTGAGTTTGAGGACTCTGCATACTGAGTTTTTTGAGTACGCTGTACCTACACATGGGAGACACCCTTGCCATTTCTCTCAGCTATCCATATCCGAAGAAATAATTTGTTGATTGTTAAGTCTCCAGACACAGGAATGAGTAACACTGTGATAGGCACCTCTACTCCAGAGGGTTCACTGCTCCCAACATCTGGGTGAACTATTCATTGACACCTTGATTTCACGAGCTCCAGACTGGTCCGTGAAACTGTTTTACATTCAGACCTTTCAGCCAGTCAGAGACGGAACCAGAATGTAGGCATTTTCATTTGCCATAGCCTGTTCCCACTTACAGTACTTCTGTAAAGTCTTGCTTTCTGGCAGGACTTTTAGAAGATTCTCTGCTGTAGGCTTTGCAAAGCATCAGCCAGTGTGGGGAAATTACTCCCTTAAAATCCACTAGTCAGCTCTAATTACCACCCATTTAGCAGGATTAGGTAACGACTGGCCCATTATCTTCAGGCTGAACAGAAACTACTGCCCCCTAGTGGCAGGAAAGTAGTTGAGGTGGGTGAGAGAGAGAGAGAGAGAGAGAGAGAGAGAGAGAGAGAGAGAGAGAGAGAGAGTGAGTGAGTGAGTGTACACACAAGTGGACAGAAAATAATATGCTACAGTGGGGTGGAATACTATTATGTGGGAGCCACAGATCCCTTTTTACTACTGTAGGCACCACGTCCAGAACTGCAGATTGTGTGTACTGCAGAAATTACGCTTCCACATGAGGCATCATACAAGGACAACAACAGATAATGATCACATAATGTTGAATATGCAATAATGCTGCCTTCATAAGGAACACATGCAACATAGTGCTGTCTTCGTGAGAAACAGTTCTGTATTTTGACAGTGGAAATCAGTGTCTCAACTGCTGAGATGCATTGTAGGCCAACAGAGTATTAACAAACTGGTTCTAGCTTAGAAACCATTCACTTCAAGACTGCTATAACTTGTAAGTTCATTACCCACTCAGTAAAAATAGGTAGTATTCTGTTGGGTATTGAGCATGTCAGAATCCAGGGAATTGAGGAAACTGACATAGCAGGTGTGGAAACGTGTCAGGGACACACTGCATCAATGTACTGTCTCTGCCGCTGTCTCCCGTATTGAGTCCAGTCACAACTTGTTGTCAGGAGAGTGGCAGGAAATGCTGGAAAATAAGGATTATTCAATGAAACTAACTGTCTGGCTGTGGCGATCCTTATCCTGTTTGCATTTGGGGTGAAGTGACATCTATCTCCCTCTGTATGGCTCGATGTCCTGTGACCCATAGCTTTCTATCCAGCTGTAAATTAGAGATATGCATTTCAGTACATCACTTTTTAACTAAGTGCGTGTTATGTTCTCACAAGATGGCAGCAATAAATTCGAGTGGGTTTGTGTCTTCTATTTTACCTGACAATTGGGCAAATGTGGTTCACATTTTAAAATTTGGTGAATTTTTTGCACTTCAGCGCAATCTAATAGCTGGAGGTTTCAGTGTGTTGCAGAATGGCTGACATTTCCATTTATAGTTCAGTGGTCAGCCAGTCACATGTGTGTGCTCTACTTTTTAACATCTGCTTCATTATACACTCTGTAAGCCATTTTTAAAGTTTTGTTCATTTAATCACAGACGTATTACAGTACAAAAATATGGGCACTAAAGATTTCAATGTCCTGTTCCGAAACAATTCTGTAATCATCCAGAAATGTATAACACATTTTGCCCCATAGTTCAAAATCATCATACATAAGCTTCAGTAAATGGTACTTTTAAACAAACAAAACAGAATATCCATAAAGTAGCCATCATTCGTCTTCCAGTAACCTCCATTGGCCATAGTACACTTTTTGCAACATTTATAAAGCTGCCAAGAAGTGTTGGCAAAGATTTTTTTGTCAGTTGTACCCAAGGTGGTTAGAGTAAAGAGAGATGGCGTTGTCTGTGCTGAGCATCGGCATCAGTTGAAGCCTGTCCACCATCTCTGTTAAGGCCCTGTGTTAAATTATCCTCATAGCATTAATGCTTTGAATTGACAGCCAGAGTACGTACTTTGAAACAATATACTTTTGTGGATGAATACTCACGATCAGACAGTTGAAAACATAATTTTTTAATGCCAAATCTCACTTGTCGAGTATGGTGTACAGCGTGACAAAAAGCCAAACGTTTTATTCCTGTTTGAAGTGGAGTTGGAGACTCACCAGGATGGTGGAGGCTGGCTTCACTTTTTCTGTGTAAAGGCACCTCGCTATATTCTAACCTCTTTTGTTGGAGCATTTGGATGTCTGGTGGATCTGCCTTTCGCAGAAGCAAGGGAACAACATGGAGTGTACAGAGTAGGACAGGTGTGTCTCACTGATGTTTGAGAAAAGTTATGGGGTGCTGAGGCAAGAAGTACAGTTTGGTGATCAAATTTGCTTTACACAGTCCTGTACAATTCTGGTCGGAAATGTTCTCTTTGTACCAACAACTGTGTGAGAATTTTCTTGATGCCGACAGTTTGACATCCAGGTCAGAATGAAGATGGGTAAAGTTTTCTTGATCACGAATATACTGAGGCTATGCTTCTCTGGATGTGGGAAAGCTGATGAACATAAGCATGTCATTTGTCACTTGGGCTCCCTGCACTATGTCTAACACTTTATGGCGATGGTCTCTAGAGAAGGTGGGTCTATACTGCACGTTTCAATGAAAGCTACACGAGTTTCAAACTGCGCTGCCTTCTTCTTGTCAGTTGATCTGAGTAGCACAAATTGGGGACAGATTGTGGAATATTTCCAAAACAAAAAATTTCTTAGTAGCCTTGTTAGCCAGAGGACAATTTTTCTTTTTACTGTGCTTGTATTGTCTATATTTTTGTCAAGTGAAAATATAAGTGGAACACTATTGATGTATTTTAAAAAAATTACATTCTTTAATATTAAATGTCCTGTGACAACTGCTGATTCTAATAGTTCAATTTAAAGTAGTTGGCATTTGACAGTGAACAGAAAAGGCTGGATTTCTTGCCAGCAACACAGCCTGGGGAGCTGTGCTAGAATTACTGGCTCTCACTGTGTTACCAGTTTCGTTGCACAATGTGTTGCACATGCCAGTTTTCAAGTAGAACCTTTTGTGGGATCAAAAATTTCAGCTGTTTCAAGAAAAGACTTAATTATGAAGCTAGTTAAAATTAATAACAGGTCTGACATCCTTAGAGACCTATAGAGACTTATACTGTGAATTCCAGATTTTTATGTGTTTTTTGTAGGAGGTAGAGATTTTAAAGTGATGGTCTATTACTGCAGAGAGTGGAGCACTGTGGTGGATGCCTACAGACAGTACTTTGGACTTTAAATGTCAGAGGTGAACTAATGTACTATAATTGTTTAATGTAAGTAGTACAGAAACTTGTAGAATAATGTAAATAATGTTTGGATTAAAGGTATCATCGAGAGGCAGAAAAATGAGACTTGCACGAGCGCGCGCGCTCGCGCGCGCAGCGCGCGCGCACGCACGCGCGCGCGCGCGGCGCGCGCGCGCGCACGCACACACACACACACACACACACACACACACACACACACACACACACACACACACACACACACTACATCTACAGAATGATCAGTATCTGTACATGTGAAATTATTTCATTGTAACTTTAATAACACTTACAGTTATTTGTTAAAAATGTTTGTAGCCATTCTAAGTCCCTTTTTATGCGGAATTGATTGTGCTCCTTTTATTTCAAAATCCTGCAGCACATTTTCTGGTTGACTTGCAGGGTGACTGCATCTCTGACACACTAATTAGAACACGTTTTCCTTTCAGATTATTCGACAACCAGAGAGGAAAGTGGAGCAAAACACTTCCCAGGTGAAAATCAAAGCCTGATGACTTGGTGACTTCTTATGGAACTGTTCACCAAACCTATACATTGGCTTTGTCATGTTTTTGTTATTGCGCTTCCATTCATGGACCCCACACACTTGTCACTGAGTGCTCCTTCAAAGTGAAGTCACACGTATCTGTCATTGTTCTTCATCAAGCATGGAAAGGCAAACAACAAACTGTTTAGCACACAGACTTTGTTATCCTCCATCAGGCAGTCATGTGGCAATCACATTACAATTCTTGGAGAAGAACTGTTGCCGTAACAGTGAGCAGAATGGGCTAGGAGGAGACTGAAATCTTAAATGTCGTATCATCTTACACTGTTACATGCATTTGGTTCAGGTTTAAAGGGAGTTTCTGGTCACACTGCACAGTGTACCGAATAAGTGCATGTAGGTGTACAGCAGTGGAGAGGGGAAAAGTGGGAAGGACGTGCATGCTCACTCCCTGTAGCTTAAAAAAAAAAAAAAGATTCATCTGAAAGCTAGCAAAGTTGTCAGTCTTGTTTGCATTCTAGTCGATGACACATTGCCTCTACTATTTGGAGAATTGTTACCTTTACTCCTAAATTGTTTACGTTGTTTAATATGTATAATTTCAGGAGAAGTGTTTAATTTGATGATACCTTCTGTTGTCCTGTAGTACATTACTTTGTTTTTCAGAGCTTGAGCATTCTACAAGCGGGTGTGAAGCTGCCACATCCGGCACACGTCCCTACACACCTGCCGGCATTCCCCGATCCACATGCGTACATAAGGACCCCGACTCACAAGCAGCCCGTGACAGAATATGAGGCTATTCGTGAGAAGGCGGCCACTCAAAAACGGGATGTGGAGAGGGCTCTAACCCGTTTTGTTGCCAAGACGAGTGAGACGCATAGTCTCTTTGTCGGTGTGGAGGATGGGCACGTTTTCCCTCTTATCGCGTGCAAACCTCATCATCCACCATACCTCAAGGCGCTGCTGCCGAGTGACCAGGTGAGTACACAGCCTACCGAAGGCAACGTTATTGGTTCCCCTCATTCTCCGTTCAGTATACAGATACATTTGATTTATTGTGCAGTGATTACAGCACATTAATTAATGAAAAAAATAATTTGGATCACTTTTATTATTATTTTTTTTTTTTTATTAGTGCTGACTGGATTTTAATCAGCCAAGCAGGTCATCTTCAGATCTGTGTTGAGAAAAGTAAAAAAATAAGTGCAACTATATAAAAACTATGTAAATGTAACATTATACATAATAGTGACAATGGTGTAACAAATAAGTTAAACATAGTGAACTTGCAAGTACCTGGTACTGCGAGGTGCAGTTTGTCAGCAGTGATAAAAATTACAGAAATACAGAGGATGCCATGGGGAAGTTTACATAGTCAATCAGGTGATGTGTACATATATCTGTGGCCAGTTCACTGATACAGTGTAAAGGAGGTACTTTGATCATAAAATAAAAGGAATTGTTCACTATGTATAAAACTGCAACTTGAACAATAAACAGTATGGACAAGAAGAGAATTGAAGCTTTTGAAATGTGCTGCTACAGAATAATGCCGGAAATTAGATAGGTAGGTTGAATAACAAAGAAGAGACAGTGAATCGAACTGGAGAGAAAAGAAATTTATGGCACAACATGACTAAACTAAGGTATGAGTCGATAGAATCACCCTCAGGCATCCAGAAACAATCAGTTTGGTAATGGAGGAAATGGGTTGGTAAGGGGGTGGGGGAGGCGGGGGAGTTTGGAGGATGGACGAAAATTGTAAAGGGAGACCAATGCTTGACTGCAATAAGCAGTGTCAAGTGGATTAAGTATGATTAGTGATGCAGAGCTGAAGGGATTATACAAGACACACTAATGTGGCAGCTGAAGCCAGGCTACCCTGACTAGTCTGGCTTCACCTGCCAGGGACTGTGATCGTGTGTGTGTGTGTGTGTGTGTGTGTGTGTGTGTGTGTGTGTGTGTTTGTGTTTGTGTGTTTGACAAAGGCGTTGTTGGCCAAAAGCTTATTCTGTGACTGCAACTCAGCATGTTCATTATTTCTTAATCAGCGTCTTATTTATTTCAGTGTGACTGGAAGAGTGAGCAATCACAAGGGAAAAATTCTTGACACATTCAGATTTAGACTGTCTTGCTTGTAAAGTAAAGCATATACAGTTTATAAAACTAGTGGTGTCTGTGGGAGGGCAATTGTGGCCGAATATTGGTAACTTTAACTACTATTGAAGTTGGTCAGTTGGCACCTGCACCTTGAATCTGTAACAACTCTGTGATTGTATGTATGAACTATCAACTTTTTTTTCAAAACATATGCAGAGTGTGTTCAAGTGGAAATACAGACCACAATAAATTTCAGTAGGCCCTAATACATTTCTGTTTTATTCCAAATAAACTTTCCAAATCTATGCTGGGTAAGCTACTAAGTGAGAACTACTAGGTAACATGTTATCCACTGCAGGAATATTCAATAATTGGTTGAACCATTCAAGACAAGGGCATCCTTGTGGGGTTTTAACGCAAAGTAACTGCCTTTGCATAACTGCTGTGCAGTAGATGTAGTGTGAGTGACGGGCATGCTCTTATAAGTCTCTCTTTGAATATATACAGTTCCAACTATTTATATAAATAGTTTTGATAAGAGGTTGCAGAATGCTGCCTAATATTTTACATTACAGGAAGGTTCTTATTATGTCATTTTCACTGAAACCATGTCCTTTTGGATAAGTGTCAAGCATACGTCAAATCTGTGTTTTGCAAGTAATACCATCTCACTAAGTCATTAATATATAACATGAATATGGCCATGTCATATTTCCTTGAGACACACTTGAAACATAACACTCCATCAGAGGCTATAAAGACTCAGATAGCAGTTTCAAATTTAAACAAACTCATCAAACTGACATGTTTGTAGGTATCCATACTGTGGTCAGGTTGTGATGTCATCAGACTGCTGCCTAAGATTGCGGAGGTGCACCAACATGTATTATGGGAACTAATGGTGGGGAAGATTTTATTTATTTATTTTTATTCATCCAAGGATCGTCTCACAATGGTGCAGGAATTGTAGTGGTAATACAATGAGAATCAATAGCTCAAATTATACAAACACACAGAATACATAAATATGCTTTATAAGGATAGGACAGGTGGTCAGTCATGGCTTCGATGAAGGGAGCAGCCCGGCATTTGCCTGAAGTGATTTAGGAAAATCGTGGAAAATGTAAATCAGGGCAGCTGGACAGAGCACACTCCATCCTCGAGAACATGAGGTCAGTGTCTCAATAGCTGTACTGCCTCACATGGTTGGTTCCTATCGTACTATGTTCTTTGATGTACACAAAACATGCTTAAAAACCTACTAATATAAAACATAGCTTTCTTCTTCATCACTGCACACAGTAATGACACTCACTTTGGTGACTCCTGCTGCTATGCCCAGTGCACAAACTCCTGTCTGTTCAGAAAACTGACTCCAGGCCAGAAAACGTTCAACTGTGCTCCTTGTGTGTCTTCGTGTCCTTCCTTGAATCCACCTGAAAAACTGAGCCAGCATCTCCCTGTGATGAGTGAGATGTGTAACTAAGGAGACAAGATATTACTAACTACACTTTACATCTTAACACATGATTTTCTTGTCAAAGTGATATACTGTGATCATGTGTTGAAATGCGACAGATTGTTTTAGTTAACCCCTTTAATTATTAACCGCTACTGTGAGTCCTCGAAGCAATCTTAATTGTGTAGTGTATTTTTCTACGAAGAACGTTTTAGCTGCCTTTTTAAACAGATGTATTTCAGTAAAGATTTTCATTTTTTTGGCAGATGTACTCCAAACTGCTCATGTTGCTTGGTTATGTAGAGAACTATTAGTGAAACGCTTGATAATATTTTCCCTGACATGCGGCACAGATTGGTAGATATGCTCAACTGGTGCAGTAGGGATGCCCAAGCCCACAACTTTTCTTATTTAAATCCTTATTTTCATCTGTTGAAGTTGTTTTTGTGCTTTTGGATTTATATTGCGTCTCTATACATCCCAGCACAGTAATGATTGGACCTTGATAAAATCATAGTATCGGAGAAACAAATTTGGTGGTCTCTGGTCCGAGTACATGATCTGCTACTGCCAAATTATCTGTGTTTACCATGCAGCAATTGCTCTTGTAGTACTTAAGTGAGGAGTTAACGGTAATTTTTGTATTTCTTATGTAAACTTGGCTGCATGTGTGGTGGATTTTAATTCCTCTCACTATGCGGATGTAGGTCCTTTGGAGTGATCAAATATTCATGCAACTTTCTTGTCGTCTTAAACTCTGTGTCAGTACCATCTCTTCTTAGTATTATGATATATGACTGTTGCATGAATGATAGGAAAATTTTCCTTTTAGCTGGTACTTTTTCACTTGAAACTTCAGATCTTTTAGGATGTAGTGCCCTGATCATGTCTCTGACAGAATGTTTGTGTTTTTTGAAAATAGTTCTTAAATGGTCAAACTTGTCATCCAAATACTGTGATTCACAGTTGCTTTTAGCGTTGTCAATTTGCCCTATACTTAACATATTGAGCAGTCAGCAGGAACAAGAGTTTGAAAATACTGCTAAACATGCAGTGTCCTCAAGGTGAGCTCAATATTGATACATTCTTATTCCATTCCCTTGCTTTCTCTCATTACTAGCCCTCATCCTCCCTCCCTTCGTTTCCCCCCTCACTCACTCCAACCGATATGAGCCCCCATCCCAATCTAGCTCTAGTGCCTGGAAGCTTAGCATTATTTTCTGTCTTGTGTATGCACCTATTGACCACTTTATTGTGTAGTGAGTGGTTATCTTGGCTACTTCTTGTGCCTGTATTCCACCCAGTATTTTCCGTTATCAAATTGGTATTGTAAGTAAACATTTTGTTTAGTAAGAACTGGTGAGATCTGTAGTGAATGCTTTTTAAAAAATCAAGCTATACAGGGCTATTACAAATGATTGAAGCGATTTCATAAATTCACTGTAGCTCCATTCATTGACATATGGTCACGACACACTACAGATACGTAGAAAACTCATAAAGTTTTGTTTGGCTGAAGCCGCACTTCAGGTTTCTGCCGCCAGAGCGCTCGAGAGCGTAGTGAGACAAAATGGCGACAGGAGCCGAGAAAGCGTATGTCGTGCTTGAAATGCACTCACATCAGTCAGTCATAACAGTGCAACGACACTTCAGGACGAAGTTCGACAAAGATTCACCAACTGCTAACTCCATTCGGCGATGGTATGCACAGTTTAAAGCTTCTGGATGCCTCTGTAAAGGGAAATCAACGGGTCGGCCTGCAGTGAGCGAAGAAACGGTTGAACGCGTGCGGGCAAGTTTCACGCGTAGCCTGCGGAAGTCGACGAATAAAGCAAGCAGGGAGCTAAACGTACCACAGCCGACGGTTTGGAAAATCTTACGGAAAAGGCTAAAGCAGAAGCCTTACCGTTTACAATTGCTACAAGCCCTGACACCCCATGACAAAGTCAAACGCTTTGAATTTTCGGCGCGGTTGCAACAGCTCATGGAAGAGGATGCGTTCAGTACGAAACTTGTTTTCAGTGATGAAGCAACATTTTTTCTTAATGGTGAAGTGAACAGACACAATGTGTGAATCTGCAGCAAATTCGCAATTCACCAAAAGTTAACGCGTTTTGTGCAGTCTCACGGTTTAAAATTTACGGCCCCTTTTTCTTCTGCAAAAAAAAACGTTACAGGACACGTGTATCTGGACATGCTGGAAAATTGGCTCATGCCACAACTGGAGACCGACAGCGCCGACTTCATCTTTCAACAGGATGGTGCTCCACCGCACTTCCATCATGATGTTCGGCATTTCTTAAACAGGAGATTGGAAAACCGATGGATCGGTCGTGGTGGAGATCATGATCAGCAATTCATGTCATGGCCCCCACGCTCTCCCGACTTAACCCCATGCGATTTCTTTCTGTGGGGTTATGTGAAAGATTCAGTGTTTAAACCTCCTCTACCAAGAAACGTGCCAGAACTGCGAGCTCGCATCAACGATGCTTTCGAACTCATTGATGGGGACATGCTGCGCCGAGTGTGGGAGGAACTTGATTATCGGCTTGATGTCTGCCGAATCACTAAAGGGGCACATATCGAACATTTGTGAATGCCTAAAAAAACTTTTTGAGTTTTTGTATGTGTGTGCAAAGCATTGTGAAAATCTCTCAAATAATAAAGTTATTGTAGAGCTGTGAAATCGCTTCAATCATTTGTAATAACCCTGTACTTTATCTGTAACATTTATGAAGTCATCATTATTTTCAAAATCTATATAAATTAGCATTGAGTGGATCAGTAAATTTGAACTCAAAATATGTTTTCAGTTGTGTTACAAACAGATGAATGATGTTCGTGAGTCAGCTATGTTGTCCTTTCTTGTTGGGTGTGCAGTATGACCTCTTCCAGTTGCTCAGAACAGCTTGATGTGCAAGGGATCAGTAGGAAATTATAACTGAATGTATGAAGCCTGTTTTACATGAATGACTTTCTGATCACTGTAGTTGTGAATATGTGCCCTGTGCCAGTGTGTAAATCAGCCACCAACCATATGTTGCATGGATGGGTCAGTCGGAATGTCAATGATCAGTTGGCTATGTCAGGTTTAGAATTCTAAAATCCTGAATATGCTGCAGACTGCACATACAGAGAAACAGGCGACTGTAGCATTGTCTGCTAACATTGGAATTTAAACTATTTACAATGTGCTCACTCCTGTTGTAATATTGATTTTGTGCTTTTCTGTCTTGTTAATCTTATTCTCATGAAGCAATTAGTGGTATTGACAAGGGGACATCAAATTGATTCTGTATTTTTAGATTTCCCTAAGGCTTTTGACACTGTTCCTTGCAAGTGACTTCTAATTAAATTGTGTTCTTATGAAGTATCATCTCAGTTGTGTTACTAGATTCGTGATTCCTGTCAGGAAGATCACAGTTCGTAATAATTGACGCAGAGTTGTCGAGTAAAACAGGAATAATATTTGGCATTCCCCAAGGAAGTCTTATAGGCCCTCTGTTCCTGATCTACATAAACAATATAGGAGACAATCTGAGCTGCCTCTTAGATTGTTTACAGATAGACACCATCCTTTACCACTGTGTTAAGTCATCAAATGATTAAAAAACTGCAAAATGGTGGAGACGAGATACCTGTATGGAGCAAAAAGTATCAATTGACTCTAAATCATGAAAAGTGTGAAGTCATCCACATGAGCACTAAAAGGAATGTGCTAAATTTCAGCTGCACAATAAATCACACAAATCTAAAGACTGTAAACTCAACTAAAAAAAAAGGATATTCAAAAAGAAAGAACAGATTTCAAACATTTGTTGTTGTTGTTGTGGTCTTTAGTCCAAACACTGGTTTGATGCAGCTCTCCATGATCTCTGTCGTGTGCAGCCTCTTCCTCTCTGAGTAACTGCACGATTTACTCGAATCTTAGCCGCACTCGAATCTAAGCTGCACCTGAAAAATGAGACTCGAAATCAAGGAAAAAAAATTTTCCCGAATCTAAGCCACACCTGAAATTTGAGACTGAAAATTCAAGGGAGAGAAAAGTTCTAGGTCGCACGTCCCAATCGAAACAAAGTTCATCCATTGTAATACGAGACACAATTTAGGTCGAATGAATGACGATACAGCTACAGTAGTTTGGTTCGAGTCGTAAGCTTAGCGGTTAAGCTTTACCGGGTAGCCATTGCTATGCGTCAGGCACTCCGTCCGTATTTATACGGGTACTCTTCCTTTTTCGCGTGTTTCGTCTGGTTTGAATCGATTGCTTATTTTTCTTTGATCTGATAAGTGCTGTTCTCTTTGTTATAGGTGTTTACGTCACTCTAAGCTGAAAATGCGTTATTGTACTGTGTCATGCATTGTTTGTCGCATTCTGATAATGTGTGTTTACGACCTGTCGCCGCTCGCGGCATTGCTTGCTTTTGTGCGCGCTACTGCTGCTTACGATAAAAAAGAGAGGAATTGTCTCATTAGAAAACAATGGCAAGAGACTGCTATTTGTTGTTACTTATACTGCTGCTTTCTTTGATAATGATTAACAAGAACCAAATAATAGACTGCGTATGATAGATGATGTTCTGAACGAGAGTTTAGCTAAAATTTTTCGCCGTTTGAAAGTCTTTGCAGACGCCTCTTTTGTACAGTACAATCTGCACAGAAATTAGAGTCATCTTAGATTTAAAAATCTAGTCAATTGCCGTGCTTAATTTCTGACTGTATCACTATTAGGCATAAGAATAATACGAACATAAACATGACATGATATGTATATTCTTCCGCGTTTGCTGTTGTCTCACACTAGTTTCGTAGTTTATTAGGCAGACAGGATTTAGATGAGATAGCAACAAACACGAAAGAATACATGGCAAAATGTTTGTATTCGTGTTATTCTTATGGTGAAGAGAATACTGCATGTGATTCACAATTCATAAAAGTTCCTATTAGCAACCATCTCTTCTCACAGGTAGGAAAAAATTCAGAATGTAGAGTTGGTCATATTGACAAACATCCCAAACAGTCTTGCCAGTCGGATTTTCATAGTACATTGAAATGCTGCTACAGTCGAAGATGAACAATACGGGATTTGTAATTACTTCGTTGGATAATGTATGAAAATGCAGTGGTCGAAACTCGAGGCGGAGAAAAAAGCTCGCCTTCCACCTTTTTTTTTTAATTTATTTACTTACTCAGAGATTTTGGCGCCAGTATTTATCTTTGTGCCTGCAAAGCATGCCTGTGTAGTGCTACATATATTCGATGGCAGAAGTTAGTTGTGGCAGCACCTACCAACATTTTTCAGAACTTCCGCTTACTTTGCACTCGATTCTAAGCCGCAGGTGGTTTTTTGAATTACAAAAACCGGAAGAAAAGTGCGGCTTAGATTCGAGTAAATACGATACTACAACCTACATCCATTTGAATCTGCTTACTGTATTCATCTCTTGGTCCCCCTCTATCATTTTTACCCTCCACGCTTCCTTCCAGTACTAAATTGGTGATCTCTTGATGCCTCAGGATGTGTCCTACCAACCGATCCCTTCTTCTAGCCAAGTTGTGCCACAAATTCCTCTTCTCCCCAATTCTGTTCAGTACCTCCTCATTGCATCTAATCTGCAGCATTCTTCTGTAGCACCACATTTCGAAAGCTTCTATTCTCTTCTTGTCTAAACTAGTTATCACCCATGTTTCACTTCCATACATGGCTACACTCCATACAAATACTTTCAGAAAAGACTTCCTGACACTTAAATCTATACTCAATTATAGCAAATTTATCTTCTTCAGAAGTGGTTTTCTTACTATTGCCGGTCTACATTTTATATCCTCCCTACTTCGACCATCATCAGTTATTTTGCTCCCCTAATAGCAAAAGAAATATTGAATTTAATTGATGAAAGGAGAAAATATAAAAATGCAGTAAATGAAGCAGGCAAAAGGGAATACAAACGTCTCAAAAATGAGATCGACAGAAAGTGCAAAATGGCTAAGCAGGGATGGCTAGAGGACAAATGTAAGGATGTAGAGGCTTGTCTCACTAGGGGTAAGATAGATACTGCCTACAGGAAAATTAAAGAGACCTTTGGAGAGAAGAGAACCACTTGTATGATTACCAAGAACTCAGATGGAAACCCAGTTCTAAGCAAAGAAGGGAAGGCAGAAAGGTGGAAGGAGTATATAGAGGGTCTATACAGGGGCGATGTACTTGAGGACAATATTATGGAAATGGAAGAGGATGTAGATGAAATGGGAGATAAGATACTGCGTGAAGAGTTTGACAGAGCACTGAAAGACCTGAGTCGAAACAAGGCCCCGGGAGTAGACAACATTCCATTAGAACTACTGATGGCCTTGGGAGAGCCAGTCATGACAAAACTCTACCATCTGGTGAGCAAGATGTATGAGATAGGCGAAATACCCACAGACTTCAAGAAGAATATAATAATTCCAATACCAAAGAAAGCAGGTGTTGACAGATGTGAAAATTACCGAACTATCAGTTTAATAAGTCACAGCTGCAAAATACTAACGCGAATTCTTTATAGACGAATGGAAAAACTGGTAGAAGCGGACCTCGGGGAAGATCAGTTTGGATTCCGTAGAAATGTTGGAACACGTGAGGCAATACTAACCTTACGACTTATCTTAGAAGAAAGATTAAGAAAAGGCAAACCTACATTTCTAGCATTTGTAGACTTAGAGAAAGCTTTTGACAACGTTAACTGGAATACTCTCTTTCAAATTCTGAAGGTGGCAGGGGTAAAATACAGGGAGCGAAAGGCTATTTACAATTTGTACAGAAACCAGATGGCAGTTATAAGTGTCGAGGGACATGAAAGGGAAGCAGTGGTTGGGAAGGGAGTGAGACAGGGTTGTAGCCTCTCCCCGATGTTATTCAATCTGTATATTGAGCAAGCAGTAAAGGAAACAAAAGAAAAATTCGGAGTAGGTATTAAAATTCATGGAGAAGAAGTAAAAACTTTGAGGTTCGCCGATGACATTGTAATTCTGTCAGAGACAGCAAAGGACTTGGAAGAGCAGTTGATCGGAATGGACAGTGTCTTGAAAGGAGGATATAAGATGGACATCAACAAAAGCAAAACGAGGATAATGGAATGTAGTCAAATTAAATCGGGTGATGCTGAGGGGATTAGATTAGGAAATGAGACACTTAAAGTAGTAAAGGAGTTTTGCTATTTAGGGAGTAAAATAACTGACGATGGTCGAAGTAGAGAGGATATAAAATGTAGACTGGCAATGGCAAGGAAATCGTTTCTGAAGAATAGAAATTTGTTAACATCGAGTATAGATTTAAGTGTCAGGAAGTCGTTTCTGAAAGTATTTGTATGGAGTGTAGCCATGTATGGAAGTGAAACATGGACAATAAATAGTTTGGACAAGAAGAGAATAGAAGCTTTCGAAATGTGGTGCTACAGAAGAATGCTGAAGATAAGGTGGGTAGAACACGTAACTAATGAGGAGGTATTGAATAGGATTGGGGAGAAGAGAAGTTTGTGGCACAACTTGACTAGAAGAAGGGATCGGTTGGTAGGACATGTTTTGAGGCATCAAGGGATCACAAATTTAGCATTGGAGGGCAGCGTGGAGGGTAAAAATCGTAGAGGGAGACCAAGAGATCAATACACTAAGCAGATTCAGAAGGATGTAGGTTGCAGTAGGTACTGGGAGATGAAGAAGCTTGCACAGGATAGAGTAGCATGGAGAGCTGCATCAAACCAGTCTCTGGACTGAAGACCACAACAACAACAACAACAACAATAGCAAAACTCCTTTACTACTTTAAGTGTTTCATTTCCGAATCTAATTCCCTCAGCATCTCCTGCTTTAATTTTCCTACATTCCATTACCCTTGTTTTGCTATTGTTGATGTTCAGTTTATCTCCTGTTTTTAAGACACCGTCCATCCTGTTCATCTTCTCTTCAAAGACCTTTGCTGTCTGTGACAGAAATACAGCAAACCTCAAAGCTTTATTTCTCCTCCCTGGATTTTAATTTCTATTCCAAATTTTTCTTTTGTTTCCTGTACTTCTTACTCAGTATACAGATTGAATAGTATCACGGATAAGCTACAAACCTGTCTCACTCGTTTTCAACCATTGTTTTCCTTACCTGCTACTCGACTCCTATAACTGCCATCTGGTTTCCGTACAAATTGTAAATAGTCTTTCGCTCCCTGTATTTTACCCCTGCCACCTTTAGAATTTGAAAGAGATTATTCTGGTCAACATTGTCAAAAGCTTTCTCTAAGTCTAAAAATGCAATAAACATTGGTTTGCCTTTCCTTAACCCATCCTTTATGAAGAGTCGTAGGGTTAGTATTGCCTCTGGAATCCAAACCGACCTGCCCCGAGGTTGGCTTCTACCAGTTTTCCCATTCGCCTGTAAAGAATTTGTGTCAGTATTTTGCAACCATGACTTGTTAAACTGATAGTCCCATAATTGTCACACCTTTGAACACTTGATTTCTTTGGAATTGGTATTATCATGTTCTTTTTGAAGTCTGAGGGTGTTTCACCTGTTTCATACATCTCGCTCACCAGATGGAAGAGTTTTGCTGTGGCTGGCTCTCCTAAGACTATCAGTGGTGCTATTGGAATGTTGTCTACTCCTGTGGCCTTGTTTCTACTTAGGTCTTTCAATGCACTGTCAAATTCTTCACACAGTATCATATCTGCCTTTCATCTTCATCTACATCTTTTTCCATTTCCATAATACTGCCCTCAAGTACATCTCCCTCATATAGACCCCATATATACTCCTTCCATCTTTCTGCTTTCCCTTCTTTACTTAGGACTGATTTTCTGTCTGAGCTCTTGATATTCAGACAGGTGGTTTTCTTATCTTCAAAGATCTCTTTAATTTTCCTGCAGGCAGCATCGATCTTACCCCTAGTGGTATATGCTTCTACATCTTTACATTTGTCTGCTACCCATTCCTGCTTAGCCATTTTGCACTTCCTATCGATCTCATTTTTGAGACATTTGTACTCCCTTTTGCCTGCTTAATTTACTGTATTTCTCATTTTATCAATCAAATTCATTATCTCTTGTGTTACCCAAGGATTTCTACTCGCACTCGTCTTTTAACCTACTTGATCCTCTGCTGCTTTCAGTATTTCATCTCTGAGAGCTACCCATTCATCTTCTACTGTGTCCCTTTTCCCTGTACTTGTCAATCATTTCCTAATGCTGCCCCTGAAAGTCTCTACAACCTCTGGTTCTTTCAGTTTTTCCGGGTCCCATCTCCTTAAGTTTCTACCATTTGCAGTTTCTTCAGTTTTAATCTACAGTTCTTAACCAATAAATTGTGCTCAGAGCCCACATCTGCCCCTGGAAATGTCTTACAATTTAGAACCTAGTTCCTAAATCTCTGTCTAACCATTGTATAATCAATCTGAAACCTTCCAGTGTCTCCAGGTCTCTTCCATGTATACAAACTTCTTTCATGATTCTTAAACCAAGTGTTAGCTATAATTAAATTATGTTTTGTGCAAAATTTTGTCAGATAGCTTCCTCTCTCATTCCCTTCCTCCAGTCCCTATTCATTTACGACTTTTCCTTCTCTTCCTTTTCCTACTATTGAATTCCAGTCCCCCATGGCTATTAAATTTTCATCTCCCTCAACTGTTTGAAATTTCTTTTATTTCGTCATACATTTCTTCAATCTCTTCTTCAGCTGCAGACCTAGTTGGCATATAAACTTGTACTGCTGTGGTAGGTGTGGGCTACTATAATGCATGCACTATGCTATTCGTAGTAGCTTATCTGTGTTCCTATTTTTTTATTCATTATTAAAGGTGCTCCTGCATTACCCTTCTTTGATTTTGTATTTATAACCTTGTATTCACCTGACCAGAAATCCTTTTCCTCCTGCCACCGAACTTCACTAATACCCACTTCATCCCACAGTTATTCACTTTCCTTTTTAAATTTTTTAACCTACCTGCCCTATTAAGGGATCTCACATTTCACGCTCCAATCCATAGAACACCAGTTTTGTTTCTCCCAATAACTATGTCCTCCTGAGTAGCCCCCGCCCAGAGATAATTTGGAATATCTTATGCAAGAGGACATCACTATCATGTAACCATACAGGAGAGCTGTGTGCCCTCGGGAAAAATTACAGCTGTAGTTTCCCCTTGCTTTCAACTGTTCACAGTACCAGCACAGCAAAGCCATTTTGGTTGATGTTACAAGGCCAGTTCAGTCAGTGAACCAAACTATTGCCCCTGCAACTACTGAATAGGCTGCTGCCCCTCTTCAGAAACCGCACGTTTGTATGCCCTTTCAACAGATATCCCTCCGTTGTGGTTGCACCTACAGCTAACTGTATCACTGAGGCACACAAACCTCTGCACCAACAGCAAGGTCCATGCTTCATGGGAAGGATTCAGACATTTATTACTTCCAAACTACAAAAGATATAAACACAATTCCAACGTTCCTGGAAAGAATTTTTATGCATTCAATTTGAAAACCATGTGCCACATGCAAATATGAAAACAGTGGCTCATTTCCTGCCACACGCGGAGAAACCGGTCTCTTGTTATCGAATTCACAGTTTCAACAATGCGATGTCGCGGACTTTCAAGTGTCAGACATAGGAGGAATAAAAACGTGGTCTTTTACTTAACCCCACAGATAAAAATCACAAGTTGCGAGGTCTGGAGAACTGGTAGACCACTGGTGATGAAGTTCATTTTCTGTTCCTCTTCGTCTAATCCAGCATCTTGGAATGGTGTCATTCAGGTAACATCGGTCTCCAGACCTCACACCTTGTGACTTTTATCTGTGGGATTACGTAAAAGATCGCGTTTTTATCCCCCGTATGCCTGACACTCTTCAAAGGCCATGAGATTGCATTGTTGAAACTCTGAATTCGGTAACGAGGGACCAGCTGCCTGGCAGGAAATGAGCTACCGTATTGATATTTGTCTTGTAACACATGGTGCTCCCATTGAATGCAAAAAAAATTGAGCTTTTCTCTTTCCAGGAACTTTGGAATTGTTTTTCTATCTTTTATAGTTTGGAAACAATTAATGTTTGAAATTTGTTCCTTCTTTGTGAATAGTCTTGTACTTAGAGGTTACAATTATGAATAACTTAAATTGGAGTGATCACATGGATAATTTGTGGAGAAAGCAAACCAAAGATTGCAATTCATTTGCAGAACACTTAGAAAATGTAACAGGTCTACTAAAGAGACTGCTTACACTACACTTGTCTGCCCCCTTCTGGAATACTGCAGCATAGTGTGGGATCCACATAAGATAGTATTGGCGGAGGACATCAAAAAAGTTCAAAGAAGGGCAGGTCCTTTTATATTATTGTGAAACAAGTAAGAGAGTGCCTCAGATATTATACCTGAAATGGGGTGGTGATCATTAAAACAGAGGCATTTTTCACTGTGGCAGGACCTTCTCACCAACTTTATCCTCAAAGTGTGAAAATATTTTGTTGGATCCCAGATTCATAGGGAGAAATTATCATAATAAAATAAATCAGAGCTCACACAGAAAGATTTAAGTGTTCTTTTTCTGACATGCTGTTAAAGACTGAAATGGTAGACAAGTAGCTTAAAGGTGGATTGATGAACCCTCTGTCAAGCACTTAATTGGGAATTGCAGAGTAATCATGTAGCTGTAGCTTTTTACGGTATTGTTTGCTTTGTTTTTCCGACATACTGAAAAAATTGCGTAAGGACTTGATATTTACAAAAACTTTACAGCTTTTACCTGGACGCCAAAAAAAGAAAAATTGTTCTTTCCAGGCATTTGGATTTGAAAGGTTCCACAATAGACAAATTATGATGTGTAAATGAGATGACATATTTAAAGAAACGCAAATGACACCAGAAAAACATGAAGCATGAGAATTAAAGCATCCAGTAGGTAATTTAGATGAAACATGGGTTTTTCACATTACACTGTGAAGAAATGTTGTCACATTGATAGTGTCTGCAGAGTCTCTCCACAACGGCGAGCTCCGCTTGTCTCGCCTTGTGGAGCGCGTAAGGTAGGCAGCATATTCATGTTGCTGTATAAGCTAGGGTCAGGGATTCACTGCTTATGGCTGCAGTTATGTTCGGAAATTGGACTCATCATTGTTACAGTTAAAAGAATGAAATTAATTAATTATATTAATTAAAGTTAAATACACTGTACTCACCAATATCACAGTAGGTGCTGGGAATGTTTTCCTCTTTCTTGAAGCCATATTTCAACACATTTGCATTTATTTGTGAATACTGTACCGATGTTTCATGTGTAATCAATTGCAGATAATCAGTTATCGTCGTCTTCAGTTCATCTACTGTCTTCAGGTTTCTGTGATACACAAATGTTTTATCCATATCCCAAAGGAAATAGTTGGGCAGAGACAGATACAGTGAGCATGGGGGCCAGAGACCTTTCATAATTACTCCGTTTCGAAACATTTCATTTAAAAATCATAGAGACTGGTGTGTCATATGAGCAGCAACATTGTTTTGTTGGAAACATGAATGACTGATCTCATTTTCATTCAGCAGGGTAATAAATGGATGGGAAGAATAGACATTGGAAGTGACGATAGTGTCAAAAAAGATCAGTCCTATAATTTGCTCACATTATGGTAACCTTATTCAACTTTTCTCTGCATGTCATAGCATTTCTCATAAGGTATGTGGATGTTCTGATGACCAAATTAGTTGATTTTGGGAATTAATGGAGCCAGATAGGTGAAACCAAGGTTGATCAGTGAAAAAGGTTTGATCTAAAACACCAGCTCTATGTTCATTAACAAATTACTGAACCCATTCACAATATGCTATTCGTTCTGCATAGTCCATACAACGTAGTTGTTGCACAGTGCTTTGGTTACGGCCTTATGTGTTGTCGTATGAGATTTTAGCCTCTTGCAATAAACTCCTTACCGATTTTGTTGGTCTCCGCAGCACAATATCTGAAATGTCATCAAGCTTTTGTTCTGTTAAAATTGTGCGCCTACAAGTTCATGGTGCATCATGAAATGAACCTTTTGGATGAAATCTGAGAATTAAATCACATACGTTGCCACAATGTGGACACCTCAAAGCTGGAAAACGCAATCTAAATTTCCGCCTCACATGCTCCTCAATGTTTCCTCCTGCACGAAAATCTCTTCCACTAAAAACATTCTGTCTGAAATAGTAAGCATTCTCTCTACACTCAGCTTATGCAAGAACTAGACAATAAGACAACTGACAGCCACAACACTTGTGCGCCACTACTGCCCCCACCCTGCCACTGCAGAACCACGGAACCCGTGTACGCGAGACTTGAATATGCTGCCAACTTTACACACACCGCAAAGCGAGATGTGTGAGGCTCACCCTTGTGGAGAGACTTTGCAGGCGCATGGTACTTGAAGCATTGTCAGACAAATGTGCCACTCACTGTTTTGTAGTGTTATGCACAGCGTTGGAATGTAGACATAAAGTCCGTGACGGTGCTTCATTTGTAATAATTATGGTGTGTATACTGTTACTATGTGCTCCCGCAAATTCTTGGTTGTAAACACAACAGTACTGACACCACGGTCAGGTTTTCTGTTTGCTTTGCTGTGTTATAGGTAATGTAGTTCGAAATGTTGTATAATACCTCTTGTTGACAATGTAGTAATGAGACGTGAATAAATTGTGACAGTAAAGTCATTGATGAAATACTGTTTGACAAACCCCGCACTATTTTGCAGGTGTTTGAATTCGACGAGGAACTGTCGAGCCCTCCTCAGCGACCGCCACGGCAACGCCGCGAAGCTGACGGGGAGGAGGAAGGTGACGAGGAAACTCGCGAGGGTGACGATGCGGCGCGTGCTGGCGATGCGGACACAATCGACAACCCTTACCTGAGACCCGTGAAGCTGCCCCGCCGCAAGAAGCCTGTGGCGTCGACACCGGCGCCTGCGAAAGCGTGACGAGCTGTCAGGAGAGGGAAAGGGAGAGGTGCTGAACCCACCCCGTAGGACAGAATGATACCAGGGGGCACCCTTTCGCTGTTGGTGTAACAGTGGACATTTGTCTGTCTGTACTCAGTGATGAACTATTCTTGTGGAGGTGTAATCCACTTTCAGTAAGCCACTGTATGAAGAGGTGAACTAAATGTGCTGTGTTGTAAATTCTAGACTGCATTGTGGACAGTGAAATAAAGGTAATTCGACTGATTATGGAGGACACAGAATATGGCAGTTTGAATGTCATTGTCTTAACAGGACATAACTTCTTGTCAGAAGTCAAAAGACTTTCCTTATCTTAGTATTAAGGACGATTTGCATTATGTTACTTTTTCTAAATAAATTAAGTTTTTGATATGTGAGGTAAAGTGTTTGGCATGCTGTTACTACTTCCATTCGTACTTCATAGATCTTACTGTAACAAAGAATTTTCGTTGTTTTGGAATAAGTGAAGGCTGTCAAATTAATTTTGTATGTTATATTAACAAGCCTTATTCTGAGCTTAGAAAAGCTACAAATGAAGACAAAGTGATTGTTAAAGCTGTTGCTTCTTTCTTTAGTTACAGTAACTAGCTATTGGTTACCTACTACTGCTTGCTTGACAAATAGCACGTGGCATTAACTTTCTTAAAAGAAGTAATTTTCCTGCGTAGGCTTTTTAACATTTTAAAATAAAAACTTTATTCCATTATTAATGATTTGCCAGTTTTGACCCCTTGGCTTTATCAAGCTAGAAAATGTGCAAGGGGAAGAAATTATCTAATAGACAATAATTAAATGAAGTGTTTATTAAAAAAAAGCCTAAACAAGAAACTGATTTTTTTAAAGAAATTTATAGCAACTGCATACCCATCATGAAAAAGACACTGATAACTGAAAAAACAGAACAGTTATCTAGATGTTGTACGAATAGATAGCCCTATTTGTTATGTATCATGTAGAAAATTTCAGTCCTATTGTCACATTTAAAAATTAGCTAATTATTATAATATTTTCTTTTCAGTTGTAAGGGATCCCCAATTTTTTCCCTTAATGTGTATAATGTAAATTTATTGAAGTAGGAAATTTAAATTAGGGTAAGCATATTTAACTAATGGCAACAGCCTTGCTGCAGTGGATACACTGGTTCCTGTTAGATCATCGAAGTTAAGCACTGTCGGCCGTGGTCGGCACTTGGATGGGTGACCATCCAGGCTGCCATGCGCTGTT
Organism: Schistocerca piceifrons; assembly: GCF_021461385.2. Taxonomy (NCBI): domain Eukaryota; kingdom Metazoa; phylum Arthropoda; class Insecta; order Orthoptera; family Acrididae; genus Schistocerca; species Schistocerca piceifrons. The sequence goes on from NC_060146.1 coordinate 128,867,811, forward strand.
GCCATTTTTTGGGGTGCACTCAGCCTCGTGATGCCAATTGAAGAGCTACTCGACCGAATAGTAGCAGCTTCGGTCAAGAATACCATCTTACGACCGGGAGAGCGGTGTGCTGACCCCACATCCCTCCTATCCGCATCCTCCACCGAGGATGACACAGCTGTCAGATGGTCCCGGTAGGCCGCTCGTGGCCAGAAGATGGAGTGAGTATTTCACTAATAATCAGAAGTCTAGGGTCCTGGGTTCAAATTCAGGTACTATTTAAAACACGAGTGAAAGTCATCACAAACATAAGGAGACACCCTAATAATGCAAATGGCCTTGGCAGAGGAGCGGACAATGGGCTGGACACCCTCTTGCTCCAGGGGTTGGAAATTGCCCCTAAAAGGCACAAGAATCGACAGTGATAAGTGGCATGAGGATGCAGAAGGCAATGAAAACATTTGCATTAAAGATACTCAGTGTGTACCGTTTGCACAGTTCAGCTAAAGAATTATTCTCATTGAAACTGACAACAAACCAATGCCAACAACAATAGTTCATGTTTACGTGCCTATGTGGCCATTGAACAGGTATCGCCATGTTAATGGGAAGAACAGAAGATGGTGTTACAGGAGACTATGGGCTCAGCAGTAGTAATGAGAGGAGGTAGACTAACCGATTCTTCATTAAACTTCAGTTGGTAATAGTAAGTACTCTACTCTAAAATTGGACCACGTACTTTGAATAGGCATGGAGACGTGAAGATTTCAGCTGGGTTAATCATGATCAGAGATCCCGAAATCTGGTGTTAGATTGTATCAGGAGCAGATATAGATTCGGTTCATAATTTAGTAATGATGAAGATAAGACTGAAGTTCAAGAGAATTGTCCAGAAGAATTACTCTGGAAAAAAGTGGAATACTGTAGTACTGAGAAATGATGAGGTGCATATGAAGTTCTCTAGGGCTATATGTACTGTGATGTATCACAATAGGCAAGTCAGTAGAAGATGAATGGTCATATCTGAAAATTGCTGTCACAGAAGCTGGTCAGACAAAAATAGATACAAGAAAAGTGGCTATGAAGAAACCTTGAGAAACAGAAAATATTTTAATTGACTGTGAGAAAGGGAAGTAAGAAAGGGAAGTACTTAACTGCTCAGGAAAAGAAAGGAATGCAGCAGTATAAGTCAAATAGGACTGAAATAAATAGGAAGTGCAAGGAAGCCAAGGTGAAATGACAGAAGGAAAAATGTTAATAAATAAAAAAAGAAATTGTCATCAGAAAAACTGAGTCAGTGTGTAGCAAAGTCAAAAAACTTGCGAAGCTAAAAGCACAGTCATCAACATTAAGAGTACAAGGGGAATTCCACTGTTAAAAAACAGGAGAGAGTAGATAGATGGAAAGGGTACATTGAAGACCTGTGTGGAAGGGAGGAACTGTCTGAGGACATGATAGAAGAAGAAACAGGAGTCTGTATTATGGAAGACACAGGGAATCCAGTACTAGAGTCGGAGTTTAAGAGATCTTTGGAAGACTTCCGACCAAATAACATGGAAGGCATAGATAACATTGCTACAGAGTTCCAAAAGTATACAGGGATACTGACAATTAAAGTTGCTTTGTAGAATCTATTAGCCTGGAAATGTACCAACAGACTTTAGGAAGAATATCATCCACAACATCCGGGAGATACTGAGGGCAGATAAGTGTGGGAACTACGGCACAATCAGCGTAACAGATTGTGCATCAAAGATGCTGATAAGAAAAATATGCTGAAGAATGAAATAGAAAATTTAAGATCTGTTACAGATGAGAATAAGGGTGTGAGTTTTGACCTTGCGCATGACAGCAGAAGCAATCCATAAGATTTGTCAACCTAGAAAAAGTGTTCAGCAATGCAAAATGGTTGAAGTTCCCTGAAAAATAAGTGTAAGCTCCAGGGGTAGACAGGTAATACACAGTATGTATAAGAACCAAAAAGGAACAATATGAGGTGGAATCCAAAATTTTTGGGACTGGTGCTGCCATCTGGAAAGTAGGAGTAGGAGATTGTTGTGCAACTAGGTGTCGAGAGTTCCATATCTGATAAGTCAGTGTGCGGAATGGCGTTCAGCTGGGAGGACGTGTTGCGTGTCCACAGTGATTTCCATAATACTCTCTGTTTGGTGTGTGACGATTTTACGATGGATCTGCAAACAGAACAGTGCATGTGTATCAAATTCTGTGCGAATCTCGGGAAAAGTGCTACAGAGGCCCTTGCAATGATTCAACAAGTGTTTGAGGGACAGAGCATGAGCTGTACGCATGTGTTTGAGTGGAATGCTCAGTTCAGGGCCAGCTGTACAGATGTCGAAGATGATGCTCACACTGGAAGGCCCGTTAGCCGCACAATGCCAGACATTGTTGCCAAACTTCAACAATTGGTTCGTGTGGATCGACATCGAACGATTCGAGACCTTGCGGATGAAGTGGATATTGTTTATGGGACATGTCAACGAATGTTGACTGATGAATTGGGCATGCATGTGTCGCCGCAAAATTTTTGCTAGGGATCTTGACTGCCGATCAGAAGGCACAGCGTCTTGAAGTGTGCACGGACCTTCGTCAGACCCCGTCTGATGATCCAACCTTCTTGTCACGGGATATCACGGGCAACAAGAGCCGGATTGATGGTTACGACCCAGAGACAAAGCAACAATCGACCCAGTGGAAGAGCCCGAGCTCTTCAAGACCCAAAAAAGCGAGACAGGTGAAGAGCAACGTGAAGAGATGATCATTGTTTTCTTTGATACCAAGGGAATTGTGAATAAAGAATTCGTCCCACCCAACCAAACATTGAATTCTGCGTACTACTGTGACGTTTCGCGACAGCTCCGTGAAAATTTGCAGCGACGACAGCCCGAACTTTAGCATCAACGGAACTGGCTGCTGCATCACGACAGTGTGCCCTGTTACACGTCCTTGCTCGCCAGGGCCTTTTCGGCAAAAACCAACATGGCGGTTGTACCCCATCCACCGTACCGGCCAGATTTGCCACCTTGTGAATTCGCGCTATTCCCAAAACTGAAACTCAAGTTGAAAGGAAGGCCATCAGTTTGACACTCTAGAGAGGCTTCAAGAAGCGTTATTGGTGGTGATGAACACCTCCAAAGAACAGGACTTCCAGAAAACGTTTGACCAGTGGCAGAAGTGCTGGGACCAGTGTGTTTGTGTGGATGGGAACTACATCGAGGGTGATGGTGACCATAAGTCCAAAGGTAAGGTTTTCAGCAGATGGCAGCATCAGTCCCAAAACTTTTGGATAGCATGTTGTAAGTACAGAAGACCAAGAATAATTTTAGGAAGAGGTTTTTGACAATGTATGTTTGGAGTACAGCATTGTATGGTAGTGAAACACGGACTGTGAAAAACCTGAGAAGAGAATCAAAATGTTTGAGATGTGTTGTTGTAGTACGATGTTGAAAACTGGCGGAGTGATGAGGTGAGAAAGGAGCAAGTACTCCATGGAACATATGGAAAACACTGACAAGAAGAAGGAACAGGATGAAAGCACATATGTTAAGATATCAGTGAGCAACTTTCATGGTATTAGATGGAGTAGTAAAGGGCAAAAGCTGAATGGGAAGACAGAGACTAGAATACATCCAACATCCAGCAGATAATTGAGAATGTTAGGTGCGAGCATACTCTGAAATGGAGAGATTGGCCCAGGAGGGCCACCCCCTTCTTCTTTTCACACTTTGGTTGTAGTGAGAAAAAGAAAGTGAGAGGTGGGTGACTTTTAGGTGTGCACAAAATATCCACTGACTTTCCCATTTCATTGAGTTGTTGAAAAGATGACTGGTAAGTAATTTATTGAATATCTACATATTTCAAAATGCAAACAAATTGAATGAAACTACATGCTATTAGGGGTAGCCATTTACTACATTAACAAGCCTGAACTTTGACCGACCTTACATTTTAAAGTTTCATTAGTTTTCTTGAGGAACACAGAGCAAGCAGTTTCTTCATATGTAACACTTTAATATGCCACTTTTTTCTGTTAAGCACAATTTCTAGACAGCCTTATGAGTGATAGATGTGAGGAGGTCCACTGAACTTTTTGTAAAATAGCAGTACTTTTGAGTACAGTTGTACTGTCAGCAGACCAGTTGTACCAATTTTGTTCATAATGTGTTAAGAGAAGATATTAATCTAATAAATGGAACATTTACATCCTTTTTTGTGTTCCAACTTTTAGGTCCTTTTGCCAATTTTTTAAACCACCAGTCCTAATTTTCTGCAAATTGGCTCTGGCAACACTGCTTTCCTCCATCTCATCACTCAGTCATAATGTAATTATTGTAGCTCTTCCTTTAACACACAGCTTCCTCCAGCATCAGGGAGAACCACCAATATGTTAACACCTTTCATTAGTGGATGTTCATCCTCGGTTCTCAATGAAACTCTTCAAATTTATGAATGATACAGTTCTACGAACGTGTTGAGATCTACCAATAAGATGTTTTGTTGAATGATACTGCCTCCTTAAGAAACTTCCTTTGTTGGCAGAGGTGTACTTCAATACAGTCAAAAATTTTATCAACCGACTGCTGCTTCAAAATATTTAAATTCTTTTCAGATAGTATTTTGATGCACCATTACTGCTGCCAACATCAGAACACTTTGGACTTGAGTAGAATGGAGATGAAAACAAATTGTTGGGTGACAGTGTACATGAATGTGGCTCTGTAAACTTTCCTGGTGTAATAATTGGTTGTATTCGTATCGAGTCTCCAGCCGGAAGATCTCATCATCTGGACACAATATTTCAGTGGTCTACCTGGCCACCATCTTCAGGTGAGTAGGCCGTTGCACTAACTCGCTGGAACTGAAATCAAAAATGCCGTGGCAGCTCCTTTATACATCAACTGTGGGTCCACTGCACTTGCGCGAATATAACTGCACCTTAGCGACAGGCACAATGATGCACCAGTCGGCTGGCAATATTATAAACAGAGATAATGGATATCCTTTAAGTAAGAGTTGGGACCCTGTTCTGTTTGAGATTAAAAAACAATGATCCTTGTCTCAGTCTTCAAAAATTGTAAATAGTGTTTGATATCGATTTATCATTTCCATGAGCTTTCACCACTGGTGCGCTGTTGTGCCTGTCGCTAGAGGGCAGTTACGCAGTGGACCCACGGTTGGTGTATAAAGGAGCAGCCACGACGTGTTTGATTTAAGTTCTGGTGTGAGAGAGCAGATGGCCTACTAACCTGAAGATGGTGGCCAGGTGGCTGCCAAAATATTGTGTCCAGATGATGAGATGTTCCGGCTGGAGACCCAATATAAATACAGCCAGTGTACATGAATGGTTCAGTGTTGGATTTTCTAGGGCATGCTCAAAAGTAATGCCTCCCAATTTTTTATTCTGTTTTCAATATTGGTTCAGGTATTACTGGTCATGCACATTACTTGATCAATTTTATCACTTTGCTGATGGAAATTGTAACCCTCTGCTACTAGAGGTCTCCTAATTGCAGTGCATTGCATGGCGATGTGTAACATAACTGTATTGGTGTGTGAGAAACACTCAGAAAACTGAAAGCAGAAGTTCGAGGAGTTCGTCTACACGTGGAGCATCTTCTCCTTCAGCATGATAATGGCAGACCACACACGAGTGCTGCGGCATCTGCAACAATCTGGCGCCTTGGGTTCACTGTCACGATCATCCTCCATACAGTCCCGATCTGGCCAAATCTGATTTTCGTCTGTTTCCAATACTTCAAAGACACCTTCGAGAACTACACCTTGATACTGATGAAGCCTTGCAAGCCGAGGTGAAGCTGTGACACTGTCAACAAAGACTTACATTCTACAGTGACGGTATCAACAAACAGGTCTCTTGTTGGGAGAATTGTGTTCGTAGCCAGGGTGCTGGGAGAATTGTGTTCGTAGCCAGGGTGACTATGTTGAGAAATAAGTATGTAGATGTGAAGAATAAAGGTACAGAATATTAACAAAATTTGTTATCTCTAAAAAGCTTTCAGAGTTTTCACATAAATTCAGAGGCATTACTTTTCAACACACCCTCACATTTACTTGTATACGCATGGCTAGAAGGCCGACAAAGTCACCGGATGCACATTCTTCGATGAAAGACCTTAATTATGTGGAATGATTAAATTCACTGTTGAGGCACTGATAAAGACAGCTGAGCTCACTGATATCTTCAAAAGACTGATACATGAGAAAAAAAGTGTTAAAAAAAAAAAAAAAAACCACTTCTCATATTCACACACTGCATAATTACTGTTGTGGCTGTGCTCTCTCTCGTAATGTTTTGTGGTTCCTGGTAGGATGTGGATGGCCGGCTTCCTCTCACTACAACACAAAATGCACACGTGGTTAAAATACACTTTATTACAGGAACCAGTTGAGTATTTAACTTCAGTGATGTCCAGTCTGAAGTTCTGTGGTTAACAGCAATCAAATAACATGTACTACTTCTTGAATCTTGTCTGTTTTCATATTACAACTGTATACAATGACTAATGTTCCCTGACAACTAGCTAAGGTGAGAGGTGATGACTATCACTGTGGAAAACTAGAGCACAACACGATGGAGAACTGAGTCGTGATGCAATGTACTAAGATTGAGACAGCTCAGTTGGTGGTGGTGGCCTATACGGATGCTGCCCAGGGTTTGTTATCAAAGTGTAGCCTGGGGGTGTGTCTTGGTCTTCTCTTGCCATAGGTGCACCTAGTTCAGTTCCTAGTGCCGACCGGTGTGATGGCGAAGGCGTACACCATCACAATTACGTATAAAAACTTTTTCAGTGTCATAGCTAATGACCATCTGGCTTAAGGGTTACTGGCAATGATAAATGAACTTGAAAATGAAAAAGATCATCATCTATTACCCAATATCTATACATCTTAAGGTGTGTGGCAGAGGGTACTCGCACACCACTGTCACTTCCTCCCTTCCCTGTTCCAATCGCAAATGGTATGCAGGAAGAACAGAACTTGGTGATTATCTGTGTAACCTTTAATTTCTTCCTCCATGTTATTTTTGTGAGAGATATGTAGGAAGAAAGAAAGTATTTGTTCACTCTTCTAAGAATGTGTGTTCTCAAAATTTTAGCAGTAGGCCACACACAACCATCTCTTCTGGTGTCTTCTGCCTCTGTAGTTCAATGTGGATCTCCATGAGGCATTCATACTTGCTAAACAACCCTGCTTTTATTTGGATTGACCTAATTCCTGTGTCAGTCCTGTATGGCATGAACCTCAGATTGATGAGTGTTATGTGATTGTGCCACTTAAATTGTTTTGTACATGTATTCTCAGATGTTAATGGATGCAGCTGCTTCCAGTGATTGTTCAGCAATGTGTAACCATACAGTAATAGGGATTTCTGCCTACTTGCATGCAACATGTTCCATTTGTACATGCTGGAGATGAAAGTATACTGCAGAATAACTGGCTACATAGAGATGGATATGGCAGCTGAGGAGCTGTCAGCATTATGGAGTGAAAACTTGAAACATTATTATCAGCCGACTTACTTTACAGCTTCGAGGCACTTTCGAGGACAAAGTGGAATCACCTGTTAAAACTGTCATCCCGTATTGAAGGTAGGCTGAAGACAAGAAACGTAGTCCACGTTCCATAGTGGCAAGTGACCAGATAAGATTTAATTATGGAAACTTCATCTGTATCTTCACTGTCTTCATAGGAACTATACCCGCAGCTTATGATTGTGACATTGACTGGAGATCTTAATTACCTTTTCCTTGGGTGCTCAATGTGCCAACAAAATAGTGTCACTAATCAGTTGGAGCTGTGAAACTAACTTGTGCACTTCCCATAATTTTCAAGACTTTGCTCAAAACTAACAACATTGTTGCATATTGACTTTCATTCAAGTGTTCGACAGAAAGGTGTGTAGTGGAGTCTTTTATGCCCGAAGAATGGATTTCAGTGCTACACTGCCTGACAAAAAGAAAAGTGAAGCACTCTGACGGGGACGAAGAAACAAAATAAGAGGTTGGGAGGGTATGTATGTTATTTCAGTGATTAAAAAATTGAGTCAAATTTACAAAGAACTTGGCAATATGAGGCAACATATCAGTATGTTGTTGCTCCCCCTCTGGTCTGGATGTGTGCACTGATTCAGTTGGGATGGGTGTCATAAAGCTGCTGCAAGCTCTCGTGAAGGAAGCTGGCCTAAGATTGTTCTAACCGATCTGAACCGTGAAAGTTTACTTTCAAAATCTTTTCTTAAAGAATTTACTTTACTTACTGGCGATTCATCAAGAACATTGACACATTTAATCACACTAGGTGAGCGTGGAAGAGATGCCGAGGACTAACTGATGGAAAATTACCTTTAACAAATGTAAATTTATTCCTAAAAGCTTTTTCAAAACAGATTTAAAACTATAAGCAGAAAAGCATCCTCCAAATATCAAGTTACAATTATTCAGAGGCAGAATAAAAATTTTTTTGTTACAGTAGGAGCCCTCGGGCTGAGAAGCTTCCGCTCCCTTTCAACACGTCCGTAGTCACGACCGCTCACAACGACCTCTGAAAAACTACCCTGGTGCAAATCTGCAACACACCAGCGTACTTTAAACTAAAAATTTTAACAACTCGCACTAATACATTAACTATGCACCCATTAAGAGGGATGGAAATGGTACAAACACTCACACTAAGAAATTATTTTCCACCAAAAGTGCAATTTGTTTTTAAAAGGGCTCTTATGGTGGAAGGGTGCAAACTTTATAAAAATGACTATTTAAATAAAACCCATGAAATCAGACTTACATAAAGTGTACAACATGCTCTACATTACACATATACTGCCTCGCAAGGTGATAAGCAAGATAAAAACATATTTCAGGAATTCGGCCTTTACCTTAATTCTATAAATTCGTTAACACCGAATCTGACAAACATGACAGAGGCAGCTATTAACGTATGGCAGAGTGACAGACAGACAGACAGAAACTGCTGAACAAATGCGGATGAGAGACTGACCAAGAAAACAAGTAGAATTTAACAAGTAACTGAAACAACATATCATGAAGCACTTAACTTCCGCGATTTCTGGCGAAGACCTGGCACAGCACCCCCCAAAATGCTCTCCCGAACCGTCTGCTGCCAGCCGCTTCAATGGACGCAGGAAGGTGTGCCGATCTCTCGTCTCATGGCGTCACAGCTCGCCCCGGCCAGACCGACGTCGTGAGTCGATGCCTGTTGCTCTCGTGTCGGCCGCGAAGCCACTACGCCTCGCTATACAGTATGGCCACTGGACTCATGTGGCGACCTCACATGTGCCAATGCTCCAGGTGGACAAGTCATCGTGTCCCAGTGCGCGACCGACCGACCAACCGATCGATCCAACCGCCAATGCCCATTGCCTGAGCCAACTCGAGCAGACTGGCGGCCTAACACGTACTAGCACTCTGGATGACAGACAGACACTAACTGCCTCACCAATGCGGACGAGAGACAGATGCAGACTAACTTGGCTGACCAACTAACCAGACTCGGCGACACAGACTGACCAACTACTGAGCTCATAGCGCCCCTTAAATGCATGTGAACAGGCAACTTTTCCCCTTTTGCACCAGAGGGAGACACCAAAGCTGCAGTTGCCACAGCGGCGCCACTGCCAGAAACGGAAGGCGACTGCTTTACACTATGCGCTGCGGCGCACTCTTCAAAACAACAAATTTTACTACGGCTCACGGTCCTCAATATGCTGGCACTGGGACGGAGTTCACATTCAACCTGGTCCCACACTTGTTTTATTGAGGACAGATACAGTGATCTGAATGGCCGTGGCAGTACCTCAACATCATGCAAGAATATTCGTAGAGACATGGGCCACGTGTAGACAAGTATTGTCCTGTCTAGAAATGGCCCCACGATACTGTCACATGAGATGTAACGCATGAGGATAAGGGATTTTTGTGACATACCTTTGTGTTGTCAGAGTTCCCTCAGTCACTACTACCCATGAAATGAAGTCATATGCGATGGCTCCCCAGACTGTGACACCGCTCTGCCTCTCCAAAACATTGGAACAATGAGACCACTTCCCAGACCACCACCGTACTCGCCAACAGTGGTCATTTGGGGTAGTGCAAAACCACAATTCATTGCTGAACACACTGTTATCCCGTTCATCGGTAATCTGTGCTTCCACTCCAAATGCAGCCGTTTGTGTTATGGTGCTAACAGCAATCTACGTGTGAGACCACTACTGATAGTCTCAGAACAATGGCAGGTGTTAGTGCGAAATATTGCAGAGTGTGCACTACTTATTCTCAGATGCCAGGTGCAGGAGAAGGGCTTACAATGTGCTCAGTGCAAACACGGTGATCCTCTCTTGAGGCGGTCAGCCAGAACCTCGATGACGAGTGTACCTGGCCACACATTGGCAAGTAGTCCAACATTGGAGCTCTGTCGTATCCAAGTGCCCAACAAATCTGGATCGAGCATGATTCAACCAAATGGAGACCCATAGTGAGGCCACTCTCAAAATTTGGCGGGTGCTAATAACACAGTCTCACATGAACATGCACCATCTATGTCACTATTCAACATCTGACCCTGTTCACACCCCTTGTATACTGTATGAGACCTGGTAACAAGACAAAACCTGAACAACACTAATGCTCTCTTGAGGATGTTCTACCTGTCACAGAGAATTGCGACATTAGTCATCTACAATACTGCCGATGGTACGTACATATATGAAGTGACACTGACATCTGATCGTGTCTTCTGGATAGTTTTTTGTTTTTTGTCAGGCTTTGTAAATCATTTTTTCATTGTCAATTGAACATATTGTAGTTTTGCAGTGATACGTGTTTTTGTCTGTAAGAGTGTGAGGTGGCCGAATAGATTACATTTCCAAAGGCCAAAATAAAATAAATATGTGTAGGTATTCCTACCCACTTCCACTGGAACATACTTGAGCATCTGACAGTCACTCTACAGATTCTGTACTGAACAAGCTGGGAATGCTGCTATGGCATCCACATTCACCTGATTTCACAATCTCTGCTGTGAAATGGGAGGCATTGCTCAGAGCATAAATGTTTTTAGTTTACTTTTAAATTTATACACACTAGCTGCCAGACATTTATGTTTGTAGGTAAGTAATCCAAAAGTTTTGGTATGAACATCAATGCATCTTTTTCCAAAGTGTGCTGATCGGCAATGAAGTTAATCAAGCTAAGAACTCTTTATTTGCTTTATTTGCTACAGTGATTGTAGAATGGCTCCAAAGTATCCCAACAACTTGCAACCTAATGCCCTGCATTACTGAGGTAGTTCCTGGGTTTGATCAGCTCCGCAAGGTCTGGTCAACTCTGAACTGGGCACGGACGATGTGCTGACTCAAACGGGGACTGCTGTCTTCGTCAGCATGTGACTGTGGTGCACCTAAGCAAACAATCCAACACATCAGAGACCAATGCAGTGGCAGAGTGTTCAGTGGAGACTTTGAAGAATTTGTCATGGCATCCCAAAAATCCATTGTATATATACAAGGACTAGATGTTTGTCTGTGAATATATGCACTGTAGAATAATGTGATCCAGTACTAAAATGTACTTAAATGCCATACACTAAATAAATGATTGTAGGTCATATTTTTTAAGAAGAAAGAAAAGCTTATAACATCCAAAAATGTAAACCTTTTGTCTAAAGAAAGCTATATGGAGAGTTATGCTTGGAGCATATCTCTGTACAGGTAGGAAACATGGGGTGAGGGAGACAGAAGAGAATCAATTAGAAGCCTGTGAAATGTGGTGCAATAGTAGGCAGCTGCAGATCAGTTGAGTTGAACTATAAAGAACAGTTGTAGTAATATTCATCTGGAGATCACTTTTACAAGAGTACTGGGTATGTCCTGGTACTACATTCTAAGAACAACAAAATCAAACAGTGGAAACTCCATGTTACAATATTGCTGTTGTTAAGAATAATAAAAGGAACAAAATTCATATACTTACGAGTAGGCACTTGCGCCTTTCTGGAATGTGTAATACAGATGTTTCGCTCACTACAGAATTCCCATTTACCATGGATAACCATCAACTCTTTGTGATACAATAAGCTTTTTTGTGTGACCTATAAAACACAGTTCTTGTGACGTGATGTGTGGAAACTGACCAGCTCATTTACATAAAAACAGCAGTCAAGTCTTGCCCCCCACCCCTTTCTGGATAAATTTCTGCTGACATCCATGTTCATATATACAAGCATTTATATACTTAAAGAACTTCACTGTTCATTCATTTCTCACTCCCAGTGCATGCACTATTTCTTAAGACAACACTACACACAATGTCGAAACCAAAGTGGCATTATTTGATTTCCATTTTATTTAGCTCAACTTCCCATTTTCTAACATGAAAAGCAGAGTCAGTATTCTCTGTAATGAGTAAGAGCTTTGATAGTAAGCTTTTCCAGGAGAAGAAAGAAGGAAAAAAAAAGAACAGGTAGGCCTAATGTGAAAGTATTGTATGAAATAATAGCTGTATTATTATTATTATTATTATTATTATTATTACTACTACTACTACTACTACTACTGCTACTGCTACTGCTACTACTACTATTAACTTTATAGTATAATATAATATGCCCACATCTCGTGGTCGTGCGGTAGCGTTCTCACTTCCCACCCCCGGGTTCGATTCCCGGCGGGGTCAGGGATTTTCTCTGCCTCGTGATGGCTGGGTGTTGTGTGCTGTCCTTAGGTTAGTTAGGTTTAAGTAGTTCTAAGTTCTAGGGGACTGATGACCATAGATGTTAAGGGGATACGGAATCACCTATCCCCGCAATGTTAATATATGCCTACTATAGGGAACATTTTCTCACAAACTACTGGAGACAGAGAGGTAAAAATTTTACTGTATGTGCATTCATATGTTACAACAATACTGAAACAACAGTTTATTGTCAAAGTATTTTCTTACAGAGATATTGTACATTTATTTTTAAGTAAATTTTTTCCATCGCTTTTTACTAGACTATCACCCCTAAGTCTTTTGTAAATCAAGTAATTAAAAAATCGTTGTTTCAGTATGTAATAGGGACCTATGTCACTACGTCATAAAAATTTCAGACTTCTAGGTTGACCAGTACCTGAGATAATGTTCCTAGATGAAGTAAAAAGTAAACTTACGGGAAACGGAGAAAGAAGATTAAAACATTCCTGATCCGTAGCTAATACCCCCTTCACAGTCTTCATAATCATCTTCAAGTCTTCTTTTGGCACCCCTCTGCACCTGTCTTGCTTTTTTCACTAATGTCTTGATTATATTATCAGCATGCCTTAGTCTGTGCTGATCTAAAAAGAACATAGCACGTACCGTACGGGAACCAACACACATACCCAACTTTTGAAGGACCTGGCATTTAGTTATATTTCCAAGATTGAAGGTTGCCACAGCATCATACACACCAAAATGTAGTGTATTAATTCCGACAAACACTGTTTTTGGGAGACGATGCCATATCACACTATTCAAGCACTCGTTGGGGTTCTGCGTTTTTCCGTGAAGACATTTCATCAGAAGACTTCTGTCAGCCAGATCTCTGAAAATGGGCTTTATTTCTGCCATGATGGCTGATGGTAGACTGTGGTGGTGAATGTATTTCTCTCCTGTTGTTAGTCCCCTATTGTATTTACACCAGCTGTTTTCACCTTTGGGGCACAAACCATGTTGTGGATGCTCATCCGTGGATGCGGTGTGGAAATATAAAGCCCATATAGCTCTCCTCATTTCTTCAAGATTGCCTGTATTTTGCCTGATTGCAAGGCCATAGCAGTTCTGAATGTGGTCTATTATGGAATCAGTCAATCTTCCTCTGCCATCCAAGGTTTTCCCATCATCTAGTTTTTTCCCTTTCATAACTGATTTTAACCTTCTCAGCCTGGCACCCATTCTCTTCTGCACATGTCCTATACATTCAAGTTTGCTTATATTTACACTGTTCCCATATAGTTTGCTTTCCAAAACTTCTTTGAATGCTTTAGAGTCACCATCTCCCAGATATTTGACATAGCGAACATTATACCACTGTGAAGAGCGATGAAAAATTTTCTTCACCCCAGCAACCTCCATGCCACCACTACTACCACAATAATTAGCAATACAGTCATCACTGTGTTCATTTTTCAGCCTGCCTGTGCACCTACAGTATTTAGACATTATTGCAACATCAATAACCTTGCCAGTATCAACACTAGTTGCTGTTAAAACACCATTGTTGGAGGTGTGGCCCCTTTTCTGCCACGTGCCATCAAACGCCACTGTGAGGTCACGACTGCCGTCATTTTCTTCCACTGCTTCTTCCACAGCAACCTGCATTGACTTCTGTGCTACATCTTCAACTGCAGATCCTAGTACATAATTGTAAGCTTCAAACTTTGAAGGTGCACTTGGAAGATTTAGAACACCACACAGCATATCACCAGCTGCTTTGCCCTTACCAATTGCTCGCAATCCATAAACTAACCTAATATTTACACTATAAAGTTCAGTTTTCTTGTATCCATTATTTACAGTTACTGAAACCGAACTTGGAAACTTACAGCTGTATTTACAAACACTGCATATTAAATTAAACTGGGCAGCCAGGCCAACATGGGATTCTACTTTCAGAGAAACGTTTCCATGACATTTTTTGCAGCACAAACTGTTTTCAAGAGCTTCACACAATATATTCGTATCAATGAGTTCAAAAACTTCATTCCCTCTATCAAGTAAATTATATTTCTCTTCCAAATCTCTTAGTTTTTTATGAGAAGCACTGTTTTCATTTGGTGTAAGTTCGTTCGGCAAATCAGTAATAAGTGGATTCACATTTTCCAACAGTGATGATGATGAACTGCTTTGCTTTGCTAATGAATCATTATTTCTTTTCTTTTGCCAGTTCACACGCTTTTTAAATACTTTTGCTTTAGCTCTAGGCATTTTCACTGCGAAAAATGAAGCACTAAATACGAAATAACTCAACAACAACTACTTTCTTATATCACACTGTTTACAAAACAGTCCCGCCACAAAGTCAAAGAGTAACTTGAGGAAACCAGAGAGAAACATTTTCGGGCAACTAGTGTATAAATAGTCGCTGGAAACCGGGATATTTGAATTCATGGCCTTTTAAAGGTACTGCCAAAAAGTTCATGGTCAGCCACGAGAGACGTGTATAACTAAAGCGCAATACCCGATCTCACAAATATATAAAAATAAAATAGTTATAATTGTAGTAGAGCTATGTATGATACGTCATTTTAAAGAGGAAACATGGCAGAATATAATACGCCAATAAAAAAAAAATCGACTTTTTAACCCAAAATCCGATTCCGTATCCCCTTAAGTCCCATAGTGCTCAGAGCCATTTGAACCATATAATATAATGATTTCTGATTGTAGTATATTTGTCTATCTTTTATGTATTTACGCATATTCAAAATATGAAAAAGACTATTGATTACAAATTTAGATTGAAATACTAGTGACTTGCTAATTTTTAAATGTTAATTGAGATTTGGTTATACACTTCGGGTTCTTTAAGCTCAATAAAGGAGCATTTAATTTCTGGAAAAAAAAAAAGAACAACAGCGTGATGTAATTTAATGTGGTGGCAGTATACATACATTAATTGGTGTCCATATCAGCACAATTACAAGACAAGAGTTGCATCAATAGTGGTAGATAAAACTTTTTATAATTCAAGCTCAAGCCACAAGAAAGAAGATGGTGGATAGCAATTTTACAAGTCGCACACATTACTCTTTGGAAATTATTGTAATCAGCGATTCTCAAGAAATAGGTTCCCAATTTATTATTTACTTGATATTGCAGTTTGTGTTACATTTTTTTTTTTTTTTTTTTTACGAAACCCATACACTGTGTCATCAAGTAGTCCTTCATTGCATAGAATGTATTACTGGACAGGTACTTTCAACTGTCTTTTTAAGTAAGTTTGTTTAGTAATCTATTTAATCTCCTGAGCAATTTATTGCACAGTTTTATTCTTTGGTAGAAAATATTGTTTTGAGTTATATCTTTATTCTTTCTTGATAGATATAAGTTCAGTCTAGATCTTACTTCATAGTCATAGACACACTTGTTCATGCAGTTATTGTCAAGGCGACTCGTCTACATCTTCATCTATATGACTACTCTGCAATTCACAATTAAGTTCCTGAAACATGGTTCACTGAACCACCTTCAAACATTGTGCAATAGGGATGAACACTTACATTCTTCTGTGAGCTCTGATATCTCTTATTTTATGATGATGATCATTTCTCCCTATGTAAGTGGATGACAAAATATTTTTACATTCAGAGGAGAAAGTTGTTGATTGAAGTTTCATGGGAGGACCCTGCCACAGAAAAAAATGCCTTTGTTTTAATGATTGTCACCCCAGTTTGTGTACCATATACATGCCATGCTCTCACCTAGTTTGCAATAGTACAAAACGAGCTGTTGTTCTTCGGACTTTTACTATGTTATCCATCAATCCTATCTTAAACAGATGCCACACAGCGCAGAAATACTCCAGAGGAGAAAGGACAAGCATAATGTACGCAGATTCTTTAGTGCATTTTCTAAGTGTTCGTCCAATACATTGCTGTTTCTGGTTCATTTTCCCCACTACGTTATCTATGTGATCATTCCAATTTACATTATTCATGATTATAATCCATAAGCATTTAGTTGAATATGTTTGGTGAGCACAACTGAGGGGTAAATGTACTCACATGATGTGGTTAAAATCCCCAGTGTTTTGAGTAGATCTTTTGGTTATTAGTTTTATGGACATTTTCAGTAGTTTGAAATTTTTTATATTTTATGCATTTCTTACACAGAGAAGAATTCCGAAGAATCGATTATCCATCTGAGCAGAATGTAGCTGTAAGACACTGTTGCACACTAAATGAAGATGCCCTGCAGCAATTCAACAAGAAAAAAAGCCTAGTCAAGAAAGTAATTAATAAAAGATATATAAAGTTTCAGCATACAATAGAACACAAGTCATTACTGAAGCTGTAGTTGAATGCATGTTAGAAATGCTGTAGAACAAAGCCTGGCTATGGATGGACCTACATGCAGTAGATCATGAAAGTAGGATTCAGCAGTTACGATACACCTAAATGAAAAGGACAACTGATGTATTGTAGGAATGTAGAACCTAAGATATAATGGTCCAAAAAACAACTTTTAACCAATGCATACCAACTGTGAGGTCTCCACCGATGTCCTGGGACAGTTGTTTGTCATTAAAATAGGTTCTTTCCTCTATCCCTCACCAACAGTGGCATTCCTCTTTTTCTTTTAAAGATAAAAAAGAAGGTTGGACAGCCCAGATAGCTGAGAGTGCTAATGTGCCCACTTCCCGGACAAGTGGAGGCAAGTCAGCCCCAGAATGACTCTGCCTCGTGGATTAATGATAAGGGCTGGTAAGCCCGCCAGCATGGACATAGTTTTTAGGCAGTTTTCCACATCGCACTAGACTTGACCATGATATCTATGCTAGATGCAGACAGATGGGTATGCTGATTTCTTCCTCGAGGGGATAGTGGCATCAGGGAAGACTTCCAGCCATCAAAGGCCACCAACACTGCCAAAACCGATATATGAGCATCGCCCAGAAAGCCATGCACCACATATTTGTTCTTCAACAAATATTTATTGAACACAATGAAACATACATACAAGAAAGAGTGATAAACACCACTCTTCTACATGACCTACTTTTTCCACGCATTCTCCTTCCCATTCAATGGCCTTCTTCCAATGAGACACAAGGACTTATATGCCCTGTGGGTATCACTCCTTGAATGAACCCACCGTGCACACACTTATAAGCGATCAAGAGCATGGATGACTGCATCCACACTTCCTTTGATGACAGTTTCAGCACCAACTGCCGAGTCGTTATGCGTCGGTCCTCTCGAATGAGTACATCAGCAAGTTCCATCTTGTCAGATGTGACAGCCGTGGATGGCCCCCCGAACACTGCAAATCTTGGAGCTCTGCCAAATCACCTTCTCGTAATGACCTCACCCTCTTTGCTCTGTGGACTAACAGTGCTACTGTTGAATGCGGATGCCCCATAAACTACACAGAAACATCAATATTTTAAACATAGCTGCACAACAGCAACGGTTTCACGTAATAAAATTATAAACAGCCGACCACTTGCAATGGATAAAGAAATTCTTTACCTAGTTTTCGACAAATATAAATTTGTCCTCTTCAGAAGGTGAGCTTTGCAAGATCCATGAGCTATTTTATATTAACGTGACAAACCCTAATTCTAGGGCTATATTTTATTTTTGACACATGGATCTATGCCGATAATTGTAAAAACGGCGATGGTACATTAGTCCTTACTAATGTAAAATTGTTACCTTCTGAAAAAGACAAATTGATATTTGTCGAAACCTAGGTAAAGAATTTCTTTATCCATTGCAACTGGTCGGCTGTTTATAATTTTACTACACAGAAACGTTTGTGAATGTTCCCAACAGTTTCTTTGTCCGCAGTGAATAATTTGGCGACGACACCCTGCTTGTAATGTACAACACTTACGGACGCCATTTTGAAATACTGCTGTAAGTATTTACCCCGCGCGCTCCGTAAACTTCAAAGAACGCGTACTTAAAAAAAAATTCGAATTCGTACCATTGTTGTTGACCAAGAAAACAATGTGGTGCATTACTTTCTGGCAGACGCTCTTACAACAACGCCGATCTCGTGGAGAAACGGGAAAAGGCAAAAAAGAAAGGAAGAAGGAGAAGAAACACGCACGTTTCTATAATTTCCCTTAGATTTCATAATGAAGGTTTTGTATCCCTTAAGTAACGCATTCGAGTACATGCCTGACATTTGTTAAAATTCCAGAGACGATGATAACCGTAACGTGAGAAATGTTGACTACACTCATCCAGGAATAACCTCTACTCTTCCTGCTTCCCGATTCGGCACTCCTCACAGTTTTAATAACCTTTTCGTACTCCAGCTAACAGGATCGTGGCAATTAAAGCAACTCCTGGTGCCCACAGTAATTGGGCAAAGCAATTAGCATCCTGTTGCGCGTTTTAATAATGAATGATCCCGTATGCCGCGTCCGTTGAACTGCGCGGCAGTTCGGTGCCGGAAGTTAAATATTTCCCAGTGTGTCCCATAGTTTCTGACGAGAAATGATTCATTCAAGGTACATAGACTAGATTCATTTGGCTGTTCATCATTTTGTCTGAATCCCTACGAAGAGGCGCACTTTCGGAATGGGGAACGAATGAGGGTGTACAGCAACAAAATAAATCGAATCATAGAAATTAACTGCATACACTGTATTGCTAATAAATTCGTACTATAGGCTCCTACTACTTAAAGCTATTCACCGTTATACCAGCTAAACTTAATCAGTTAAATTAAAAGAAAGTTGCTACCGTAGTTTGCGAAAAATTGCTCACTACGTTTACAATCACCCCTTTTCCGAAAGACGAAAACCGAATTTCGGAG
Source organism: Schistocerca piceifrons (assembly GCF_021461385.2). Taxonomy (NCBI): domain Eukaryota; kingdom Metazoa; phylum Arthropoda; class Insecta; order Orthoptera; family Acrididae; genus Schistocerca; species Schistocerca piceifrons. Next base: position 128,887,355 of record NC_060146.1, read on the forward strand.
CCGGCCGCGGTGATCTCGCGGTTCTAGGCGCGCAGTCCGGAACCACTCGACTGCTACGGTCGCAGGTTCGAATCCTGCCTCGGGCATGGATGTGTGTGATGTCCTTGGGTTAGTTAGGTTTAAGTAGTTCTAAGTTCTAGGGGACTGATGACCACAGATGTTAAGTCCCATAGTGCTCAGAGCCATTTGAACCGAATTTCGGAAACCATTTTTCTCTGTCGTGTTTACGTGTTATCGTCTGAAGCGGATTTCTTAGCCCTGTTATCTATGCCGCCTGAAAAAACAACTGTCAATAGCTTCAGATTTAATCAGCACAACCGCTATTTCTCTTCAATTAGATGAGGTGTAAGCAGCTTCAGTCTATTATTTCAACTTCACTGTACAAAAAGCCGCTCCGTCCATATTAGCCGAAAATTTTTAAAAACAAGACGAAACCTGACGGTTCAAGCACTTTCAAAACCTGTTGCGTTTACATGGCAGCGGAAATTGATTGGGAAATTGAAAAACCGGCAACTAGAAGCAGATTTGCAGAATCGATTTTGAAGTGTTTATATGACCACCTAGAATTTGGGAAATCGGTCTTTGGAGTCCCATGTAAATGGGGTAACTGACTCCTCAGTTACACTAAATGGTTGCTGGTTATCTCTTGTTGATAGTTTAATATTTACACGCCCACATTGGTACTTTCCTAAGAGAATATGTATGCTGGGCGTTCAGAAACATTTTTTCTTTTTTTTTTTTAAGTCATCATTCGTTTGGCTACTTTTATGATTGCCTCTCCTCCCTGTTTATCCATCTACTGCTAATCTGCATAACTAATACACTGACGAAAAAAAACAACACAACATGTAACTGACGTAGAGCAACGAAATTTCGGAAATACATTTGTCTTCGTAACATATGTAAGTGATTAACATTGCAAGATCCCAGGTTAACGTATGCGCGAGATAAGCCATTGCAAGTGTGAAATTCTTGTACATTAATAACCGGCGCAACTGCCAGAATGTGGAATGTGGTGACTGTGTTAGACTGTGACTGTACTCAACGACGACTCCAGAGAGTACCGCACCACAATCGATAAGTTGCGCTCGAAACACTCGTAGCGTGGGTTGTCAGTACGAACTACACCGAGGTCCGCCAGGGTCGCAGTGCCAATCCATGGACATGGGGATAGCGATTAATCGTTGTCTCATTAAGTACCGAGGAACTGAGCTACGGCTGAAAATTCTGTTCAGGGCGCCGAGTCATGTACAGTTACCGCCGAATCCACAAGCTACAGTCAGTGGCGGATTAAAGAAATTTTATAGGAGGGGGGGGGGGGGGGATGGAAGAGAAAGAGAACCTGGGAGTGTTCCCCAGAAAACAAAGACAAAAAAGGTCTTTAAAATGTAGCATTTCAAGCTTTTTGAGACTCAAGAAACATATCAAAGACGCGGGAAAGACGTGCTTTATTTTGGGGATACAGACGTCTAAAAAGTCTTCAAACATGTGGCCTCCAAAGTCGTTACATAGGTATTTACATTTACATAATTGTTAACAGGGAAGTATCAAGTTACATAACCGTTTTGTAAACACAAATACTTTGTTTTAAAACAATATTAGTAAAGCCGTAAATAAATCCATAGTTCTTTTTACGATTTCAATTTTTAAACAGTTTAGAATGATACTAGTTCTGAAAAAATAGAATGAGCAATAGTTATAACAAACTTATATGAGAGATATAAAATAATAATTTTGAATATAATATGATATATTTCTGTGTAGTGAGTGATATAAATTTTGGTAGAAGTTATGTTAACAATTTTTGAATTGGCTCTCTATTTGTAAAGCACATATTTGAACCGATTTATGCATATTAACAGGTGATTTGTTGTTCTTACAGTTCTTATAAAAGCACAAAAACTAATATAGTTTCGTAGTTATTAATTACTCTATCTTTTCTCATCAGCTGGCTTCACAACATCTAGACCTCAGAAAGCATGCATCTTCTCCTGTTTCCACCCTTTGCAATAAAGCTATCTATAATTTTTCTTTGTTAATAATAATGTCTCTATGTACGTACAATAAAGCAAGCCCAGTTAAACGGTTTTGCCCACAACGATTTCTTAACCAAGTCTTAACCAATTTCAGTGCAGAGAAAGATCTTTCGGCTTTTGCAGTTGAGACAGGAAGACAAGAAAGATCAACATTAAAGATGTAATCAAGGGGAAAATGTCTGTAGTACAAAATTGCAAACATTCAACTGCAGAGCTTGGTAGAAGTGTCTTCTTTGCATCTTCCCTTTTCCATTTTGTCACCCACAACTTGACTTCTGCCCTCAAATTAGAGATTCAATCATTTTCATCCTTTGCAAACAGTTTATAATACTTTCTAGGCACCGTTTCGGTATCACTAATCACTGACTCCATGAACCTTGTCGACTAAGAACAGACTTTTGGTAGAAGCGTGTTCAGGTTGAAGAGAATTAGAACGTTTTTAGAGAATCTGCTTTCAAGATCGTTGCTAATTGTATCGAGAATGGGGATGAAGACATTAACCCTAAAATAAAATTCTGGGCTCGATGGAGCAGCACTAGATCTGTTAATTTGGCGAGATGTAATTGTGGGTGTTTGGATGGTGCTTCCAACAATATCTGCGATTTTCTTGGCTTCATCATAAAGGAGACTGAACTCTACAACTGCATTATCTCGCTTTGTTTCTAAGACTGGTAAAGTGCCGTTTACCGTATCAGTTGTTTCTATAACATCAATAGCTTCTTTTTGGAAAAATCTAATGAAAGGCAATGTTTGACAGAGCACATGAGCAAGGCACAACTGAGTTAAGATAAATTCTCCATTGCTGATAGCATATAAAAGCGTCGTAGCTGTTACACTAGAGGTATCACTTGAAAAATGTGACCATTGTGAAATTTCCCGAAGGCACAACACGATTTTTTCAATTTTTTAAAGAAACGACACTATAGGTAACTGCCTTCCTACCCATCTTCTTTCCCACATGGAGGCAAGCTGACTGCCTGTATGCTTAACGATTACAGCATTTCTTTTTGGAGAGGCTGTAAAAAATGTAACAACCTCCTTAACGATACCAATTGAATTTCTCACTTGTTGCACACCAGAACACTTAGACATAGATAGATTCAAAGAACGGTTGAAACACGGGGCCCCTTCAGCTTTAGTACATTCTTTCTTTGTTGTGGCAACTGCTCCAACAATCTCGGAACTCATGACAGAGCAGCCATCGGTTGCAATACCAATAAATTTACTAAGGTCGAGATTAAGATGTCTCATAGTGTTTATCACAGTTTTACCTAAATGTATTCCAGTCATTCTGGGATCTTTATCCTCTTCATCTGCTCTATCTTTGTTACATTTATTAGAATCACAGCCATCTTAAAAAGACTCAAGTTGATCATTTTCATCGTCAGGTGTTGAAGAGTAATCTTCGTTTTTATTGCTTTTGGATCCAGATTTGAAGTTTTGTTTCCACAGATTTGTCTGTGGATCCCGTGGATTGATGAAACCTGTGAAATCTTCTCTGATCACATCTTTATAAACATATCTTTAAAAAAATGACATCTGAGTTTTGTGGTCGACGACAGTTGTCTCATCAAACGCAATACTGCAGAATTTGTTTTCTTCGATTGTGTTTACAATCTGAGAAATAATTTCTTCGCCACAGCATTCAATCAACTCATTTTGAACAGTTTTACTTAAAAATGTGCGTCTTTTATTAGCAGAGCTATACTGTGCTTCTAATTCAATTCTCCCACATTCTCCCGTGCGAAATTTCACCAACTCTTTAAAGTTGCCTCTATTTGATAGTTCGGGATCGTTAGAAAAACAGATCCATGTAAAGGAAATGACAACAGTTTTGGTTTTTTTTTCCCATTCTCTTTAGTCGGTAGGTGTCAACTTGATTTTCAACCAATTTATTTGAATTTTAGTAAGAAACCAAAAAGTCGTTGGCACGTCCTAATGCTTGCTGATGATATACTGCTCTACTGTGATTTTCCAGGTCACCATCTTTACCTAATAACTTACCATATTTTGACAGAGGTACAGTCACTAATATGTTTAACTTCATTCCTACATGATACCCACCCTTAATAGTAGGCGCAAAGAAAGGACACACTTTGCAAAATAGACCTTCTTTGGATGGAGACAAAACTAACCATGCTTTATATTTATCTAACAAGAGAACCTTCCCATCGCACCTCCCTCAGATTTAGTTATAAGTTGGCACAGTGGATAGACCTTGAAAAATTGAACACATATCAATCGAGAAAACAGGAAGAAGTTGTGTGGAACTATGAAAAAAATAAGCAAAATATACAAACTGAGTAGTAAATGCGCAAAATATGCAACATCTAGGATAGTATAAGCCTAGGAGCGCCGTGGTCCCGTGGTTAGCGTGAACAGCTGCCGAACGAGAGCCGGCACGGTAGCTCAGAGTGTTCGGTCAGAGGGTTAGCTGCCCTCTGTAAAAAAAAAAGAAAACTGAGTCAATGGGTCAACGACGAACTGAAACAGGTGTCTTGCGACGTCCGCCCCGAGTAGATGCAACGAACTAAAACGAATAAAATGAGATTAAAAAAAAAAACAAAAAAAAACGAGAGGTCCGTGGTTCAAGTCCTTCCTCGAGTGAGAAGTTTGCTTTTTTTATTTTCGCAAAGTTATGATCTGTCCGTTCGTTCATTGACGTCTCTGTTCACTGTAATAAGTTTAGTGTTTGTGTTTTGCGACCGAACCGCAAAACCGTGCGATTAGTAGACGAAACGACGTGCCTCTCCAATGGGAACCAAAAACATTTGATCGCAAGGCAACCGATTCCTCCACAGGAAAACTCGTCTGATATATTCTATACGACACTGGTAACGGCATGTGCGTCACATGACAGGAATATGTTGTCGACCCACCTAACTTGTACACTTGGCGACTGGGTAAAAAGATTCTTCTACCTTGCCTGATTTAGGTTTTCTTGTGGATGTGATAATCACTCCCAAAAAAGTGATGAAAACATAAGAGTTTGTTACATAAACTGCAACAAATGAATGCAACAGTTTCACAGTTTTCCCTGTGCTCTATCAAAACATATGTTTTTAACGTTTTAAAATTTTTCCTTGTGTAGACCGTCAAATCCTGCATATGTCCAAGCAAATCTGAATATGTCCTGGAATTTTGGAGAGCGAAGTTGATTATGTGTGAGTGCCTGAACTTTGATAATTGATACGCGATCACATAAACAATACTGCTCTGTGTACCTATGCAGCTTCTCAAAACCATAGAATCTTTTCACAAAGTATTTCACTTGCCGAAAAACAAACACATCTAACGGTTGCACAAGAGGTGTACAACCTGGAGGAATGTTAATCACGTCTACTCCCACACTAAAATTGTACAGTGCCTGATCCTTCTGTCCTGTATAGCTGTCAAGGAGTAAGGCAAAATCTTTATCCGCGTAAGGAGCAATCACACGCTCATTAAAGTCTTTCACTAGTTTTCTCTCCACTTTTCCTGACGAACTGCAATTCACAATGACATTCGGCGTTTGCGCAAGTACCCTATTCACCTGTTGCTGAACTTGCAGTCCAAATACACCATTTTTTTCCTGCAAACATAAATAAAATGAAGGTAAAAGAAATCTTGCTTTGTTCAGAGCATATTGTATTGTATAACTATGTGAAGTGGCATGCAGCTGGTCTACAGTACATTCCGTATCGCCTTCTCCAACTAACGATAACGTGAGGGTCGATTTCATCTCATAGTTAAAACCGGACTGATCTGTGTTGATAATATATGCGTCTTCATACTGTTCGAATCTGACGTTAGTTTCTGTAACAAACGTCTTGCAACACACTCAAAGTTCTTCCAGTTTATTCGCGTAGTTCTTGCTTACATATTTCGTAATCTTCCTGCTCGTAATTTTGCATTTTCGTTTGAGCGTGACAAGCCAATGAGATGAAGCCTTGAAGTCCAGGCCGATTTGTTTAGCGTAATGCAATCCCCAAATCTGTAGGTCTGTATCATGCACTGCACTTAATTCAGTTCTGGCTATTAAAATTGTCGGTATACATGGTTTTCTAGTTCACTGAACTTCTGTCTTCGGGTTCCACCTCGTTCCACAACTTCTTTGCAATATTTAATTGTGCTTTTTTTCCTCCATCCCTTTAAATTTCTTTAATTTATTTGTTACTTCACTCCATAATCTATATTTGCGTCTTTTAAGTGGTTTGGACAGTAACCTGTATTGGAGCATTTCCTTCATGTAACCCAAAGAAATACCATCAGATTGAAGTCGCAGTATTTCCTCTTCGTGTTCTTCGTACGGATCGTCAACAATCTCATCATCTGGTACATACAGCCCCGCAGCAATCAGCAAGGTATCGTCATCACCACACGTACTGTTTATCAACAAATGTAGGAAATAATCATACAAATGTTCAACAATCGTTCGATCCCTTAAGGAACTATCCGATTCCTTACAGTTCGGAAAATAATCATTGACCTTGTTATTGAAGTCGCGAGCTATATTTGCTGGATTCATATTGCCCACGGAATACATCTCACGTATTTAATGCACTCTCGTCCAAAATAGCGAACAGTCAACTGCCAGCCAGGGAGCCTCGTTAGCAGGAATACTCTCTCTTCCGTGCGCTGTAGTCGACTGACGTCGTGTGTTTCGATGTTTGTTTAGGTGTAGCGTCCCCATACTACGGCGCAGTTACCTCGCATCGCACGGACGGACGGACAGATAATAAGTCTGAAAATAAAAAATTAAACTTGTCACTCGAGGGAAGACTTGAACCAAGGACCTCTCATTCCGCAGCTGCTCACGCTAACCACGGGACCGCGGCGCTCCTGAGCGCACATCATCCTTGATGCTTATCTTGCACATGGACTACTCAGTTTGTATATTTTGCTTATTTTTTTCATAGTTCCACACAACTTCTTCCTGTTTTCTCGATTGATCTGTGTTCAGTTTTTCAAGGCCTATCCACTGTGCCAACTTATAACTAAATCTGAGGGGGGTGCGATGGGGAGGTTCCCTTGTAAGTGCTCTTTTTTCAGAAACCTTCTTTCAGTCTTCCCATCCTTATTATGAGTAGAATGTGGGTAACTGTATTCAGCAGGAGGTTCCCTGTGGTTTCATAGTATGGTGGCAAGCAGACTATCAGATGGCCGGCCGAAGTGACCGTGCGGTTAAAGGCGCTGCAGTCTGGAACCGCAAGACCGCTACGGTCGCAGGTTCGAATCCTGCCTCGGGCATGGATGTTTGTGATGTCCTTAGGTTAGTTAGGTTTAACTAGTTCTAAGTTCTAGGGGACTAATGACCTCAGCAGTTGAGTCCCATAGTGCTCAGAGCCATTTGAACCATTTGAACTATCAGATGGTTTAGTCACGATATGTAGACTGATGTCGTTTTCGTAATGTACCCCTGAAATGGAAGTGTTATCTGCAGGTAATGAACTTGAAGAGCAGCTCATCTTATCACCTGGATCATTCGAAGTGACAGGCATTGGCGGTGCTGAGTCCTCAATCTCATTATGCTCATCTGATATGCAACCTGAAAAGAATACATTGCACCAAAGTCATAAATGATATGTGTTTAACCCTCCTGCCTCACAAACTTACATGCCACACCACAGTTAGTACGCACAAGCAACTGTTGGCATAAATGAATGCTTGGCTGCTCACTCTGTGTTGTGTACATAGTTCCGCGTAGTCAGCGCGTACACAACTTTCCCACTAGAGCGCGACCCGCTAAGCACAACAGCGCAGGCGCAGCGCTCGTCCGTCTACGCACTACGAGATGGTGCTGCCTAAGAGACAGACCAAATTCTGCTTCCGCCGATCCGCGTATTAATATGTAACGCAGCCAATGAGATTGCTACTAACGTAGAACCTTTTCTCCTCGCGGATCACACTCGCGCAGTGATACCTGAACGCGCGAGGTATTATAACGAGTGTACAGACCTCCGATTAGTCAGTCTGCATTAGTCTATAGTCAAGTTTCAGTCTGCGCCTAATAAGATTACCATATATGAATAGACACTTTGTCAAGTATCAGAGATATGTGAGAATAAGATTAACCTACCAAGACCAAAGGAACTTCGGATTGCCAATTGTAAATAGCATCCAGAATCAAGTTAAGTAAGGTTTATGATTGTTATTATTTTAATAAATGTGTCTGAAAATTAATCAAGTTCTGTTTAAAGTTGGTCACCGTCAATCTGCTACTCTTAGCGTGCAAGTGGTATTTCTATCGTCTGACCTAACGGCAGAAGATAAACACGCCACGATAAGACCACGAGACATATTGCTGACACTCGCCTACTTCGTTAGAGCGACAAGTCAAATAATCTGATGGTGTGTGTACCGAAGGTCCTACAGTACGCACACCACGCTCTGCTAATAGACGTTTGGTCTAAATGCGCATCAAAGGCTTAATAAGAAACTTCCTGGCAGATTAAAACTGTGTACCCGACTGAGACTCGAACTCGAGACCTTTGCCTTTTGCGGGCAAGTGGTCTACCAACTGAGCTACCGAAGCACGACTCACGCCCGGTACCCACAGCTTTACTTCTGCCAGTATCTCGTCTCCTACCTTCCAAACTTTACAGAAGTTCTCCTGCGAACCTTGCAGAACTAGCACTCCTGAAAGAAAGGATATAGCGGAGACATGGCAGGAGAACTTCTGTAAAGTTTGGAAGGTAGGAGACGAGATACTGGCGGAAGTAAAGCTGTGGGTACCGGGCGTGAGTCGTGCTTCGGTAGCTGTTGGTAGAGCACTTGCCCGCGAAAGGCAAAGGTCCCGAGTTCGAGTCTCGGTCGGACACACAGTTTCAATCTGCCAGGAAGTTTCATATCAGCGCACACTCCGCTGCAGAGTGAAAATCTCACTCTGGAAAGGCTTAATACTATCAACATCTATATCCGTACTCTGCGAGTTACCGTGTGGTGTGTGGCGGAGGGTACTCTACGGTACCATACGTTAAGGTTTCTTCCTACTCCATTCCCGGACGGAAAGAATGACGCCTCTGTATGATCTGTTAGTCTCTTACTTATCTAATTTTGTCTTCGCGCGATAGATACGTAGGGGGAAGGAGATAGTGCATCGCTTCAGCCAAGATTTTGCGTCTGGAAATTTTCAAGATGGTCCTGGCGTGATATACGTCTTTCTTCGGGTGTTTGCCAATTCTGACTTCTCAACATGTCACTAACGCTCTCTCGCCAGTCAAACAAGCCTGTTACCATTCGTGCTGGCCTTTTTTGTGTCTCCCGTTAGTCTAGCCTGATAGGGACCCCGCATATTTGCTCCATATTACTGGCCGAAATGTCTGTGGGTCCGTTCTACTTCCCTTTTTGTACATCGGTGTGACTTGTGTCCTTTTCCATTCACTGGGGATAACTCCTTGTTCGAGAGACACGCGGTAAATTATGGTCTAGAAAGGGACTAATTCAGTCGCAAATTCCGTGACAGGAATTCCGTCGGGCCATGGGGCTTTGTTGTGTTTTAGAGATTTAAGCTGTTTTTTGACATTTTTAAATCTAGATCTTGCTGACAAGGGAACCTCCCCATCGCACCCCCCTCAGATTTAGTTATAAGTTGGCACAGTGGATAGGCCTTGAAGAACTGAACACAGATCAATCGAGAAAACAGGAAGAAGTTGTGTGGAAGTATGAAAAAATAAGCAAAATATACAAACTGAATAGTCTATGCATATGATATGGAACATCAAAGACAGCCTCATGTCATGAGCGCCGTGGTCCCGTGGTTAGAGTGAGCAGCTGCAGTACGAGAGGTCACGGTTCAAATCTACCATCGACTGAAAATTTTAATTTTTTATTTTCAGACAATTATTATCTGTCCGTCCGATGCGATCACTTTTTAGGGAGTGATTATCACATCCACAAGAAAACCTAAATCGGGCAAGGTAGAAGAATCTTTTTACCCATTCGCCAAGTGTACAAGTTAGGTGGGTCGACAACATATTCCTGTCATGCAACGGACATGCCGTCACCAGTGTCGTATAGAATATATCAGACGTGTTTTCCTGTGGAGGAATCGGTTGACGTGTGACCTTGCGATCAAACTTTTTCGGTTCCCATTGGACAGGCACGTCCTTTCGTCTACTAATCACACGGTTTAGCGGTGCGGTCGCAAAACACAGACACTAAACTTGTTACAGTGAACAGAGACGTCAAAGAACGAACGGACAGATAATAATTGTCTGAAAATAAAAAATTAAAATTTTCATTCGAGGGAAGCTTGATCCAAGGACCTCTCCTACCGCAGTTGCTCATGCTAACCACGGGACCACGGCGCTCCTGAGCTCTCTGTCTATCCTTGGTGTTGCCTATCTTGGCATGGACTACTCAGTTTGTATATTTTGTTTATTTTTTCATAGTTCCACACAACTTCTTCCTGTTTTCTCGATTGATCTGTGTTCAGTTTTTCAAGGCCTATCCACTGTGCCAACTTATAACTAAATCTGAGGGGGGTGCGATGGGGAGGTTCCCTTGTGAGATTTTTAATTCTATACTGCGTAATTTTATATAGAACCTAAGGTTCACGCAGCGCACCACAAAAGAGTACACTGGCTGACTGGCGTCAAATTTTTCGCCAGCTTGATTGACTACAATCGACATTGCTTCATCCGTTTGTTACCTAAAGTAGCAAAATAAGTACTAAAACATACCCAGAGTATTTATCTATTAATTAAAAAGATTCCCATCAGTCGCGTAAGTGGTTCCAAATTTGTGATAATTTTTTTATAGATTGTAGTGATGGAATAATGCTTTGTATCAGACATCAAATCTGACACATAGCTTTACGCCATAATTTATTAGATGTGGAAGTCCTCAACGACCCTTCTGTTTGTGAATTTCTTGTTAGTTGACTGAAATAAGGGGGCTTATTTGCAAAATTCCAATGAAGCACATCTAAGCTGTGGTAATAACTGCGGAACCATTTGACAGATTCGAAGGTGTATTTATCATTTTAAAAATATATACATACATGCTGCATATAAAAAAGATACACTTGTGTTTATTTCCATTTGACACTGATATTTCAGGTTCTACTGCATCAAAGTATCTTAACTGTTAGTAGTCAAACATTTCGGTTTTAGATCACGGTGCGCAGGAAATGAGCATGTTTTCGAAAAAACTAAATTATCACATTTAAGTGATATATTGCAATTAGGACTAAACGTACACATTGGATGATTTCGCATGGAAGATGAGATTTAAACGTGTCCTGATAGGTAAATTGCCATGATACTGACAAAATGATGAACCAAGACCCCAGTTCTGTTTCTTCGTAAATTTGCTACCATGAGTTGTTTCTTTTCGTTCGTTAATTGTACAATTTTATTTTATAGATTAATATAACTATCGTAGAGTATCGTATTTATATCTGTCGGCAATAAAAAAGTTAAGCAGGCAGTTCTTTGCAGGGCCTACAATTTGGCACGCAAGCGCAATTCCAGTCGTTTGCTACATTAAGAACGACGCGTGGAAGCAACCCTCTTTCGTAATAATACACCGTTGAGATTTCATATTCAAATGTGACTATCCGATGTATTCTCAAAAACGGTCAATCTGCCTGCAGATCTAAAACGAGACCGAGCACTGGCAATTTTACCATCAGAATGCCCCCTCCCCAGCCGAAAATAGCTACCGAGGTTACGGTACTTCCGTAGACATCATTGATACCAAGTTTAACAGTTCTTAAAAATACACTACTGGCCATTAAAATTGCTACACCAAGAAGAAATGCGGATGATAAACGGGTATTCATTGGACAGATATATTATACTAGAACTGACACGTGATTACATTTTCACGCAATTTGGGCGCATAGATTCTGAGAAATCAGTACCCAGAACAACCACCTCTGGCCGTAATAACGGCCTTGATACGCCTGGGCATTGAGTCAAACAGAGCTTGGATGGCGTGTACAGGTACAGCTGCCCATGCAGCTTCAACACGATACCACAGTTCATCAAGAGTAGTGACTGGCATATTGTGACGAGCCAGTTGCTCGGGCACCATTGACCGGACATTTTCAATTGGTGAGAGATCTGGAGAATGTGCTGGCCAGGGCAGCAGTCGAACATTTTCTGTATCCAGAAAGGCCCGTACAGCACCTGCAACATACGGTCGTGCATTATCCTCTTGAAATGTAAGGTTTCGCAGGGATCGAATGAAGGGTAGAGCCACGGGTCGTAACACATCTGAAATGTAACGTCCACTGTTCAAACTGCCGACAATGCGTACAAGAGGTGACCGAGACGTTTAACCAATGGCACCCCATACCATCACACCGGGCGATACACCAGTATGGTGATGACGAGTACACGCTTCCAATGTGCGTTCACCGCGATGTCACCAAACACGGATGAGATCAGCATGATGCTGTAAACAGAACCTGGATTCATCCGAAAAATGATGTTTTGCCATTCGTGCATCCAGGTTCGTCTTTGAGTACACCATCGCAGGCGCTCCTGTCTGTGATTCCGCGTCAAGGGTAACCGCAGCCATGGTCTCCGAGCTGGTAGTCCATGCTGCTGCAAACGTCGTCGAACTGTTCGTGCAGATGATTGTTGTCTTGCAAACGTCCCCATCTGTTGACTCAGGGATCGAGACGTGGCTGCACGATCCGTTACAGTCATGCGGATAAGATGCCTGTCATCTCGACTGCTAGTGATCCGAGGCCGTTGGGATTCAGCACGGCGTTCCGTATTACCCTCCTGAACCCACCGATTCCATATTCTGCTAACAGTCATTGAATCTCGACCAACGCGAGCAGCAATGTCGCGATACGATAAACAGCAATCGCAATAGGCTACGATCCGACCTTTATCAAAGTCGGAAACATGATGGTACGCATTCCTCATCCTTACACGAGGCATCACAACTACATTTCACCAGGCAACGCCGGTCAACTGCTGTTTGTGTATGAGAAATCGGTTGGAAACTTTCTTCATGTCAGCACGTTGTAGGTGTCGCCACCGGCGACAACCTTGTATGAATGCTCTGACAAGCTTATCATTTGCATATCACAGCATCTACTTCCTGTCGGTTAAATTTCGCGTCTGTAGTCTACAAGGAAACAGGAAAGATATGGCTATTCTTTGCAATATAGTACAATTTCCAGAAAAAGACTCCTTAAAACAAGTACTTCCGCCCATGAAAATATTACTTGTCGCTGTCTCGAACATAACATTAATTTGATTTGATTCATCGATCACAAAGGCGATGGGTGGTCATAAAAATACTTTATACCCAATAAGTAAAGTAACATACATAGAAAAACTGTCTACTTTCGAACTTAAGTAGATAGCCGCAGCATACGAAAACAAGTCAACAACTATGGAAGAAAATATACCAGATGCTTCGTCCTATAAAAATTGTAGTTTTATCTCAAATAGCTTGACTTTAAGAACTCAATTCCAAAATTAAGTAATACATATACATGAATAAGCAACTTTTGTCCATATAATACCTCACGAACCATTATCTTACGCTATAATAAACTCACCTGTTATCTTCTGTTTATTAGAGAGAAAGATGTTATCTCTGAAGCTCGTTTCATGGTACACAGATGACAGAAATGAAACAGTCGACACCAGTTATAAAGGCACATTTGCATGCCGTGCGTGAGTTTCCTCGGAAACGCGAAAATTTAATTAAATAATTAATCTCTGACAAATAAATAAAGCCTATGGCATAGAACTGCAGCGCTATGCCGCTGATAAAACAAAATACAATTATGACACTCTTATGTTTCATTAAGAAGAAGGAGGTCATGTACAACAACTGCTGCGGGAAGCACGTATGTTTTATTAATTGGCACACCGCCATATTTGATGTTATTATAAGAACACTGCGAGTTGCAATCTTACTAAGGCACTCGATTCTGTAAAGAATCTATATTTATGAAAGTAAATTGAATTATTTAACTATAGGCTTATTCGTTGAATATATCTGATTTAACTAACTGTGTAAACTTTTTATGTTTAGTAGACAGTCACCTCTGTACGACGTATTGACATGGCTGGCAAATTATGCTAATATTGAGATTTGGATTTTGAGTCCGCACCTACCGCAGCAGTCTTTGGAAACGATTTAAATACGAAGTCCGATTATTTGAGTCTTATTTCACGGTCAACTACGAATAACATTGCATTTACGAAAAATCCATTGTCAAGCGTCTGATACCAAATAATTAAACGTCCACGTTCCAGATAAGCAAATATTAATTACAACCAATCACTATAATACATAATTAATAATTAATATTTTATTTTATTTATTTATTTTATATTGGCGACTGCGTGTCAGACTTGTTATTTTGTCATTTGTTACATTGTTCTCTTTGTTTCATGTGAAAAATCAACTTTCTGGACCTGGACTTGAATATATGAGAAATAAGAAAAATCTGAAGATATTTTCCAATTCTAAAATTTTGCGGGAGGACGTAACGAAGCTTCCAGCAAAATAAGGTAAGACGCAGCATCTTTGCTTTGGCAGGCTTGACCAAACGCATAATTCAGTGTATTAGCTCTTCAGTAGATTCTGTAGTATTTCTTTCGCGCGTAACAGTTTTCAGTGATAACGTAGCAGTTTTCAGTGATAAATTTCATTCTCAGTGCTTTTCCTTAAACAATAACTTCTGCAACAATACCTATACAAGAGTGTACAATATGACCGACTTCTGTACGATACGTTGTAACATGGCCAGCAGCCATTAACAATAATCCCATATTCAGTTTACATTTTTAAATTAACAAACAGCCATTGTTGCTACGAGCGATTCATGTTCAACTGCATTTTATTTTAAAACCAGTGTCAAACTTTATTTTCTCGAAGCATATCTTACGTGTGGCATGGTCATAACTAGAAAACAATAAGCAAAGATGGAACAGCAAAGACACTATTCAGACGCAATCCGACTCGGACGAGAGACAAATGTTTGAAAATGACTTTACGACAGCAACCGGTAGTGACGATTCATCAAATATTGACGCAAGTGTTAACGGAAATTTTGACAATAGGCCGTCCACCACAAAAATTTCAAAGTCTCAGTCATGTTAATACATGACGTCACGTCTAATGACGCGGCGGGGGCAGAGACCTTGCAAACAGCAAACATTGCCTACATCTACATCTACATTTATACTCCGCAAGCCACCCAACGGTGTGTGGCGGAGGGCACTTTTATGTGCCACGGTCATTACCTCCCTTTTCTGTTCCAGTCGCGTATGGTTCGCGGGAAGAACGACTGTCTGAAAGCCTCCGTGCGCGCTCGAATCTCTCTAATTTTACATCCGTGATCTCCTCGGGAGGTATAAGTAGGGGGAAGCAATATATTCGATACCTCATCCAGAAACGCATCCTCTCGAAACCTGGCGAGCAAGCTACACCGCGATGCAGACCGCCTCTCTTGCAGAGTCTGCCACTTGAGTTTGCTAAACATCTCCGTAACGCTATCACGGATACCAAATAACCCTGTGACGAAACGCGCCGCTCTTCTTTGGATCTTCTCTATCTCCTCCGTCAACCCGATATGGTACGGATCCCACACTGATGAGCAATACTCAAGTGTAGGTCGAACGATTGTTTTGTAAGCGACCTCCTTTGTTGATGGACTACATTTTCTAAGGACTCTCCCAATGAATCTCAACCTAGCACCCGCCTTACCAACAATTAATTTTATATGATCATTCCACTTCAAATCGTTCCGCACGCACACTCCCAGATATTTTACAGAAGTAACTGCTACCAGCGTTTGTTCCGCTATCATATAATCATACAATAAAGGATCCTTACAAATGCTAATGAAACAAAACGCAGAAAATATGGCAACCTTAAAGACACAAAATGAACAGTTAAAGACACAAAATGAGCAGTTAAAGACACAAAATGACGAAATTAAATCTGATCTCATAGCAATCAAGACAGGTAATGACACTTTATGTAAACGTGTGGAACTTAGAGACGCCACACTGACCAAACAGATGACTGAACTCAGTACGAAATTTTGCAAGCTTAATACGATACAAGAAAAGACTACAAATGACGTAGCACTTTTACAGACACAAGTAAAAAACCTTAATGTCACGTGTGAAGCTCCTACTGGACAAATTCAAACATATCCTTCAGTACATGACAACCTTGAAAAACGAATTACTGACGTGCAGAATAAATTTGACGATGTTGAACAACACCTGACTGGCAGATTACAATCTGATGCCACAGCTCATTTTCAAAATATTAATAAGGAATTTCATGATTGGGTAGAGAACAAAGACAAACATTTTGATAGATGCATACGTGAAAACTTACCAACAATTGTGCACGACTCCGTTGCACGACTCCGTAGCGGAATACATCACTAATAACAAACAGCTGATTAGTGACGCAGTACAGTCTGTCACTGCACCAATGACACAATTCACCGATCAACCACTGTGGTGTCACCGCCAGACACCACACTTGCTAGGTGGTAGCTTTTAAATCGGCCGCGGTCCGGTAGTATAAGTCGGACCCGCGTGTCGCCACTGTCAGTGATCGCAGAGCGCCACCACACGGCAGGTCTAGAGAGACGTACTAGCACTCGCCCCAGTTGTACAGCCGACGTTCATAGCAATGGTTCACTGACAAAGACGCTCTCATTTGCCGAGACGATAGTTAGCATAGCCTTCAGCTACATTTGCTACGACCTAGCAAGGCGCCGTATTCAAGTGATATTGAGATTCTATTAATGTATCATCAAGAGCGATGTTCTACAAATGTGGATTAAAGTTAAGTATTCCAGAAGCTACGTACTTTTCTTTATAGCATTCATTACGTATCCTGTTTCAGACCTCACGCCAGCCTGCGTGAGTTTAAGCGCGTGCCTTTCGGCTTCCTCTCATTGTGTCTAGGCTGTCTTGTCTAGACACAACAACCACAGTCTGAATGTAACGAAAATATCAGTCAAAATGTACAGTTCAGAAACCAATATACATATACGAGTATGACGCACACATACCGCACACGACAAACACACAAGAACAAAACACACCACGACAACAACACATACCACGACGTGCAAACACAAACACAAGCAACTATCATGGTAAACCACAGCAACATTATCGTAATTACTCGCCATCTGAACATTACAGTAATTACAGTGGAACAAATCCATATCATAATGCAAAGGAAGAAGAAAGCTTAATAAAACACAGGCAATTTCAGACTTTTATCCCAGAAAAACGAACCATTCATCCGGTGATTTTTCTTAAATCTTTTAGTGACGCATTTCTACGCACTTGGAGTGACCGGAAAAAGATTTCATATATTGTCGATTACATCCAAGGCGATGCAGCTGTCTGGGCATACAGTCAAGCTGACGTATGTACCACGTACAGTGAGTTTGAGCGTGCCTTTCTGAACAAATTCTGGTCGCAATCCGTCCAGGAGCGACTCAGAAGACAAATTTTAGAACCTGAAACTTTTAACAGTAAAAATGGTAACTTACGCAGATATTTTGAAAAATACTTGAACATGGGACATTTTTTGGACGAACCAGTCGCAACACGTGATTTACTCCGTGCGTTGAAGGCCAAATTGCCTTTCAACATTAAGGAAAAACTCTTACACATTCCGGATGACGATCCAGATTATTTAGATTCGGTTGACATGTTACTAGAAGATCAGCGCTTCGCGCAGCAAAACAGCAGCCACAATGTTTATGCTAGTGGTATGCAAAACGTGCAGGCTTGCCGACTCAATTCTGGCGCGCCCACAGTTGGATACGCGGTACAGCAAAAACAGCAAACTCACATGCCGTCTCAATACGGAAATCAAAATCAGCACGCGTATTCCAATACAAACAACAGTTACAACAGTAATAACACTTCATGCGGCAATCCATACAAAAGGCACCGCGGTAACAACAACAACAACAACGGTAACAACGGATACAAATGTAACAACAAAAACACAAACAGAAATAGAAATAATAATAACTACGAGCCAAGACAGCATCAAGGCTGGACTCGTAGCGATCAATACTTTCATTCAAACACTGCTTTACCACAGCAGCCACCAGGACAAAATTGGAGCATACCTTACGACCGACAGGTAAGTCATAATGCGCAACAGCAACAACAACTGCAAAAGTTTGGAGATCACAACAGGCAATATCCGAATGTGAATATAATAGAAGTGACACCTGATACACAACCTCAATCTGTGTCAGTACCTAATACAAATGCTAATCCAACAAACTAGAAACAGCCACTTCTATGCCCCGGGTCGTGGCTGAAGAATTCTTGGGGGGCGACTTCAATGTTAATCAGTTATTTGACACCAGCACTGAACAACAAAATATTGATATGCCTAATAATTCTAAACAAAAACTACCTGTTTTATTTATAAGATACAACCACAATGACAATGTATCAGATAAACAGTACACAATGTCGTTCAAACACAAATGAAATTGTTTTAGCATCTACTACTGGTGTAGTAGGTGGGATTCCAACTACTATTATCTTGGATACAGGTGCAGCTGTGAGCGTTTTGTCTTTTAATTTCTATAAAAAGAAGTGTGAATTGGAGCCTGTGCCTGAGTTTCCCGCCCAAAACTGTAAAATAACTACTGCTCTAAGTAATAAGTCATGTAGGGTTAAGAAGCAAGTTTTTGTAAACATTAAAATAGGTAATGGAACCGTACAATGGTCATTCCTGGTTGTACAAAACCTTGTGACAAATTGCATATTAGGATTAGATATTATGAGCAAGAAGGACTGCATTATAGACTTCTCCAAAGGTAAATGTATTTTAAATGATAAAGGCAGTGTAATTATTATTGATTTGGACAGGAGAACTCTAAAGCATGACAAACACTGTACAGGGTACAAGGTTCAGTTAGTACTTGACAATGACATTCAAGACATGCAAACACACTCATCTGACATAGAGCTACTGGACTTGAAAACATTGCTTGATCGTAAGATAAACGAAGCTACAGCTCTCAGTGTACATGAACGTATGAAACAACAGGAAGTGTTATCCAAATATTTACAAGTTTTTACCAAACGATTAGGTGTTATCAACACGTATGTCTACAAGATTGAAGTTAAGCCTCACAAGATCTTCTACCACAAGACATATAATGTACCGTTATCTCAACGACCTGCTGTGTGGCAAGAACTAAAACAAATGTTAGACTGGAAAATCATAGAACCATTACCTAAGTTGTCAGACAAAGAAATCACACCTGAACAGAAAAAAAGAAGTATTGACTACACTGACACATCACGCACAGATACGAAACAAACATCACAAAAACATAATAAAAAGAAAACAAAAATTCAAGGCAGGAATGCTTGTACTACTTCGTACTCATCATAAATCTGTAGCACTCAAACGACGCAATGCTAAGTGGCGTCTGCTATATGAAGGACCTTATATTATTGTTAACATACCGCATCCTGGTGCGTATCTGTTACAACTTCCTAGAACTAACAAAATTATTGGGCTATACGCACACCGAGATCTTAGAGCATTTCATGCTAAATAATGTCAAAGTCATATCCATGAAAACATTGCTAAGCAACTCGCAAAACTCTGTTTGCTACAACATAGATAATAAGTAGTATATAAATTTTCATTTCAGCTGTACCAGTGACGCAGTTGAAGACAGAAGAACTTTTCTTTCAACGCCGCGGCACTACCAAGAAGACTGGATATTAAGGTAAAATTTATGATTACGTAGCAGTGAATGATATATTAATTTTTCACGGAACATTTGTGACTGTAGGTACCACTGACTTGGTATGGCACCTGACGAACCGACAGACGTCATCTGTGAAGGGACCTTTTACTTCGAGAAATAGATTAGACGCATATCTCTCAGCAAGAAAAGCATCTACCAGTAGCCAAGGCCACACAGACACTATACACACATGCACAAAACGCGAGGAATCAACAGTTTTCCGTCTCTTATTATTTTGAATATTTATTGAGTAGTGAAAACGCCTGGTCTTGCCTACTGATATAATGAATGTTGTGTCTAACCTATCTTAATTTCAGATGACATCACAAAAAACATCGATAAAATCCCAGCAAAACCATTAAAGAGAAAGTAAATATCTGCATTTCATGTAATCAAATGTGACATAATGTAATAATTTATAGCTATGTAATGATGATGTAAACATGTTTATGTGTAACTGTATTATGTTTATGCTAAGAAAATATGTGACGTGTATAAGTATGATTACTTATGTTTTTTTTTTAAAAAAATGATGTATAATGTAACTGTTACTATGTAAAAATCTGAACGACAACGAGTGCCAAAATGTGAAAAACTTTAAAAAAAATTGCATAATGAACCACTGTTCACGAACATTAACGTACATTACTAAGTCTGCAACTACGCAGAAACTTATGTGAAAGAAACTGTTAATGACATTCATTATGCATCGTACCTTTGTAAACGCGTTGAACGATTTCTTTGATAAGTAACTACGAACATTTAGGTGAGCTATATTTTAAAAGAAAAACTGAAAATGTGAAGTGCATAATTGGTGCATCGTCTAGTGACATTACTACAGTACCTAACTTCAAGATGTTAACTGGATTAAATGGTCACAACGTGCCTGTCCAGACAACAACACGACGAGTGGAAGAATTTTGGTTGGAACTTCAGGGAATGGAATGTTCTCGAAATGTGACGGACACACTTACCTGGTCTGTCCAAGGATCGACGCCAGCTATGTGCCGTCCGAGGTTCTGCAACCAAGCTTCCACGGAATATCGAAAACAAACTGCATATGAACCAATTACTCGACGGGTCACGTCCGATCTGTAATAAACAATGCATTTTGTCACAACGAACTGCATCACAACGACTATAATGGAAATTGGAAATGGACATGCTTATGTATCAATTACGTTGTTATACAGCGATGTTACTGTGGAAAAAAAAACTTTACCACGACGACACTAACCTGTGAAACAATACTGTGCAGCAGATGAATATAAACTGTAATAACGACACGATGTGTATAGGTCAACGCACCTGAAACAAAAAGACATTTTTCTTTGAAGCATTTCAATGCAATACCATGTAACTAAGAACATTCAACAATCTAAGGTTGTATTGTATTATAACAAATATTGTACTTTTAAAATTAAGTTACCTGTCATAGAATGTACTCTTCATATGAAATCTTGGTGGAATATTTTCTTTGTTCAACGACTAAGAAACGCGCGCGCACACGAACAATATGAACTGTACTACTGTGCCGCGTGATGTAAATTTACGATATAACGGCAGTGCCGGAGTCACATAGACGCTTCTGCGCATGCGCGCACTCCATTTTGCCAACATAAGAACTTTTACGGCGCACGCGCGTCATTCAAATTTTGTATATAATACACTCCTGGAAATGGAAAAAAGAACACATTGACACCGGTGTGTCAGACCCACCATACTTGCTCCGGACACTGCGAGAGGGCTGTACAAGCAATGATCACACGCACGGCACAGCGGACACACCAGGAACCGCGGTGTTGGCCGTCGAATGGCGCTAGCTGCGCAGCATTTGTGCACCGCCGCCGTCAGTGTCAGCCAGTTTGCCGTGGCATACGAAGCTCCATCGCAGTCTTTAACACTGGCAGCATGCCGCGACAGCGTGGACGTGAAATGTATGTGCAGTTGACGGACTTTGAGCGAGGGCGTATAGTGGGCATGCGGGAGTTCGGGTGGACGTACCGCCGAATTGCTCAACACGTGGGGCGTGAGGTCTCCACAGTGCATCGATGTTGTCGCCAGTGGTCGGCGGAAGGTGCACGTGCACGTCGACCTGGGACCGGACCGCAGCGACGCACGGATGCACGCCAAGACCGTAGGATCCTACACAGTGCCGTAGGGGACCGCACAGCCACTTCCCAGCAAATTAGGGACACTGTTGCTCCTGGGGTATCGGCGAGGACCATTCGCAACCGTCTCCATGAAGCTGGGCTACGGTCCCGCACACCGTTAGGCCGTCTTCCGCTCACGCCCCAACATCGTGCAGCCCGCCTCCAGTGGTGTCGCGACAGGCGTGAATGGAGGGACGAATGGAGACGTGTCGTCTTCAGCGATGAGAGTCGCTTCTGCCTTGGTGCCAATGATGGTCGTATGCGTGTTTGGCGCCGTGCAGGTGAGCGCCACAATCAGGACTGCATACGACCGAGGCACACAGGGCCAACACCCGGCATCATGGTGTGGGGAGCGATCTCCAACACTGGCCGTACACCACTGGTGATCGTCCAGGGGACACTGAATAGTGCACGGTACATCCAAACCGTCATCGAACCCATCGTTCTACCATTCCTAGACCGGCAAGGGAACTTGCTGTTCCAACAGGACAATACACGTCCGCATGTATCCCGTGCCACCCAACGTGCTCTAGAAGGTGTAAGTCAACTACCCTGGCCAGCAAGATCTCCGGATTTGTCACCCATTGAGCATGTTTGGGACTGGATGAAGCGTCGTCTCACGCGGTCTGCACGTCCAGCACGAACGCTGGTCCAACTGAGGCGCCAGGTGGAAATGGTATGGCAAGCCGTTCCACAGGACTACATCCAGCATCTCTACGATCGTCTCCATGGGAGAATAGCAGCCTGCATTGCTGCGAAAGGCGGATATACACTGTACTAGTGCCGACATTGCGCATGTTCTGTTGCCTGTGTCTATGTGCCTGTGGTTCTGTCAGTGTGATCATGTGATGTATCTGACCCCAGGAATGTGTCAATAAAGTTTCCCCTTCCTGGGACAATGAATTCACGGTGTTCTTATTTCAATTTCCAGGAGTGTATACTGTATAATGTATGTCATGTAAATAGTTGTAGATAACTTAGATTTTCTTATGCCTTTAGGTGAATTGCTCGCCTACAGGTGTGTCCTTTCGCCTCGCAATTCAGGGGGCAATATAAAGGCACATTTGCATGCCGTGCGTGAGTTTCCTCGGAAACGCGAAATCTTAATTAAATAATTAATCTATGACAAATAAATAAAGCCTATGGCACAGAACTACAGCGCTATGCCGCTGATAAAACAAAATACAATTATGACACTCTTATGTTACATTACGAAGAAGGAGGTCATGTACAACAACTGGTGCGGGAAGCACGTATGTTTTATTAATTGGCACACCGCCATATTTGATGTTATATAAGAACACTGCGAGTTGCAATCTTACTAGGCACTCGATTCTGTAAAGAATCTATATTTATGAAAGTAAGTTGAATTATTTATCTATAGGCTTATTCGTTGAATATATCTGATTTAACTAACTGTGTAAACTTCTTATGTTTAGTAGACAGTCACCTCTGTACGACGTATTGACATGGCTGGCAAATTATTCTAATATTGAGATTTAGATTGTGAATCCACACCTACCGCAGCAGTCTTTGGAAACGATTTAAATACGAAGTCCGATTATTTGAGTCTTATTTCACGGTCAACTACGAATAACATTGCATTTACGAAAAAGCCATTGTCAAGCGTCTGATACCAAATAATTAAACGTCCACGTTCCAGATAAGCAAATATTAATTACAACCAATCACTATAATACATAATTAATAATTAAGATAATATTTTATTTATTTATTTATTTGTTTTATCCTGAACCCACCGATTCCATATTCTGCTAACAGTCATTGGATCTCGACCAACGCGAGCAGCAATGTCGTGATACGATAAACAGCAATCGCAATAGACTACAATTCGACCTTTATCAAAGTCGGAAACATGATGGTAAGCATTTCTCCTCCTTACACGAGGCATCACAACAACGTTTGACCAGGCAACGCCAGTCAACTGCTGTTTGTCTATGAGAAATCGCTTGGAAACTTTCTTCATGTCAGCACGTTGTAGGTGTCGCGCCGGCGACAACCTTGTATGAATGCTCTGAAAAGCTGATCATTTGCTTATCACAGCATCTTCTTCCTGTCGGTTAAATTTCGCGTCTGTAGCACTTCATCTTCGTGGCGTAGCAATTTTAATGGCCAGTAGTCTACAAGGAAACAGGAAAGATAAGGCTATTCTTTGCAATATAGTACAATTTCCAGAAAAAGACTCCTTAAAACAAGTACTTCCGCCCATGAAAATATTACTTGTCGCTGTCTCGAACATAACATTAATTTGATTTGATTCATCGATCACAAAGGCGATGGGTGGCCATAAAAATACTTTATGCCCAATAAGTAAAGTAACATACATAGAAAAACTGTCTACTTTCGAACTTAAGTAGATAGCCGCGGCATATGAAAACAAGTCAACAACTGTGGAAGAAAATATACCAGATGCTTCGTCCTATAAAAATTGTAGTTTTATCTCAAATAGCTTGACTTTAAGCACTCAGTTCCAAAATTAAGTAATACATATACATGAACAAGCAACTTTTGTCCATATAATACCTCACGAACCATTATCTTACGCTATAATAAACTCACCTGTTATCTTCTGTTTATTAGAGAGAAAGATGTTATCTCTGAAGCTCGTTTCATGGTACACAGATGACAGAAATGAAGCAGTCGACACGAGTGAAAGGAACTGTTCGTATAAGCTATTCGGCACGAGAGGAGATGTCTAAGAGCACAACTCTAACACTGACGATAAGGGAGGCACGGCGGGTAGCACCCACCGTACGGGCTTAGCGCAGCAAGCGCCATTGGTCGGGCATACGGAAATCGGGAAATCCAAGTGGGCAATTCCCAGAGAAGCCGGGCAGGATAGCCGTGCTCTGGATGGCTGGGCTTTCTGGCTGGAGGTTAGGCCGGTATTACACTGTCAAATTTCTTTGTCAAATATCTTTTTCAAAGAAGTCGCTTGTCTTCTGTTCACTGCAATGTGATATGTTACCACATGGAGCGCTAGCATCGCTGCATTCTGTCGTCTGTAGTGTTTTTATAAACATCCCCAGTAAATACAATTGGTGTGTGCCGACAACTACAAAATTAATAGAGATGTATGAAGCTGATAGGGCGCTTTACAGCCTGAGACACCTAAATATAAAAATAGATTACGAAGGTTGGAGACCTGACCTAACCTAACCCTCTCCTGTAGCAAGGAATCGGAGTGTTACAGTGAGCCTGTCTTCTGCAGATGTAGCAGTTCTTAAGTAAATATTGTGCTTTGTGATATGAGGATACACTTCACTGAGCACATACAGAAATGTATGCTCATCCATTCTTAAGTAACTGATGTATGACTTGACGTCCTCCACTATAAGCTCACGTAACAAGTTATGTTGAATGCTTTTATCGTGTCGTCGTAAAACCCACTGCGTCACCCAGGTGTGTTTCCTTTTTTTTTTTTTTTCCCGCTTCTCTTCCGCATGTGCACGCAGTGCAATTGTGGTACATGCAACTGCTGCGGTTAATAACAAGTTGCTGTTGTCAGCCATCTTGAACTTTGACGAAAAATATGATGACAGTGTAATGCCCCTTCTAGCGCTACGTCAAAGATCTTTGTCAAATATATTTGACGGAATATTTGATCAAATCTTTGATCAAATCTTTGACAAAGAAATTTGATAGTGTAATACCGGCCTTAGAATTTCCCCATGGGCATGGATGTGGGTGTTGTCCTGTGATTCTACTTTGATTAATACAGTTGTGTAGGATAAGTCACAAACTGTACGTGGACACAAAATTTGACCTGAAATAGAACATAGAAATGATAAAAAATATAGTGATTAGAGAAAAGCAGACAAGAACAACAAAGCGATACACTCTAGATCTGGCTAAAATTGGGTATCACTTCAGAGGCCAAATTTTAAATTTAAATAAAAGAAAATTCCCAGAGTGTACCGCAGGGTGAAAACAACATCATGAAATGCTAGCTACTCCAAGACATACGAACTTTTTTCACATAGGTAAAACAAAGTAAATGGAGGGGGCGATCGACCCCCTGCCTCCCCCCCCCCCCCTTTAATCCGGCAGTGTCGTCACGTTGAACGATTCTCTTCAACCGTCGTCGGTCCCGTTCTTGCCGCAGCGACGTCGGAGACTTACGTTTTACCGAATTCCTGATGTTCACGGTACACTCGTGAAATGCTTGTACAGGAAAACCCCACTTCATCGCTAGCTCGGAAATGTTGTGTCCTATAGCTCGTGCGCCGACTATATAATCACGTTCAAACTCACTTAAGTCTTGATAACCTGCCACTGTAGGAGCAGCAACCAATCTAACATTTGTGCCAGACACTTGCTGTTGCCGACCGCAGCTTCCAAATCTGTGTATTTGAATACGCATGCCAATACCAGTTTCTTTGGCACTTCAGTGCAGTTTTTCGGGGGCTCTCCGTTGTTTGTCTTCAAAACACGAAAACCAGCGAGATGTTTGGTCTACGACGGAGAAAGCTGTTCCACGTCAGGCGCGCCTCTCGAATCGTCGCGGCCCAGCGTGGAAATTCGTTATGGCTGGAGGGAAACACGTGTGGCGCAGGAAAGGCCTTCCTGCTCGCGACAGGTGCCGGATGGGGAAGGCCGTTACCCGTCAGGTCGCTCCTGCAGGTGGCATCTTCGCGCCAATCTGCCTCGACAGCGGGTCGTAGTCCTCCGCTCTGGGAAAACCTTTCCGCAGAAGCTGCCACCACGAACCACTATTCCGAAAATATTATTCATTATGCTCTGCAGAAAAGTAGCCTCTTACACATTGTAACGGTACTTGAATTACGTAACCATTACGGCAGCTCATCTGAACCTCTCGATACCAGTAATATTCTACTGTGTTTCTGTAAGGTAGTTGATATATTTCTGAGACAACATTCAGATTTGATTTCATTAATGTAGAGGTACTATGACACATCGATATGTTTATATTGCAATGATATTATTCTTATGTGTATTCTTTCTTTTGTCACTATGATCTTTGACATACTTGTAACTCTTGATTTTTGGGGGCGTAAGCGGTTATTAGAGTTAGAGAGTTAGAGACTGTAAGGTCAAGTTTTGGACATCATGTTGAAAAGACGCATATTGCAGTCAGCTTATCAAATGTGAACTTTAACAGTGAAGAAGATGTTTTCAAGTATGTTTTGTAATATGAAGTGATGTTTTGTGTGTTACGTGATATTACAACAAAAGCAATAAAAAGGAAGTGTAACTTAAACTCAGAGTGCTGATTACTTTTTTACATCACCGTTGTCCTGCAAAAGTGTAATCTTCAAGAATGGTTTCTGAAGCGCATCTACAAAACGTTTGAATATCGCAGAATAAAACCTAGGCCTCTTTGCATCCGAGCTTGGAATCATCACCACCAAGATTTTCGACGATTGAGTCATGATTTTACAACGAGACCAGCGTGGGAAACACGAAAAGATGAGTGCCTAGTTTATTCATTATTACATGAAATGACCTTATTAACTGTGCTCTAATGACACCTGCTACATAATAACTTTTTTGTTGCCCGAAAATGCAGTATTTAGCAGCGTGAGCAACACCACAATCATTATTAAATTTTGACGTTTGTTGTGGTAGGGTTGTTAGAACATGGATGGGTGCAAAGCTGAAACGAATTTCCTAAAAAAATTGATTTTACTGCCTAAGGCCACCGATTAGTTAATATCACGTCATGGGCGTCTGCAGAAATTTATCCAAGAGGTCGGGGGGAGGGGCAAAATTCGAAAACCGTTATGATTCGGTATGTCTGAAAACGTGTCGTGCCCCAAGCACCTGACGGGAAGGTAGATAACTTTCATACCTAAAAGGCCCGGATCTACAGAGGGCAATTTCAGGGGCACCAAATTCGTATGCCTGAAAAAAAACAACCTTATTTCACAAAGTGCCTAGCACCCAGCGCACGTTCGTCTATGATTATTCATATGATTTTGAAATGCATGCCTGTTGGTTCTTAAACATTTTTAAATACATTCTAAGTTGATTTCTGAACGAATCATACGTTGATTTTTGAATGCGTGCATAGTGTATGTGATGTCTCTGCCAGGGGAATCCCCATCGCATCTAGAAATAAAACACTTACTGCGGACAAAAGGGGACAGGGCTATACAAGCTGCACTGAATAATCCCGAACGGGTGAATGTCAATCGCTGTTTATGTGCCCGATTGGGTGTGCAAATGATCAGTGTTGTTATAATTATTAGCGAAATACATAGATTCAGACTACCAGACTGCAAATAAACGTCTAACGGGAATAACAGGTAAGAGAAATTACTCATTAATTTTCTCGGTGTATCATAGAAAATGAACTTTTGACAGAAAATTTTTGCCAGATCGCTACACTACTAAAGGCCTGTTGTACAGTCCCCGGTTAGTAACCGGTTAAGTTCTATTCGCGGAATAGCGCGGAAAGCGAGTTGTACGAACACGTAATGACGCCTAACTGGAAAATAAACGAGGGATAATTAAAGTTGTGAATCTGGCAGGGTTAGTGAAACTAACCGGAGAATAAGTTTTGACAATGGCAGGATTAGTTACAGAATTAGTGATAACAAGACTGTTTGTTAGAACGAGGAAGGAGAAGAAACGACGACATCACACAAATTATATGGAAGAACATGACGATTCCATATTTATACAAAAATTTCATACTACCACTTTTCGGTCTCATGCTTGAGAAACTGGAGTGTATGAGTAAACGGCTGGTCCCGGCGGAGGTTCGAATCCTTCCTCGGGCATGGGTGTGTGCGTTTGTCCTTAGGATAATTTAGGTTAAGTAGTGTGTAAGCGTGGGGACTGATGACCTTAGCAGTTAAGTCTCATAAGATTTCACACACATTTGAACATTTTGTATGAATGAAATATGAAACTATTTCTTAATATAAAACATTTTGCTTGTAGCAGGCCTAATAGGCATTTGATAATGATACTTGGTGAATTATATTCTGTCACGTTATTTATGTAAAAGAGGTATATAAAAATGATCAGTTGTGCCAAAACAGTCTCTCTTATTTGACGTGTTACAATTGCTGCAATATTAGAAAGGCCTATTTCGTTTTATCTAGCAGACATTGACAAAACAGACGTAATCAAATCGAGAAACGACATCATCTTTGGTACTAATCGTGTTAACTGCTTTTTCAGTATTAGGCGACGACATTTTGATTTTTCATGTATCAAAACGTATGACGAGCTTTAATGAAGTAACAGATTCTTTAGCAGAAAGGAGAGCACGCCGTGTAAAGCTGTAGCAAGACTAGAGAGGAAAAAATGCTGGGACCTAAGGATTGAAGAAATGTGTACCTAATTGTTTTGCATGTCTCTTGTTTTAAGTGGTTTTATGTTTCCTATATTTAATTTTATGTCACACAAAAGAGAAAGTTATTAGCCAATAGGGCAATAAAGAGCGCAAATTTTCTGAAGAGTTTTTATTCTCCGGTTACAAGTAATCCTACCCAGTATTAATTGTGAGTTTTTTGTAATTGGGGGGGGGGGGGGGGGGCGGGGCGGGTAGGATGTCAAACCGGCAGACTGGGAGCAAGAGAGGCACCACAGAACGTTTTGATTTCCACTGTCCCGAATATAGTTTTGATAGCGTCCATTAAAAAACACACGTTTAAATCTCACAGGACATGCGGCAGAAGAATGTTGTGTGAAGAGGCGTGGCACTGCACTTCGGCGCACTTTAAGACAAATAACATGTCTCACATTTCCTCGAACGTGTATGTTTTATACAGGGTGGTCCATTGATAGTGATCGGGCCAAATATCTTGAAATGTCCCCTTTTGAACGATTATACAGGACTGTGCTTAAACTGACACACAATATTTTTAGCGCAACGCAATCTGACTTTCAATAATCCCTACAAAAGAATGGCCCTGACTAACATTAACCTATACGTTTCACAAATCACTCACCTCACCAAAAATCTTCGTTACTCGAACTACTGCAATACAGCGAGCGCTACTACTGCCAGCTAAATAAAAGATTCAAACTACGGAAGGTACTAACTACTGATAGGCATAGTTAGCAAATGAAAGATTTTAATAGAGAACAAACAATGTATTTACCTTAATAGTGTTGAAAAATCATAATATACATAGCAGTTCATGACATCCAGTCTTACAGATTTCAAAACTCCGCCATTTCTCTCCCCACATCCACCAATGCTGGCGGCTCACCTCCAACTGCGCAATGCTACGCGCTGTTCACATCCAGCTGCCCAACACTACAATGGCAGACAACAATCCAAACTAGCCACAGACTGCACACAGCACAGCCAGTGAATTTTCATACAGAGCGCTACGTAACGTTGCCAATAAGAAAACATAAACAGCCTACTTACATAGCCCCCATGCTCCCCACAAAAAATTTTACAAATTGTTTTGGGCAGTTGCCAATAATGATTTGATAAAATTTTTCATAATTACTATAACAAAGATATCAAATGCACACACTTATTGATACAATGTTGGTCAAAAGCTAAAATGTTCTCACGGTCCATAAAGACAGTCCTGATCGTTCATCACAGTAAAATTGCAGTGTTTTTCTCAAAGTATGAGCAGTAAAAGAAAATGCACACGGAAGTAGTGGATTTCCATGCAGTCTTGAAGTTGTAGGGTTGTCCTTCCAACGGAAAGACAGTGCTGACTCTTGACATGCAGACAGGCAATGGGCCACAACAGAGCAAACAAACCGCAGAGTCAGTCGAAGTTTTGAAGAATATTGGTACATAGGTCATCACAGAGTAGACCCACTGTAGTCCTGGTAGAGATTGCGGTATTGGTGGGCCACCAGAGGTGCAGACCCACTGCAGTCCTTGTAGAAATAATGGTAATGGTGGGCCATCAAAGATGCAGACCCACTGCAGTCCTTGTAGAGACGGCCAGAAGCCATCTGTTGCAACTGTGCAAGTGCACAATCACCATCGAAGAGTCTTGCGGATAATATAGCGAGTCCATAACCACCACTTGTGCACTCACAAAGTTTTTGGAATTGTCCTTAGAACTAGCAATGCTGTCATCCAGTCCCTTGCTGAATTATTAACACACATGCAAACACCAACAGTCCCTACTTCTCACTTATTGTCCATATACTATGACCAACAGAAACGTGTGCAGTGAAATGTAACTTACAAGTTACGTAGTTTGATGAAATGGTGTCAGTTACAATTTTATAACATAAGAATACAATAACAAAGGTACAAAATACATCATTAAAAACATAATAATACAGATAACATTTGTAGTAATACAGGCTTTACAAAAGAATCGAAATAACATATACATCAGTGTTAAAGGAATTATGACATAAGTAAATACATAAAAGATCATAGTAAGTTTCGAAAGATCAATTTCACACATGAGCATTAAAACAGAACAGAATTAATAATGTCTAACATTTTTACAAAGTAAATAACATATTACTAATGCAAATTATATTTGAGGATAACAGTATTCCTCATCATAGTTCATGTAGCTGAGTAGTAGAAAAATTCTACAACATAAGTCTTATCAGATAAACACATTAAGACAGGAAGAACATAAATACACAAGGGTACACAAACAGATAGTGGGATAACACAAGGAAAGGACAGGGTTTGTTTTACTGCAGTATTTTGCAAACAAAACTTTTTTTACTTCTCGGAGATCTCCCTTTGTTCTTCATTATTTCCAAAAAGTCCTATCTATACCTGCTTTCTGTACTTTTCTCGTATAGCCTCTCAGTGCATTTCTTCAAATTCATCGCAACTCATTCTCTTATAGGCTACCCCCTCTTAAGCTAACTTAAATCTACTGAGCTCAGATGCTAAACTAAGGGACAAGGCAATGCAGCAGCACAAAACAATTAACACAAACAGCAATGACAAAAAAATGGAAAATTGCAAAGCAAGCTACAGTAAATCTAAATTACCAAGCAATGCAACATTACAACTAATTTGAGCCAATGTGCAGCAACAAGAAAAATAAATCAGTAGTAAAACTAGCTTAACAGAGTAATACAAAGTGAAATTTAGTAGCACTATGCCTGGCAAACAGCAGCAGCAAATGCAATAACTTATAACTGAACATGACATGGCTCAAGCAGAAAAAATATTACACTAAAGACATCAATGCAGACGAGGGAAATGTATACTCACATCTTAATGTCTATGTAATTAAAGTGGTGCACTACAACTTATTCTACCAAAAGAATTACCAAGTAGTTGAAAAGAAAATTCCGTATGCAATTCCTGTGAAGGGAAATGTCTTTTTATGCTCCTTCGTTTTTTTGAATAGATCATAAAATTATTTACTGGATCTGTAGGCATAAAATATTTATATTAGTACATTTATTAAATTTTATTTTAACCAATGCTGCAGTGCAGCTAGAAACTAGATATTAAACAAAATGAGTAAATAAATACATAAAGCAAGCCATATATCATTTCTTTCAACTAGCAAGACAATAGCCGTGAAATGTTTCTCATCATTTCATTAGGCATTTTAGTAAATATTATAAATTAAGACCTCCACAGTATAATCATATGTTTTCAAGTTTGAGCGTGTCGTATTTGCGATGCTTTCTACAAAGGAATGTCAATAGCGAGGGTAATGGCCTCCCTCTTTTTTTTTCTCCACCTGTGCCTCTGAAAGGCACACACTAATGGCTTTTTCTCCAGGCGACTGGCACACCTGGGCGCCACCTGGGTCACTTAGCTTCCTTACCGAAATATTTACGACAGCAGTTTGCACTACAGTGACAGTCTCATATAAAAATATTTCACAGGTCAAGAATTTGCATGCAAATGTGTAGAAACAAAATCCTATGAATATAAGTGTTCAAAAAGTTTTCGTCGGCATTGTGATACATTCACGCATTTACACACATTTCATAACTCTTTAAAAGTACGATTCTTGGTTTCCAACATCCTTTTCCACACGTCAGAGTCCCTAACCACTATGGATTATTCCTTACCTTATTACACATATACATATTCGTCGACACGTCAATCTTGCATCGACACTTCAATATTTCATCATAATTAATACGTAGCATAATCAGATTCCTCATATAGCATCAGCTTGTTGATCATAAACATACCTCAACAGCATAATACACATAGTCATCGTAATAATAACATCATAACACGTCAGTCAACTGTCAAAATCGTCGTAGCTTCCTCCGATAGTGTCATCTGCCTCAAACGTACTTTAAAAATCGTGATCCCATACCAAATATATCATTCAAAGCTCTCATAATATCACAATGGGTCCGAAAAAATATGAACAGTTCACAAAGTACAGACAAAATACAATTTCGTAAGTGTGAAGTTATCCAACGATGTAATTACATAAACATCTGTCACTGCCGTAGTAAAAAAGTTTGTCTCTCTCAGTTAAATGATCAGATAGCTGTGTAATTATGTGTTAGAGAAATATGGTACCGATGTGTAAAGTTGTGTAAGCAAATACCATATTACCTAGGGCTCCTTGTGCTTGCCAAACACATGGTACACAAAGTAAGCGTGTACCCCCCTGATACCCTCAGGTGTTACAGATTACAGCAATGGAATGAAATGTATCATGCAAAACTTTCTTTGTAATTCAAAAATCTTGAAAAATAAATGGCTTAAGTACAAAATTAATCTCTCAAATGTGTGTCCTGTAGCGCTAAATGTGTGTCTTGCTGTAAGATAATTCTGTGGAAATGTCGTAGTTATCGTCCTCTGTAAGCAAAGTTCTGCTGAAGTCAATATACTTACCTCATCATAAACGAAAGTGAAATGCTTTGCGTATGGATACCGTAGTTATTACGTACCTTA
Source organism: Schistocerca piceifrons (assembly GCF_021461385.2). Taxonomy (NCBI): domain Eukaryota; kingdom Metazoa; phylum Arthropoda; class Insecta; order Orthoptera; family Acrididae; genus Schistocerca; species Schistocerca piceifrons. The sequence continues at coordinate 128,921,117 of NC_060146.1, forward strand.
CCGTGATCACGAAAGTACTATAATGTAACGTATTGTTGTGCTACGAAAAAGGCTGTCTCATTGTAGCTATACCACAAAAGTTACTACTAAAACATGTTTTACTTTCCAGAATAATACAGAAAAACTGTGCAGAAATAAGACAGAAACACTGCAAAAGCAACATTGTATATTGTCACTCATTAGTAGCGTCGTGATAAAATCGTGTAGCTGTCACATAAACTAACCACTGTGTCATCTGGTATCTCACAGAAAGCACTTTAAATCCAGAATGTATTTTCAAGTAAACCAAAATGTTGCATTAAAATCTCATTAGCAGTACTGGTAAATGTTCTAAGTATGTAAGCCTTATAGTCGTTACGTAATCGTGCAAATAACAAGCAAGAATGTACACACACAATAACACTGTGACGTATGTTCACTATAACAATGCATTCATAATTTCTGTTTAAATAAGTTCTCTTGGTTCTTGATTGGATATTTAACTTCAAACATTGTTGCATGGTAACAATTTCTAAGTCTGACAAAGCATACTAGTAATGTAAAGTGAAAAATTTTGTAGCAAAAATTAAGTTAAAAAAACAGATTATCTTTCAATAAACGGTTTTACATGAGAAAAGTGGTGCACTCCTTTACCCTTCCTAGTACGCAGAGTTTCAACTTGAATGCAATTATCATGCGGTATACGTCGGTAAGGAATACGGGAATTTTTCTCAACGTTAGCGTCTATATTATTTTTCTCTGAGCCAGCCGGCGCACGTGGCTGCCTGCGGTGCAAGTCATTGTCTGTCTCTTTGTTGGCGCGTGTCGTTATTGGGATTTGGAGATCTAACTTCTACAAATTCACCTTGTCGAGAGTGCCCTGCTCTGTTTGAATCCCGCCAGTTCTGCTGCAATTCAGGTCTGTCGTTACAATAATATCGTCTGTCGTCATGTCGGTAGATTCCATAGTTTCTTTCTTGTCGGTCATGTGGTGGAGAACTTCTCCCGGATCGTAACTGCGCGCTGGACCGTTGCGTCTGACGTTATTCTGTCTCCCTTGATAATAATTGCTTTTGTTCCCATATTGTCTGTTTCTATGGTAATCACTGTCATATTCATTACTACGGAAATGCGATCTTTCTCTGCAACTATTATTACTCTGCCAGTGGTTGTCATATGGGTGGTGTCTGTTTTGGTCACGATTTGTGTTGTGAGGATAGCCTTGTCGTGTCCAGTTATTGTTTCTGTCGTCACGGAATTGTGATTGTTTTCCTGTTTTCGCATCCCGTGACTGTCTGTGTCATTTTCTAATTCTTGTAACAGTCCCCGAAAAGCTTCAAAGTCGTCTTTGCAACGTCCTGCCAAAATAATATTTCTTAAATGTTCAGGCAATTTCATTAAGCAAATGCGGATGAGTTCTGAATGGCTGAATGGGTTCGAAAGATATTGATTCTTATGCAACATGTCTTCAAAATATTTGACAAGACTGGAAAATTCAGATTGTTCAAAGTGTTTCATCATCATGATGCTATGTTTTACTCGGTCTTGTGCAGCTTGAGACCAATATGCTGAGAGGAACGCATGATAAAATTCTCCTTCACTGTGGCAATCATGCATGACCGATCGCATTCTTACAGCTGGTTCATTCTCTAAATAGCCACACATAAATTCTATTCTGTGTTCTAACGACCAGTTGGGAGGAAAACAATGAGAGAATTGATGGAGCCATGCTTGTGAATGAATGTTGCCAGAATTCTTAAATGTTTTGAATTTACGTGTAGTAATGAACAGCTTATAGTCAAAACCATCATGTCGGCAAGTCACATGTCGGTCATTGTTACGTCGTTTCGGCGGTTCCATCTCAAAATTCGGTGTGCCTTGCCAATTTCTTTCATAATTTCCAAAGTGTCCTGTGTTATTATTTTGTGGTTGTTCCGTATTTCTAAGTCCCTCTTCCCGTGTTGGAGCGCGAGTGTCCTCTGAAATATGTAATTTTTGTATTACTTGTGTCAGCTGATCTTGTACTTCCCGGATTTCTCTTTTGTGTTGCGTATTAATTTGATTCTGATTTTGTTTGAATTTCCTAATTTCTTCGCACTCTTCTGTGTCATTAAAGACTACCGGTTTTGTGTCATTCAGATTATCATCTACCTTCGTAGATAAATTATTTAGCTGATCCGAAAGTTCAACTACTTTCTCTGATAATGAACTAATTTCCTCCATGTGTCTTTCTACTGCGTCCTTTAAGTTTTCCTGAGTTTTTGCAAGTTGCGTAACCGAATCGGTAGATGCAACTGAGTCAATTTTAGCTTGCAAGGTCTCATGATTTTCATGAACAATAGTTTGCAATTCTTTTATGGCTGCTTTGTGATTCTGTAATGCATTTTCATGCCGCAAAAAAATAGGTTGAAAATGCTCACAAATTCGTGTTTTTACGTCATTACAGACTTTTTGACATTTCGATTCAATGTTATGTAACTCAGTAGTTAAATCTTCACGTGTTTGTTCAAGCGTGGTGTCTAACTTCCGAAGATTTTGTTCCATTGTGTCTAACTTTTGAAGCTTTTGCTGTGTTTGTCTCTGATTTTGTTCCATTGTGTCTAACTTTTGAAGATTTTATTCCATTGTGTCTAACTTTTGAAGATTTTGTTCCATTGTGTCTAACTGTTGCTGTGTTTGTCTCTGATGTTGTTCCATTGTGTCTAACTTTTGAAGCTTTTGTCCCATTTGTTGCATTAATTGTAGTAACAATGCGCTGGCGTCTGAAACATGTTCCTCAGTGCTTTTCGGCAGTGAATTTGCACCGGCAACATTCACATTTTGACAAGCGGAAAATGTGTCTTGACTCATTTGAGAAAACAGTGAGAACCCAAAACCTGAGTTTACAGTATTTGCAATATTGTGTTCTGTCATTCCCGATTCCTGAGGCGAGCTGTTGCCGACCGATCGATCGATAATGCTTCCCTGTTCACTACCTGTTTCACTGTCTACACCATTATTTGACGCCCGCTCCATTTCCCTATGCACAGTTACCAAATTACTACTTTGAATATTAGTTAATTCATTACATGGTGGCGCTAACACACTGCTTTCGTCTTCACTGTCATTTCTCAGTTTACTTTGGAGTCTAGTATTACGTTTTTCACACGCCATTATTGTCACAATATTTCACACGACAACACAGAAACGCACAATTTGAAGAGCAAAAATAAGAGAACACATTAACATAGCACTGAAAATAATATCTAGTTAATTGCAGCTGCGAAATACTTCGTGCAAATCTACATGCGTGCCACACCTGTTTTACTGTACAACAATGAAAAACTACAACTACAAAGGAAATTCTCTCTATAATTACGCGCTGGCAATAAACAAAGGCTGCACTAATTGCACAAACTACAAGAAAAAAATCAGAAGATTCCAGTGAGGTATCATAGGCTAAGGGTCGCCATATGAAACGTCCCCTTTTGAACGATTATACAAGACTGTGCTTAAACTGACACACAATATTTTTAGCGCAACGCAATCTGAATTTCAATAATCCCTACAAAAGAATGGCCCTGACTAACATTAACCTATACGTTTCACAAATCACTCACCTCACCCGAAAATCTTCGTTACTCGAACTACTGCAATACAGCGAGCGCCACTACTGCCAGCTAAATAAAAGATTCAAACTACGGAAGGTACTAACTACTGATAGGCATAGTTAGCAAATGAAAGATTTTAATAGAGAACAAACAATGTATTTACCTTAATAGTGTTGAAAAATCATAACATACATAGCAGTTCATGACATCCAGTCTTACAGATTTCAAAACTCCGCCATTTCTCTCCCCACATCCACCAATGCTGGCGGCTCACCTCCAACTGCGCAATGCTACGCGCTGTTCACATCCAGCTGCCCAACACTACAATGGCAGACAACAATGCAAACTAGCCACAGACTGCACACAGCACAGCCAGTGAATTTTCATACAGAGCGCTACGTAACGTTGCCAATAAGAAAACATAAACAGCCTACTTACAATCTCACGAAATAAGCATTAAACGAAAAAACTACAAAGAACGAATCTCGTCTAGCTTGAAGGGGGAAACCATATATTTCTTTACGTACTACACGAATGTGTAATAAAAAAGAGGGTTCCTATTTTTTAAAAAAACACAGTTGACCTATGGCAGCGCCATCTAGCGAGCCAATCATAGCGCCATCTGGTTTCTCCCTTCAAGCTAGACAAGTTTCGTTCTTTGTAGTTTTTTCGTTTGACGCTTATTTCGTGAGATATTGGGTCCGGTCACGATCAATGGGCCACCCTATATATCAAACTTCTCTGAGAAAGATGTGTGCTACAAAATGAACATATTTTTGAAAAATCAAATTTTTTAAAATTTTTACGTCCTATCTCAAACGCTCGAGGGCAGGGGAGAGGAGGGGGGGGTGGCGCTACCATCAAATTTTTGCCCCGGATCGGAGATATCGTAGATCCGTGGCTGCTTTTGATGTATTTACTAATAATAAATCCATAAAACTGTAGTGTCTGCCTGTTTGAACACGTTGCACCGAGACTACTAAAAGAATTTTCATGGGGTTTTCGCAGGTAACTGGAGCGTAGCTTGGGGCACCGTAGAGACTATTTCATCAGCATGGGATCACGAAACTATAAGAATCGCAGTTTAAAGTTTTAGCCATACTAATATTATAAATTCAAAAGTAATTCAGTCTATTACGTTTACACGGCTAACTTGCCGAACTGATTTGGATGAAATTTGCTGGGGGGATAGCTTGAAACCTGAGGAAAAGCTTAGACTACTTTAGAAAGTGCTAAATAGTTCAAATGATTCTAAGCACTATGGGATTTAACATCTGAGGTCATCAGTCCCCTATACTTAGAACTACTTAAATCTAACTAACCTAAGGACATCACACACATCCATGCCCCAAGCAGGATTCGAACCTGCGACCGTAGCAGCAGCGCGGTTCTGGACTGAAGCGCATAGAACTGCTCGGTCACAGCGGCCTGCTGTTCACTTATGAAGTTTGTTATTAGTAACCCATCCAAATTTAAAAAATAATACTAAAGATCATAGCTGCAACACTATTCTAGCTCGAATCTGACTTTGGAGCAAAAAGGGTGAATTATGCTGTCACAGAAGTCTTTGGTCATTTAAAATACAGCATTAAAATTTGACAGATACCCACCCAACATATAAAAACAAATCAAAAGAAATTCTGAATGACAACTCCTTCCACCCAGTAGATGAATTTTTAAACATGAAGTAGTAATTGTAGAAAAAGTAATTACATCGTGTAAGAAGAATGCTGAAGATTAGATGGGTAGATCACATAACTAATGAGGAGGTATTGATCAGATTTGGGAGAAGAGAAATTTGTAGCTCATCTTGACTAGAAGAAGTGATCGGTTGGTAGGACATGTTCTGAGGCATCAAGGTATCACCAATTTAGTATTGGAGGGCAGCGTGGAGGGTAAAAATCGCAGAGGGAGACCAAGAGATGAATACACTAAGCAGATTCAGAAGGATGTAGGTTGCAGTTGATACTGGGAGATGAAGAAGCTTGCACAGGATAGAGTAGCGTGGAGAACTGCATCAAACCAGTCTCTGGACTGAAGACCACAACAGCAACAACAAAAACAACATCGTGTAAGAAAACCGTATATTTAAACTTGTTCCGGCGTAAAGTCACGCGCCAGCATGACGGTCAAGAAGGGAAAAGCAGAGAGGGCTGTGAGACGACGTCAACCAATAGGACGCTGACGAACGCCTCTCTAGGACGACACCGAGACAGGGGCGGCATCCAGGCAAAGAGAATATAAGCGGCGCTCCGCCTGACCGCGGCCCAGTCGCAGTCTTGCCGATCTACGAGCGGTACAGTAGTGACTTATAAACTGTATTGTTTCACTTGTGTTACGAATTGTCTATACTGAAGAAACTTCTTATTTGTCTGTTGCCTATTGCTTTCGACACTTCTGTATTCCGACGTTAAATACGAGGTGCGACAATAAAGTAATGAGACTGATGTGAAAAAAGATGTTGCTTACCGTTTTAGTCAACTTTAGTGTTGTCTGCTTCAAAGTAGTTCCCTTCTGATAGCACACACTTTTTCCAGCGCTTCTGCCATTGATGGTAAAATTTCTGGAACTCATCTTCTGTAATATCCTCCAAGACCCTCGTCACATCTTTTTGGACATCTTGTGTTGTTTGAAAATGATGTCCCGTAATCGCCATTTTGACTCTTGGAAATCGAAAAAAGTCGCACGGAGCGATATCAGGTGAATAAGGTGGCTGTGGTAGCACTGAAATTTGTTTTGAGGTTAAAAATTGCTGTACTGACAGAGCAGTATGGGATGGCGCATTGTTGTGATGCGGAATCCAATTACCAACGATGTTGGCACAGACACGAAGAATCTTTTACGAAGTCTTTCTAAAATTTCTTTGTAGTAATATTGGTTAACTGTCTGTCCAGGAGGCACTCACCCTTTATGAACAATTCCCTGGAAATCAAAGAAGCACACAAGCATGCATTTCATTTTAGACTTTGAGATCGAGCTTTTTGTGGTGTGGGTGATCCCTTTGAGCACCATTGCGAACTTTGGCGTTTTGTCTCTGTATCATACTAAAAAAACCAACTTTCATCGCCAGTGATAACACGGCTCAACAATTCTGGATTGATTTTCGTTTGCTCTAACAGATCGGCTGCCACATTTTTTCGTGTTTCTCACTGTTGTTGTGTGAGATTTTTGGGGGCCATATTTGCACATTTCTTTCTCATACCAAGATCTTCAGTTATTATTAGACGAACCGTTTCTCGATTGATGTCCAGTTCTTCTGCAATCATTTTCACGTACAATCTTCAATCAGATCGTAAGAGTTCACGCACCCTGGCCAAGTTGACACCCGTCCGTGAAGTTGATGGTCGTCCACTGCGGTCTTCACGTTCAACATTCGTTCTGCCTTCACTAAACATTTTATGCCAAAGAAAACTTGAGCTCTTGACATAAGCTCCTCTCCAAAAGCCTTCTGAAGCTTACCGTAAGTTTTCGTCGCGTTTTAACCCAATTTAACGCAAAAGAAATGGCATACTGTTGCTCAATATTATGCGGTTCCATTTCCGTGACGAGAGACACAAATACGTGTTAACTTATTACAGCACAACTTACGACTGAGCAGTTGCATCGATGTTCTGCTTGGACTAGAAGCACCTTATAGACTAAGGTCAATGATATTGTGCCTACGCAAGCCTGCAGGGTTGCCACATCTTGCAAAGAAAATCAGTCTCAATACTTTATTGTCGCACCTCGTATTGTCATTTATCTTAGTGTAATAAAAATATATTAATACTATTTGCTTGAATTTTTGTCTAGCTAGCCAGGAACACAGTCTTCCTAGGCAGCCTATATTAGACGAATTGGCATGACAGCAAAATCGACACGTTTCACATCAATACGAAATGTATTCATGATGTATGGAACAAGTATTAATGTAGTGTAATATAATGTCATGTAAAGTGTGCGAGGGGAGTGAGCCAGAGCGGTTGCTCCAGAGTGTTAAAGCACTGTTGATTCTGCATCTGACAACAAGCAAACACTGATAAGGTGTTCGTCGGCTTTGGGGAAGATACGAGCACTACAGCGCAACAAGGTGTTTGCTGTTGTGCTGAAACTGCCTGCGCTATTATCCTACAGTTTAGCTCGTGGATTCTGTAACACTCTCCAGAGGCTAAATTCCTCTTTACAGGATACCTCGTATAACTTAACATCATAGCTGGAGCAACTCAGCATCACAGCAAAATGTATGAATAAAAAAAGTCTGTTGCACTCTATAGTAGTCAGTGTAGTTGTGGTTGCTGTAGTCTTCAGACCGACGACTGGTTTGGTGCAGCTCTCCGACCCTGTGCAAGCCTCGTCATCCCCGAATAACTGCTGTGCAACTTACATCTTCTGAATCTGCTTACAGTATTCATCCCTTGGTCTCCATGTACAGTGTTTATTGGCCACACGTCCCTCCATGCGGGTCACCTGACAGCTTGTTTTAACCGAGTTGCGACATTTTGTTTTTCCTCAGTTCTGTTCAGTAGCTCATCAATGGTTAATCGATCTACCCACTATCCGCTTTCTCCTGTAGAATCACATTTCAATAGCTTCTATTGTCTTCTTGTCTGAACTGTCATATCGTCCACGTTTCACTTCCCTACAGGTTACACTCAAGACAAAACCTTCAGAGAAGACTTCGTAACACTTGAATCTATAAAAATGGTACAAATGGCCCTGAGCACTATGGGACTTGACATCTGAAGTCATCAGTGCCCAAGAACTTAGAACTACTTAAACCTAACTAACCTAAGAACATCACACACATCCATGCCCGAGGCAGGATTCGAACCTGCGACCGTAGCGGTCGCGCGGTTCCAGACTGAAGCGCCTAGAACCACTCGGCCACAAAGGCCGGCACTTGAATCTATATTCTATGTTAATAAATTCCTCTCTGTCATAAATGATTTTCGTGCTATAACCACTTTGCATGTTGTATCTAATCTACTTTGATAATCGTCAGTTACTTTGCTGCCCAAACAGAAAAACTGATATACGAACTTAATCTAATTTCCTCGATGTTGTTTGATTTATTTGTTTACATTCCATAGACCTATATTCAAGGCACTATCCTTTCTGTTCGACTGCTCTTCCAAGTCATTTCCTATCTGTGACAGAATTACAGCACCATCTAGAACCCTCGAAGTTTTACTTCTTCTTTATGAACTCTAACTTTCTCTCCAATTTCTCTTGGCTTCCTTTACTACTTTCTGAATGTGCAGACTTAATACCGTCGGAAATAGGCTACCACCCTCTGTCATTTCTGAACAGCTGCTTCCTTTCATTTCCTTCGAATGTTATAAGCGCAGTCTGGTTTCTGTGTATCTCGTAAACAACCTTCTACTCTGTGCATTTTGTCGCCGCTGCCTTCAGAATTTCACAATGTGTTTTCCAGTCAACATTTTCAAAAACTTGCTCTAAGTCTACAAATGCTATAAACTTATATTTGACTTTCTTCAATTTGTCCTGTAACATAAGTTGGAGAGTCAGTATTACTTCGCGTGTTCCTACATTTCTCTGAAACCCAAACTGATCTTCCTCAACCCCGATTTTTACCAGCTTTTCCTTTCTGCTGTAGACAATTCGTGTCAGTATTCGGACGAAGTAGATAAAGATGACATGGGCGCTATGATACAGCGATAAGAATTTGACAGAGGACTGAAAGACCTAGGTCGAAACAACACCCCTGCAGTAGACGACATTCCGTCAGAATTACTGACAGCCTTGGGAGAGTCAGCAAGGACGAAATTCTTCTGTCTGGCGTGCAAGATGAATGAGAGAAGCGAAAGAAACTCAGACTTAAAGAAGGATGTAATAATTCCAATTCCAAAGAAAGTAGGTGCTGACAGTTGTAAATATTACCAAACTATCAGTCTGATAAGTCAGGGTTACAACTTACTAACACCAATTCTTTAAAGAAGAATGGAAAAACTGGTAGAATCCGCCCTTCAGGAAGATCAGTTTGGATTCCAGAGAAATGTACGAACACACGAGGCTGTACTGATTCTACGACTTATCTTAGAAGATAGGGCCAGAAAGGTAAAACTGCGTTTATACTTTTTGTAGATTCGGAACACCAATTCTTAGCAGAGATAAAATACAGGATGCGAAAAGCTATATACAGCTTGTAAAAAAGCTAGACGCTAGTTATTACAGTCGAGGGACACAAAGGGAAAGCAGCGGTTGAGTAGGGGGTGAGACTGCCATCGGCGTACATCGAGCAAGCTGTCAACGAAACTGAAGAAAAATTTGAAGAAGGAATTAAAGTTCAGGGAAAAGAAATACAAAGTTTGAGGTCTGGCGACGACATTGTACACTCCTGGAAATTGAAATAAGAACACCGTGAATTCATTGTCCCAGGAAGGGGAAACTTTATTAACACATTCCTGGGGTCAGATACATCACATGATCACACTGACAGAACCACAGGCACATAGACAAAGGCAACAGAGCATGCACAATGTCGGCACTAGTACAGTGTATATCCACCTTTCGCAGCAATGCAGGCTGCTATTCTCCCATGGAGACGATCGTAGAGATGCTGGATGTAGTCCTGTGGAACGGCTTGCCATGCCATTTCCACCTGGCGCCTCAGTTGGACCAGCGTTCGTGCTGGACGTGCAGACCGCGTGAGACGACGCTTCATCCAGTCCCAAACATGCTCAATGGGGGACAGATCCGGAGATCTTGCTGGCCAGGGTAGTTGACTTACACCTTCTAGAGCACGTTGGGTGACACGGGATACATGCGGACGTGCATTGTCCTGTTGGAACAGCAAGTTCCCTTGCCGGTCTAGGAATGGTAGAACGATGGGTTCGATGACGATTTGGATGTACCCTGCACTATTCAGTGTCCCCTCGACGATCACCAGTGGTGTACGGCCAGTGTAGGAGATCGCTCCCCACACCATGATGCCGGGTGTTGGCCCTGTGTGCCTCGGTCGTATGCAGTCCTGATTGTGGCGCTCACCTGCACGGCGCCAAACGCGCATACGACCATCATTGGCACCAAGGCAGAAGCGACTCTGATCGCTGAAGACGACACGCCTCCATTCGTCCCTCCATTCACGCCTGTCGCGACACCACTGGAGGCAGGCTGCGCGATGTTGGGGCGTGAGCGGAAGACGGCCTAACGGTGTGCGGGACCGTAGCCCAGCTTCATGGAGACGGTTGCGAATGGTCCTCGCCGATACCCCAGGAGCAACAGTGTCCCTAATTTGCTGGGAAGTGGCGGTGCGGTCCCCCACGGCACTGCGTAGGATCCTACGGTCTTGGCGTGCATCCGTGCGTCGCTGCGGTCCGGTCCCAGGTCGACGGGCACGTGCACCTTCCGCCGACCACTGGCGACAACATCGATGTACTGTGGAGACCTCACGCCCCACGTGTTGAGCAATTCGGCGGTACGTCCACCCGGCCTCCCGCATGCCCACTATACACCCTCGCTCAAAGTCCGTCAACTGCACATACGGTTCACGTCCACGCTGTCGCGGCATGCTACCAGTGTTAAAGACTGCGATGGAGCTCCGTATGCCACGGCAAACTGGCTGACACTGACGGCGGCGGTGCACAAATGCTGCGCAGCTAGCGCCATTCGACGGCCAACACCGTGGTTCCTGGTGTGTCCGCTGTGCCGTGCGTGTGATCATTGCTTGTACTGCCCTCTCGCGGTGTCCGGAGCAAGTATGGTGGGTCTGACACACCGGTGTCAATGTGTTCTTTTTTCCATTTCCAGGAGTGTAATTCTGTGAGAGACAGCAAAGGATCTAGAAGAGCAGTTGAGCGGAATGGATAGTGTCTTGAAAGGAGGGTATAAGATGAACATCAACAAAAGCAAAACGAGGATAATGGAATGTAGTCGACTTAAATCAGGTGATGCTGAGGAAATTAGATTAGGAAATTAGGCACTTAAAGTAGTAGATGAGTTTTTCTATTTGGGAACCAAAATAACTAATGATAGTCCAAGTAGAGAGGATACAAAATATAGACTGGCTATGGCAAGGAAAGCGTTTCTGAAGAAGAGAAATTTGTTAACATCGAGTATAGTTTTGTCAGGAAGTCCTTCCTGAAAGTATTTGTATGGAGTGTAGCCATGTATGGAAGCGAAACATGGACAGTAAATAGTTTAGGCAATACGAGAATAGAAGGTTTGGAAAAGTGGTGCTACTGAAGAATGCTGAATATTAGATGAGTAGATCACATAACTAATGAGGAGGTATTGAATAGAACTGGGGAGAAGAGGAATTTGTGGCACAACTTGACCAAAGGAAGGGATCGGTTGTCAGAACATTGTCTTGGCACCCGTCATCCTGTGCAATATAACACGGAGATTGGCAAGCACTTCCAGCTTTTGGGACAGCGTTATTAAGGTAGTAGTTGGAGCTAAATTAGCAAGTAAGTATAGGGACGCTAAGGCGAAATGGCTACATGAAAACGGTAAGGAAACCAAATAATATAGAAAAGTTAAAACAGCATACTGTGCTTTTAAACTCAAATAAGGTAGCACGGATATATAACATTCCACCTGAATTTCTAAAACCATAAGAGGAACTGGCAACAAATCGGCTATTCATGTTGGTAGGTAGAATGTATGAGTCTGGCGATATACCATCTAACTTACGGAAAAACATCATCCACACAGTTCCAAAGACTGGGAGAGCCGATAAGTGCGAAAATTATCACACGATCAGCTTAACAGCTCATGCATCTGACAAGAATAATGTAAAGAAAAATGGGAAAGAAAATGGAGGACGTCTTAGAGGACGATCAGTTTGACTTTAGGAAAGGTAAACACACCAGACAGACAGTTCAGACGTTGCTGTTGATAATGCAAGCAAGACTAAATAAGCCCGCCCTGTTGGCCGTGCGGTCTAACGCACAGCTTTCCGGGCGGGAAGGAGCGCCTGGTCCCCGGCACGAATCCGCCCGGCGGATTTGTGTCGAGGTCCGGTGAGCCGGCCAGTCTGTGGATGGTTTTTAGGCGGTTTTCGATCTACCTCGGCAAATGCGTGCTGGTTCCCCTTATTCCGCCTCAGGTACATTATGTCGGCGATTGCTGTGCAAACAAATTTCCACGTACGAATACACCACCATTACTCTACCACGCAAACATAGGGGTTACACTCGTCTGGTGTGAGACGTTCCCTGGAGGGTCCACCGGGGGCCGAACCACACAATAACCTTGGGTTGTGTGTGGAGCGGCGGAGGGGTGAAGTGGACTGCGGTAGTCGTCGTGGGGTTGTGGACCACTGCGGTTGCGGCGGGGACGGAGCCTCTCCGTCGTTTCTAGGTCCCCGGTTGACATACAACACAATACAATACAAGACTAAAGAAAAATGAAGACACGTTTACAGGGTTTGTCGGCCTGGAAAAAGCGTTCGACAATGTCAAATGGTGCAAGGTGTTCAAAATTCTGAGAAAAATTGGGGTGAGCTATAGGGAAAGAAGGATGTTGTATATGTACAAGAACCAAGAGGGAACAATAAAAGTGGAAGAATGAGAGAGAAGTGCTCGGATTAAAAAGGGTGTAAGACAGGGATGTAGTTTTTCCCCTTGGTGTTCAATCTGTACATCGAAGAAGCAATGATGGAAATAAGAGAAAGATTCGGTAGTGGAATTAAAATTCAAGGTGAAAGGATATCACTGACAAGATTCGCTGATGACATTGCTGTCCTGAGCGAACGTAAAGAAGAATTACATAACCTGCTGAATGGAATGAACAGTCTAATGAGTACATAATATGGACTGAGAGTAAATAGAAGAAAAACGAAAGTAATTAGAAGTAGCAGAAATGAGAACAGCGAGAAACTTAACGTCAGGATTGACGGTCACGAAGTAGATGAAGTTAAGGAACTTTACAACCTAGGCAGCAAAGTAATCAATGGCGTGTGGAGCAAGAAGGACAACGAAAGCAGACTAGCACTGACAAAAAGGGCACTCTTGGGCAGGAGAAGTCTACTAGTATCAAATATAGGCCTTAATTTGAAGAAGAAATTTCTGAGAATGTGCGTTTGGAGCACAGCATTGTATGGCTCTGAGCACTATGGGACTTAACTTCTAAGGTCGTCAGTCCCCTAGAACTTAGAACTACTTAAACCTAACTAACCTAAGGACATCACACACATCCATGACCGAGGCAGGATTCGAACCTGCGACCGTAGCGGTCGCGCGGTTCCCGACTGTAGCGCCTAGGACCGCTTGGCCACCCCGGCCGACGCAGCATTGTATGGTAGTGAAACATGGTCTGTGGGAAAACCGGGACAGAATGGAATCGAAGCATTTGAGATGTGGTGCTACAGGCGCGTGTTGAAAACTAGCTGGACTGATAAGGTATGGAATGAGGAGGTTGCCCGCAGAATCTGCGAGGGAAGGAATATCGAAGAAGGGACAGGATAGTAGGACATTTGTTAAGACACCAGGGAATAACTTGCATGGTACTAGAGGGAACTGTAGAGGTTAAAAATTGCGGAGGAAGTTGGTTGGTTGTTTCGGGGGAGGGGGAGCGGATCAAACAGCGAGGTCAGTGGTCTCATCGGATTTGGGAAGGATGGAGAAGGAAGTCGGTTGTGCCCTTGCAAAGGAACCATTCCAGCATTTGCCCGAAGTGATTTAGGGAAATCACGGATAACCTAAATCAGGACGACTGGACGCGGATTTTAACGGTCGTCCTCCCGAATGCGAGTCTAGCATGCTAACCACAGAGCCACCTCTCTCGGAGCAGAGGCAGTCAAAAATTGGCTCTAAGCACTATGGGACTTAACATCTGAGGTCATCAGTCCCATACACTTAGAACTACTTAAACCTAACTAAACTAAAGCCATCACACACATCCATGCCTGAGGCAGGATTCGAACCTGCGACCGTAGCAGCAGCGCGGTTCCGGACTGAAGCGCCTAGAACCGCTCGGTCACAGCGGCCGGCCAGAGGAAGTCAGAGATTGGGATACATCCAGTAAATAACTAAGGACGTAGGTTGCACGTGCTACTCTGAGGAATTTGGCACAGGAAAGGAATTTATGGGGCCCCGCATCAAATCAATCAGAACACTAATGACTAAAAAAAACTTATAAATAATGATGGAGGTTTTTACTTTAATTCTGCGTGGATTTCTGATCTCTCCCTTGTCAAAAAACAGTGACAGAGCTAATGTCCCCTCACCCGTTAGTTATTAATTTCCACTATCGATAATTTCTGACGTCGATCATCTATGGTTATGTGGTAGCGCTAGTTTTTACAGTGAGTCTGTGAGTTTGAGTGTCTATGTGTGTGTTTGTGTGTGTGCATGTGTGTGTGTGTGTGTATGTGTGTGTGTGAGAGAGAGAGAGACAGAGAGAGAGAGAGAGAGAGAGAGAGAGAGAGAGAATGTATGTATTATGTATTATGTGTGTATGTGTGTGTGTGTGTGTGTGTGTGTGTGTGAGAGAGAGAGAGAGAGAGAGAGAGAGAGAGAGAGAGGTTTTAAATGCCTTTGCACAGTGTTTACTTGCTGCAGTTTTGGTTTGAAAATACTCCTGGCGGTTATCGATTACGTGACTCAGCTGTACTCCCGTAAGTTATTTGAACACTTATACGGCGGAGGACATTCGAAACCCCCACCCCCCCCCCACCCCCAAAAGTGTGCACAATAGCTGGACAATTATTATATACTGATCATAACATTATGACCACTGCCCACCGCGACACGGGTGCCGCCTGGTGGAGATGCGGGGGAGTACGTGATGCGATAATAAAAGTATGTCAATAGAGCAAACATGGACGGAGATCATCTCAGCGAAAATATGACCTGCAAATGGGGAAATCCATTGAGATAGGCGATTTTGACAAAGGGCAGCTTATTAACACACAAAGCCTGTCAACGAGTATCTCGAAAACGCGAAGCTGGCCGAATGTTCATGTACTACTGTCGCGAGCGTCTATGGAAAGAGGTAGAAGGACAAGCCGGCCGCTGTGATCGAGCGGTTCTAGGCGGTTCAGTCGCAGGTTCGAATCCTGCCTCGGGTATAGATGTATGTGATGTCCTTAGGTTAATTAGGTTTAAGTAGTTCTAAGTCTAGGGGACTGATGGCCTCAGATGTTAAGTCCCATAGTGTTTAGAGCCATTTGAACCATTTTTGTAGAAGGACAGAGAGGCGCTAAAGGGGTGGACGTCCACGACTCTTCACAGAACGTGGGGTTCGTGGGCTTGTCTGCTCTGTAAAGTAGGATAGATGGTGATCTGGGCTATCTCTGCCGAAAGAGCACAACGCTGGTGTACGTATAAGTGTTTCGGAGCACACTGTTGAACACGGAGTTCCGCAGCAGACCACCCCTATGTGTTGACCCAACGGCATCGTCACTTAACGATTGCAATGGGCACGGGATCATTGGGATTCGACCGTCGATCAGTGGAAACGTGTCGACTCTTCGGGTGAATCACATTTTTTCTACACTAGGTCGTCTCCACAAACGCCGTCATCGAGGTGAACGGAGGCTCGAAACGTGCAATGCCCACGGACGCAGGCTGGTGGGGGTAGTATTGTGCTGCGGGAGACATTCTCCTGCGCTTGCACTGGATCTGAGGTAGCAATGGAGACATGCTGACAGCTGCGGACAACCTGCATCCCTTCATACTTGATGCCTTCCCCGACGGCGATGTCAGTTTTCAGCAGTTTTATTGCCCCTGTCTCGGAGCCAGAACCATGCTACAGTGGTTTGCGGAGCATTATAATGAACTCACCTCGATGTCTCGGCGACCAAATTCGCCTGGTGTAAATCCTATGGAGCCCTTCTGGGTCGCTGTCGGGCGCCATCATCGCGTACGCAAATCAGTGGCCCATTATTTACGCGAGTTACGTGACGTGTGCGTAGACATTTAATGCCACATACCTCCACAACCTACCAACAAACTGATAAACACAATCAGTGGTGTATTTCGTTCCAAAAACAGATAAATAAGCTATTAAACAGGTGGTCATAATGTCTTACTTATGTTGTAATAGTAACAAAGAAAGCTCCGTTTTAATTTCTTCTGGTTGTTGTAACGGGACACCCTTTTCTAACATAACCTTTTTTTTATAAAAATAACCGACACCATGTATACTATCGATTCTTGTATAGATGTACATTATATCAACAGTTTAACTGAAAGTACTTCATATGATTTTGTATACGATGTGTTATGGTTCGGGTTAAAATATATAAAAAGAAATTACTTTTTAGTACAGTACAGTTAAAATTACTCTTTTTTTTAGAAATATTTGAAATTACGAAATATCTGGCATACTTAAAATTCATGTTCTATTCTCGTCTTGTCTAAACTATTTTTGTATTTGTTTCTCTTCCATACATAGCTACAATCCATACAAATACTTTCAGGAAGGACTTCCTGTCAATTAATTGTACAATCTGACGCTGATTATTAAATTAATTTCTAGACTCATTTGCAAAATAATGATATATTTGTCAAGAAAGTTCGTAAACCCTATTGCTCTGTAGACTCTCTGGAATATTGTGAGTACCACAGAATGTAAGTAGTAGTAGGCACGTCTCTGATGGAATCAGACATGATTTTAATTTTGTCACTAATAATGTAATTTGTGGTGTGATAGAAGTGGACATTGTAAAGACGGTGTGATACTGAAAAATGTGACAAAGAGTCATCAGGAATCCACAACGTTAAATCAAAATTTCAGCCGCAAGAATGTACCCCTAGACTCAAGAAATGGAGCCAACAACAAGAAGAGATAAATAAAAAGCTTTTCCTTTGTGTATTTTACTCCTCTCGAATATTTTGAAAATAATGAAGAGTAAGAGAACTTTAATAGTGTGTGTGTGGGGGGGGGGGGGGGGGGGGGCTAAGATTACTAGATGGATGTATGAAAAGACGTAAAGTAGTATAAGTGGAAAAAGTATTGAATAAAGATGTTAAATATTCTGCGATTTTGAATACGAAGTAATTATTTTCTGCCTCTAAGATCTATGTAACTGTTTCATTCTTTTCTTTTTGTAAAATTAAGAATAACAGAGCACCTACAGCTTACGAATTTTAATCAGTAATAAAAGTAGGCAAGATTACTTCGATATGGTCAAGTTTGGAATTCTTCCGATCACACTGCATAGTCGTTCTCTGGCATGCGAATGCATAGTAGGACGTTCCAGTTTGAATAAAACAATTGCAATACTACATTTACTGCAAGTAATAGGTGGAAGGTCTATGTAAGGCAAATGAGCTTGAAGCAAAACTGTGGAAAGGGAAGGGGAAGTAGATGATGGCTTGGGAAATACCATACTGCGAGAAGAATTTGGCGTAGCACTGACAGATCTAAGGCGAAATACCCTCAGATTGTACGAAGCATCTAATAATTTCGATTCCAAAGAAGGCAGCTGCTGATAGATGTGAAAATTACCAAACGAACAGTTTACTAAGTAACGCGTCCAAGTGTTTACTAAGTTAGGCGTCCATGTGTTTACTACGTTAGGTGTCCACTACTAAATTGGTGATCCCTTGGTGCCTCAGAACGTGTCCTGCCAACCGATCCCTTCTTCTAGTCTAGTAGTGCCACAAATTCCTCTTCTCCCCAGTTCTGTTCAATACCTCCTCATTAGTTATGTGAGCTACTCGTCTAATATTCAGCATTCTTCTGTAGCTCTACATTTCTAAACCTTCTATTCTCGTATTGCCTAAACTATTTATCGTCCATGTTTCACATCCATACATGGCTACACTCCATACAAATACTTTCATAAACGACTTCCTGAGATGTAAATCTATACTCGATGTTAACAAATTTTTCTTCTTCAGAAACGCTTTCCTTGCCTTTGCCAGTCTACATTTTATATCCTCTCTACTTCGACCATCAGTTATTTTGCTACCCAAATGGCAAAACTCCTTTACTACTTTAAGTGTCTCATTTCCTAATCTAATTCCCTCAGCATCACCCGACTTAATTCGACTACATTCCATTATCCTAGTTTTGCTTTTGTTGATGTTCATCTTGTACCCTCCTTTCAAACCACTGTCCATTCCGTTCAACTGCTCTTCCAAGTCCTTTGCTGTCTCTCATAGAATTGCAATGTCATCGACGAACCTCAAAGTTTTTATTTCTTCTTCATGGATTTTAGTACCTACTCCGAACTTTTCTTTTGTTTCCTTTACTGCTTGCTCAATATACAGATTGAATAACATCGGGGAGAGGCTATAACCCTGTTTCACTCCCTTCCCAACCACTGCTTCCCTTTCATGTCCCTCGACTCTTATAACTGCCATCTGGTTTCTGTACAAATTGTAAATAGCCTTTCGCTCCCTGTATTTTACCCCTGCCACCTTTAGAATTTGAAAGAGAGTATTCCAGTCAACATTGTCAAAAGCTTTCTCTAAGTCTACAAATGCTAGAAACGTAGGTTTGCCTTTTCTTAACCTTTCTTCTAAGATAAGTCGTAGAGTCAGTACTGCCTCACGTGTTCCAACATTTCTACGGAATCCAAACTGATCTTCCCCGAGGTCGGCTTCTATCAGTTTTTCCATTTGTCTGTAAAGAATTCGCATTCGTATTTTGCAGCTGTGACTTACTAAACTGATAGTTCGGTAATTTTCACACCTGTCAACACCTGCTTTCTTTGGGATTGGAATTATTATATTCTTCTTGAAGTCTGAGTGTATTTCGCCTGTCTCATACATCTTGCTCACCGGATGGTAGAGTTTTGTCAGGACTGGCTCTCCCAAGGCCGTCAGTAGTTCTAATGGAATGTTGTCTACTCCGGGGGCCTTGTTTCGACTCAGGTCTTTCAGTTCTCTGTCAAACTCTTCACGCATATCATATCTCCCATTTCATCTTCATCTATCCTCTTCCATTTCCATAATATTGTCCTCAAGTTCATCGCTCTTGTATAGACCCTCTATACACTCCTTCCACCTTTCTGCTTTCCCTTCTTTGCTTAGAACTGGGTTTCCATCAAAGCTCTTGATATTCATGCAAGTGGTTCTCCTTTCTCCAAAGGTCTCTTTAATTTTCCTGTAGGCAGTATCTATCTTGCCCCTAGTGAGATAAGCCTCTACATCCTTACGTTTGTCCTCTAGCCATCCCTGCTTAGCCATTTTGCACTTCCTGTCGATCTCATTTCTGAAACGTTTGTATTCCTTCTTGCCTGCTTCATTTACTGCATTTTTATATTTTCTCCTTTCATCAATTAAATTCAATATTTCTTCTGTTACCCAAGGGTTTCTACTAGCCCTCGTCTTTTTACCTATTTGATCCTCTGCTGCCTTCACTATTTCATCCCTCAAAGCTACCTATTCTTCTTCTACTGTATTTCTTTCCCCCATTCCTGTCAATTGTTCCCTTATGCTCTCCCTGGAACTCTGTACAACCTCTGGTTTTTTCAGTTTATCCAGGTTCTATCTCCTTAAATTCCCACCTTTTTGCAGTTTCTTCAGTTTTAATCTACAGTTCATAACCAACAGATTGTGGTCAGAGTCCACATCTGCCCCTGGAAATGTCTTACAATTTAAAACCTGGTTCCTAAATCTCTGTCTTACCATTGTATAATCTATCTGATACCTTTTAGTATCTCTAGGGTTCTTCCATGTGTGCAACCTTCTTTCATGGTTCTTAAACCAGGACTTAGGACTACTTAAACCTAATAACCTAAGGACATCACACACATCCGTGCCCGAGGCAGGATTCAAACCTGCTACCGTAGCAGCAGCGCGATTCCGGACTGAAGCGCCTAGAACCTCTCGGTCACAGTGGCCGGCAAAACCGGGTCAGGTAAATATATAGATACACATAACCAGATACGCAGTCACCACACCACATTATATAACTGTTCTTTTGTAGCCATGAGCATCACACCTTACTTTAGACCTAAACGTCACAAGTTGTCACCATCCTCTTCAGCGCGAAGGGGTACCTCGTACCTTGGCTTATAGCTGCCACGTCACATCCGACCCTGTCAACTTAGCTCATCTCGAAGTCACCTTTCCTCAAAACGGTTATAGTGAAAGACAGATAATATGTGTGTTACGCTTCCGATCTACCGTGCAGCAGGTGAGCAATGATAATACTGAGGTGACACCAAAGTCTGCGACTTACGCAAGGAGCATTTCCAACAGGACTGGTCGTATTTTGAGGAAATATGATATGAAGCCTGCTTTCCGACCACCATCTGACACGCACGCTAAACCCGCTGGAAAGAACAGGTAATTAGAATTGTGGAAAGGGCCAAATAAGGTTGGGGTCAGTTTCACCTTCTAATTGTAATTTATTGTAATTTAAAAACACATTTACAACCAAAGCGGCACATAACCGAACCTTTAACAAATGCAACTTTTTCATGGCTGAAGACCTCCAAACAAGAAATCTTAAAAATCAACAAGATAAAAATGCAATTAAAATAGCAAATAAAATAATTATAAAAACACATATCACAGCTAGGTGGAAAGCCTCAAGGAAAAGTAGATAGAACAAACATATGCAAGGTGCAATAAAAATGGCTGAAGGCCACAATTAAATTTTAAAATATATTACCATAATCTTTTAAAGGCAGAAGGCCGCAATGTTTAAGCTTGAAAGATAATTTTAAAAATAAAGTTGCAAGGCTGAAAGCCCACAATAAATTTTCCAAAATTTTTAAAAAAATATAAACACAAGGCTTAAATTTTAAATAGCTGAAAACAGATAATTAAACACCGGTGGGAAAAACAATAGAGACAACGGCACTCAGAAGCCTCCAGGGAGGTCGGTCTGCCCTCATTCACTTAGGTGAGACAGGTTCAAAATGGCTCTGAGCACTATGGGACTTCACATCTATGGTCATCAGTCCCCTAGAACTTAGAACTACTTAAACCTAACTAACCTAAGGACAGCACACAACACCCAGTCATCACGAGGCAGAGAAAATTCCTGACCCCGCCGGTAATCGAACCCGGGAGGTGAGACAGGTGGTGAGCCCAACCACACTTGCTCCGCCGGAACCCAACCAGGGGACAGCCACAGACTGACCGACAAAACGACTTGCTTGCTACCAGCCGGTATATGAGAACTCAAACACCAAAATGTTACGGACGTAATTATCCACAATCAAATATGTATATGTATTAAGCTATCAAAACCTTGTGAACTTGAAACCGCTACTCAACCTTGACGTCCTGGGTCGGTGAGCCACGAAGCTCGTAGCGATCGGCAGCTCCACACACGCTCCGACACTGCGCAGGAGCTGCCAGCGGACCCAACCGACCGCACCGCACGGAGATATCCTCCCTGGTCCGCACCAACCGACCGACTCCTCTCAGAATGCAGACAACATCTAAAATAGCCGTCAGTGGAAATAACACCAACTGTACACACAACCTGACAAACACTTGCACGAAGATATGAACGATACCCAACAGTAACTAAGCACGCACGAAAACAAATCGGGAGTCGATGCACACATACACAGCCGAGTCATGAACGATTGGCGAACCGACCGACCGACGGACGATCCACCAAGACCGTGGCCCGGCTCAGGTGATGCGTGGCGGCAATGGTCGGCGAGCCATGTCGACCCAGACCTCACTGCTGCTACAACCCGACTGCACAGTGCCGCACTGCAACCTCCGACTGGCAGGTCCGGACTGCGCTCCAGACATGTTGCAACTGACTGGCCGCTCGAAGTCGCGACCCGAACTCCTTTACGACAGACAACGACCGGGAAGGAATAGCAGTCGAGCGAAGATACTACGAGAGGGAATATATCTATACGCGCTGCTAGCGCCCGTCACGGTCAGGCAAAGCAGCAGCTCAGTAACAGTAGTAATTTAAATTAACGTAGCGAGGTGGAAGTACGTTAAAAACAGGCTGTAAAATACATGATGGCGGGAACATCAGCCACGCACGCCTCACCGTCTAAGATTAGGTTCCGTAAATGATGATCTTAGTCTACGTAAGACTTTCAGACACGGTATGTCATATCTTTGTAACAGTATCAGGACTGTGGAGGACAGGTCTACTGAGCCGGCCGGAGTGGCCGAGCGGTTAAAGGCGCTACAGTCTGGAACCACACGACCGCTACGGTCGCAGGTTCGAATCCTGCCTCGGGCCTGGATGTGTGTGATGTCCTTAGGTTAGTTAGGTTTAAGTAGTTCTAAGTTCTAGGGGACTTATTACCACAGCAGTTGAGTCCCAAAATGCTCAGAGCCATTTGAACCATTTTGACAGGTGTACTGAGCACCACGTGAAACGTGGACGATAAATAGTTTAGACAAGAAGAGAATAGAAGCTTTCGAAATGTGGTGCTACAGAAGAATGCTGAAGATTAGATGGGTAGATCACATAACTAATGAGGAGGTATTGAATAGGATTGGGGTGAAGAGGAGCTTGTGGCACAACTTGACTAGAAGAAGGGATCGCTTGGTAGGACATGTTCTGAGGCATCGAGGGATCACCAATTTAGTATTGGAGGGCAGCGTGGAGGGTAAAAATCGTAGAGGGAGACTAAGAGATGAATACACTAAGCAGATTCAGAAGGATGTAGGCTGCAGTAAGTACTGGGATATGAAGAAGCTTGCACAGGATTGAGTAGCATGGAGAGCTGCATCAAACCAGTCTCATGACTGAAGACCACAACAACAACAACAGCAGTCCTAAGTCTAGGGGACTGATGACCTCAGATGTTAAGTCCCATAGTACTTACAGCCATTTGAACCATTTAACCCTATGTTAAACAACCAATCTACTAGACAATCCCAAACTAATCAAAGCCAGTGCACGATAATGACAAATTAGAGGACGTACATTCAGATCTACTCGATCTTACTGCGGCCCTGTAAATCTGAATAAGTACAAAAGTAGTTCCTTTGCGAAAATCATGAACTGTGTCAAATAAATTTCTTACCTCGTACTGGTGTCACCTTGGATAACGCGTTGTTCTTCTCTCAGCACAACTGAACTATCTACAGTTCCTAAGGCCAAAATTCAAGATATATGACTGAGACGCATTTAGAATTTATTTAAATAAAAACGACTTGGAATTGGGAGGCGGAACATGACTGAGGGGAGTGACTGTAATATCTTACTTGAAAATCTTACTACATTGTGAAACTGACTTGCAACTGTTAAGCCACATCACAAAACTTACATTTACGCAAGCAGATGATCTTTACGAAAAAATACAATAAAAATCTTGGGGTTACATACAAAACTGATTTAATTCAAATTCATTCCGCCGCAAAAGCGCATAAATACATGATTGATTACGTTATTGTAGATCGGTGTAACAATATGTAGAAAGATCCTTCACCAAAATTTCATAATAATATTTGTAACATTTTCTTAATTAATTTTACCTCAAACCGTATTTTTTCCATAAATCATTAATAACAACACTGAAATTATTACGCTCCGGAGCATCGCAAAAGACACAGCCAGCTTCTGGTGCACAACTCCTGCTACTCCCGAGCAACAACTGCCTAGCAATGCGCGACTGACATAAGCTCCTTGCTACACATACTCTGCCTCAGCGATCGCTGCATGGCAACGTTCTTTCACACGTATATCTTTGTAATCGATATATCGCTTATGCTCTTGGATAATACGTTAAAATTGACAATTTTCATTATAGTGGTAAGATCTTATGGGACCAAACTGCTGAGGTCATCGGTCCTTAAGCTTAAACACTATTTCATCTAACTTAAACTAAAGCTAAGGACGGCACACACACCCATGCCCGAGGGAAGACTCGAACCTCCTACGGGGGGAGCCGCGCGGATCGTGACAACGCGCCCGAGAACGCGCGGCTACCCCGCGTGGCTTTCATTATATGTACCTATTTCAAACTATCAGCGTGCAGATGAGTGAGTAGACTTCGTATAAACGGCATGTCCCAACGTATCGCCAACCTGACCAGCACATCAAGGAAGGGAAGGCAGCCATCCATTACCATCCACCTCCATCGTGAAACGAATATTCGGGTGAACTGCTATCAGGTGTCCTAAGAAGTCGTTTAAATTCTCTTTGGCGTGAGGCCAAACAACAAAAGTATCGTCTAGACAAGTGAAGAAAAAAAGAAACGACACTCAGGTTTCAACGCTGCGCCTCCGAGGCATATTTCTCGAACTCTTCGGTAAACAAATTGGCAATAATAGGTGCCAACGGGCTTCACATCGCAACTCCATCTGTCTTCCATTGCCACATTTTAATCCATGACTATTGCTTTTTGCGAAATTTCCCAAATTTTAAGGAAAAGTTTCGGATCGGACTAAAACTGGCTTGACCACTAGAATATAAGTATTCACTCTTGCGTTATAGTGTTAATAGTCTCTTTCTTCTTTTCATTCGACTTTGCACCTGTTGATGCAATTTCAGTTACGATACCGTTCGTGCCTTTGAATATAGTGTAGCTCCGCAGGGGGCAGTCGCTTAGTATTAAATATGCAGTGTGTTAATTTCAGTGTTGTGTATTAATGATTCATGGAAAAAGTAAGATCTTAAGTAAAATTAATAAAGAAAATATTACAAATATTACAGAGAGCCAAAGGAAACTGGTTCACCTGCCTAATGTAGTGTAGGGGCCCCCGCAAGTAGGCAGAAGTGCCGCAGCAGGATGTGGCAGCGACTCGACTAATGTCTGACGTAGTGCTGGAGGGAACAGACACCATGAAACCTGTAGGGCTGTCCATAAGTTCGTAAGAGTACGAAGGGGTGTGGAGATTTCTTTTCAACAGCACGTTGTAAGGCATCCTAGATATACTCAATAATGTTCATGTCTGGGAAGTTTGGTGGCCAGCGTAAGTGTTTAAACTCAGAAGTGCGTTCCTGGAGCCATTCTGTAGCAATTCTGGACGTGTGGGGTGACGCATTGCCCTTCTGGAATTGCAAAAGTCCGTCGGAATGCACAATGGACATGAATAGATACAGGTGGTCAGGCACGACGCTTACGTATTTGCCACCTGTCAGAGTCGTATCCAGACATATCAGAGGTCTCATATCACTCCAACTGTACACTCCCCACACCATTACAGAGCCTTCACCAGCTTGAACAAGCCCCTGCTGACATGCAGAGCCCATGGATTCATAAGGTTGTCTCCATTTCCGTATACGTCCATCCACTCGATACAATTTGAAACGAAACTCGTCCGATCAGGGAACATGTTTCCAGTCATCAACAGTCCAATGTCGGTGTTGACGGGCCCAGGCGAGGCGTAAAGCTTTATGTCGTGCAGTCATCAAGGGTACCCGAGTGGGCCTTCGGCTCCGAAAGCCAATATCGATGACGTTTCGTTGAATGGTTGATGATGGCTAAGTATTGAAATCTGCAGATATCTGCGGAAAAGCTGAACTTCTGTCAAGTTGAACGAGTCTGTTCAGTAGTCGTTGCTCTCGTTCTTACACGATCTTTTTCCAGCTGCCTCGATATCGGAGATTTAATGTTTTAGCGGATTCATTATATTCGCGGCACACTCGTGAAATGGTTGTACGGGAAAATCCCTACTCCATCCCTACCTCGAAGATGCTGTGTCCTATCGCTTATGCACCGACTATAACACCAAGTTCAATCTCATTTAAATCTTGATAACCTGCCATTGTAGCAGCAGTAACGGAACTAACAACTGCGCCAGACACATGTTGTCTTATATAGACTTTGCCGACCGCAGCGCCGTATTCTGCCTGTTTACGTATCTCTGAATGTGCATGCCTATACCAGTTTCTTTAACGCTTCAGTGTATAACAGCTGCCACGGTTTTTATTCAACGTTATACAGCGCTGTCCTCTGTTGATGAAGGACACTGCTACTGGAGTGCGCTGTAGAAGGTGGTTTGCACAAATGTGCCAAATTCATGATTAGTATATTGCCACTATAATGTAGGGGAAAAACCGACATTAGTTAATTATACAATGCAGGCCTCCACGGCCAGTGTTTGCGCTATTGCTGAAATTTGTGTTACGGGCAGAAGGCCGTGGTCTAAGACATAATTATCTGCCTAACGTTCCGTCTTTCACTGCTGGATCCATCATCAGAGGCCTTAACGACCAAACTGTTACAGAATGAAAACAAGCTCAGTAAACCCAACCGTTTCTATGCAGCCACGCAAATGTCGGATTGTGACGTCATCAGACCACTGCCTAAGATTACGGAATTGCGCCGACGTTTGCTATGGGGTAGAGTTGGCGCTGTTTATTTATTAGGATGGTGCCAAAGGTCGTAGCGTTTTCGTTTTGCATGTTGGTATTCCGGTTGCTATAGATTTACGAATGTCGCTATATATCTGTATTTCACTGTTGCTTTTTGAGTTTACATATTGTCATTTTGTCATTTGGAGATAGTGTTTGGAACTGTGGGCGCTAGATAATGGAGTGCCAAGTGCAGAAATCATAACATTTTCGATATATTAACCTATTTGAGTTCGATTCAGGGGCGACAGCAGTGGAGGCAACCGGAAACATTTGCGTTGGATATGAGGGTGGACCGGGCATGGCAAGAAAATGGTTCTCTCGTTTTGACATTAGTGACTCTCCACGTTCGCGAAGACGTCCGGGGCTTGAAGAAGTTCGTTTAAACGCGTTAATCCACAGTGATCCACGTCAGTTGACTCAGTAACTGGGAAATGTGACGAACTGTGAACATTCCACCATCGTGCGACATTTGCATGCGATGGGAGGTTTCAGAAATCGGGTGTATGGGTGCCGCATGCCCTAAGCCAAAATCGCAAAAATCAGCAGGTGGTGATATTTGTATATCTGCTTGCTCGTCATCAATTAGCTCGTGAACAACACCGACTATTCCTATCCTGCATCGTTACTGGTGACGAGAAACAGTGTGTTTATTCTAACATAAGGAGAAGAAAGGAATGTTTGAGCCCAAACACAGCAGCATCTCTCCGTACAAAGACATGTGCACATTCGCAAAAGATAATGTTATGCATCTTATGGAACAGCGACGGTATGGTGTACTACGAATAGTTTCCCCAAGGTTTAATCATCACTGCTGCCATTTATTGTCAGTAAATGAGATGTCTTGGAGACGCAGTCAAAGAACAACGACCAGGAAGACTGCGCGAAATGCTGCTACTCCACGATAACGGCCACCCCTATTCTGCTAGACTGAAAAAAAAACAAAAAAAAAAGCAGTAGACAGGAGGTGGGTTGGGAAGTCACTCCACACCCACCTCATTCACCTGATCCTGCGCTCTCAGATTTTCACTTCTGTCGAACAACCTTCAAGTAACTTTCTTTCCGAATGAAGATCCTCTCCGAACATGGACTGACTAATTCTTCGCCTCAAAACCACTGATTCCTACAGTCGCGCAATGGAAAAGTTACCCAGCGCTGGCAGACTGTTGTAAGTAGTGAAGGAGAATATACGAGGGTCACTCCAAAAGAAATGCACACTATTTTTTTTTAAATCCATCTTTTATTCTAATCGTTTGAAACTTTTACAGTGTTTAGATACAGCCTTTAGGAACAATATTTTCATTTCTCCACATAATTTCCATCCCTCTCAACTGCCTTACTCCATCCTGGAACCAGCGCCTCAATACCCGCACGGTAAAATTCTGGACCAACCTGTTGGAGCCACTGTTTGGCAGCGTGCACAAGGGAGTCAAACCTTGTTCCACGAAGAGAGTCTTTCAGTTTCCCAAAGAGATGATAATGACATGGGGCCAGGTCAGGACTGTAAGGCGAGTGTTTCAGTGTTGACCATGATCGCTTCCATGGTTTTTTGACTGACATGTGGCCGTGCATTATCGTGCAACAGTAAAACATCCTGCTTTTGCTGATGTGGTCAAACACTCGAGCTTGAAGTTTCTTTAGTGTCGTCACATATGCATCAGAATTTGTTGTGGTTCCACTTGGCATGATGTCCACAAGCAAGAGTCCTTCGGAATCGAAAAACACCGTAGCCATAACTTTTCCAGCAGAAGGTGTGGTTTTGAATTTTTTTTTCTTGGGTGAATTTGCATGATGCCACTCCATTGATTGCCTCTTCGTCTCTGGTGAAAAATGATGGAGCCATGTTTCATCATCTGTCACAATTCTTCCAAGAAATTCATCTCCACCATTCTCGTACTCTTCCAAAAGTTCACCGCATACCGTTTTTCTTGTTACTTTGTGAGCCACTGTCAACATCCTGGGAACCCACCTGACACAAACTTTTTTAACGCCAACACTTTCAGTATTCTGCAAACACTTCCTTCCCTTATGCCAACGTAGCGTGACAATTCGTTCACTGTGATGCGTCTGTCAGTAGTCACCAATTCGTTAACTCTCTGCATATTGTCTGGAGTGTGTGCAGTACGAGGCCTGCCGCTGCGAGGACAATCCTCGATATTGCCGTGCCCACTTTCATCGTGTAACCTGCTTGCCCACTGACTAACTGCTGACTAACTGAACTGCGATCGACAGCAGCATCTCCATAAACCTTTTTCAACCTCTTGTGAATGTTTCTCACCGTCTCGTTTTCACAGCACAGGAATTTTATGACAGCACGTTGCTTCTCACGAACGTCAAGTGTAGCAGCCATCTTGGAGACATGCTGTGACGGCGCCACTCACGGGAGCAGGTTGAACTAAGTTTGAAAACAAGTGGGAAGGATGTGTCTACACACTGTAAAACTTTCACACATGCAGAATGAAAACTGTATCTTTACAAAAATAGTGTGCATTTCTTTTGGAGTGACCCTCGTATTATTGATGACTGAAGTCTCTGTTAAGTGTATCCGTTGACTTACGGAGAAACGCTACGAACTTGTGCACCAACCCAATATTTAGCACTAGGACCCACAACTTGTCTAATTAGACAGTTGTGTTGGAAGAGTGTTAGTGCTTTTGAATTTCTAAGGCCTCTCTGTATCATAGCGTAGTTGATTATTAGATCTTGCTAAAACCACAGTGTCAGAGGAATCAAATTGCATGTTCCCCGGTCTTAGTGCCTGACATGGTACTGCTGATGTATTCGTCTTGCACAGGCGACAATCGCTCTTGTGTTCCTTGGAGGGGGCAGAAATGCTTTTTATACACTGAAGCGCCAACGAAATCGGTGTAGGCATGCATATCCAAATACAGAGAGGCAGAATACGGCACTGCGGTCGGCGACACCTTTATAGGACAAGTGTCTGGCGCAGTTGTTACATCGGTTATAGTCGGCGCACGAGCGGTGGCACACAGCATCTCCGAGTTAGCGATGCTGAAGAGACTCGTTAAGCGTGACAGAAGTGCCACCCTTCCGCAAATTGCTCAAGCTTTTAGTTCTGGGCCATCATCAGCGTGCAAAGCATTGAACGAAACATCATCGATATGGGCTTTCGGAGCCGAAGGACCACTCCTGTACTCTTGATGACTGCACGACACAAAGCTTCACGTCTCGCCTGGGCCCGTCAACACCGACATTGATTGGACTGTTGATGATAGGAAACAAGTTGCCTGGTCGGACGAATTTCGCTTCAAATTGTATCGAGTGGATGGACGTATACGGAGATGGAGACAACCTCATGAATCGATGGGCCCTGCATGTCAGCAGGGGATTGTTCAAGCTGGTGAAAGCTCTGTAATGGTGTGGGGAGTGTACAGTTCGACCTTTATGGGACTCCTTATATGTCTAGATATGACACTGACAGGTGGCACGAACGTATGAATCGTGTCTGATCACCTGCGTCCATTCATGTCCATTGTAAATTCCGATGACTTGGGCAATTCCAGCAGGACAATGCGACACCCCACACGTCCAGAATGGCTACCGAGTGGCTCCAGAGACATCTTCTCAGTTTAACTCTTCCGCTGGCCACCAAACTCCCCAGACATGAACATTATTGAGCATATCTGGGATGCCTTGCAACGCGCTGCTCAGAAGAGATCTCCACCCTCTCGTACTCTTACGGATTTATGGACAGACCTGCAGGATTAATGGTGTCAGTTGCATCCATCAGTACTTCGGACATTAGTCGAGTCCATGCCACGTCGTGTCGCAGCATTTCTGTGCCTCTTCTGTGTAGTTCTTAGGTACACTTGGCCGCAAGTGCAAGAGATCTTATATGCTCCGTTGTGGGAAGCGGCAGGCGTATGTCCTTATACAGTGTTCAAATATTCGCTCATCTTTCTTGTTGGTTTAAACACCGTATCAATACTGTGTTTCCTGAGTACTTTGCTGATACCATCTGTAATACTTCCAATAAGTGGAAGGAAAACTTTCCCTTTAGTTGGTTTTTTTCATTTAAAACTGTAGACCTTTTAGGATGTAGCGCCCTTTTTACCACTCTGTCAGAGAGGCCATTTCTTCTGAAGACCGTTCTTAGACGATCGAGTTCGTGGTTCACAGATTGTTTTAGCCTGGTCTACTAATATTTTGATCACTCCTCTTTTCTGCTTCGGATGGTGACTGGAATATTTGTGAAAGTATCTATCCGTGTGAGTGACCCTTCTGTAGACAGATACTCTAAACAGTTTTCTTATTCCCTAAAGCCTATGACGAAGTCTCCAGCAATGGAAAACGAAACGCTATGCGGCGAATTATGCCTTAGACCACGACCTTATTCCCCTAAATCAAATGTCAGAAATATCGCAAACATTTGTTAATTAGTAAGTTAGTTTCATGTTGTACGTATCATTTGCACGACAGATCGAAATGAAGCGGAACGAATCATTTTCCATTACTTTCTGACCGATCCTCGTACAATAATGAGTCTTTGCGCGAATTGTCACGTAATAAGTGACATTTGTTTATGTTGAGCGGCAGTCCCTGAACAAAACGTAGATTCTGTGCGAGTCTTGGTGGAACTTTCGTAACATAATGATTTCTGTTTATACAACAACATCAACAGCGATTGCAGATTCCGTTATTCTGTAAGTAATTCGTATTCGAGTATACTGTGGACAGTCATGGTCCTACAGTGTGCCGGAAGCGCTATGATAAGTTTTTTTCTCAGAACCCCTCAGCGCCAGTTTGAGAGCATTTTCCCACAGAAGTGACTTGTCACTTGAAGCCCCTCCCCACCCCTTTTCCCCTCGTATTTTGTCACCCCTGTCGGATTTCGTTGCTAAATGTGATAAGCAGTGTATACAAGTCTTACACATGGACGTAGGGTGACCAACATTTGATCGTGGTTTTAAGGGAGATGACCAACATCTGAACATGATTTTAATGGAGGTGTAAGGGAGATTTAGTTGCAATAAATTTCAACTACACACTACATGGCATTTTCTTAGAGTGGGTGACTACGGCATTATAAACATAAAAAAGGCATACTTTGCTTACTTCTAGGTGCAGACTCATTGTGAACGATGCGCAGTGTACTTGGTACGATAGCAGAAGAAAAGACTACGCAAATCGGAACATTTCGTATTGACTGTTTCGATAACTACCAATTTAAGCGATCTATCAGCATTCCGTGCTGGCTCCTTGGAGGCGTTGCGAAATGTTGTGTCGTGTGACTCAGTTGAAAAATGAGTAACGTAACGAGTGTGTTTAAACATGAACACAATCCGAATTCTGGAGTCCTTATTGCTTCCGTGTGTTACTTATACTATAGATGCTTATCGGTATTAGTCGATCACAATATAACTGATCCTGGAAGTGAGGGCACTTCGGCTGTCTCGTCTGTTTATCTGTACGCTTGAAAGTCGAACAGCATGTACTGTGCTGTTTTAAAG
Organism: Schistocerca piceifrons; assembly: GCF_021461385.2. NCBI lineage: Eukaryota > Metazoa > Arthropoda > Insecta > Orthoptera > Acrididae > Schistocerca > Schistocerca piceifrons. The sequence continues at coordinate 128,953,296 of NC_060146.1, forward strand.
AAAGACTGCTTGCTCTTGAAGCTATTCGGACTTGCACAATTTATACGATTGTCGAAAAAACTGTTAACTGCTTTTGTTAACTGTAATGTCGCCGGGCGATTGCCAACACTGACTGAGAAACAAGTAAACGTCTCCCTCTGTCGACCCCTCTAGACAGGTAGGCGGTGTCATACTTTACTCCCTCCTCGCATCCTCTTGACCCAAATCACCTTTTCGTAGAAGCACGAACAGAAAAAGGTTGTATGTCGACAATAGTATCGATTATTATACGGAAATTTTTCAAGATCTGTCGTTCACGAATTTGAACTACCGACAGTACTTCACACGCTTAACACACCGAAGAACCAAAGAACCTGGTACTCTTGCCTAATATCGTGTAGGGCCGCCGCGAGCTCGCAGAAGTGCCGCAAAGCGACGTGGCACGTAACAGAATAACGTCTGAGGTAGTGCTGGAGGGAACTGACACGATGAATCATGTAGGGCCGCCCCTAAATCCGTATGAGTATGAGGGGTGGAGTTTTCTTCTGAACAGCACGTAGCAAGGCATCCCAATTATGCTCAGTAATGGTCATGCTGACGTGTTTAGACTGAGAAGAGTGTTATAGGAGCCACTCTGTAGCAATTCTGGACGTGTGGGGTGTCGCATTGTCCTGCTGGAACTGCCGAAGACCATAGGAATGCACTATGGACATGAATGGATGCAGGTGGTAACACAGGATGCTTAAGTACGTGTCACCTGTCAGAGTCATATCTGCACGTATCATGGGTCCCATATCACTCCAACTGCACAAGCACCACACCGTTACAGAGCCTCCACCAGCTTGAACAGTCCCATGATGACAAAAAAAAAATGGTTCAAATGGCTCTGAGCACTACGGGACTGAACATCTGAGGTCATCAGTCCCCTAGCCTTAGAACTACTTAAACCTAACTAATCTAAAGACATCACACACATCCATGACCGAGGCAGGATTGGAACCTGCGACCGTAGCAGCAGCGCGGTTCCGGACTGAAGCGCCTAGAACCGCTCGACCCCATGATGACATGCAGGGGCCATGGACTCATGAGGTTTTCTCCATACCCATACACGTCCTTCCGCTCGATACAATTTGAAACGAGACTTGTCAGACCAGGCAACATGTTTCCACCATAAACAGTCCAATGTCGGTGTTGACGGGCCCAGGGGAGACGTAAGGCTCTGTGTCGTGCAGTCATCAAGGGTACATGAGTGGGCCTTCAGCTACGAAAACCCATATCGACGATGCTTCGTTCAATGGTTCGCAAGCTGACAGTTATTGATGGCCCAGGATTGAAATCTGCAGCAATTTGCGGAAAGGTTGCACTTCTGTCACACTGAACGTTAGTCTTCAGTCCTCGTTGGTCTTTCAGGATCCTTTTCCGACCTCAGCGATGTCGGAGATTTGATTTTTTACGGGGTTGTTGATATTGACGGTGCTCTCTTGAAATGGTCGTACGGGAAAATCGCCACTTCATCGCTACCTCGCAGATGCTGTGTCCCATCGCTCGTGCGCCGACTATAACACCACATTCAAACTCACTTAAATCTTTATAACCTATCATTGTAGCAGCAGTAACCGCCCTAACAACTGCACCAGACATTTGTTGTCTTACATAGGCGTTGCCGACCACAGCGCCGTATTCTGTCTGCTTACATATATCTGTATTTGAATACGCATGCCTATACCAGTTTCCTTGGCGCTTCAGTGTATTTATAACAATGATCACAAAGGAATTATCCTAGCGGGACGGATATCAGTAGATAGGATGTACATGTACAGGCAAACAAATGCAATTACAGACAACTGGATGATTTATTGAAGAGAAAGATCTTGACAAAAAAATTCAAATGGCTCCAAGCACTATGGGACTTAACATCTCAGGTCATCAGTCCCCTAGACTTAGAACTACTTAAACCTAACTAACCTAAGGACATCACACACGTCCATGCCCGAGGCAGGATTCGAACCTGCGACCGTAGCGGCTGAAGCGCCTAGAACCGCTCGGTCACAGCGGCTGGCTGATCTTCACAAATTGAGCAAGTCAATGACGCGTCGATCCACGACTGGTCTTTATGTAAGCAGTTATTCGGTTCGGTATTGATTAATATAGTTGTTGGATGTCCTCCTGGGGGACTGCGCGCCACATGCTGTCCGATTTCCGCTTTAGATCGTCAAGACCCCGAGCTGTTTGGAGGTCCCCTCCGCATAATGCTCCAAACGTTCTCAACTGGGGAGATATCTTGCGACCTTGCTGGCCAAGGTAGACTTTGGGAAGAACGAAGCACTGAAACACTGGCCGCGTGCGGGCGAACATTCTCTTGCTGAAATGTCCAGGATGGCTTGTCATGAGGGGCAACAAAATAGGTCGTGGAATATCGTCGATGAAGGCCCACTCATGTACCCTTGATGTGCCGTAATGATGCCACAGATGACAACGAAAGGGATCCTGCTACGAAAAGAAATCGCATCCCAGACCATGACTCCTGGCTGGTGGGGCCGTGCGGCGGGTGACAATCAAGATGGTGTCCACCACTGTCTGGAGCGTCTCGAGACACGTCTTGGGCCCGTTCATTGTTGAGTCCCACTTCGAACTGAGCCCCGATGACCAGTCAATAAGGGAACCGGCGAGATTAAAAAGAAAAAAGAAAAGAAAGAGAGAGAAATGCGGGAGACCCCTGGAAATACGGAAGAGTTGGTCACCCTAACTGGGTGGCCGTCTCACCTTGGTGCCCCGAGCGATTGCTGCTGATACGGCCAGTAGAGAAACCTTACAGCTGCGGTGCCGCTCTCAGCTCGGCGCCTGCGCCTTTCCTGTGGCCGGGACGCGCACACAGGCACCCTGTGAGCCCGCAGCGATAAGACGGAGGACAATAGCGGCGAGGGGGACCCCAGTGCGGCAGGAAGTGGGAATCTGTAGCGCGTGGCGCGCACGTAGCCAGGGCAGGGCTTCCGGCCGGCTCCAGTGTCCTCCCGCCTGCCTGCAGGCCGGGGCTCCAGCCACAACTGCGCAACACGCTGGAGCCACACTGTTCTGTCACTAAATAGTCAAAAGGCACTCTGTGTACAGGAACACACTAGCCAGAACAGACCCTAATACGCATGTTAGAAGACAGGCTGAATAAACTGCGATCCAACGTTCACACCATTTCTGCAAGCGTCGTTCAATAAGTAACATCCCCAAAGGTTTTTTGTAGCCATTAATCTGTACTACTACATGAAGACAACGCGTCGTTCAACATCGTTTCCGAAAATCACAAATACACTACTGGCCATTAAAATTGCTACACCAAGAGGAAATGCAGATGATAAACGGGTATTCATTGGGCAAATATATTATACTAGAACTTACATGTGATTACATTTTCACGCAATTTGGGTGCATAGATCCTGAGAAATCATAACAACCACCTTTGGCCGTAATAACGGCCTTGATACGCCTGGGCATTGAGTCAAACAGAGCTTGGATGGCGTGTAGAGGTACAGCTGCCCATGCAGCTTCAACACGATGCCACAGTTCATCAAGAGTACTGACTGGCGTATTGTGACGAGCCAGTTGCTCGGTCACCATTCACCAGACGTTTTCAATTGGTGAGAGATCTGGAGAATGTACTGCCAACGCAGCAGTCGAACATTTTCTGTATCCAGAAAGACCCGTACAGGACCTGCAACATACGGTCGTACATTATCCTGCTGAAATGTAGGGTTTCGCAGGGATCGAATGAAGGATAGAGCCACGGGTCGTAACACATCTGAAATGGATCGTTCACTGTTCAAAGTGCCGTCAATGAGAAGAAGAAGTGACAGAGACGTGTAACCAGTGGCACCCCATACCATCACGCTGGGTTATACGCCAGTATGGCGTTGACGAATACACGCTTCCAATGTGTGTTCACCGTGATGTCGCCAAACACGGATGCGACCATCACGATGCCGTAAACAGAACCTGAATTCAACCGAAAAAATGACGTCTTGCCATTCGTGCACACAGGTTCGTCGTTGAGTACACCATCGCAGACGGTCCTGTCTGTGACGCAACGTCAAGGGTAATCGCAGCAATGGTCTCCGAACTGATAGTCCATGCTGCTGCAAACGTCGTCGAACTGTTCGTGCAGATGGTTGTTGTCTTGCAAACGTCCCCATCTGTTGACTCAGGGATTGAGACGTGGCTGCACGATCCGTTACAGCCATGCGGATAAGATGCCTGTCATCTCGACTGCTAGTAATACGAGGCCATTGGGATCCAGCACGGCGTTCCGTATTACCCTCCTGACCCACCGATTCTGCTAACAGTCATTGGATCTCGACCAACGCGAGCAGCAGTGTCGCGATACGATAAACTGCAATCACGGTAGGCTACACTCCGACCATTATCAAAGTCGGGAACGTGATGGTACGGATTTCTCCTCCTTACACGAGGCATCACAACAACGTTTCACCAGGCAACGCCGGTCAACTGCTGTTTGTGTATGAGAAATCGGTTGGAAACTTTCCTCATGTCAGCAAGTTGTAGGTGTCGCCACCGGCGCCAACCTTGTGTGAATGCTCTGAAAAGCTAATAATTTGCATATCACAGCATCATCTTCCTGTCGGTTAAATTTCGCGTCTGTAGCACGACATCTTCGTGGTGTAGCAATTTTAATGGCCAGTAGTGTATGATTTACTTTCCCATTTTTACACGATCGTCTAATAAAAGTTCTGACGCATGCGAGCCTCACTGAAGTGCCAAAGAAACTGTTATAGGCATACTTATTCAAATACGGAGATATGTAAACAGGCAGAATACGACCTGCGATCAACAATGCCTATATAAGACAAGTATCTGATGCAGTTGTTAGTTCGATTACTGCTCTTACAATGACAGGTTAATAATATTTAAGTGAGTTTGAATGTGGTGTTATAGTTGGCGCACGAGCGATGGGACACAGCTTCTCCGAGGTAACGATGAAGTGGCGATTTTCCCAGACGACCATTACACGAGTGTACCGTGAATATCGGGTATCCGGTAAAACATAAAATTTGCAACATCGCTACGGCCGGAAAAAGATCCAGCAACAACTGGACGAACGATCACTGAAGAAAATCGTTCAACGTGACAGAAGTGCAACCCTTCCACAAATTGTTGCAGATTTCAATGCTGGGCATCAACAAGTGTCAGCGTGCGAGCCATTGAACCAAAAATCATCGATATGGGCTCTCGGAGCCGAAGGCACACTCGTGTACCCTTGATGACTGCACGACAGAAAGCTTTATGCCTCACCTGGGACCGTCAACACCGACATTGGGCTGTTAATGATAGGAAACATGTTGCGTTGTCGGACGAGTCTCGTTTCAAATTGTAACCAGCGGAGGGACGTGTGCGGGTATGAAGACAACCTCATGAATCCATGTACGCTGCCTGTCAGCAGGAGATTGTTCAAGCTGGTGGAGGCTCTATAATGGTGAGGGTGTGTGCAGTTGGAGTGATGTGGGACCCCTGATACGCCTGGATATGACTCTGGCAGGTGACACGTACGTAAGTATCTTGTCTGATCACCTGTATCCATTCGTGTCCATATTGCATTCCGATGCACTTGGGCAATTCCAGCAAGACAACGTGACGCGCAACATGTCCAGAATTGCTATAGTGGCTCCAGGAACACTCTTGTGACTTTAAGCACTTCCGCTGCCCACCAAAGTCCCAGGTATGAATATTATTGTGCATATCTGGGATTACTTGCAACGAGCTGTTCAAAAGAGGTCTCTAGCCCCTCGCATTCTTACGGGTTTATGGACAGCGCTGCAGCATTCATGGTGTCAGATCCTCCAGCACTACTTCAGACATTAGTAGAGTCCATGCGACGTCGTGTTGCGGCACCTCTACATGCATTGCACTCCTGCCACCGTTTTTAATGCAGCATTTTATGCCATTTTGTCTGAGCACCACGACTATGTAGCTGTTTTTACGGATGGGTCGAAACAAGGGGATTCTGTTGGTTGCTCAGTTGTTTTTCCATATCGTGTCCTCAAGGTCCGACTGCCCCAGACTTTTACTGTCTTTGGTGCAGAATTGTTTGCGATCTTGCGGTCACTGGAGCACATAAGACATTCTTCCTCTCCTAAATTTCTTGTATGTTCCGATTCACTCAGTGCCCTTCACTCATTGCAACGTTTGTATGCGGCAGACAAAATTGTCCAGACCATCCAGGATGCCCTCCTCCGACTACAGCGACTGGGGAAGGTTGTAGCTTTCTGGTGGGTTCCGGGGCATGTCGGCATTGCTGGAAATGAAAGGACAGATCTCGCAGCCAAGGAGGCGTGTCTCGGCCCACAAGTATCTCTGTGTGCTATTCCCCTGCACGCACTCACCTCGCTGTTGAGCTCACGGGTCATGCGTCGGTGGGAGGATGAGTGGCTGGAAGTGACTGACAATAAGCTCCGTATAGTCAAGCCCACAACGCGTGTGTGGTGTACTTCCTTTCAGCCCCGTCGACGGGACGAGGTTCTCCTCACGCGGCTTCGAATAGGCCACAGCCCTATGACGCACGGCTTCCTGCTCCGGCGGGAGGAGCCTCCCATGTGTGGTGCTTGCGGCGTCCAGGTCACTGTGCGCCACGTTTTATTGGATTGCGTTTTATTTTCTGACCAGCGGGTCGCGGATGACTTGCCAGCGGACCTGCCATCTCTTTTAGGCAACACTCGGACGAATGTGGTTAAAGTTTTAAAGTTCTGTGCCCTGTCAAATGTTTTTACAAAGATTTTAGGGAGAGGATTTTAATTTGCTCACTGTGTGACAAGCTCGCCCATATTTTATGTAAGTGGCCAGCCAATAACAATTTCCTGTGACATTCTTGTTGCTATGTTTCCCCTTTCCTTAGGTTTTACTTTCTTATGTAGCATTTTCCTTCTTTTCCTGCTTTCTTTGAGTATGTGCTTTAGTTTTCTTAGGTCTGTCCACATTCGTTCCTTTTAATGTGTGTCATGGCGCTGATGACCTCGATGTTGAGCGCCCATAAGCCCCAACACACCACCACCACCACCACCACCAGCACTCGCGGAGTCCTACACGATATTAGGTAGGTGTACCAGTTCCTTTTGCTCATGAACTGTCCGGCGGACAGGATGACTAGGAATCTGCATCTGTTTGCTGGTGATGCTGTGGTGAACGGGTAGGTGTCGAAGGTGAGTGACTGTAGGAGGATGCAGGTTTACTTAGAGAAAATTTATAGTTGCTGTGGTGAATGGTAGCTAGCTATAAGTGTAGAAAAATGTAAGTTAATGCGGACGAGTAGGTGTTGTATACAGAGGGTGTTTCCGTAAGAGCACGCAAAAATTTAATAGGACACAGAGGATGCTCCACTGAACAATTGGAGATAGGGAAACTGGGTTCGGAGAAGCCAGCTTAAGAAGATAATAGAAATAAAATCACAGAACTGTGTACTTTTTTATTTACATTAGTTACAGTTAACTGCAAATACTGCCATTGACACAATGAACGTACCATATATATATATATATATATATATATATATATATATATATATATATACTCCTGGAAATGGAAAAAAGAACACATTGACACCGGTGTGTCAGACCCACCATACTTGCTCCGGACACTGCGAGAGGGCTGTACAAGCAATGATCACACGCACGGCACAGCGGACACACCAGGAACCGCGGTGTTGGCCGTCGAATGGCGCTAGCTGCGCAGCATTTGTGCACCGCCGCCGTCAGTGTCAGCTAGTTTGCCGTGGCATACGGAGCTCCATCGCAGTCTTTAACACTGGTAGCATGCCGCGACAGCGTGGACGTGAACCGTATGTGCAGTTGACGGACTTTGAGCGAGGGCGTATAGTGGGCATGCGGGAGGCCGGGTGGACGTACCGCCGAATTGCTCAACACGTGGGGCGTGAGGTCTCCACAGTACATCGATGTTGTCGCCAGTGGTCGGCGGAAGGTGCACGTGCCCGTCGACCTGGGACCGGACCGCAGCTACGCACGGATGCACGCCAAGACCGTAGGATCCTACGCAGTGCCGTAGGGGACCGCACCGCCACTTCCCAGCAAATTAGGGACACTGTTGCTCCTGGGGTATCGGCGAGGACCATTCGCAACCGTCTCCATGAAGCTGGGCTACGGTCCCGCACACCGTTAGGCCGTCTTCCGCTCACGCCCCAACATCGTGCAGCCCGCCTCCAGTGGTGTCGCGACAGGCGTGAATGGAGGGACGAATGGAGACGTGTCGTCTTCAGCGATGAGAGTCACTTCTGCCTTGGTGCCAATGATGGTCGTATGCGTGTTTGGCGCCGTGCAGGTGAGCGCCACAATCAGGACTGCATACGACCGAGGCACACAGGGCCAACACCCGGCATCATGGGGTGGGGAGCGATCTCCTACACTGGCCGTACACCACTGGTGATCGTCCAGGGGACACTGAATAGTGCACGGTACATCCAAACCGTCATCGAACCCATCGTTCTACCATTCCTAGACCGGCAAGGGAACTTGCTGTTCCAACAGGACAATGCACGTCCGCATGTATCCCGTGCCACCCAACGTGCTCTAGAAGGTGTAAGACAACTACCCTGGCCAGCAAGATCTCCGGATCTGTCCCCCATTGAGCATGTTTGGGACTGGATGAAGCGTCGTCTCACGCGGTCTGCACGTCCAGCACGAACGCTGGTCCAACTGAGGCGCCAGGTGGAAATGGCATGGCAAGCCGTTCCACAGGACTACATCCAGCATCTCTACGATCGTCTCCATGGTAGAATAGCAGCCTGCATTGCCGCGAAAGGTGGATATACACTGTACTAGTGCCGACATTGTGCATGCTCTGTTGCCTGTGTCTATGTGCCTGTGGTTCTGTCAGTGTGATCATGTGATATATCTGACCCCAGGAATGTGTCAATAAAGTTTCCCCTTCCTGGGACAATGAATTCACGGTGTTCTTATTTCAATTTCCAGGAGTGTATATATATATATATATATATATATATATATATATATATATATATATATATATATATATATTCTATTACGAAATGTGCTGAAAGTGACGGCCATCAACCTCGATGCAAGCGTGACATCGGCGAACAAGCTTGTGACGCACCCTGACTATAATATCCACGGTGAGTTTCGAATCACATCACAGGCAGTTACAACTCTGGCTACTAATTCCATTTCCGTATCCACTGGGGTATCATACAGAAATGACTTTAGATATCCATTTAGGAAATAATCAAGGGAGTTAAGGTCAGATGATCTCGCAGGCCATGGAATAGGAGCTCCACTTTCAATCCAGCGACCAGAAAATGCTTCTCAGTAATCAGGCTCGCCCTCCTCGTTTCCTTGCAGGAAATAAAGAATCTACATGTAAATAAACGGCACAGTACGTCTAAACAGACAAAGTGGTAGACGAGTTTACTTCCGTAACTCCTTAAGCTGGCTTCTCCGACCCCAGGTTCCGTACCTCAAATTGTTCAGTGGAGCATTCTCTATGCCCTGTTACATTTCTGCACGCTCTTACGTAAACTATATTTTTAGTACACGTCATGTATAAATACATTGCCGGAGAAAAAAATTAGTGCACCTGGAAAGACGACGTCGATTTTGCCACGTGGGGGATATTAGATGCACTGATATTGGCTTCAGCGTCGTACACCAAGAGATAGATAGCGTAGTGGCATAGCTATCAGAGCGCTATAAGTGTCTATCTTTTAATAGGGAATCCTGGAATAAACGTGTGAAGAAAACAGGCAACCTGCGACGGAGATGCATTGGCGCCTCCCACAGCCAAATGAGCGACTTTGAAAGGCGTCAGATTGTGGCCGCCCGAGTGACGGGATAGTCCGTTCGGAAAATTGCCACACATGCGGGGGGGGGGGGGGGGGCGTCGTCGAGCAGTTTCTAGCCTAACAAATAAAGAATAACAGAAATTTCGTAATACCAATTTATTTTTCAATATAATACTCGTGTACACGAATAAACTTGCGGGCATATTCAGACAACTTTTGCAAACCGTTCATAAAAGGTCTTCGATTTCGAGTCCAACCAAGCGTTCACAGCATCATCATTGGCAATTCATCGTTCTTTGAGGTCTTATTTTTAGGTTTGGGATAAGAAAAAAGTCTGATGGAGCTAAACCTGGAGAATATCAGGTGATGTAACAATTCAAACCCGCAGTCACGCAGAGCTTCCATTGTTGCGAGGGCTTTACGCGCCGGTGCGTCGTCCTCATGAAAAAAAAAAAAACCGCGCGCCAATTTCCCGCGAGTTTTTTTATCTCTTCTCTCAAACGGTGCAGCAGAGTGCAGTAGTATGATGCATTGATAGTTACGGGTTTTTGCAAGTAAAAAAATGGTTCAAATGGCTCTGAGCACTATGGGACTTCACTTCTGAGGTCATCAGTCCCCTAGAACTTAGAACCACTTAAACCTAACTAACCTAAGGACGCCACACACATCCATGCCCGAGGCAGTATTCGAACCTGCGATCGTAGCGGTCGCGCGGTTCCAGACTGAAGCCCCTAGAACCGCTCGGCCACTCCGGCCGGCTTTTGCAAGTAATCCACCATAATTATCCTTTCTGCACCACAGAAGACCAATGCCAACACCCTACCGGCTGATTTTTGAACCTGGAATTCTTTTTTGGGTTAGGGAATAAAGGATGTTTCCATTGTTGTGACTGTTGCTTAGTCTCAGGATCAAAGCTGTGAACGTTTCGTACATACCTTGCAAGAAATCCGTCTTCATGCGCTTCAAATTGGCGGACGATTTCTTGAAAACACTGCACACACTCCTGTCTCTGATCGGCATTCAAGTCTTTCGGGACCCACCGAGATGAAACATTCTGCGTTCCCAATATATCGACAACAATGTCATGAGTAAGCTCATAGGAGATTACAAATGTGGTTCCAATGTGCTGCAACGTTGTTGGACGATCCTGCAATATCGTATCGTGAATTGCAGTCACTGCTCCATCTGCAGCAGCGGTGACTGGCCTCCCGCTCCTTGGCGCATCTTCCACACTCGTTTGAAGTTAGACACTTAGTGTTTCACTGTAGCATAAGACGAAGCACTGTCTTGAGGTGTATTCCGCATGTCCTCCGCAATTTCCTTGGGCGTCATTCCATTCAAATGAAGATATGCGAATTGTGTCAGACATAGGGGATATAAAAATGAAAAAGCTGGCATACTATGCTTACTTTCATTCCATATGGGATTATTTTTTGGGGTAATTCATCAAGCCAAGCTAAAGTTTTCCGGCGCAAAAACGTGCAGTAAGAGTTATATGTGGTGTGAACTCAAGAACTTCCTGCAGAAGCCTGTTTAAGGAACTAGAGATACTAACTACTGCTTCCCAATATATTTATTCCTTAATGAAATTTGTCATTAAAAATATATCACTTTTTCAAATCAACAGCTCAATTCATGGAATCAATACTAGAAATAAGAATAATAGTCTCAAAGATTTAAAGTCACTTAGTCTTGTACAAAAAGGTGTGCATTATTCAGGAACACACATTTTCAATAACTTGCCAACAGCCGTAAAAAGCTTAACAACCAATGAAATTCTGTTTAAGAGAAGCCTAAAGGATTTATTGGTGGCCAACTCCTTCCACTCCATTGATGAATTTCTCAGTAGAACCAATTGATTTGTGTGTGTGTATATATACAAGTACAATATAACTTCCGCACAATTCAGTGCAGTAATGTGTTCATTGTAAATAAGTGTGTGTGTGTGTGTGTGTGTGTGTAAAACTCCAATCTAACTTCTGCGCCATTTCAGTGCAGTAATGTGTTCATTGTAAATAAGTATTATAGTAGTTGTATTACACGTTTATTACCTTATAAATAAACAAATAAAAAACTTTTTTATTTTAAATTCAGTGCATTAGTATTTGTAAAATGATTCTTTCATATAGTGTTCATTAAAAATGACGACCATTCCACTTGGGACCTGTGGAATGGTACATAAGCTTATTTGTTTGAGTTGTAGATATTTGTCATGTATTGTTGTTTCTCTGACATGTTCTACATCCTGGAGCACCTCCTCACTACGGAACAATTGGAATGAAAGTAAATCTAATCTAATCTAATCTAATCTATTCAATCACGGCACGGTTCTTGATTCTCTCGATATTCACCATTTTGCTTACGCTACAGTATACAACGCATCCTAGCAGCAACAATAACGAAGCTGGAGCCGCGAAATATGGCTTGCATACCCACAAGAGGTCAGCACAAAAGTAGGTGGTGTTGTTCATGAGACACATTAAGGTAACTATCTCGGGCTAGAAACTTTCCGACCGCCACTCGTACTGTAAGGACAGCAATGGCGGATCGTACAGCTATCACGGCACAGATAAGAGGGGCCGGCCGCGGTGGCCGAGCGGTTCTAGGCGCTACAGTCTGGAACCGCGTGACCGCTACGGTCGCAGGTTCGAATCCTGCCTCGGGCATGGATGTGTCTGATGTCCTTAGGTTAGTTAGGTTTAAGTATTTTTAAGTTCTAGGGGGCTGATGACCTCAGAATTTAAGTCCCATAGTGCTCAGAGCCATTTGAACCAACAGAGAAGACGGCTTGTGAGTCCACAAGTGTCAATACGAACTGTTGCAAACCGGTTATCAGCAGTAGGACTATGGGCACGGACACCTCTAGCCTGTCTTTCACTCACGCCACAGCATCGACGTGCGTAACTCGATTGGTGCCGTCAGAGGATCACTTGGAAGATGGAATGGCGCGCCGTGGTCTTCCGTGATGAAAGCAGATTCTGCACGCATGCAAACGATGGTCGTTTGCATGTATGACCTGGTGAGTGCTGTCTCGTAGAGTGCATTCGTCCAGGACACACTGGCGCCACCTCAGACTTTATGGACTGCAATGTGATAAGCTACAACTCTAGTTCACCACTGGTCTTTCTGGAGGCGACGCTAATCAACATTCATTACGAGTGACAGTTGTTAGCCCCGTTCTTTTGCCGTTCTTGCAACAGCAAAGTGATGTGTTGTTCCAACAGGATAATGCTCGCTCTCACACTGCCTGTGAAACTCAACGTGCTATGGAAGACGTGAAGCAACTCCCCTGGCCAGCACGATGTCAGGACTTGTCTCCAACTGAGCACGTGTGGGATAAAATGGGACGAGAAGTGACTCGTTAACCAGCAAATCTTACAGAACTATGAGAAAAGGTCGAGCAGGCCTAACATAGCGAATACTAGGGCAACAAGGACGTCGCGCCCACTCTCCACTGTTGCCAAATTTATTCAAGATGGTGGATCCAAGATGGCGGCGATAGATATGGCAATATCGCAATGATGTCATGGCAAGCAGTTCAAATTTTGCCGGGAAAGTATGTCATTTGGGCTACCTCCACTAACCTAACTCCCCTGCCCCAGAAAACGTCGGGAAGTTCAAATTAGAGCAGGACAATGCAACACACCTCATCTACCTCCACTAGCCAAAGGAAGTGGAGGGAAAAAGGTCACTTGGGCTACCTCCACTAACTTAAGTCATCCGACCATCACCTCTTGGTAGGAATCAGCAGGGAAAGGACTCAGCCTGTGCTGGCTAGGATGGACTAAGTCTTTATTTTGCATGCAGTGTTTATTTAAACGATTTGCGGCAGTAGCTCCTTCCAGTGTGTTCACCATGAGGTCTGGAGTCCAACTGACCTAGTACACAGTACCGGCACCAGAGGGCACTGTCATCCCTTATGTGATGTAGTCCAGGATGGCGTTCTAAAGAGGAGAAATGACGGGAAAAGGACTCAACTTTATTTATTTTGGAACAATTTATTTAGGGACGGATTTGACATAGAATATTTATTACACTGATACAAAACACTCGCCCTGACGTGCTTTGAGTAACAATACACAGACCTACAAACTACATGTAAATCACCGAAATAATGCAATACACTGATGTGCAGACATGAAAAAAACTCGTAAATTACCGAAATAATGCACTGCAAAGCCCATAAACCTGCAAACTGCTCGTAAATTATCAAAATAACGCATGTAAAAGGCTCTGAAAACACGCTCACTAGTTGTAGACTGTCGAAATAATGCAGTACACTGATGTACAGACACGCAAAAAACTTGCTTTCTACACCATCTCCAGACTCTGGAATTACAAGAACATATGTAATTTTACATTGTTTACCGGAATATACCATTTATGTAGTACTTCTGGATATCAAGCACACAGCATAGCAGTAGTATCATTCGCTCGCACAGTGTAATTCCGAAGATATAGACTGGAGATTATTTCTCAAAAAACCATAAACTTCAGCGACGTGTAGCGTTCTGTAAACGACTGAGTAACTAGAAACTTATCCCGTCTGCGAAGACCTGTACGTCAGAACTCGAAAAAAATAGAGGATACTGATATTTCCACTCACAAATCCTGTTGTCGGTGATGTAAGAGATTCCAAATCATTCTTATAATTTACAAAGTCAACTAAGCTCTTTCTTATATCTAGAGAACCAGTAACCGTGTCTTCCACCTGTTATTCACCTACTAGATGTGCACACCACAATCAATGTTCTCTCAACTAAATAAAGGTGCGAAATGTGCAAAAGGAGTCAACTGGACAATTTACATGGGAGGGAATAACGGTCTAACACAAACACATGTCTGTATTGAATCTTCTCGAATTTCCACACGGTCGCAAAATCTGTCCAACACATACCAAGTATTAGTTCGCTATTCAGCCATCTAGAGGACTACACGGTTAAGTCAGCTACATTCCTACACTCCAACAGGCCTTTACATTTGGACAGCTCCTACTGTTAATGGGAAACGTGAGTCATTCCTGTCACCGGCGCTGCATGCCAAGCATACAGAGGCAGAATTATCCTAGGAAACAGGCCACTTTTATCACTGTACTTACAATTAAGTATTACAATCGCGGTCTCAATTGGACGACATTCGACAATGACCGAAGTATTGGAAATACACTCTGTTGACGGGTGTGGCTCTGGAGATTGAAAGATCTGTACCATTCTTATGACTTGACATACTCTTCCCTTTGCTGTCACAGTATTCCACGTCAAATCTACCGCTTTCTTACGACTTTACATAATCATTTTCTTTGCACATGTCGTAACACACACACACACACACACACAAACACACACACACACACACACACACATACCTTATAAGCCTGAGCTCAAGGGGAACCTATCACGCATCCCTTACTACTAACAAGGGAACCTCCCCATCGCACCCCCCTCAGATTTAGTTATAAGTTGGCACAGTGGATAGACCTTGAAAAACTAAACACAGATCAATCGAGAAAACAGGAAGAAGTTGTGTGGAACTATGAAAAAAATGAGTAAAATATACAAACTGAGTAGTCCATGCGAAGATAGGCAACATCAAGGGCACTTGGAGGCAAGGTGCGCCGTGGTCCTGTGGCTAGCGAGAGCAGCTACGGAACGAGAGGACCTAGGTTCAAGTCCTCCTTCGAGTGAAAACTTTAATTTCTTATTTTCAGTTTATGTGACAAACTCTTATGTTTTCATCACTATTTTGGGAGTGATTATCACATCTGCAAGAAAACCTAAATCGGGCAAGGTAGAAGAATCTTTTTACCCATTCGCTAAGTGTACAAGTTTGATGGGTCGACAACATATTCCTGTCATGTGACGCACATGCCGTCACCAGTGTCGCATAGAATATATCAGACGTGTTTTCCCGTGGAGGAATCGGTTGACCTATGACCTTGCGATCAAATGTTTCCGGTTCCCATTGGAGGGGCACGTCCTTTCGTCTACTAATCGCACGGTTTTGCTGTGCGGTCGCAAAACACAGACACTAAAATTATTGCAGTGAACAGAAACGTCAATGAACGAACGGACAGAGCATAACTTTGCGAAAATAAAGAAAGTAAAATTTTCGGTCGAGGGAAGACTTGAACCAAGGACCTCTCGTTCCACAGCTACTAACGATAACCACGGGACCACGGCGCTGCTGAGATCGCATTCTCCTTGATGTTGCCTATCTTGCACGACCTACTCAGTTTGTATATTTTACTAATTCTAATTTTTTTCACGGTTCCACACAACTTCTTCCTGTTTTCTCGATTGATCTGTGTTCAGTTTTTCAAGGCCTATCCACTGTGCCAACTTATAACTAAATCTGAGGGGGGTGCGATGGGGAGGTTCCCTTGTAAGTATAATACTTTGCCAATAACTGATTGCTGGCAATACGAAATAATACTGAGAGAAAATCAGCGATGGGTGGACATATAAGTTTTTCTTGCGAGTGGTACCACTGTGTCTTGGAAAGAGAGGCGTAATCGTCTTACAAACCGCCATATGTTAAAAAAAAATACCATCGCAGTGGCCATATTACTATCACAATCGGGCTTGGTTCTACAGGTGCACACAAGCATAGATATTAAAAGCTATACCGGCTGTAACCTCCGAATGAATTGGTTTTTCCGGACAAACACCGCGACACTGAATGTAGACTGCGATTGCCGGAGTGTATATTATCAGACCAACAGTACGTCTGCACGTCGCCGACAGTACAACATCGTGATGAAATCACCGAATTTAGAAAGTGATTAGGCTAAGGAACGTTTTATGAGGCCGGTATTTGCAACTCCCTCACGCCGCCGCTAGATATTTCTCCAGTATTTGTAACGCATTCTGTCTCGATGCCACATCAGAGGTTTGGTGATATATCGACTGGGTTACAGGCGATGGTTGACTGAGAAGGATTACAAACATTACATGGTGTGCTGATAGATGTCGTAAGAAATGTCCACTAGCTTTTCAGATCTCTTAGTGCTAAGCTTTCCGGTATAAATGATGCCTATGATTTAGAATCAAGTCTTTCCATTCAACCACTTACCTGCGTTGTATCGATGGAGAATTCCTTTAATGATTGCAGCCACTAGTGAATCATATTTCTCTCTCTCATGTCCTGAAACGAGTCATCTTTTTCGAACCTATCAGCTACAGTAAAATTTCAGATAGCCACTATGCCTCTTGCAACTGCTTCCATTTATGCAGCTTTATGCATGTGATCGTTCCAATTCAAGTCGGAACTGAGCAGAAGTCAGAGAGAGAGCTACATCCACCACCTTCTGCAACTCGTGTAGTAACAGAGTGACCTGAGTTAGTGCATCAGGACTGTGTTTTGACCATTCGGTGGAAATGGGAACATGTTGTCGTACCCCTGCCAACAGTGCAGCGCCAAATGAAGCCTGCTCCTGCAACACGAGATAGCATAAAAGACAGTACGGGAACTGGGGGAAGGACGAGGAATTTGCTACTACATTGTCGTGCAGACTTCCATCTCATGTGTGATGAAACGTGACACTTTCCTCTAAACAAAGGAAGATTTATGCGATGTACACTATTCCCCTGTCGCATCTTGGGTATAAAATCAAGACTTTAGTTTCATAACTAAGATGATTCTAAGCTAACGATAGGTGTTTGTGAGGCACTGCAATCCACGTATATACATGTGCTTGACACATCTCCTGTTTAAGGAGTTAGTGGCGGCATGACGTGTAATTTCACATGTCAAACCCCGCTCCTATGCGTATATCTGTTTCCTTCTAGGAGGTATTCTCCTTTACTAACGATAATTGTGTGTAGGTCTGATGCAGGCATAGTATAATTGCTGAACCGTGAGCGGATGTAAACACTGGACGCCACACATCTCTGGAAAGCTATATTGTGCACGTTTCACGCAGAATCGATATTTTAAGGAAGTAGTTTTTTCGTTTTACGGTTTGTTACCATGGTTTATCGCTGAATTACGGGCCCATATCACTAACACTGATTTGCCGAAGGATTCTGGAAAATATACTCTGTGCGAATTTCATGATTACCTGAAAGATCTATAGATACACTCATGCTCATAAATTAAGGATAATGCTGATACATGGTGAAACAACGCTCTGGTGAGTGGTTTGCGGGTTTAAATCACCTCGGGGTATGACCATGCGTTGCATTTGACCTGCGGCCGTCGCACGGTGGCGCTGGCAGCAGTCCACATACGCAGAGGTGTGTTGGTGCTTGTCAGAGTACGGTGCAGCGAGTAAGTGTGCAGACGTTTTCAGACGTGCCAAGGGTGACTATGTTTTGAAAATGGCTCAAGGAACACATAATGATGACTTTATGAGGGGTAGAATACTAGGGCGACTGGAGGCTGGTCAAACACAGCAGGTCGTAGCACGGGCCCTCCGTGTGCCACAAAGTGTGATGTCAAGATTATGGCAACGATTCCAACAGACAGGAAACGTGTCCAGGCGCTACATTGCGGGACATCCACAGTGTACAACACCACAAGAAGACCGATATCCCACGATCGGTGCCCCCGACGGCCACGGAGTACTGCAGGTAGCCTTGTTCGGGTCTTTACCACAGCCACTGGAACAATTCTCTCCAGACACACAGTCTACAGACGACTGAACAGAGACGGTTTATTCGCCCGGAGACCTACAAGGAGCATTCCACTGACCCCTAGTCACAGGAGAGCCGGTAAAGCCAGGTGTTAAGAACACAGTACATGGTCACTGGAGCAGTGGTCCCAGGTTATGTTCACGGACGAGTCCAGGTATAGTCTGAACAGTGATTCTCGCACGGGTTTTCATCTGGTGTGAACCAGGAACCGGATACCAACCCCTTAAAGTCCTCGAAAGGGACCTGTATGGAGGTCGTGGTTTGATGGTGTGGGGTGGGATTATGATTGGTGCACGTACACCCCTGCATGTCTTTGCGAGAGGAACAGTAACAGGTCAGGTGTATCTGGACGTCATTTTCCACCAGGGGTGCAGTGGGTTCCACCTTCCTCCTGATGGATGATAACGCACGGCCCCACCGAGCTGCCATCCTGGTGGAGTACCTTCAAACAGAACATATCAGGCGAATGGAGTGGCCTGCCTGTTATCCAGACCTAAACCCCATGGAGCACGTCTGGGATGCTCTCTGTCGACGTATCGCTGCACGTCTTCAAACCCCTATGGCACTTGAGGAGTTCCGACAGGCACTGGTGTAAGAGTGGGAGCTATACCCCAGCAGCTGCTCGACCACCTGATCCAGAAGAAGCCAACACGTTGTGCGGCCTCCGTACGTGTGCATGCGCAGGAAACAGTGGCGTTTTGTATGAAACATCCCTTAGAAAAATTTCTACATGACTGTGCTTTAACTGACACACAATATTTTGTTAGCGCAACGCAATCTGACTTTCAAAATTCCCTACAAAAGAATGGCCCTGACTAACATTAAACTATACCTTTCACAAATCACTTACCTCACAATAATCTTCGTTTCTCCCACTACTGCAATACAGCGAGCGCCACTACTACCAGCTAAATAAAAGATTCAAACTATGGAAGGCACTAACTACTGATAGGGATAGTTAGCAAATGAAAGATATTAATAGAGAACGAACAATGTATTTACCTTGATATCATCATATATAAATATAGCAGTTCATGACAAATTACAAATCTCCGCCATCTCTCTCCCCACATCCACCACTGCTGCCGGCTCACCTCCAACTGCGCAACGCTACGCGCTGTTCACAGCCAGCTGCCTAACACTACAATGGCGAGTATTACAACAATGCAAAGCAGCCACAGACTGCACACAGCACAGCCAGTGATTTTCATATTGAGCGCTACGTAACGTTGCCAATAAGAAAACATAAACAGCCTACTTACATAGAGAAAACATAAACAGCCTACTTACATAGCCCACATGCTCCCCACAAAAAATTTTACAAATTATTTTGGGCAGTGGCCAATAATGATTTGATTAAATTTTTTCATAATTACAATAACAAAGAAATCAAATGCACACACTTATTGATACAATGTTGGTCAAAAGCTAAAATTTTCTCACAGTCCATAAAGACAGTCCTCATCATTCGTCACAGGAAAATTTGCAGTGTTTTTCTCAAAGTCTGAGCAGTAAAGGAAAATGCACACAGAAGTAGTGGATTTCCATCCAATCTTGAAGAAGTAGTGTTGTCCTTCCAACGGAATGACAGTGCTGACTCTTGACATGCATACAGGTAATGGGCCACAACAGAGCAAACCCACAGCAGAGTCAGTCGAAATTTTGAAGAGTATTGGTAGGTAGGTCATCACAGAGCAGACCCACTGTAGTCCTGGTAGAGATTACGGTATTGGTGGGCCACCAGAGGTGCAGACCCACTGCAGTCCTTGTAGAAATAATGGTATTGATGGATCATCAAAGATGTAGACCCACTGTAGTCCTTGTAGAGATAATGATACTGGTGAGTCATCAAAGATGTAGACCCACTGTAGTCCTTGTAGAGATAGCCAGCAGCCATCTGTTGTGACTGTGCAGGTGCACAATCACCATTGAAGAGTCTTGCGGATAATATAGCAAGTCCATAACCACCACTTGTGCACTCACAAAGTTTTTGGAATTGTCCTTAGAACCAGCAATGCTGTTATCCAGTCCCTTGCTGAATTATTAACACACGTGCAAACACTAACCATCCCAACTTCTCACATATTGTCCATATACTATGGCCAACAGAAACGTGTGCAGTGAAATGTAACTAACAAGTTAATAATATCATGAACTGGTGACAATTACAATTTTATAAATTTACAACATGAAAATACAATTACAAAGGTACAAAATACATCATTAAAGAACATAATAATACAGATAACATTTGTAGTACAGGCTTTACAAAAGAATAGAAATAGACATATAGATCAGTGTTACAGGAATTATGACATAAGTAAATACATAAAGATCACAAGAACTTTTGAAACATCACCTTCACATGTGAGCAATAAACCAGAATAAATAATGTCTAAGTATATTTACAAGGTAAATAACATATTATTAATGCCAATTATATTTGAGGATAACAGTATTCCTCATCATAGTGAATGTAGCTTAATATTAAAAGAAGAAAAAATTCTATGAAACTACACAGAGACAGGAAGAAAACAAATACACAAGGGTACACAAACATATAGTGGGATAACACAAAAGGGAAAGGACAGGGTTTGTTTTACTGCAGTATTTTGCATGGAGATCTCCCTTTGTTAATCATTATTCCCAAAAAGTCCTATCTAAGCCTGCCTTCTGTATTTTGTTCACATCCTCTGTCAATAATAGTTTTTCTCCACTGTACAGTATCCTATTTCTTATAAATTTGTAATAGTTAGTTTCTTATATAGTCTACCCCCTCTTAAGCTAACTTAAATCTACTGAGCTCAGATGCTAAACTAAGGGACGAGGCAATGCAGCAGCACATGAAACAATTAATATAAACAGCAATGAAAAAAATGGAAAATCGCAAAGCAAGCTACAGTAAACCTAAATTACCAAGCAATTCAACATTACAACTAATATGAGGCAATGCGCAGCAAACAAAAAAATAAATCTGGCTTAGCAGAGTAACACAAATTAAAGTTCAGTAGCACTATGCCTGGCAAACAGCAGCTTATATCTACATAGCTCAACCAGAAAAAATAGTACACTAAAGATAACAATGCAGATAAGGGAAATGTATAATCACATCTTAATGTCTAAGTAATTAAAGTGGTGCACCACAACAACTTATTGTAAAAGAAATATTACCATGTACTTGAAAAGAATATTATGTATGCAGTTACTGTTACTAGTCCCTTCTTATTGTTCTTTCCTTTCCAAGTGCTCCTTTTTTGAAGAATGTGGATCACAAAATTATTATTTAACAGATCTGTTGACAGAAAGTGTTCACATTAGCAAATGCATTTAATTTTATTTTATGAAACCAATGCTGCAACACAGCTGGAAAACAGATGTCAAATGAAATAAGCAATTACGCAAACCAAAGCATAAAAATATCATTCAATAGTCATGTGGCATTTCGTAAGTCAGTAGCTCTCAACTCTCGTAGAAAGACACTTGTCATAATCAGGTGTGCAGATGTACGAATATTTCCCATCAATTCATAAGCATTTCAGTAATTAGCACAAAGTACGAGTAACCATATGTTTTCAGGTAGTGAGCGTGTAATATTTGCCATGCTTTCTACAAAGGAACGTCAATAGCCAGGATAATGGCCTCCCTTTTTTT
Organism: Schistocerca piceifrons; assembly: GCF_021461385.2. Taxonomy (NCBI): domain Eukaryota; kingdom Metazoa; phylum Arthropoda; class Insecta; order Orthoptera; family Acrididae; genus Schistocerca; species Schistocerca piceifrons. The sequence continues at coordinate 128,975,370 of NC_060146.1, forward strand.
TCTACCTGTGCCCTTGAAAGGCTAATGGCTTTTTTTTCTCGGGCGGCTGTCGCCCAGGTGGGTGCCCGCGACGCATTACGTGCAGGTGGTCACTTAACTTTCTTACGGAAATATTTACAGCACCAGTTTCCACTACAGTGACAGTCTCACATAAAAATATTTCACAGGTCAAGAATTAGCGTTGCAAATCTGTAGAAACAAAACCCTATAAATATAACAGTGTCCAAAAAAATTTTCAGTGGCATTGTGATACATTCACACATTTACGCACATTTCATAACTCTTAAAGTACGATTCTTGGTTTCCAACATCCTGTTTCACAAACCAGAGTCCCTAAACACTACTCATTATTCCTTACCATATTCGTCGACACTTCTTCAATATTTCATCATAACAGCTACGTGGCTTAATCAAATAACTCATATAGCATCAGCCTATTAATCATAAACATACCTCAGCAGCATAATACAGATCGTCGTCGTAATAATAACATCATAACACCTCAGTCAAATCTCAAAATCGTCGTAGCTTCCTCCAATAATTTCAAAACCTAAAAAAAATTCTCTGCTCATTTCAATAGTGTCATCTACCTCAAACGTACTTTAAAATCATGCTCCCTTACCAAATATATCATTCAAAGCTCTCATAGTATCACAATGGTTCCAAAAAAATATGAACAGATCACACAGTACAGACAAAATACAATTTCGTAAGTGTGAAGTAATCCAACTCTGTAATTGCGTAAACATATGTCACTGATGTAATAAAAAAAGTTTATCTCTCAGTTACATGATCAGATAGCTGTGTAATTTGTGTGTTAGAGAAATATGGTACCGATGTGTAAAGTTGTATAAGCAAATACCATAATAGCTAGGGTTCCTTGTGGTTGCCATACACATGGTACACAAAGTAAGTGTGTACCCCCCTGAGGATTAATGTAATTATACTCCCAGGTGTTACAAATTACAGCAATGGAATGAAATGTATCACGGAAAACCTTCTTTGTAATTAAAAAAAATCTTTAAAAATAAGTGTTTTAAGTATAAGATTAATCACTCAAATGCGTGTACTGTAGCGCTAAACTGTGCATCTTGTCGCAACATAATCTCTGTGGAAGTGTCGTAGTTATCGTCCTCCGAAAGCTAAGTTCTGCAGAAGTCAATGTACTTACCACAAGATAAACAAAAGTGAAATGCTTTGCGTATAGATATCGTAGTTATTATGCTTATTGGCGTGATGAAGAAAGTACTGTACAGTAACTTATTGTTATGCCACGAAAAAGGCTGTCTCATTGTTGCTATACCACAAAAGTTACTATTAAAACATGTTTTACTTTCCAGAACAATACAGAAAAACTGTGCAGATATAAAACAGATACTCCGCAAAAGTAACAATGTAAATTGTCACACATTAGTAAGGTCGTGATATAAATCGTGTAGCTGTCCCATAAACTAACCACTGTGTCATCTGGTATCTCACAGAAAGTACTTTAAATACAGAATGTATTTTCAGGTAACCAAAATGTTGCATTAAAATCTCATTAGCAGTACTGGTAAATGTTCTAAGTATGTAAGCCTGATAGTCGTTACGTAATCGTGCAACTAACAAGCAAGAATGTACAAATACAACACTGTGTCGTCTGTTCACTATAACAATGCATTCGTAATTTCTGTTTAAATAAGTTCTCTTGGTTCTTGACTGGATATTTCACTTCAAACATTGTTGTATGTTAGCAGTTTCTTAAGTCTAACACAGCATACTAGTAATGTAAAGTGAAAAGTGTTATGGCAATGACAAAGTTAAAAAGCAGATTATCTTTCAATAAACGGTTTTACATGAGAAACGTGGTGCAGTCCTTTACTCTTCCTAGTACTCAGAGTTTCAACTTGAACGGAATTATCATGCGGTATACGTCGGTGGAGTGCTAAAAATTTTCTCAAGGTTAGCGTCAATGTTAGTTTTCTCGGAGCCAGCGGGCGCACGCTGCTGCCTGCTGCGCGAGTCATTGTCTGTCTCTTTGTTGGCGCGCGTCGTTATTGGGATTTGGAGACCTAACTTCTACAAATTCACCGTGACGAGAGGGCCCTGCCCTGTTTAAGTCCCGCCAGTTCTGATGCAATTCAGGTCTGTCGTTACGATCACATCGTCTGTCGTCATGTCGGTAGTTCCTGTAGTTTCTTTCTTGTCGGTCACATGGTGGAGAATTTCTCCTTGAATCGTAACTGCGCGCTGGTCCGTTGCGTCTAAAGTTATTCTGTCTCCCTTGATAGTATTTATTTTGGTTCCCATATTGTCTGTTTCTCTTATTGTCTCTGTGATAGTCATTACCACGGAGAGGTGATCTTTCCCTGTAGTTATTACTACTCTGCCAACGGTTGTCATACGGGTGGTGTCTGTTTTGGTCACGATTTGTGTTGTGAGAATAGCCTTGTCGCGTCCAGTTATCATTTCTGTCGTCACGGAATTGTGACGAATGTGACCTGTAGTGATTGTTTTCCTGTTTTCGCATCCCGCGACGGTCTGTGTCAATTTCCAGTTCTTGTAACAGTCCCTGAAACGCTTCAGTGTCGTCTTTGCAACGTCCTGCTAAAATAATATGTCGTAAATGTTCAGGCAATTTGAGTAAGCAAATGCGGATGAGTTCTGAGGGGCTGTATGGGTTTGAAAGATATTGATTCTTATGCAACATGTCTTCAAAATATTTGACGAGACTGGAAAATTCAGATTGTTCAAAGTGTTTCATCATCATGATGCTATGTTTTACACGGTCTTGTGTAGCTTGAGACCAATATGCTGAGAGGAAGGCATGGTAAAACTCTCCTTCACTGTGGCAATCGTGAATTACCGATCGCATTCTTACAGCTGGTTCATTCTCCAAGTAGCCACACATAAATTCTAACCTGTGTTCTAACGACCAGTTGGGAGGAAAACAATGCGAGAATTGATGGAGCCATGCTTGTGGATGAATGTCGTTGCCAGAATTCTTAAATGTTTTGAATTTACGTGTAGTAATGAACAGCTTATAGTCAAAACCATCATGTCGGCGAGTCGCATATCGGTCATTGTTAGGTCGTGTCGGCCGTTCCATCTCAAAATTCGGTGCACATTGCCAATTTCTTTCATAACTTCCGAAATGCCCTGTGTTATTATTTTGCGGCTTTTCCGTGTTTCTAAGTCCCTCTTCCCGTGTTGGAGCGCGAGTGTCCTCTGAAATACGTAATTCTTGTATTACCTGTGTCAGCTGATCTTGTACTTCCCGGATTTCTCTTTGGTGTTGTGTATTAATTTGATTCTGATTTTGTTTGAATTTTCTTATTTGTTCATACTCTTCTGTGTCAGTGAAGGCTACGGGTCTTGTGTCATTCAGATCATTATCTACCTTTGTAGATAAGTTAGTGACCTGATCCGAAAGTTCGGCTACTTTCTCCGATAGTGTACTTATTTCTTCAGTGTGTTTTTCTGAACCAAGTTTCAGAGTATCTACTGTGTCCTTAAAGTTTTCCTGAGTTTTTGCAAGTTGCGTAACCGAATCGGTAGATGCAACTGAGTCAAATTTAGCTTGCAAGGTCTCATGATTTTCATGAACAATAATTTGCAGTTCTTTTATGGCTGCTTCGTGATTCTGTAATGCATTTTCATGCCGCGAAAAAATAAGTTGAAAATGCTCACAAATTTGTGTTTTTACGTCATTACAGACTTTTTGACATTTCGATTCAATGTTATGTAACTCAGTAGTTAAATCTTCACGTGTTTGTTCAAGTGTTTGTTCCAATGAATCTAACTTTTTAAGATTTTGTTCCACTGTGTCTAACTTTTGAAGCTTTTGCTGTGTTTGTCTCTGATTTTGTTCCATTGTGTCTAACTTTTGAAGCTTTTGCTGTGTTTGTCTCTGATTTTGTTCCATTGTGTCTAACTGTTGCTGTGTTTGTCTCTGATTTTGTTCCATTTGTTGCATTAATTGCAATAATAATGTATTAGTGTCTGGAATCTGTTTCTTTACGCTTTTCGGCAGTGCATTTGCACCGGCAACATTCACATTTTGACAAGCAGAAAATGTGTCTTGACTTATTTGAGAAAACGGTGATGACCCAAAACCTGAATCTACAGTATTTGCGAGATCATGTCGTGTCATTTCGGCTTCCTGAGGCGAGCTATTGCCGACCGATCGATCGATAATGCTTCCCTGTTCACTACCTGTTTCACTGTCTACACCATTTCCCTATGCACGATTACCAAATTACTACTTTGAACATCAGTTAATTCATTACTCGGTGGCGCTAACACACTGCTTTCATTTTCACTGTCATTTCTCAGTTTACTTTGGAGCCTAGTATTACGTTTTTCACACGCCATTATTGTCACAGTATTTCACACGACAACACAGAAAAACACAATTTGAAGATAAAAAATAAGAGAACACATTAACATAGCACTGAAAATAATATCTAGTTAATTGCAGCTGCGAAATACTTGGTGCAATTCTACATGCATGCCACAACTGTTTTACTGTACAACAATGAAAGACTGCAACTACAAAGGAGATTTTCTCTACAATTACGCGCTAGCAATAAACAAAATCTACACTAATTACACAAACTACAAGAAAAAATCAGAAGATTCCAGTGAGGTATCCTCGGCTAAGGGTCGACATATGAAACGTCCCCTTTGAACAATTTATACAAGACTGTGCTTAACCTGACACACAATATTTTGTTAGCGCAACGCAATCTGACTTTCAAAAATCCCTACAAAAGAATGGCCCTGACTAACATTAAACTATACCTTCCAGAAATCACTTACCTCACAAAAATCTTCGTTTCTCCCACTACTGCAATACAGCGAGCGCCACTACTACCAGCTAAATAAAAGATTCAAACTATGGAAGGCACTAACTACTGATAGGGATAGTTAGCAAATGAAAGATATTAATAGAGAACGAACAATGTATTTACCTTGATATCATCATATATAAATATAGCAGTTCATGACAAATTACAAACCTCCGCCATCTCTCTCCCCACATCCACCACTGCTGGCGGCTCACCTCCAACTGCGCAACGCTACGCGCTGTTCACAGCCAGCTGCCTGACACTACAATGGCGAGTATTGCAACAATGCAAAGCAGCCACAGACTGCACACAGCACAGCCAGTGATTTTCATATTGAGCGCTACGTAACGTTGCCAATAAGAAAACATAAACAGCCTACTTACATAGAGAAAACATAAACAGCCTACTTACATGTAGCACATGGCCGGCCGGAGTGGCCGTGCGGTTCTAGGCGCTACAGTCTGGAGCCGAGCGACCGCTCCGGTCGCAGGTTCGAATCCTGCCTTGGGCATGGGTGTGTGTGTGTTGTCCTTAGGTTAGTTAGGTTTAATTAGTTCTAAGTTCTAGAAGACTGATGACCTCAAAAGTTAAATCGCATACTGCTCAGAGCCATTTGAACCATTTTGTAGCACATGTTTCGGGACGGTTTTCTCAACTTATCACCAATACCGTGGACTTACAGATCTGGGTCCTGTGTGTTCGCTATGTGCCTATGCTATGAACACTAGTTTTATGTAGTGCCACGTTAATTTATGAGCATGAGTGTAGATAGCCAGCGTGGATTCAGAAAACGTCGTTCTTGTGAAACACAACCAGCGCTTTATTCGCACGAAGTAGGAGAGCGCTATAGATAATTGATTGCATATTTCTCAAATTGATTCCATATTTCTAGATTTCCAGGAGGCTTTTCACACAATTCCTCACAAGAGACTTTTAATCAGACTGGCTTCAATTGTGCGGTTGGATTCGTGATTTGCGTTCTGAAAAGACACAGTACGTAATGATCCACGGAAAACCATCGAGTAAAAGAGAAGTGATATCCGGCGTTCCGCAAGGAAGTGTTATGGGCCCTAATCTACATAAACATCTACATAAACGATTCAGGAGACAATCTGAGCAGCCCTCTTAGGCTGTTTTCACATGACTATCTTCTAGCACAGTCATCAGAAGGTCGAAACCAATCGCGAAATGATTTAGGCACCATATCTGTATGGCGCGAAAAGTGGCAATTGTCTCTAAGAAAAAGTATGAGATCATCCAAAAAATATTAAAATTACTCCATAGCACCAGGTCTAGCCCACCACCCCTAATGAACTAATGTATGGACGCCTTTGTTTTAGGTATTACAAATTTGATGTGTCTTCCGCACGTGTGTGAAGTTTCGATCAAATCCTACTGACGGCAGAGCCGTAGTGAACCATCAAACTGGCGTCTACGTAAGACGTTGTTTAGAAGCAAAAGGCTGTAGTCGAATTTTTGGTTGCACAGAAAGAAACCGTGGTGAACATCCACAAACAATCGTGTGGAGTGTAGGACAGTGATGCTGTTGCTAGGAGAACTGTTAGTCAAGGGCTGAGTATAGCTGAGGCTTCAGGAAGCGCACGGACAGGGTCCCACGATCGGCCTCGTTCGTAACGTCCCGTCACAGCCGCTGCTCCCGACACGGCGAGTCGCTCGGAGTGTTTATTCGTGCAAACCGGTGCATCACACCTCCACAAATGGCTCTAAAGCTATCGGTGAGCATTGGAAGAGCTGGTGGAGAGATTCAGACGCTCGGGTATTCGAAGGTGTGCTCGTGTTCCACAAGTGCTCACGACATACCGCTAGATTCAAAGAAAAGCCATTTCATCTGAACTACTGGAGCATTTTGAGGCCAATGGGGAAGAATTTCTGTCATGGATCGTTACTTATGGCGGAACCCCTGTGCGTCGCTTTGAACTTTTACCAACAGTGATTAGACGCTCTCACACAACGCTGGCGTAAACCAAAGAATTTGATGGAGACTGTGTCCAAAGCAGTACATGTAAAAGAAGTGTTGACTGATATTATTATCAAATTCTAACTCTAAAGAACAACTAGATGTTCCGAGAATAAAATTGTGGCTCAGTATTCATTGATGATGGTGGCGATGAGGTCCCATACTCCGAGGAGCGTAGGGGACATTGCGCGAGACCCGCACCGCCGACTAAGGAAGGAGGATGAATGATAATGATGATGAAGACGACACAACAACACCCAGTCATCTCGAGGCAGGCAAAATCCCTGACCCCGCCGGGAGTCGAACCCGGGACCCCGTGCGCAGGAAGCGAGAACGCTACCGCAAGTATTCATTGAAGGACTCTCGTAAATTTAGAGGCAGTTTTTAATAACGTAGACTGGGTTACTCTTTCTAAGATTCAGATCATTACTTTTTCGGTCATAATTCTTCTAATTAGTTTGATGCAGGCCGCCACGAATTCCTCTCCTGAGCCAACCTCTTCGAGTAGCACTTGCAACCTACGTCCTCACTTATTTGCTGGATGTATTTCAATCTCTGTCATCCTCTACAGTTTTTGCCCCCTGCAGTTCCCTCTAGTACCATGGAAGTCATTCCCTGATGCCTTAACAGATGTCCTTATCATCCTGTCCCTTCTCCTTCTAAGTGTTTTTCACATATTCCTTATCTCTCAGATTCTGCGCAGAACCGCCTCATCCCTTACCTTATCAGTCCACTTAATTTTCTACATTCTTCTGTAGCACTACATCTCGAATGCTTCGATTCTCTCCTGTTCCAGTTTTCCCTCCGTCTATATTTCACTGCTTGTCAATGCTATAGTCCAAACGTACATTCTCAGAAATTCCTTCGTCAAATTAAGGCCTATGTTTGATACTAGTAGACTTCTTTTGGCCAAGAATGCCCTTTTTCCAGTGCTAGTCTCCTTGCTCCGTCCGTCATTGGTTATTTTGCTCAGTAGGTAGTAGAATTTCTTAATTTCATCTACTTCGTGACCGTCAATCTTGATGTTAAGTTTCTCGCTGTTCTCGTTTCTGCTACTTCTCATTACTGCCGTCTTCCTTCTATTTAATTTCAATCTATATTCTGTAATCATTAGGCTGTTCATTCCATTCAGCAGATTATCTAGTTCTTCTTCAATTTCACCCAGGACGGCAATTTCATCAGCGAATCGTATCATTGATATCCTTTCACCTTGAATTTTAATTCCACACCTGTACCATAAGAGGCGAAAGACTACATCCCTCCCGTACACTCTTTTTAATCCGAGCACTTGGTTCTTGGTCACTCACTGTTATTGTTTCCTGTTGGCTCTTGTTCATATTGTATACTACCTGTCTCTCCCTGTAGCTCACCCCTCTTTTTCTCAGAATTTCGAACTTTTTGCGCCATTTTACATTGTCGAACGCTTTTTGCAAGTCGACAAAATCTATGAATGTGTCTTGATTTTTCTGTAGTCTCGTTCCCATTATCAACTGCAAAGTCAGAATTGCCCCTCTCATGCCTTTACCTTTCCTGAAGCCAAAGTGATCGTCATCTAACACATCCTCAATTTTCTATCCCATTCTTGTGTATATTATTCTTGTCAGCAACCTGGATGGATGAGCTGTTAAGCTGATTGCGCAATAATTCTCGCACTTGTCAGCTCTTGCAGTCTTTGGAATTGTACCCTACGTCCTCAATTTTCGCTGAATCTATTCTTCTAGTTTCCACTCTCAATAGTTCCTTCTAGTACCATGGAAGTTACTTCCTGATGCCTTAACCCTAGCTCCCGACATGTGATCAGGATCGATATCGGCAACTCGAGTAGTTAGTGGCGCCAGCGGTGTGCCATGCCCGCCAAAATTAAGGCCGCCACGGTTCAGTCCCGATTTGACCCAATCCGATTATCGTCTCAAAGAACACCTTCATGACTTCACTTTGATAGTAAAGAAGCAGTGCAGACAGAGGTGAGTTTGTTGCTCTGTATCTGAAGTAAAACATTCTACAGCGACTGTATCCACAAACCGGTCTCTCGTTGGGAGAAATGTGTTCGTCCCCTGGGTGACTGTGTTGAGAAATAAATGTGTAGACGTGAAAAATAAAAATGTGGAATGTCTTATTTGAAAAGCCTTAAGAGATTTTACAAAAGAAACCTCTGAGGCATAAGTGTTCAGCACCCCCGTGTTAATTTTCGGCATTCTTGTTAAAAATCACTTCTCAAACGCTTCGAATCACTTCTTATCCTGTTTCTCACAGTTCATAATTCGCTTACAAGCTATACTGTGCTCCAAACGAACATTCTTGCAAATTTATTCCTCAAAGTAAGGCCTAAGTTTGATAGCAGTGTGCTTCTTTTGGTCAGGAACGCCCTTGTCGGTGTTAGCCTGATTTTGGTGGCCTCCGTGATTCGTCCGTCGTTTGTTCAAATGGTTCAAATGGCTCTGAGCACTATGGGACTTAACATCTGTGGTCATCAGTCCCCTAGAACTTAGAACTACTTAAACCTAACTAACCTAAGGACATCACACACATCCATGCCTGAGGCAGGATTCGAACCTGCGACCGTAGCAGCCGCGCGGTTCCGGACTGCGCGCCTAGAACCGCTAGACCACCGCGGCCGGCGTCGTTTGTAATTTTTCTTCCAACGTACCACAATTCCCTCACTTAATCTAATGTGTGGTCCCCAATCTATCATTCCGTTTATCGCTAATCACATATCTCGTACTCCTGATTACCGTACCATTGACTTTCGTCGTTTTTCTATCAATTGATGTTGTCTACACATGAAATTGTCAATGTATTCAACAACTTCTGTAGGTCTTCATTACTTTCATTCAGGAGAGGAACGGAATCTGCAAATCTTTCATCTGCAAATCTATGATCCTTCTTCTGAACCTATCTTTTATTTTTGTCATTGCATCTTCGATATGTAGATTGAACAATAGCAGTTAAGTGCTGCAAACCCGTCTTAAACAAATATTAATCCGAGCACTTCGTTGTTGGCCTTTCTTTGTTCTTGTTGCTTCTTGATTCTTATACCTATATATTCTAGATCGAAAAATCCCATGATTCTGTGTCATTTTGTGTTCTACTTTGCTTATATTCTCAATCGCCATGACTTAACTGTTTCTGGTCGTCATCTAAGAGATCATAAATTGTTTTATCAATTCCTCTGTATATCATCCTTGTTACAACTTGGTTGCTTGAGCTGTTAAGCTGATGTGCGACAGTTCTGGGACCTATGGGCTCTCGCTATCTTCGTGATTAGCGCTGGGACACAGCAGACATCGCTACGGTCAGAAAAAGATCCTGCAAGAACGGGACCAACTACGACTGAAGAGAATTGTTCAACATTTTTTATGGTTTTAGGGCGCAAAACTGCTACGGTCATTAGCACCCGGTCTGTGGCTTAGGGAAAGGTAAAAAAAAAAAAATAACAAATTGGAAATCAGCAGCAACTGGAGCGAAACTCAAAGTGTGGAAACTAAAAAACAGAAGGAAAGCATAGAAATCAACTATAGAAGGGGGGGGGGGGTAGTTTTCCACAAAAAGAGCTTCAAATGACCGACGTCATCACACTGACACTAATAAACTCGTGAACGCGATCGACTGAGCGACTGAAGATATATCAGGCGACAGCTGTAGACGGGCGCGTAACGGAGTAAAATAGGGGCACTCAAGTAAAAGGTGTCCCACCGTCCACAGTTGAGAGCAATGGGGACACAGCGGGGGAGGATCGCCTCTTAAATGATCCAGAGGAACCCCACAGAGACTCCCCTCAAGTGGGGCAAGTGGAGGCAGTCCTGAATCCGGTGGACCAGCAGGCGGACAGGGTAGAGAGCTTGGAGACTGAGGAGAGCTGAGCGAATCTGAGCATATAATGTACTGTACCCGCTGATGGCGACGGATGTATTGGACAGCCTGAAGAACAGCGTAAAGCTCCACAGTAAAAACCGAACACTGGTTGGGAAGCCGTAATCGATTAGGGGTGTCACCAACAATATAGGCACTCCCAACTCCAAATGATGTTTTTGAGCCGTCAGTGTAAATAAATGTGGCATCCTTCATTTGTACGCATAGAGCAGCAAATGCCCGACGATAAACGAGAGAAGGGGTACCATCCTTGGGAAGCTGATAAAGGTCACGGAGCAGGCAGTTACGGGAGCGGAGCCAAGGCGGTGCTGTACCCCAAGTTGTCAAGAAAGTTTTAGGAAACTGGGTGGAAAGAGAACATAACAGTTGACGGAAGCAGACTCCCGATGGTAGTAGAGAGAAAGGGCGGCCTGCGTACCCTAAATCCAAAGAGGCGTCGAAAAAAATGTCATGTGCCGGATTAGCAGGCATGGAAGACAGATGGCTAGCATAGCGAATCAGAAGGGCAGCTCGCCGATTGGACAGTGGAGGTTCAGCAGTCTCAGCATAAAGGCTTTCCACAGGACTGGTGTAAAAAGCTCCAGACACTAAACGTAATCCACGGTGGTGGACAGAGTCGAGACGCCGAAGAACAGACGGCCGAGCAGAGGAGTAGACTATGCTTCCATAGTCCAATTTCGAGCGCACTAAGGCGCGATAGAGGCGGAGAAGGACCACTCGGTTCGCTCCCCAGGAGGAACCATTCATGACACGGAGGGTGTTGACGGATCGCAGACAGCGAGCCGAAAGATAGGAAACGGAGGACCAGCAGAGTTTTCTGCCAAACATAAGATCCATGAATTTAGCGACTTCCGAGAACGGAATGTTGACAGGGCCTAATCGTTCAACATTACTGAAGTGAAACCCTTCCGCAAATTGATGCAGATTTCAATGCTGGGCCTCGAACAAGTTTCAGCGTGGGAACCATTCAACGAAACATCATCGATATGGGCTTTCGGAGCCGAAGGCCCACTCGTGCACCCTTGATGACTGCACGAAACAAAGGCTTATGCCTCACCCGCACCCGTCAACATCGACATTGGACTGTAGATGATTGGAAACATGTTGCCTGGTCGGATGAGTCTCGTTTCGAATTGTATCGACCGAATGGATGTGTACGGGTATGGAGACAACCTCATGAATCCATGGACCCTCTAGGGGATTGTTCAAGCTGGTGGGGGCTCTGTAATGGTGTAGGGCATGTGTAGATACGACTGTGACAGGTGACACGTACGTAAGCACCATGTCTGATCACCTGCATCTACTCATGTCCATTGTGCATTCCGACGGAGTTAGGCAATTCCAGCATGACAATGCAACACGTCACTCGTTCAGAATTTCTACAGAGTGGCTCGTGGGAGACTCTTCTGAGTTTTAACACTTCCGCTGGCCATCAAACTACCCAGACATGAACATTACTGGGCATATCTGGGTTACCTTGCAACGTGCTGTTCAGAAGAGATCTCCATCCCCTTGTACTCTTACGGATTTATGGAGAGCCCTGCAGGATTCATCGTGTCAGTTCCCTCCAGCACTGCTTCAGACATTAGCCGAGTCCATGCCACGTCGTGTTGCGACACTTCTGCCTGCTCGCGGGGGCCCTACACAATGTTAGGGAGGTGTACCAGTTTCTTTGGGTGTTCAGTGTCTTTGAAATTCTGAAGGTAGCAGGAATAAAATAGAGAGAGTGAAGGGTTATCTGCAATTTGTCCAGAAGTCTGACTGCTGTTATACGAGGGTCGGTCAAAAAGTAATGCCTCCCATTTTTTTTCTACTTAAAGAAATTAAGTTAAGTGACAAATTTGAATTTGGCGCCATTCCTCAAACCTTCTTCTGCAATCCACTGCAGTAGTAACTTTCTGTGTCAACAGGTGGCAGCACAGCAGAAGTTTGTAAGATGGCCGACATCGATGTTCGTTTGAGACAGCGTTGTGTGATTGAATTCTTGAATGCAGAAGGTGAAACGCCCATACGCATTCATGAAAGACTGAAGAAGGTGTATGGTGTTGTGACAGTGGATGTCAGCACTGTTAGACGATGGGTTCGTCGTTGTATGGAAGCTGAAGGGCAAACACCGTTGACTGACGAAAAGCGGAGCGGCAGGCCGGTGAGTGCAGTGACTCCACACAACATTCAGCAAGTTGATGACATCATTCGTGGTGACCGTCGGGTGACTGCAGATGAAGTGTGTCGCATTATTTCTCTTAGTAAAGGCAGTGTGATCACGATTATTAAACAATTGGGGTACTCAAAAGTTTGTGCACGGTGGGTTCCAAGAATGTTAATCGATCAGAATAAAGAGGCAAGGAAAACAATAGCCTCCCAACACTTGCAGCGCTTCCGTTTGGAGGGAGATGAGTTTCTGAAAAAAATTGTGACCGGGGACGAAACATGGGTGCATTTTTTTGAACCCGAATCAAAGAGGCAGTCAATGGAGTGGCGTCACACAAGCTCGCCGAGGAAGAAAAAATTCAAAACTGTGCGATCGGCAGGGAAAGTTATGGCAACAGTTTTCTGGGATACAGAGGGTGTGATTCTGGTTGATTTTTTGGAGCAGGGATGCACAATAAATTCTGTTCAATACGTCACAACCCTCAACAAACTTAAAGCACGTCTTCAGTGAGTTCGCCCAACAAAATCAATGGCAGATGTTCTTCTTTTGCATGACAATGCAAGACCACACACCAGTCGTCACACCTCTGACGAGATTGTCAAAATTGGATGGGAAGTTTTGCCTCATCCCCCATACAGCCCTGACCTGGCACCATCAGACTTCCATCTGTTCGGGCCACTAAAAGAAGCTCATCGTGGGATTCATTTTGAAGATGAGGAGGCCGTCAAAACATCCGTGCGTCAATGGCTTAGGAAGCAGAGCTGTGATTTTTACCGTGCTGGGATACATGCCCTTGTTCAAAGATGGACCAAAACTGTAGAGATGGGCGGAGATTACATTGAAAAATGACAAAATGATCCTCAATGTTGTGGTTTTCAACCTATGTAATTGCGTTTAAATTTCCTGACAATTAAACGTAGAAAAAAAAATAGGAGGCATTACTTTTTGACTGACCCTCGTATGACTGAAAGAATATGGAAGGGAAGCAGTGGTTGAGAAGGGAGAGGGACAGGCGCATTCTACCCCAGGTGTTATTCAATCTGCGTATTGAGCAGTCAGTAAAGAAATCCAGGAGGAATTTGAAAAGGGAATTAAAGTCAGGGAGAATAAATTAAAACTTCAAGTTTTGACCATGATGTTCTAGTTCTGTCAAAGACGACAAAGGACTTGGAAGAGCAGTTGAGCGGAATGGTTTTTGTCGTGAGAAGCAGTTCTAAAATGAATATCGTAAAACGTAAACGCCGTCCACAGCCCTTGTGCTCTCAGCAGTGCCGACGGACCGCCTCGTCATCGTCCACCAGTTGCGTCATCAGGTGCGGTATGGAGGAATGTTGGGTAAGAACACAGCTCTCCTGCACTTTATCAGTTTTCGTTACCTGGGGGTGCTATTTCTCAGTCAAGTAGATTCTCAACTGGCTTCACGAGGCTGAGTGCACACCATTCCAGGCCTCCCGCCAACGGAAACTGCCTGACAGTGCCGAAAATCAAACGCGGGTCCTCCGCAAGGCAGATACCCTCACTGACCACTCAGCTTCGGAGGCGGACATAAGAGTGAACATCAACAATAGCAAAACAAGGGTAATGGAATGTAGAGGAATTGAATAAGGCGATGATGACTGAGTTAGATAAGAAAATAGGAAAGTAAAAGCAGGAGGTGAGTTCCGCTAGCTGGGTTGGAAAACAACCGTTGATGGCCGAAGCAGAGCGGATATAAAATGTGGACTGGCAATGGACAGGTAAGCGTTTCTGAAGAAGAGAAATTTTTTGTCATCGAATATAGGTTATAAGTGTTAGGAATATTTTTTGAAGGTACTTGTCTGGAATGTAGTCTTGTAGGGGAGTGAAACGTGGAAGATAAAGAATTCAGGCAAGAGGAAATATAACCTTTTGAACTGTGGTGCAACAGGAGAGTACTAAATATTATATTTGTGGATCGAATTGAGTATTCACCTGTGGCCTTGGGGTAGCGTATTTGACAGCTAGTTCAAGCTTCCTGCCTCCCGTTTTCGAACCCAGTCACTGCTTAAACTTTGGACAAAAAGAGCTATCATCAACGGCGGCTGAAGACTTACGACATAAGAAGTCACCCTCGTTCTCCCAACGGCCTTGTCAAGAGTACGGAAGAGCGGTTAGAGATTCAGGGTAGTGTCTTGCACTTGGGCAAGCAATGACCAACAGCATGAAGCTGGCGAAGGCAATGGAAACCACTTCATTAAAGACACATAATGTGTATCCGCGAGACATATAACCTGTGACTGAAAAAGAGTCATGATGATCTCTCCATTGGCAGAACATTCCTGAACAGTCCCCCATTCGGATCTGCGGAAGGGGATTTCCAATAGGGAAGTGATCATGAGAAAAAGATTGAATAATCAACGAAAGGTAACATCCTACGAGTCGAGGCGTGGAATGTGAGAAGTTTGAACGTTGTAGGGAGGCTAGAAAATATTAAAAGGAAAATGCTAAGGCTCACTCTGGGTATAGGGGGGGTCAGTGAAGTGAAATAGAAAGAAGACAAGGATTTCCGGTCAGGTGACTATATGGTAATATCAACAGTAGCAGAAAATGGCATAACAGCAGTAGGATTCCTGACGAATAAGACTTAGAGAAAGCTTTTGACAATGTTGACTGGAATACTCTCTTTCAAATTCTGAAGGTGGCAGGGGTAAAATACAGGGAGCGAAAGGCTATTTACAATTTGTACAGAAACCAGAAGGCAGAGTTATAAGAGTCGAGGGGCATGAAAGGGAAGCAGTGGTTGGGAGGTGAGTGAGACAGAGTTGTAGCCTCTCCCCGATGTTATTCAATCTGTATATTGAGCAAGCAGTGGAGGGAACAAAAGAAAATTTCGGAGTAGGAATTAAAATCCATGGAGAAGAAATAAAAACTTTGAGGTTCGCCGATGACATCGTAATTCCGTCAGAGACAGCAAAGGACCTGGAAGAGCAGTTGAGCGGAATGGATAGTGTCTTGAAGGGAGGATAAAAGATGAACATCAACAAAAGCAAAACGACGATAATGGAATGTAGTCGAATTAACTCGGGTGATGCTGAGGGAATCAGCTTAGGAAATGAGACGCTTAAAGTAGTAAATGAGTTTTGCTATTTGGGGAGCAAAATAACTGATGATGGTCGAAGTAGAGAGGATAAAAAATGTAGACTGGCAATGGCAAGGAAATCATTTCTGAAGAAGAGAAATTTGTTAACATCCAGTATTGATTTAAGTGTCAGGAAGTCGTTTCAGAAAGTATTTGTATGGAGTGTAGCCATGTGTGGAAGTGAAACATGGACGATAAATAGTTTGGACAAGAAGAGAATAGAAGCTTTCGAAATGTGGTGCTACAGAAGAATGCTGAAGATTAGATGGGTAGATCACATAACTAATGAGGAGGCATTGAATAGGATTGGGGAGGAGAGAAGTTTGTGGCACAACTTGACTAGGAGAAGGGATCGGTTGGTAGGACATGTTCTGAGGCATCAAGGGATCACCAATTTAGTATTGGAGGGCAGCGTGGAGGGTAAAAATCGTAGAGGGAGACCAAGAGATGAATACACCAAGCAGATTCAGAAGGATGTAGGTTGCAGTAGGTACTGGGAGATGAAGAAGCTTGCACAGGACAGAGTAGCATGGAGAGCTGCATCAAACCAGTCTCAGGACTGAAGACCACAACAACAACAACAACAACTACAACAACAAGGGCAGAGAGTGAATTACTGCGAACAGTTCAATGATAGGGTTGTTCCCATCAGAGTCGCAGGAAAACCAACGCCGACAACGGTAATTCAGGTATACATGCCGAAGTCGCAAACACCAGATGATGAAACAGAGAAAGTACACGAGGATACTGAATGGGTAATTAAGTATGTAAAAGGAGATGAAAATCTAATAATCATGGGGATGGGGGGGGGGGGGGAGGGAATTGGTATGCAGTTGTAGGGGGAAGAGTAGAAGAAAAGGTTATGACAGAATATAGACTTTGGAGTAGGAGCGAGAGATTAGAAAAACTAATTGAGTTCTGTAATAAATTTCAGATGGTAATAGCAAACACTCTGTTCACGAATCATCAAAGGAGGAGATGTACTTGGAAAAGGTCAGCAGAAAAGGGAAGATAATTAGATTACATCTTGGTCAGGCAAGGGTCCCGAAATCAGACACTGGATTGTAAGGCGTACCCAGGAGCAGATATAGACTCAGATAACAATTTAGTAGTGATGAAAATAGGTTGAAGTTTAAGAGATTAGTCAGGAAGAAACAATATGCAAAAAAGTCGGATACGGGAGTACTAACAGATAACAAGATACGCTTGAAGTTCGCTAAGTACGTGGATACTGCGATAAGAAATATTACAGGAGGCAGATCAGCTGAAGAGCAATGGACATCTCTGAAAAGAGCAATCACAGATGTCGGACATAGTGAAACGTCCCCTTACAACAATTATACAAGACTGTGCTTAAACTGACACACAATATTTTTAGCGCAACGCAATCTGACTTTCAAAATTCCCTACAAAAGATTGGCCCTGACTAACATTAAACTATACCTTTCACAAATCACTTACCTCACAAAAATCTTCGCTGCTCAAGCTACTGCAATACAGCGAGCGCCACTACTGCCAGCTAAATAAAAGATTCAAACTACTGAAGGCACTAACTACTGATAGGGGTAGTTAGCAAATGAAAGATATTAATAGAGAGCAAACAATGTATTTACCTTAATATCATCACAAGTCATAATATATATCAGTTCATGACAAATTACAAAACTCCGCCATCTCTCTCCCCACATCCACCACTGCTGGCGGCTCACCTCCAACTGCTCAACGCTACGCGCTGTTCACAGCCAGCTGCCGCTGCCCAACACTACAATGGCAGACAACAATGCAAACTAGCCACAGACTGCCCACAGCACAGCCAGTGATTGTCATACAGAGGTGGCGTTACCAATAAAAAACCTAAACAGCCTACTTACATAGAGAAAACATAAACAGCCTACTTACATAGCCCCCATGCTCCCCACAAAAATTTTTACAAATGGTGTTGGGCACTGGCCAATACAGATTTGATAAAATTTTTCATAATTACAATAACAAAGAAATCAAATGCACACACTTATTGATACAATGTTGGTCAAAAGCTAAAATTTTCTCACAGTTTATAAAGACAGTCCTGATCATTCATTACGGTAATCACAGGTTTTTTTTCACAAAGTCTCATTAGTAAAAGAAATTGCACACAGAAGTAGTGGATTTCCATGCAGTCTTGAAGAAGTAGTGTTGTCCTTCCAACGGAAAGACAGTGCTGGCTCTTGACATGCTGACAGGTAATGGGCCACAATGGAGCAAACCCACAGCAGAGTCATTCGAAGTTTTGAAGAGTATTGGTAGGTAAGTCATCACAGAGCGGACCCACTGTAGTCCTGGTAGAGAGTATGGTATTGGTGGGCCACCAGAGGTGCAGACCCACTGCAGTCCTTGTAGAAATAATGGCATGGTGGGTCATCAAAGATGCAGACCCACTGTAGTCCTTGTAGAAATAATGGCGTTGGTGGGCCACCAAAGATGTAGACCCACTGTAGTCCTTGTAGAGATAGCCAGCAGCCATCTGTTGTGACTGTGCAGGTGCACAATCACCATTGAAGAGTCTTGCGGATAATATAGCAAGTCCATAAACCACCACTTGTGCACTCACAAAGTTTTTGAAATTGTCCTTAGAACCAGCAATGCTGTTATCCAGTCCCTTGCTGAGTTATTAACGCACGTGCAAACACTAACAGTCCCTACTTCTCACATATTGTCCATATACTATGACCAACAGAAACGTGTGCAGTGAAATGTAACTTACAAGTTAATTAATTTGATGAACTGGTGTCAAGTACAATTTTATAACATAAGAACACAATAACAAAGGTACAAAACACATCATTAAAAACATAATAATACAGATAACATTTGTAGTAATAGGGGCTGTACAAAAGAATAGAAATAAGCATATACATCAGTGTTACAGGAATTATGAGATAAGTACATACATAAAAGATCAGAATAGTTATTGAAACATCTACTTCACACATGAGTATTAACAGAATAAATAATGTCTAACATCTTTACAAAGTAAATAACATATTATTAATGTCAATTATATTCGAGGATAACAGTATTCCTCATCATAGTGAATGTAGCTTAATATTAAAAGAAGAAAAAATTCTATGAAACTACACAGAGACAGGAAGAAAACAAATACACAAGGGTACACAAACACATAGTGGGATAACACAAAAGGAAAGGACAGGGTTTGTTTCATTGCAGTATTTTGCAAACAAAACTTTCTTTGCTTCTTGGAGATCTCCCTTCATTCAATATTATTCCCAAAAGTCCTATCTAGGCCTACCTTCTGTATTCTGTTCACATCCTCTATCAAAAATAGTTTTTCTCCACTGTACAGTATCCTTCTTTTTCGCCCACACCATTTTCATATAGCTTCTCAACACATTTCTTCCAAGTCATCATAGTTAGTTTCTTATATAGTCTACCCCTCTTAAGCTAACTTAAATCTACTGAGCTCAGATATATATACCAAGGGATGAGGCAATGCAGCATCACATAACAAATTAACACAAACAGCAATGCAAAAAAATGCCAATTTGCAAAGCAAGCAGCAGTAAATCTAAATTAACAGATAAAATGCAAAATTACAACTAATATGAGCCAATGTGCAGCAACAATAAATATAAGTCAATAGTAAAACTAGCTTAACAGAGTAACACAATTTAAAATTCAGTAGCACTATGCCTGGCATACAGCAGCAGCAACTTATATCTAAACATGACAAAGCTCAAGCAGAAAAAATATTACACTAAAATGGCCATGTCTAATACCTATGTCACATCTTAACATTAGAGTGATGCATCACAAAAACTTACGCTAGTAGATAAGTTACCAAATCATAAAAAAATTATTTATGCAATTCCTGTGAAGGGAAATGTCTTTTTGTGCTCCCTCATTTTTTTTTGGATAGATCATAAAATTATTTACTGGATCTGTAGGCATAAAATATTTATATTAGTACATATATTAAATTTTATTTTAACCAATGCTGCAGTGCAGCTAGAAACTTGATATTAAACAAAATGTGTAAATAAATACATAAAGCAAGCCATATGGCATTTTTCTTAACTAGCAAGACAATAGCCGTGAAATGTTTCTCATCGTTTCATTAGGCATTTCAGTAAATATCATAAATTACGAGCTCCACAGTATGCTTTCAACAAGGAGATGTCAGTAGCGCGGACAATGGCCTTCCCTTTCTTTTTTTTTCTACCTGTGCTTCTGACGAGGCACTCACACTAATGGCTTGTTCTCCAGGTGTCTGACACAGCTGTGTGCCCACGACGCATTATGTGCAGGTGGTCACTTAACTTTCTTACGGAAATATTTACGACAGCTGTTTCCGCTACAGTGACAGTCTCATATACAAAATATTTCACAGGTCAAGAATTTGCGTTACAAATCTGTAGGAACAAAATGCTATTGATATGACAGTGTCCAAAAAATTTTCGCCTGCATTGTGATACATTCACGCATTTACACACATTTCCTAACTCTTAAAGTACGATTCTTGGTTTCCAACATCCTTTTTCACAAGTCTGCGTCCCTAACCACTATTCATTACTCCTTACCTTATTCGTCGACACTTCTTCAATATTGCATCATAACAGATAAGTAGCATAATCAAATAACTCATATAGCATCAGCCTATTAATCATAAACATACCTCAGCAGCATAATACACATCGTCATCGTAAAAATAACATCATAACACCTCAGTCAAATCTCAAAAAAGTCGTAGCTTTCTGCAATAATTTCAAACCATAAAAAAATTCTCTGCTCATGTCAAAATTGTCATCTTCCTCAAACGTACTTTAAAAATCATGATCTCATACCAAATACATCATTCAAAGCTCTCATAGTATCACAATGGTTCCAAAAAAATATGAACAGTTCACAAAGTACAGACAAAATACAATTTCGTAAGTGTGAAGTAATCCAACGGTGTAATTGCGTAAACATGTGTCACTAACGTAATAAAAAAGTTTGTCTCTCTCAGTTAAATGATCAGATAGCTGTGTAATTTGTGTTAGAGAAATATGGTACCGATGTGTAAAGTTGTATAAGCAAATACCATATTAGCTAGGGCTCCTTGTGCTTGCCAAACACATGGTACACAAAGTAGGCGTGTACCCCCCTGAGGTTTAATGTAATTATACCCTCAGGTGTTACAGATTACAGCAATGGAATGAAATGTATCACGGAAAACTTTCTTTGTAATTAAAAAATCTTTAAAAATAAGTGTTTAATATAAGATTAATCACTCAAATGCGTGTACTGTAGCGCTAAACTGTGCATCTTGTCGCAACATAATCTCTGTGGAAGTGTCGTAGTTATCATCCTCCAAAAGCTAAGTTCTGCAGAAGCCAATGTACTTACCTCATGATAAACAAAAGTGAAATGCTTTGCGTATAGATATCTTAGTTATTATGCTTATTGGCGTGATGAAGAAATTACTGTGCTGTAACGTATTGTTGTGCTACGGAAAAGGCAGTCTCATTGTAGCTATACCACAAAAGTTACTACTAAAACCTGTTTTACTTTCCAGAATAATTCAGAAAAACTGTGCAGATATAAAACAGATATAGCGCAAAAGCAACATTGTAAATTGTCACTCATTAGTAGCGTCGTGATATAAATCGTGTAGCTGTCCCATAAACTAACCACTGTGTCATCTGGTATCTCACAGAAAGTACTTTAAACCCAGAATGTATTTTCAAGTAAACCAAAATGTTGCATTAAAATCTCATTAGCAGTACTGGTAAATGTTCTAAGTATGTGAGCCTTATAGTCGTTACGTAATCGTGCAACTAACAAGCAAGAATGTACACACACAATAACACTGTGACGTCTGTTCACTATAACAATGCATTCGTCATTTCTGTTTAAATAAGTTCTCTTGGTTCTTGATTGGATATTTAACTTCAAACATTGTTGCATGTTAACAGATTCTTAAGTCTGACAAAGCATACTAGAAATGTGAAGTGAAAAGTTTTATGGCAAAGACAAAGTTAAAAGGCAGATTATCTGTCAATAAATGGTTTTACATGTGAAGTGTGGTGCAATCCTTTACTCTTCATAGTGCTCAGAGTTTGAACTTGAATGCAATTGTCAGGCGGTATACGTCGGTAAAGAATACTGGAATTTTTCTCAAGGTTAGCGTCTATGTTATTTTTCTCTGAGCTAGCGGGCGCACGCGGCTGCCTGCTGCATGCGGTGTGAGTCATTGTCTGTCCCTTTGTTGGCGCGCGTCGTTATTGGGGTTTGGTGACCTAACTTCTACAAATTCGCGTTGCCGAGAGGGCCCTGCTCTGTTTAAGTCCCGCCAGTTCTGATGCAATTGACGTCTGTCGTTATTTCGGTAGAATCCGTAGTTTCTTCCTTGTCGGTCACGTGGTGGAGAATTTCTCCCTGAATCGTAACTGCGCGCTGGACCGTTGCGTCTAAAGTTATTCTGTCTCCCGTAATAATAATTATTTTGGTTCCCATATTGTCTGTTTCTCTGATTGTCTCTGTGATAGTCACTACCGCGGAGAGGTGATCTTTCCCTGTAATTATTACTACTCTGCCAACGGTTGTCGTACGGGTGGTGTCTATTTTGGTCACGATTTGCGTTGTAAGAATAGACCTGTCGTGTCCAGTTATTGTTTCTGTCGTCACGGAATTGTGACGGATGTGACCTGTAGTGATTGTTTTCCTGTTTTCGCATCCCGCGACTGTCTGTGTCAATTTCCAGTTCTTGTAACAGTCCCTGAAAAGCCTCAATGTCATCTTTGCAACGTCCTGCTAAAATAATATGTCGTAAATGTTCAGGCAATTTGAGTAAGCAAATGCGGATGAGTTCTGAGGGGCTGTATGGGTTTGAAAGATATTGATTCTTATGCAACATGTCTTCAAAATATTTGACAAGACTGGAAAATTCAGATTGTTCAAAGTGTTTCATCATCATGATGCTATGTTTTACACGGTCTTGTGTAGCTTGAGACCAATATGCTGAGAGGAAGGCATGGCAAAACTCTCCTTCACTGTGGCAATCGTGAATTACCGATCGCATTCTTACAGCTGGTTCATTCTCTAAGTAGCCACACATAAATTCTAATCTGTGTTCCAACGACCAGTTGGGAGGAAAACAATGAGAGAATTGATGGAGCCATGCTTGTGGATGAATGTCGTTGCCAGAATTCTTAAATGTTTTGAATTTACGTGTAGTAATGAACAGCTTATAGTCAAAATCATCATGTCGGCGAGTCGCATATCGGTCATTGTTAGGTCGTGTCGGCCGTTCCATCTCAAAATTCGGTGCACATTCCCAATTTCTTTCATTACTTCCGAAATGCCCTGTGTTATTATTTTGCAGCTTTTCCGTGTTTCTAAGTCCCTCTTCCCGTGTTGGAGCGCGAGTGTTCTCTGAAATACGTAATTCTTGTATTACCTGTGTCAGCTGATCTTGTACTTCCCGGATTTCTCTTTGGTGTTGCGTATTAATCTGATTTTGATTTTGTTTGAATTTCCTAATTTGTTCATACTCTTCTGTGTCAGTGAAGGCTACAGGTGTTGTGTCATTCAGATCATCATCTACCTTTGTAGATAAGTTAGTGAACTGATCTGAAAGTTCGGCTACTTTATCCGATACTGTACTTATTTCCTCAGTGTGTTTTTCTGAACCAAGTTTCAGAGTGTCCATTTGTGTTGAAATCGTATCTACTGTGTCTTTTAAGTTTTCTTGACTTTTTGCAAGTTGCGTAACCGAATCGGTAGATGCAACTGCGTCAATTTTAGCTTGCAAGGTGTTGTGATTTTCATGAACAATAGTTTGCAGTTCTTTTATGGCTGCTTCGTGATTCTGTAATGCATTTTCATGACGCGAAAAAATAGGTTGAAAATGCTCACAAATTTGAGTTTTTACGTCATTACAGACTTTTTGACATTTCGATTCAATGTTATGTAACTCAGCAGTTAAATCCTCACGTGTTTGTTCGAGAGTTTGTTCCAATGAGTCTAACTTTTTGAGATTTTGTTCCACTGTGTCTAACTGTTGCTGTGTTTGTCTCTGGTGTTGTTCCATTGTGTCTAACTTTTTAAGATTTTGTTCCACTGTGTCTAACTTTTGAAGCTTTTGCTGTGTCTGTCCCATTTGTTGTATTAATTGTAATAACAATGCATTGGTGTCTGAAACATGTTCCTCAGTGCTTTTCGGCAGTGAATTTACACCGGAAACATTCACATTTTGACAAGCAGAAAATGTGTTTTGACTTATTCGAGAAAACGGTGAGGATCCAAAACCTGAATCTACAGTATTTGCGAGATCGTGTCGTGTCATTTCGGCTTCCTGAGGCGAGCTATTGCCGACCGGTCGATCGATAATGCTTCCCTCTTCACTAATTGTTTCACTGTCCACGCCATTGTTTGACGCCCGCTCCATTTCCCTGTGCACAGTTACCAAATTACTACTTTGAACATTAGTAAATTCATTACTCGGCGGCGCTGATAAGCTACGCTCGTCATCACTATTATTTCTCAGTTTAGTTTGGAGCCTAGTGTTACGTTTTTCACACGCCAACACAGAAAAACACAATTTGAAGATCAAAAATAAGAGAACACATTAACATAGCACTGAAAATAATATCTAGTTAATTGCAAGCGCAGCTGCGAAATACTTGGTGCAAATCTACATGCATGCCACAACTGTTTTACTATACAACAATGAAAGACTGCAACTACAAAGGAAATTCTCTCTACAATTACGCGCTAGCAATAAACAAAAGCTACGCTAAATACACAAACTACAAGAAAAAATCAGAAGATTCCAGTGAGGTATCCTAGGCTAAGGGTCGACATATGAAACGTCCCCTTAATACGATTATACAAGACTGTGCCTAAACTGACACACAATATTTTTAGCGCAACGCAATCTGACTTTCAAAATTCCCTACAAAAGATTGGCCCTGACTAACATTAAACTATACCTTTCACAAATCACTTACCTCACAAAAATCTTCGCTGCTCAAGGTACTGCAATACAGCGAGCGCCACTACTGCCAGCTAAATAAAAGATTCAAACTACTGAAGGCACTAACTACTGATAGGGGTAGTTAGCAAATGAAAGATATTAATAGAGAGCAAACAATGTATTTACCTTAATATCATCACAAGTCATAATATATATCAGTTCATGACAAATTACAAAACTCCGCCATCTCTCTCCCCACATCCACCACTGCTGGCGGCTCACCTCCAACTGCTCAACGCTACGCGCTGTTCACAGCCAGCTGCCGCTGCCCAACACTACAATGGCAGACAACAATGCAAACTAGCCACAGACTGCCCACAGCACAGCCAGTGATTGTCATACAGAGGTGGCGTTACCAATAAAAAACCTAAACAGCCTACTTACATAGAGAAAACATAAACAGCCTACTTACAATAGGCACAATGTAGGTAACAGCTGAGAAACTTTGGGTAACAGATGAAATACTTCAGTTAATCGATGAAAGAAGGAAGCACAAACATGTTCAGGGAAAGACAGGAATACGGAAATACAAATCACTTACAAATGAAATAAACAGGAGGTGCAGGACAGCCAAGGTGTGTAAGGTGGCTATAATTTCGTACCTTACAAGCACCCATTCACATACTTTGCCATGATCTACAAACACAATTAGGTATCATGTGATAGGTTGTACATCATATATATGAATATATAAAGGAGACTGACATTGTCACTTACGCCTTGTAAATAATTAACACTTATTGCATGAAAGGTGACGGAGTGTCTTTATTACCATACTAGTAGAGGTTGGAGTGACAGTGGAAATGAAATGGCAGGCGGAACTCAAGCTCTGGGTGGAAGGCCCGCACATTTATGTTGGTCCTGCTTAAACACAGGAAGTAGCAAGACGGACGTGGGGACACCTGTGCGCTGCGGCACAATAGTCGCGACCGGCCGGTATTGTAGCCGGACGGGAAGCATTATACTTCGGAAACTACGAAAATCTTGGACGCAGCTGAGAGGAACAGGGAAGCGGCACCTAGGAAACCTCGCAGGTTGGGTTATTTCCACGGATTTTTACTCAGAAGCGTACCATTGTACGAGTGTACGTTTTTCCTCTCTAACTTTCCGCGCTGGACGACAAAAGATTAAAATATGGTTGGCAGGAGAGGGAGAATATTCCATGATTTCTGGAATATGATTCGTTTACGGAATTACGATGGTGGGGAGCCGAGCCTTGCTGGGAAGCCAGCGGTGGAGAGACGAGGTCTTCCGTGTGTGACGGTCGCTAGATACCAGCTTTGTTGATACGGACGGACTTGCTGTCTTTGCTCTCAGGACAGTTTATAGTTAGAACAGGTACGCTTGTACTGTTGCAAACCTATACGATTCTGGACTTCACCTTCGAGTTGAAAGTCCTCGTTGAGTACGCAGCGTTCAGTAATTGAGAGCACTTCCTCTGCCTATACTTAACGTTGGGACGTTATCTAAACTCCGTCCTTGTGGCTGGGAGTTTGCGTTTCTCGTCTGTAGAACACAGAGAGGAGAAGACAGTATTAGAGTTTATTAGAGTGTCGTCCTAGTGTTTGAAAGAGTTTATTTGTGGCTGGAGTTCTTCCATCGTCACAGACGAGTACGAGAACCATCACTTCGATGCACCGAAGGCAGAACATACGGTGATATCGCAAATTGCTTCGGCTTATTAGGGCCATAAAAGCTAAACAGCTGTGATCACGTTAGTTTATTTCCACTGAGGTTCCACACCACCGTAGATCATCTTTGAAAGTAGTGACTTCTACTGTTTGGTACGTGGATGATTTCAGTAATTTCGCGTTATTGATATTAGATCACGCAGTCATAATAAGGGACAGAGTTGGACAATTGATTAGTAGTTTTACTTAGGAAATGGAAACTTTGTAATATAAAGGTTTTTTAATCTAAACATATAAGCAGGAAAAACGTTTATCATTTAGTAGTATTAGTTGCCTTCATCATTCATTTATGTTTAGGTTATAATTTACATGTTGAAGTCCATTAAGAGATCCTAAGATCTGCTTCAGGGGGTAGTCAGACAGGGCCAGATCTTCATTTTGGCGTTTATTATTTTCCGTTGCGCACATTTATTTTACACCCGTCTGGAGTAGCGTCTTGGAGGCGTAGTGGCTGCATGAAAAATGTGAGGAAATCGGAAAAGGTTTGATCGTCGGGAGGACTGACTCAGCATACAGAAATGTCAATATAACCTTCGGTGAAATTAAAAGCGATGGAGGTAATATTAGGAGGGCAAAGGGAGTTCCATTGTTACATGCAGAAGAGAGAGCAGATATCTGGAAAGAGTACATTGAAGGCCTTTATGAGGGGGAGGATTTTTCTGATGTCGTGATAGAAGAAGAAACTGGAATCGATATGGATATCATAGGGGATCCAGCATCAGAGTCAGATTTTAAAAGAACTCCGGAACGCTAGTGGCGAAATAAGGCTAAAGGGGTAGGTAACATTCCATAGGAATTTCATTGGGGGAAGTGGCAACGAAACAACTACTGAAGTTGTTGTGTAAAATCTATGAAACCATCAGCCTTTCGGAAAAACAACATCCACACAATTCCGAAGATAGGGAGGAGAGATAATTGCGAAAACTATCGCATAATTATTTTAACTGCTCATGCATCCAAGCTGCTGACAAGAATAAAATACAGAAGAATGGAAAATAAAATTGAGGCTGTGTTAGATAAGGATCAGCTTGGTTATAGGAAAGGAAATGCCACCAGAGAGGCAATTCTGACGATGTGGTTGATAATGGAAGCAAAGCTAAAAAAAAAAAAAAAAAAAATTCAAGACACGTTCATAAAATTTGTTGACCTAGTAAAAGCGTTAGACAGTGTTAAGTGGTGCAAGACGTTCGAAATACTGTGATAAATACGGGTATGCTGTTTGGAAAGGCGTGTAATATACAATATGTAAAAGTGGCGAGATGGAACAATAAGAGTGGAAGAGCAAGAACCAAGTGCTCGGATTAAGAAGGTGTAACGCAGGGATGTGGTCTTTCGCCCCCTGTCGTTCAATCTATATATCCCAGTAACAATGACGGAAATAAAGGTTCAAGAGTGGGATTATAATTCAAGGTGAACGGACATCATTGATAAGTTTCACTGATGACACTGGAATGATATTTTTAAGTGAAGAAAAATTACATGTATTGGATGGAATGAAGATGCGAACGATTACAGAATATGGACTGAGAGTAAACTGGAAAAAGGCATAGGTAATAAGATGTAACAGAAATGAGAATGGGGAGAAACTTCAGTATAGGTTATCAAAAACTAGACGAAGTTAAGGAATTTTGCTACCTTGGAAACAAAATTACCCTTGGTGGACGAAGAAAAGAGGACATAAAAAGCAGACAAGTGCAGGGGGAAAGGGACATTCCTGGACAAAAGAAGTCTGCTGGTATCAAACATAGACCTTATATTGAGGAAGAAACTCCTGAAATGTACGGTTGGTGTGCTGCGTTGTGTGTTAGTGAATCATGAACAGAACGGAAGAGAATCAAGGCGTTTGAGCTGTGGTGCTACAGAAGAATGTTGAAAATTAGGAGGACTTATAAGGTAAGGAATCAGGAGGTTCTCTGCAGAATAGGGGAAGAAAGGGACAAACCGGAAACACTGACGATAAGAAAGGACAGGGTGCTAGGACAGCTGTTAAAGACATCAGGGAATAATTTCTATGGCACTGGAGCAAGACAGAGATTGAAATACATCCGCGAAATAATTGACGATTATTGATTGGCGACGATGAAAGTTGCAAGTGCTACTCTGACATGTGGAGGTTAATCTCAGGAGAGCAATTCGTCGCGGACTGCAGCAAACCAGTCAGAAGACTGATGGCTAAAAAATAAAAACAAAAAACCAAAAAAAAACAAAAACAAAAAAACGCAAAATCCGACTGAAAGAAGGGATCGATTGATAGGACGCATCTTGAGGCAACAGGGAACAGTCAGTTTGGCAATGGGGAAAGAGTATAGGGCAAAAATTGGTGGAAGAGAGCAAGTGTTGACTGAAGTAAGCTGGTTCGTATGGAGGTAGGAAAAATAAGCTCATAAATTAAGGATAATTGGAGAATGTGATGCCACACAACGTGGCACTGCACAAAACTGGCGCTAATAGCATAGGCACATAGGGAACACACACGACACAGATCTGTAAGTCCACGGTATTGGTGATAAGCTGAGAAAACCGCCCCGAAACACATGTGCTACAAAACGCCACTGTTTCCTGCGCATGTACCCCGACATCAGTATGGGATATGATGATCATGCACACGAACACAGGCCGTACAACGAGTTGGCATACTCTCGTACAGGTGGTCAAGCAGCTACTGGGGTATAGTCTCTCATTCTTGCACCAGTGCTTGTCGGAGCTCCTGAAATGTCGTAGGGGTTTGAAGACGTGCAGCGATACGTCGACCGAGAGCATCCCAGACGTACTCGGTGGGGTTTAGGTTTAGAGAACAGGCAGGCCACTCCATTCGCCTGATATCTTCTGTTACTCCTCCACGATGGCAGCTCGGTCGGGCTGTGCGTTATCACCCATCAGGAGGAAGGTGGGACCCACTGCACCCCTGAAAAGGCGGACATACTGGTGCAAAATGACGTCCCGATATACCTCAACTGTTACAGTTCCTCTGTCGAAGACATGCAAGGGTGTACGTGCACCAATCATAATCCCACCCCACACCATCAACCACGACCTCCATACTGGTCCTTTTCAAGGACATTAAAGGGTTCATATCTGGTTCCTGGTTCACGCAAAATGAAAACCCTGCGAGAATCACTATTCAGACAATACCTGGACTCGTCCGTGAACATAACCTGGGACCACTGCTCCAATGACCATGTACTGTGTTCTTGACACCAGGCTTTACGGGCTCTCCTGTGACAAGGGGTCAGTGGAATTCACCTTGCACGTCTCAGGGCGCATAAACCATGTCTGTTCAGTCGTCTGTAGACTGTGTGTCTGGAGACAACTGTTCCAGTGGCTGCGGTAAGGACCCGAGAAGGCCTACCAGCAGTACTCCGTGGCCGTCTGCGGGCACTGATGGTGAGATATCGGTCTTCTTGTAGTGTTTTACACTGTGGACGTTCCGTACTGTAGCGCCTGGACACGTTACCTGTCTGCTGGAATCTTTGCCATAATCTTGAGATCACACGTTGTGGCACATGGAGGGCCCATGCTATGACCTGCTGTGTTTGATCAGCCTTCAGTCGCCCTAGTATTCTACCCCTCATAACGTCATCAATATGCGTTCTTTGAGCCGTTTTCAACACACAGGCACCATTAGCACGTCTGAAAATGTCTGCACACTTACTCGCTGCACCGTACTCTGACATGCACCAACACACCTCTGCGTATGTGGACTGCTGCCAGCGCCACCGTGCGACGACCGCAGGTCAAATGCACAGCACGGTCATACCCCGAGGTGATTTAAATCCACAAACCGACCACCAGAGCATTGTATCACCATGTATCAGCATTATCCTTAATTTATGAGCATGAGTGTAGATAACAACATTTAATAGTCGGTGATTACCCCTCGTAATATGATGCAAGGAGCTCGGACGCCGTTCGTTGCGGTTCGTGCGGCCGCTACTTGCAGAACTGTACTCGCTTGCCCAGTTTAGTGTCCTAGAAGGGCTGCAACGAACCAGAGACAGCGGAGTACAGAAAAGTGAAGTGTTGAAATCTCCCCACCCCTGAGGAAACTGCGTTCCCGGCGAAATGAGATGTTTCCGGAGGCAGGCAGGTCGATAGGGCAGTCCGCAGAGGGTTGGCGAGGGGAGCACACCCCCTCCTGCTGGAACACTCCAGGAATTGTGGTCTGGAGGGGAACGGCAGATGGAAATGTGGCCACGCGACCTCAGCGCCGCTCTCCCTCCAGCACTCGCAGTTAACGAGCTTCACGGATGGATTCTTCCCTCTTACAACGCCATCGATCCGGGAATTTTCATTTCATTGCACATAATTTGTTTCCGTCTCGGAATGGATAATGTACTGAAAAAATTTATCTCAGTCCTTATGCAGCATGCTTACTACATCGAACTTCTATTCCTTTTCTAGTTCAGAAAATAAACTAAACTAAACTCGATGTGCCTGATTGCACCGTATACCTTACACATTGTGCTCTGTTCTACATGTTCCTAGAAGCTGCCAGCATCTGCTTGACGAAAGGTCTTTATCGCAGTGTCACCCTCTCTTCGAAAACTGCCGGCCGCTGCGGCCGAGAGGTTCTAGGCGCTTCAGTCTGGAACCGCGCGATCGCTACGGTCGCAGGTTCGAATCCTGCCTCGGGCATGGATGTGTATGATGTCCTTAGGTTCGTTAGGTTTCAGTAGTTCTAAGTTCTAGGGGACTGATGACCTCAGACGTTTAATCCCATAGCGCTCAGAGCCATTTGAACCATTTGAATTGTGGTGTCACCGCCAGACACCACACTTGCTAGGTGGTACCCTTTAAATCGGCAGCGGTCCGTTAGTATACGTCGGACCCGCGTGTCGCCACTATCAGTGACTGCAGACCGAGCGCCGCCACACGGCAGGTCTAGTCTAGAGAGACTCCCTGGCACTCGCCCCAGTTGTACAGCCGACTTTGCTAGCGATGGTTCACTGTCTACATACGCTCTCATTTGCAGAGACGACAGTTTAGCATAGCCTTCAGCTACATTTGCTACGACCTGGCAAGGCGCCATATTCGGTTACTATAATTACTTCAAGAATGTATTCTGAACAGATAATATTGTGAATCATGTACCGTCAAGAGCGACGTTCATCATTAATGGATTAAAGTTAAGTATCAAACTAATTACGTCCGCTTTCTGAATTCTCATTCCTTGTCATGTTCCAGACCTCACGTCAGTATATTTCTTCCTTCTTCACGCCAGCTTGCGTGAGTTAAAACGCGTGCATTTCGGCCTCCATTCGTAACACGGTGTTGGCTCTTCTACAAACACAAAATGAACCATCTTCGAAAAGTGAAGGATGGGTGGATGGAGAGGGTTGTATGGGCGCACGACGGCAAGGTCTTTAGCGCCCACTCAGTAACAGATTGAGACGGGTGTCAAGAAAAGACTCAGAACAATAAAACAGAACGTAAAACACATGTAACAAGCGTGGAAAATATGTGCGTACCCACACTGAAGCCTGGGACGAAGCATGCCGCCAGCAGTAAAACATGAACAACACAGGAAGAAATTGGTAGAGGGAGCTAAAACAATATAGCAGATGGAAGAGGCTGGCTGACCGCAAGGAAAAAAGGGAGGAGTCAGCCACTCTGCAATACACTAAAACCTCCAGCCTAAAAGTTTAGGCCAGAGTCCAGACACATCACAAAACTTTAAAACCCTAGACACACGCGTCTCACCATTAGCTAAAACACAGGGCAGATCCCCATCAACTTGTGCTTCTGTCCTTGCATCACGGTATAAAATGCAGTCTGTTAAAATGTGGCGGACATAGATGCGCACACCACAAGCATCACAAATCGGGAGATCCTCCCGGTGTAATAGAAGACTATGTGTGAGAGGACAGTGCCCGATCCGAAGACGTGTGAGGACCACCTCTTCCCGCCTGAGCAACCGGCAGGAGGAACGCCACGGGCGAGTTGTTGACTTCACCAACCGCAGTTTACTGGGCGTCACCGCCAGCCATTCTTCCTCCCACAACTCCATGCACTTCTTGTGGAGTGCAGAAATGACAGACTGCAAGGGAATAGGACACTGGACCACATCCTGCTCTCTGCGGGCCTCCTTGGCAACCCGATCGGCCTGTTCATTGCCCCATATTCCTACATGACCAGCCACCCAGCAGAAGGACACCTCCCTTACCCCGCCGTTGGAGCAAGTACAGTTGGTCATATATCAGCTGGACCATCTCCTCAGTTGGGTACAGATTCTGCAATGATTGTAACGCACTAAGAGAATCGGAGCCGAGGAGAAATCGATTGCCCCGGACACGATTCATCCGCGCCAGTGCTTTCAGGATCGCGTGGAGTTCCTCTGTGCAAACGGTATATTCATCAGGGAGGCGAATCCAGGTAACATGATCAGGGAACACTACAGAACAGCCAAGGGAATTCTCCTGTTTGGAGCCATCAGTTTAAACGACGGTAAAATGTTAAAAAACATAGACTGGAATGTAAAATCTGGCGTATAATTTGTGTTTATTTTGAGTAATTTTGCCATAGAGTGTGTTCAGAATAAGCTCTATTACGCTAGTATAACCTACACCAGTGATAGTCAGTCAACGTGGTACCTACGGCCCACTAGTGAGCGTTCCAGCTTCCATGGTGTAAGATAGGCAGTGGAGGTTTACAACAAAAAATTCACTAGGTTTTCATAACATTTTGACATAAAGTCGAAGTCGTCCTAGACAGTCTTTAGAATATGCTGTAATACGCCAATATACCCTACATTACTGATAGCCATCCTGGTCTCTAGCCGGCCGCGGTGGTCTCGCGGTTCTAGGCGCGCAGTCCGGAACCGTGCGACTGCTACGGTCGCAGGTTCGAATCCTGCCTCGGGCATGGATGTGTGTGATGTCCTTAGGTTAGTTAGGTTTAAGTAGTTCTAAGTTCTAGGGGACTGATGACCACAGCAGTTGAGTCCCATAGTGCTCAGAGCCATCTGACCTTGGTCTCTACCGATTTCTACTGGGCATTCCAGCTTCCATGGTAGGCGATAGCCGGTAAGAGATTTTTAAAACAATCGCTTGGTTTTTATAACATTTTAACGTAAGATATTTGGTGAGTAATGTTTTTTGAGTCCTCGGTCTTTTGACTAGTTTGATGCGGCTCGCCACGAAATCCTCTCCTTTGTCAACTTCTCCATCTCAGAATAGCACTTGCAACTCACGTCCTCAGTTATTTGCTGGATGTATTCCAGGCTCTCTCTTCCTCTGCAGTTTTCGTCCGCTGCAGCTCCCTCTAGTACCATGGAAGTTATTCACTGATGTCCTAACAGATATCCTACCATCTTGTCCCCTCTGCATTTCAGTATTTTCCATATATTCTTTTCTTCGCCGATTCTCCGCAGAACCTCCTCACCACCTAATTTTCAACATCCTTCTGTAGTACCACATCCCAAATGCTTCGATGTTCTTTTGCTCTAGTTTTTCCTACTGTCCATAATTCACGACCGTACAATGCAGTGCACCAAACATACATTTTCAGTAGTTCCTTCCTCAATTTAAGGTCAATGTTTGATACCAGCAGACTTCTTTTGTCCAGCAATGCCCCTTTTCCCCTGTCCTAATCTGCTTTTTATATCCTCCTTGCTTCGTCCGTCATTGCTTCCATGGTAGCCAAATTCCTTAACTTCATCTGCTTTGTGATCACCTATGCTGGAGTTAAGTTTCTCGCTATTCTCATTTCTGCTAGATCTTATTATCTACGTCTTTTTGCAGTTACCTCTCAATCCATATTCTGTACTCGTTATGTTCCTCATTCCGTCCAATACATGTGAGCCGTGCTGCGGCTGGCATTGGTGCTGTTTGTAGGTTTCCGCCCTGTGTTGGAGGCCAGACAGTATCGTTTATGTTGCGGTTGTTTATCTTCTTTTCGTGTTGACTGGCGCCAATCGGTTGCGCAAGCGTTGCCTGTCCGCTAGTGGCAGCAGCGGTGGTTATCGATATGTAATAGCTGTTGCCCCACCTGGGCGACGTCGTTGTTTTCCGGGTCGTGTGAGTGTGCCAGTTTGGTTGGGGACCCAGGAGGAGCCAGGTCTGCACAGTGCGTGAACACCCCGGGACCGCTGGTGGCACGCATGGACTGCCGGATGGAATGGCTGTGGTCACGAGGGTGCACGGCCTCGTCGTAAACCGGATCCAGCAAGCTTTAAGATGAGTGCATTTCAATCCAAGTAGATCGGAGTCAGTCACCTGTGTGGGCCCCCTAGTATGTATGTGACGTTGTGACAGATCATCATCGCGCCATCATGTGCAGTTTGGTGGATCTGCGTACCGCTTAGTACTTTAACACCCTACTGTATTAAAAGCACTTGGCTCAGTGATTAGACAGTGTGGTTACTCAACTGTGAATTAATAAAGCATTGAAGAGATTTGCTTCATTCTGCCAACCGTCGTCAGAGTTGTCACTGTGAGTTCAGTGTGCGCTTGTGTGCCTAATGAATTTGATGTCGCTCATTTGGTACTTGGTTTTTGCTCGCTTTGCGATTGTTTCCGCAATGGCGTGTGGTTGCTGATTCTGGTTGGTTACATTTCGGTTTTGCCTTGCACGCAAATCCAGTGGAGTTTTAGTTTGTCTGGTGCTCTGTAATGTGACTTGTTTGTTCAGATTTTCGGGTTTGTGGAGTCGGAAGGAAATCTGGTAGTGGTTCCTTTCTCGTTCCAGGCACTCTAAACACAGTATTCGGGGGACATAGCGCAGACTGCCGGTTCCGGCTTTGGCGTATTGTTCCATCGTTGCGTTTGGTTTATCGGACGTCAGGTAGCTTCAGCAAAATTATCATTAGTCATTCGTTAGACTGCCACTAGTCTGAGTTACCATCTTGTGAAGTGAATGCAACTCTTGGCTGCCTATCTCATTGCTCGAGAAAGTGTTGGTTGCCGGACTTTCTCTGAGGTCGATTCCTGGGGCACCGTCTGTGGCTGGGCCTTGTGTTTTATTATTGTATTATTTATTACATTAACGGTTATGTATGTCTAGTTAATAGTTCCTGTCGCCTTCTGGAATAAACCTACCAGTGTAAGGATTGTGTTACAAGGTTACCACCATCTTATTTCACCCGTTTGGTGGTCAGTTGCTTGTTTCTTTTAATTAACCTTTGCTTGTGTTTGATGTTTTACAGCAGGTTTCTAAATTTTTTATATAATTGTCGTTCCTGGCGTGTAAGACCTTCAGCCGTAATTGAGGTCATTTGCTTTGAAAAAATAATTCGATATTTGTACTTTAGCAGTAAGCCTTAAAACCTTATTTACTGCCATTGCTGGCGTCTGATACCTTCTGCTGTGTTTGTGGCCACTTACTTTTTAATATTTCAGTACCTGAAAGTTGTAATTGCAGCGAGTGCTTAAACATTCTTAATTTATTGCCACTCTTGTCGCGTAAGGCCTTCATCCGTGATCACAGTGCCTTTTTTTTTTAATTATCTGTGTCTGTATTTTATGGTGATTTTCTAAATTGTAACACACTGAAAACACTATTATTTACACAGTTGTTTCTTCCTTCATTAATAAATAACGTGTGATATTTTTTAAATTTATTGTTGAGTCTGTAATTACTGTGTAAGTAGGCTGTTTATGTTTCTTTATGTAAGTAGGCTGTTTAGGTTCTTATATTGGTAACGCCGCCGCCACGTAGCGCTCTCTGTATGAAAATGAAATCACTGGCTGTGCTGTGTGCGATCTGTGGCTGCTTTGCATTGTTGTAATACTCGCCATTGTAGTGTTAGGCAGCTGGCTGTGAACAGCGCGTAGCGTTGCGCAGTTGGAGGTGAGCCGCCAGCAGTGGGGGATGTGGGGAGAGAGATGGCGGAGATTTGTAATTTGTCATGAACTGCTATATTTATATATGATGATATCAAGGTAAATACATTGTTTGTTCTCTAGTAATATCTTTCATTTGCTAACTATCCCTATCAGTAGTTAGTGGCTTCCATAGTTTGAATCTTTTATTTAGCTGGCAGTAGTGGCGCTCGCTGTATTGCAGTAGCTTGAGCAGCGAAGATTTTTGTGAGGTAAGTGATTTGTGAAAGGTATAGTTTAATGTTAGTCAGGGCCATTCTTTAGTAGGGAATTTTGAAAGTCAGATTGCGTTACGCTAAAAACATTGTGTGTCAGTATAAGCACAGTCTTGTATAAATTGTTCAAAGGGGACGTTTCATATGTCGACCCTTAGCCTAGGATACCTCACTGGAATCTTCTGATTTTTTTCTTGTAGTTTGTGTAATTAGTGTAGCTATTGTTTATTGCTAGCGCGTAATTATAGAGAGAATTTCCTTTGTAGTTGTAGTTTTTCATTGTTGTACAGTAAAACAGTTGTGGCATGCATGTAGATTTGCACCAAGTATTTCGCAGCTGCGCTGGCAATTAAGTAGACATTATTTCCATTGCTATGTTATTTTATTTTGCTCTTCAAATTGCGCTTTTCTGTGTTATCGTGTGAAATACTGTGACAATAATGGCGTGTGAAAAACGTAATACTAGGCTCCAAAGTAAACTGAGAAATGACAGTGAAGACGAAAGCAGTGTGTTAGCGCCGCAGAGTAATGAATTAACTAATGTTCAAAGTAGTAATTTGGTAATTGCGCATAGGGAAATGGAGCGGGCGGCAAACAATGGTGTAGACAGTGAAACAGGTAGTGAAAGGGAAGCGTTATCGATCGATTGGGCGGCAACAGCTCGCCTCAGGAATCGGGAATGACAGAACACAATATTGCAAATACTGCAGACTCAGGTTTTGGGTTCCCACCGTTTTCTCAAATGAATCAAGACACATTTTCCACTTGTCAAAATGTGAATGTTGCCGGTGCAACTTCACTGCCGAAAAGCACTGAGGAACATGTTTCAGACACCAGTGCATTGTTATTACAATTAATGCAACAAATGGGACAAAAGCTTGAAAAGTTAGACACAATGGAACAACATCAGAGACAAACACAGCAACAGTTAGACACAATGGAACAAAATCAGAGACAAACACAGCA
Source organism: Schistocerca piceifrons (assembly GCF_021461385.2). Classification (NCBI taxonomy): domain Eukaryota; kingdom Metazoa; phylum Arthropoda; class Insecta; order Orthoptera; family Acrididae; genus Schistocerca; species Schistocerca piceifrons. Next base: position 129,013,002 of record NC_060146.1, read on the forward strand.
AAAGCTTCAAAAGTTAGACACAATGGAACAAAATCAGAGACAAACACTGCAAAAGCTTCAAAAGTTAGACACAGTGGAACAAAATCTTAAAAAGTTAGACTCATTGGAACAAACACTTGAACAAACACGTGAAGATTTAACTACTGAGTTACATAACATTGAATCGAAATGTCAAAAAGTCTGTAATGACGTAAAAACACAAATTTGTGAGCATTTTCAACCTATTTTTTCGCGGCATGAAAATGCATTACAGAATCACGAAGCAGCCATAAAAGAACTGCAAATTATTGTTCATGAAAATCATGAGACCTTGCAAGCTAAATTTGACTCAGTTGCATCTACCGATTCGGTTACGCAACTTGCAAAAACCCAGGAAAACTTTAAGGACACAGTAGATACTCTGAAACTTGGTTCAGAAAAACACACTGAAGAAATAAGGACACTATCAGAGAAAGTAGCCGAACTTTCGGATCAGGTCACTAACTTATCTACAAAGGTAGATGATGATCTGAATGACACAAGACCCGTAGCCTTCACTGACACAGAAGAGTATGAATAAGAAAATTCAAACAAAATCAGAATCAAATTAATACACAACACCAAAGAGAAATCCGGAAAGTACAAGATCAGCTGACACAAGTAATACAAGAATTACGTATTTCAGAGGACACTGACGCTCCAACACGGGAAGAGGGACTTAGAAACACGGAAAAGCCGCAAAATAATAACACAGGGCATTTCGGAAGTTATGAAAGAAATTGGCAATGTGCACCGAATTTTGAGATGGAACGGCCGACACAACCTAACAATGACCGATATGCGACTCGCCGACATGATGATTTTGACTATAAGCTGTTCATTACTACACGTAAATTCAAAACATTTAAGAATTCTGGCAACGACATTCATCCACAAGCATGGCTCCATCAATTCTCTCATTGTTTTCCTCCCAACTGGTCGTTGGAACACAGATTAGAATTTATGTGTGGCTACTTAGAGAATGAACCAGCTGTAAGAATGCGATCGGTCATTCACGATTGCCACAGCGAAGGAGGATTTTACCATGCCTTCCTCTCAGCATATTGGTCTCAAGCCACACAAGACCGAGTAAAACATGCTATCATAATGATGAAACATTTCGAACAATCTGAATTCTCCAGTCTTGTGAAATATTTTGAAGACATGTTGCACAAGAATCAGTACCTGTCAAACCCATACAGCCCCTCAGAACTCATCCGCATTTGCTTAATCAAACTGCCTGAACATTTACGACATATTATTTTGGCAGGACGTTGCAAAGACGACATTGAAGCATTTCAGGGACTTTTACAAGAATTAGAAATTGACACTAACAATCACGGAACGCGAAACCAGGAAAACAATCACTACAGGTCACATACGTCACAATTCCGTGATGACAGAAACAATAACTGGACACGAAAAGGCTATTCTTACAACGCAAATCGTGACCAAAACGGACACCACCCATATGACAACCGCTGGCAGAGTAATAATAGTTACAGAGAAAGATCGCATTTCCGTAGTAATGACTATCACAGAGACAATCAGAGAAACAGACAATATGGGAACCAAAACAATTATTATCAAGGGAGACAGAATAACTTTAGACGCAACGGTCCAGCGCGCAGTTACGATTCAGGGAGAAACTCTCCACCACGTGACCGACAAACAAGAAACTATGTAAACTACCGACAAAACGATAGACGTGAATTTCATCAGAACTGGCGGGATTCTAACAGAGCTGGGCCCTCTCGGCAAGGCGAATTTGTAGAAGTTAGGTCTCCTAATCCCAATAACGACGCGCGCCAACAAAGAGGCAGACAATGACTCGCGCCGCAGGCAGCCACCTGCGCCGGCTGGCTCAGGAAAAAATAACATAGACGCTAACATTAAGAAAAATTCCAGTATTCATTAACGACGTATACCGCATGATAATTGCGTTGAAGTTGAAACTCTGCGTACTAGGAAGAGTAAAGGTTTACACCACATTTCACATGTAAAACCGTTTATTGAAAGATAATCTGCTTTTTAACTTTGTTTTTGCCATAAAACTTTTCACATTTCTAGTATGCATTGTCAGACTTAGAAACTGTTACCATGCAACAATGTTTGAAGTTAAATATCCAGTCAAGAACCAAGAGAACTTATTTAAACAGAAATTACGAATGCATTGTTATAGTGAACAGATGACACAGTGTTGTATTTGTACATTCTTGCTTGTTAGTTGCACGATTACGTAACGACTATCAGGCTTACATACTTAGGACACATACTGGTACTGCTAATGAGATTTTAATGCAACATTTTGGTTTACTTGAAAATACATTCTGGGTTTAATGTACTTTCTGTGAGATACCAGACGACACAGTGGTTAGTTTAAGTGACAATTACACGGTTTTATCACGACGCTTCTAATGAGTGACAATTTACAATGTTGCTTTTGTAGTGTTTCTGTTTTCTTTTTGCACAGTTTTTCTGTTTTATTCTGCAAAGTAAAACATGTTTTAGTAGTAACTTTTGTGGTATAGCTACAATGAGATTGCCTTTTCCGTAGCACAACAATACGTTACAGCACAGTACTTTCTTCATCATGGCAATAAGCGTAATAACTAAGATATCTATACATAAAGCATTTCACTTTTGTTTATCATGAGGTAAGTACATTGACTTCTGCAGAACTTAGCTTACGGAGGACGATAAGTATGACACTTCCACAGAATTATCTTACAGCAAGACGCACATTTAGCGCTACAGGACACGCATTTGAGTGATTAATTTTGTACTTAAAACATTTATTTTTAAAGATATTTGAAGTACAATGATACAAAGGTTTTCAGTGATACATTTCATTTCATTGCTGTAATCTGTAACACCTGAGGGTATAATTACATTAATCCTCAGGGGGGTATACGCCTACTTTGAGTACCATGTGTGTGGCAACCACAAGGAACCCTAGCTAATATGGTATTTGCTTATACAACTTTACACATCGATACCATATTTCTCTAACACAGAATTACACAGCTATCTGATCATTTAACTGAGAGATAAACATTTTTTTATTACATCAGTGACAGATGTTTACGCAATTACACAGTTGGATAACTTCACACTTATGAAATTGTATTTTGTCTGTACTGTGTGAACTGTTCTTTTTTTTCGGACCCATTGTGATACTATGAGAGCTTTGAATAATGTATTTGGTATGGGATCATGATTTTTAAAGTACGTTTGAGGCAGATGACACTTTTGACATGAGCAGAGAATTTTTTTAGGTTTTGACATTATTGCAGAAAGCTACGACGTTTTTGAGATTTGACTGAGGTGTTATGATGTTATTTTTTAAGACGACGATGTGTATTATGCTGCTGAGGTATGTTTATGATCAATAAGATGATGCTACCGTATATGAGGAATAAGAAGTATGTTGGAAACCAAGAATCGTACTTTAAGAGTTATGAAATGTGCGTAAATGCGTGACTGTATCACAATGCTGACGAATATTTTATTTGGACACTTATATTTATAGGATTTTCTTTCTACAGATTTGCAACGCTAATTCTTGACCTGTGAAATATTTTTATGTGAGACTGTCACTGTAGCGGAAACTGCTGTCGTAAATATTTCCGTAAGAAAGTTAAGTGACCACCTGCACGTAATGCGTCGCGGGCACCCACCTGGGCGACAGCCGCCCGAAAAAAAAAAAGCCATTAGCCTTTCAGCGGCACAGGTAAAAAAAAAAAAAAAGCAGGCCTTTATCCTCGCCATTGACATTCCTTTACAGAAAATATTGCAAATGCGACACCCTCATTACTTCCATTAACCTTGCTATTGACATTCCTTTGTAGAAAGCATCGCAAATATTACACGCTCATTACCTGAAAACATATGATTACTCGTACTTTGTGCTAATTACTGCAATGCTTATGAATTGATGGGAAATATTCGTACATCTGCACACCTGATTATGACAAGTGTCTTTCTATGAGAGTTGAGAGCTACTGACTTACGAAATGCCACATGACTATTGAATGATATTTTTATGCTTTGGTTTGCGTAATTGCTTATTTCATTTGACATCTGTTTTCCAGCTGTGTTGCAGCATTGGTTTCATAAAATAAAATTAAATGCATTTGATAATGTGAACACTTTCTGTCAACAGATCTATTAAATAATAATTTTGTGATCCACATTCTTCAAAAAAGGAGCACTTGGAAAGGAAAGAACAATAAGAAGGGACTAGTAACAGTAACTGCATACATAATATTCTTTTCAAGTACATGGTAATATTTCTTTTACAATAAGTTGTTGTGGTGCACCACTTTAATTACTTAGACATTAAGATGTGATTATACATTTCCCTTATCTGCATTGTTATCTTTAGTGTACTATTTTTTCTGCTTGAGCTATGTCATGTTTAGATATAAGCTGCTGTTTGCCAGGCATAGTGCTACTGAACTTTAATTTGTGTTACTCTGCTAAGCCAGATTTATTTTTTTGTTTGCTGCGCATTGCCTCATATTAGTTGTAATGTAGATTTGCTTGGTAATTTAGATTTGCTGTAGCTTGCTTTGCGATTTTCCATTTTTTTTCATTGCTGTTTATATTAATTGTTTTATGTGCTGCTGCATTGCCTCGTCCCTTAGTTTAGCATCTGAGCTCAGTAGATTTAAGTTAGCTTAAGAGGGGTAGACTATATAAGAAACTGACTATGGAGAGTAGGTAAAGAATGCGTTGCGAAGTTATATGAAACAGACTTGGGCCAAAATGAGTATTGTGCACTGAGAAATAATTATATTGAAAAAATATGAATAGAATACAGAAAGCAGGTATAGATAGGACTTTTTGGGAATAATGTTGAATGAATGGAGATCTCCAAGAAGTAAAGAAAGTTTTGTTTGCAAAATACTGCAGTACAACAAACCCTGTCCTTTCCTTTTGTATTATCCCACTATATGTTTGTGTACCCTTGTGTATTTGTTTTCTTCCTGTCTCTGTGTAGTTTCATAGAATTTTTTCCTCTTTTAATGTTAAGCTACATTCACTATGATGAGGAATACTGTTATCCTCAAATATAATTGGCATTAATAATATGTTATTTACTTTGTAAAGATGTTAGACATTATTCATTCTGTTTAAATGCTCATGTGTGAAGTTGATGTTTCGCAAGTTATTCTGATCTTCTATGTATGTACTCATGTCATAATTCCTGTAACACTGATGTATATGTCTATTTCTATTATTTTGTAAAGCCTGTTTTACTACAAATGTTATCTGTATTATTATGTTCTTTAATGATGTATTTTGTACCTTAGTAATTGTATTTTCATGTTGTAATTTTATAATTGTATAGACACCAGTTCTTCAAATTAAGTTACATATCACTGCACACGTTTCTGTTGGTCATAGTATATGGACAATATGTGAGAAGTAGGGACTGTCAGTGTTTACGCGTGTGTTAATAATTCAGCAAGGGACTGGATAACAGCATTGCTGGTTCTAAGGACAATTCCAAAAACTTTGTGAGTGCACAAGTGGTGGTTATGGACTTGCTATATTAACTGCAAGACTCTTCACTGGTGATTGCGCACCTCCACTATCACAACAGATGGCTGCTGGTCATCTCTACCAGGACTACAGTGGGCCTGTCCACACTTTCTACAAGGACTGCAGTGGGTCTGCACCTCTGGTGGCCCACCAATACCATACTCTCTACCAGGACTACAGTGGGTCTGCTCTGTGATGACCTACCTACCAATATTCTTCCAAACTACGACTGACTCTGCCGTGGGTTTGCTCTGTTGTGGCCCATTATCTGTCAGCATGTCAAGAGTCAGCACTGTCTTTCCGTTGGAAGGACAACGCTACTTCTTCAAGACTGCATGGAAATCCACTACTTCCGTGTGCATTTTCTTTTACTGCTCAGACTTTGAGAAAAACACTGCTATTCTACTGTTATGTACGATTAGGACTGTCTTTATGGACTGTGAGAAAATTTTAGCTTTTGACCAACATTGTATGAATAAGTGTGTGCATTTGATTTCTTTGTTATTGTAATTATGAAAATTTTTTTTTCAAATCTGTATTGGCCAGTGCCCAACACCATTTGTAAAAATTTTTTGTGGGGAGCATGGGGGCTATGTAAGTAGGCTGTTTATGTTTTCTTTATGTAAGTAGGCTGTTTAGGTTCTTATATTGGTAACGCCGCCGCCACGTAGCGCTCTCTGTATGAAAATGAAATCACTGGCTGTGCTGTGTGCAGTCTGTGGCTGCTTTGCATTGTTGTAATACTCGCCATTGTAGTGTTAGGCAGCTGGCTGTGAACAGCGCGTAGCGTTGCGCAGTTGGAGGTGAGCCGCCAGCAGTGGTGGATGTGGGGAGAGAGATGGCGGAGATTTGTAATTTGTCATGAACTGCTATATTTATATATGATGATATCAAGGTAAATACATTGTTTGTTCTCTACTAATATCTTTCATTTGCTAACTATCCCTATCAGTAGTTAGTGGCTTCCATAGTTTGAATCTTTTATTTAGCTGGCAGTAGTGGCGCTCGCTGATGTACAGCGGGGACTTCGTGTGCCCCAGGACCGCTACGGTAGCTGAGAAGGCCCTATGGGAACCCTGAAACGTGACGGCTAACGGGGCTCTGGTGAAGCTGCGATAGGCCTAGCAAGCCAGTAGTGGATAAATCAACTGCTTTCAAAAAGGGAACATGCCTCGGATCAAGGAACGGATTTAAAGGAAACGGACCAAGCAATGGAAAAGGATTACGAGATGGTTTACGGCTGGGCACCTTAAACGTAAGGACTCTAACTGGGAAGTTAGAAGAAATTGTAGAAATGATGGAAAGGAGGAAATTGGACATCTTGGGACTTGCTGAGACTAGGTGGAGAGGAGTTGGTGAAAAACCACTAAGTAAAGGATGTAAACTGTACTGGATAGGGAATGAGAGGGGAAGAAATGGAGTGGCAATAGTGGTCAGAGAGGGTCTGCAGGAGGAGGTGGAAGGTATCAATGATCGAATGATAAAAGCCAGAGTACGGGTGAAAGGAAAAAGCATTGAAATCATCCAAGCATATGCCCCACAGGTGGGGTGTACAAAAAAGGAGAAGGAGGAATTTGAAGATGACATGCAAAAGCAGCTAAATGGAGGAAATCAGATTATAATAGGGGACCTCAATGCACATGTTGGCACAGACAGGAAAGGATTCGAGGAGATAATGGGACCAGAGGGCTGGGGGAACCGAAATAGAGAAGGAAAATTGTTGCTGGAATTCTGCAAGAGGAATGGGCTGGCGATCGCAAATTCGTGGTACAAGAAGAGGAGTAGTCACAAAATAACTTGGTACAGTGGGGACTGGTCCCAAACTTCAGTAGTAGACTGTGTACTAGTGGATAGGCAGATGATGAGCAGCCTCACAGATGTTAAGGTCATACCATCTGAGGCCTTAGACAGCGACCATCGGCTGTTGGTAGCCACCCTAAGAGAGAAAAAAGATAGGAGGGCAACAGATATACAGGAGAAAAGGTTGAAGACATGGATGCTGAAAGAGGATGAACGGAGGACCCAGTACCAGACACTGATCAGGAAGAAGCTGCCAAAGGAAGATCAGAGAACAGTGGAAGAAGAATGGGGCGATTTTAAGAGGGCTCTAGTTGAGGCAGCTGAGACTGTGTGCAGAAGAACTAGCACAAAGAGGAGAAGTAGGGAAACCCCATGGTGGAACAACATATGTAAAGAGGCAGTACTTCGAAAGAACAAAGCCTTCAGAGAATGGTTCCAGACCCGAACAGAGGAAGCTAGGGTAAAATATAAGGAAAGCAAGAAAGCGGCACAGACCATAGTAAGGGCGGAGAAGAAGAAGTGGATGGAAAAATGGACAAGAATGTTAGAAGAGGACAGTGAAGGGAACAAAAAAGTACTTTACACCATGGTAAGAAATAAGAGGAATGACAGAAGCGAGTGCCTGAGGATCATGGATAATAATGGAAGAGTTGTGGAGGAAATGCATGAGCTCAAAAAGATTTGGAAGGAGTACTTTGAAGATCTGTTGAATGCTGCCAAGCAGGTAACTAACAGCGATGGAGAGCCTAAGGCAGCAGACGATTATAATAGTGGGGAAATTGATGATCTAACTTGGAATGAAGTGGAAGAAGCCATAAAGAGGATGAAAGGGGGCAAGGCACCAGGTTGGGATGAAGTAACAGTGGATATGATACGAGCAGCAGGAGAAGTAGGAACCCAGTGGCTATACAGAGTGCTGAGGGTGGTGTGGAAGGAGAACAGAATTCCTGAGGATTGGAAGAAAGGAATTATAGTCCCGATCTTCAAGAAAGGGGATAAAAGGAGATGTGAGAACTACAGAGGAATCACCCTGCTATGCCACTGTGGAAAAATCTATGAAAAGATGCTGGAGAAGAGAATAAGAAGCAGTATTGAAAGTAGACTGCAAGAGGAGCAGTACGGTTTCAGACCGGGAAGATCAACAACGGACCTCATATTTGCGGTAAGGCAACTGCAGGAAAGGCACTATGAGTACGGGAAGGACTTAATCATGGCCTTTTTGGATATTGAGAAGGCGTATGACAGTATCTGTAGGGACAAGCTCTGGGATGTGCTGAACGCAAAAGGGATAGATGAAGAGATTACACGAAAAGTCAGAAAAATGTATGAGGGAAGTGAGAGTTGTGTGAAAGTGGGGAGGGAACGTACTGCATGGTTCAAGCTGGAAAATGGGCTGCGACAGGGAAGTGCACTTTCGCCTTTATTGTTTATTATTGTTATGGATGAAATCCTACAGCAAGTATCAGATGCAATTGGAGATCATAAAATGAAAGCAGTGCTTTTTGCCGATGACCTGATGTTATGGGGAAATTGCGTGAAGGAGGTGCAAGAGCAGTTAGATGCATGGGAGGCAACGGCAGCACAATATGGAATGCATTTCTCTGCAAAGAAAAGTGAAATAATCGTCACAACAAGGAAGAAGAATAGGCCAAATGTGGATATAACTTGTGGAGGGGAAAACTGCAAGTGGTAGAGAACTTCAAGTACCTGGGAAGCGTGATTGAAAGTAAGGGGGGAAACGCAATGGAAATAAATGAAAGATGCAGAAAAGCAGGGCAGTTCTACAAATGCATTAGGGGGCTTATTTGGAGCAAGGAGGTGCCACAGAAATCCAAGGGAATTATATACCGAACCTACTTTGTCCCCATATTGACATACGGAAGTGAGACATGGGTAATGCACAAAAGCGACAAAAGTAGAATACAGGCTAGTGAAATGAAGTTCCAGAGGAGCAGGTTGGGTGTAACAAGACGAGACAGATTGCGAAATTTGTATGTGAGGGAAAGACTAAAGGAGGAACCAGTACAGGACAGGATAGAAAAATCAAGACTGCAGTGGTATGGACACATGAAGAGAATGGATGAGGGAAGAATTCCAAAGAGGATGTTTGATCTGCAACTGGAGGGGAAGAGGCCCAGAGGAAGACCAAGAGATAGATGGGTGAAGGGAGTGAAGGAATGTGTGATGAGAAGAGGAGAGAACTGGACGAAGGTGGAAGAGGGGGAATGGTGGAAAGACAGAACACGGTGGAGAGGCTTGTGTTCCCGACAGACCCAGCCAGTGGCTGGAAACTGTCCAAGATGATGATGATGATGATGATGAGTGGCGCTCGCTGTATTGCAGTAGCTTGAGCAGCGAAGATTTTTGTGAGGTAAGTGATTTGTGAAAGGTATAGTTTAATGGTAGTCAGGGCCATTCTTTAGTAGGGAATTTTGAAAGTCAGATTGCGTTACGCTAAAAACATTGTGTGTCAGTATAAGCACAGTCTTGTATAAATAGTTCAAAGGGGACGTTTCAACTGTTTTAAAAATAAATGTGTGTAACTGTAAAAGGCAACTAATAGTAACTGATTTTGCCCCGTCCACAATGGTAACCGAATCCTGCCTTCCCTTGACTATCAGGTTTCAACATATTGTAAATTTTCTTCAATTAAAAATGGCATTCCAATGCCATCAGCGAAACTTACCACTGATATCCTTTCATCATGAATTATAATCCCACTCTTGAACCTTTCTTTTATTTCCGTCGTTGCTACTTCGATGTGTATATTGAACAGTAGTGGTGAAAGACTACATCCCTATCTTACACCCTTTTTAATCCGAGCACTTTGTTCTTGATCTTCCACTCCCATTGTTATCTCTTGGCACTTGTACATTTTTATACTACACACCTTTCCAAATAGCTTACCCCTATTTTTCTCAGAATTTCATTTTGTACCATTTGACATTGTCGAACGCTTTTTCCAGGTCGACAAATCCTCTGAACGTGTCTTGATTTTTCTTCAGTCTTGCTTCCGTTATCGTCGGCGACTTCAGAACTGCCTCTCTGGTGCCTTTACCTTTCCTAAAGCCAAACAGATGGTCATCTAACAGATCCTCAATTTTCTTTTTCATTCTTCTGTATGTTATTCTTGTCAGCAACTTGGATGCAAGAGCTGTTCAGCTGATTGTGCGATTATTCTCGCACATGTTGGCTCTTCCTATCTTAGAAATTGTTTGGACGCTGTTTTTCCGAAAGTCAGATGGCATTTCGCCAGACTCATACATTCCATACACCAAGATTTGTTGCCACTTCCCCCAATGATTTTAGAAATTCCGATGGCATGTTATCCATCCCTTCTGCTTTTTTTGATTTTAAGTCTTCCAGACTTCTTTTAAATTCTGATTCTTATACTGAATCCCCAATCTCTTCTAAATCGACTCCTCTTTCTTCTTCTATCACGTCATCAGACAAATTTCCCCCCCCCCCCAATATATTCTCTTCGTCTATCCGCTCTCTCCTCTTCATTTAACAGCGTCGTTCCCGTTGCTCTCAAAATGTTACCACCCTTGCTTTCAATAAAAGCAAAGGCTGCTTTGACTTTTCTGCATGCTGAGTCAGTCCTTCCGATAATCATTTCTTTTTCGATGTCTTCACATTTTTCACGCAGCCAGTTCGCCTTAGCTTCCCTGGACTGCTGTTTATTTCATTATTATGCGACTTGTATTTCTGTAATCCTGAGTTTCCCTGAACATTTTTGTGCTTCCTTCTTTCATCGATCAACTGAAGTATGTCTTCTATTACCCAAGGTTTCTTCACAGTTACCTTCTTTGTCCTACGTTTTTCTTTTCAACTTCTGTCGTTGCCCTTTTAGAGATGTCCATTCCTCTTCAACTTAATTGCCTACTGAACTGTTCCTTGACGCACTATTTACAGCCTCAGAAAACTGCAGACGTACTCTTCGTTCCTCAGTAATTTCGTATCTCACTTCTTTGCGCATTGATTCTTCCTGGTTAGTGTCTTAAGCTTCAGTCTGCTCTTCATTATTACCACATCGTGATCTGTGTCTATCTGGGTACGCCTTACAATCCAGTAACTGATTTCGAAACCTCTGCTTGACCACGATATAATCTAACTGAAATCTTCTCGTATCAGCAGGCTTTTTCCAAGTATACCTACTCGTCTTGTAGTTCTTGAACAGAGTATTCGCTATTACTTGCTGAAATTTATTACAGAGCTCAGTTAGTCTTTGTCCTCTCTCATTCCTAGTTCCAAGTCCATATTCTCCTGTAACCATTTCTTCTACTCCTTCCTCTACAACCGCATTCCAATCCTTCATGTCTGTTAGCTTTTCATCTGCCTTTACGTACTGAATTACCTGTTCAATGTACACATATACATTCTCTGTCTTACCATCTTCTGCTTGCGACGTCGGCAGCTATACCTAAACTACCGTTGTCGGTGTTGGTTTTCTATCGATTGTAATGACCACAAAACTATCGCTGAACTGTTCACAGTAACGTAGTCTCTGCCCTACCTTCCTATTCATAAGAAATCCTATTCCCGTTGTACCATTTTCCGCTGCTGTTGATATTACCCTATACTCATCAGACCAGATATCCTTGTCTTCTTTCCATTTCACGTCACTGACCCGCTCTATATCTAGAGTGGGCCTTAGCATTTCCCTTCTCATATTTTCTAGCTTCCTTACCACGTTCAAACTTCTGAAACTTCTAACACTCCATTCCCTGGCTCACAGAACGTTATCCTTTGGTTGGTTAAATGGTTCAAATGGCTCTAAGCACTATGGGACTTAACATCTGAGGTCATAAAGCTCCTAGACTTAGAACTACTTAAATCTAACTAACCTAAGGACATCACACACATCCATGCCCGAGGCAGGATTCGAACCTGCGACCGAAGCAGTAGCGCGGTTCCGGACTGAAGCGCCTAGAACCGCCCGGCCACAGCGACCGGCTGTGGTTGGTTATTCAATCTCTTTCTCGTGGTCACCTCCTTCTTGGCAGTCCCTTTCGGAGATCCGAACTGGCGACTAGTCCGGAATCTTTTGCCAATGGATAGATAATCATGGCACTTTTTCAATTACAGGTCACATGGACTGTGGCTACACATTATGTGTCTTTAATGCAGTGGTTTCCACTGCCTTCTGCATCCTCATGCTGTTGACATTTGTGATTCCTCCGCCTTTTGGGACACTTTCCCACCCCAAGGGCAGAACAGTGCCCTGAACCTCTGTCCGCTTCTCCGCTCTCTTTGACGAGATCGTTTTCTGAATCAGGGTGACTTCTTCGCTCGCCATTGCTGATGATTTTTAGTCAAAATTTAAGAGGTGGCGGGGTTCGAACCCGTGACCGAGGACTTTTGATTACTAATCAGAGAAGCTAACCCTAGATCACGATGAACGAAGTGAATAATTATTATTATGTTTTTTAACTTGCTATAAGTCGGCTTCATAAATTTAATGAAACGATGTTACTTCCCTGCTTTTTAAATCACCATTAATGTGGAACCGATGAGGGATCGCATAATTTTACTGTAACAGAGATGCAAAAGAGGGCCTTAGGTAAAAAAAAAAAGGTTGACTACCGCTACCCTACAGTACAGAATAAGGTTTTTTTTTATGACAACAGTACAGTGATACATTTCCTTCCATGTAGCAGTGGGGCTACATTCGGCAACGATCTATGCTTTCACATTCGAGTGGCTCTGTTTCCATAATTTTTAGATATTTAAAGTTGAATTTTCTCAGTGTTGCATACAATTGAGTTATTTCCTAACAAGTAGAATTCCTGTTGAACATGTCCTAAATTTTGGTGAATAACATTAGTTTTTTTTAAATTTAATGTTGTAAGGTGTATGCTTCGCCGGCGATGGGCGAGGCATGACAGAATCTCTGACCAGAGAGTAGTTTATCGTTAGTTGTTACCTGTCGCGAGTCTGCGCTAGTGTGCGGGAGTCTGCATTTGTAGTCTGTCGGATACGGTAGTAGGAGTCGGCATGCGTCGGCTGTGTGCTCTGGTCGCGACTCTGGTCAGGACTCTGGAGGATGAGTATTGTTGTAGAAGGTAAAGAAGCAGCCTTGCGCATATTTAATAATGTATGTTAATTGTAATTTAATTTGTTCAAAAAATGCCCCAATAATAATCTTTTTATAAAGTAACTCTTTTAAAGAAAAGTATTCATTTCAATTTAAAGAATTTTTCCACTCTTTTGAAGAAAAAGCATTCATTTCAATTTAAAGAATATTTCCTATGCATTCCTTCCAAGAATAAAAAAATATATATATACGCCAGCATTGCACGAAGCTGTGTCTATAAATAAGAGCAGATATAGTTGCAGTTTATTGAGGTAGGAATTTTGCTTTTGTTATTCAGAATACAGGGCCGAAGATCAGCGCTGCTGTCCTTATAAAATTTACTAGATATTATTATTTCTGTTGAGAGGTTCCATTTGGTTCATAGTTCATTATTTAATTAATATTATTGTTGGTTTATGTTCAATTTTCATTCCTTAATTTTTGCGGAGAGGTTCCACTTGGCGACATCCGGACTAGGATCGTATTTCTTTGTGAATCTTCTGAGAAGTAGTCATATATCTGCACTTATTTACTTAAATGTAATTAGCATTTGGCGCAACGCATTTACTAATTTGTCACTCTTTCTTCCACAGATCATCGGCAATTTGTTGCTCTTTGTTATATTTGTGTTTGTTGCATTTTTGCATTGTGTTTGTCTCATTAGTGAATAATTTTGATTAGTGAAAAATGCCGCGAAAAACTGTTAACAGTACATCGCGATATATAATGAGTGAAATAGCCGACTCAAATAACTTGACCGATAGTACTTGCGACATGCAGTGTAATGATGACAATCCTCCATTTCCAGACAATCAGTGCGTACCGACTACTTGTAATGATTTTTATCCTAGTGATGAACAAACGAATTCGATTGTGTCCTCTGTTAATTTAACGACAATTGATGACGCGGGACGTTCTGTTACAATGAACGCTGCCCAGCTTGACACACCCATTTTGCAAAATTTACGTAATGAACAGACAAATTTTTCTAAAGAAAATGAACAGTTTAATCAGAATACGACAGATTTATTAGATTCCGGTGTAGTGATTAACAGTGCACATCCGATTGGCAAACATTTTCAAGAATCACAGAATAACCAAATGGTTACACAAAACGTGACAATTGCAGGTACGCCATCAAACAGCACAGAGAATAGAGTAGGTAATGTTACTTTGGATCAAATTGTGGCAGTATTACTACTAATGAATGAAAAACAGGAAAACCATCTCAAACAACTTAAACTAATTAATGAAAGTTACAAACAGACGAATGAAGGACAAGACAACATTAATGAAAAAATCAAACATCTTAGTGAACGGAATAAACAGCTTAGTGAACAGATTACAGCCATTGCCGCGCAATGTCATGATACTAAAGGACAATTAGGTGACGAAATTAAGGCTTGTGCTAGTAATAGTAGTGAAAAAACTAGATCTGTTGCACAAGAATTAGATAATAAACATGCAGCTACAACAGAATTACGTAGAGACAAAATTAGTGCAGTCGCTGAACAATGTCCTAAAAACGCAACACAGTTACGCGACGAGTTTAATTTAAAGTCACCAGAACTTTCACACACTCTGGATACGGAAGTCGATACGAAATTTGAACAACAGATCTGCCACATTGACGAAAGTATTAAAGTAACAGAAATGAAAAATGTTTTTGCCTTAGCGACAACAGAATCAGTTAGAGATGAAATTAATGCAGTCGCTGAACAATGTTCTGAAAATGCGACACAGTTACACGACGAGTTTAATTTAAAGTCACCAGAACTTTCACACACTCCGGATACGGAAGTCGATAAGAAATGTGAACAACAGAACAACCAAATTGACGAACGTATTAAAGTGACAGAAATGAAAAATGTTTCAGTCACTAACACGTTACAGCATACGCCACGTTCCGAACATTTGTCACACTCACACAGCCAGTATAATTTGGATAATTTAGAGAGAGTACGCGACTTAAAATCCGAAAAGCTACGCGACTTAAAATCCGAAATGACACAGACAAACAGATTCTCACACAAACCTGAACGTGTTCTCAAATTCAGAGACGATAATTTTGATTACGGGCAATTTTTATCCGTAAGAAAATCTAAGGAATTTAAAAATGACAGAGCACAGGTATACGCTTTGAACTGGATACGTCGATTTATTTTTGTACTTTCAATAGCATTGCCTGTAATACAGAAACTACAATTAGCGTGGATACAGCAATTTGTTTTTGAATTTGCACCAGCATTGCCTGAAACGCAAAAGCCAAAGTTTACTTGCAGCGAGTAATTAACCTCAGGGGATTCATTACGCTTTAATGAGTATGTGCCGTACCGTGCACAGGGCCCCGAGCCGTAGTAGTGCTGTTTCATCTTTACTTTTCTGCACTGCTGCCTTCTCTACTACTATCCTTTATATCTATTAAAACAGCTCTTCAACTACTGCTCTACCTAGAATTAAGAAAAATGACTAAAGAAAACCCCATAAGTATTTACCGAAAGTGACAATTTTTCATTAGACGCTCCAGGAACGACAACCACCAGAACATTAATAACAGATAAAATTATAATCATCAGTATGTGTAAAATTATCAGCAATAGGAACCACATTTTTAGTAATAATAGAGGTTTTTCTCCGCAATAGCAACAAAACCAGCCGGTTAGCATACCTAACCAAAAACGTAATGTACAAGGTCAACCTAGCTTTAATGTTTCGCCGCGTGTACATATAGTCTCACCCCCAACAAACAGTAACACACAGCAACAAGTGAATCAGTACGTACAGAAAACACATTATTTCAGTTCCTATCGCAATGCGCCGTATAGAAATGACTATCATGACAGACGTAAAAATAATGAGCACAATTTTCAACGTACATTTAATAACAGTCTATCTTATCAGCAGCAAGAACATCCGCCACAACAAATAATCATGAATGTACCAGACAGTAGATATCATCCAGAACGTAATACGTCAGGAAGAAATAATAGAACAGTACAAATAGTTGAAATGCCACAGCATCCTCCTGAAAATAATAACACGCCAGATAGAATTTGATTAAATACAGTACAGGTTGCATATTCCAGTAACGCAAGCAATACTTTTGACACGCAGAATCTTGTTCACGAGAATGTTATTTGAAACATGCTTTGTTGAATGCACCGCTTTTATCGCACCCAGATCTTACCAGAAATTTTTCCATTGCCACCGACAGTTCTAACACCGCTTTAGGCGTACACATTTTTCAGGAAATTGAAGATGATGGTTGTACAGTAATTAAAAACATAGCCTTTGCGAGTCGCATTCTGTCACCTGCTGAACGTAATTATTCTGTCACAGAACTTGAAACATTATGTGTTGTATGGGCTTTTACCAGATTTAGGCATTTTCTTTATGGAAGACACACTACAGTTTACAGAGACCATAGAGCTATATAGTTTTTACTTTCGGCTAAATTTACACACGACAGATTAAGTAGATGGAAACTATATTTGCAGGAATTTAATTTTACAATTGTTCACATTCCCGGCACACAAAATATTGTAGCAGATGCACTATCCCGTTCTCTCAGCAACAATCAGCAAGACATCGCAACCAACTCCTGTAAAGCAAATTTCAGCGTCATGTACATTCAACAAGTTGCATTTGAAAATTTTATTTCGTCGTCATTACAAGACATAGCACAAGAGCAGAGTAAAGACAACGTGTGGAAAGAAATTAAACACCTTTGGCAAGATAGGAATAATGTTACCATTAGAAACGCAATGAAATTCTGTTTCGCCGCTCTCATCCTGACAGCAACAATTGGTTATTATGCATTCCTGATGAACTTGTTAACAAATTAATCTGGTATACTCATTTAAGTTACGCACATTATGGAGCCAGAAAATGTTTTCTTATACTGAGACAGAACTGTTATTTTACGAACATGGAGAAACGTATTCGACGAGTTTTAGCGTCATGTAAAATCTGCCAGAAAGCTAAATCAGATACGGCTTCACATATTCCTCCATTACATCCCATTGTACCTGTTAAATTGAGACATATGGCCGCTGTAGACATGTTTGGTCCAATTCCCAGAACTAATAGAGGTTTTTGCTACATCTTTGTCGCTGTTGAACTCACTTCAAAAATTGTTATCTTTACTCCGTCACGCAAAACTACTGCTAAAACTGTTTCGAAAGCATTTGTAAAACATTTTTTATTTCATGTAGGGCATGTGTTGAAAGTAATTTCCGACAATGGACCACAGTTTCGATCTGCTATATGGACACGTATGTTACGAGCTAGAAACATTTCTCCGATATATATATATCCAGGTACCATGCTTCTTCGAACACTTGTGAACGACTAATGAAAGAAACTGGTAAACTGTGTAGAATTTACTGCCATAAAAAACATATTGATTGGGACACACACATACTCTCATTCCAAGATGTAATTAATTCCATACCAAATGAATCTACTATGCTATCTCCGTCTGTTATACTGAAAAATGCTGAACCACCTAACAAAATTAAAGAATTAGTAACATTTCCTACATCTCGTCGACTACGACACCATGAAATAATTGACATTGCGCTGAACAACATCAAACGTGCCGCAGAGCGCCGGAGAAGACAGCAAAAACAGGTTTGTACACGCCGTGAATGTCACATTGGACAGAAGATATTAGTACGTACACACTATTTATCCAACAAAGGAAAGAGTAAATGCAGTAAATTTGAGCTTCTATACGCAGGTCCATATCGAATTCGCAGCATTCCTCACCCCAATGTAGTACACGTCGAAACATTGAAAACCAGAAAAACCAAAGGGAACCACCACGTGTCGAACGTCAAAGTATTTTATTGAATGAAAATACTTTATGATTTATCACACTGTAACGCCATTTCCTAATTTTTTATGACCGCTTATGCAATTATATTCACATGAACACCTACTGATGATTGTCACATTTTTTTTTCTTGGGAAGTGCCCGGCAAGGTAAGGTTAGCAGGTCGCTTTTGTTGTTGTTACACATCAGACCGTGCATATTTTCCATTTTTATGTATGTATGATTGTTTTCCTGTTTTGTTTGTATTTACTATGAAATATGTAAGATATAACAAACACCAGTTGACTTTAACATTTTGCCTTATGATAGCTAAACATCGTGACTACTTTACTTTTTTTTTGCTGCTACATTGTGATACACTGTGTACATTTTTGCTTTTGAACACTGTCGATGTTTTTGACATATTACGTTTTCTGCCATGCTATGCTGTATGCTCAATTATGTTACTATAAACCAGTTTTTATCTAATGGGTATATGAATTAAATGCAAGACATTAATCTTTGTTCATCATTTTCAGAAAGAAATAACGTGTAAACGAAATAAATTAAACAGAAATGGGAATTTCACCTTCGGAATGAACGAAAGAGGATGCAATACCTCGTGATGAAGAGTAAATGGATCAGAATTAACAAGCATTAACAAGAATATACTATACACATCGTAGAATAGCAGTCTTAACTAATTTTTTCTTTCAGAATACGAGGCGATTGATGCAGGCTGTCAGACAGAACTATACATCTTAGTTTTAGTGACGAAGTATGATAGAAATAAAGAATAGTTGTATAATGAATATTGAAGTGACTTTTTTGCAGATGATAATGAATGGTGATGAATAATGATGAAGAGTATGCTACTATGGATAATGAAGTTTTTCTTTACAGGTGATGATAATAATGGAGTTATGGTGATATGGATAATGAAGTTTTTCTTTGCAGATGAAAATAATGATGAAGTTTATATATTTGCTGTTAGTTAAGAGATGCTATGTAGTTATTTAAGCATTTGTTGCAGTTCGTTTTGACAGTATGTTTTATATCGTATGGTATGATGACTGAAGGTTTTGGAAAGGACAGCTAGAGAACACACATATTTTTATACACATTTCAGTGCCTGTTAATTCGAAGTTCACTACCTTTCAGCATAATATGCGTTTCTTCTTTCAGCTCAATAATCCATTTTGTATTTTTTCCAGGAGAAGCTTTTCATGATACTTACTAAACCTGTTACTTATTAAACCTGAACTAGTACTTGCATTTTTTATACCCAGTTGTGTCTATCATTTATAAATGTGATCACATATACTGCCTTTGTTTCATAACCTTGCTACAGCTGACTCATGACGAATGACGTTACATATCTTCATTTGCAGCAATAACTCAAAAGCAAACAAAGTAATTACCAGTCCCAAATAATGCTACTAGTTTAAGAGAGTTCTGAATAATGCTGATCAGCTCTGAATAGTATGTCACTTCAATAATGACTTCTGAATAATACAAAAAAAATACTTTGTAACTGGCTAATGAATGCCACTGTTTATTGTAATAAGATTAGCTATGATGCCAATGATTACTATAATTAGATTAATTATGTATAAATGCTATGCCAATAATAAACTCATTTTCAATAATGACTTCTGAATAATACAAAAAATGCTTTGTAACTGGCCAATGAATGCCACTGTTTATTGTAATAAGATTAATTATGATGTCCATGATTATTAATTATGTATAAATGCTATGCGAATAATTAACTCATTTTCAATAATGACTTCTTAATATTACAAAAAAAATGATGCTTTGTAGCTGGCCAATGAATGCCACTGTTTATTGTAATAAGATTACCCATGATGCCAATGATTACTATAATTAAGTGAATTATGTTAATATTATGCCGTTCATTAGCTTCTGTTTTGAATGATGACTTCTGATGGTTTGTAACTGGACAATGAGTGCCAACAATTATTATATTCAGTTAATTTTATGAACATTATTCTGTAATACTACATACATGGTACAGCAATGTTCAATAACTGGGCGATGAGTGCCACCAATTACTCAAATCAGTTGTTAGACTAATGTAATTCTCAAAGAAGACTACTATGTGACTTAATGTCCTTCACCTGACCTAATTACCAGAAATTACTGCAATATCCATTTGTCCTGTCTATCCTCATGATCATGGAGCACTATATTTGGTTTTTGCACTAATTCTACGTTGGTCGACTTTACAAGAACATGATGTTGACACGACATGCTGTCCACCACCTTGAGCGATGGAGATGTTATTTTGGTCCCACTGTTTGGTGTACCTTGTGTACTACCAAAATGATAGCATGGAATATTATTACGACATTTCAGTGTCCTGGCTACACTGATTAATACTTCAAGGAAAAGAGCTTCAGATTGTCTCACTTGGTGTTGTGCTTCTGTAGAAAGATATGGACTTTCAGTGCAGCTGCATGCAACCTAAAGTGCTACAACCATGACGCAATCCTTCCTATTCCTTTCCTAATTCTTGTAAAATGAAAAAGTCATATACAGTGAGTGTGCACTTCCTTTCATTTGTTAATAAGATCAGTTATCCTGAAATTACTAAAGACTTCTATAGTGCATGTGCACTTTATTTCACTCCTTGATATGTTTATTTGTTGTAGAAAAATACTAGAGAGTACTACAGTGCGTGTGCACTCTATGCCATTTGTTAATATGATTTGTACTTATTTTGTGATTTGCTGATATGTTCTGAACTACAGTGCGTGTGCACTTTTGCCATTTGTTAATATGTTTTGTACTGAACTTCAGTGAGTGTGCACTTTTGTCATTTCTCAATATGATTTGTACTCATTGCCTATACATTTGTGATTTCCTGATATGTTCACTACTTCAGTGCGTGTGCACTTTTGTCATTTGTCAATATGATTTGTACTCATTAGGTTTATTTGTTGTAAAAATATTAGAGTTTTACAGTGCGTGTGCACTTTATGCCATTTGTACTCATTACGTATACATTTGTGATTTCCTGATATGTTCACTACTACAGTGCGTGTGCACTTTTGCCATTTGTTAATATGTCATTTCATTTGTACTCATTGTGTATACATTTTGTCATTGCCTGATATGTTCTGTACTCAGTGCATGTGCACTATATTTTATTTCGTGTTCTGCACCTATATATATGTACATATTCTGTGATTGTAAAGTTAATTAATTATGAAAAATTTGTTGCTCATGGCAAGTCCAATTGACTCACCATCGCTGCCAAATTTTTGCCCCCCCCCCTCCCAGTGGAGGGTTATGTAAGGTGTATGCTTCGCCGGCGATGGGCGAGGCATGACAGAATCTCTGACCAGAGAGTAGTTTATCGTTAGTTGTTGCTTGTCGCGAGTCAGCGCTAGTGTGCGGGAGTCTGCAGTTGTAGTCTGTCGGATACGGTAGTAGGAGTAGGCATGCGTCGGCTGTGTGCTCTGGTCGCGACTCTGGTCAGGACTCTGGAGGATGAGTATTGTTGTAGAAGGTAAAGAAGCAGCCTTGCGCATATTTAATAATGTATGTTAATTGTACTTTTATTTGTTCAAAAAATGCCCCAATAATAATTTTTTTATAAAGTAACTCTTTTAAAGAAAAGTATTCATTTCAATTTAAAGAATTTTTCCACTCTTTTGAAGAAAAAGCATTCATTTCAATTTAAAGAATACTTCCTATGCACTCCTTCCAAGAATCAAAAATATGTATATATACGCCAGAATTGCACGAAGCTGTGTCGATAAATAAGAGCAGATATAGTTGCAGTTTATTGAGGTAAGAATTTTGCTTTTGTTATTCAGAATACAGGGCCGAAGGTCAGCGCTGCTGTCCTTATAAAATTTACTAGATATTATTATTTCTGTTGAGAGGTTCCATTTGGTTCATAGTTCATTATTTAATTAATATTATTGTTGGTTTATGTTCAATTTTCATTCCTTAATTTTTGCGGAGAGGTTACAATGTCTTAGTCTCATCTTGTTTCCAAACAATGCATTGACCACCGATACGAACTTCTATTCGTAAGATTTAAGGCCCTATTCGTAAGATTTAAGGTCAGCGCTGAGATGGTTAAAAGAAGAACATCGACAAAGGAAATCATTTTAACGCTTTGAGCAGCAGTGGTTTCTGCCTGAAACCACCACTGTATTAATTTGCTTCTAAGTGCCAGTCCCTTTAGAATGAAACCACCGACGCTTTTGCAAGACAGAAACATCTAGGGGAAGTGCATTGTAGTAGTCACTTAATGCGTTGAAAGCACCAATTGGCGTGGAGACTGTTCTTCTTGAATCTAAGAGATTGTGACCTGCGGTTTTTTTTCGTTGTGGTAATATTGAGGAGATCATTGACAGTAAAAAGTATATCTGAAGATGGGGTAAAGTAAATTTGAGTCTGTATTGCTCCTATTGTGACTGGTTTCGAAATGAAATAACGGGGACAGTATATAGTTTTGATATAGAATTCATTAAATTTTAAACTCATAGTTTTGCTTGTTATTTGGGACTACATATAATTTATTTCAGGCATTATGCATTTAAGTAAGTTCCAAGACATGGGATTGTGACTAGGAAAAATACGAATTTGCTGTCATGATGGGTGGCTCAGAACTGTATGTCCCAGCGATTCCAAAAAGTAAAACTACCCCATTAAAACAGTCGATCGTTTAATTTTTGCCAAATTCTTGTTATTTTCGTTGCTTACTGTGATGATATAGGTTAGGTTTGAGAAAAATTATAAAATTATACGAGGCGTATTCCGAAAGTAAGATCCGATCGGTCGCGAAATGGAAACCACATTGAAAATCAAAAGCGTTGGATTTGCAACAGTTAGTCACATCTTCCAGGATCGTCTCTACATAGTCGCCGCTCCGTCTGAGTCATTTTTCGTAGCTTTTGTACCAACTTTCCAATACCCTCGTCACAGAAGGCAGCCGATTCTCTACGCTGATCTGCAGTTCATTGTCTGAACCAAAACGTTCACTTCATAGCCAGCGGTTTATGTCGGCAGAGCTGAAAATCAGAGGGAGCAAAGTCCCGGCTGTATGGAGGGCGATCAAACACTTCCCCATCGAAAGCGCTGCAGGGGTGTCCTCATTGCCCCTGCAGAGTGCGGTCGAGAAGTGCATGACAGCTATGTTGTGTGGGCTGCATCAAATCAGGCGAAATCTCTCACGGCATTCACACATGGCGAGAGACACTGTTGTCTAGGCATCTTTACGTGCTCGCTGTGCGCTCAGAACTCAAAATATAGACGTGACACGATCAACGGGCATACTAGAGAGGCGGTTGAACACACCTATGCAAAGCTTTATCGGATTTTCACTGTGTTTCAATTTCGCGACCAATTGGACCTTACTTTCGGAATACGCTCCGTATTTTTTTAGGGTTCCCTACCTCAATCGAAGAAAACGGATTCTTTAGACGATCATTTTGTTGTCTGTCCGTCTTTTGTAAACCCTTCTGCACAGGGAATGGTAGATGTACTAAGTTGAAATTTTCGTTGCACGTTAAGGTCTACGGTCCCTTGGCAGTGTAAGAAACGGAAGGTTCTAAGTTCAATCAAATTTACGTTACATGTTAAGGTCTACGGTCCCTTGGCGGTGTAAGAAACGGAAGGTTCTAAGTTCAATCAAAAGATACGTCGATTTAAGTCACATATTTTGGTACTCGCAAACTCACCCATCAGAACCTATAGCGTACTTAGCAATAGTATAGAATCGTTGAAATTTGCCAAGAAGCAAGGTTTCACGCTGGAAAATGGAAATGAGCATTTGGCGTCATTGGCCAGGAGGCTCCTTGCGTGGCAGGTCCGGCCGCCTTGGTGCAGGTCTTATTACATTCGACGCCACATTGGGCGCCCTGTGCGCTGGATGGGGATGAAGTAATGATGAAGGCAGCACAACACCCAGTCCCTGAACGGAGAAAATCCCCGGCCCAGCCGGTAATCGAACCGTGTCCATAGGATGGCAATCCGTCACGCTGACCACTCAGTTATCGGGGCGGACGGTTTCACACTGAAACCATAGGATAAATCCGAAAATTGTTAATTCCTAATTATATCACAAAAAACTTTGCCATTTATTATCAGACTGTCTGTCTGTCAGTCCGTCTGTTAAGACCCCTTTTTTCCAGGAACAACTGGACATATCGCGTTGAAAGTTGTGTTACGTACTGTATAGCCCCTTGGTGATATACATTGAGGAGCCAAAGAAACTAGTACACCTGCCTAATATCTCGGAGGGCCCCAGCGATCACGCAGAAGTGCCGCAATACGACGTGGCATGGGCTCGACTAATGTCTGAAGTAGTGCTGGAGGGAATTGACGCCATTAATCCTGCAGAGCTGTCCATAAATCCTAAGAGTGCGAGGGGGTGGAGGTTTCTTCTGAACAGCACGTTGCAAGGCATCCTAGATATGCTCAATAATGTTAATGTCTGGATAGTTTGGTGACCAGCGGAAGTGTTTAAACTCAGAAGAGTCTTCCTGGAGCCATTCTGTAGCAATTCTGGAAGTGTGGGGTGTCCAATTGTCCTGCTGAAATTGCCCAAGTCCGTCGGAATGCACAATGTACATGAATTGATGCAGGTGATCAGACAGGATGCAACGTACGTGTCAGCTGTCAGAGTCGTATCTAGACCTATCTGGGGTCCCATATCACTCGTACACGCCCCAGACCATTATAGAGCCTCCACCAGCTTGAACAGCCCCTGCTGACATGCATGGATCTTGCATGAGGTTGTCTCCAAACCTGTACACGTCCATCCGCTCGATACAGTTTGGAACTAGACTCGTCCGACCAGGCAACGTGTTAGCGTTCATCAACGGTCCAATTTCGGTGCTGGCGGGCCCACTTTGTTGACGGAGCCACAACCCCACCTCCGCTTGCACCGCCACATTACTAGCGAAGATAAGTCCTCGAAGGATTCTTTAAGTTTTCGATACACGCGAAAGTCGGATGGCCAAAGTCGGGACTGTACGGACGATGGTCGATGACACTGAACCCAAGGCGTCGGCTCATTATAGATGTCGCAGCATGCAGACTAAGCGCGCATACGGAGTCTGGCCTTTTTACGCTGGAGAGGGTCTTCCACGTGTGGACGGAGTCTGCGAATTCGAAACTCGGTTAGACTACACTGTTTCTCATGTACCTACATGTTACGTTGCACACCGCCATGTTACGCGCTACAGTTCGGAGCCATCTAGTGGCAGAGAGTTTCAATTTGGGTCAGCGAAGCGGGAAAGTCGACAAAGTAATAGGGATGATGTGTAATGTCTCATCCGATGTTGAGAACAGAATAAAAGTTTAGCATCATTAATTTTCAGTAGGTTGTCACATTTATAATCTTTTAACAAATAATACGTATCATTCTCTGTTATCTAATTAAATTTATTATACATAAACAATTTTTGGTAGTTAATATGTGACAAATGAGTCCACATTTTTTGTTAAATTTATAGATAACAAATCCTTTTACAAACGTTGTTGCCTGATATAATCTCTTACATTTCTCACACAATTCGCACAGTACACACAAGAAGAGAATAGGAGCTTCTGAAATGTTGTGTTATAGGCAGACAATGAAGATTACGTGGCTACATCGTCCAACTAACGAAGAGCTACTGAATGTAATTGGGTGCATATAAACTTGTTGCACAGCTTGACTAAAACAATGGAATGGTTAACAGAATACATTTTCAAGCATCATAGGATCGTCAGTGTGGTAATACAGGGACGGGACGAAGGGGTAGAAATTTTAGAATGTGACTAAGGCTCCATTACAATTAGGCTGCAGTAGTTAATGCAGAGGTGTAGAAACTTGTACAGGATAGATGCAATAAAGCAGTCGTCAGCTTGTGAGTCCACTACAATAGCAAAAATCGAGCCCATAATCATGTGATCATCATCTGTCATGGATCACAGAACTGACTACATTTGATAAACATGGCCAAAAGAAGTCTACTGGTATCTCTGATCGGCCTTAATTTGAGAAAGAAATTTCTGAGCAAGCACCAAATTATAAATGATTGAAGTGATTTCACAGATCTGCTGTAGCTATATTATTTGACGTATTGTCAAAGGGCTTTGAAACATATAAAATAACTTAAAAAGTTTTTTGGCGTATTATAATTGCCTCATATGTGCCTCCTACAGACTTTGCGATAGCAAATTCTTCCAACGTTCGGCGCAGAACTTCTTTATCAGTCTGTTCAAAAATACTGTTATGCGAACTAGTAGACGTGGTAGGTTCTTGGTAGAGGACGTGTAAACACTGAATCTTATACCTAACCTCACGCAAAAAAGTCGCATGGGGTTACGACGGGAGAGCGTGGAGGCCATGACACGAATTTCTCGCCATCAACCGTTTCTTCGCTCACTTTAGGCCGACCCGTTGATTTCCACTTACAGAGGCATCCTGAAGCTTTAAACTGCGCATACCGTCGCCGAATCGAGTTGGCAGTTGGCGTTACGGCAGACTGATGGGATTGCTTTACAAGCACGACAAACGCTTTCTCGGCGCCTGTCGACATCTTGCCTAAATGCTCACTGCTGCACTCTCGTGGCAGAAATCTGAAGTGCGGCTGCAACAATACCAAACTTTTTCAGTTTTTCTACAGGGGTATTTAGTTTTGTAAGGCTGTGCCAATTAACAAAGCTGTGGGGAATTTATAAAATCACTTCAATCATTTACTATAACTCTGTACATCTTGAGCATAGCCATGTACAAAGCGAATCGTGGATTGTGGGAAAACCGGAAGCGTTCGAAAATTGGTGCTATAAAGAATGGTGAAACTTAGGTGCAGTCGTAAGATACGAAATGAGAAATTTCTCCACAGAGCCGGCGAAGAGAGGAACTGCCCTTAACGGGCATGTGCTGGTTATGCAGGAGAATTTCTATGGCGTTTGAAGGTAGGAAAATAGGTGCTGGCGGATTTAAAGATGAGAAGGCGGGTTGTGAATTTGGATAGCTTAGTCGGTGGAGCACTTGCCCGCGAAAGGCAAAGGTCCCAGGTTAGAGTCCCAACCTAGCACTCAGTTGTAATCTGCCAGGAAGTCTCCAATAAGTGTGCACTCCGTTAGAGAGTGAAAATTCAGTCTGTGAACCATCAATTATGGCGGTTCACAAACAACAACTCAAGTAAACATGTTATTCCAAAACGTTATCGTGGAAGTATGGGCCAGGAGGTGCTGGTGAAATAACACACACTGCCAAAGCTACCTTTTTATTTTAAAAGACTTTCTCAATACATTTTTAAGTCTGGCTTTTTAAAGAAAAAACAATTTCAGAAGCAATTTCCAATAGCTGACAAATTTTCTTTATGAAAAGGAGATTGCAAGATATGACGTAAACAAGTTCCCAATAATAAGATTTTAAACAGAGCCGGCGAAGAGAGGAACTGCCCTTAACGGGCATGTGCTGGTTATGCAGGAGAATTTCTATGGCGTTTGAAGGTAGGAGAATAGGTGCTGGCGGATTTAAAGATGAGAAGGCGGGTTGTGAATTTGGATAGCTTAGTCGGTGGAGCACTTGCCCGCGAAAGGCAAAGGTCCCAGGTTAGAGTCCCAACCTAGCACTCAGTTGTAATCTGCCAGGAAGTCTCCAATAAGTGTGCACTCCGTTAGAGAGTGAAAATTCAGTCTGTGAACCATCAATTATGGCGGTTCACAAACAACAACTCAAGTAAACATGTTATTCCAAAACGTTATCGTGGAAGTAGGGGCCAGGAGGTGCTGGTGAAATAACACACACTGCCAAAGATACCTTTTTATTTTAAAAAACTTTCTCAATAAATTTTTAAGTCTGGCTTCTTAAAGAAAAAACAATTTCAGAAGCAATTTCCAATAGCTGACAAATTTTCTTTATGAAAAGGAGATTGCAAGATATGACGTACACAAGTTCCCAATAATAAGATTTTAAACTTGATATATGATCTCCTGCACCACGGCTTCTAAGCTTCGTACGCCACGTACATGCGGGTAAGGCAGACTCAGCCCCTGACAGCCAAGAGGCCGGCCAAAGCACGTGGCGAGCAGTTGACGACCCCCAACAACAGGGCCCCGCTCGCGCCGCCAACTCTCTCGGTCACAGCCCAGTACCTCTGCCTCGATCGTCATGCGACCCTACACTTGCTCCACCTCCCGCTAGACGGCGGTAGCGATCCAAACAGCGCGCCAAACCGAAAGCGCCACCGCAAACACTGGACGCGAAGCGAAGGCACTCCGCCTGGCGCGCTTTTCGAAGAGCCGGACACAACTACTGCTCAGTCTGCAATCGCTTGGTAGACTCCAAAAGATAAGAAAAGTCATTGAAAAATACGTGAAAGAAGGTCAGGCCGATATGTCATCCTCTGCCAGTCATAGGATACGTTGGTAAGCACGTCGCTATCCAGGATTACCTAATCATAGCACTAACACCTGAATAACGGTGTAGTTGCCTCTTAGATTACAAAAAGACTCTTACTTTAGAGGTGTTAAAAGAATTTTATGTGAACATTTGTATAAACTGATTTTTTATGTATTGTGTAAACTATTATGTAAAGCCACATGTATGAAAAGAATTTGTATTGCCTACTGTATTTTATATATTAGGTTATTGAAAGGTCAGTGCAAAGCCAAAATTTTAACTAATTATGTGATATTTAGGTATTAATATTATCTTTTATTTTTGTCTGTATTTTTCTGGACGAATTTGGTGGTATTTTCACCACCAATGCTGGCAAAAATACCATCAAATTCTGGCCTGTGGAGGAGGGGCATATGAAAGGTGGCTACACTGAGCCACTGCACCAGAGATTGCGCCAAAGAGTATTATTAAGCCGCCTCCACAGTGCTTGTCGAGAACTCGTAGCAGCAGTGCTTGTTGAGAGCTCGTAGAAGTGAGTGCTTGTTAAGAACTCGTAGTAGTCAGTGCTTGGAGAGAGCTCGTAGTAGTCAGTGCCTGTCGAGGTCTCGTGGTAGTCTGTACTGAGATGTTGTAGCAGAGAGTGTTTGTTGAGATGTGCTATTAGGCAGTGCTTGCTGAGATGTAATATTGGAGAGTTCTGGTTGAGATATAATGTAAGGATTAGAATGATTTTCATCAATATAAATAAGGTAATAAACTCCGTTTCTTTTTATTTCAGTATCCTAAATAATGCGTCATTACAGGTTCAGTCAACAAGCATCTGGCGTGTGTTCTTGTATTAGAGTGTAATTCTGCTTTCCTTACGCAATTATCGTATTTCTAATTTTCTTTTATCACGTCAGTATAATTGGTATTTAAAAATTCGTGTCTTGTTGAAGAAGAACCGTGCCAGATGTGTACGTTGAGTCACACTCCCACACACAGAACAATTACATTTGTGCTTGGGTTTTGTAGGTTTTATAGTTGCTGGGGCCTTAATTAATTAATTGTGTTAACGAAAAATTTCATTTCATTCTTGTTGTTGTTCTTTGCAGTCAGATAGCGTAATAATACTAGTCAGGGCCAACCGTTTACGAGACAGCGTAAACGGACATAACAGCTGCTAAAAAGTATTTTCAATCATATTTAATTAAGCCCCCATGCAGTGTTCAGTTTGGAAGACGACGTTTAGCTTCTAAGAAGACTTAGAGCTTGTTATAGTCACTAAATGTACTTAGTGTCAAACATATACAGGGTGAGAATTATTGAAAAAAATCCTAAATTAGTTCAAACTATGGCGCACACACACTGTATTCAACATGTTAACGTCACTACAGACTGTCGGATTTATGCTATGACATGTTCGATATGCCTGCCATCATTGGCGATGATGTGGCGCAGACGAATAGCGAAATTCTGCATGACCCGCTCAAGTGTCAGAACATCGATGCTGTCGAGACGTCCTGAATGGCTGTTTTCAGCTAGGCAATGGTTTTGAGGTTACTGCTGTACACCTTGTCTTTAATATAGCCCCACAAAAAGAAGTCGCATGTGTCCAGATCTGGAGAATATGGCGGCCAATCGAGGCCCATGCCAGTGGCTGCTGTGAACTCCAGAGCCAGAATGCGGTCCGCAAATTGCTCCTCCAGGACATCAAACACTCTCCTGCTTCGATGGGGGTCGAGCTCCATCTTTCTTGAACCACATCTTGTCGAAATCAGAGTCCCTTTGGATAATGGAAATGAAATCATCTACCAAAACCTTCACGTACCGTTCGGTAGTTACCGTGCCACCGATTATTCCGTGACTGGACATTGCACACCACACAGGCACCCGTTGAGGGTGAAGAGACTTGTCGATCGCGAAATGCGGATTCTCAGACCCCCAAATGCGCCAGTTTTGACCGTTCAGAAAATATGATTTTATTTCATGTAGTTCAATAATTGTCTCCCTGTATATGTGTCAGGAAAGGAAGCCCCGTCACCGAAAGACGTTGCTGTTATTGAGGTGGCTGGCTTGTACAGTCTCATCACGGGATCAGCCAGGATTAGGCAACAGCAATGGCAAAGTGATGGCAACATATATAGTCAACAATTTACAGAAATTTATTAATAGAAAAATTGTCTTACTTAACTGTCTGCCAGGGAAAATTGTCTTAGTCTGCCACGGTAGCTGAGTGGTCAGCACGGCTGGCTACCATGTGAGGACGGAGTTCGATTCCCAGCAGTGTCTGTGATCTCTTCCATTCGAGGACTGAGTGTTGTGTTATCCTTAACATCATTTCATCGCCACCAAGGGCATGTGGCCGAAGTGCCGTCAAATAAAATTGCTTGAACTAGGTGGCCAGTAGTGCCACAAGAACATTTCATTTTTTCATTACTTTGCTGTGGTGTGCAGATAGTACGTGGTAGGAATTCAATGTTCATTTGCAGTGCTCTGTCTTTTAACTCTGGTCTAGTCGTGAATCTAGTGAACGATGACTGCGATCACCTTTAGTTCGTCCTGTTTTGCTCTTCTTGATGGCGGTTGTAGACACAGTGTTGATGCTCATACGATGGAGGCTCTCACTATGTGTACCTTAGTTGCTAGTGAATCTTCCAGGTTGAACGGCTATAGTCTATAAAACTGTTCCATTCCTTGCATCGACAAGATTCAGCAGAACCAGGGGCATGTCTAAAGGTGTCCAGCGCACCTCTGGAGGAAATGTTAGGAATGGAAAAGTTTCATGTTACTGATGCTGTCTCGAGGTACTGCTCTTGCTATACAAATGCATAGTTTCGCGGCGATACATACTGATAAAATTTTCTCGAGCTTCCAGCTGCGCCCAGAGATTTAAAATCCACGAGCCCTCGGCCGAGTTCTCCTCGGCCATTTCAAATGGTGACCTTCGAATGATTGCTGGTGCCGTCCGTATACAGCCGCGCTGCCTTCAGTGACGTCACTGGTGCTCGCTCCAAAGCCATGTATGGTAATGTTTTCATTGTCCGCTTGCCGCGCCTGCTTCAACTCTTCGACGGCCAAGTTCCAAGGTGTGCTTAGCTTCAGGCCGCCGTCTTTATTAAGGGTGTTGTCAGAGATTTTTAACTCGATCGCTTCTTTTATAACATTGTCTCCAAAACCAGTAGTCCTCGTAATAACAGATGTCTCAGCAAATGCAATACGGTGTTCGTTTTCTAACACATGTTCCGCTACCGCTGATTTCTCATGATACCATAGGCGAAAACATTCCTCGTGTTCGACAAGGTGCTGTTCAGTAATACATACAGTCTGTCCGATAGAGAACTATCCATACCCACACGGTATTTTATATACACCTGGCGTTCTCACATCGTCCTTCAGAGGCCTCATTAGCTGTAGAGTTTGTTGTATGTCCTCAGATTATTAACAATGAAAAAATCATAGACAGGTGTATTGACAAGGCTGGAAGAGCAGAAAATATATGTTTTATTAAGTACAAAAAATATTTAATATAATGACAGTTGTTCCTCTGTTGTAAAAAGATTGAATAATTAAGCATTCACTCACACTTAGATTACAATGTTGTATAAAATTTGAAAAAAATGCGAATAAGACACTAATATGCATGAAGTATGCCAAACATAGACTGTATGTGTAGTGAACTAAAATGGAAAATATAAACACGATTGTTTCTTGTAAAAAGATCATCTTTGCCAGATTTGAACCACCTAGTGCATCAAAGAAACAAAATATTACATTCAAAACTATGGCTTTATGTACCTGCAAGCAAGCTTTGTACTGCTGTAATGATGTAATTTCATTCTCACTGTTTACATCGCTCTTCTTTCTATCTTCATCTACATGGATATTCTCCAAATCACATTTAAGTGCCTGGCAGGTCTTAGTCTCAAATACATTGTTTTGAGAGCATAATTAATATGGTTTTGCATTTTTATTCACGCTATATTTATTTAGAAACGAGTATCATTGTGAATTGTATTGAAAGTAAAAATTAGAAAAAATTTGACTCTCTATTCAAGATTGTCGGCCCCGATAGCTGAGTGGTCAGCGCAGCGGAATGTCACGCCAAGGGGCCTGGGTTCGATTCCCGGCCGGGTCGGAGATTTTCTCCGCTCAAGGACTGGGTGTTGTGTTGTCCTCATTCTCAGTTCATCATCATCAGTGGAAGGCAACGGTAAACCACCACTGGAATCACTTCCCTAGACGCTCATGTGGTGGATGGTTCAAAATGGCTCTAAGCACTATGGGACTTAACATCTGAAGTCATCAGTCTCCTAGACTTAGAACTATTTAAACCTAACTAACGTAAGGACATCACACACATCCATGCCCGAGGCAGGATTCGAACCTGCGACCGTAGCAGTCGCGCGGTTCCAAACTGAAGCACCTAGAACCGCTCGACCACAGCGGCCGGAATTCGGTTCAAAATGGTTCAAATGGCTCTGAGCACTATGGGACTTAACACCTGAGGTCATCAGTCCCCTAGAACTTAGAACTACTTAAACCTAACTAGCCTAAGGACATCACACACATCCATGGCCGAGGCAGGATTCGAACCTGCGACCGTAGCAGTCGCGCGGTTCCGGACTGAAGCGCTTAGAACCGCTCGTCCACTGCGGCCGGCCGGCATTCGGTGAGACGAGGCTTCCCCCAATGACACGACCTGCCGTAAGGCAGTACACAAAGTTAAGGTTATTCAAGATTTTGCAATTATTATTTTTAATATATGTCTATATATATTTATGAACTGGTAAAAATATAATTATCAACGAATTAAGAACTACAGTTTTAAAAGTATTTTATTCTAATTTCAGTTAATTTACTTTTAATTTGCTTATCAACTAACAAAAGGCTTATAAGCTTGTTGCTGTGTGTTAAGAATTATAGAAAAAAAGTTACTCAGATAAAGGTTGTGAATGCTACACATTCCAAGAAATTTAAAACTTTTTTACCTAAAATACAACAGATTTTTGG
Source organism: Schistocerca piceifrons (assembly GCF_021461385.2). Lineage (NCBI taxonomy): Eukaryota > Metazoa > Arthropoda > Insecta > Orthoptera > Acrididae > Schistocerca > Schistocerca piceifrons. Next base: position 129,046,638 of record NC_060146.1, read on the forward strand.
AATTGTTTGATTTTTTAAAGTATCAAAACAGTTTAAAACAACAGTTTTTGAAGTTTTTTTTCCCCTTAACTTTCGAGGAGAGGATGAATGGGTCTTCTTTCTTTTCTATGCAACCATCCACACCCACAAAACTTCATTAATCCGCCACTGTCTTAAACTAACTAATTACTTACTAGTATCTTATCAGGTAATGTTTTTGCTCAAAACACTGCTCTAAGAAGCGCCAACATTACAGTAAATTTCAGAAATAATATTAAGAAAGTTTGTAAATCTGTCCACAGCTCAGCACAGTTTTAGAAAGCATCGCCTGTGCGAAAATTATTTTGCCCTTTTCTCGCATGATGTCTTGCGAATCATGGACGAAGGGCAACAGGCAGGTTCCATATTTCTAGATTTCTGATAAGCATTTGGCTCGGTGCCCCACTGCAGACTTTTATATGTGAGGGGCTCGAAGACTTCGTGAGTGACAGATCCCAGGATGTCGTCCGTGACGGCGAGTGTTCATCAGAGACAAGGGTATCGTCAGGAGGGCCCCAGGGAAGTGTGATAGGACCGCTGTTATTTTCTACCTACAAAAATGGTCTGGTGGACAGGGTGGGCAACAATCGGTGACTGTTTGCTGATGATGCCGTGGTGGAGGGGTAGGTATCGTCGTTGAGTGACTGTACATCTACATCTACGTGGTTACTCTGCAATGTGCGTGTCAGAGGGTTCATCGAACCGTTTTCATACTGAAACTTCCTGGCAGATTAAAACTGTGTGCCGGACCGAGACTCGAACTCGGGACCTTTGCCTTTCGCGGGCAAGTGCTCTGCCAACTGAGCTACCCAAGCACGACTCAGCCCCGTTCAAATGGCTCTGAGCACTATGGGACTTAACATCTGTGGTCATCAGTCCCCTAGAACTTAGAACTACTTAAACCTAACTAACCTAAGGACATGACACACATCCACGCCCGAGGCAGGATTCGAACCTGCGACGGTATTAGTCGCGCGGTTCCGGACTGATGCGCCTAGAACCGCTTGGCCACCGCGGCCGGCCCCAGCCCCGTCCTCACAGCTTTACTTCTGCCAGTACCTCGTCTCCTACCTTCCAAACTTTACAGAAGCTCTCCTGCGAACCCTGCAGAAGACTGCAGAGAAAGGACTAGTTTATAGACCCGGAATAGCAGATTGAACGTACATTGCATAATGTTGCATTTATGTGTAGTCAAAACTTAAACGCGTTTTTCTCGAAATGACGTTTTTTTTTTTTTCGCGCTGTGTGGTAACTTCAAATCTACTGAACCGATTGGCATGATTCTTTGTTTCCGACGAAGCTAACTAAATTATCTATGAGTTGTACCACTTTTATTCCGATCCATCAACTATAAATTTTTACTTGGCCGGCGAAGTCGAAAAATCGATTTTGTTTTCAAATGGCCGCCATGTTGTTCCGTATGGTCCAAATAACTTAAGCGAGGTACAAAAGAGTAATTGGGGCTCATACGGAGGCACACACACAGTCGTTTTTCCCTCGCTCCAATTGCGAGTGGAACAGGAAAGGAAATGCCTAGGAGGGTACCCTCCCGGCGCGCGTCGTACAGTGGTTTGCGGTATATGTATGTAGACGTAGATGATGTAGCTATCCGCTAAAGACAGTTATTTACAAGACCCCGAAATGGCAGCTGTTAGTAGTTTACTGCGTTATTGGACCAATGGCGGCGGTAGTGCGAGGGAAAATCTGTAAGTACCTGGTATGACTAGCATATCTGCTTTTACCTAACTCTCTCCTATGCCCGCTGTCCTGGTTGAAGGTGTTCTCACGTATTCTAATCACTTCAGCACTCGTCTATGAATCTTTTTTTTTTCCTTTATTGTATTTCAATTCCCATCGGGGCGGGCTGGCAGCAGCCTATGTGCTGCTCTTCAGCCAAAAGACGTAGATCATAAAATAAAAGATATTAAAAACAACAAAGGAGAAAATATTGTGTATAGAGATATAAAAAATGGGGGGAACATTATGAAGACAACAGACAAAAAGAGGGCAACTGTAAAATGGAGATAAAAACCATAAAAAAGTAGCACACATAAAAAAACCACACACTGGGACACTTAAAAGTACAGAAGGCAAAGCATGACTAGAGGATAAAAGTGTTCATGGACAGCATAGCACATAACAGTCACTGACAGTAACACTATGTACAAGTCCAGCACATAATTAAAATCACAGCTCACAATGCACAGGAGAACAGCACCAATCACAAAACTGACATAGCACACTGATGATGTTGAGCAAACAGAGGATTTGCCAGGCTCATGGAGATGAGGGAGAAGGAAGAATGGTGGGAGGGGAGAAAAGGGGGGATGGTGGGTGGCGCCCAAGAAGAGGGCTGGGGGGAGAAGGATGTGGGAGGGACTCAGGGGGGGGGGGAAGGAGGAAAATCAGGTCTGCGAGAAGGAGGGGGAAGGAAGAGGGAGGCCCTGAGGGGGGCGGGGGAGACGGGCACAAGGCCAGGTTACAGTTGGAAGGAAGAGTATAAGGGAAGGGTATATGTCACGGCGAAGTTCATCATCTGGGAGGGAGTGGTGCTGGAAATTGCCTTGATGAGGGAGCTGGAGGGTGTGGAGGTGGAGAGAGGGAGGAATACAACGATAGAGGCACGGCAACAGGTGGGGGGTGGAGAGGAAGGAGGAAAATAGGGGGTGGGGGGGGATCTAGCATGTGGACAGTGTAAGGGATGCGGAGGAGGTGGGGCAAGGTGATGAGGTTGTACAGGAGCTGTGTGGGGGAAGGAAGGCTGATTCAGAAGACAAAGCGGAGCACATGGTGTTCGACGATTTGGAGGGCCTTGTAAAAGTGGGTTGGTGCGGAGATCCAGGCAATGCTGGCAGAACAGAAGATAGGACAGATGTGGGGTTTGTAGCTGTGGAGGATCGTGGAAGGATGCAATCCCCATGTACGGCCAGACAGGAGTTTCAGGAGGCAGAGGTGGGAATGGGCTTTCTGCTGGATGGTCAGGAGGTGAGGGATCCAGGTGAGGTGACCATCGAGGGTGAGGCCAAGGTATCTCAGGGTGGGGATGAGCTGGATGGGATGACCATAAAGGGTGAGGTAGAAATCATGGAGATGGAAGGAGCGGGTGGTGTGGCCTATGATGATTGCCAGGGTTTTGGAGGGATTGAGACGAAGGAACCACTGGTTACACCAAGTGGTGACCTGGTCAAGACGGTTTTGGAGGGTGCGTTGGGACCGTTGAAGGGTAGGATACCAAGCCAGGAAGGTGGTGTCATCAGCATATTGGAGAAGGTGGACAGGTGGGGGTGGCTTGGGCATATCAGCAGTATACAAGAGGTGCAGGAGAGTGGAGAAAACAGAGCCCTGGGGGACGCCAGCAGTGGGATAAAGGATACGGGAGTTGGTGTTGTGGAGGGTGACATATGAAGGACGGCGCGAGAGGAAGGAAGCGACCAGACGGACAAAATTGATAGGCAGGGGGTATGTTTGGAGTTTAAAGAGTAGATCGGGGTGCCATACACGGTCATAGGCATTTTGGTGGTCGAGGGAAACAAAAATGGCAGAGCGATGGGAGTTAAACTGGAGGGAGAGAATATTTTTTTTTTTCTTTATTGTGATTTCATTCCCCTGCCCCATATGGGCAGGGGAGGGCTGTCAGCAGCACAATCCGCCGCTCTTCAGCCGAGTGACATGACAACTAAAACAAGAATAAAATAATACATACATAAGGAGGTAAAAAAGGGGAACATAAAACAGAGTAAGGGGAGAAAATGGAGGTAAAAATACACTGACATGTAGACATTCATTGGGGACAGTTAAAAAAGTCACCAGAAAGTTAAAAAACACAGTTGGCGATTCTTAAAACACAGAGAAGACACTGGATGCGCATGCACAGGTTAAAAGTTGGCCACAGTATTAAAAAACACTCCGAAACAACACACTTAAAACCCACTTGGAGCACACACGACGAAGAATAAAACTACCAGGTGGGACCTGCCAGGGAAAGGTCAGAGAGGACGGAAAAGGTGGGGAGAGCATGGGGCAGCTGGGGAAGCGGCGGGATGAAGAGAGGAGGGGCAACCGTGGGTTCACGAAGAGGCAGGAGACACATGGGGCGGGAGAGGAAAAGGGAAGACAGGGCAGGAGGGAGCGCAGAGACACAGAAAGAAGGCACAAGAGATGGAGGGGGAGTAGGAGGGGAAATCCGCTCAGAAGGAGGGAGGGGGAGGAGAGGGAGCCCGGAGGAGGAGGCAGGAAGAAGGGGTTAGAGTTGGTAGGAAGGGTAGATGTCAGGGCGAAGCTCATCATCCGGGAGTGGTAGATGGTGGAAGTTGTTTTGGGAAAGGAGATGGAGGGTGTGGAGATGGAGAGAGGGAGGGACACAACGGTAAAGGCGCGGCAACTGGTTGAGAGTGGAGAGGAAGGGAGACACCAGGGGGTGAGGGGGATCAAGGCGGCGGACAATATATAGTGTGCGGATGTGTTCAAGGAAAAGGAGAAGGTGGGGGAAGGGGATGAGGTCATAGAGGATGCGCGTGGGGGACGGAAGGCGGATGCGGAAGGCGAGGCGGAGTGCATGGCGTTCGAGGATTTGGAGGGTGTTATAGAACCGTGGAGGGGCGGAAATCCAAGCGATGCTGGCATAACAAAGGATGGGGCGGATCATGGATTTGTAGGTGTGGAGGATGGTGGAAGGATGCAGACCCCATGTCCGGCTGGACGGGAGTTTCAGGAGGCGGAGGCGGTTGTGAGCTTTGTTTTGGATGGTAAGGAGATGGGGAGTCCAGGTGAGGTGGCAGTCGAGGGTGAGGCCAAGGTATTTGAGGGTAGGAGTGAGGTGGATAGGGCGGCCATAAATGGTGAGGTAGAAATCATGGAGGCGGAAGGAGCGGGGGGTGGTGCGGCTTATGATGATCGCCTGGGTCTTGGAGGGATTAACACGGAGGAACCACTGGTTACACCAAGCGGTGAATTGGTCAAGGTGGGTTTGGAGGGTACGTTGAAGAGTAGGATAAAGGGCTAGGAAGGCGGTGTCATCAGCGAACTGGAGAAGATGAACAGGAGGGGGAGGTTTGGGCATATCAGCAGTTTACAGGAGATAGAGGAGAGGGGAAAGGACAGAACCTTGGGGCACGCCGGCAGAGGGGTAGAAAGTACGGGAGTTGGAATTGTGGATAGTCACATAGGAGGGACGATGGGAGAGGAAGGAAGCAACGAGACGGACGAAGTTGATGGGGAGAGCATAGGTCTGGAGTTTGAAAAGGAGCCCGGGATGCCATACACGGTCATAGGCGTTCTGGAGATCAAGGGAAACAAAGACAGCAGAGCGAAGTGAGTTAAGTTGGAGGGAAAGGAGATGGGTAAGGTTAGGGAGAGAATCTCTACTTCCGAAGTATTTAATTTTGAAATCAGGTGCTCTTGAGCAGGGCACCCTACATAACCTTTAGTTCTCAGGTTTCGTTTTAGCTCGTTTCGAACTGGAGCGCCAAGTAATCAATAATATCGTTCGAACGACGAAAATACATCAATCATCCATCCGCATCCAAGCGTTTACTGGAAGTCCTGAAGGGAAAACTGTTTCCTTGCAAGCTCCTACGGCCAGCGGAGACCGTAGTTCCGCCGGCGTCCGCAGCGTAGCGCTGCGGCTGCGGCTGCGGTTCGGTCGCGGCTCGCTGGGACTTAGTCAGTTGTCGGCTGGCGCTCGAAGCATCGGGCGCTGTCGAATGTTTGCGGCCGGCACATTTGAATTCGTTCGCGACGCGTTGTCGAGTGCGCCGGCGCGTCAGCGCCTTCCCACAGAGTGAAGAAAAATCGGAGACTAATACGTAAAACTGAGTGGTATGCGTTATTGACCGCTGATGGGATTAAGAATTTGTTGCGTGTACGTCGGTGTTTGCGGCAGAAGTGTGATCTGTGACTTCATCGTATTCGTAACTCCAGCTTTAACGCTTCAGTGATATATAGTTGAAAGATTTATCGGAAGTTTTACGTAGTTTATTAATTTCCTAGTTCATTTTCTAATCTGCGTTCGTCAAACGTGGAGTGATAATTATTAGGGAAGCGAACAATTTCCTTTTTCAAATTTTACATTATTCCAATATTTCAATTAGAAGCATGTTCAGTTTTGGGCGTTACAACGAGAAATTGACTGAAAAAAGAGAAAGTATGTTCCATCAGAGATAGTACACTGTATCTAAAACGCGTTTGGCTAGACACTAAGAAACCGAGCTCAACAATTGACTGATGCCACCGGAGAGGAAATAGGGTGATGGAGCTCTGCACGTACAAAGAAAATACGGTATTCTCAATATTTTCTACCGGTTATTTGCATTTAAAATAATACATCGAAGAGTTATTGTGCTGTAGTCTGTGTAGATAATCAAATTACACCAGTGTTGTGGCAGAATATATTGTAAAGTGGTGTTCCAGTCCTTTTTTACATAATTCGTCGCTGCTGCTGAATTCGGGGCCAAAAATTCGACACGGCTATCCGTTACCGAACTGCGTGGGATTCTGAGCTCTGCCGAGGCGGGGGGAGATTTTTTGTCCCTATTTTATTGCTTTGGCTATCGGTGCCGAGGAAGTGGGCTAGAGGATACCGTATAATTACGTTCCGGTTGTTGACTCCCAGTGTTCCGTAACATTAGAAACTTAAAGTGATGCCGTGTTTACTCGTGGATGTATAATTTTTATTACTCCCATTAAACAACGCTCGCCGTAAAAAAGGACAGTTTCCGAGCGTCCATCGGCACTTTTTGTGCGTGTGTATGTTCCCACAGTCCGCGTAGGCGGTGCGTCGTACACTTTACCTGGGTACGTGTGTTAGTGCATACTGGATTACTGAAATCAACACTACGTGCTGTGGCAGTTTCATAGCGAAACTGTGAGCAGAACACACAAAAGGTAAGTAATATGTACTTAACATTTCATCCCCTATTTTGTTTCATATGCCTGTGTGAACTGTGAAAATTGTGTCTCAATTTCCCTTAGCTCCGAATGTAATTGCAGCCTTCCGTTATTTACTTCTCATTATGTTGTACATAACAGCCTGTAGCATGCCGGTAACTTTGCTACGCAAGAAGCTGATCGTATTATTCTTATTTCATTCTTATGCAAACGGGCACCTGCGCCACAACAATGGGCGAGTCTAATGAACAGTGCGAGCCATAGCTATAGTCTTTTATGTGTGACGTCATATGCAGATGGCGTCTGGGATATTTTTGTTTTTATTCCTTTTTATGTCATTTATTTCTTGTGGGTGATTGTGTTGCTTACAAACTAACCATACGGATTATTTCTGATGTTACAGCATTATGTAACAATTAACGTTGTTTATAAAGACTGACTACCCTTTTCGGAAGTAGGTGTAAGTCTCAAGAATGAGTGAAATTTTTTCTAATGACCACATCGGAATTACAGTATTACAGAGCAATGTTGTTGTACCTAGCTGTATACGATATCTCGATGTTCGTAAGTGACACTGAATTGAAAACCTAAACATCATACTTTAGCTAGGAAAATTGTTCACAAGATTTCTATTAAACTAGTTACTCTCGCAACCCAGATTGTTAAAAGAATCGTTCTGTCATGGATAAAACAGCTTCTAACGTCTGCTTACTTTACAAATGAGTTAATGGGTCAAAGATTTGAAATTACGCATCTAAGGGAGAAAAATATAGAAAAGGTTTGAAATTATGTTTAAATTTGTTTGAAATCTCTAAGCTCGTTGTTTCATTATGGAACTCTGGATGTGTATAGTCTGTGTAATTTGCTAGTATTTACCACATCTCATTGTTTATCGCGTTATATCTCCTGAACTGTGTGTCATTCAATGGCATAAATTTGTAGGTACATTCAGTGGTATACATAGACTCAGTCTGCAAAATGTGTTGCGTATGGTGCTAATAGTAAAGAAGTAATAAATGAAAACATCATGCATGGTGCTGAAGTTTTACTACATTCACAGCGGAAAACGTAGTAATTGGTAAACTTTTTCAGCAAGTAGAAGTTTAGAATTGTCTGAAATTATGTTTAAAGCTTTTTGAAAGGTGCTAAGTGCTCTCATTCTAAAAAAAGCTTGATGAATATACTACGAGCAATTTACAATCCGCCAGTTACGCAGCCTCGAGGCATATACTCAGTTTCTAACCGTAATGTCAGTAGTTCGTGATTTGCGTCGCTGGCCCTCGATTTTGCGACCCCGTGTTCGATTCCCGGCCGCGTCGGGGATTTTTTCCACTTGGGTCTGTGTGTGTGTGTGTGTGTGTGTGTGTGTGTGTGTGCTGTCGTCCGTCATCGTTTCGTCATCATCAACGCGCATGTCACCAAAGTGGGTTTATATAAAAACACTTGCACCATGCGGCCGATAACGCAGAAGGGGTCAGAAATGTTATCGCTCATTTCATTTCAAACTAATATTTGTCTATCTGTGTTAAGCCTTTGACTTTAGATTATACCCCTTAATGAGTAGATTATGAGAGAATTTTATATTTTTGAAATCTGTCAATAATTATATAAAATACTGAAAATCAAATTTTGTTTTGCCCCTGGAAGGGACCTTGCTCCGAATTACCCGTGGATAAGTTGTATATATATAATTATTGGTGTTTTGCCCTTAAAGAGCGCATTTGGACTAAACTACATGGCCAGTTCCGTTTGCTGCCTTCCCTTGCTGCCCAAACTTTCCTCATTCGCTCGCTGTGTTTCTGTTTCTGGTCCTCTGTCCATGCTTCCTGTCGGCTTTGAGTCTTCGGCTTCATCTTGATTGCCTTTTTGGTTGCCCATATTTCTTTTATCTTCCGCCTGTGATCTTGCTTACGTTCTTCGGTCCATTTTACCCCTGTTCGTTTTTCACAGTGTATCTCATGTAGTTTACTTTTCTTAATGATGTTTCTGAATTTTATTCTGTCGTTTATTGTGTCTGCTGCTATGTTGAGTTGGTTCAGGTCGTTTTTTACCTGTGCCACCCATTTGCTGTTTCTAGTGGTTACCCAGTCAATGATGTGTTTGGTCAGTCTGCGTGATGGCATTCGGTATAGGTGTCCATACAATTGTAGTCTGCGTTTTCTAATCTCCATATGTTTGTATAGTTCCTCTGTAGGTTTCTGGATCCATATTCCATTGTTGTTAGTTGCGCCAAATATTTTCCTAAGTATTTTTCGTTCTACTTTTTCTAGTTGTCGGATACGTGTATGCCCTAGGATTAGTGTGGTCTCTGCTGCACATAGTGCCTCGGGGAGCACCACCGTGTCGTAGTGGCGTAATTTGCCGTTTTGTAAATCGAGCCACACTTTGTGTTCAGAGAAGAGAGTTTCTTTGTGCTCATAAACTGCGTCTTTTCGTAAGAGATCTGTAGTCCAGTTTTGGAAGCGATTTCGTGTAGTTTTTCAATAGCGTCTTTTGTTTCTTTTATACCTTTCGTGACAATCGCCAAATCGTCTGCAAATGCCAGGCATTTAATCTGTAGGTTTCCTAAGGTTGTGATGTTTCCCATTCTTTTATTACCTTATCTAACACCAGACTGAAAAGGCGAGGTGAGAGGCCATCGCCTTGTCGGACACCAGTGCGAATTTCAAAGGGGTCTGATAGTTCCCCACAGAACTTTACTTTGGAGGTCGTGTTGGTTATAGTTTGCTCTATGATAGCCCGTGTTTTGTTGTCTACTTTGTATTCTGCTAGAATTTTGAAGAGAGTTTTCCGGTATAAAACACTCAACATGTGATTATCGAATATCATCTTCTCCCATTCTCAGTCCGTTGCTACTCGATTTCGTTTTTACAATTTTTTAACAGATTTTACAATTATATTTAATGCTGACGCTATTAGCACTATTATGAGGGGCATTCAGTAAGTAATACGAAACACTGTTTTTTATGATAGTAAGATGGTGTCATTCAGGATTCCAATAGACTATACTACTCCCCACTCTTTTGCCTACAACCCCTATTTTTCAACATAACCTCCTTCCAATGCAACGGCTCCACGCCACCTTACTAGGAGAGCCTGTGTGTTCGCATAGTACCATTCCACTGGTCGACGTAGGAGCCAACGTCTTGTTGCATCAACAACCTTCCCATTGGAAGGAAGTCGGCCGTGCCCTTTCAAAGGAACCATCCCGGCATTTGCCTGGAGCGATTTAGGGAAATCACGGAAAACCTAATGCTCGGTTTACACTAGCAAGTTATTGCAGCAAATTATTCGCGCAGAGGAACTTGCCGCGCGATTTGCGAGGGTAGACATATCGCCAAGTCGACTTGTGACCGTAGCAATTTATTGCGGAAGTGACTTGCTGCACGTTTTCCGCTTCCACTGTGAACACCACGCAAGAAGTATCTGCAAGTAACTTGCAGCTTTTAGGATTTATTTCTATTTCCTGCAAGTAAGAAGCCCAAGTTATAGTAAGTATATCGTCCGCATAACACTCATATTTAACATTTTACGTAATGTGGTGACTTAATTTTATGCAACCACCTTACGTATTATATGCAAACAAATTTCAGAAATGGAGGAGAAACGGGAATGGATGAAGCAGGATACAGAACATTTTATTGAAACCGTGGAGAGCTACCCCGAAATACGGAACGTGCATAACCGAGACTTTAAGGATAGAGTGAAGAAGATGAGCGCATTAAATGAAATCTTGTCGATATTCGACACATCTATAAAAGAAGTACATAGAAAGTAGCATAACTTGAAGACACAACACCTTTGCCACCTGCATCCACTCCCTTGTTGTTTTAGGAGTCTAGAAAAAGACGATGTGTAATTATTATATGTTCTATTTACTTAGCTTGTCACTTTCCATTTTATGGGCATTAGAAAGAAAAACATTTTTATAAGCATATCATTCTGTAAAATGCAGTTTACTTCAATAAAAATTTAATTTCATTGTTGTGTTTTCACATACTTTCAAATAATTTTCCCTTTTCAAGACGTTAAAAATGGCTCTACATATATCGGGTACGATCAGAAAAATCGTGCTGACGGGAATATGAAACAAGTACATTAGGGACTTGTATGAGTCTCCTACAATTAAAAGATTTAAAAATTCAAACTTTTTTGGTTGTATGTTTCACATAAATAAATGAAATGCGTATTTGATTTGTAGCTCACCGATAGCTATAAATCATAGAGTGACTAGCAAACGTTCCTTTGCTGGAATAGCAGTACCGATGTTTATGTCTCGTTTTGATATGATGGGCGCTATTAGCATCAAAAAATACTCCAGATCATTTGAGGACATTCTGCAATAGTTTTCAAAAGTATCCATGCTCTCGATACTAAGTTCTTGCAAAAGGTTATTACAGGTACCATTTTGCGATCTTCTCATTATCTACTCTCTAACCCAAATACTTCTCTTTTCCTTTTTCACGTTTTGCATTACAATTACAAGAGCTGCAGCATATCTCACCCGCCTACTTGTCATTTTACACTTCGGCTGACACTCGTAGTGGTACTGAAAGAATATGTAAACAGTGTTAGCAAGTTGTTGACGCAAGTTTCTTGCCAAAGAACTTGCGGAAGAATCTTGCTTAATTCTTGCGCTGCTGTGTAAACACAGCTGCAAGCGGCCAGCAGTAACTTGCAGCAATAATTTCTGCAAGCGACTTGTTACTGTAATCCCAGCTTAAATCAGGTTGGCCGTAGACGGGTTTGAACCGGCGTCCTCCCAAATGCGAGTGCTAACCACTGCGCCATCCCGCTTGGTGTGTATAGCCTGCATTAGTTTTTCACCAACACAAGGAGCTCACTGTAGACCCAAGTCCATACAGGGTGAATCGGCTGTCCCTACCGCTGTCGTTTTATGCAACCCTCAGTGTTATAGCTGGCCCTCATAAACCACGGATGAGATTTTCATATAGCCTCGCTCGCTACTCGCGAACTGTTAGCCCTACAGAAAAAGTGAGCAGGACCCTATTGTAGGAAATTTAATGAAGTCAAATTTTGTACTGGGACAAGTTTCCACTGAACGCCACAGTTTTAGTGTCATTCAAGAAAAACATTCAAAAGAGACCAGAAGCACCTCTACCCCACTATTCAGGATTTCTAGAATGTTTTTCGTAGCACTCCCTCCTACCACTGTACAAAATGTTGCGACTACACGAACTACTCCCGGTATTCGACCTTTTTTGGTCTCTATTGACTGGGCTATTACGACACTAGCGTAGTGGGCTAATTCGTTTTTAATTTAAACGTGCCCATCAGGCAAATGAACGAAAAATTACTTTTATAAGCGATACGCAAAAACTAATTACATTCGCAGTTTCATTCAAACTTAACCCTAACAAGCACAGTAGTTTCGTATGGACAAAGTTCAATTTCTCGCTGGGATTGCTCCATGTGACATCAGAAGAGAGGTCACCGCTAACATTGAGAGGCATAAATCAAATATAGTGACCTCATATCCACTCTTTGGACATCAACCTGACAAGCTAAGACTGAACCCCAGGAAGAGTTTCTTAACAACTTCACAGCCCTTAGAAGGATCAGTTGTGGCTACCCGACTCACCAAGTGGAAAGAAAGATGCCAACACCTGTCAAACTGGATGACGCCACAAGAATCCCTCCCACCTGGAAACATGGAGAAGTGAGTCATCTGGAAGTCCCTGAACAGACTACGGACCGAAGTCGCATGATCGAGGGACAATCTCCTTCAATGGAACTTCCAACTGCCAACACAACACTGTGGGAATGCGGTGAATTTGAGATAACCTGGCATCTCTTCATATGTAACTCATGCCCAACCAGCTGTAGTGAGAAGGACTTCACGTCTGCAGCACCCAATGCTACCACAGTTGCCCAATTCTGGGTGAATCCTGTATAGTTTTCTTTGTATTTATTGTATATGTGTTCCTTTTAGTGTACCTCTGACACAAATTAAGAATAAGTAGTTTCATAGTCAGCAGGCTTGTCGTATGTTGTTGTTGTTGTGGTCTTCAGTCCAGAGACTGGTTTGATGCAGCTCTCCATGCTACTCTATCCTGTGCAAGCTTCAGCATCTCCGAGTAACTACTGCAACCTGCTGAATCTGCTTAGTATATTCATCTCTTGGCCTCCCTCTACGATTTTTACCCTCCACGCTTCCCTCCGATACTAAATAGGTGACCCCTTGATGGCCGGCCGGTGTGGCCGTGCGGTTCTAGGCGCTTCAGTCTGGAACCGCGTCACCGCTACGGTCGCAGGTTCGAATCCTGCCTCGGGCATGGATGTGTGTGATGTCCTTAGGTTAGTTAGGTTTAAGTAGTTCTACGTTCTATGGGACTGATGACCTCAGATGTTGTCCCATAGTGCTCAGAGCCATTTGAACCATTTTGAACTCCTTGATGCCTGAGAACGTGTGGTATCAACCGATCCCTTCTTCTAGTCAAGTTGTGCCACAAATTTCTCTTCTCCCCAATTCCATTCAGTACGTCCTCGTTAGGTACGTGACCTACCCATCTAATCTTCATCATTCTTCTGTAGTACCACATTTCGAAAGCTTCTACTCTCTTCTTGTCTAGTTATCGTCCATGTTTCACTTCCATACATGGGGACACTCCATACAAATACTTTCAGAAAAGACTGCCTGGCACTTAAATCTACAAATTTCTCTTCTTCAGAAACGCTTTCCTTTCCATAGCCAGTCTACATTTTATATTCTCCCTACTCCGACAGTATTGCTTGACGTATACAAAGATGTAATTGTTTCTTTTACGTGTTCAAAATGGTTAAAATGGCTCTGAGCACTATGGGACTTAACATCTGAGGTCATCAGTCCCCTAGAACTTAGAACTACTTAAACCTAACTAACCTAAGGACATCACACACATCCATGCCCGAGGCAGGATTCGAACCTGCGACCTTAGCGGTCGCGCGGTTCCAGGCCGTAGCGCATAGAACCGCTCGGCTACACTGGCCCTTTACGTGTTAAAATTCACAATATTGTTAAGTGAAAGTTACACTGTGATGATTTTTACAATATTTAAATGCTCGTCTAAGGCCGGCGTTGGAAGACCAAAAAAGGTCGAATGTGTAAAATAATCCGCGGGGAGTCGCAACTTTTCGTACAGTGGTAGTAAGAAGTGCATGACTAACATACTAAACATCCTAACCGGAAACGGCTGAGTGTGGGAGTGGGGGTCATTTGAAAATCACTTTTGTCCGTTAGTCTTTAAAAAATTCGAAAACAACGGCCTCTAGCGAAAACATATTACGGTACAAAATTTAGCTACATTAAATAGTTAGCGACCGAGAGAAAATGAAAATCTCGCACGGGGTTTATGAAGGCCCGATATAACGTTGCGGATTGCATAAAACGACAGCGGTAGGGGCAGCTGAATCACCCTTTGCAGGGCAATTTTTCTAAATGGAGACAAACGTCAAGAAACGATCCCTGAGAGGATATGGAGTACGGCCGTAAATGCGTTCCACGGGAGATACACCCACTCCTTCATAGTGACTACCGCGTAATTCTGTCACAGACAGCAAAGGACTTGGAAGAGCAGTTGAACGGAATGGACAGTGTCTTGAAAGGAGGTATAAGATGAACATCAACAAAAGCAAAACGAGGATAATGGAATGTAGTCGAATTAAGTCGGGTGATGCTGACGGAATTAGATTAGCAAATGAGACACTTAAAGTAGTAAAGGAGTTTTGCTATTTGGGGAGCAAAATAACTGATGATGGTCGAAGTAGAGAGGATATAAAATGTAGACTGGCAATGGCAAGGAAAGCGTTTCTGAAGAAGAGAAATTTGTTAACATCGAGTATAGATTTAAGTGTCAGGAAGTCATTTCTGAAAGTATTTGTATGGAGTGTAGCTATGTATGGAAGTGAAACATGGACGATAAATAGTTTAGACAAGAAGACAATATAAGCTTTCGAAATGTGGTGCTACAGAAGAATGCTGAAAATTAGATGGGTAGATCACGTAACTAATGAGGAGGTATTGAACAAAATTGGGGAAAAGAGGAGTTTGTGGCAGAACTTGACTAGAAGAAGGGATCGGTTGGTAGGACATGTTCTGAGGCATCAAGGGCTCACATATTTAGCATTGGAGGGCAGCGTGGAGGGTAAAAATCGTAGAGGGAGACCAAAAGATGAATACACTAAGCAGATTCAGAAGGATGTAGGTTGCAGTAAGTACTGGGAGATGAAGAAGCTTGCACAGGATAGAGTAGCATGGAGTGCTGCATCAAACCAGTCTCTGGACTGAAGACCACAACAACAACACCGCGTTAAGCACAAGACAGGTGGCCCGCCAGCATGGGGTAAGCCAGACGATCGTGTGGATCATTTTCGGCGACAATGGCCACTAGCCATTTCACTCTGACTTGTCTCCATGGCCACCACTGAGGTGGGATTTCTGTCACCCGTCCTATGCACATAGGAGACTGCCTTTACTGGTGGTGGTATCATCAACCTTCACAACACCCAACTGTGGGCTACGGAGACTCCGCACAGTATGGTGGCAGCGAGCCGTCAATACAATTTCGGCCTCAATGTATGGGCGGGGATTATTGGTGACTGCCTCGGGGGATGTCCTTCCACAACGCCTCAGAGGTGGGTGACACTGATTTCCTTGCTGGAAGACGCGTCATTCGTGGTACGAAAGGTACTGTGATTATTACATAACTGATGGGGCTCCAGCTCACTGCCCTT
Organism: Schistocerca piceifrons; assembly: GCF_021461385.2. Classification (NCBI taxonomy): domain Eukaryota; kingdom Metazoa; phylum Arthropoda; class Insecta; order Orthoptera; family Acrididae; genus Schistocerca; species Schistocerca piceifrons. The sequence goes on from NC_060146.1 coordinate 129,062,274, forward strand.
TTGAGCACTGAGCTGAAACACTAGTACAGACAGAACTTTTCCACTTGCTTGGTGTGCTCTCGTATATGCTTTCAATCATTGAAACTTAAACTGATCTTTTATCTCCATCCTCAAATGGGTGAAATTCCCTTGGAACGAATTTCTGGCTATACGTACATATGCCCTTTTCTTTGCTGCTCCTAATCTTCTCAGCTGCCAACGGTTTTACTGCAGTGGTAACACCGGTTCCCATCAGATCACCGAAGTTAAGCACTGGCGGGCTGGGCTAGCACTTCGATGGGTCGGCCGAGCGCTGTTGGCAAGCTGGGTGCATTCAGCCCTTGTGAGCCCTTAATTGAGAAGTAGCGGCTCCGGCCTCATAAACTGAGATACACCTGGAAGAGTGGTGTGCTGACCATATGACCCTACACATCCGCACCCAGAGACCCCTGTGAGCTGAGGTTGACACGGCGGCCGGTCGCTACTGTTGGGCCTTCCAAAGCCTGTTCGGACGGAGCTAAGTTTATCTTCTCAGCGATCTACATCCACATATAATTCACAAGCCACCGTACGGTCTCTGGCGGAGGTTTACTGTACCAATACTAGCCATACCCAGTTCTACTCGCGAACAGAGCAAGCGAGAAAATAACTGTCTGTGTGCCTTCGTACGAGGCCTAAATTGTTATCGTAGTCCTTCCGTGAAATATACGTTGGTGGCAGTAGAATTGTCTTTCAGTCAGCTTCAAATGCCTGTTCTTTAAATTTTCTCAGTAGTATTCCTCGAAAAGAACGTTACCTTCCCTCCATGTGTTTCTGTTTGAGTTCCAAAGCATCTCCGTAATACTTCTGTGTCATATTGTGTGAATGCATGGTGTCCGTTCTTTCGCACATGTCTGAAAGAGCAGACATAATGCAGAATCCGCAGCTGTTATACATTATATGTAATTACAGAATGTACGTATAGCCACCTCGGCCGCATAAAATTGTTGTCAAATTGACTATGGTTTCGACAGCTCTAAGGCGGTCTTAACAGAATTAAGAAAAGTTGTTCAGATGGCTCTGAGCACTATGGGACTTAACTTCTGAGGTCATCAGTCCCCTAGAACTTGGAACTACGTAAACCTAACTAACCTAAGGACATCACACACATCCATGCCCGAGGCAGGATTCGAACCTGCGATCGTAGCAGTCGCGCAGTTCCAGACTATAGCGCCTAGAACCGCTCGGCCACCCCGACCGGCTCAGAATAAAAATTACATAGGATTACATGTAATCATACCATAGGTGAAAAACATCACCCTATGGTGTGATTACATATAATCCTATGTAATTTTTATTCTGATGAAGAGCGCGTTAGAGCTGTCGACACCTTGGTCAATTTGATAACAGTTTTATGCAGCCGAGGTGGGTATACGTACATTCTGTAATTAAGTTAACGCACGGTTGCTGGACTTCTGCCTATAACAATGTTTAAAATTTAATTATATGTAAATTGAAGGTGGAGACGGGAAGTAAGGAAAGGAAAGGGAGAGCATCACTGCTGTCAGCTGTATAGGGACACACGGAATCAGCGGCGACGAATGGAAGTGTGTACTGGATCCAGGATTACTTGCTTTTAGGCAGGTGCGGTAACCACTGCGTCACTCGGGATTTGATTGGCCTAGCCTGGCAGTGCGGCCACCTTCTTGAGTGCGGATGCACAGATACGCCCGATTTCCTGTGGGAATCTCAGAGAGCGAACATGGAAGAAATTGATAGGGAATTAGAATACGTGGCAGTCAGCGGGAATGTCGACCGGCGGTTAGGCGTGCCGACATGGTCCGCGCAGTTGCGATAACGCTGTGTCCCGGGTGGTACAGTGATTAAAGCACCTGCCTAATAAACAGAGGATTCCGGTTCGAATCCCGGTCCGGTACACATTTTCACTCGTCGCCGCTCATGTTGCGATGCAGCTGACAGCAGTGATCCTCTCCTTTTCCTTTCTTCCCACCTTCAATTTACATACTTGCGTGTCAATCGAGCCAACTAGTCTGCTTGTGTGTGTGTGTGTGTGTGTGTGTGTGTGTGTGTGTGTGTGTGTGTGTGTATATATGTGCGGATGGATATGTGTGTGTATGCGAGTGTATACCTGTCTTTTTTTCCCCCTAAGGTAAGCCTTTCCGCTCCCGGGATTGGAATGACTCCTTACCCTCTCAATTAAAACCCACATCCTTTCATCTTTCCCTCTCCTTCCCTCTTTCCTGATAAAGCAACCGTTGGTTGCGAAAACTTGAATTTTGTGTGTTTGTTTGTGTGTCTATCAGACTGCCAGCGCTTTCGTTTGGGAAGTCACATCATCTTTGTTTTTAGATATATTTTTCCCACGTGGAATGTTTCCCTCTATTATATATAAAGGTACGGCCAAACTTTCAGGAAACATTCCTCACACACAAATAAAGAAAAGATGTTATGTGGACATGTGTCCGGAAATGCTTAATTTCCATGTTAGAGCTCATTTTAATTCGTCAGTATGTACTGTACTTCCTCGATTCACCGCCAGTTGGCACAACTGAAGGAAGGTAATGTTGACTTCGGTGCTTATGTTGACATGCGACTCATTGCTCTACAGTACTAGCGTCAAGCACATCAGTACGTAGCATCAACAGGTTAGTGTTCATCACGAACGTGGTTTTGCAGTCAGTGCAATGTTTACAAATGCGGAGTTGGCAGATGCCTATTTGGTGTATGGATTAGCATGGGGCAATAGCCATGGCGCGGTACGTTTGTATCGAGACAGATTTCCAGAACGAAGGTGTCCCGACAGGAAGACGTTCGAAGCAATTGATCGGCGTCTTAGGGAGCACGGAACATTCCAGCCTATGACCCGCGACTGGGGAAGACCTAGAACGACGAGGACACCTGCAATGGACGAGGCAATTCTTCGTGCTGTTGACGATAACCCTAATTTCTGCGTCAGAGAAGTTGCTGCTGTACAAGGTAACGTTGACCACGTCACTGTATGGAGAGTGCTACGGGAGAACCAGTTGTTTCCGTACCATGTACAGCGTGTACAGGCACTATCAGCAGCTGATTGGCCTCCACGGGTACACTTCTGCGAATGGTTCATCCAACAATGTGTCGATCCTCATTTCAGTGCAAATGTTCTTTTTACGGATGAGGCTTCATTCCAACGTGATCAAATTGTAAATTTTCACAATCAACATGTGTGGGCTGACGAGAATCCGCACGCAATTGTGCAATCACGTCATCATTACAGATTTTCTGTGAACGTTTGGGCAGGCATTGTTGGTGATGTCTTGATTGGGCCCCATGTTCTTCCACCTACGCTCAATGGAGCACGTTATCATGATTTCATACGGGATACTCTACCTGTGCTGCTAGAACATATACCTTTACAAGTACGACACAACATGTGGTTCATGTACGACGGAGCTCCTGCACATTTCAGTCGAAGTGTTCGTACGCTTCTCAACAACAGATACGGTGACCGATGGATTGGTAGAGGCGGACGAATTCCATGGCCTCCACGCTCTCCTGACCTCAACCCTCTTGACTTTCATTTATGGGGGCATTTGAAAGCTCTTGTCTACGCAACCCCGGTACCAAATGTAGAGACTCTTCGTGCTCGTATTGTGGACGGCTGTGATACAATACGCCATTCTCCAGGGCTGCATCAGCGCATCAGGGATTCCATGCGACGGAGGGTGGATGCATGTATCCTCGCTAACGGAGGACATTTTGAACATTTCCTGCAACAAAGTGTTTGAAGTCACGCTGGTACGTTCTGTTGCTGTGTGTTTCCATTCCATGATTAATGTAATTTGAAGAGAAGTAATAAAATGAGCTCTAACATGGAAAAGTAAGCGTTTCCGGACACATGTCCACATAACATATTTTCTTTCTTTGTGTGTGAGGAATGTTTCCTGAAAGTTTGGCCGTACCTCTTTTTCTTTTCTTTTTTTTTTGTCATCAGTCTACTGACTGGTTTGATGCGGCCCGCCACAAATTCATTTCCTGTGCTAACCTCTTCATCTCAGATTAGCACTTGCAACCTACGTCCTCAATTATTTGCTTGACGTATTCCAATCTCTGTCTTCTTCTACAGTTTCTGCCCTCTACAGCTCCCTCTAGTACCATGGAAGTCATTCCCTCATGTCTTAGCAGATGTCCTATCATCCTGTCCCTTCTCCTTATCAGTGTTTTCCACATATTCCTTTCCTCTCCGATTCTGCGTAGAACCTCCTCATTCCTTACCTTATCAGTCCACCTAATTTTCAACATTCGTCTATAGCACCACATCTCAAATGCTTCGATTCTCTTCTGTTACGGTTTTCCCACAGTCCATGTTTCACTACTATGCAATGCTGTACTCCAGACGTACATCCTCAGAAATTTCTTCCTCAAATTAAGGCCGGTATTTGATATCAGTAGACTTCTCTTGGCCAGAAATGCCTTTTTTGCCATAACGAATCTGCTTTTGATGTCCTCCTTGCTCCGTCCGTCATTGGTTATTTTACTGCCTAGGTAGCAGAATTCCTTAACTTCATTGATTTCGTGACCATCAAACCTGATGTTAAGTTTCTCGCTGTTCTCATTTCTACTACTTCTCATTACCTTCGTCTTTCTCCGATTTACTCTCAAACCATACTGTGCACTCATTAGCCTGTTCATTCCGTTCAGCAGATCATTTAATTCTTCTTCACTTTCACTCAGGAAAGCAATGTCATCGGCGAATCGTATCATTGATATCCTTTCACCTTTCTTTTATTTCCATCATTGCTTCCTCGATGTACAGATTGAAGAGTAGGGGCGAAAGACTACAGCCTTGTCTTACACCCTTCTTAATACGAGCACTTCGTTCTTGATCGTCCACTCTTATTATTCCCTCTTGGTTGTTGTACATATTGTATATGACCCGTCTCTCCCTATAGCTTACCCCTACTTTTTTCAGAATCTCGAACAGCCTGCACCATTTTATATTGTCGAACGCTTTTTCCAGGTCGACAAATTCTATGAAAGTGTCTTGATTTTTCTTTAGCCTTGCTTCCATTATTAGCCGTAACGTTAGAATTGCCTCTCTCGTCCCTTTACTTTTCCTAAAGCCAAACTGATCGTCACCTAGCGCATTCTCAATTTTCTTTTCCATTCTTCTGTATATTATTCTTGTAAGCAGCTTCGATGCATGAGCTGTTAAGCTGATTGTGCGATAATTCTCGCAGTTGTCAGCTCTTGCCGTCTTCGGAATTGTGTGGATGATGCTTTTCCGAAAGTCAGATGGTATGTCGCCAGACTCATATATTCTACACACCAACGTGAATAGTCGTTTTGTTGCCACTTCCCCCAATGATTTTAGAAATTCTGATGGAATGTTATCTGTCCCTTCTGCCTTATTTGACCGTAAATCCTCCAAAGCTCTTTTAAATTCCGATTCTAATACTGGATCCCCTATCTCTTCTAAATCGACTCCTGTTTCTTCTTCTATCACATCAGACAAATATTCACCCTCATAGAGGCTTTCAATGTATTTTTTCCACCTGTCTGCTCTCTCCTCTGCATTTAACAGTGGAATTCCCGTTGCACTCTTAATGTTACCACCGTTGCTTTTAATGTCACCAAAGTTTGTTTTGACTTTCCTGTATGCTGAGTCTGTCCGGACAATCATATCTTTTTCTATGTCTTCACATTTTTCCTGCAGCCATTTCGTCTTAGCGTCCCTGCACTTCCGATTTATTTCATTCCTCAGCGACTTGTGTTTCTGTATTCCCGATTTTCCCGGAACATGTTTGTACTTCCTCCTTTCGTCAATCAACTGAAGTATTTCTTCTGTTACCCATGGTTTCTTCGCAGCTACCTTCTTTGTACCTATGTTTTCTTCCCAACTTCTGTGATGACCCTTTTTAGAGATGTCCATTCCTTTTCAACTGTACTGCCTACTGCGCTAATCCTTATTGCTGTATCTATAGCGTTAGAGAACTTCAAACGTATCTCGTCATTCCGTAGTACTTCTGTATCCCACTTCTTTGCGTATTGATTCTTCCTGACTAATGTCTTGAACTTCAGCCTACTCTTCATCACTACTATATTGTGATCTGAGTCTACATCTGCTCCTGGGTACGCCTTACAATCCAGTATCTGATTTCGGAATCTCTGTCTGACCATGATGTAATCTAATTGAAATCTTCCCGTATCTCCCGGCCTTTTCCAAGTATACCTCCTCCTCTTGTGATTCTTGAACAGGGTATTCGCTATTACTAGCTGAAACTTGTTACAGAACTCAATTAGTCTTTCTCCTCTTTCATTCCTTGTCCCAAGCCCATATTCTCCTGTAACCTTTTCTTCTACTCCTTCCCCTACAACAGCATTCCAGTCGCCCATGACTATTAGATTTTCGTCCCCCTTTACATACTGCATTACCCTTTCAATATCCTCATACACTTTCTCTATCTGTTCATCTTCAGCTTGCGACGTCGGCATGTATACCTGAACTATCGTTGTCGGTGTTGGTCTTCTGTCGATTCTGATTAGAACAACCCGGTCACTGAACTGTTCACAGTAACACACCCTCTGCCCTACCTTCCTGTTCATAACGAATCCTACACCTGTTATGCCATTTTCTGCTGCTGTTGATATTACCCGATACTCATCTGACCAGAAATCCTTGTCTTCCTTCCATTTCACTTCACTGACCCCTACTATATGTAGATTGAGCCTTTGCATTTCCCTTTTCAGATTTTCTAGTTTCCCTACCACGTTCAGACTTCTGACATTCCACGCCCCGACTCGTAGAACGTTATCCTTTCGTTGATTATTCAGTCTTTTTCTCATGGTAACCTCCCCCTTGGCAGTCCCCTGCCGGAGATCCGAATGGGGGACTATTCCGGAATCTTTTGCCAATGGAGAGATCATCATGACACTTCTTCAATTACAGGCCACATATCCTGTGGATACACGTTACGTGTCTTTAATGCGGTGGTTTCCATTGCCTTCTGCATCATCATGTCGTTGATCATTGCTGATTCTTCCGCCTTTAGGGGCAATTTCCCAGCCCTAGGACAAGAGAGTGCCCTGAACCTCTATCCGCTCGTACGCCCTCTTTGACAAGGCCGTTAGCAGAATGAGGCTGAGTTCTTATGCCGGAAGTCTTCGGCCGCCAATGCTGATTATTTATCAAAATGTAGGCAATGGCGGGGTTCGAACCCGGGACCGAAGACGTGTTGATTATGAATCAAAGACGCTATCCCTAGACCACCTTTTTGTAACAACATTTAAGGCTAACAGGTTATTGACCTTCTTCTTCTGTGCTGGATCCACGGGCTCGGTAAGATTGTCTGCAGCGAGAAAAGACTGTAATGGGCAGGGGCACTACGAATGTAGTGTGTGGACATTGAGTTGGGAATGTGGGTCTCACGAGGAGCGTGCAAGGGATAAGTCCCTGCAGTCGCGCTATCCTCTGTGCCCTCGGTGGCTCAGATGGATGCCATAGGAGACGGGTTGACCCCACCGTGTGTCGAACCCCTACAGCTTCGTGGTTCTATCAAATGTCTCGGAATAGAGTTTCACGACGACATACGGCTCACTGCGGCTCTTAAGTACCGCCGCTTATTACAACAAATTCGGGTCCAGATCTTCAACCTTCGTCTGCGGACCCTCGACATTCTCTAAAGGACACAGTTCGTCAATGTTTACCTCGCATCGCGCCTTCCACACACAGCGCGTGTTCTTCCAATACCGTTACTGATGGCTCGACGTCTATAAGCGGCATTCGGAGCCTACGTCAGTACAGGCATGCTCTTCAAAGTCAGTTATGAGTCGCTGACCCTTCCCCCAGACAGGGGAGGTCTTGGTCTAGTCCATGTCCACGACAGAGCTGTGGCCCCCTGTATGTCAGCTCACACATCAAGCTGTGGCGCCACCACCCGGAAAGTTTGACAGGTTTGCTGTTGGAGTCCTTAGCTTCGCCCTCCCTTATGCCCCCACTGACGACGCAAGACATACCCCCACCCTTCTACTACTTCGGGAACTTTTACATTGAACACAGCTATGTCCGTATCGCAGTACCACCGACGAAACAGGCGTCGGCGCGGGATATATATCATGTCCTACAGCAGAGGCGCCCACCAAACATCGTGGAGACCAAAAGCCCTCAGGTTAATTGGAAGGTAGTGCGGAAGACTATTCACGTGGTTACACTAGACACAGCCGTCCGATCCACATGGTACATCACAGTCAATGGTAAACAGATCACCCGATCACGCCTCCACAAGATAAACATGGTGGAATCGCCTCTCTGCAAAGACTGCAGGATGCCAGAAACGGACGAACACCGTCTCACATGTGGCGCGGCAGAAGACGTATGGCGCTTGGTGCGACAAATTTTGTCGTATTTTCTACGAGTGACTCCGGAACACATTACACCTCGGTTTCTACTATTTCCGGATCAACAGTATTTCCCGCGCGCCAAGACCAACGCTCTAACGTGGATCCGCGCGCATGCGGTACACTACTTATTTCACGATGGACCTAAAGATGTATTAGACTTTTGGAACTACCTACAAGAACGCCATTGCAAGATCGTACGGATGCCAAAATACAGACAGTATTTTTCTAATTACTTAGGGAGTACCTACGCGACCCTCCACGCAGCTGGATCTTCAACAGGTAAGAGAAGACACCCTTTGAGGGAGCTGACAAGCCTAAGTTCGATTCTCGGTGGAATAACATGACATACGTTAACACGCACCTGGATGATGAAGCGTAAGGAGAGTAGAGACACACCCTTCTGCATCCTGTATGAAGCACTTTTCTTTTCGTTTTCCCCATATACGTTACCTCGGTGAAGGAACGTGCCGAGATATTGTTTTCTTTACTCAGAGCACGATGCGGTGCTAGATACATTTATTTTTTTTGTGGTATAAAGTAAAACCACATTAAGAATGTGTTAAAAACAGTAAATAAAAATAAATAAATAAATAATAATTTCCACAAAAGATTTCCCCTTCCCATCCCTGATTCCTTGATTCCTTGACGGACGAGGGGGACACTGCGACTAGGCCTCGGGTTACGACCCCTGATCGCTCTGCCTTCCCCGCCCTCCCCCACCTCCTTAAAAAAAATGGATAGAGCGTCTGCTATGTAAGCAGGAGATCCCGGGTTCAAGTCCCGGTCGGGGCACACATTATCAACTGTCCCCGTTGATGTATATCAACGCCTGTCGGCAGCGTAGGCTCTTGATTTATTTATCAATTCACCTACATATTTAATGTCAGGCAGCACCCTACTAACGTTGTATTCGAACATTACGGAATCGTTTTTCCTACTCGTCCCCATCAACTTACATTTTTCTACACTTAGAGCTAGCTGTCATTCACCACACCAACTAGCAATGTTGTCTGAGTAATCTTATATTCTCCAACAGTCACTCAACTCCGACACCTACGCGTGCACCACAGCATCGCCAGCAAACAGCCACAGGTTACTGCTCACCCTGTCCGCCAGATAATTTATGTATGTAGAAAATAAGAGCAGTCCTATCACACATCCGTGGGGGTACTGCTGAAGATAGCATTGTCTCTGATGAACACACGCCGTCAAGGAGAACATAGTGTGTTCTGTTACTCAAGAAGTCTTGGGGCCACTCACATATCCGGCGACCTGTTAACTGTCTGCAGTTTGGCTTTGTGTCAAATGCTGTTCGGAAACCTAGGGATATAGAATCTGCCTATTGCCCTTCATCTATAAGTCGCAGTATATCATGTGAGAAAACCACGGAGAGTTTCCGTTTAAAGGGAATTTATTGCATTGGAGTTGAAAATATGTTCAAGAATTCTGCAGCGATCCAATGTTACGGATATTGGTCTGTAATTTTGGAGGTTCGTTCTTGTACTCTTCTTATATACGCGAGTTACCTACCATTTTTTCTAGTCGCTTGGGACTTTGTGCTGTGCTTCTAACCTTCCCGTATAAATAAAAAAAAAATTGGATAATGTTTCCTGATGTATGAAAACTGATAAATCTTAATTCATGAAAAACTGATAAATTTTGACGTAAACAGCGCTACGCCACAGCCCTGTGAAAGCAATCTGAATCTGCCCGTGAGAAATAAACTGAAAAATTCTTACCTCGTGACGGTGTTGCCGGGTAACGCTGTCTATATATCTGCTCGTAAATGGCACAGCTTAGTGCAATGCTGGCCTACCTACTGATACTGGACAACATTCTTCTGAGATCAGAGTTATTAGAAATACTGACTTTACTTAGTGACACAGCTGCACAGCTGGTCGTCTGATTACTAAAGAGCGCATGACTATGATCTGACTAAAATTCTGGAATATTTTAATTTAGATAAATGACTGGATCGGGACCGGCAGTGTCTTAAGGGGAAATTATACTTTTATACGTGACTGGTACAAACATATTCTGAAAATGTTTTACGTTATTGATAAAGATCTACGATCCATTACACAGGAAAATTGAATATATTACAAATCTGGGTCAACTGGTGCAGACGAATCACAAAAGAAAAGATTGAAACAAATTCATATTAACATCTGAGATAAGTGACTTAACTACGCGCATGCCAGTAAAATTTGCCTTACGAGGGTAATCCCAAAAGTAAGGTCTCCTATTTTTTATAAGTACATAGAACTGTATATTTCTACAATGGTTTACATCATTTTTCGACATAATCACTATTTCTGTCGATGCATTTTTGTAGACGCTGTGGCAGTTTTTGTATGCCCATGTCATACTAGCTCACCGCCCTGCTGTTCAGAAAGTTAGGAACCTCTTCTTTCACCTCGCTGTCGGAGCTGAATCGCTGGGACCACAATTAACGCTGACAGGCACTGTGAGACTCTGAAAAAACTCAAACGGGCAATTCAGAACCGGAGAAGAGGAATGTTGAGCAAGGGCGTACACATTCTCCGCGACAACGCTCGCCCACACATCGCTCGGCAAACCGTTGCTCTCCTGCAACAGTTTCAGTGGAACATAATCACCCACCCACCCTACAGTCTTGACTTGGCGCCCAGTGACTATCACCTGTTACCTAGGTAAAAAGAACATTTGTCCGGAAAGCGATTCAGCTCCGACGACGAGGTGAAAGAAGAGGTTCATAACTTTCTGAACAGCATGGCGGCGAGCTGGTATGACATGGGCATACAAAAACTGCCACAGAGTCTACAAAAATGCATCGACAGAAATGGTGATATGTCGAAAAATAGCTAAATGCTCAAGCTGTAAACTGATGTAAACCATTGTAGAAATAAACAGGTCTGTATACTTATAAAAAAAAAATAGGAGACCTTAATTTTGGGATTACTCTCATACAATAGATGGTAGAGTTAATTACACTGTTGATTTTTCATTATATTAACAATTATTCATTTGTTCATCATCATCTCATTCCATCGTCTGCGACTGATCACAATTATTATTCAGTTCCAGATAATAAAATTTTATAATTTGTTCTGCACTGTGACTTTAACAAGTACTAACTATAAACTGCACTGTACCAGCGACAGACTACAACTACACTGTAGCAGCGAGCCACTGCAACTGCTGCAGAGACTGCTCTCACCTGCGACTCTATTGCAGCTCTCTTTTAACAGGGGCAAAGTAATTTGTCTGTGAATTGTCGTTCAGCAAGTGAACAATACATCGAGATTACATTTGCTCCAGCAGGGTGGTGAACCCCTTATAGGCTATAGATTCGTGATAAATGCAGACTAAGCAGGGGGGTTCCTTGAGCAACCGAATTAAGATTCCACCCGGACCTGGCGACTCGTTCAGAGGTACTTGTTACTATGTTCTCCATATGAGAGTCTGTGCGTTAGTCAAACAACGGTACGTCTGTATGATTCTCCTGCGTAAACGATTTCTTAAATGCGAAAGATCCGTACCTAAAGTCTGGAAAATTGCTCAAGTCACAGCAACACCCAAAAAAGGAAGTAGGAGTAATCCGCTGAATTACAGTCCTATATCACTAACGTCGATTTGCTGTAGGGGTTTAGAACATATACTGTATTCGAACATTATGAAGTACCTCTTAGAAAACGATTTATTGACACATAGTAAGCAGTTTCAGAAAATATCGTTCTTGTGAAACACAACTAGTGCTATCGACAGGGGATGTCAAATTGATTCCATATTCTTAGATTTCCAAAAGGCTTTCGGCACCGTTCCTGCGGAATATCGCCTCAGTTGTGCGACTGTTTAATATTTTTTTTTGGGATCTAAAATTTAAAAAACCTCTCTCACACCGGCCTGATTTGGCTTCACTGATCAGGATAGTAAAGACATGCGTATGTTAAGGGATTTTCATTCACAAAGCAGGCTTATCACATTCACACAGATCAGTACTGTTCTATCCTGATTAAATTGAGCTTAACTTAAATTCCGTAAGGCAGTGAAGCAATTTCGAAATCTCGGTGCGACGGAAATTGTCAGTCGATCTCCTGAAAACATTTGTAATAATTATTAACTTTCGGTGATCACATGGGGAAGACCGGAGATCTGCAGGTAAGACCGTGTTAGCCTATTTATTTGAAGTAACTGGATATATTGAGCATACAAAACGGCAGGTTCATCCAGTGTAAATCAGACGTTCCCCATTGATCCCGTGCAACACAGCGTAGTAAGCAGACACAGTCAATAATAATCAGTTAAATAATACGCGAACACACTTACTTTAGTCTAGTTCATGTATGAAATTCCTTCTCATACAGAATCTCATCAAGATGGCGACTAGCTCAACAATACATACATATACATCCTCCTTCTTCTTTCACGGCTAATCGGCAAGATCTCCTTCATTCTTTTTATAAGAGAAAACAGATAGCAGAGAAGCTATTCCATGGAGTAAATGAACGCTCCAAGGAATAATAGGGCTTGAAACTACTTTGCATTGATAATCATCGTATATTAAAGTTTAGGAATCGGTAAGATAAGAAGAGATATTTCGAGATATGTACTGAGTTATATAATTTATAAAATTTCTGAAAATATCGCGGAGAGGCCGCTGCAAGAGACATTACAACTGGATTCGTGATTTCCTGTCAGAAAGGTCACAGTTCGTAGTAATAGACGGAAAGTCATCGAGTAAAACAGAAGTAATATCCGGCGTTCCCAAGGAAGTGTTATAGGCCCTCTATTGTTCTTGATCTATATTAACGACATAGGATACGATCTGAGTAGCCGTCTTAGATTGTTTGCAAATGAAGCTGTCATTTACCGTTTTGTAAAGTCATCATGATCAAAATGACTTGCAAAATGATTTAGATAAGATATCTGTATGGTGCAAAAAGTGGCAGTTGACCCTGAATAAGAAAAAGTGTGAAGTTATTCACATGAGTACTAAAAGAAATCAGCTAAATTTCGATGACGCGGTAAGTGACACAAATCTGAAGGCTGTAAATTCAACTGAATACTTAGGGATTACAATTACAAATAACCTAAATTGGAACAATCACATAGATAATATTGTGGGTAGAGCAAACCAAAGACTGCGATTCTTTGTCAGAACACTTAAAATGCAACAGGTCTACTAAAGAGACTGCTTACACACCGATTGTCCGCCCTATACTGGAATATTGCTGTGCGGTGTGGGATCCGCATCAGGCGGGACTGACGGATGACATCGAAAAAGTACAAAGAAGGGCAGCTCGTTTTGTATCATCGCGAAATAGGGGAGATAGTGTCACAGACATGATACGTGAATTGGAATGGTAATCGTTAAAACAAAGGCGTTTTTCATTGCGGCGGGATGTTCTCATGAAATTTCAATCACCAGATTTCTGCTCAGATTGCGAAAATATTCTGTTGGCACCCACCTACATAGGGAGAAATGATCATCACGATAAAATAAGAGAAATCAGGGCTTGTACAGAAAAATTTAAGAGCTCGTTTTTCCGCGTGCCATTCGAGAGTGGAACGGTAGAGAGACAGCTTGAAGGTGGTTCACTGAACCTTCTGCCAGGCACTTCATTGTGAATAGCAGAGTAATCACGTAGATATAGATGTAAAACTTCGGGTTTCGTTTTGTTGTCTTCTACTGCAGCAACCGATTGGTCAACGAGTGACTGGATAGGAATCTAGGACCCGATTAGTGATTTTACGTGGGGCCACTATTTTCTCGGGTTCTAGGCGAAATCGATCCTGCAGTTTGCTCACATTTAATACACTACTGGCCATTAAAATTGCTACACCACGAAGATGAGATGCTACAGACGCGAAATTTAACCGACAGGAAGAAGATGCTGTGATATGCAAATTATTTGCTTTTCAGAGCATTCACTCAAGGTTGGCGCCGGTGGCGACACCTACAATGTGCTGCCATGAGGGAAGTTTCCAACCGATTTATCATACACAAACAGCAGTTGCCGGCGTTGCCTGGTGGAACGTTGTTGTGATGCGTCGTGTAAGGAGGAGAAATGCGTACCATCACGTTTCCGACTTTGATAAAGGTCGAATTGTAGCCTATCGCGATTGCGGTTTATCGTATCGCGACACTGCTGCTCGCGTTGGTCGAGATCCAATGACTGTTAGCAGAATATGGAATCGGTGGGTTCAGAAGGGTAATACGGAACGCCGTGCTGGATCCCAACGGCCTCGTATCACTAACAGTCGAGATGACAGGCATCTTATCCGCATGGCTGTAACGGATCGTGCAGATGGGGAGGTTTGCAAGACAACAACCATCTGCACGAACAGTTCGACGACGTTTGCAGCAGCATGGACTATCAGCTCGGAGACCATGGCTGCGGTTACCCTTGACGCTGTATCACAGATAGGAGCGCCTGCGATGGTGTACTCAGTGACGAACCTGGATGCACGAATGGCAAAACGTCATTTTTTCGGATGAATCCAGGTTCTGTTTACAGCATCATGATGGTCGCATCCGTGTTTGGCGACATCGTGGTGAACTCACATTGGAAGCGTGTATTCGTCATCGCCATACTGGCGTATCACCCGGCGTGTTGGTATGAGGTGCCATTGGTTACACGTCTCGGTCACCTCTTGTTCGCATTGACGGCACTTTGAACAGTGGATGTTACATTTCAGATGTGTTACGACCCGTGGCTCTACCCTTCATTCGATCCCTGCGAAACCCTACATTTCAGCAGGATAATGTACGATCGCGTTTTGTAGGTCCTGTACGGGCCTATCTGGATACAGAAAATCTTCGACTGCTGCCCTGGCCAGCACATTCTCCAGATCTCTCACCAATTTAAAACGTGTGGTCAATGGTGGCCGAGCAACTGGCTCGTCACAATACGCCAGTCACTACTCTTGATTAACTGTGGTATCGTGTTGAAGCTGCATGGGCAGCTGTACCTGTACACGCCATCCAAGCTCTGCTTGACACAAAGCCCTGGCGTATCAAGTGCATTATTACGGCCGTTATTGCGGCCAGAGGTGATTGTTCTGGGTGCTGATTTCTGAGGATCTATGCACCCAAATTGGGTGAAAATGTAATCACATGTCAGTTCTAGTATAATATATTTGACCAATGAATATCCGTTTATCATCTGCATTTCTTCTTGGTGTAGCAATTTTAATGGCCAGTAGTGTAGAAACACCCCATAGAATTGGAGTAGCCTGTCAGCGCAGCTAGGTGCGAACATACTGTCACGTGATGTCATGTTCTGGCTGCTACGCGTCACAGCAAATGACGCCTCCTGTTGTGGAACACTCGGCAACCACTCTTCCCGTGACGAGACTTCGGCGCCTCGTTGTCGTTCAGTGCGGATCGACCTGCGGCAGTCAGCTGCGCCTCGGCTGGTTATTCCCTCATTGGAGTCCCGCAAACGCATGCGTCATTCGCGCAAATGAATCGCCGGACCAGCCGGCAAGTGAAACACCTGGTCCGGAAGATTCATCCGCGTCCGGCGCATCGGCCTTTACGCCCGGGTCACGCTGGGCCCTTGCTCCATGGTAGCCGCTCTGCTGCGGACACCATCTACGTGTACGTGACAGCTTCAGTGCTTGGCAGAAGGCTCATAGAACCAGTTTCAACAACGAGGGTCGTTCAGTAAGTAGTGCCCCACATTTTTTCTCAGAACATGCCGGTGTTTACCCAACATTTGAGGCTTTAATGAAAAAAAAAAATGGTTACACATGTATCATTCAAAGTGTTTTCCATCGCTGACCACTACTTTATTCCATCTTTCGGGCAGTGTACGAATTACGCATAGAAAAAATTGTTCATCTTTTGAAGCGATCCACGAATCGACCCAATTTGTGACTTCTTCATGAGATCGGAAGTCTTAGTGAGCCAGGCCATGTGCCCTTGATCTAAACAGGTGATAGTCAGACGGAGCAATGCCTGAATAATACGGCGGGTGGAGTAGGACGTCCCATTTTAACGTTTCCAAGTACGATTTGACCTCTTTTACACCGTGGGGTCGCGCGTGCTGCAAAATCACTTTACATCTACATCTATTTTTATACTCCGAAAGCCAGCCAACGGTGTGTGTCGGAAGGCACTTTTCGTGCCACTATCATTACCTCCCTTTCCTGTTCCAGTCGCGTATGGTTCGCGGGAAGAACGACTGCCGGAAAGCCACCGTGCGCGCTCGAATCTCTCTAATTTTACATTCGCGATCTCCTCGGGAGGTATAAGTAGGGGGAAGCAATATATTCGATACCTCATCCAGAAACTCAGCCTCTCGAAACCTGGACAGCAAGCTGCACCGCGATGCAGAGCGCTTCTCTCGCAGAGTCTGCCACTTGAGTTTGCTAAACATCTCCGTAACGCTATCACGCTTACCAAGTAACCCTGTGACGAAACGCGCCACTCTTCTTTGGACCTTCTCTATCTCCTCTGTCAACCCGATCTGGTACGGATCCTACACTGACGAGCAATACTCAAGTATAGGTCGAACGAATGTTTTGTAAGCCACCTCCTTTGTTGATGGACTACATTTTCTAAGGACTCTCCCAATGAATCTCAACCTGGCACCCGCCTTACCAAGAATTAATTTTATATGATCATTCCACTTCGAATCGTTCCGTACGCATACTCCCAGAAATTTTACAGAAGTAACTGCTACCAGTGTTTCTTCCGCTATGATATAATCAGACAATAAACGATCCTTCTTTCTATGTATTCGCAATACATTACATTTGTCTATGTTAAGGGTCAATTGCCACTCCCTGCACCAAGTGCCTATCCGCTGCAGATCTTCCTGCATTTCGCTGCAATTTTCTAATGCTCCAACTTCTCTGTATACTACACCATCATCCGCGAAAAGCCGCATGGAACTTCCGACACTATCTGCTATGTCATTTATATGTATTGTGAAAAGCAATGGTCCCATAACACTCCCCTGTGGCACGCCAGAGGTTACTTTAACGTCTGTAGACGTCTCTCCATTGAGAACAACATGCTGTGTTCTGTTTGTTAAAAACTCTTCAATCCAACCACACAGCTGGTCTGATATTCCGTATTGTATTGCGGCCGTTTGTCTTTTAATGCTCTGCTCAAACGCATTTATTGCGTTCGATAATCAGCACCTGTGAATGTTTCGCTTGGTTTTAACACCTCATAGTACACGACGCCGGGCTGGTCCCACCAAATGCACAGCATCAACTCGAAGCCGTGAATATTCGGTTTGGCCGTCGACGTGGAAGCATGGCCGGGATATCCCCATGATCGTAATGAACCCATTTTTCGTCCCCGGTCGCAATGCGGTGCAGAAATCCCCTCCGTTTTTCCCTCTGAAGCAACTGTTCACGCCGGCCGCGGTGGTCTCGCGGTTCTAGGCGCGCAGTCCGGAACCGCGCGACTGCTACGGTCGCAGGTTCGAATCCTGCCTCGGGCATGGATGTGTGTGATGTCCTTAGGTTAGTTAGGTTTAAGTAGTTCTAAGTTCTGGAGGACTGATGACCACAGCTGTTAAGTCCCATAGTGCTCAGAGCCAGCCAACTGTTCACAAACACACAAACGCCGTTCAACGTCTCTTGGTTTCAGCTCACACAGGACCCATGTTCCTTCTTTCTAAATCACGCCCATAGCCTTGAGCTGTTTTAAAATGGCTTGCTGTGTTCACTCCCACTAATAGTGCCAATAATTCTTCAGTTTGACAGGAGTCTTCACTCAGGAATGTCTCCAATTCTGCATCTTCTAAAACATTCTCTTTTCCACCACTATGCCGGTCTGTAACGTTAAAATCACTGTTCTTGAAGCGGTGAAACCACTCACGAGACGTTCTCTAACAGCGTCCTTACCATACGTATTTGAGAACATTCGATGAGACTCACTCAGCCACAGCAGTAACACACCCGCAAATGACGAGAATTAGGCTTGTAAACTGACATTTTCAATCGAGAACAACTTTATTAATGTTTGAATGAGATTATGTTGACCGAGGTCCAAGCTAACTGCCTGACGTCTGCGATCTGTTTCTTTCGACCGCTACTTACCGTTGTTGCCACCTATCGGCTAAGGGCGGAAGCAAAGTTGTACACCTTGTATTTATTGTTATGTCAGAATTTGATGACAATATACATCAACCTGTCTTGTCCATGCCCTATTTTTCTACATAGTCTCCATCAAGTTATACGGCTATACGCCAACGGTGTGTATTGCCTGGTGCTAAGAGTTCTTCTCCTGTAGGCTTAGCCATGTTTTCACTGCATGACTGACACTC
Source organism: Schistocerca piceifrons (assembly GCF_021461385.2). Taxonomy (NCBI): domain Eukaryota; kingdom Metazoa; phylum Arthropoda; class Insecta; order Orthoptera; family Acrididae; genus Schistocerca; species Schistocerca piceifrons. The sequence goes on from NC_060146.1 coordinate 129,080,903, forward strand.
TCGACATCTTCAAAGTGTGTTCCCCGTAGAGAATCCTTAAGAGATGGAAGTCCGAGGGTGCCAGGCCTGGACTGTAGGGTGGATGAGGCAATGAAGTCCAACCCAATTATGCGATGTGTTCCCGAGTTCTCAGACTTGTGTGTGGGCGTGCATTATCGTGTTGGAGCAAGATTTCTACGGGGTTCTTGTCCGAACGAACACGTCGGAAACGGTTCTTCAGTTTATTCAGAGTGTTCACGTATGCCTCTGAATTGATGGTTGACGCTCTTGGCATCACATCCACGAGAATAACGCCATCTCAATCCCAGAAGACCATGACTTTCCGGCAGAGGGGGTTGTCTTCAGTTTCTTATTTTGTGATGACTGAGGATGCTGCCACTCCATGGACTGCCTTTTTGTTTCCGGTGCAAAGTGGTGCACCTAGGTTTCATCCCCCGCAGCGATCTGTGTCAGAAAGGCCTCTCCGTCGGTCTCAAAACAGTCCAAAAATTCAGATGAAATGGCCTTTCTTTGAATCTTGTGGTCCGCTGTGAGCATACGGGGAACCCGTTGTGAGTATCTGAATATCCGAGAGTCTCGATCATTGCAGACGCACTTCCCATGCTGACCGACAACTGTAGAGCCAATTGTCAAGTTGTGATGTGACGATGGGCATGAATAATGGCATCGCACGATTCAGCATGTCGGGAGCAGTGGCTGTGACAGGACATCAAGGAGACCGGAAATTAAAAGTCAAGTAGATTAGATATTCTTGAAGAATTAGAGATTTTTGAACATATTTCTCGAAATGATAGCCTCATTCTCAATGAGCAGCTGCAGTTGAAGTAACAAAAATGTCTTCAACGGTATAAAGCCGTTACTTGACATTTAATTTCGGGCCTCCTCGTGCAGTTCACCGAAATGTTTTTTTTCCATCTAAGTCATCTCATAATTTTTCATTTATTAAAACGTTTATTGGCGTTATTTCACGTTATATCGTTTTCTACAGGTTGTTTCATTCAGCCCTTTCTGTATTTTCTATAATGACGTTTTTCTGCTTCAAAATGTACTTCTACGATCTCTCGTACACAAAATGTTACTCTATCTGTCACTGTTAAACAAAATATTGCCTTTTACATTACGCGCTGAACAATATTCACTATAATTTTCGCCTGTCTAGATTTGAATGTTAAATAGCCAAGTTGTACCTGCGGCTATCAGATGGCGCTCTCGCTGCGATGTCGTGTTCACTTGCCACACTTGTTAACGCGGGCGCCTCAGTCCGTTGCTACCTGTGGCTATACAGATACGAGCAGCCCTTAGAGGCTCGCCTTTAAACATTCCTTTTAAATATTTTGTGACTAAAGCCCTTCTGAATAAAATATTATCGCTGCTAGACTCTGCATTCGTACAAAGCCCTTCTGTCCTGTCTCTGTCTTGTATTGTTAGTCAGTACTTACACATTTCTTTTATAGTTTTTTTTTCCTTTCCATGAATTTTTAATTATTTTATAGACCACTTTAAATGTCTAAGTTCTGATGAAGGCACTGATAGAAGTGTTGAAACCTAATAAGTAAGACTAAAAATTTGTGACCGAGGGCTCATTTGTTTCAATTTTACAATGCTAAAAATTTATGGCGAGTCTAGTGACAATTTACGTAAGGTTTTTTTCTGTAATACCAGTTTCAAGTGACTATAGTGGTGAGCGTATGGCATTGGTGGCCGGGAGACCCCCCGCGGGGCGGTTCGGCAGCCGCTCCACAAATTCTTTAACGACACTACGGCGACTTGCGAGTGAATGAGGATGAAATGATTATGAAAGAAACACAACACCCAGTCTTTTCGAGGCAGAGAAAATCCCCGACCCCGCCGGGGATCGAACCCGGGACCCCGTGCGCGGGAAGCGAGAACGCTACCGCAAGACCACGAGCCGCGGACAACGATTATAGTGATCTGACAATATTCGCAGAAGCTTCTCTATATCAATATAACGCCAAGTTTTGTTAACTGTCATCTTCGATAGAGAGTGTACCCATCATAATAACGTCACGCCTGACTTAATCGGGGCGGGAACAGACCCACCCGGTTCGATGAGGCTCAGTGGTAATCGTGCTGGCGTCACGGTCTGGGAAGCCATTGGGTGTGACTCCACGTCACGGCTGGCAGCAATTGGGGGAAATATTAACAGAACGATACGTCACTCACTTCCTAAGTTCCGATGTTTTACCTCTCACGCGACGGTACCATACTGCCATTTTTCAACAGCACAACGCTCGTCCCCAAACGGCACGTTTCTCTTATGAGCAGTCTGGGTGATTCTGAGGTACTCCTGCGGTCGGCAAGATCCACGTGCCTGTCACGTGTGGGACCAGTCTGGACGTCAACTCTGCCCCAGTATCAAAAAATGGCTCTAAGCACTATGGGACTCAACAACTGAAGTCATCGGTCCCCCAGACTTACAGCTACTTAAACCTAACTAACCTAAGGACATCACACACATCCATGCCCGAGGCAGGATTCGAACCTGCGACCGTAGCAGCAGCGCGGTTCCGGACTGGAGCGTCTAGAACCGCTCGGTCACATCAGCCGGCGCCCCAGTATCATTATGCAGTATATCAAGGACCGGTTTCAACAACTGTAGTACAGCTTGCCACAGCAGAGAATACGACTTCATGACACTCTGCCCGAGGAAATTTGTAAATTTAATTTGACATTGTAAATACTGAAATAACACGACATACTCACTACGGCTGTTGATAAAATATCAGTATATCGATACTATTAAAAACATAGGTATAAACCGGCGGTATTCTTCTCTAGATGTATCGATACGAAAGTGGCAATTCCGAGTGCCGATAGTTTTATTTTATATTATATTTTTCCGCCATTTTCGGTAAATATTTTAAGTTGTTGTTTTGGCATTGTAGTAGACCATAATTTTATATTCAGTGAGTGAAGGAATCTTGCTGATTGTTGAGCTTTAATCACGTCCAGCCTTTCTCTTTGACTGTGTGAGGCAAATATAGGTGGCACAAAAGAAGAAATCCCCCATTGTTCTGGGGCATGACAGTGCGAAATGAATAACTATATTTCCGATGTGAACAAATAGCGCACCAATTGCGTTAAAAATCAATTTTTGACGCAATTAGTTTGCTATTTTTTATATCAGCTGTCTTCAAAAACAATTGCTGAAAATATGAACAAAAATCTGAATGAGAAGACTGGTCTCTGCGGTGGGTGGAGATGTGTCAGGGAAAATGGTGACGTAATCGGCATTAGGCACTACCGACAGAAGCTGCAACGTTCAGCTTTACCACGCAATTTTGACAACTGCTAGATCACTGGCGTTGGCAGAAATGAAAAAAAAAAAAAAAACAGGGAAGCCGACATCACAATATGTGACGAAATGACGAAACCGAACGACGAACATATCGTACACCTTTTTGTGCCACTTACATGCAAATCAAATGTGTGCGAAATCTTATGGGACTTAACTGCTAAGGTCATCAGTCTCTAAGCTTTCACACTACTTAACCTAAATTATCCTAAGGACAAACACATACACCCACGCAGGAGGAAGGACACGAACCTCCGCCGGGATCAGCCGCACAGTCTATGACTGCAGCGCCCTTGACCGCTCGGCTTATCCCGCGCGGCATCACTAATATGCAGTTACCATTGTTACCAAAGTGGCTGTCGCCAAGCGTGAACGTGCATCGTTTCCCTTTTCAGTTCTTGCTCTAAGGGGGATAGACAGGCTGCTGGCTTGTTGATGGATTCCTCAGGCTGCTAGCTTGTTGACGTACAGAATATCTGATAATAAATCAATGCTTCAATATATAGGTCTAAAACCGGCAGTATATCTGATAATAAATCAATACTTCAATATATAGGTCTAAAACCGGCAGTATATTTACAATGTGCAGCCGATATTTTTATAGGCTGGCAAGTCGATACATTTTCCATCGATACTGTCATCCCCTTATCGAGAGCCGGCAATATATACCGGGTGATCGAAAAGTCAGTATAAATTTGAAAACTTAATAAACCACGGAATAATGTAGATAGGGCGGTAAAAATTTACACACATGCTTGGAATGACATGAGGTTTTATTAGAACAAAAAACAAAAGAAAACAAAAAAGAAACAAAAAACGAAGTTCACAAAATGTCCGACAGGTGGCGCTGGACAGCAAAACGTCAGTAACTGCTACCGTGACGGCTGAGAGGTACACCGATATGTTACAGAATCGCATCATCCCCAGCCTGGCTGATAAACACCTGCTGGAACGTACGATGTTTATGCAGGATGGCGCTTCACCCTATATTGCTAGACTCGTGAAAGATCTCTAGCGCGCGTCGTTTGGTGATGATCGTGTGCTCAGCCGCCACTTTCGTCATGCTTGGCCTCCCAGGTCCCCAGACCTCAGTCCGTGCGATTATTGGCTTTGGTGTTACCTGAAGTCGCAAGTATATCGTGATCGACCGACATCTCTAGGGATGCTGAAAGACAACATCTGACGCCAATGCCTCACCATAACTCCGGACATGCTTTACAGTGCTGTTCACAACACTATTCCTCGACTGCAGTTATTGTTGAGGAATGATGATAGACATATTGAGCATTTCCTGTAAAGAACATGATGATAGACATATTGAGCATTTCCTGTAAAGAACATCATCTTTGCTTTGTCTTACTTTGTTATGCTGATTATTGCTATTCTAATCAGATGAAGCGCCATCTGCCGGACATTTTTTGAACTTTTGTATTTTTTTGGTTCTAATAAAACCACATGTTATTCCAAGCATGTGTGTCAATTTGTACCTCTCTATCTACATTATTCCGTGATTTATTCAGTTTTCAAATTTGTTCTGACTTTTTGATGACCTGGTATTTTAAATATCGATGTATCGCATTCCCGATATTTTTAAAAACATCAACAGTGCTAATACACACTCAACACGTGGAGTTTGATTTCGTTTCCACCTTAACCTTTCACCTTCTCCTTTTTTATTGTCAGGTAGTATATATTGTCTACTTTGTTTATGTGCTCACTCGGCCACCCATTATACCTCACTAGTGCAAAAACAGGATCAATAAAGAAATTGCCTCAAAATATGTTATTCTTAGTCGGCCGCTGTGGTCGAGTGGTTCTAGACGCTTCAGTCCGGAACCACGTGGCTGCTACGGTCGCAGGTTCGAATCCTGCCTCGGGCATGGATGTGTGTGATGTCCTTAGGGGTTTAAGTAGTTCTAAGTCTAGGGGACTGATGACCTCAGATGTTAAGTCCCATAGCGCTTAGAGTCATTTGAACCATATGTTATTCGTAACTGACTGTAACACTTTAGCACAACATTTCTTTTAAGCACATGCTATTTGACTGTATTGGCAGCACGATACTCAGAATGTCGTTCACAGCTGACGTAAACTGGCAAGGAAAACCGGCTTCCGGCAGAGTGGAAGTGTCGCGTCAGAGCACCGAATTCCTCCACCCCCCACCTCCCCCCTCTTCAAATCTGCGTGACGAGGAACAAAAGGGCCAGCGAGTGAGCAACACGCCCTCTGCCCTCTTTGGACGTTCGTGCGCGCAAGTGCTGCCATTGTGGACTGGTATCCGATTGCCCCCGGGGGTGGCCGCTTTGTAGGGCGGGAGAAACGCGAGAGTGCTATAGGGGGACTGTCCTGCTTGTGTTCGCAACTCCCCCGCAACACGCATCACGCACCGGTGCGTACGCTGTGCGTCTGTGAGAGCAGTAATGGCTGCAGTGTCGATGTTAGTACGTGGGGGAGCTGTAGATCCACTGTAGCAGATTAACGTGAAGCGTCGCGAGGGGTTAGTGTCCGGTTTATTAGCGTACGACATCGCGCTTGTCGGATGCAGGCATTGCGCAGGTTTCACAAGATCTAATCACAAAGTTTAAACTACCACCTCGCAAAAATCCTGTAACAATGAAACTTGGTGATGAACAGTTCTCATCCACATGTTTACCCCTCAATGCGACCCATTTTCTCAACTACTTTACATTGTCGAACGCTGTATCTAGGCCGACCAATCCTGTGAATGCGTCTTGGTTTTTCTTCAGTCTTGCTTTCACTGTAAGCCTATCCGTCAGAGCTTCCCTTCGTGCCTGTACCTTTCCTAAAGCCAAACTAATCATCATCAAACCGATCCTCAATTTGTGTCCTCGGAGTCTTTCGCGACGGTGTACATGAACAAAGCGTTCTCGTGTTTTCAAGCCGCGTTATGAGATGACGGACGGCACAGCCGTGGGATCACCACTGTCTCCAGCAGTCGCAAATTTCTTCATGGAGCACTATGAGGAGCAGACTCTTCAAACTGCGACATTGCGGCCGTCTTGCTTTCTACGACGCGTTGATGACACGTTCCTGATATGGCCTCATGGTGAAAATACACTACAGCAATTGGTCGATGACATGAATGGTGTCCATCCCAACATTAAATTTACTGTCGAGATGGAGAAGCACTGCAAGCTACCATTCTTGGATGTTTTGGTTGAACGGAAGGCAGGAGGCCAGCTCGGTCATTCAGTGCACCGGAAACCATCACACACTGATCGGTACTTGAACGCCAATAGTTTCCACCACCCTGTACACAAGAAAGCTGTCGTGAACACGTTGTTTCATAGAGACAAGATTATCTCTGACGACGGCCACCTACAGTCTGAATTGCAGAACTTAAAACGTGTTTTCGGGGAAAATGGATACAGCAAAAGAGACATCGCAAACGCTTTCAAGGGCCGCCGACGAAAGACACCAGGTGAAACAGTAGAAGATCCCAAACGGACTGTATTCCTGCCGTACTGTGGAGCAACTAGCAGTAAGTTAGGACCTCTGCTGCGGAAACATGGGCTAAGACCAGTGTTCTGGCCCGCCCCCAAGATATGAGATATGTTGCGCCCTGTTAAAGACAATATGGTGTGCCCTGTGAATGTGGCAGCATGTATATCGGACAAACAATTCGCATGGTTGCGGAGCGTTGTACTTAACACAACCGCCATATAAACCAAAGGGAGCTTGACAAGTCGGCCATAGCGGAGCATTGCCTAGAAAACGGACATAAAATACAGTTCGAAAATACAAAAGTGTTGGCTCATGTATCTACATATTGGAACTTCGTTATAAAGGAAGCGGCCGAGATTCGTTTAAACAACAACAATTTGAACAGAGACCAGGGGTACACACTCAGCAGGGCATGAGGACGGGCGTTGGACATCGAAAGAAAGCAGAGACAGATGCGCGACGCGGGAGCGGCAGTTTCAGACGTGGCGCCTGCCACTGGCGCCACATGACGTCACCGTTGTTGCCACGGGCAGTAGTTCCGCTAGCTGCCCGGGTCGACTTACGCGCGCTCGCTAGATTGGGTCTATTCGATTGTCTGCTGATGAAATCATGCCTATATAAGCGAGGAACCGTAGCAGCCCCGGCAGTCAGTGAATTTCTGAAGTGAATTCCTGACTACGATGGCGAAGATGGTCGTCGGAAACTCGAGGATTTTATTCGAATTGACGCGGCTTGAAAACCGAGAATGTTTTATTCAGATCCTCAATTTTGTCCTTCATTCTTCTGTATATTAGTCTTATCAGTAACTTTGATCTATGAGCACGTAAGCTGACAGTGTGACAATTCTCGCATTTGTCGGCTATTGTCATCTTCGGAATTGTTTGGATGATGTTTTCCCGAAAGTCAGATGGTATATCGCCAGACTCATACATTCTACACACCTACGTGAACAGTCTTTTTGTTGCCACTTCCCCCAGAATTTGTGATGGAATGTTATCTACCCCTTCTGCCTTATTCGATCTTAAGTCTTCGAAAGCTCTCTTTAATTGTAATTCTAGTAATGGATCCGTTATCGCTTCCGTATGCTCTCCTGTTTCGTCTTCAGTCACATCAGACAAGTCTTCTCCTTCATAGAGGCCTTCAGCACACTCCTTTCACGTATCTGATCTCTCCTCTGCATTTAACAAAGGAATTCCCACTGCTCTCTTAACGTTACCGCTCTTGCTTTTAATTTCACCGGAAGCTGTTTTGAGTCAGTCCTAGCGACAAACACTTCTTTTTCGATTTCATCACACTTTTCAAGCAGCCGTTTCGCGTTAGCTTCCCTGCACTGCCTATTTATTTCGTCCATAATTAACTTGAATTCTGTATTCCTCTTCAACATTTTTGTACTTCCACCTTTCGCCGATCACGTGAAATATTTCTTCTGTTGCCCGTGGCTTCTTCGCAACAACCTTTCTTCTGCTAATGTCTTTCTTTCCAACCTCTCCGATTGCCCTTTTTAGCGGTGTCTACTCATCTTCAACTGAGCTGCTTAGTGAGCTATTCACTATCGTAATGTCTATAGCATCAGAGACCTTCAAGCGTATCTCTTCATTCCTTAGCATTTCCGTATCCCATTTCTTTGCAAATTAATTTTACCTGACCAGCGTCGTTAAAGTTCAGCCTTGTCTTCATCATTACTGGATTGTAATCTGAGTCTACATCTGCTCCTGGGTACGCCTTACAATCCAGTACCTGATTTCGGAATCTCTGCAGACTGCGATGTATTTTAACTGAAACCTTCACGTATCTCCCGGCCTTTTCCAAATACAACTCCTCGTCTCGTGATTCTTGAACAGCGTATTCCCTATTACAAGCTGAAATTTACTACACAACTGAATTAGTCTTTGTCCTCTCTCATTAGTAGTCCCTAACCCATATTCGCCTGTAACCATTTTTCTACGCTTTTTCCTACAACCGCGTTCCAGTCCCCCACGCCCACTTTATTTTCATCTGCCTTTACTTACTGAATTACCAGTTCATTATCTTCATATACTTTCTCTATCTCTTCATCTTCTGCTTGCGACGTCGGCATGTACACCTGAAGTATTGTTACCGGTGTTGGTTTGCTGTATAATTTCCCGAATTTCCTCGTTGTGGTCGTTTCTAAAGACATATGTGGGAGGAAGCAATATGGCAGCTGACCTTTCCCGGAATGTGCTCTCCCGGAATTTCAGTCGTAAGCTTCTCCGTAAAGCCCAGCGCATCTCTTGAAGCGTCTGTCCCAGGAGCTTTTTGAGAATCTCCGTAACGCTCTAGCGCAGACTGAACGATCCCGTGATGGAAATATCTATATCTACATACATACTCTGCAAGCCACTGTCAAAGATAGGAAATTTTGGAAATTTGTGCTAAGACCTTATGGGACCACACTGCTGAGGTCATCGGTCCCTAACTTAACTTACGCTAAGGACAACACACACACACCCATGCCCGAGGCAGGACTCGAACCTCCGACGCGGGGAGCCGCGCGGACCGTGAAAAGCCGCCCAAGACCGTGCGGCTACCCCGCACGGCCTCAAAGATAGGGAGAAGCGACTGTTTGGCTCCGTACGAGCCCTGTGTTCGTGGTCCTTGCGCGAAATGTGTGTTGGCGGCAGTCAGCATCAAATGCCGGCTCTTTAAATCTTTGTCAGCTGTCTTTCGCGAAAAGACCGGCGCATTCCTATGAGGTGTTCCCAATTCGGTTCACGAAGCATCTCCACAATACCAGCTTCGTGATCGAATCCACCAGTAAAAAATCTATGATGTATATATGCAGACTGAAGCGGCAAATGAAAATTTGTACCAATGTGCAAGAGATCGGGTTCAAATCCTGGCCTTAGTACAAATTTTCATTCGTCGCTTCAGTCTTCGTATAGACGTTATAGATATTTGAGACTTGAAAAGGTCTCCAGAACCATGTACTTTAATTTCGTAACAAATCTAGTAGGACGCCTCTGAATGACTTCGATGTCTTCCTCTAGTCAATCCGACAGCTACACCCAACACCCGAAAAGTACTCAAGAATCGGTCGAACAAGTGTTATGTAAGCCACTTGTTTCGTGGATGAATTACATATCCCAAAAATTCGACCTGCCAGTCTTTCTCTCGCCCCTGCTATTACTACTATTTGTTTTGTGTGTTGACTGCACTTAAATTCGCGCGAAATGGTTACTCATCGATATTTTTCGTAAGTAACCATTTCCAGCAGTTTGTCATCAATAGCGCAATTGTAAAGTTGTGGCATTGTTTGCCTATGTGTGTTCGCCAGTATGTTACGTTTATTTACGTCCTGGGTGCCGGCCGCTGTGGCCGAGCGATTGTAGGCGCTTCAGTCCGGAACCACACTGCTGCTACGGTCGTAGGTTCGAATCCTGCCTCGGGCATGCATGTGTGTGATGTCCTTAGGTTAGTTAGGTTTAAGTAGTTCTAGGGGACTGATGACCTCAGATGTTAAGTCCCATAGTGCTCAGAGCCATTTGAACCATTTTTTGAACGATCAGGGTCAACTGCTGCTCGCAGCACCATTCTCCAACTGCTGCAGGTCATTCTGTAAATCGATATTGTTTTCTAACGTTGCCATGTTCTTACAGAGAACTGTCTCATCTGCAAACAGTCTTATGGAGCTCTCGACGTTTTCTACTACATCGTTCATATACACTGACGAAAAAAGAAATTACAGCACCAAAAAATAATTAATTTAGGGTAATGAAATTTCGGGAAAACATCTGCCTAGGTAACATACTTAAGTAATTGACATTACAAGATCACAGATTAATATAAACGCGAGATAAGCCATTGCAAATCTGAAATGGTGGTACATTAATTCTGGCGGTTATAGCTGTCATTAATGTACAGCTGTAATCGCCAGAATATTGAATACAACGATGCAAAAGTGTGTGCATTGTGTTGTACAGGTGCCGGGTATCAGTTTGTAGGATGTAGTTCCACGGCTGTTGCACTTGGTCAGTCAACACAGCAACGGCCTTGTAAAAGAGGGCGGAGGAGCGGATAGAGGTTCAGGTCACTCTCTTGTCCTAGGGGTGGCAAATTGCCCCTAAAGGCGGAAGAATCAACAATGATCAACGACATGAGGATGCAGAAGGCAATGGAAACCACTGCATTAAAGACACGTAACGTGTATCCACAGGACATGTGGCCTGTAATTGAAAAAGTGTCATGATGATCTCTCCATTGGCAAAAGATTCCCGAATAGTCCCCCATTCGTATCTCCGGGAGGGGACTGCCAAGGGGGAGGTTACCATGAGAAAAAGATTGAATAATCAACGAAAGGATAACGTTCTACGAGTCGGGGCGTGGAATGTCAGAAGCTTGAACGTGGTAGGGAAACTAGAAAATCTGAAAAGGGAAATGCAAAGGCTCAATCTAGATATAATAGGGGTCAGTGAAGTGAAGTGGAAGGAAGACAAGGATTTCTGGTCAGATGAGTATCGGGTAATATCAACAGCAGCAGAAAATGGTATAACAGGAAAAGGCCGGGAGATACGGGAAGATTTCAATTACATTACATCATGGTCAGACAGAGATTCTGAAATCAGATACAGGATTGTAAGGCGTACCCAGGAGCAGATATACACTCAGATCACAATATAGTAGTGATGAAGAGTAGGCTGAAGTTCAAGACATTAGTCAGGAGGAATCAATACGCAAAGAAGTGGGATACGGAAGTACTAAGGAATGACGAGATACGTTTGAAGTTCTCTAACGCTATAGATACAGCAATAAGGATTAGCGCAGTAGGCAGTACAGTTGAAGAGGAATGGACATCTCTAAAAAGGGCCATCACAGAAGTTGGGAAGGAAAACATAGGTACAAAGAAGGTAGCTGCGAAGAAACCATGGGTAACAGAAGAAATACTTCAGTTGATTGATGAAAGGAGGAAGTACAAAGGTTCCGGGAAAATCAGGAATACAGAAATACAAGTCGCTGAGGAATGAAATAAATAGGAAATGGAGGGAAGCTAAGACGAAATGGCTCCAGGAAAAATGTGAAGACATCGAAAAAGATATGATTGTCGGATGGACAGACTCAGCATACAGGAAAGTCAAAACAACCTTTGGTGACATTAAAAGCAACGGTGGTAACATTAAGAGTGCAACGGGAATTCCACTGTTAAATGCAGAGGAGAGAGCAGATAGGTGGAAAGAATACATTGAAAGCCTCTATGAGGGCCGGCCGCGGTGGTCTAGTGGTTCTAGGCGCGCAGTCCGGAACCGCGGGGCTGCTACGGTCGCAGGTTCGAATCCTGCCTCGGGCATGGATGTGTGTGATGTCCTTAGGTTAGTTAGGTTTAATTAGTTCTAAATTCTAGGGGACTTATGACCACAGCAGTTGAGTCCCATAGTGCTCAGAGCCATTTGAACCTCTATGAGGGTGAAGATTTGTCTGATGTGATAGAAGAAGAGACAGGAGTCGATTTAGAAGAGATCCAGTATTAGAATCGGAATTTAAAAGAGCTTTGGAGGACTTACGGTCAAATAAGGCAGAAGGGATAGATAACATTCCACCAGAATTTCTAAAATCATTGGGGGAAGTGGCAACAAAACGACTATTCACGTTGGTGTGTAGAATATATGAGTCTGGCGATATACCATCTGACTTTCGGAAAAGCATCATCCACACAATTCCGAAGACGGCAAGAGCTGACAAGTGCGAGAATTATCGCACGATCAGCTTAACAGCTCATGCATCGAAGCTGCTTACAAGAATAATATACAGAAGAATGGAAAAGAAAATTGAGAATGCGCTAGGTGACGATCAGTTTGGCTTTAGGAAAAGTAAAGGGACGAGAGAGGCAATTCTGACGTTACGGCTAATAATGGAAGCAAGGCTAAAGAAAAATCAAGACACTTTCATAGGATTTGTCGACCTGGAAAAAGCGTTCGACAATATAAAATAATGCAAGCTGTTCGAGATTCTGAAAAAAGTAGGGGTAAGCTATAGGGAGAGACGGGTCATATACAATATGTACAACAACCAAGAGGGAATAATAAGAGTGGACGATCAAGAACGAAGTGCTCGTATTAAGAAGGGTGTAAGACAAGGCTGTAGCCTTTCGCCCCTACTCTTCAATCTGTACATCGAGGAAGCAATGATGGAAATAAAAGAAAGGTTCAGGAGTGGAATTAAAATACAAGACGAAAGGATATCAATGATACGATTCGCTGATGACATTGCTATCCTGAGTGAAAGTGAAGAAGAATTAAATGATCTGCTGAACGGAATGAACAGTCTAATGAGTACACAGTATGGTTTGAGAGTAAATCGGAGAAAGACGAAGGTAATGAGAAGTAGTAGAAATGAGAACAGCGAGAAACTTAACATCAGGATTGATGGTCACGAAGTCAATGAAGTTAAGGAATTCTGCTACCTAGGCAGTAAAATAACCAATGACGGACGGAGCAAGGAGGACATCAAAAGCAGACTCGCTATGGCAAAAAAGGAATTTCTGGTCAAGAGAAGTCTACTAATATCAAATACCGGCCTTAATGTGAGGAAGAAATTTCTGAGGATGTACGTCTGGAGTACAGCATTGTATGGTAGTGAAACATGGACTGTGGGGAAACCGGAACAGAAGAGAATCGAAGCATTTGAGATGTGGTGCTATAGACGAATGTTGTAAATTAGGTGGACTGATAAGGTAAGGAATGAGGAGGTTCTATGCAGAATCGGAGAGGAAAGGAATATGTGGAAAACACTGATAAGGAGAAGGGACAGGATGATAGGACATCTGCTAAGACATGAGGGAATGACTTCCATGGTACTAGAGGGAGCTGTAGAGGGCAAAAACTGTAGAGGAAGACAGAGATTGGAATACGTCAAGCAAATAATTGAGGACGTAGGTTGCAAGTGCTACTCTGAGATGAAGAGGTTAGCACAGGAAAGGAATTTGTGGCGGGCCGCATCAAACCAGTCAGTAGACTGATGACCAAAAAAAAAAAAAAAAAAAAAAAAAAAATGCTGTTTTTGGATTATGCTGGAATTGTCGCCTGATGATGTCCCATATGTGCTTGGTTGTAGACAGACCTGGTGATCGAATAGACCAAGGCATCATATCAAGATTCAGTAAAACGTGATAGTATACAAAAGCGGTATATGAGCGAGTTTTATCCTTTTTGGAAATTTGTGGTAAGGTCTTATGGGACCAAACTGCTGAGGTCATCGGTCCCTAAGCTTACGCACTACATAATCTAACTTACGCTAAAGACAACACATACACCCATGCCCGAGGGAGGACTCGAACCTCCGGCGGGGGAACCGCACGGCCCGTGACAAGACGCCTCAGACCACTCGTCCGAGCGTTATCCTGTTGGAAAACACCCGTTGGAGTTCTGTCCACAGATAGCAGCACAGCAGGTCGTATCACCATATTGATGTACATATTTGCCAGTCAGGGTGCGTAGTATAATGACGTAAGTGCTCCTCCTGCCACACCGAAATTGCACTCCAGCCATAACTCCAGGTGTAGGTCCGGTATGTCTAGCATGGAGACAGGTTGGGTGCTTGCCCTCAACTGGACTCCTTGTAACCAACACGCGACCATCACTGTCACCGAGACAGGATCAATTTCATCAGAAAACGCAACAGACCTCCACCCTGCCCTCCAATGAGCTCTCGCTTGACACCGCTGAAGTCACAAATGGCGGCGGTTTGGGGTAAGGATTGAACGCTACAGAGACTCTGGTTCGGAGATGTCTTTGAAGGAACCGATTTGTAATAGTCGTATCACTATGGTGCCAAGTGCTGCTCAAATTGCTGCTACAGACGCAGTGCGATGCGCCAGAGACATAACCGAACACGAAGCTCTTCTCTCTGGATAGTGCCACGTTCTCGTCAGGAGTCCGGTCTTCTTGCCACCGTAGCTTCTCATGACAACCGCTGTCTGCAGTCGTGTACAGTGGCTACGTACCTGCCAACTCTTTCTGCAGTGACGCGAGAAGGAACATCCAACGTCTTGGTCCTATTACAGGATCTTGTATTGATAATGGCGTCTTTGTGGTCTTAAAGGTGTTCTTGACTAACATAAACGCACCACGTCCAATGTCAATGGCAACTAAGGCCGGTATTACACTATCAAATTTCTTTCTCCAATATCTTTGTCAAATATCTTTCCCAAAGTAATTTGATGATGTAATAGGGAACTTTGTCAAATGTCGTCCAATATTTGAGCAAATCTAGAGCCTCGCTGTAGATTTGATCAAAGAAGTCACTTCTGATCTGTTCGCTGCAATGTGTCATGTTACCATGTGGATCGCTAGCATCGCTACAGCGTTCTGTCATCTGTAGTGCTTTTATAACCATTGCCAGTAAATACAATTGATGTGTACCGACAACTACAAAATTAATAGAGATGCATGAAGCTGACGAGGCGCTTTACAACGTGAGGCACGCTGAATACAAAAATAGATTAAGAAGATTGGAGACCTGACCTGGCCTAACCTAACCTTTCTTGTAGCAAGGAGTCGGAGGGTTACAGTGAGCCTGTCTTATGCAGATATAGCAGTTCTTAAGTGAGTAATGAGGATACACTTCACTGAGCACATACTGAAATGTATGCTCATCCATTCTCAGGTAATTTATATACGACTTGACGTCCTCCACTATAAGCTCACGTTACAAGTTTTGTTGAATGCTTTTATCGTGTCGTCGTAAAATCCAAGGCTTCACGCACGTGCATTTCCTTCTTTTTTGCCCCGCTTCTCTTTCGCATGTGCACACAGTACAATTGTGGTACATGCAACTGCTGTGGTTAATAACATGTTGTTGTCAGCCATCTTGAACTTTGACGGAAAATATGATGGCAGTGTAATACCCTTTTTTGTGCCACGTCAAAGATCTTTGTCAAATATATTTGACGAATATTTGATCAAATCTTTAATCGGAGCTTTGAAAAAGAAATTTGATAGTGTAATACTGGCCTAACGCTCATGACCGTTACAGCGCGTACTTAAAGCAAACGTCATTTGCATCCTCATAGTGGCACTACTAGCGCCACTCCTGTGCGAACAGCCCTCATCTTTCAGATGAAGAAACACACTTACACTGTGTGATCAAAAGTACACCCCCAAAAACACACATTTTTTCACATTAGGTGCATAGTGCTGCCACATACTGCCAGGTACTCCATATCAGCGACCTCAGTAGTCATTAGACATCGTGAGAGAGCAGAATGGGGAGCTCCACGGAACTCACGGACTTCGGACGTTGCCAGGTGATTGGGTGTCACTTGTCATACGTCTATATACGAGATTTCCACACTCCTAAACATCCCTAGGTCCACTGTTTCCGATGTGATAGTGTAGTAGAAACGTGAAGGGACACGTACAGCATAAAAGGCCGACATCGTCTGCTGACTGACACCGCCGACAGTTGAAGAGGGCCGTAATGTGTAATAGGCAGACATCTATCGAGATCATCACACAGGAATATCAGACTGCATCAGGATCCACTGCAAGTACTATGACAGTTAGGCGGGAGGTGAGAAAACTTGAATTTCATGGTCGAACGGCTGCTCATAAGCAACACATCACGCCGGTAAATGCCAAACGACGCCTCGCTCGGTGTAAGGACCGTAAAACATTGGACGATTGAACAGTGGAAAAACGTTGTGTGGAATGAAGAATTACGGTACATAATGTGGCGATTCGATGGCAGGGTGTGGGAGTGGCGAATGCCCAGTGAACGTCATCTGCCAGCGTGTGTAGTACCAGCAGTAAAATTCGGAGGCGGTGGGGTTATGGTGTGGTCTTGTTTCTCATGGAGGGGGCTTGCACCATTTGTTGTTTTGCGTGGCACAGGCCGACATTGATGTTTTATGAACCTTCTTGCTTCCCACTGATGGAAGAGCAATTCGGGGATGGCGATTGCATCTTTCAACACGACCGAGCACGTGTTCATAATGCACGGCCTGTGACGGAGGGGTTACACGACAATAACATCACTGTAATGGACTGGCCTGCACAAAGTCCTGACCTGAATCCTACAGAAAACCTCTGTGATGTTTTGGAACGCAGACTTCGTGCCAGACCTCACCGACCGACATTGATACCTCTCCTCAGTGCAGCACTCCGTGAAGAATGGGCTGCCATTCCCCAAGAAACCTTCCAGCACCTGATTGAACGTATGCCTGCGAGAATGGAAGCTGTTATCAAGGCTAAGGGAGGACCAAACCATACTGAATTCCAACGTTACCGATGGAGGGCGCCACGAACTTGTAAGGCATTTTCAGCCAGGTGTCCGGATACTTCTGATCACATAGTGCACCTACTTTCGTTTGTATCGCACAACTCCAGCTTCCTGGTGCGATATTTTTCCGTCAGCGTATACACCTCCTTGGAATACTCCTGAAATTACTTTTACACCAGTCGATTTTGTTCTGTAAAGAGTGACGTTTTTAATTCTGCCTGGAAGATTCGAAAAGCTAACTACATAATTTTTTGGAGGAATAGACGTTAATTGTTTATTCGAACAATCGCTAAAGGAATATCGCTGTTACTATGCATCAACCTTCGTGATGCTCTGCAGACCGGCTCGCGGACTGTGTGTGGGTGTGCAGGCGTAGAGCCGTGGCTATCTCGACCCACCGTCGCCATGCCCTGGTGGCGCGTCCTTGACTGTGGGACGGGCAGTCAACGCTTGAGCCGTCCAGCGGAACGAACTCAGCAGCAGGTGGCTCCCTGCAGGAACTCCCCAACTGTCTCCAACTTCCTCTATACAAATGGAAATTGCGGCAACGGTTCTGGACTGCGCTTTGGTCTCAGCCCAGCAATGCCTCTCTAACATACACTATTGGCCATTAAAACTGCTACACCACGAAGATGTGCTACAGACGCGAAATTTAACCGACAGGAAGAAGATGCTGTGATATCCAAATGATCAGCTTTCCAGAGCATTCACACAAGGCTGGTGCCGGTGGCGACACCTACAATGTGCTGACATGAGGAAAGTTTCCAACCGATTTCTCATACGCAAACAGCAGTTGACCGGCGTTGCCTGGTGAAACGTTGTTGTGATGCCTCGTGTAAGGAGGAGAAATGCGTGCCATCACGTTTCCGACTTTGATAAAGGTCGCATTGTAGCCTATCGCGATTGCGGTTTATCGTATCGTGACACTGCTAGTCGCATTGGTCTAAATCCAATGACTGTTAGCACAATATGGAATCGGTGGGTTCAGGAGGGTAATAAGGAACGCCGTGCTTTATCCCAACGGCCTCGTATCACTAGCAGTCGAGATGACAGGCATCTTATCCGCATGGCTGTAATGGATCGTGCAGCCACGTCTCGATCCCTGAGTCAACAGATGGGGACGTTTCCAAGACAACAACCATCTGCACAAATAGTTCGACGACGTTTGCAGCAGCATGGACTATCAGCTCGGAGACCATGGTTGCGGTTACCCTTGACGCTGCATCACAGACAGCAGCGCTTGCGATGGTGTACTCAACGAGGAACCTGGGTGCAGGAATTGCAAAACGTTAGTTTTTCGGATGAATCCAGGTTTTGTGTACAGCATCATGATGGCCGCATCCGTGTTTGCGACATCGCAGTGAACGCACATTGGAAGCGTGTATTCGTCATCGCCATACTGGCGTATCACCCGTCGTGATGGTATGGGGTGCCATTGGTTACACGTCTCGGTCACCTCTTGTTCGCATTAACGGCAGTTCGAACAGTAGACGTTACATTTCAGATGTGCTACGACCCGTGGCTCTACCCTCCATTCGATCCCTGCGACACCCTACATTTCAGCAGGATAACGCACGACCGCATGTTGCAGGTCCTATACGAGCCTTTCTGGATACAGAAAATGTTCGACTGCTGCCCTGGCCAGCACATTCTCCAGATCTCTCACCAATTGAAAACCTCTGGTCAATGGTGGCCGAGCAACTGGGTCGTCACAATACGCCAGTCGCTACTCTTGATGAACTGTGGTATCGTGTTGAAGGTGCATGGCAGCTGTACCTGTACACGCCATCCTAGCTCTGTTTGACTCAATGCCCAGTCGTATGAAGGCCGTTATTACGGCCAGAGGTGGTTGTTCTGAGTAGTGATTTCTCATGATCTATGCACCCAAATTGCGTGAAAATGTAATCACATGTCAGTTCTAGTATAATATATTTGTGCAATGAATACCCATTTATTATCTGCATTTCTTTTTGGTGTAGCAATTTTAATGGCCAGTAGTTTATATCTCATCCGTCTCTTTGTGACCGACCGGCGAGTACCTGAAGTCTAAACAGTTACAATAAAGTAAATGTTAAAGGGAACGCTTTATTGCATCGTGTATGCAGGACGGCAAATCACTTGGAAGAACTGTTCAACGAAGCTGATAGTGTCTTGAAAACAGGTTATAAGAGGAGTATCAACAACGTTTTTTGTTGTTGTCTTTAGTCCGAAAGCTGGGTCGATGCAGCTATCAACGAAACTCTGTCCTGTGCACGTCTCTTCATTTCCGTGTAACTACTGAGCTACTGCAATCTACATCGTTTTGAACCTGTGTTCTGTAGAAGGTAAAAGCTGTAGAGCAAGAGGAAGAGACTGGAACACACCCGACGAATAATTGAGGATGCGTGTTGCAAGTGCTACTCCGTGATGAACAGGTTGGCACAAGAGAGGAATTTGTGGGGGCCACATCAAACCAGTCAGAAGCCTGAAAAAAAAAAACCCGGAAGAAACAGTGTTCATTTTTTGGTTTCCCTCTACGCTTATTACCCCCACACTTCCCTCTAATACTAAACTTGTGATCTTTTGACGTCTCAGAATGTGTCCCATCAACTGATCACTTCTTTTACTGAAGCTGTGACACAAATTTCTTTTCTCTCCAATTCTGTTCAGTACCTCCTCATTACTTACGTGATCTACCCACCTAATCTTCAGCATTCTTCTGTAGTACTACACTTCAAAAGCTTCTAGTCTCTCCTTCTCTGAACTATTTATCATTCATGCTTCTCTTACGTACATGGATAAACTCTCTACAAACACTTTCAGAAAAGACTTCCTAACATTTAAACCTGTATTCGATGCTAATAAATTAACAAATTTCTCTTCTCCACAAACGCTTTTCTTGCCACTTCCAGTCTACAGTATATTGTACTCTGATCATCAGCTGATACTTCCCTGCCCAAATAGCAAAACTCATCTACTACTTGCAGTGTCTCGTTTTCTAATCTAATTCCCTCACCGTCGCACTGCTTTAAATGGAATACATTCCATTACTCTTGTTATGCTTTTGTTGATGTTATATTATGTCCTCCTTTCAAGACAGTGACCATTCGGCTCAACTACTCTTGCTGCCACTGACAGAATTGCAGTGTAATCGATCAACTTCAAAGTTTTTATTTCTTCAACGCGAAGTGCCTAATATTTGGATTGAAGGAGATCGTTTTTTCTGTTTCATCTGTTCTGTACTAACCTACGTGCTAATTCTATCTTTCTGGCTCGTCCTTTCTCCGCTTCTGTATCAAGCCCACTCATTTTGATCCGTTCATCAAGGTACTTGAGCTTTCCAAATCACGTATCATGTTTGTATTCCAAGTATCCTTTTTTTTTCGTAGGACAAGTTCTCTTTTTTTCTGGTATCTAATGTTTTTCGAGCACTATTAGGGTTGGCCAACAAGGCTAAATCATCAGCGAACTCTATGCGCTCCACCGTCAAATAGTGCTTCTTTGGCCCGCGATTAGCCTAGCGGTCTAAGGCGCTGCAGTCATGGACTGTGCGGCTGGTCCCGGCGGAGGTTCGAGACCTCCCTCGGGCATGGGTGTGTGTGTTTGTCCTTAGGATAATTTAGGTTAAGTAGTGTGTAAGCTTAGGGACTCATGACCTTAGCAGTTAAGTCCCATAAGATTTCATACACTTTTTTTGTGCTTCTTTGGACTTACAGATTTCTTTAACTACTATCTTGGCTTCCTTTTCACTATTTTTTCCAGGACGATGTTAAATAAATTGGGTGCCAGTAACACCTTCCTGCCTAACGCCTGTCTTAGTCTCTTAATCTGAAAATTTCCCGTGAAATTGTACTTTAGAGATGGTTTCCATTAGGGTTTGATTTGCAGCTTTCCTAGTTTTTCCGTCTCTTCCAAATTCTCCGAAAACACTGAAGAATGGTTCAAATGGCTCTGAGCACTATGGGACTTAACATCTATGGTCATCAGTCCCCTAGAACTTAGAACTACTTAAACCTAACTAACCTAAGGACAGCACACAACACCCAGTCATCACGAGGCAGAGAAAATCCCTGACCCCGCCGGGAATCGAACCCGGGAACCCGGCCGTGGGAAGCGAGAACGCTACCGCACGACCACGAGCTGCGGACGAAAACACTGAAGAGCGCTTGCCGGTCGATAGAGCCACATACGTTTTTAGTCAACAAGCGCAATTACAGCATTTCTTGAAATTTATTCCTGAAATTCAACTTAACTGTAACAGGTACAGATGTACTACTTAAAGCGACATGTGAAAATTTTTGCCGGACTGCGGCTCGAATCCGGATTTCCTGGTCATCGGGAGCGGTCACCTTACCGCATACGCTGTTCTAGTATGCTCCCCGGACCGATCCAAACTTCCATATGTCATACACTTATCGATTTCTTCTCATACGCTATTAATTCATTTACTCACACTCGCACATCTCGTGGTTCCCATGTAGGTTTTAGAATCAAGACGACGACTATCGCCTTTTTGTCAGCGGCCGTCTTCGCCGTATACACAGGGTGAAGATAAATTCGCGCACTCAGACTTCGCTGCACAGTTCCTCACATACTGACAATACAAAAATGTCTCTCACAAAATTTCGTCCTGCACATGTTTTGGGTAGTAAATGGCAATCTAGCAACACTGTAATCACATGTACCGTAACTAATTCTGTTAGTAAACAGAGCAGTGCTGTGCAGTTGGTGCAGTGGATAGCGTTTTGGGTTGACATGGTGGAGGTCGAGGATTCGATTCTGGGTTGAGGTATATTAATTTTTATTTGATAAAAGCGGTCTCCGTGGTACGGTATCTGGCGTCGTAATCGTCATACAGCTATTACAGTGGGTCTCCTACAAAATATTTCCAGTTACGTATTACAAACGCAGAAATGGAAATACAGTCGTTTTCATTGGTCAGCTTTTAAAGAAACCTTTTGCATGTCGTGGACACGATTTGTTTCACACCACTGGATCTGCTATATTCCAAACTTGTTTTTTGTGCACCCTCCCCAATGGTCCCATCGATTAATACTGGGTATTATTCTTGGAACGTTCAGGTCCATTACATTTCGTTAGGGCCTTACGTCACGAATATGGCTAGCAACGTGCTATACAAATAATTTCTATGGGACCATTGTGGAAGGGTACACAGAAAATAGGCTTGGAATCTAATAGATACAAAGGAACGAAACAATTCGCGTCCACGACGGGCAAAAGGATTCTTTAAAAGCTGACAATGAAAACAACTGTATTTCTATTTCTGTGTCTGTAATACGTAACTGCAAATGTTTTGTAGGAGACCCACTGTAATCGCTGTATGACGGTTACGGCGCCAAATACCGTTCCACGGAGACTGCTTTAAACAAATAAAAATTAATTTTTTTATCCTGAAATATTTTAAAAGAAGTACCTTGCCCATTGAAAGGGATCGGGAATTGCAGGGCCTCCAATTTAACCACATAACGTGGATTTTGCTCACAACTGCCCTATCAGTGTGACTTTCCCTTATCTAGAAGGGAGGACTGGGGTTTAATTTCATACAGATAACCACCTACAAGAGCCGGCCGCTGTGGACGAGCGGTTCTAGGCGCTTCAGTCTGGAATCGCGCTGCTGCTACGGTTGCAAGGTTCGGATCCTGCCTCGGGCATGGATGTGTGTGATATCCTTAGGTTAGGTTTCAGTAGTTCTAAGTCTAGGGGACTGATGATCTCAGAAGTTAAGTCCCATAGTGCTCAGAGCCATTTGAACCATTTTTGAACTTCTCCAAGTCGTTCGAACTACCGGCCCCAAGCTAAAAGGTCAGCGCGGGAAAAGGAAAGCCAACATGGCTATCAGATGCAGACTGCTGAATATGGAAATAAAATAAAATACCTTGCTCCAGTCCTCTCTCCAGTTTCATTATGCTGTCATACTGAAAAAAAAAATCTGCAGAATAGCAGGCATGATACTGCCGTATTAGTAATGATAATAACATGACTACAGTACTGTAAATCGTAAAAAAGTGAAAGAAGTTCAAGGTAGATGCACGTCTTTCAACTTTTATGCTTTCATGATAAAATGTGTATCATATGCATCTATAAACTTCAAGAATGTTCGTATATTATTGTCAATCGAAATATGTGAGTTGTTCTGAATATGTGAGTCGTTCTATTTTTTTTCCCAGGTTAAAGTAAATAAATACATATATATTGTTCTTAAAAATTATTTTACGTTGGATTTTACTCTTTATGTAGCAGCTAGCAAGCATTTTCTTTTAGAAAGTATTTCTTCATATTACTGACAACAAATAATAATATTTTTTCAGCTTTTTTCCTAACATTTGAAATTATCACTATCTGTAGGACTGTGAGCTTGAGGTGCCTCTTTCGTAACGGCCGCCATAGTAATTATATATTGCTCATGACTAAGCAAATTGTAATTCTGCTCACTGGGGAAGTCAGGTTAAATGTAAGAGAGGACCTGAGCTCCGCCGGCCGCTGGTGGCCGAGCGCTTCTAGGCGCTTCAGTCTGGAACCGCGCTGCTGCTACGGTCGCAAGTTCGAATCCTGCCTCGGGCATGGATGTGTGTGATGTCCTTAGGTTAGTTAGGCTTAAGTAGTTCTAAGTTCTAGGGAACTGATGACCTCGGAAGTTGAGTCCCATAGTGCTCAGAGCCATTTGAACCATTTTTTGAACCTGAGCTCCATAATCTTGCCACGCGAAATAACGGCGTAAACAAATTTAAAAAATAGATAATTATTGATGCTGGAGCTCGAATTTAAACAGATGATGTCTATCGCCTTTTCGCGATGATCCTGGCGGCGAGGCTGTATTTTTTCGGCACTGCCAGTATGTGGCGTACAACGCCTAGAGCACTTTATCCGCCGGCACATTGCGCTACATCGAGATAGGGCGTCCCAAATGCCGGCCAGAAGTCAGCCAGTGCGAGCAGTCGCCTGCAGAGCGGGGGGAGTGGACACTGGACAGGATGCTCCGCGGCCGGTGGAGTTAATAGCAGGAAGTCCGCGACACGGGGGCAGCGCGGGCTCTGCGCAGAAACGGACGGCTTCCTGCGCACACACACACACACACACACACACACACGACCAGGGTCGGCAGCCGCGGAACGACCAGCTGTCTGGCAGGGCGCCGGTATTCCCTCTGCTCTCGCTAACGGCCGCTCATTACGCCGCTGGGGAACTGTGCAACCTGCAGCGCAACAAGACGTGCAAAGCAGCAGCCCACACCTCCCGGCTATTAATACACCACACCGGCGTTGCATCGGTCTCTCCGAAGACGTGATGCAGCGGCCGTCCGACATCCACACTATCGCCTGGTGCTACATGTTGCTCCCCCATGTTTTTTAATGTAGTCTGCCACCTTCCAGTTCGTCTTAAGGCACTGGTTCAAAAATGGTTCAAATGGCTCTGAGCACTATGGGACTTAACTTCTGGGGTCATCAGTCCCCTACAACTTACAACTACTTAAACCTAACTAACCTAAGGATGCCACACACATCCATGCCCGAGGCAGGATTCGAATCTGCGACCGTAGCGGTTGCGCGGTTCCAGACTGTAGCGACTAGAACCGCTCGCCCACTCCGACCGACTAAGGTACTGGTAGAGACGTCAGATTCCTGAGGGAACTCCGGTTGGCTGGTTAGCAGGTTTGGGAGAGGGGACCAAACAGCGAGGACATCCGTCCCAACGGATTAGGGAAAGATGCGGAAGGACTGCCTTTTCAAAGGAAGCACTCCGGTATATGCCTCAAGCGATTTCGGGAAATCACGGAAAACCTAAATCGAGATAGCCAGACGCGGTTTTGAACCGTCGTCCACCCGGAATGCGAGTCCAGTGTCCTAAACACTGCCTCACCTCGCTCGATAGGAAATACTGGGTGGTTGTTTTTGTGCTGTCTCGTTGTCTCTGTAGAGCTGTACCATGGGAACCAAGGAGAGTTGTTTGGTGGGCGGTATCCTATAACACAACTGCACACATCAATTACCAAGGTTCTTAATTAACATAATAAAGAGCTACTTAAGGTAGTCCAGGTGTTGTGGTACAAGCTCCGCCGTAGGCCCGTTTCACACTGGGACACTGGTGACGGTCACCAGCGAAGGGCCGGCCGGGGTGGCCAAGCGGCTACAGTCTGGAACAGCGCTGCTACTGCGGTCGCAGGTTCGAATCCTGCCTCGGGCATGGATGTGTGTGATGTCCTTAGGTTAGTTCGGCTTGGGTAGTTCTAAGTTGTAGGGGACTGATGACCCCAGAAGTTAAGTCCCATAGTGCTCAGAGCCATTTGAACCATTTTTGAACACAGTCGGTCTGATATTCCATGCTCAAGTACACTACAAGCCATTAAAATTGCTACACCACGAAGATGACGTGCTACAGACGCGAAATTTAACCGGCAGGAATTATCAAATATATTGCTTCCCCCTACTTACACCTCCCGAAGAGATCACGAATGTGAAATTAGAGAGATTCGAGAGCGCACGGAGGCTTTCAGACAGTCTTTCTTCCCGCGAACCATACGCGACTGGAACAGGAAAGGGGGGTAATGACAGTGGCACGTAAAGTGCCCTCCGCCACACACCGTTGGGTGGCTTGCGGAGTGTAAATGTAGATGTAGATGTAGATCAAGATGCTGTGATATGCAAATGATTAGCTTTTCAGAGCATTTACACAAGGTTGGCGCCAGTGGCGACACGTACAACGTGCTGACATGAGGAAAGTTTCCAACCGATTTCTCATACACGAACACCATTTGACCGGCGATGCTTGGTGAAACGGCGTTGTGATGCCTCGTGTAAGGAGGAGAAATGAGTACCATCACGTTTCCGACTTTGATAAAGGTCGGTTTGTAGCCTATCGCGATTGCGGTTTATCGTATCGCGACATTGCTGCTCGCGTTGGTCGAGATCCAATGACTGTTAGCCGAGTATGGAATCAGTGGGTTCAGGAGGGTAATACGGAACGCCGTGGTGGATCCTAACGGCCTCGTATCACTAGCAGTCGAGATGACAGGCATCTTATCCGCACGGCTGTAACTGATCGTGGAGCCAGGTGTCGATCCCTGAGTCAACAGATGGGGACGTTTGCAAGGCAAGAACCATCTGCACGAACAGTTCGACGACGTTTGCAGCAGCATGGACTGTTAGTTCGGAGACCATGGCTGCGGTTACCCTTGACGCTGCATCACAGACAGGAGCGCCTGCGATGGTGTACCCAACGACGTACCTGGGTGGACGAATGGCAAAACGTCATTTTTTCGGATGAATCGAGGTTCTGTTTACAGCATCATGATGGTCGCATCCGTGTTTGGCGACATCGCGGTGACGCACATTGCAAGCGTGTATTTGTCATCGCCATTCTGGCGTATCACCCGGCGTGATGGTATGGGGTGGCACTGGTTACACCTCTCGTTAGCATTGACGCCACTTTGAATAGTGGACGTTACATTTCACATGTGTTACGATCCGTGGCTCTACCCTTCATTCCATCCCTTCGAAATCTTACATTTCAGCAGGATAATGCACGACCGCATGTTGCAGGTCCTGTAGGGCCTTTCTGGATACGGAAAATGTTCGACTGCTGCCCTGGCCAGCACATTCTCCAGATCTCTCACCAACTGAAAACGTCTGGTCAATGGTGGCCGAGCAACTGGCTCGTCACAATACGCCAGTCACTGCTCTTGATTAACTGTGGTATCGTGTTGAAGCGGCATGGGCAGCTGTACCTGTGCACGCCATCCAAGCTCTGTTTGACTCAATGGCCAGGCGTATCGAGGCCGTTATTACGGCCACAGGTGGTTGTTCAGGGTACTGATTTCTCAGGATCTATGCACGCTAATTGCGTGAAAATGTAATCACATGTCAGTTGTAGTATAATATATTTGTGCCGTGAATACCCGTTTATCATTTGCATTTCTTCTTGGTGTAGCAATTTTAATGGCCAGTAGCGTAGCTTCACTGGACGCTTATATCGCTACATGTGTAACGTTATACCCATATAATCCAACAGAAGAAAGCAGGATGGGATGAGTTAGTAGCTACAGTGTACGGTAATCGAGAGCGGAAGCCGGGCGCAGGTGGCTGGCTTGTAGCGGACGCGTTAAGGCGCTCGGCTCGGCAAAGCGAACATCGCGACGCCGGGCAACAGGTGGAGCCCGCTTCCTGCTGCCCACGGCCCACGGCGTCCCCAGCTGAGCGTGTTTACCCAGGGCGCGACCGCGACTGCCACTGTCACTGTCCATATTAGCAGCCACTAAAACTGGAGCACCACGATCGCTAAGGAGTAACGAAATTCTGCTTAATGTGCGTACTCTGGAGGGGCGCTTCTTGTGCTAATGGGGATCTGTCCAATGGACATTAAAATCCGTGAGCAGGCCGCCTGGTACTGGGCGAAGAAGGAGAATAGGGATAAGATTAGGGAGATACTTGGGGATAAAAACGCGATTAAAAAGAGAGGGGTCGAACTATGGCAGGAACAGTGGAACAACGAGGATACGGGACGCAGAACCTATGAACTGTTACCGGACATAGAGGAACGAGCAAAACTTACGTACTTCATGCCTACGAAAGGAATGCTGGACTTTCTTAATGGACATGGACCCTACCCGACATATCTATGTCGTTTTGGGAAGCAGGCTACACCCGCGTGTGACTGCGGTGCCGTGCAAGGCACCCCAGAACATGTGGTGTATGAGTGCCACCTCTTCGATGACGCAGCCGACGACCTACAACAACTTCCGAATAACGACACGTACCACCTACTAAGGCATGACTACACCTTCAATGTCTTGAACAAGCTGACAGACGATATCTCGAAAAAAGTCCTTAAGAACTTTCTAAAGGACAACCATTAATCAGTAAAAAATTACACCTACTCAGACTCCGTGCACCTTTCCTGTTCCGCCGGGCCGGGACTTGGCCAGCCGCTTTACGGCTGGAATCCGCCTTGCTCTGGACTAGGGGGCGGGGGGGTGTACAATAACCGGACAGGACCACGCACCAATTATAAGATAGGATAGACTGCAGCGAAACCAAGTTACTGGCCAGCCCTGTGCCAGGGGCATGCCCACTGGGATTAGCTCAGTGGGCCTGGCCAACATCTATCAGGTTTATAGAGCACTGGCACACCTGTAAGACTGCAGGTAGCATAAGTTTCTTCGTAGATTAAGTAGAATAAGGAACCACATAGCGGTAAGAACATAATTAAGATTACCTGTAGTGTAGAATAGAGAGCTGCATTTTTTCTGTATGATGATAGGACCCACTAATGTAATTAGGTAGTGGGTTAATATGTATAATGTAATGAATTGAATAAAGATTTTAAAAAAAAATAAAGAATTAATGTGCGTACTCTGTGAAAGTCGTCTGTTTAAGTTTCTTTTAGTGAAAGTCGATCTGTATTGTTGATTGTATTTTTAATATTAAATTGTCTGTTAGATGGTAGATTTTGGGCTTCCTGTTTTGAATGGTACGCATCCCTGACGTTGTAGCTGATACCTTGCTCAACAGCAACTGTAGGTGCTCGTATCATTTGACTTGATAACCTTTAATGAAACTTCGATAACAGTTAAATGGTTCAAATGGCTCTGATCACTATGGGACCTAACTTCTGAGGTCATCAGTCCCCTATAACTTAGAACTACTTAAACCTAACTAACCTAAGGACATCACACACATCCATGCCCGAGGCAGGACTCGAACCTGCGAACGTAGCGGTCGTGCGGCTCCGGACTGTAGCGCCTAGAACCTCTCGGCCACGCCGCCCGGCTTAATAATAGTTAAACTTTCTCTGAAATGACATAACTGCAATCGAAGAATTAAAAAAAAAATTAAGCTTCGCGTTGTAAGTAGAGTGTTTAGGTTTTTATGTTGGTAACGCCACGTAGCGCTCTGAATGAAAATCGCTGACTGTACTGTGTGCAGTCTGCGGCTGGTTGGACTCGTTGTTGGATTATTCGCTATTGTAGCGTTGGGCAGTTGGATGTGAACGGCGCATAGCGATGTGCAGTTGGACGTGAGCTGCCAGCAGTGGTGGATGTGGAGAGAGAGATGCTAGAGTTTTGAGAGGTTACTATCAGCGGACAATTTGGACGTGTATATACATACCGGGTGATCAAAAAGTTAGTATAAATTTGAAAACTGAATAAATCACGGAATAATGTAGATAGAGAGGTGCAAATTGACACACATGCTTGGAATGACATGGGGTTTTCTTAGAACCAAAAAAATACAAACGTTCAAAAAATGTCCGACAGATGGCGCTTCATCTGATCAGAATAGCAATAATTAACATAACAAAGTAAGACAAGGCAAAGTTGACGTTCTTTACAGGAAATGCTCAATATGTCCACCATCATTCCTCCTCCTGTAGTCGAGGAATAATGTTGTGAACAGCACTGCAAAGCATGTCCGGAGTTATGGTGAGGCATTGGCGTCGGATGTGTCTTTCAGCATCCCTAGGGATGTCGGTCGATCACGATACACTTGCGACTTCAGGTAACCCCAAAGCCAATAATCGCACGGACTGAGGTCTGGGGACCTGGGAGGCCAAGCATGACGAAAGTGGCGGCTGAGCACACGATCATCACAGAAAAGACGCGCGCAAGAGATCTTTCACGCGTCTAGCAATATGGGGTGGAGCGCCATCCTGCA
Source organism: Schistocerca piceifrons (assembly GCF_021461385.2). NCBI lineage: Eukaryota > Metazoa > Arthropoda > Insecta > Orthoptera > Acrididae > Schistocerca > Schistocerca piceifrons. The sequence goes on from NC_060146.1 coordinate 129,110,561, forward strand.
TAAACATCGTACGTCCCAGCAGGTGTTTATCAGCCAGGCTGGGGATGATGCGTTTCTGTAACATATCGGGGTACCTCTCCCCAGTCGCCGGCCGGTGTGTCCGTGCGGTTCTAGGCGCTTCAGTTTGGAACCGCGCGACCGCTACGGTCGCAGGTTCGAATCCTGCCTCGGGCACGGATGTGTGTGATGTCCTTAGGTTAGTTAGGTATAAGTAGTTCTAAGTTCTAGGGGACTGATGACCTCAGATGTTAAGTCCTATAGTGCTCAGAGCCATTTGAACCATTTCTCACCCGTCACAGTAGCAGTTTTGCTGTCCAGTACCATCTGTCGAACATTTTGTGAACTTCGTTTTTTTTTTTTTTTGTTCTAATAAAACCCCGCGTCATTCCAAGCATGTGTAGTCAATTTTTACCTCTCTGTCTACATTATTCCGTGGTTTATTAAGTTTTAGAATTTATACTGACTTTTTGATCACCCGGTGTATATATATATATATATATATATATATATATAAAAATAACTTTTGAACATGATTAATGTAAATACATTGTTGTTCTCTATCAAAATTTTTCATTTGATAACTATGCCTATCAGTAGTTAATGCCTTCAATAGTTAGAATCTTTTCTTTAGCTGGCAGTATTCGCGCTCACTGTATTGCAATAGTTCGAGTAACGAAGATTTTAGTGAGGTAAGTGATTCATGAAAAGTATAGGTTATTATTAGTCATGGCCATTTCTTTTTGTAGGGATTATTGAAAGACAGATTGCGTTGCACTAAAAACATTGTGTGTCAGTTTAGTGATGATCAGAAGAAGTAAAGAGAAAACTGTTTGAGTACGTCGAGTTTTGCTAAGCTGTCTCTGTATCAAATAACCTAGATTGTTTACCAGCACAGTAATTATAATTTTCTAAGGGGACATCGATGAACCATGGACCTTGCCGTTGGTGGGGAGGCTTGCGTGCCTCGGCGATACAGATGGCCGTACCGTAGGTGCAACCACAACGGAGGGGTATCTGTTGAGAGCAAGGGGAACTACAGCCGTAATTTTTCCCGAGGGCATGCAGCTTTACTGTATGGTTAAATGATGATAAATAGTTTGGACAAGAAGAGAATAGAAGCTTTCGAAATGTGGTGCTACAGAAGAATGCTGAAGATTAGATGGGTAGATCACATAACTAATGAGGAAGTATTGAATAGGATTGGGGAGAAGAGAAGTTTGTGCCACAACTTGACCAGAAGAAGGGATCGGTTGGTAGGACATGTTTTGAGGCATCAAGGGATCACAAATTTAGCATTGGAGGGCAGCGTGGAGGGTAAAAATCGTAGGGGGAGACCAAGAGAAGAATACACTAAGCAGATTCAGAAGGATGTAGGTTGCAGTAAGTACTGGGAGATGAAGAAGCTTGCACAGGATAGAGTAGCATGGAGAGCTGCATCAAACCAGTCTCAGGACTGAAGGCAACAACAACAACAACAACAAGGGGACGTTTCAACGAGTATTATCTTTCCTTAAACAAAATTTCGAAATCTAATTCTTAAATCAATTTCTCTCACAATGCTAGGTTAATCCTTAAAAAAGAAAGAAAGATTCCTGGTCTGTGTGTCTGACGAACCAAGGATGGTGCATGATCAAATTGCTGTCACAAATAAAACAAACTTAATCATTGCCTGTAATCGACGCACTTCAAATACGCACACCGCCAGCTTCCTACATCCGCCACCGCGGGACGAGAGCGCTGACGCGAACTGCTACGCCCCGGCCAATGAGATGCGAGCATTCCCTCTCCGGAGCTCCAATTTTTGTGTGTTTGCTAGTTCAATAACATTTACAGACATTGTGGGCAGTGCTCGACTTCCTCTGAATAGACGTTCTACTGAAGACAGAGCTACAAATCTTTTCTATCTAGATATATATTTCTGCATTCAGAGCCACTGTTAGCAAATGACGCTGCACATACAGCAACAAAGTATTGTCTTTACTATTTGATATTAGATGTAGAACAATTTAATATCTGAATTCCTGTTCAAGAACAGCATTTGTTCCTCGCTCCTATATCCAATAAAGAACCACGCAGTGTGCAAGGGAGTTATATACTATCCCACGATAACATTTCCATTAACCCAAAAGTCTCCATTGTTTGCTGCAAACTGCTACTAAAAATCGACTGTTCACATCTAACACCAAAGCTCAACAGTCTATCTCCTCTCCTCTGGTCGCGATCAACAGATAAATCTGGTGCCCATCTTCGCTGAGCAAAGATCACCACTGACTGTGGTTGCCGTCCGTCCCAATGCACCGAGACCGTCACCGTTGTGGACTTTATTGTTCTGACATCCCGGCAAGACCCACTTCTCCCTCAGTTTTGGAAAATACTGTTACTTTCTTGAAGAAACCGAAAATCCTGAACACAAATTCCAACTGTTAGAATTATGCGAGTATTTGTCTTCTATTCCCGCACACGACGGTACTGTGGAAAGGATATTTTCGCTGATGTCGGCCCAGTGGACTGATGAAAGAAATCAGCTGCTACCAGGGACTGTGGAATCAGTCTTACAGTGACAGTTTGACTACAAGCTGACGTGCATGCAGTTTTATAAATACGTAAAAGGGAAAAGAGACTTGCTGAAAAAGGTGAAATTTCCGAAAATATGGTATACCAACGACTTTTGCCGCAACAGATTCCGTGTATTTGTGTTCTAAATAAAAAAGTGTAAGATGTGTATATTTCTATTGTCTATTATCAAACTACAATTTATGAAAGATGTTTATATTTTATTAATAGGATTAAGTAGGAATAATTAATATTTGTCATGTTGGAAATAATTGTGGTAGCAGGGAATGTCTGCACCAAAGTATTGTTGGCAAGAGAGACCGCACATTGGTATAATTTTAAAAAGTGCGGGGGCGACAGCGTATGGATACATTTTAAGAAAAGTGCGGGAAAGACCGCGCATTGATACATTTTGTAATGGTAGCAGGGATTGTCTGCACCAGAAAGCACTGTTGGCGGGAGGGACCGCACTTCAGCGTTCGTAGGAAGTCTGTACTAAGCGAGATGTGAAGCGAGACGGTAGCAGGTCTGAAGCGAGAGGTTGAGAGGAGCGGTGTGCCTGCCAGCCACTAGCTATGATTTACAAGAGATTATAAACGGATGTACAGAGACATCAGCTAACTGTTATCATAACAGGAACTACTATTATTGAATTAATTTTTTGAGAAACTCAAGACTACTGAAGGTATGTTTGCACGTTGCTAGTTGTAAGATTATTGTAAAAACTAAGTCCCATTTGAACGTTTGTAAAATCATTTCATTCAGAATATAATTAATTTCTGCCAGCAATATTGCATTACTGATTATAATCCATCTCAAAAACCATCAACGTAAAACTTAGCAAAATTTGATTGTTGTCAAGGAAACGTTTAACTATGAATTACGTAACTTTAGTCAAATTAATCAATGAATAACGTCAGCTTTGCTATTAAAGAATAACGTCAGCTTTGGTAATAAATACAGCCACTTATTATGACAGCCCATCAGCAGCTAATAGAGTATAGTAAAACAGAATTAATATATTCATGTCGCAGTTCGATGTAGCAGTCAGATGGCGATCCAGTAACAGTAAAAAAGGTAAGGAACAGTTTTGGGTTATTGCAGATAACGACTGAGGGCCACAACGACGACACTTTCTATGTTTCGTCGAAATGATCAGAAAATAACTTTTAATAAGCAGCAATTAAATTTGTATGCGAAGATTGAGAAAGAGAATAAATTTCAAAGGGAAGATTTCATTTGTTATTATTAAGCAAGAGACAGGAATCCTAAGGGAAGGTTTCATAGATTATTGTAAAAGGAAAGGTTGCGTAACATAAGAGATATAGAGGAGACGGGAATGTTTCAAAAGTAATTACATTAAATCAATTTTTTACTTCATTTCTACATCCCCTTCTTAGATTGTCCCGACGATGTCCCAACTAGATACAGCACCTCTTCATCTCTGCACAGCGCAGCTTCTCTGTCGAGGCAATTCAAACGTCAAGAGCGCCATTTCCGACATCCAAAACAAGAAAATTCATACGAAAATACACACACACACACACACACACACACACACACACACACACACACACACACACACGCACCTGTTCAACTCTAAGTACCCCCTCTATTACAAAAATACTGCCCCTCTTCCAGGTTGTCTTCCAGGGTAACAAAAATTTGATTTTCACTTTTCATAGAATTACTGGCCGAATCAGAAAATTTTAAATGCTATCAAGACCTACTCATGAAGACGTAACATCTTACTTTACAGGCCTAACACAGTAATACGAGTATTTCAGTTAGGAACTGTTTATGTCTTGAGGCTGCATAATTCACCACTCGCAAATTCTTCAGACTTTATTCACAGAGTATTTGAGAACGAGACCACTTAACCACTTCAAACAAACTTTACACATAAATTTTCAAATCTTTTCGAAACTTTTACTCTCTGATTATGCCCCCTCCTCCAGCAAAAAAAGACAAAAATGGTGAAAGGAAAAAAATGTATGGTTTACTAAATTTTCACCGTTCATGCAGTAAATCTTGAGTATAGGGCACGAAGTTTTCGGTACGCACGCTACAGGATGCGCTACCAGTTTGTTCCAAGAAGCCGTGCGTAAAAGTGCTGTTGATGCAATATCGACCTTCGACCTGTCGATATTCCCTTGAAAAAATATGGGTATATATCGGCTGCACTTTATAATCGGTATGTCGATACTGAAATGGCAATATCTAGTATCGATATTTTTGTTTTATATTATATTTTTTCCGTTATTTCCGGTAAACATTTGAAGTTGTTCCTTTGAAATTGTAGTAGAGCATAATTTTACTTTCACAGTGTGAAACAGTCTTACTACTTTTTGAGCTTTCATCACGTCCAGTCTTAATAACAAGATTTCTGTTGTAAAGAAATAGCGCGCCAGTTGTCTTAAAGAATAGTTTTTAAGGGAAGTAGTGTGCTATTTCTTCACATCAGCATTCTTCATGAACATCGCTGAGATGTGTGTAAGGAAATGCTGACGTGATCGGCCCACGACGCTACCAACAGAAACGGCAACGTTAGGGAGCTTCACGACGCAGTTTTGACACTGCAACTGCTAGGCAGCTGGCGTTTGCAGAAATGAAAAAGACAGGGAAGTCGACATGAAGTGTTCCACACAAATCCGGTATGTGAGGAAACCGAACTACTGACCCATCGTACACCTTTTATTGTGCCACTTACCTGCAGTTATCATTGTTAACAAAGTGATTGTCGCCAAGCATGAAGGTGCATCATTATCCTTTCAATTCTTGCTCTGAGGAGTGTAGGCAGGCTGCTAGCCTGTTGATGTACGGAAATCTAATAAAACATCAATACCTAAATATACAGCTCTAAAACGGCATTATATTTACAATGTGCAGTGATATTTTTATAGGCTGATATGTTTTATATTTATTTTTATAGATCCATATATTTTCCTACGATACATCGATAATTTCTTCAAATTATCCAGTGTCGTTAATAATATTTCTTTTAAATATCGATATATCGTTTTTCCTATACTTTTAAAATAACAGTGCTACCACTCAGGGGCTGCGGGCACCGCAATAGGCAGTACGTTTTCATTTTTCTTTTCAAATTTTTTGGTTTGCTTCTCTGTAATACCTGAAAATAAAATCTATTAATGTCTTATTTCAATAATTTAACTACTAACAGATCACATGCACCCTGATTTTTGAATCATTATAGTAAAAAAAATGTGTGTGAAATCTTATGGGACTTAACTGCTAAGGTCATCAGTCCCTAAGCTTACACACTACTTAACCTAAATCATCCTAAGGACAAACACACACACCCATGCCCGAGGGAGGACTCGAACCTCCGTCGGGACCAGCCGCACAGTCCATGACTGCAGCACCTTAGACCGCTCGGCCAACATAGTCATCATAATTCGTACTGGAACTACATGTTACACTCGACGTTTAATGGGTCAATTAGTGTGGGAAGGAAAAATCACTAACAACGGATAATAGCTCCTTTATAAAACAGAAATAAATTTTTTGAACCACTACCTATTTCCAGTGTGTGCTTTAATTGAGCAGGTGACTATGGATATCTTTCTCTTGTTCCCATTAATAGGCGAAGTGTATAACTCTGAGAATCGCAAGGAAATGTGCTCAGAATATAGATCACACACCCCAACAAACACATTTAAATGATCAGCTTTTCGGAGTATAAGAGAGGAACTTTGGCAACGCTAAGATATTACCACCAAAATCATACATATTGATAGTGTTGCGTAGCTATTCAAAGTGCAGGCGTGGGACTTCAATCAAGTGGTCAAAGCAAAGTGGAACAAATCAATGTGCACATCAGGATTAAGCCATTTTTCGCATTCGACATAACTTCTGCAGTCAAGCAGTCCAGTCTCAAACGCCACACTAATTACATTTTCAAACGATGATATTGTCATGTCAGTGACGTAATCTGTCTTTGCCAAAGCACATTGTAACATAAGCTTTTATTTCGGTGTACCAAGTTGACTGTATAGTATAGAGCCAAGTACGTTGGTGAAATGAAGAGCGTGTAGCTTTACTTGTGGTTCTTTGCATAGCAGCCTTACAAAATCAACGATCCTTCTCGCGAAGAGCTTTTATTGCACATCAAGATGTTGGTAATATTTTACTGTCTTCGATGGCAGTATCTTGAGAGTCACATCCTCGTTCGGAAAGCTTTCGTCTCGCGGAGTACCATCTTTACGGCCTGACCAGAAATCGCACAGCAATAGGCTGTAGCAGACAATAGGCGCCAGCAGACAGAAAGTGCGTTCTGCATGCGAATGGGTCACACCACTGCTTTTGGGATGCGCGGTTTATATTCTGAGCACTTTCGTCCAGCTCTGAGCATTCGAGGCCACGCACTTCCCTCGTAAGGGGAAGGAGTCGGGTAACCCCTCCTTCCACAGCTCGATTTACTGGCGAACTGAACTATAGGAAATGTATTCGCAGTTGCAAGTATGGACAACCGTTTGCCGTGTAATGGAATGACGACAATGAAGATTATTGCCGAACCGGGAATCGAACCCGGATTTCCCGCTTATCGCAAGCAGTCTCCTGAACCATTTCGGGTATCCGAACACACTTCGTATGTATCCCATTGTGGTTTTCAGTCCTGAGACTGGTCTGATGCAGCTCTCCATGCTACTCTATGCTGTGCAAGCTTCTTCATCTCCCAGTACCTACTGCAGCCTACATCCTTCTGAATCTGCTTACTGTATTCGTCTCTTGGTCTCCCTCTACGATTTTTACCCTCCGCTCTGCCCTCCAATAATAAATTGGTGATCCCTTGATGCCTCAGAACATGTCCTACCAACCGATCCCTCCTTTTAGTCAAGTTGTGCCACAATTTCTTCTTCTCCCCAGTTCTATTCACTGCTTCCTCATTAGTTACGTGATCTACCCATCTAATTTTCAGCATTCTTCTATAGCACCACATCTCGAAAGATTCTATTCCTATTTAAACTATTTAGCGTCCATGTTAACTTCCATACAGGCTACAATTCATGCAAATATTTTCAGAAAAGACTCCCTGACACTTAAATGTAATCTCGATTTTAACAAATTTCTCTTCTTAAGAAACGCTGTTTTTGCCATTACCAGTCTACATTTTATAGCCTCTATACTTCGACTGTCGTCAGCTATTTCCCACCCCAAATAGCAAAACTCATCTACTACTATAAGTGTCTCGTTCCCTAATCTAATTATCTCAATATCACTTGATTTAATTCGAATACATTTCATTATCCTTTTTTTGCTTTTGTTGATGTTCAGCTTGTATCCTTCTTTCAAGACACTGTCCATTTTTTTCAATTGCTCTTCCAGGTCCGTTGCTGTCCCTGACACAATTACAGTGCCATCGGCAAACCTCAAAGCTTTTATTTCTTCACCATGGATTTTAATTCCTACTCCAAATTTTTCTTTGGTTTCCTTTACTGCTTGCTCAATATATAGATTGAATAACATCGGAGATAGGCTACAACTCTGCCATACTCCCTTCCCAAGCACTGCTTCCGTTTCATGTCCCTCGACTCTTATAACTGCCATCTGGTTTCTGTAGAAATTGTAAACAGCCTATCGCTCCCCGTATTTTACCCCTGCCACCTTCAGAATTTCAAATAGAGTATTCCAGTCAACATTGTCAAAATCTTTCTCCAAGTCTACAAATGCTTTCGTTAATCTGTCTTCTAAGATAATTCGTAGGGTCAGTACTAACTCGCGTGTTCCAACATTTCTACGCAATCCAAACAGATCTTCCCCGAGTTCGGCTTCTACGAGTTTTCCCATTCGTCTGTAAAGAATTCGTGTTAGTATTTTGTAGCCACGACTTATTAAATTGATAATTCGGTAATTTTCACACTTGTTCACGCCTGCTTTCTTTGGGATTGGAATTATTAAATTCTTCTTGGAGTCTGAGGGTATTTCGCCTCTCTCATACACCCTGCTCACCAGATGGTAGAGTTTTGCCAAGGCTGGCTCTCCCAATAGAGATGGGTAAACTCGTTCATCCTTGGGAACTAGTTCACTGCTGATTGTTCTCTGCTGGGAACCGTTCATTTGTGCTTGGTATATGGTTCTTATGAAAAACTGAAAACTAGTAGTGTAGGTGACTGAAGGATGGAGGGCACCAAGAGGGGGCACTTGCTTCCCCCCTGGAGTATAGAGTTTTTATTCATTACAGAATTCTTACACACTTTTAGAAGTGATTTCTGTGATTCTGCAGAAACTCTCGTTTAGCCAACTGTAGCCTTGTGTAGCTGATCGCAGGGAAATAATATGGGGTGGCGCACGGAAAACCGGCCTGAAGTACAGACTACTCGCCAATTACGGACAATGTGTTGCCCGTTACGAGCAGATACAACAAACAGACAAACATGTAATAATTAGGCAGTGAAGAAATAACAAGCTAATGCAAGCTACAATTGCGAAACAATCGATGACGATGTGTAGAGAGCTGGAGAAGAGAACTTGAAAATCTCACGCGACGCGCATGGGCTATAGCTCATGTAGTCTTGTAAACCTATTGGTGGCTGTTTCCCAACTTAATAGACCACAAGTGTCTTGTATAAAATTCTTGGTTTCGACTTCCACTACATAGCTATGCTACGTTGTAAACAATAATCGTTTACACCCTATATATACTCCACGTTGTCTCTGAGTTCGTAGGCGAGGTAGAGACTTTATGGAAGCATAAAATAAAATATGGTTTTCTCATCACACTTGCGTCACATGCTTAGTAAAAATTAGGTTTTTGTGTTGCATTATTAAAGTTAATGCAGTAATAATAATAATAATAATAATAATAATAATAATAATAATTAAGTTCGCAGTAATAAAGTTTTTGGTTTGAAAGCTCCTTCTGAACAAATGTTTTTGAGATAATAAGTAAATACGATTTTATGGCAATCTTTGTCTTTTCAAATGGAGAGGCACCGCTTTTCCTACTGAGCCAAAATGAACCCCACCCACTTTTTTTTTTTTTTTCAAAGAAACCAAACTAGCAGGTAATGCAAATTGCAAACAACCGAACATAAAAATAATAAAAGCCTTCCTAAATGTAATGTTTTGTATATGAAAGATACACGAAAATCGTTTTATATGAATTTTCTTACACTAAAAATTAAGCAAATTATTGAAAGTTAGTTGCTAAATCAAGTCGATGGAAAAAAAATATGAATAACAAAAAATCTTGCCTTGTTATAAGTATGGCTTCCGCTGTTCATCGATATAACGAAGTGAGCTGGTATGCCCTTTTGTTACCCGAAAAGACGTACCTATTACATACATAGTAATTTTTATGTAATTTACGTAACTATAAAATACTTTTTGATTACCGGTCGTGGACGACATGTAAAATGGGCGAGCGCAGTGAACGAAACGAACAACTGGATACTGAACTAACTAGGAGCAGTCGGAAGTGGAACTGAGACAGGTGGTCATGCGAAGAACGACGAGTGCAGCCGAGGGAAACCGAGACTGAGACCGAAGCTAGAACAAGAACTGCCGAAGTGACCGCCGCGACCGAAGTGAACTATGAACCGATTGTTCCTCGCTCTCAGGAACTATAAGCAGACCGCCGCGACCGAAGTGAACTATGAACCGATCGTTCCTCGTTCCCAGGAACTATAAGTAGACCGCCGCGACCGAAGCGAACTATGAACCGATCGTTCCTCGTTCCCAGGAACTATAAGTAGACCACCGCGACCGAAGTGAACTATGAACCGGATCGTTCCTCGTTCCCGGGAAATATAAGTAGACCGCCGCGACCGAAGTGAACTATGAACCGGATCGTTCCTCGTTCCTGGGAACTATAAGTAGACCGCCGCGACCAAAGTGATCTATGAACCGATCGTTCTTTGGAATTCGTTCCTCGGTCCTTTCGTTCATCTTGGTGAACCGTTCCTTTGCACCCGTTCGTTCACTAACTACCCATCTCTATCTCCCAAGGCTATCAGCACCACACGTAATGCACAGCAAATGATGTGCTAGGAAGAAGCTGTGCCACGGCGGCGCCTTTACCCTGAAATAGCGTCTCCAGAGGCCTGGAGGGTGCTTCCGTCCGAGGTCGGATCCAGCGCAATTCCAGGAAGCTCCTGTCGGAGTAACGTCGATGTGCTGCCATTTCGCCGTGACGGAGCCCTTGCCAAACGTCTGGTGTGAACCGTGCCTACGCACCAACGCTGTCAGAACTGTGTCAACAGGTGTCCACGAAGTTGTGTTTTTAGTGACTGTGTTGCTTGCGCCACTTGAGACGACCGCCTGTGGCTGGATCGAGCGTAGACGACTGCCGCGACAACCAGAGGCTCCGGCCAATATGGCGGCGCAGGAGTAGGCGGCAGGTGCGTGCTGGTTGATGCGCTGGCCTGGCCGCAGTGATTGGCCAATTTGTCACGCCTGGAGGAAGCGCGGCGTGCGCTTGCGGTCGCCCCGGACGTACCTCGAGTCGAGTGGACGCTCGCCGTTGCTCTGCTGGCCCGACCGGTCGCTCTGCCGTTTTTTCAGTCTGACCGGGCCGTCTTCATCGGAGGAGAACGCCACTATTCGGCCCTTCGAAATTATTGTCAGCATCACTCACCGATCACCAACCAGTAGTGCGGTGGTCTGTGCTTTAGACGTTTAAAACTCGCTTTCCAAATTTCAGCATAGACCTAAATAAAACCCTAAATGTTCCTGTAATTGTTTCTTGTACTAATCTCCAACTCTCCGCATAAATACACCCAACATCTGCATCATTAATCAAATCAGTTAACTGGTCACCCTATCCAAATTTCAGGTACCTAACATTTTTAGGGGGTCCGCCCCCAGTAGCTGACTGGTCAGCGCGACAGACTGTCAATCCTAAGAGACTGGGGTCTATTCCCCGCTGGGTCGGAGATTTTCTCCGCTCAGGGACTGGGTGTTATGTCATTTCATCCCAATCGAAACGCAAGTCGCCGAAGTGCCGTCAAATCGACAGACTTGCACCCGGCGAACGGTCTACCCGACGGGAGGCCACAGTCACACGTCATCTTTTAAGGCCAACAAAAATTTGATTTTCACTATTTCACATAATTATTGACCGAATTTAAAATTGCATCATAATATATTCTTATTACACTACGGACCGTTAAAATTGCTGCACCAAGAAGAAATGCAGATGATAAACGGGTATTCATTGGACAAATATATTATACTAGAACTCACATGTGATTACATTTTCACGCAATTTGGGTGCATAGATCCTGAGAAATCAGTACCCAGAACAACCACCACTGGCCGTAATAACGGCCTTTATACGCCTGGCCATTGAGTCAAACAGAGCTTGGACGGCGTGTACAGGTACAGCTGCCCATGCAGATTCAACACGATACCACAGTTCATCAAGAGTAGTAACTGGCGTATTGTGACGAGCCAGTTGCTCGGCCACCATTGACCAGACGTTTTCAATTGGTGAGAGATCTGCAGAATGTGCTGGCCACGGCAGCAGTCGAACATTTTCTGTATCCAGAAAGGCCCGTACAGGAACTGCAATATGCGGTCTTGCATTATCCTGCTGAAATGTAGGGTTTCGCAGGAATCGAATGGAGGGTAGAACGACGGGTCGTAACACATCTGAAATGTAACGTCCACTGTTCAAAGTGCCTTCAACGCGAACAAGAGGTGACCGAGACGTGTAACCAATGGCACCGCCTACCATGACGCCGGGTGATACCCCAATATGTCGATAATGAATACACGCTTCCAATGTGCGTTCACCGCGATGTCGCCAAACACGGATGGGACCATCATGATGCTGTAAACAGAACCTGGATTCATCCGACAAAATGACGTTTTGCCATTTGTGCACCCAGGTTCGTCATTGAGTACACCATCGCAGGCGCTTCTGTGTGTGATGCAGCGTCAAGGGTAACCGCAGCCATGGTCTCCGAGCTGATAGTCTATGCTGCTGCAAACGTCGACGAACTGTTCGTGCAGATGGTTGTTGTCTTGCAAACGTCCCCATCTGTTGACTCAGGGATCGAGTCGTGGCTGCACGATACATTACAGCCATGCGGATAAGATGTCTGTCATCTCGACTCCTAGTGATACGAGGCCGTTGGGATCCAGCACGGCGTCCCGTATTACCCTCCTGAACCCATATTCTGCTAATAGTCGTTGGACCTCGACCAACGCGAGCAGCAATGCGATACGATAAACCACAATGGCGATAGGCTACAATCCGACCCTTATCAAAGTCGGAAACGTGATGGTACGCATTTCTCCTCCTTACACGAGGCATCACAACGACGTTTCACCAGGCAACACAGCGGCCAACTGCTGTTTGTGTATGAGAAATCGGTTGGAAACTTTCCTCATGACAGCACGTTGTAGGTGTCGCCACCGGCGCCAACCTTGTGTGAATGTTCTGAAAAGCTAATCATTTGTATATCACAGCATCTTCTTCCTGTCGGTTAAATTTCGCGTCTGTAGCACGTCAGCTTCGTGGTGTAGCAATTTTAATGGCCGGTAGTGTAGCTCAACGTAGTAAGGCAAGTATTAACGTTAGAAATACCTGTTTGTCTTGAGGCAGCTTAGCTCACGGCGCTCAGATTACCCAGAATTTACGCATCTAGTATTTGAGAATGAAGGCACTTAGCTGCTTCCAACGATCTTAACACCACTTCTCCATATTCAGGATAGTGGCCACCACCAGTACAGCCATTCACAAACGTTCTATGCATCCGACTGCCCACAAACTAGCCGCCTTCCAATGTATGCTACACAGACTGAACAAAACTTCCCTCACTGAAAACAACAACAACAACAACAATGAATTACAGACAATCAGACAAATAGCTCTAGAGAATGGACGCGGTACAAGCACTATAGATAAACTGAACTACAAAATTAAATCAAATCAAAAAGGAGTCCCAACACACAAATACACAAGCTTTCTCACCAACTTACAAACACACAGAACACACAAACGAGCACACATGAACAAGAAACACCCACAACAACAAACAAGTGGTTTACTCTCACCTACAAGAACAAAGCAGCCCACAGAATAGGCAACATGCTCAAAAGAACAAGGGCTACAAATAGTCTACAGGACAGACAACTCAACACAGAGAAAACTAAGGATAACCAACACAAGCACAGACAAGCACAACACGCCTGGTACATACTAACATGTCAGGACTGCCAATCAGTTTATATAGCACAGAAAAGCAGAAACTTTAATACCAGATACACAGAACAGCATTAAAAAGTAACAGATGTCATTCCACATTTGCTGAACATCTTATGACAATAAACATAACCCAACAGACATCAATACAGACTTGAAAATTCTCAAATGCAGCAACACATTACGACCCTCTTCAATTGTCGGCGATCTCTGTCAGTCAACAGACGAGGTCGGCCTGTACGCTTTTGTGCTGCACGTGTTCCTTCACGTTTCCACTTCACTCACATCAGAAACAGTTCACCTAGGGATGTTTAGGAGTGCAGAAATCTCGCGTACAGACGTATGACACAAGCGACACTCAATCACCTGACCACGTTTGAAGTCCTTGGGTTCCATGGGGCGTCCGATTCTGCTCCCTCACGATGTCTAATGACTACTGAGGTTGCTGATACGGAGTACCTGGTAGTAGGAGGCAGCACAGTGCACCTAATATGAGAAACGTATGTTTTATGGGTGTCCAGATAGTGTTGATCACATAGTGTACTTACACTGCGTTCGAACATTAGGAATTACCTTGAAGAAAAGGACTTGTTGCCAAACAGCCAACACGGATTCAGAAAACATCGTTGTTGGGAAACACAACTAGCTCTTATCCTCGCAAAGTAATGACTGTTATCGACAGGGATGTCAAACTGATTCCATATTTTTAGATTTCCAGAAGCCTATTGACAACATTGGCAACGGCTTTGCCACAGTGGATACACCGGTTCCCGTGAGATCACCGAAGTGAAGCGCTGTCGGGCTGGGCTAGCACTTGGATGGGTGACCATCCAGTCCGCCATGCGCTGTTGCCATTTCTCGGGGTGCACTCAGCCTCGTGATGCCAATTGAGGAGCTAGTCGACCGAATAGTAGCGGCTTTGGTCAAGAATACCATCATAACAACCGGGAGAGCGGTGTGCTGACCCCACGCCCCTCCTATCCGCATCCTCCACGGATGATGACACGGCGGTCGGATGGTCCCGGTAGGCCACTCGTGGCCTGAAGACGGAGTGTGAGTAAGTGCTATTGACAACATTACTTACAAGCGACTTCTAGCCTAACTGCGTGCCTACAGACAATCATCTCAAATGTGTGACGCGATTCACGATTTTCTGTCAGAGAGATCACAGTTCGTAGTAACTGACTAAAAGTCAACGAATAAAACAGAAGTAATATCTGGCGTTCCCTAAGGAAGTGTTGCCGTATAGGTCCTCTGGTGCTCCTCATCTACATAAGCGATTTAGGAGACAATGTGAGTAGCACTTTTAGATTGTTTACAGACGATGCTGTCGTTTACCCTCCTATAAAGTCATCAGATGATCAAAGCCAATTGAAAAATTATTTACACAAGATACCTCTATGTAATCGTTGACTTTGGTTCACATCAGCTCTGTTGGGATGGGATGGCAGTGAGAACGTGAAATCCTGGTGAGTGTACAAGCTGTTCGGAAACTGTCGTTACAAACTTCTAGCACCCCCCCAAATCGCTCTCCCGAACCGTTCGCTGCCAGCCTCTTCAACGGACGCAGGAAGGCGCGTCGATCTCCCGTCTCACGGCGTCGCAGCTCGCACCCGCCAGACTGATGTCGTGGGTTGACTCCTGTTGCTCTCGTGTCGACCGCGAAGTCACTACCCCTCGCCATACGGCGCGGCCCACTGGACTGACGAGGCGACCTCACATGCGCCGACGCTCAAGACGGACAAGTCATCTCGTGTCTCAGTGCGCGACCGACCAACCGATCGATCCAACCGCCAATGACCATTGCCTGAGCAAATTCCACTGAATCGAACGACTTCGTTTACCAGTAGAATGGAGCACCACCGTACTGCCATCTGTAAGTGCGGGAATTTTTAAGTCAAAGGGTTACCGAACGATGGATGTGGTCGCACTGGACCAAATGATTCAACCTTACATTACTGGCCTCCAAGGTCACCGGACCGGACTGTACGTCATTATTTCTTGTGGGGGTTTATAAGAGACTGCTTGTGTGCCTCTGTTACCCACAACAAAAGACTGAACTGAAACATCGCATAACAGCAGCTGTGGAAGCTCTAACTCAAGACATCCTCGTTGCAGTGTGGAAACAATTTCAATACCGCATTGACACATGCCGTACTTCTTAAAGCACTCCGTCTTCAGGCCACAAGTGGCCCATTGGGACCATCCGACCGCCGTGTCATACTCAATGAGGATGCGGATAGGAGGGGCATGGGGTCAGCACACCGCTCTCCCAGTCGTTATGATGGTTACTTTGACCGGAGCTGGTACTATTCGGTCGAGTAGGTCCTCAATTGGCATCACGAGGCTGAGTGCACCCCGAGAAATGGGAACAGCGCATGGCGGCCCGGACGGTCACCCATCTAAGTGCCGGCCACGCCCGACAGCGCTTAACTTCGGTGATCTGACGGGAACCGGTGCCGTACATCTTAAGAGGCCATATTAAACACCTATGAAAAGGTAGGAAAAAAGGTTTTTGAGTTTCCTGTTCATCAAAAAACAAGATTCATTGTATATGTTTACTAGTTTGAGAAATACAGCGTGGTCGGAAATTCCCGTTACGTACTTCTAGGACTTGTAGATGGGAATGGGTACATCGTATTTTGAATAGGAACCCACGTCCGGGAACGTTATCCAACGATACTACAGAGCATCAAAGTTATAGGCGCGGGTGTCTGTAAATGTACGTATACACGGGGTGATTCCATGATGATGTTACAGACTTTCTTGGATGATGGAGAACGATAAATGTATTAATTTGAAGTAACGATCCCTGTACCGGAAACGAACGAGTCGAAAATTATGAACTAAATCCGTTCTGATACCTCCGACAGTTGAATACACTTACCGGTTCTTGTGTTGCAAAGAGTGTACGGTTGGTAACTTTCAGTGGTGGTAGTATGGACAAAAACGAGAAAAAATGTGCAATAAACGGGACTGTAAAGAGCGTGCCTTAACAGCTATGAACACTTGCTGAGTAGAGGAGATGTGTTTCACATTAGCGAAGATAAACGAATGGTCATAGCTCTTCAGGTATGCAATTTAGAGCCCACGTTTATTGGACATTTTTTCTCGCTTTTGTCCACACTACCACCACTCGAAGTTACCAGCCATACACCCTTCGGAACACAAGAACCGGTACATGCATTCAGCTGTCAGAGGTGTCAGAACGGTTTTAGTTTATAACTTTTTACTCGTACGTTTCCGGTACAGGGATCCTTACTTCAAAGTAATACATTTATTTTTCTCCATCATCCCAGAAACTCTGCAACATCATCACGGAATCACCCTGTGTGTATGTACATTTAGAGACACCCGCGCCTAGAACATTGACGCTCTGTAGTCTTGTTGGGTGACGTTTCCGGACATGGGTTCCTATTCAAAATACGATGTACCCATTCCCATCTACAAGTCCTAGAAGTACGTAACGGGAATTTCCGATCACACTGTATAGACGTGCCAAATCGGATGACTCTTTTTGATACGCCCTGTATCTACATCTACATCTACATCCATACTCAGCAAGCCGCCTGACGGTGTGTGACGGAGGGTACCTTGAGTACCTCTATCGGTTCTCCCTTCTATTCCAGTGTCGTATTGTTCGTAGAAAGGATTGTCGATATGCCTCTGTGTGGGCTATAATCTCTCTGATTTTATCCTCATGGTCTCTCCGCGAGATACGCGTAGGAGGGAGCAATATACTGCCTGACTCTTCGGTGAAGGTATGTTCTCGAAACTTCAACAGAAGCCCGTACCGAGCTACTGAGCGTCTCTCCTGCAGAGTCTTCCACTGGAGTTTATCCATCATCTCCGTAACGCTTTCGTGATTACTAAATGATCCTGTAACGAAGCGCTCTGCTCTCCGTTGGATCTATCTGTTCTATCTTTTCTACCCTATCTGGTACGGATCCCAAACCAGTAAGCAGTATTCAAACAGTGGACAAACAAGTGTACTGTAACCTACTTCCCTTGTTTTCAGACTGCATTTCCATAGGATTCTTCCAATGAATCTTAGTCTGGCATCTGCTTTACCGACGATTAATATTATGTGATCATTCCCAGTTGCTGACCTGTTATATTGTAGCTAAATGATAAGGGATCTTTCTTTCTGTGTATTCGCAGCACGTTACACTTCTCTACATTGAGATTCAGTTGCCATTCCCTGCACCATGCGTCAATTCGTTGCAGATCCTCCTGAATTTCATTACAATTTTCCATTGTTACAACCTCTCGATATACTACAGCATCATCCGCAAAAAGCCTCAGTGAACTTCCGATGTCATCCACAAGGTCATTTATGTGTATTGTGAATAGCAACGGTCCTACGACACTCCCCTGCGTCACACCTGACATCACTCTTACTTCGGAAGACTTCTCACCATTGAGAATGACATGCTGCGTTCTGTTATCTAGAAACTCTTCAATCCAGTCACACAATTTGTCTGTAGTCCATATGCTCTTACTTTGTTCATTAAACGACTGTGGGGAACTGTATCGAACGCCTTGCAGAAGTCAAGAAACACGGCATCTACCTGGTAACCCGTGTCTATGGCCCTGTGAGTCTCGTGGACGAATAGCGCGAGCTGGGTTTCACACGATCGTCTTTTTCGAAACCCATGCTGATTCCTACAGAGTTGATTTCTAGTCTCCAGAAAAGTCATTATACTCGAACATAATACGTGTTCCAAAGTTCTACAACTGATCGACGTTAGACATGTAGGTCTATAGTTCTGCACATCTGTTCGACGTCTCTTCTTGGAAACGAGGATGACCTGTGCTCTTTTCCAATCCTTTGGAACGCTACGCTCTTCTAGAGACCTACGGTACACCGCTGCAAGAAGGGGGCAAGTTCCTTCGCGCACTGTGTGTAAAATCGAACTGGTATCCCCTCAGGTCCAGCGGCCTTTCCTCTTTTGAGCGATTTTAATTGTTTCTCTATCCCTCTGTCGTCTATTTCGATATCTACCATTTTGTCATCTGTGCGACAATCTAGAGAAGGAACTACAGTGCAGTCTTCCTCTGTGAAACAGCTTTGGAAAAAGACATTTAGTATTGCGGCCTTTAGTCTGTCATCCTCTCTTTTAGTACCATTTTGGTCACAGAGTGTCTGGACATTTTGTTTCGATCCACCTACCGCTTTGACATAAGACCAAAATTTCTTAGGATTTTGTGCCAAGTCAGTACATAGAACTTTACTTTCGAATTCATTGAACGCCTCTCGCATAGCCCTCCTCACACTACATTTCGCTTCGCGTAATTTTTGTTTGTGTACAAGGCTTTGGCTATGTTTATGTTTGCTGTGAAGTTCCCTTTGCTTCCGCAGCAGTTTTCTAACTCGGTTGATGTACCACGGTGGCTCTTTTCCATCTCTTACGATCTTGCTTGGCACATACTCATCTAACGCATATTGTACGATGGTTTTGAACTTTGTCCAGTGATCCTCAACACTATCTGTGCTTGAGACAAAATTTTCGTGTTGAGCCATCAGGTACTCTGTAATCTGCTTTTTGTCACTTTTGCTAAACAGAAAAATTTTCCTACCTTTCTTAATATCTCTATTTACGGATGAAATCATCGATGCAGTAACTGCTTTATGATCGCTGATTCCCTGTTCTGCGTTAACTGTTTCAAATAGTTCGGGTCTGTTTGTCACCAGGAGGTCTAATATGTTATCGCCACGTGTCTATGGCCCTCTCTTCACTCTACAAGCTAGTAATGGGAATTTCCGAACACCCCGGATATTTAGTTGGGTCTCCTGCTGTTGGTTTTTATCGTGCACTGTTGCTTCAAAATCGCAGCCCTGCGCAGTGGGGTCTCGGAGTGGGCGAGCACTGCATGCAGGCCTCTGCAGTCTGGACGCGTTGTCGCAGCGCATGGCTCGCGGCCAGGGCTGTGCAGCGGAAAACGCCTTTTTTCCTCCCTCCCCTCCCTCCCCCCTCGCCTATCTCCTGGGATCTCCCGCAGCCGCAGTCGTTCTGCATTCCCGCCGCCGACGCGCCGCAGTTCCAGATCGCAGGAGGAGGACGCCCCGTCCCGTCCCACCCACGGCCGCCGACGTGACGTCCCGAACTGGAGTATCCAGTTTCGAGCGCGAGCCGGCTAATAGATCGGCGGCGGTGCCGGTGCGGATGCTAATCCTGGGAACGCCCTCGGCGGCAGGCAGTCGGACGGGCTAATCCCGGCGCGGCGTGCGCACTACGTCACGCAATATGCGCGGCGACCTTGCGGCCGTTTATCAGGACCGAGCGTCGGCTCGCCGCGCAGGTCGTAGGCTCCGCCGGCAGAATCGGGGAGCAATGCACCCGGCCTGTGAGATGTTCAAATGGCTCTGAGCACTATGGGACTTAACATCTGAAGACATCAGTCCACTAGAACTTAGAACTAATTAAACCTAACTAACCTAAGGACATCACACACATCCACGCCCAAGGCAGGATTCGAACCTGCGACCGCAGCGGTCGCGCGGTTCAAGACTGAAGCGCCAAGAACCGATCGGCCACTCCGGCCGGCCTGTGAGATGTTCCTCTCGGCCGTGCCTCGGAACTTCTGTCGCGTCCCAAGTCCCACACTCCTGGCCCTGTGCGATACGCGAGACGAATTACGGGGCGCTTTCAATAAGTAATGCAAAGCATCTTTTTCTCGCCCAACTTCGATTGATAAAATGCGCAAATTGTTGTGGGACACTTCAGCCCTTATAGTGTCGTGAGGCTCCGACAGGTGGAGGCGTTATACACTACTGGCCATTAAATTTGCTACACCACGAAGATGACTTGCAACAGACGCGAAATTTGACCGACAGGAATAAGATGCTGTGAGATGCAAATGATTAACTTTTCAGAGCATTCACACACCTACAACGTGCTGACATTAGGAAAGTTTTCGACCGATTTCTCATACACAAACACCAGTTGACCGGCGTTGCCTGGTGAAACGTTGTTGTGATGCCTCGTGTAAGGACAGTTGGTCTCAGGACAGTTATAAATCGATTCTTCCGATCCCATTTCGTACGACCCTGCCGTGGTGGATGTCCGCGAATTCGTGAATAAGTTTCCTCGTTGTGATCTTCAGCCCGGAGTAGTCTGAGAACTCCCGACTTGTTAAATAGTCTTCTTATCTGTAGAATAACTTGATTCTTACCAAAAACCAGGAATTGGCAACTCTGATCTTTTAACGCTTTATTACACCTTTAAACAGATAAAAGCGCCGAAGAAACTGGTGCAGGAATGCGTATACAAATACAGGCATGTGTAAACAGGCAGGATACAGCGTTGCGGCCGGCTACACCTGCATAAGACAAGTGTCTGACGCAGATGTTAGATCGGTTACTGCTGCTACAATGGCAGGTTATCAATATTTATGTGAGATTGAACTTGATGTTATAGTCGGCCCACGAACGACAGGACACAGCATCTCCGAGCTAGCAATGAAGTGAGGATTTTCCCGTACTACCATTTCACGAGTGTACCGTGAATATCAGGAAACCGGTAAAACATCAAATCTCCGACATCGCGGCGGCAGGAAAAAGATCATGCAAGAACGGGACCAACGACGACTGAAGAGAATCGTTCGACGTGACAAAAGTGCAACCCTTCCGCAAATTGCTGCACATTTCAGTGCTGGGCCATCAACAAGTGTCAGTGTGAAATCGATTCAACCAAACATCATTGATACGGACTTCCGGAGCCGAAAGCCCACTCGTGTACCCTTGATGACTGCACGACACAAAGCTTTACGCCTCTCCCGGGCCCGTCAACACCGACATTGCACTGTCGATGACTGGAAACATGTTCCCTGGTCGGACGAGTCTCATTTCAAAGTGTATCGAGCAAATGGACATGTACGGGTATGGAGACAACCTCATGAATCTATGGACCTTGCATGTCAGCAGGGGACTGTTGAAGCTGGTGTAGGCTCCATAATGGTGTGGAGTTGGAATGATACGGGACCCCTGATATGTCTAGATGCGACTCTGACAGGTGACACGTGCGTAGGTATCCTGTCTGATCACTTGCACCCGTTCACGTCCATTGTGCATTCCAACGGACATGGGTAATTCCAGCAGGATAATGCGACACTCCACACGTCCATAGAGTGACTCCAGAGTTTAAACACTTCCGTTGACCATCAGACTCCCGAGACACGAACATTGTTGTGCATATCTGGACTGTCTTGCAACGTGCTGTTCAGAAGAGATCTCCAGCCCCACGTAGTCTTACGAATTTATGGACAGTCCTGCAGGATTCATGATTTCAGTTCCCTCCAGCACTACTTAAGACATTAGTCGCGTCCATGCCTCGTCGTGTTGCGGCACTTCTGCTTGCTGGCGGGGGTCCTACATGATATATTAGGCACGCATACTAGTTTTTTGGCTTTTTAGTGTAAAACAAAATTCAGCAGGATTTCAAATTCTGATAGGTGATCCTCCAGATATCCTGATTTGTACTAGTAATGGGGAAAGCTTGGCGATTTTGGCGTACAGATAACTGTTCGCCACATTTTATTGGATTGTGTTTTATTTTCCGGCCGGCGGCCGTAGCGGGTTTGCCGCAGAATTTGCCCTCTATTTTAAGTAACGTTCAAACGAATGTGGTTCAAGTTTTAAAGATTTGTGAATTGTCAAACATTTTCACATGATATTAGGGAGATGTTTTTAATGAGGTAACAGGGTGACTCGTTCACCCAACTTTTTGTATGTGGTCAGCTTGTCACATTTCCATGTGCTTTTCTTTTAGTTCTTCTGTATTTTGTTTTCTCTGTGTTTTAATTCCATGTATAGCTACTTTCGCTCTTCCTAATTTGTTTTAGCGCGTGTGAGACAGAGTGACTTCGTGGCCTTCTCGAGTGTATGAGTGTGGGACAGTTTAAGAGTTTATCTCCACATTCGTTTGTTTTGATAAGTGTAAGGGCGCTGATGACCCTGTCGTTGGGCGCCCGTAAGATCCAAACACAGTAAAACCAAAAGGCTCAACGGGATAGGTACAGCCGTTGGGCGTATAAGGCTTTCGGTGTTGGACGGACTTTGTGACAAGATTTTCAGATCTACTTTTGCAGAATGATTGTGATGTCTATCTCCACTTGAGAAACAATGCAATCAAGCTGCAGTGACTGGCACATAAACAAATCTCTTCCCAAAGTTTACCCGTGTACTGAAATATGCCTGCTACAAATCAAGATTTATGGAGCATCACTTGCCACAATTTGCAATCCTGCTAAATGTTGTTTTATTTTGTATTTTCCATTGCGTGCGTTATTTGAAGAAATTTCCTTCACTCAGTGTGCATTGCGTAAAAAAAGTTACTTTAAGGATTATCATTACTGCAATGATTTTGTACCACAATAATGAATTATTTATATTTTTAAAGTTAAAAAAATCCATTTATGTGAAACGATAAACTAAAAAACAAATAAAACATAATTTAAAACAGGAAACAAAAATACGTAATCAAATATTGTACGTTTCGATATTTTAATTAGCTAATTGACAAATTAATATTGATCGTTTAGAGATTTTAATTAAGTATGTTGAAAATAGTCCGACAGCACATTGTGGACACCTTATTTTCCAAAAGTTGTGTTTCACAAATTACCTTTATTACACATCGATGGAGTAGCGTGAAAGCTGCTTTGATTATCTTATAGCAAAAGTGTTCACTTTTCAAAATTAATTAATGGTGGAGGGGTGTTTTGCAAAATATCATATTATTACAAAAGTTGATTATACTTTTTTCATGAACGTTAAGTACATTTCAGTTCTTTTTATATGAAACACGTTTGCCGGCCGCGGTGGTCTAGCGGTTCTAGGCGCTCAGTCCGGAACCGCGCGACTGCTACGGTCGCAGGTTCGAATCCTGCCTCGGGCATGGATGTGTGTGATGTCCTTAGGTTAGTTAGGTTTAAGTAGTTCTAAGTTCTAGGGGACTGATGACCACAGCTGTTAAGTCCCATAGTGATCAGAGCCATTTGAACCATTTTTTTGAAACACGATTTCGAAAATATTGCCTGTAAACCTAATATCCAGACTGCCTTTCTTGGTGTGTTCTACCTCTTAAAAGCGAAACGGCAGAAACGAAAAAATACGTATTGCATTATTTTGCCTCTCTACATGCAGGAGATAGGGAAAATAATGTGAACACCTGTACTTACTTGGGAATGGTTTATTAATAAGGGATTGGACCCCAATTTGCCCGTAATACGGCTGCGATTCTTCTTCGAATACTGGCATATAATGATTGTACAGTCTCCAGTGAATGTTATGCCAATTGTAGATTACAACCTCTTCTAACGCCTGTAGTGAAGAGGTAAGCGGAAATCTGCTCCAGAGTCTGCGCTCCAGTACTGCCTACAAGGGTTCGCGAATGTTCGAGTCCAGGGACTGTGCTGACCAGGGAAGACGCTGCAGTTCAGTTGCGTGCTCCTCATACCACGATTGTACTGTTTTGGCTGTGTGAATGGATGCATTATCGTCCTGAAATATTGCATCATTGTTGGGGAAAAACATTTGATTCACGGGGTGCACCTGATCACCTAAAATGTTCACATAATCGTTGGCTGTAAAGCGGCCTTTGAGAGTGGTGATGGGACCATCAGAATACCATGATATGGCTCCCACACCATCACACTTCCACCTCTATGCTTAACCAATGGAATTGTTGGCTTCTTTTGGCGTTCGCCAGACGTAAACCCGGCCCGATGTTGGAAATAACGAAAACGTTGACTCTTCGGACCGTATCATATGTTTCCATTGATCAGCCGTCCCGGATTTATGCTCCTGACATCTTGTTTTACGCTTCTCTTCGTTGGTTGCCGTGAGTAATTGTTTCGGTACAACAGTTCGTCCATGAATATTATGGAGTTCATGACGGACAGTGTCGATAGATACGGGGTCTCGAAGGTACCTATTGAGCTCTGCAGTCACGTTAGCCGCCGTAGTTTTGTGTTGTTGTGACACAGTTCGAGTTAGCGTACGACGATCTCTGTCATTCAGTTTTGATTCGCCCCCGCTATTACGTTTACAAGATGATGTACACTCCTGAAAATGGAAAAAAGAACACATTGACACCGGTGTGTCAGACCCACCATACTTGCTCCGGACACTGCGAGAGGGCTGTACAAGCAATGATCACACGCACGGCACAGCGGACACACCAGGAACCGCGGTGTTGGCCGTCGAATGGCACTAGCTGCGCAGCATTTGTGCACCGCCGCCGTCAGTGTCAGCCAGTTTGCCGTGGCATACGGAGCTCCATCGCAGTCTTTAACACTGGTAGCATGCCGCGACAGCGTGGACGTGAACCGTATGTGCAGTTGACGGACTTCGAGCGAGGGCGTATAGTGGGCATGCGGGAGGCCGGGTGGACGTACCGCCGAATTGCTCAACACGTGGGGCGTGAGGTCTCCACAGTACATCGATGTTGTCGCCAGTGGTCGGCGGAAGGTGCACGTGCCCGTCGACCTGGGACCGGACCGCAGCGACGCACGGATGCACGCCAAGACCGTAGGATCCTACGCAGTGCCGTAGGGGACCGCACCGCCACTTCCCAGCAAATTAGGGACACTGTTGCTCCTGGGGTATCGGCGAGGACCATTCGCAACCGTCTCCATGAAGCTGGGCTACGGTCCCGCACACCGTTAGGCCGTCTTCCGCTCACGCCCCAACATCGTGCAGCCCGCCTCCAGTGGTGTCGCGACAGGCGTGAATGGAGGGACGAATGGAGACGTGTCGTCTTCAGCGATGAGAGTCGCTTCTGCCTTGGTGCCAATGATGGTCGTATGCGTGTTTGGCGCCGTGCAGGTGAGCGCCACAATCAGGACTGCGTACGACCGAGGCACACAGGGCCAACACCCGGCATCATGGTGTGGGGAGCGATCTCCTACACTGGCCGTACACCACTGGTGATCGTCGAGGGGACACTGAATAGTGCACGGTACATCCAAACCGTCATCGAACCCATCGTTCTACCATTCCTAGACCGGCAAGGGAACTTGCTGTTCCAACAGGACAATGCACGTCCGCATGTATCCCGTGCCACCCAACGTGCTCTAGAAGGTGTAAGTCAACTACCCTGGCCAGCAAGATCTCCGGATCTGTCCCCCATTGAGCATGTTTGGGACTGGATGAAGCGTCGTCTCACGCGGTCTGCACGTCCAGCACGAACGCTGGTCCAACTGAGGCGCCAGGTGAAAATGGCATGGCAAGCCGTTCCACAGGACTACATCCAGCATCTCTACGATCGTCACCATGGGAGAATAGCAGCCTGCATTGCTGCGAAGGGTGGATATACATTGTACTAGTGCCGACATTGTGCATGCTCTGTTGCCTGTGTCTATGTGCCTGTGGTTCTGTCAGTGTGATCATGTGATGTATCTGACCCCAGGAATGTGTCAATAAAGTTTCCCCTTCCTGGGACAATGAATTCACGGTGTTCTTATTTCAATTTCCAGGAGTGTATTTTCATGTTTTGTGTAGGCTGTCATGACTGTTAAAACAGTTGCTCTTGGTTGCTGATGCTCCAGCTAATCGGGCCCCCACGATCTGCCCTCTCTGGAACTCTGTTAGGTCTTTCATTGTACGTCGACGTCGGCCTCTCTACGTAGATATGAAGTGTGCACTACTCATAAACTGCCTGCACTGTTGGCTAGTCCGTACTGAACACGCACAGTCCAGCGCGACACGTACCTCAACTGCGTTGTTGACGGTCAAACACAACCATCCCATTACTAGCACTGTTCAACATTATTTTGCCTGTCCCCTGTACCTGCCAACTTTCATCAAGGTCTGAATGCAGAATCTCACGGCGATATCGTTGAATAAAATGTTCTCGGGTTTCCAACCGCGTCAATTGCTTAAAACCACACGAGCTTTCGGCCAAGCACTCCTTGGCCATTGTCAAGTGTTATGACTGCCAGTGGGCTGTTGGTGCGGCATTATATACGCTAGCTGCCGGCTGTGACGTCACTGGTGCCCGTGACATTGCCATATATGGGCATGTTTTGAGTCGGCGTTCGATGTGCCCTCTTCAGCCGCGCGATCGCTGGATCCCACGGAGCGCTGAGCTGCAAGCCACCGTCTCTATTCAGGGTGTTTACGGTAATTTTTATTTCAATAGCTCCCTTTATTAAACTGTCCCATAAGCCGTTAGTGCGAGCCACGACAGAGGTACCGTCAAATTTTATGTGGTGACCGTTTTCTAAGGTATGCTCAGCTAACGTAGATTTCTCAGGATAGCGTAGGCGATAATACCTCTCATGTTCTTTCCTGAGTTGTTCCACAATGCGCACTGTTTGTCCGATGTACTTCTGGCCACACTCACAAGGTATTTCGTAGACTCCAGGTGTTCTGAGACCTACTGCGTCTTTAACTGGTTTCAGTAATTGACAGATTTTCGTTGGAGGCCTGAAGATTGTTTTGATCTTGTGCCTTTTCAACAGGCGGCTTATCTTGCTCGACACAGAGCCACAGAATGGCAGCAAAGCAAGTTTCTTTTCGTGCTCTTCGTCGGTAGTCTTACTCTGATATTTCACAGAAATCACTTCTTTCACTTGATGGGCGCTGTAGCCGTTATTCCTGAAAACCTTGCGTAGGTGTCTCAGTTCATGGGGCAGGTTATCGTCGTCTGGTATTACTCTTGCACGATGAACCAGTGCTTGTAGTACTGTGCGCTTCTGTGCTGGATGATGATGGCTGGTGGCGTGCAGGTACAGGTCTGCGTGGGTGGGTTTTCTGTAGATGCTCTGGCCAAGGCACCCATTTCGTTTACGGTGGACAAGGACGTCGAGGAAGTGCAATGGATTATCTTTTTCCACCTCCATGGTGAAATGGATATTACTGTTGATGCCATTGAAAAAACTCGTCTAGTTTCTCGCGTCTGTGTGGCCAAATGACGAACGTGTCGTCAACGTACCGACAGAGACACTTCATCTACATCTACATCTACATCCATACTCCGCAAGCCACCTGACGGTGTGTGACGGAGGGTACCTTGAGTACCTCTATCGGTTCTCCCTTCTGTTCCAGTTTCGTAGTGTTCGTGGAAAGGAGGATTGTCGGTATGCCTCTGTGTGGGCTATAATCTCTCTGATTTTATCCTCATGGTCTCTTCGCGAGATATACGTAGGAGGGAGCAATGTACGGCTTGACTTCTCGGTGAAGGTATGTTTTCGAAACTTCAACAAAAGCCCGTACCGAGCTACTGAGCGTCTCTCCTGTAGAGTCTTCCACTGGAGTTTATCTATGATCTCCGTAACACTTCCGCGATTACTAAATGATCCTGTAACGAAGCGCGCTGCTCTCCGTTGGATGTTCTCTATCTCTTCTATCAACCCTATCTGGTACGGATCCCACACTGCTGAGCAAAATTCAAGCAGTGGGCGAACAAGCGTACTGTAACCTACTTCCTTTGTTTTCGGATTGCATTTCCTTAGGATTCTTCCAATGAATCTCAGTCTGGCGTCTGCTTTACTGACGATCAACTTTATATGATCATTCCATTTTAAATCACTCCTAATGCGTGCTCCCAGATAATCTATGGAATTAATTGCTTCCAGTTGCTGACCTGCTATATTGTAGCTAAATGATAAAGGATCTTTCTTTCTATGTATTCGCAGCACACTACACTTGTCTAGATTGAGATTCAATTGCCATTCCCTGCACTATGCGTCAATTCGCTGCAGATGCTCCTGCATTTCAGTACAATTTTCCATTGTTACAACCTCTCGATATACCACAGCATCATCCGCAAAAAGCCTCAGTGTACTTCCGATGTCATCCACAAGGTCATTTATGTGTATTGTGAATAGCAACGGTCCTATGACACTCCCCTGCGGCACACCTGAAATCATTCTTAATTCGGAAGACTTCTCTCCATTGAGAATGACATGCTGCGTTCTGTTATCTATGAACTCTTCATTCCAGTCATACAATTGGTCTGATAGTCCATATGCTCTTACTTTGTTCATTAAACGTCTATGGGAAACTGTATCGAACGCCTTGCGGAAGTCAAGAAACACGGCATCTACCTGGAAACCCGTGTGTATGGCCCTCTGAGTCTCGTGGACGGATAGCGCGAGCTGGGTTTCACACGATCGTCTTTTTCGAAACCCATGCTGATTCCTACAGAGTAGATTTCTAGTCTCCAGAAAAGTCATTATACTCGAACATAATACGTGTTCCAAAATTCTACAACTGATCGACGTTAGAGGTATAGGTCTATAGTTCTGCACATCTGTCCGCCGTCCCTTCTTGAAAACGGCTTCAATGGCACAGTATCTATGGCAATATCCTCAAAATTCTCCATGAAGAGGTTTGCAACTGCTGGAGCCATTGACGCGGTTGGAAACCAGAGAACATTTTATTCATCAAGGTCCTTCATTCACACGTGGGAATGTTACCTTGTCAGCGGGTTCCGCTGTAGGCCATGCATTGAGCCAGACTGTCGCCACTTAAACAACTTATAACTGAAGTCACCTGCTTAATCACATACCACCATTTTTGGCAATAAAGATCAAAACATTGATTTCCAGTTATTAGTGTTCACTATCTCGAAAGTCCCAGTTCAGGACTCACTGCCACCTCTGTAATTTGGACGTTGAATTTGTGTAGCACGTGAGTTGTGGCCGGCCGCAGTATTCGCTGGCCTCTTGGCCACGCTGCTGCTGTATCGACACTTCTACACTGACCGCTCGTTATCATCCCGCTATCTGAAGCATTTCCCAGACCATTAGTGTTGATTCGCTCGCGGGCGTCCCGCAACGGACATAAAAATTAGAAATCGCGACACAGGCGCCTTCAAAGGGCGGTTAATTAACGTTTTGTGTTCGCTCCGGCGCGTTGGAGCCGGTGTTAGCTGCCGTTTTACGATCGCAGCGAGTGGCCACCTACTCGGGACGATGTAAGGATTTTCTTCACTGCGGCGTAAATTCTGGGCAGCAGTTTATGTTCACATAAAAAAAATAGGCGCTAGCGCGCTCGTTAACTTGCGTTTGTGTGTTAGTTGTGATTTCAGTTCCGTGTAGCTCTCGAATGTGCATTGTAAAAACCACCACCGCATCCGGCTTCAGGTGTTCGGCGCACCTGACCGTGGAGATTGTTGTTTTGTTCTTTGTCAGTATCAAATACTTGCGCGTAAAATCAGAAGTACCGGCGTTAGTCCAGCCGTGACTCTTGGGGACGACGGAATAAAAAGTGCTGACTGCACACACTAACCGGACATTGAGTAATTTATGGACTTTGTTCACGCATCAAGAGATTGTAAGTGTGCTCTGTTTAATGACTTTGGGCTGTTGATTGGATGGAGTTCTTTAAGTGGGTTGTTGTTGTTGAGACTGGTTTGATGCAGCTCTCCATGCTACTCTATCCTGTGCAAGCTTCTTCATCTCCCAGTACCTACTGCAACCTACATCCTTCTGAATCTGTTTAGTGTATTCATCTCTTGGTCTCCCTCTACGATTTTTACCCTCCACGCTGCCCTCCAATACTAAATTGGTGATCCCTTGATGCCTCAGAACATGTCCTACCAACCGATCCCTTCTTCTGGTCAAGTTGTGGCACAAACTTCTCTTCTCCCCAATCCTATTCAGTACTTCATTAGTTATGTGATCTACCCATCTAATCTTCAGCATTCTTCTGTAGCACCACATTTCGAAAGCTTCTATTCTCTTCTTGTCCAAACTATTTACCGTCCATGTTTCGCTTCCATACATCGCTACACTCCATACAAATACTTTCAGAAATGACTTCCTGACACTTAAATCTATACTCAATGTTAACAAATTTCTCTTCTTCAGAAACGCTTTCCTTACCATTGCCAGTCTACATTTTATATCCTCTCTACTTCGACCATCATCAGTTATTTTGCTCCCCAAATAGCAAAACTCATTTACTATTTTAAGTGTCTCATTTCCTAATCTAATACCCTCAACATCACCCGACTTAATTCGACTACATTCCATTATCCTCATTTTGCTTTTGTTGATGTTCATCTTATATCCTCCTTTCAAGACACTGTCCATTCCGTTCAGCTGCTCTTCCAAGTCCTTTGCTGTCTCTGACAGAATTACAATGTCATCGGCGAACCTCAACGTTTTTATTTCTTCTCCATGGACTTTAATACCTACTCCGAATTTTTCTTTTGTTTCCTTCACTGCTTGCTCAATATACAGATTGAATAACATCGGGGACAGGCTACAACCCTGTCTCACTCCCTTCCCAACCACTGCTTCCCTCTCATGCCCTCGACTCTTGTAACTGCCATCTGGTTTCTGTACAAATTGTAAATAGCCTTTTGCTCCCTGTATTTTACCCCTGCCACCTTTAGAATTTGAAAAAGAGTATTCCAGTGAACATTGTCAAAAGCTTTCTCTAAGTCCACAAATGCTAGAAATGTAGGTTTGCCTTTCCTTAATCTATTTTCTAAGATACGTCGTAGGATCAGTATTGCCTCACGTCTTCCAACATTTCTGCGGAATCCAAACTGATCTTCGCCGAGGTCGGCTTCTACCAGTTTTTCCATTCGTCTGTAAAGACTTCGCGTTAGTATTTTGCAGCCGTGGCTTATTAAACTGATAGTTCGGTAATTTTCACATCTGTCAACATCTGTTTTCTTTGGGATTGTTATTATTATATTCTTCTTGAAGTCTGAGGGTATTTCGCCTGTTTCATACATCTTGCTCACCAGATGGTAGAGTTTTGTCAGGGTTGGCTCTCCCAAGGCTGTCAGTAGTTCCAATGGAATGTTGTCTACCCCCGGGGCCTTGTTTCGACTCAGGTCTTTCAGTGCTCTGTCAAACTCTTCACGCAGTATCTTATCTCCCATTTCATCTTCATCTACATCCTCCTCCATTTCCATAATATTGTCCTCAAGAACATTGCCCCTATCTTACCCGTAGTGATATATGCCTCTACATCCTTACATTTGTCCTCTAGCCAACCCTGCTTAGCCATTTTGCACTTCCTGTCGATCCCATTTTTGAGACGTTTGTATTCCCTTTTGCCTGCTTCATTTACTGCTTTAAGTGGGTACTTTAATGAAATACGTTGCCAGAAAAAAATGTACACCTGGAAAAATGACGTCGATGATGGATATGCCAACCGTAGGATACTAGATCTACTGATAATGGTTTCAACGTCGTCCGCCAACAGATAGCGTAGTGGCATGGGTACTGGAATGCTGTCTGTGTTAGCATTTTAATAGGGGAAACTCACAACCGGAGGGCTCAGTGTGTGTGAAACGAAGAGGAAACCATGACACTGAGACGCTGTCGTGCTTCCTACAACCAACAGAACGAGTTTGAAAGGGGTTAGATTGTGACCTTCCAAGTGATGGGATAGTCCTTTCTGAGAACTGCCGCAGAAGTTGGACGTGCTACGTCAGTTGTGCAACGTTGCTAATATCAGCGGCCACATGAACATCTTCACACCCGCAGACGAGGTTCTGAACGTCCACCCGTCAACAGACGTTGTGCTGGCGTAAGCTGGACTTTGGAACATATTGTATTGTATTCCAACCCAACATTATGAATCATCACGAAGACAACGGTCGATTGACACACAGTCGAAACCGATTTAGAAAACATTGTGAAACACAACTGGCTCTTTACACACACGAAGCGTTGAGTGCTACTGACAGGGGATTTCAAATTTATTCTGTATTTCTAGGTTTCCAAAAGGCTTTTGACATTGTACCACACAAGTGGCTTGTAGTGAAATTGCGTGCTCATGGAATATTGTCTCAATTATGTGAATGGATTCGTGATTTCCAGTCAGAGAGGTCACAGCTCATAGTAATTGACGGAAGGTCATCGAGTAGTGATTTTTGGAGTTCGCCAAGGTAGTGTTATAGGTCCTTTGCTGTTCCTTATCTATATAAACGATTTAAAAGACAATCTAAGCAGCCGTACTAGGTTATTTGCAGATGATGCTGTCGTTTATCGTCTAGTAAAGCCATCGGAAGATCAAAAAAAATTGTAAAACGATTTAGAAAAGGTATCTGTAGGGTGCGATAATTGTCAGTTGGCTCTAAATAATGAAAAGTGTGAGGTCATCCATATGAGTGCTAAAAGGAAACCGCTAAACTTCGGTTACACGATAAATCAGTCAAATCTGAAGGCCATGAATTCAACTAAATATGTTGGAATTACAGTTGCGAGCAACTTAAATAGGAAAGAACGCACGGAAAATGTGATGGTAAGGAGGGGGGGGGGGGGGGGGAGAAGCGAAACACGTTTTATTGACGGAACCCTTCGAAGGTGTAACATGTCTACTGAAGATACTGCACTGCCTACACTACGCTTGTCCGCCCTCTTTTCGAGTACTGTTGCGCGGTCTGGGATCCTTACCAGATAGCATTAACGGAAAGTTTCATGTCGACGCACACTCCGCTGCAGAGTGAAAATCTCATTCTGGAAACATCCCCCAGGCTGTGGCTAAGCCATGTCTCCGCAGTATCCTTGCTTTCAAGAGTGCTAGTTCTGCAATGTTCGCAGGAGAGCTTCTGTAAAGTTTGGAAGGTAGGAGACGAGGTACTGGCAGATGTGAAGCTGTGGGGATGGGCCGTAAGTCGTGCTTGGGTAGCTCAGTTGGTAGAGCACTTGCCCGCGAAAGGCAGAGGTCCCGAGTTCGAGTCTCGGTCGGGCACACAGTTTTAATCTGCCAGGAAAGTTACATTGAGAAAGTTCAAGGAGGAGTAGTGCGTTTTGTATTATTGTGAGGTAGGGGAGAGAGTATCATTGGCGTGAGACGGGATTTGGGGTGGACTTCATTAAGACAAAGACGTTTGTCGTTGCGGCGGAATCTTCTCACGAAATATCAAACACCTACTTTTTCCAGAATGAGATTTTCACTCTGCAGCGGAGTGTGCGCTGATATGAAACCTGTAGAGCACTTGCCCGCGAAAGGCAAAGGTCCCGAGTTCGAATCTCTGTCGGGCACACAGTTTTAATCTGCCAGGAAGTTTCATACCTACTTTTTCCTCCGAAAACATGTTTTATTGACGCCGACCTACACAGGGAGAAACGATCAGCATGGTAGAACACAGGAGATCGGGGCTCGCACGGAGGGATATAGGCGTTCGATTTTTCCGTGCGCTGTTCGAGACTGGAATAATAGGGAATTATTGTGAGGGTGGTTCGATGAACCGTGTCCAGGCACTTGAGTGTGATTTGCGGAGTATCCGTGTAGTTGGAGTTGAGAGAATGGCAGGAACATACCGAGTGCATGCCATAGACTCTTGCACTGTTGTGCACTGTTTCCACTGCCATACAGACACAAAGATATTTGCGGTAAGAAACCAAACGAAATGCAATGACTCCGTAACAAGCCGCCGGCCACGGTGAGTGCCTTGATCAGAACTCTCAAAAGGTGTCGTTGGACAACCTCTAAAAGTTTGTCAGCGGCGTTCTCGTTCTGCCTGTACGTATATAAACTACGCGGCACGTTACTATCTGACGAATAGGGTGAGCAGCAATCTGCCGCTGTTTGCTGGTGATGCTGCAGTGTATGGAAATGTGCTGTCGTTGAGTGCGTGTAAGAGCACACAGGATGACCTGTATAGCATTTCTGTTGGGTGTAACAAGTGGCAACTTTTTCTAAATGAGGAAAAAATATAGGTTAATCGAAAAGAGTGGGAAATCCTGGGAGTCACTGGAGGGAAGAGTTTCTGTCTGCGAAACACTATTGGGAAACCAGAATGAAATTTTCCCTCTGTAGCGGAATGTACGATACTATGAAACTTTGTGGCTGAACCGAGACTCGGACTCGGGACCTTTACCTTTCACGATCAAGTGCTCTGCCAACTCAGCTACCCAAACACGTCTCACGAAATCTCCCCACAGCTGTACTTCCGCCAGTAGAGTTCTAATTTGCCTGGAAGCTTCATATCGCTATCGAGTGAAAATCTCATTCTGGATACATCTCCCAGGCTGTGTCTAACAAGGATATAGTACGAACTTCTCCTCACCGATTTGATTCACAATGACGGGATGTGCAGGGCACGACTAGGACTTTGGAACATGTAAACTGGAAGGCGCAGCTTTTAACCGTTTTTGAGAAAATCAAACTTGAAAATTATAGACGTTCTTATGCCATACGCTTTGTAGGGCCGATAGAGCTCACGGGATCCACAGTCGAGCGAATAAGCACTTTGTTTCATATGCGCCAAGTCTCTGGATCGAACCTCGCTGCTGGCAGTCTTATTTTCAATCCCACATAATTCTAACATTTATTATTGGCCGTGAGAAGTATCAATATATAGTCATTCAGTTACTGTTTTCCTAACCTTTATCACAAAAAAGAAGAAAGTTTGTTCTCTTTAAGGACATCGGAAATCAGAAAAGGATGCACGTGAAATGTCAATCAAATCAGTGTAGTCAGTCTGCTTATATTATTCTATCTATATTTTTGACAAGTGTAATATGTAACTTACGCAGCACAGCACGAGTCAGGATGACACTGATCGTAGAAATGTGGAATACAATTATCGCGACACACAGCAAATGTAAGGAACGCCGAATTTTTGCATGTCCATAGTTTTTTCTTTCCAACAAACTCGGTTTACGTTCATAAACGGGTCTCGATCGTCACACAATGTCGCGGTGTTCCACGCATATCGAAGCACGGCGTCGAATACTGTTGCAGGTAAGTCACAAGAAGAAGTAGTACCGGCAGCGAGATTCGATTCAGGCACCTCGCGCTGAAATTAAGCGTTTACTCGCTCAGCTGCGGACTCGTTGCGTATTACCGATCTTATAAAGTGTATAAGCTCGCCTAAAATTTTCAAACTCGATTTTTTCGTAAACGGTTCAGAGTTGCCTCTTTCTACTTACAAACGTTGAAGTCCCAGTCGCGCCTTACACAATCTGTCAACATGAATCAGATCGGTGAGGAGAAATGTCTCCACAATATCCTTTTTCCCGCAGTGCTACGCCCGCAAATTTCGCAGGAGAACTTTAGTGAAGCTGAGAAATTCTCTAAGCACGTTCGACGTTACCTGAAAGGCACAATTCCAGGCTGTTGGATTGTGAGAGGAGGGGCAGAAGGTGAACTTAATCGCCAGTGGCCTACCAGGTCTCCAGACCCCACACCTTGTGACTTTTATCTCTGTGGTTGCCTAAAAGACCGCGTTTTTAACCCCCCAATGCTTAACCCTCTTAAAAGTCTGCGACGTCACATTGTTGTAGCTGGGAGTTACTTGAGAGACCAGCTGCTTCGTGTGTGGCAGGAAATGAACCACCATTTTGATATTTGTATTGTAACTTACGGTTCTCACACAAAATTCATAAAAATTTGAACTTTTGTTTTACCAGGAACGTTGGATGGATTTCTACCTTTTGTAATTTGGAAGCAATAAATATTTGAAATCTGTTCCTTCTTTTTGAGTAGGCCTGTACTACTATTTGAAATAAAAAATATGTAATTATGGTTGAAATTATCTCTAGCTTCCAGCCGAATCAACTGCTCTACAATCCACGAGCTCTCCATCAAGTGCTCTTCGCCATTGTCAAGAGGTGACTGTCTTTTTTGACGTCACTGGGGCTCGTCGATGACACGCTCGTTGTCTGGTCTCATGAAAAACTAGGAGAATTCTTGGACAACATGAACAATACCCGTGACAACATCAAATTCACGAGGGAGGAAGAGACAGGTGGTGCCTTGCAGTCCTTGATGTGCTCGTCCGCCGTAAAGAAAATGGGTGTTTACCGGAGAGCCACCCACATGGACCGATGTCTGCACGCTAACTGCTATCACCATCCGTAGCAAAAACGATCCGAGGACCTTGGTGAACCTAGCGGAAGCCGTCTCCGACACTGAAAACGTGTCGAACGAACTGAGTCAATTACACGAAGTATTCAAGGAAAACGACTACAACACCTGCCAAATTTCACAAGGCATCCTTCCGAAAGCGGAAGGACCGCGACGTGGAAACGAAAAAGCGTTTATGCCATTATCTGGCTCAGTAACAGAAAAGATTAACCGGTTCAGAAAGAGGAATAAAATCGATTTTCTCTTCAGGCCTCCAGCTAAATTTCGACAGTTCATGAGGCATGAGAAAGCTGATGTAGGCCTCAGAATGCCAGGAGTATGTAATATGCCTTGAACAGTTCTGTGTCGGACAGACTGTGCGTACTATTCAACACCGCTATATAGAACAAGAGATACGCTATGTGATCAAAAGTATCCCGACGCCTGGCTGAAAATAACTTACAAGTTCCTGATGCCCTCCATCGGTAATGCTGGAATTCAATATAGTGTTGGCCCACCCTTAACCTTGATGACAGCTTCCACTCTCGCAGGCGTACGTTCAATCAGGTGCTCGAAGGTTTCTTAGGAAATGGCAGCCCATTCTTCAGAGAGTGTTGCATTTAAGAGAAGTATCAATGTCGGCCGGTGAGGCCTGGCACGAAGTCGGCGTTCCAAAACATCCCAAAGGTGTTCTGTAGGATTCAGGTCAGGACTCTGTGCTGGCCAGTCCATTACAGCGATGTTATTGTCGTGTAACCACCCCGCCACAGGCCGTGCATTATCAACAGGTGCTCGATCGCGTTGAAAGATGCAATCGCCACCCCCGAATTGTTCTTCAACGGTGGGAAGCAAGAAGGTGCTTAAAACATCAATGTAGGCCTGTGATGTGATAGTGCCACGCAAAACAACAAGGGGTGCAAGCCCTCTCCATGAAAAACGCGACCACACCATAACACCAGTGCCTCCGTATTTTACTGTTGGCACTACACACGGTAGCAGATGACTTTCACCGGGCATTTGCCATACCCACACCCTGCCATCGGATCGCCACATTGAGTACAGTGATTCGTCACTCCACACAACGTTTAGCCACTGTTCAATCGTCCAATGTTTACGCACCTTACACCAAGCGAGGCGTAGTTTGGCATTTACTGGCGTGATGCTTGGCTTATGAACAACCGCTCGACCATGAAATCCAAGTTTTCTCACCTCCCGCCACTTGCAGTGGATGCTGATGCAGTTTGAAATTCTTGTGTGATGGTCTGGATAGATGTCTGCCTATTATACATTACGATCCTCTTCAACTGTCGGCGGTCTCTGTCAGTCAACAGACGAGGTCGGCCTGTACGCATTTGTGCTGTACGTTTCCACTCCACTATCACATCGGAAATAGTGGACCTAGGAATGTTTAGGAGTATGGAAATTTCGCGTGCAGACGTGTGACACATGACCACGTTCGAAGTTCGTGAGTTTCGCGAAGCACCTCATTCTGTTCTCTCACGATGTCTAATGACTACTGAGGTCGCTCATATGAAGTGCTTGGCAGTAGGTGGCAACACAATGCACCTAATATGAAAAACGTGTGTCTTTGGGGGTGTCTGGATACTTTTGATCACATAGTGTATGTCTTCCCTCCGTACCCTGAGATATCAGCGGTAGCAGAGAACGCTCTACAAGGCGGATATCGTATTGCATGCGACGAGACAACTGTGACGGCATACTCAATGAAGACGGCGGCCTGCAGCTAATCACGGTTTGGGACCCCGCCATCGGAAGTTTGAAACTGACGCGACGGGCTAGCAACGAACAATTTACCATATACGGCGATGAAACGAGCACCAATGAAGTCACAGAAGACAGCGCGGCTACATATGCAAGGATGCAGCAACCAAAAGGCAGTCGCCACCTCATAATGGCCGAGGAGTACTCGGCTGAAAGCTCGTGGATTTTAACCACTTGACGCAGCTGGAAGCTAGAGAGAATTGAATCACTACATATCGCAACGAAACTATGAATTTGTATATACATTGAAGCGGATGCGTATTCAAACACAGAGATAGGTAAACAGGCAGAATACGGTCTACGGGTTGCAACACCTACATAAGACAACAAGTGCCTGGCGCAGTTGTTACGTCGGTTACTGCTGCTACAATGGCGGTTTATCGAGATTTAAGTGAGTTTCAAGGTGGTGTTATAGTCGGCGCACGAACGATGGGACACAGCATTTCATAGGTAACGTTGAAGTGGGGTTTTCCCATACGACCATTTAACGAGTGTACCGTGAATATCGGGAATCCGGAAAAAACATCAAACCTCCGTCATCGCTGCGGTCGGAAAAGGGTGCTGGAGGAACAGGACCAACGACGACTGAAGAGAATTGTTCAAGGTGACAGAAGTGCAACACCTCCGCAAATTGCTGCAGTTTTCAATGCTGAGCCATCAACAAGTGACGGCGTGCGAACCATTCAAGGAAACAACATCGATATGAGCTTTCAGAGCCGAAGGTCCATTCGTATACCATGGATGACTGCACGACACAAAGCTTTACGCCTCGCCTGGGCCCATCAACACCAGCACTGATCTGTTGATGACTGGAAGCATGTTGCCTGGTCGGACGAGTCTCGTTTTAAATTGTATCTAGCGGATGTACGTGTACGGCTATGGAGGCAACCTCATGAATCCATGGACTGTTCAAGCTGATGGACGTTCTGTAATGGTGTGGGAAGTGTCCAGATGGAGTGAAATGGGATCCCTGACACGTCTAGATACGACCCTTGACAGGTGATACGTATGTGAGCAACTTGTCTGATCACCTGCATCCATTCATGTGCATCGTGCTATCCGACGGACTTGGGAAATTTTTAGCGGGACAATGCGACTCTCCACACTTCCAGAATTGCTGCATAGTGGTTCCACTAACACTCTTCCGAGTTTAAACACTTCCGTTGGCCACCAAGCTCCCCAGAAATTAACATTATTGAGCATATGTGGAATGCCTTGCAACCTGCTGTTCAGAAGGGACCTCCACCCCTCGTACTCTTACGGATTTATAGACAGCTCTGCAGGATTCATGGTGTCAGTTGCCTCCAGCAGTAGTTCAGACATTAGTCGAGTCCATGCCACGTCGTGTTGCGGCACTTCTGCGTGCTCGCGGGGGCCCTACACAATACTAGACAGGTGTACCAGTTTCTTTGGTTCTTCAGTGTATAAATATTAGTAAGTCACCTCAGTGGTGACGAAACCCACTTCGTCACACAGCCGGAATCCATCTTAAATGACGAAAATGACAATATTTACAATAGTATCATCTCTGTTTTCGGCAACTGCCTACATTCTTAAAATGGACACACACACACACACACACACACACACACACACACACACACACACACACACGTGCACACACCTTAAAATTTACCATAAATATTTACAGCCGCCAAGAGTACAAGAGATTGACATCATTTACAGATAATCATGACACCAACAGCTTGTACCCCTTGTACATCAACTACTGGCACAAATTGTATATCTATCTGCATATTTTATAGCATTAGCGAATGTATTGCCCCAACCTCTAGGCAGCTAATATATGTAACATGTAATCTTAAGACCCCTTGCCATGTAAATATTTGCTCTCATATAATCACTCTTTCCACCCTCTCTCTCTCTCTCTCTCTCTCTCTCTCTCTGTCTCTCTGTCTCTCTGTCTCTCTCTCTCTCTCTCTCTCTCTCTCTCTCTCTCTCTCTTCCTCTCCTTCTGCCTCCAGCCTGTCACATCTATCTATTAATCCCAATCAAATAGTGTCATCTACGTATGCTTTTACTGCTGTAGCCAATATGATTATTGTACTTCAAGTCTGCAACATTTAAGATTGTATAAACGAGTACGAATATTAAGCCGTTTTAACTTGTCAAAATTGGATTTATATGCCACCTGAAGTACACACACATATATTCGACACCTCAAAACAAACACCTCCCAATGCTTTAAACAATTATTCTGTAATAATGTTGTTACGATGTATATTCTTTCCACTTTACGATTATGTCTTATCTTCTGCTATACGAACCTTGCACCCAGCAGATTCCAGACGCCATATTTGTTTACAAATGTGACAGTATACATGTGATGCGATTATGTCTTCTCTTCTGCTATACGAACCTTGCACCCAGCATATTCCAGATGCCATATTTGTTCACAAATGTGACAGTATACATGTTGTAAGTAGGCTGTTTAGGTTTTTTTATTGGTAACGCCACCTCTGTATGAAAATCACTGGCTGTGCTGTGGGCAGTCTGTATCTGCTTTGCATTGTTGTAATACTCGCCATTGTAGTGTTAAGCAGCTGGCTGTGAACAGCGCGTAGCGTTGCGCAGTTGGAGGTGAGCCGCCAGCAGTGGTGGATGTGGGGAGAGAGATGGCGGAGGTTTGTAATTTGTCATGAACTGCTATATTTATATATGATGATATCAAGGTAAATACATTGTTCGTTCTCTATTAATATCTTTCATTTGCTAACTATCCCTATCAGTAGTTAGTGCCTTCAGTAGTTTGAATCTTTCATTTAGCTGGCAGTAGTGGCGCTCCTGTATTGCAGTAGCTTGAGCAGCGAAGATTTTTGTGAGGTAAGTGATTTGTGAAAGGTATAGTTTAATGTTAGTCAGGGCCATTCTTTTGTAGGGATTTTTGAAAGTCAGATTGCGTTGCGCTAACAAAATATTGCGTATCAGTTTAAGCACAGTCATGTATAATTGTTCAAAGGGGACGTTTCATATGTCGACCCTTAGCCTAGGATACCTCACTGGAATCTTCTGATTTTTTCTTGTAGTTTGTGTATTTAGTGTAGCTTTTGTTTATTGCTAGCGCGTAATTGTAGAGAGAATCTCCTTTGTAGTTGCAGTCTTTCATTGTTGTACTGTAAAACAGTTGTGGCATGCATGTAGATTTGCACCAAGTATTTCGCAGCTGCAATTAACTAGATATTATTTTCAGTGCTATATTAATGTGTTCTCTTATTTTTGCTATTCAAATTGTGATTTTCTGTGTTATCGTGTGAAATATTGTGACAATAATGGCGTGTGAAAAACGTAACACTAGGCTCCAAAGTAAACTGAGAAATAATAGTGACGACGAGCGCAGCTTGCCAGCACCACTGGGTAATGAATTAACTAATGTTCAAAGTAGTAATTTGGTAACTGTGCACAGGGAAATGGAGCGGGCGTCAAATAATGGTGTAGCCAGTGAAACAGGTAGTGAACAGGGAAGCATTATCGATCGATCGGTCGGCAACAGCTCGCCTCAGGAATCCGAAATGACAAGACACAATTTTGCAAATACTGTAGATTCAGGTTTTGCGTCCTCACCGTTTTCTCAAATAAGTCAAGACACATTTTCAGCTTGTCAAATTGTGAATGTTGCCGGTGCAAATGCACTGCCGAAAAGAGTAGAGGAACAGATTCCAGACACTAATGCATTGTTATTACAACTAATGCAACAAATGGAACAAAATCAGAGACAAACACAGCAACAGTTAGACACAGTGGAACAAAATCTTAAAAAGTTAGACACAATGGAACAAAATCTTAAAAAGTTAGACACAACGGAACAAAATCAGAGACAAACACAGCAAAAGCTGCAACAGTTAGACACAATGGAACAAAATCTTCGGAAGTTAGACACCACACTTGAACAAACACGTGAAGATTTAACTACTGAGTTACATAACATTGAATCGAAATGTCAAAAAGTGTGTAATGACGTAAAAACACAAATTTGTGAGCATTTTCAGCCTATTTTTTCGCGGCATGAAAATGCATTACAGAATCACGAAGCAGCCATAAAAGAACTGCAAACTATTGTTCATGAAAATCATGAGACCTTGCAAACTAAAATGGACTCAGTTGCATCTACCGATTCGGTTACGCAACTTGCAAAAACTCAGGAAAACTTAAGGGACACAGTAGATACTCTGAAAATTGGTTCAGAAAGACACATGGAGGAAATTAGTTCATTATCAGAGAAAGTAGCCGAACTTTCGGATCAGGTCACTTAACTTATCTACGAAGGTAGATGATAATCTGAATGACACAAAACCGGTAGTCTTTAATGACACAGAAGAGTGCGAACAAATTAGGAAACTGAAACAAAATCTGAATCAAATTAATACGCAACACCAAAGAGAAATCCGGGAAGTACAAGAACAGCTGACACAGGTAATACAAGAATTACGTATTTCAGAGGACACTCGCGCTCCAACACGGGAAGAGGAACTTAGAAATACGCAAAAGCCACAAAATAATAACACAGGGCATTTCGGTAATTATGAAAGAAATTGGCAAGGTACACCGAATTTTGAGATGGAACCGCCGACACGACGTAACAATGACCGATATGCTACTCGCCGACACGATGATTTTGACTATAAGCTGTTCATTACTACACGTAAATTCAAAACGTTTAAGAATTCTGCCAACGACATTCATCCACAAGCGTGGCTCCATCAATTCTCTCATTGTTTCCCTCCCAACTGGTCATTGGAGCACAGGTTAGAATTTATGTGTGGCTACTTAGAGAATGAACCATCTGTAAGAATGCGATCGGTAATTCACGATTGCCACAGTGAAGGAGAGTTTTACCATGCCTTCCTCTCAGCATATTGGTCTCAAGCCACACAAGACCGCGTAAAACATAACATCATAATGATGAAACATTTCGAACAATCTGAATTTTCCAGTCTTGTCAAATATTTTGAAGACATGTTGCACAAGAATCAGTACCTGTCAAACCCATACAGCCCCTCAGAACTCATCCGCATTTGCTTAATCAAACTGCCCGAACATTTGAGACATATTATTTTAGCAGGACGTTGCAAAGACGACATTGAAGCTTTTCAGGGACTGTTACAAGAATTAGAAATTGACACAGACAGTCGCGGGATGCGAAAACAGGAAAACAATCACTACAGGTCACATCCGTCACAATTCCGTGACGACAGAAACGATAACTGGACGCGACAAGGCTATTCTCACCACACAAATCGTGACCAAAATAGACACCACCCGTATGACAACCGTTGGCAGAGTAGTAGTAATTACAGGGAAAGATCACCTCTCCGCAATAATGACTATCACAGAGACAATCAGAGAAACAGACAATATGGGAACCAAAACAATTATTATCAAGGGAGACAGAATAACTTTAGACGTAACGGTCCAGCACGCAGTTACGACTCAGGGAGAAATTCTCCACCACGTGACAGACAAGAAAGAAACTATGTAAACTACCGACAAAACGACAGACGTGAATTTCATCAGAACTGGCGGGTTTCTAACAGAGCTGGGCCATCTGGGCAACGTGAATTTGTAGAAATTAGGTCTCCAAATCCCAATAACGACGCGCGCCAACAAAGAGACAATAGGCAATGACTCACTCCGCTGGCAGCCACAATATGTACCTATGAAACTGACGACGCAGCTGCCGTAGCTAGTAATCACGTAAAAATGGAAGACATTAGGGACATCTTACTCCAGGAACACGACGTAAAACATAACAACATTGCATATCCTGTGATTCACATTACTGTAAATGACGCAAAATTTACGGCAGTACTTGACTCTGGCAGTCCCATTTCAGTAATTAGTGAAACAGCCTTTAGCAAATGCAACAAATCGAACGATTGCCCCACACTTCCGTTACGTAAGATTAAATTACAAGGTGCAATCTTTGGAAAAAGTGTAGATGTACGCCAACAAACCAACTAGAATTCTTTTGTCAAAGCCACAGCTTCTCTATGAACTTTCTTATTGTTCCATTATTGTCGACGGAAATTATACTGGGAGTAGACTTTTTTAATGAATACA
Organism: Schistocerca piceifrons; assembly: GCF_021461385.2. Classification (NCBI taxonomy): domain Eukaryota; kingdom Metazoa; phylum Arthropoda; class Insecta; order Orthoptera; family Acrididae; genus Schistocerca; species Schistocerca piceifrons. The sequence continues at coordinate 129,154,918 of NC_060146.1, forward strand.
AAGCAATCTTAAACTTTCACGATGCTGAAATAACTTTAGAAAAAGAAGGTAAGTCAGTAGCTTTGAAATTTGAAGATTGGCTTCTGCAGAACTTAGCTTTTGGAGGACGATAACTACGACACTTCCACAGAGATTATCTTACAACAAGATGCACATTTAGCGCTGCAGGACACGCATTTCAGTGATTAATGTTGTACTTAAAACATTTATTTTTAAAGATTTTTGAATTACAAAGAAAGTTTTTTGTGATACATTTCATTCCATTGCTGTAATCTGTAATACCTGAGGGTACAATTACAATAATCCTCAGGGGGGTACACGCCTACTTTGTGTACCATGTGTTTGGCAAGCACAAGGAACCCTAGCTAATATGGTATTTGCTTATACAACTTTACACATCAGTACCATATTTCTCTAACACACAAATTACACAGCTATCTGATTATTTAACTGAGAGATAAACATTTTTTTACTACATCAGTGACACATGTTTACGCAATACACAGTTGGGTAACTTCACACTTATGACATTGTATTTTGTCTGTACTTTGTAAACTGTTCATATTTTTTCGGAATCATTGTGATACTATGAGAGCTTTGAATGATGTATTTGGTATGAGATCATGATTTTTAAAGTATGTTTGAGGTAGATGACACTATTGAAATGAGCAGAGAATTTTTTTTAGGTTTTGAAATTATTACAGAAAGCTACGATGTTTTTGAGGTTTGACTGAGGTGTTATGATGTTATTATTACGAGGACGATGTGTACTATGCTGTTGAGATATGTTTATGATCAATGAGATGATGCTACCGTATATGAGGAATAAGAAGTATGTTGGAAACCAAGAATCGTACTTTAAGAGTTATGAAATGTGCGTAAATGCGTGACTGTATCACAATGCTGACGAATATTTTATTTGGACACTTATATTTATAGGATTTTCTTTCTACAGATTTGCAACGCTAATTCTTGACCTGTGAAATATTTTTATATGAGACTGCCACTGTAGCGGAAACTGTTGTCGTAAATATTTCCGTAAGAAAATTAAGTGACCACCTGCACCTAATGCGTCGTGGGCACCCAGCTGTGTCAGACGCCTGGAGAAAAAGCCATTAGCGCGTGCCTTTCAGAGCACAGGAAAAAAAAAGGAAGGCCATTATCCTGGCCATTGTCATTCCTTTAGAGAAAGCATCGCAAATCCGACACGCTGATTACTTGGAAACATATTGTACTTTCTGATATTTACTGAAATGCCTAATGAAATGACAAGAAATAGTTTGTCTACACACCTGACTATGACTACTGTCTTTCTAGATGAGAGATTTTTTTACTACTTATGAAATGCCACATGACTATTGAACGATGTTCTTATGCTTTGCTTTGTACATAGTTGCTTATTTCATTTGATATCTAGTTTCTAGCTGCACTGCAGCATTGGTTAAAATAAAATTTTATAGATGTACTAATATAAATATTTTCTGTCTACAGATCGAGTAAATAATAATTTTTTTAAAAAAATGAGGGAGCATAAAATGACATTTACCTTCACAGGAACTGCATTTATAATTTTCTTTTCAAGTAATTGGTAACTTTTTGGTAGAATAACTTCTTGTGGTGCACCACTTTAATTACTTAGACATTAAGATGTGATTATACATTTCCCTTATCTGCATTGTTATCTTTAGTGTACTATTTTTTCTGCTTGAGCTATGTCATGTTTAGATATAAGCTGCTGTTTGCCAGGCATAGTGCTACTGAACTTTAATTTGTGTTACTCTGCTAAGCCAGATTTATTTTTTTGTTGCTGCACATTGGCTCATATTAGTTGTAATGCTGCATTGCTTGGTAATTTAGATTTACTGTAGCTTGCTTTGCAATTTTCCAATTTTTTGGTCATTGCTGTTTGTGTTACTTATTTTGTGCTGCTGCATTGCCTCGTCCCTTAGTTTAGCATCTGAGCTCAGTAGATTTAAGTTAGCTGAAGAGGGGGTAGCCTCTAAGAGAATGAGTTGCGATGAATTGGAAGAAATGCATTGAGAAAACAGGTTTAGGTAGGATTTTCTTGGAAATAAATGTTGAGGTAAGAAATGTGTGAACATATAAATACAGAAAGCATGCTTAGGTAGAATTTTTTTGGTGGAAACAAAGGATGAAATAAGAGGAAAGATATATGAAGTTTTGGGTTGGACTGCAGTACCAAATGTTACACTATGTGTTTGTGTACCCTTGTGTATTTGTTTTCTTCCTGTCTCTGTGTAGTTTCATAGAATTTTTTTTCTTTTAATATTAAGCTACATTCACTATGATGAGGAATACTGTTATCCTCGAATATAATTGGCATTAATAATATGTTATTTACTTTGTAAAGATGTTTAGACATTATTTATTCTGTTTTGTGTTAATGCTCATGTGTGAAGTTGGTGTTTCGAAAATTATTCTGATCTTTTATGTATGTACTCATGTCATAATTCCTGGAACACTGACGTATATGTTATTTCGATTCTTTTGTAAAGCCTGTACTACAAATGTTATCTGTATTATTATGTTCTTTAATGATGTATTTTGTACCTTTGTTATTGTATTTTTATGTTACCAAATTGCAATTGTTACCAGTTCTTCAAATTAAGTAACATTTCACTGCACACGTTTCTGTTGGTCATAGTACATGGACAATATGTGAGAAGTAGGGACTGATAGTGTTTGCACGTGTGTTAATAATTCAGCAAGGGACTGGATAACAGCATTGCTGGTTCTAAGGACAATTCCAAACACTTTGTGAGTGCACAAGTGGTGGTTTATGGACTTGCTATCTTCTCTGCAAGACTCTTCAATGGTGATTGTGCACCTGCACAGTCGCAACAGATGGCTGCTGGCCATCTCTACAAGGACTACAGTGGGTCTGCATCTCTGATGACCCACCAGTACCATTATTTCTACAAGGACTGCAGTGGGTCTGCACCTCTGGTGGCCCACCAATACCATACTCTCTACCAGGACTACAGTGGGTCTGCTCTGTGATGACCTACCTACCAATATTCTTCCAAACTACGACTGACTCTGCTGTGGGTTTGCTCTGTTGTGGCCCATTATCTGTCAGCATGTCAAGAGTCAGCACTGTCTTTCCGTTGGAAGGACAACACTACTTCTTCAAGGCTGCATGGAAATCCACTACTTCCGTGTGCATTTTCGTTTACTGCTCAGACTTTGAGAAAAACACTGCAATTTTACTGTGACGAATGATGAGGACTGTCTTTATGGACTGTGAGAAATTTTTAGCTTTTGACCAACATTGTATCAATAAGTGTGTGCATTTGATTTCTTTGTTATTGTAATAATGAAAATTTTTTTTCAAATCTGTATTGGCCACTGCCCAATCCAATTTGTAAAAAATTTTTTGTGGGGAGCATGGGGGCTATGTAAGTAGGCTGTTTAGGTATTTTTATTGGTAACGCCACCTCTGTATGAAAATCACTGGCTGTGCTGTGGGCAGTCTGTGTCTGCTTTGCATTGTTGTAATACTCGCCATTGTAGTGTTAGGCAGCTGGCTGTGAACAGCGCGTAGCGTTGCGCAGTTGGAGGTGAGCCGCCAGCAGTGGTGGATGTGGGGAGAGAGATGGCGGAGGTTTGTAATTTGTCATGAACTGCTATATTTATATATGATGATATCAAGGTAAATACATTGTTCGTTCTGTATTAATATCTTTCATTTGCTAACTATCCCTATCAGTAGTTAGTGCCTTCAATAGTTTGAATCTTTCATTTAGCTGGCAGTAGTGGCGCTCCTGTATTGCAGTAGCTTGAGCAGCGAAGATTTTTGTGAGGTAAGTGATTTGTGAAAGGTATAGTTTAATGTTAGTCAGGGCCATTCTTTTGTAGGGATTTTTGAAAGTCAGATTGCGTTGCGCTAACAAAATATTGTGTATCAGTTTAAGCACAGTCATGTATAATTGTTCAAAGGGGACGTTTCAATGTGATGCGATTATGTCTTCTCTTCTGCTATACGAACCTTGCACCCAGCAGATTTCAGACGCCATATTTGTTTACAAATATGACAGTATACATGTGATGTGTTACGACAGCGAAAGGAACCTGTGACCACTGGAGGTACTCTAGTTTTTTATGTTTTCGATTAGATATCAGTTTAATTTTTTGTCAGAAGAAATCCAAAACCATGTTCTGAAATAGTGTCCTGTTTCTCCACTAGGCAGTGCAACAAGTTCCTCCAAAAAATCGTGACAGAACACACACACACACACACACACACACACACAAATGTCATACGACCTAATGTAAATCCAGTCGATGATGGAGGTTTAAACCTTTGAAACGCGTCGTGGAAATAAACAAAACGGTGACTGGTAACAGTAAACTTGTTGTTTCATTTAACACCTCAGTGGTATTACAGTATTACGATATACTGGTCTTTTAAGAATAATTTTGTTTCATGACCGAAACATGAATTAATCTTTTTGTTTTACCCCTCAGAAAATTTCATTCTTCCCCTCTGAGGCTAATTGTCCCACGTTGGAAATTACTGACGTAGTGTGGGCAGGGCTTGACGTCACTGCATCATCGTCTGTTCAGTTGGCCTAGAGTGAGAATCTACCGCGAAAAGGGCTTTAGGTTTCGATCGGGATTGAGGCTGTCGGAGACATAAACACAGGGAACTTTGAGTCCGTATGCAGGTGAATGGGCCAGGGCCTCGGTTCGCTGTTGCGCAACGTGAAATTTGGGGGCGGCGAGGGCAGGCAGCGATTACCGGTGATATCGGACCACGTGGCGCCGCGTTTTTTCCCGCTCTGCTGGAATTACACACGGATTTAGGGCAGCTCCCAGGTATAGGCCGCCGCCCCACACGGCAGGTCCCTAATAATAAGGGCCTACCTAGTGTGCCTCCGCCCTCAATGAGGCAGAAAGCTCCTCTCCCGTTTCACCGAGCGGGCACTCGGATGCGGCCGCAACCGGTTCTACAAATTGGTAGGAAGCTGCAGCGGGCAGGCCGACACTGGCCATGGTGCGCTAATTGCACCGTAATTAAGTGCCACCGCCGCTGATCCGCTTGTGGGCCGATTGTGGCGGCCGGGGGGAAAGTTTTCCCACGGTCGTTATGCTGATGATCTCTCTCTCTCTCTCTCTCTCTCTCTCTCTCATCCTCTGACGTCGATTTATAGATATGAAACGTACTGTCAGGATTTAGCTGTCTCTTACCTGATATCACTCAGTCACTGCTCTTATACGCAAACTAAAAGTGAACACGCTCATCCCTTCATCTATGCTCGAAAACATTCCTGTCTCGAAGAAACTGATAGTGGTAGAAGCAAAGATCTCTTTCAATGCACTCAGTATATACACTACTGGTCATTAAAATTGCTACACCACGAAGATGACGTGCTGCAGACGCGAAATTTAACCGACAGGAAGAAGATGCTGTGATATGCAAATGATTAGCTTTTCAGAGCATTCACACAAGGTTGGCGCCGGTGGCGACACCTACAACGTGCCGACATGAGGAAAGTTTCCAACCAATTTCTCATAGACAAACAGCAGTTGACCGGCTTTGTCTGTTGTTGTGATGCCTCGTGTAAGGAGGAGAAATGCGTACCATCACGTTTCCGACTTTGATAAAGGTCTAATTGTAGCCTATCGCGATTGCGGTTTATCGTATCGCGACACTGCTGCTCGCGTTGGTCGAGATCCAATGACTGTTAGCAGAATATGGAATCGGTGGGTTCAGGAGGGTAATACGGAACGCCGTGGTGGATCCCAACGGCCTCGTATCACTAGCAGTCGAGATGACAGGCATCTTATCCGCATGACTGTAACGGATCGTGCAGCCACGTCTCGATCCCTGACTCAACAGATGGGGACGTTTGCAAGACAATAACCATCTGCACGAACAGTTCGACGACGTTTGCAGCAGCATGGACTATCAGCTTGGAGACCATGGCTGCGGTTACTCTTGACGCTGCATCACAGACAGGACCGCCTGCGATGGTGTACTCAACGACGAACATGGGTGCACGAATGGCAAAACGTCATTTTTTCGGATGAACCCAGGTTCTGTTTACACGATCATGATGGTCGCATCCGTGTTTGGCGACATCGTGGTGAACTCACATTGGAAGCGTGTATTCGTCATCGCCATACTGGCGTATCACCTGGCGTGATGGTACGAGGTGCCATTGGTTACACGTCTCGGTCACCTCTTGTTCACATTGACGGCACTTTGAACAGTGGATGTTACATTTCAGATGTGTTACGACCCGTGGCTCTACCCTTCATTCGATCCCTGCGAAACCCTACATTTCAGCAGGATAATGCACGATCGCGTTTTGTAGGTCCTGTACGGGCCTATCTGGATACAGAAAATGTTCGACTGCTGCCCTGGCCAGCACATTCTCCAGATCTCTCACCAATTTAAAACGTTTGGTCAATGGTGGCCGAGCAACTGGCTCGTCACAATACGCCAGTCACTACTCTTGATGAACTGTGGTGTCTTGTTGAAGCTGCATGGGCAGCTGTACCTGTACACGCCATCCAAGCTCTGTTTGACTCAATGCCCAGGCGTATCAAGGCCGTTATTATGGCTAGAGGTGGTTGTTCTGGGCACTGATTTCTCAGGATCGATGCACCCAAATTGCGTGAAAATGTAATCACATTGCCAGTTCTAGTACAATATATTTGTCGACTGAATACCCGTTTATCATCTGCATTTCTTCTTGATGTAACAGTTTTAATGGCCAGTAGTGTACTAAAGTTGTAGGTGTAATGATGTATCCATATAGATGCTGCAAATCTTTTATTTAATATCAAATATTATCACGGGAGGTTGTGAAGAAGGTAATTCTCATTAAGGACGTAGGAAAAGATAGATTACTACTTATCTTAAAGATGACACAATAAGCTCCAGACGGCCACTTTTTTTTCGTCAGAAAAAAAGAAAGACACAGCACTCATTAACATAACCAAACACACCTCATACGCACATGACCGCGAACTCTGGCAGCTCGGGCTAGCTGGCTTGCTTGTGTGAATGAATGGTGTGTCTTCTCTATTTCTGACGAAGATTGAGGCCAAAAACTTCGCATAAATCTCTTTTAATTTGACTGTCTGCAAATGAACGTGTCATCTTTATGGTAAGTAGCAATCTATCCTTTCCTACATTGTTGATATTCCTACCTGGTTTCCATTGTTTAGTTCTCATTAAGAGTTATTTCTTTACCATCACATCTCATTTTCAAGTAAATATATATTTTTTTAAACATTAAGTTTACATAGCTGTTTCCAACCATAGCATGAGTCAAAATTACATTCATTTTTAAACACTGTAGTCTCTAATTTCAAGTCATATTACAACACTTGTGAAAATGAGATTTTATTCCCTGGCGTCAAGACTGTGTCACAGGAAGCTTTTTTATAATTGAGCGATTAAATAAGCACTTGACAGTTTTAGTGGCCTGAGGTCGATATTACTCTATCAAATTTTCTTTGGCAAAGCAATTAGATTAAATGTTGATCATATTTCTTTGACAAAGGTCTTTTACACAGAGCAAAAGGGAGTATTACACTGTCATTTTTGAGGCGGTGGCACGCATAGGCGAACATGTCCTAATTTTGGAAAAAAGTGATACAAAATCGAACGGTAGGAACACTGAGGCGACAAGTCATGGCATAGCGATATGCACATATACAGACGGCGTCAGTGTCGCGTACACAAACTATAAAATGGCAATCCATTGGCGGAGCTGTCATTTGCGCGAATTCCCGGGATGTGTTCCGACTGCAGTTGGTAAGAGCTCATGGTAGGGTTCGAGTGTGGGACAGACCCCACGAAGCCATGAACCCAAGTTGTCAACAAGGCATTCTGCAAGCTCACGGTGGCTCCATAATGGTATTGGCTGTGTTTACATGGAATGGACTGGGGCCTCTGGTCCACCTGAATCGATCATTGACTGGAAATGGCTATGTTTGGCACCTTCGACACCATTTGCAGTCATTCATTCATGGATTTAATGTTCCCAAACAACGAAGGAATTTATATGGATGAGAATGCGTCCTGTCATCGGGCCACAATTGTTCGCAGTTGGTTTGAAGAACATGCATGACTGACATGGCCACCCAGATCGCCCGACATGAGTGCCATCGAATATTTATGGGGCATAATCGAGAGGTCTGTTCGTGCACAAAATGCTGCACTTTCGCAGTTATTGACAGCTATGGAGACAGGATGGCTCAATATTTCTGCAGGGGACATCCACCAACTTATTGAGTCCATGCCACGTGGAGCTGCTGTGCTATGGTGGGCAAAAATAGGTCCGGCACGACATTAGGAGCTATCACACGGCTTTTTCCACCTCAGTGTAAGTGACACCTACATTCCAGTAGTTGCAGAGCTCCAAAAGCCAGCGATGAATACCGCACACGAAGTGGCGCAAGCATAATTCCGGTGTTGATGAGACGCTCGCTCAACCCGCTGGGCAGAACAGGTGATTAGGATTGTGGAAAGGGCCGAGTAAGGTGTCGGTCAGTTTCACCTCAAAAATGTAATTTATTGTAATTTAATAACACATTTACTAACAAAGCGGCATATAGCCAAACTTTTACAACTACGAGTTTCAAACTCCAAATCTTTCACGGCTAAAGGCCTCCAAACATGAAATCTTAAAAATCAACAAAGTAAATTTCAAGTGACTGAAGACATGCAGTTACAATTACAATAAAATACGTCAATCGATCGTGACCGGGCCAAATATCTCACGAAACAAGCGTGACACGAAAAAACTACAAAGAACGAAACTTGTCTACCTTGAAGGGGGAAACCAGATGGCGCTATGGTTGGCCCGCTAGATGGCGCTGCCATAGGTCGAACGGATATCAACGGCAATTTTTAAAAATAGGAACGCCCATTTTTTATTACATATTCGTGTAGTACGTAAATAGTTTTAGTTAGACCATTTTTTTCGCTTTGTGATACATGGCGCTGTAATAGTCACAAAAATATGGTTGACAATTTTAGGCGAACAGTTAGTAACAGGTAGGTTTTTTAAATTAAAACACAGAACATAAGTACGTTTGAACATTTTATTTCGGTTGTTCCAATGTGATACATGTACCTTTGTGAACTTATCATTTCTGAGAACGCATACTGTTACAGCGTGATTACCTGTAAATACCACATTAATGCAATAAATGCTCTAAATGATGTCCGTCAACATCAATGCGTTTGGCAATACGTGTAACGACATTCCTCTCAACAGCGAGTAGTTCGCCTTCCGTAATGTTCGCACAAGCATTGACAAAGCGACAAAAGTGGTCCAACTAAAACATCCATTTTTCTTTACGTACCTAACGAATATGTAATAAAAATGGTGGTTCCTTTTGACCCATGGCAGGGACATCAACCAAAGCACCATCTGGTTTCCCCCTTCAAGCTAGACGAGTTTCGTTCTTTGTAGTTTTTTCGTTTGATGCTTATTTCGTGAGATATTTGGCCCGGTCACTATGAACGGACCACCCTGTATATCTCACAGCTAGGCTGCAAGCCTCAAGGCAAAAGTTGATACACAAACATAAACAGGATGCAATACAAACAGCTGAAAGCCCACAATAAAATTTTCAATATTTTAAAATAAATTACCATAACTTTTGAAAGGCAGAAGGCCACAATGTTTTTGCTTAAAGAGTAATTTTAAGAATAAGGTTTTAAGCAGCAATGTTTAACCTTGAAAGGTAATTTTAAGAATTAAGTTCCAAGCGGCTGAAGGCCCATAATTAATTTTCCAAAATTTTAAAGAAACATAACCATAAGCCTTAAGTTTTAAGTAGCTGAAACCGCACTAAAAGTAACGACAACAACGGCAGTAACCTTTCAGAAAATATTCACTTGCCGGAATTCAAACTTACTTATACGCGGCTGAAGGCCTTTGATCTACATAAAACACAGTAAAACCAAGAATTTTTAAAATCATCGGCTATGATAGATTATAAACAGTTAAACACCCGTGAGAAAGACAGTAAAGACAACGGCACTTAGAAGCCTCCAAGAGGTTGGTCTGCCCTCGTTCACTTAGGTAGACAGGTGGTGAGCCCAACTACACTTGATCCGTCGGTAACCCAACCAAGGGACAGTCACAGACCGACCGACCAAACGACTTGCTCGTCACCAATTGGTACATAAAAACTCAAAGACCAAACTCTTACGGATGACAGACAACGACCGGGAAGTAATAGCAGTCGAGCAAAGATACTACGAGAGGGGGTATATCGATACGCGCTGCTAGCGCTGCTCAGTCAGGCGAAGCAGCAACTCAGTGACACCAGTAATTTAAATTAACGTAGTGAGGTGGAAGTACGTTAAAAACAGGGTGTAAAATACGTGATGGCGGGAACACGAGACACGCACGGCTCAGTAGATACTTGTTCGTACCATAGTGCTGTAGGAGAAATCGAGACGAACAATTTGAAATGAGACACTTGTCGTGTATCAAGTTGGAATATATCTAAAATCGGTCTACAAAAGGCACCTAATCTATAGCGCGAGCTTTCGAATACCCTGTCGTCCACAGTTTTTGATAAACATCAGTAAATTATTCTTTTCTCTGAGGATAATGAAAGGAAAACACTTTCGAACGCTTTATACATATATTGGACACGTTTCCAGTTCGGTCTAATGTTAACCCTCAGAAGCAGAGCCGTCTGGTAGTAATTAGGACAGAGAAACAAAAGGATTTAATTTTGGATTTTACTCTACTAAAATTCAGAAAAATACGAGGTAACATTTACACAAATGTCAGTTCCATAATTTGTAAGAGCACTACTTAGCCGATGGGGTAAGAGTGCTAGAGGATACTGAAAATTTCGCTCGACATTCATGCGCATAGCTTATGTGGCATTTGTAGGCCACTTCCTGGCTTGATAGGCCTCAAATGTCCCTGTATCAAAATTATTCGTCTCGACTTCCCCTACAGCCTACACCACTGTGGTGCATTGCAGTCAATAGTCGTTTATAGCCTTTTAGATACAGGCCGTCTGTAAATTAGTTATACAAAAGTAACCATTAACTGTGAAAAGGCAGATAACGTACAAAAATGTATGATGCAGCACTGAATGCTGTACATGTTGAAAGTTTTATTCGAGTCGAACACTGTTGGCCCCCATCGATCCTTGCTAGATCGCATGTGCGAATGAGTTATTCCGACAGTCATCATGGAGTCGTATACACAGAGGAGACAAAAGTCGTGGGGTACCTCCTAAAAGTATGTTGGCCCTCCTCCTGCTCAGCGTAGTTGCAGCAGCTCGACGCGACGTGAACTCACCAAGTCGTTGTTGGATGTCCCCTGCAGAAATATTGAGCCGTGTTGCTTCAATAGCCGTCCATTATAGCAGAAGTGTTGCCGGTCCATGGTTTTGTGCACGAACTGTGTGGTGTCACCGCCAGACACCACACTTGCTAGGTGGTAGCCTTTAAATCGGCCGCGGTCCGTTAGTATACGTCGGACCCGCGTGTCACCACTATCAGTGATTGCAGACCGAGCGCCGCCACAAGGCAGGTCTAGTCTAGAGAGACTTCCTAGCACTCGCCCCAGTTGTACAGCCGACTTTGCTAGCGATGGTTCACTGACAAATTACGCTCTCATTTGCCGAGACGATAGTTAGCATAGCCTTCAGCTACGTCATTTGCTACGACCTAGCAAGGCGCCATTACCATTCACTATTGATGCTGTAAAACATGTACCGTCAAGAGCGATGTTCACCAATTATGAATTAAAGTTAAGTATTCCAGTAGTTAGGTACGTTCTTTGCTACTATAAATTCCTTGTCCTGTTCCAGACCTCACGCCAGCCTGCGTGAGCTATAACGCGTGCCTTTCGGCTTCCTCCTAGTGGATTGGCTGTCTTGCCAGTCCACAACAAACTGACCCCTCGATTACGTCCCACATATGTTAGACGGAATTCATTTCGGGCTATCTGGGTGCCGAAGTCATTCGCTCGAATTTTCCATAATATTTTTCAAACCAATTGCGAGCAATTGTGGCCCGGTGACATGGTTGATTGTCATTCATAAAAATTCCATCGTTGTTTGGGAACATTAAGTCCACGTATTACTGCAAATGGTCTCCAAGTTGTTGTTGTTGTTGTGGTCTTCAGTCCTGAGACTGGTTTGATGCAGCTCTCCACGGGTCTCCAAGTAGCAGAACATAACCTTTTCCAGCCAATGATCGGTTCAGTTGGACCAGATGACCCAGTACATTCCATGCAAACACAGCCAACACCATTATGGAGCCACCACCAGCTTGGACAGCGCCTTGTTGACAATTTGGGTTCTTGGCTTCGTGGCGTCCGCGCCACACTCGAACCCTACCATCAGGTCTTACCAACTCGAAACTCATCTGACCAGTCCACGGTTTTCCAGTCGTCTGGGGTCCACCTGATACGGTCACGAGCCCAGGAGAGGGGCTGCAGGCGATGTGCTGTAAGCAAAGGCACTCGCGTCGGTTCTCTGCTACCATATCACACTAACTTCATATTTCGCTGTACGTCTCACATTGATTCCTGCGGTGATTTCACGCAGTATTGCTTGTCTGTTAGCACTGACAACCCTATGCAAACGCCGCTGCTCTCGGTCATCAAGTGAAGCTCATCGGCCAATGAGTTGTTCGTGATGAGAGGGTATGCCTGAATTTCGGCACGGTCTTGGCACTGTGGACCGCGGAGTTTTGAATTCCCCAACGATTTACGAAATGGAATGATCCATGCGTCTGATTCCAACCACCATTCCTCGTTGAACTTCTGGTAACTCGCGTCGTGTGACCATAATCACGTTGGGATTCTATTCACACGAATCACTTCAGTAGGAATAACAGCTCCGCCAATGCACTGCCGTTTTATACCTCGTGAACGCGGCACTAGCGCCAACCATATTTGTGAACATCGGTAGCCCATGACTTTGTCACCTCAGCGTGTGCAGGAATGTTTATGGTTCCATGCTACGACAGTTCAGAGACAATTCAGGTCTAAATGGCAAACGACCACCTCAAAGACAAATTATTATTAATTGGTACTATCGTTTTGGCAACGGCCTTGCCTCAGTAGTTACACCGGTTCCCGTGAGATCACCGAAGTTAAGCGCTGTTGGGTGTGGCCGGCACTTGGATGAGTGACCATCCAGCCGCCATGCGCAGTTGTCATTTTTCGGGGTGCACTCAGCCTCGTGATGCCAATTGAGGAGCTACCGAATAGTAGCGGCTTCGGTCAAGAATACCATCATAGCGACCGCGAGAGCGGTGTGCTGACCCTACGCCCCTCCTATCCTCATCCTCCTCTGAGGATGACACGGCGGTCGGATGGTCCCGGTAGGTCACTCGTGGCCTGAAGACGAGAGTGAGTGTACTATCGTTTTACCGAAACTGGCTGTGTATCACGAAGGACGCTGGGTCCGGGACCGACAGCAGTCCCTGACGCAGCACTTGAACAAGTTCGGCAGTCTTACATCAGTAGTCCAGCTAAGTCAACGAGACGTACCAGCTTAGAACTGAGTACGCCTAGTATTACAGTGTGGAAGGTATTAGGGAAATGCATGTTATTCAAACTCTACAAATTGGAACCGTTGGAAGCTTTGGAAGAATGTGAGAAAGAAAAACGAGTCGAGTTGTGTGTAGAAATGTTTAACAGAATGGAGACTTAATAAAATTGCATTCAATGACGAAGCCGCCTTCCGTACCTGCAGTAAAGTGAATCGGCGTAACGTTCGGATGTGGGGTAAGCGGAAACTTCATTACGTAATCGAACACGTACGGGAATTGCCTAAGGTAAACGTTTTTTGCGCTGTAAATTGTAGCAAGACTTACGGGGCTTTCTTTTCTGCCGAGTCATGTCGTACCTACCTGGATATGATTCAGCGTTATGTAATTCCTCAGTTACAACAGGATATGAGCACAGAATTTATTTTTCAGGAAGATGGCGCACCACCACATTATTATCGCTAGGTTTTTGCGTATCTCCGTAGGAATGTGCTGACATGGACTGCACCTGTTGGAGCAATATTCTGGCCACCACGATCGCCTGATTTAACCCCAGTGGAGTTGTGTGTATGGGGTTATGTTAAAGACAGAGTCTTTGTTCCTCCGCTTCCGGGAAACGCCGACAATCTGCGACAACGGATTATAAGAGCAGTTGTCACCATACATCAAGACTTGTTTCATAGGATTTGGCCGAAAAGTACAAACGGGACTTTTTCGTACTGTAAAAGGCAGCCACACTGAACATTTGTAAATAAAACTTGAAGATATGCTGCATTGACCGCTTTATCAAATATTTCTGTAAGTTATTTACCTTGTGCACAATTAAATGTTACTTTCGTAAAACCAATATACACTGAAGAGCCAAAGAAACTCGTACACCTGCGTAATATCGTGTAGGGCTCCCGCGAGCACGCAGAAGTGCAGCAACACGACGTGGCATGGACTCGACAAATGTCTGATGTAGTGCTGGAGGGAACTGACACCAAGAATCCTGCAGGGCTCGCCATAAATCCGCTAGAGTACGACCGGTGGCGAGCTCTTCTGAACAGCAGGTTGCAATACATCCCAGACATGCTCAATAATGTTCGTGTTTGGGGAATTTTGTGGCCAGCGGAAGTATTTAATTCAGGAGACTGTTCCTGGAGCCACAGTATAGCAATGTCTGGTAGCATGGGGTGTTTCACTGTCCTGCTGGAATTGCCGAAGTCCGTCTGTTCGCACAATGGACATGAGTGGATGCATGTGATAAGGCCACCTGTCAGAGTCACATTTAGATGTATCAGGGATTCCATATATAACTGTACACGACCCACACCATTACAGAGCCTCCCCCAGCTTGAACAGTCCCCTACTGACATACAAGATCCATGGGTTCATGAGGTTGTCGCCATATCCGTACACATCCATCCGCTCGATGCAATTTGAACCGAGGCTCGTCCAATCAGGTAACATGTTTCTAGTTATCGACAGTCCAATGTCGGCGTTGACGGGCCCAGGCGAGGCGTAAAGCTTAGTGTCGTGCCGTCATCAAGGGTACACGAGTGGGCCTTCGCCTCCGAAAGCCCATACCGATGATGTTTCGTTGATTGGTTCTCACGCTGACACTTGTTGATGGCCCAGCATTCAAGTCTGCAACAATTTGCGAAAGGATTGCACTTTCTCTCGTTAAACGATTCTCTTCAATTGTCGTCGGTCCCATTGTTGCAGGATCTTTTTCTGGTCCCAGCGATGTCGGAGGTTTAATGTTGTCCCAGATACCTGATATTCACGGTACACTCGTGAAATGCTACCTCGGAGATGCTGTGTCCCATCGCTGGTGCGCTAATTATAACACCACGTTTCATACTCACTTTAATCTTGATAACCTGCCATTGTAGCAGCAGTAAAGGATCTAACAAATGCACCAGATACTTGTCATAAATAGACGATGTCGACCGCAGCGCCGTATTCTGCCTGTTTACGTATTGTGACGTGTGGTGTAATTGTGCGTGCGTTGTGTTGCACAAGTTCAGCAAGATTACAACAAAATTCGTTACTTATTAGTAATGTAACATGAGGGCTTATTTAATCACTGCTTTGCCCCGATAATGAAAGTTATTTTGTTCAAGAAATCTCCACCTGGGAACGTGTAGCAATACGCTCGTTCACAAAAGTAATCATTTATAACCAGCAAACAAGCAAAATGCACGATAAGTAAACTGAACTAAAGAAGATTAATGATTTTTAGTAATTTCAGTGCTGTTGTTTGAAAGACTCTTTGCTAGTTGCAGAACATTTATCAAATTTAACGCTACTGATATTCGAGGTGGCAACGGTTTTCTTTAAGCAAAGTGAACAGTTTTGTCACACAATAACACACATACACAACGCTAATGTATTTTCCTATTAAAATATTTCATAAAATTTGTTACGAAATTGCCTGGTTTTATACATCAGTAGATAAGAATTTATATGTAAGATGCTGTTTGCTTTCACAGAAGTTCAATGTATTCATAGTCTAACTGGAATTTACTACCTCAAAGTAGGTCTTAGGCCACCAGTACACAATTATTATCGCAATTGTAACCAACAACATTTATGTCTATAAAAAATCAATTTGAAACTGCCGTTGCAACATTTCACTAAGATGGCGGCTAACATAAGGCAATCACTTATCGATTCTGCTTCAGTCTCTGTGTTACTCGTAATAAATAATATATTTTAAATCTTATCTCACATTCACTACGTGCATTAACATTTGAAAATATTTCTCAATGTTACCACAAGACACATTCATATTGACCATTTACCAATAAAGTACGCTGTAGATCAATAGCGCTAATGCCTGCGCTCTTTAGTAGCTGAGTAGAAAGCTTAACATTTATACAGGACGAGAATTACGATAAAATAAAACTCCAAACAAAGAAGATTGATTTAAATAACACACAAACTCTATTTTCAGATATGTGAGTACAACAGTTCGAACAAGAAGAAAGACTTTTCTACAAAATCATAGATAACAAGAGATTGAGATTTTCATTTTCTTTTTACATGGGTATTGTCTGGTATTTAATTTTTTACAAAATATTATGTCGTTGACAATAATTATTTATTATTTTATGAAAGATGAAGTCCTTTTTGTAAGTATTACGAGAATAGGATCAGTCACATATCACATACAATGCTGTCGTGAATATGTTTTTGAATAAAATATAGGCGTGGATATTACAGCATCTCTGTATTTCAATACGCAAGCCTATACCAGTTTATTTATTTCAAGTTTCTGCTACCAGTCACCTTTCATTTTATGCTTAATCTAACGTAATGCAACGCGTTTCGAACATGTTCTGTTCATCTTCAGGCGTGTATACTAGATTAATCTAGAACACTTCTTCCATTGTTTTTTACTGTAGCTGCTGGTGGGGCATTTGGGGGGAAGGAGGGGGGCAGTGTATGGCTAGAAATCTAAATCAGTGATGTCTTCTGCTTAATCTAGTTTAAGACTGTTTATTTTTAACTAACATTTCTCTATGTATGTATGTATGTATGAACGCCTGAAGATAAACAGAACATGTTCGAAACGCGCTGCATTATGTTAGATTAAGCATAAAATAAAAAGTGACTGGTAGCAGAAACTTGAAATAAATAGTTATCCCACACAGACGCGGATCACAAACATATAGTCTGTCGGTAAACTGAAGAGCGAGCGAGCGTGTCCCCACTCTGCCAACCCAGCTACGTCACAGGGCTCTTCTGCAGGCTGTTTCACAACGTAGTACCGGCCCTGTCGCAGCGAGCGCTTTAAATCTGTGGCGACGCCGTGTACAGATACGTCTCGGCTGTGTTTATTTTTGGACAAATACATTAAGACCACAAGGACTACAAAAAACGAAAACTTCTTCCGAAACACAACATTGTAGAGTAAATAATATTAACATAAGAACGGAGGTCAGGATTCTAGTACAAACATAGAACCGAATGCCTGTTCATATGAATGTATGCTCCTTTATTGCTATTCGTAAAACGAACCCCATATAATGTAATCAATCTGTAGAATTTAAGGCTTGTTCTTACTTTGTTTTTCTACTAAAAGGTAGAAGTTTTCCTTGAAAGACTGCATTGAAACTTTACAATTCTTGCAACACGAAAAGTGTTTAAAAAGTAAGCAGAAATGTCTAATTTTGTGTGTTGTATTAGTCCGATTTGCACCACTTTTTTGTCACTGTCTTCGTGAACATGTCTCAAAAGTATGTGTATAATGTTATGCATATTAGGTATTTACCCTGTTGTCAGCTGTCAAACAGGTTACATGTGTTTTGATACCATAACCGATAATTTGTTTTGTATAAAAATAGATTACAGAGAATCTGTATTAAATTTTGTTATAAGAATGGAATAAAGTGTATGAAATTTTTAGAAATGTTAAATATTGCTTTTGGTGAGCCCGTTATGAGTGAACTAAGAGCATACAAGTGGTATAAACATTTCAAAGCAGGTCTTAAAGGACAGCGGTTTTACAAGCATGGATGAGATTAAAAATGCACAGTTAAGAGACCTATAAACTATCCTGAAGAAACAGTTCCTAAAGTGTTTCGGGAATTTGAAAAAGCGCTGGCATACGTGTTTAGTATGTAATGGGGAATATTTTGAAGAGAATAACATTGCTGTAGATTAACAAATAAACTTCTTACTAAAAAATAAAAATTAATATGTGAACGCATCTCGTATGTCAAGCCTTTTGCTTAGAAGTCCAAAATCGGTGTACATGTTTCGAAGGAAATTTCAGCAGTGTTTAGAATAGCTATTGCGCACATGTTTTAAGCAGTATGTCTTAGAATCAGGTGAATATTGATCGAGATAGAGATTTAGTGTTCCATAAGCATCAAAGGTTTTATGTGATTTTGAAATTGTCTATAACGGTGGGTTTCCTCCCAAAATTATTAGTTTTCCTTCGTGGCGATTCCAGTAAACCATGAGGCTTATTTTCGCGTTTCTTCCTTATGAGTCTTATTGTGGCGAGGCTGACGTTTGCATAAATTGCAGCCCTTTGATTGGGACAGGTTATATTAGCCAACAGTTATCTCTGGGACGCCTCTTTAGTACACGCTGTAATAACATTGGAGACGATCGAACGATCGAACGCTCGTTACTCCGCAAATACTTCCTCTTCTTCGTATTCTGCACATTTTCTTGCAATGTTAGACGATTATCCATATGGAGTATATTAGTGAATATACAGAGTTAACTGACACTGGCAACTAAGATCCCACGAACAGAAACGACCTATATCACTGCACACCGGTCTACGCCACTAGACAGGTAACGGGCAACAGATTTTGGGTGCCCCTGTAGGCCAGTGACAGCGTTCTTTCGGGAAAGGCCACTTCCCCCACCAAAAGCGCTACTCGCTCTTGAGTTTACAGACAGACTATACCCATTATGGCTGAAAATAACTATACGCAGTTTCTTTGGCGCTTCAGTGTATAAACATCCTGTATCGCGAACGAATAGAGCAACTTTGGTTTCACCTGGTGCTTGTTGGCGTAGGAGTCTCCCAGTCTCGAGAAACGTCATCGCGTCGGTAACCGTGTCCAGCGGACGTTCCTCCAGCCCCTCAGAGTCCAGCGGCAGCGGTGGCTTCGGCCGTCCTTGCGGCAGCTGCCGGCAGCTCACGCACACGGGCGCACACGCACGGGCAAGAGCTCACGCACCGGAAGCGGCGCATACCGGCGGGCGCGCGGCCCGCATCCACACGCAGCCCCGCCCGCCCCCACCTCCCCCCCCCCCCCCCGCCGCCCTCTGGTGACGTCATCGAGAGCTGCCTCCCCGGGCCCTCGTCATATGCTCCTGTGAGGGGAACCGCGCGCGGCAGAGGCTCTGCCGTCTGCATCTGGATCCGTACCCAACTCAGGCCATGCCAGGCGGTACTTCGCATAGTAACACGTACGAGGGGCAGTCAAATGGAAACGAAAGAAAAAGGAAACTCCTTTCATAGTATGCTGATGCAATAGCCCGAAGCTTAGCAATCATATACAACCTCTCGCTCGACGAAAGACCTGCACCAAAAGATTGGAAAGTTGTACAGGACATAATTTTTAATTCACACAAGAATTGGAATCAGCTGATAGATCACTAAATTATCTTGATTTAACGTTGTCTATTAAAGATGCTAAAATAGAGTTCAACATATTCCGGAAGGCAACTTATTCAGACAACATCATCCCAGCCGATTCAACCCACCCCCAAGCGCATAAAATGGCGGTTTTCTATTCTAGTATCCATCGGGCGATTTCTATCCCGTTGTCAGATGTCAACCTCGAAAAAGAATTACAAATTATCGAGAGTATTGCACAGAATAATGGCTATGATCCAAAGATAGTGAGGCAATTATATCATAAGAAAACGCGAAAAAGGACAACAACTTTAGTAAACACAAATACTCAAACCCAAGATCAGACCAAGAAATGGTTGTCGGTTCCTTATATAGATAATGTCTCGTACAAGATAGGGCGCCTGTTGAAAAATTCAGGTTTTAAAATTTCCTTCTCGACGAGTAATAGTTTAAAGCAAAATTTGGTTCATACCCTTGAGAAAGACTGTGATAAGTCAGCGAAATGAGCCGTATATAAGATTATGTGTGATGATTGCCCATGTTATTACATAGATCAATCAGGCAGAGCTACAGCAGTAAGGTTTAAAGAACATCTTCCAATAAAGGGCGTAGGAACACGGGGGCCAGCCTTTGCGGAACATCTGGTGCAAATGGCTCATACACCTTCACGTGACATAGAGCTACTACATCATGAACTTAAGGGATATAGACTCGACACGCTTGACGAACTACAAAATTTATGCACACCTAATTACAGATAGAGGCAATTTACTGAACGATCAACTGTATCTAAAAAATAGGGCATATTTCGAAGGCTTCCAGCCTATATTAGGTTTACAATAATTCATAATGCATGTGACCATTACAGTTTCTGTAATAAAAGAACCTTTCCTACAGATGTTCATACGAGATTTCTTGGTCAGTTTATAAGGCTCTGTAGTAGAATGTAAAACGTAGCCATGCTGGATACTGTAATTAACCTACAATAGTGAAGTATAAAATTAATTCATAGCAAAAAGGTTATCTGACGCGTGCGTAATAAGAGTTTGATTCTATACGTCTCGCGCATGCGCGCCGCCCTCTGTGAGGCAGACCGCGAAGCCCTCGCGGTCCGCAGTCTCTAGTCACACGACGAGGCCCATACAACGGGCTTAAAGTGATTTTACTACAGCTTGTTTAATAGAACTGACAAAACCTTATGGTTATGCATCAAGTTTTATAAAGTTGACTTAGGACATGGCTTGTTTTAGGCAAGCATTTAAATAAAATTTATGTATTACTACACGTTGCATCCTGTAGGATGACCATATCTAATATAATTTACTAGCACATTACAATATTAACTTTTTGCAGGTTCTGAAGAAGACATTACTAACGTTGAAACCTAGGTAAACGATAAAGTTAACCTGCAACTGTAGACTGTATATTCTTACATAAATGTACAGAACACACCAATACTCAAGAAAGGAAACGGGAGTTATCTGCTGAATTACAGACTCTTATCACTGACGTCGATTTGAAGTAGGATTTGGAACATGTACTGTATTCAAATATTATGGATTATTGATACACACTCAGCACGGATTCAGTGTTTCGTTCTTGTGAACCACATCTAGCTCCTTATTCGCATGAAATGATCGGCAGGAAATCTCAGATTGAATCCATATTTCTAGATTTTCAGAGAGCTCTTGACACCGTTGCTCACAAGATAATTCTAATGAAATTGCGTGCCTGTGGAGAGTGCGAAATGATCCGTAATTTCCTCTCAGAAAGGCCACAGTACGCAGTAATCGACGGGAGGCAGAAGTGTTATCCGGCGTTCCCCAAGCAAGTATTATACGCCCTCCTCTGATCGTAACCTACACAAACAATTCA
This sequence comes from Schistocerca piceifrons, assembly GCF_021461385.2. NCBI lineage: Eukaryota > Metazoa > Arthropoda > Insecta > Orthoptera > Acrididae > Schistocerca > Schistocerca piceifrons. The sequence goes on from NC_060146.1 coordinate 129,176,406, forward strand.
CGAGATAATCTGAGCATCCCTCTCACGTTGTTTGCGGTTGATGCTGTCATTTATCGTGTAGTAAAGTCATAAGAACATCAAAACCAAATGCAAAATGACTTGGACACGATTTCTGAATGGTGCAATAACTGACCATTGCCTCTCAATCAGGCGAAGTGTGAGGTCATCCACCGAGTACAAAAAGGATAGATAGATAGATAGATAGATAGATATTCAGCGATCACAGGCCCTGCAGACCACGCGCTGCTTCCACAAGCTGCCTCCATTCCTTCCTGTGTTGTGCCCGGTTCCTCCAGGTGTCTTCAATTCCCAGGCCTGCTAGGTCCTTCGCCAGGTCGTCCATCCAGCGCTGACTTGGTCGTCCAATTGGGCGTTTGGTTTCCCCGCTATTGCCATCTTCGCCTGTCTTCCGTCTGGCATTGTATTCTTTTGCTCTTTATCTTCTGTAGGATAGTTGGTTGTCGCATCACAAGGTAGATTTCCTCGTTTTTCCTAATCCTCCATTCTCCGTTATCTAAAACTGGTCCCCATACCTTCCTCATTAGTCTTCTTTCAAATATTAATAGTTTTTCCCTTTCTCGCTTAGTCATGCTCCATGTTTCTCAGCCGTGCATTACTGCTGGGCTTGTAAATTTTCATCTTAGTGTTCGATGAGATCGATTTAGAGCCGAGCGTCTCTCTGAGGGAATGCATGCATTTCATTCCCTCTGCTATTCTTTCCTTGAGGTCCATTTTTATGTTTTTGTCCGTGGTAAACCAAGATCCCAAGTATTTGAACTGGTGTAAGTTCTTGAACCTCTTACCATCTATCTCAAGAAATTCTTCCTGCTCTTGTCTTCTTCCTAATTGCATGAACTCTGTTTTGTCTCGAATCACTTTGAGCCCTACCTTCTGTGCATAACTGTCCATTTTCTGGTACATTTCTTCCAACTCGTGCTTTGATTCACTTAGTAAAAGGAATCCGGCAAATTTCGATTACACGATAAATCACACAAATTTAGACGCAAAATGGCTCAAATGGCTCTGAGCACTATGGGACTTAACTTCTGAGGTCATCAGTCCCCTAGAACTTAGAACTACTTAAACCTAACTAACCTAAGGACATCACACACATCCATGCCCGATGGAGGATTCGAACCTGCGACCGTAGCGGTCGCGCGGTTCCAGACTTTAGCGCCTATAACCGCTCGGCCACTCCGGCCGGCAAATTTAGACGCAGTCAATTCGACTTAATACTGTCAATTACAATTACGAACAATTTAAGTTGGAACGATCACGTATTTAACGTTCCAGGAAAAGCGAACGAGGCACTACGTTTTATTGGCAGAAGACTTGGGGGATGCCACAGATCTATTTCACTTGTTCGTTCTCTGTTAAAGTATTGCTATGCCGCATGGGATCCTTACCATAGGGGATTGACGGCGGACAGCGAAAAATTGTGACGGAGGACAGCGAAAAATTGTTAAGGCTTTTGTGGCCACTTATTGGCAAACTGCCTGTTGGCTTCTTGCTCGGGTTCTTCGACTGACGTTTGTCTGATTTTTCTGGCGTTTCACCAACACGAGCGGCAATCATTGTCGAAGCTTTATTCTCCATTGCTGGTTGTGGAGGTTGAAGCTTAGACAATGCCAGCCACTGGTGCTGGTGATGCGTCAGAAAAATCATCAGACAAACGTTGGCTTAAGAACCCGAGACAGGAGCCAACGGGCAGTTTGCCGACATCGAAAAAGCTCAAAGAAGGACAGCTCGTTTTGTACTATCACGAATTAGAAAAGGGAGTGTCACGGATATAATAAACGACTTGGGAAGGCAATCATTAAAACAAAGGCGGGTTTCTTTGCGGCGAGATATTTTCATAAAATTTCAATCACAAGCTTTCATCTCTGAGTGTGAAAATACACTCCTGGAAATTGAAATAAGAACACCGTGAATTCATTGTCCCAGGAAGGGGAAACTTTATTGACACATTCCTGGGGTCAGATACATCACATGATCACACTGACAGAACCACAGGCACATAGACACAGGCAACAGAGCATGCACAATGTCGGCACTAGTACAGTGTATATCCACCTTTCGCAGCAATGCAGGCTGCTATTCTCCCATGGAGACGATCGTAGAGATGCTGGATGTAGTCCTGTGGAACGGCTTGCCATGCCATTTCCACCTGGCGCCTCAGTTGGACCAGCGTTCGTGCTGGACGTGCAGACCGCGTGAGACGACGCTTCATCCAGTCCCAAACATGCTCAATGGGGGACAGATCCGGAGATCTTGCTGGCCAGGGTAGTTGACTTACACCTTCTAGAGCACGTTGGGTGGCACGGGATACATGCGGACGTGTATTGTCCTGTTGGAACAGCAAGTTCCCTTGCCGGTCTAGGAATGGTAGAACGATGGGTTCGATGACGGTTTGGATGTACCGTGCACTATTCAGTGTCCCCTCGACGATCACCAGTGGTGTACGGCCAGTGTAGGAGATCGCTCCCCACACCATGATGCCGGGTGTTGGCCCTGTGTGCCTCGGTCGTATGCAGTCCTGATTGTGGCGCTCACCTGCACGGCGCCAAACACGCATACGACCATCATTGGCACCAAGGCAGAAACGACTCTCATCGCTGAAGACGACACGTCTCCATTCGTCCCTCCCTTCACGCCTGTCGCGACACCACTGGAGGCGGGCTGCACGATGTTGGGGCGTGAGCGGAAGACAGCCTAATGGTGTGCGGGACCGTAGCCCAGATTCATGGAGACGGTTGCGAATGGTCCTCGCCGATACCCCAGGAGCAACAGTGTCCCTAATTTGCTGGGAAGTGGCGGTGCGGCCCCCTACGGCACTGCGTAGGATCCTACAGTCTTGGCGTGCATCTGTGCGTCGCTGCGGTCCGGTCCCAGGTCGACGGGCACGTGCACCTTCCGCCGACCACTGGCGACAACATCGATGTACTGTGGAGACCTCACGCCCCACGTGTTGAGCAATTCGGCGGTACGTCCACCCGGCCTCCCGCATGCCCACTATACGCCCTCGCTCAAAGTCCGTCAACTGCACATACGGTTCACGTCCACGCTGTCGCGGCATGCTATCAGTGTTAAAGACTGCGATGGAGCTCCGTATGCCACGGCAAACTGGCTGACACTGACGGCGGCGGTGCACAAATGCTGCGCAGCTAGCGCCAACACCGCAGTTCCTGGTGTGTCCGCTGTGCCGTGCGTGTGATCATTGCTTGCACAGCCCTCTCGCAGTGTCCGGAGCAAGTATGGTGGGTCTGACACACCGGTGTCAATGTGTTCTTTTTTCCATTTCCAGGAGTGTATTTTATTATCCCCATCTTACGTAGAGAAAAATGATCATGGTGGTAAAATAGGAGAAATCGGAGCTCTTACAGAAAGATTTAAGTGTTCATATTTTCCACGGGCTGTTGAGAGTGGGACGGTAGAGAGATAGTCTGATGTTCGAAGAACGCTCTGCCAGACACTAGTGTAAACTGCAGACTAATAATGTAGATGTAGATGTTTATTTCAAAAGTAATCGCAATAACTGTTAAGACACTTATCTCACAGTGAGACAAGACGGTCATTGCCTTCAGGGAAAAATGTTTGCGGCTGCCTGAGGAACCATGGTTGTACCCAGGCGTCCTCTTCGTGCGAAGAAAATCGACGGCCATAATGTGGTGTCACCGCCAGACACCACACTTGCTAGGTGGTAGCTTTTAAATCGGCCGCGGTCCGTTAGTATACGTCGGACCCGCGTGTCGCCACTGTCAGTGATAGCAGACCGAGCGCCACCACACGGCAGGTCTAGAGAGACTTACTAGCACTCGCCCCAGTTGTACAGCCGACGTTGCTAGCCATGGTTCACTGACAATCACGCTCTCATTTGCCGAGACGATAGTTAGCATAGACTTCAGCTAAGTCATTTGCTACGACCTAGCAAGGCGCCATCACCGAGTATATTGAAATGGAGATTATATCTGTACAAGAGTGATGTTATACAATTATGGATTAAAGTTAAGTATTCCAGAAGCTACGTACTTTTCTTTATAGCATTCATTGCGTATCCTGTTTCAGACCTCACGCCAGCCTGCGTGAGTTTAAGCGCGTGCCCTTCGGCTTCCTCTCATTGTGTCTAGGCTGTCTTGCCTAGACGCAACACATAATGTGTCTCTTCAGGGTTATAAAAATGTGGAAATCGCATGGGGAGAAATCTGGATTGTATGAAGGATGTTTACGGCTTCCCAGCGAAACTTCTGCAGCGAAGTCGAAACAACCTTGCCACCGTGGGGTTGGGCATTATCCTGGAAGAGAGTGACAGAAGTCCGTCTATATTCCTGGGCGTTTGGACTTGATGGTGCGTTTCATGTTTTGCAAAGTGTCCACGTACCGCTGAACTTTAATTGTGGCGTCGTGTTCCAGAAGATGATGAACATCGGGCTCTTGTAGTCAAAGAATAAGGTCATCACGATTTTCCAGGAGCTGGCGACATGGCTTTGGAGTTTTTAGGTGGGGGTAAATCCATGTGGTTCCATTGTTGCTCTGATTCTTGATCTCCGGCTCAAAAAAATGACACCATGTTTCATCTGTTGCGACAGGACACGATATTCTTCATAGTGGCCGGCCGTTGTGGTCGAGCGGTTCTAGGCGCTTCAGTCCGGAACCATGCGGCTGCTACGGTCGCAGGTTCCAATCCTGCCTCGGGCATGGATGTGTGTGATGTCCTTAAGTTAGTTAGGTTTAAGTAGTTCTGAGTTCTAGGGGACTGATGACCTCAGATGTTAAGTCCCATAGTGCTTAGAGCCATTTGAACCATTTGATTGTTGCGAGACCTTCCTGTGTATCACTCTTTTCAAACCCAACGCTTCGTTCTCGGTCTTCCTGCCTTATGCTTCAAGTACATATTGAACAGTACCCGTTTTTCCCTATGCCTTACATTCTGTTTGTGTCAGGATTTCAAACATAGTGCACCATTTTACAGAGTCAGATGCTTTTTGTAGGTCGGCAAATCCGATGGAACGTTTCTTGAGTTTAACATTGACAATTTCAGTTTTGCTTTAAATACTGTTTATTTTTAAATAACAAGAGGATGAGTACGAGAAAAAATGTTCCGTGGGTTAGTGCGCCGCTTTGTATACCGTCACTCATTTGCAGTTTCCAAGGCATTTTAGTGAGATTCTGATCGCATATGGAAACAAAGCGATGGGAATCAGGTTAAGCCTGATAGGTATGCAACACACTAAACGTAGAAGTAACGCGGTTACGATCTTAACTGACATGTGCTACTAGGAACACTACCGTACACTTGCTTACGACTGTCTACGGTAGCCTACGGTAACTACACTATGTGATCAAAAGTATCCGGACACCCCTAAAAACATACGTTTTTCAAATTAGGTCGATTGTGCTGCCACCTACGGGCAGGTACTCCATATCAGCGACCACAGTAGTCATTAGACATCGTGAGAGAGACGAATGGGGCGCTCCGCGCTACTCACGGACTTCGAACGTCGTCAGCAGATTGGATGTCACGTCTGTACGCGAGATTTCCACACTCATAACATCCCTAGGTCCACTGGTTCGCATGTGATAGTCAAGAAGAAACTTGAAGGGACACGTACAGCACAAAAGCGTACAGGCCGATCTCGTGTATTCACTGACAGAGATCGCCGACAGTTGAACAGGGTCGTAATGTGTAACAGGCAGCCATCTATCCAGACCATCGCACAGGAATTCCAAACTGCATCAGGTTTCACTGCAAGTAATATGACAGTTAGGCGGGAGGTGAAAAAACTTGGATTTCGTGGTCGAGCGGCTGCTCATAAGCCACACATGACGCCAGTAATTGCCAAACGAAGCCTCGCTTATTGTAAGGAGAGTAAACATTGGACGACTGAACAGTGGAAAAACGTTGTATGGCGTGACGAATCACAGTACCCAATGTGGCGATCCGATGGCAGGGTGTGGGTATGGCGAATGCCCGGTGAACGTCATCTGCCAGCGTGTGTGGCGCCAACAGTAAAATTCGGAGGCGGTGGTGTTATGGTGTGGTCGTATCTTTCATGGAAGGGGCTTACACACCTTGTTGTTTTGCGTGGCACTGTCACAGCACAGGCATACATTGATGTTTTAAGCACCTTCTTGCTTCCTACTGTTGAAGAGCAATTCGGGGCTGGCGATTGCATCTTTCAACACGATCGAGCACCTGTTCATACTGCACGACCCGTGGCGGAGTGGTTACACGACAATAATATCCCTGTAATGGACTGGCCTGCACAGTCATGACCTGAATCCTATAGAGCCATGGCTCTGAGCACTATGGGACTCAACTTCTGAGGTCATCAGTCCCCTAGAACTACTTAAACCTAACTAACCTAAGGACACACATCCATGCCCGAGGCAGGATTCGAACCTGCGACCGTAGTGGTCCCGCAGTTCCAGACTGCAGCGCGTAGAACCGCACGGCCACTTCGGCCGGCCCTATAGAACACCTCTGGGATGTTTTGCAACGCCGACTTCGTGCCAAGCCTCACCGACCGACATCGATGCCTCTCGTCAGTGCAGCACTATGAGAAGAATGGGCTACCATACCTCAAGAAACCTTCCAGCGCCTGATTGAACGTATGCCTGGGAGAGTGGAAGCTGTCATCCAGGCTTACAGCAGTACCGATGGAGGGCGCCACGAACGTATTAGTCATGTTCAGTCGGGTGTCAGGATACTTTTGGTCTGTATGTGACTCCGCCTCCGGAACTCTGGCGGCATCGCAATATTAACATAAGCGCCACGTCACGGCTCTCAGCGGGCTGCCCAGGTGCCATCGTGCGTCTGGGCTATCATTCCCTCCTCCTCGTCTCTAGTTTTCCTCTTGTCTATTTTTCCTCTCTCTCTTTTGTGAGTGCCGGTAGCAGATGTTCTGGTACGAAAGCGAAAAACTCGTACACGTGCACAGTGTGCCGTTCTGCTGCTCCGAGAAGCTCGGCTTTGCGTTCCGGAAAAAAAGAGGAGAGGGAGGAGAGGGAAGAGAGAGAGGCTGGCTGTCCCGGGCACCTGGCAGGGAGAGACGAGGAGAGACGGCGGCGGTGAGAGACAGAGAGACAGAAGCTGCGCTCGCGGAAGCCGAGCCGGCCGCCATCTGGACGGCGAGCCGCGGCCCTGCCGTACCGGCCGGTGGTTTTTTTTTTTTTTTACTCGCGCTCGCGCGCTCTTGCTCGTCTTAATTTGCTACTAAAACGCGAAAGCAGCGAGAGGATAGGAGGCGGGTGCGTCCGCCTCCTGTTTCGTAACAGGAGCGCGTCTTTTTCACTCGCTTCCACCACCATTGGCTCTAACGAAAGTTAAATTTCATGTTTTATGTTCTACTGGAGGAAGGAGCGCTACGAAAATAAAATTCCCATTAGAAATTTCGTCGTTATTGACGACACTTATGTTGCGCAACTTCGGAGATACGGTCTTCTACCAGTTTTAATTAATTCACCGGCAAAGTTTTGGAACACTTGATTGTAGGAAGTTCATTTCCTTAATCAGGTGTTAGCAGCAGCTGGTGCTGTATTTATTTATTTAACCTGATCTCATTAGCGCTATGAGGCTATCTCTTACATCGCACCAGGATCTCATACATACAGTACATTTTTTTGCATTACAATCAAAGAAAAATTTTAAAATGACAGTATGATCAAGACTGAACTTTAATCTAAATATAACAATTTATTGATCACTGCATTCCAAAAATGTTTACCAAAATTGTGCAAAGTTTGTCTAGTCAGGCAATTGGAAATTACAAAAGGTTTAGAAATATTAGAACCAAAATTATGAAACTTGGTATGAAAATTAAATTTAATAAAACTTGCCTCATGGAACATATCATACCAAAATATGCTAAAATCAACATTCAATCCAAATCTAGTAATGTAACATATGTACAACAAAAGAGTAGTATTTTATGGATTAAATCTGAAATTAGAGAAGCTTTTAAGATAAAAGATTTTTTAAATGTCGAAATGTATAGTCTGCATTTATTGCTAAGTAATGAACTCTCACCTTTGATTTTTTCTATTTTACTAAGCAGCATTGATGAGAAAATAGACTATTTACGGAAAACGATTACCCAAAGACATCAGAGAAAAATTGATTTACTCATAGCTAAACAACAAAATAAGCTTTCAGAAAAGGTCAACCATATACATCAATTCTATCCAAGGACAATGAATCTTACAGATATTCAGTTCACAAAGTCCGAAATGTCACTACTTAACAAAGGCTTAAAATATAACTTAACTCCCCCACTAAATAATACCAACGTTAAACACATAATTGCTGATGTTATAGCAACAAGCAAAATATCGAAAATAAATAAACCTGAAGCATTTAAGATAGCCCTAAAAACGAAGGACTTAATTTTAAAAGAGAAAAATAAACTACATAGAAAAACTGAAGATAAAACACTTAAAAATATCAATAATAAACTACTAGCAGAGAAAGCAATTGTGGTAAAGGCCGATAAAGGAAATACCCTTGTAATTATTAAAGAAGACGATTATATATTTAAAACACTCTCATTTTTTAATGAAAATGGGATCGTTGAAGTAACTAAAGACCCCACTCCAAAGTTCCAGTTAAAGATTAAAAAACTAGTCGATGAAAATAATCACCTCTTGACCCCTGAGGAAAAAAATATGATGAAAAATATGAATCCCCAAATACCTAACTTAAGATCGCAGATTAAACTGCATAAAAAAGAGAAATCTATACGACCTATTGTTAACTACAGAAGTAGTCCTTCATATAAACTAAATATGAAACTTAATAAAATTTTGAAAGCATTCTGTACATATGAGAGCAACTTCAGTATCAAAAACAGTTATGAACTAACGCAACAAATCCACAATATAGACATTCCAACTAGTGCAAATTTCGCCTCATTAGATATTAAAAATTTATATACAAATATACCAATTACTGAGACGATAAATATAATTAGGGATAACTTAATACAATACAAAAATATGACTAAAGACGAAATAATCGAACTTATAGAACTACTTGAATGCACTTTAGATTACAATTATTTCTCGTTTAATACTAAAATCTATTGTCAGAAAGATGGCTTAGCAATGGGAAATTCTTTGGCTGGGACAGTGGCAGACATTTTCGTAAACCACATTGAGACGCAATTCATGAAAAATAACCCTGATATCGCAAATAAAATCATATATTACAAGCGATATGTATTACTTTATAATGGTTCAAAAGACGAAATTGAGAAACTTGCTATAAAATTAAACACTATGCATCCGAAGTTACAATTTACAGTTGAACATGAAAATCGAAAATCTATTAACTACCTAGATCTCACTATAACTAATAACAATGGGAAACATTTATTCACCATATACAGGAAACCTACAACCACTGATGTCATTATTAATGCTACATCATGTCATCCTGACAAGTATAAAAAAGCATTTTTTAAGTCTATGATACACCGAATACTAAAATTACCGCTAGAAGCTAATGAGATCAAAAAGGAAATGACCATCTTAAAACAAATTGCAAAAACCAACTCTTTTGACACACGACAGGTAGATATCATTTTTAATAAAGTACAACAATCACAAAGTACTCCACTAATAAGTAATCCAAAATATATGAAGATGACATATATGGGAAACATATCAGATAGAATCACTAACTTATTCAAAAATTCTGGAGTAACAATAGCATTTACAACTGACAATACCTTACAACAAAAATTAAGACATACCGTAAATAAAGATAATGGAAAATCTACCAGATCAGGAGTGTACAAGATCCAATGTAGAGACTGTGAGAAAATATATATCGGCCAAACAGGTCGAAATTTTGCAGTAAGGTACAAAGAACATACGTCAGGTACCTCACGAACAAAGTCTGTTTTTGGTCATCATATAACATTCAATAATCATGCTGAGGGGACTGTACAACAGAATTTACAAGTTCTTCATTATGCAAATAAAGGCTTACTTATGAATATCCTAGAAGAAATCGAGATATATGCTCATTTGAAAACCAAATCATCAATGCTGCTCAATGAACAATTAGATTTTCGCGAAAAATATTATTACGACCTTTTTGACGAAATTTTATAATAAAAGCATCTACTCTTTTGTTTTTTTTTAAAAAAAATATATAAGATTAGTTATACCCATGGCAAAAGTAATGTATGTAAAATATGCTGCATCAGCAGTCTCTTCAGTTATTCAGATATACATAATGTGGAACGTACTATTGGCTGCTAACCTAATGCTATAAAGAACATTGCCATAAAAACTACAGGTAAAACAAGACGATTCTGCAGCATCCAACAAAGATGCAATTGTGATGTAGGCGACTTGGTAGAATCGATATATACCACAACGCCAAGGATTTTACATCTTTGATGTAACTGGCACTGTAATAATATTAAGGTTGTCCATAGAGGGCACAGCTATCACACATCGTAATTCACTGTTTTTATCCAAAATAGAAATAAGTTGTAGACATAACTATTATCTGTTAATCAGATATTTAAATGAATCAATTTTATGTTATTAGTGTATTTCCTACTTTTATATTTTGACGATGGCCTCATATTATGAACGCTGATTGGCAGTTTTGAAGTAGTGTGACAGGAAGTAGGCGGAGCCTCTGCATATTTAAGCTTGTGCTTAGCACTCATAACCATCAGTTGACTGCACAGCAGCAAGGAGAGCTCCACCTACCAACCCAAGGGACCAATGGGTATAACTAATTTTATTTTATTTTGTTAAAAATTTTGACATCATTAGACTTTTTCATTCATTTAAAAATTGGTATCTAGTATTTCTTAAAATTTATTCACAGGTCTGATGATGGTTTTATAGAAAAAACCGAAACCGGTTACTCATTAAAACAGACATAACGTGATCAAGACTGAACTTTAATCTAAAAAAAAGTATTAAAATGATTTGGGTGTCTATAGTGACGATGTGAGTAAATAATACTGATTTTTTTTTAAGTCATCAGTATTCTGACTGTTTTGACGCGGCCCGCCATGAATTCCTCTCTTGTGCCAACCTCTTCATCTCAGAGTAGCACTTGCAAACTCTGTCCTCAATTATCTGCTGCATCCTGACTGAGCTACAGTCTGGAACCGCGAGACCGCTACGGTCGCAGGTTCGAATCCTGCCTCGGGCATGGATGTGTGTCATGTCCTTAGGCTAGTTAGGTTTAAGTAGTTCTAAGTTCTAGGGGACTCATGATCCCAACACTGCTCCCATAGTGCTCAGAGCCATTTGAACCATCCTGACTGCGAACTAATAAATTTAGTACTGGCAGTGCTGCTACTACTGCTGCTGTTGGTGCTCATAGTAGTAGTAGTAGTAATAATAATAATAATAATAATAATAATAATAATAATAATAACAACTCCCCCCCCCATGAACCATGCACCTTGCCGTTGGTGGAGAGGCTTGCGTGCCTCAGCGATACAGACAGCCGTACCGTAGGTGCAACCACATCGGAGGGGTATCTTTTGAGAGGCCAGACAAACGTGTGATCGACTGATCTGTCCTTGTAACACTAACCAAAACGGCCTTGCTGTTGTGGTACTGCGAACGGCTGAAAGCAAGGGGAAACTACAGATATAGCGGGAATTAGTGAAGTTCGGTGGCAGGAGGAACAAGATTTGGTCACGTGAATACAGGGTTATAAATACAAAATCAAATAGGGGTAAGGCGGGAGTAGCTTTAATAATGAATAGGAAAATAGGAGTGCGGGTAAGCTACTACAAACAGCATAGTGAACGCATTATTGTCGCCAAGATTGTAGGAGAGACGCTCAGTAGCTCGATACGGGCGTTTGTTGAAGTCTCGACAACATACCTTCACCGATGAGTCAAGCAGTACATTGCTCCCTCCTAGTATATCTCGCGAAGAGACCATGAGGATAAAATCAGATAGATCAGAGCCCACACAGAGGCATACCGACAATCCTTCTTTCCACGAACAATACGAGACTGGAATAGAAGGGAGAACCGATAGAGGTACTCAAGGTACCCTCCGCCACACACCGTCAGGTGGCTTGCGGAGTATGGATGTAGACGTAGATGTAGAAGCCCACGCCTACTACAGTAGTACAAGTTTATATGCCAACTACCCCGGCAGATGATGAAGAAATTGATGAAATGTATGATGAGATAAAAGAAATTGTTCAGGTAGTGAAGGGAGACGAAAATTTAATAGTCATGGGCGACTGGAATTCGACAGTAGGAAAAGGAAGAGAAGGAAACGTAGTAGGTGAATATGGATTGGGGCTAAGAAATGAAAGAGGAAGCCGTCGGTAGAATTTTGCACAGAGCATAACTTAATCATAGCTAACACTTGGTTCAAGAATCATGAAAGAAGGTTGTATACAAGGAAGAACCCTGGAGATACTAGAAGGTTTCAGATAGATCATATAATGGTAAGACAGAGATTTAGGAACAAAGATTTTAAATTGTAAGACATTTCCAGGGGCAGATGTGGACTCTGACCACAATCTATTGGTTATGAACTGTAGATTAAAACTGAAGAAACTGCAAAAAGGTGGGAATTTAAGGAGATGGGACCTGGATAAACTGAAAGAACCAGAGGTTGTACAGAGTCTCAGGGAGAGCATAAGGGAACAATTGACAGGAATGGGGGAAAGAAATACAGTAGAAGAAGAATGGGTAGCTTTGAGGGATGAAATAGTGAAGGCAGCGGAGGATCAAGTAGGTAAAAAGACGGGGGGTAGTAGAAATCCATGGGTAACAGCAGAGATACTGAATTTCATTGATGAAAGGAGAAAATACAAAAATGCAGTAAATAAAGCAGGCAAAAAGGAATACAAACATCTCAAAAATGAGATCGACAGGAAGTGCAAAATGGCTAAGCGGTGGTGGCTAGAGGACAAATGTAAGGATGTAGAGGCTTATCTCACTAGGGGTAAGATAAATACTGCCTACAGGAAAATTAAAGAGACCTTTGGAGAAAAGAGAACCACTTGCATGAATATCAAGAGCTCAGATGGAAACCCAGTTCTAAGCAAAGAAGGGAAAGCAGAAAGTTGGAAGGAGTATATAGAGGGTCTATACAGGGACGATGCTCTTGAGGACAATATTATCGAAATGGAAGAGGATGTAGATGAAGATGAAGTGGGAGATACGATACTGCGTGAAGAGTTTGACAGAGCACTGAAAGACCTAAGTCGAAGCAAGGCCCCGGGAGTAGACAACATTCCATTAGAACTACTGATAGCCTTGGGAGAGCCAATCGTGACAAAACTCTACCATCTGGTGAGCAAGATGTATGAGACAGGCGAAATTCCCTCAGGCTTCAAGAAGAATATAATAATTACAATCCCAAAGAAAGCAGGTGTTGACAGGTGTGAAAATAACCGAACTATCAGTTTAATAAGTCACAGCTTGAAAATACTAACGCGAATTCTTTACAGCCGAATGGAAAAACTGGTAGAAGCCGACCTCGGGGAAGATCAGTTTGGATTCCGTAGAAATATTGGAACACGTGAGGCAGTACTGACCCTACGATTTACCTTAGAAGAAAGATTAAGGAAAGGCAAACCTACGTTTCTAGCATTTGTAGACTTAGAGAAAGCTTTTGACAATGTTGACTGGAATAATCTATTTCAAATTCTGAATGTGGCAAGGGTAAAATACGGGGAGCGAAAGGCTATTTACAATTTGTACAGAAACCAGATGGCAGTTATAAGTGTCGAGGGACATGAAAGGGAAGCAGTGGTTGGGAAGGGAGTGAGACAGGGTTGTAGCCTCTCCCCGATGATATTCACTCTGTATGTTGAGCAAGCAGTAAAGGAAACAAAAGAAAAGTTCGGGGTAGGTATTAAAATCCATGGAGAAGAAATAAAAACAGCAAAGGACTTGGAAGAGCAGTTGAACGGAATGGACAGTGTCTTGAAAGGAGGGTATAAGATGAACATCAACAAAAGCAAAACGAGGATAATGGAATGTAGTCGAATTAAGTCGGGAGATGCTGAGGGTATTAGATTAGGAAATGAGACACTTAAAGTAGTAAAGGAGTTTTGCTATTTGCGGAGCAAAATAACTGATGTTGGTCGAAGTAGAGAGGATATAAAATGTAGACTGGCAATGGGAAGGAAAGCGTTCCTGAAGAAGAGGAATTTGTTAACATCGAGTACAGATTTAAGTGTCAGGAAGTCATTTCTGAAAGTATTTGTCTGGAGTGTAGCCATGTATGGAAGTGAAACGTGGACGATAAATAGTTTGGACAAGAAGAGAATAGAAGCTTTCTAAATGTGGTGCTACAGAAGAATGCTGAAGATTAGATGGGTAGATCACATAACTAATGAGGAGGTATTGAGTAGAATTGGGGAGAAGAGGAGTTTGTGGCACAACTTGACTAGAAGAAGGGATCGGTTGGTAGGACATGTTCTGAGGCATCAAGGGATCACCAATTTAGTACTGGAGGGCAGGGTGGAGGGTAAAAATCGTAGAGCGAGACCAACAGATGAATACACTAAGCAGATTGAGAAGGATGTAGGCTGCAGTAGGTACTGGGAGATGAAGAAGCTTGCACAGGATAGAGTAGCATGGAGAGCTGCATCAAACCAGTCTCAGGACTGAAGACCACAACAATAATATTAATGTTGCTGTTGCCTTCAATCCTAAGACTGTTTTGATGCAGCTCTCCATGGGCCCTATCCTATGTCAGCCTCTTCATCTCCGAAGAACTACTGCAACCTACATCCTTCCGAATCTGCTTACTGTATGCATCTCATGATCTCTCTCTATGATTTTTAGCCTCCCCCCCCCCCCCCCCCGCCTGCTCCCCATTCCCTCCAGTACTAAATTGGCGATTCGTTGATGCCTCCCTTCGTTTAGTCCGATTGTACCACAAATTTCTCCCCACTCCAGTTCTATCCAGTACCTCCTCATAATTTACGTGATCTACCCATATAATCTTCGGCATTCTTCTGCAGCACCACATTTCAAAATCTTCTATTCTCGTCTTGTGTAAACTGTTTGTCACCCACTATTCGCTTCCACACATGGCTACACCCCATACAAATACTTTCACAAAGGTTCTCTTGGCACTTAAATCTATACTCGATGTCAACAAATTTCTCTTCTTCAGAAACGTTTTTCTTGCCATTGACAGTCTACATTTCGTATCCTCTTTATTTCGCCCATCATCAGTTATTTTGCTGCTCAAATAGCAAAACTCATTTTCTACTGTAAGAATCTCATTCCCTTATCTGTTTCCTTCAGGATATCCTAATTCGACTACGTCCCATTATCCTCGTTTTGCTTTTGTTCATGCTGATCTTATATCCTTTTTTGAAGACACTGTCCAGTCCGTGCAACTGCTCTTCCAAGTTCTTTACTGTCTCTGATAGAATTACAACGTCATCGGCAAATCTCAAAGTTTTTATTTCTTCTCCCCGGACTTTAATTCCTGCTCCAAATTTTACTTTTGCTTCCTTTACTGCTTGCTCAGTACACAGATTGAATAACATCGGGGATAGGCTACAACTCTGTCTCATTCCCTACTCATCCATTGCTTCCCTTTCATGCCCCTCGACCCTTACAACCGTCATCTGGTTTATATACAAGTTTTAAATAGCCTTTCGCTCCCTGTATTTTAGGCTTGCTACCCTCAGAATTTGAAAGAGAATATTCCATCAACATTGTCCGAAGCTTTTTCTAAGTCCACAAATTCTATAAATGTAGGTTTGGCTTTCCTTATTTTCTATGAGAAGTCGTAGGGCCAGTATTACCTCGCGTGTTTCTACATTTCTTCCCCGAGGTCAGCTTCTAATAGTTTTTACATTCATCCGTAAAGAATTCGTGTTAGTATTTTGCAACTGTGTCTTATTAAACTGATAGTTCGATAATTTTCACATCAGTCATCACCTACTGTCTTTGGAATAGGAATTATTATCTTCTTATTGAAGTCTGAGGGTATTTCGCCTGTCTTGTACATCTTGCTCACCAGATGGAAGAGTTTTGTCATGGCTGGCTCTCTCAAGGCTGTCAGTAGTTCCAACGGAATGCTGTCTACTCCTGGGGCCTTGTTTCGACTTGGGTCTTTCAGTGATCTGACAAATTCTTCACGTAGTATCATATCTGCCATCTCATCTTCATTTACGTCCTCTTCTATTTCCAGAATATTGATCTCGTGTACATCTCCCATGTATAGACCCTCTATGTTTCCTTCCACCTTTATGATTTCCCTTCTTTGCTTAGGACTAATTTTCTATCTCAGCTCTTGATATTCATGCAGGTGGTTCTCTCTTCTCCAGATGTCTTTAATTTTCCTGTAGGCTGTATCCACTTTTCCCTTAGTGAAATATGCTTCTAAATCCTTACATTTGTCCTCTAGTAATTCCTGCTTAGCCATTTTGCACGATTTAAGGACACTGAGAAATGAGGAAGATCTGGTTGGAAAGCGTGATGTGAAGAGAAATGAGTGGGTAAAGGGACAATGGTAATCACTATATTTGTTTTGGTAGATATGTTATTAACTGTTTTCTGAAGCTGGAGATGTTATTTAGTTCTCTAATATAATGCAGAAGATTATACCAGAATCGGGTTCCTGCTACTGAGAAGGACTTCGCGAGAGCGGCTGAACAATGGAATGGGACAGAAAGAATTTTGCTCTGATGGGGACGTGTGTTCGTACCATGTTGCTACGACAAGAGCATTAAAGTCGTGGAGAGAGATGGGGACGGTGTACGTTGATAATAAAGTAAACAAAACGAAGTGTAAGCTGTCAGACAGTAAAAACTATATATCCATATCTCATTACTGGTTCCTTCAGTCAAAGCCCTCCTTATAGTATCAGGTACGATCAGTATAATTGCTCTTGCTGTTTTTCATTTGTTTCATAGTTGTTACTTTAGGAAAATAATAAGTGTACTTAGTCCTTGGTTTATTTCATATGAAACGGAACGGAATTGATGCTGAAATTTTCGCTGCATGTTTTAATAGAAACTGCTTCTCTTTTTGTTTCAGGTAAGCATCGTAAGCATCGGAGGTGATTAATTTGTTTCTGCCTGCTATTTCGGTAAGAATGCCCTACTTTTTCGTGAAGTATTTCTGGCTGTAAACTTCTACATGTCATGTATGTTTGTAGTAGCTTGTCTTAAAGAAAACACTGGAACAGAATGCAACTCTTTTCCGTCTTTCTTACATGACTGTGGCTGCAACATCGCCCGCTCATGTGTCATATTTCAACGTAATAGCTTGATACGGGTAGCTGCCATTTTCTGTAACATATTGCTATAACGACGCAAGTCTTTGGTGACTTCAATGCGTTGACAGGAAACGAACGTAGCGCTCGGGTAACTGAACCCAGCGGTACGGGATCTTAGCTTTTATTATCACTACGTGCCAGCCTTATAAGACAATTACACGATTATTGTTTTAGATTTAATCTTTTATTTTAAATTGTTGATTATTATTATTATTATTCAACCTCAGTTTAACTTAGCTTCAACAATGTATTGTATTCAGTGTTACTGTTCGTAGAACCTCTGTGAATAAACTTGAAATTAGTTACTTTCTCAGTGATGGTCTCGATAATCTTGTTGATCAGCTGCGAAACTGATAATGATTGCTCGGCCGCCAGGAAAAACTAAAATGATTCTTCACTTTCACTGCATAACTATCCCGATATGTTGACCGCGTCTGCATGTTCGACAGGGAGCATCCAAAAATCATTGTGCAAAAGCTTTACAACAATAACCGCCCACAATTTTTTTAAGTCACTTTATTTACCTTTTGAAGTAGAATGCTGTATTTACATAATTATGACTCTCGTTTGCAATGAATGTGACACATAATTAACCTCATACAATACCAAAATTAATTCGACATACTCTAGTGGCTGCTACAACAATAAGCTTGATTTCTCCACGAGATCAACTCTAGGAGGTGTGATTGGGAAGTTTTAAGAATGGGCTTGTAATTGTACAGTGGCGGTACTTACATGCTACTGTGATGCATCTCCTTCAAAACAGTACGCTTCTGACTGAACACACCGACTACAATGGTGTTTCCACTTTTGGAAACAGTCCTGGAATTTGTTTTCCTGAAGTGTGTTAAGGACGCTCTCCGTATTTGTCTCGATATCTTCGGTCGCGTCAAATCGCTTCCCTTTCAGTGAAAATTTCATTTTGGGAAACAGATAGAAGTCCGCAGGGGCAAAATCAGGGCAATATGGCGGTTGTGGAATTTTGAATTTGGTCAAAAATTCAACGATGGAGAAGGCTGGATGATCCGGAGCATTGTTATGGTTTAGCAGCCAACTCCTGTCTTTCCACAATGCAGGCCTTTTCTTCCGCACCTTTTTGCGCAAACGCTCAAGGATACACTTGTAGCATTCCTGGTTAATTGTCTGACCTCCAGGGGTAAATTTATGATGCACAGTGCCGGTAGAATCGAGAAAAATAACCAACATTGTATTCACCTTTGATCGACTTTGCCGTGCTTTTTTCGGTCGTGGAGTCTTCCACTGCGAAGACTACACTTTGGTTTCAGGATCATATCCTTATACCCACGATTCGTTACCTGTAATTACCCTATGTAACACGTCTGGGTCATTTTTAATCCGATTAATCAGTTCTCTGGTCACTTTACAACACTTTTGGAATGAATTTTACGGACACTGACGCATGTTCAGATCTTCAGTTAAAATTGACTGAACTGCATAGAAACTTAAAGTAAGTTCATCAGCCATCTCCCTAATTGTAAGTCTACGATCAGAGCGCACTAAGTTGCGAACTTTCACAACATTTTTATTCATTTTTGAGGTGGAAGGATAGCCGGAGCGTGGTTCATCTTCAAATGATTCGCGGCCATTTTTAAACTTGTTGAACCAGACAGAAACATTTGACTGGCTTATCCAATTATCTCCAAAAGCTGTTTTTAATAGTTCATAAGTCTCTGAAGCCGATTTCCCAGTTTTAAAACAAAATTTTACACAAACTCGTTGCTCCGTTTTTACGTCAATTTTCAAGCAGACAGAATCCAGCAACAAGCCCTAACACACCCGCACTCAACCAGCTGCCATAACGAACTGAATAAAGGAAACGCAGTTTCCTGTCGCAGGGCGTTCAAGGACAAGGCAATGACTCACTCCTCACCCTCCGTGTACCTGCCCACCAAACCAGTAAGCAGTAGCGGATCCATTCTTAAAACTTTCCAATCACACCTCGTATGAGCGTCCTTTTTCCCTCTCGTCTGTGTAGAGAGAACTACGTATAATAAAATCGTTGAACTGCTTTAGTACAAAAACCGTGCTCTCTGCAGAGAAGCACAGCAATCAACCAAGGACTCCGCTGAATAATGTAAATTGCCGTTGTCTTGCGGCTCTCGACGCTTAAAATCTTAAGTAATTGTCTCTCAGCACCAAATAACCAAAATACGTGTGAATATATATTAGGAGCTTCATTACTTAATTTAATGACGATCCCGCAACCACAAAGAGAACAGAACAACAACGGCGACATTTCTTTTGGGTTTGTATTAGTCTCTGGAATGCTGGAGGTGTTGATATTCTAGCCTGTAGCGTAAGCTGAGGTCTAGGTTAGACTGAAAGGTAACAGTTTGGTTGTGAGTTGGCGAAGCGCTATCGAACACTTTAGTTAATCCCAGCGCTCAGCTGTCCGTAACGTTCGACAATCGCTTTAAAGTATTTATCTCCAACAAAAATAGCGTAAAAATGTAAAATTCGCCTACCTGATATAAAAATAACTGTTCTTAATTTTAATTACGACCAGTATTATGTAAATTTGTTGGAAACTGATATTTTATCGTCCACATCTACGTTTACATTATGTACCGAAAACTACTGTACTTAAATATTTGTTTTCGTTAATTACCAAAATATCTCTCCCATTAAGAGCCCTATGTTAATGGGCAACTACATTTGGCATTTGTCTTCAAACTTGAAATACTATGTTGCTGCAGTCATGGCTTGTGATTATTTGTGTTCGTAAGACGAATGTCTCTAATGACAAGAGCCGTCTCGTTTTATTCAATGTACTTTATCAGCATGCGATGTAAGAAGTGAGTATGCTTATTTTGCAATTTTCGTCTGCAGTTGTTTCTTCCTTGTTTTGTTTACAATATTTTTGTAACCACTAATGTAATTTTTAGGGTCCATTATATCCCCTGAAATAGACAATTTTAAAATTGTCGAAACCTAGGTAAAGTGTTCCAGCAGACCTTTATTCCCACTGGCTGGCTGATTCTTTCGACCTCTCCAAGATTGACATTAATACACTAATATCACCGTTTAAACATGCGGAGTTTGATGTTGGGCTGTTTGAATGCAGAAGTGATAGTGTGAAAAATTGGCTTTTGTTAGATCTCCATATTGTTTGTTCCACTTTGCTTTGAACACTTCATTGAAAACGGGCACCTGCACTTTGAATAGCTTTGCAAAGCTTTGCGACGCTATCAGGTCAGGGAAAATTGTTCAGTTAGTGTTTTTATTTTCAGCAGATGGAGAAATAGCAGCAAGTCACGACATTGAAATATCTGTATTTTTGACCCTATTCTGTCGATATATTTTTTCACTGTATTGCCAAAATTCTTCTCTTAGATCTTGGATAGGTGATAATTCAAATGTTCTTCGTGGTAAAACGTGCAGTTTTGAACGCGATTGGCACATTCCACTGTAATATTTTGAAGAATCAGCCTCAGTTGCACAAATTTTCTGGTCTTTACCGGGTTTCGGCTAAATTAATCTAGTCCTCTTCAGAAGCATAAAATTATTATAACATGCCAGAGTAAGGCACAGTCGACATTAAAAAAATTCTATAGTAACATGTCGAATTAAAACTACTTAGCTGAAGTCCAGCCCGCGTCTCTTCACAACGCGGTCGGTTGGCAGCGGCAAGATTGCTATCACAGTTGCTCACGGGGCTAGAATATGCTAAAAAATTTTACATTCCACTGTTTCTGGGATGAGCGATATATATTTTAAACGCATGTTCATGTGGTTCTGAGTGTACGAAGTCACACACTTTCCTTGTTAGTTACACGATTGTGAACACAGGTCTGAAGACTATTCTTATGTATGTGGTGGGGAGAACCATTCCTGTCAGACATTTCCGCCTACATTCGCGAAACTCATTCCGTTGTTTTTTTTTCTTTTTTTTTCTTACAACTAGAGCGGATTCTTAACTTTTCTGCATTGGCTTTCTCAGCCTCCCGTGGTTTGCCGGTACCACCTGTGGGCTCAAGATGCGAGTCGGATTTGTTGCGGGAAGCAGCTGGATGTGCGCTTTTAGTGCTGAGTGAAACATCTCCATATCGACCAGCATGTATTTAGAAAACGTCGATCATGTGAAACACAAACAACCAACTCGCACTTTTCTGACATGAGATGCAGTAATACTCGAGTTCCGAAAAATTGATACAGTCTGAATGAACCAGTATAAATATTCACTCAGAAATTGATAAGATTTCAAAGAGGTCCAAAGACTGTCAGTTTGCTTTAAATGTTCGAAAATGTAAAATTGTTCGCTTCACAAAGCGAAAAAACGTAATATCCAATGGATATCCTATGGATATGATATCACTGAGTAACAGCTGGGACCTGTAAACTATTACAAATACCTGGGTATAATACTTTTTAGGGACATGAAATGGAACGATCACATAGGCTCAGTCGCGCTGAAGCAGGTAGCATATTTCGGTTTATTGGTAGAATAATGGGAAAATGCAGTCAATCTACAAAGGAGATTGCTTATAGATCACTTGTGCGACACATTCTACAATATTGCTCAAGTGTGTGGGACCCGTGCCAAATATCGCTAACAGCGGATATTGAACGTGTACAGAGAAGGTTAGCACGAATGGTCACAGGTTTGTTTGATCCTTGTTGGAGCGTCACAGAGATGCCGAAGAAACTGAACTGGCAGACTCTTGGACAGACGTGAACAGTCCCAAGAAATCCTACTTCAAAGTTTCAAGAACGGGCTTTAAATGATGACTCTAGGGATACACTGCAACACTGTACGTATCGCTCGCATAGGGATTGTGAGGACTAGATTAGATTAGCTACGGCGTTTAAACAGTCATTCTTCCCGCGCTCCATACGTGAATGGAACGGGAAATAACCGTAATAACTGGTACTGTGGGACGCGCCCTCTGCCACACACTTAACAGTGGGGGTGTACAGATGTAAATGTGATCAAAAGTACGCGGACACCTGGCTGAAAATGACTTACAAAGTCGTGGCGCCCTCCTTCTGTAATGCTGGAATTCAATATGGTGTTGGCCCACCCTTAGCCTTGATGACAGCATCAACTCTCGCAGGCATACGTTCAATCAGGTGCTGGAAGGTTTCTTGTGGAATGGCAGCCCATTCTTCGCGCAGATGACGTTCACTGGGCATTCACCATACCCACACCCTGCCATCGGATCGCCACATTGTGTACCGTGATTCGTCACTCCACACAACGTTTTTCCACTGTTCAATGGTCCAATGTTTACGCTTCTTACACCGAGCGAGCTGTCGTTTGGCATTCAACGGCGTGATGTGTGGCTTATGAGCAGCCGCTCGACCATGAAATCCAAGTTTTCTCACCTCCCACCTAACTGTCATACTACTTGCAGTGGATCCTGATGCAATTTGGCATTCCTGTGTGATGGTATGGATAGGTGTCTGCCTATTACACATTACGACCCTCTTCAACTGTCGGCGGGCTCTGTAAGTTAACAGGCGAGGTCGGCCTGTACGCTTTTGTCCTGTACGTGTTCCTCTACGTTTCCACTTCAGTATCACATCGGAAACAGTGGACCTGGGGATGTTTAGGAATGTGGAAATCTCGCGTGCAAACGTATGATAGAAATGACACCCACTCAACTGACCACGATCGAAGTCCGAGAGTTCCTCGGAGTGGCCCATTCTGCTCTCTTTCGATGTCTTATGACTACTGAAGTCGCTGATATGGAGTACCTCGCAGTAAGTGGCACCACATTGCACCTAATATGAAAAACGTATGTTTTGGGAGTGTCCGTATACTTTTGATCACATAGTGTAGAATAGATTACCTGTAGCAGGCCAGGCCGCAACCCCATAAATGTACGTCAGCTCTGAGCCTCGCAACTGGGAAGTGCCCTGTGTTAGACAGAGCTTGTATCTTCGTCAATTTCGAAACACATGGTGTCCAAGCTGCTTAATTCTTCAAAAGTTGACTGGGAATTTTGAAATTGCCGTACGTCAAATTGTGATCATTTTTAGTAAAACTTTCTTTTTTTGTGGGGTGGGGGAAGGTCTGAGATTCCCTGACTCTCACACAAGCTGCAGCAACTGGCAGAGGAAATCCTTTCGTTGCTTTATGTGTCTTTCTCGCAGCTTGACAAGAAAATCATTGAACGGGTTATTAAGTAACGTAGACCACTTCGTAGTGTCTTGGAATTTGCCATTTATTTAAGCAGAGCTGTTACAAGTGTGAGTGTTTCCCATTTCTGCTTTCGGTTCAGAGTCCGTGAGGAGGAGACAAAATACGGCTGCGCTCAAGTAGGCTCTTAAGCGACTGTAAATAATGGATGCCTGGTGAGAGGAATGAAGATGGAAACGCTGCATAAAGACACGAATCTAAGAGTTATAGCGCATCCGCGGTATGTGTGATGTACGAGTACCACACACCTTCGGATCCGCGCCTGCGTGGGTAGAAATAAGCACGTCCATTTGGACGTCAGATAATTCGTTCCGGCCTAGCATTACGACAACGACTACAGTGTTTTCCACATCCCCCAGAACGCTTTACAGACCTACACTGCTAGTGCTCCCACCTACCGTGGTTACTGCACGCTGAAGTCGTACACAGACGGTCGCCACATTGATGTGACCAAGCCGGGCACCTTGTTGTTGTTGCGGTCTTCAGTCCTGGGACTGGTTTGATGCAGCTCTCCATGCTACTCTATCCTGTGCAAGCTTCTTCATCTCCCAGTACCTACTGCAACCTACATCCTTCTGAATCTGTTTAGTGTATTCATCTCTTGGTCTCCCTCTACGATTTTTACCCTCCACGCTGCCCTCCAGTACTAAATTGGTGATCCCTCGATGTCTCAGAACATGTCCTTCGAACCGATCCCTTCTTCTTGTCAAGTTGTGCCACAAACTCCTCTTCTCCCCAATCCTATTCAATACCTCCTCATCAGTTATGTGATCTACCCATCTAATCTTCAGCATTCTTCTGTAGCACCACATTTAGAAAGCTTCTATTCTCTTCTTGTCTATACTATTTATTGTCCATGTTTCACTTCCATACATGGCTACACTCCATACAAATACTTTCAGAAATGACTTCCTGACACTTAAATCTATACTCGATGTTAACAAATTTCTCTTCTTCAGAAACGCTTTCCTTGCCATTGCCAGTCTACATTTTATACCCTCTCTACTTCGACCATCATCAGTTATTTTGCTCCCCAAATAGCAAAACCCCTTTACTACTTTAAATGTCTCGTTTCCTAATCTAATTCCCTCAGCATCTCCCGACTTAATTCGACTACATTCCATTATCCTCGTTTTGCTTCTGTTGATGTTCATCTTATATCCTCCCTTCAAGACACTGTCCATTCCGTTCAACTGCTCTTCCAAGTCCTTTGCTGTCTCTGACAGAATTGCAATGTCATCGGCGAACCTCAAAGTTTTTATCCCTTCTCCAAGGATTTTAATACCTACTCCGAATTTTTCTTTCGTTTCCTTTACTGCTTGCTCAATATACAGATTGAATAACATCGGGGAGAGGCTAAAACACTGTCTCACTCCCTTCCCAACCAATGCTTCCCTTTCATGTCCCTCGACTCTTATAACTGCCATCTGGTTTCTGTACGACGGGTACCTTAAATCAGGCTATAGGTATGCGGGGCGCGCGCTCGGCTGCGGCTGCGCTTCGCCCCTGGCTGCCGGCGGCTGCGTATCTGCGGGCAGATCGCACGCGACCGGAAGTTCCCCGCCGCGGCAGGCACAGACAGAGGTAGGCCGGCCTCGGCTTGGGAAGCTGGCGCCGCACTGCCTCCGACTGCGCAGCGGGGGCTCCGACAGCCGCGGGAATCCGCAGTAGGCGGGTCGTTGCTCTCCGGGCGATTTCGACGTCTGTTCGAGTGCAGCCGTAGTTAAGAGCGCAGTGTTCACGTGTTCTCGTCACCGCGTTACGGCGGCGCCAGAAGTGCGTCATTCAGCGAGCCATGTGCAGGCGCTCGGCGAATTTCGGTGCCTGTCCTAGTGTCCACAAGAAGATGCAGCCATTGCAACGATCTTGACAAAAGGAAAGCGGCTCAGTCGTGCACGAACCGACAAATCTCTCTGCTGCCAGCTTGTCGTGATTCTGTAGCAGCTCGTTGTATCTTAAGGTGTCACTTTCATTGCAATTTTCGAAGCTTCTGTTGCCGTTTTCGAGAACCTGTCAACGGTATTCTCATTTGCAGTTTTGAAGGTCCACTACCCTCCCCCCCCCCCCTCCCTCCCGCCCCTTTCTGTCCTCTAACGTGCCTCCTTTTTCTGTTCGCTACAATGTTCGCAGTGTTAAAACTTCACAGACTGTACAAAACTTGACTCTGCTTACCTGTGTAAGTAATAAGCTCAAGAGCCAAAGAAACTGGTAAGCCTGCCTAATATCGTGTAGGGCCCTTCGAGCACGCAGACGTGCCGCAACACGGCGTGTCATGGAGTCGACTAATGTCTGAAGTAGTGCTGGAGGGAACTGACACCGTGAATCCTGCAGGACTGTCCATAAATCCGTAAGAGTACCAGGGGGTGGAGATCTCTTCTGGACAACACGTTGCAAGGCATCCCAGATATGCCCAATAATGTTCAATCGTGCAATCGTGGCCGAAACGTTGGTTTTTCTCCAGCAGCAGTAGTTTTTTACACTATGACGCGGTACCATATCCAGGAAACTTTTATTATCAACTGTCCAATGCCGGTGTTGACGATCCCAGGGGAGGCGAAAAGCTTTTTTGTTGTGCAGTCATCAAGAGTACAAGAATGGGCCCTTCGCCTCCAAATGCCCGTATCGATAATGTTTCGTTAAATGGTTCGCACGCTGACACTTGTTGATGGCGCAACATTGAAATCTGCAGCAATTTCCGGAATGGTTGTAGTTCTGTCACGTTGAACGATTCTCTTCAGTCGTCGTTGGTCCCATTCTCGCAGGATCTTTTTCCGGCAGCGGCAGCAGTGGGGCGTGTACGGGTATGTAGACAATCTCATGAATCCATGGACCCTGCATGTCAGTATGGGACTGTTCAAGCTTGTATAGGGTCTGTAACGGTGTGTAGTGTGTGCAGTTGGATTGATATGGGACCCCTGATACGTCTAGATACGACTCTGACAGGTGACACGTAAGTAACCATCTTGTCTGATCACCTGCATCCGTTCATGTCCATTGTGCATTCCGACGGACTTGGTCAATTCCAGCAGGACAATGCGACGCCACACACGTCCAGAATTGCTACAGAGTGGCTCCAGGAACACTCTTCTGAGTTTAAACAGCTCCACTAAGCACCAAACTCCACAGACATAAACATTATTGACCATATGGGATGCCTTCAGCGTGCTGTTTAGAAAAGAGCTCCATCCTCTCGTACTCTTACGGATTTATGGACAGCTCTGCTGGATTCATGGTGTCAATTACCTCTAGCACTACTTCAGACATTAGTCGAGTCTATGCGACGTCGTGTTGCGGCACTTATGCATGTTCGCGGGGGCCCTACACGATATTGGGCATGTGTACTGGACTGGTTTCTTTTGCTGTTCAGTGTATATGCTATATCTTGGTGCCTTAGGTATCAGTGGTTACAACGGTTGTTTGCGGAACACAGAGCGTAGCTGAGCCAGAAACCAGATACGCCGTCAGCCTCGGAATACAAAATCTGTGCGCATTGTTAAGTCACGAGACGGGGACGCAGTTGGAATGTCGCGTGTGCTCGACTGCGGACCTCGCACGGCGCCGTTCTGCAGCAACTCGGAATGCAAGCTGCGTGTGTAGACAATGCTGGACGCCATGTGGGAGACTCCCAAATGGGGAGGCAGTGACGCCAGAGCAGGGCGCGCGCGCAGCTCATTGTCACGGTTCTGGGAAGGCGGCGGTGATCAGCCAAGGGTAGAAGCTACGTAGAGCCTCCCAGCGGCCTCAGCGCTGCACTACAGGTGTACTCGCCACAACGCTCTAGACGTGTTGCACACATTCAACCTTTTTTATTTATTTATTTTTTTAACTCGCTCGGGCCACCTCGAGACCACGGTCCTTCTGTTTTTGCTATGCTATTGGTTCAAATGGCTCTGAGCACTATGGGACTTAACTTCTGAGATCATCAGTCCCCGAGAACTTAGAACTACTTAAACCAAACTAACCTAAGGACATCACACACAACCATGCCTGAGGCAGGATTCGAACCTGCGACCGTAGCGGTCGCGCGGTTCCAGACTGTAGCCCCTAGAACCGCTCGGCCACATCGGCCGGCTGCTGTGCTATTGTCACCTGCCACTTCTGGTGTTGTTATACACTGAAGAGCCGAAGAAACTGGTATACTTGCCTAATAGCGTGTAGGGGCCTCGCGAGCACGCAGAAGTGACGCAACACGACGTGGCAGGGACTCGCCTAATGTCTGAAATAGTGCTGAAGGGAACTGACTCCATGGATCCTGCAGGACTGTCCATAAATCCGTAAGAGTACGAGGAGGTGGGGATGTCTTATGAACAACACGTCGCAACGCATCCCAGATATGCTCAATAATGTTCATGTTTGGGGAGTTTTGTGGCCAGCGGAAGTGTTTAAACTCAGAAGATTGTTCCTGGAGCCAGTCTCTAGCAATTCTGGACGTTTGGGTTGTCGCATTGTCCTGCTGGAACTGCCCAAGGCCGTCGGAATGTACAAAGAACATCAACGGATGCAGGTGACCAGACAGGATTCTTACGTACGTGTCACTTGTCAGAGTCTTATCTATAAGTATCAGGGTTCTCACATCACTCCAACTGCACACGCCTCACACCATTACAGAGCGTTCACCAGCTTGAAGAGTCGTTCCCTGTTGACATGCAGGGTCCATGGATTCATGAGTTGTCTCCATAGCCCTACACGTCCATCCGCTTGATACAATTTGAAAGGAGACTCGTTCGACCAGGTAACATGTTTGCAATCATCATCTATCCAAAGTCGATGTAGACCGACCCAGGAGAGGCGTAAAGGCTTGGGTCGTTCAGTCATCATGGATAAACGAGTGGACATTCGGCTGCGAAAGCCCATATCGATAATGTTTCGTTGAATGGTTCGCAAGCTGACACTTGTTGATGGCCCAGTATTGAAGACTGTATCAGTTTACAGAAGGATTGGACTTCTTTCACTTTGAACGATTCTCTTCAGTCGTCGTTGGTTCCGTTCTTGTAGGATCTTTTTCCGGCCGCAGCGATGTCGGAGATTTGATGTTTTCCCGGATTGCTGATGTTCACAGTACACTCGTGAAATTGTCGTACGGGAAAATCCCCACATCATCGGTACCTCGAAGATGCTGTGTTCCATCGCTAGTGTGCGGACTATAATAATACGTTCAGCCTCACTTAAATCTTGATAACGTGCCATTGTAGCAGCAATAACCGATCTAACAAGTGCGCCAGACACGTGTTGTCTTTCATAGACGTTGCTGACCGCAGCGCCGTATTCTGCGTGTTTCCATACGCATGCCTATACCAGTTTCTTTGGTGCGTCAGTGTATATTCCCGACATATTGTCGCCGGAACAGAAAAAAAATGTAGGTTTTATTCTATACGCTCTATTTATTTATTTTGTCGACTGGCTACCGGTTACGTGAAAAGAAAAGCGATTAAGCTATACAGTGATCAAACTGGGCTGAGGAAAAGCAATTCCTAGAAGTGTTCGCAGAATGCTTGTAAGAGTGCCAGGTCATGTAAGTAATTGGATCCATTTCGATGCACAATTTACCGACATTGTTATTGAGCTCAAAGCCTCCCACCCACTCCGGCCCCATCTCCCCCTGCCTCCAGCTTTTAACCTGCAAAGTTTTACCAGTTTCTCTTGCCCCTATGCGTATGACGTCGCACCGTCTATTTCCTACCCCTCATCTGCCCACTCCCCCTTCACTATTTAATATGTTTGAAATTGAAGCTTCCTGGCAGATTAAAACTGTGTGCCCGACCGAGACTCGAACTCGGGACCTTTGCCTTTCGCGGGCAAGTGCTCTACCAACTGAGCTACCGAAGCACGACTCACGCCCGGTACCCACAGCTTTACTTCTGCCAGTACCTCGTCTCCTACCTTCCAAACTTTACAGAAGCTCTCCTGCGAACCTGCGCGAGTCGTGCTTCGGTAGCTCAGTTGGTAGAGCACTTTCCCGCGAAAGGCAAAGGTCCCGAGTTCGAATCTCGGTCGGGCACACAGTTTTAATCTGCCAGGACGTTTCATATCAGCGCACACTCCGCTGCAGAGTGAAAATCTCATTCTGGCATGTTTGGAATTGTTGACATAAAATATTTTTTAAGACAGCCATAGCATCGTGATGTTTTACTGCATTTGACTTAATGTTTTATTTGTGGAGGCTAAAGGTAACTATGGACTTAAAATGTTCTCATCACTTATAGACATACAGCACGGCCATGTTCCGAACATCGTAATTGGGCTACAGTGCCACGATACGATAACTGTATCGAACACTGTTTATGGTCCACTGTGGTGGCCTCATATCGAAGCCCGTCGACGAAGTCTTTCGCAACTGCTCGCTACCTGTGTGGGGCGGTTATGGCGGCCGTAGCTGGTCGATGAGCTGCGATAGGGCGTGGATCATGCGCGTTACAGCGCCTCTGAGATCCCCAGCGTACTCACGGACACTACTTGGGCAAACATGAAACTGGAGATGCGGCCGAAGACCGACGACTGACGGTTGCAAAGCAACACATAGCGACAGCACTTCACTATTCCCTCTGGACGCTTGCTTTATTTCAATAAAAATTATTTTGTATTTTTAATATGTAATGCTACTATTACAAGACCGAAAAAAGCACGCCAAGTTCGATCAAATGTCAAAGTTTTTCCGCCGTGCGGAGTAACCGCGTAGTATAAGGGCGTCTTGTCACGGTTCGCACGGGTTTCACCCCCGCCGGAGGTTCGAGTCCTCCCTCGGGCATGGATGTGTGTGCTGTTCTTAGCGTAAGTTAGATTAACTAGTGTGTAAGCCTAGGAACCGAAGACATCAGCAGTTTGGTCCCATAGTCCTTACCAAAAATTTCCAAAATTTTTTCAAGGTTTCGCTCAGTGTTTGTTTTTTCAATTATCGTGGCATAGTCCATCATGAATTTTTACCTTTTGTCGTACGGTGAATAAATAATATTACCTTGACGTTACACGCCGTTTGCGAGGAGCAATACGCAAAAAACGTCCGGAATTGTGGAAAAACAGTTTATGGCTTTTGTATCCGACAATGCACCTGCTCATTCATCGTTGCTTGTGAGAGATTTTTTGGCAACAACACTATAGTCAGCCACCATATTCACTGGATTTGGCCCACTGCGACTTTTTCCTGTTTCCAAAAGTGAAGGGACCTGTGAAAGGACGAAGATTTTCAACGACTGAGGAAATAAAAACTGCATCCCTGGAAGTACTGAAGGCTGTACCAAAAAGTGCTTATGAGAAGTGCTTTGAGGATTGGAAGAAGCGTTGGCACAAGTGTATTGTATATGAAGGGGTTTACTCTGAAGGGGACAACATGAATCCTGATGAATAAATAAATATTTTTTCATAAAAATATAACGTAACCTTACTTTTTGAACACACCTCGTATATACGGGGTGAATCAGTTGTCCCTACTGCTGTCATTTTGTGCATCCCGCAATGTTGTAGGTGGCCATAATAAACCAAGCGCGAGATTTCCGTATTCTCTCGATCGCTACGCTAAAACTGTTAGTCCTAAAGAAAAATGAACAGGACCTTTTTGTAAAATTTAATGTAGTTAAATTTTGTATTCGGATACGATTTCGCTGGAGACGACGGTTTTCGAGTTATTCAAGAAAAACATACAAAAATGACCTTCAAATGCACTCCCACTCCACACTTATCCCTTGCTAGACAGGATTTCTAGTGTGTTGTTCGTGACACTCCCTCGTACAGATGTGCAAAAATTTCAGACTGCACCAACTATTCCCGATATTCCACCTTTTTTAATCTCTGTTTTTGGACTGTTGCGCCACTAATATAGTCGGCTAATTCGTTAATATTATTAATTTAAACGTGCGCGTCGGACTAATAATAGAAAAACGACTTTGATGCAAGCTTAACCATTAAAAGCACAATAGTTTCGCAGTCAGAAAGCCTGACGAATGCAACGATGAAATTGTTTATTTCATGTTGTTAAAGTTCACAAAAGTGGTCGGTAAAATTTACACAAGGGTCAGTTTTAAAGTTTTTAAATGCTCGACTAAGACAGTGGCGATATGAGACCAGTCAGTGAAGACAAAAAAGATCGAATGTGGGAAATAATTCGTGCAGTCGTAAATATTTGAACACTCGTGGGAGGGTTCAAAATGGTTCTTCCGCAGCTCCTGGTCGTGCGGTAGCGTTCTCGCTTCCCACGCACGGGTTCCCGGGTTCGATTCCCGGCGGGGTCAGGAATTTTCTCTGCCTCGTGATGACTGGGTGTTGTGTGATGTCCTTGAGTTAGTTAGGTTTAAGTAGTTCTAAGTTCTACGGCACTGATAACCTAAGTGTATCACACACATCCATGCCCGAGGCAGGATTCGAACCTGCGATCGTAGCGGTCACGCGGTTCCAGACTGAAGCGCCTAGAACCGCTCGGCCACACCGGCCGGCTCTCGTGGGAGGGAATGGCGTGGACAACACACTAGAAATCTGAGCAGTGAGGGCTGTGTGTGGGACTGGGGGTGCATTTGAAGGTCACTTTTGTAACCTTTTATTGAATGATTCTGAAACTACGGTCTCTACCGAAAATGTACCGAGTACAAAATTTAACGCTACAAAAAGGACTTGTTCTTTTTTTTTTTTTTTTTTTTTTTTTTTTTTTTTTTTTTTTTACGTGTAGCGAGCGAGTGTGTGAAAATCTCGCACGTGGTTTATGAAGGCCAGCGATAACACTGCGGACTGCATAAATCGACAGCGGTAGGGGCAGCCGATTCACCATGTATGCTCCATGTGAGTATCTGTAGTACGGGGCGGAGTGAAGTGGAGTAGTGTCGTTAGGGGGTGACCTTTCGATCGGTAAATGAACAGCCACGTTAACAAGTCCTGCACGACATATCGGTACGATGGAAAACTTTTCGTTTGTGCGGGTAGTAGCGAATGGTACAGGTGCACGGCAGACGGAGCACCAACGAGGTATGCTGACCGGGCGGCTTTCGCCAAATATTCGCTGCGTGCAGCCGTCCCAGTTTTCGGCGACGCACGACTCGTGTGCGTGGCGGCGGGTGCTTTTTCACTTTGCTTTCCGAGAACCGCGTCCGCTTCCCGCCTCAAACGGGACTGCTGGTCCAGTGCCCCGTAGCGCAGCGCAGTTCGAGGCGCGGGCAGCAGATCGAACACCGGCTGTGTCCGAGCGCCTTTTGCTTCACGGAGACTGCAAACGGCCTTAACCCTGGACGCGGTGGGCTCACCAGTGGCTCACTCTTACACTTCTTCTTCCGCTTTGGCCAACAACGGACTTCGTGTTAATTTCAGAGCATTCTCATTTTGAATTTTTGACATCACGAAGGAACTCAGCGGTCGTACCGCGTGGTAATAATTAAATTGCGGCTACACGCGGAGATCCAGCGTGGGCTGTAATTATAGTATGGCAGCGAAACTTGTAGATACGCTAATAATGCGTTAATGCGGAACTGATATGCGATGGAAAAAATTAGTCTCAATGTTGGTCACTAGGTGCAAATATGGCGCTATGAATGCAAAAAAATGGTTCAAATGGTTCTGAGCACTATGGGACTTAACATCTGAGGTCATCAGTCCCCTAGAACTTAGAACTAATTAAACCTAACTAACCTAAGGACATCAAACACATCCATGCCCGAGGCAGGATTCGAACCTGCGACCGTAACGGTCACGCGGTTCCTGACTGACGCTCCTAGAACCGCTTTTTTTAATTTTTTTTTTCATTTTGTATTGTATTTATAGATTTATTTTTGTTTCATTACAAAGAAAGATTTTACAACTGCCGTAGCCGAGCGTCCGAGTCGTCTTCTCGTCTGTTGGGAGGGTTTCCCCCCTATTCCGTCCGTAGAGGATCAATATGCTCCAGGATTCTTCTTCATTTTCAGCGTCTCATACCCGGAACGCCCCAGTGAGCAGGAGGATTCGCAAATAATGAACCTAAATAATTTGCGAAACGAGTTCTGTACTTCGGGTGGCGGCTGAAAGCTGCATGTGTCGTCATCAATAGGGACCAAAAGTCGAATGTGCCTTTGGGAGCATCGCAAAATATGTAGTAAACGGCCATGCCTTTTAGCCAGTTAACGGCGTTCGTTCCGGTTGATGGAAAGTATACGCCGACGGGGCGCAATACGTCATCAGGGGAGATAGACTCCGGCAATCGCCGCAAGAGCAGTGCCAGCATGCGCTGCTTCAGTAGCCAGCACTCGCTGGTCGCGGCACACGTCAGACGGTGTGTGTCCGAGTCAGCGACTGAGCATGTCGGACACAAGGGGTTGTCCGTCAGATGTATGGAATGTAGCCTCTGACGAGTAGCGAACTTCCCATTGACAACCACGTACGACAATGAACGCACCGTCGTAGGTAGAAAAGGCGTGTGTACCGCTCGCCACACCGTGTTCCAGGCAACTTCAGGATGTCTGTGGGCGACCGTATTTACAGGTTGCTGCTGTTGATAGAGGCGATAATAGTCTTTTGTGCTGGGCTTCCGTGTCGTCGGAAGTTCTGACCGTAAGTGGCTGAAGTCAATCAAGAACTCTCTGATGTGGGCGAGTTCCGGTGAAATGTGTCCTACAGAACCGGGTGATGCAGAGAGTGTGGTGCCACTTCCGCTATCAGGGTGCCCGTCAGAGTGGCGTGGGCAGAGGTCCACGTGCGACGCATCGTGTTGAGATTAAGCGATCGCGCACGGTTATATACGTGAATTAAACCGATACCGCCCGCCCGCTGCGGCAGTGTCAGGGTGGCGTATCGGACTTTAAAAATCAGACCGGTGCTTACGAAATGTCCATATGCTGCTTGAAATCTGTCGGCCATCGTAGCCGTCAAGGGAAGGATATGCGCAAAATAGTTCAGTTTTGAGACAAGATAGGTGTTGACATAACGTGTTCTGAGGAGCATATCCAAGCGACGCAGTTTGTTGTCCTGCAGCAGAGCTCGTGTCTAGTGTAGGAGCCGGCGGTACGTAGTCGCCGCCGTGCGGCTGACATTGCTATAGAACTGCACTCCTAAACACTTGAGTACGGGCACCTTGTCAAAGGGCACCGCCGTTGTGTGGGAAATCCCCCCTCCGACATCCATGTATTTTGTCTTCTTCTCGTTGATGACGCTCCCAGCGACCGCCTTTAGCCACACCGCCCGGCGCTATGAATGCAATAAAGACTTCGGAACTGTTTCCGTATGTAATGGAATGGGAACGGGTCATGGGCAGGAAAGGTCAAACATCTACATCTACATGGATACTCTGCAAATCACATGTAAGTGCCTGGCAGAGGGTTCATCGAACCACCTTCACAGTTCTCTATTATTCCTATCTCGTATAGCGCGCGGAAAGAATGAACACCTGTATGTTTCCGTACGAGCTCTGATTTCCCTTATTTTATCGAGGTGATCGTTCCTCACTATGTAGGTTTGTGTCAACAAAATATTTTCGCATTCGGAGGCAAAGTTGGTGATTGAGATTTCGTGAGAAGATTCCGTCCCAACGAAAAACGCCCTTCATTTAACGATTTCCAGTCCAAATCCTGTATAATTTCTGTGACACTCTCTCCCATACTTTGCGATAATACAAAACGTGCTGCCTTTCTTTGAACAAGTGAGAAAGGCATAATTTTGATTTTATTATTAACTGCCGCTTGCACAATTTTTTCAGTACGAGCAGCACCGGAGACGTCGACGAGGTGCTGCAGCCGTAAAGCGATGTCATCAGCAGTTGCTCGCAGCAGTTCCGGTGGAATCTGAGCAAAGTGTTCCTCTACACAGGCCTTCAGATCAGGTAGAGTCTGAACGTATTCCTGGTAAAGCCGTTTCTTTTAGATATTCACAGAGCCAAAAATCCCATGGATTCAGATCTGGCAGGCCATGCATCTGGGAAACCTCTCCAGATAATGTGAGCAAAAGTATCCGGACACCCCCAAAAACATACGTTTTCATGTTAGGTGCATTGTGCTGCCACCTGCTACTACGTACTCCATATCAGCGACCTCAGTAGTCATTAGATATCGTGAGAGAGCCGAATGGGGCGCTCCGCGGAACTTACGGACTTCGAACGTGGTCATGTGTCATACGCCTGCACGCGACATTTCCACACTCATAAGCATCCGTAGGTTCCCGATTTGACAGTGAAGTGGAAACGTCAAGGGACACGTACAGAACAAAAGCGTACAGACCGACCTCGTCTGTTGACTCACAGAGACAACCGACTGTTGAAGAGGGTCTTAAAGTGTAATAGGCACACATCTATTCAGACATCACACGGCTGCTCATAAGCCACGCATCACGCCGGTAAATGCCAAACGACACCTCGTTTGGCATAATAAGCGTAAACATTGGACGGTTGAACAGTAGAACAAGGTTGTGTGGAGTGACGAATCACGGTACACAAAGTGACAATCCGATGGCAGGGTGTGAGTATGGCGAATGCCCAGTGAAATCTGCCAGTGTGTGTAGTGCCAACAGTAAAATTCGGAGGGGGTGATGTAACGGTGTGGTCGTGCTTTTCATGGAGGGGTTTGCACACCTTGTTTTGCGGGGCACTATCACAGCACAACAGCACAGGCCTACATTGATGTTGTAAGTACCTTCTTGCTTCGCACTATTGAAGACCAATTGTGGTATGGCAATTGGATCTTTCAACACGATCGAGCACGTGTTCATAACGGACGGCTTGTGGCTATGTGGTTACATGACAATAACATCCCTGTAATGGACTGGTCTGCACAGAGTCCTGACCTGGATCCTATAGAACACCTTTGGGATGTTTGGGAACGCCGACTTCGTGCCAGGCCTGACCGACCGACATCGATACCTCTCCTCAGTGCAGCACTCCGTGAAAAATGGGCTGCCATTCCCCAAGAAACTTTCCAGCACCTGACTGAACGTATACCTGCGTGAGTGGAAGCTTTCATCAAGGCTAAGAGTGTGCCAACACCATACTGAATTCCAGCATTAGCGATGGAGGGCGCTACAAACTTGTAAATCATTTTCAGCCAGGTGTCCTGATACTTTTGATCACATATTGTAACATGTCCGTGGAAGGCTGCATTAAGAAGACCTCTCACCGAAAGAGCGACATGAGATGTTGCCCCATCTTCCATGAAAATAGCGGTTGCCACACAGTGCACCCTTCCAGACCAGGAATCACTTGCTGTACAAGGAGGTCTCGATAACGTGCAGACGTCTTGGTACTCCTCACTGGTTCTCTGGATGTACTCTCATCAAAGAAGAATCAACGACTGTGAATGTGAATCCACACTACGGAGACCCGTATGGCGAGTGCAATATCTCTTCGTGTACCACACATGGTTTATCAGTACCGGATATTCGGCGGTTCTCTGTATTCACTGCACCCTGTAGTGTAAAATGTACCCTGTCACTCCACAGAATATTGCCCAGCCACATGTCATCATCTCGATTGTTGCCAAAAACCGAAGAGCATATTGAGAACGTTGCTGTTGATCATAAGGTTTCAGTCGGTGTACCATCTGGAACTTGCACGAGTAAAAATACACTGCAAAACATTCCAAACTGTTGACCGTGGAATGGACAATTATCGTGGCATTGTATGAGCACCAGCGTTACCCGTGGCAGGCTCTGCATTCTAAGTTACAGTAATACCTATCTCGTCAATAAATTCCACCAGAACAGGACACCTCCGTCTACCAGGTGCTTGAAAAAAGTGTGATATATTCCTACAGAAGGTAGTATTGGTCAAAACTGTCGCCTGAAGTGTTACACTGCACCAGAGACTGAAATGAGACGTACCAGTACAGAGGAAGGTACCCTCTACCACGCACTTACAGTGACTAGAATGTACGGATGTAGCTGTCCGGACACGCTGACTAACATAATATTTTCTGCCGGGCTACCTTTCTTTCTCACTCACATCTCCGAGAAGTCGATATGTCTGTACTGATGTGCTCTCTAACGGGACAAGGAAGACCCAACTCTTACTTCGCACTCCACTGCTAACCAGCACGCGAAACTGTCTCCCAACAGTACTCTAGTATCTCTCTCTGTCGGTCACAACATTATGGCAACCGTTCGAAAACACACACACACACACATTACGAAAAAATGGTTCAAATGGCTCTGAGCACTATGAGACTTAACTTCTGAGGTCATCAGTCCCCTAGAACTTAGAACTACTTAAACCTAACTAACCTAAGGACATCACACACATCCATGCCCGAGGCAGGATTCGAACCTGCGACCGGAGCGGTCGC
The DNA here is from genome assembly GCF_021461385.2 of Schistocerca piceifrons. NCBI lineage: Eukaryota > Metazoa > Arthropoda > Insecta > Orthoptera > Acrididae > Schistocerca > Schistocerca piceifrons. The sequence continues at coordinate 129,214,038 of NC_060146.1, forward strand.
GCGGTTCCAGACTGTAGCGCCTAGAACCGCTCAGTCACTCCGGCCGGCCCACACACATTACGCAAAACAATAAGACTACATTATAATTTCAAACTAAAGAAGAAAAAATTACATGAGCAATATAAGTACAGATCTTCATCTACATATGCATACGTGCTCCGCAACCAGCATACCGTGCATGACGGAGGATATCTTGTACCTATGTCAATCCCTTTCTTATTCCACTGGCAAATGGAACGAGGAAAAACGACTGTTTATATGCCTATGTAAGAACCATAATTTTTCTTATCTCGTCTTCGTGGTCAAGTCAAATGCACAGTATCTTGCCAGCAGTAGGATCTTTACGCACTCAGTAGCACATGTCGACTACCTAAATTTTCTCAATAGTGTTTCACTAAAATATCTTCCCTCCCGGGTTCCCATTTGATTACACGAAGCATCTCCGCGATACAATAGCTCCCTACTTAGCAATCATATACAACTGCTCGCTCACCGATAGATCTGTGCTTGCAGATAGGAAAATTGCGCAGGTCGCACCAGTGTTTAAGAAGGGTAGTAGGAGTAATCCATCGAACTACAGACCTATATCATTGACGTCGGTTTGCAGAAGGGTTTTGGAGCATATACTGTATTCAAATATTATGAATAACCTCGAAGGGACCGATCTGTTGATACGTAATCAGCATGGTTTCAGAAAACATCGATCTCGTGCAACGCAGCTAGCTCTATATTCGCATGAAGTAATGGCCGCTATCGACAGGGGATCTCAAGTTGGTTCCGTATTTCTAGATTTCCGGAAAGCTTTTGACACCGTTCCTCACAAGCGACTTCTAATCAAGCTGCGGGCCTATGGGGTATCGTCTCAGTTGTGCGACTGGATTCGTGATTTCCTGTCAGGAAGGTCGCAGTTCGTAGTAATAGACGGAAAATCATCGAGTAAAACTGAAGTGATATCAGGTGTTCCCCAGGTAAGCGTCCTGGGACCTCTGCTGTTCCTGATCTATATAAATGACCTGGGTGACAACCTGAGCAGTTCTCTTAGGTTGTTCGCAGATGATGCTGTAACTTACCGTCTAGTAAGGTCATCCGAAGATCAGTGTCAGATGCAAAGTGATTTAGAAAAGATTGCTGTATGGTTAGTTGACGCTAAATAACGAAAAGTGTGAGGTGATCCACATGAGTTCCAAAAGATATCCGTTGGAATTCGATTACTCGGTAAACAGTACAATTCTCAAGGCTATCAATTCAACTAAGTACCTGGGTGTTAAAATTACGAACAACTTCAGTTGGAAAGGCCACATAGATAATATTGTGGGGAAGGCGAGCCAAAGGTTGCGTTTCATTGGCAGGACACTTAGAAGATGCAACAAGTCCACTAAAGAGACAGCTTACACTACACTCGTTCGTTCTCTGTTAGAATATTGCTGCGCGGTGTGGGATCCTTACCAGGTGGGATTGACGGAGGACATCGAAAGGGTGCAAAAAAGGGCAGCTCGTTTTGTATTATCACGTAATAGGGGAGAGAGTGTGGCAGATATGATACGCGAGTTGGGATGGAAGTCATTAAAGCAAAGACGTTTTTCGTCGCGGCGAGATCTATTCACGAAATTTCAGTCACCAACTTTCTCTTCCGAATGCGAAAATATTTTGTTGAGCCCAACTTACATAGGTAGGAATGATCATCAAAATAAAATAAGAGAAATCAGAGCTCGAACAGAAAGGTTTAGGTGTTCGTTTTTCCCGCGAGCTGTTCGGGAGTGAAATGGTAGAGAGATAGTATGATTGTGGTTCGATGAACCCTCTGCCAAGCACTTAAATGTGAATTGCAGAGTAATCATGTAGATGTAGATGTAGATACTAGGATGTTGATTGAATTCACCGGTAACAAATCTAGGCGGACCCCTCCGAGGTTCTTCGATATCTTCCTCTAATCCGACATGGTGCGAATACCTAACACCCTAGCAGAACTCAAGAATGGGTGGCATTAGAGTATTATACACGGTCTCATTTACAGATGAACTACACTTTTCCTAGAATTCTCCCAATAAACTGAAGCCAACCATTCGTCTTCCCCACTACCGACCTTACGTATTCGTTCATATCACTTCGCAACGCTACTCCTAGATTTTTAAGTGATGTGATTATATCAAGTAGCATACCGGCAATACTTTACGGGTTTGTTTTTCCTATTCATCTGCATTGACTTACATTTTTCTATGTTTAGATCAAGCTCGCATTCATCACACCAAATAAAAATTTTATCTAGGTCATATTGTATCTTCCTACAGTCGCTCAACTTCGATACCTTTCCCCATGCCACAGCATCTTGGGCAAACAGCCGCAGGTAAGTGGCCATCCTGTGCGTCAGATCAGTTATGTATACAGTTAACAAGAGCGGTCCTTTCACACTTCCCTGGAGTACTCCTGACGATGCCCTTGTCTCTGACGAACACTACCTGTCCAGTACAGTTTACTGGGTTCTATTACTCAAAAAGCCTTCAAGCTACACACATATCCGGGATCCAATTCACTTAATCGGACCGTGTTAACAGCCTACAATGGGGCTCTGTGTCAAACGCTTTCCGGAGACTTAGGAATATGGAATGTGTCTGTTGCCCTTCTTCCGTGATTCGGTGGATATCGTGCAACAAAAGGGCAGATTTATAAAAGTATCACTACTATTACTACTGTCAAGGGAAAAGTCAAGAATAACACTATTAGTTATTCTCACAACAAGAGGAAGCTGAGTGTAATGTTACTCCAATGACAGGAATTAATGATGAGCGTTGTGATAATCTAAAGGAATCGGATTATGTTTCGTCACAAGAAAGGTTACTTTTTGATCGGGAGCAGCTGTTATACTATAGAGGATCCAACCAACGTTACGGTGATCGTAAAGTAATACTGCAGTTACGTAATTCTAAAACAGCCGCCAGCTCAACTAAGCAAAGTCCAAATGGTTCAAATGGCTCTGAGCACTATGGGACTTAACTTCTCAGGTCATCAGTCCCCTAGAACTTAGAACTACTTAAACCTAACTAACCTAAGGAAACACACACACATCCATGCCCGAGGCAGGATTCGAACCTGCGACCGTCGCGGTTGCATGGTTCCAGACTGTAGCGCCTAGAACCGCTCGGCCACTCCGGCCGGCATCTAAGCAAAGTGATTCCAAGTAAATATATTATTAATCGAGAAAACTAAGCGATGTGTGAGACTTTACTTGGGCGCGAAAGGGTTGGCAAGATAACGGGTCGTCAGCAACACAGATAAAAACTTAAAACGTCTTGCCAATCAACTACCTCTCACTAGCGTATAGTATCTCTTTTAAAACAAGAAAGATAATATTCATTACATACTACCCCGTAATAACGGAAGTGCACAACTAAATTGAACATGAGGTACCTTTAACACTTTAATACTGAAAGACAGTAATACAGAAATGATTATTAAACTGTTACGGTAACTGATACGAGTACTATATGTTTTTATTTCGAGTACTTAACATCTTTGCATTATATTTAGCATAGTGAAATACGGGGACCCTGAATCTGTTACGGTCTTAACAGGTTGTAGCCAGCTATCTTTACAAGAACCCAAATATATCTAAATTCGTAAATGCTTGCACTGTAAGAATTACTATAGTGCTGGCTCAGTATTTGGTGGGGAAGGTGGATCCATGAACTGCTCTGTCCACTGACTGGGTTTAGTACAATCACTTCTGGCAAGACGCAATAAAGATACACACACACACACACACACACACACACACACACACACATAAACACAAATATATGAATAAAAGCACGGTTACAAATCTTCAAAGTAAATGGTAATTGAGTTGGCCTCTGAACTGTAACTCCGTTCGAACAGGCATCGGAAGGCCCAACGGTGCCTACCGACCGCCGAGTCATCCTCAGATGGCTTGCTTATTGGGTGAAGATTTGGAGGGACAGGTGGTCAGCACATTTCTCTCATGATCGTTGGCTGTTTTCGTGACCGGAGCCGCTACCGCTGAATCAAGTAACCTCTCAATTGGCGTCACAAGGAGTGAGTGCACCCCGCTTGCCAACAGCGCTCTGCAAACCCGAACGGTCACCCATCCAAATGCTAGCCCAGCCTGCCAGCGCTTAACTTCGGTGGGCTGACGGGAACCGTTGGCGCTCTGAATTTTAATGGTCTGTAATTGCTTCCTACAATCATAATTCTGCTCTATTACCTACAATACTGGGGAAGGTTTTTGATAAGAATTACCATGTGAAGCGTTTCATACAAAAGACTGAACTCCTCAGAAAATTATTGCTCCACGAAAGTTAATAATTTTGAAACAGTAATGACTTTTTAGTTCAGTAGATGCAGAGGCACTCGGAATATTTCATTACTAAGACTGAGGAATTAATCAGTGTTCTTAACGCCAAATTGAAATTAGATCCCTTGTTGTTTGCACATTAAGCAACTTGAAATGGTTCAAATGGCTCTGAGCACTATGGGACTTAACATCTGAGGTCATCCGTCCCCTAGACTTAGAACTAATTAAACCTAACTAACCTAAGGAAATCACACACATCCATGCCCGAGGCAGGATTCGAACCTGCGACCGTAGCGGTCGCGCGGTTCCAGACTGAAGCGCCTAGAACCGCTCGGCCACACCGGCCGGCTGAGTGATGGGACTGCTAAGTGCTATACCACCTACCGCACTCCCCTGACTTAAGCCCTCGTAAGTTCAACTCAATTTCTAAACTTAAGGAAACACTTCACAGCATTCGCTTCATAACTGCTGCGAATTCGCCGGGCAATAGACCGCGTCGCTCGAAATGTCAATACAACTGGAAGTGCTAAGAGAATCCTACGACTTCCACATCACTGGCAACGGGTTATACACAATGCTGGTGACTACACTGAAGGTCAGGAAAACTTTGAAACAACTATCTATTTTGCACGAGCTGTAAATAAATAGGTGCCACTATTAAAGTTCAAACCCTCGTACATTTGACCAGAATTTTCTCGGGTTCTCGGCAAGAGGTTCAGCTAAAGTATGATGGTGGAAGTTGTTGTATGCTTTGCGCAACGACGACATGACGGCCATTGGTCCACGTCCTATTATTCCCTAGTTCACAGTTAGGTGTGTGTTACAAACTGCCTATTTGCTTCTGTCTCGGGTTCTTCGGCCGACGTTCGTCTGATCATTTTACTGACGTTTCGCCAGCACGAGTGACTGGCATTGTCAAAGCTTCACCCTCCATTGCCGGTGGTGAAATGGCAATGGAGGGTGAAGCTTTGACAATGCCAGTCACTCGTGATGGCGAAACGTCAGTAAAATGATCAGACGAACGTCGGCCGAAGAACCCGAGACAGAAGCAAATAGGCAGTTTGTCAACGACTGGCCACGAAAGCCTGAACAATTTTGTATTAGGTGCGTGTGTTTTCCTTCACAGCGCTGCCTCACCTACGGACACACACGCACTTTGCGTGGCCATGCTCGAGAATTCGGCGCACGGGGCATGCGTGTCATACATTCGACCACAAGGACCGAGGGATTCAGTTTCAGACACGCGGATCACAGTCTAACAAAAGGAGCTGTCGGTGCGTGCGTGTAACCCGAGTGTCTGGCGGCGGCAGGGATGCAAATGAGGCGCGTTGAGAACCCGCCGCTGGCTTTTCCCCGCGGTCCAGATGACGCCACACGTGCAGGGAGGGGCACCAAAGCCGCAACACAAAGACAGCCTGCCGTACACCTCTGGCATAATGCGTAACAGGCCGAAGCACGACTGCCACCTCATGGAATTGCCGCCTATTCAAATTCCTCAGTAACAGATACGAACATGTACTAAAAGTTTTGGTGATGATGGTAATTTCTTGGATTGGGCGCACTACAGCAAACTATTTGTCACTCATTTTAAAATTCAGTAATATACACTGAAGAACAAAGGAACAGGTACACCTGCCTAATATCGTGTAGGGCCTCCGCGAATTCGCAGAAGCGCGACAACACGACGTCGTATGGACTCGACTCAAGTAGTGCTGGAAGGAATGGACAGCATGAATCCTGCAGGGCTTCCACAAATCCGTAAGAGTACGAGGGTATGGAGAGCTCTTCTGAACAGCACGTTGCAAGGCATCCCAGATATGCTCAATATAGCCGGCCGCGGTGGTCTCGCGGTTCTAGGCGCGCAGTCCGGAACCGTGCGACTGATACGGTCGCAGGTTCGAATCCTGCCTCGGGCATGGATGTGTGTGCTGTCGTTAGGTTAGTTAGGTTTAAGTAGTTCTAAGTTCTAGGGGACTGATGACCACAGCAGTTGAGTCCCATAGTGCTCAGAGCCATTTTTGAACCATATGCTCAATAATGTTCATATCCGGTGAGTTTGGCCGCCAGCGGAAGTGTTTAAACTCAGAAGAGTGTTCCTGGAGCCAATCTGAAGCAATTCTGGACGTGTGGGGTGTCGCATTGTCCTGCTGGAATTGCCCAAGTCTGTCGGAACGCTCAATGGACATGAAATTGATGCAGGTGATCAGACAGGATGCTTTCGCACGTGTCACCTGTCAGTCATATCTAGACGAATCAGGGGTCTCATATCACTTCACCTGCACACGCCTCGCACCATTACAGAGCCTCCACCAGGTTGAACAGTCCCATGTTGACATGCAAGGTCCGTGGATTCATGAGGCCGTCTCCATACACATACACGCCCATCCAATCGATACAATTTGAAACGAGACTCGTCCGACCAGGCAACATGTTTCTAGTCCTCAACAGTCCAGTGTCGGTGTTGACGGTCTCAGGTGAAGCGTAAAGCTTTGTGTCGTGCAGTCATCAAGGGTACAGGAGTGGGCCTTCGGCTCCGAAAGCCCATATCGATGTTGTTTCGTTGACTGGTTCGCACGCTGACGCACGTTGACACTAGTTGGCTGATCCCGGAGGAAGTTCGAGTCCTCCCTCGGGCATGGGTGTGTGTGTCTGTCCTTAGGATAATTTAGGTTAAGTAGTGTGTAAGCTTAGGGACTAATGACCTTAGGAGTTAAGTCCCATAAGATTTCACACACATTTGAACATTTGAACACTTGTTGATGGCCCAGAACTGAAATCTACAGCAATTTGCGAAAGGCTTGCACTCCTGTGACGTTGAACGATTCTCTTCAGTTGTCATTGGTCCCGTTCTTGCTGGATCTTTTTCCGGCCGCAGCAATGTCGGAGATTTGATGTTTTAGCACATTCCTGATATTCATGGTACCCTCGTGAATTGGTCGTACGGGAAAATCCCCACTTCATCGCTACCTTAGAGATGCTGTGTCACATCGCTCGTGCGACGGCTACAACACCACGTTCAGACTCACTTAAATCCTTATAACCTTTGTAGCAGTAGTAACCGATCTACCAACTGCGCCAGACACTTGTTGTCTTATAGACGCGTTACCGACCGCAGCGCCGTATTCTGCCTGTTTACATATCTATCTATTCGAATACGCATACCTATATCAGTTTCTTTGGCGCTTCAGTGTAGATACAAGCAGCAGAATAATTTAACTTCAATCTCTAACATTAGAAAGGCAAGTTGTTTAACATTGTTATCAAAAATCTCGTAAAGCTCATGATCGATTTACTTCAGATTTTTACGCAATGCACTGAAGTGAGGTAAGTCACGGGATCCCTCCTAAGATCAGACCTCTTTTTACCGAACCAAGCGCAGCAACTCGTTGTGTCATGGCCTCAACAGGTCGTTTGAAGCCCCTTGCAGAAATACTGTGCCATATTGCCCCTACAGCTGTCCGTAACTGCGACAAGTGTACCCGGTGCAGGATTTTGTGTACGGACTGACCTCTCGGTCATGTCCCGCAAATGTTCTGTGGGATTCACGTCGGGCGATCCGGGTGGCCACATCATTCGCTCGAAATGTCCAGAATGTTCTTCAAACGATTCGCGAACAATTGCATTGTCCAGAATGAGATTTTCACTCTGCAGCGGAGTGCGCGCTGATATGAAACTTCCTGGCAGATTAAAACTGTGTGCCCGACCGAGACTCGAACTCGGGACCTTTGCCTTTCGCGGGCAAGTGCTCTACCAACTGAGCTACCGAAGCACGACTCACGCCCGGTACTCACAGCTTTACTTCTGCCAGTACCTCGTCTCCTAGCTTCCAAACTTTACAGAAGCTCTCCTGCGAACCTTGCAGAACTAGCACTCCTGAAAGAAAGGATATTGCGGAGACATGGCTTAGCCACAGCCTGGGGGATGTTTCCAGAATGAGATTTTCACTCTGCAGCGGAGGCAAAGGCAAAGGTCCCGAGTTCGAGTCTCGGTGGGGCACACAGTCTTAATCTGCCGGGAAGTTTCATATCAGCGCACACTGCGCTGCAGAGTGAAAATCTCATTCTGGAAACATCCCCCAGGCTGTGGCTAAGCCATGTCTCCGCAATATCCTTTCTTTCAGGAGTGCTAGTTCTGCAAGGTTCGCAGGAGAGCTTCTGTAAAGTTTGGAAGCTAGGAGACGAGGTACTGGCAGAAGTAAAGCTGTGAGTACCGGGCGTGAGTCGTGCTTCGGTAGCTCAGTTGGTAGAGCACTTGCCCGCGAAAGGCAAAGGTCCCGAGTTCGAGTCTCGGTCGGGCACACAGTTTTAATCTGCCAGGAAGTTTCAATTGCATTGTCATCCACAAAAATTCTATTTGTTTGGAAACGTTAAGTCTATGAATGGCTGCAGATGGTCTCGAGGCAGCCGAATATATCCATTTCCAGTCAATGATCGTTTCAGTTGGACCAGACCACCCAGTTCTTTTTATGTAAACACAGCGTATCCATTGTGGAACCACCACCAGCTTGCACAGCGCCTCGTTGCCAACTTCAGTCCATGGCTTCGTGCGGTCTGTGCCACACACGAACCATACCATCAGCTCTTACCAGTTGAAACCGGGACTCATCTGACCAGCCACAGTTTTCCAGTGGTCTAGGGTCCAAACGATATGGTCAAGAGTCCAGGGAAGGTGGTGCAGGTGATATCGTGCTGTCTGCAAGAGCACTCGCAGTTTTAGATCATTAACGCTGTATTTCGCCGCACTGTGCAAACGGATTCGTTCGTCGTACGTCCCACATTGATTTATGCGGTTATTTGAGGTAGTGTTGCTTGTCTGCTGGCACTGACAACCCTACGTAAACGCCGCTACTCTCGGTTGTTAATTGAAGGCCGTCGGCCACTGCGTTGTCGGTGGTAAAAGGCAGTGCCGGAGATTTGGCAATCTCGATACACTCTTGACACTGTGGACCTCGGAATACAGAATTCCCTAACCACTTCCGAAATGGAATGTCCCGAGCGTCTAGATCTTACTGCAAATCCGCTTTCGAAGTGTGTTAGTCTCCTTCGTGCGGCCATTATCGCGTTAGAAACCTTTTCACATGAATCAGATGAGAAAATTGGCAGTTCTGTCAATGAACTGTCCGTTTGTACTTTGTGCACGCAATAGTGCCGCCATCTGGTTATGTGCCTATCGCTACCCGACGACTTCTGTCGCCTCCGTTTAAAGCGTTAGGATCGTCGTAGGCTACGTAATTATTTTTTAAATATCTATGGCACATAAATATGAAGCGACGATATTCAGCCTCGCGGAGTGTCCGCGCGGTTTGAGGCACAATACCATCGGCAAAGCTCAAAATTTTTATTTCTTCTCCCTCGACTTTAATTCAGTTTCCAATTCTTCCTTGGATCCTTTACTGTCGAGTCTGAATAATACACTACTGGCTATTAAAATTGCTACACCACTAAGATGACGTGCTACAGACGTGAATTTTAACCGACAGGAAGAAGATGCTGTGATATGCAAATGATTAGCTTTTCAGAGCATTCACACAAGGTTTGGCGTCGGTGGCGACACCTACAACGTGCTGACATGAGGAAAGTTTCCAACCGATTTCTCATACATAAACAGCAGTTGACCGGCGTTGCCTGGTGAAACGTTGTTGTGATGCCTCGTGTAAGGAGGAGAAATGCGCACCATCACGTTTCCGACTTTGATAAAGGTCGGATTGTAGCCTATCGCCACTGCGGTTTGTCGTATCGTGACATTGCTGCTCGCGTTGGTCGAGATCCAATGACTGTTAGCAGAATGTGGAATCGGTGGGTTCAGGAGGACGATATGGAACGCCTTACTGGATCCAAACGGCGTCGTATCACTAGCAGTCGAGATGACAGGCATCTTATCCGCATGGCTGTAACGGATCGTGCAGTCCCGTCTCGATCCCTGAGTCAACAGATGGGGACGTTTGCAAGACAACAACCATCTGAACGAACATTTCGACGACGTTTGTAGCACCATGGACAATCAGCTCGTAGACCGTGACTGTGGTTACCCTTGACGCTGCATCACAGACAGGAGCACCTGCAATGGTGTACTGAACGACGAACCTGGGTGCACGAATGGCAAAATGTCATTTTTTCGGATGAATTCAGGTTCTGTTTACAGCATCATGATGGTCGCATCCGTGTTTGGCGACATCGCGGTGAAAGCACATTGGAAGCGTGTACTCGTCATCGCCATACTGGCGTATCACGCGGCGTGATGGTGTGGGGTGCCATTGGTTACACGTCTCGGTCACCTCTTGTTCGCATTGACGGCACTTTGAACAGTGGACGTTACATTTCAGATGTGTTACCACCCGTGGCTCTACCCTTCATTCCATCCCTGCGAATCCCTACATTTCAGCAAAATAATGCACGATCGCATGTTGCAGGTCCTGTACGGCCCTTTCTGGATACAGACAACGTTAGACTGCTGCCCTGGCCAGCACATTCTCCAGATCTCCCACCAACTGAAAACGTCTGGTCAATGGTGGTCGAGCAACTGGCTCGTCACAATACGCCAGTCACTACTCTTGATGAACTGTGGTATCGTGTTGAATCAGCATGGGCAGCTGTACCTGTACACGCCATCCAAACTCTGTTTGACTCAATGGCCAGGCGTATCAAGGCCGTTATTACGGCCACAGGTGGTTGTTCAGGGTACTGATTTCTCAGGATCTATGCACGCTAATTGCGTGAAAATGTAATCACATGTCAGTTCTAGTATAATATATTGCCCAATGAATAACCGTTTATCATCTGCATTTCTTCTTGGTGTAGCAATTTTAATGGCCAGTAGTGTATTACTCCTTAAGGTGTTGCTTCCCTTTCGTATCATTCGACCTTTATAACAGCAGTCTGATTCCTGTAAAAGTTGTAAATAAGCTTCGTAATCTACCTACGTACTCTGCTAGCCAGCGTATGGTTCGTAGCGGAGGGTACCCTGTTCCCCTATGTGAGACCATTAATTTCGCTTATCTTCGTAGCAGAATCGTTCTGCAATAAGATTCAAATGCTGTTTCTGTAACTTTCTCAGTAGTGTTCCTCGGAAAGAACGTCGGCTTCCCTGCAGGGATTCTCATTTGAGTTTTGGGAACATCTCCATAAGACTTGCGTTTTTTTCGGACCTGTCAGTAACAAATCTAGCAGCCTAGCCGCTGAATTGCTTCGATGTCTTCCATTAATACGACATGGCGTGGATCCCAAACACTCGAGCAGTAGTCAACAATGCGTCGCACAAGTGTTATATATGCGGTATCCTTTACAGGTGAACGACGCTTTCTTAAAAAATTGTCCCAATAAACCGAAGTCGAACATTCGCCTTCCCTACCACAATCCTCACACGCTCGTTCCATTTCATATCGCTTTGCAACGTTACGCCCGGATATTTAATCGACGTGACTGTGTCAAGGGTATTATTAACGTAGTACTCGAACATAATGTGTTTGTTTTTCCTACTTACGCGCATGAACTTACATTTTTCTGCATTTAGAGTTAGCTGCCGTTGATAACATCAAATAGAAATTTGGTATAAGTCATCCTATGTCCTCCGACAGTCACGCATCCACCATTCATTTATCATCATCATCATTTAAGACTGATTATGCCTTTCAGCGTTCAGTCTGGAGCATAATCCCCCTTATAAAATTCCTCCATGATCCCCTATTCAGTGCTAACATTGGTGCCTCTTCTGATGTTAAGCCTATTACTTCAAAATCATTCTTAACCGAATCTAGGTACCTCCTACCCTCTACTGCTGAACCCATGAGTCTCTTGGGTAACCTTGCTTCTCCCATGCGTGTAACATGACCCCACCATCTAACCCTGTTCGTCCTGACTGCTACATCTATAGAGTTCGTTTCCAGTTTTTCTTTGATTTCCTCATTGTGGACACCCTCCTACCATTGCTCCCATCTACTAGTACTTGCAATCATACTAGCTACTTTCATATTCGTAACCTCAACCTTATTGATAAGGTAACCTGAATCCACCCAGCTTTCGCTCCCATACAACAAAGTTGGTCGAAAGATTGAACGGTGCACAGATAACTTAGTCTTGGTACTGACTTCCTTCTTGCAGAAGAGAGTAGATCGTAGCTGAGCGCTCACTGCATTAGCTTTGCTACACCTTGCTTCCAGTTCTTTCACTATGTTGCCATCCTGTGAGAATATGCATCCTAAGTACTTGAAACCGTCCACCTGTTTTGTTCCTCCTATTTGGCACTCAATCCGTTTATATCTCTTTCCCACTGACAGTACTTTCGTTTTGGAGATGCTAATCGCCGGCCGAAGTGGCCGTGCGGTTCTAGGCGCTGCAGTCTGGACCCGCGAGACCGCTGCGGTCGCAGGTTCGAATCCTGCCTGGGGCATGGATGTGTGTGCTGTCCTTAGGTTAGTTAGGTTTAACTAGTTCTAAGTTCGAGGGGACTAATGACCTCAGAAGTTGAGTCCCATAGTGCTCAGAGCCATTTGAGACGCTAATCTTCATACCACAGTCCTTACATTTCTGATCTAGCTCTGAAATATTACTTTGCAAACTTTCAAACGAATCTGCCATCACAACTAAGTCATCCGCATATGCGAGACTGCTTATTTTGTGTTCACATATCTTAATCTCACCCAGCCAGTCTATTGTCTTCAACATATGATCCATAAATAATAAGAACAACAGTGGAGACAGGTTGCAGCCTTGTCTTACCCCTGAAACTACTCTTTTATGTTTATAGAAAACAACAGCGATCCTGTGACACTTCGCTGGGGCACTCCTTGTCTCTGATTTTTTTAGCCGATAAGTAGAGAACCTGACAGGGGATTGTCGATATCCCAGGCTTACTGGCCACGGCAGGTACGCCGTGTAGACGTCAGTGTTGTGACTGCCCAGTGGCGTCGTGGGGCTGACAGAAGAGTCAAGGCGTGACAACCTTGACGTCTCAGGTAGCAGGCAGGTGTGTGTGAGGCGTGGGTGGCTGGCGGAGGCGGCCGCGCCAGGGCGCTGTGTGTGTGTGTGTGTGTGTGTGTGTGTTTGCGAGCGGCTGCCAAACACCGCCGGGCCACCTCACCTCTCCTCAGCTAGTGCGACCGCAGCATGCATTAAACATGGCCGGACGGCCGGCCCGTGTCTTCAGCTGGGCGCCACTGCCAACCCCTCTGAGTCTCTCCTGCTGGTAGCACTCTGGTTCAGATTACAGATTCAGCTGACAAACACAAAGGTTCGAGGAGACACTTTGCGTTATAGTGCAAGATATTGCAGAAAGATACAGACGTAAGAGTCGAATGCAGGATTTTGGCCTTGGCGGATGAATGGGGGTGGTAGCTGGGGGTGGGGGGGAATGTGGCTCAGATGGTTCAAATGGCTCTGAGCACTATGTGACTTAACATCTGAGGTCATCAGTCCCCTAGAACTTAGAACTACTTAAACCTAACTAACCTAAGGACATCACACTCATCCATGCCCGAGGCAGGATTCGAACCTGCGACCGTAGCGGTCGCGGGGTTCCAGACTGAAACGCCTAGAACCGCTCGGCCACAACGGCCGGCGGGGAATGTGGACTGAGCTCAGAAGCTACAGGTATTAAGTTGATGTATAATTTGGTAGTGTCTTTCCATAAGCTTAATAAACACAAGAGACACACTTAAATGTCGTAGGACAATGGCCTCCCATCGGGTAGACCGTTCGCCTGGTGCAAGTCTTTCGATTTGACGCCACTTCGGCGACATGCGCGTCTATGAGGATGAAATGATTATGACGAGGACAACGTAACACCCAGTCCCTCAGCGGAGAAAATCTCCCACCCAGCCGGGACATTCTGTCGCGCTGACCACTCAGCTACCGGGGGCGGACAAGAGACACACTTAAAAGAGCCTTTAGTCATCAATAACATATTCTCCTTCACTAATTAACAACATTCTGCCAACGCTGGGTTAGCTTTTAGATTCCGCGACTGTAGAAATCACGTGTTTTTTTGGCGAAGAACTCGCCGAGCCATGGTCGGAGCGCATTTTCGTCCGGAAACGAAGTTCCTTGAAGTTTGTTCGATTGATAGCGGACAGTGTGAAAATCTGAGGGCGCAAGATCAGGTGAATAAGGTGGATGCAGAATGCCTTTCCAACTCGACGTCCGTATAATGTTTTTTGTCAGTCTAGCAGAATGCAGGCGTTATCGTGGAGTAGCGTCAGTGCATACAATCTTCCTGATCCTTATTCTTGGACTGCGTCTGCAAGACGCCCCACCTGTTGACGCCCCACCTTTCCCCTCGATGTAACCAGCGGCGGTTACATCGAGGGGAAAGCAATTCGTAGTACACCACACCATCGCTGTTGCACCAGATGCATAACATTATGTTTTTGTGGACGCGCACCTCTTTATATGGACACTCGCTGCTTTGAAATTTCCTGGAAGGTTAAAACTGAGTGCCGGACCGAGACTCGAACTCGGGACCTTTGCCTTTCGTGGGCAAGTGCTCTACCATCTGAGCTACCCAAGCACGACTCACGCCCCATCCTCACACCTATACTTCTGTCAGTATCTCGTCTCCTACCTTCCAAACTACACAGAAGATGTCCTGCGAACGAGATACTGGCAGAAGTACAGCTGTGAGGACGGGGCGCGAGTCGTGCTTGGGTTGTTCAGGTGGTAGAGCACTTGCCCCCGAAAGGCAAAGTTCGAGTCTCGGTCCGGCACACAGCTTTAATCTGCCAGGAAGTTTCATACCAGCGCACACTCCTCTGCAGATTGAAAATCTCATTCTAGTTGCTGCTTTGTTTGGCCTCAGTCATTCCTTTCTTTTCCATACATTAGCAGAAAGACGCCATTACTCGACGCCAGTAACGATACAGTTTGAGAGCGGTCGTTGTTGTTTACGAGCCAACTGATGACGAGCAAGCAGAGATGTACATACGGCCATCCTCTAATGTTCGTGATATGGCTTAGAGCATACGATGCCCGTAAACCCGATTTTAGAACGTTCCACCTTGCGTGCTACTGTCCCATCATAACGAGGCCATCACAGTTCACCACATTTGCCAGTATACCGACGTGGATCATAGTGGTTTAATGCGTTTAAACGATCTTCATCAAGCCTCGCCGATCTTCCTGAATGTGGAGAGTCACTAACGTCAAAACGATCCTTCTTGCCGTGCTCTGTTCAATGGGATTATCCCTATACATGCTGCAAATGTTTCTGACTTCCTCAAACAGAAGAACATGTCGGAAATGTTTCGTATTCTCCACTTGGCACTACATTTTCTAGCGTCCACAGCTCCACTCACTATGCCCAAAAGACAAAAAGAGAATATGTAAACTCAAATAACAACAATGAACTACAATTTAAAAAAATGACAATCGATAAATAAAGTAACCTAATATTACCACTCCATCTGCAAATTCTCTAGCGCCATGGTCGGAGTGTAATGAGATTTTGGCTAGTACTTCCTCCACCCCCCCCCCCCTCCGTCCCCCGTTGTTCCCCCATCATCTACATTAGCATCTGCCTAAACGTTAAAATAGAAATAACTTCCTTTGAAAGCTTTCATTTTTAAAATGACGATAGATTAATGATATTTAGTTTTTACACGTGTTTTTAGAAAACCACGAAGTAATGAGTCAATAAGACAAATGGTACTGTTTATTTCTAGCAATTCTTTTTTATAGACTGTTGGAGCAATTCTCAGTCCATCACGAGCACTTCCAACAATTTCTGCTAAAAAACGAAAGCTAACTTCCCCCCATTAAGGGTAGACACTTGTTACGAAATACACTTCCTCTTCACCACTCCTCTCCCTCGCAAGAGTGGCACCTTCATTAAAAATCAACCAATGTAAAATGTGTGGACAGAACTTAGGACTACTATTTGTAAATCACTTGAATCCGGCTTCCTTACTTCTGAACTGGCAGAAAGTGGAAAACTCTAGGCTGTCAGTTCTTTGTGTCGTTCGGCTACCAGTAATAATAACAATAATTATAATAATACAGTGTAAGGAGCTGGAATTCGGAGCTAAATAATTCTAGAAACGAAAAAAATGGAATTGAGGTAAACTGCCTGGGTTTTCCATGCGATTTTGCGTACTTTCATAAAAATTGACAGGTGCAGTTATTCAAGTAATCTTCTAGAAGAAAAAGCAAATAGAACTGGTCTCAACCTTCAGCTGAAAAAACAAAATTCATAAAAAGTACACCAAATTACATAGAAACACAAATAGGTAACATAGCGCGAATAAGTAGTTTCAAATATCTTGAAGAAACTATACAACAGAAAAATTTGCAGTACATATAACAGTTAACAAAACGGAGACAGCATAACTACTGATATATTTGCATAACGACTGATATGCTTGCATATCGACTGATATGCTTATTTACAGCAAGAAATGCATATCTACAAATTGAGAACTATAACACTATTTCGTACTGATACGACTAGAATATTTATATAGATGTGAATGCCTAATAATGAACTACATGTTGGGCAGAATAGCGGTACTTGAAAGTTGGACAGTTACAAGAATAATGGTTACAATACAAACTACAGATGGCTGTAAAATGAGAAGTAATGAGGAGATCTACAAAAATACAGAGAACAGGCTGACGAAACAAATACACAGCTGGCCATTAAAATTGCTACACCACGAATATGATGTGGTACAGACGCGATATTTAACTAACAGGAAGAATATGCTGTGATATGCAAATGATTAGCTTTTCAGAGCATTCACACAAGGTTGGTGCCGGTGGCGCCACTTACAACGTGCTGACATGAGTAAAGTTTCCAACCGATTTCTCATACACAAACAGCAGTTGACTGGCGTTGCCTGGTGAAACGTTGTTGTGATGCCTCGTGTAAGGAGGAGAAATGCGTACCGCCACGTTTCCGATTTTGATAAAGGTCGGACTGTAGCCTATCGCGACTGCGGTTTATCGTATCGCGACATTGCTGCTCGCATTGGTCGAGATCCAATGACTGTTAACAGAATATGGAATCGGTGGGTTCAGGAGGATAATGCGGAACGCTGTGCTGGATCCCATCGGCCTCGTATCACTAACAGTCGTGATGACAGACATCCGCATGGCTGTAACGGATCGTGCAGCCACGTCTCGATCCCTGAGTCAACAGATGGGGACGTTTGCAAGACAACAACCATCTGCACGAACAGTTCGACGACGTTTACAGCAGCATGGTCTACAGCTCGGAGACCGTGGCTGCGGTTACCCGTGACGCTGCATCACAGACAGGAGCGCCTGCGATGGTGTACTCAACGACGAACCTGGGTACACAAATGGCAAAACGTCATTTTTTCGGATGAATTCAGGTTCTGTTTACAGGATCATGATGGTCGCATCCGTGTTTGGCGACATCGTGGTGAACTCACATTGGAAGCGTGTATTCGTCATCGCCATACTGGCGTATCATCCGGCGTGATGGTATGGGGTGCCATTGGTTACACGTCTCGGTCGCCTCTTGTTCGCACTGACGGCACTTTGAACAGTGGACGTTACATTTCAGATGTGTTACGCCCCGTGTCTCTACCCTTCATTCGATTCCTGCGAAACCCTACATTTCAACAGGATAATGCACGACCGCATGTTGCAGGTCCTGTACGGGCCTTCCTGGATACAGAAAATGTTCGACTGCTGCCCTTGCCAGCACATTCCCCAGATCTCTCACCAACTGAAGACGTCTCGTCAATGGTGGCTGAGCAACTGGCTCGTCGCAATACGCCAGTCACTACTCTTAATGAACTGTGGTATCGTGTTGAAGCTGCATGAGCAGCTGTACCTGTACACGCCATCCAAGCTCTGACCCAATGGCCAGGCGTATAAAGGCCGTTATTACGGCCAGAGGTGGTTGTTCTGGGTACTGATTTCTCAGGATCTATGCACCCAAATTGCGTGAAAATGTAATCACATGTCAGTTGTAGCATAATATATTTGTCCAATGAATACCCGTTTATCATCTGCATTTCTTCTTGGTGTAGCAATTTTAATGGCCAGTAATGTATTATGATCACTTTTGTCTGAATCTCAGCCGGCCGCTGGTGGCCGAGCGGTTCTGGCGCTACAGTCTGGAACCGCGCGACCGCTACGGTCGCAGGTTCGAATCCTGCCTCGGGCATGGATGTGTGTGTTGTCCTTAGGTTAGTTAGGTTTAAGTAGTTCTAAGTTCTAGGGGACTTATGACCTCAGCAGTTGCGTCCCATAGTGCTCAGAGCCATTTGAACCATTTTGTCTGAATCTCATGTGTCGACTCTCGGTTTTTCACTGTTTCTTTCATACATTGGAGCCAAAGTTCATAGCGGAGGCTTTCTCACGAGCGACGCACGCTCTGCTGTTATGTCAGCCAAAAGTGCACAGTGTGCACGAGGGATTTTCGACACCCCTGCTTTATTGCATCGGGTGTTGGCCAGCCATGTGAAGCTGGTTCTGAGTAAACAGAGTACAGAGAAACTGATTTTTTTTCATTTCATGTACTATTTACCGAACTAAGTTCTTTACAAGGGAAGCTATGCAGCTTTGCAACACAGACGTTTCAAGACAGTCGATATTCTGGTACGGGCTCTGAACACTGTGCTCTTGAATGACTCACTGTAACATAAGTAACCACTACCACTATTATCCCTGTAACTGTGCCTTCTCGACACGGATGTGAAAGAGACAGCACCTGCCGAAGAGTAAAGCCAGGTGAAAGAGGGCGTGGGTCGCAATGCAAGCAGAGCGTTTAGTGGAGGCCCCAGCACGGAGTCGCGAGGAACACCTGGCGGCCGCTTCCTGCAGGCGCTCCGCAGAGGGGCGGCTAGCCACACTGCCTGCCTGGCACTCTTCAGGAAGCCGGCAGGAGGCGCGGAATGTAAAAGCTGCGAGAATCCGGCCTCTCTCCATTGCTGCTGCCTACACGGGCCCCGCACTGCTGCTTCTGTGGAGTGCCGCTTTCACGGACACACTGTCCGCGCATCGGACTGGAAGGGCAACAGGTAACGGCGGCCAGCTTCATGCCTTAATCCAGTCTTCCCGACCTGAGAGGAATCACTCCACTACGGGGGAAAATGAATTTTTCCGAGATGTAAAAAGAAAAGGACTCGATTAGGTAAGTCCGCAGCCCGTGGTCTCGCGCACGGGGTCCCGTATTCGATTCCCGGCGGGGTCAGGGATTCTCCCTGCCTCGAGATGACTGGGTGTTGTGTTGTCTTCATCATCATCACTCATCCTCATTACGGTCGGAGGAAGGCAATGGCAAACCACCTCCGCTAGGACCTTGCCTAGTCGGCGGTGCGGGTCTCCCGCATCTTTGCCTACGCTCCTCGGAGTATGGGACAACATCGTCATCCTCGTCGGTTAGATAAAAGTCACGAAACTATCTTATTTTGAAAACATCATTAGTATTATCACTAATTCGTAAGAATGTAATACCAATTACGTAAGTTACCAATAATTACATACTTTTTCAAATACTAGAGACACAGTTCAGTGGAGGTTACACCTTGTGAAATGACGGTACCAGAAGTGTTGCAAAAACATCTTCGAATTTTTTATGTGAAAGCTCAAAAAAGCAAAGCTCTTTAAGTAAAACAAACATTATAAACGTTCTACATCTTTATTCTTCGTGTGTGCATATAGTGCTTGCACCTTTCGTCACTATACGGCTACGAACTATAGCATATAACATAGCGGTGTGTAACGTAACTACACTAAAGAGCCAAAGAAACTGGTACGCCTGCCTAATCCAGTGTAGGGCCCCCGCAACATAACGTGGCATAGACTCGACTAATGTCTGAAGTAGTGCTGGAGGGAACTGACACCATGAATTCTGCAGGGCTGTCCATAAATCAGTATGAGGGGGTGGATATCTCTTCTGAACAGCACGTTGCAAGGCATCCCAGATATTCTCAATGAGTTCATTTTGAGGAGGATGGGGGCCAGTGGAAGTGTTTAAAGTCAGAAGAGTGTTCCTGGAGCCACTCTGTAGCAATTTGCGAAGTGTAGGGTGTAGTATTGTCCTGCTGGAATTGCCAAGCATAATGGACATGAATGAATTCACGCCATCAGACAGGATGCTTACGCACGTGTCACCTTTCAGAGTCGTATCTAAATGTATCAGGGGTTTCATATCACTCCAACTGCACACGCCCCACCAGGTAGAAAAATCCGCTGCTGACATGCAGGGTCCATGCATTCATGAGGTCTCCATACCCGGACAGGTCCTTCCGCTCCATACAATTTGAAACGAGACTCGTCCGACCAGGCAACATGTTAGCATTCATCAACAATCCAATGTTGATGCCGACGGGCCAGGGGAGGCGTAAAGCTTTGTGTCGTGCAGTCATCAAGGGTAAGGAAAGGGCCTTCGTCTTCGAAAGGCTATATCGATGATGTTTCGTTGAGTGGTTCGCACGCTGACACTTCTTGATTTAAGTTTGCAGCAATTTGCGGCAGGGTTACACTCCTGTTAGTTGGACGATTGTCTTAGGCGTCGTCGGTCCCTTTCTTGCACGATCTTTTTCCGACCGCAGCGACGTCAGACACTTTGATGTTTTACCGAACTTTTGATATTCACGGTACACTCGTGAAATGGTCGTACGAGAAAATCCCCACTTCATCGGTACTTCGAAAATGCTATGTCCCATTGTTCTTGCGCCGACTGTAGCACCACGTTCGAACTCACTTAAATCTCGATAACCTGCCATTGTAGCAGCAGTAACCGATCTGATAACTGTGCCAGACACTTGTTGCCTTATATGGGCGTTGCCGACCGCATCGCCGTATTCTACCTGTTTACATATCTGCATTTGAATACGCATGCCTATACCAGTTTCCTTGGCATTTCAGTCTAGGTGCACATGGGCATATAGGATCCACATTTCTAGATTTAGGAAACCGTTCAGACGCTTTACCATCTCGACGAGTACCAACAAATACAATTATATGCAGGTAAGTGATTGGCGAGACGATTACTCAACACATGTCCAATCGGGGACATGTCTGGGAATTTTGCTGGCGGCGGGAGTACATCAGCCAAGGCCGTCGCGAGAGCGCATGGGCTGTAGCGGTCGCTGCAGGACTCGCGCTTCGAGCGGCTATACCAGGTTCTTTGGCGCTACATTGGATGTCGGTGTGTGAGAAACAGCGAGCTATTATCAAGTTTCGAATTCAGATAGTTGGTCCACACATGGAGCACCCTCTCCTTCAGCATGATAATGCCAGACCTCATATGAGCGTTGCGATATGTGCAGCATTCCTACGCCTAGGGTTCACTGTCATCGATCATCGTGCATATCAGGGCTTCCCAACCTTTTCAGCTGGCGGACCCCTTCTTCAGTCCAAAATCCATGGCGGACCCCTATTCAGTCAAGAGCACAGTAAGTTTAAATTTCAGAGAGAAACCCATGGGAACTGAAAGCTTCTTAATGCAGGTGCCATGTTCTCAATGACCCCCCCCCCCCCCCCCTCCGAAGTATCAATAGTCTTTGGTTTAGAGATTAATGAAAACAACTTGAAATTAACGATCCAATTTGAATTCCCACTGTATCCAGACACTTACTAGTGGATTTACTCCCTTTGTTCAACACACTATAGCCTGATTAAAATTACTTGGTAAATGAAATTTCACACGATGACGCTTTCTTCCTCCAAGAGCAATCGACGTCACGTCCAAACTGTTTGCTGTTAACAAGCTGTCGCTTATGGTCTTTTCACTTCCACTATTTGGCTACTATTGTGTAAGGAGCGTGCATATTTAGTAACAGTCGTGTGTGTATGTGTGTGTGTGTGTGTGTGTGTGTGATTTTTCGTGAATTCCGAAGAAAAATGTTCAAATGTATGTAAAGTCTTCCTTTGGTCGTCCTCCCTCCTAATTTATTTCAACTGGAAACTTCCCTTGTTGTGAAGGCGATGGAGAAACCGCACCCTTCTTGAATGATCCTGTCTTCAGCCACCGACCCATCTTAGAAGTAATAAACTGGTCAAAAATCGACTTATGAAACAGGTAGTGCACTGACAAAGCAAGTTTAACATTTAGCGATGCCTGGGGCCGCATACGTGCGAGCGAGCGCTGTGATTGGTTGACAAAGCTCGCTCTACGCATGCGCAAAAGGTTTCAGCGCATCTAGCGCCGTGAGCCGGCGCACAAACCCCGTATTGTTGCGAAACAGTCGGTCAGAGAAGCCGCATTCTCTGGCACTAAACTGTGTATACGTTCTCACTTAGGAACGGCAAAGGCTGCTTGGGGATACGACCTGTAGTAAAAGTACACATGTTTTTCACACGAAAAAAATAGTGATGAATTTGATTTTCACATTTTTATTCAATAATTTTACTCATTATTTTACACTATTTGGTGAAAGGTGGCCGCGGACCCCCTAGAAGGAGCCAGCGGACCCCTAAGGGGTCCGCGGACCACAGGTTGGGAAGCCCTGGTGCATATTGTCCTACTCGGCACCATCCAGTTCTCATCTGTTTACAAAAAGAACAGCTTCGAGGACCTCACTTTGATAGTGATGAAGCGGTGTAGGCAGTGGTGAATTTGTGGCTCCGTCAGTAAAGTCAGATATTCGACGGTGACGGTAGCAACAAACTCGTCTCTCGTTGGGAGAAATGTGTTCTTCGCCATAGTGACTGTGTTGAGAAATAAACACATAGACATGAAGAGTAAAGAGCTAGAATTAGGAAGCATACTTTCTAGCGCCCCCCCCCCCCCCCCCCTCGTATGAGCATCAACTTCCCAGCATAGTCCTCTCACAATACCCGTATTTTGTGCTTTGTACCAAGAACCCTATGGCAGTAAAATTGAGAGATATACTTCATTTACTGTTAAATACGTCATGAGAATGCCTTCTCCGAGTTGTAGGTAGTGTCCCAAATGGACCAGAAATTGCTTCATTAATCACTTCGCAACAGATAAACGAACTAACCGCAGCGCAACATAATAGTAAATATATGACTACACTATAGTCCCTACACGGTATTATTATTGTTATTAGACATAGTGGTCATGCACAAAACACTGTGCCAGTGCAGAAGGAAGGCTTACAACAATCAAGTGATTCGCAAAGATTAAGTATAGCGCAGACGTTTTAAATTGGTTGAGTTTAAGTGGAAGTGCGCGGTGTGAGTGATGCAAGTGTCTGTAGAGAGATAAGTGGTGGAGAGGAAGCACGTTTTGTAACAAGTATCTACCCTCAATGTGGATAGTTTGTACTTGTTGTGGATAGTTAGCTTTGTTTTGTGAGACATAGTTGTATGAAGCACTCACGATACATTGCGAATTACTTCAACATTGTATAAAAAAGTTTATTATAAATGAGTAGTACCAACTGTCTCAATGAGGTATTCGTTCGCCGTTTAATAAAGTACCTACAAAAGAATCATTTATTTTTCATCTTTAAAAAAATAAAGATTTTGAAAGAGAATATTTTTTTCATTCTAGAGTTTACGTAGATGTTAATATTAGTGTAGGTAGGGGGACTAGCTGATTGTACTAAGAAGTAATGGAGTCAGAAAGGTTCGGTATCACTTTCTTAATCGATTTAAGAAAAAAGGAGTAAAAAGAAATTATGATGGCCGAATACTAATGTCATTGTCCGTACAGTTCACCACTGCAGGCACATCTCTCGGTGCGTTCTATTTGGCTCACATACAGGATGTCACGTTTATCTTGACCACACCAATCAACTTCTTATCCATAAGAAAAATAAAAAGCTTATGAAGCAAATGTTGTTTACCTAGCGGGGTGATATCACCCAGAATTATTGCCTTTTCTGTGACATTTCTCGTTGCAAAAATACGAACAGCAGTATGCTTCCTCTCCTCAAGACCTGTCCCAGAAGTATCACGTAAACATGACGCTGTTAAAAACTTAACGCAAAGCTGACCTCGACTCCGCTGTACTAGCAAGGAGTGCAGGCGTCGTACCTCGCCCACTTGTTGGAGTTGACAGTAAAAACATGGGAACACAAGAAAAATGCACACCAACATTACTTTTTTGGTAATTAACATTCCCCGTAGACGAGTAGCATTTCTACACTCTTTTCTTTGTGTCTGTTTTGCTCAAACCTTCAAGTGAAGACGATTTATTGAATGACCAGATTTCATTTTTCTTGTGTTTCCGTATGTTTATTGCCCATGGTCCCTGCACTGTGGGCTAATATAGGAGTCTGTCTTTTAATGGAAATGCCGTGTGGCTAGGGCCTGCCGTCGGGTAGACCGTTCGCCTGGTGTAAGTCTTTCGATTTGACGCCACTTCGGCGACTTGCGTGTCGATGGGGATGAAACGATGATGATAAGGACTACACAACACCCAGACCCTGAGCGGAGAAAATCTCCGACCCAGCCGGGAATCGAGCCCGGGCCGTTAGGTATGACATTACGTCGCGCTGACCACTCAGCTACCAGGGGTGGACTGTCTTTTAATGGCGTCGTGTTTACGTGAATGGTACTCTGTGATACTTGAATGGTACTCTGTGATACCTTTTTGGACAGGTCTTGAGGAAGGAAGTGGAATACTTAATAAAAAATATAGGGCGTTATTCAAAATAAGACATATTGCTGTTCATATCTTCGTAATGAATGTTACATGAAAGACAATCGTGTTCTTTAATATCCCCCTGTTGGCTTTTGCTTGATACTTCTTTTTATTTTGCATTTCGTCAAGAAGTTATTTGGGGAAGTTGGTTCAACTTCTTTTTATTTTGCATTTCGTCAAGAAGTTATTTGGGGAAGTTGGTTCAAATGGCTCTGAGCACTATGGGACTTAACAACTGAGGTCATCAGTCTTCTAGAACTTTCTTTTTTTTTTTTTTTGGTCATCAGTCTACTGACTGGTTTGATGCGGCCCGCCACGAATTTCTTTCCTGTGCTAACCTCTTCATCTCAGAGTAGCACTTGCAACCTACGTCCTCAATTATTTGCTTGACGTATTCCAATCTCTGTCTTCCTCTAAAGTTTTTGCCCTCTACAGCTCCCTCTAGTACCATGGAACTCATTCCCTCATGTCGTAGCAGATGTCCTATCATCCTGTCCCATCTCCTTATCAGTGTTTTCCACATATTCCTTTCCTCTCCGATTCTGCGTAGAACCTCGCCATTCCTTACCTTATCAGTCCACCTAATTTTCAACATTCGTCTATAGCACCACATCTCAAATGCTTCGATTCTCTTCTGTTCCGGTTTTCCCACAGTCCATGTTTCACTACCATACAATGCTGTACTCCAGACGTACATCCTCAGAAATTTCTTCATCAAATTAAGGCCGGTATTTGATATTGGCCAGAAATGCCTTTTTTGCCACAGCGAATCTGCTTTTGATGTCCTCCTTGCTCCGTCCGTCATTGGTTATTTTACTGCCTAGGTAGCAGAATTCCTTAACTTCATTGACTTCGTGACCATCAATCCTGATGTTATGTTTCTCACTGTTCTTATTTCTACTACTTCTCATTACCCTCGTCTTTCTTCGATTTACTCTCAGTCCATACTGTGTACTCATTAGACTGTTCATTCCGTTCAGCAGATCATTTAATTCTTCTTCACTTTCACTCATGATAGCAATGTCATCAGCGAATCGTATCATTGATATCCTTTCACCTTGTATTTTAATTCCACTCCTGAACCTTTCTTTTATTTCCGTCATTGTTTCCTCGATGTACAGATTGAAGAGTAGGGGCGAAAGGCTACAGCCTTGTCTTACACCCTTCTTAATACAAACACTTCGTTCCTGATCGTCCACTCTTATTATTCCCTCTTGGTTGTTGTACATATTGTATATGACCCATCTTTCCCTATAGCTTACCCCAACTTTTTTCAGAATCTCGAACAGCTTGCACCATTTTATATTGTTGAATGCTTTTTCCATGTCGACAAATCCTATGAAAGTGTCTTGATTTTTCTTTAGCCTTGCTTCCATTATTAGCCGTAACGTCAGAATTGCCTCTCTCATCCCTTTACTTTTCCTAAAGCCAAACTGATAGTCACCTAGCGCATTCTCAATTTTCTTTTCCATTCTTCTGTATATTAAGCAGCTTCGATGCATGAGCTGTTAAGCTGATTGTGCGATAATTCTCGCACTTGTCAGCTCTTGCCGTCTTCGGAATTGTGCGGATAATGCTTTTCCGAAAGTCAGATGGTATATCACCAGACTCATATATTCTACACACCAACGTGAATAGTCGTTTTGTTGCCACTTCCCCCAATGATTTTAGAAATTCTGATGGAATGTTATCTGTCTCTTCTGCCTTATTTGACCGTAAGTCCTCCAAAGCTCTTTTAAACTCCGATTCTAATACTGGATCCCCTATCTCTTCCAAATCGACTCCTGTTTCTTCTTCTATCACATCAGACAAATCTTCACCCTCATAGAGGCTTTCAATGTATTCTTTCCACCTATCTGCTCTCTCCTCTGCATTTAACAGTGGAATTGCCGTTGCACTCTTAATGTTACCACCGTTGCTTTTAATGTCACAAAAGGTTGTTTTGACTTTCCTGTATGCTGAGTCTGTTCTTCCGACAATCATATCTTTTTCGATATCTTCACATTTTTCCTGCAGCCATTTCGTCTTAGCTTCCCTGCACTTCCTATTTATTTCATTCCTCAGCGACTTGTATTTCTGTATTCCTGATTTTCCTGGAACGTGTTTGTACTTCCTCCTTTCATCAATCAACTGAAGTATTTCTTCTGTTACCCCTGGTTTCTTCGCAGCTACCTTCTTTGTACCAATGTTTTCCTTCCCAACTTCTGTGATGGCCCTTTTTAGAGATGTCCATTCCTCTTCAACTGTACTGCCTACTGCGCTATTCATTGCTGTATCTATAGCGTTAGAGAACTTCAAACATATCTCGTCATTCCTTAGTACTTCCGTATCCCACTTCTTTGCGTATTGATTCTTCCTGACTAATGTCTTGAACTTCAGCCTACTCTTCATCACTACTATATTGTGATCTGAGTCTATATCTGCTCCTGGGTACGCCTTAAAATCCAGTATCTGATTTCGCAATCTCTGTCTGACCATGATGTAATCTAATTGAAATCTTCCCGTAACTCCCGGCCTTTTCCAAGTATACCTCCTCCTCTTGTGTTCTTGAACAGGGTATTCGCTATTACTAGCTGAAACTTGTTACAGAACTCAATTAGTCTTTCTCCTCTTTCATTCCTTGTCCCAAGCCCATATTCTCCTGTAACCTTTTCTTCTACTCCTTCTCCTACAAGTGCATTCCAGTTGCCCATGACTATTAGATTTTCGTCCCCCTTTAATACTGTATTACCCTTTCAATATCCTCATACACTTTCTCTATCTGTTCATCTTCAGCTTGCGATGTCGGCATATACACCTGAACTGTCGTTGTCGGTGTTGGTCTGCTGTCGATTCTGATTAGAACAACCCGGTCACTGAACTGTTCACAGTAACACACCCTCTGCCCTACCTTCCTATTCATAACGAATCCTACACCTGTTATACCATTTTCTGCTGCTGTTGATATTACTCGATACTCATCTGACCAGAAATCCTTGTTTTCCTTCCACTTCACTTCACTGACCCCTACTATATCTAGATTGAGCCACTGCATTTCCCTTTTCAGATTTTCTAGTTTCCCTAGCACGTTCAAGCTTCTGACATTCCACGCCCCGACTCGTAGAACGTTATCCTTTCGTTGATTATTCAATCTTTTTCTCATGGTAACCTCCCCCTTGGCAGTCCCCTCCCGGAGATCCGAATGGGGACTATTCCGGAATCTTTTGCCAATGGAGAGATCATCATGACACTTCTTCAATTACAGGCCACATGTCCTGTGGATACACGTTAGAACTTAGACCTACTTAAATATAACTAACCTAAGGACATCACATACATCCATGCCCGAGGCAGGATTCGAACCTGCGACCGCAGCGGTCGCACGGTTCCAGACTGAAGCGCCTAGAACCGCTCGGCCACCATGGCCGGCATTTGGGGAAGTGAAGGCATGTGTAAATACTACTTCCGACTCAGATTTCGAAAAAAGAAGGGTCAGTGTTTAACGTTACTTGAGATAGAATATCAGCTGCTGTTTTGGAAAGATGGAGAAGGAAATCGGTACTGTGCTTTTCAAAGGAACCAACCCGGAATTTACCTTTACTTGTCTACGGGAGTCACAGAAAACCTAAATCTGAGTTTTGTGACAGAGCCTGACCGCTACCACCGCTACATGATCACCACCATAATCGCAATTGCGAGCCCAGCATCTGCCACAGTAGCATCTTGTGACGTACGAGTTTATGATCAGATCAAAAACTGGACTTATAACAGCTAGATTGTGTCACGAAATTGTAACGTCCTAAAAGAATGTAACATTTTGTACTGTTTAGAATTTTTGTCACTTGAAAACTGCTTAATTTTAGTGTGTGTGTATCTCCCCCCAGATCAGAGAATAAAAAGGGATACTGATTACTGTGTACTGCAGTATCTGGGAGTCGGTTGTCAAAAGTATAGCGATCAGCTTCTATTCTAATGAATACGCCCGCCTGGCACTACGACTGCTATTTCATTCGTCCGCTCTTTGCGGACAGATACATTACTGGTGGTACAGTGGAGAGCAACTTAAGGCTGCCATCGCAGGCACTCTCTTGACGTCATCAGGGTGAGCATTTTATAGTAGCATCTGAACAGATAGTCTACGAAACGCAGTGCCCCTTCCACGCCAAAGACACTCCGTGTCTCTTCTTGGAGAGACAAGCGCACTGGAGTCCGACTTTAGAACCAGCAATGTGTAACTTGTCGGTTGTTACAGACGAGCGCGCAGCTTGGCATGACGGCCGAGCGAAGCGTATCCCCTTCTGAATGGAGCGTGAAGAGAACTACATGCCTGGACATGGAAATGGTCAGCACTTCGGTGCAACTGCATAAATTAGGTAGCAGCAACGCAATCAGCATTGTGACAGTGGACTTGTCATTACGAAATCGCACTTCTGTGTTGTTTTCTTTGTGAGAAGATAGTGTTGTGTCTCAGGTAACAACGAGAAATATGTTCCATAAAGTGTGGGAATCTGAAAGCAGCAGGATCATTGCCTTTCGAGACTGTGATGTGTCATTCCGCTGTATTTCTGCTTGCGTTGTTCAAGTTGCAACGACTGCCATGCGACTATGGAAAAGATGGGTCCAGGAAGCTCACACTGGATGTCATGCAGAATCCCAACAGCCCCCCGCCATGCAACTAGCGCCTGAGAGGATAGACGCATTGTTCGCTCAGCCATAGGATCATACAACCATGTCAGGTACTTCCTATGAGGAAATGGGCTTCTCCTGCCGCAGGACAAATATCCAAAGTGGGTCGGCGTCAGATGTGCCACGACTGCCACCATTGTTGCGGCTTCCTTTGAGAGAGAGGCGCGCCCTCAGTGATACGCAACGACAACACTGGACACAGAACTGGTTGGTACCACGTCCTTTTTTCAGACGGCTCCCTGTTCTGCATACAGCATCACGATGGACGTATCAACCTGTGGAGACTCAAGGAGACCGAACCTTGCGAGATTTCAGTCGTCATCGTCGTACAGGCCCATCACCTAGCGTGATATTATGTGGTAACGTTGGGCAGGCAACACGATCTCACCAGGTTCGCATAGCTGGTAGTTTGGGCAGCAGGCGTCACGTTTCTGACGTCTTCAGGCCAGTAGCTGATCCTTTTGTTAGGGGTCTTCGTAACGATACCTTTCAACAAGATAACACAAGACGACATATTGCCTGTGCTGTCCTGACCGATCGCAATACACAGGCTGTTCAACTGTTGACCTGGGCAGCACGTTCTCCTGTCTAGGATCACTCTCCTCCACCTTTACCTAAAGTGGGGACAGGCAGCCAATCCAGCACCACGAATTTCCATGAACATCTCAGAACTGTTCGAAGTATGCAAATCCCTTTGCGTGTCGTCGCGAGGAAGGAGTGCTTGACCTTTCTTACGTAAACAGCACAACAATCGTCGCCAGTACGGTGGTTGATGGTGAGGGGAAGGGATAGCGGTTATCGGTGAAACAACCGGTTTTTCATGTCCATTTTAACCTGACTGTTAAACCACTCAAAATAACCGGTTTTTAGAATAACCTACTTTCAGTTCTTTATGTGGACATCGAACAGGGTGTTACAAAAAGGTATGGCCAAACTTTCAGGTAACATTCCTCACACACAAATAAACAAAAGATATTACGTGGACATGTGTCCGGAAACGCTTAATTTCCATGTTAGAGCTCATTTTAGTTTCGTCAGTATGTTCTTCCTCCTACGCTCAATGGAGCACGTTATCATGATTTCATACGGGATACTCTACCTGTGCTGCTAGAACATGTGCCTTTACAAGTACGACACAACATGTGGTTCATGCACGATGGAGCTCCTGCACATTTCAGTCGAAGTGTTCCTACGCTTCTCAACAACAGATTCGGTGACCGATGGATTGGTAGAGGCGGACCAATTCCGTGGCCTCCACGCTCTCCTGACCTCAACCCTCTTGACTTTCATTTATGGGGGCATTTGAAAGCTCTTGTCAACGCAACCCCAGTACCAAATGTAGAGACTCTTCGTGCTCGTATTGTGGACGGCTGTTATACAATACGTCATTCTCCAGGGCTGCATCAGCGCATCAGGGATTCCATGCGACGGAGGGTGGATGCATGTATCCTCGCTAACGGAGGACATTTTGAACATTTCCTGTAACAAAGTGTTTGAAGTAACGCTGGTACGTTCTGTTGCTGTGTGTTTCCATTCCATGATTAATATGATTTGAAGAGAAGTAATAAAATGCGCTCTAACATGGAAAGTAAGCATTTCCGGACACATGTCCACATAACATATTTTCTTTCTTTGTGTGTGAGGAATGTTTCCTGAAAGTTTGGCCGTACCTTTTTGTAACACCCTGTATATTTCGAAATACGTAGAATCATAATATTTTTCCCGAAAAGCAATGAGAGCTTGAATACTGCAATACAGCAGTATTCTGTGATGGATTCAATTTTAAAAAAAAAATCTCTGCTTAAAAATTGTGCTGTAATCGAGGCTCGTAGTACTATTGGGACATTACGAATAGCCAGTAGCAAATCATAAAAACAGGTTGGAGAACTCCTTATTTCGTGTTACGTTGTCTATTTCCAAGTGTTGCAAACAGATAAGGACATATTGTGTAGACGCAGTTAGCAGGTCAGCTAGATTCTATTTGTGTTATAAACTACGAATGGAGTGTAAAGTTTTTAATTTATTATGTTTCCATATCATCCTTTTTCTTATGTTATTTTATGAGTAAATGGATAAATAATAAGCTGTTGTGCCAAATTTTTAGCGTCCTTTTTCATTAATTATTTCGAAGGGAAACCCCGTTTTTAGCCAAATATGTATAATAATCTTTACTTTTAGCAGAAATTTGAATGGAACTGATTTTTTACTGACAAAACCGAAAATGCTGTTCCAAAATATTCTATTGAAAAATTTAAAGCGCAAGCAAAATTCAGTATATACCGGGAACAATTGCATGAAAACAGTTAAAATTTCAATAATGAATTAATCCACTGACCACAAATTACTGTTCAATTTGTTCATAAATGCTCGTTCTACAGTTTGTTGCCCTGTATGTTGAGTCTTTCATGAGAAACAGTATCATTCAAGATAATCCTAGTCTTTCAGAAGCCGCAGAACTTCCAACCAAACTCGATTTTAAATAAATTTTTATTTGCAAAGGAAAACTTTCAGCACCACTGCTAGGGCAAATTGATAAATCGGTTTTATATCTGTTATCAGTAAAAATTAACGAAAGCCTATCATAACGACACCAAACAAATACCGAAATATACCAGTTATTGAGAACTAAAATATCGGTATCGGTTTTAACCGATTCCCATCTCTAGGAATAGGGGTGAGTGAATAAAACGTTCTCGGTTTACAAGCCGCGTCAATTCGAATAAAATCCTCGAGCTTTCGATGCTCATCTCCGCCATCGTCGTCAGGAGATCACTGACTGCCGGGGCTGCTAAGGTTTCTCGCTTATATAGGCTAGATGACGCCATCAGCAGCCAATCAGATACACCCACTATGGCGGGCGCGCGTAAGTCGACCCGGGGGCAGCTAGCGAAGCTATTGTCCGTGGCAGCACGGGTGACGTCAGGTGGCGCCAGGATTTCTTCTCCTATGTATGCGCAATATGTCAACTGCCAGAGTCTGCACCATTCATCAATTCTCTGCAGGTCGTTCTGCAAGTTTTGCTATCTTCTGGCGTTGCTACTTTGGTATAGACAACTCCATCATCTGCGGATAGCCTTAAAGAGCATCCGACGCTTTCTACTTGATCATTTTATATCTTGTAAACAGCAACGGTCCTATCAAACTTCCTTTACATCTGTCGATTTAGTTCCGTTGTTTGTTTATAAGTAACTCATCTGCTACCAGTCACGATTTTCTTTATCTTATTTTTCGCACGACGCGTTTCGGGAAAGGATTCCCATTTTTAAGTGCGTTTTTTGTGCTTGTTATGTCATTCCTATGTGATGTTGTCGATGTGTGAGATTCTGCTTCATTTTGTTGACTTTACAGCAATATATAAGAAAACACGCGATTTTTAGTTGGATGTTGGTTCACAAAATGATCGACAACCAACTAAAAATCGCGTGGCTTACGTTGCGCTTAAAGTCTTGTGGATCTCCTCCTGCTTGTGGCAGGTTGCGTTAGCTGTCTAAAAATTGCTGTTACTGCTTCCTAGCGTTTCTATACCAATAGGATGATTAATCTGTTATGTGAGGAGGCTTGAAAATGTGCTATACATCTTTCAACTTTTCGTTAGTGTAGACGTTCAGAGTATGTTATGTTAAAATTTATGATTGCCTTTCACATATATGCTGAATGACAGTCACTGATGGTGATCTTACGTATGTCTGTTTTGCTGAATACATCAAAAGTTGTGCAGAGTATTTGCAGTCTTGCTTTACAATGTCACCAAGATACCTTAGCGGTTGCGAAGCAACTCAAATCGCTTGATACGGGCAAGTCTTCAGGTCCAGATTGTATACAGATTAGGTTCCTTTCAGATTTCGCTGATACAATAGCTCCCTACTTAGCAATCATATACAACCGCTCGCTCACCGATAGATCTGTACCTACAGACTGGAAAATTGCAGGTCGCACCAGTGTTTAAGAAGGGTAGTAGGAGTGTAGGAGTAATCCATCGAACTACAGGCCTAAATCATTGACGTCGGTTTGCAGAAGGGTGTTGGAGCATATACTGTATTCAAACATTATGAATCACCTCGAAGGGACCGATCTATTGGTACGTAATCAGCATGGTTTCAGAAAACATCGTTCTTGTGCAACGCAGCTAGCTCTTTATTCGCACGAAGTAATGGCCGCTATCGACAGGGGATCTCAAGTTGATTCCGTATTTCTAGATTTCCGGAAAGCTTTTGACACCGTTCCTCACAAGCGACTTCTAATCAAGCTGCAGGCCTATGGGGTATCGTCTCAGTTGTGCGACTGGATTCGTGATTTCCTGTCAGGAAGGTCGCAGTTCGTAGTAATAGACGGCAAATTATCGAGTAAAACTGAAGTGATATCAGGTGTTCCCCAGGGAAGCGTCCTGGGACCTCTGCTGTTCCTGATCTATATAAATGACCTGGGTGACAATCTGAGCAGTTCTCTTAGGTTGTTCGCAGATGATGCTGTAATTTACCGTCTAGTAAGGCCATCCGAAGACCAGTATCAGTTGCAAAGCGATTTAGAAAAGATTGCTGTATGGTTAGTTGACGCTAAATAACGAAAAGTGTGAGGTGATCCACATGAGTTCCAAAAGAAATCCGTTGGAATTCGACTACTCGATAAATAGTAAAATTCTCAAGGCTGTCAATTCAACTAAGTACCTGGGTGTTAAAATTACGAACAACTTCAGTTGGAAAGACCACATAGATAATATTGTGGGGAAGGCGAGCCAAAGGTTGCGTTTCATTGGCAGGACACTTAGAAGATGCAACAAGTCCACTAAAGAGACAGCTTACACTACACTCGTTAGTCCTCTGTTAGAATATTGCTGCGCGGTGTGGGATTCTTACCAGGTGGGATTGACGGAGGACATCGAAAGGGTGCAAAAAAGGGCAGCTCGTTTTGTATTATTACGTAATAAGGGAGAGAGTGTGGCAGATATGATACGCGAGTTGGGATGAAAGTCATTAAAGCAAAGACATTTTTCGTCGCGGCGAGATCTGTTTACGAAATTTCAGACACCAACTTTCTCTTCCGAATGCGAAAATATTTTGTTGAGCCCAACCTACATAGGTAGGAATGATCATCAAAATAAAATAAGAGAAATCAGAGCTCGAACAGGAAGGTTTAGCTGTTCCGGAGTGGAATGGTAGAGAGATAGTATGATTGTGATTCGATGAACCCTCTGCCAAGCACTTAAATGTGAATTGCAGAGTGATCATGTAGATGTAGATGTAGATGATCTCGATTACCTACTGGACCGTTTCTCTCTTTATCGCATATATTCGTAAAACTTATTTGGTTATTCCAGTAACTGCAGAAAGAGTGTACAGTGCAGGCCACGTTCTTTTCCAGACAGGTATAGCCCATGCGCATGACTTCGCTGTCTTTTTAGTAGCAAATGCCACCATGCAGAACTCGCCTCCAAGTATAAGGGCGTTGTGATATTCATCCCGCCCAAAAATCTAACCTCCCTGATAGAACAGATTCTAACCTAATCTAACATAACCTAAGGTGGATACCGCCAAAAACTGGTGGAGGAGGCCGGACACGCTGTGGCGGAACTGTCGGCCGATGTTATCTGGCGACGGCGTCTGTCGGACGTTGTCGGTGGCAATGGGAACGCAGCCTTGAGGCACGTTTGCATGGACTGTGAAACTGCACACTACCCATAGTACATCCCGATGACGTTGCCCGACGTCACTGCGAGCACACGAATTGGTTCAAATGTGTGTGAAATCTAATGGGACTTAACTGCTAAGGTCATCAGTCCCTAAGTTTAGACACTACTTAACCTAAATTATCCTAAGGACAAACACACACACCCATGTCCGAGGGAGGACTCGAACCTCCGCCGGGACCAGCCACATAGTCCATGACTGCAGCGCCCTAGACCGCTCGGCTAACCCCGCGCGGCCACGAATTGGTGCCACATGTTCTGCAACATTATTGGCCACTGTTGCCCAGAAATGTTTGCGGTAATACATTTTCGATCCAGGTGTGTTTACAAGGGACCACACTACTTCCACAGAAGGGACGAACTCGAAGCACACGAAATGACCGCGGCTCTGCTACATTTTTATGATTTAAATAATAATAAACTCCACCAGTTACTTACTTTCTCATGCGTAGCACAGAGAGATTACAGGATTAATTCACATTTTCAAGTGCCTTTGTTTACATGAATATTTTTTATAATGTTCGCATGTGTGATTTTCTGTCTCTCTTGCGATGGAGACGTAGAAAATCACACATGCCAAACACCACAAAAATATTCATATAAGCAAACGCTGTTGAAAATGAGAATAAATTCTCGAAATGCGTTGTTGTAAGTATGAAATAATAGGTAACTGGCTCATTTAGTAGTTAAACCATGGATGACGTTGTTGAAGGCTTTCCCAAAACATTGGACATGATGAACGAAATCTGCTGCTTTTGCTTCACACAGGGAATCAAGTCAGATGGAAAAAAGAGAAATAAGGCTCTGTGGATGTTTTTTTTTCAAGCAAGCGCAATGATTCCAAAAATGTTACAAGTGAACTGATGTTGGTTACACACCTCTTCCATAATTTTATCAGACTGTCGAAGCGAGGTTTCTAATTCGACTGAGAACTCCTGAAATGAGAGAGTATTGCAGTTAAATCCTAATACGCGATCACCCTTCGGAATTTAGCTACTGCCGATTCCGACACAAGTTTAATGTGCCTCTTTGAAGGTCACTATTCATCAATAAGTCTCATGCTACCAGAAATATACAATGCTTTGTTAATAAGAATTAAAGGTTTCACTGAGGGAAGTTTGAAACACGAACACAATTTACATATTATTTTTCTTCATCGGCACATGCCACTGTGCGTATCAGTTGCTGCTGCAGGTGCGTCTCGAGACAGTATGCAATTCAGGATATCAGATGCAAACCATAAGAATGAAGAGCTTTTGGCCCTTCTACTCTTCCTATGTAACTTTGTTTGTCTCGCGTTTGGCGTAGGTTCCAAGGCTTCGAGATATTTCGTATGTTTCACCATGGGTGTTTACGAGCTCATAATCAACATCTTGCCAACTTTTCTTTTTCAGGTTGAGATCTTTTATATATATTAACCTTGACGTCCCATTGCTCTGATTGTGGACGAATAGTATTTATAAAATTAATAGTTCTCTAGTTTGTCCAATTCTCCATGGCTGCACACAGTAGACAACTACAGCACATGTAGGTATATGTACACACTCAAACTACCTTACAAAAGCGAAACGATATTATCAGTTGAATAGGTTAATAGAAGGGCTCATTTCAGTAGTGGTACAAGTCCATTTTTGTTCTTTCTGAGATACAGAGTCTTAAAGTTAAACGAGCGGTGAAAAATCTGCAGTTGAGATACCAGAAATGTTCAAGTATATATACTAAAGTTAAGTGGTGAAAAATCTGCAGTTGACATACCAGAAATGTTCAAGTATATATACTAAAGTTAAGCGGTGAAAAATCTGCAGTTGAGATACCAGAAATATTCAAGTATATATACTAAAGTTAACTGCAGATTTTTCAGCGCTCGTTTAACTTTAGGACTCTGTATCTCAGAAAGAACAAAAATGGACTTGTACCACTATTGAAATGAGTCCTTCAATCGTCGTCTTTAGCAACTGTAATAAAATCTTATTCAGACCTGACGCGTTTCGAGTTATTTTGAAGTATATTCAGTGGTCACTGTACGCATCCCGTAACAGCAAACAAAACATGTAAAGTGACGAGAGGACATTGCACAGAAGTGTAAATGTGTTAAGTTCGGTGAAAGTGCCGTGTGCAAATATTCAACAAGTACACGTGGAAGACGAAGAAGAACTGAATAAACAACAAAAATCCGTGAGTAACAAGAATAAAAACGCTTTGTAGTAATAAGTAAAGCACGCGAACTATTAATGATCAAAACAAACGTAATTGTAAGAGAAAGAAACCATATTTTTACAGTGACTTCTGAAGGTGCATTAATATAAAGCGAAACACGTCTGGTCTGAATAAGACATTATTACAGTTGCTAAAGACAACTTGTAACCTATACTACATGTATATGTGCAACTGCGGAAAAAAGAGGCCAAAACAAAGAAGAAACGATATTACGTAAGATTCGCATGTTGTTGGATCAGATCTTTAGTAAGAAGTAAGAATTTTTGCAGCCAAGATCGCGTCTTGAAATATTTTTATTTCCTGAGTGACCGGTTCCGCCAGGTTTAGCTGCCATTTTTTTGATATTGTGAAAAAATATTAACCTGCAAGAACCGTACAACCGTAACTAGAGCACACTCCACTTACAAAACACTGTCGCCACATTGGTTTGTCAAATACGTACTCTGTTTGATGTATTTGACAAGCCAATATGGCGCCTGTGTTTTGTGATCGGTGTGTGCTCTCGTTATGGTTGTACGGTTGATGCACATCAATATTATTTTAAGGAGATCAAATGACGACAGCTAAACTTGCAGAAACCGGCCATTGAGGAATTAAAAATATTTCAAGACGAGATCTTCTCTGCAAAAATTCTTCTTTGTCATGAAACGATATTGTTTTCGCTCGGACACGGACTGTAGTGCTGACGGTGAGAGAAGAATTAAACAAAGCTGAGAGCGGGAGAGAACCATTTACAGACAAGGACAGACATAGATATTGCCCTGCAGTACGAAATATTCTCCACCCTTAGTGGACGACTCTGGAAACCCTTCAGCAATACATCGGACACGACCTACAAGAGCATGCAGCGTCAGCAATATTGCCCAGCCATACCTCAAAATTGTCATATACTGCAGTCACATTGCAACAATGTTGAAGGCAATGCTATTGCCGTAAAATATGGCCGATCTAGACGCACCTTTAGAGCCGTTGTTGGTGCCAGACGTACGACCAGGCCTGGGCAGACTAGTTTGGCCTCGCCTGTGAGCAGGAGTCGTCCACGCGTGTATCCGGCCTGGCCAGGCGCTGTGCGTGGAGGTCGAAAACGCTGCTGGGGGCGGCCCGGCCGCTGGAGCAGAACCACGGCGCAGACCGCAGCAGTCGAGGGCTGCCAACCGATGGCCGTGCGGCCTTCAGCAGAGCAGCCAGGGGGAAGCGCCCACCCACCGCACGCTCTGATGCTTTCCGGACCTCGATGTGCAGACAGACAGTGGCAGCCGTCTGTACCTGCGTCTCTGTTACTAGTCAAAGGCAGAAAATTTTCGTTTTTCATAACGGAAAAGGGATTGTTTCAAACAAATATTATATATAAGTCCATTCCTTTACACTGATGAGCCAGAAAATTATGTTCAAAATGTTCAAATGTCTGTGTAATCTTATGTGACTTAACTGCTAAGGTCATCACTCCCTAAGCTTACACACTACTTAACCTAAATTATCCTAAGGACAAACACACACACCCATGCCCGAGGGAGGACTCGAACCTCCGCCGTGTCCAGCCGCACAGTCCATGACTGTAGCGCCCAAGACCGCTCGGCTAATCCCGCGCGGCCAGAAAAATATGACCACCTTCCTAATAGCCGGTATGTCCACCTTTGTCACGTTTAACAATGACGATGTGTCGTGACATGGAGGCAGTGAGGCCTTGGTAGGCCGCTGAGAAAGTTGGCATCATATCTGCACGCACAAATCACCCAGTTCCCGTAAATTCCGGGGAGGGGGGGGGGGGGTGATTAGCTCTGACGCCGCATTCAGACCGGCTTCAGATCTGGCGAGTTGGGGGCCATCGCCTCATTTGGAACTCGCCACTGAGTCCCTCGAACGACTCCATCGCATTCCTGGTCTTGACGTGGCGCATTATGCCAGTGGAAGACAAATGAAAGTAGTATTTGAAGGGAAGCCAAACACTAAACGCCTCATAGATCGACAAAGGCTGGATTGACGACCTGTCGAGCGACCTGGCAGGCCTGGGAATTGAAGAGACTTGGAAGTACTAAGGAGCGGAGGTAGTTTTGCGGAAGCAGCGCGTGGCCTGCAGGGCATGTGACCGCTGTATATGTATGTAGTTGTTGGGAAACATGATCGTCATGAAGGGGTGTACGTGGTCTGCAACCAGTGTACG
The DNA here is from genome assembly GCF_021461385.2 of Schistocerca piceifrons. NCBI lineage: Eukaryota > Metazoa > Arthropoda > Insecta > Orthoptera > Acrididae > Schistocerca > Schistocerca piceifrons. The sequence goes on from NC_060146.1 coordinate 129,253,596, forward strand.
ACACCCGTTGAGCGTCACGCTGCCTTGCGTGAGCTCTATTGGATCCACGGATGCCCACGCGATTATTCACCAGAACATAATGGAGCCGCCTCCAACTTGTCTCCGTACCGCAGTACAGGGGTCAAGGAGCTGTTCTCCTGAAAGTCAATAGATTCGTGGCCTCCCGTCGGCACGGTGAAGAAGCTATCGGGATTCAGCAGACAATGCAACTCTCTGGACTGCGCGAACGTCCATTGCCGATGGTCACTTGCCCATTTCAGTCGTAGTTGCCAATATCATAGTATTGACACTGCCACATGCATCAAAAAAATGGCTCCAAGCACTGTGGAACTTAACATCAGAGGTCATCAGTCCCCTAGACTTAGAACTACTTCAACCTAAGCAACCTAACGACATCACACACATCCATGCCCGAGGCAGGATTGAAGCGCCTAGAACCGCTCGGCCACAGAGGCCGGCCCACATGCATCGGTCGTCGGCTGCGGAGGCCCATCGTTTGGTTTTCAGACACACTTGTTCTCTGTCCAGCATTAGAATTCTGCCACAGTTCGCCACCTGTTGTGTTTTACCAGCGGTCCCAGTCTGCGATGTAATGGTGGGTGGCCGCCCAAACCCACGACGTCTGGAACTGGTCTCACCTTGGTTTCGCCACGTGCTGAAGATACTCAGCAAAGCACTCCTCGAAAACTCGACAAGTCGTGCAGTTTCCGAAATGCTTGTGCCGAGCCTCCGGGCTATCACAATCTGCCTTCGGTCAAACTCTGACAGATCGCGCGCCTGCCCCATTCTACACAGGGACAGCTCGCTCACAGATACTACATGCACCGTGAGTGTGTCTGACTAGCAGTCATTTCTCGCCAGATAACGCTGCTATCACCTGGACAAGTTTGTATCGGTAGTAGGTCGATGGTCATAATGTTATGGCTGATCAAATGGTTCAGATGGCTCTAAGCACTATGGGACAACATCTGAGGTCATCAGTCTCGTAGATTTAGAACTACTTAAACCTAACTAACCTAAGGACATCACACACACCCATGCCAGAGGCAGGATTCGAACCTGCGACCGTAGCAGCAGCGCGGTTCCGGACTGAAGCGCCTAGAAGCGCTCGACCACAGCGGCCGGCGAACCGAATCAGTGTCCGCATGACGCCCAGGGGTGGTTCACCTCCATGCTAATAAGTGTGTGAGTCGACTTTGTAATCACTGAAATGACATCACGTACCCTTTCAAGCTGGGAACGTCTTTTTCGTTTTCTCCTCTCGTTCTAGATGCTTCAGGGTGCTTTTTTATCAGCCTGTGTATTGGTGACCCAGTAACCAATTATCCAAAGACTATTACTACTGAAACTTCCTGGCAGATTAAAACTGCGTGCCGGACTGAGACTCGAACTCGGGACCTTTGCCTTTCGCGGGCAAGTGCTCTACCATCTGAACTACCCAAGCACGACTCTCGCCCCGTCCTCACAGCTCCACTTCCGCCAGTACCTCGTCTCCTAGAGCACTTGCCCGCGAAAGGCAAAGGTACAGAGTTCGAGTCTCGCTCTGGCACACAGTTTTAATCTGCCAGGAAGTTTCATATCAGCGCGCTGTTACTACTGTTTGTGGAAATGCAGACGCAAGAAACTTCTTTATTGTTTCCCTTGCGGAAATAATACGTCTAAATTCTTGAAAGTTGTCTAATTTGAGCTCGATTTTTCAAAAAATTTGGAGGACACAGTTGAGACAGGTTTTTCGTGAACCGCCTGCATTTTGATTCCGTGACAATTAAAACTTCGACTGGCACTCTCGAATCTTCCTACCTGTGCCCTGAATATGACTGTGGCACGTCAGGTCAAAACATCGTGCTAATAACTGAACGACGACTGGCTGCAGTGCCTTGACTTGGTCTAGTTAAACGTCTCCAGTGCTGCGTCCGCGCCACAGCCAGAGACGTCACGGTGCGCCTCCCGGCTCACATTCCGCTGTGGCAGCGTGATGCAGCGCGGGGACATCTGGTCGCCAGTGACCGCACACTGTGGAGTGTGTACCGGCAGGCAGTCTCCCACGTTCTTCGAATTAGCGCCGCGACAGGCTGGCCAACATTCCGCGGCCGCCTTTCCACGGCTCTCGTCGCGCTCTGCAAACCACGCGAGCCGGCTGGCCGCCCAGGTTGTGTTCCTGGTCCACCTCACTCTCCCCCCGCAACCCTCCGTGTGTCGACAGAGGACACTCGGGCTATCCGAGTACTGCGGGTCAGCGCCTGCACTCCTACTAATGAGGAAAACCATATACGCCTCGGTATCAAACACTGGTGAGAACTCGGACAGAATCACGCGGTGAAGGAACAGTAAATATTGTTGTGACTTGGCAAGACAGCCAAGCCACTATGAGATAGCCGAAAGGCACGCGTTTAAGCTCACGCAGGCTGGCGTGAGGCCTGGAACAGTTAAAGGATTTGAGTCTAGTAAAAAAAGTACGTAGCTTCTGGAATACTTAACTTTAATCCATAATTGGTGAACATCGGTCTGACGGTACATGCATCACAAGACAAATAGCAAATGATAATGGCGCCTTGCTAGGTCGTAGCAAATGACGTAGCTGAAAGCTATGCTAACTATCGTCTCGGCAAATGAGAACGTAATTTGTCAGTGAACCATCGCTAGCAAAGTCGGCTGTACAACTGGGGCGAGTGCTAGGAAGTCTCTCTAGACCTGCCGTGTGGCGGCGCTCGGTCTGCAATCACTGATAGTGGCGACACGCGGGTCCGACGTATACTACCGGACCGCTGCCGATTTAAAGGCTACCACCTAGCAAGTGTGGTGTCTGGCGGTGACACCACAAATATCAGCTTCCATACTGCGCGTACATTGGACAGGTACACGCGTCACGCAAACAACAAAGCGGACCGCTTCTCAATTTTCGGTATCTACGAATTTATGCAATTTTGTCATATGATGACATGGTTGGAGACCGTGGCTGTTATTTGAAGACAAATGTTGATGGTGTTGGAACAGCAACCAGCTACAAATTTACTTTCAGTTCCTTTATTCAAAGGGTACCGTTACCGATTTCGAATCGTTGTGATTCATCTTCAGACGGTTTACACACTTTCCTTATAACATGAGGTGTGTTTTTTACAGATTAATTGTCCAAAAATGTAAATAATAGATAATTATAAGCATGCCACACACAGATGGTTGCGTTACAGATTTTCGTTGCATGTGACTTACGTGAGATGTCGGTTTGGAGTGCTTGTTTCCATAACATTCGTCCAACAGATGTGAATACATTCCCACTGCATTCTTATTGTTGCACACGTAAATTTTCTCACTGAACTCTTTAGATTTGTCACAGAGAAGATTTCTACACGCACCACATGTTTAGGTACGTACAAAGAGCTTACAAACATATGAGTATCAAGGATGCTATGATATATCGTAACATTTGAAGATGTCCTATGTTTGGAAAGGATCATATTTTTACTTACGCAACTGAAATGCATTTTACACTGCCTGTCTGCAGATCAAGTAGCAAATTTATATGTTACTATAACTCTCATTATGCTAAATCTAATTAAGTGGTTCAAATGGTTCAAATGGCTCTGAGCACTATGGGACTTAACATCTATGGTCATCAGTCCCCTAGAACTTAGAACTGCTTAAACCTAACTAACCTAAGGACATCACACAACACCCAGCCATCACGAGGCAGAGAAAATCCCTGACCCCGCCGGGAATCGAACCCGGGAACCCGTGTCTAATTAAATACTGTACTATTTTACCTATACATAGGAACAACTTTATAATTAATGCAAAGTATCAACTCAAAAAATCAATGTCTCTGCATTAGTGTAAAACGCATTTCAGTTGCGTAAGTGAAAATATGATCCTTTCCAAACAGAACATCTTCAAATGTTACGATATATCATAGCATCCTTGATACTCATACGTTTGTAAGCTCTTTGTATGTATCTAAACATGTGGTGCGTGTAGAAATCTTCTCTGTGACAAATCTAAAGAGTTCAGTGAGAATAATTTGTGTGCAACAATAAGAATGCAGTGGAAATGTATTCACATCTGTTGGACGAATGTTATGAAAACAAACACTCCAAACCGACATCTCACTTAAGTCACATGCAACGAAAATCTGTAACGCAACCATCTGTGTGTGGCATGCTTATAATTATCTATTATTTATATTTTAGGACAATTAATCTGTAAAAAACACACCACATGTTATAAGGAAAGCGTGTAAACCGTCTGAAGATGAATCACAACGATTCGAAATCGGTAATGGTACCCTTTGAATAAAGGAACTGAAAGAAAAATTTGTGGCTGGTTGCTGTCTCAACACCATCAACATTTGTCTACGAATTTAACTGTGATGCTTGAGACCTGGTAGTCAAGGGAAGGCAGGATTCGGTTATTATTGTGGACGGGGCCGTAATCACTTACTATTGATTGCCTTTTACAGTTACACACAATTTATTTTCACTAGTAATTCCAGACTCAACAATAAATAAAAATATCACACGTTATTAATGAAGGAATGAACATCTGTGAAAATAATAGTGTTTTCAGTGAGTTACAATTTAGCAAATCACCATTAAATACATATACAGCAGATAATGTTTTGAAAGCTGGCCACTGTGATCTGTGCAGAAGGCCTTACACGCCAGGAATGGCAATAAATTAAGAATTGTTTAGAACTCGCTGCAACTTACAAATTACAGGTATTGAAATATTAAAGGCAAATCGCCACAAACACAGCAGGAGGCAGCAGACGCCAGGAATGGCAGTAAATAAGGTTTTAAGGCTTACTGCGTAAATACAAATACCAAATTAGAATTTTAAGGCAAGTGTCCACAATCACGGCTGAAGGCGTTTCACGCCAAGAATGGCAACAATATAAAAAAAAATTAGAAACCTGCTGCAAAACAGCAAATACAATAGCAAAGGTTAATTAAAGAAAAACAAGCAACTGATCACCAAACGGGTGAAATAAGATGATGATAAACTTTGTTACACAACCCTTAACATCCACTGAACACTACACTGCTAGATTTATTCCAGAAGGCGACCAGAACTATTAACTAGACATATAACTCTTTAATGTAGGCATTACAAGGTATTGTAATAATTAATACAATAATAAAACACATGGACCAGTACATAAGTTTCTTAAAGGGTACTGAGGCAGATTATACCCGCTGAAGGCGTGGGCTGAAGGAGCGTTACACTGAACTACCCACCATCAGACCTCCTTTGAGAACACAAATGTCTTAAGAACGGAGGGACCACAGACGGTGCTCCAGGAATCGGCCTCTGAGAAGGTCCGGCAACAAACACTTTCGCGAGCGATGAGATAGGCAGCCAAGAGCTGCATTCACTTTTCACGATGGTAATTCAGACTAGTGGCAGTCTAACGAATGACTAATTATAATCTTGCTGAAGGTACCTGACGTCCGATAAACCAAATGCAACGATGGAACAATACACCAAAGCCGGATCCGGCGGTCTGCACTACGTCCCCTGAATACTGTGTTTATAGCGCCCAGAACGAGAAAGGAATCACTACCACCAACCGGCCTACAATCAAGAAAGCTGTGAAAGCTACACGCCTTACCGGACAGCGGCGGCAAGGCGAGGAAACGTACACAGCCGTTACATACACTAACCCCCAGGGCAGGTAACTGGGGCGTTAGCGGCCACTAGGCAAGAAAAATTACCGGTGGTTGAACTTAATAAATTGTAACAAGTTTAACGCAGTAAATAGTAATAAGAAGTCGAGGAAAGCTAATCAGATCCGCCTTCCCCAAGCACTCCACTCGCTGCTCTTCGCCTCGGCGCATCTACAAGCAGCAACACGAACCCAAGTCACTGGAAAATCGCGAGATATCACAATGGTGGGGGTTTCTCTACTTGGATTGAAATGCACTCATCTTAAAGCTTGCTGGATCCGGTTTACGGCGAGGTAGTACACCCTCGTGACCACAGCCCTTCCATCTGGCAGTCCATGCGTGCCGTCAGCGGTCCCGGCGTGTTCTGGCACTGCGCGGACCTGGCTGCTCCTGAGTCCCCAACCGAACTGGCCCACTCACACGACCCGTAAAAGCAACGACGTCGCCCCAAAGATAAGGCAACAGTTACCACATATCGACAACCGCCGCTGCTACCACTAGCGGAAAGGCAATTCTTGCGAAACCGAGTGGCGCCAGTCAACACGAGAAGAAGACAAACAACCGCAACCATGCCAACTAAGCGGTATCGTCTGGCATCCAACAGAGGGCGCAAACATACAACAGCACCAAAGCGAGGCGCAGCACGGCTCAATGCTAGAAATTTTATGTAGGTCATACGGTGCATCAGTTCAACACAGAATTTTAAGAGCACAATAGATTGACTGAGACCAATAGTACCACAGTGGAAACTCATTTGAAAGAGTGAGTCCACAGCATTTCAGAGGCCAGCAAAGTCCCACAAACACAAGCAAGAAAGAGTGCACTCGAGGAAATGGAAATACAAAATGTGCCATGAACAGTGATCAATATTCAGGAATATTGACAGGACCGCTCAACTGAAGCAAAAAAACTTGATATGGATACATGCCCTATTCCGTATGGTTTCCTAGATACAACACAGTGTATATTTGCTTTCGGGTTAGTGCGCCTCGCACATGTGTCTTACCTCCTAACCTCTTTGACATTTTATTCTAGAACGCCCTCCCTCGTTGCTTTCAGTCTCATTGCCTGAGATATCTTTCTGCCATTAAACGAGCCCGTTGTACGCGAAGTTGTCCGTGGTGTGTTGCGAGTGAAGTTACGCCCGCGATTGTGCGTCTATCAGAGAGAAGCAACGGTTACCTGTGTTTGTACACGCACTTATCTTCAGTAGTGAATAAATGCAGATGCAGTGCATGTTTACGGCTTCTACGGGGAAAGTGCTCCTGCTACTGTCGAAGAATACTGTCTGGGCTTTACGACACGTCGAATTCCCGATCGTAGAGTGTTTGTAGGAGTTTTCACTATGTTGCTTGAAGCAGGTATTCTTCTAAGTTCCCAGTTTTCTTTTGAGTGTGCAGTTCTACCACCTGTGCCGGAACAGCAACACCGTGGTGAAATGGCGCAGTGTAGTCCTACTGCCAGCAGACGGCGACTTAATCCACGTATCAGTGACCCATGAACACGTGTACAGCGGACATTACATCCGGAAAAACTTGTTCCCATTTCATATACAGTGTATCCACAATCAGGTTGCTGGCACCACCATACGACTTCAGTTTTGTCACTAGTTAAATCGTTTACCTCCATTAGTATTATTCGATGATGAGGCCACGTTTACACAGAATGGAATCAACAACACACGTGACAATCAATTATAGCCGAAGGAAGATTCACGCAGTAGAGAGGAAACCAATTTCCAAGTTCGTTTTTCGACTAATGTTTGGTGTGGCATGATCGATATCACGTCGAGAGTTCCAGTCAATTTAGAAGAGCGAATGATCAGACAATTTACTAGCACTTTTTGGAAAATTCGTTTGTTGAACATCCTGAGGACATACCTTTCGCCACGCGTACTGAAAATTTAAGTTTAGTACTTATTTTCTGATAGCGGCTATCGAGACGAATCCTATTATGTATAACAGTAAGATCAATTAGGGTCAAATAATTGGCATGAACGTCCATTTACAGAAGGTGTTCGAAGTGATGACCATTGGTATCAATGCAGTGCTGCAATCTTCTTATCATGGATTAGTGGTATTCCTTATCATTTGTCACTTATCGAAGCACATGCTCTGACAATTCTCTGTCGCATATCTTCAAGTGTATTTGGAACGTCTTTATAAACAACGTCTTTTACGAATCCCCCAAGAAAAAAAAATCTCGAGGCGTCAAGTCTGGCTAACGAGCCGGCCACGACATATCTCCGCCGCGTCCAATCCAACGATTTCTAAATTGTCTCTGCAACTAATTTTTAGCCATCAGCGAAAAATGTGACGGACACCCATCGTGTTGATACCACATTCTGTTCATTGTTCCTAAAGACGTTTCTCCCAATAACAGACCTAATGTTTCTTGCAGGAATGTGGTGCACTTCCTACCATTAAGATTTCCTTCGACGAAATAGGGGAATATAATTCCATCCTCCAAAATCCCACACCATTCATTCACCGACCACGGTTTTGGTGTGCAACTTGCCGCAGCCAACATGGATTTTCAGTAGCCCAATAATGCATGTTACGCAAATTAACATTTCCGTGGTTCGTGAATGTACCCTCTTCAGTAAATAAAATCAAATTAATAAATGTGTCATCCCTCTGAATCTAAAGTTGAGCCCATCGGCAGAATTCATGAGATGCATACAATCCGTAACAGTTAATTCTTGCTGGAGACTGTTACGGTAAGGTGGATATTTATGGCGATGCAGAACACGAACATTATACTGTCTCGCGCCAGATTCCCTTGCGATTTGATGCGAACCAATACAAGGATCTCGAACCACAGTGGCAAGAGTACCAATTTCCGTTTCCTCGTTAATAACTTTCCTCTGCCGGATATTTTTCCGATGCGTTAAAGATCCAGGTGTTCTCAATTTATCATATACATATTTAAATGTACGACGTGGTGGGTGAGTACGCTGAGGCTTTCAGCGTATAAGTCTCTAGCTGTCACTGAAATTCGTTGGCATTCTCCGTACGTGAGAAGCATGTCGACTTGTTCTTCGAAGCATACATAATTCACATCCGCTTGATTCGACGATACTAGTCTTACCGTTCCTATTAGTGTTGTATTGCGAAACCGTCGAATGGTGTTTACATGTCAATGGCACGTTAGATGGATACGCCGTATTCGGCGAATATTTACTATTTGCGCGATATACGAGAGAGCATTGTCAGAGCATGTGCTTTGATAAGTGCCGAAGTGATAAGGAATACCACTCACTCCATGATAAGAAGATTGCAGCACAGCATTGATACCAATGATACTTAGAACACCTTCTGTAAATGGACGTTCATACCACATTTTTGACCATCGTTGACCTTCAAAGACCTTACTGTACACATCATTGAATTCGTCTCGATAGGCGCTATCGCAAAATAAGTGCCAAACTATAGCATCCCATTTCAGGAAACAAATTTGACCTTCATACCTCTGACGCGACCCCACCTAACAACAAAAAACCAACGCCATATTATGGCTCCCGTAGTCCCATGCAACATTTGTTCCACAAACTTTTCAACTGCCATCATACTTTCGGAGTTATAGTTAGTGACTCACCCTGTATAACTAGGTGCAACCAGCAGGTCTGTGGCGACTGTTTCTCGGTGTATCTTTGAACAACCGCTTGCTGTAAAGTGGACAATGTAGAGTCAACTCGGTAGGGCAACATTCTGTGCGATATATATAGGTAGCTTTTACTTTTAGATGCGTATGCTCCTACTGCAGTAATGTTATTTTAAGGCGATGACGAATGTGGAACGTTGTTACCTTTCGTGTTTGCGACGACAGTGTTTAAGTATTGAAATGTACATTTACATAAGGCCACAAAGGATGAGAGTGTAAATTTACAAGCGGGAGTTGTTGTTGTTGTGGACTTCAGTCCTGAGACTGGTTTGATGCAGCTCTCCATGCTACTCTATCCTGTGCAAGCTTCTTCATCTCCCAGTACCTACTGCAACCTACATCCTTCTGAATCTGCTTAGTGTATTCATCTCTTGGCCTCCCTCTACGATTTTTACCCTCCACGCTGCCCTCCAATACTAAATTGGTGATCCCTTGATGCCTCAGAACATGTCCTACCAACCGATCCCTTCTTCTGGTCAAGTTGTGCCACAAACTCCTCTTCTCCCCAATCCTATTCAATACCTCCTCATTAGTTATGTGATCTACCCATCTAATCTTCAGCATTCTTCTGTAGCACCACATTTCAAAAGCTTCTATTCTCTTCTTGTCCAAACTATTTACCGTCCATGTTTCACTTCCATACATGGCTACACTCCATACAAATACCTTCAGAAACGACTTCCTGACACTTAAATCTATACTCGATGTTAACAAATTTCTCTTCTTCAGAAACGCTTTCCTTGCCATTGCCAGTCTACATTTTATATCCTCTCTACTTCGACCATCATCAGTTATTTTGCTCCCCAAATAGCAAAACTCCTTTACTACTTTAAGTGTCTCATTTCCTAATCTAATACCCTCAACATCACCCTACTTAATTCGACTAAATTCCATTATCCTCGTTTTGCTTTTGTTGATGTTCATCTTATATCCTCCCTTCAAGACACTGTCCATTCCGTTCAACTCCTCTTCCAAGCCCTTTGCTGTCTCTGACAGAATTACAATGTCATCTGCGAACCTCAAAGTTTTCATTTCTTCTCCATGGATTTTAATACCTACTCCGAATTTTTCTTTTGTTTCCTTTACTGCTTGCTCAATATACAGATTGAATAACATCGTGAGAGGCTACAACCCTGTCTTACTCCCTTCCCAACCACTGCTTCCCTTTCATGTCCCTCGACTCTTATAACTGCCATCTGGTTTCTGTACAAATTGTAAATAGCCTTTCGCTATCTGTATTTTACCCCTGCCACCTTTAGAATTTGAAAGAGAGTATTCCAGTCAACATTGTCAAACGCTTTCTCTAGGTCTACAAATACTAGAAACGTAGGTTTGCCTTTCCTTAATCTTTCTTCTAAGATAAGTCGTAAGGTCAGTATTGCCTCACGTGTTCCAGTATTTCTAAGGAATCCAAACTGATCTTCCCCGAGGTCGGCTTCTACTAGTTTTTCCATTCGTCCGTAAAGAATTCGTGTTAGTATTTTGCAGCTGTGGCTTATTAAACTGATTGTTCGGTAATTCTCACATCTGTCAACACCTGATTTCTTTGGGATTGGAATTATTATATTCTTCTTGAAGTCTGAGGGTATTTCGCCTGTTTCATACATCTTGCTCACCAGATGGTAGAGTTTTGTCAGGACTGGCTCTCCCAAGGCCGTCAGTAGTTCCAATGGAATGTTGTCTACTCCGGGGGCCTTGTTCCGACTCAGGTTTTTCAGTGCTCTGTCAAACTCTTCACGCAGTATCGTATCTCCCATTTCATCTTCATCTACATCCTCTTCCATTTCCATAATATTGTCCTCGAGTACATCGCCCTTGTATAGACCCCCTATATACTCCTTCCACCTTTCTGCTTTCCCTTCTTTGCTTAGAACTGGGTTTCCATCTGAGCTCTTGATGTTCATACAAGTGGTTCTCTTATCTCCAAAGGTCTGTTTAATTTTCCTGTAGGCAGTATCTATCTTACCCCTAGTGAGATAAGTCTCTACATCTTTACATTTGTCCTCTAGCCATACCTGCTTAGCCATTTTGCACTTCCTGTCGATCTCATTTTTGAGACGTTTGTATTCCTTTTTGCCTGCTTCATTTACTGCATTTTTATATTTTTTCTCCTTTCATCAATTAAATTCAATATTTCTTCTGTTACCCAAGGATTTCTACTAGCCCTCGTCTTTTTACCTACGTGATCCTCTTCTGCCTTCACTACTTCATCCCTCAAAGCTACCCATTCTTCTTCTACTTCTTTCCCCCATTCCTGCCAATTGTTCCCTTATGCTCTCCCTGAAATTCTGTACAACCTCTGGTTCTTTCAGTTTATCCAGGTCCCATCTCCTTAAATTCCCACCTTTTTGCAGTTTCTTCAGTTTTAATCTACAGGTCATAACCAATAGATTGTGGTCAGAGTCCACATCTGCCCCTGGAAATGTCTTACAATTTAAAACCTGGTTCCTAAATCTCTGTCTTACCATTATATAATCTATCTGATACCTTTTAGTATCTGCAGGGTTCTTCCATGTATACAACCTTCTATCATGATTCTTAAACCAAGTGTTAGCTATGATTAAGTTGTGCTCTGTGCAAAATTCTACCAGGCGGCTTCCTCTTTCATTTCTTAGCCCCAATCCATATTCACCTACTACGTATCCTTCTCTCCCTTTTCCTACACTCGAATTCCAGTCACCCATGACTATTAAATTTTCGTCTCCCTTCACTATCTGAATAATTTCTTGAGAGTACGCACTTGAAATGGAAAACAGTCGAAATCAGCTGATCGTGCAGTAAATAACAGCGATTGTATAACAGCCTGGGAGGTTAATGGAACTGTCTTCTGCTCTACCACGATTGGCCTGCTGTTGAATTGATGGGCCTTGTCCTTCATACGCTGTGGTTGTGGTCTTCAGCCCGAAGACTGATTTCACGCAGCTGCTCATGGTACTCTATCCAGCGCAGTCCTCTTCGTATCTGCATCACGGCTGCAACTGACACCTGTTTCGAGCTATGTATTGCACCCAAGCCCTGGTCCCCTCCTACAACTTTTCTCGCTCACACTTCCCTCCATTACCAAATAGACTCCTTCTTGGTAAGTTCTATTAAGCGATTCCTTCTTTTTCTCAGGTTGTACAATTAATTTCTTTCCTTCCAGATTCGATTTAGTACCCTTTTCAGTAGTCATCTTAATTTCCCATCTAATTCTTTATTTGTGTGGACATATTGTTGCTTTATAATTATTAAAAATCTTCGCAACTACAAGAAAGTTCGTATTTTTGTCTCCAAAAGCGTTTCATTTTATTAATGTAAAACATCATCAGTGGTGGCATTTTATGCCCGATTTTCGCTCACTCCAGGAAGTGTCCAAAATCTTTCAAAAAAAAAAAAAAAAAAAAAAATCCAGTGCCAAACGAGAGAATACCTCTAAAACGTTCAAGTACACGACAGTTCCTGATGTGAGTGTCTTCGGCCACAGAGCACCACTACTGATGATTTTTTATAACGACAAAACGAAACGTGTTGGTGACAAAAATACACACTTTCTTGCAGTTGCATCAGCGGATTTAAAATACCTTCAATGGCCATCCAGCCATCACCATTCTTCTGTTGCATCACTTTGTAAACCTTATATTGTTTGCTTGTCTAAGCTGTTTGTCGTCCTCGTTTCGCTTCCGTACAAGGCTAAGCGCCATACAAATACGTCCTGGAATTACTTCCTAACCATTAAATTTATGGTTCAAATGGCTCTGAGCACTATGGGACTAAACATCTATGGTCATCAGTCCCCTAGAACTTAGAACTACTTAAACCTAACTAACCTAAGGACACCACACACATCCATGCCCGAGGCAGGATTCGAACCTGCGACCGTAGCAGTCGCGCGGCTCCGGACTGAGCGCCTAGAACCGCTAGACCACCGCGGCTGGCCATTAAATTTAGATTGGATGTTAACGGTTTTCTGATTTTCAGACAATCGTTTCGTGCAGTTGTCGGTTTGCATTTTATATCTTCTCTACTTCGGCAGTGGTCAGTCATTTTCTGCCCAAGCAGCGAAACTCATCGACTACTTCAGTTTCTCATTCCCTGATCTAATTACCTCATTATCACCTGATGTAGTTGTTTTACTCTAGTTGATATTAACCTTACAACCACTTTTCAAGAGACTATTCATTCCGTTCAGGTGATGATCTCATATTCTCGCGTCGGGCTCCGTCGTTCCATCAAATCTGTTTACTTTTATCCTCACAGCGGCTCATTTAATTACTAACATGCACACACACATCTGAATTACTTCTGTTGGAGCTTTTTGTCATATGCAGGAACTCAGCACGTAGTTCAATTTACAACTACCGTTGCTGGCGCTTTATCTGTATAGTGCCGAGAGGAATTGAGCTTTATCTGATTGTGACTAGGCTGGGCCTAGCTTCTCGACAGAGTGTGCCATGAGAATCAGAGTTTATACCTAAGTAGCCGTTTTCTGTCGCCATAGTATTCAATTATGGAATATTTCTCGGCCACTTTTGCGAAGTGTTTGGACGCCAACATTACATATTCTCATGACATTTCACTTTCCGCATTTCGTGTCATACTTTTGTGAATATCTCGGTCGGTGCAAGAGCTAAGAGAATGAAAGATACAACAAGAACACGACTCGTCATACTATGTTGTTGCCCATATTATACTCTTTTATAATCAGAGAGCACGTATGGAACGTTTTCTTGAAGGCGCCCATCTCCTTGAATTGCGTTCCAACCAATCCCGGTGCTCGGTGGTTAAAACTCTTACGGATCATCATATCAATCCAACGTCATCAGTCTCTTGAAACGATGCCGTAGACTTCGCTATAGTTCACCATGAATTCATGGACGTAGCTGCAGTTCAAGTGTTGATGAGTTTTTATAAAATTAGCTGATATTTTAAGAATCTCCTAACAAAGTTTCCCGTTGTGCGGAATTAAAACTAAGATTAATAAGCAAAATGGTTTCACAGTTCTAGAAAGTTTGAACAGTAACGTGATCGGGTAAAGGTGTTAATTTGGGGAAAAAAGTAGTATTTTTGTTTAATAATTCACGTGGCGACCCCTGTCCAGGTAGGGATTGCAGTCCCTGTAAGCGCCTGCTGGTCGTCAGGTAGATCACCCGCTAAACAGACCTGCTTGCCGTGTAGTTCTCCGGGCACTTGTTAGGCGTTGCGTCGTCCAGCTCTTCCTTCATCCAAAACTGTCAAACGTTCCAATCTCATGATGCGAACCTCTTGCTGTGACATAGCTCTTGCAGACCTTTGCAGCGGCAGGAGCATCTTTCAGGATGTTTGTTTACGAGCCTATGGCCCTACGCACATGATTTACATTGGTTACATGATCAGAGATAAAATACACTATAAAAATTATGCTTATCCATTACGGATATTTTAGAACCGTGACTGTATATTAATGTAAATAAATTATACACAACTGCAACCAGTCACTTTTTCATTAATAATGCTTTATTACATTAACCGGTTTTCGAACCCTTTCAGGTTCATCTTCAGATGATTTCGGCAGAATCCGGGAAGTTACATCATTACTGGTAGTAGCATAATGCTGGGTGCTGGTTCTATGGCAGAGAGATGGGTCACTTCAATGTATCGCCATGACTATACCTTATCTTTCGATATCGATGTAAATTTAGTTTTTACTTACTGCGACAGTATAGCCGCCTATACTGTCGCAGTAAGTAAAAACTAAATTTACATCGATATCGAAAGATAAGGTATAGTCATGGCGATACATTGAAGTGACCCATCTCTCTGCCATAGAACCAGCACCCAGCATTATGCTACTACCAGTAATGATGTAACTTCCCGGATTCTGCCGAAATCATCTGAAGATGAACCTGAAAGGGTTCGAAAACCGGTTAATGTAATAAAGCATTATTAATGAAAAAGTGACTGGTTGCAGTTGTGTATAATTTATTTACACTATAAAAAATCAGTGAAGGATGCTCAATAAAACAAAACTTAACATGGCAGCCGATAAACTGTTGTGTTTTCATATTCTGACGTTCATATTGGCGACCCATTCAAAGCAGGACGGTGTAATGTTGAAGATCTCAGCCAGACTAACCTGTCAGGCTCTCAGTTCACTATCCTAGGCAATGTGTTGCACAGCCGGCCTCAGTGGCCGTGCGGTTCTAAGCGCTGCAGTCTGGAACTGCGAGACCGCTACGGTCGCAGGTTCGAATCCTGCCTCGGGCATGGATGTGTGTGATGTCCTTAGGTTAGTTAGGTTTAACTAGTTCTAAGTTCTAGGGGACTAATGACCTCAGAAGTTGAGTCCCATAGTGCTCAGAGCCATTTTTTGTGTTGCACAGTCGTATTTCGAGCCTCACAGTTATAGCTAGGGCTGAGTAGCTTTCCTCACTTACAGAGATTGTGTGCACATATTCCGTGCCCCTTTTGGGGTCTGTTTAGGCTCTTCCATATCTATCGTGGAAGTGCAAAATCCTTAGCTTTTTTCTGTTAGACTGACACGATCACGGTTCTCGGGGAAGGCACTATCATTCCAGCTCTCGTGGCATTTAGTACCCCTGATGAACCCTGTAGGTACCATTTGTTGGACCACTTTCAGAGAGGGTGGTGGGAGGCTTCTAGAGCTAAGTCGGGATGTTTCCCACATTGCGACATATTCGTAGATGAAAAATGGTTCAAATGGCTCTGAGCGCTATAGGACTTCACATCTGAGGTCATCAGTCCCCTAGAGCTTAGAACTACTTGAACCTAACTAACCTAAGGACATCACACACATCCATGCCCGAGGCAGGATTCGAACCTGCGATCGTAGTGGTCGCTCGGTTCCAGACTGAAGCGCCTAGAAGCGCTCGGCCACACCGGCCGACCTCGTAGATGTCAGTGATATAACTCATTATATAACGACTGCTATACCGCGTTCGATTCATGCTACGGGAAATGTCAGAACTGAAACAAGCTTTGTGGTTTCTTTTTCCTTTTTTAGTCATCAGTCTTCTGATGCCAACCTTTTCATCTCAGAATAGTATTTGCAGCCTACGTCCTGCGTTACTTGCTTGGTGTATCCCAATCTCCTTCCACTACAGTTTTTACCCTCTGCAGCTCCCTCTAGTGCCATGGACGTTATTCCCTGATATCTTAACAGATGTCCTACCATCCTGTCCCTTCTCCTTGTCAGTGCTTTCTACATTCTCCTTTCCTCTCCGATTACGTGGATAACCTCCTCATTCCTTACCTTATCTGTCCACCTAAGACTGATGACCATAGCTGTTAAGTCCCATAGTGCTCAGAGCCATTTGTCCACCTAATTTTCAACGTTCTTCTGTTGCAGCACATCCAAATACTTCGATTCTCTTCTGTTCCGGTTTTCCCCACAGTCCATTTTTCACTACCATAAAACGCTGTCCTGCAGAAGTACATTCTCAGAAATAACTTCCTGAAATTACAACCTTTGTTTGCTACTAGCAGACTTCTCTTGGCCAGGAATGTCCTTTTTGCCATTGCTAGTCTGCTTTTTATGTTCATCTTGCTCCGTCCGTCATGGGTTATTTTGCTGGCTAGGTAACAGAATTCCTTAACTTCATCCACTACATGATCTTAGGTTATAATAAATTTGTCGCTGTTCTCATAACTCCTACGGACAGGGAAATATCGCTTTATTTTATAGTTAAATTCGATGCTCTTTTTTGGTGCTTTTGGTGCCATATTTAGACGGTGTATTTTTCAAAATTTTATTTTCTTGTTTTGTTGTGATTTTCATTCCGAAGACTGTAATTGATGCAGTTTTCACCCTATACTTATTCGCGCAAGTATTTTTTATCTCTGCGTAGCTCCATTTGAACGTGCTTACTGCAATCAAGGCACGATCTCCCCACTACCACGTTTATCCCCCACCCCCCCACCCCACACACACACACTTCCCTCCGTTATCAAACAGGTTTCTCCTTGGTGCCTCTCCCGATCTGTCCTATCAACCAATCCTTTCTTTTAGTCAAGTTGTGCCATAAATTTCTTTCCTTCCCTATTCTTTTCAGTGCCTCCTCATTAATTATTCGAACTAACCATCCAATGAAACTTCCTGGTAGGTTAAAACTGTGTGCTGGACCGAGACTCGAACTCGGGACCTTTGCCTTTCGCGGGCAAGTGCTCTACCAACTGAGCTACCCAAGTACGACTCACACCCCGTCCTCAGCTTTACCTCTGCCAGTACCTCGTCTCCTACCTTCCAAACTTTACAGAAGCTCTCCTGCGAACCTGCAGAACTAGCACTCCTGAAAGAAAGGAACAATAGAGAGCCTATAACACTTCCTTGGGGAACGCCAGATATTACTTCCGTTTTACTCGATGACTTTCCGTCTATTACTACGAGCTGTGACCTTTCTGATAGCAAATCACGAATGCAGTCGCACAACTGGAGCGATATTCCATAGGCACACATTTTGGTCAGAAGACAGTTGTGAGGAATGGTATCGAAGGTCTTCTGGAAATCTAAAAGTATGTAATCAATTTGACATCCCCTGTCGATATCACTCATTACTTCATGAGTATAAAGAGCTAGTTGTGTTTAGCAAGAACGATATTTTCTGAATCCGTGCTATGTGTCAATAAATCGTTGTCATCAAGGTAGTTTATATGTTCGAAAACAGTATATGTTCCAAAACCCTGCTGCAAATCGACGTTAGTCATATGGGCCTGTAATTCAGCGGATTACTCCTATTTCACTTATGGATATTGGTGTGGCTTGAGCACTTTTCCAGTCTTTAGGTACAGATCTTTCTGTGAGCGAGCGGTTATATATAATTGCTAAATATGGAGCTATTGTATCAGCATAATCTGAAAGGAACCTGACTGGTATACAATCTGGACCAGAGGCCTTGGCTTTGTTAAGTGATTTAAACTGCTTTGTTACACCGAGAATATCTACTTCTATGTTTCTCATCTTGGCAGTTGTTCTTGATTGGAATTCAGGAATATTTACTTCGTCTTCTTTTGTGAAGGAGTTTCGGAAAACCGTGTTTAATAACTTTGTTTTAGTGGCGCTGTCATTAGTGACTTCATCGTTGGAATTGCGCAGTGAAGGTATTGATTGCGTCTTGCGAGTGGCGTGCTTTATGTATGACCAGAATCTCTTTGGGTTTTCTGACTCCCTACTCGGTGCTTGTTTGTTTCGTTTTCCTACGTGGGCCTGCTGAAAAGTAGTACCTCCGAATTTTTATTCTGTTCTCAATAAGGGTTGTGGTATTCCATGTAATGCATGTTACTCGGACGACTTTCCCACATCCTCTGGTCGAACATGGGGATTAGACCCTTCCACTATCCTACACATCATCCAACCCATCCTATGTTATGCCTACCCCACTTGGATCCCCCCCCCCCTCTCACCTATTACAAATCCCTCGAAACCCTTGAGCGCCATGCACTCCACCACGCTTATCACATCCGTCTCCCGTCCCCCAAGTGGATCCTTTATGATCTGATTTCCTTCCCCCATCTCCTCCTGCTCCTTGAATGAATACAGACCCTATATGCCTCCCGCAAACTGGATCCCCCCCCCCCCCCCATCCTTTGGTTTCCCCCATCCTCTACCACCCTAGCCCACTGCCATGACTGTACCACAGTATCCCACCTGGTTTCCATCTCCAAGCACTCCGTACCATTGCCCAAGGTGGCTTCCGCCAACTCGCCCTCCTGGATGATGTCGTCGTGCCTTCCATCTACCCCTCCTACCAGATCTAGTCCCTCCTTCTTCCCCTCCTCCTCAGGGCTCCCTCTCTCCCTCCCTCTCCCCCCCCTTTTCCCTGCTGAACACCTTCTTTTTCCTTTTCACGCCCCCCCCCTCCCTGCAAGGCTTCTGGCTTCTTTCCTTCTCCCCTCCACTGTCCCTCCTCCTACCCCACTCCTGGTTTCCCCCTACCGTCTCTCCCCCTCCCTTTTCTCCCCCCTCCTCCTCCCTTTGCCTGGTGTTAGATCCCCTTTGGTGCGGTGATTTTTAACGTTTTCGTTGTGGTCAGTGTTGGGTGTCTGTGTTACTCCAGTGCCGTGTGCAGTGCTACATTCTACCAGCACCAACAGTGTCGCCAGTGTCAATCATCTGTGTTCCCATTGTGGGGTTTTCTTTGTTTTCGTGTGGACTCACAGTGTTCATTCTCCGCATGTATGTGTGGCTCTCATCTATGTTGTTTCTAAATCTACCATTTACACTTATCTGGTTTTGTTATTGTTTATTCATCACTTTATACCATTCTGTGTTATGTGTTCTTTTCTCATTTGACTATGATTTTTTTCCTGTACCTCTCTTGGCTGAAGAGTGGCGTATTGTGCCACTGGCAGCCAACCCCATTTTGGAGAATGAAATAACAATAAAGAAAAAAAAAACTTTTCCACATCGCTGACACATGCTGCAGTCCTCTGCCACTAGAGGACTCCAAATTGTAGTGCCTTATGGCGTTATCCCTGCGTATGAAACAGGGTGATGTAATCGAGTTTCTAACCGTCCACATACGGAGCACCTTCTCCTTCAGCATAACAATGCCAGAACGCACACGAGCGCTGCCACATCAGCAACAACCCAATCCCTTGGGTTCACTGTCGTCGGTCATCGTCTATCGACCATACAATCCCGACTTGGCCCCAACTGCTTTTCATCTGTTTCCGAAACTTAAAGAACGCCTTGGAGGCTGCGCAAGCAGAGGTGAGGCTGTGGTTCTGTCAACAAAGGCGATAGAAACTTGAAATTTCGAGGGGGTGTTGACCTTAAGAAATTTCAACCCTAAGCGAGTGAAATAAACGATGAAAGATTTTAAGAAAATATTTTGTTATATTAAAAAAATTTAAAATTAAATCGATGAAACTTGGTATTTCACTTCTCTGTAATATGCAGGGTGTAAATTTTAAGTTGACAAACCAGAAGAACTAGAGAAATAAGCTTCACACAAAAAAATGTGTAGAATCCAAAGTTGATTATTTTCGAGGGGGACATCCGCTGGTGCTAAATTAGCCCGCCACCCCAGCCCTCTGGGGTTGGAGCGGGAGGCAACTTTAAAATTTTAAATGGGAACCCCCATTTTTTATTGCAGAATCAGATTCTACATAAAAACTACGTACACTTTCTCTTAAACATTTGTTTTCATTCTTGGTAGTTGGCGCTGTAATTCAAGAAAATTTATTCTCCTTTTTTTTGCATGGAAAATGCTTATGGATAAATCTAAATTCTTATTTACTTCGTAAATTTTGATTCGCTTAAACTAAAACTCTCCCTCTCACCCCATATGCGGGTGATTTGTTTGATAATTAAAAGTTATGTGACCTCATGACCATGAAACAAACAAAAGTTGTCCGAATCTGCGGAAAAAAATAATATTTGGGTCAACATTTGTAAAACTCTAATTCCTCTCTCTCAAACCCCACCCTATGGGGACACGGAGAGTTTTAGTTTCAGCGAATCAAAATTTACAAAGTAAATAAGTATTTTTTACTTATCCGTGAGCATTTTCTACGCAAAAATGAGAAGATCGATTTTCTTGAATTACAGCGCCAACTATCGAGAATCAAAACAAATGTTTAAGACAAAATGTACGTAGCTTTTTATGTAGAATCTGATTCTGCAATAAAAAAATGGGTGTTCCTATTTGAAATGTTAAAGTTGCCTCTCGCCCCACCCCCAGGGGGCAGGTGTGGGGGGCTAATTTTAGCACCAGCAGATGTCCCCCACGAAAATAAATAGCTTTGGATTCTACACATTTTTTTCGTGTGAAGCTTATTTTACAAGTTATCCTGGTTTGTCAACTTGAAATTTACACCCTGTATAAAGAAATCCTTGTCAGGGGATGAAAGTTTCTGTGGAAATACCAGCAGACGAACGCAAAAGGCATGATTAACGAAAACTAAGGACTCCTGTTACCTAAATCGCTTTTTCGTGAGAAGTACATTCGGGAAGTACCATGCTTCTGTGCCCTTAATTAGCGTGAAATGTTTAGAATGTGTTGCAATTGGTAAACAACATAAAAATTCGATTAAAGAAAGAAAATCTATGGGAATCGTAGTCTACGCCAGCAAAGCAGCGGACGCTAAGCTAGTTAAATTGTTTGCACCACACAAAAACAGTTTTGATGTTGAACGAAGCAATTATTAGTTAAAGATGTCAAAAATAAAGGTCAAGGGTTATTATCAGTTAAAATGGCATAGAAGTAATTACAAAACTTGTGAATGTGGAGATATTAAATATTATTATTAAATTTAGTAAGAGGGAACAGTTGTAATGTTTTAAATACGCTATTAGTGACAGCATATGTTTCATAAACCATGTGTAATAGCAAAGACGTGCTTTAATTGTTGTACAACGATGAAGAGGCCACTTAACGTATCATGCAGTTTCGCGTTAGGAAGTAAAAAAAAAAATGTACACTCCAAGGGGACCCTCCATACTGTAAGTCATGGATTTTGATGCGCTTCAAATATGTTGTAGAGGCACTTACCCTGAGTATCTGGCTATGCGGTTTTTTAGCGACGGGCATTGGTTTTTGAGAAATCGATTTTGAAGTTAATTCCAAGCTGTGTATACCCGTAACATTAGACATATTCCAACAAAGTCGGTGTAGCGCGGCGGTAAAGGTTCAAGGCTACCGCGCTAGAGGTACCGTGTTCGAATCATGCACCTGCACTTTTGGATTTTTTTTTTCAAATTCGACCGACTTTTTCAATTTCATTTCAAAGAATATCAACAAACAATGTGCGAAATTATGAAGATATATTCAGTTATTAATTTGTTCTGTCATACAATATTACAAAATCTTATTTTTCATCGTCCACATTGCTTGATGTGACAGAACAATATTGTGGGTGATACTTATCATAGAAACAACCGAAGCACAAATTTTCGCAGCACCACGCGCATTTTACGGAAGCAACCATCTAGCAGGCGCACGGTTTCTTCATCAGCGATACCGGGAAACACAATTCCTTTGCATTTAAAAAGTTTTCTCTTTCATCCGCTAAATAGCGAATGTAATTTTATCGAATCTTCCCTAGAAGCGATCTCCCTATTGTCTTTCACCAAGTCGGGAGCATTCTGGATAATTTTCGTGAAGATTTTCACCTGTCGGTAAAAGTAAACATCGCAGGGCTGGCAATAAGGAGTGCACTTTGGTGGGACCACTTTTAGGGTGCAGGTGCTCGCTTTCCTTTCGTCAGTGAATATCGTATAAAGTTGAATCGGTTTGACCTCCCCACGAATCGATAATGTACAAAATTTTTTCTGTCTCACGTACGGAAGAATTACAGAACGCAAAAATTCTTCGTACACCAGTTTCGTGAACTTCTCGGATTTCGTGCAGGATACTACATTTCTGTATTTTCCAGTTAATTCGTCTACTCGTTTTTGAACGTTGGGACCAAATTTTCCGGACGGTTCTTGCATTAAAAAGAAAAAGTGGGAGCTGGATTCGAACACGGTACCTCTAGCACCGTAGCCGTGAACCGTAGCCGTGAACCTTTGACGCCGCGCTACGCTGACTTGCTTGAAATATGTGCAATGTTACGGGTATACAAAGCACGCAATGAACTTCAAAATCGATTTTCTCAAAAAGACCTGCACCTCACTGATTGGGCAGCATAGCTGCACAGCATAGAATGTATGCACTTGTCGTATATGAGATAAGAGCGTTGCTAACCTCCGTAGTTTGACGTCTGTTTTCTACCGAAAATAAGCACGGGACGAAATTTTGTAACAGACCTTGTACTGTTGGCACGAGAGGAATCGCGCGCTGCCATCCTAGTGCGCGGATTTTGGCTCAGGCTTCATCAGTACGCAGTGGCTTTGCTCAGTCATTAGACTGTGGCGGGTAAATGAGGCTGTAGTGGGCCGCCTCGGCACGAGAGCTCTACAGCAGACCAGAGCAGAGCGCAGCAGACAGGGGACAGGCTGTTGCTGTTGCCGGCCCTCTGCATGCCCCGGGTGTCGCTCGCCGCCGCCATGAATAATGAATGCTCCGAAGGAGAGGCGGCGCGGCGGCGGACCACCGTCTGGACGCGGTGGACACCGTCCTGCTACCGTGTGTGCACTCGCCACACCGCTTTCTGCTTTGCCCTGGAGACAGGGACAGTGTCATATGGCGACACACTGGTGTAAGTTCACCAGACAAAATACACTGGTAGAGCCAAAGTAACTGGTACACCTGCCGTGTAGGGCCCCTGCGAACACGCAGAAGTGCCTCAACACGGCGTGGCGTGGACTTGACTAATGCCTGGAGTACTGCTGGGATGAACTGACACCATGAATCCTGCAAGGCTGTCCACAGTACGAGTGGGTGGAGAGCTCTCCTCAACAGCCCGTTCCAAGGCGTCCCAGATATGTTCAATAATGTTCATGCCAGGGAAGTTTGGTGGCCATTGGAAGTGTTTAAAATCAGAAAACTGTTCCAGGAGCCACTCTATTGAAACTCTGAACGTGTGAGGTGTCGCATTGACCCTTTGGAATTGCCCAACTCCGTCGGAATACGCAACGGACATGAATGGATGCAGGTGATGAGACAGAATGATTACGTACAAGTCACCTGTCACAGGGGCTCCGTATCACTCCAACTGTACACGCCCCACACCATTGAGAGCCTCCACCAGAGTCCATGATGGTTCAAATGGCTCTGAGCACTATGGGACTTAACATCTGAGGTCATCAGTCCCGTAGAACTTAGAACTACTTAAATCTAACAAACCTAAGGACATTACACACATCCATGCCCGAGGCAGGATTCGAGCCTGCGACCGTAGCGGTCGCGCGGTTCCAGACTGAAGCGCCCAGAACCGCTCCGCCACAACGGCCGGCTCAGAGTCCATGAATTCATGAGGTTATCTCTGTTGTAACTTGGCAAGACAGCCAAGTCACTATGAGAGGAAGCCGAAAGGCACGCGTTTAAGCTCACACAGGCTGGCGTGAGGTCTGGAACAGGACAAGGTAATTAATATAGCCAATAATGTACGTAGCTGCTGGAATACTTAACTTTAATCCATAATTGGTGAACATCGGTCTGACGGTATATGCATCACAAGATAAATAGCAGTTGATAATGACGCCTTGCTAGGTCGTAGCAAATGACGTAGCTGAAGGCTATGCTAACTATCGTCTCGGAAATTGAGAGCGTAATTTGTCAGTGAACCATCGCTAGCAAAGTCGGCTGTACAACTGGGGCGAATGCTAGACCTGCTGTGTGGCGGCGCTCGGTCTGCAATCACTGATAGAGGCGACACGCGGGTCCGACGTATACTACCGGACCGCTGCCGATTTAAAGGCTACCACCTAGGAAGTGTGGTGTCTGGCGGTGACACCACAATCTCCATACCCGTACAACTGCAATCCGCTCGATACAATTTGAAACGAGACTCGTCCGACCAGCCAATATGTTTCCAGTCATCGACAGTCCAGTTTCGGTGTGACGGACCCAGACGAGTGGTAAAGCTTTGTGTCGTGCAGTCGTCAAGGATATACCAGTGCGTCTTCGGATGCGACGGCTCATATCGATGATGTTTCGTTCAATGGTTCGCATGCTGACAGTTGTTGATAGCCCAGCACTCGAATCTCGAACAATTTGTGGAGGGTCGCACAACTCCCACGTTGAAAGATTCTTTTCAATCGTCGTTGGTTTCGTTCTTGCAGGATCTTTTTCCCACCGCAGCGATATCGGACATTTGATGTTTTATCGGATTCCAGATATTCACGGTAGACTCGTGAAATGGTCATATAGGAACATCCCCACTTCATCGCTACCTGGGAGATGCAGTGTGCCAACTATAGCACCACGTTCACACTCACTTAAATCTTGACAACCTGTCATTGTAGCTGCAGTAACCCATCTAACAACTGCGCCATACACTTGTTGTCTTATACAGGCGTTGCCGCCCGCAGCGCCGCATTCTGCCTGTTTACATATCTCTGTATTTCAATACGTGTGGTTATACGAGTTTCTCTGCCACTTCAGTTTATTAGCCACACCCAGTGCGCACGCACAGATGAACCGCTAAGCCTTTACAGATCGCGCAGCGATTAAGTCACGTGCTGAACCATACACGCACACGGAAACGAAAAAATTCATGGGACAGCTCCGAACATCGTGCCGGAAATCCTTCTACGCGGCGTAGTGCAGCAATTCCACATGGCATGGACTCAACAAGTTGTTGCAAGTACCTGCAGAAAGACTGAGCCGAGCTGCCTCTATAGCTGTCCATTGTTGCCAAAGTGTTGCCGGTGCAGGAGTTTGTGCAAGAATTGACCCCTCGATTAAGTCCCGTACATGTTCGACGGGATTCGTTTCTAGAGATCTTGCTGACGAACAAACAAATTTTCCAGAATATTTTTGGAACCAGTCGCGAACAATTGTGGCCCGGTGACTTGGCGTATTGTCACTCCTAAAAATTGCGACGTTGTTTGGGGACATGAAGTCCATGAATCGCTGCAAGAAGCCGAACATAGCCGTTTGCTGTCAATGATAATTTCAATTGCACCAGAGGACCCTAGTCAATGATAATTTCAATTGCACCACTGGCCATATATGTAAACACAGACCACACTATTATGGAGCCACCACCACTTAGCACGGTGTCTTGTTGAAAATTTGGGTCCAGGCTTCGTGGTGTCTACGCCACGCTCGAACCCTGTCATCAGCTTTTACCAGCTGAAATCAGGACTCATCTTACCTGAGCACAGTTTTCCACTCGTCTAGGGTCCAACCGATATGTCCACGAGCCCAGAGGATCCGCTGCGGGCGATGTGCTGTTAGCAAAGCCACTCGCGTCGGTCGTCTGCTGCCATAGCCCATTAACGCCAGATTTGGCCCCACTGTCCTAAAGGATGCGTTCGTCGTCGATTTCTGCTGTTATTTCACGCAGTGTTGCTTGTCTGTTAGCACTGACAACTCTACAATAACGCCGCTGGTCTCGGTCGTTAAGTGACGGCCGTCGGCCACTGCGTTGTCCGTGGCGAGAGGTAATGCCTGGAATTTGGAATTTTCGGCACGTTCTTGACACTGTGGATTTCAGAATTTCCTGACGACTACCGAAATGGAATGTCCGATGCGTTTAACTCCCACTACCATTCTGCGTTCAAATCTGTTAATTCCCGTTGTGCGTAGAGAAATGACGTCGGAAACCTTTTTACGTGAGTTATGTACAAATGAGAGTTCCGCCAATGCACTGCCCTTTTATACCTTGTTTACGCGATACTACTGCCGTCTTCTATATGTGTGTATCGCTATCCCATTACTTCTGTACCTCACTGTGAGGCAGCAGCGATCAGCGAGAGATATATGTTTCAAGCGGACATTGTGCGAAAACGTGTGTAAAAGCAACGATGTGACAATGCAAGAGAGGGGTAATGCTGTTTATCAGTGCCAATGGGCATAAGGTGTGTTTAAATGCAGGATTCGTTGGTGTTTCTTGGCGGACTGTTCAGCGGCTAGTGTAACACACATGCAATGAAGGCTTTCACGACCGGATGTTTCAGCTGCTGAGCATTCTTCCGGGTTGTGTGGCCGTGGTCCATGGAACTCTTCTATCCCTGACGTTTCGTCCAAAGCTACGTTGGGCTACGTTGCAGTCGGCAAGACTCAGCACAACCAGGAGCACCTCCGAGGATGCCCAACGTAGCTTTGGACGAAACGTCAGGGATAGAAGAGTTCCATGGACCACGGCCACACAACCCGGAAGAATTCTCGGCACCTGTAACAGACATGGCTACGATACATGAAGTCAGAATTGTTGTCGGAAAAAGATCCTGACTGAGAGGGATTGTAAATACGTTTTAAGGGCTGTTAATCGAAATCGCTTCAAACCAGAGAGGACTGCTGCAGAAAGTGAATGATGGTCTGCCCCAACCTGTCAGCGAGAGAACATTTCGACGGGAGCTAAATGTAATGACACACAGACACATAAAAACATCAACAGCAAAGTTCATCCTGCTGGAAGAGTATGTGCTTGACTTTACAAACACTCCCCCACCCTATTACAACTTGACTGGCCTGCAAAATCAACTGACTTGAACTCCATAGAATATCTGTGGCACCTGCTAGAAAAGCGGGTGAAACGCCGACAGCAGCATCCCCGCAACTTGGTGAAACTGCGCGACCGAATCCTCAGCCAGTGACTGAAGCTGAATGCGACTCTCTTCCTAACCGAATGCAGGTGGTTACCTAGTCCCGAGGCGGAATTACACGGTATTAAATGCTGCTTTTTATGATTTCTCTACGGGTGACTGGTTTTTTGTTTTTTGTTCGGTGAAAAAATGGTTCAAATGGCTCTGAGCACTATGGGACTTAACATCTATGGTCATCAGTCCCCTAGAACTTAGAACTACTTAAACCTAACTAACCTAAGGACATCATACACATCCATGCCCGAGGCAGGATTCGAACCTGCGACCGTAGCGGTCACGCGGTTCCAGGCTGTAGCGCCTTTAACCGCTTGGCCACACCGGCCGGCGACTAATCAAAACGAGGCAGTAAAAGTAGCAGATGAATTCTACTATTTTGGCAGCAAAATAGCTGATGATGACAGAAATAGAGAGGATATAAAATTCAGACTGGCTACAGCAAAAACAGTGTTTCTGAAAAGAACAATTTTACTAACACCCTTAACCATATGTCCATATATTTAGGATATTACGGCTACTATAGGAGTTCCGTATATACAGGGCGACAGCTTTTGAACTACATGAAATAAAGTCGTCATAACTTCTGAACGGTTTAAGTTAGGACGTTCAAACTGCACGGTTGGCCGCGGGACATGATGGGAATTAGTGTGTGCATGGTTTGGTTTATCGGCGAAGCCCACTTTCATTTGAATGGGTTCGTCAATAAGCAAAACTGCTTCATTTAGGGGACTGAGAATCCGCATTTCGCGATCGAGAAGTCTCTTCACCCTGAAATGGTGACTGTGTGGTGTGCTATGTCCAGTCACGGAATAGCTGCTGCGATATTGATGGCACGGTGAATACCGAACGGTACGTGAAGGTTTTGGAAGATGATTTCCTCTCCACTTTCCAGAGTGCCCTGATTTCTACAAGATGTGGTTCATGCGAGACGGAGCTCGACCCCATCGGAGTAGGAGAGTGTTTGATGTCCTGGAAGAGCACTTTAGGGACCGCATCCTGGCTCTTTGGTACCCAGAGGCCACTGGCATGAGCCTAGATCGACTCTTTTTGTGGGGCTATATGAAAGATAAGGTGTACAGGAATAACCCAAAAACCATTGCTGAGCTGAAAGCAGCCATTCAGGAGGTCATCGACAGCATCGACGTTCCGACGATTAGACGAGCTGCACAACAGGTGGAAACCAACCAGGAGACACCGCGACAAATTTGTGACCTGCATCTCTTTTCATACAAAATTCAAACTCATTACCCATGAACGCCCAGGGCCAAGGAACAGCGACTGTGTTTCGCCAATACTATTGTCCACAGAACTGACGAACAGAACTTTGATGTGAATATGGTTTGGTTTAGCGACGAAGGCCATTTTCATTTGGATGGGTTCGTCAATAAGCATAACTGGCGCTTTTGGGGGACAATCCCCATTTCGCCGTTGAGCAGTCTCTTCACCCTCAATGGGTGACTGTACGGAGTACAATGTCCAGTCGCAGAATAATCGATGCGATATTCCTTGATGGCACGGTAAGTACCGAATACTAGTTGAAGGTTTTGGAACATGATTTCATCCCCATTATCCAAAGTGACTCTGATTTCGACAATATGTAGTTCACGCAAGACGGAGTTCGACTCCATCGCTGCAGGAGAGTGCTTGATGTCTTGGAGGAGCAATTTGGGGATTGCATTCTGGCTCTAGTATCCAGAGGCCAGTGGCATGGGCCTCGATTAGCCGCCAAATTCTCCGAATCTGAATACATGCAACTCCTTTTTGTGGGACTATATTAAAGACAAGATGTACAGCAATAACCTCAAAACCATTCCTGGGCTGAAAACAGCCATTCAGGAGGTCATCGACAGTATAGATGTTCTACACATCATCGGGTCGTGCAGAATTTCGCTATTCGTCTTCGCCACATCATCGCCAATGATGGCAGGCATATCGGACATATCACATCCTAAATCGGAATATCTGTAGTGACGTTTACTTGTTGAATAAAGCGTGTGCACGGCATAGTTTGTAACTAATTTACGTTTTTTCATATAGTTCAATTATTGTCACCCTGAATGTACGTGTGTTCCACATCTGCTCCTAAAGCACTTGCCTGGTTACAACGAAACTTTGTACATGTATCACTTAGTGTCTGGAAAGAATCGCCGCGGGGGTGAAAAAGGAGTGCAACCTACAACACGAAATTTCACCGAATTTATTCACCCAGTATTTGAGAATGAGAGCAATTAGTAACTTGCGACAAACTTTACACATAAATTTTATTCCTTAAGAAACTTTTTCTCGGCGACCATCTCCTCCAAATAGTGAAAATAAAAGAAAGTCTAACGCTCGCTAAATTTTCGCTCTACATGCAGTAAAACTGCCACATTGGGCGCGATCTTTTAATTTATTACCTCTTTACTACTAACTCTTTTCGCAACACATTTCATAGACAGTATCCACATTTACCGCTGGATCTATCTGCAGAATTATATCACTGTTCGGCACATATTCAGGAGATACGACGTCATAAACATTGACCTGCATGAAAACGAAATTGCGTCGCAAAATTCGCTAGATATACCAGTGAAATATGTGTACAAATATGTGTGAAATGTGTCAAATATATGTAAAGGTCTCCTCCTAAATCCCTGGATCGACTTCAACTAAACTTTGCTTGATGGTTCAAATGGTGCAAATGGCTCTGAGCACTATGGGACTTAACATCTGAGGTCATCAGTGCCCTAGAACTTAGAATTACTTAAACTTAAGTAACCCGAGGACATCACACATATCCATGCCCGAAGCAGGATTCGACCCTGCGACCGTAGCAGTCGCGCAGTTTCGATCTGAAGCGCCTAGATCCGCTCGGCCACCGCGGCGTATTGCTTGATGTCTGAAAAGAAATACTATGTGTGTAGGAGCCAGCAACCTGCTGTTGGGGTGAGAATGATTGTGTGGAAGGAGAAAGAGGAGAAGGAGATGGACAGAGAGAGATGGGAGGATTGGATGGACAGAGAGAGAAAGGGTGGAGGAGATGGAAAGAGACAAGGAAGAGGTGGATATGGAAAGAGAGTGGAAGCGGCGGAGACAGAGAGAGGGGGAGGGGAGCATGAGCCTTGTGCGGAAGTGACACGTAGACGACAAGCACTTCATACAAACAGAGAATGTGGTGCTACGAAAGAATGGTCAAAACTGGACGGGCATATCGAGTAACTGAGCATCACTTTCATAGGAGACAAGGACAGTCTACGCAGCAGCTAATTTCAGCTTCTCCACTGCCGATCGTGACAATCAGTCGCGATCACTGAATAATAAACAACATTGCGAGACGTTCCGCCCACCGTTTGCTGCCGAAGGGGTGGCCTAGTTGCAGGAGCCGGCGCCTATCACTTCGACGCCGTTGGATGACGTTTCCGGAAACGGGTTTCTGTTCTCGACTTATTTCTCAAGACACCATCTACAACCGTTTGACTTTTGTCGCAACTGTTTGGCGTATCCTGTAGATATTCATTTAACCCTCGCTTATTACGGGTTTACGATGGAATAGAATATCGTTGATATACGTACGACGTATTCTCCGCCAGGCACTGTTCAGTGATTTACGGAGTATGTATGTAGATGTAGTTAAGTGCATCGACCAGTTTTAAAAGATGTCACTGTTAACTTTGAGCAGGCTTATGTTGTCGACCAAAACCGAGGCCCTCACACTCTGGAGGGGTCTTGTGCCGCGGTGCCTCCCGTGACGACTTCCACCCGTGGTGCGTGACGTGACGATCGTCTTTTGTTACAGCAGGCGACCTTGCCGGTTCGCGGCACACACCACTCCTACCACTGCTGCCAACATTTAGGAAATTGAATTTCCGACGGCCACCGACAAAACACCTGCCTAGCCAAAATTCACCGTAATATCTTCAACACACGTTCAAGCCAAGTTCACTCACGCAACGAAAGTGACGCTACGGCTGATGCCATACTGCGGTGGCAGTGCAGTTGCGCGTGGGAACACCCATTTTTCAGTGCCATAACTTTTGTCTTGTCACGTAATGTTCAAGTAGCTTGAACTTAGTGACGCCAGTCGCCTTCCAACACTACTGCCTGGTGCCTGTATTTCGAAGCACGAGCGTTTCGTCGCAGTTATCGTGGAATTATTGGTGGTGTACTCCATTCGATTTCAGTGTGTTCTCGTTTTACTACAGGAAAATCGAAACAGTGGTCGGCAGATACTGCAGCTACTAGAAGGACAACCCAACATTACTGTTAAGTTTCTGTAGCAGTGTGTGTGTGTGTGTGTGTGTGTGTGTGTGTGTGTGTGTGTGTCACAATCCTGAAAGATTTTTGGATGAATAAATAAATAACTGTATAAATCGTTGATTACATGCAGGAAACAGGAAATGTGATGTCGCAGCTGTTACACTAAAAATTAATCATCTGAAATGCCTACTTCAACGAATACAATAAGATTCTAAAATGTTGGAAGAGTAGCGTGTCTGCAGGTAATAGTTAAATGGCAGCTGGTGGTTAGTTTGACATAACGGACAGCGTTTTCATCTTCGGGTGTTATTTGTTTTATAAAAGTGTTTGAGGCCCCTGATATTTTGATGCACGAAATCTATGTTCAGGTCCAACATTTGGGTTTCTTCTTCCTTATATTTAATTCTAGTCGCAGCTCCAACACCATAACGTGCAATGTAATACCTGCTCTATAATTTCAGACGACGCCATAACGAAAGCTGTGCAACTACGTAGCATTTGTGGCGTTCTGTGTAAACGGTAGCTCATAGTGTCACTACAGAATGCCGCAAGATGTGTCGTCAAATTAGTTGCCTGTGTGAACCCGGCTTTACATGCGGTACACCTTGTGGAAGACGAAAGTCGCATTTTGTGTTCACATGTTACACCTGAATGGATTTTAGTATCCAGTTCAAATATCAATTGCCCGGCCGGAGTGGCCGAGCGGTTCTAGGCGCTACAGTCTGAAACCGCGCGAC
The DNA here is from genome assembly GCF_021461385.2 of Schistocerca piceifrons. NCBI lineage: Eukaryota > Metazoa > Arthropoda > Insecta > Orthoptera > Acrididae > Schistocerca > Schistocerca piceifrons. The sequence goes on from NC_060146.1 coordinate 129,286,019, forward strand.
CGCTACGGTCGCAGGTTTGAATTCTGCCTCGGGCATGGATGTGTGTCATGTCTTTAGGTTAGATAGGTTTAAGTAGTGCTAAGTTCTACGGGACTGATGACCTCAGAAGTTAAGTCCCATAGTGCTCAGAGCCAAATATCAATTTTCCCAGTTGTACACGAATGGTGAAGAGCTTTCCGACTGCGTCAGTACGGAGAAATGAGGGTATCAGTAGCTTGCTAACTCATTCAAGAAAGCGGGAGTACGCTGGCTTTGTGGATGTCAGTGGATGTCAGTGGATCCGCAAGGAGAAGGAATACGAGATGTTGAAAATCTTATTCACGTCAAACAACGCTTGCGATCCATGCCAAGCCTACGAGGATGTTTTATTACATCCACCTAAATTATGCGCCTTTGGAGGTAAGTAAGAAGTGATCACTGGTGGATAATTATTATACTGCAGCGTTTTTGAGAGCCGGAACCTGCAGAAAACTTCCGATCGAGTACAGGGATATTCACGTTCCAGCGCACAGAAATGACGAATGCTTTCTTACGAGCTACTAATTGAGTGCTGGAGCGCTTGCTACGAAAAGAGATAGTGGATATCGCAATTTAAAAATTAGACTGCCATACAGGGTATTGGTTTGTACCAAGCAGTTCGATTTCGCCACTTCACCAGGTAATAAATGTAAATATCGTATTACTAGGGCCTCCCGTCGGGTAGACCGTTCGGCTGGTGCAAGTCTTTCGATTGTACGCTCTCCGGCGACTTGGGCGTCGGTGGGGTTGAAATGATGATGATTAGGACAACACAACACCCAGTGCCTGGGCGGAGAAAATCTCCGACCGAGCCGGGAATCGAACCCTGGCCTTTAGGACTGACATTCTGTCACGCTGACCACTCAGCTACCAGGGGCGGACACCTCAGCAGTTGGATCAGCATTCAGGCATTTCTCCTATTTAACTAGGATAAAATGTGCTTCAATAAATTAAAGAAATGAATAACTTCCTGGTCAGTCAGCGGGTGTGTTCCATCGGGTTCTGGTCAGGCGACTTTGGTGGGTGAAGAGGACAAAATCATGTTCGTTTTGTTATAAATCCTGTCGTGGATCACAAAAATTTCATTAACCAGGTAATTAATTTCGGGCGGATACGACCATCCTCAGACCTAAAAGACATTAAATGCATAGGTAGCTTGATGTAAAATGTCTCAAAATCACATAAAATACACTGTCAGAAATAATTTTTAGCAAACGTAACAGAATTTGCGTACCTGAGTCTCTATAACCGCCCACAACTGAGAAAGCGTTGCCGGTGCAGGATTTTGTACACGAATTGACCTCCAAATTATTTCCCATAAATACTCGATGAGATTCATGTCGGGCAATATGGGTGGCCTGAACATTCGCTCAAACTGTTCAGAATGCTCGTCAAACCAACCATCGCGAGTAGCTGTTGCCCAGTGACATGGCTCATTCTTATCCATAAAAATTCCATCGATGTTTGGGAACATGACGTCCATGAATGGTTGCAGGTCGTCTCCAAACAGCCGAACATAACCATTTCCGGTAATTTACAAAAATGATTGCCTATCGAAGTCGCGGGTTCCGAACGATATGTATCGAACATGCGATCGTAAATCGGTGGTGAGTGCTGTGATCAATTATTTGTGATCGTCATTTTTATCTGTTTTCCGTCGTTCCCTTAGTTGCTCTAAATTACATACCTTCGCGAATTGTTTGTGAGTTGCTAGGGAAACCCAGACGATTAATGTCGTTAGTGAGTGGGATGTCTGGTGTTCTTGACGTTTCTTCGGAGGATTCTCTCACATGGAAAAATCTAATTTCATGTTTATCCATCGTAGAAAATTGTTCGACTTTTTGTCGCAAATATGGAGTACTACCGGACGAGGAAAGAAGGGACTGTATGGACTGTGGTGCTACCAAGTGTGTAAAACTTCTTAAGAAAAGCTACGATGCTGAAACGCCGTTAAAATTTCATTGCGCACTGTGAGAAAAACGAACGAGTATCAGGAAGAATACGTGGTTCGACTCTTTCAAATTATCCATCCAGACCACCGTAATGGACTTTCACATGACGACAACACCGACGACGAGAGAGGTAAGTTGTCTCCTTTGCAATTACAAGTACACTACTGGCCATTAAAATTGCTACACCACGAAGATGACGTGCTACAGACACGAAATTTAAGTAGAAGTAGAAGTAAGAAGATGCTGTGATATGCAAATGATTAGCTTTTCACAGCATTCACGCGAGATTGGCGCAGGTGGCGACACCTACAACGTGTTGACATGAGGAAAGTTTCCAACCGATTTCTCATACACAAACAGCAATTGACCGGCGTTGCCTGGACAAACATTCTTGTGAAGGAGAAGAAATGCGTACCATCACGTTTCCGACTTTGATAAAGGTCGGATTGTAGCCTATCGCGATTGTGGTATATCGTATCGCGACATTGCTACTCGCTTTGGTCGAGATCCAATGACTGCTAGCAGAATATGGAATCGGTGGTTTCAGGAGGGTAATACGGAACGCCGTGCTGGATCCCAACGGTCTCGTATCACTAGCGGTCGAGATGACAGGCATCTTATCCGCACGGCTGTAACGGATCGTGCAGCCACGTCTCGATCCCTGAGTCAACACATGGGGACGTTTGCAAGACAACAACCATCTGCACGAACAGTTCGACGACATTTGCAGCACCATGGACTATCAGCTCGGTGACCGTGGCTGTGGTTACCCTTGACGTTGCATCACAGACAGGAGCGCCTGCGATGGTGTACTCAACGACGAACCTGGGTGCACGAATGGCAAAAAGTAATTTTTTCGGACGAATCCAGGTTCTGTTTACAGCATCATGATGGTCGCATCCGTGTTTGACGACATCGCGGTGAACGCACACTGGAAGCGTGTATTCGTCATCGCCATACTGGCGTATCAACCAGCGTGATGGTATGGGGCTGCCATTGGTTACACGTCTCGGTCACCTCTTGTTCGCATTGACGGCACTTTGAACAGTGGACGCTACATTTCAGATGTGTTACGACCCGTGGCTCTACCCTTCATTCGATCCCTACGAAACCCTACATTTCAGCAGGATAATGCACGACAGCATGTTGCAGGTCCTGTACGGGCCTTTCTGGATACAGAAAATGTTCGACTGCTGCCCTGGGCAGCTCATTCTCCAGATCTCTCATCAATTGAAAACGTCTGGTCAATGGTGGCCGAGCAACTGGCTCGTCACAATATGCCAGTCAGTACTCTTGATGAACTGTGGTATCGTGTTGAAGCTTCATGGGCAGTTGTACCTGTACACGCCATCCAAGCTCTGTTTGACTCAATGCCCAGGCGTATCAAGGTCGTTATTACGGCCACAGGTGGTGGTTGTGGGTACTGATTTCTCAGGATCTATGCACCCGAATTGCGTGAAAATGTAATCACATGTCAGTTCTAGTATAATACACTGCTGGCCACCGTAAATGCAACGCCAAGAAAGACAAGAGGTAGCACAACAAAATTTATTTTGTAGATAACATGTTGACTAAGTATCAAATGATTACGTTTACAGACGTCTGTGACATGTGGTTCCTGCCAGAATCAGTAGCCAGAGTAGCCGCCATTGTTGGAGATCACCGCTGCCACACGTCTCGGCATTGAGTCAAAGAGACGTTGGATGTGTTCCTGGGGTACAGCAGCACAAGCAGCTTCCACACGTGGCCAAAGATCATCTGTTGTGGCAGCTGGGGATGTAATCTGGGTCACTCGTTGAGCAACCATGGACCACATGTTTTCTATCGGCGAAAGATCCGGAGAGCGAGCCGGCCAGGGAAGCAATTCAATCTGGTTATTGACGAAGAACCTTTGGACAATGCGTGCCACGTGTGATCGCGCATTATCCTGTTGAAATATGGCTGTGGCCGAGCCCTGAATGTAAGGAAGGACAACTGGCTCCAGCACCTCTGATATGTAGCGCCGCCTATTTGAAGTACCGGCAATGCGTACTAGAGGCGTGCGAGAGTAATATCCAATACCGCCGCATACCATAATACCCGGTGCAAGACCAGTGTGGCGGTGCATAATGCAGCTGTCCAGCATCTTCTCTCCACGGTGTCTCCACACTCGAATCCGACCATCGTGGTGCTGCAGACAGAAGCGTGCCTCGATAGTAAAGACAAGTCATTCCATTCTGCCGTCCACATCCGTCTGTCATCACACCATTGGCGACGGAGACGTCTGTGGTTCTGCGTCAATGGTAGACGAAGCAATGGACGTCTTGCGGACAGACCACTCTGCTGTAAACGGCGTCGAATGGTACGCGTAGACACTGGATGATGCGTTACAGACGCAATGTGCTGTGTGTGGTTCGGGATGTCACTGAGCGATCCGTCACTGCCATGGGTACAATTTGCCTATCAGCACGTGCAGTGGTGCACCGAGGTGAATGCGATCGACCACGTCGGTCCGTCGTATCCTCCTGCATCCAACGGCCACATATCCGCATTACAGTTGTTTGGTTTCGTCCAACACAACTAGCGATTTCTCTGTATGATAATCCACAATCTCGGTAAGCCACTATCCTTCCTCTGTCGAACTCGGATACTTGATCAAAAGATGTTCGCTGTTGTCTACGAGGCATAACTGATCGTCTTGTGAAACAACCACAAGATAAACACACGTGCCGAACGTACACTCGTCAAAATCGCCAAGCCTTCAATGGCGCTATGAGGTGGCGCCACAGGCGCGCGTGATGTGCGTCTGCGCTGAAATTCTAATCAGTTGCATATCTCATCGCTGCAAACTCATGGTGTAAATTTCACTCGATTCGGATGCTTCCTTCAGGGTGTTGCATTGACGGTGGCCAGCAGTGTATATTAGTCCAATGAATAGCTGTTTATCATCCGCATTTCTTCTTGGTGTAGCAATTTTAATGGCCAGTGGTGTATTTTTGTAACGCTCTTCTTTTGTCGTTGCTGCAATGACAACTGTAAACATACTCACAACACCTGCCACCGGAGTGTCATGATCGATTAACGATCGCACGTTCGATATGTATCATTTGGACCCCGCGACTTCGACAGGCAATCATTCTTGGAAATTACCCCATTTCCAGTCAATGATCTGTTAAGTTGGACCAGAGCAACCAGTCGATTCCCTGCAGACACAGCCCACACCATTATGGAGCCACCATGAGCTTACACAGTTACTTTTTACCAACCCGAGTCCATGGCTTCGTGGGGTCTGCACCATACTGGAACACTACTATCAGCCTTTTCCAGCTGAAATCGGGACTCGTCTGTCAAGGCCACGGTTTTCTAGTCGTTTTTCCAGTAGTCGAGAGTCCAACCGATGCGTTCACGAGCCCAGCAGAGGCTCTGCAGACGACGTCATGCTGTTCAGCAAAGACACTCGCGTCCCTCGTCTGCTGCCATAGCCCAGATTTTGCCGACTGTCTTAACGGATACTTTCGTCGTACGTCCCACGCTGATTTCTGCAGTTATTTCTCTGTTAGCACTGACAACTCTACAGAAAATCCACTACACTCGATCGTTAAATGAAGGCCACTGCATTGTCCACGGTGAGAGGTAATGCCTGAAATCTGGTGTTCTCGGACCACTCTTGACGCTGTGGATCCCGGAATATTGAATTCCCTAACGATTTCCGAAATGGAATTTCCCGTGTGCGTCCAGCTGCAAATACCATTCCGCATTCGAAGTCTGTTATTTCCCGTCGTGCGTCCATAATCACGTTGGAAACCTTTTCATACGAATCACCAGAATACAAAAGAGAGCCTCGAACTGCGCTTTTATACCATAGAGGTTACTCAATAATTCAAGAACAGTCTTAATCTCATTTATTATTATTATTATTATTATTATTATTATACCGCCAACCGGTTTCAACCCGACGTAGGGGTCATTTTCTGGGCGTTTACACCATTGGTCGACTGATGGTGGTGTCACTCCTGTCTACATAACGGCAGGAAACTATCAAATCACCACCAGCAGTCAACCAATGGTGTAAACGCCCAGAAGATAACCCCTACGTCGGGTTGAAACCAGTTGGCGGTATAATAATAATAAATGCGATTAAGACTGTTTTTGAATAATTGATTAATCATACTAATCGCTGCTTCTCTGCACAAGCATGTTGTCCAAAAATAGAGGTTACTACCAAATGTCTTAGCAGATGTCGTACGATCTTTTCGCTTCTTCTTGTCAGTGTTTCCCATACATTCCTTTCTTCGCCGATTCTCTGAAGAACTTTCTCCTTCCTTAACTTTATCAGTACATAATTTTCAACATTCTTCTGTAGTACCACAGCTCAGGTATTTCGATATTCTTCTTTTTCGGTTTTCCCACAGTCCATGTTTCACTACCATACAATGCTGTGCTCCAAACTCACATTCTCAGAAATTCCTTCCTCAAATTAAGGCCTATGTTTGATACCAGTAGACTTCACTTGTCCAACAATGCCCTTTCTGCCAGTGCTAGCCTGCTTTTGATATCCTCCTTGCTCCAACCATATGGGTCATTTTCCTGCCTAGCTAGCAGAATTTCTTCATCTACTTTGTGATCACCCATCCTGATGTTCAATTTATCACTTTTCTCATACCTGTTACTTCTCATTAATTTCGTCTCGCTTCGATTTACTCTCAGTCCATATTTTGTACTAATTAGACTGATCTTTTCATTCATTACATCATTTAATTCACATTCATTGATGATAACAATGTCACCAGCGAATCCTATCATTGATATCCTTTCACCTTGAATTTCAATTCCACACACAGACACTTCTTTTATTTCGGTCATTTCGTCTTCCATGCATAGACTGAAGAGAAGGGTGGGGGGGGGGGTGAAAGACCACACCTTGTCTTACACCTTTTTCAATCCGAGCACTTCGTTCTTGGTCAGCCACTCTTATTGTTCCCTCTTCCATTTTGTACAGATTGTACACTGAAGAGCCAAAGCAGCTGGTACACCAGCCGAATATCGTGTAGGAACTCGCGATGACAGAACGTGGCATGGACTTGATTAATGTCTGAAGCAGTGTTGGAGGGAATTGAGACCATCAATCCTGCATGTTCATAATTCCGTAAACTTACGAGTGAGTCCGAGATGTCTTAAGACGAGCACGTTGCAAGGTATCCCAGGTATGCTATACAGTGTTCATGTCTGCGAAGTTTGGTGGACAGCGAAAGAGTTTAAACTCAGAAGAGTGTTCCTGCAGCCATTCTGTAGCAATTCTGGACATGTGGGGTGTCGCATGTCCTGCTGAAATTTCGCAAGTCCGTTGCAATGCACAATGGACATGAATTGATGCACGTGATCAGAGAGGATGCTTACATACCTGTAACCTATCAGAGTCGTATGTAGAAGTATCAAGGGTCCCATATCTCTCCAACTGCACACGCCCCACACCATTACAGAGCCTCCACTACCTTTAACAGTCCCCTGATGACATGCAGGGTCCATGAATTCATGAATTTGTCTCCATACCCGTACACGTCCATCCGGTCGATGCAATTTGAAACGAGAGTCGTCGGACGAGGCAACATGTTTCCAGTCATCAACAGTCCAATATCGGTGTTCACGGGACCAGTCGAGGCGTAAAGCTTTGTGTGCGGCTGTCATCAAGGTACACGAGTGGGCCTCTGGCTCCGAAAGCCCATATTGATGATGTTTCGTTGAATGGTTTTCACGCTGACACTTGTTGATGGCCCAGCATTGGAATCTGCAGCAATTTGCAGAAGGGCTACTCTTCTGTCACGTTGCTCCCTTTCTTGCAGGATCTTCTTCTGGCCGCAGCGATGTCGGAGATGATGTTTTACCGGATTCCTGATAATCACGGTACACTCGTGAAATGGTCGTACGGGAAAATCCCCATTTCATCACTACGTCGGAGATGCTGTTTCCCATCGCTCGTGCGCCGATTGTAGCACCACGTTCAAACTCAGTTAAATCTTGATAACCTGACATTTTAGTAGCAGTTACCGATCTAACAACTGCGCCAGACACTTGTTGTCTTATGTAGGCGTTGTCGACCGCAGCGCCGTATTCTACCTGTTTACATATCTCCGTATTTGAATACACATGCCTATACCAGTTTCTTTGGCGCTCCAGTGTATATTACCCCTCTCCCCCTATAGCTTACGGCTATTTTTTTCAGAATTTCGAATATCTTGCACCATTTTACATTGTCGAACGCTTTTTCCAGGTCGACGGGTCTTCATTTTCCATTATCAACTGCAACGTCAGAATTGCCTCTCTGCTGGCTTTACCTTTCGTAAAGCCAAAGTTATCATAATGTAACAAATCCTCAGTTTTCTTTTCCAGCCGCGGGGGATTAGCCGAGTGGTCTGAGGCGCTGCAGTCATGTACGGTGCGGCTGGTCCCGGCGGAGGTTCGAGTGCTCCCTCGGGCATGGGTGTGTGTGTGTGTGTGTGTGTGTGTGTGTGTGTGTGTGTGTGTGTGTGTGTTCTTAGGATAATTTAGGTTAAGTGGTGTGCAAGCTTAGGGACTGATGACCTTAGCAGTTAAGTCCCATAACATTTCACACACATTTGATTTTTTTTTCTTTTACATTCTTCTGTATATTATTCCTTTCAGAAAAGTGGATGAGTGAGGTGTTAAGGTGACTGCATGAAATTCTCGCACTTGTCTGTTCTTTCAATCTTCGGAATTGTGTGGATGATGTTTTCAGTAATGTCAGATAGTATATCGCGACTCTCGAACATTCTACACTCCAATGTGAATGATTGTTTTGTTTACCTTTCGTAAAGCCAAAGTGATCATCATGTAACAAATTCTCAATTTTGTTTTCCATTCTTCTGTAAATTATTCCTTTCAGAAAAGTGGATGAGTGAGGTGTTAAGCTGATTGCGCGATAATTCTCGCACTTGTCTGTTCTTGCAATCTTCGGCATTGTGTAGATGATGTTTTTAGTAATGTCAGATAGTATATCGTGAGCCTCGGACATTCTACACTCCAACGTGAATGGTTGTTTTGTTGCCTTGTCCTCCAATGATTTTAGAAATTCTGATGGAATGTTGTCCCTTCTGTCTTATTCGATGTGAAGTCTTCCAAAGCTCTTTTAAATTCTGATTTTAATACTATACTGTATATGTGCATATCGCTAACCCATGAATTTTGTCATCTCCGTATATGTGAGATTCATAACCCTACACATTTCTTCACCCACGTATTGATGTGACGTAACTGGCTCGTAAGTAGTGGAATCAAAAAACCTTAAATTATTAGGGTTTCGTGAGGTTCAAATTTTACATTCGCTGTCAAGTCGTGAACCTGATATTTTGAACCGATCGCGACGGATGTGTTTCCAATATTTACTTAGTGTGAAATTTGTTGCAGTACCATCAACAGGATAGGGACGAATATATGGGAACACCAAAACCTGAACACGTTACCATGTGTAGTAAAAGTAAACTCCTCCCGAACAGGCCAGGAGCGCCCAAAGGTACCGACCGGCCGCCGTGCCATCCTCAGCCCATAGGCGTCACTGGATGGGAATATGAAGGGGCATGTGGTCAACACACAGCTCTCCGGGGCATATGTCAGTTTCCGAGACCGGAGCCGCTACTTCTCAATCAAGTAGCTCCTCAGTTTGCCTCACAAGGGCTGAGTGCATCCCGCTTGCCAACAGTGCTCGGCAGACCAGGTGGGCACCCATCCAAGTGCTAGAGCCCAGCCCGACAGCGCTTAACTTCAGTGATCTGACGGGAACCGGTGTTACCACTGCGGTAAGGCCGTTGGCACCGTGTGTAATACGATGTAGGAAAGCCACTGGCATAAAAAACAGCTTCCAGTCGTCTGGGAATGGATAAATACAGGTCGTGTAATGTTTTCAAAGGTACCTTTAACGATTTCTTCCTGCAAAATAATGGCAACTTCAGGTAAGGATGATGAAGGTGGAAAGCGATCATGTATTCTTCTCTCCATAGCAGACAACCAAGAGCCAATGACATTGAGATCTGGTGAGTGTGGTGGCCAGGGAGATGTGACGAATCACCCTCGTGCTCACAAAACCAGGCCTTGCGAGCTGTGTGAACAGGGGGCCATTCGTCTTGGAGCACAGCATCACCATTGAGGAACATATGCCATGGGACGCACCTGATCTGCACCTACATCATACTCCGAAAGCCACCTGACGGTGTGTGGCGGAGGGTACTTCTGGTGCCACTAACAAACCCCCCCCCCCCCCCCCCCCCCCCTCACCTCTGAGCCCTGCTGCGGCTCGCGTTGGTGCTCTTTGTAGGTTTCCGCCCTCTGTTGCAGACCAGACGTATCGTTTGGTTGGCATGGTTGCGTTTGAAGGTCTTCTTCTCGTGTTGACTGGCGCCACTCGGTTTCGCAAGTGTTGCCTGTCCACTAGTGGCAGCAGCTGCGGTTATCGATATGTAGTAACTGCTGCCCTATCTTTGGGGCGACGTCGTTGGTTTGGCCGGGTGGTGTGAGTGGGCCAGTTGGGGTGGGGACTCAGGAGCAGGCAGGTCCGTGCACTGCGGAACACGCCGGGACCACTGGCGGCACGCATGGACTTATGGGCTGGAAGGGCTGTGGTCACGAGGATGCACGACCCCGTTGTAAACTGGATCCAGCAAGGTTTGAGAGGAGCGCATTTCAATCCAAGTAGAGCGGAGTCAGTCACCTGTGTAGGCCCCATAGTACGTATGTGATGTTGTGACAGATTATCATTGCTCCGTCATGTGCTGTTTGGTGGATCTGCGTACCGCTTAGTACGTGAAGACCCTACTGTGTTAAATCACTTGGCTCAGTCTTTAGACGGTGTGGTTACTCAGCTGTGAATTAATAAAGCAGTGAAGAAATTAGTTTCATTCTGCCAACCGTCCTCAGAGTTGTCACAGTGAGTTCAGTGTGCGTTTGTGTTCCTAATGAACTTGATGTCTCTCATTTGGTACTTAATTCTGACTCTCGTTGCGATTGTTTCCTCAATGACGTGTGGTTGCTGATAGTGCTTGGTTACATTTCGGTTTGGCCTCGCACGCAAATCGAGTGGGGATTTAGTTACTCTTAGTTTGTCAGGTGTTCTGTAGTGTGACTTTTTTGATCAGATTTTCGGGTTTGTGGAATCAGACTGAAATCTGGTAGTGGTTCCTTTCTCGTTCCAAAAAAAATGGCTCTGAGCACTATGGGACTTAACATCTATGGTCATCAGTCCCCTAGAACTTAGACCTACTTAAACCTAACTAACCTAAGGACAGCACACAACACCCAGCCATCACGGGGCAGAGAAAATCCCTGACCCCGCCGGAAATCGAACCCGGGAACCCGGGCGTGGGAAGCGAGAACGCTACCGCACGACCACGAGATGCGGGCTTTTCTCGTTCCGGGCGCTCTAAACACAGTATTCTGAGGGCGTAGTGAAGACCGCCGGTTCCGGCTTTGCCGTATTGTTGCATCGTTACATTTGGTTTATGATTATGATTAGTCATTCGTTAGGCTGCCAAGAGTCTGAGTTACCACCTTGCGAAGCGAGTGCAACTCTTAGCTGCCTATCTCATCGCTCGCGAAAGTGTTTGTTGCCGGACCCTCTCAGAGGTCGATTCCTGGAGTGCCATCTGGATCAGTTGCTTGTGTTTTGTTTTTAATTAACCTTTGCTATTGTATTTGCTGTTTTACAGCAGGGTTCAAAATTTTTTATATTCGTAAAATGAAGAACAAACCGCCTTCAGCCACAAGGTACGTTTATTTACTGCACTATGCATTTCGAGCCCTGGAGGCTCATCTTCAGGTGCTTTTTAGTGATTAACATCAGGTTTTATAGTTGTTTGCAGTTTAACATTCTATGATGTCTGCTTCTGTTGTGCAGTTCGTATACACAATACACATCTTTAATTTTACAGTACATACTGGGATATATACATAGTCACACACTTTTTCACACATTGTATTAGCAGAACGTAAACATGCCAAAGATTCTTTTTAATGACTGGGAAAAAAACAACAAAGGGATTCCACAGAATTCCATTTCTGATCAGCTACTATTCCTTATATATGTGAATAACCTTTCACTTAACATTCAACAAATAAAATTGGAACGGTGCTAGTGTGATTTTAAACCCTATTAGAGAGAAACCAACAGTTGTTGTTGTGGTCTTCAGTCCTGAGACTGGTTTGATGCAGCTCTCCATGCCACTCTATCCTGTGCAAGCTTTTTCATCTCCCAGTACCTACTGCAACCTACATCCTTCTGAATCTGCTTAGTGTATTCATCTCTTGGTCTCCCTCTACGATTTTTACCCTCCACGCTGCCCTCCAATACTAAATTGGTGATCCCTTGATGCCTCAGAACATGTCCTACCAACCGATCCCTTCTTCTGGTCAAGTTGTGCCACAAACTTCTCTTCTCCCCAATCCTATTCAATACTTCCTCATTAGTTATGTGATCTACCCATCTAATCTTTAGCATTCTTCTGTAGCACCACATTTCGAAAGCTTCTATTCTCTTCTTGTCCAAACTATTTATCGTCCATGTTTCACTTCCATACATGGCTACACTCCATACGAATACTTTCAGAAATGACTTCCTGACACTTAAATCAATACTGGATGTTAACAAATTTCTCTTCTTCAGAAACGCTTTCCTTGCCATTGCCAGCCTACATTTTATATCCTCTCTACTTCTACCATCATCAGTTATTTTGCTCCCCAAATAGCAAAACTCCTTTACTACTTTAAGTGCCTCATTTCCTAATCTAATTCCCTCAGCATCACCCGACTTAATTAGACTACATTCCATTATCCTTGTTTTGCTTTTGTTGATGTTCATCTTATATCCTCCTTTCAAGACACTGTCCATTCCATTCAATTGCTCTTCCAAGTCCTTTGCTGTCTCTGACAGAATTACAATGTCATCGGCGAACCTCAAGGTTTTTATTTCCTCTCCATGAATTTTAATACCTACTCCGAATTTTTCTTTTGTTTCTTTTACTGCTTGCTCAATATACAGATTGAACAACATCGGGGAGAGGCTACAACCCTGTCTTACTCCCTTCCCAACCACTGCTTCCCTTTCATGTCCCTCGACTCTTATAACTGCCACCTGGTTTCTGTACAAATTGTAAATAGTCTTTCGCTCCCTGTATTTTACCCCTGCCACCTTCAGAATTTGAAAGAGAGTATTCCAGTCAACATTGTCAAAAGCTTTCTCTAAGTCTACAAATGCTAGAAACGTAGGTTTGCCTTTCCTTAATCTTTCTTCTAAGATAAGTCGTAACGTCAGTATTGCCTCACGTGTTCCAGTGTTTCTACGGAATCCAAACTGATCTTCCCCGAGGTTGGCTTCTACTAGTTTTTCCATTCGTCTGTAAAGAATTCGTGTTAGTATTTTGCAGCTGTGACTTATTAAGCTGATAGTTCGGTAATTTTCACATCTGTCAACACCTGCTTTCTTTGGGATTGGAATTATTATATTCTTCTTGAAGTCTGAGGGTATTTCGCCTGTTTCATACATCTTGCTCACCAGATGGTAGAGTTTTGTCAGGACTGGCTCTCCCACGGTTGTCAGTAGTTCCAATGGAATATTGTCTACTCCGGGGGCCTTGTTTCGACTCAGGTCTTTCAGCGCTCTGTCAAACTCTTCACGCAGTATCGTATCTCCCATTTCATCTTCATCTACATCCTCTTCCATTTCCATAATATTGTCCTCAAGTACATCGCCCTTGTATAGACCCTCTATATACTCCTTCCACCTTTCTGCTTTCCCTTCTTTGCTTCGAACTGGGTTTCCATCTGAGCTCTTGATATTCATACCAGTCGTTCTCTTATCTCCAAAGGTCTCTTTAATTTTCCTGTAGGCGGTATCTATCTTACCCCTAGTGAGATAGGCCTCTACATCCTTACATTTGTCCTCTAGCCATTCCTGCTTAGCCATTTTGCACTTCCTGTCGATCTCATTTTTGAGACGTTTGTATTCCTTTTTGCTTGTTTCACTTACTGCATTTTTATATTTTCTCCTTTCATCAATTAAATTCAATATTTCTTCTGTTACCCAAGGATTTCTACTAGCCCTCGTCTTTTTACCTACTTGATCCTCTGCTGCCTTCACTACTTCGTCCCTCAAAGCTACCCATTCTTCTTCTACTGTATTTATTTCCCCCATTCCTGTCAATTGCTCCCTTATGCTCTCCCTGAATCTCTGTACAACCTCTGGTTCTTTCAGTTTATCCAGGTCCCATCTCCTTAAATTCCCATCTTTTTGCAGTTTCTTCAGTTTTAATCTACAGGTCATAACCAATAGATTGTGGTCAGAGTCCACATCTGCCCCTGGAAATGTCTTACAATTTAAAACCTGGTTCCTAAATCTCTGTCTTACCATTATATAATCTATCTGATACCTTTTAGTATCTCCAGGGTTCTTCCATGTATACAACCTTCTTTCATGATTCTTAAACCAAGTGTTAGTTATGATTATGTTGTGCTCTGTGCAAAATTCTACCAGGCGGCTTCCTCTTTCATTACTGTCCCCCAATCCATATTCACCTACTATGTTTCCTTCTCTCCCTTTTCCTACACTCGAATTCCAGTCACCCATGACTATTAAATTTTCGTCTCCCTTCACAATCTGAATAATTTCTTTTATTTCATCATACATTTCTTCAATTTCTTCGTCATCTGCAGAGCTAGTTGGCATATAAACTTGTACTACTGTAGTAGGTGTGGGCTTCGTATCTATCTTGGCCACAATAATGCGTTCACTATGCTGTTTGTAGTAGCTTACCCGCATTCCTATTTTCCTATTCATTATTAAACCTACTCCTGCATTCCCCCTATTTGATTTTGTGTTTATAACCCTGTAGTCACCTGACCAGAAGTCTTGTTCCTCCTGCCACCGAACTTCACTAATTCCCACTATATCTAACTTCAACCTATCCATTTCCCTTTTTAAATTTTCTAACCTACCTGCCCGATTAACAGAAGGTTAGGTAAATGATATTTTCCAAGGGATAATTAAGTGGTTCTCTGAAAATGGACTATCTCTAAATCTTGAAAAAAAAAATTACGTTCACTTCTGTGCAACAGTCATACCAACAACTGATGGAACACATGAGCAGGAGTCAGCAAATAGGGCCGAATAGGCCGGCCGCGGCGGTCAAGCGGTTCTAGGCGCTTCAGTCCGGAACCGCGCGACTGCTACGGTCGCAGGTTCGAATCCTGCCTCGGGCATGGATGTGTGTGATGTCGTTAGGTTAGTTAGGTTTAAGTAGTTCTAAGTTCTAGGGGACTGATGACCTAAGATGTTAAGTCCCATAGTGCTCAGAGCCATTTGAACCGTTTAGGGCCGAATACTCCATATTTTTGGGTGTAAATATTGACGAAAACTGGAAATGGAATTAGCAAATTAGTGAGCTTCTCGAGCAATTAAGTTCAGCTACTTTTGCTCTTCGTATTACTTGTAATCTTGGAAACAAATGTATCAACCTCCTGACATAGTTTCCATATTTCGCCTCAATAATGTCTTTCGGAGTAATTTTCTGGGGTAACTCATCACCTGGAAAGAAAGTATTTAAGGCCACATCATGTGGGTACCTCTTCAAGCAGCTAGGGATTTCAGTGCACCGTCGCAGTCGATGTATTCCCTAATGATATCCGTCATAAATGATCCATCACAGTTTGTGAAGAATAGTGATGTACATACCTGCAACACTATAGGGGGAAAATGACATTTATTACGCATTGTTAAGCCCGTCAGTGGCTCAGAGAGGAGTCCAGTATGAAGCAGCAAAAAGTTTTGTTCATTTGTCCAATACTATGAAATGTCTGACAGGTAGCCAAGCAAGTTTTAAATCTAATTTAAAGTCATTTCTCCTGGACAACTCTCTCTATTTCATTAAAAAATTTCTACTTACATACTGGTACCCAGTACAAAAAAATTAAAAAAATGTTGCTTTTAACTATAGTTGCATGAGTAGAAAAAGAAATGGAGAACATAATAATGCTTTCTTTAAAATTAAACTAATCATGCATATATATCCTGTAAACTAATTCGTTCCTCATGATTTCGATAGAAGAATCGTTCAAATGATCTATGCATCACAACTAAGTAACTAAGTTTCGTATACTCACAAACTGTTACGCCCAGACATGCGTACGACTAATTTCAACTGTTACCCGCTAATATTATAGTCACGGGGTATACCTCTTTCCGTTTTGGGAAGGACACTATTTTAATTTTATGGACAGGATCAAAGCACGCTGTTGTAATCGGAGAGAGATTATAACCCGTCCCAAATCTTTTCCGCTCCGTAGGCATGTGCCGTGGTCTCCCGTGGAAGTTCATGGAAGGTACGCTAGATGGCAGGAGCTGCTTTCCTACTCGGAGGTCGCGTACGAGCGTTTGCAAACAGTCTTTTGGTCTTGCCAGTGGAAGAAGTCGGTTAGAGGCATAACTCTATTTTCATGTACTTGAATTAACGCGAGGGTAAAAGCGGACGTACGTGTTATATCAAACCATGTATGTTTCCGTTGGAGAACAGAGAGCTTCTGTATAAATATCAGAAGCTTACATAATAAGCAAGCACTAAATAAAGAATTCGGCTCAGTAATTCGTTTAGTGGGCGCGAAAGCGTCACGGCGGTGCTCAACTGTCTCCAGTAGCAGATGCTACAAGAGAGGCATTGTGCACTATGATATGGTGTACCGTTAAAATTCCGAGACGAATATACCGCTTTCTCCCTACGTATGTCTTCCTATATCACCGTCTGCCACGTATCATGAACTCGCTTGCGGAGTATGTATATGTGAATGTTGGATGGAAGGCCGAAGGGTGGAACGAATATATGGAAGGGCCATAATAAGAAACGAAACTTGAAGACAATATTGCGGAAAGTAAAGGCGAATTAAATGAAGGTGGAATGGGGAATAAAATATTGGAAGAAGAGGTTGACAGAGTACTGAAAGAAACAAGAATTATTGAGATTCTTGGTAGAGACAGCCATGACGAAACTAACCACCCCCCACCCCCCCTAGTGTGGAAGACATGTGAGAAGGGCAAAATACTACCACACTTCAAGAGCAATGTAATAATCCAATTCTAAATATTCAGGTGCTGACAGTTTAATAAGTCATGACACGAATTATTTACAGAAGAATGAAAAACTGGTAGAAGTCGACCTCGGGAATGATAAGTTTGTGTTCCGGAGAAATGTGGGAACACTCGAGACCATATTGACGCTTTGACTCACCTCAGAAGATGGACTGAAGGCAGGAAAATGTACGCTTATAGCTTTTGTAGGATTAAAGAAAGATTTTGACTATGTGGACCAGAGGATACACTTTGCAACTCTGAACGTTATAGGTCTAAAATACAGGGTCATCTACAAACTGTAGAGAAAGCAGGACGAAGTTATCAATCGAAGAACATGAGAAGGAAGGAGCTGTTGAAATGGGACTGAGACGGAGTCGTAGTCTATCTCTCACATTATTCAGTCTGTGTATTGAGCAAACAGTAAAAGAAGCCATGAAAAAATTCTTTTTCTATTTCCATTTCAAAGAATGAGTGTTAGCCTGTAGCGAAACCAAAGAAATTTAGGGGAATTTCCGTCTCAAGGTTTCAAAAACTATGTAAAGGTTTTTTTAAATTACCGCTCCAGTCACAAACTTAGTTAACTACTGTATTACTTATTTATTTAGCGACATGTTTCGAGGGAATATCTCATCTTCAGGCTAAATGGCCTTACAAAAACAATTTTACAGTAAGGTCATACTGATGTTGCATAGTCTTTTCATAAATGCTGTGCTTATCCTGTGGAAGAAGAGAAAACTTAGTAAGAGGCTATGTCACTTTGGAAGCTGGACTGGTGTTTGAATGAAAATGTTTTGTAAAGTGTCTAGTGTCCCGTTTATCTGCCACGCCAGAAGAACAAAATGAGTGACCGTTACAAAACATTTTCATGCAACCATCAGTCCAGCTTGCAAAGTGACATCGCCTCTTACTAAGTTTTCTCTTCTTCCACAGGATAACCACAGCATTTATGAAAAGACTATGTAACATCAGTATGACCTTAGTGTGAAATTGTTTTTGTAATGCCATTTAGCCTGAAGATGAATTATTCCCTCGATACATGTCGCTAAATAAATAAGTTCGGTAATACAATAGTTTGTGTCACGAACCTACTATGCTGTCATAGTAGGAGGAGAGGTGATACTCCTACGTGGCGCGTCCCAGGTGGCGGATAGGGAAGTCCTCACCGGTTTACTGGCGGACTTGAGTGAAATAAAATAGCTCTCGCGGACCAAAAACACCCTCTGCGGTTAACAACCGGAGTTGTAAATCGGAGCTTGCTCCAACTAAGGTTGACAACCTTCGACAGTCAAAAATGGAAAGGTCTTTTAGGAAAAAAATTCCACCGTCCTGCTCAAAAAGGCTACATCGGATTCGGTGGGTAGTCAACTAGAAGACAGCAACGAATCGGAGCGTTTGCGACCATCCAAATGCACACTAAAACACAAAAAGAAGATTAAACATGAGCAAATAAATTATATAGCAACACACAACATAAACTCACTACCTCAGACAGGAAAACTCAAGGAGCTCACAGATGAACTAAATAAACAAAACATTTTAATAACAGGGATCCAAGAAATGAGAAACACCACAGAGGACCCATTCGAATCACAAGGATACAGAATTTATAATGCGAAACCAGGACCGAGGGCAATGAAACAATGTCCCCAGTTTGGAACAGGGTTTTTAGTAAACATAAAAATGATAGATTCAGTAACGGATTTCCAAGCAGTATCACCAAGAATTGCGACTATAAGCTTTAAAACAATGAATAAAACCTATACAATAATAAATGCTCATGCCCCAACAAATGAAAAAAATTGTCTAACAAAAACAAAGGAAGAGGTAGATAAATTTTGGGACCTTCTAGAACAAACTGTGAACAGAGTAAATAAAAAGAATGTAATGATCTTATTGGGAGATTTCAATGCTCAGTTGGGAAAAGAAAGGAAATATAAAGATATAATTGGAAAATGGAGTCCACATAAATTTACAAACAAAAACGGTCAAAGACTTGTAGAACTCTGCAGAGAACACAACCTTATATCTAAATCAACATACTTTAAGAGGAAGCCAAGTAAACTTAAAACATGGAAACATCCAGACTGGAGGAAGGGCGAGTGGCAGCTAGACCATGTCTGTATGGACAAAAATTTTCATAAGGAGATCCACAATGTTAAAGTACTCAGAGGAATAGACACAGGCTCAGTTCATTATATGGTTAAAATTAAAATCAAATTCACACCGTTAAAGAAGAGGACCGGAAAAACTAATAAAATAAAAAGGAGGTTTGACCCACATCAGCTAATTAAAAATAATAAGTACCAACAAATAACACAAACCATCAAATTAACAGATGATCTAGAACAACTAGTGCCTAATCTTAAAAAAGAAGCAGAGAATCTAGCTCCCTTGAACCCACGAAGGAAACATGCATGGTGGACATCAGAATGTGACAAATTCCATGAAGATAGACACCAAGCATGGTTAAAGTTTCAAACACATAAAACTGAAGAAAATGCCATCAACCTAAAAAATGAAAGAAAAAAATTCACTCAAAATATTATAAGAATCAAGAGAGGATTTCATAAAGATATTATAGAGTCTATAGAACGTAATTATCATAAAACCAACTCCAGCAACTACTACAAAATCTTTGGGAAACAACTACAACAATATGAGGCCCCTACACTAATACTGAAAGATGAAGATGAAAGAATGACACACAGTAACAAGGAAAATGCAGAAATCATGGCAAAATTGCGAGGAACCCAAAGAACCTTTACAACTCAACATAAATACCCCAATAAAAACCAAACCTAACAAACTAGACCCTCCAACTTTCCAAGAAGTAGAAGAAATTCTTAAAGAACAAAAAAATTATAAGGCATGTGGAGAAGATCAGGTTTTTGTTGAAATGTGGAAATATGCAAGTGACACAGTCAAGACCTCCTTACACATGGCTCTAACAAAAATTTGGGTAACAGAACAATTTCCCGAACATTGGTCCACAGCTATCATCCACCCACTACACAAAAAGGGAGATAAGAGCAACCCAGACAACTACAGAGGAATCTCTCTCCTAGATTGCACATATAAAATTCTATTCAAGATACTATATGAAAGAATCAAGGAGCAATTATAACAGGGGAATATCAGGGAGGTTTTAGACCATGGAGAAGCTGTGCAGTGCAGATAATTAGTTTAAAATTGATTATAGCATACTACAAGAAACGGAACAAACCTCTGGCAATAACATTTGTAGATTTTAAGAAGGCATATGACTGTCTCCACAGACCTTCAGTATTAAAAATTTTGAGAAATCTAGGACTCCATCCAAAACTAATTAAAATAATACAACTCACTCTAACCAACACCAAATCAAAAGTGAAGTTTAGAGGAGAAATTTCGTAACCATTCCTCATAAAAACAGGCTTAAGACAAGGTGACTGCCTATCACCATTACTTTTCAACTGTTCACTGGAATACATAATGAGAGAATGGTACAAGGACAATCCAAAGAGGATAAGAATTGGAAGTGCAAAAGATGATATTAGCTTAAACTGCTTGGGATTCGCTGATGGTCTTGCTCTCCTAGACAACACCGTTCAAGAAGCCAGGCAACAAGTGAAATCACTACAAGAAATAACAGAGAAAGTAGGCCTTAGAATATCATTTGAAAAAACGGAGATTATGCTAACTGATCCACCACTTGCAAACAAAATTACAATAGGAGAACAGGAAATCAAAATTGTTGATAAATTTAAATATTTAGGCGAAATAATAACATACAATCTAAATGAGAAGCCATCATGGCAAAATAAAATAAAAAAACTGAATTATGCAAATTACATTACCAAAACTACATACAACAAAAAAAGCCTATCTATAGATGCAAAATTAAAACACTATAAAACAGTTACACAACCAGAAAAAACGTATGCAGCTGAAACTATCTTCAAAACAACTAATACAGCAGAAATTGACAGAATACTAAAAATAGAAAGAAGAATAATTAGGACATGTATAAATAAACAGTATAAAATAAATGGACATTGGAGAACAGCATCAAATGAAACAGTATATAAGAAAATAGAACCAGTCATGAGCACAATCAGGAAGAAACGCATTTCATTCTTTGGACATCTGATGGGAACTCCAGAAAACAGAATTAGTAAAAAAATAATACAAAAATTGTGGAATAGCAAGAGCGACATTAAATGGATCACAGAAATTAAGGAAGATATAAAAGAACTTCAAATTACAGTAGATGACCTAAAAAACAAGACAGAGAAAACCAGAATACTGCAAGACTCGCAAACCAGACTACAAATGAAAATCAATAAAAGGAGTACAGGAAGAGTTGTCTCAGATGAAGAAAGAAAGAAAATATCTGAAAGAATGAAGAAATATTGGGGAGACAGAAGAGCAAAACACCTTCCATATAAGAATAGCCTCTAATAATTATATTACCTAAATATATTCAGTTATTGTCGAACCAAATTGTATCCATGTGTAACAATTTGTTTAGAACTTTGTATTTTTGACTACAGTGGTCCAATGAAGGCCATAAAATAAATAATAATAATAATAATAGTTTGTGATTGGTAGCGGTAATTTAAAAAACCTTTACATATTACTTGAGACAGTCACGGTATTAAAATAAACAAAACGGCTTCACATTCTTTCAAAAACTAGTTTTTTGCTTTCTCTGTCTGCTTATATAGTCTTAAGAACATGTGATCAAAAGCATTTTGCCGGGAAATATCTGAAAATCACGTTTCAGCGGAAGCGCTAACCGCCCACTCTAGGAGCTCTCCGTTCTTGGACCGTTTGCGACTACGATCGATATATTTCTGTAAAGCTATTGTAACATTCTAGGTCGAAGAGAATATCTATATAGATATACTTGCCCACCAGACGTCTCAAATAATTGCTTTCGACAAAAGTGAGATGAAAAAAGCAATTATGCCCTTACTGTATCTTAGGAATTTAACGGATGACAAACCGCAGGACGATTATTGGTCTGAACGTTGGTGCGAATGGAACCAAGCTCATACAAACGGGACACTAGACACGTTTCCTCATAAGCCGCCACCGAAGAGTGAAGTTACTGAAGCTCTTGCTCGTGTGTGCAAACATCTGACAGACGACAATTTGGTGGAGAGGTTCCCTGGAGCCTATCTGCAGAACAACAGTGAAACACTAAATTCATTAATTTGGACTTATCTACATCTACATATATACTCTGCAAACCAGCGAGAGGTGCATGGCAGAGGGTACGTCCCATTGTACCAGTGTTCTACGGTCCCAGGTTCTAATCCTACCGCGGGCATGGATGATGGATGTGTGTGATGTCCTTAGGTTAGTTAGGTTTAATTAGTTCTAAAGCTAGGGGACTCATGACCTCAGATGTTAAATCCCTTAGTGCTTGGAGCCATTTGCACCATTTGTACCAGTGTTCGGGTTTCTTCCTGTTCCATTCACGTATGGAGCGCCGGAAGAATGATTGTCTGAATTATTGTTATCTTATCCTAATGATCTCTGTGCGAGCGATACGTAGGAGGGTTGTAGTATATTCCCAGGGTAATCGTTTAAATCCGGTTCTTGAAACTTTGTTAATAAATTTTCTCAGGATAAGTTTATCTTCAATAATCTTCCAGTTCAATCCCTTCATTATCTCTGTGACATTCTCTCACGGATTAAACAAACCTGTGACCATTGGTGCTTCCCTTCTCCGTATACGTTCAGTATCACCTGTTAGTACTATTTGGTACGGGCCCCACATACTTGAGGAATATTCTGGAACCGGTCGCAAACTCCTTTGTAGATTTATTGCACTTCCGCAGCATTCCACCAATAAACCGAAGTCTACCACCCGCTTTATCCACGACTGAACCTATGTGATCATTCCATGTCGTATTCCTACAAAGTGTTACACCCAGATATTTGTAGGAGTTGGCCTATTCCAACTGTCACTCATTGGTATTATTTACTTATATGGATACGGTGTCTGTTCTTTCGGACATGTCCGAAAGTACAGACGCCATATCCATAAAAGTATATAGCTCTGGCAATACCGGCCGTGACCTTCTTCTTCTGTGCGGATGCACACATATTACCCGAACTCTTACGGGACTTGGTAAGAATGTCTTCCACGAGTAATGAGCGTGTTGGGGTGGGACACTACGAATGTAGTGTGTGGACATACGAGGTGAGAATGTGAGTCTCGCGGCAGGCGTGCGCGAGTTAGTCCCTACAGTCGCGCTGTCCTCTGTGCCCTCCGTGGCTGAGATGGATAGAGCGTCTACCATGTAAGCAGGTTCGAATCCCGTTTGGGGCACACATTTTCACCTGTCCCCGTTCATATATATATCAACGCACGTCAGCACCTGAAGGTATTAAAAATAATTCTGATTTCATTGGTATTATGGTTCATGGGTACTACGGATTATAATTATTTTCAGCCATAATGGCTATGTTTGTGCACCGTGACTGTGTGGGATAATTATTTATTTCAGCCGGTCGGTGTGGCCGAGCGGTTCTAGGCGCTACAGTCTGGAACCGCGCGACCGCTACGGTCGCAGGTTCGAATCCTGCCTCGGGCATGGATGTGTGTGACGTCCTTAGGTTAGTTAGGTTTAAGTAGTTCTAAGTTCTAGGGGACTGATGACCTCAGCAGTTAAGTCCCATAGTGCTCAGAGCCATTTTTTAAAATTTATTTCAAGTTTCTGCTACCAGTCACTTTTTATTTTGTGCTGAATCTAACATAATGCAACGCGTTTCGAACATGTTCTGATTATCTTCAGACGTTTATACATACATACATATACATACATACATATAACCCTCCCCGGCCCCCGCCCCCTCCCTGAACCATGGACCTTGCCGGTGGTGGGGAGGCTCGCGTGCCTCAACGATACAGATAGCCGTACCGTAGGTGCAACCACAACGGAGGGGTATCTGTTGAGAGGCCAGACAAACGTGTGGTTCCTGAAGAGGGGCAGCAGCCTTTTCAGTAGTTGCAGGGGCAACAGTCTGCATGATTGACTGATCAGGCATTGTAACACTAACCAAAACGGCCTTGCTGTTATGGTACTGCGAACGGCTGAAAGCAAGGGGAAACTACAGCCGTAATTTTTCCCGAGGGCATGCAGCTTCACTGTAAGATTAAATGATGATGGCGTCCTCTTGGGTAAAATATTCCGGAGGTAAAATAGTCCCCCATTCGGATCTCCGGGCGGTGACTACTCAAGAGGACGTCGTTATCAGGAGAAAGAAAACTGGCGTTCTATGGATCGGAGCGTGGAATGTCAGATCCCTTAATCGGGCAGGTAGGTTAGAAAATTTAAAAAGGGAAATGGATAGGTTGAAGTTAGATATAGTGGGAATTAGTGAAGTTTGGTGGCAGGAGGAACAAGACTTTTGGTCAGGTGAATACAGTGTTATAAATACAAAACAAATAGAGGTAATGCAGGAGTAGGTTTAATAATGAATAAAAAAATAGAAGTGCGGATAAGCTACTACAAACAGCATAGTGAACGCATTGTTGTGGTCAAGATAGACACGAAGCCCACGCCTACTACAGTAGTACAAGTTTATATGCCAACTAGCTCTGCAGATGATAAAGGAATTGATAAAATGTACGATGAGATAAAAGAAATTATTCAGGTAGTGAAGGGAGAACAAAATTTAATAGTCATTGGTGACTGGAATTCGACAGTAGGAAAAGGAAGAGAAGGAAACGTGGTAGGTGAATATGGATTGGGGCTAAGAAATGAAAGAGGAAGCCGCCTGGTAGAATTTTGCACAGAGCATAACTTAATCATAGCTAACACTTGGTTCAAGAATCATGAAAGACGATTGTATACATGGAAGAATCCTGGAGATACTAGAAGGTTTCAGATAGATTATATAATGGTAAGACAGAGATTTAGGAATCAGGTTTTAAATTGTAAGACATTTCCAGGGGCAGATGTGGACTCTGACCACAATCTATTGGTTATGAACTGTAGATTAAAACTGAAGAAACCGCAAAAAGGTGGGAATTTAAGGAGATAGGACCTGGATAAACTGAAATAACCAGAGGTTGTACAGAGTTTCAGGGAGAGCATAAGGGAACAATTGACAGGAATAGGGGAAAGAAATACAGTACAAGAAGAATGGGTAGCTTTGAGGGATGGAATAGTGACGGCAGCAGAGGGTCAAGTAGATAAAAAGATGAGGACTACTAGTAATCGTTGGGTAATAGAAGAGATACTGAATTTAATTGATGAAAGGAGAAAATACAAAAACGCAGTAAGTGAAGCAGGCAAAAAGGAATACAAACGTCTCAAAAATGAGATCGACAGGGAGTGCAAAATGGCTAAGCAGGGATGGCTAGAGGACAAATGTAAGGATGTAGAGGCTTATCTCACGAGGGGTAAGATAGATAATGCCTACAGGAAAATTAAAGAGATCTTTGGAGAAAAGAGAACCACTTGCATGAATATTAAGAACTCAGATGGAAACCCAGTGCTAAGCAAAGAAGGGAAAGCAGAAAGGTGGAAGTAGTATATAGAGGGTCTATACAAGGGCGATGTACTTCAGTGCAATATTATGGAAATGGAAGAGGATGTAGATGAAGATGAAATGGGAGATATGATACTGCGTGAAGAGTTTGACAGAGCACTGAAAGACCTAAGCCGAAACAAGGCCCAGGGAGCAGACAACATTCCATTAGAACTACTGACAGCCTTGGGAGAGCCAGTCCTGACAAAACTCTACCATCTGGTGAGCAAGACGTATGAGACAGGCGAAATACCCTCAGACTTCAAGAAGAATATAATAATTCTAATCCCAAAGAAAGCAGGTGTTGACAGATGTGAATATTACCGAACTATCAGTTTAATAAGTCGCAGATGCAAAATACTAACGCGAATTCTTTACAGACGAATGGAAAAACTGGTAGAAGCCGACCTCGGGGAAGATTCCGTAGAAATGTTGGAACACGTGATGTAATACTGATCCTACGACTTATCTTAGAAGAAAGATCAAGGAAAGGCAAACCTACGTTTCTAGCATTTGTAGACTTGGAGAAAGCTTTTGACAATGTTGACTGGAATACTCTCTTTCAAATTCCGAAGTTGGCAGGGGTAAAATACAGGGAGCGAAAGGCTATTTACTATTTGTACAGAAACCAGATGGCAGTTATAAGAGTCGAGGGACATGAAAGGGAAGCAGTGGTTGGGAAGGGAGTGAGACAGGGTTGTAGCCTCTCCCCGATGTTATTCAATCTGTGTATTGAGCAAGCAGTAAAGGAAACAAAAGAAAAGTTCAGAGTAGGTATTAAAATCCATGGAGAAGAAATAGAAACTTTGAGGTTCGCCGATGACATTGTAATTCTGTCAGAGACAGCAAAGGACCTGGAAGAGCAGTTGAACGGAATGGACAGTGTCTTGAAAGGAGGATATAAGATGAACATCAACCAAAGCAAAACGAGGATAATGGAATGTAGTCGAATTAAGTCGGGTGATTCTGAGGGAATTAGATTAGGAAATGAGACACTTAAAGTAGTAAAGGAGATGTGCTATTTGGGGAGCAAAATAACTGATGATGGTCGAGGTAGAGAGGATATAAAAGGTAGACTGGCAATGGCAAGGAAAGCGTTTCTGAAGAAGAGAAATTTTTTAATTTCGAGTATTGATTTAAGTGTCAGGAAGTCGTTTCTGAAAGTATTTGTATGGAGTGTAGCCATGTATGGAAGTGAAACATGGACGATAAATAGTTTAGACAAGAAGAGAGTAGAAGCTTTCGAAAGGTGGTGCTACAGAAGAATGCTGAAGATCAGATGGGTAGATCACGTAACTAATGAGGAGGTATTGAATAGAATTGGGGAGGAGTTTGTGGCACAACTTGACTAGAAGAAGGGATCGGGTGGTAGGACATCTTCTGAGGCATCAAGGGATCACCAATTTAGTACTGGAGGGCAACGTGGAGGGTAAAAATCGTAGGGGGAGAAAAAGAGATGCATACACTAAGCAGATTCAGAAGGATGTAAGCTGCAGTAGGTACTGGGAGATGAAGAAGCTAGCACAGGATAGAGTAGCATGGAGAGGTGCATCAAACCAGTCTCAGGACTGAAGACCACAACAACAACATACATATAGAGAAATGTTACTTAAAAATATACAGTCTTAAACTAGATTAATCTAGAACTCCTTCTCCATTGTTTTTCACTCTAGCTGCTGGTGTGGCATTTGAGGGGAAGGAGGGGAGCAGTGTATTGCTAGAAATCGAAATCAGTGATGTCTTTTGCTGGTTTTCTTCCTTGTGGTTGACTATGTATATCACAGCCTGTATAGGACGCAGATAGATTTGCATCAGTTATGTGTTACGAAAATAGTGTGAAAGGCTTTTATATGACAGTTAATCACTTACAATTTCATCATCTTGCTGCTTTACTTGCATCACTGGTGTAATGGCGGAGCTGTTGATTGACATTACACTAAGGTACATTATATTGTGTCACTGACTGCCGACGTAATTCCCTGCACAAATTGTTTCGATGTTACACACACAACACAAGATGACGGACTGTAGCATTTGTGTCTGTATCGATTATCGAGGTTTTGTATCGATGTTCTTGGTACTGACAGATTTGTAGTCAGTTATTTACATTGACATATCTTTAATCTATTGAGTTAGAACTTGCTTAAGACTGTTGAAGAATGACATTTTGAATTCGGTTATTTCATTAAGAATGTTATCTCCATTCTTTGTGTTATGTATGAAAATGTCCATTTCTTCCATGATATTCATTCCCTTACTTTTTCTTATTTTCTGTAAAATTTCGAGGTCGTCTTCGATTTTCAAAGGGGGGGCCTGTGTCTTTAATGTGAGTTGCTACTGCTGATTTGTTAAATTTATCAAGCCTGTAGCAGTCTAAATGTTCTTTGAATCGGGTTCTGAAATTTCTGCCTGTTTGGCCCATATAATATTTACTACATTGGCTGCAGGTAATTTTGTAAATGCCAGATGCATCAAGACTGGTATCTGGTGGTTTTATACTGTGAATAAGCTTCCTAGTTATGTTGTTGTTGGTGCTGAAGCTTATTTTTACTTCTGTGCTTTTGAATAGTCTTGCTAATTTGTCAGATACTGTTCCAAGATATGGCATTTTTACATCTTTGACTGCTGGGTCACTGTCAGTTGTGAGTGTAGTTTGATGTTGTTTGTTAAGTTTAGTTTTTATGTGTTATGACATGGTATTAATTAGAGAAGGGTCAAATCCATCGTTTATTGCAGCATATGTTATGGTCTCTATTTCTTGTTGGAGTTCTGTATGTTGAAGTGTAAATTTGTGTGCTCTGTGCAGCATTGATCTATAAGCAGGTTTTTTGTGGGAGGAGGGATGTGTTGAGGGGTTTGGTATAGTGGCGTCAGTGCCAGTAGGTTTTCTGTAAACATTGAAAGCTACCTTTTGGTTGTGTTTTGATATTTTTATGTCACAAAAAGGTATGGTGTGACCCTTCTCTAATTAATACCACTCAGGCACACTGAACAGTGCATGTTGACGTGCAAAATGGCCAAGGGCAACAATGCGCGTCCGCATGCGCATACAAACTCCCATTATGCTCCGTGGCGAAGCTTGCAGTCTGAACGTCCTGAAGCAAACTGTTCAGAAGTTATGACGATTTTATTTCATATAGTTCAATAATTGTCACTCCGTGTATAGTTTACACGAAACAGAAGGAAAGTGGAGCCACCAAATGGTGTTGAGTTTTGGATGAAAGGACACTGTTGTACTGAGAAAGTTAATTGGTGCGATGCTACAGACTTCCTTAGAAGCGGCCAGAAGCTGTAGAATTACTTAGAAAAAGACGGCAGTGGCGCAGCCCTTGAAGTGGAAGCTGGCCTTGATCTGCTGTGGCGGCAGCCTCGCCACGCCGCGATGTGTGTGTCTGTGTGGTCAGTAACCCGGCGTGGGAGGGGCTGAGTCAGCGCCTGGCCCGCTCCTAACCAGGCACCGCCGGCGACCGTGACAGGACGCGGCAGCGCGCGGACAAGTCTGCGGGAGTCTTCTCTGCTCGCTGATGGTCTGTCAGACATCGGCTATGTTTGCCTGTTAAATGCCTCAACTGGCCCGTTCACTACACGAGTTACTATGTAACGTCTTCAAACCCTCTGATGATGTCTTGGTAAGAAATTGAAACTAGAGGTTGAATTGCAGGGTGGTTTTAATTAAACTTGAACCACTGATGCAGAAAACTATTTAGCATCTGGCTACCCAGCTTTATAGGAATGATGTTCAAACTGTGCACAGCAGTAGTTGCATTGTTAGTAGTGTTAGTGCCATTACTTGCCATTAGGCGTCGCTGCTGTTACGGAGACGTATGGTTGAAAGACAAGCATCAATGTGCACTATAACAGCCGCTATCTTCAGAATTTGAAAGAGACGGTTCCAGTCAATATTGCCAAAAGCTTCCTCTAAGTCTAAAAATACTGTAAACGTAAACTTTCTTCTGAGAGAAGTGCTATAGATACTACATATATCTTTCATATTCCCATTTCTGTTCAGTGGCATGTACCTAATAGGTTGTAAATATGTTCTGTTAATGTTTTCGTCAGATATATTTCCCATAAATTCATTCATACGGCGAAAGTATACCGCTGATGAAAGATAGTAGGGGGGGGGGATCGTTTGGCTGTGGAGCACAGAAGGCGTTTTCATAATTTTCGCTTTACTTCCTTCCTCCTTCACGAGAAAATTGAATGTTATAGACACCTCTCGTAGGAAATTCAATGTATTTTCACGTGCTGTAGCTTTTATTTGTTATACATAATTTTAAAATTGTGGGGGTGGGGGGCGGGCGCTACTGACGTTTCCGCAGAAAGACCAAAACTCTCTGCTTTTAAGCCCACTCTAACGTCAATGCAGCTCGTCAGGAAATCGAAGAAACTATTGCACTTTGTAGGAAGTTTTGTCTACTTTAATTTGGTATAGAATGGTTATCTTCGAACAGCGCATTGTTTTCGAAATATAAACGGAAAATTGAAAACCGTGCGAAAATTTTGATTTTTTAAAAATATTTTCCGTTGAGAAACCGACCTCCTACGAGACAGCCAAAATGAAAGTCGGGTTCAGCACAAAAAAAATGTAGAACCCTCAAGGAAAAAATTCAGCGATTTTATTACGAAAAGTAGGCCTTTTGTGACCGTGCGGCTGTAGGCGCTTCAATCCGGAGCCGCGCTGCTGCTGCGGTCGCAGGTTCGAATCCTGCCTCGGGCATGGATGTGTGTGCTGTCCTTAGGTTAGTTAGGTTTAAGTAGTTCTAAGTTCTAGGGGACTGATGACCTCAGATGTTAAGTCCTATAGTGGTCACAGCCATTTGAACCATTCGATTCCCGGCTGGGTCGGAGATTTTCTTCGCTCAGGGATTGAGTGTTGTGTTGCCCTCGTTATCATTCCATCATCATCAGTGGAAGGCAACGCGAAATCACCACTGGAATCACTCCCCTAGACGCTCATGTGGTGGACCTCTCTGACGAGGCTTCCCCCATGACAAGACCTGCCGTAAGACAGAACACAAAGTTTACTTTATTACGAAAAGGGTTGTTTTGATCATCAGTGTCTGAACTATAATCGGCACTGTGTGAACGATACTTCTTCCGAAAGTCTGATGGCATGTCTCCAGTTTCATGGATTCTAAACACAAGGCTGAATAGTCAAAAATGGTTCAAATGCCTCTGAGCACTATGGGACTCAACTTCTGAGGTCATCTGTCCCCTAGAACTTAGAACTACTTAAACCTAACTAACCTAAGGACATCACACACATCCATGCCCGAGGCAGGATTCGAACCTGCGACCGAAGCGGTCTCGCGGTTCCAGACTGTAGCGCCTAGAACCGCACGGCCACTCCGGCCGGCGCTGAATAGTCGTTTGGTTGTCACTTCCAGGAATGATTTTAGAAATTCAGGAGGCGAGGGAATGTTGTATGCCCCTTCGGTCTTATTGGATCTCAAGGCTTCCAAAGCTCTGATACATTCTGACTGGACTGGATCCGTGGGAGCTATAACGCGGTTGGTATGTTACTGGTATGTGCATTAGCGTGCGGAATGTTGGAAACATTGCAAAGATTTTTTTTATTCGTGCAACACAAACAGCCGTTGCGTTTGACTTGCGCGGGAGTTACGAGCAATTGTCCGGTCTCTGTAGATGCCATTTAGCCATTTAAAGCGAGTGAGAGCATAATGAGGGAGGGAGACAGGGGGAAGAGCTACCGTCGCGGAAGAGACGGATTGATTTAGGCAAATGAATCGCTGCGGTACGTCAGTTCAGGTGGATATACGCAGCTGTCTCGGGTGAGGCAGCTCCGCTGACCTGCTTCATCCAGGGACGCGATACGATAATCTCGCTGGCTAACAGCGCCGCTCTCGTCTCAATAAACTCTCGCAGCGACTGACCACGCATTAGCACACAATCGCGGGCAGCTCTGCTGGAGCACTCGAGATGAGATACCGCGCCGCTAGGAGTCCCACCGCCAGCGCTCTCAATAGCACTGGACTGCTGCTAAGTGGGGTTCCGCACGGCTCTGTTCTCGGCCGCTACTCTCTCTATACACAGCGTGAGGCGGCTAATGATTTCTCTGTAAATATCTTTAGACGTGTTCAAGATGTTGATTATCCGTATTCACCTAGACAAGCATTCACGGGAGCCGCTCAAAGTAATATTCAGCGTTTCCACAACATGATTAACTTCATCGTAAGATCCTTAATATGATGGATTTTCAAGCTGTGCATTGTTATTAGTGTCGAGTTAGAATTCTAACCCATCAAAGTACCGCACGCTTATCTTCTTTTATTTCTCCATTTTATGACGAATTTTGAATGACAGCAGCCGCGCGGGATTAGCCGAGCGGTCTAGGCGCTGCAGTCATGGACTGTGCGGCTGGTCGCGCCGGAGTTTACAGTCCTCCCTTCGGGCATGGGTGTGTGTGTTTGTCCTTAGGATAATTTAAGTTAAGCTTAGGGACTGATGACCTTAGCAGTTAAGTCCCATAACATTTCACACACGTTTGAACATTTTTGAATGATAGTAAACACAGCTTTATTGCAGTGATAAGTTCCAGTGTTATCTACACTAATGCTCATAAATTAAGGATAACTGCAGAATGTGGTGCCACACAAAGTGGCACTACACACAACTGGCGCCAATAGTATAGGCACCACGGAACACACACGACACAGATCTGTAAGTCCACATTATTGTTAATAAGTTGAGAAAACCGTCCCGAAACACACATGCTGCAAAACGCCACTGTTTCCTGCGCCTGTACCCTGACATCAATGTCGGATATGATCACCATGCACACGTATACAGGCCGCACAACGGGTTGGCATACTCTGTATCAGGTGGTCGAGCAGCTGCTGGGGTATAGCCTCCCATTCTTGAACCAGTGCCTGTCGGAGCCCCTGAAGTGTCGTAGGGGTTTGAAGACGTGCAGCGATACGTCGACCGAGAGCATCCGAGGGTTTAGGTGTGGAGAACAGGCAGGCCACTCCATTCGCCTGATATCTTCTGTTTCAAGGTACTCCTCCACCATGGCATGTCGGTACGTTATCATCCATTAAGAGCAAAGTGGGACCCACTGCACCCCTGAAAAGGCGGACATACTGGTGCAAAATGACGTCCCAATACACCTGACCTGTTGCAGTTCCTCTGTCGAAGACATGCAGGGGTGTATGTGCACCAATCATAATCCTTCCCCACACCATCAAACCGCGACCTCCACACAGGTCCCTTTCAAGGACGTTAAGGGGTTGGTATCTGGTTCCAGATGAAAACCCGGCGAGAATCACTGTTCAGACTATACCTGGACTCGCCCATGAACATAACCTGGGACTACTGTTCCAATGACCATGTACTGTGTCCTTGACACCAGGCTTTACGGGCTCTCCTGTGACCAGAGGCCAGTGGAATGCACCTTGCAGGTCTCTGGACGAATAAACCATGTCTGTTCAGTCGTCTGTAGACTGTGTGTCTGGAGACAACTGTTCCCGTGGCTGCGGTAAGGTACCGAGCAAGGCTACCTGCAGTACTCCGTGGTCGTCTGCGGGCACTGATGATGAGATATCGGTCTTCTTGTGGTGTTTGTGGACGTCCCGTACTGTAGCGCCTGGACACGGTTCCTATCTGCTGGAAACGTTGCCATAATCTTGAGATCACACTTTGTGGCACACGGAGGGCCCGTTCTACGACCAGTTGTGTTGACCAGCCTCCAGTCGCCCTAGTATTTCACCCCTCATAACGTCATCAATATGTGTTCTTTGAGCCATATTCAACACACAGTCACCATTAGCACGTCTGAAAACGTCTGCACACTTACTCGCTGCACCGTACTCTGACATGCACCTACACACCTCTGGTATGTGGACTGCTGCCAGCGCCACCGTGCGACGACCGCAGGTCAAATGCACCGCATGCTCATACCCCGAGGTGATTTTAACCCGCAAACCGCCCACCAGAGCGTTGTTTCACCATGTATCAGCATTATCCCTAATTTATGAGCATGAATTTATTTTTTCCTTATTTTATTCTATTTCTAGACCGTGAATTGAAAACGAAATTTTAAACTTGTAGCTACAACAAATCATACAGTAGCATAATAAACACTCATCGCGAAGGAATTATCCGAATGGGACGGAAATCGGGAGATGTGATGTACACGTACAGACAAGAAAGATTAAAATTTCGGAAAAAATTTGGTGATTTATTCAAGAGAAAGAGATTCACAAATTGGACAAGTCAGCAATGCGTTTGCCTAGCTCCAGCTCTTATGCAAGCCGTTATTCTGCTTGGAATTGACTGACAGAGTTATTGGATGTCCTCCTGAAGGATATCGTGCCAGAAGACAGCGAAAGATATCCTGCTGTGGAAAGAAATGGTACCCCAGACCATCACTCTGGTTCAACTGCTGTTTGGCGGGCGACAGTTCAAAATGGTTCAAATGGCTCTGAGCACTATGGGACTTAACATCTGAGGTCGTCAGTCCGCTAGACTTAGAACTACTTAAACCTAACTAACCTAAGGACATGACACACATCCATGCCCGAGGCAGGATTCGAACCTGCGACCGTAGCGGTCGCGCGGTTCCAGACTGAAGCGCCTAGAACCGCTCGGTCACATTTGTTTGTCTGAACATGTGCATCGCATGTATCGATTTCCGTCCCTTTCGGATAATTCCTTCGTGGTGTGTCGTTTTTTTAAGTCTTAGAGTGTATGTCAGGACAACGCGTCGTCGTCGTCGTAGTCTTCAGGTCTAAGCATCGTCTGATGCAGCTCTCCATGCTAATCCACGCTGTGTCAGCTTCTTCATCTCTGAGTAACTACTGCAAGCTACATCCTTCTGAATATGGTTGTTGTACTGATCTCTTGGTCTCCGTCTACGATCTTCACCCACCACACTTCCCCCCAGTACTAAACTGGTGATCTCTTGGTGTGTCAGAACATGTCCTGTCAACCTATCCCTTCTTTTAGTCAAGTTGTTTCATTATTCTTCTCCCCATCTGTAATCAATACGTTTTTATTGGTTACACGGTCTACCCATCTGTTCAGCATTCTTATGTATACCACTACATAGCAAAGTATGAAATGTTCGTGTGGCTGGGGCCTTCCGTCGGGTAGACTGGTCGGTACTTCGGCGACTTGCCTGTCGATCAGGATGAATCATGATGAAGACAGCAGTACGTCCAATCTCCGAGCGGAGCATATCTCCGAGCCGGCAGGAATCAAAGCTGGATGTAACAAAGTGTGCCCTGACGTATTGATCACGCCGTCGACGGGACGTGAAATCAAAATGGTTCAAATGGCTCTGAGCACTATGGGACTCAACTGCTGAGGTCATTAGTCCCCTAGAACTTAGAACTAGTTAAACCTAACTAACCTAAGGACATCACAAACATCCATGCCCGAGGCAGGATTCGAACCTGCGACCGTAGCGGGGACGTGAAATCGCAAACTTCCTTTTTCTCCTCCATACTTCTTTCCCAGCCGTATTTGCTCCATCGCACCCTCCTTTGTTCCATTTCTATACCTGTACAGTACATCTAGAGTATATCGAAAACATTCCTTCTTCCTGTTTTTCAGTTGCCATACTAGAAGCGTCCATAAAGCAAGTAAGGTGATAGTTACCAGAACTGTTTTCTTTCCTATTTTTTGTTAATTCCTTGACTTAGGCATGGAGACTTTCTCTCAGCTTCAGTCACACAGAATGCACCCATAGTACACAGTACCACCTTACAGAGTATTATTTCCCTCCTCTTCCTCCTCCTCCTCCTCCTCCACCCCCTCCTCTAATTTCATACACATGGGTTAACAGTTGATTTTGCTTTAACTTCGTGATCCTTCGTTTCAGGATGCAGACGAAGAACGTGAACCTGAGCCAGGACCAGCTGAACAACTCAGCGCTGGAGGTAAGTGTGGCATACAGTTGAAACAAAGTATTCTGTTTTAAGAAAGTAAGAATAAAGTACAGAATATAAATCGAAAGAGAGAGATAAACGGAAATGAATTCACGTTAAGGGGAAAAAGTCTACCTACTATCCTTCGCTCCTCTGGCACACACATACGACGAGAAGTTACACATTATTGTGGCGGACCAAGTAACTTTTAGTGAACGCTGCACTGCACATGACACGGCTTTTCAACACAGTCACCAAGATTCTCTAGACAATTATCGGCACGTTCTATCAGTTGCTCTGTTCCTCGACGGTAGAAATGCGCTCGTTGCCCACGTAGCCACTGGAGATCCGCTGTGCGTTCCTCCTCATGGGTGAAAAATCGGCGGCTGCTGCGAATCAGTTACCCGACCGCCTGGCCACTGTCCTCTGTGCTCGATGTGGATGCCCTTCCCTCCGTGTCAGCACCGTTCACGTCTGTGGGGCCTCGGTCACATTATTTGCACCGTATCACTACGGTTGGCGACGACATTACACTTGGTGCGAATATCGCCAGAATTTTATTGTGAATCTGTGTGCAATTTTGGCGTTTTGTCCGCAAGACTCTTACCGGTCCGCGTACTTCAACGCTGGAACACAGTTTCAGTTGCCGCACGGGTACACTCCCTCACTGTGGTGCCCCTGTCACACGCACCGCAGCCAAACTGTGTCTGTAGGAGGCCTGGAACACGTACTCTCTCCTGACGATGCGCAGTCATCTTAGCATGGGAGGACATGTGTAACATACTTTTTGAAGGCCCTTCTTGCACACTCATCCGGAAGCCATAACGCAGGTGCTGTTACACTACTGTCCTGTGCCCTGTTGCTGCATCACGAATTTTGTGCAGTTCTACTCTACACTACACTATACAATGTAAACACTCTGCAGCACGAGAGAGTTGGACTGTTGATAGGTTTAAAAACATCGGGAATCCTAAATATCGATGTTTATAAAAAATCGTCACCGGCTCCCGATGTATCGAAAAGATGTATCGATATATTGACATTAAAAATATCGATGCAGCGGCCTGTAAAAATATCGGCTGCAGTGAACGCATAGTGTGTTGTGGGGCGATCACTCTGTTGTAGAAATAATTCAAAAGCCAAGATCGCTTAAATACTGTTTACTGGATGACCGGTTTCAACACACTAAAGGTGCCATCATCGGATCTGTGAAGATACAACATGACAGGTATGAGGGAGGGCTTACGTGAGTTACACTATATACATTACTATTAGTACAGTACCACATACCTGAATGTACCTTAACGTTTATAAACCATACATGAGGCAGACCAGCTGATATAAAATCATTGTCACAGAAATAAAAAACAACTCCTCTCATGGTTGTTCTATTCCATCAGATGTGTACAACCGAAGTCACAAGATAAAACTATTTGGTACATGAGCGCTGCGGTCATGTTGTATCTTCACAGATCCGATCATGCCACCTTTAGTGTGTCGAAACCGGTTATCCAGTAAACAGTATTTAAGCGATCTTGGCGTTTGAAATATATTTAAGTATTGATTTGTTATTAAATATTCCGTACATAAAAAAAACTAGCAGTCTGCCAGTATCCCTTAGAGCAAGAATTGAAAGGAAAAAGGTGCACGTTCACGCTTGGCTACAACCACTTTGCTAACAGCGGTAACTGCATTTAAGTGGCACAATAAAAGGTGTCCCATGCGTCCGTCGTTCAGTTTCGTCACGTGTCAGATTTGTCCGCAACACTTCATCTCGACCCCTTTTTTTTTCATTTCTGCAAACGCCAGTTGTAGTGTCAAAACGCTAAACGTTGCTGTTTTTGTTGGTAGCCCCAAGCGCCGATTACGTCAGCCTTTCCCGTCACAGTTCTCTGGACACCGCAATGACCAATCTTGTTTAGATTTTTGTTCGTCACTTTCAACAACTGTTTTTGGAGACTACCGATGGGGAGAAACAGAACGCTAGTTGTATTAAAAATAGTTTCTTAACACAACTAGTGTGCTGTTTCTTCACGTAGGAAATTTTGTTATTCCATTCAGTTCGTTACCCCCCGAGCGCAATCAGACTACTCCTTTCGTACCGACCTATACTTGCTTTACAAGTGAAAGAGACAAACTGGACGTGATGAAAGCTCAAAAAGTAGTAAGACTCCTTCACACTGTGAAACTAAAATTATGTTCTATTTCAAAAGAACGACTTCAAATATTTGCCGAAAACTGTGAATAAAACAATATAAAATGAAGATATTGGCACTTGATATTGCCGTATCTATTGGCAAGGGGGGGGGGGTTGTGGCATGCTATTACTGACTACATTTTTGCAAAACGGTAAAACGATATATTGATATTTTATCAACAGCCGTGCTACAGAGCACTGCACAGCACCGTACACCCCTACACTGCATTACTGTACTGCACTTGACGTCAGGAGTAAAACCGGTTTTTCTATTATTTTTTTCTGGACTGTTATCCCCTGGTGCGGTGAGACACAACTCAGGAATCGCTGGGGCTGTGCTACCGTTGCAAGTCACTGGGAGAGAGGCGGCTGTCACGGTCCCAGGAAGCCCTTTCTGGTCCTCCCCGTCTCTCACCCGCTCACTGCTTCCGGAAGGACGTTCTGGTTTGGTGTTCTGCCTCGGTGCGTCTCGTTGTTTTGACGCACGGCTCCTTCTTGCTTGCCTCTCAGCCATGTAGGCTTGCACTTTGTACGCTGATGTTCCGCGTGTCAGCAAGTTTTGCTAGTGTCACGGGCGTAATATGCAGCATGAGACACCTTCCGAGGCTATAGTAGATCCCTCGAATATAAACCATTGCCTAATAGCTGGAACGGAGCACGCGTGACACCTGTCTACAAGAATGGTAGCAGAAGTGATACACAAAGCCGGCCGGTGTGGCCGAGCGGTTCTAGGCGCTTCAGTCTGGAACCGCGCGAACGCCTCGGGCATGGATGCGTGTGATGTCCTTAGGTTAGTTAGGTTTAAGTAGTTCTAAGTTCTAGGGGACTGATGACCTCAGATGTTAAGTCCCATAGTGCTCAGAACCATTTGAACCATTTGATACACAAAACTGCCGTCCAATACCTTTGACATCCACTTGTTGTTGAATCTTAGAATATGTTCTGAGGTCAGACGTAATGGGCTATCTCGAAGAGAATGACCTTCTCCATGCCAACCAGCATGAATTTCGAAAACATAGACGATTCAGCTGTTTATCAACGCCACTAACACTAATATCTATTTCACTCCTCGGTGAAATCAAAAGCAGACGTGGTAAAATTACGGGCGCAATGGGAATTCCACAGTTAAATGCAAAGGAGAGATCGGATAGATGGAAAGAGAACACTGAAGGCTTCTATGAGTGGGAAGACTTATCTGATGTCGTCAGAGAAAAAGAGTCAGGAGTCGACTGGGAAGAGAGCCACCACAGGATGCCTCGCCTGTTGGGCCAGTAGCCGATTCTCCGGCAAGGTCCCGACAGTCACAGAGGGCGGGCCTATTAGTTATAGGGAGCTCCAACGTTAGGCGGGTTATGGAGCCCCTCAGGAAAATAGCGGGTAGGTCGGGGAAGAATGCCAGTGTGCACTCGGTGTGCTTGCCGGGGGGTCTCGTCCGTAATGTGGAGGAGGCCCTTCCGGCAGCTATTGAACGCACTGGGTGTGACCGGCTGCAGATAGTAGCACATGTCGGAACGAATGACGCCTGCCGCTTGGGTTCTGAGGCCATCCTTGGTTCCTTCCGGCGGCTGGCTGATTTGGTGAAGACAACCAGCATCGCACGCGGAGTGCAAGCTGAGCTTAATATCTGCAGCATAGTGCCCAGAGTCGATCGCGGTCCTCTGGTTTGGAGCCGTGTGGAGGGTCTAAACCAGAGGCTCAGACGACTCTGCGACTATAATGGTTGCAAATTCATCGACCTCCGTTATTGGGTGGAGAACTGTAGGGCCCCCCTAGACAGGTCAGGCGTGCACTACACACCGGAAGCAGCTACTAGGGTAGCAGAGTACGTGTGGCGTGCACACGGGGTTTTTTTTAGGTTAGAGGGACCCCCCCTTGGGCGAAACGATAAAATACCTGACGGCTTACCAGAGAGGACATTATCATCGTTGATAAAGAACGTCCGTCCTCAGAGACCAAAAACAGGAAAAGTTAACGTAATATTGGTAAACTGCAGGAGTATCCAGGGCAAGGTTCCTGAATTAGTATCTCTTATTGAACGAAATAGTGCGCATATAGTATTAGGAACGGAAAGTTGGTTAAAACCGGAAGTGAACAGTAACGAAATCCTAGACACAGAATGGAATATATACCGCAAGGATAGGATAAACGCCAATGGTGGAGGAGTATTTATAGCAGTAAAGAATTCAATAATATCCAGTGAAGTTATTAGCGAATGCGAATGTGAAATAATCTGGGTTAAGTTAAGTATCAAAGGTGGGTCAGATATGATAGTCGGATGCTTCTATAGACCACCTGCATCAGCAACCGTAGTAGTTGAGCGCCTCAGAGAGAACCTGCAGAACGTCGTGAAGAAGTTTCGTGATCATACTATTGTAATAGGGGGAGACTTCAATCTACCAGGTATAGAATGGGATAGTCACACAATCAGAACTGGAGCCAGGGACAGAGACTCTTGTGACATTATCCTGACTGCCTTGTCCGAGAATTACTTCGAGCAGATAGTTAGAGAACCAACTCGTGAAGCTAACGTTTTAGACCACATAGCAACAAATAGACCGGAACTTTTCGACTCCGTGAATGTAGAAGAGGGTATCAGTGATCATAAGTCAGTGGTTGCATCAATGACTACAAGTGTAATAAGAAATGCCAAGAAAGGAAGGAAAATATATTTGCTTAACAAGAGTGATAGGGCACAAATCGCAGAATATCTGAGTGACCACCATCAAACGTTCATTTCTGAGGAAGAGGATGTGGAACAAAAATGGAAGAAATTCAGAAACATCGTCCAGTACGCCTTAGATAAGTTCGTACCGACTAAGGTCCAAAGCGAGGGGAAAGATCCACCGTGGTATAACAATCATGTACGAAAGGTACTACGGAAACAAAGAAAGCTTCATCATAGGTTTAAGAGTAGTCGAATCATAGCTGATAAGGAAAAGCTGAACGAAGCGAAAAAGAGCGTAGAGAGAGCAATGAGAGAAGCATTCAACGAATTCGAACATAAAACATTGGCAAACAATCTAAACAAGAACCCTAAAAAGTTTTGGTCATATGTAAAATCGGTAAGCGGATCTAAATCCCCTATTCAGTCACTCGTTGACCACGATGGCACCGAAACAGAGGACGACCGAAGAAAGGCAGAAATACTGAATTCAGTGTTCCGAAACTGTTTCACTGCGGAAAATCGTAACACGGTCCCTGACTTCAGCCGTCGCACGGACGCCAAAATGGAAAATATTGAAATAAACGATATCGGAATTGAAAAACAACTGCTATCACTTAGTAGCGGAAAAGCATCCGGACCAGACGAGATACCCTTAAGATTCTACAGTGATTATGCTAAAGAACTTGCCCCCTTTCTATCAGCAATTTATCGTAGATCGCTGGAAGAACGTAAAGTACCTAGCGACTGGAAGAAAGCGCAGGTCGTTCCCATTTTCAGGAAGGGTCATAAATCAGATGCGAATAATTATAGGCCTATTTCGCTTACGTCAATCTGTTGTAGAATAATGGAACATGTTTTGTGTTCTCGTATTATGACGTTCTTAGATAATACAAATCTCCTTCATCATAACCAACATGGATTCCGCAAACAGAGATCATGTGAAACTCAGCTCGCCCTATTTGCCCAAGAAATTCACAGTGCCGTAGACACTGGCGAGCAGATTGATGCCGTATTCCTGGACTTCAGGAAGGCATTTGATACGGTTCCGCACTTACGTTTAGTGAAAAAAATACGAGCTTACGGAATATCGGACCAGCTTTGTGATTGGATTCAGGATTTCCTAGAAGAAAGAACACAACATGTCATTCTTAACGGTTCAAAATCTGCAGATGTAGAGGTAATTTCGGGAGTACCGCAGGGAAGCGTGATAGGACCTTTATTGTTTACAATATACATAAATGACTTAGTTGACAACATCGGTAGCTCCGTGAGGCTATTTGCAGATGACACGGTTGTCTACAAGAAAGTAGCAACATCAGAAGACTCGTACGTACTCCAGGAGGACCTGCAGAGGATTAATGCATGGTGGGACAGCTGGCAGCTTTCCCTAAACGTAGATAAATGTAATATAATGCGCATACATAGGGGCAGAAATCCATTCCAGTACGATTATGCCATAGGTGGTAAATCATTGGAAGCGGTAACGACCGTAAAATACTTAGGAGTTACTATCCGGAGCGATCTGAAGTGGAATGATCACATAAAACAAATAGTGGGAAAAGCAGGCGCCAGGTTGAGATTCATAGGAAGAATTCTAAGAAAATGTGACTCATCGACGAAAGAAGTAGCTTACAAAACGCTTGTTCGTCCGATTCTTGAGTATTGCTCATCAGTATGGGACCCTTACCAGGTTGGATTAATAGAAGAGATAGACATGATCCAGCGAAAAGCAGCGCGATTCGTCATGGGGACATTTAGTCAGCGCGAGAGCGTTACGGAGATGCTGAACAAGCTCCAGTGGCGGACACTTCAAGAAAGGCGTTACGCAATACGGAGAGGTTTATTATCGAAATTACGAGAGAGCACATTCCGGGAAGAGATGGGCAACATATTACTACCGCCCACATATATCTCGCGTAATGATCACAACGAAAAGATCCGAGAAATTAGAGCAAATACGGAGACTTACAAGCAGTCGTTCTTCCCACGCACAATTCGTGAATGGAACAGGGAAGGGGGGATCAGATAGTGGTACAATAAGTACCCTCCGCCACACACCGTAAGGTGGCTCGCGGAGTATAGATGTAGATGTAGTAGATGTAGATAGTGGATCCAGTATTGGAACGAGAATTTAGAAGAGCTTTGTAAGACAGAAGGGATAGATAACATTCCATCAGAATTTCTAAAGTCACTGGGAGAAGTGGCAACAAAACGAGTGTTCACGTTGATGTGTAGAATGTATGTGTGTGGCGATACGCCAGCTGACTTTCGAAAAAAAACATCCACACAGTTCCGAAGACTGCAGGAACTGACAAGTGCGAGAATTATCGCACAATCAGCTTGACAGCTCACCCATCGAAGTCACCGAGAAGAATAATATACAGAAGAATGGGAAAGAAAATTGAGGATGAGTTAGATGACGATCAGTTGGGCTTTAGGAAAGGTAAAGGCACGAGAGGGGCAATTCTGACGTTGCAGCTGATAACGGAAGTAAGACTAAAGAAAATCCAAGACACGTTCAAAAGATCTGTCGATCTCGAAAAAGCCTACGACAATGTAAAATGATGCTACATGTTCGAAATTCTTCACCAAATAGCGGTAACAGTAGGGAAAGATAGGTAATGTATAATATATGCAAGTACCAAGAGGGAATAATAAGAGCGAAAGACCAGGAGCAAAGTGCTCGGATTAGAAATCGTGTAAGTCGTTCGACCCTACTGTTCAACCTGTACAGCGAAGAAGGAATGACGGAGATAATTGAAAGTTTCAAGTGTGTAATTAAAACTCAAGGTGAATGAATATCAGTGATAAGATTCGCTGATGACATTGCTATCCTGAGTGAAATTGAAGAAGAATTACATGGCCTGCTGACTGGAAAGATCACTCTAATTAGTAGAGAATATGGACTGAATCAGAGAAAGACGCAAGTAATGAGAAGTAGCAGAAATGAGAATAGCGAGAAAGTTAAC
The DNA here is from genome assembly GCF_021461385.2 of Schistocerca piceifrons. Lineage (NCBI taxonomy): Eukaryota > Metazoa > Arthropoda > Insecta > Orthoptera > Acrididae > Schistocerca > Schistocerca piceifrons. The sequence goes on from NC_060146.1 coordinate 129,329,339, forward strand.
ATCAAGATTGGTGATCACGAGGTAAATTAAGTTAAGGAATTGTGTTACTTAGGCAGAAAAATAACCCACAACTATCGGAGCGAGGGAGACATAACAAGCAGACAAGTACTGGCAAAAAGGTTATTCCTGGCCAAGAGAAGTCTATTAGTGTCAAACATAAGCGTTATTCTGAAATTTTGGAGAATTTAGGTTTGGAGCACAGGATCGTATGGTAGTGAAACATGAACTGTGGGAAAACCGGAAAAGAAGAGGTTAGAAGCATTTGAGATGTGCTATAGAAGAATGTTGAAAATTAGGTGCTGATAAGATAAGGAATGAAGAGTTTTTCCAGAGAATCGGTGACGAAAGGAATATATGGAAAACACTGAAAAGGAGGGGCACAATGGTAGGTCTTCTGTTAAGAGATCAGGGAATAGCTTCCATTGTGAAACTTCCTGGCAGATTAAAACTGTGTGCCCGACCGAGACTCGAACTCGGGACCTTTGCCTTTCGCGGGCAAGTGCTCTACCATCTGAGCTACCGAAGCACGACTCACGCCCGGTACTCACAGCTTTACTTCTGCCAGAACCTCGTCTCCTACCTTCCAAACTTTACAGAAGCTCTCCTGTGAACCGTGCAGAACTAGCACTCCTGAAAGAAAGGATATTGCGGAGACATGGCTTAGCCACAGCCTGGGGGATGTTTCCAGAATGAGATTTTCACTCTGCAGCGGAGTGTGCGCTGATATGAAACTTCCTGGCAGATTAAAACTGTGTGCCCAACCGAGACTCGAACTCGGGACCTTTGCCTTTCGCGGGCAAGTGCTCTACCATCTGAGCTACCGAAGCACGACTCACGCCCTGTACTCAAGCTTTACGTCTGCCAGTACCTCGTCTCCTACCTTCCAAACTTTACAGAAGCTGGTAGAGCACTTGCCCGCGAAAGGCAAAGGTCCCGAGTTCGAGTCTCGGTCGGGCACACAGTTTTAATCTGCCAGGAAGTTTCATATCAGCGCACACTCCGATGCAGAGTGAAAATCTCATTCTGGAAACATCCCCCAGGCATCAAGGGATCACCAATTTAGTATTGGAGGGCAGCGTGGAGGGTAAAAATCGTAGAGGGAGACCAAGAGATGAATACACTAAGCAGATTCAGAAGGATGTAGGTTGCAGTAGGTACTGGGAGATGAAAAAGCTTGCACAGGATAGAGTAGCATGGAGAGCTGCATCAAACCAGTCTCAGGACTGAAGACCACAACAACAACAACAAGGAACCTGAGAGGTATATACCATCATGTTACTAAACTGCATCGTCAGGATTCGCTTGCAAATTACATGTATATTGATGATAAATGTTTCGTTTTAGGAGTAGCAAATGCCTAGTGAATAGCAGAGGAAAAGATATTATGAAAAAAGACCCTGTCAACGTTTATAATAATGATAAGTTGTATCCGCTACATGTCGAACAAAACCAGTTCAAGAATGCAGACAATAATAAACTCGTGTGGAATGTAGTTCATCAAATTGTTTGACATTCCAAATACGCCACCTCAAAAAAATGGTTCAAATGGCTCTGAGCACTATGGGACTTAACTGCTGTGGTCATCAGTCCCCTAGAACTCAGAACTACTTAAACCTAAATAACCTAAGGACATCACAAACATCCATGCCCGAGGCAGGATTCGAACCTGTACCGTAGCGGTCGCGCGGTTCCAGACTGTAGCGCCTAGAACCGCTCGGCCACTCCGGCCGTGCGCCACCTCAACTGACGATGAAGAGCAGACCGCCAGAAAGTTTCGACAGTCCGTCTAAACTGTAAAACACTTCTATGGCACAAAAGCAGTCAGTTCAACTCTCCATATATCAGTGCCAGATTCATCTGAATCGTAAACACAGACCTGCTTTGGCGATAAAGTGGTAAAATTAAGTGCAGTTATTCGTATTTTGGAAAAGCGTGTGGAGTATCAGAATGTGCAAACCACTAGACTTCGTGCAAAACTGTTATGGGACAAGGAAAGTACCTGTCATTTTACAGCAACAGCAACAGAAACTGTATGAGAAGGATCAAGTGAAGAAGGACAAACAAATTTTGAAGACTATTGGACCGCAATATTTAAAAAAAAAGATGCCCTTTGCTTGTTGTTAAACCAGATTAGCATGCCGTCAGCAAGATGGAGAGACAAAACTAAGCTGTTTGCTCTAAATTTATTATAGTACAGCACTCAGGCATAAAGATTTTGTCAGAATGTTGTATGTTTCCATCAGTGTGCACATTACAGAGATGTGTGGAAGGCATACAAATAAAATCTGGGGTAAGTGACAATATGTTCCATCTTTTAAAGCAGGATCTGATACTATGGTGGTCTAGCAGTTCAGGCGCTCAGTCCGGAACCGCGCGACTGCTACGGTCGCAGGTTCGAATCCTGCCTCGGGCATGGATGTGTGTGATGTCCTTAGGTTAGTTAGGTTTAAGTAGTTCTAAGTTCTAGGCGACTGATGACCAGAGATGTTAAGTCCCATAATGCTCAGAGCCATTTGCCATTTTGATACTGTGCATATGTCACTGAAAAGCCTCTAACGGCAAATATACATATGACACCACTTCTGCGTTATTAGCCTTGAGGACTTGGGTTTTACACTCATATTTCTCCCGCTGTTTGGCAGTTGCTTGTCCCACTTAGAATAATATGAAGATGAAGGTCTTACTTGTGGCAACAGGCGACAATGACTAAGAGGTACATGTCTGTGCTTCTGATGTGTGAATCCATGTGTCTATATTCCGTTGATATCAACGTGGTAAGCTGCCGTTCTGTCCAACGTCACAAGTGTTTCTTCACGAATGTGATGTAACTTGCCGCTGTATTCATGGGTTATGTCCCAACTTGCGCTTATTTTAGAATCATTTTAGAAACATCTGTGTCTTCTGATATTACACAAACTCTTGGAAGCAAAGAAAATAATTCAAATATTTCGTAAATCACGTAGGAAATGGATGCAAAACAAACACTATGCTTACGACGCATCTGAAGTTCTCCTTTCTCGCCGCTTGGAGCGCTAGTGTCGCTCCAGCTGTCGAACGGTAAAGGTCGCGACTGTTGTTAGACTGTGGTGTGACAGTAGTCAGAGCAGTGGCTTGCTGCGAGCGGTCGCAGCTGTTGGCAGCCCTGGCGAGTCTGGGCTTCCCCCAGGTGAGCTAACGACTGGCGGCCCCTCCCTCTCAGGCAGAGGCAGAGGTCGGACGGACGCTCGAGGGGCCGGCAGGTAGGCAGTCGCCCCTCACGCACCTGCTTTGCTTTGCTTTTGTCCGGAGCCTTTCACTCTCGGCTGCATCTGCTCTCTCTACAGCCCAACCGTCAGAAGCTCCGCTCCACTTCTCTGCGTCACGGAGTTCAACACACGGACACCGAGGTTCATATGAGCAGTTGTCAGCGGGCTCACACCCATTCGCAGAGCTGAAGTCTCGTATGAGCAGCGCCTTCTCCCGCTTCTGACTACTTGGAGTGTGGCTGTTGGCTGTATCAACAGCAGCTGCAAGCAGCCAAATGCCGCCTGGAAAAATCTTTCTGGCGCGCCAACGCTGCCAGATTCGCACATACGCAGAGCATCCTGAGTTGTGAGAGGGATAGATAGTCTCCATGAAACGTGGGACTTAGGGAAAGCAGGAAAAGGTGTGGACAGGGCCTAATCAGTTACCGTTGGCTGCACAGTAAACACATACACTTTATTTAAGGAAATAATTTTTTTAAAACAATCATTTTTTAAAATAAAGAATTGACTGTAACACACACAGGTGCATTTCTGGATGAGGTGTAGAATATATTGCTTCCCCCCACTTATACCTCTCGAGGCGATCACGAATGTAAAATTAGAGAGATTCGAGCGCGCACGGAGGCTTTCTGGGAGTCGTTCTTCCCGCGAATCATACGCGAGTGGAACAGGAAAGGGAGTTAATGACAGTGGCACGTGAAGTGCCCTCCGCCACACACCGTTGGGTGAATTGCGCAGTATAAATGTAGATATAGATGATGGCTGAAGGCCTTATTAAGAAAGAATTCAAAATTATTTGTTGGCTGAGGGCCACAAGCAGTACTTCAGAACAATTAGCGGCTGAAGGCCTCAATTACAAATGAGGAAGACAATTACACGTTAGTAAATACCAAAATAATTTTAAAACAATAAAAATTGACTGTAATACAAGCTACACTGGCGGCTGAAGGCCTTATCAAGAAGAATTCAAATCATTTGTCGGCTGAAGGCCACAAGCAATAGAAATAATTTAAACAAAAGATTATTTTTAAACAATTGACACAATCAGACCCAATAAAGAAGGGAGTGATCCACAGACAGTGCTCCAAGGATCGACCTGAGAAAAAGTCCCTACAGCTGCGTAAGCGGTGAGACAGACAGTCAAGAGTTCTGCTCTCGTAACAGGATGGCAACCTAAACTAGGGACACTTTAAACGCCAAACAATCCTCTTACTAAAACCACCTAACGTGTGATAATCAGTACGACGATGGATTAATTCAAGTGATGGCGAAGTGACAGACACCACTGCGTCTTCAGAATCCGGTGCTTAAAACATCGGAAGGCAGAAGGAACCAGGAACCACTACAACCATGGTAGACAAAAGAAACCACAATCCACACCGCAATCAAGGAGGCTGTCGAACTGCACGTCATACCGATCAGCATCGGCAAGACGAGGAAAAGTACACTGCCGCAAAAGTACTCTAACCTCCAGAGCAGGTAACTGGGGCGTTAGCGGCCAATAGGCAGTTGCCGGTTGCAATTCACCAATAATAACACAAAATTCAAAACTAATAACAGGCAGGAGAAGACGACTAATAGATTCTGCCAACTCAACACGCTCAACTTGTTGCTGTTCATCTCAAAGCAACACTCGAGCAGCAGCGCACGAACAAACGGCATGATCACCAAATAGTGGAGGTTTCACTGCTGAGTTAATGTTCACTCAGCTCAAACGTCTTGGATCCGGGGGACGACGAGGTTGCCGCCCTCGCAACTGCAGCCCCTCGATCTGGCAATGCCTGGGTGCCACCAGCGGTCCCGCCATGTCCTTACGCTGCCGAACCTCTCTGCTACTCCGTCCCAACCGAACTACTCACACACCTCACCCAGAAAAACACCTCACATCCTTCCAAAGATAGTACGGGTACTAGATATCGATAAACGCTGCTGCTGCCACTCGTGGCCAGACAACGCTAGCAAACGTAGTGGCGCCAGTAGACAGAAGAAGAAAACGAGACGCCACTATCCCTATTACGCGATGTCAACCTACCAACAGCACCAACACAAGCCGCACACAGCTCACGCCATGTGTCCCATGTTTACGTTTCGTGATTCTGCTGTTTTCTCTTCGTTTACAGGTCTTACAACAAATTGAAAAACAGAGAGAGAGGTGAGGCGGGGGGGGGGGGGAGGAGGGAGGAGGGGAGGTGATATGTGATATGTATACGTGAATATGATAAACCTCTTCCCTCAAAAATATCTCTCTCTTTCATACCTCCTCTGTGTTACCACAGATGACGTGTCAGTGATCACATTTGTGCTAAGATTGCGGTACACACGAGCTGCCTCTTTGCTTCCACCGCCCTGAGTGGAGTGCGTAAGTTCTAACAAATGTTCACAAACCTGCAGTCTTCTATAGTTGTTGTCCCCTGTGCAGAAAACAGCACGTAGGTCGTGATTCCGTTATGTTGAGGCTGTAACAAATTCTTAGCGAGTAACTGTTGTTTTAGAAATAAATTTCCAATCATCTTGTTGATACAGGTTGCGACTCGCTTTTAATTAGACTACACAATTACATTCCTGTTTTAGATTCCCAAATGATTTCTATTCTTCTATAAATTAATGAGCTGCATATTTCCGTAAATTAGTATCACACTGTTCTCAACTATATGTCAGAATAACCATACTATGCTAATAAAGTTCTAACTAATACTGACTGTGGCAAACTATATGTCTGTCTTCCGACACTACCAAACCAGCTCTCCAGCTCTGATCTTACAGCCGAACCACTTCGCCCACCATCCAAGTTAGGCGCGGTCCGAAGAACACCGAGCCCGCATCTCGTGGTCGTGCGGTAGCGTTCTCGCTTCCCACGCCCGGGTTCGATTCCCGGCGGGGTCAGGGATTTTCTCTGCCTCGTGATGGCTGGGTGTTGTGTGCTGTCCTTAGGTTAGTTAGGTTTAAGTAGTTCTAAGTTCTAGGGGACTGATGACCATGGATGTTAAGTCCCATAGTGCTCAGAGCCCTCGAAGATCACCGAAGTGCTCCGTCTGCCTTTTCGTCTAGCAGTTGTTTAATATTCTGCTGGTTATTAGTATTAGTGAAATAATATAACGATATCACGCTATTGAGAGATGCTTTTTTCCTGAAATACAAGTAAATATGAGGTTTAGTTTTTCTAATATTAATAAGAGAAGTTTATCATTCTGACGCACAACTTCGGTACGCAGCAGCCAATCGCGGAGAAGAACCACAATTTAGGCGGTGTTTCCCACGATACCCGTCCCGAACGAAGCATCTGTCATCTGTACCTCACACCACATAACGTAGTCTCACCACTTCTGTGGTGTCACCGCCAGACACCACACTTGCTAGGTGGTAGCTTAAATCGGCCGCGGTCCATTTGGTACCTGTCGGACCCGCGTGTCGCCACTGTGTGATCGCAGACCGAGCGCCACCACAAGGCAGGTCTCGGGATACGGACGAGCACTCGCCCCAGTTGTACGACGACATTGCTAGCGACTATACGGACGAAGCCTTTCCTCTCATTTGCCGAGAGACAGTTAGAATAGGCTTCAGCTAAGTCCATAGCTACGACCTAGCAAGGCGCCATTAGCCTTACCTAGTTTGAGAGTTATCGTATAAATGTCTCAACAAGAAGAACGTTGTAAACCAACAAAGATTAAAAGTTAAGTATAAAGCCGCTACGTACTTTTCTTGCTACCATTCAATAGTTACCCTGTTCCAGACTTGACGCCAGTCGGCGTGTGTGTACGCGTGCCTTTCTTTCGGCTACCCGTCACTGTGGACTGGCTGCCTTAGCAGTCCACATCAACTTCTGCCTTCTTAACTGCCCTTAGCAGAGTTTCTGAATATGATGGCTGCAAAGCCAGAAATGTTACACTCTCAAGTAAAATGAAGACAAAAAAATGGATTTCTTTAGCTGGGTACTATCAGATGTATTAAAATAGATTCACATAATCACGGCAGACCAAATATGTTATTAGTTTCCGTTTTCTGACTTTATTTTATTTCCACATTATTAGCAATCAAACATGAACCGTCTTGCAGAAAAATGAAGTTATTTTTGTCGTTTTGCCGAACAAATTTGTCTCTTATTAATGATTTCCGCAGGGGAAGTCAATTCACTTAAAACGAAGTGTACCATTCCGCATTATACGCTAGTTTCAACTCTATGCTCAATCTGAAGTCCAGATTTTCATTTTATGGCACGTATGGCATTATGCCATAACAAAAAATCAAACGTGAGATTATACACTCCTGGAAATTGAAATAAGAACACCGTGAATTCATTGTCCCAGGAAGGGGAAACTTTATTGACACATTCCTGGCGTCAGATACATCACATGATCACACTGACAGAACCACAGGCACATAGACACAGGCAACAGAGCATGCACAATGTCAGCACTAGTACAGTGTATATCCACCTTTCGCAGCAATGCAGGCTGCTATTCTCCCATGGAGACGATCGTAGAGATGCTGGATGTAGTCCTGTGGAACGGCTTGCCATGCCATTTCCACCTGGCGCCTCAGTTGGACCAGCGTTCGTGCTGGACGTACAGACCGCGTGAGACGACGCTTCATCCAGTCCCAAACATGCTCAATGGGGGACAGATCCGGAGATCTTGCTGGCCAGGGTAGTTGACTTACACCTTCTAGAGCTCGTTGGGTGGCACGGGATACAGGCGGACGTGCATTGTCCTGTTGGAACAGCAAGTTCCCTTGCCGGTCTAGGAATGGTAGAACGATGGGTTCGATGACGGTTTGGATGTACCGTGCACTATTCAGTGTCCCCTCGACGATCACCAGTGGTGTACGGCCAGTGTAGGAGATCGCTCCCCACACCATGATGCCGGGTGTTGGCCCTGTGTGCCTCGGTCGTATGCAGTCCTGATTGTGGCGCTCACCTGCACGGCGCCAAACACGCATACGACCATCATTGGCACCAAGGCAGAAGCGACTCTCATCGCTGAAGACGACACGTCTCCATTCGTCCCTCCATTCACGCCTGTCGCGACACCACTGGAGGCGGGCTGCACGATGTTGGGGCGTGAGCGGAAGACGGCCTAACGGTGTGCGGGACCGTAGCCCAGCTTCATGGAGACGGTTGCGAATGGTCCTCGCCGATACCCCAGGAGCAACAGAGTCCCTAATTTGCTGGGAAGTGGCGGTGCGGTCCCCTACGGCACTGCGTAGGATCCTACGGTCTTGGTGTGCATCCGTGCGTCGCTGCGGTCCGGTCCCAGGTCGACGGGCACGTGCACCTTCCGCCGACCACTGGTGACAACATCGATGTACTGTGGAGACCTCACGCCCCACGTGTTGAGCAATTCGGCGGTACGTCCACCCGGCCTCCCGCATGCCCACTATACGCCCTCGCTCAAAGTCCGTCAACTGCACATACGGTTCACGTCCACGCTGTCGCGGCATGCTACCAGTGTTAAAGACTGCGATGGAGCTCCGTATGCCACGGCAAACTGGCTGACACTGACGGCGGCGGTGCCCAAATGCTGCGCAGCTAGCGCCATTCGACGGCCAACACCGCGGCTCCTGGTGTGTCCGCTGTGCCGTGCGTGTGATCATTGCTTGTACAGCCCTCTCGCAGTGTCCGGAGCAAGTATGGTGGGTCCGACACACCGGTGTCAATGTGTTCTTTTTTCCATTTCCAGGAGTGTACAATACTGCCGCTCCAACAAAATTGGCATCCCGAAAACCACACTGAAAAGATTATTGCCGGGTATTTCAGTGTGAATCTAGATATACGAATGTGCACTTTACACGTTTTAGTATGGTTTACAAAATTCCGATGCTCTTAGCGTGTTCGAATCCTGCCTCGGGCATGGATGTGTGTGATGTCCTTAGGTTAATTAGGTTTAAGTAGTTCTAAGTTCTAGGGGACTGATGACCTCAACAGTTAAGTCCCATAGTGCTCAGAGACATTTGAACCATTTTTTTAGCGTGTTCTCTTATGTCCTGTTTCTTTTACGACGTAATTTGAGATCTCTTAATACTATATACTTACAGACATACGTAAATGTTCAATTGAAGATGAGTACAGAGGCAAATTTGGCCAGTAATGCCGAATAAAATATTTTGTTTCAAATATATTCGAAGCTTCAGTATAATTTTACAAATCTACCTTCCCTGAAACTCCAAATATTTCGATTACAAGACATCTTTCAACGCTTGCCTGGTACCTCTTCTAGGCTTGGCGTTATTTCTTAATTTGTGCTGTTTACATCTTTAATTTACAGAATGTCATTCCTTGGCAAATTTTAGATTGGTAGCAAACAGTATTTTATCATTGTAACTTCCCACATGGCTTTATATTTGTTCCTACACAGTTTGAAATAGTCTGGTGTATGCAAACAATAGATTTTTTTCATATTGCAAGAAATTTGTATTCTTTCTCTCTAGCTTTTTGCAGTGCTGTGTAGAAGTAAATGTCATTGGAATACTACATAACAGTATTGCAGGGTACAAAAAAAGACCTGTGTTAGTCACCACGTAGCAAAATATTTGGATCTTTGAGCTGTAGAGTCTGGTTTTGAAAAGAATATTATGCCATCAACTGCTTCCTTATGTCACATTCCTTATCTGGATAGAATATGATAAAACAGTTGTCCTCGTGTTCTTGCGGTAGCGTTCCCGCTTCCCGCGCACGGGGTCCCCATTACGGTCGGAGGAAGACAATGAAAAACCAACTCCGCTACGACCTTGCCTAATCGGCGGTGCGGATCTCCCGCATAGTTCCCTACGCTCCACGGAGTATGGGACCTCCTCATCATCACATTCAATTACTCAACTCGTACTCTCTGAACAACATGCCGCGGTCCTGCACGTGGTCACGTGATCCCGCAGTACGCACGAAATTCCAAATGTGGCGAGAACCGTAATGAGGAGAGCGAACACAGTGAATGACCTCCCGGCGTCATCGTAGCTGCGCATGCGCAGTAACGCCTGTTTTCTGGCGTTCTCTGACAACTGCTCCAATGAGCCCTACTTTTACACCAGTAATGCAGTCGTGAATCGGAAGACTGTTTTGAACGGCACAGTCTGCTTTACTAGACAAAGGGTTGGTGAGGCAAATGCTTCGACAGTGCCGCGATCAATTCTGTATTTATTTCTGCTGTTGCTGTCGTCCATTTTATAGTTTTCACGTTCCGGACTACATCGCACGTCCAAGGGGCCCATCTGATGGTGAATTTACTATGGCACTTTTGACAATTTTACACAGGATCTGAAAGGACGACGCATACATGCAGTTATTTTAGATAATTCGTGTAGGCGTAGTTATACATTTCTGACTTGTCAGTCTGGGCAGTCTGCAATGTATATTAATGGAGGAAACCATGACAAACAAAGGTCGCGAAAAAATCAGTTTATTGCATAATCGGTTTCGACAGAGCTATGCTGTTTAATTCAAAAGCATAAGATCCGATGACAACAGTGTAGCTGTGTCGAAACTGGTCATCAAATAAAATGTTTTTTTAGGGATCTTAGCTTGTGAAGGTTTCTTCAGTTGCCAGTTCATGTAGTGTTATAACCGGCTTTTTTGCTTTCTTGTCCTGAACCATATAGTTTCCTGTGCTGTCCTTCTTGTAAGGCACTTGGACACAATAGGGGTGCTACCTTGTAACTTGATTATGGTTACAGTCGATAGTAGTAGGACAAAGTTTGTACCACCCCACGTTGCACTGCTGCCAGATTTATTCAAGATGGCGGATCCAAGATGGTGGCGATAGATGTGGCAACTTCACAATGACATCATGGTGGGAAGTTTAAATTTTGGCGGGAAAATAGGTAAATTGGGCTACATCCACTAACCTAACACCCTCCCCTCCCCCATCTCGCCACCTATCTCAGAAAATGGCGGGAACTTCAAATCCCAGCAGGACAATGCAACGGATCATGCCTACCTCCACTAACCTAATAAAACTGCAAGAAAAATAGGTCACTTGGGATACCTCCACTGACCTGTCATCCGACAGCCACCTCTTCCTAGGAAATAGTGGGGAAAGGACTCAGCCTGTACTGAGCTCTTGGATAGGAGGGACTGTACTTTATTTATTTTGGAACAATTTATTTAGGAACGGATTTGACATAGTGTATTTATTACACTGATGCAAAACACTCGCCCTGACGGACTTGGGGTCACAATACACAGCATACAGACCTGCAGACTACTCGTAAATCACCGAAATAATGTAGTACACGGATTTACAGACATGTAAACAACTTGAAATTACAGAAATAATGCAGTACACTAATGTGCAGACACGAAAACAGCTCGTAAATTACCGAAATAATGCATTGCAGAGCCCACAGACCTGCAAACTACTCGTAAATTATCAAAATAACGAATGTAAATGGCTCTACAATCACGCTCGCTAATTGTAAACTGTCGAAATAATGCAGTACAGGGATGTACAGACACGCAAACAACTCGTAAATTATCAAAAAATAGTGCATATAAAAGGGTCTGCAAACACACACACAACGTTTAACAGCCAAAAATAATGCTCTGCACAAACATTCAGTGCACGTAAAAATACTTTCGAACTATTGTCAACTGTCATGCATCAGCGAACTGTTCCAACATGCTCATGTGCCGCTGCAAGCCACTGCTGGACAGGCGCTTTTCAGGGCCAGCCAGATGCAAGCAGCACCAGAGCTCCAGCCATTGCTCTCACGCTGCTGCCACTTAAAGCAAACAGGTGAAAGTCACGTCTGTTTTCGGGTAGACAGAGTTCTTCAAGTGTTATACTGACATCACATGTCTATGTCTCTGGATGTGCATGTGGTCACGTAACCACCGTGTCAGGTGCAATGACGTATAGCTGTGAGCCCAATTCCAAAAGAGATGTTTACATAGCGGCTCACCCTAGCAGATGCAGCTAAATGGTTCTCAACGTTATACTGATGTCACAGGTCGAGCTATAGAAATCTGTTCCAATGTGTCCCAGAATAGCTCAGGGTGCATTGTTCCTAGCAATACTAATGGGACATGGGAGCTGCATCTAGCCACGCACATGTTTATCTGCCAAGCGTGGCTAACACATCAACACATCATCACAAAATGTTCGTGTAGCGAATCACCATCGCAGGTGCATCTAAAAGGTTCTAAATGTTATAGTGATGTCACATGGCTATGTAAATAAGAGCCAAGTCGATCTCTCGGAAATTGTAAAGTGTTGCAGAAATAGTTAACAGTCGCTTTTGTAGGAGCTTTTGTGATGACTCAGTTTGTCCACATGGAAATTCTTGCCATACCAGAATAACGCCAAATGCATTCCTCCCGAGGGTCCTAACATGGCACCCCATCCATCATGTGTTACCCTTGCTGGAAATCGTTAACTCCTCTTTCAACGAACATCTGCAAAATGCAAACGCTCTCACCGCTATGTAGAGGCTCCTACATCCTAGCACAAAACATGTCTTGTGAATGAAGGGAACATTATGATTGTCTCTTACTGAACTTAACAGTCAAATTACTGATGCCACCTGTGTGGAAGAAACTGTCCACCTTTTTTTTTTTTTTTCTTTCTACAGATGAGACTTTCAGCGGTGAAACTATTTTATACAGATCGCCATATTGCACTGTCAATTAAACCCTACAAAACTGACCTACAGATCGTCAAATACGGAAAACTCTTACACAATTACAGTGCTCTGCCACTGAGGATGGAAGATTGAGTGATAGAGCATGAAACCGATCTCCAAATTAACAATATATCACCCTGCACTGAGTCGATGTAGTACACATACAATTCATATCCTGTGCCATAAAAAAATCGTCCCTTTTGCATCATTCATATAGCTATCAACTGACGGACACTCTTACATATTCCGCAAAGACAGACAGCATCATATACACTCCTCACAGCACAACATATTTTCCCACAGCTGACGGTCACAAGTCATCCATTTCCGATACATGACCAGAGCACCCTCAGTGGACCGAAGTCGCTCTACAAACTGTTGTACAAACACAGGCTCGTTTCCCCTTGGCACAAAGGCAACATCATTTCTGGTCCCGACCTGCTTGCTTGCTTGGTTTCTACACCAATCTCCAGACTCTGGGACTAGAAGAAAACATGTATTTTCACATGGTTTGCCAGAATATTATACCATATACACGATACTTCTTGATATCAAGCACACAGCAATATTGCTTGCAAAGCAGTATCATTTGTGCAATATAATTCTGAAGATTTAGACTGGAAATAATTCTCTGGAAACCCAAAACTTTAGCGAGGTGGAGCGTGCTGCAAACCACTGTGTAAATAGAAACTTATCCCGTCATAGAAACTCGAAAAAAATAGAGGAAACTGATATTTCCAGTCATGAATACCGATTTCGATGATGTAACAGATTCCAAATCAACCCTATAATTTTCGAAGTCAGCTAATGTTTTTGTCATGTCTAGAGAACCGGAAAATATGTCTTCCACCTGTCTTTCACCTGCTAGATGCGCACACCACAATTGATGTTCTCTCAACTAAATAAAGATGGGAAATGTGAAGAAGCAGTCAATCAGACAATTTACATGAGAGAGAATAATGGTTCAGTGCAAACACATGTCCATATTGAATCTTCTCAAATTTCCACGTGGTCACGAAAGCTGTCCAAAACATAGTAAGTATTAATTTGCTATTCGGCTGTCTAGAGGATGACATGGTTATTTCAGCTACATTCCTGCTCCCCAACAGGCCTCTCCATTCGGAGAGCTCGTACCGTGAGCTGGAAGTGTGAATCATTCCCGCCACAGGTCACTGGCGCTGCATGCCAAGCAGCAAGAGGTGTTGGTCCAGATTGCTATACACACCAACAATGTCGGCTGCAATGTCGTATATCCAAACTACACTGTTGAGTCCACAGTGATTTAAACCACCATACATATGGATGGGAATGGGCTAAAAAGAAACCTTCTGGTTAGGCAATAATATGACACAAACTCGCAAGAATACACACCAAAATTATTGCTGTTTTCATTTTCTATTTACATACCTACCCAACAGAATGCAGCACACTATATTTTTGGATAGTTTGCTACATTTTACCAGTGAACTTGTTCCTCACACAAAAGTTGTGGTTTGTATGCTTTTCCAGTAGTCATTAATGGTAAGGTAACGTATCAAGATGGAGGAAATACTTGTTGCACTGTGTAAATCAAGTTACATGAACCTATTGTAACAATATCTGTACGATATTTGCTAACACTGATCAGCTGGCACTTTAAACGTGATTTCCCTTTGCCAACTTTTTTCTCTGATGCTCGGGTTTCCGTGTTTCTTTCCAGAAGAATGCCCAGCTGATACAACAGCAGCAGCAGCAGCCTCTGTCACCGGCCAGCCCAGGGAGTCCCCCACCACCGCTGCCACCCAGAGCGCCAGGTAAGCCAACCTCTGAAAGCTAAAGTTACCTGCAGGGGAGCAGTCACTGGGTGGCTTGAAAGATTCGTGGTGAAGCAGTTTGCCGTTTGCCCGCTTCACAGTAGCTCTGTCATCTAGCTCTACCACTTGTTACACGTATTCTTAGATGGTGACAATTATTGAACTATATGAAATAAAATCGTCATAATTTCTCAATAATTTGCGTTAGGACGTTCCAACTGTACGTTTGGCCGCGGGGCATGATGGGAATTAGTATGCACGTGTATGGGTTGGCTTAGCAATAAAGTCGACAAGCATTTGGACGGGTTCGTCAATAAATTGGCGCATTTGGGGGAATGATAATACGCAATTCGCCATCGAGAAGTCTCTTCATCCTTAATGGGTGAGTATGTGGCGTGCAATGTCCAGACGCAGAATAATCAGTGCGATGTTCCTTGATGGCACGGTGACTACCGAACGTTACATGAAGGTTTTGGAAGATGATTTCATCCCCATTCTCCAAAGTAACCTTGATTTCGCCGAGATGTGGTTCATACAAGACGGAGCTACATCCTGTCGAAGCAGGACAGTTTTTGGTACCCTGGTAAGCACTTTGGGGACCGCGTTCTGTCTCTGGGATAGCCAGAGGCCACTGGCATGATCCTCGATTGTCCGCCATACTATCCGCATCCGAACACTTGCGACTCATTTTTGTGGGGCTATATTAAAGACAAGCTGTACAGCAATAACTATTTCTGAGCTGAAAACAGCCATTCAGGAAGTCTTCGAGAGTATCGATGTTCCGACACTTCAGCGGGACATGCAGAATTTCGTCTGCGCCACATCATCACCAATGATGGCAGGCATCTCGAACAGGTCATAACCTAAATCCGAATATCTGTAGTGACGTTTGCATGTTGAACAGAGTGTGTGCATGCCGCAGTTTTGCCGCAGTTTGTGAATAATTTACGTTTTTTTTCCATATTGTTCAATAACTGTCATGCTGTAAGTGCATTTATCAGTCTTGTAAATATACTTCCCCATACCTCCTGTAAGAAGCTAGCTAGCTCAAAAGGGGAAGCACAGCCTTGTATGCTGCACACGTTCATCCTGTCATTGTGCTTTGATTACAGGATACACAAGCACAATCGAAAATCGTTCTGCACATACCAGACAGCCATGAGTGGCGATCCACTCATGAAAGAATACAACTCGTTCACAATAATGAAACTCTCTGGCAGATTAAAACTTAGTGCCAGATAGAGTCCCGAACTGGGAACCTTCGCCTTTCCCAAGCAAGTACTCTACCGACTCAGCAACCCAAGTACGACTCACGACCCGTCCTCACAGCTTTACTTCCACCAGTACCTCATCTATCACCTTCCAAACTTCACAGAAGCTCTTTTTCGAAAATTGCGGGATTAGCACTCGTGGAAAAATGGATAATGCAGAGACATGGCTTAGCCGCAGCCTGGAGAATGTTCTCCCCGGAGTAAATTTTTTGTTCTCTACTGGAGTTTGCACAGATATGAAAACTTCGTGGCAGATTAAAACCGTGTTTCAGGCCGAGATTCAACTCGGGACCCTTGCCTTTCGAGGGTAAGTCTCTACCGACTATGCCACAATAGCAACCAAGCCATCGAAATTACCAGGTTTTACTCTGCCAGGAAGTGTCAAATCACCGAACATTTAGTTGCAGAGTGAAAAATTCATTCTGCCCCACAACAGCGTCCACGTCGTGAAGCCTTTGATTTCTACCAGAGGAAGCAACAGAAGAAAGGTCAGGCGTACTGCTGCCCCCCTGGGCCAGCATCTGTGGCGTGGTCTATGTAGTGAGCAACCATTCGCCTGGTTGACGGCGTGCCACAGCATGTCCGCAGAACTGGTGTAACAAGGGTGGCGATTCATGCATCCTACCAGGCGACACTGTCCCGTTGATCCACGGTGTAATTTCGATGAATCTGCGCCCATTCCAGTCGTAACTGGTGATGTCACCGGGTCAACATGGGAACACGTGTCGTGTTCATCTACTGTGGAGCTCCATGTCTACTGTCTGCTGAACGGCGTGCTTCCAAACACAGCACTGTACTCCGTCATCAGGTCTGCCACAGATCGCCTCCTATCGTGATATACAGAAGCAGCCTATCGTGATCTACAGTACGGACAAGCCTACAAATTCACTATCCTTCAACCACTTTCCAGTTGCTCATGACAGCTATGGCGTCCATACTGGGAGCGAGGGGGGGGGGGGGGGGGGGGGGGGGGAGGGGGGGGGGGAAGGGGGGGCGCGGAAGCGGTAGGGGGTAGGCGATAGTGGAGTGCAAGAGGTTCCCCCTATCTCTTAGGGAAAGGAAAACATATAGTGTAGTTAAGTGTTTTTCTTTCAAGAAACTGATTTAAAAGTCGGTATTATGCAGATTTTTAATAATTACGGAAGGAACATTTTATGACTACTTAAAAGTCGCCAATCGTCTTTTTTATTTACACATCAAGTTCCGTAGGACCAAATTGAGGAGCAAATCTCCAAGGTCATGGAACGTGTCAGTACATGAAATTACAACATAAAAGTTATAACAGATAAAAATAATATGTTTATGAACCCGAAATAAGTCAAGCCGTAAGTTTAAGTAAACGCAATCAACAATAAAACAAGAATCAGCTTAATTTTTCAAGGAACTCCTCGACAAAATAGGAGGAGTGACCCATGAGGAAAGTCTTCAGTTCTGATTTGAAAGTGCGTGGACTACTGCTAAGATTTTTGAATTCTAGTGGTAGTTTATTGAAAATGGATGCAGCAGTATACTGCACACCTTTCTGCACAAGAGTTAAGGAAATCCGATCCAAATGCAATGTCGAGTATTAACTGAGTGAAAGCTGCTTATTCTTGGGAATAAGCTAATATTGTTAGCAAGCAATGACAGTAAAGAATATATATATTGAGCAGCCTGTGTCAAAATACCCAGACTCGTGGACAGGGGTAGACAAGAGGTTCGTGAGCTGACACCACTTATTGCCCGAACCGCCCGTTTTTCAGCCAAAAATATACATTCAGAATGGGAAGAGTTACCCCAAAATATAATGCCATACTAAATAAGCGAATGAAAATAAGCGAAGTAGACTAATTTTCGTGTCGAACCATCACTCACTTCAGATACCGTTCGAATAGTAAAATTGGCAGCATTAAGTCTTTGAACAAGATCCTGAACATGGACTTTCCACGACAGTTTACTATCTATCTGAACACCTACAAATTTGAACTGTTCAGTTTCGCTAATCATATGGCCATTCTGTGAAATTAAAACGTCGTGCTTTGTTGAATTGTGTGTTAGAAACTGTAAAAACTGAGTCTTACTGTGATTTAGCGGTACTTTATTTTGTACAAGCCATGAACTCACGTCGTCAACTCCACTATTTGAAACCGAACCCATTTTGTACACAACGTCCTTTATTACCAAGCTAGTGTCATCAGCAAACAGGAATATTTTAAAGTTACCCGTAATACTAGAGGGCATATCATTTATATAAATAAGGAACAGGAGCGGCCCCAACACTGATCCCTGGGGCCACCTCCCCCCCCCCCCCCCACTTGACCGTACCCCACTCAGACCCCACATCACAGCCATTTTCAACACTGTGAACAATGACCTTTTGCTGTCTGTCGATAAAGTAAGAGGTGAACCAATTGTGAGCTACTCCCCGTATTCCGTAATGGTCCAACTTCTGGAGCAAGATTTTCTGATCAACACAATGAAACGCCTTAGTGAAATCAAAATATATGCCTAGCGTTCGAAACCTTTTGCTTAATCCATCCAGTACCTAGCAGAGGAAACGGAGTATAGCATTTTCAGTTGTTAAACGACTTCTAAAACCGAACTGTACATTTGGCAGCAAATCTAGTGATACAAAATAATCAATTAACCTTACATAAACAGCCTTCTAAAATACTAAAAAAAATTCCATACGACCAGGTCTAACCTTCCACCCCCCATCCACCCCCCCCTCACCTTCACCCAACAGACTACCGTATGGGCGTGGGCGCACTTACATGACAGGAACATGCTACCAGTTGACCAGCTCTGACCTTCTGAGATGCTCTTTCCTAGTCGCCGGGCCATAACAATCTGCCCTTTGTCATGATAGTAAATATTTTCCTGCTCAGTTGAGATGTTGAGATGAAAAGAGGGGCAGTATTTAGGGGATACATAGAGAAAACAATATTATTCCCAATATTATTCCCAAATCTTATTGTTAACTCTCACATGTTCACCAGGAACAAAACAATCTTTACCAATATCTGTAATAATAGAATAATGGGAAACAATAGGAATTATAATAGGATCAAACTGCTGAGCTCATCAGTCTCTAGGCTTACGCACTACTTAATATAACTTATACTTAAGCTAAGAGCAACGCACACTTCCATGTCCCAGAGAGGGCGAACCTCTGACGGGGGTAGCCGCGCGAACTGTGGCAAGGCGTCTGCTCTAAATATGGAAAAATGTAAATTAATGCGGATCAGTAGGAGAAACAAACATGTAATGTTCGGATACAGCATTAATTGTGTCCCGCTTGACACAGTCACGTCGTTTAAATATCTGGGCGTAATGTCGCAAAGCGGTGTGAGGTGGAACGAGAATGTGAGAAGTTGTGGTAGGGAAGGCGAGTGGTCGGCTTCAGTTTATGTGGAGAATGCTAGGAGAGTGCTGTTAACCTGTGAAGGAGACCGCGTATAGGACGCTGGTGGGACCTATTCTTGAGTACGGCTCGGGTGTTTGGGATCAGTACCAGGTCGGATTCAAGGAGGACATCGAAGCAGTTCAGGGGCGGGCTGCTAGATTTGTAACTGGTAGGTTCTAACAACTCGCAAGTGTCACGGAGGTGCTTCGGGAACTCAAATGGAAATCCCTGGAGGTAAGGCGACGGTGTTTTCGAGGAACGCTATTGAGAAAATTTAGAGAAGGACCACGAAGATAAGATACGAGAAATTAAAGCTCATACGGTGGCATGCAGATAGTCGTTTTTCCCTCGGTCTATTTGCTAGTGTAATAGGAAAGGCATTGAGTAGTAGTGGTACAGGGTACCCTCCGCCACGCACCGTACAGTGCCTTGCAGAGTACCTATGTAAATGCAGCAGTTCTCTATGAACTGCTTGTCACGTTCCTATAGCGCTAATCAGAGATATCTTTTGTACTCGACACACTAGAGTTTCAGTAATTCTTTCCTTCATTAATTCTTTTACAGTCACGTATGTATGTAGTACTTGTCTATCACTCTGTACTTTTCTTTCTTGTCTGAAATATACTTCACCCATCTCTGAAAAGGTTGTTGTTTTCAGTGGTAAATCTTTGATATTGATGACTAGTTCTGCGAGATAATCTTCGGTTTTATATCTCTCGTAAGAACTGTTATTTCATTTTCCTTTGTTCTCAAATAAAACCGTTTAATTTGACAATTAAGTCTTTTCAGACTGCCGTGATAAAATATTTATTTCCACTTTTGTCACTGAATAAATTTACGGTTGAAAACGCACTGGCCAATGTGGTGTCACCGCTAGACACCACACTTGCTAGGTGGTAGCCTTTAAATCGGCCGCGGTCCGTTAGTATACGTCGGATCCGCGTGTCGCCACTATCAGTGATTGCAGACCGAGCGCCGCCACACGGCAGGTCTAGTCTAGAGAGACTCCTTAGCATTCGCCCCAGTTGGACAGCTGACTTTGCTAGCGATGGTTCACTATCTATATACGCTCTCATTTGCCGAGACGACAGTTTAGCATAGCCTTCAGCTACGTCATTTGCTACGACCTAGCAAGGCGACATATTCAGTTACTATTCTGAACAGATAATATTGTGAATCATGTACCATCAAGAGCGACGTTCATCATTAATGGATTAAAGTTAAGTATCAAACTAATTACGTCCGCTTCCTGAATTCTAGTTCCTTGTCATGTTCCAGACCTCACGTCAGTATAGTTCTTCCCTCCTCACGCCAGCCTGCGTGAGCTAAAACGCGTGCATTTCGGCCTCCTCTAGTAACACGGTGTTGGCTCTTCTGCCAACACAACAGCCAACCCTTCTACGGTTTCGGAAGACGATTGTGAGGAAATTGCAGCACACGGGGACTTACCGAAAAGTAATGCCTCTGAATTTTTTGTTCTGTTCTCAATATCGCTTGGAGTATTACGTGTGACGCAGCACGGTTACGAATATTAGCGTGTAACACGGCGGTGTGCGGCGTAACTCAGTCGGTGCGTGACAATCAGCGTGCTGTAATCTGCTGTAACCGTAGAAGACGTGCCTCCAGATGGACTACCGTCTCCTTCAGCGTGACAATGCCAGATCACACGCGAACTCTGAGATATCTGCGACAATCCAGCGCCTTGGGTTCATTGTAGTCGACCATCCTCCATACAGTGACCTCTTGGCACCATCCGATTTTCACCTATTTCCAAAACTTAAAGAAATCTTCGAGGACTTCACTTTGATACTGATGAAACGGTGCAAGCAGAGGTGAGGTTGTAGCTCCGTCAACAAAGCCAAACATTCTACAGCGACGGTATCAACAAACAGATCTTCCGTTGGGAGAAACGTGATCGTTGTCCGGGTGACAGTGTTGAGAAATAAATATACAGGCATGAAGAATAAAGATCTAGGATGTTAATAACGTTTGTTTTATTTAAAAAGCATTACTTCTCCGTGCAATTCATTGACACGAAACGATCTTTTCACAGAGTTCCTTGTCTGCAGGCGCGATGCGGCAATAGGAGCGGATGATTTCTCTACATGCGTGCGTAGCGCATCTGGCGACCGAACACAACTTTGTTCTGTGAAATGCAATACATAGTAGTCGATCAGTAAGTAGTCGTTGCCCGCCCGGTTAGCCGAGCGGTCTAACGCACGGCTTTCCTGGACTGGGAAGGAGCGCCTGGTCCGGACTTGTGTCGAGGTCCGGTGAGCCGGCCAGTCTGTGGATGGTTTTTAGGCGGTTTTCCATCTGCCTCGGCGAATGCGGGCTGGTTCCCCTTATTCCACCTCAGCTACACTATGTTGGAGATTACTGCGCAAACAAGTTCTCCACGTACGCGTACACCACTATTACTCTACCACGCAAACGTAGGGGCAACACTCGTCTGGTGTGAGACGTTCCCTTGGGGGGGGGGGGGGGGGGGGGTGTGTACACCGGGGACCAAACCGCACAATAACCCTGGGTTCGGCGTGGGGCGGTAGTCGTCTTGGGGTTGTGGACCACTGTGGCTGCGGCGGGGATGGAGCCTCTCCGTCGTTTCTAGGTTTACAGTTAACATACAACATACATACAAGTAGTAGTTGATCTGCTCCTTGCAAATCCTATCCACTAGTTTGTGTTACCTAGGTGGGATATTCTTATTCACCCTCTTCTTTTACCCTAAAACCTCCCTTCTATTATGGACTGTAGAAGTAGCACATTTACTCGGAAAGTAAGTCTGATAGGTCGCACAGTGGAAATCACAGTGAAAATCCGATGAAGCTCCGCATAGAGATTTCGCCTGATTTCACCCAGCCCACATAACTTAACCGCCATACACCTCCTTCTTCATGACTATTCTCGGCCGCACACTGCAGCGGCACTGAGGACGTCCCTGCAGCATTTTGGGTGGGAAGTGTCTGATCATCGGACACACAGCCTGGACTTGGCTCCCTCTGATTTTCGTCTCCACTGACATGAACCGCTGGCGCTGAAGGTAACATTTTGGCTGACGCAGCGAACTGCAGACCAGCGTAGAGAATTGGCGGGAGGCACAAGCTGCTGTCTTCTATCACAATGGTATTGGAAAGTTGGTACGACACTACGACAAATATGTAAGTCGGAGCAACTCTGCAGGAAGAATAGCCGTTACTGCCTCAACACAATATTGGTGACGTCATGCACAGCATGTCCCGTCGTTGTCAGTCCTGTATTAGTGCCAGAGGTGGCCACACCACATACTGAGCCTATTAACCAGTTGTCAGAATGTGTGTCCAATCCCTTAAGTTGGAAAAAAATGATAAAAATTCTTGTCTACCATTACGTATATTGCATTTGAGTACATATCTCTATTCTTTACATTGTTTCTACTTCACTATCATCTGTTTATAGTGTTTTGTAGCAAACTTTCCTTTTGTTCAATAATTTTGGACACCAGTGTATTTATGTCGCAAAGTATGAGTCCATAAATGGACCCCCAAAGGCCTTGGTTGAACTACGAGGGTGGTCTGAAGAGTAGATTACAACACCAGGGTTTTCCCGAGAGCTTGGTTCAACTTCAGATAGGCTTCGTATGAAACTGCAAGTCATTCCGTCCCGTAGCTGCCAGCTGGTAGCTGACTCAACAAGGCGCGGAAACGGTGAAAATCGATTAGCCCCAGTGAGATTTTTTGTAACAGAACGTTTGACTACAACGGAAGGTTTATCAGAGGTTGTTCAGTTTCCATCTTGATAATATGGATTGTCGAAGGTAAACGTGGCTGTGCAAGTGTCCAAGGTGATGAACATGAAAGACATTTGAAAAGTGCAACCACGTCATAAACCGTAGGACAAAAATAACGTGTCGGCCATATCTTGTACGAGGAATTGCACCTGAGAAAGGTACCTTTGTGCAGGCTGTGTGCCGTGCCTACCGACGGCGAATCAGAAATAAATTCGAACGACAGTTTCCGTACAGTGTGAGTACGTTTTGGCAAGAAAAGATAGTTATTTTCTGTATCGGTAAGTGAAAATGGATTAAAGATTAGTTTATCACTACGCTGCTGAACAAAATCGAAACAGTGAACAGAGGGTTCAAATGGTTCAAATGGCTCTGAGCGCTATGGGATTCAACTTCTGAGGTCATTAGTCCCCTAGAACTTAGAACTAGTTAAACCTAACTAACCTAAGGACATCACAAACATCCATGCCCGAGGCAGGATTCGAACCTGCGACCGTAGCGGTCTCGCGGTTCCAGACTGCAACGCCTAGAACCGCACGGCCACTTCGGCCGGCGTGGATAGAGGGGGCGGGTTCTTTGGATCCAAGAAAGACGAAAGCAGTGTCATCAGGGGGAAGGTCATGGCATCAGCGTTCTTCGATGTGAAACGAATTCTGTTAATTAACTGTCTTCAAGAATATAACACAATAACTTGAGGATATAATTGTAATCTTCTAACGGTTCTGGATGCAAAAATTCTAGAAAAGAGACCTAGCTTGCAGAAGACAAACGGTATCATCTCTCATTAAGAAAGCGCACTTGCTCTCAAAAGTGTCTTGTTAATGGAACAAGATTGCATCAGACTTCTGTCTCTTTCTTAAACTAAAATTCTTCTTTGCTGTTCATGGTTTTCCACCCAAAGGTTTTTTAGAACGAAAATTCTCGATTTTAATTAATCCATGTTACCATGTTGTATGGAGCTGGTTGAGGCCAGGGACTGTGCTATAAATTTATGAAATAATTTTTACTGCTTCAGTAAATTTTAGAAATTTGTGGTAAGACCTTATGGGACCAAACTGCTGAGATCATCGGTCCCTGAGCTTACACACTACTTAATCTAACTTAGGCTAAGCACAACACAAACACCCATGCCCGAGGGAGGACTCGAAACTCCGAGGTAGCCGCGCGAACCGTGACAAGGCGCCTCAAACCATGCGGCTCTGCTTCAGTAACTTTTTACGTATATTTATTAGCACGACGACTTTCGGCAACATGCTGTTACCATGTGCGTTACAGTTACATATACGTTAATCGGAAGCGTATTGGGGATTATTTGCTGGGTATGAGCATCAAGTCCGTTACACTTACCTGGACATTAATCTCAGTGGCACTACCAGCACCTTCAGGTTAATGTACATCCAATTGGAACACACCTGATTATGCCAGCATGTTGCCGAAACACGTCGCAATAATATTGAAACTTTGCTTGCGCCATTTTTGCAACTGATGCCAGCAGCGGCAACTTGTGACGCAAATTGTGGGCCATAAGTATCGTACAGTAAGCTTTGACGTTAGTAAGCATAACACCGTCATAATATTAGTCGAATTGTGATTGCACCATATAGTTATTCTCGATTGAATATGCCAACTTACGAGCACAGTTGTCATTTGGGGGAAGTTTTAATTTTCTGCTTTAACATGGAGAAATTTGCGGTTAAGGCTCATTAGATGCTGGTAAGACCTATTGTGAAATAACTTTTAGTGAAAGAACTTGAAGAGAATGGTTGCAACGCTTCAAGAACGGTGATATTTTACATCGAAGACCGGCATGGCGATGGAAGAGGGAAGGTTTTCGAAGCTACTGAAACTGACGAAAGTAATTACAGGAGATCGTTATCAAAAGCAGTTGATGTGTTTGAAATAAGCGCTGAGAGACAAACGGCTACAATACAGCGATAGACATGAGAAGCTGATTTTCCAGAGTCACAATGCTCGACCCTATGTCGCAAAACCCGTCAAAACTTGGAAACGTTGAAATGGAATGTCAAACCACCCTCTGGGTGCCATATGTTTCGATCAATAGCACATGGCCTGACTGATCAGCACTTACGGTCAAATACAAAATTGGATCGATTCGTGAATCTCCTCAAAACGAGCCCATTTCTTTCGCTGCGGAATCGTATGTTGCCCGAGAGACGGGGGGGAAAGTAGTGGCCAGCGGTGGCCAACACTTTGAATACTTAAGTTTTTGTAAGTTTTTCACACTATAGCCTCTGACTTCGAGGTGAAATGCTGGAAGAGAAGTTGTAAAACTAATCAGTCTTAGATCAACAATTGGGCGAATATCAAGCTGGTTTCAGGACATCAAGATCCAGTGCAGAGCAGATCCATAACCTGAAATCGTTAAATCAAGATCAAAAACGTTTGGTGTGACCTTTGTCGACTTTCAAAAAGCGTATGACGCAATAGATGGAGAAATAATAAAGAACAACCTTGCCGAATTTGGTCTAGATAGGAAAACAATCAATCTGATAAGCGTCAATTTAAATAACACAGGGTCAAAGGTCAAGTTCAGCGGCGAACTATCAGAACCATTTGAAATCTGTACAGGGGTGAGACAAGGTGACCTGCTCTTTCCATTGCTTTTCAATTGTGGCCTGGAAAAGATAGTCAGAGAGTGGAAAACAACCGAACCGTCAGGTTATGGGATTCAAATTGGACACAAAAGAAATGGCCTCAGTGGAAACTGTTTGGCTTTTGCTTATGATCTGGCACCCATTGCAAATAATATTGACGAAGCTAAGGTTCAAGTGTCCAGCCTACAACCAATTGCTGCTAAGACTGGCCTAAGTATAGCATTTCACAAAACTGAATTCATCACAAACATCAAATACGCTCCTCCTCGTATTGAAATACAACAAGAGAAAATGAAGCAGTCGAAGAAATTTAAATATCTTGGAGAAATAATTACACCTGACGGTTCAGAAAATGCAGCTGTAGAAAGTAGGTGTTCTAAACTAGAAGGTGATTTTCATCTGTGCAAAGACTTATACAAAAGCATAAGCCTGTCTTTAAACCTAAAACTTTGTCATTATAACACCGTAATTAGACCGTCAGCTTTGTATGCATCAGAATGTTTAAACATGACGAAGAAAGGACCACTACGAAAACTTGAAATAAAAGACCGGAAATTTTTGAGGAAAATCCTTGGCCCTATCAAAGAAAACGGAGAATTCCACCGAAGACACAACTGCGAATCAGACGAACATACAGAAGACATTGTTACCAACATGAGGAAAAAAAATGGTTCAAATGGCTCTGAGCACTATGGGACTTAACATCTGAGGTCATCAATCCTCTAGAACTTAGAACTACGTAAACCTAACTAACCTAAGGACATCACACACATCCATGCCCGAGGCAGGATTCGAACCTGCGACCGTAGCAGTCGCGCGGTTCCGGACTGAAGCGCCTGGAACCGCTCGGTCACCGCGGCCGGCCAACATGAGAAAGCGGAGAATGATGTTGTTTGCTCATATGGAAAGAATGAACCCGCAAAGACTTACTCATCGCACACATTCATCAATTTCAAAAACAAAATCGTATTCAATACGGACAAGCCAAGTTAAAAATGATTTACAGGAAGCTGAAATTTCATTTTATGACATTCAGGATTGAGAAGTTTTCAGAGAAAAAGTCAAAATTACTAAGGACGTTGAAACCTTATTTCGCTTACTACGCCGGTTCCACGTCCTGCCTGCAAATGGTCAAAACAGAGAAAAGAAGCACAGTCACCGAAAATGAAAATCTACTGGCAAAAGGGGAAAACACAATCAGGGGAGAGATATAAATCTTCAGGGTCCATAGCAGGCCGAAAAAAAAACACTGCCACGCGCAGCACCTTCAGGTTAATGTATATGTAACTGTAACGCAACTGATGATAGTTGCACGCTGCCGAAACGCGTCGCGGTAATAAATATCAGTAAAAAGTGACTGAAGCTATAAAAATTATTTCAGAATTTTTTATTTTCACTATTAGGGGTCCAAAAGTTTTCAGATCATCCCGACGGCAGCATCGTCCAGTATGTGGTAATGGTACGGGGTCGTAAGCCAAAACCAGTCGTTATTTCGCGGGCTCCCGTGCAGGTCTGTTCAAAACATGGAGGTAGAATAAGGGGAGTTGGCGCTACAGGCTTACGCTGTACGTTGTTTTGAAGCCAGTGGGCGGCGCCTGCCGCCATCTTGGACCCCCCAAAACATTAGCAGACGAGTGTTTACAATTGCTTCTTGTTCGTTATTTCTGTCGTGTGCACGCGATATTTGTTTTATATAGTAAATGTTACACTGTTTTAGTGAATAACACAGCATCTCAGTACTGTAATTCCTTTTTGTTTATACACTTCGAATGACGGAGAAGTACGCGCTACGAAAAGTGTGCTTTCGTAATCCATTTCTATTCACTTTCATTATGTTTGTGTCGATAAGTGATAAAGGCAGAACTACAAAAGCAATGATTGATACACTCCTGGAAATTGAAATAAGAACACCGTGAATTCATTGTCCCAGGAAGGGGAAACTTTATTGACACATTCCTGGGGTCAGATACATCACATGATCACACTGACAGAACCACAGGCACATAGACACAGGCAACAGAGCATGCACAATGTCGGCACTAGTACAGTGTATATCCACCTTTCGCAGCAATGCAGGCTGCTATTCTCCCATGGAGACGATCGTAGAGATGCTGGATGTAGTCCTGTGGAACGGCTTGCCATGCCATTTCCACCTGGCGCCTCAGTTGGACCAGCGTTCGTGCTGGACGTGCAGACCGCGTGAGACGACGCTTCATCCAGTCCCAAACATGCTCAATGGGGGACAGATCCGGAGATCTTGCTGGCCAGGGTAGTTGACTTACACCTTCTAGAGCACGTTGGGTGGCACGGGATACATGCAGACGTGCATTGTCCTGTTGGAACAGCAAGTTCCCTTGCCGGTCTAGGAATGGTAGAACGATGGGTTCGATGACGGTTTGGATGTACCGTGCACTATTCAGTGTCCCCTCGACGATCACCAGTGGTGTACGGCCAGTGTAGGAGATCGCTCCCCACACCATGATGCCGGGTGTTGGCCCTGTGTGCCTCGGTCGTATGCAGTCCTGATTGTGGCGCTCACCTGCACGGCGCCAAACACGCATACGACCATCATTGCCACCAAGGCAGAAGCAACTCTCATCGCTGAAGACGACACGTCTCCATTCGTCCCTCCATTCACGCCTGTCGCGACACCACTGGAGGCGGGCTGCACGATGTTGGGGCGTGAGCGGAAGACGGCCTAACGGTGTGCGGGACCGGAGCCCAGCTTCATGGAGACGGTTGCGAATGGTCCTCGCCGATAACCCAGGAGCAACAGTGTCCCTAATTTGCTGGGAAGTGGCGGTGCGGTCCCCTACGGCACTGCGTAGGATCCTACGGTCTTGGCGTGCATCCGTGCGTCGCTGCGGTCCGGTCCCAGGTCGACGGGCACGTGCACCTTCCGCCGACCACTGGCGACAACATCGATGTACTGTGGAGACCTCACGCCCCACGTGTTGAGCAATTCGGCGGTACGTCCACCCGGTCTCCCGCATGCCCACTATACGCCCTCGCTCAAAGTCCGTCAACTGCACATACGGTTCACGTCCACGCTGTCGCGGCATGCTACCAGTGTTAAAGACTGCGATGGAGCTCCGTATGCCACGGCAAACTGGCTGACACTGACGGCGGCGGTGCACAAATGCTGCGCAGCTAGCGCCATTCGACGGCCAACACCGCGGTTCCTGGTGTGTCCGCTGTGCCGTGCGTGTGATCATTGCTTGTACAGCCCTCTCGCAGTGTCCGGAGCAAGTATGGTGGGTCTGACACACCGGTGTCAATGTGTTCTTTTTTCCATTTCCAGGAGTGTAGTTTAGAGGCACCGATTTGTATTTGTTGCATTTTCAAGTCAAATGCAAATATAAAATGTTCACGTTTGCAAGAAACTTTCCTTATTTCATTTGTTGTCCCATAGATGTATGCAGGGATGATATAAACAAGCCACCTGTCATGTCAACAAAGTGAAAGATTCGCTAAATTACGAAGGAAAAGAACTGAATTTAAGATTGTCAGGCCCACTGTAGTTTACACATCTGCTTTGTTCATAAATTGTACCTACCAAGTGACATTCAGTATGGCAAATAACAGCAAATTACAGGGCAACACGACAGCACAGTGATTAATGTAATGACCTAAATAGCCTGGACTTAGATAGGGAACTTTGCTTTAACAAATATGTAACCCTTTAAGAACTTGTAATTTAACCACTGTGACAGGTGTTCCACACATTTTACTAAAGATTTTATTAACTACATGTAGTTACATTACTTTTATATTAAATTATTGCATTTTAAAACATTAGTCCCCATTTCCAGAATATTTCTTGCCAGGACTTTTCAGTTACTTGGGAACAACCAAACAATGTAAACCCAGTGTATTGCTCACCTCCAGAGAGCTCTTCGCGTTGGATTGATAGGAAGTCTAAAGTCAAATTACAGAAATAAACCATACTGTAAAATTTTAAAGTGCATCAGAATTTCAAGTATACCGGGTGATCAATAAGTCAGTGTAAATTTGAAAACTTAATAAACCATGGAATAATGTAGATAGAGAGGTAAAAATTGACGCACATGCTTGGAATGACATGGGGTTTTATTAGAACAAAAAAAAAAAGAACGAAGTTCACAAAATGTCCGACAGATGGCGCTGGACAGCAAAACGTCAGTGACTGCGCATGACAATCGTGTATAAAAGGAGCTGTAATGAGAGAGAGAAGCTGTATTATCAGAATGGGGAATGTGCTAGTTCAGCGTTATGATGTTTATCCAGGATGGCGCTCCACCCCATATTGCTAGACGCGTGAAAGATCACTTGCGCGCGTCGTTTGGTGATGATGGTGTGCTCAGCCGCCACTTTCGTCATGCTTGGCCTCCCAGGTCCTCAGACCGCAGACCATGCGATTATTGGCTTTGGGGCTACCTGAAGTCGCAAGTGTATCGTGGTCGACCGACATCTCTAGGGATGCTGAGAGACAACATCCGACGCCAATGCCTCACCACAACTACGGACATGCTTTACAGTGCTGTTCACAACATTATTCCTCGACTACAGCTATTCTTGAGGAATTATGGTGGAAATTTTTTGAACATAGCTGCTAGGGTTCAGTGACCGTGTCAGAATTATATTAGAACAAATAAGCCCTCGGTCACAAATATTAAGTCAAAATTGACCAGATTTCGACGCTACTATGAGCGTCGTCTTCAGAATTAAACTAACTATTTTACAACTATTCATGACGTCGCCTTTCCGGCTTAGATTTTTTAAAATGTGACTTGTAAGTACTGCATCTCTTTCCAGTCAGTACAAACTTTAATTTTATTAATGTATTATATACCTAACGTGTTTTAGAACAGTCTGTTTAATTGTGAAGACGACGCCCATAGTAGCGTCGAAACCTGGTCAATTTTGACTTAATATTTGTGACCGAGGGCTTATTTGTTCTAATATGATGGTGAACATATTGAGCATTTCCTGTAAAGAACATCATCTTTGCTTTCTCTTACTTTGTTATGCTAATTATTGCTATTCTGATCAGATGAAGCGCCATCTGTGGGACATTTTTTTAACGTTTGTATTTTTTTGGTCCTAATAAAACCCCATGTCACTCCAAGTATGTGTGTCAATTTGTACCTCTCTATAGACATTATTCCGTAATTTATTCAGTTTTCAAATTTATACTGACTTTTTGATCACCCGATATATAGGAAAATAGCTCTTAAATAAGTCCACTTACGCATGAAATGTGATTTTTTTAGACTGCAATAAGAACGGTTGGCACACCAGTAACCAAAACACTTCACGACTACACGGAATCAAACCACCAGAAGCGAATGTTTTGGGGTAGCTAAAGAGTTTGGATTCCGTAGAAATGTTGGAACACGTGAGGCAATACTGACCATACACCTTATCTTAGAAGAAAGATTAAGGAAAGGCAAACCTACGTCTCTAGCATTTGTAGACTTAGAGAAAGCTTTTGACAATCTTGACTGGAATATTCTCTTTCAAATTCTAAAGGTGGGAGGGGTAAAATACAGGGAGCGAAAGGCTATTTACAATTTGTACAGAAACCAGATGGCAGTTATAGGAGTCGAGGGGCATGAAAGGGAAGCAGTGGTTGGGAAGGGAGTGAGACAGGGTTGTAGCCTCTCCCCGATGTTATTCAATCTGTATATTGAGTGAGCAGTAAAGGAAACAAAATAAATATTCGGAGTAGGTATTAAAATCCATGGAGAAGAAATGAAAACTTTGAGGTTCGCCGATGACATTGTAATTCTGTCAGAGACAGCAAAGGACTTGGAAGAGCAGTTGAACGGAATGGACAGTGTCTTCAAAGGAGGATATAAGACGAACATCAACAAAAGCAAAACGAGGATCATGGAATGTAGTGGAATTAAGTCGGGTGATGCTGAGGGAATTAGATTAGGAAATGAGACGCTTAAAGTAGTAAATGAGTTTTGCTATTTGGGAAGCTAAATAACTGATGATGGTCGAAGTAGAGAGGATATGAAATGTAGACTGGCAATGGCAAGGAAAGCGTTTCTCAAGAAGGGGAATTTGTTAACATCGAGTATAGATTTACGTGTCAGGAAGTCGTTTCTGAAAGTATTTGTATGGAGTGTAGCCATATATGGAAGTGAAATGTGGACGATGAATAGTTTGGACAAGAAGAGAGTAGAAGCTTTCGAAATATGGTGCTACAGAAGAATGCTGAAGATTAGATGGGTAATGAGGAGGTATTGAATAGAAGAATGAGGAGGTATTGAATAGAATTTGGGAGAAGAGGAGTGTTGCGTACGTAGTTCCGCGTAGTCAGCGCGTACACAACTTTCCCACTAGATCGCGCCCCGCTAAGCACAACAGCGCAGGCGCAGCGCTCGCCCGTCTCCGCACTACGAGATGGCGCTGTCTTAAAGACGGACTAAATTCTGCTTCCGTCGATCCGCGTATTAATATGTAATGCAGCCAATGAGATCGCTGCTAACGTAGAACCTTTTCTCCTCGCGGATCACACTCGCGCAGTGATACCTGAACGCGCGAGGTATTATAACGAGTGTACAGACCTCCGATTAGTCTGCATTAGTCTGCACCCGTCTGTACCGGTCTGCATTAGTCTGTACAAGTCTATAGTCAAGTTTCAGTCTGCGCCTAGTAAGATTATCATATTCCGGTACATAGCCATGAAGATAAATGTATAGACACTTTGTCAAGTATCAGAGAGATGTGAGAATAAGATTAACGTACCAAGACCAAAGGAACTTCAGATTGTCAATTGTAAACAGCATCCAGAATCAAGTTACGTAATGTGTATATTTTTTATTATTTTAATAAATGTGTGTGAAAATTAATGCAGTTCTGTTTAAAGTTGGTCACCATCAATCTGCTACTCTAAGCGTGCAAGTGGCATTTCTATCGTCTGACCTAACGGCAGAAGATAAACACGCCACAATAAGACCAAGAGACATATTGCTGACACTTGCCTACTTCGTTAGAGCGACAAGTCAAATAATCTGATGGTGTGTGTACCGAAGGTCTTACAGTACGCACACCACAAGGAGCTTGTGGCACAACTTGACTAGAAGAAGGGATCGGTTGGTAGGACATGTTCTGAGACATCGAGGCACCACCAATTTAGTATTGGAGGGCAGCGTGGAGGGTAAAAATCGAAGAGGGAGACCAAGGGATGAATACAGTAAGCAAATTGAGAAGGATGTAGGCTGCAGTAGGTACTGGGAGATGAAGAAGCTTGCACAGGATAGAGTAGCATGGAGAGCTGCATCAAACTGAAGGACTGAAGGACTGAAGACCACAACAACAACAACAACATTAGGGGTCCACAAGTTTTCAGATCATCCCCACGGCAGCATCCTCCAGTATGTGGTAACGGTACGGGGTTGTAAGCCAAAGCCAGTCGTTATACCGCGGGCTCCCCTGCTGGTCTGTTCAAAACACACCTCCCCCACCGCCGTCTCGTCGGAAGCTGGGCGGCAGCCTCTGCGCCGCCGGAGTTCTTTGCAGCGTCCCGGCTGGCCCGCGCGCTTCGCGATCCGCGGTCTCCTCTTCGTCTCCCAAGTGCACTGGACCGAGCCGCAGCCGCAGGGAGTCTGGGTACGGGAGAGCGTGATTCTGCGGCGTGGCCTAGGTAGGTAGGTAGTCGTTCAAGGTGTGTGGGGGGAAGGGCGGCGGGAGGCAGCGATTGGACGGTGGGGGGGGGGGGGGGGGGCACGGCGTGCCTCTCCGGCGGTGCGCGCGGCCAGTCGCTGCGTGGCGTCTTGCTGGCGTGGTCGCGCCGCCTCTCGTGTGCTCGTGTGTGTTCGCTTCCGAGTGCGTCGTCTGTTCTGCTCGGCCAGTGCTTCTGTGTCACCGCTGCGACAGACAGTGCAGCCGCCCTGCCCCAGCGTACCAGGGTCCGGAACGCCGCGGGAGGGTCACCTATGAGGCAACCTGGACCCGCGTAGGAGAACACCAGCAGGTAAACATCGACGCCGCCGCCGGGGCAGGCGTCACTATCTGCCCAGTGTCTGAACCGAGGAGGAGTTTGAACTCGTGGCGGGAGTGTGACAGCGACTACTCTACACCCCGCCACCAGCCTATAGTGAAATCTTGATTAGGATGCCTTTTTTACATCTACATTTATACTCCGCAAGCCACCCAACGGTGTGTGGCAGAGGGCACTTTACGTGCCACTGTCATTATCTCCCTTTACTGTTCCAGTCGCGTATCGTTCGCGGGAAGAGCGACTGCCGGAAAGCCTACGTGCGCGCTCGAATCTCTCTAATTTTACATTCGTGATCTCCTCGGGAGGTAAAAGTAGGGGGAAGCAATACAAAGTGTTACAAAAAGGTACGACCAAACTTTCAGGAAACATTCCTCACACACAAATAAAGAAAAGATGTTATGTGTACACGTGTCCGGAAACGCTTAATTTCCATCTTAGAGCTCATTTTTGTTTCGCAGTATGTGCTGTACTTCCTCGATTCACCACCAGTTGGCCCAATTGAAGGAAGGTAATGTTGACTTAGGTGCTTGTGTTGACATGCGACTCATTACTCTACAGTCCTAGCATCAAGCACATCAGTACGTAGCATCAACAGGTTAGTGTTCATCACAAACGTAGTTTTGCAGTCGGTGCAATGTTTACAAATGCGGAGTTGGCAGATGCCCATTTGATGTATGGATTAGCACGGGGCAATAGCCATGGCGCGGTACGTTTGTATCGAGACAGATTTCCAGAACGATGGTGTCCCGACAGGAAGACGTTCGAAGCAATTGATCGGCGTCTTAGGGAGCACGGAACATTCCTGTGCTCGCGACTGGGGAAGACCTAGAACGACGAGGACACCTGCAATGGACGAGGCAATTCTTCGTGCAGTTGACGATAACCCTAATGTCAGCGTCAGAGAAGTTGCTGCTGTACAAGGTAACGTTGACCGCGTCACTGTATGGAGAGTGCTACGGGAGAACCAGTTGTTTCCGTACCATGTACAGCGTGTGCAGGCACTATCAGCAGCTGATTGGTCTCCACGGGTACACTTCTGCGAATGCTTCATCCAACAATGTGTCAATCCTCATTTCAGTGCAAATGTTCTCTTTACGGATTAGGTTTCATTCCAACGTGATCAAATTGTAAATTTTCACAATCAACATATCTGGGCTGACGAGAATCCGCATTCAATTGTGCAATCACGTCATCAACACAGATTTTCTGTGAACGTTTGGGCAGGCATTGTTGGTGATCTCTTGATTGGGCCCCTTGTTCTTCCACCTATGCTTAATGGAGCACGTTATCATGATTTCATACGGGATACTCTACCTGTGCTGCTAGAACATGTGCCTCTACAAGTACGACACAACATGTGGTTCATGCACGATGGAGCTCCTGCACATTTCAGTCGAAGTGTTCGTACGCTTCTCAACAGATACGGTGACCGATGGATTGGTAGAGGCGGACCAATTCCATGGCCTCCACGCTCTCCTGACCTCAAGCCTCTTGACTTTCATTTATGGGGGCATTTGAAAGCTCTTGTCTAGGCAACCTGGGTACCAAATGTAGAGACTCTTCGTGCTCGTATTGTGGACGGCTGTGATACAATACGCCATTCTTCAAGGCTGCATCAGCGCATCAGGGATTCCATGCGACAGAGGGTGGATGCATGTATCCTCGCTAACGGAGGACATTTTGAACATTTCCTGTAACAAAGTGTTTGAAGTCACGCTGGTACGTTCTGTTGCTGTGTGTTTCGATTCCATGATTAATGTGATTCGAAGAGAAGTAATAAAATGAGCTCTAACATGGAAAGTAAGCGTTTCCGGACACATGTCCACATAACATATTTTCTTTCTTTGAGTGTGATGTATGTTTCCAGAAAGTTTGGCCGATACCTTTTTGTAACACCCTGTATATTCGATACCTCACCCAGAAACGCATCCTCTCGAGACCTGGACAGCAAGCTACACCGCGATGCAGAGCGCCTCTCTCGCAGAGTCTGCCACTTGAGTTTGCTAAACATCTCGGTAACGCTATCACGCTTACCAGATAACCCTGTGACGAAACGCGTCGCTCTTCTTTGGATCTTCTCTATCTCCTCTGTCAATCCGACCTGGTGTGGATCCCACACTGGTGAGCAATACTCAAGTATAGGTCGAACGAGTGTTTTGTAAGCAACCTCCTTTGTTGATGGACTACGTTTTCTAAGGACTCTCCCAATAAATCTCAACCTGGCACCCGCCTTACCAACAATTAATTTTATATGATCATTCCACTTCAAATCGTTCCGCACGCATACTCCCAGATATTTTACAGAAGTAACTGCTACCAGTGTTTGTTCCGCTATCATATAATCATACAATAAAGGATCCTCTTTCTACGTATTCGCAATACAGTACATTTGTCTATGTTAAGGGACAGTTTCCACTCCCTGCACCAAGTGCCTATCTGGTGCAGATCTTCCTGCATTTCGCTGCAATTTTCTAATGCTGCAACTTCTCTGTATTACTACAGCATCGTCCGCGAAAAGCAGCATGGAACTTCCGACACTATCAAAAAAATGGCTCTGAGCACTATGGCACTTAACATCTGAGGTCATCAGTCCCCTAGAACGTGGAACTACTTAAACCTAACTAACCTAAGGACATCACACATATCCATACCCGAGGCAGGATTCGAACCTGCGACTGTAGCGGTCGCGCGGTTCCAGACTGAAGCCCCTAGAACCGCTTGGCCACAACGGCCGGCCCGACACTATCTACTAGATCATTTATATATATTGTGAATTGTGAAAGGGAATGGTCCCATAACACTCCCCTGTGGCACGCCAGAGGTTACTTTAACATCTGTAGACATACTCCATTGATAACAACATGCTGTGTTCTGTTTGCTAAAAACTCTTCACTCCAGCCACACAGCTGATCTGATATTCCGTAGGCTCTTACTTTGTTTATCAGGCGACAGTGCGGAACTCTATTCAACGCCCTCCGGAAGTCAAGGAAAATGGCATCTACCTGGGAGCCTGTATCTAATATTTTCTGGGTCTCATGAAAAAATATAGCTACTTGGGCCTCACTCGATCGCTGTTTCCGTTATCCATGTTGATTCGTACAGAGTAGATTCTGGGTTTCCAGAAATGACATGATACGCGAGCAAAAAAACATGTTCTACAATTCTATAACAGATCCATGTCAGAGATAGAGGCCTATAATTTTGTGCGTCTGCTCGACGACCCTTCTTGAAAACTAGAACTACCTGTGCTCTTTTCCAATAATTTGGTACCTTCCGTTCCTCTAGAGACTTACGGTATACGGCTGTTAGAAGAGGAGCAAGTTCTTTCGCGTACTCTGTGTATAATCGAATTGGTATCCCGTCAGGTCCAGTGGACTTTCCTCTGAATTCAGTGTTATCCATATTTTGCAACTTCAAACGTGACTGTATTCAATACACTGGAAGTATGAACGATAGATAGTTTGGACAAGAAGAGAATAGAAGCTTTCGAAATGTGGTGCTACAGAAGAATGATGAAGGTGAGATGGGTAAATCACGTAACTAATGAGGAGGTACTGAATAGAACTGGAGAGAAGAGGACTTTGTGGCACAACTTGACTAGAAGAAGATATCGGTTGGTAGGACATGTTCTGAGGCATCGAGGGATCACCAATTTAGTACTGGAGGGCATGGTGAAGGATAAAAATCGTAGAGAGAGACCAAGAGATGAATACACTAAACAGATTCAGAAGGATGTAGGCTGCAGTAAGTACTGGGAGATGAAGAAGCTTTCACAAGATAGAGTAGCATGGATAGCTGCATCAAACCAGTCTCTGGACTGAAGATGACAATAACAACAACAACGAAAGTATGAATTAAAAAACGCGTTCAGTCACAGCTTAACGTTTTCTCATGAAGAACACGATGCATTTTGGACCCTGTGCGTCCATCATCAGGTGTGATTTGTCTTGATATGTGTTTTGTTTTTTGTCTCGAATGTGGTGAAATGCATATTCCTGTCATGAAAATGTTTGGTATTAGGTTACGAATTTCGTAAGTCAAACGCGGAAAATATGTGCAAAATAGTGGAGAAGATGAACAGTGTAAGCTTACCACACAGTCAAAGAAACGTTTTTTAACGTTTTGGCACCATCATACAGTCTTTCAAAAATGGTTCAAATGGCTCTGAGCACTATGAGACTTAACGCCTGAGGTCATCAGTCCCCTAGAACGTAGAACTACTGAAACCTAACTAACCTAAGGACATCACACACATCCATGCCCGAGGCAGGATTTGAACCTGCGACCGTAGTGGTCGCGCGGTTTTTTTACATACGGTCTTGTCTCCATCCTTTTCGTGCATATCACTTCACTCAAGGGACACGCTTTTAAACATTTCACAGATGCCTTTGTATATGGTGTGATCAAAGATGAATTTATTCGTAGTGCTAAATATACAGTTACTAAACGATTGACATTTGCAGGGAATAACTGTAGGATAGGTCTTGAAAACTACT
This sequence comes from Schistocerca piceifrons, assembly GCF_021461385.2. Classification (NCBI taxonomy): domain Eukaryota; kingdom Metazoa; phylum Arthropoda; class Insecta; order Orthoptera; family Acrididae; genus Schistocerca; species Schistocerca piceifrons. The sequence goes on from NC_060146.1 coordinate 129,367,512, forward strand.
GAAGTAACTGTGCCTTGCGAAATTTGTTTGCTCATTTGGCACAGAATCGGTTAGGACAACTGGAGAGATCCCTCCATAATGTTAAAAAAAACAGAATCTGTGTTAAATGAAGAGACAGATTTTCCGAGCCACAGTGTTCCGGCGTAAAGTCAAGTGCCAGCACGTCGGCCTGGAACGTTGCAGCAGAGAGGGCTGCGAGACGACGTCAGCCAGTAGTACGCTGACTAGGACAACATCAAGACAGGAGCGGCATCTACACGAAGAAAGTATAGGCGCTCTCCGCCTAGCAGCGGCCGCACTGGAAGACGAGCCGTCATCCAAACGCTTTAGCCACAACTTATGAACTTTTGTATTTTGCTTGCACTCATATTTTATATACCTGTGGTGTGCGTACTGTAAGACCTTCGGTACACACACCATCAGATTATTTGACTTGTCGCTCTAGCGAAGTAGGCGAGTGTCAGCAATATGTCTCGTGGTCTTATCGTGACGTGTTTGTCTTCTGCCGTTAGGTCAGACGATAGAAATGCCACTTGCACGCTTAGAGTAGCAGATTGACGGTGACCAACTTTAAACAGAACTTGATTAATTTTCACACACATTTATTAAAATAATAATAATCATAAATCTTACTTAACTTTATTCTGGAGGCTATTTACAATTGACAATCTGAAGTTCCTTTGGTCTTGGTACGTTAATCTTATTCTCACATATCTCTGATACTTGACAAAGTGTCTATACATTTCTCTTCATGGCTATGTACAGGAATATGATAATCTTATTAGGTGCAGGCTGAAACTTGACTATAGACTGGTACAAACAAATGCAGACTGACTAATCGGAGGTCTGTACACTCGTTATAACACCTCGCGCATTCAGATATCACTGCGCGAGTGTGATCCGCGAGGAGAAAAGGTTCTACGTTAGCAGCAATCTCATTGGCTGCATTACATATTAATACGCGAATCGGCGGAAGCAGAATTTGGTCCGTCTCTATGACAGCGCCATCTCGTAGTGCGGAGACGGACGAGCGCTGCTTCTGCGCTGATGTGCTTAGCGGAGCGCGCTCTAGTGGCAAAGCTGTGTACGCGCTGACCACGCGGAACTATGTACACAACAATACCAAAGGTCACTGATTATTTGCATGTCGCCAGTTGCTTGCGACACCTCTCTGTGCAAACGCAAAGTTAAATATTGTCAATTTAACTTACTTTAATAAACTGGAAAAAAATGCTTGAATTGTTGTCTAGCTATCCGAAAAAACAGCTTCCTAGGCACCCTATATTAGGCGAGTGGGCAGGATACGACAAACAATTATTTCAGTATATTAGAAAATATATAAAAACAAAAGCAAAACAAGGATAATGGAATGTAGTCTAATTAAGTCGGGTGATGCTGAGGGAATTAGATTAGGAAGTGAGGCACTTAAAGTAGTAAAGGAGTTTTGCTATTTGGGGAGCAAAATAACTGATGATGGTCGAAGTAGAGAGGATATAAAATGTAGGCTGGCAATCGCAAGGAAAGCGTTTCTGAAGAAGAGAAATTTGTTAACATCCAGTATTGATTTAAGTGTCAGGAAGTCATTTCTGAAAGTATTTGTATGGAGTGTATCCATGTATGGAAATGAAACATGGACGATAAATAGTTTGGACAAGAAGAGAATAGAAGCTTTCGAAATGTGGTGCTACAGAAGAATGCTGAAGATTAGATGGGTAGATCACATAACTAATGAGGAAGTATTGAATAGGATTGGGGAGAAGAGAAGTTTGTGGCACAACTTGACCAGAAGACGGGATCGGTTGGTAGGACATGTTCTGAGGAATCAAGGGATCACCAATTTAGTATTGGAGGGCAGCGTGGAGGGTAAAAATCGTAGGGGGAGACCAAGAGATGAATACACTAAGCAGATTCAGAAGGATGTAGGTTGCAGTAGGTACTGGGAGATGAAAAAGCTTGCACAGGATAGAGTAGCATGGAGAGCTGCATCAAACCAGTCTCAGGACTGAAGACCACTACAACAACAACAACAACAACAACATAAAAACTATCAACCGTGATTGCGGTAATGAAACCAACCTGTACCTAGGTTTCAACCGAAATAATTGAGCCTTCTTCATAATTTGTCTAAGTGGGCATGGTCTAGAAATAAAACTAAAACAGCCTGAATAGGCGTAGTGACTTTTTGAAAATGCAGTACATAAGTACTAAGACAACACCAAGACTTAAGCTCTGGCGTGCGCCTCGTCTCCATGGACGCCGTGCGGTGGGCCTCGGGAGCTCACGTGAAACTGAGTAGGACTAGATGACGCGCTGCAAATCAACATGGCGGGGAACACTGCGCATGTCTAAATGAGACCGTGACTGTCAAAGATAAAAGACCAACGCAGTTATATCTTAAAACAAATGACTTATAGAAAGGTTGAAAATCTTAAACACAAGGCCTCTGCAGCAGGTTACGACTAAAATGTAACAGACTATGTATGGATTTATGTAAGTGCGAACACACTACCCCGACTTATGCTATTAGAATATATCGGCCCTTTCACAACGAATGCTGCATAACGCACCCATCGTTATTAATGAAAGATGACGAAGGACATAAAACAGCGAAACTGTTATTTCATTAATTTTAAAGACCTGTTCTAAAGTTATTCCTTGCATATGACAATTGTTTAATAATTGTATCTTTAGCACTGCGAATAAATTCATCTTAGATCACATCATATACAAAAGGATCTGTGAATTGTTTACAAACCTGTGTACGCAAATGTGCCTCTTGAATGAACTGATATGTACGAAAATGTTGGAGAAACCACTGTATGATTGTGCTAAAATGTTAAAAACGCATTTGTTGGATTATGTGATAAGTTGACACTGTTCACCTTTTCCACTATTTTGCAGATATTTTCCACATTTGACTTACGAAATTCATAACGTAACATCGAACCTTTCCATGACAGGAATATGCATTTCACCTCATTCAAGAGAAAAAAATAAAGTACGTATTAAGACAAAACACACCTGATGATGGACCCACAGGGTCCAAAATGCATCGTGTACTTAATAAAACACGTTAAGTTTTTTAATTTATACTTTCAGTGTATTGATTAGGGTAACCAACTTATATTAAGCCCGAGGCCTAGGTTAGGATGCAACGTGAGTGTTCGGTTGTGACGGAGTCAACAAATGTGAATGCGAAATAAAGGTTTCGTAAAGACCAGGACTATAATTCACCTCGGTATTTGCATTCGCTCCATATTTAACACCGTTTATCAAAACTAAGAAGTGTAAGGTGAATTCAGGCAACCTGTATTCGATAGTAGACAAGCATTCGACGAGTTTCTTGCTCTATATGATGTACGCGATGATATATAAACTCGTTCGTGACTCATTGATATTGCTAACAAAGGAAACCGATATGAATCGGTTATCATCAGAAAATTTTATGAACAATACCGTCTAGATTCCTAAATAAAATGTCTTAATTCATTACGACATTTCGGCAGCCGCCATCATCAGTCAACAAAAAACAAGGAGCAGTGTCAGTATTAAAATCAGTAAAGCATTGACATTATGTGACCTTCAGTCAGAAAACTGGTTTGACGCGGCTCTCCATATTAGTCCATTCTGTGTATCTTTCCTCGTCTCTGCGTAACCAGTGCAACCTACATCCAATTGAATCTGCCTGCTGTTTTTAAGACTTGGTTTCCCATGATTCCTAGGCAAACGCTGGACTCGTCGTCCGCGTCAGGAAGTACGGTACAAAAACAGTTAAAACACACAACAAAGTTTACACGATTCACAAACAGGAGTTGCTCACGACTTCTCTCTCCCTTGGGTAACTGACGGCTGCGGTGATAGGAAGGGCGTCTGTTCGCAAAGGTAAATAAAATAAGTTTGCCAAGTTTTGACTGACGTGAACAACGTACTGGACGGAGTTAGCGCCTACAAGAGTAAGAGTTGCAGTTTACTCATTTTGAGCCGCGAGATTCATTAGAGAAGATAAAATTCGTTGCCAAATTCGCTAAAACTAACCTTTGTTCTCGATAACCGGTTCCATCAATCAATGTAACCATCTTCAGATCTCGAGGGACAGCTTATTGCATATTTCTTAAAATAGGAATAAAAGTGTTTTGCTCACGAAATGGCAAGTAGGTAACAGATGCCGATGCAGTCTTCCAGTCTACTACGCACATGCCAATTCACTAGAAAGAGCGCTTTTATTGCTATTTTAGGAAACATGCAATAACCTGTCCGTCGAGATCTGAAGATGGTAACATCGATCACCGAAACCGGCTATCGAGAATAAAAGTTATCATTAGCGAACTTGGCAACGAAGAGTTTATCTTCTCTAATGTAAAACGAAGTTTGTGTTCAAGCCTTGGTCTCCCTCAACAGTTCCCACGCCCCCACTCCGAACTTGCCTCCACTACCAAACTGATGATTTCTTAATGTCTCTGCTAGCCGCGGTGGCAGTGCGGTTCTAGGCGATTCAGTCCGGAACCGCGCGACTGCTACGGTCGCAGGTTCGAATCCTGCCTCGGGCATGGATGTATGTGACGTCCTTAGGTTAGTTGGGTTTAAGTAGTTCTAAGTTCTAGGGGACTGATGACCTCAGATGTTAAGTCCCATAGTGCTCAGAGCCATTTGAACCATTTCTTAATGTCTCTACATGTGTCCTATCAACCAATTCCGTTTCCTAGTCAAGTCGAGCCCGCTTGTAGAATACTGCATCGGGAACAGAATATTATTCAAGTGTGTGAAATCCCTATCAAATAGGGCTAGCCGGCCGGTGTGGCTGAGCGGTTCTAGGCGCTTCAGTGTGGAACCGCGCGACCGCTACGGTCGCAGGTTCGAATCCTGCCTCGGGCATGGATGTGTGTGATGTCCTTAGGTTAGTTAGGTTTAAGTAGTTCTAAGTTCTAGGGGACTGATGAGCTCAGATGTTAAGTCCCATAGTGCTCAGAGCCATTTGAACCAAATGGAGCTAATAGGGATCTTGAACTCATACAAAGCAGGGCAGCACGAGTGACCACGGGTGTGTTTCAGCTACGGCAGGGTGTCACTGAGATACTCAAAAACCTGACCTGGCTGACACTGGAAGACGCAGACCATCCCGTAAAAGGCTACGTATGAAATGTTGAGAACAAGAGCTAAGTGAGAGGTCTAGGGAGAGACTGCAGTCCCTTGCGTATAGCTCCCGTAAAGACCACGAACTATTTAGGAGAGCGCGCACAGAAGCGTTTATGCAGTCTCTTTTTTTCTCGCTCCATAACAAACTCTGAACGTGAAGAAACCTCCCTACGTGCTACAACGGGAAGAACCCTCTGCCACGCTTTACGCGCTTATTTCCAGAGAACAGATCTAACTATATTCTGTTGTGGTATCGTGTATCATTGCTAGTACACTCTTGTCAGGGAATTCTCAGTGGTTTGTAAAATATGGATGTCAATGTAGTCACAGAACAAAACGCAAAAACTTGGTATCCATTTACTACAATATGAATGAGTGAAGTCGTACAGTGTTCTACGCTGAAGCGCCAAAGAAACTGGTATAGCATGCGTATTCAAATACAGAGATATGTGAACAGGCAGAGTACGGCGCTGCGGTCGGCAACGTCTATAACTCTGAACGTGAAGAAACCTCCCTACGTGCTACAACGGGAAGAACCCTCTGCCACGCTTTACGCGCTTATTTCCAGAGAACAGATCTAACTATATTCTGTTGTGGTATCGTGTATCATTGCTGGTACACTCTTGTCAGGGAATTCACAGTGGTTTGTAAAATATGGATGTCAATGTAGTCACAGAACAAAACGCAAAAACTTGGTATCCATTTACTACAATATGAATGAGTGAAGTCGTACAGTGTTCTACGCTGAAGCGCCAAAGAAACTGGTATAGCATGCGTATTCAAATACAGAGATATGTGAACAGGCAGAGTACGGCGCTGCGGTCGGCAACGTCTATAACTCTGAACGTGAAGAAACCTCCCTACGTGCTACAACGGGAAGAACCCTCTGCCACGCTTTACGCGCTTATTTCCAGAGAACAGATCTAACTATATTCTGTTGTGGTATCGTGTATCATTGCTAGTACACTCTTGTCAGGGAATTCTCAGTGGTTTGTAAAATATGGATGTCAATGTAGTCACAGAACAAAACGCAAAAACTTGGTATCCATTTACTACAATATGAATGAGTGAAGTCGTACAGTGTTCTACGCTGAAGCGCCAAAGAAACTGGTATAGCATGCGTATTCAAATACAGAGATATGTGAACAGGCAGAGTACGGCGCTGCGGTCGGCAACGTCTATAACTCTGAACGTGAAGAAACCTCCCTACGTGCTACAACGGGAAGAACCCTCTGCCACGCTTTACGCGCTTATTTCCAGAGAACAGATCTAACTATATTCTGTTGTGGTATCGTGTATCATTGCTAGTACACTCTTGTCAGGGAATTCTCAGTGGTTTGTAAAATATGGATGTCAATGTAGTCACAGAACAAAACGCAAAAACTTGGTATCCATTTACTACAATATGAATGAGTGAAGTCGTACAGTGTTCTACGCTGAAGCGCCAAAGAAACTGGTATAGCATGCGTATTCAAATACAGAGATATGTGAACAGGCAGAGTACGGCGCTGCGGTCGGCAACGTCTATAAAAGAAAACATGTTTCTGGCGCAGTTCTTAGATCGGTTACTGCTGCGACAATGGCAGGTTAACAAGATTTAAGTGAGTTTGAACGTGGTGTTATAGTCGGCGCACGACCGATGCGACACAGCATCTCCGAGGTAGCGATGAAGTGAGGATTCTCCTGTACGACCATTTCACGAGTGTACCGTGATTATCAGGAATCCGGTAAAACATCAAAACTCCGACATCGATGTGACCGGAAAAAGATCCTGCAAGAACGGGAACTTGGACAACTGAAGAAGAGAATCGTTAACGTGACAGAAGTGCAACCCTTTGGCAAACTGCTGCAGATTTCAGTGCTGGGCCATCAACAAGTGTCAGCGTGTGAACCACTCAACGAAACATCATCGATATCGGCTTTCGGGCCGAAGCCCCACTCGTGTACCCTTGATGACTGGACGACACAAAGATTCACGCCTCGCCTTGGCCCATCAACACCGACATTGAACTGTTGATGACTGCCAACATGTTGCCTGGTTGGACGAGTCTCGTTTCAAATTGTATCGAGCATGGACGTGTACGGATATCGAGACAACGTCATGAATCCATACACTTTGCATGTCAGCAGGAAACTGTTCAAGCTTGCAAGAACGTCGGCTAGAATCGCAGCCGTCTTCCTGTGTGATGTTTAACTTAATTTAATTCATTCCTTCATTAATGAAGTGTACCAGCGGTATCTTCTGCCTTGTGGCCGTTGACGTGCCGGTTACCTGTCCTGGTCGTTGACATAGTTTTCGGCAGTGTATTTTCCTCGTCGTGTTGATGTTGTCCAGCACGGCGTGAAGTTCGACAGGTGACGCGTTGTTGGTAGGTTTGGGAGTTAATTCTGACTTGGCTGGATTGGGGACCAGTATCCCGAATGTTGTGCTATTGACATCTTATTGTCGTCTTCCTGCTCAGGTGCAGCAGAACTGATCTTGTTGGTTGTTTCGTCGGCCGGCTTCCGGTTTGGTTGCCTTCCAATTAAAGAGGTTGTCGGTCTGGCTGCCTTTCTCACCTAAACGTGTCTTAGTGTTACCTTCCCAGGCCGACCCTTGGAACCTTCTGAGCGCCTTGTGTTTTACATAGTGATTTCCTTTTTAGTCTTAAGTACTCTGTGTGACCTTTGGCCGAGTTTTAATTTATTAAAATTGCAAGGTTTTTCTTCTTAGCCCTTAAGCCATAAAAAAAAGAAGTTTTTCTTGTTTGGTACGAGGCCTTCAGCCGAGTCTTACACGAAATATTTTAAGATAAGGCCTTCAGCCATTTCAAATTGAAAGTTCTTCTTCCTATGTCTTAATCCGTTAAATTGTTTTGTTGATATGCGGCGTTCAGCCGAGTTTTCAGCCTATATAGATTAAACATTGAAAATCTTTGTCTCGGCCTTAAGCTGTAACACGGTTCTTGATTAATGTGTGGCGTTCAGCCGAGTTCTATGGGAAAAATTTAAGCTAAGTCTTTCAACCTATTTATATTGAAAATAAAACTTTTTTTTCTAAAGAAGTGAAACCTCCAGAAGAACTCCTGTACCTCAATTCCTTGCTTAGGCCTTGTGCCTTGGATTGTCGATGTGGCCTTCAGCCGATCTAAATTCAAAGGAGGTCTTTTGTTAAAACCTTGAGAGTTTTGATTCTTGCTCGTGTGATTGTGTCTTTTAACAAATAAAGTTTATATGTTGAGTGCAACTGACAGTTACTTATTTTGGCCCCTTTCCACAAATATAACCTCATCCACTCTGTCCTGCTAGCTCAGGGATTTCACTTGACACTGTGGATGTCAAAATTCCCTAACGATTTCTGAAATAGAGTGTGCCATGTTTGTAGCACCAACTTTCATTCCCATCCAAAGTCTGTTAATTGCCGCCATGCGGCGATTATCACATCGGAAACCTTTTCACATGTGTCACATACTTACATATGACTGCCCTTTTACGCTTGAATAGGCGATACTAGCGCCATGTGCATGTGTGCGTATCGCTACCCCATGACTTAGCTGACACCTATTGTTCTCGGAATTTTGTATGCAATAGAATCTCTTAATCATCTCAGCATTATGAACTTACATTGATAATATGAATTATGCAACATCCATTTACATTAATGGAGCAGAACTAGTCGATCAGTGCATAAATCGCGAATCCACTCTTCAAACCGACTGTATTGTCCGCAAGACATTTAATACGTTCTGGTAGGCTGCTGTAATCGTAGTATGTGTATTTATTAAGGAAAGTAAAATACAGTGTGTCTGAAAAAGGACGGCGTTATTTCAAAACTTCATATTTATTGATAACATACTACAAACATGGAATGAATTGCCAAATAGAATGAGATTTTCACTCTGCAGCGGAGAGTGCGCTGATATGAAACTTCCTGGCAGATTAAAACTGTGTGCCGGACCGAGACTCGAACTCGGGACCTTTGCCTTTCGCGGGCAAGGTTCGCAGGAGAGCTTCTGTAAAGTTTGGAAGGTAGGAGGCGAGGTACTGGCAGAAGTAAAGCTGTGAGGACGGGGTGTAAGTCGTGCTTGGGTAGCTCAGAGATAGAGCACTTGCCCGCGAGAGACAAAGGTCCCAAGTTCGAGTCTCGGTCCGCCACACATTTTTAATCTGCCAGAAAGCTTCAATTGCCAAATAGTCACAAAATCTTAAAGTTTCAGCTATGCTTTTACAGGCGCTGTCCAGTAGCACCACGGAACAACATATTGTCGATAGCTAAATTCGTCATAAAACTTACACAACTTACCTGCTTTCACAGACGTCATGGAGACTGTCATTCTGTTCTTCGTTTGTTTTATGTCACGGGGTAAAGGGCAGATGAACACACTTTTCTTTACATATCCCCACAAAAAATAACCGCCTGGGGTCATGTCTGGCGATCTTGGAGGCCAGGAAAGCAGGGCAGTGTCTCGGGGTCCCGTGCGCCCTATCCAGCGTCGAGGCAGAGTGAGAATCTGATGTACGTTGTTAGTCGGGGTGGTCGAGTTCAGCCGGCCGAAGTGGCCGTGCGATTCTAGGCGCTGCAGTCTGGAACCGCGAGACCGCGAGACGGTCGCAGGTTCGAATCCTGCCTCGGGCATGGATGTGTGTGATGTCATTAGGTTGGTTAGGTTTAACTAGTTCTAAGTTCTAGGGGACTAATGACCTCAGAAGTTAAGTCCCATAGCGCTCAGAGCCATTTGAACCATTTTTTTGCTCGAGTTCCATCCTGTTGGAAAACGAAGTCATCGGAGTCCTCGTGAAGTTGCGGAAAAAGCCGATTCTGCAGAATTTGAAGACAGCTCATTCCAGTCACTGTGTTGTCCTCAAAAAAGGAGGGACCGTACATTTTTCAGGAGAAATGGCACAAACAACTTTTACTTAAGGTGACAAGTAAATAAAAAAAACCTGCAGCCGTCATGATTTTATTTTGTCGCTACCAGTTTCAACGCTTCAGTGCGTCATCTTCAGGCTTTTTTTGATGCGATACAGGTTGATATGATCCCCATGCATACCACATCTGCTTCCAGAATTACTGGATACGCAGATGATAGTTGGAATGCTGACACATTATCTGCGTATCCAGTAATGCTGGCAACAGATGTGGTATGCATGGGGATCGTATCAACCTGTATCGCATCAAAAAAAGCCTGAAGATGACGCACTGAAGCGTTGAAACTGGTAGCGACAAAATAAAATAAAATCATAAGGACGACTTGTCACGATAGTAAACGGCCGTCGTCCCAGAGACTTCCTGCTAAAAGGATGGACATACAAAAACTTTTACTTAAGGTGAGTCTTCCATGCTCAGTAATGTCATGAGGGTTGTGTAGTTATTTCGATTTACTTTTCCGCTAACATGTAGTGTTGCTTTATCACTGAAAATTAACCGTGGTAAAAAATGTATGATCTTCCATGTCGTGTGGCAGGGCGTTGCTGAAGTCAACGCATTTCTATTTATCACCAACCCGAACAGTTTGCACTAATTGCAGTCTGTATGGTTCATAGACCAAACGACGCCTTCACACTCACCAGACAGTCGTACGAGGCATCGCCAGTTCTCTGCTTGTGCGGTGACACCGCTCATACGTTTGCCAAATTCTTTCCACCACGTCGTCAGAAGAGCGAGGTCGACGTGGACCCTTACCTTAGCACAAGCATCTTGTCTCTTCAGGTGGATTCGCCAATTTGGAGACAGGATGTTTGTGCTAAGGTAAGGGTCAAGGTCGACCTCGCTCTTCTGACGACGTGGTGGAAAGAATGTTTTTCTGTGCTTACGGATCAATGCTAGATCGCCGACGAAAAGCGCGATGGACCGAAATCATCGACTCACTCTTTGCAAACTATAGCGCACAAAAGAACTTCTATTGGACGGATGTCGTATTGCTTCTGACTGCCTGCAGACTGAGTAGACGCATTGATTGACATCTGTCGGGGATTTTCTGGCTCTCTAGGGCACGCTCATTTCCTTGCCGGCACGTTCCAAGTTTCGGTATTATTGTCATCCAAAATCAGGTCATTCGTTTTGAAACGCCCTATATTGCCGGTGGTACGAAATGACGTTGATGGGTCTCTCTCTCTCTCTCTCTCTCTCTCTCTCTCTCTCTCTCTCTCACACACACACACACACACACACACACACACACACACACAAACTGTTCTAGGCATTGCTCCATTCGCCGTCTTTGACAGCAATCAGATTCCCAGCTGGACTATTTTGATGCCAAATTTGAACACGAACTCCACAAGCAGTTTACAAATGCTTTATTTTCGCTGTTGCAAAGAGTACCAGTAATCATAAAAATTCTCGTTTCATTTTAGTCAGTTCCATAAATACCCAAACAGATTCCTTTCTGTATTAATGAGCCCATTAGGAATACGCAAAGTACTTAGTGGCGTGCATTTGCCTTTCTTTGTGCCCATACTTTTCCTTGAGACCACGTTGTTTCAATCTTTTTCTTTGGTTTCTCCTCTTGGTCAACTTGCCACTTGTGAATTTCGGATCTAAAGATTGCCCTGTTTTGGATATCCTCTGGCGTAATTCCTGCTAGTTTGAGATCTGTTTTGATTTCGCCAATCCATTTCATTGGGTCTGTTATAGATTTACTCCTGTTTTCATAGAATTCAACTATTTCCTTTGGAAGTCTGTCTGAATTCATACTTTTGATGTGTCCATAGAATCTTAATCTGCGTTTTCTAATGTCACTGTGAATATTAGAGTATTGTTTGATTTCCTGTTTGCCTGTGAGCCGATACTGTTCCTCTACAATTTTATTTTTATTTTACATCGTATTTTAGTTCTACGTGATGATGCTTTTCTGAGTGTATTTATATGTTTTGGCGATGCCATTACGGCTTCACCACGTAAGTACATGATGTAGAATAGATATAAAGATGGTCATTACTGACTGAAACCGGACATCGTCAAAGGAATTTATATTGTGATCAGAGACTGGAATAAAAAAAAGCATTTGACAGTACTGAATCACTATATTCGCGACTATGTCGCAGCTGGTGATCCTTTCTGTGTCTCGGGCAGCCAAACTAAGTGTGGCTGACGCTCTAGACCTCCACCTAGTCGCAGTGTGCTGATGGTAAGGCATAAATTCTATGGAGATGTTGACAGGTACCTGCCATGGTTGAATTTCGGTCTGGCACCTCTTCACTTTGCCGGTAGTGTTGAGTTTCGTATCCCACTTTTATGTCTTCGATATATATAGGTGGATTTCACTGTACCAGGTACTCTTTAAACTCCCAGCCCTTATTCCATTTGCTGCCTCTAACAGCAATCAGATCCCCACCTGGAATACATCTCTCTTGCATTCCATTCTTAGCTGCATTCTTTGGCAGTTGGTCGGCCTTCAGATTCCCCACAATGCTGGCACACCGCTTGGTAAATACAAACGATACCGTTTCTTCGTAGTTCTCATGCAGTAGCAGCTGTCTGGTATCGCACGTAGCAGCTCTGTCTGCCTTTATCAAAATGATGTTAGCGTTTGCAGTGCGGAGAGCGAATTCATTTTTATTACGATATGATCAGCTTGGATAGTTCGAACTGTATCTTAGCGCTCTTTCGAACGCTAAGAATTCCTCAATGTGAACTGACGTCTCTCGATCTTAACGTTCTGTCTTCCACTTGTCACTTCTTTCATCTTTGGCGTCTCTGGAATACGCTAAGTTGTACGGTGATCCGTAGTCTACGTTAAAATACACACTGTCCAGTTACATTAACGTGACCACTTGGGAAAAGCGTGGCAACGCGGACAGCTGCGATACGTGAAATTCTAGCAGTAAACCTCTCCGTGATGCATAACGCCTCTCTTGTAACGTCTGCCATTGGAGTTTCTTCGGCACCTCTGTAACTCTCTCGCGGCGACTAAACGATCCCGTGACGCAATGAGCCGCTCTCCTTTGGATCTTCTCTCTCTTCTATTAGACGTGCGTGGGAAGGGTTTCAGGCTGATGAACAGTGCTCAGGAATCGGTCGAACAAGCGCACTCCAAGCCACTTTCTTCGTGGATGGGTCACTTTACCTATAAATCTCAGTCTGGCATCTGCTTTTCCTGCTATTTATTTTATGTGGCCATTCCACTTAAAGTCGTTCTGGATAGTTACTTTTCGGTATTTTACGATCGGTACTGTTTCCAGAAATTTTTCATCAGTTGTGCAGCGGCAAGGAGTGGCTTTCTCTTCTAATGTATGCGCAATATGTTGCCTTCATTTTCGTTCAGGGTCAACTGCCAAAGCCCTCACCTTTCATATATCCTCTGCAGGTCATTCTGCAAATCAACACAACCTTCTGGTGTTTCTACTTCATTACAGACCAACGCATTATCTGCGAACCGTCTTAAAGGGCACCCAACTCTTTCTACTAGATCATTTACGACGGTTGGAACTTAAATAGTGGCCACTATTTATCCATAACCAATACAAAAGAGTTTTCAACTGTTACGATCCTTCAGAGTAGTCACCAGCATTGTGCAGAACCCGTTGCCAGCGATGTGGAAGGCGTAGTATACCGTTGGCAGAGCCTGTTCTGTTGATGGTGCGAATGGAGCGGTCTACTGCCTGTCGAATCTCTGGAACAGTTCTGAAGCGAATGCCACGAAGTGGTTCCTTCATCTTCGGAATCAAACCAAAGTCAAAAGGACTTAAGTCCGGGGAGTATGGTGGACGGTACAGTACTTCCCAGTCCCATCGACTGAACAGAGCAACCAGAGCTTGTGCTGTATGCGCCCGCGCATTGTCGTGTAAAATGATGGCTGGGTTGCGCAGAAAGTGTCGCCGCTTCTTTCCCAAAGCCGGTAGCAGGTGATGCTCCAAAAACGGACAGTAATACTGTGCACTGACGGTCTGCCGTGAAGGAACGTAATCCGTTAGGATAACACCATCACAGTCGTACACGAGAGTCACCATAACTTTAGACCACTCCCTTCGCAGTATCAACAGAACAGGTATACTTCGCCCTCCACATCGCTGGTGATTACTTTGGAGGACAGTAACAGGTGCAAACATGTAACTCTTTTGTATAGGTTGTGAAGAAATAGTTGCCACTATTTAAGTTCCAACCCTCGTATATACATCGTAAATAGTAAAGGTCCAATCACAATTCGCTGAGGTACTCTTGAAATTAAATTTACCTATCTCGATTGTCTTCCATTATGAGCGACATGTCGTGTTTTGTATGAAAGCAAGTCTTGAATTCAGTATAAAATCTGGTCCGATACTTGGTAAGCTTATATTTTTTTCACTAAACGGCAGTGCGGGACGGTGTCAAATGCCTTACTGAAGTTAAGGAACACGGCATCAACCCGAGCGCCGACATCTACTGCGCTGTGGATCTCATGGAGGAACAGAGCGAGCTGAGTTTCACAGGATCTCTGTTTGCAGAAACCATGTAGATTTTTACAGAGGAGATTTTCTTTCTCCAGAAATGCCGTAATTGTTGAGCATAGAACATGTTCTATAATTGCACAACAGATTGACATCGACAATATAGACCTATAATTACGTGCATCTTCCCACTGCTCTTATTAAAAACGTGAATGACCTGCACTTTTTTCCAGTCGCTAGGTACGCTTCGTTGCTACACACGCTGCTAGAAGGGAAACAAGTCCTTTCGGTCATCTAAAAACAAATAGCAGTTTAATAGTCTAACGCCCTGACCGCTCGGCCACTGGCTTCTCTCTACTAGGCGGGCAGAATGACGGGTACCTAGGCTACTGCGTGAAAACACACAAAAATGTTAATAATTGTAATACTACTAACTTTCGACCCCGTATTACATTAATAGAAAATGTTTGCTTTTTCGATGATATTTCGATTTATAGCTTTGAAAATACGATTTTCCATCATCACATTTGACCTCCATTTTTTTAAAAAACTACGGAGTGTCTAGCAAAAAGTCGAAACCCGTATCTCTGCATTTTCAGTATAGAACGTCCTTGCTAAACTCGTTCAAAATCGGTGGCCCACATGTCAAAGCTTGTAGGTGATTGTAGTTTCTTTTCTATTCCGCGATCAGTTATCTCAGTATCTGCCATCTCGACGTTCGTACGATGACTGAAAGGACAGACCGTCTTACGATCTTCCGCTGTGAAACAGTTTCGAAAGACCGAATTCAGTATTTCGGCCTTTTCTCTGCTACCTTCATCAACGGTACACGTCGGCCACAACTACCTGCAACAGCAGCAAAATTGTGGTGTATTGCAGCCACATTGCAATGCTGCTGCTACCAAATATTGCCGTAAATTATGGTCGATATACACCTAAATGCCGGCCAGTGTGGCCGTGCGGTTCTAAGCGCTTCAGTTTGGAACTGCGTGACCGCTACGGTCGCAGGTTCGAATCCTGCCTCGGGCATGGATGTGTGTGATGTCCTTAGGTTAGTTAGGTTTAAGTAGTTCTAAGTTCTAGGGGACTGATGACCACAGATGTTAAGTCCCATAGTGCTCAGAGCCACTTGAACTACACCTAAATAATCAGCAACCAGGTGCATAAAAGGAATTTAATTTCTTTACCGGTTTCGGGCACTTAGTGTCCTTCTTTAGGAGGTTATACCTGTCACATTACTTGAGTGTGTTAACAACAGCAAAATGCCATGGTCATGTGGATCGTAGAAGGCCTGTCGATAAATTGTCGGTATACCGATATATGGATTTTTTTTCCAAAAGAATCGAAATGATGAGCGATATAAATATCACGGTATATCGATATCATATAGGCAATATCGAGTGCCGACATTTTTATCTTATATTACATTTTTTCACAATTTTAGTAAATATTTGAAGTTGTTCTTTCGAAATTGTAGTAGGACATAAGTTTAGTTTCACTGTGTGAAGGAGTCGTACTACTTTTTGAGCTTTCTTCGCGTTCAGTCTTTCTCTTTGACCATGTAAAGCAAGTATAGGTGGCACGAAAGGAGTAGTCTGATTGAAATGGAGGTGACGATGTGGATGGAATAACAAGATTTCCTGTGTGAAGAAATAGCACAACAGTTGCGTTAAAAAACAATTTTAACAGAATTGGTGAGCTAATTCTTCTCGTCGGCGTTCTTCAAAATCAGTTGCTGAAAATGATGAACTAAAGTCTAAATGGCAAAAATGATCTTTACGCTGAGCTGAGACGTGTAGAGGGAAATGCTGATGTAATCAGTGATCGGCACTACCAACAGAAACTGCAACGTTTAGCTTCACCGCACAATTTTGACGCTACTACAAGTTCGCGGGCGTTGGCAGAAATGAAAAAATCAGAGAAGTCGACAGGAAGTGTTCTGGACAAATCCGATATCTGACGAAACCGAACGACGAACCCATCGGACACGTTTTATTGTGCCACTTGCATGCAGTCACCATTGTTAGCAAAGTGGTTATCGCCAAGCGTGAACGTGCATCGTTATCGTTTCAGTCTTTGCAGTAAGGGGGATAGGTAGGCTCCTAGCTTGTTTATTCACAGAATACTTAATAATGATCAATACTTAAATATACAGCTTTTGCACCAGCAGTATATTTACAATGTGTAGCCGATTTTTTATAGGCCGACACATGAATGCTAAAAGGAATCCGTTAAACTTCGGTTACACGATAAATCAGTCAAATATAAAGGCCGAAAATTCAACTAAATACTTGGGAATTACAATTAAGAACAACTTAAGTTGGAAGGAACACATAGAAAATGTTGTGGGGAAGGCTAACCAAAGACTACGTTTTATTGGCAGGACAGATAGAAAATGTAACAGATCTACTAAGGAGACTGCCTACACTACGCTTGTCGTCGTGTTACTCTTTCATGGCACGCACATTGGTCGACACTTCCCAATAATAAATTGCGGGACGTGAAAGCTCTTCCCTGTGCTTGGACCTCTTCCTCCCGAACGCGTCGTCGGGAAGAGGTAATTTTAACTAGACTCCGGATAGGGCACTGTCTTCTTAGCCATCGACATCTTTTAAGTGGCGATCCTCCCCCACTCTGTCCCCATTGCTCTCAGCTGTGGACGGTAAGACACCTTTTACTTGAGTGCCCCTATTTTACTCCGTTACGCGTCCATTTTAGCAGATGACACGCGCTCAGCCGATCGCGTTCTCGAGTTTATTAGTGCCAGTGAGATGACGTCAGTCATTTGAAGCTCTTTTTGGGGACAAACAACCCCCCTTCTATAGTGGTTTTTTTAGCTTTCCTTCTATTTTTAGTTTCTCCAATTTTTTGAATTTCGTTCCCATTTCTGCCTTTTCCTAAGTCACAGACTGGGTGCTAATGACTGTAGTAGTTTTGCGCCGTAAAACCATAACAAACAAAAAATAAATAAAAATAAAAAATAAAAAACTACGCTTGTCCATCCTCTTTTACAATAGGCCTACTGCTGCAAAAAAATAGTTCAAATGGCTCTAAGCACTATGGGACTTAACATCTGAGGTCATCAGTCCCCTAGACTTAGAACTACTTAAACCTAACTAACCTAAGGACATCACATACATCCATGCCCGAGGCAGGATTCGAACCTGCGACCGTAGCTGTCGCGCGGTTCCAGACTGAAGAGCCTAAAACCGCTCGGCCACTCCGGTCGGCCCAACTTTTTCCTTCGCATGCGAAAATATTTTGTTGACACCGATGTACATAGGGAGAAACGATCACCACGATAAAATAAGGGAAATCAGAGCTCGTACGGAAAGATATAGATGTTCGTTCTTTCCGCGCGCTATACCAGATTGGAATAGTAGAGAATTGTGAAGGTGGTTCAATGAACCCTCTGCCAGGCACTTAAATGTGATTTACAGAGCATCCATGTAGATGCAGATGTAGACACTTCGACATATC
The DNA here is from genome assembly GCF_021461385.2 of Schistocerca piceifrons. Taxonomy (NCBI): domain Eukaryota; kingdom Metazoa; phylum Arthropoda; class Insecta; order Orthoptera; family Acrididae; genus Schistocerca; species Schistocerca piceifrons. The sequence goes on from NC_060146.1 coordinate 129,385,473, forward strand.
TTCCGTATACATTGTAAGTAGGCTGCTTAGGTTTTTATGTTTGTAACGCCACGTAGCGCTTTATATGAAAATCACTGACTGTGGTGTGTGAAGACTGTGGTTGGTTTGCATTGTTGGAGTATACGCTATTGTAGTGTTGGGCAGTTGGCTGTTAACAGCGCGTAGAGTTGCGCAGTTGGAGGTGAACCGCCAGCAGTGGTGGATGTGGGGAGAGAGATGGTGGAGTTTTGAGAGCGGATGATCTGGACGTGTGTCCATCAGAGAGAGTAAATTTGTAAGACTGGATGTCATGAATTGATATATGTATTATGACTTTTGAACACTGTTAAGGTAAATACATTGTTTGTTCTCTATCAAAATCTTTCATTTGCTAACTATGCCTATCAGTAGTTAGTGCCTTCAGTAGTTAGAATCTTTTATTTCGCTGGCAGTATTGGCGCTCGCTGTATTGCAGTAACGAAGATTTTTGTGTGGTAAGTGATTTGTGAAAGGTATAGGTTAATGTTAGTCAGGGCCATTCTTTTGTAGGGATTATTGAAAGTCAGACTGCGTTGCGCTAAAAATATTGTGTGTCAGTTTACTGTTGATCAGAATAGGTAAAGAGCGAAATGTCTGAGTACGTTCAATTCTGCTCAGCTGTTTGAAAATCAAATAACATAAAGGGTTTACCAGCACAGTAATTCATTAATTTTTCTAAGGGGACGTTTCAACGTACATCGATAAATTGACGCTTCCTGGATATATCGATAGTCGACAATGATATTTCTTTTAATATCGCTGTATCGGATTCCCGATATTTTTTAAAAATATAACATTCCTAGTTCGTAGAACCTGTACAAAAATGGTATTGTTGACAGTCGCAAATAATGCATTAGGGAGAATCTCCTGAAGAAGGATTCCAAGTGCCCGAAACCGGTTAAGAAATTAAATTTGTGTTATACAACCGATTGCTGGTTATTTCGCTATTTACAGCTTCAATTGCTGAGGGCGGAGAAAATACTAAATATGACCGATGCAGCGCTCTTTGTGGATAATCTTGTCTAGTCTGGGACGCGTCTGCACGGCGATTATGTGGCAGCCGCCTGTACTTGGCTGTTGGTGTGGTGGTGGGGGGAATCAGCGCGGCCCACAAAGGCCTGCTTGTAACTGAGCCCAGGTGAGCGTTCTCCCCCTCGCTTTTTATCTCCTCTGCCGCCGCGTCCCGTCCTCTTCACTGCTGCGCTATCTTTCGCTACGCTCGTCTGTCCGGTAACGGTTCCTGCGACGAGCAAAGGTCTCGCTGCTGGCAAGGGACAGACAGAGAGAGAGGACAGAGGGAGAGACGAAGAGAGAGAGAGAGAGAGAGAGAGAGAGAGAGAGAGAGAGACTCTTTAAGGGGGCCGTTTCGCCGTCGGGCTGTGAAATCCATCTGCAAGGACACCCGACTCCATGCGGCTGTTAATCCTTTACTGGTAGACCTCGCATCGTCGTAGAGGTTCCCCATAAACTACTGAAAGGAAGCTCAACCGTGAAAAATATTATCCAACAACCTTAAAGGAAGGTAGAAGACGAGGTACTGGCGGAATTAGGGCTGTGAGGACGGAACGTGTGGCGTGCTTGGGTAGCTCAATCGGTAGAGCACTTACCCGCGAAAGGCAAAGGTCCCGAGTTTGAGTCTCGGTCCGGCACACAGTTTTAATCTGCCAGGAAGTTTCAACCTTAAAGGAGCACACTGCTATCTACAGAGCGCTGTAGATTCCATACCAGCTACATTCCTTTCAGAGTATGCTGTTAAAATAGCCCCATGCTTGGTGATCATATACAACAGCAGACTCGAGGAAAAATCAGTGCTAAAGAGTGGAAAGTCGCACAGGTTACACTATTACTAGGAAAGCAAGTACGAGTTATCCATCCACTTACAGACCCATATAACCTACGTCGATTTCCAATAGGAGGTTAGAACATACGAGGGCTATTCGGACAGTAAGGAACGATAGGAAACCACAGTGAAAATCAAAACTGTTTTATTTGTAACGGTTAGCTACACCTTCCAGCTACTTCAAAATGACTCTGAGCACTATAGGACTTAACATCTATGGTCATCAGTCCCCTAGAACTTAGAACTACTTAAACCTAACTAACCTAAGGACATCACACAACACCCAGTCATCACCAGGAAGAGAAAATCCCTGACCCCGCCGGGAATCGAACCCGGGCGTGGGAAGCGAGAACGCTACCGCACGACAACGAGCTGCGGACCCACCTACTTCCCTACACAGTCGCCGCTCAAACATCTGTCGTAGCATCGTACCAATTTTTCAATTCTCTCGTAATAAACTACTGGCCATTAAAATTGCTACACCAAGAAAAAATGCAGATGATAAACGGCTATTCATTGGACAAATATATTATTCTAGAACTGACATGTGATTACAATTTCACGCAATTTGGGTGCATAGATCCTGAGAAATCAGTACCCAGGACAACCAGCTCTGGCCGTAATAGCGGCCTTGATACGCCTCAAACAGAGCTTGGATGGCGTGCACAGGTACAGTCGCCCATGAAGCTTCAACACGATACCACAGTTCATCAAGAGTAGTGAATAGCGTATTGTGACGAGCCTGTTGCTCGGGCACCTTTGACAAGACATTTTCAATTGGTGAGACATCTGGAGAATGTGCTGGCCAGGGCAGCAGTCGAACATTTTCTGTATCCAGAAAGGCCCGTACAGGACCTGCAACATACGGTCGTGCATTATCCTGCTGAAATGTAAGGTTTCGCAAGGATCGAATGAAGGGTAGAGCGCCGGCCGAAGTGGCCGAGCGGTTCTAGGCTCTACAGTCCGCTGGAGCCGCGCGGCCGCTACGGTGGCAGGTTCGAATCCTGCCTCGGGAAGAAGATGTGTGTGATGTCCTTAGGTTAGTTAGTTTTAAGTAGTTCTAAGTTCTAGGGGACTGATGTCCTCAGAAGTTAAGTCCCATAGTGCTCAGAGTCATTTGAACCATTTCAAGGGTAGAGCCACGGGTCGTAGCACATCTGAAATGTAACGTCCACTGTTCAAAGTGCCGTCAATGCGAGCAAGAGGTGACCGAGACGTGTAACTAATGGCATCCCATACCATCAAGCCGGGTGATACGCCAGTATGGCGACGACGAATACTCGCTTCAAATGTGCGTTCACCGCGATGTCGCCAAATACGGATGCGACCATCATGACGTTGTAATCAGAACCTGGATTCATCCGAAAAAATGACGTTTTGCCATTCGTGCACCCAGGTTCATCGTTGAGTACACTATCGCAGGCGCTCCTGTCTGCGATGCAGCGTCAAGGGTAACCGCAACCATGATCTCCGAGCTGATAGTCCATGCTGCAGCAAAAGTCGTCGAACTGTTCGTGCACATGCTTGTTGTCTTACAAACGTCCCCATCTGTTGACTCAGTGATCGAGACGTGGCTTCACGATCCGTTACAGCCATGCGGATAAGATGCCTGTCATCTCGACTGCTAGTGATACGAGGCTGTTGCGATCCATCACAGCATTCCGTATTACCCTCCTGAACCCCCCGATTCTATAGTCTGCTAGCAGTCATTGGATCTCTACCAACGCGAGCAGCAACGTTGCGATACGATAAACCGCAATCGCGATAGGCTACAATCCGACCTTTATAACGTCGGAAACGTGATGGTACGCGTTTTTCCTCCTTACACGAGGAATCACAACAACGTTTCACCAGGCAACGCCGGTCAACTGCTGTTTGTGTATGAGAAATCGGTTGGAAACTTTCTTCATGTCAGCACGTTGTAAGTGTCGCCACCTTCGCCAACCTTATGTGAATGCTCTGAAAAGTTAGTCATTTGCATATCACAGCATCTTTCGCGTCTGTGGCACGTCATCTTCGTGGTGTAGCAATTTTAATGCCCAATAGTGTAGAAGACAGCCGCCAGTGCTTTTCGATAATTTTCTACACTAGACTGCAGCTCGTTGTCTTCATAGCCAGCGGTTCATTTGAGCAGAGATGAACGTCAGGGGTAGTCAATTACGGGCTGTATTGTGGATGATATAACACTTCCCATTGAAAACGCTGCAGGAGCATCTTCATTGCCCCTGCAGAGTGCGGCCGAGAATTGTCGTGCAGAACGAACTGCTTGACAGTTACGTTAAGTGGATTGCATAGCTTCAGGCGAAATCTTTTGCTAGGTCCTCATTCTTGGCGGGCGACACTAATTTCTAGGCATCTTTACGTTCTCACTGTGATCCCAGAACTGAAAAGAGCGACATGATGCGATGGACGGGCGTGCTAGACACAATGCCCATTGCATATGTGCAAAGCTTCATCAGATTTTCACTGCATTTTCAATTTCACGACCGATCGTTCTTTACTTTCTGAATAACCCTCGTATTATGTCTTCCAACATTAAGAAAAACCTCGGTGAGAGATAGTGAGCACGGATTCAGAAGATATTATTATTGTGAAACACAACTATCTCACACGAAGTAGTGAGCGCTGTCGATACGGGATCTGCAACTCATTCCATGTTTCTAGATTTCCGGAAGGCTTTTGTCGCCGGTCGTCAGAGGCTATTCCTAATCATATTCCGTGCGTAAGGAGTATCGTCCCCATTCTGTGACTGGATACGTGATTTCCTGTCAGGAAGATCACAGTTCGCAGGACTTCATGGAAAGTCATCGAATAAATCGAAAGTGATATCTGGCGTTCATCAAGGAAGTGTTACATACGCCTTCCTCTGTTCGTAATCTATAGTATAAACGATTTTGGGAAGAATCTGAGCAGCCCTCTAGATTTTTTTCAGATGATGCTGTCATTTACTGTCTAGTAAAGTTCTCAGAAGATGAAACCAAATTGCAGAATGATTTAGACAAGACATCTGTATGATGCCAAAAGTGACAGTCACTTGAACACTAAAAGAAATCCGTTAAATTTCGGGTACACGCAAATCTAAAGGCTGTCAAGTCAGTTAAATACCTAGGGGTTACTATCACGAATAGCTGAAAAAGGAACTGACATAGGAACGTTCACATAGAAAATATTGTGAGGAACCTGGGGAGCCATCCGATGTGGCCGAGCGGTTCTAGGCGCTTCTGCTACCGTTGCAAGTTTGAATCCTGCCTCCGGCATGGATGTGTGTGCTGTCCTTAGGTTAGTTAGTCTTAAGTAGTTGTAAGTATTGGGTACCGATGACCTCAGATGTTAAGTCCCATTGTGCTCAGAGCCATTTGAACAATTTTTTTTTTTTCGGGGAAAAGACTTTGTTTGTTGCCAGAGCACTTAGGAGATGCAACAGGTCTTCTATTTGACTACAGTTGTCCGTAACCCTCTGCAGTATTGCAATGGGATATGGGATTTTTACCAGGTAGTACCGACAGAGGACATCCAAGAAGTTCAGAGAAGACCTCTCCTTTTGTATTATGGCGAAACAGGGGAGAGGGTGTGTGTGGGGAGAGACAATCATTAAAACGCGTTTTCGTTGCGGCGAAATCTTTTCCCGAAATTTCAATCACTGGACTTTCTCTTCCGAATGCGAAAATGTTTTGTTTACGCCGACCTACACACATAATTAAGAGAAATGAGAGCTTGCACATAAAGATCTAAGTGTTCGTTTTTGCCGAGCTCTCAAATGCAAAGTTCAAAGTAGTCACGTAGATGTAGATGTGTAGATGTAGACACTGTAGAAATGATACCACGCTGTGATGCAGCGATCGTCGACTGACATGGAAGCATATACCAGTCGGTTGTAGGTAATTAGAACAGTGCGATGGGTCGATCTGGGGATGTGACAGGATGTCAGAAGGCAGGTGGAGGTGCCCATGGATAAAATTGGCGGATTTGTTGATGGATCAACACGGACTGTCCAAAGTGCTTAGTGCACCACCCGCAGCCAAGTAACGCGGCGGTGATCACAGTGGTAGTAAAAACATACTAACCGACAGGGGCAGGAAAAAGGACTTGGTGACACTTGCACGGGGTGACAGTTGTACGGAGTCGGAACCGCGAGACCGCTACGGTCGCAGGTTCGAATCCTGCCTCGGGCATGGATGTGTGTGATGTCCTTAGGTTAGTTAGGTTTAACTAGTTCTAAGTTCTAGGGGACTAATGACCTCAGCAGTTGAGTCCCATAGTGCTCAGAGCCATTTGTACGGAGTCCAGGACACTGTGGGCAGTGGACGGGGTGTTCCAGAAGCAGGATACACTGGCCCGGCAGACGCTAACTGCGACTTCTTCTGGGGAAAGCCAAAGTCTGTTTCTGCACAAAGTTGCGTGTCCCCGCATCAGTTCGTGTTGTGCGTGGCTCTCTCCCCGAGTTCAGTACTGCAGTTGTCCTCTGACAGGCAAGCAGTGTTCCGTGTTTTAGTGGTCAGATAATGGAGTTCACCGAAACCACGAAAGAGAAGCCTTTACTGATTTACAACTTGCATCAGTGTATAGTGGACTATACAACCAAACAAGAAGTGACTTACTGGCGTTGCGTCAACTTTAAAAAGAATGAATGTAAAGGAAGACTGTCGACAAAAAGCAACACAACTTTAGCGGAAGGCAGCCATGGTCGTATTCCAGTTGGAGCAACGAATGAAGAGGGAAAACATTTTGTCAGCGTAAAGAAGCGAGCTAAGGAACCATACCCTACAGTTTGATCACTCTACGTTGAAAAAGTTGGGCAGCTCTTCAATAGAGGCTACAACTTATCAACATCGTTACCATCACTAGGAAATGCGAAACAGTCGTTACATCACATTAGGTGAAAACATATGGGTCCTTCAGAAGATCCCGTCGATTCTGGAGGAATATTCTTCCAAGAAAATAAATTACAGACGAATGATGGTAGCAGTTTTTTACTGCAGATCATAACAGGGGACCGAACGACAGAATACTTGTGTTTGAAAAGCGTGTTTATCAAACTGCGCGTCATTCTTTGTGAATGGAACGTTCAAGTGTTCGGGCAAGCAGTTTGGACAGTTGTTTGTACTCTACGCCGACCTTAATAGTTCTTGGGAGGAAACAAAAGACCGTTCGAGTGTGCGTTTGTTTGCGTGGGCATCTTCCGCATCAGCTGATAAAATCTATTACTATAGGTTACTGGACTGGAGCCAGTCAGCTCAAGACGGATAGCCTACAGTAACAGACTATTCCAGTTGTTTGCGCTTTGCTGCCAACTAAAAAGCAAGAAACATATGAACCTTTTTCTTTAAAGCTATTGAAACTAACGTGGCTGGATGGAACCCTGCATCTCTGATGACGGACTTCGGAATTGCCGTAGTCCAAGCAGGTCACAGTTTGTTTCCTGGGACAGATATTACTGTTTGCAATTATCATTGTATTCAATGTTTGTGGAAACAAGTTCAGTGTTGTGGCATTGTCCCAGCCTATAAGAAACACGAGGGAGTACGTTGTCACATAGGAATGTATTTGCTCTAGCACATGTTCCCCTGAAAATGTTGGATGATAGTTGACTGTATATTCAGAAGAGCATGACTGAAAACACACTACCTTTGGGATTTCCGTGACTATTTCTCGGACTAGTGGCTCGGTAACGCATATATGCCAATAGAGATGTGGAATTGTCGTGGAAGGCGCCATGACACTAACAACGTCTCAGGAAGATGGAACCGAAGAATAAATTCAATAATATAATTTTTCCTGGAAGTCTGGCAACTTGTTTTTCCCAGGTTGAGTTTATGCCAAGTTTGGAGTAAACATCGTTCTGTTTGATGGTGACAGAGATCAAACATTTTTTTTGGCATTTTTCGGTGTGCAGTCCGTATTTCAAACATTTGTTAGACGTACTTGTAATTCGAATGAAGAAAATCGTTTTAGGGTATAAGAGAAAAACTATAAAAATGTGAAACAGCCATTAATATTTTTTTTTAAAGGTGAAGTTTTAGGGTAGTGTTTCTCCTTAAAAACAGAGAGTAGCTGTTTTCAAAGAGATGAAAAGTAGCATGAAGGTCAGGTTGGGAACTTCAGAGCGGTCGGACACATCAACATCAACGTTTTAGTGCAGGATACCTAGTCTGTATGTTTATTGTATGCAATGAAATGATACGCATAAACTAAACTTCCCCCGAACAGGCCGTGAAGGCCCAAAGGTACCGACTGGTTGCCGTGTCATCCTCAGCCCACAGGCGTCACTGGATGCGGATATGGAGGGTCATGTGGTCAGCACACAGCTCTCCCGCCTGTATGTCAGTTTACGAGACCGGAGCCATTACTTCTCAATCAAGTAGCTCCTCAGTTTGCCCCACAAGGGATGAGTGCACCCCGCTTGCCAACAGCGCTCGGCAGACCTGATGGTCACCCATCCAAGTGCTAGCCCAGCCCGACAGCGCTTAACTTCGGTGATCTTACGGGAACCGGTGTTACCACTGCGGCAACGCCGTTGGCTTATGATACGCACAGTGTTCTATCAATCTGCTTCAAAATTTTGAACGCAACAAAAAAATTCAGTTTCCAATAACATTCCATGCGAAAGATTATGAACAGCGAGAGGCTGGAGAAAAAGAAATAAACACATTATGTTCACTTCCTTATTAGCCGGTATGTCCACCTTTGGAACGGATACCAACGGCGGCGCGTCGTGGCGCCGAAGCAGTGAAGCCTTGATAGGTCGGTGGAGGGAGCTGGTACCACATCTGCACACACAGCTCACCTAATTCATTAAAATACCGTGGAAGGGGGCGAAGAACTGTGACGCCACGTTCAATCACATACCGTAATTGGAACTCGCCACTGTATTCCTCGAAGCACTCCATCACAGTCCTGGCCTTTTGACATGGCGCATTATCTGGCTGAAAAATGCCACCGCCGTCGAAAAACGTGATCGTCATGAAGAGGTGTACATGGTCTGCAGTCAGTGCACGATACTCCTTGGCCGTCTTGGTGCCTTGCCCAAGCTCCACTGGATGCCCACGTGAATGCTTCCCAGAGCATACTGGAGCCACCGCCAGCTTCTCTCCGTCCGGCAGTACAGGTGTCAAGGAGCTGTTCCACTGGAAGACGACGGATTCGCGCCCTCCCACCGCCATGATGACGAAAGTATCGGGTTTCATCAGACTGTGCAACGCTCTGCCACTGCGCCAACGTGCAGTAGCGATGGTCACGTGCCCATTTCAGACTCAGTTGCCGATGTCATGGTGTTAATATTGGCACATGCATGGGTCGTCGGCTGCGGAGATCCACCGTTAGGAGTGTTCGGTGTACAGATGTGGTCACACACGTTTGTCTCTGCGTAGTATTAATTCTGATCTTTGTTGCTCCACAGTTTGCCGCCTGTCATGTTTTGTCAGTCTGTCGAGACTGCGATGTCCGACATCTGTAATGAGGCGTGGTTGCCCACCCCAACGACGTCTGGACGTTGTTTCACCTTGGTGAAGTTATTCACACAAGTACTAAAAGAAATCCGCTAAATTTCGATTACGCGATAAGTCACACAAATCCGAAGCTGTAAATTCAACTAAATACTTAGGGATTACAATTACAAAGAACCTAAATTGGATCACATATGTAATATTGTGGGTAGAGCAAACTAAAGACTGTTATTTATTGGTAAAACACTTAGAACTATGGTTCAAATGGCTCTGAGCCCTATGGGACTTAACATCTGTGGTCATCAGTCCCCTAGAACTTAGAACTACTTAAACCTAACTAACCTAAGGACAGCACACAACACCCAGTCATCACGAGGCAGAGAAAATCCCTGACCCCGCCGGGAATCGAACCCGGGAACCCGGGCGCGGGAAGCGAGAACGCTACCGCACGACCACGAGCACTTAGAACGTGCAACAGGTCTACTAAGAGACTGCTTACACCACGCTTGTCCGACCTATTCTGGAGTATTGCGGTGCGGTGTGGGATCCGCATCAGGTAGGACTGACGGATGACATCGAAAAAGTACAAAGAAGGGAGGCTCGTTTTGTATTATCGCGAAATAGGGGAGATAGTGCCGCAGAGATGATACATGAATTGGAGTGGGAATCATTAAAACAAAGGCATTTTTCGTTGCGACGGGATCTTCAAAAATGGTTCAAATGGCTCTGAGCACTATGGGACTTAACTTCTGAGGTCATCAGTCCCATAGAACTTAGAACTACTTAAACCTACCTGACCTAAGGACATCACACACATCCATGCTCGAGACAGGATTCGAACCTGCGACCGTAGCGGTCGCGCGGTTCCAAACTGAAGCCCCTAGAATCGCTCGGCCACAGCGGCCGGCAACGGGATCTTCTCATGAAATTTCAATCACCAGTTTTCTCCTCCGATTGCGAAAACGTTCTGTTGGCACCCACTTACATAGGGAGAAATGATCATCACGATAAAATAAGAAAATCAGAGCTCGCACAAAAAAATTTATGCGCGCCGTTCGAGAGTGGAACGGTAGAGAGACAGCTTGAAGGTGGTTCATTGAACCCTCTACCAGGCACTTTATTGTGAATAGCATAGTAATCATGTAGATGGTTTCGCCACGTATTGAAGACGCCCACCATAGCAGTCCTCGAACACCTGACAAGTCGTGCAGTTTCCAGAAATCTCGTACCGAGCCTCCGGGCCATCACCATCTGTCTTCGGTCAAACTGAGGTAGATCGCGCGCCATCCCCATTCTACACGCGGACAGCACGCTCACTGATGCTACACGCACCGTGCGTGTGTCTGATTAGCTGCCATTAGTCGCCAGGTGACGCTGCTGTCGCCTGGAGACGTTTATATCGATAGTAGGTTATGATCACAATGTTCTGGCTGATCATTGTATATTAGGGCAGTACTGTTTCAAACCCTTCCTTTCATCGAATTTGCGTAAGTTTTATACCCATGTGTGGTTTTATGGTTATAAAAATTCTTCCGCGCGGGGTAGCCGTTCGGTCTGGTGGGGGGGGGGGGGCGCCTTGTCACGGTCCAGGGGGCCCTGTCACGGTCCGTGCGGCTCCCCACGTCGGAGGTTCGAGTCCTCCCTCGGGCATGGGTGTGTGTGTTGTCCATAGCGTAAGTTAGTTTAAGTTAGGTTAAGTAGTGTGTAGGCTTAGGGACCGATGACCTTAGCAGTTTGGTCCCATAAGACCGTACCACAAATTTCCAAAATTCCCCTGCTTCAGGCATGGATATGTGTAATGTCCTTAGGTTAGTTAGGTTTAAGTAGTACTGAATTCTAGGGCACTGATGACCTCAGATGTTAAGTCCCTTAGCGCTCGGAGCCATTTGAACCATTTTTTGAGCAAAGATTCTCTTTATGAGCTCCTGCTTCCATCATTTGACACGTCTCCATTCGCTACTATATTTGTTTTTCGCAAGTCACCCTATGATGCATAGTAGGGAGTATACTTGGTACGATGTAAAGGTAGAGATGAGGTCTGTGGCACAAGCCCGTGACCTGGCTACTGGTCTGACACCGAGAGAGGTGGCGCAGTGTTCAGCACACTGGCCTTGCATTCGGGAGGACGACGGTTCAATCCCGCGTCCAGTCATCCTGACTTAGGTTTCCCGTGATTTCCCTAAATCGCTTCAGGTAAATGCCGGGGTGGTTCCTTTGAAAGGGCACGGCCAACTTCCTACCCATCCTTCCCCAATCCGGTGAGACCGATGACCTCGGTGTTTGGTCTCCTCCCCCAAACAACCCAACCCGCTACTGGTCTGACTGCAGCTGGAGTGTAGCCTTTGTTCCCCGTGGCGCTGGGAGGCGGATGGTAGCGGTCTGATCGCCCTGGCCGCCTTTTACACCTGGGAAATGTTCAGATAGTTGGTAGCAGACTCAGTGGACCTGGGACCGTCCTGGACGGACTGGAAAGTGTTAACAATGTCTTTGTCCCCCATGCCCCGCCCGCTGCTCTGTGCCAGCATGTGCTACACGCAACGCAACAACGCACTAAGCGCTAGACCATCACGCTTTATGCGCTAACCACCAAGTGCGATCTATGTGGCTTAAACAATCTCCTTAGTTCCTGTCTTAAAGGAGTACTACTCCTGCATGGGTTCAAGAGAGAGGCGCGAGGTTTGGAAGATTTGAGGGAGGCGTGGGGGTATAGCTGTGAGGGAGGTAGGTGAGACTCGGCTGGATAGCAAGGCAGGTACGAGCGGTACCCGCGAAGGGCAGGGTTTTATATCCAACGTGGCTGAAGTTTGACAAGAGATTCATTCCGGTAGTCGACCTGCTGCGAACGCCAACCGTCCAGGCCTCCGGGCAGCTTTACGCGCCGCCCCGGGTCGGTACCCCCCACGCTCTGATGACATCGTTGCGATGCTGTGATTGAAATATTAGCGAATTAGCATCGTCAGGCCCGTCATGTCTATTTTGAAATGCAATTTTCGCCGTCTTAATTACACAGCAGTCAGAAAAGTCATTACGCGCGTCCCGACCAGAACGTCGCAAAATGGAATCATTTGCATGTAATTGCGGCGCGGCTTGCATTCCGGTATTAACGACATCGTTGCAGGAATGCTAATTCCCGTTGCGTTAATCACGGCTTTGGACGGGCGCCATACTGTCGCCGCGGCTTGTCCGCGGGCTCGGTTTACCCTTATACGGAACTGGCCCAGTCAGCTGCTGGACCGAGGCTTTGTGCGCGCCTGTTTACTCGCAACAGCCCACACGAGGACTCTCTCAAATGTCACTTGTCCTTCTGAGTGCTCCGTAATAGATTTCATACAAGGTGAACAAGTCCACCCAAAAAAATTTGTGGTTGGGTTCAGAGATATTATTTCACTATTTCGGTGAAAGCGGCCCGCGATGTTTAGTGGCACATTACTGAATATTTGGTTCAAATGGCTCTGAGCACTATGGGACTTAACTTCTGAGGTCATCAGTCCCGTAGATCTTAGAACCTAACAAACCTAAGGACATTACACACATCCATGCCCGAGGCAGGATTCGAACCTGCGACCGTAGCGGTCGCGCGGTTCCAGACTGTAGCGCCTAGAACCGCTTGGCCACACCGGCCGGCTGACACACGGGAGACGGACGGTTTTGAACTGCGTAGTACTGAGGGCGCGGTGGTGGGAGGTCGTCGTGGTGGGATAGTTCTGATCCACACAAGACGCCATTTCATTTACTCGGTCACTATGGAGCAGTGGGACTTGCAACGTCGAGTGTTTATCTGTGACAGTTTGCTACGCAGCGATTGTTTCGTGCGCGGTTTAATGCATGGAGCTGTTCCGAGCCGTAACACAATCCTCAGATGGGTGGAAAACTTCAGATCAACTGGAAACATACTGGATAACAAGCATCCTGGCCCGAGACGCAGAGTAACGACACCAGAAAATGTTGAAAGGGTAAGGCAAGCGGCAGTCAGAAGCCCAGGACGGTCAGCTAGACGTCATGCTAGAGAGTTACGAATCAATCGTAAATCGGTTACACAAACTTGGCATAAAGAATTAAAATGCCATCCCTACAAAATGCTCATTGTCCAACAACTTATGGTAACTGATTTTGTTGTACGAGAAGACTTCGCTTACAGAATGCAAGTGATTTTGGGATCGAATGAAAATGAAATTTTATTGATGAGCGATGAAGCTCATTTTCATTTAAACGGGACCGTGAATAAGCAAAACCTACGTTACTGGGCTCCAGAGCATCCATACATTATCCGCCAGCGTCCTCCACACTCAGAAAAGGTAACAGTCTGGTGTGCTCTTGGCTCTGTTGGCATTATTGGACCTCATTTCTTTGAAGAGAACGGGATCACAGTTACTGTTAATTCAGTTCATTACATTCGTATGCTTGAAACGTTCTTGAAACCAGAGCTAAGAAGACGACTAATCCGTTTAAAACGCGTTTGGTTCCAGCAGGATGGGGCAACATCGCACACCGCAAACACTTCAATGGCAGTTCTTAGACGCATGTTTCCTGGCCAGATTATCTCACATTTTGGCAATGTTCCTTGGCCTCCCAGGTCTCCGGACTTGTCAGTATGTGACTTTTTTCTGTGGGGGTACCTTAAGAACTGCGTCTGTAACAACAAACCACGAAATTTGGACGAGTTGAAGAATGCAATCATTCAAGAAATTGCTGTCATCCCTGCAGAGATATTAGTCCGTGTGATGGAGGATTTTGAGAAAAGACTTGAGTCCTGCATTCGAAATAATGGACATCGCCTTGACGACATTATTATTCACAAATAACTTTGCTAACTAAAATGGCAAATTGAGTTTTGATTTTGTGTAAATAAACAGGCATTTATTTTATAGTTGGCTGAGTATTATTTCATTAAAAACCGTCCGTCTCCCGTGTGTCAGCTTTTACAAAAATATTGTTGTTGTTGTGGTCTTCAGTCCTGAGACTGGTTTGATGCAGCTCTCCATGCTACTCTTTCATGTGCAAGCTTGTTCATCTCCCAGTACGTACTGCAACCTACATCCTTCTGAATCTGCTTAGTGTATTCATCTCTTGACTCCCTCTACGATTTTACCCCCCACGCTGCCCTCCAGTACCAAATTGGTGATCCCTTGATGCCTCAGAACGTGTTCTACCAACCGGTCCCTTCTTCTTGTCAAGTTGTGCCACAAACTCCTCCTCTCCCCTATTCCATTCAATACCTCCTCATTACTTACGTGATCTACCCATATAATCTTCAGCATTCTTCTATAGCACCACATTTCGAAAGCTTCTATTCTCTGCTTGTCCGAACTATTTATTGTCCATGTTTCACTTCCATACATGGCTACACTCCATACAAATAATTTCAGAAACGACTTCTTGACACTTAAATCTATACTTGATGTCAACAAATTCCTCTTCTTCAGAAACGCTTTCCCTGCCATTGCCAGTCTACATTTTATATCCTATCTACTTCGACCATCATCAGTTACTTTGCTCCCCAAATAGCAAAACTCCTTTACTACTTTAAGTGTCTCATTTCCTAATCTAATTCCCTCAGCAGCACCCGACTTAAATCGACTGCATTCCATTATCCTCGTTTTGCTTTTGTTGATGTTCATCTTATATCCTCCCTTCAACACACTATCCATTCCGTTCAACTGCTCTTCCAGGTCCTTTGCTGTCTCTGGCGGAATTACAATGTCATCGGCGAACCTCAAAGTTTTTATTTCTTCTCCATGGATTTTAATACCTACTCCGAATTTTTCTTTTGTTTCCTTCACTGCTTGCTCGATATACAGATTGAATAACATCTGGGAGAGGCTACAACCTTGTCTCACTCCCTTCCCAACCACTGCTTCCCTTTCATGTCCCTCGACTCTTATAATTGCCATCTGGTTTCTGTACAAATTGTAAATAGCCTTTCGCTCCCTGTATTTTATCCCTGCCACCTGTAGAATTTGAAAGAGAGTATTCCAGTCAACATTGTGAAAAGCTTTCTCTAAGTCTACAAATGCTAGAAGCGTAGGTTTTGCCTTTCCTTAATCTTTCTTCTAAGATAAGGCGTAAGGTCAGTATTGCCTCACGTGTTCCAACATAAAAATATTACAAAAACCATTGTGAGGCGTTTAGTACTATACACGGTCGGCATGCTGGAGCAGGAAACGCGCCAGCAAGAAGCAGCAGCCCTCATGCTTCTTCCAGTGGCCGGAATATGGCGCAGCACGAACTACGGTGTAGCAGTCTTCCCCGTTCGGCCACCGTCACCAGCCGTGGCGTTTGGCGGTTCGACTGTCGTCGTAACCGCCGCGGTTGTTACGCCTGAGTGGGGCGTTGCCGCGGCAGTAATTGTAAACCGCGCGAGGCTGTATGCCGCGTCCGCTGCGCCGCGCTGGAGAGCGTCCATTACGCGGGGCCCGTTAATCGCACCCCCCTGTAATAAAGTCCCCCCTCTCTCACTCTGGCCGCAGTAATTTACGGCTTCCGCAGTGCACCTCGAACCGGCGCCCCTCCTGTACGGCATTCCCATGTGTAGCCTGTGAAGATCTTCACAGTACTCGGATGACGTAGGAAGCTGGGACGACAATACTGCTTTAAAACTGTTACCGTCATCCCAGTTTTTGTCCGCCAGACGTAAAAGATAAAATAATGCCGTAGTTTGCGGAACGAATGTTTCACTCTCTAGCAGATTCTGCGCTGCCTTGAAACTTGCTGCCGTATGAATGCTGTATTTCGTACCTGGTCTCGAACTCAGAACTTTGCATTTTGCGAGCATTGCCGTTACCTAATTTCTTAAAATTTTTAAGTAAAATAATCTCGGCTGCGGAAATATTGCTTTAATGATGCGTTTAGCCTTCGTAGTAGGACTGTTGATGAAATATCTATGTATCGATATTTTCTCCTAGAAATATCGGTGGTATTCTCTTCCCCAATATGTCAATATTTTGATATCATAAAGGTAATATCGAGTGCCAATATTGTTATTTTATATTATATTTTTCCACAATTTTCGGAAAATACTTGAAGCTGTTCTTTTGAAATTGGAGTAGGACATAATTTTATTTTCACTATGTGAAAGAGGATCGCTACTTTTTGAGCTTTCATCACATCCAGTTTGTCACTTTCACTGTGTGAAGCAAATATACGTGGCGCAAAAGAAGAGCTCTGAGTGCAGAGGGGGGTGGGGAGGTGTTATTCGAATAACAAGATTTCCGATGTCAGAAAACAGAACACCAGTTGCGCTAAAAACAAATTTTAACGCACCTAGTGTGCTATTTCTTGACATCGGTATTCTTTAAAAACAGTTGCTGAAAAAGATAGCCGGCCGGAGTGACCGTGCGGTTCTAGGCGCTACAGTCTGGAACCGAGCGACCGCTACGGTCGCAGGTTCGAATCCTTCCTCGGGCATGGATGTGTGTGATGTCCTTAGGTTAGTTAGGTTTAATTGGTTCTAAGTACTAGGCGACTGATGACCTTAGAAGCTAAGTCGCGTAGTGCTCAGAGCCATTGAACCATTTGAAAAAGATAAAGAAAAATTTAAATGACAACATTGATCGTTGCGTTGGGCAAAGACTGACGTAATCGGTGCTCGGAGCTACGAATAGAAACTGAAACGTTTAGCTTCACCACGCATTTTTCACAGTACGACTGCCAATTCGCTGGCGTTTGCAGAATGAACGCATCGCATATGTGACGAAACCGAACGATGAACCCATCAGACACTTTTTATTTTGCCACTTATATGCAGTTACAATGCAGTTACAATGGTTAGTAAAGTGGTTATCGCCGAGAATGCGAGCGCATCTTCCTTTCAATTCTTGGTGTAATGGGGTTTGCCAGGCTGCTAGCTTACTGATGTACAGAATATCTAATAATAAATCAGTACTTAAATATACAGCTCTAAAACCGGCAGTATATTTACACTACTAGCCATTAAAATTGTTACACCACGAAGATGACGTGCTACAGAAGCAAAATTTAACCGACAGGAAGAAGACGCTGTGATATGCAAATGATTAGCTTTTCAGAGCATTCACACAAGGTTGGCGCCGGTGGTGACAGCTACAACGTACTGACACGAGGAAAGTTTCCAACCGATGGTATGGGGTGCCATTGGTTACACGTCTCGGTCACCTCTTGTTCGCATTTACGGCTCTTTGAACAGTGGACGTTACATTTCAGATGTGTTACGACCCGTGGCTTGAAAACTTCAGGTCAATGGTGGCCGAGCAACTGGCTCGTCACAATACGCCAGTCACTACTCTTGATGAACTGTGGTATCGTGTTAAAGCGGAATGGGCAGCTGTACTTGTATACGCCATCCAAACTCTGTTTGACTCAATGCCCAAGCGTATCAAGGCCGTTATTATGGCCAGAGGTGGTTGTTCTGGGTACTGATTTCTCAGGATCTATGCACCAAAATTTCGTGAAAATGTAATCACATGTCAGTTCTAGTATAATATATTTGACCAATGAATACCCGTTTATCATGTGCATTTATTCTTGGTGTAGCAATTTTAATGGCCAGCAATGTACGATGTGCTCCCGATATTTTTATAGGCCTATACGTCGATGTTCTTTCCGCCTAGATGTCGATACATTTATTTCGGTGTATTGAGAGCTGATAACGATACATTTTTCATTTCTATATATGGGATTCCCGATATTTTCAAAAATATCAACAGTCGTACTTTGTAGGGTATCATCAGATCACCAGATTATGTACGCTTTCCCAAACAATTCGTGTTGGTAAATATTACCCTGCAAGCCGAAGTGGTATTGTGCTCGTATCAAGAACAAACGTAGCTGAACGGTCAGCGCGGCGAATTGCTAACCGAAGGCGCCCCTCCCTGTTCGATTCCTGGACGTGTCGGAGATTTTCTCCGCTCGGGGACTGTGTGTTGTGTTGTTCTTACGTTCATATCGTCACAATTTACATTCTGTTTTTTAGATTGCTGTATGGACACGACTCTAAACCCAGTAAATTGAAAAAAATGTAACGTACCCCGTGACCAGATATAACCATGTTCCGGTTAAAGTAGTGTGCTTTATTACATCGTGAAAACATGGAAAAAAATTGCGGGCAAACGCAACTGCTTTCGATTAACCTGATTAAACATGTTGCCGAGGAGAAAGAGAAAGGATTTGCCATGCTGGTGGAGATGCCAAAGGAACGTAAAGCGAAATGGTAAAAATTGAGTAACAGGATGGCTTGAAAATTGTGGAGGGACGGCCAGGAAGCCAAGCAGAGTTGATTTCGTTTGTGCTGAAATATTTTCTGAACTAACAAAGCAAAACTAATTGGCATCAACCACATTACCCTTTGTAGTGGGATAAGTTGTTAATTATTGTACCCACTTCCGCTTACTGGGAAACGCTCTTGTCCACAATCATTTTGCTGGTGATAAAAAATTCGGTAACTCAAAAGGGGAGGGGTGTCATCGACTTTTTGAAACCATCTATAAGGCCGCGGAGATATAAAATAGTCAATACAATGATTAAACTACTCGACAAAGAATTAGAAGTAAAATAAATACAGTTGAGTAAAGGGAATGCATCAAAATAAAGAATGAAAAATGAAAAGTTTAGACAACGTGAAGCGATTCGAACACACAACACTTTTGCTTCTCATGATTATATCTTAACACCTGTGGTAAGCCACTGCTTTGAACAAAAGTATTAATTATGTAGAGGATCTTGCGAAATAATTTTTTACATTACTCGCAATGTCTTTACTCACTCGGAGTACCTCTAGCTATTGCAAGCGCCCAGAATGTTTGTTTTCAAAAACGTTCAACCAGTGATCAGTTCTCAGTTATTTTCCATAATGCGCGTGATCTGGCGTGAGTAACAAAATGGTCTCGCATAGATAAGATTTTTTAAATGTTTCTTGAATAACTTCTTCTCTCTATTAAAAGATAAAATGAAAATAAATACTACGATGACGATGATAACATCATTTCAGAGACTTTTTTTCCTTTATTGTAATTTCATTCCCCTGCCCCACATTGGCAGGGGAGGGCTGGTACAGTCTTTTTGAAACTCTTCAACCAAACGGCTTTATAAAATACAGAAAGGGGAGATCCTTACATAAAAAGGGAGATAAAAAAGGGGACATGAACGACAGTGGAAATAGAGATGAGGGGAGTTAAAATACGCACTAATATGGGGACATGCACTGGGGGACAGTTAAAAGTCGAAATAAAGTTAAAAGAACACAGCTGGCAATTTGAGGTGCACTTAAAAAACACTCGAGGCAAAAACAACTTAGAAGTCGGCCACAGCATAAAAAGCACACGAACAATCATGGACTATATACAGGTCGAGCAAAGAATTAAAACCACATCAGTAGACGACAGTGTACAATGGCACCAAACACAACACTAATGCAGCAGACTTGATAATGAATAAAATCTTGGGATGATCTGTTGTGGGGGAGGGGGGGCGGGGGGGGAGACAAGGGAGAAGAGAAAAGGAGGCGAGAAGGAGGGGAGAGAAAGGAGGGTGAGGTGGGGGGCGCGCCGAAGGAGGGCTGGGGAGGGAAGCGACGGGAGAGGAAAACAGCCAAGGATGGGGTGCAGCGACTCAGGGAGGGAAGGAAGAAAATCTGCTCTGGGAGAACGAGGGGAGGGAAAAAGGGGTCCCTGGGGAGGGGGGGGGGAAAGGGAACAAGGGCAGCTTACAGTTGGAAGGAAGGGTAGATGTCAAGGCGAACATCCGGGAGAAGGAGATGCTGGAAATTGCCCTGATGAAGGAGATGGAGTGTGTGGAGGTGGAGAGAGGGAGGGATACAGCGATAGAGGTGCAGCAACAGGCGCAGGGTGGAGAGGAAGGAGGAAACCAGGGGTTGGGGGATGATCAAGCCTGCAGACAGTGTAAAGGATGCGGAAATGTTGGAGGAAAAGGAGGAGATGGGGGAAGGGGAGGAGATAATACAGAAGTCGTGTGGGGTAGGAAGGCAGATATAGCAGGCAAGGCAGTGCGTGTGGCGTTCGAGGATTTCGAGGGCCTTGTAAAAGTGGGGGGGGGGGGGGGGCGGAGAGCCAGACAACGCTAGTATAACGGAGGATAGGATGGATGAGCGATTTGTAGGTGTGGAGGATGGTGGATGGATGCAATCCCCATGTCTGGCCAGACAGGAGTTTGAGGAGGCAGAGGTGGGAACGGGCTTTCTGTTGGATGGTCAAGAGATAAAGGGTCGATGTGAGATTATGAGATGATGATTGAGGGTGAGGCCAACGCATCTCAGGGTGGGGGTGAGCTGGGTGAGACGACCATAAATGGTGAGGTAGAAATCGTGAACACGGAAGGAGTAGCCTATGATGATTGCCTGGGTTCAAAAATGGCTCTGAGCACTATGGGACTCAACTGCTGAGGTCATTAGTCCCCTAGAACTTAGAACTAGTTAAACCTAACTAACCTAAGGACATCACAAACATCCATGCCCGAGGCAGGATTCGAACCTGCGACAGTAGCGGTCTTGCGGTTCCAGACTGCAGCGCCTTTAACCGCACGGCCACTTCGGCCGGCGATTGCCTGGGTTTTGGAGGGGTTGATACGAAGGAACCAGCGGTTACATCAAGCGGTGACCTGGTCAGAGTGGGTTTGGAGGGTGCGTCGGAACTGTTGAAGGGTAGGATAGAGAGCCAGGAAGGCGGTGTCATCAGTATATTGGAGGAGGTGTTCACAGACTTAGTCGCAACAGCTATATAAGCCTTTCGTGTTAGACAAGTGATTCTCAAAAGGGGAAGTTCAGTCGTCTAAGTGGAAAGATTTTTCTACCCTCCACACCTGCAGGCACCTGCACTTTGCGAAGTATGAGAGCTGTGTATCGGTGTATCTGTAAAGTTTAGATGACTGTAATGCTGTGTGCTGTATTGTAGTGTCATGTTCGTGTTGATGAGTGAAGGGAGAGGGTAAAGCCCCATGCTGGAACGCAGCCTGCTATTCTCGGATAGCACAAAGGGGCCCGCCAACCTTAACGCCCCCATCCAAAAAAATGGTTCAAATGGCTCTGAGCACTATGGGACTTAACTTCTAAGGTCATCAGTCCCCAAGAACTTAGAACTACTTAAACCTAACTAACCTAAGCACATCACACACATCCATGCCCGAGGCAGGATTCGAACCTGCGACCGTAGCGGTCGCGCGGTTCCAGACTGCAGCGCCTAGAACCGCTCGGCCACTCCGGCCGGCGCCCCCATCCAATTTTCGGATCACCATCAGCAGTGTCACATGACGTCACTCCATGAAACACTGTATGGAACTGAATCCGGATGTTGGCACAAATACTGGTGATGGGGAACTTTACGCCACCATCTCTCCTCTCCTTGCCAGCCAAATACTGGCAGTGAAAATTTCATCCACCACAAGGATTCGAAGCGACTTACCTCCGAGAGTCGAGCGTCACCGCTTGTTAGCGACAGCGGCTACGTAAGTGGGTTTGGTGTCAATGAGCTGCGGACACCTACTGACGTTTGCTGCGTCACAGACGTTGCCCACATTGAGCATCTGTAATGTGTTTCGTGAAATAAGACAGTCTCTGTTGCAAAACATTTTTTGTTTACAGGAAATGACGAATTTCGCCCTTTTGGGGCATCATCAGATTGGCGTAAAAATTAATGTGGAAAACATTCGTACACTAATGTTCACATTTGGCATTAAGATAAAATATTATAAGGGACCATTGTCGTATAATCATTATAACATTTTATCTTAACGCCATACGTTGGCATTAATGGACGAATATTGGCTTTCCCCATTAATTTCTTAGCCAGCCTGATGATGCCCCAAAAGGCGGAAATGTCAGTTTCTGCATACAAAAAAGATTTTGCAGCCGAGACTGTTATTTCAAGAAACTCATAAGCGGTTACTGTACTAGACACCGAGTATGGAATGGAACGGAACAAAATTCACCCATAATGTGAGTTAGAAACGTCCTCTTAAACCCCGGAGTTACCTGTGAATAATACAGCATGTCTCGCCTCTCCTCGCAGTGTATATCAAATAGAGAGAAATATTTTTTCCGTTTTGTTTCTTCTGATTGCAACAAAAATTAAAATAACACATACAGGCTGGTTCGGCTACCCCTACCCTTTGTCGTTTTGTGCAGCCCGCAATGTTATAGCTAACCTTCTAAAATCACGTGCGCCATTTTCATATTCTCTCGCTCGCTGTGTGTAAACTGTCAGTCATACAGAAAAAGTGAACAAGACTTTTGTAGCAAATTTAATGTAGTTCTAGTTGTCTAGCGTATGTTTTCTCTAGAGTTCGTACTCTCGAGTTATTCAAGAAAAATATACAAAAGTGACCTTCAAAAGCATCCCCACTGCACAGTTTTTTCCCCACATTCTCTATTGACTGGTCATATTACGCCACCGGCCTAGCCGAGCACTCACAAAATGTAAGACTAACTTTTGTGTAAAATTTACGTAACAAATATTTACTATCAAAAACAGTCTTGATCACAATTTATTTACTACGGTGACCGGTATCGACCACTACTGTGGTCGTCTTAAGACCAATGAGTAAGGACCTCGTTCTGCTGGAGAATCACTACTCTACAGTTTTGTGGATTGTAACAGCATGAAAAAAACAATTACACCGTTGCATCCTTCAGGCCTCCTGACTAGAAACTACTGTTTTTATAAGGTTAGTTTTAGCGTAACTTTTATAAAAGTCGTTTTTTTCAAAAAAAAAAAAGGTCGAATATCTGGAATAATAGTTCGTGTATCGGTAGGAGGGAGTGCCACGAACAACATACTAGAAATACTGAATGGTCTTCATTGACTGTCCTTATCACGCCACCAGCTTAGTGCGTGGAGGTGTTGTGCGTTAGAAGCTCACTTTTGTACGTTTTTCTTGAATAAATCACAAACCGTGGCCTTCGGACAAAAATAGGAGGAGGAGAAGATTAGTGTTTAACGTCCCGTCGACAACTAGGTCATTAGAGACGGAGCGCAAGCTCGGGTAAGGGAAGGATGGGGAAGGAAATCGGCCGTGCCCTTTCAAAGGAACCATCCCGGCATTTGCCGGAAGCGATTTAGGGAAATCACGGAAAACCTAAATCAGGATGGCCGGAGACGGGATTGAACCGTCGTCCTCCCGAATGCGAGTCCAGTGTGCTAACCACTGCGCCACCTCGCTCGGTCGGACGAAAATATATCCCAGTACAAAATTTAATTCCGATAGATTTCCTACAAAAAGGTCCTATTCATTTTTTTCTGTAGGTCTAATAGCTTCCTGTGGATAGCGAGCGAGAGAATACGAAAACTTCAAGCGTCGTTTCTTGAAGGCCAGAGTAACATTGCGGATTGCATAAAACAACATCGTTAGCGACAGCTGATTGCCCTGTACTACTGCCTTTCACTTCAAAACGGAAATTGGTTGTGAAAGGATTAAATTGTGGAGTGGGGCGGTGGACCTAATTTCTCCGTTGTTATTCGTGTAGGGCGCCCGGAAGCACGCAGAAGTGCCGCAGCACGACGTGGCAAGGACTCGACTAATGTCTGAAGTAGTGCTGGAGGGAAGTGACACCATGAATCCTGCAGGACTGTCCACAAATCCGTAATAATACGAGGGGATGGAGAACTCTTGTGAACAGCACGTTGCAAGGCATCCCAGATATGCTCAATAACGTTCATGTCTGGGAAGTTTGGTCGCCAGCGGAAGTGTTAAAGCACAGAAGAATGTTCCTGCAGCCGCTCCGCAGGAATTCTGGACGTGTCGGATGTCACATTGTCCTGCTGGAATTGTCCAAGTCCGCCGGAATGCATAGTGGACATGAACGGATGCAGGTGATGAGACAGGATGCTTACGTACGTGTCACCCGTCAGAGTCGTATCTAGACGTATATGGAGTCCCATATCAATCCAATTGCACGTGCCCCACACCATTACAGAGCCTCCACTAGTTTGAACAGACCACTGCTGACATGCAGGGTCCATGAATTCATGGGGTTGCCTCCACACCCATCCGCTCGATATAGTTTGAATCGAGACTTGTCCCGCCAGGCAACATGTTTCCAGTCATCAACAATCAAATGTCAGTGTTGACGGGCCCAGGCGAAGCGTAAAGCTTTGTGTCGTGCAGTCATCAATGTTACACGAGTTGGCCTTCGGCTCCGACAGCCTCTTTAATGGTTCGCACGCTGACACTTGCTGATGGTCCGACGTTGAAATCTGCAGCAATTTGCAGAAGGGTTGCACTTTTGTCACGTTGAACGATCCTCTTCAGTCGTCGTTGGTCCCGCTCTTGCAGTATATTTTTCCGGCCGCATCGATGTCGGATATTTGTTGTTTTGCCGGATTCTTGATAATCACGGTACACTCGTGAAATGGTTGTGCCGGAAAATTCATACTTCATCGCTACCTCGGAGATGCTGTGTGGCTGAGTGCTATCGGCCGTGCGTCAACTACAAAACCACTTTCAAACTCACCGAAATCCTGATAACCTCTCATTGTAGCAGTAGTAACCGATCTAACAACTGCGCCAGACTCTTGTCTTGCATAGGCGTTGCCGACCGCAGCGCCGTATTCTGCCTGTTCACATATCTCTGTATTTGAATAAGCATGCCTACACCAGCTTCTTTGGCGATTCTATGTATTTCTATCGAAAGCGACTTCAGTTAAAGTGTGGCAAACAAAATGAACCTGTTTATGACTGAACCGCTGGACAGGGGAGCATTCTACGCAGTACTCCACCGGCTAGACAACGAAATAGGTTGCAGCTTTCGTATTATCCTACGTCATTTACGTAAGAGGCCGGAAAGCTGTCTTGGATCTCAGTTTTTCTGAAAGTCACTACGGCACCATTTACAGCTGATATCGACTCGCGTTGACGGCTCGGCGGTCTACTAAAGGGGCGGGCGGCTCTATTGCGGCTGAAGACCAGTCGTTACTGCCGAGCAAAAAAAGTGAAGAGCGTAGACAGGTCTCCCGTGCCGTTCGCCTGTGAGGGGAAAATAGGCGACTTCTCGGCGTTTTCATCGAGCGCGATCAACTACTGCCGCACGGTGGACGCTAAGGTTTTTGCTGCCGAAGTCAGAGGCGAGCTCGTCCATTCGCATCTAACGCGAATGAAGAGGCTTTTTTCTGAGCTCTCTCGCAGTGCCTTTCCTTATTTGGCTGAGATCGCCAGTTCGAACATTCCTGTACCCTGTTTGGGCAAGAAGATACGAACGAGAAAACCCAAGCCAAATAAGTATCTGTTAATTCTCGGATTCTTCAACCGATTAAAGCCTTTTTCAGCATAGTAGTTAACAATTATGCTCATGCTGTAATGTTGACGTAGCTGTAGAGTGGGGCTGTTGGTAAAATATCGATGTATGAATGTATCAATTTTTCCCCAAAAACTGTCGATATGAATCGGCGACGTTCTTTCCCTGATATATCGACATCGACATGGCAATTTCGAGTACCGATATTTTTATTTTTCCATTTTTTTTGCAATTTTTCGGTAAGTATTTCAAATTGTTGAAATTGTAGTGCATCGTTATTTTACTTTCACAGTGTGAAAGAGTTTTACTACTTTTTGAGCTTTCGTCACGTCCAATCTTTCTCTATGACTGTGTGAAGCAAGTATAGGTGGCACAAATAAGCTGTCAAATTGTAATAGCGGATGGCAGTATGAGTGGAATAAGATGATTTCCGATGTGATGAGATAACACACCAGTTGCATCAAAAACAATTTTTACTGCTACTAGTGTGTTAGTTCTTCACATTGGCGGTCTTCAAAACCAGTTGCTGAAAATGACGCTCTAAACGGTAAGATTGATCTTGGTACAACGTTTAACTTCACCAGGCAATTTTGACATTACAGCTACTAGCTTGGTGGCGTTTGCAGAAATGAAAAATCAAATAAGTCGACGTGAAAATTTCCTGACAAATCCGATATGTGACCGACCCACCGGACACCTTTTATTGTCTCACTTACATGCAGTTACCGTTGTTAGCCAAGCTGTTATCGCCACGTGTGAACGTGCTTTGTTTTGCTTTAAATTCCTGTTCTACGGGGTATAAGCAGACTGATAGCTCGTTCATGTACAGAATATCTAATAATAAATCAATATCTAAATATACAGCTCTAAACCCGGGACTATATCTGCAATGTTCAAATATGTATGAAATCTTATGGGACTTAACTGCTAAGGTCATCAGTCCCTAAGCTTACACACTACTTAACCTAAATTATCCTAAGGACAAACACACACACCCATGCCCGAGGGAGGACTCGAACCTCCGCCGGGACCAGCCACACAGTCCATGACTGCAGCGCCTCAGACCGTTCGGCTAATCCCGCTATATTTGCAACGTATAGCCGGTAGTTTTATAGGGCGATACATCGATATCTTTTCTTCCGATACATCGATGTATCGATATTTTACCGGTATGTCGTCGGTGGATATTGATTTTTTAAAAATATATCGGATTCCCGATATTTTTATAAATATCAAGAGCGCAACTTCTGGTGAATACGTCGTGCAAGGGTGCGCTGTTTGCGTAAAGTAATGACTTAGCTTACCAAACCCCGTGCTGGTGTCTGCGACACTCACACTGCACAGCATGTCACTTATCATCCCCTGTTAGCCCCAAAAACGTTCTCTGTGTGTCTGCATCACTAAACGCAAGCGGCTAAAGTGGTCATCCAGTTATGTATCTAACAATTTCCAAGGGCAACAAAAATATGATTTACAGCATTACATATATCCCTAATTAATTACTATTAAAAACAGTCTTGACCACAATTTATTTAATAAGGTGACATTGATCACTGCTGTTCCCATAATGCATTCAAAAGTAATATCCCTAATTATTAACCGAATTTAAAAACTTAAAATGCTGCCATAATTATACATTAAGAGGTTTAATCGTACGTTAAAAGATTTAACACAGCAAATCAAGTGTTCAGTTTAGAAACTGCGCTTCATGTCTTGAGGGAACGTATCTCGCGGAGTGCAAACTGCCCTGAGTGTGTTCATTTAGTATTTGAGAATGGGAGCGCTTAGCGACTTCCAACCAGCTCTACACATAATTTCGAACATTCGCAAATCTTCTCTTCCCTGATGTCCGTCGCCACTCTCTGTTCATGCAAAAAAACTCGAGCATCAGGCTTGACGTTTTAATTAACCACTTCTTTACTACTAACACAATTGCCAGTACAGCTTACGGACAGTACTCACATATACCACTGAAAGTAGCTGCTTGTCATTGTACGACAGACTGCTCGGAAGATATGACGTCATAAAATTTGGGGTGCGTGAAAAACTAGCTTTTCTTGAAACACAACTATTTTATGCGTAGGAGTCGGGTTCTTTAAAGAATCGTAGGTGGGGTTACTGTTACTTGATTAATGTACTGGTGGGTTGTAGCGCAATCGTTTTGAATAATTATGACAAGAGTTGCCATAGACAGCTAAGTGTTCTACCCTACCGAATTCAAACGAATATACAAAACTCTCATTCTTTCACGTGTATCGATTATCAGTCCAATTGTCTGCGATGTATCATGTCTGCAGGTAGGCCTACCTACGCTAAAGACCCAAAATAATTTTAAAAAAAGAATGAAATCGATTAGAAGCACAGAAGCATGTAAATTAAGGAGAGATAATGAAATGTGTGAAGAATTAGGGGAAAAAACAAAAACGAACAACCTGTAAAAATTACTAATAGACAACGCTGAAGAAGACGAAGCAGAAGAGGATTTTTTGAGAAACAAGATGCTAAATTCAGAACTAGTGCAAGGTAGAAGCAACAACAGGAGTGAAGTGCTCTGAAGAGAGGAAAAGAAAGAGACTAGGTCAAGAGATGAAAGAATGGTTCAAATAGTTCTGAGCACTATGGGACTTAACATCTGAGGTCATCAGTCCCCTAGAATTTATAACTACTTAAACCTAACTAACCTAAGGGCATCACACACATCCATGCCCGAGGCAGGATTCGAATCTGCGACCGTAGCAGTCGCGCGGTTCTGGACTAAAGCGCCTAGAACCGCTCGGCCACCGCGGCCGGCTAAATGAAAGAATACTATTTGTAGGAAAATGAAGGAAAAAATGCGAAGAAAGTCAAATTGTCACGTGCTCTCTGGCTGGCCAAATCGGAAGGAAGAATCGTCACAGCAATCTAGGAGGTAATTAAGTCTGACCACATAAAATTAGGACTGCGTGCTCCTCAGCCATCAGCAGCTATAGAAAGCCATGTTACTTGTGCATTATATGATCAAAAGTATCCGAGTACGTATTAGTGGGTATTAATACAGGGTGGGTCCGCTGTTGGCCTTCATGATGGCTGGGGCGCTATCAGTGAGGTGTCCCAGTGTCTGTGGAGGAATGGCAGCCCATTCTTCCTCAAGAGCCGAAACCAGAGAAGATAGCGTCTTTGATTTATTTATTTTTTATTTATTCTTCACATTACAGCCTGTTATCTAGAAAGCTAGTGCAGGTAGTACAGTCACAGTTTTTTAGATAGTAATAAATATATGTATTAATTATTTGTTCCTGGTGTACTTATAAATACCAGAAAACAATGCAAATTCTGCAAACGCATTATTACTTCATTTATTTTTGGTACTACAAAACTACAATAAAGCTCCTCAACTAATTATCCAACTATTAATACTACTTTAGTGCTACAGCGTCATTCACTTATTAGGGGACATCTTACCTGTTGATATTTGTTTCCGCTACTGGATCCGCCCTTATACTACCCCCGTAAACAGCCTTTGTCTGCTGGATTCCTTGCGCATAGGGCAGCACATCAGGAACGTTTCCACTTTACAAGCGATTCCACCTTTCACTGTAACATCTTGGAATCCATACATCACTTAAGCCAGTACGATGCTTGCACAGAAGGTAATGCACCGCATTTTCTTTCTCAGTCGAAAACAATGATACGAATGCGAAATGTTACGTATGTGTTATTTGAAGTATCCTGAGTGAACGCGCCAAGTTTCCGTCTCTTCCGACAGACAACGTAGCTGCAGGACAGTTTCAAAATGTCGTCTGTAGGTGATGTACGTTACAAGCAACGTGCCGTCATTGAATTTCTCACTGCAGAGAAAGAACCTGTGGGCAATATCCACAAACGCTTGTCCAAAGTGTATGGAACATCTGTCGTCGACAGAAGTACAGTTAGTCGCTGGGCACGGATGGTGAGGTCATCAGAAGACAGTTCGGCGGAGCTCCACGATTTGCAACGGTCGGGGAGACCATGTACGGCATGTCACACCTCACATGTTGCAGCGAGCTGATGTCATTCGCGAAGACATACGCATTACGGCTCGGCTGCTGGCGCTGCATCTGTCAATCAACAGAGGAACTGTGGATGCAATTATGCAGACTCTTGGACATTCAAAAGTGTGTACAAGATGGGTCCCGCGGTGTCTAACGGTGGATCATAAATCGCACAGAATTTTTACAGCGTTTTGAAGCTGAGCGGGACGCCTTCTTGTCCCGAATTGTGACAGGTGATGAAACGTGGGATCGCCATTTTGAGCCCAAAACAAAATGACAATCAATAGAATGACGCCATTTCCACTCTCCAGAGAAGAGAAAAGTCAAAGCAACTGCTTCCGCCGGTAAGGTCATGATCACCGTGCTCGTGGAGCGTTGCTTATGATACGTAGCACTTTGTGCTGTATGATTTGCAGTCGGCGTAGACCTGTTGGAGTTGCGTGTCCCCAAACTGGAGCTGCATACGTCATCAGTGGTCTGATTAATGTTGTGCATTTGGATCTCGACACCCTCCTATTCAGTGTGCTTTGCCTGTTGAGCATAGGGTAAAACTACACAATACAACCCCCCCCCCCCCCCCCCCAACCATTTATACTGGCTGGCCCGACACTCGAGGCATCTGGTGATCAATTCCTCATTACTTGTCCGCATACTTTTGATCAGATAGTGTACCACTGCGTCTCCGTCAAAAACCTCTGGAACTACGGAAAGGGCTAAAGTGTTACTTGCGTGCTTCTGTTCGGAAAGTCTCCGGCAATGTAGCGACTGCGGAAGCAAGCGAAGCTAATTGGCGGACCGTGTCGGCTCCCTCGTTAAACACCGCATGAGGTCCAAAGCTGTATTGATGGCCCATAAAGTGTTGCCTTATGTTGTACGGCTAGGAACTCCGTACTCAAGTCTCGTTGTGGGAGACGGAGAGGCTGTTTGGGAGCGCGTGGTAAGCGGTGGTATATTTTATGCCTGCCGTCCATAACTCGCGTCTCTTCTGATCGGGGCGGCGGCGCTAAGAGCTCTGGGGCGCTATTGGCGGGAAGGACCGCTTTAAAGCGGCGTGGCCTGTAGGTATTAAGGTGTCTGCTCAATCTGATCTGGGCCGCTGCCGCGCGAGGAGTTTAAGGAGGTGCTTAGCGGCTGCGCTGGAGGCGATCAGTGCATGTGTGTGTGTGTGGAGAGACAGAGAGAGAGGCAGAGGCAGAATCGCATATGTCTATAGAGTCTAGACCATCGTACGAGAGGAATGGCCTGATCGTCCGTTTAGACTGCGTTATCTCCCACCCTTGGCCACTCGGCGTCTGACTTACTGCGCTGGAGTGAGGAGGTGTAAAAATAAAACGAGGAGGAGAGGGGGAAAAAAAGAAGGAAGCTATCCAGGCAGCCAGCTCGAGGAGAGATGGATGGCGTGTCGGGACCTGGCTCTGGTGTAGGGTGTGTGTTTACATGCTGCCTGCCGCACCCAGTCGTCGCATATGTTCACTACGGTGAGAAACGATATTTGAACGCACTGTTTTACCTCAGTCGAAGGAGAAAGGTTACAAAAATACTCGAAAATCAGTTTTAGAGGTTTGTTCGTATGTTTGTGATTGTTACCAAATTAGATTAACGAAAGGGGTAGGAAATACATCAGGGAAGGAGGGCACGATTGTACATTTACATCTATATTCCAGAAGCCACGTAACTGTGTGTGGCGTAGCTAGTTTGTAATTACTGTTCCAGTCGCCAGTGGTCTGAGGGAAGAGCGATCGCTGGTAAGACTTCGTGTGAGCTGGATTATGTGTTATTTTACCTTCAGGGTCTTTTATCTACGTATACACGGAAGCACCAAAGAAACTGGTATAGGCACGCGTATTCGAATACAGAGATATGTATATAGGCAGAACACGGCGCTGCGGTCGGCAACGCCTATACAGGGTGTTACAAAAAGGTACGGCCAAACTTTCAGGAAACATTCGTCACACAAAAATAAAGAAAAGATGTTATGTGGACATGTGTCCGGAAACGCTTAATTTCCATGTTAGAGCTCATTTTAGTTTCGTCCACCTACGCTCAATGGAGCACGTTATCATGATTTCATACGGGATACTCTACCTGTGCTGCTAGAACATGTGCCTTTACAAGTACGACACAACATGTGGTTCATGCACGATGGAGCTCCTGCACATTTCAGTCGAAGTGTTCGTACGCTTCTCAGCAACAGATTCGGTGACCGATGGATTGGTAGAGGCGGACCAATTCCATGGCCTCCACGCTCTCCTGACCTCAACCCTCTTGACTTTCATTTATGGGGGCATTTGAAAGCTCTTGTCGACGAAACCCCGGTACCAAATGTAGAGACTCTTGTGGTCGTATTGTGGACGGCTGTGATACAATACGCCATTCTCCAGGGCTGCATCAGCGCATCAGGGATTCCATGCGACGGAGGGTGGATGCATGTATCCTCGCTAACGGAGGACATTTTGAACATTTCCTGTAACAAAGTGTTTGAAGTCATGCTGGTACGTTCTGTTGCTGTGTGTTTCCATTCCATGTTAATGTGATTTGAAGAGAAGTAATAAAATGAGCTCTAACATGGAAAGTAAGCGTTTCCAGACACATGCCCACATAACGTATTTTCTTGCTCCTGATAGTTTGGCCGTACCTTTTTGTAACACCTTGTATAAGACAAGTGGCTGGCGCTGTTATTAAATCGATTACTGCCGCTACAACGGTAAGTTATCGAGATTTAAGTAAGTTTGAACGTGGAGTTATAGTCGGCGCACGAGCGTTGGGGCACAGCATCTACGAGGTAGCGATGAAGTGAGGATTTCCCCATGCGACCATTTCACGAGTGTGCCGTGAATATGACGAATATCCGACATAGCTTCGGCGTGAAAAAGATCCTGTAAGAACGGGACCAACGACGACAGAAAATAATCGTTCTTCGTGACAGTAGTGCAACCCTCCCGCAAATTACTCCAGATTTCAATGTTGGGCCATTGACAAGTGTCAACGTGCGGACCATTCAACGAAACTTCATCGATATGAGCTTTCGGAGCCGAAGACCCAGTCCCGTACCCTTGAGGGCTGCAAGACGCAAAGCTTTGCGCCTCGTCTGCGTCCGTCAGCAGTGACACTGGGCTCTTGATGGCTGCAAACATGTTGCGCGGTCGGACGAGTCTCGTTTCAAATTTTATGAGCGGGTGGCCGTGTACGGGTGTGGAGACAGACAACCTCATGAATCCATGGTGACTGTTCAAACTTGTGGAAGCTCTGTAATGATGTGCGGCGTGTGCAATTGGAGTGATAAGGGACCTCTAGTATACGTAGAATGAGATTTTCACTCTGCAGCGGAGTGTGCGCTGATATGAAACTTCCTGGCAGATTAAAACTGTGTGCCCGACCGAGACTCGAACTCGGGACCTTTGCCTTTGTCGCAGGAGAGCTTCTGTAAAGTTTGGAAGGTAGGAGACGAGGTACTGGCAGAAGTAAAGCTGTGAGTACCGGGCGTGAGTCGTGCTTCGGTAGCTCAGTTGGTAGAGCACTTGCCCGCGAAAGGCAAAGGTCCCGAGTTCGAGTCTCGGTCGGGCACACAGTTTTAATCTGCCAGGAAGTTTCATATCAGCGCACACTCCGCTGCAGAGTGAAAATCTCATTCTGGAAACATCCCCCAGGCTGTGGCTAAGCCATGTCTCCGCAATATCCTTTCTTTCAGGAGTGCTAGTTCTGCAAGGTCCGCAGGAGAGCTTCTGTAAAGTTTGGAAGGTAGGAGACGAGGTACTGGCAGAAGTAAAGCTGTGAGTACCGGGCGTGAGTCGTGCTTCGGTAGCTCAGTTGGTAGAGCACTTGCCCGCGGAAGGCAAAGGTCCCGAGTTCGAGTCTCGGTCGGGCACACAGTTTTAATCTGCCAGGAAGTTTCTAGTATACGTACCCACAGACTTCAAGAAGAATATAATAATTCCAATCCCAAAGAAAGCAGGTGTCGACAGATGTGAAAATTACCGAACCATCAGTTTAATAAGTCACAGCTGCAAAATACTAACGCGAATTTTTTACAGACGAATGGAAAAACTGGTAGAAGCCGACCTCGCGGAAGATCAGTTTGGATTCCGTAGAAATGTTGGAACACGTGAGGCAATACTAACCTTAAGACTTACCTTAGAAGAAAGGTTAAGGAAAGGCAAACCTACATTTCTAGCATTTGTAGACTTAGAGAAAGCTTTTGACAACGTTAACTGGAATACCCTCTTTCAAATTCTGAAGGTGGCAGTGGTAAAATACAGGGAGCGAAAGGCTATTTACAATTTGTACAGAAACCAGATGGCAGTTATAAGAGTCGAGGGGCATGAAAGGGAAGCAGTGGTTGGGAAGGGAGTGAGACAGGGTTGTAGTCTCTCCCCGACGTTATTCAATCTGTATATTGAGCAAGCAGTAAAGTAAACAAAAGAAAAATTCGGAGTAGGTATTAAAATTCATGGAGAAGAAGTAAAAACTTTGAGGTTCGCCGATGACATTGTAATTCTGTCAGAGACAGCAAAGGACTTGGAAGAGCAGTTGAACAGAATGGATGGTGTCTTGAAGGGAGGATATAAGATGAACATCAACAAAAGCAAAACGAGGATCATGGAATGTAGTCGAATTAAATCGGGTGATGCTGAGGGGATTAGATTAGGAAATGAGACACTTAAAGTAGTAAAGGAGTTTTGCTATTTTGGAAGTAAAATAACTGATGATGGTCGAAGTAGAGAGGATATAAAATGTAGCCTGGCAATGGCAAGGAAATCGTTTCTGAAGAAGAGAAATTTGTTAACATCGAGTATAGATTTAAGTGTCAGGAAGTCGTTTCTGAAAGTATTTGTATGGAGTGTAGCCATGTATGGAAGTGAAACATGGACGATAACCAGTTTGGACAAGAAGAGAATAGAAGTTTTCGAAATGTGGTGCTACAGAAGAATGCTGAAGATAAGGTTGGTAGATCACGTAACTAATGAGGCCGGCCGCGGTGGTCTCGCGGTTCTAGGCGCGCAGTCCGGAACAGTGGGACTGCTACGGTCGCAGGTTCGAATCCTGCCTCGGGCATGGATGTATGTGATGTCCTTAGGTTAGTTAGGTTTAAGTAGTTCTAAGTTCTAGGGGACTGATGACCACAGCTGTTAAGTCCCATAGTGCTCAGAGCCATTTGAACCATTTGAACTAATGAGGAGGTATTGAATAGCATTGGGGAGAAGAGAAGTTTGTGGCACAACTTGACTAGAAGAAGGGATCGGTTGGTAGGACATGTTCTGAGGCATCAAGGGACGACAGATTTAGCATTGGAGGGCAGCGTGGAGGGTAAAAATCGTAGAGGGAGACCAAGAGATGAATACAATAAGCAGATTCAGAAGGATGTAGGTTGCAGTAGGTACTGGGAGATGAAGAAGCTTGCACAGGATAGAGCAGCATGGAGAGCTGCATCAAACCAGTCGCAGGACTGAAGACCACAACAACAACAACATACGTCTAGATACGACTCTGACCGGTGACACGCACATAAGCATCCAGTCTGACCACCTGCATCCATTCATGGCCATTGCTCTTACCGACGGACTTTTTGAAAAGCAGGGTTTTGTAAGCAAAAGAGTGATTCAGGTAAATAAAAACTACTTTCTTATAACACAATTGATTACTCACTTTCGAGAATCTAGCTTGACTCGGATTTTACGTGCAAGGAAACATGTTTTCTGTGACTTTTTCTACGCTCACCACTTACATGTTTCAAACTTGTGTGAATCCCTTCAAATTTTGTCAGGAGGCAGACAAGTACATGTACTTAATGCTCGTCCTGTTGTTTTGCGAAAGCTCTATCTGTTGCCATGATATAAGCAGCATGGTTCGAAAGTTTTTTTTTTTAGTTACCAGTCTTGTGACTGGTTTGATGTGGCCCGCCATGAATTCCTCTCGTGCTCCTCTGTGCCAACCTCTTCATCTCAGAGCTGCCTGTGCATCTCAGAGTAGCCTATCATTTGTCCACTCTTCTTGTCAGTGTTTTCTGTATATTCCTTTGCTCTCCGATTCTGCGCCGGACCTCTGCACTCCTTAATTAATCATTCCAACAAATTTTCAACATTCTTTTATAGCACCACATATCAAAAGCTTCGATTCTGTTCTCCATCGCCCGAGTCAACAAAAATATACGTCGCTTGCCAAGCTATGGTGGTGTAATGTTGAAATTAAGGTAGACTGAAAGTTGTTTCCGTTAAAAATTTTATTCACCGGTGGCTTAGAGTCGTCGAAATATCGCTGGACGTGCAAAACAATGCATGTACCAAACTAGATTTATGCTCAGCGTGGTATAAAATGATATTATGTCTGATTGAGCATTTATAAATTTATAGATGACCACGCAGAAAATTGAACTAACCTGGAAATTTCTATAATAATAATAATTCTCAGAAAAAAGGACACATTTTTTGTAAGCAACAGAAAACATTTTACTGCGTTTCCTCAAAAAACTACTATGTTATATTGTACCAACTTTACTTTTGGACAAAACATGCTTACGTTCGTCAGATTTCGTACAGCATCGAAACGTTGATAGTATCTTGTGGTGCATACATTCTTTCGCAGTTGTTCTGCTTATTTCAGCCAATCGGTTTGGTCGGTGCAACATTTCGCCCCAAAATTATTCACGTTAGTTTTTAAAGAAGCAGTTTCTCCATTTTCAGTTTTTAGTATTACATACATTAATTAGACAGTGAAAAGATTTGTTAGATAAGAGATAATGACAAGATCTCTGCTTTTCAATAATTTATTATTTGTTGCTAGAATCGTTCAGCTTATGATTTAGTAAGCTTTTAAGTAAGTTTATCTAGGCAATACAGTATGGTTCAAACGGTTCAAATGGCTCTGAGGATTATGGGACTTAACATCTGTGGTCATCAGTCCCCTAGAACTTAGAACTACTTAAAACTAACTAACCTAAGGACATCACACACATCCATGCCCGAGGCAGGATTCGAACTTGCGACCGTAGTAGTCGCGCGGTTCCGGACTGAGCGCCTGAACCGCTAGACCACCGCGCCCGGCAATACAGTATTTCATGTATCGTTCGTTATTGTATGTACAGTACTGGCCATTAAAATTGCTACACCACGAAGATGACGTGCTACAGACGCGAAATTTAACCGACAGGAAGAAGATGCTGTGACATGCAAATGATGAGCTTTTCAGAGCATTCACACAAGGTTGGCGCCGAAGGCGACTCCTACAACGTGCTGACATGAGGAAAGTTTCCATACACAAAAAGCAGTTGATCGGCGTTGCATCGTGAAACGTTGTTGTGATGCCTCGTGTAAGGACGAGAAATGCGTACTATCACGTTTCCGACTTTGATAAAGGTCGGATTGTAGCCTATCGCGATTGCGGTTTATCGTATCGCGACATTGCCGCTCACGTTGATCGAGATCCAATGACTGTTAGCAGAATATGGAATCAGTGGGTTCAGGAGGGTAATACGGATCGCCGTGCTGGATCCCAACGGCCTCGTATCACTAGCGGTCGAGATGACAGGCATCTTATCCGAATGGCTGTAACGGATCGTGCAGCCATGTCTCGATCCCTGTGTCAACAGATGGGGACGTTTGCAAGACAACAACCATCTGCACGAACAGTTCGACGACTTTTGCAGCAGCATGGACTATCAGCTCGGAGACCATGGCTGCGGTTACCCTTGACGCTGCATCACAGACAGGAGCGTCTGCGATGGTGTACTCAACGACGAACCTGGGTGCACGAGTGGTAAAACGTCATTTTTGTCGGATGAATCTAGGTTCTGTTTACAGCGTCATGATGGTCGCATCCGTGTTTGGCGACATCGCGGTGAACGCACATCGGAAGCGTGTATTCGTCATCGCCATACTGGCGTATCATCCGGCGTGATGGTATGGGGTGCCATTGGTTACACGTTTCGGTCACCTCTTGTTCGCACTGACGGCACTTTGAACAGTAAACGTTGCATTTGAGATGTGTTACGACACGTGGCTCTACCCTTCATTCGATCCCTGCGAAACCTTACATTTCAGCAGGGTAATGCACGACCACATGTTGCACATCCTGTACGGGCCTTTCTGGATACAGAAAATTTTCGACTGCTACCCTAGCCAGCACATTTTCCAGATGTCTCAGCAATTGAAAGCGTCTGGTCAATGGTGGCCGATCAACTGGCTCGTCACAATACGCCAGTCACTACTCATAGCGAACTGTGGTATCGTGTTGAAGCTGCATGGGCAGCTGTACCTGTACACGCCATCCAAGCTCTTTTTGACTCAATGCCCAGGCGTATGAAGGCCGTTATTACGGCCAGAGGTGGTTGTTCTGGGTACTGATGTCTGAGAATCTATGCACCCAAATTACGTGAAAATGTAATCACATTTCAGTTCTAGTATAATATATTTGTCCAATGAATACGCGTTTATCATCTGCATTTCTTATTGGTGTAGCTATTTTAATGGCCGGTAGTGTATATTTGCTATTATTCTGCACACTATGATCATTTTTAATGTGATTCCACTTTCAGACTCATGCAAGTATGATTAAAATGTGTGTAAATAGAAAATAAATAATTAAAAAATAGTAAACAAAATTTAGAAACATAAAATAAAAAAACTCGAAAAAATTAAAACTAAAAATCTGAAGCTGGCATGTGATGTTAACGTGGTGGTGAGGCTCATTTGCCCTGAGGACACAGTAGGCTGTCCTGGACAGGTTCAACCATGCCAGGCCGGTAACCGCGGAGGAGCCGAACTAACGAAGCGCATCGCTATCAGACTTGGTTGGAAAGCAAATAAAAAAAATTAAAAAAAAACCACCAAATTCTACATTGGTTGTCAACCGATGGTGCTCTAACATCAAAGTTATGGTGAATGAAAAATGCTCCTATCATATCACAAAACAAGAAGAGTATGTCTCGGGCAGAGTTAGGGATGTAAAAGAAGGTAACTAGCTCTTCGACCTATCTGGCAGTTTCAAAAATATCTAAGTCATAATATCTTAACATATTCGCGCTTTTTTGCAAGTTAACCCTGCTTCCCCAGCGTAGTGAGCGCTCTTAGCTGCAAGGTGTTGACACACCTGCCTCTTGCAATTTATAGGCTTGAGTCCCTGACCCTGTTCCCAAGGCAGAGAAGATATTCGGCAGCTGTGTAAAACAATACATAATATCATAGGGCGCAACAGCATATATGTAACAGCTAAAGAAGTTTTTCTAGTGAGGTAAAATTTGCGGGGGTGGATTTGTTACTGGGGGCGGGGGAGGGATGACTTCACGCATCATGTTACTTTACTTAAAACGATGCAGTATGTTATGTGACATGGTACTAATACTAACAAGCATAAAAGCGCGAATGTATTAGGAAGTTTTGATGTAGCTGTCTTCGCAGTTGCCAGATAAGTCGAAAACCTAGTGCTCTTCTTTTAGGTTCCTAAGTCTGGTAAGGACATACTCGCTTATTTGTGCTACGACAGGGGCATTTTAAGTTTTGTAAGCTACCTCTTTCACGCATGGAGCACACTCTCTGAGGATCCTTCCAATGAATCTCAGTGTGGCATGTGCCTTACGTGCCATCAGCTTTATGCGGTCGTTCCACATGAATGTCGCTGCGTGTGCAGACCCCTTGACATTTAACAGATGTGACTGCTTCCAGTGATTGTTCTGCAATCGTGTGGCCGCATAATCATGGGTCGTTTTTCCTATTTATGAGCGACACGTTACATCAACTTTAAGTTGAGGGTCAATTGGCAATCTCTGCACCAAGCGTCGACCCTGTGCTCGTCTCCCTGCATTTCGCTACAGTGTGCTAGCGTTGCGACTTCTCCCTATGAAACAGCATAATTTGCGAAAAACCTCACGGAACTTCCGAATTTATCGACTCATACACTTAAGAGAGTAATGCAAATAGGAAGAACAGATTTCCATTGCTTATTGCAAACAAACTATGCACATTACGGTATGTTGATAATTTTTACTTATGGACCGTCTGACAGCAACTGAATAAAACACAATTTTAGTGCCATACGCGTTTCGCCTTTATTTTCTGCAAGGCATCATCAGTGGCAGGTTGCGTGGACAATTTCTTACATATTACGCTCCCGTTGCATTTTTGGTGTTGTTCTTCTTCTTATGAATGCCAATTTGCGGTTTTTTTTTCCACATTCCACAGCACTATGAACTGAACGCTTGTTTCATTGAAACCTGCCACTGATGATGCCTTGCAGAAAATATAGGCGAAACGCGTATTGGACTAAAATTGTGTTTTATTCAGTTGCTGTCAGACGGTCCATAAGTAAAAATTATCAACATACCGTAATATTACACGCAACTGAGGAAGACAGGACTACAAAAGTTCTATGCACGCATTACACGTGTGACTGGATAGAGGAAGGTCCAAAGATTTATGTTCGTACAGACACTATACCGTGCCGGCCGGTGTGGCCGAGCGGTTCTAGGCACGGTTGCAGGTTCGAATCCTGCCTCGGGCATGGATGTGTGGGATGTCCTTAGGTTAGTTAGGTTTAAGTAGTTCTAACTTCTAGGCTACTAATGCCCTCAGATGTTAAGTCCCATAGTGCTCAGAGCCACATTATACCGTACGCACAACAGAAGCACCATCCGTTGCTCGAGAAACTTTGAAGCATCATTCCACACACGATTTTTTTTAAAGAAAAGAGGTGGATCCCCTGCACGCCCACACTGGCCAGCCTTATGCCATCTCTGCATAAGGGTTAGTTTTCACTAAAGTGACTTGTCGCGGGATGTGGGTACTGCCATGTTTGCGTACGTCTGGTTAAGGTTAACCATTAATACCCGCTCATCTGGAGATAGATTGGGTCGAAAGTCGAATGAAGGGTAGCGGTTCGAAGGGCAGAGGAAAAAAGTGCCAAGGGAAGACCCAAGGGAAAAAAAACCTCTCCGATAGTTAGGTCGGGTGGTAAGAGCAGTAGCGGATGTCTTACGGCCTGCCATAGGTCGTGCAGGGGTAGGCTTTGTTAGTAGTGGATATCATGTATGTCGATACCTTCGACGTTGTGCGGTGTTGCTACTCGGCGGCTGCCGCTGGTTGTCGGTGTTGATCTCTCGGTCAGCGTCAGCATACCTGTAACAGTTAGGTTCATCATCGTTTTGTGTCCGATAGGTCATATATCAGATGCACAGTGTAGGGTGATGTTGGTGATTTGTTTGTGCGTCAGTGGGCAAGCTCGTGGGTTTCCCTGCTGTAGCCTGTTGGTCGGCTTTAATAGCAGATGGCATATCCAGTCAACTTTGCTGATATGCAGGGGCTGGCCGACGTTTGTCGATTGTTGGTGTATGCTAGCTTGTTATAGGTGGTTATGCCCTAGCTAGTAGTGTCTTTGGCCGCTTATGGTTCCACGAGTCAACAGGTCCCTATTTATTAAATCGACAGCTACAACAATTCGATTTCTCAGTTCTTAAAGAGTAGCTGCCACAGATGGGACGAAGACTCCGTCTTTTATGTACCCTACAGGAAGAAAAATCGCAAGCCGTGGGGGTCTGGAAACCTCGGAGACCAAACGTAATGAACAATATCTTGTTGTCCTCCTCTTACAATCCAGCGTTGCGAGATGGCATTACCGCTACGGTCGCAGGTTCGAATGCTGCCTTGGGCATGGGTGTGTGTGATGTCCTTAGGTTAGTTAGGTTTAAGTAGTTCTCAGTTCTAGGGGACTGATGACCTCAGAAGTTAAGTCCCATAGTGCTCAGAGCCATTTGAACTTTTTTTGAGATGGCATTGTCAACTTAACGCCGCACCTCATGGCGATAGTGAGACGGGGCGTCGTCATACTTAAAAATGAAATCATTGGAATCCTCTTGGGGTTCGGGAAACAACCACTTTTGCAGCGTGCCACAAATTCCTCCGCAGAAAAGAACTTTGCCAACAGAAACGGCACAAAAAGCACATTAAGTTTCGACGGCACAATTGCGTGACCCCCAAGTTCTTACATTATGGCGGTTTGCTTTACCCGGTAGATGAAACATCTATTCGTCCGAGAAGATGAGTCGCTGGGAAGAAGTGTCCTCTGGTGAAATGAAATGTTAAATTGGCCTCTTCTGTTATGGCCCGCGAGACGTAACAGCTGCAGGAAGTGCAAATTTTACGGCTTCATCCGCAGGCGTCATTCCAGAACACGCCACATCGTTGTCTGAGGAAGATGAGCTTCCCGGCCTGCACATCTTCTGCACTTTGAGGGTTCCTTGTGAACTCATCTCGGACACGTTCGGCATTTTCATCAGACGTGCATGCCCAACTAGTTCTCTTCTCTTTGCATATGCAACGAATTTCGAAGAGTTTTGTACGCCGGCCATAAATCTGCTTGTGCAGAGACCGCTTCTTGCTGAATCGACAGCGGAATGCACGCTGCGCTTCGCGCAAATTCCGACACGCAAAATGTTTTTTCTTGTAGTGTAGTCGCCATGTTGCTAGAAACAAGCAGCTGTGTCAAAACTTTGAACCCTTACGCTACCCAGTGTCATGCGCAATCCGTTTCTATCTTCTATAGTTCGTCTGCGGTAGATAATTGAAATCTGTTCTTTCTTTTTGAACCAGCCGGTATATTGTGAAGGGTTAAAGGGTAGCGACTATTGGGAGGCGTGGCAGATGGATGGTGTGTCAGGACGCACTCAACCAGTTCGCCACTTGCCGGTTCCTCAGGGAAGAGGAGGTGGTTGCAACCTGTATACGCCGGAGGTTGCAGTAGAAGAAGGACTTTGAACCATTTTATTCTTGCAAAATACATCTCTCCTTTATCGATGCTACGGCGGTCCCTCTGCCTCTGCTTGTCCGGGTGCGCCGCGAGCGCCCGGCAGCTACTCAGGAAGTGGATGCTGCGTCTCCACCCTTCATACTCGAAAGAAGGAGGCGCGTGCGTATGTGGCCTAGGAGGTCCTCGATCCCCTCCCGTAACTGTGGCTCATCTCCGCTCTCTGAACCGCGATGACGGTTGCCGTCTGGTCGAGAAGTGCGCCGACGCTGGCCACCCGCGCAGTCCTAAAAAAGTTAAATTGTTACGTTTTCTTAATTTAAGCAACCTTCATTAACAATCTTTCATAAAATATCGGTGATTAAGAATTTATATTTGAAATAAAACAAAAATATTGAGTGCAATATACAGGGTGATTCAAAAAGAATACCACAACTTTAAAAATGTGTATTTAATGAAAGAAACATAATATAACCTTCTGTTATACATCATTACAAAGAGTATTTAAAAAGGTTTTTTTTCACTCAAAAACAAGTTCAGAGATGTTCAATATGGCCCCCTCCAGACACTCGAGCAATATCAACCCGATACTCCAACTCGTTCCACACTCTCTGTAGCATATCAGGCGTAACAGTTTGGATAGCTGCTGTTATTTCTCGTTTCAAATCATCAATGGTGGCTGGGAGAGGTGGACGAAACACCATATCCTTAACATTCCCCCATAAGAAAAAATCGCAGGGGGTAAGATCAGGGCTTCTTGGAGGCCAGTGATGAAGTGCTCTGTCACGGGCTGCCTGGCGGCCGATCCATCGCCTCGGGTAGTTGACGTTCAGGTAGTTACGGACAGATAAGTGCCAATGTGGTGGCGCTCCATCCTGCTGAAATATGAATTGTTGTGCTTCTTGTTCGAGCTGAGAGAACAGCCAATTCTCTAACATCTCCAGATACTGTAGTCCAGTTACAGTAGCACCTTCGAAGAAAAAGGGACCAAAAACTTTATTGGCTGAAATGGCACAGAAAACGTTCACCTTAGGCGAGTCACGTTCACACTGAGTTGTTTCCCTCGGATTCTCAGTGCCCCACGCTGAACAACCGTCGTCGATTCACTTCTGCCGTACTCAATAACACAAAAAGCTTTCTGTTGAGCGGTCGCCATCTTAGCATCAACTGACGCT
Organism: Schistocerca piceifrons; assembly: GCF_021461385.2. Classification (NCBI taxonomy): domain Eukaryota; kingdom Metazoa; phylum Arthropoda; class Insecta; order Orthoptera; family Acrididae; genus Schistocerca; species Schistocerca piceifrons. The sequence goes on from NC_060146.1 coordinate 129,428,897, forward strand.
GACGCCTAGTCAACAGCGCCTCAAGCGAACAAATGTACAACTAAATGAAACTTTATAGCTCCCTTAATTCGCCGACAGATAGTGCTTAGCTCTGCCTTTTGTCGTTGCAGAGTTTTAAATTCCTAAAGTTGTGGTATTCTTTTTGAATCACCCTGTATAATTAGAAAGAAGATGATATGCAATATATTGGAACAAATAATCCCTCGGTCACAAATATTAAGTCAAAATTGACCTGGTTTCGACGCTACTATGAGTGTCGTCTTCAGAATTAGACTAACTGTTCTAAAACATATTATTTATATAGTACATTAATAAAATTAAAGTTTGTACTGACTAGAAAAGATGCAGTACTTACAAGTCGCATATTAAAAAAGATCTAAGCCGGAAAGGCGACGTCATGAACAGTTGTGAGATAGCGAGCCGCTAAGGGCTGCTCGTACTGTGAACAATGGTTGCAACAAGACTGAGGTGCCCACTTTAGAAAGTGTTGGCAAGTAAACATGGTGTTGCTACGAGCGCCATCTAGTAGCCGCAGAAACAACTAGGTTACTGTACATTCAAAATTAGACACATGAAATTGTGATGCAGCTGATTCAGGCATAAAGTAAGCATTAATAATAACAGGATGAAGTTACATATTTATCTGCTTTAAATAGAGATACATTTTGTAACGTAGAAAACGTTAGTTATGACATACAAGAAAACAGCAAAGATGTAACAGGAAAACAACATTTCGGTAAACTGTATGAGGAAATCTGAATCAGAGATCAAGCAGTGGCTTTATACAGTCAAAAAAGTTTTTATTTCGCAGCTGCAGCTGTTCGTTGAGAATGAGGCCATCATGACGAGTGAGATGTTTGAAAATCTCCAATTCCTCTGAGACATCTAACCTACGCCCCTTCTTTTCGGTATGCAGAATATTGTTATCGCCTATAGCTTTAGGCACGTGTCCAGTAATTAAGAGATGATCGGCAAAGGATGAATTTAGGGGACTGGTACTGTTCTTTCTCAAAAGATGTTCTTTATATCTGATGGTGAAAGCACGTCCGGTTTGTCCTATATAATAGGAGGAGCAGGTATCGCAGATGATCTTATAAACGCCAGAACTTTCTGTAGGGGAGCGAATGGATTTCAAATTATGAATGAAGTTTCTCTTTAGATTATTATTAGCAGAGAATGCAACATTGCAGTTGTATTTGTTGCGAAGCATGCGCTGAATCTGATAGGAAATGGGTCCTATGAAAGCAATAGTAAAACGTTTTTTTTAGGTTAATTTCAGTGCATGAGATGTTGAGCGTGGTAGTTCTTGCAGTTTTCTTTTTTTTATATGCATTATTCACAAAAAAATGATGATGAATTTTGCATTTACGATGTGCGGGTATTCCAGATGGAACGAAAAAAGGATGATCAAGACGGGACTTGATCCAACGATCCATGACCTGCACTAGGTTATCAATCTACTGTGCTAACAATTCTGCAACACATCGAGTGTGTATACTTATCAATCTACTGCGCTATCAATTCCACTGCAGTGTGTATTTGTATCTCAACTGTATCAAATACAGGCACTCGGTAAACTTCAAAGCCGATTTCTTTCTGTAAACCTATGAAAGATATTCAGAATAACCTATTTCTCGGCTCTTTTTTTACCGTGTTCCACGCGCATGTTTCCCTACAGAGAGGGAGCTTCCTTAGCCATTTTCATACTGCGCATTGACAGCGCGAAAATCAGAACAGAACAGTACAGAAACTTTGTGTGACTGTATACGATTTTTGAAGTAAAGGCTACATAGCTAAAGCGTGATTAAGAAAAACGTTGATGGCTGTTAATACAGTAGAATATCTAAAAGTTTCATTGAAGGTAAGTTGAGAATAAGATACGTAATACATAAGTAGGATCTACTTCCAAGACTGTATAAACACTAGTGAACGTGTGCTACGGATTCTGAGCAATCATCTCGTTTCTGTTTGTTTACATCAGGGTTATTCTTATGATGAATAGAGTGGTCTTTTCCTTTCCTGTCCCACTCGCAAAAAAGAGAGGGAAAAGCGACTGTCTATGTACCTCCGTAAGGGACTTAATAGCTCTTACCTCACGTTCGAGCTCCTTACGCGAAATGTATGTTGGGACAGTGGAATCCTTCTGCAGTCAGCTTCAAATGTGGGTTCTCTCAACTTTCTCAGTAGTTTTCTATGAAAGGAACTTCGCCTTTCCTCCAGGAATTCCCGTTTGAGTTTCCGAGGCATCTCCGCAATACTTGCATTTTGTTTGAAGCTACCAGCAAAAAATCTAGTAGCCCACCTCCAAGTAGCTTCGATGTTTTCCTTCACTCGATCTGATGGGGATCCCAAACAGTCCAGCAGTACTCAAGAATAGGTCGCACTAGTGTCCTATACGCGGTCTGCCTTACAGATGAATCACACCTTCCGCAAGTTCTCTCAATAAACCGAAGTTGACCACACGCTTCCCCTACCACAATTATCACATGCTAGTTTCATTTCATATCACTTTGGAACGTCCTGCCCCCGCCTACACATTTAATCGATGTGACTGTCTCAAGCAGTACACTAATAATGCTGCATCCGAGCGTTACGGCATTGTTTATCCTACTCATCTGCATTAGTTTACATTTTTCTTCGTTTAGAACAAGCGGCATCCGTCACACCAACCACAATTTCAGTCCAAGTCAGCTTATACCCTCCTGCAGCTACTCAACGACGACACGTTCCCCTACACCACAGCATCATCAGCAGGCTGCTGCTCACCTGTCCTCCAGATCATTGCTGTGTATATACACTCCTGGAAATTGAAATAAGAACACCGTGAATTCATTGTCCCAGGAAGGGGAAACTTTATTGACACATTCCTGGGGTCAGATACATCACATGATCACACTGACAGAACCACAGGCACATAGACACAGGCAACAGAGCATGCACAATGTCGGCACTAGTACAGTGTATATCCACCTTTCGCAGCAATGCAGGCTGCTATTCTCCCATGGAGACGATCGTAGAGATGCTGGATGTAGTCCTGTGGAACGGCTTGCCGTGCCATTTCCACCTGGCGCCTCAGTTGGACCAGGATTCGTGCTGGACGTGCAGACCGCGTGAGACGACACTTCATCCAGTCCCAAACATGCTCAATGGGGGACAGATCCGGAGATCTTGCTGGCCAGGGTAGTTGACTTACACCTTCTAGAGCACGTTGGGTGGCACGGGATACATGCAGACGTGCATTGTCCTGTTGGAACAGCAAGTTCCCTTGCCGGTCTAGGAATGGTAGATCGATGGGTTCGATGACGGTTTGGATGTACCGTGCACTATTCAGTGTCCTCTCGACGATCACCAGTGGTGTACGGCCAGTGTAGGAGATCGCTCCCCACACCATGATGCCGGGTGTTGGCGCTGTGTGCCTCGGTCGTATGCAGTCCTGATTGTGGCGCTCACCTGCACGGCGCCAAACACGCATACGACCATCATTGGCACCAAGGCAGAAGCGACTCTCACGCCTGTCGCGACACCACTGGAGGCGGGCTGCACGATGTTGGGGCGTGAGCGGAAGACGGCCTAACGGTGTGCGGGACCGTAGCCCAGCTTCATGGAGACGGTTGCGAATGGTCCTCGCCGATACCCCAGGAGCAACAGTGTCCCTAATTTGCTGGGAAGTGGCGGTGCGGTCCCCTACGGCACTGCGTAGGATCCTACGGTCTTGGCGTGCATCCATGCGTCGCTGCGGTCCGGTCCCAGGTCGACGGGCACGTGCACCTTCCGCCAACCACTGGCGACAACATCGATGTACTGTGGAGACCTCACGCCCCACGTGTTGAGAAATTCGGCGGTACGTCCACCCGGCCTCCCGCATGCCCACTATACGCCCTCGCTCAAAGTCCGTCAACTGCACATACGGTTCACGTCCACGCTGTCGCGGCATGCTACCAGTGTTAAAGACTGCGATGGAGCTCCGTATGCCACGGCAAACTGGCTGACACTGACGGCGGCGGTGCACAAATGCTGCGCAGCTAGCGCCATTCGACGGCCAACACCGCGGTTCCTGGTGTGTCCGCTGTGCCGTGCGTGTGATCATTGCTTGTACAGCCCTCTCGCAGTGTCCGGAGCAAGTATGGTGGGTCTGACACACCGGTGTCAATGTGTGTCTTTTTCCATTTCCAGGAGTGTAGAAAATAATTGCCCTTACAGGACAATCCGGATCCACCGGCTGCTGTGTCATCCATTTCCTTCCTTTTTTTTTCCTGAGTCTTCTGATTGGTCTGATGCTGTCCGCCACAAATTCCTGCCCTGTGGGAACCTTCTCATCTCAGAGTGGCAATTGCAACCTACGTACTCATATTTGTTGGGTGTATTCCAATCTCTTTCTTCCTACCCACATTTTACTCTCTACATCTGCCTCTAGTACCATGGAAGTTATTCTATGATATCTTAAGACATGCCCTACCTGCCAGGTTAGCCGAGGGCACTAATGCGCTGCTTCCTGGATCCGGTTAAGCGCGCTGGCCACGGATCGAATCCGCGCGGCGGATTAACGACGAGGGCCGGTGTCCCGGCCAGCCTGGATGTGGTTTTTAGGCAGTTTTGCACATCCCACTAGGTGAATACCGGGGATGGTCCCCATGTCCCGCCTCAGTTGCACGACTCACAGACATACGTAAAACGTTCACACTCTTTCATGGCTTACTCTAGACGCAGAGAGCTGCGGTACACACATTCCATCCCAAGGGGTATGAGGTTGCGACATGAAGGGCAAAATGGCTCAAATGGCTCTGAGCACTATGGGACTTAACTGCTGTGGTCATTAGTCCCCTAGAACTTAGAACTACTTAAACCTAACTAACCTAAGGACATCACACACATCCATGCCCGAGGCAGGATTCGAACCTGCGACCGTAGCAGTCCCGCGGTTCCGGACTGCGCGCCTAGAACCACTAGACCACCGCGGCCGGCCATGAAGGGCATCCGGCCACCTTCTGACACTAACACTGCCAAATCCATAGTAACTAGGCCGACCCCAGGATGAAGTGAGACAAAGGCCCAAAGCAAATGATGATCTTAACTCAGGCCCTATCATCCTGCTCCTTCTTCTTAGCAGCATTTTCCACCTATTCGTTTCCTGGCCGTTTCTCTAGAGAACCTGCTCATTATGTACTCTGCCAACCCCCTGGGGCACTCCTGACCATTCCCTTGTCTCTGATGCCGGCCGCGGTGGCCGTGCGGTTCTGGCGCTGCAGTCCGGAACCGCGAGGCTGCTACGGTCGCAGGTTCGAATCCTGCCTCGGGCATGGGTGTGTGTGATGTCCTTAGGTTAGTTACGTTTAAGTAGTTCTAAGTTCTAGGGGACTAATGACCTAAGATGTTGAGTCCCATAGTGCTCAGAGCCATTTGAACCATTTTGAACCTTGTCTCTGATGAACACTCACCCGCGAGGGAATCTACTCCGTATCCTTGTACCTCCGTTAACAGTCTGCAGTTGGGTTTCGTGTCAAACGCTTTCCAGAAATCTAGAAATATGGAATCGCCTGTTGCCCTTCATCCATGCTTCATCCGTATTCTTTGTGGTGTCGCAGTTTTGGTGGCCGAAACTGTACCAACATTAAAGTTTTTGCCAAACAGCGCTGTGCAGATTCGTCAGAAGAGGTGTTTCGATCCAAATGTGACACATGTTGATGCATTAATTCGGGTCTATTTCGCCGTTACACCGTCGTCGAAGCAGCGGTGGCCGGCCGGGGTGGCCGAGCGGTTCTAGGCACTACAGTCTGGAACCGCGCGACCGCTACGGTCGCAGGTTTGAATCCTGCCTCGGGTATAGAAGTGTGTGATGTCCTTAGGCTAGTTAGGTTTAAGTAGTTCTAAGTACTAGGGGACTGATGACCTCAGATGTTAAGTCCCATAGTGCACAGAGCCATTTGAACCAGTTTTTTCGAAGTAGCAGTGGGTCTTCGACGCTAGCGCTGGCCTAGGCGAAATATTTTCCGGCGACAGAGGCGACAGACCCGAAACTGGTCATGCGGGTTTCGAGGTCGGCGCAGCCTACTTGCGATGCGGCGTGGCTGCCCCGCAATTAGACACGGGCGTAACCAGAAGAGGGCAAAATGTGCTTCAGTGTTTGGGTCGCAAAACGAAAAACCTGCCAACCGCTCATGCGGCGAGAGTTTACTTTGCTTTTTCATTCCGCTCAGCGCAGCCTCATGAAACATACTCTTTGCATAATCGCGCCTTCATGATAGACTAATTTACATGTCTCCTCGAGAGTTATGGGCCACCGCTGTACGTGCCACGTATAAAGCGCGGAACGGTCGCCTCGCGTCCTTTTAGGTGCGCGGTGATTGATGGCGGCACCGACAGCATCAACAAACCATAGTTTTCGCCACGAATGTCTGAACTCTGCAGTCCAGTTCGTGCTGTTATGCAACTTGATGGCAGATTAAAAGTATGTGTGACCGGGGTTTGAACCCGAAACACTATAACACATCATTTCCACTTGCGCTACTGCGAACGCTACAGCTGATTTCCGGTGTCTGACAGACCTACACGTGCATCTGCTACATCCACGCTCGGCAAAACCAAAGCGAAGTGCATGGCGGTATCTCTCATTGTACCAGTTCTGCCCAGACAGGACAATCCGGACCCACCGTATGCTGTGTCATCCTTGGCCTTTTTTTGTTTTTAACCTCAGTTTTCGCAGTGATTTGCTGTTGTCCGCCACGAATTCCTCTGCTGTGGAAAATTTTTCATCTCAGGGTAGCAACTGCAACCTACGTACTGAATTTGCTGGGTATGTCTTCCTACACATAATAACGGTGAAGTCACTGGTGACACTGACATTAAAGAAGAGTTATTAAACACCGTTTTCCGAAACGCCTTCACCAATGAAGAGGAACTAAATATTCCTGAATTCCAATCAAAAACAACTGCCAAGATGAGAAACATAGCCGGGCGCTGTGGGCGAGCGGTTCTAGGCGCTTGTACGGAACCGCGCTGCTGCTACGGTCGCATGTTCGAATCCTGCCTCGGGTATGGATGTGTGTGATGTCCTTAGGTTAATTAGATTCAAGCAGTTCTAGGGGACTGATGACCTAAGATGTTAAATCCCATAAGGCTTAGAGCCATGTGAACCATTTTTTTGAGAAACATAGAAGTAGATGTCCTCGGTGTAACAAAGCAACTTAAATCGCTTAATAGATGCAAGGCCTTCGGTCCAGATTGAAGATGCGCTTCCTCTCACAGTATGGTGATATAATAGCTCCATATTTAGCAGTTATATGCAACTGCTCGCTCACAGAAAGATACGTACCTCAAGACTGGAAAATTGCTCAAGTCACACCAATACCCAAAAAGTGAAGTAGAAGTAATCCGCTGGTTTACGGGCTCATATCACTAACGTCGGTTTGAGGTAGGCTTTTGGAACACATACTGTATTCGAACATTATAAAGTACCTCGAAGAAAACGATTTATTGACACAAAGGCGACACGAATTCAGAAAATATCGTTCTTGCGAAACACAACTAGCTCTTTTTACTCATGAAGTAATGAGTGCTATCGACAGAGGATGTCAAATTGATTCCATATTTTTACATTTGCAGAAGGCTTTCGACACCGTTCCTCACAAGCGTCTTCTAACCAAACTGCGTGCCTATGGAAGATCTCCTCAGTTGCATTCGTGATTTCCTGTCAGAAAGGTCACACTTTGCAGTAATAAACGGAAAGTCACCGAGTAAAACAGAAGTAATATCCGGCGTTCCCTAAGGAAGTGTTATAGATCCTCTATTGTTCCTGATCTATATTAACGACATATCAGACAATCTGAGAATTCATCGTAGATTTTTTGCAGATGATGCTGTCATTTACCGTCTTGGAAAGTCATCAGATGACCAAAACGACTTGCAAAATGATGTAGATAAGATATCTGTATGGTGCGAAAAGTGTCTGATGACTCTGAATAAAGAAAAGTGTGAAGTTATCCACATGAGTACTAAAAGAAATCCGCTAAATTTCGATTACGCGATAAGTCACACAAATCTGAAGACTGCAAATTCAACTAAATACTTCGGGATTACAATTACAAATAACCTAAATTGGAACGATGACATAGATAACGTTGTGGCTAGAGCAAACCAAAGACCGCGATTCATTAACTGAACACTTAGACGGTGCAACAGGTCTACTAAAGAGACTGCTTACACTACGCTTGTCCGCCCTATTCTGGAGTACTGCTGTGCGGTGTGGGATCCGCATCAGGTGGGACTGACGGATGCCATCGAAAAAGTACAAAGAAGGGCAGCTCTTTTTGTATTATCGCGAAATATTGAAGATAGTTTCTCGGACATGATACGTGAATTGTTGTGGCAATCATTAAAGCAAAGGCGTTTTTCATTGCGGCGGTATCTTCTCATGAAATTTCAATCACCAGTTTTCTCCTCCGATTGCGAAAACCTTCTGTTGGCACCCACCTACATAGGGAGTAATGGTCATCACGATAAAATAAGAGAAATCAGGGCTTGCGCAGAAAAATTTAAGTGCTCGGTTTTCCCGCGCGCCGTTCGAGAGTGGAACGGTAGAGAGACAGCTTAAATGTGGTTCATTGAACACTCTGCCAGGCACTTTACTATGAATAGCAGAGTAATCACGTAGATGTAGACATTTTACTCTCTGCAGCTCCCTCTAGTACCATGGAAGTTATTCCCTGATATCTTAACACATGCCCTATCATCTTGTTCCTTCTTCTTGGCAGCGTTTTTCATATATATGCCTATTCTTGCAGATTCTCTGGAGAACCTGCTCATTACTTACTTCTTTTCCAACCCACATAATTTGCCAATTCCTTCCAGCACTACTTCAAACATTAGTCGAGTCGATGCCTCGTCGTGTTGCGGCACATCTGCGTGCTTACGGGGGCCTACACAATATTAGGCAGATGTACCAGTTTCTTTGGCTCTTCAGTGTAATGTTTGACTGAGAGTTATTGTGGAATCTCAAAGAGCTGTAACTCAGCCATCTTTAAGATTCTCTGATACTCCGCCATTTCTTTGATCATCTCCGGCACAAAATGCCATTTATCTATCCCAACTGTTACTCGCTGACACTGTAGTGATATGAAACTACGAGTTTTCGTTTTGTGGGATAGGGTTTTTGTTTAGCTTAGAGATGAACAGTAAACCTCCAATTCTTTAAGGAATCAAACTCTCGCATATAAAACCTCCAAACTTCAGATTACCAATGATTTAAAGCGTTGAGTATTTGACGTTACCTATGTAAGCGAGAAATGGTTGAGAAAAAGGTTGAAATTACATTTACATCTACATAATACTCCACAAGCTAACCAGGGTGTGTGGCAAAGGATACTATTTGTATCACTAACTGATAGCCCCATTCCCTTTTTCACTTACGAATGGCGTGTGGGAACGTCTGCCAGTGGAATTTGTTGAGCATTTCTGTAACGCTCTCTCGCCGACTATACGATATTGTGACAAAACGCACCGCTCTTCGTTGGATATTCTCTATCTCTTCTATCAGTCCTACCTGACAAGAATCCCAGACTGATGAACACTACTCAAAAATCGGTCGAACAAAGCGCCGTGTTAGCGACAAGATGAGTTACGTTTGCTTAAAATTTTTCTGATGAATTACAATCTGGCATCAGTTTCTCCTGTTATTTGTTTTATGTGGTCATTCCACTTAAGGTCTTACATATTTTACAGTAGTTACTGTTTCCAGATATCTTTTGCGCTCTTTTGATATGTATGCACAACATGTTGTTTACGTTCAGGGTCAACTGCCCGAGCCTGTCCCATTCATCAATCCTCTGCACGCCATTCTGCAAATCGATACTGTCTTCTAGCGTTACTACTTTGTTATAGACAATTGGAGAGTCTTAAAGAGCGCCCGGCGCTCTCTACTACATCATTTGCACTGATGGGCCAAAAAATTATGACAACGTGCTTAATACATTGTTTGTCCATCTTTGGAACGACGTAGATCCCTGATCCCGCGTATCAGAAATCTGACAGTTTGTTGGTAGGTTTGTAGAGGTATGCGGCATTAGATGTGTACGCACAGGTCATGTAATTCATGTAAACAACGGGCCGTTGATTTGCGTACGCAGTGATGGTGCCAATTTTCGATGCAGATGGGTTGCATGAGATGTACAGGCTTATTACAGATGATTGAAGCGATTTCACAGCTCTACAATATCTTTATTATTTGAGATATTTTCACAATGCTTTGCACACACATACAACCACTCAAAAAGTTTTTTTAGGCATTCACAAATGTTCGATATGTGCCCCTTTAGTGATTCGGCAGACATCAAGCCGATAATCAAGTTCCTCCCACACTCGGCGCAGCATGTCCCCATCAATGAGTTCGAAAGCATCCTTGATGCGAGCTCGCAGTTCTGGCACGTTTCTTGGTAGAGAAGCTTTAAACACTGAATCTTTCACATAACCCCACAGAAAGAAATCGCATGGGGTTAAGTCGGGAGAGCGTGGAGGCCATGACATGAATTGCTGATCATGATCTCCACCACGACCGATCCATCGGTTTTCCAATCTCCTGTTTAAGAAATGCCGAACATCATGATGGAAGTGCGGTGGAGCACAATCCTGTTGAAAGATGAAGTCGGCGCTGTCGGTCTCCAGTTGTGGCATGAGCCAATTTTCCAGCATGTCCAGATACACGTGTCCTGTAACGTTTTTTTCGCAGAAGAAAAAGGGCCCGTAAACTTTAAACCGTGAGATTGCACAAAACACGTTAACTTTTGGTGAATTGCGAATTTGCTGCACGAATGAGTGAGGATTCTCTACCGCCCAGATTCGCACATTGTGTCTGTTCACTTCACCATTAAGAAAAAATGTTGCTTCATCACTGAAAACAAGCTTCGCACTGAACGCATCCTCTTCCATGAGCTGTTGCAACCGCACCGAAAATTCAAAGCGTTTGACTTTGTCATCGGGTGTCAGGGCTTGTAGCAATTGTAAATGGTAAGGCTTCTGCTTTAGCCTTTTCCGTAAGATTTTCCAAACCGTCGGCTGTGATACGTTTAGCTCCCTGCTTGCTTTATTCGTCGACTTCCGCGGGCTACGCGTGAAACTTGCCCGCACGCGTTCAACTGTTTCTTCGCTCACTGCAGGCCGACCCGTTGATTACCCCTTACAGAGGCATCTAGAAGCTTTAAACTGCGCATGCCATCGCCGAATGGAGTTAGCAGTTGGTGGATCTTTGTTGAACTTCGTCCTAAAGTGTCGTTGCACTGTTATGACTGACTGATGTGAGTGCAATTCAAGCACGACATACGCTTTCTCGGCTCCTGTCGCCATTTTGTCTCACTGCGCTCTGGAGCGCTCTGGCGGCAGAAACCTGAAGTGCGGCTTCGGCCGAACAAAACTTTATGAGTTTTTCTACGTGTCTGTAGTGTGTCGTGACCATATGTCAATGAATAGAGCTACAGTGAATTTATGAAATCGCTTCAATCATTTGTAATAGCCCTGTATATGAGGCGAATTTGGTCGCCCAGACATGAACCTGGGGTCACTGTAATGCCCCTCAAACCACTGTAGCAAGGTTCTGGCTCCGAGACGCGGACAATTATACTGCTGAGAGATGACATCGCCGTAGGGGAAGACATCAAGCATTTAGGGATATATGTGGTTCGCAGCTGCCAGTCTGTCTTTGGTTACTACTACAGATCCCAGGCAGGCGCATGAGAATGTCTCCCATAGCACTACACTGCTTCCACTAGCCTGCGCCCGTGACATGCTGCACGTTTCGAGCAGCCGTTCTCCCCAATTACGGCATTTGTGAAGACGACCATCGACTTAGTGTAGTAAAAATGTGGTTCCGCCGAAGAGCCGACACGTTTCCATTGATAGACGCTCGAATTCCGATGATCCCGCGCCCACTGCAATCGTAATTGACGACGTCGTCGGGTCAACGTGTAAACACACAGGGGTGGTCTGCTGCGGAGGTCCCTGTTCAACAATGTACGACGAACGTGTGCTCCGAAACACTTTTGCGTGCACCAGCGCTGTGCTCTTTCAGCACAGATGCCGCTGATCACCATCTACCCTACTTTACAGAGCAGACTAGCCTCCGACTCCACGTTGCGTGAAGAGTCGTGCACGTCCAACCATTTAGCGCCTAGTGGTCCTTCTACCTCTTTCCGTATATGCTCACAACAGTAGCTCGTGAACATTCGACCAACTTCGCCATTTTCGAGATATTCGTTCACAAGCTCTGCATAATAATAATCTGCCCTTTGTCAAAGTCGCTTATCTCAGTGGATTTGCCCATTTGCACCGCTAACATGCTTTTGTTACCGCGTCAAGTGCTCGCAACAACGCCACCAGGCAGCATCCAACGTCGTGGTGGTCAGTGGTCATAATGGTTTGGCTGATCAGTGTAAATACACCGAAAAGTAACGATCCTATCACATTTCCTTGTGGGGTACTCTGGAAATTACATCTGTCGATTCTGTTCCATTAACAGTGACGTGTTGTCTATTCAATGAAGTCTTGAATCCAGTCCAAAATCTGATCCGATACTCGGAAAAACTTGTATTTTTTTTTTCACTAACGGACAGTGCAGGACAGTGTCAAATGCCTTCCTGAAGCAAATCTCTTACGCTTGAAGTTTGTTGCAAGTCGATAATTGTTGTCATAATGAAATACTGGATGATTATGGTTCAAATGGCTCTGAGCACTATGGGACTCAACTGCTGAGGTCAGTAGTCCCCTAGAACTTAGAACTAGTTAAACCTAACTAACCTAAGGACATCACAAACATCCATGCCCGAGTCAGGATTCGAACCTGCGACCGTAGCGGTCTTGCGGTTCCAGACTGCAGCGCCTTTAACCGCACGGCCACTTCGGCCGGCTACTGGATGATTATAGTCGGGGTACTCTACACTCCGTTTTAAGCAAACGCTAGTTTTTCGCATATCTAAATGTCTATGACATATCTCCTGTAGTATGTGACGTATGATTTTGCGGTGTATTCAGTGGTATATACTGATACTGCCCGCAAACTGTGCTGTAAAGACGTGACAAATTAAAATGCCATGTCTGATGATGGAGTTTTCTGCATTAACAGCAAAATATAGTAAGCGATAAATGTTTTGTGTTTGTCACTTCTTTTTCTTTGGTAGGAGGAGGGGGCTGAGTGGAAAAGTTTCGTAAGGGTTTGATATTACGAGGCGTATTCCGAAAAAGGTCCAGTCGGTCGCGGAATGGAAACCGCAGTGAAAATCAAAAGTGTTTTATTTGCAGTACTTACAAGGGAACTTCCCCATCGCACCCCCCTCACATTTAGTTATAAGTTGGCACAGTGGATAGGCCATGAAAAACTGAACACAGATCAATCGAGAAAACAGGAAGAAGTTGTGTGGAACTATGAAAAAAATAAGCAAAATATACAAACTGAGTAGTCCATGCGCAACATATGCAACATCAAGGAGAGGGGAATCTCAGGAGGGCCGTGGTCCTGTGGTTAGCGTGAAGAGCTGCGGAACGAGAGGACCCTGGTTCAAGTCTTCCCTCGAGTGAAAAGTTTACTTTCTTTATTTTCGCAATGTTATGATCTGTCCGTTCGTTCATTGACGCTTTCTTTTCACTGTAATAAGTTTAGTGTCTGTGTTTTGCGACCGCACAGCAAAACCGAGCGATTAGTAGACGAAAGAACGTGCCTCTCCAATGGGAACCGAAAAAATTTGATCGCAAGGTCATGGGTCAACCGATTCCTCCACAGGAAAACACGTCTGATATATTCTATACGACACTGGTGATGGCATGTGCGTCACATGACAGGAATACGTTGTCGACCCACCTAACCTGTACGCTTGGCGAATGGGTAAAAAGATTCTTCTACCTTGCCCGATTTAGGTTTTCTTGTGGATATGATAATCACTTCCAAAAAAATGATGAAAACGTAAGAGTTTGTCACATAAACTGCAACAAATGAATGCAACAGTTTCACAGTCGCACAGTTTTCCCTGTGCTCTGTCAAAACATATGTTTTTAACGTTTTCAAATTTTTCCGTTTAGGTGTAGCGTCCCCATAATACGGCGTAGTTGCTTCGCATCGGACGCACAGATAATAATTGTCTGAAAATAAAAAATTAAGCTTTTCACTGGAGAGAAGACTTGAACCAAGGACCTCTCGTTCGGCAGCTGCTGACGCTAACCACGGGGCCACGGCGCTCCTCAGCTCACATTATCCTTGATGCCTCTTATCTTGCCCATGGACTACTCAGTTTGTATATTGTGCTTATTTTTTTCATAGTTCCACACAACTTCTTCCTGTTTTCTCGATTGATCTGTGTTCAGTTTTTCAAGGCCTATCCACTGTGCCAACATATAACTAAATCTGAGGGGGGTGCGATGGGGAGGTTCCCTTGTTAGCCACATCTTCCAGCAACGTCTCTACATAGTCGCCGCTCCGTCTGAGACATCTGTCGTAGCGTTCTACCAGCCTTAAAACACCCTCGTCATAGAAGGCAGCCGCCTGCACATTTCTCTGATTCTGTACGCTGATCTGCAGATCGTTGTCTGCGCGAAAACGTTGACTTCATAGCCAGCGGTTCACGTCAGCAGAGGTGAAAATCAGAGGGAGCAAAGACCGGGCTCTATGCAGGGCGATCAAACACTTCCCATCGAAAACGCTGCAGGGGTATCCTCATTGCCCCTGAAGAGAGCGGCCGAGAACTGTCAGGAGGAAGGAAATGCGTGAGAGTTATGCGGGCTGCATCAAATCAGGCGAAATCTCTCGCATGCAATCGTACTGTTTTGTAGGCGTCTTTACGTGCTCACTGTGCGCTCAGAACTGAAAAGACAAACGTGATGCGATCAAAGGGCGCACTAGAGACACTGTTGAACACACCTATGCAAAGCTTTATCGGATTTTCACTGTAGTTTCCATTTCGCGACCGATCGGACCTTACTTTCGGAATACGCCTCGTATTTGTAAAGTTTGTTGGAAATGAGTAAAACATCTCATTCACGGACACTGGATACATACAGTCCGTGTATTTGTGCGGCGTCAGTCGCGCTGCCTCAGAACTAACACACACTTTATTATTGTCTTCTCCTATTGTGTGAAATTTTTAACATATGAGTAGATTACGAGCGCGTTTTAAATTATCTTCCGTCAGGATTTGTAACGAATATTGAATACCAAATTGTTGTTGCCCCTGGAAGCCGTTAGAGGCAACTGTTAATGGGTTTACTTATGTAAACTAATACAAAACTTAGGAAATTCTTCATTTATTTAAATATACTGTGTATTGACATCTTCTTGAAACAATCTACATAAACAGCTGCAAGAGAAGCAGAGGACTCTAATCATTGCTCATACACAGGATTGTCACAAACCGTCTGAAAATCTTGTAAGGGGGCTGCAGGGTAAGTTGTGCTGAGATATAACTGTGAAGAAAAAAGAATCTCCGTTCCTGAGTTAACTAATATTAAAGTTAGCCAATCAGGCTGTTGCGCCCGCAAATATGTTCTTGTCTAAAACGGAACAAGAGAGCGATAAAAAAACTGGCCTTGAGACGGTAGACGGGATAGAACCCGAGCCAAAAGCTCAGCAGTCTCGTACGCTATCGTCTTAGATATGAGAACAACTGACACTCTAATTGTATCTGACGGGTCTCTTGAACTTGCGCGCACAACGGTCTGATTGGCTAACTTCAGTGTTAATTGCCTCGGAAACGACGCAACGTATCGATTTTTTTTCTTAACTGTTGTTTCTCAGCATAACCTTCCCTGGAGCACCGTTACAAGCCTTTCACACTGTTTCTGACCATCCTGTACAACCGCAAGGAGTGTGCAAGTACGAGGGGTGTTTGAAAAGTCCGAGAGATGGCACCACCGGCGCGTATCGAGGTCATGTTTAGTAAGTATCATCTTTGGAAAGAACGCACACCAAGTTTCAGCCATTGTGGGCTATTACTTTGTGTTCGGCATTCATGTGAATCAAGGAAGTAGAGTGATTGTCGAAAAATGGACGAAAAAGAATTTCGTGTGGTGATTAAACATAACTTTATGAAAGGCAAAACGCCACAGGAGACAAAGAGAAGCTTGATAAACATTACAGTGACTCTGCACCTTCGATTAGAACAGTTTATAGCCTAAGTGGTTTCTCCGGCCGTGGTGGCCGTGCGGTTCTAGGCGCTACAGTCTGGAACCGCAGGACCGCTACGGTCGCAGGTTCAAATCCTGCCTCTGGCTTCGGTGTGTGTGATGTCCTTAGGTTAGTTAGGTTTAAGTAGTTCTAAGTTCTAGGGGACTGATGACCTTCGAAGTTAAGTCCCATAGTGCTCAGAGCCATTTGAACCAACCTAAGTGGTTTCAAAATTTTCTGTGTGGCCATATGGGCACAAGTGATGCTGAACGTTCTGGACGCCCTGTGGAGGTTACGACTCATTGATAAAATCCATGATATGGTGATGGATGACAGAAGAGTTACGGTGGGTGAGATTGCTAGTGCCGTGGGCATCTCGAATGAACGGGTACATAATATTTTGCATGATTATTTGGACATGGGTTCCGCGATTGCTCAGGCTTCACCATAAACGGAATCGTGTGAAGTGTTGCAAGGATGGTTTGCAGCTGTTCAGGAAAAATCCGCAGGACTTTAAGCGTCGTTTCGTCACTGTGGATGAAACATGGATACATTACTATACTCCTGAGACCAAACAACAATCAAAACAATGGTGTTACCAAGGGAGAATCTGCACCAGAAAAGGCGAAGACCATTCCTTCTGCCGGAAAGGTTTTGGCGACTGTCTTTTGGGATTCGCAACAGATAATCGTCATCGACTATCAGGAAAAGGGTAAAACTACTGCAGGTGCATATTATTCATCGTTATTGGACCGTTGAAAACCGATGTGCAAGAAAAACGCCGGCGATTGGACCGCAAAAAAAGTCCTTCTCCATCACGACAATACACCAGCATAAACCTCAGCAGTTGTGGTCACAAAATTAATGGAAATAGGATTCCAACTTGTTTCACATCCTGCCCTATCTCCAGACTTGGCTCCCCCGGACTACTATTTGTTCTCCAATTTGAAGAAATGGCTGGTGGGACAAAGATTTTATTCAAACGAGGAGGTGATTGCAGCGACTAATAACTATTTTGCAGACTTGGACAATTCCTATTATTCGGAAGGGCCAACAAATTGGAAAAGCGTTGGATGAAGTGTATAAGTCTAAAAGGAAACTATGTCGAAAAATAAAAAAGGTTTACCCCAAACACGTAAGTAGTTTTTATTTTTGCACGGACTTTTCAAACGCCCGTTGTACATGGGTCAATACACTCCTACCCGGCGACTGAATGAAAGCATTATTGTAACTCCCGTATCCGTCAGAGACTTATGTCAGTCGGTTAACTCCCATTAAGGAAAACAACCGAAACCCGGGGATAGGCTAGAAGAATTCGTACCGCTGACATGGCCACAGGGACTAGCTCCATTCGGTTGTTTCATTCAGCTGGACTAAGAAACAATCGAGTTGCCGGTCAGTTCCTAAAACCAGTCGGTTGTCCCACGACTTCCCTAGTCAGATTAGGTGGGCTTAGCTGCAGAACCGCATGCTCCTCTACATCTACATCTACATACAAACTCCGCAATCCACCATGCGCTGCGTGGCGGAGGGTACCTCATACCACAACTAGCATCTTCTCTCCCTGTTCCACTCCCAAACAGAACTAGGGAAAAATGACTGCCTATATGGCTCTGTACGAGCCCTAATCTCTCTTATCTTATCTTTGTGGTCTTTCCGCGAAATATAAGTTGGCGGCAGTAAAATTGTACTGCACTCAGCCTCAAATGCTGTTTCTCTAAATTTCCTCAGTAGCGATTCACGAAAAGAACGCCTCCTTTCCTCTAGAGACTCCCACCCGAGTTCCTGAAGCATTTCCGTAACACTCGCGTGATGATCAAACCTACCAGTAACAAATGTAGGAGCCTGCCTCTGAATTGCTTCTATGTCCTCCCTCAATCCGACCTGATAGGGATTCCAAACGCTCGAGCAGTACTCAAGAATATGTCGTATTAGTGTTTTATAAGCGGTCTCCTTTACAGATGAACCACATCTTCCCAAAACTCTACCAATGAACCGAAGACGACTATCCGCCTTCCCCACAACTGCCATTACATGCTGGCCCCCTTCATATGGCTCTGCAATGTTACGCCCAAATATTTAATCGACGTGACTGCGTCAATCGCTACTGTCATCACGACCGGGCTGTAAACGGAGCGCGAGCCGGGCGGGGTGAGGCCAGTGTGGTGTGGTGTGGTGTAGCCGTGCTCGCCGGCGGCAGCGTCACGCCGCGGTCTTGACCTCAGCGGAGTTTAGCCAGAGCGGCCTTGAGCGCAGCAGTAAAGGCTGGGCGGGCACGGAGCATGCGTCACCTCCCAGCCACGGTGGATGGTCTGTTTCAGGTGCTGGCGTCGCCGAAGCAACACAGCACGTCGCCTGCCCTAAAAAGTGAGCTTGGTGTTTACAAAAAAAAAAAAAAAAAAAAAAAAAAAAAAAAAAAAAAAAAAAAAAAAAAAAGTATCCCACAGTCTCACAGCAGTTCCTATAGTTCAAAACAACATTGAAAGGTCCTACACTATGTGCTCAAACGTATCCGGACACCCCAAAATCACACTTTTTCATTAAATGCATTGTGCTGCCACCTAGTGCCAGGTACTCCATATCAGCGACCTCAGTTGTCATTAGACATCGTGAGAATGGGGTGCTTCGCGCAACTCACAGACTTCGATCGTTGTCAGGTGATTCGGTGTCACTTGTGTCTACAGGACAAAAGCGTACATGCCGACCTTGTCTGTTGACTGACAGAGACTGCCGACAGTTGAAGAGCGTCGTAATGTGTAATAGGCACTCATCTATCCAGACCATCACACAGAAATTCAAAACTGCATCAGGATCCACTGCAAGTACTATGACAGGTGGGAGGTAAGAAAACTTTATTTCGTGGTTGAGCGGCCGCTCATAAGCACCACAATACGCCGGTAAAGCCGGCCGGGGTGGCCGAGCGGTTCTAGGCGCTACAGTGTGGAACCGCGCGACCGGTACGGTCGCAGATTCGAATGCTGCCTCGGGCATGGATGTGTGTGATGTCCTTAGGTTAGTTAGGTTTAAGTAGTTCTAAGTTCTAGGGGACTGATGACCTTAGAAGATAAGTCCCATAGTGCTTAGAGCCATTTTTGAACGCCGGTAAATGCCAAACGACACCTCGCTCGGTGTAAGGAGCGTAAACATTGGCCGATTAAACAGTGGAAAAACGTTGTGTGGAGTGACGAGTCACGGTACACAATGTGGCGATCCGATGGCTGGGTGTGGGTATGGCGAATGCCCGGTGAACGTCGTCTGCCAGCGTGTGTAGAGCCAACTGTAAAATTCGGAGGCGGTGGTGTTATGGTGCGGTCGTGTTTTTCATGGAGAGGCCTTCCACCCCTTGTTGTTTTGCGTGGCACTATCACAGCACTAGCCTACACTGATGTTTTAAGCACCTTCTTGCTTTCCACTGTTGAAGAGCAATTCGGGGATGGCGACTGCATCTTTCAACACGATCGAGCACCTGTTCATGATGCACGGCGTGTGGTGGAGTGGTTACACGACAATGACATCCCTCTAATGGACTGGCCTTCACGAAGTCCTGACCTGAATCCTATAGAACACCTTTGGGATGTTTTGGAACGCCGACCGACATCGATACCTCTCCTCAGTGCAGCACTTCGTGAAGAATGGGTTGCCATTTCCCAAGAAACCTTCCAGCACCTGATTGAACGTAGCCTGCGAGAGTGGAAGCTGTCATCAAGGCTAAGGGTGGGCCAACACCATACTGAATTCCAGCATTACTGATGAAGGGCGCCACGAACTTGTAAGTCATTTTCATCCGCGTGTCCGCATACTTTTGATCACATAGTGTACATTTAAGAGCCAAAGCAACTGGTACACCTGCCTAATATAGTGTAGGGCCCCCGCGAGCAGGCAGAAATACCGCAGCAGGATGTGGATTCGACTGTCTGAAGTAGTGCTGGAGGAAATTGGCACCATGAATCCTGCAGCGCTGTCTATAAATCCTTAAGAGTATGAGGGGGTGGAGATCTCTTCTGAACAGCATGTTGCAAAGCATCCCTGATATCCTGAATGATATTCACGTCTGGGGAGTTTCGTCGCCATCGGAAGTGTATAACACAGAAGAGTGTTCCTGGAGACACTCTGAGCAATTCTGGACGTATGGGGCGTCGCATTGCCCTGCTGAAATTTCCCAAGTGTGTCGGAATGTACAGTTGACATGAATGGATGCAGATGACCATATAGGATGCTTAAGTAAGTGTCACCGGTCAGAGTCATATGTAGAGATATCAGTGGTCCCATATCACTCCAACTGCACACGCTCCACATCATTACTGAACCTCCACCAGCTTGGACAATCCCCTGCTGATATGCTGGGGCCATGCGTTCATGAGGCTGGCTCCTTACTCGTGCACGCCCATCCGCTCGTAACACTTGAAAACGAGACTCGTCCGACCAGGCAACATGTTTCCAGTCATCAGCAGTCCAATGTCGGTGTTGAGGGGCCCAGGCGAGGCGTGAAGCTTTGAGTCGTGAACTCATCAAGGGTACACGAGTGGTCCTTTGGCTCCCAAAGACTATATTCATGACCTTTCATTTAATGGTTCGTACGCTAACACTTGTTGATAGCCCAGCACTGAAATCTCCAGCAATTTGCGGAAGGGTTGCTTTTGTCACGTTGAACGATTCTCATCAGTCGTCGTTGGTTCTGTTCTTGCAGCATCTGTTTTCCGACCGCAGCGATGTCAGAGATTCCATGTTTTACCAGATTCCTGATATTCACTGTAGTTCGTGAAATGGTCGTATGGGGAAAATCCAAACTTCATAGCTACCTCGGAGATGATGTGTTGAAAAAATGGTTCAAATGGCTCTGAGCACTATGGGACTTAACTTCTGAGGTCATCAGTCCCCTAGAACTTAGAACTACGTAAACCTAACTAACCTAAGGACATCACACACATCCATGCCCGGGGCAGCATTCGAGCCTGCTACCGTAGCGGTCGCGCGGTTCCAGACTGTAGCGCCTAGAACCGCTCGGTCACCACGGCCGGAGAAACCACTTAGGCTATAAACTGTTCTAATCGAAGGTGCAGAGTCACTGTAATGTTTACCAAGCCGGCAAGAGATGACGTGTCCCACTACTCGTGCGCCGACTGTAACACCACGTTCAAACTCACATAAATCTTGATAACCTGCCGCTGTAGCAGCAGTAAGCGATCTAACAACTGTGCCAGACACTTCTTGTTTTATATAGACGTTGCCGACCGCAGCGCCGTATTCTGCCTGTTTACATATCTCTGCATGTCTATACCAGTTTCTTTGCCGCTTCAGTGTATAGGCCTCTGGTACTACCTGGTCAGAAGTACCGGGTCAAGTATTGGTGGATATTAGTATGAGGTGTGTCGACCCATCGCCTTTATGGTGGCTTGAAATCTGCTGGTGACCCATTCAGTGATGCTTCTGAATGTCCTTGGAGCAATGACATCCCGTTCTTCCTCAGGGGCAGTAATGTTGGACACTGCAGTCGGTGTCTCACTGGGCCAGGTCGAGGCTTCAGTCAGGCCAGTCCATTTCAGGAAGGTTGTTGTCCACAAAACATAGTGTTTCAGTTGCTGCTGGTTTGTAACAGGATGCGCTGCCACACGAGTACAAGCTTTTGTGACAGCTCCCTAACCCAAGGTTCTCGGCTGTACTTTTGGGGCAGCCACCACAAATTGTGTAAAGCGCGGGTAGTGACCAGGATGTAGCTATGTCTGTTGGCTGAAAAATAATTAATGACAAGAATTGCACCAGCTAGAATGAAGAGATAACTTATCTTTATTTCTGACAAAACGTGCACCAGCAATACAAGTCCAAGTAATATCCGAGAGTAATCCGTGTACTGAGCCTAATCGAATCGAATAGCAAATATCACACTGCAATGGCTCCGCTATAAACTCCACGAAAAGCTAGCAATAGACAATCGACAATAGACTGTCCGTCTCGGTTTTTTTTCTTTCTTTCTTTATTGTATTTCAATTCCCCATCAGGGCGGGCTGGCAGCAGCATATGCGCTGCTCTTCAGCCGAAAAACATAGAACAAACAATAGAAGACATTTAAAAATAACAAAGGAGAGAATATGGTGAACATAGATATAAAAAAGGGGGAACATCATGGAAGGCAATAGACAAAAAACGGGGTGATCGTAAAATGGAGATAAAAAACTGTTAAAACTGTTTAAAAGTAGCACACACAAAAAGCCACACACTGCGACAATTAAAAGAACACAAGGCACAGTATGACTGGAGCATAAAAGGTATCGACAGATGGCGTAGCACATAACTAACACTGACGGCGAACCTCAAGGCAGTACATAATTAAAATCACACCTCTTGACGCACAGGAGAAACAGCACTAAACACAACACTGATGTGGCACACTGATGATGACCAAAACAGAAGATCTGCCAGGCGCAAGGAGATGAGGGAGACTGGTAGATGGGAGGGAGGGGAAGAGATGGGGAAGAGGAGCGGAGGGCGCGCTGAAGAGGGCCAGGTAGAGAGGGCTGTGGGAAGGAAAGAGGCAAGTATGGGGTGCAGGGTCTCAGGGGAGGGGGGGAGAAGGAGGAAAATCCGCCCTGGGAGAAGGAGGGAAGAGGAAAAAAGGGGGGCCCTGGGGAGAGGGGGGGAACAAGGCCAGGTTATAGTTGGAAGGAAGGGTAGATGTCATGGCGAAGTTCGTCATCCGGGAGGGGGAGGCGTTGGAAATTGCGCTGATGAAGGAGATGAAGGGTGTGGAGGTGGAGAGAGGGAGGGATGCAGCGATAGAGGCGCGGCAACGAGCGAGGGGTGGAGAGGAAGTAGGAAACCAGAGGGTGGGGGGGATCAAGCCTGCGGACAATGTAAAGGATGCGGAGATGTTGGAGGAACAAGAGGAGGTG
This sequence comes from Schistocerca piceifrons, assembly GCF_021461385.2. Lineage (NCBI taxonomy): Eukaryota > Metazoa > Arthropoda > Insecta > Orthoptera > Acrididae > Schistocerca > Schistocerca piceifrons. Next base: position 129,451,913 of record NC_060146.1, read on the forward strand.
GGGGAAGGGGATCAGTTCATACAGGAGCAGTGTGGGGGAAGGAAGGCGGATACGGAAGGCAAGGCGGAGCACATGGCGTTCAAGGATTTGGAGGGCCTTGTAAAAGCGGGTGGGGGCGGAGATCCAGGAAATACTGGCATAACAGAGGGTAGGACGGATGAGGGATTTGTAGGTGTGGAGGATGGTAGAAGGATGCAATCCCCATGTCCGGCCAGACAGGAGTTTCAGAAGGCGGAGTCGGGAATGGGCTTTCTGCTGGATGGTCTGGAGATGAGGGGTCCAGGTGAGGTGTCGGTCGACAGTGAGGCCAAGGTATCTCAGGGTGGAGGTGAGCTGGATGGGACGACCATAAAGGGTGAGGTGTGGTGAACTGTTTAAGGTGGGTTTGGAGGGTACGTTGAGACCGTTGAAGGGTAGGATAGAGAGCCAGGAAGGCGGTGTCATCAGCATACTGGAGAAGGTGGACTGGTGGGGGTGGCTTGGGCATACCAGCTGTATACAAGAGATAAAGGAGAGGGGAGAGGACAGAACCCTGGGGGACGCCAGCCATGGGATAAAAGATACGGTAGTTGGTGTTGTGGAGGGTGACATAGGAAGGACGGTGTGAAAGGAATACGTCTCGGAGCCAGCGCTCCTCCTTATATGCAAGAGGCAGAGGGCCCTGCGGACCCAAGCTCAGCCATGGCACGACCTCTTCCGTCGGCGGTAACGCCCTGAGACGCCGACGGCCGCGACAGGAACTGTGGCCAGCGATGTCACGGTCAGGGCGCGCGTGCGCGAATTGCTTGGTTGGTTGGTTGGTTGGTTGGGTCCGTGGATACAACACAAGCAACTACTGTACGTACACAACGCTATAAAGTGTTCATGTCCCTCTGCGTTTAGTGTTTCCTTAAGGGCAATAAGGAAACCACATCGTAACCACGATAAACTCACCCACCCCGTAACACCATCAAATCCTTACAACACTGATGACACCACACATGAAGGCATGCAACATTCTTCATGCGTGCACCAAACCAAACCGTTCCATCGGATTGCCACAGGGTACAGCGTCACTCCTCGTTCCAAACCACGTTTGCACTCTTTCACTGTCCAGTATCGTCGCTCTTTACGTCACTTCGAGCGTGACTTAGCACCGAGTATGAAAATGTGTGGCTTATGAGGAGCTGCTCGATCAACTCCCTACGGCACACTCATCGTGCTGGCTGAACTGATGGTAGCAGTATTGAACTCAGGAGTGATTCCCTCCGCTGATTTCATGCGATTCTTTTGGAATTACCCTCCGCAGTGCTTGACAGTCCCTGTCCATCAGTATACGAGGTATCCTTGGTCTCGGTTCGGCAATGGTTGTTCCTTCGCGTTTTTATTTCACAGTTACATCACAAACAGTCGAGTTTGGTAGCTTTATGATTGAAATGTCGATGATCGATTTGAACAATTCTGCTGTTACCCGTGACATCTACTGGTCAATTTTGCATTACGTAGGGGTTTTCGCGTATTTATGATCAGATAGTGTTAGTCGTAAGGGCAATATGAAGTCGCGTGTTCCTACAGTCCTGCTTCGACAAGTTTTTCCGTGATAAAAGATGTACAACTTCGCTTCCGCCGTTTTTTCCCCAACATTTGAGGCTTTAATGAAACAAATTGGTTACACATGTATCATTCAAAGTATTTTCCATCGTTGGCCACTCCTTTCTCCCATCTTTCGGGCAGTGTACGAATCCCGCGTCGAAAAAATTGTTTATCTTTTGAAGCGATCCACGATTCGATCCAAATTTGTGACTGCCTCATGAAATCGGAAGTGTTGGTCAGCCAGGCCGTACGCTATTGACTAAACAGGTGATAGTCAGAGCGAGCAATGTCTGGAGAATACGGCGGGTGGGGTGGGACTTCCCATTTTAATGTTTCCGAGTACGTTATGACCTCTTTTGCAACGTGGGGTTGAGCTTTGTCGTGCTGCAAAATCACTTTATCGTGCCTCTCGCAGTATTGCGACCGTTTGTCCTTTAATGTTCTGCTCAAACGATAACGATCAGCTGTGATTGTTTCACTTGGTTTTAATACATCATAGTATACGACCCCGAGCTGGTCCCACTAAATGCAAGGGATGATCTTGGAGCCGTGAATATTCGGTTTGGCCGTTGACGTGGAAGCATGGCTGGGATATTCCCATGATTTTTTGCGTTTAGGATTATCATAATGAACCCATTTTTCGTCCCCGGTCACAATGCGATGCAGAAATCCCTTACGTTTTTGCCTCTGAAGCAACTGTTCACAAACACACAAACGCCGTTCAACGTCTCTTGGTTTCAGCTCACACGGGACCCAAGTTCCTTCTTTCTGAGTCATGCCCATAGCCTTGAGACGTTTTGAAATGGCCTACTGTGTCACTCCCACGAATCGTGCCAATTCCTCTTGAGTTTGACACGACTCTTCACTCACCAATGTCTCTAATTCTGCATCTTCGAAAACATTCTCTCTTCCACCACTGCGCCGGTCTACGACGTTAAAATCACCGTTCTTGAAGCGCTGAACCCACTCACGACACGTTCTTTCACTAATGGCGTACTTGAAAGCATTCGATGAGACTCAGCCGCTGTTTGGTTCATATTGAAACAAAACGGGAACACCTCCCGCAAATGACGAGAATTAGGCTCATAAACTGACATTTTCAATCAAGAACAACTTTATGATGCAGACACAAATCGAATAATGTTTGAATGAGGTTATGTTGACAGAGGTCCAAGCTAACTGCCTGACGTCTGCGATCTGTTTCTTTTGACCGCTACTTACCGTTTTCGCCACCTATCGGCCAACGGCGGAAGCAAAGGTGTACACCTTGTACATCGTGCGTACCAGGTGGGAGATGTTCGTGGTATTTGGGGCACTACAGCGACATACGAAAGTCGCGTGAGTATTTCGCTTTGGTGTTCGTGACGTGGGCAGTGCTGTATACTCATTTCATACTCGATGCCCTAGACGAATGCTGGTAGGCTGTGCTGCCGTCCCGCCACTCTGGGGGGATCGTGCGCGCCCTGCTTGTTGCAGGGCGTCGTCTGCGCATGCGCGCCCTCCGCCCCCACCACGCCACTCGCACATTGGGCGCTCCGAAGCGCGACGTGGCGCAACTGATACTGACGTAGCCGCCGCAAGTGCTTGCCCGGGCGCCTTGTTGTCCGTCACGGTGGATGGCCGCACAGACCTCTTTTCGACCGTCTGACTTTCTCATTTACATACCCACTCAGCTGCAGCAGGCCTTCACTGGTCGTGCCCTACCCACTACATTCTGATCCTCAGTATTACCACGGGAACTACAGACCGATGTCATTACGTCTCCTTGTCCCCGAATCTCGGAGTATAGTCCGACCAGTCTTCAATAAAATCGCGTTCAATAATTTTATTATTTTTCTTTCAATCAGTCTTCCGACGGGTTCGGTAAGACTCGCCATCTCTGCTGTGCCCATGGCTGCTGCAAGAGATGGCAGCTCTGTCTCCCATAGAGTGATCGAAAAGTTGTGCATAGTCAACCAGAGTTCCACCGACGAACTTCCGTACGTGGTAGGATGGACCAAAACAGGAAACAAATATCTAGTAAACACGGCCTTTAAGATGCATACCTTAAGACCTATGACCACTTTTTCATGTTCAGTGGAACGTACACTGCTGGCCATTAAAATTGCGACACCAAGGAGAAATGCAGATGATAAACGGGTATTCATTGGACAAATATATTATAATAAAACTGACATGTGATTACATTTTCATGCTATTTGGGTGCATAGATACTGAGAAATCAGTACCCAGAACAACCACCTCTGGCGTAATAACGGCCTTTATACGCCTGGGCATAGAGTCAAACATAGCTTGGATGGCGTGTACAGGTACAACTGCCCATGCAGCTTCAACACGATATCACAGTTCATCAAGAATAGCGACTGGCGTATTGTGACTTGGTGAGAGATCTGGAGAATGTGCTGGCCAGGGCAGCAGTCGAACATTTTCTGTATCCAGAAAGGCCCATACAGGACCTGCAACATGCGGTCGTGCATTATCATTATCCTGCTGAAATGTAGGGTTTCGGAAGGATCGAATGAAGGGTAGAACCATGGATCATAACACATCTGAAATGTAACTTCCACTGTTCAAAGTGCCGTCAATGCGAACAAGAGGTGGCCGAGACGTGTAACCAATGGCACCCCATACCATCACGCCGGTTGATACGTCAGAATGGCGATGACGAATACACACTTCCAGTGTGCGTTCACCGCGATGTTACCAAACACGGATGCGACCATCATAATACTGTAAACATAACCTGGATTCATCCGAAAAAATGACCTTTTGCCAACCGTGCACCCAGGTTCGTCGTTGAGTACACCATCGCAGGCGCTCCTGTTTGTGATGCAGCGCCAAGGGTAACCGCAGCCATGGTCTCCGAGCTGATAGTCCATGCTGCTGCAAACGTCGTCGAACTGTTCGTGCAGACGGTTATTGTCTTGCAAACGTCCCCACCTGTTGACTCAGGGATCGAGACGTGGCTGCACGATCCGTTACAGCCATGCGGATAAGATGCCTAACATCTCGACTGCTAGTGATACGAGGCCGTTGGGGTCCAGCACGGCGTTCCGTATTTCCCTCCTGAACCCACAGATACCATATTCTGCTAACAGTCATTAGATCTCGACCAACGCGAGCAGCAATGACGCGATACGATAAACCGCAATCGCGATAGGCTACAATCCGACATTTATCAAGGTCGGAAACGTGATGGTACGCATTTCTCCTCCTTACACGAGGCATCACAACAGCGTTTCACCAGGCAATGCCGGTCAAATCAATTTGTGTATGAGAAATCGGTTGGAAACTTTCCTCATGTCAGCACGTTGTAGGTGTCACGACCGGCGCCAACCTTGTATGGATGCTCTGAAAAGCCAATCAGTTGCATATCACAGCATCTTCTTCCTGTCGGTTAAATTTCGCGTCTGTAGCACTTCATCGTCGTGGTGTAGCACTTTTAATGGCCAGTAGTCTATATCTTCTGCTGCAAGCTCTTTGGTTTCCATATTTTGTGAGAAGGCTGTATGGACCAAAATAAGAAAGAATGTCCAGCAAACATGGGGAGTAAAATGCATACCTGAAGAGGTAAGAGCACTTTTTCAGCAGAAGAGAGGTCTGTGACAGTAGCGAAGGTGAACAAGTGCTTGAAGCTCTTGAGGTATTCACTTTTGGGCCCATGTTTACTGGTTGTTCTTTTTCGTATTTCGGTCCATTCTGTCACCCCTGAAAATTTGTTGGTGGAGTGAATGAGGACTATATAGGGCGATTCAGCTGCCCCTACTCTTCAGTTTCATGCAACCCGCAACACCTTTAAAAACCACATCCAAAGTTTTCATAGTTTCTCACTCTTTGTGTGGAAACTACTAGTCCTACAAAAAAATGAACGTGATACTTTTCTAGGAAATTTAATGTATTCAAATTTTCTACGGGGATACGTTTTTGCTCGAAGCTATGGTTTTAGAGTTACTCAACAAAAACGCATTTCAAGGTCACTTTTGTACAGTTTTCATGAATAATTCGAAAACTGCTGCCTGTAGCGAGAAATTATCTCACCACAGAATTTAACTACATTAATTTTTTTTACGAAAAGTTCCTGCTCGTGTTTCTCTGTTGGACAAATAGTATGTGCTAGCGTCCAAGACGATATGCAAATCGGGCGCGACGTATTTGAAGGTGTTTCAGGTTGTATAAGACCCTGCAGTAGGTGCGGCTGGATCGTCTTGTATGTGTTTGTCATCAGTTTGCCGAACTCGCTGACATTGATGTTAATATCAGTTGTTATGACTGTAGGCTTTCCCGGCGTAACCTATTGATGAAGGATTCTCGGGTTTCCAACCGGGTGGTAGCGTTGATATCTCGCGACGTTTCGGGAAGTGACATACTACCCATCTTCGCCAGAAGAAACGTCGCGAGATATCAACGCTACCACCCGGCTGGAGACCCGAGAATCCTTCATCAATCTGTTGTTATGTCAGTGTTTACTTCCACTAGTGAAGGTGGCGAGTGTGAGTGGTGTAGTACCCAGCTGAGTTACAGAAACTCTCCTTCATCTTTCGAGATGAGGATTTACAAGGATACTTTCATAGGTAATGAAATATTTTCGAATACCTATAAACTAAAGCTTGTGGATAAGGTGATGTGCGAAGTGTATGGGAAGCAGGTAACAAGGAAATAGCCGAATTTCCAAACTGAAGACTTAATTCTGAAGGAGCTGGAGATGGAACAGACGCAGATCTCCAGTCTACTGCTCAACCGTAGACTGGCTGCAGGCTTTGCGTTTTCTGATAAGTAAAGTTATACGTCTTACATGAAGGTCAAAATGGAAAAATTTAGTACCAAAACTGGAAGAAAAAGACACAAAATAAGATAATGTGTTCAAGAATTACACAGTCAAAACAATGCAAGATACCTTGGGATGATTTAAAGACCTGCAGGTTTTCACAGGTCAATCGACAGATATTGACGGTAGCGTTATTGGAACAAAGACATTTATATGGAGACTGTAAGTGTTACGATGTTGTTTAAACATGTTTCGAAGGAGGAAAAGTTTCAAATTTTCATCAAAAAGGTGAAAACTGGTACAAGTGATTTTCATACTTTATGGGACCTGATATTTAGATTTGTTAAAAATCGTGTGTCCTTTTTTTTCTATGCATCTTGGAAGATGAGAGAAATATTTCCATGTTGTTTGTAATAGTGTTCTGAAACAGTGCTCTATACAATACACAGCTGCGTTTCAGAGAACGTTTTCAGGTCCGCTAATGTGACGGAGACTGGACGGATGGTATCCTCAAACTGTTTGAAGGCAGACGCAGCATCACATCCCCCACCTCACCAGCGTAGAGTCCTTAGCAGGTCTCCCGGTTTTCTTGTCGTCGCATTCCCGGAAACGGGCAGTTAATGTCGTTATTTGGGATTGTTTGACACTACAACTCTTGGACATTTCCCACGACGCGCATCTACAACGCGTGCATACGAACGACTGGCAAAATACTGTTGAACACCAGAAAGTCGGTGCTCTTTCGAAAACGACGTCTTTGCCCAGCAGTATTTTGTGCAATACGACCTCTGCACGTCACATTCGCGTCCTCGTTCGTTGTTAGTAATACTTGTTGTGCTATATTGTTGTGGCTGATCAGGCGAATGCAATGCGAGTCGTAATTACAGATACTAAGGCGTTTTTATTTGGTCGTTTTCTTGTCTGTTCGTCTGTTCGGTGCGAATTTTCTAAGTGATTTCAAACTAACCTTCCTAAGATATGAAATGCAATGTTAATTCACTTTCTAGTCTGGTGTGTGGTGGAGAGTACTTTGTTTTTCTGTCTGTCTATTCGGCATAAATTTGCAGTCGATTTTAATACAACTTCTCGATGAACAACACACTTGAAACTTTCAACATAGCCCAGAACTGGAGATAACGCGATATTAATTCGCTTTACTATCAGGTGTGTGGTGGAGGGTACTTTATGCACCACTGGTTTTTTTTCCGCTCCCTGTTCCAGTCGCAGGTTCGATTCCTGCCTCGGGCATGGAGGTGTTTTATGTCCTTAGGTTAGTTAGGTTTAAGCGTAGGGGACTGATGACTTCAGATGTTAAGTCCCATAGTCCTTAGAGCCATTTGAACCATTTTGAACCTGTTCCACTAATGTTTCGTTGTTACAACTATTGCCGGTAATACGAAATTGCCCTGTGAGCTCGGTTTTCCCTCTTTTTTGCCTTCACGGTCTTTTCGCGAGATCTATAGGCTGACACAGGTGAAGAGAAAGTGATATAAGGTTGTTCTAGTTGTAGAAAATACCACGTCTGGGTGTAATCTCAGCAAAATGTTAGAAATCGATTGAAAAATTTCACATACACAAGATCAAAAATGAGAAAAAATTATTTAAATGGAAAAGTTACTAATACAAGTTTACAAAACTGACTGAAGAGGCCGGCCGCGGTGGTCTAGCGGTTCTAGGCGCGCAGACCGGAACCGCGCGACTGCTACGGTCGCAGGTTCGAATCCTGCCTCGGGCTTGAATGTGTGTGATGTCCTTAGGTTAGTTAGGTTTAAGTAGTTCTAAGTTCTAGGGGACTGATGACCACAGTAGTTAAGTCCCATAGTGCTCAGAGCCATTTGAACCATTTGACTGAAGAGTATAAAGTAATTTCTCCTACCCCATACAGATAACCTGAAAATGTCTGCTTGTGAGCTCGATTTTTAATATCTGTGACAATTGCGTATTCAGTATACACGGTCCAGTCACATAAATGTGACCAACTGAATGACCAAATGTTCAAATGTGTGTGAATTCCTAAGGGACCAAACTGCTGACGTCATCGATCCCTAGTATTATACACTACTTAAACTAACTTACGTTAAGGACGACACAAACACCCATCACCGAGGGAAGACTGGAACATCCGGCGGGAGAGGCCGAGCGATCCGTGACATGGCGCCCTAAACCACGCAGCCACTCCGCGCGACCTGAATGGCCATCTTTTGTAGTGCGGATGTGCAGGAAGAGGGTCAGTGAGGTTTTGGAAGGTACGGACAGGGATGTGGAGCCAGCGCCGTGGCCAGCTCCATTAGGTTTCTCAGTTAAGGATTCACGGTGGTAACAGCCCGCTCCAGGTGGTACCACTGTGGTAAAGTCACCGTGGTGCCCTTCGAACCACTGCTAGCTGTGTGAAACGTTGCATTGTTCCGCTGGTATATGCCATCGTGCCAAGGGGGAGAAAACTGCATGCAGGGGTGGACGTGGCACTCTAAAGGATAGGTGCAAATATCTGGTGATCCATTGTGCCTACCAAAAAATGGTTCAAATGGCTCTGAGCACTATGGGACTTAACATATGTGGTCAACAGTCCCCTAGAACTCAGAACTACTTAAACCTAAATAACCTAAGGACATAACACACGTCCATGCCCGAGGCAGGATTCGAACCTGCGACCGTAGCGGTCCCACGGTTGCAAACTGAAGCGCCTAGAACCGCTCAGCCACCCCGGCCGGCTTGTGCCTCCCAGAACGATTAGATCGCCAGAGAATGGCACGAAAACATTCCCTATGATGTTCCTGCCTCCGTCCTGGACCCTTCCGAAAACTGCTGAAGGGCCGCACATGCCAATGGCCATCTGTCTGGTGTAGCATGAAACGTAGCTCATTTGAGAAGGCCACCTATCGCCTCTCAATAGACCCCCAGTTTGCAAATTCCAGCCGTCGCCGATGATCAGCATTCAGCATTGGTGCACGAACCAGGTGCCTGCTGCAGAGGCCCATACGCATCAACGTTTACTGAACGAAGACACTGTTATTAGCCCCTTCGTTCATGTAGGCGGTCAGTTGCTCAACAGCTGTCCTAACACCATCAACATTTGTCTTCAAACAACAGCCACGGTCTCCATCATGTCATCATATGACAAAATTGCATTAAGCTGCGCGTCTGTTCGCCCGTACACATCTCCGCATCCATCGTTCGCCTCTCTCATCTACGGCCCGTGGTGAACCACTCTTGCCCCGGCACTGGTTTTGGATAACATTCACGTTATACTAAAACCAAGGCGGCACACGAACAGTTTACAGACATAGTTGTTTCGGAAATGGTTCCACCCTTGACCCAAAAGCCAGTGGTCATGCCCTTTTTGACGTCAGATAAATCGTCCGGTTTCCGCATTACGGCTGTACTGCTTTCCGCGTCCCGCCCCTCCTCCCCCTCCCCGACACACTTTATACACCCTCCACTGCTAGTGCTGCCACCTGCTGTCTATGACTGGTTTATGACGCCGAACAAAGACAGTTGTCACATTAATGTAACTGGACCGTGTATAATATTAAGGACTGTAAAGGGTGGCTGTCGTTGAGACAGCACTACATATCATTTGCAGAGAAGTAAAACTGCTAGTGAATTAGGTGAACTATTCACGCACGAATTATCTATCGCACACGCCCCATGTTTTTCGTTTTAAATATCACAAATATTACAATGAAATTAATGCCCCTAGCTGCATACAGGCGTTGATATACGCTAGCGGGGACAGTTGAAGATGTGTGCCCCGATCGGGACTGGAACCCGGGATGTCCTGCTTACATGGCAGACACTCTATCCATCTGAGCCATCGAGGTCACAGAGGATAGTGCGACTGCAGGTACTTATCTCTGGCACGCCTCCAGTAAGACCCACATTCCCAACTTAGTGTCCCGCACTATATTGATAGCGCCCCTGCCCATTATACTCGTTACTCGCGGCTTTTTGCCGATTCCCGTAAGAGTTCGGGCACTGTTTGTCCATCCGCACAGAAGACGGTCAAATGGCCGGTGAGCCTTATATATATACAGGGTGGTCCATTGATAGTGACCGGGCCAAATATCTCACGAAATAAGCATCAAACGAAAAAACTACAAAGAACGAAACTCATCTAGCTTGAAGGGGGAAACCAGATGGCGCTATGGTTGGCCCGCTAGATTTATTTATTTATTTATTTATTTATTTAACCTGGCAAGATTAGGGCCATCAGGCCCTCTCTTACATCTAACCAGCCATTCTACTTATTTTACATTCATATGTTTTAGTAGGCATGTTAAACTACATCTAGTACAAAAAGTGAAATAAACAATTAGAAAGGTACACCTGGAAAAATACATACATATAGAGTTTATATTCGTAGATCATAAGTATTGTTATAATTAGACATTATTGAAGAGACAGGTTTTAGATAGGAGTGCTGGCAGCAGGGAGTATGAGGGAGACTCATGGTGAAGGGAGGAGAAAAATAGAGAGACATGATGAAATATAATTAAGGAAATATAAAGGAAAAGAAGATTGCGTGGCTAATAGAGATAGATGAAGAGGAAGGCATCTCAGGAGCAAGATAGGAGACGCTAGCTTTGCTATTTGACAGATGAGAGGATTGGCTTGGTACATTAATTTCGTGGAGAACTGTATGAGGATGATAGTAGGAAATGCTTCAACTTCTTCTTGAAAGCAGCAGGAGACTGAATTTTGCGCAAGGTAAGGGGCAGTTTGTTCCAGAGGCGGACAGCGGCAACTGAGAAGGAATTTGCAAAAGTTTTTGTTTTGTGAGTGGGCACAGTTAGGATACCAAATAAGAGTGACCTCGTGTTTCGATTATGATGGCATGACAGGTTTTTAATCTCTGAAGCAAGGTACTGGGGTGCTTGCGCGACGAGGAGTCGGTGAAGTAGACATAGAGTGTGGTAGTCACACAATTTGTCCGGCCGCAGCCACCCTAGGTCGGAATATGATCATATCGGCGAATGTTGCAGGTGTAACGCACACAGGCATTCATGGTTATCTCTAGCCGTCTTTTGTTTTCACTACTCGTGCCTTGCTGAATCACATCACAATAGTGGAGGTTCGGTAGAACGAGTGCTTGCACGAGCTGGCGTTTCAAGTCCTGTGGAGATATGTTCCGAAACTTTTTGAGAGCATAGAGACAAGCAGACGTCTTTCGGCACACTGCGACTGTATTCTCCGCCCAGTTGAGATGCTCATCCAAAGTTACACCCAAGTTCTTCACTGTTTTCTGATATGGTATTGGAGTACCGTCGAGCAGAATAGGAGGTAGCCGTTCGCGGAAATCTGAACTTATTAATTTCTGATGGGCTATTAAGATTACTTGCGTCTTTTTTGCATTTAGTTTAAGCCCCAGGTTTTTCGCCCATGTCACTAGTGAAGACAGATCATCACTCATCTGAGCGATTGCAGTGTTTACATCTTCAGGTCTGACGCTTAGGTAGAGCTGCAGGTCGTCGGCATACAAATGATATTTACAGGAGGACAGAACCGACGAAATATCGTTGACATACACTCCTGGAAATGGAAAAAAGAACACATTGACACCGGTGTGTCAGACCCACCATACTTGCTCCGGACACTGCGAGAGGGCTGTACAAGCAATGATCACACGCACGGCACAGCGGACACACCAGGAACCGCGGTGTTGGCCGTCGAATGGCGCTAGCTGCGCAGCATTTGTGCACCGCCGCCGTCAGTGTCAGCCAGTTTGCCGTGGCATACGGAGCTCCATCGCAGTCTTTAACACTGGTAGCATGCCGCGACAGCGTGGACGTGAACCGTATGTGCAGTTGACGGACTTTGAGCGAGGGCGTATAGTGGGCATGCGGGAGGCCGGGTGGACGTACCGCCGAATTGCTCAACACGTGGGGCGTGAGGTCTCCACAGTACATCGATGTTGTCGCCAGTGGTCGGCGGAAGGTGCACGTGCCCGTCGACCTGGGACCGGACCACAGCGACGCACGGATGCACGCCAAGACCGTAGGATCCTACGCAGTGCCGTAGGGGACCGCACCGCCACTTCCCAGCAAATTAGGGACACTGTTGCTCCTGGGGTATCGGCGAGGACCATTCGCAACCGTCTCCATGAAGCTGGGCTACGGTCCCGCACGCCGTTAGGCCGTCTTCCGCTCACGCCCCAACATCGTGCAGCCCGCCTCCAGTGGTGTCGCGACAGGCGTGAATGGAGGGACGAATGGAGACGTGTCGTCTTCAGTGATGAGAGTCGCTTCTGCCTTGGTGCCAATGATGGTCGTATGCGTGTTTGGCGCCGTGCAGGTGAGCGCCACAATCAGGACTGCATACGACTGAGGCACACAGGGCCAACACCCGGCATCATGGTGTGGGGAGCGATCTCCTACACTGGCCGTACACCACTGGTGATCGTCGAGGGGACACTGAATAGTGCACGGTACATCCAAACCGTCATCGAACCCATCGTTCTACCATTCCTAGACCGGCAAGGGAACTTGCTGTTCCAACAGGACAATACACGTCCGCATGTATCCCGTGCCACCCAACGTGCTCTAGAAGGTGTAAGTCAACTACCCTGGCCAGCAAGATCTCCGGATCTGTCCCCCATTGAGCATGTTTGGGACTGGATGAAGCGTCGTCTCACGCGGTCTGCACGTCCAGCACGAACGTTGGTCCAACTGAGGCGCCAGGTGGAAATGGCATGGCAAGCCGTTCCACAGGACTACATCCAGCATCTCTACGATCGTCTCCATGGGAGAATAGCAGCCTGCATTGCTGCGAAAGGTGGATATACACTGTACTAGTGCCGACATTGTGCATGCTCTGTTGCCTGTGTCTATGTGCCTGTGGTTCTGTCAGTGTGATCATGTGATGTATCTGACCCCAGGAATGTGTCAATAAAGTTTCCCCTTCCTGGGACAATGAATTCACGGTGTTCTTATTTCAATTTCCAGGAGTGTATAAAGAAAACAAAAGTGGCCCTAACACTGATCCTTGTGGCACTCCCGAGGAAACATGTTTCCAGGAAGACTCTTCATTTACGCAGACAACACATTGCTGTCTGTCTTTTAAGTAGCTTTCAAACCATCTCATTGCACTATCAGAGAAATTAAGCTGTTGCATTTTTCTGAGCAATATGTCAAAGTTAACAGTGTCAAAAGCTTTGCTGAAGTCCAGTAGCGTCAATATTGTTGCTTTTCGATTATCGATGGCATATTTCAGGTCATCAGTTACTTTAATTAGAGCAGTGTTTGTGCTGTGATGTTTACGGAATCCGGATTGAAATTTGTCATATAGGCTGAATTCATGCAAGTGTTCAGTGATTTGGTCATGAACAATATATTCAAGTGCTTTGGAAACAGCAGGCAGTATGCTAATTGGTCGGTAATCACTAGGCAATTGCGGGTTTTCGATCTTAGGGATGGGTCGAATTATGCTTCTTTTCCATGCAGTGTGGTGTATTCCGTTCACGAGGAAAAAATTAAATATGTCAGTTAAGACAGGTACTAAGATTTCGGCAACATTCTTAATCATGGTTATACCGATACTGTCGTTGCCTATTGCATCAGAAGAAATTCTCATTATTGCTTTTCTTGCCGTATTTGTTGTTACTTGTTTTAGATGGAAGGTATCGTTGTTAGTTATCCTGTTTGGGGATTCTTGTGGACGGTAATTATCAGCCGTGCTGGTATTCAGAGGTGAAGAGAAGAATTCATTTAATTCGTTAGCTAACACATGAAAAGTAGTTTCCGATTTTGCCTTTCCGACCCCCAAGCTACGGAGATTCTTCCATAGAGTCGTGGGCGTCAGATCGCTGCATACAAGGGAGCGAGCGTGCCTGATTTTAGCATTGCGAATGCATTGTTTCGCTCTGTTCCGTAGCTTTCTATATTCTTCGAAACGCTCGGGTTTCGGATCTGCCTTGAAACGCCTGTGGGCCTATGGCACTGCCATAGGTCAAATGGATATCAACTGCGTTTTTTAAAAATAGGAAACCCCATTTTTATTACATATTCGTGTAGTACGTAAAGAAATATGAATGTTTTACTTGGACCACTTTTTTCGCTTTGTGGTAGATGGCGCTGTAATACAAACGTGTAAGTACGTGGTATCACGTAACATTCCGCCAGTGCGGACGGTATTTGCTTCGTGATACATTACCCGTGTTAAAATGGACCGTTTACCAATTGCGGAAAAGGTCGATATCTTGTTGATTTATGGCTATTGTGATCAAAATGCCCAACGGGCGGGTGCTATGTATGCTGCTCGGTATCCTGGACGACATCATCCAAGTGTCAGGACCGTTCGCCGGATACGCTGCAGTCATAGACTATTCGGCTGGTCCCGGCGGAGGTTCGAGTCCTCCCTCGGGCCTGGGTGCGTGTGTTTGTCCTTAGGATAATTTAGCTTAAGTAGTGCGTAAGCTTAGGGACTGATGACCTTAGCAGTTAAGTCCCATAAGATTTCACACACATTCGGACATTTTTTAGTTCGCCGGATAGTTACGTTATTTAAGGGAATAGGAAATGTTCAGCCACATGTGAAACGTCAACCACGACCTGCAACAAATGATGATGCCCAACTTGGTGTTTTAGCTGCTGTCGCGGCTAATCCGCACATCAGTAGCAGACAAATTGCGCGAGTTCGGGAATCTCAAAAACGTCGGTGTTGAGAATGCTACATCAACATCGATTGCCCCCATACCATATTTCTATGCACAGGAATTGCACGGCGACGACTTTGAACGTCGTGTACAGTTCTGCCACTGGGCACAAGAAAAGTTACGGGACAATGACAGATTTTTTTCACGCGTTCTATTTAGCGACGAAGCGTCATTCCCCAACAGCGGTAACGTAAACCGGCATAATATACGCTCTTGAGAAACGGAAAACTCACGATGGCTGCGACAAGTGGAACATCAGCGACCTTGGCGGATTAATGTACGGTGTGGCATTATGGGAGGAAGGATCATTGGCCCCCATTTTATCGATGGCAATCTAAATGGTGCAGTTTATGCTGATTTCCTACGTAATGTTCTACCGATGTTACTACAAAATGTTTCACTGCATGACAGAATGGCGATGTACTTCCAACATGATAGATGTCCGGCACATAGCTTGCGTGCGGTTGAAGCGGTACAGGTGGATTGGTCGTCGAAGCACCGTACCATGGCCCGTACGTTCACCGGATCTGACGTCCCCGGATTTCTTTCTGTGGGGAAAGTTGAAGGATATTTGGTATCGTGATCCACCGACAACGCCTGACAACATGCGTCAGCGCATTGTCAATACATGTGCGAACATTACGGAAGGCGAACTACTCGCTGTTGAGAGGAATGTCGTTACACGTTTTGCCAAATGCATTGAGGTTGACGGACATCGTTTTGAGCATGTATTGCATTAATGTGGTATTTACAGGTAATCACGATTTTACAGCATGCGTTCTCAGAAATGATAAGTTCACTAAGGTACATGTATCACATTGGAACAATCGAAATAAAATGTTCAAACGTACCTACGTTCTGTATTTTAATTTAAAAAACCTACCTGTTACCAACTGTTCGTCTAAAATTGCGAGCCATATGTTTGTTACTATTACAGCGCCATCTATCACAAAGCGAAAAAAGTTGGTCCAACTAAAAAAATTCATATTTCTTTACGTACTACACGAATATGTAATAAAAAATAGGGGTTCCTATTTTTAAAAAACGCATTGTATATCCGTTTGACCTATGGCAGCGCCATCTATCGGGCCAACCATAGCGCCATCTGGTTTCCCCCTTCAAGCTAGACAAGTTTCGGACTTTGTAGTTTTTTAGTTTGACGCTTATTTCGTGAGATATTTGGCCCGGTCACTATCAATCGACCATCCTGTATATAGTATATCTTCATATATATCACAAATATTATTGTAGTTATTAAAAATATTCAGTCACAAATATTCAGGACTATGTGGAGTGAGGAATCTGTACGGCATTAGGAGAAATTATTTTATACCTTTTAGTCCGTTTTAAAAACGTGTTAGTTTAAAAAAGGTTTTTATTTAAATAATTCATTTTTATGTGCGCGAAGTTTCGACCACTACGCAAGTCACATGAAAATTTAGTCACGCATTCTTCCTGCTACACTGTACGCGCGCAATAAGTAAAATTTCGTTATTTGCTATCGTTCCTGCTGTTGGAATTTTACTGGCGAGCGCGTAAATGTATGTACTGTTGGTCTTTTTCCCGCTTGTTGATGTTTTTGCTGATTGGTAAAGTTTAACGGATGAAATCCGTGATTTTTAAGGTGCTGGGTAGGTACCTCAGGGTAGCGAACGTTTTTCTTAAGACTCTCAAATATTGGTGGACAGTCAAATGCGTGCCACGAAAGTGGGGATTTTCCAGAACACCATACGATCGGAATCATTGTTCGGAGGAACACTGCCTGCACCCAAATGGCCACGTTGTGAGTTTCCACCTTCTGCGCGGATCGTGCTTCACACGAAACGCAGAATTGAGCTGCGATGCGGTGTATTCGCTCAGGTTTTTGTACCGCTGCCCTGAAGTTTGCATTCCACTTCGCGAAAGAAGACGGCGCATGCGCCAGTCACGAAGCGGAGTCGTGTTCCCCTTGTCGAACTGTTTCTCAAGTCGTGATTTACCAATGAATACGTCTCTCTTTTTTTGCAAAAACTGCCCCTGAACTGGGCGTCCAGAGTGTGGAAACATTCTGGCTCCATCTTCATTACGTCTTTGTCACAGTCTTCAACGCCTACAACTACCCCGTATTTCTTTAGCTCTGTTTTTATACTTTTCACGAGATGTATGTCGGAGGAAACAATATGTCGGTTGACTCTTCTGTCTACGCACGGTCTCGAAACTTAAACAGCAGACCACACCGTGATGCACGGCGCCTCTCTTGCAGTGTCTGCCACTGTAGTTGGCCGAGTACCTCCTGTCTCGCTTTCGCTTCTATTAAACGAACCTGTGACGTATCGCGCTGCTCCTCTTTTGATCTCTATTTTCTCCGTCAGTCATTTCTGGCACGAGTCCCAGAATGTCATTCAAGTATTGGTCGCCCGATGTTTGCAAGCTACCTCCTTCGTAGATGGGCCACACTATGAGTCTCATAAGGGGAGGCCGCCAATTGTGAAATTCAGATTCGGTTCATACTGTGCATAATAAAAGCTCATGGCCAGAGGTGTAATGTTGCAAAGCACCAAGATGCACTTCTCAGCCGTTGTCGAGAAAATCGACAGTTAAAAGAAACCGTTGCGGTGAAATTCTCTCTACGATTTATGATTTCCTACAGCGTCGTGGCGCAGCGGTAAGCGCTCGGGTTCGTAATCCGAAGGTAGCTGGATCGAATCTCGCGCCAAGCAACTTTTTTTTAGTATTTGTTTTTTGTAATCCATATATATATATATATATATATATATATATATATATATATATATATATATATATTTTTATTATTATTATTATTATGAAACTTCCTGGCAGATTAAAACTGTGTGCCCGACCGAGACTCGAACTCGGGACCTTTGCCTTTCGCGGGCAAGTGCTCTACCATCTGAGCTACCGAAGCACGACTCACGCCCGGTACTCACAGCTTTAATTCTGCCAGCTTTACTTCTGCTGTGAGTAGAAGACGTAGAAACGATATTCCGAAACGAATACGTATATTGTAAGTCAAACGTTCGAATTAGAGTAGAGACCCCACAATATATATATATATATATATATATATATATATATATATATGAATTACAAAAAACAAATACTAAAAAAAAAGGTTGCATGGCGCGAGATTCGATCCGGTGCCCTTCGGATTACGAGCCCGATCGCTTCCGCTGCGCCACGACGCTGTAGGAAATTATAAATCGTAGAGAGTATTTCACCGCAACGGTTTCTATTAACTGTCGATTTTCTCGACAACGGCTGAGAAGTGCATCTTGGTGCTTTGCCACATTACACCTCTGGCCATGAGCTTTTATTATGCGCAGTATGAATCGAATCTGAATTTCACAATTGGCGGCCTCCCCTTGTCAGTCAGATATCTTCCTTTCCTACGATTCATTTTGTGACGTCGGCACACCTTAAATCACTCCGTACACGTACTCCCAAATGCTTAGGTGTGATTCCTTCCAGTGATTGCTCTGCAATCGTTTAGTGATACAATAATAGGTCTATCTTTTGTGTGCAATACGTTACATTTGTTTACATTGGGGGTCGTCCAAGAAGAGCCTCGTGGAACTTCGACAATATCCACTAGGTCGTAAATGTACATTGTGAAATCTAATGGCGCTGTGATACCCCCTTGGGATGCGACCGAAGTTACTTTTACATCTGAAAACTTCTCACCATGGAGAATGACATTCTGCGTTCTACGATAATGATGGAAGCTGAAGAAATGAATTAAAATTTGTGCCATGGACAGAACGCGAACCCGGGTCTCCTTGCTTACTAGGAAGATATGCTCGTCATTACATCCACGTTTGGGGTGCTGTTCCAATACCGGAGAGCCATGGCAATAGTGACAATCTAAGAGGGGGAAAATAAGCTGAAGATATGAATTGAAATTTGTGTTACGGAGGGCACTGACTTGGTAGTATGTGCACCGATGCTAGCTAGAGTGCTGTGGTGGCGTAATAACGAATATAGCTGCCTAATAACCAAGGAGACCTGGATTCAAGTCCCTGACATGTAACAAATTTTAATTCACTTCTTCGGTTTCCACCATTCTCGTATGAAGATGAGACTCAAATGTTTCGAGGAAAGATTTAATTATTTATGAATAATACC
This sequence comes from Schistocerca piceifrons, assembly GCF_021461385.2. Lineage (NCBI taxonomy): Eukaryota > Metazoa > Arthropoda > Insecta > Orthoptera > Acrididae > Schistocerca > Schistocerca piceifrons. The sequence goes on from NC_060146.1 coordinate 129,471,022, forward strand.
CAGCTACACAGCTATGTAAGTTGTTTATGTTTTATCTCATTCACAATGAGCGCATTTTGGCAAATTGCCATCGTCAGGTGCTCTGTAAATACATAGATAAGCGATGGTCTTAATGCAATGGTTTTGTAACTATGATCTGAAAATTTATAATATATCATTAGGTGTTTTACCTTATACGTAACATCGTTGCTGTCATGTCCTGTCTGTTTTGGAATTATTACTTTGTCCCAGGTGTAGAGTGGAGATGTGTATCAGATGTTACTTGTTTTCGCAATATGCTACTTTTCTGAGAGTTGGATGACAGTGGGTCAGCGATGTTACATGTTTATGTAGTTACCATTATAAATAACTGATGTGTGAAATTCAGTTGTTTATTATTATTTTTTTCATATAGGTTTGTTTCTAATTATGTTTTTGTCTAAAGTTAGTTTTAATTTTATTTTACGTTTTTAATTATTCGTAATAATTGTTGTTGTTTATGATTTATGTTGGTGTTCTGTCTCTGTTTTACACTACTCATGTTATCGCTGTTTCTATGGATATGTGTTGTGTAGAGTCACTGATATTATTATTTTACCCGTTTTCCCAATTTATAACGTGAATAAAGTTTTCTATATATTTTTTGTGCTTGAGGTCAGTTTGTTCGTTCATTAAATTTTTTGGGGTGCTGTATGCATGTGAATATAACTCAACTCCAAGTAGCCTACTTCAATGAAATTCAAAAATATTTCGAAATGCCTTCGGTGTTACTACGGGATGAAAAGCTATATTTTCTAACTTGGAGAAATACTTATATTGTTACTCTGTATGATCTTTGTCTCGCTGAATAATGCAACTTTATATCCACTAGTGTCTGCTGTTCCTTTGAACTAGGTTCAAGCCAAAGTTACTGAAATAGCGTCTGTGTCTGTGGTTGTATTAAGATCGTGCTGAAATACGTAAACAAATTTTGCTCTGTATCGCCTTTATAAAACGTCGGAATTCCTATGTTACTGACGAAACAAGCAATTTTTTGTTTGTAGATAATGAAATTGCGGTCTGTCGAGAAAGCCGCTCAATCGTCCACACTGCCACACAATCGTCAGCTTATAAATTACTGAGCCCACCAATATTTATAAAAATAGCTTCAATTTTAAAATCTAGCTACTCAGGTTACTCAGACCACTTGAATGAAAGTCAATACTTATTTTGCTCAGGTGTTAATGACATAAAACAGCTCACATTTAAATCAAGGTGCTTCTAGGCGTGCAGTCCGGAACCGTGCGACTGCTACGGTCGCAGGTTCGAATCCTGCCTCGGGCATGGATGATGGATGTGTGTGATGTCCTTAGGTTAGTTAGGTTTAAGTAGTTCTAAGTTCTAGGGGACTAATGACCACAGCAGTTGAGTCCCATAGTGCTCAGAGCCATTTAAATCAAGGTGCGTCATCAAGTAGAGAGAGAGAGAGTCAAAATTGGATACCGAATTATGAATCATAGTCTTATATCCATTGTAATCCATTACATAAATAACAATCTATACATTACTATGAACAGTACGTAATATTTTCTTTAGGTTATTGTTTACTTTTTGGTACATTGCAATGTTATCTTCAGCACTTTTTCGATACCTTAAACACTTTTCTTCTCTTACTGTAAGTGAATTAAGAAAACCTTAAAATTCCAAAATAGTTAATGACGGTAAACGGAGCGCCACAAATACATCCTAACGTGTGACCTGCCCATCACAGGAGCATAGTGAAGACTTCGTATCACTTCACTCAAGAGCAGAAGTAAATAATGTATTAAGACGATTTTCACATGCCGATGGACCTGAGGGGTCTGAAATGCGCCGTATGATTCAACAAAACACGAGAAAAATATGACGAAAAACGTTATTATTCATCCTTCTTGTGTAATTTGAAACCTTTTCTGCACTTTTTCTCGCCTACATGCTTAAAGTCAAATATGGACTACATTAACTAATTTTTAAAATAATAAGACACTTCAGACCGTTTTACACATGGGAGTTAGAATCTTCAAAGAATCGGGAGGAGGCACGGAGTGGTTGATCCCTAATGCAAATAACTTACTGCGCGTAAACTGGCAGAAAGACCGGCTGATGGTTACACCATCAGTGGTAGTTCACTGGAATCACCACAGACGCAACAGTAACTAATTAACCTCTGCATCCTAACGGAAACAGGTGGCGATGCTGTTCACAATGACTGTCCTGGCGCCCGTCCTGCGTTTTCCCTCGTTGATATTACGGTCTATTACACGCAGCTGGTGCCGGCCGGTGTGGCCGTGCGGTTCTAGGCGCTTCAGTCTGGAACCGCGTGACCGCTACGGTCGCAGGTTCGAATCCTGCCTCGGGCATGGATGTGTGTGATGTCCTTTGGTTAGTTAGGTTTAAGTAGTTCTAGGTTCTAGGGGACTAATGACCACAGATGTTAAATCCCATAGTGCTCAGAGCCATTTGAACCATTTGAACACGCAGCTGTCCAGATCTGTACTTTGAAAAGAGAGCGTGCGTCTGGCCATATCTGTGTTGAGGAAGAACACACAAAAGTTCTATTCTCCACCAGCCTGGTTCTTTGATTCATGTCCTAGCGCAATGACATCGTGTAAGTGGTGGTCTCCGCCTCTCTTGATGTGAGCCTGTAATGAAAGTTACTGACGACACTCCAACTACCGCATAAGAAGCCCAGTTTAAAGTTCACAGATGCCAACACCTTTGCGGAAACGGAATAAATTAGCGGACAAAGCTGTAAACCGCTTGCATCCGATACAAAAAAATGTTCGACTACAGAGTAAAACGTCATTCTTCATACAGTTAATAATAATGAAACAGTCCGCTTCCGTAGTCAGTCCTGGAATTTACTTTAAAATTTTTTCTTATATTTCTTCTTCTATAATGCCTTTGTGTTTTCTGTTGCTTTAAACACATTTTTGTTGCGCGGATTTAACGCCTCGCGCTTTCGGGAAAATAGCAGATCGAGTTTTCACTACTGTTCACGCTAATTGATATGCCAATTTCTTGATTATATTGCCTTAATTAGATACCTAAAGCATCTTTCACTCCCGATATGTTGCCTGTAGGTTATTTAGAAACACAATAGCTTTATCATTATTTATTTATTTTGAATGGCAGAGGAATAGCTTCATTGATTTTCGCTCTTTATTTTTCGCTGAACTATTTATGGAACTTACGTCTCTTTTGTTTCAGGTAAGGACCGGACTTAAAAACTTACTTACGTCTGCAACGACCACATTATTATTGGTAAGAATACGCTATCATTTTCAGTTAAAGAGAAGAACATTCTTGTGTTGCAAAATTAGGTTTTAGAATAATTCCGCCGTTTGCAAAACACGACGTTATTTTTTCTCTTATTTTTAACCCGTGTTTTGACTCTTATGCGTCTATCTTCTGTAGGCCTAGTTATTTTTTTTCTTAAGTTGTACTCATTTAATTTTATTAAGGCTGCGATGTACACTCCTGGAAATTGAAATAAGAACACCGTGAATTCATTGTCCCAGGAAGGGGAAACTTTATTGACACATTCCTGGGGTCAGTTACATCACATGATCACACTGACAGAACCACAGGCACATAGACACAGGCAACAGAGCATGCACAATGTCGGCACTAGTACAGTGTATATCCACCTTTCGCAGCAATGCAAGCTGCTATTCTCCCATGGAGACGATCGTAGAGATGCTGGATGTAGTCCTGTGGAACGGCTTGCCATGCCATTTCCACCTGGCGCCTCAGTTGGACCAGCGTTCGTGCTGGACGTGCAGACCGCGTGAGACGACGCTTCATCCAGTCCCAAACATGCTCAATGGGGGACAGATCCGGAGATCTTGCTGGCCAGGGTAGTTGACTTACACCTTCTAGAGCACGTTGGGTGGCACGGGATACATGCGGACGTGCATTGTCCTGTTGGAACAGCAAGTTCCCTTGCCGGTCTAGGAATGGTAGAACGATGGGTTCGATGACGGTTTGGATGTACCGTGCACTATTCAGTGTCCCCTCGACGATCACCAGTGGTGTACGGCCAGTGTAGGAGATCGCTCCCCACACCATGATGCCGGGTGTTGGCCCTGTGTGCCTCGGTCGTATGCAGTCCTGATTGTGGCGCTCACCTGCACGGCGCCAAACACGCATACGACCATCATTGGCACCAAGGCAGAAGCGACTCTCATCGCTGAAGACGACACGTCTCCATTCGTCCCTCCATTCACGCCTGTCGCGACACCACTGGAGGCGGGCTGCACGATGTTGGGGCGTGAGCGGAAGACGGCCTAACGGTGTGCGGGACCGTAGCCCAGCTTCATGGAGACGGTTGCGAATGGTCCTCGCCGATACCCCAGGAGCAACAGTGTCCCTAATTTGCTGGGAAGTGGCGGTGCGGTCCCCTACGGCACTGCGTAGGATCCTACGGTCTTGGCGTGCATCCGTGCGTCGCTGCGGTCCGGTCCCAGGTCGACGGACACGTGCACCTTCCGCCGACCACTGGCGACAACATCGATGTACTGTGGAGACCTCACGCTCCACGTGTTGAGCAATTCGGCGGTACGTCCACCCGGCCTCCCGCATGCCCACTATACACCCTCGCTCAAAGTCCGTCAACTGCACATACGGTTCACGTCCACGCTGTCGCGGCATGCTACCAGTGTTAAAGACTGCGATGGAGCTCCGTATGCCACGGCAAACTGGCTGACACTGACGGCGGCGGTGCACAAATGCTGCGCAGCTAGCGCCATTCGACGGCCAACACCGCGGTTCCTGGTGTGTCCGCTGTGCCGTGCGTGTGATCATTGCTTGTACAGCCCTCTCGCAGTGTCCGGAGCAAGTATGGTGGGTCTGACACACCGGTGTCAATGTGTTCTTTTTTCCATTTCCAGGAGTGTATTTAATGGTAGTGACAGGATGGAACTTTTTGTAATATTGTGCATTTTTTGACTTTAAAAATTTTTCATAACATGATGAGCACAGCAGCGATCTATATCTTATTCTAACGAAAATAATCAGTCGTGATCGCAAGTAATGCTTCATTTCATTACTGATGACCGGCTTCAACTGTAGTAGACCATCTTCAGACCGGAGGGCGACACCGCTGAAGACCTACGTATACGATGACCACCAATGGTATACAGAGTGCAAATTTTAAGTTGACAAACCGGAATTACTCGAAAAATAAGCTTCACACGAAAAAAATGTTTCAGAATCCAAAGTTGATTATTTTCGAGGGGGGCATGTGCTAGTGGTAAAATTAGCCCGCCACCCCAGCCCCCTGGGGGTGGGGCGGGAGGCAACTTTAAAATTTCAAATAGGAACCCCCACGTTTTATTGCAGGATCAGATTCTACATAAAACACTACGTACATTTTGTCTTAAGCATTTGTTTTGATTCTTGGTAGTTGACGCTGCAATTCAATAAAATCCATGTTCTGATGTGGAAAGTGGTTACGGATAAATAAAAAATACTTATTTGCTTCGTAAATTTTGATTCGCTTGAAATAAAACTCTTCCTCTATCCCCATAGGATGGGGTTTGAGAGAGAGGAATTAGAGTTTTACAAATGTTGGCCCAAATATTAATTTTTTCCTCAGATTCGGATAAGATTTGTTTGTTTCGTGGTCATGAGGCCACACAACTCTTAATTATCAAACAAATCTTTTGCCTAGCTAACTAACTAACCAAACATCCTACTTACTAACTAGTGAACTCATTAACTAGTTTTAGCGAATCAAAATTTACGAAGTAAATGAGTATTTTTTATTTATCCGTAACCATCTTCCACTCAAAAATGAGAACATGGATTTTCTTGAATTACAGCGCCCACTACCAAGAATCACAACAGCTGTTCAAGACAAAATGTACGTGGTTTTTTTATGTAGAATCTGATTCTGCAATAAAAAATGGGGGTCCCTATTTGAAATTTTGATGTTGACTCCCGCCCCACCCCCAGTGGGCTGACGTGGCGGGCTAATTTTAGCACAGCAGATGTCCCTCTCGAAAATAATCAACTTTGGATTCTACACATTTTTTTCGTGTGAAGCTTATTTTTCGAGTTATTCTGTTTTGTCAACTTAAAATGTACACCCTGTAGACGTATACTGGGAAGCAGCAGTCGTCATCTGCACTTGACAACTGGTACCTTCCGGCACAGCTCTGCTGATTCTATACTGGGTCACCAATAGTATCACCTTCCGGTCTGAAGACGATCTACTAAGACTGACACTGATCGCGACCGATATTTTCATTAAAATTCTTTGATGTGTTTTGTGCTTGGAGTAAGTTGCTACGGGACCAAACTGCTGAGGTCATCAGTCCCTAGACTTTCACACTACTTAATCTAACTTAAACTAACTTACGCTAAGGACAACACACACACACATACCCATGCCCGAGAGCGGACTCGAACCTCCGAGGGGGGGGGGGGGGGGGGGTTCCGGGATCCACGTGAACCGTGGCAAGGCCCCCCTCAGACCGCGCGGCTGCAAGAAGATTGTAAGCATGGATTTTTCACGTATATTTACCACTTCTGTTTTATCTTGTGTCACAGTCTGCATTATATCGTAAAACAGAAGGTCGTTCAACGACAAACGGAGAGATGCATGGTTCTAGTTATCTGGAGAGACAGCACAATAAGTAAATAGCCGAGGAAAGAGATTAGACGACGTTAGCTGCTACTGCGATGGAGATGAAATGGCGGTGAGTGGGACATATAGCGAGGCTAATGGATGATGGATGTACTGAGGAAGTTCTGGACATACGTACAGTACAGGAACAGTTCGGAGACGATGATTGTATCAGAATGAATCTTCCATGCCATAAAGCAGCATCTGTGAGGCAGTGGTTTCGAGACAATAACTTTCCTGAAATGGACTGTGCTGACAGAGTCCCAACTTGAACTGCATGGAATACTTTCGCGATGAATTAGGCCGACTTCGCTCCAGACCCCAGCATCCAACATAACTGCCTTCTCTGGTTCCGGCTTCTCGGGAAGAATGGGCTGTTGTTTCTTCACAGACACTTGAATGAAAGTGTCTCCGGCATAGTTCAAGCCCTCATAAAGACCAGGTATCGACACACTTCAAATTAATGTCCACTAATAGGTCGCTTAGCGGCTCTGGTTGATCGTGAGGCGTTTTATACTGCGGATGGATGTTTTTATTGTCAGAATCGAGTCACCAGTACCGCTATAGTTCTGGCATAAAAAACTACAGTACATTTAGATGAGTCTTGCTATTCTCCGTTCCACTTGCCACTCATTACTGCTTGCTGGTCTTATCAAAGATCCTCAGCTGGAACAATTGCACGTCACCTCAGTCCTTTGCAAGTGGCTACTTTGGCGAGCTTGTCTGCCTTTTCAGGTACAGGAATGCCACAGTGAGCTTTCACTCAGCAAGTGGCACTGCACTTATAATATCAGTTTCCTGACGACGGTACAACTGGATTTTTTTGTCCACTGTAGAAATATGTCAGTAATCAGAGATGATAGCGATCTCGTGATCTAGATGTTTGTGAATGTATACACGCGCTCGTTGTGTAGCCGTAAGCTCAGGTACTGTTGTCGTCGTGAATTTGATACTCCTGTGGCAGCTGCTACCCCAGTAAACACAACATCCATCTTTGTTCTTCGAACCGTCGGTTTGTATTTTTCCCGACCTTTGTTTTTAGAGATATAAGAAAAATTCAGTACTCTTATAAAGTTCCAGTTAGATGCAGATCATAGTCATAAATCATAAGCATCGTACTATGCACAATGACGAATGATAACATACGCAAAAGTTCTTTTGCTTCGATGCAGGAATTACACTGAAGCGCCAGAGAAACTGGTACAGGCATACGTATTCAAATACAGATATATACAAGTAGACAGAATACGTCGCGGCGGTCGGCAACGCCTATATAAGACAACAAGTGTCTGGCGCAGTTGTAAGATCGGTTACTGCTGCTACAATGGCAGGTTATCAAGATGAAAGTGAATTTGAACGTGGTGTTATAGTCGGCGCACGAGCGATAGGGCACAGCATCTCCGAGGAAGCGATGAGGTGGGGATTTTCTCGCACGACCATTTCACGAGTGCACCGTGAATATCAGGAATTCGGTAAAACATAAAATCTCCGACATCGCTGCGGCCGGAAACAGATCGTGCAAGAACGGAACCAACGACGACTGAAGAGAATCGTTCAACGCGACAGAATTGCAACGCTTCCGCAGATTGGTGCAGATTTCAATGCTGGGCCATCAACAAGTGTCAGCGTACGAACCGTTCAACGAAACATCATGGATATAGGCTTTCGGAGCCGAAGGCCCACTCGTGTACTCTTGATGACTGCACGAGACAAAGCCTTATGCCTCGCCTTGTCCTGTCAACACCGACGTTAGACAGTTGATGCCTGGCTGGACGAGTCTCGTTTGAAATTGTATCGAAAGGATGGATGTGTACGGGTATGGAGACAACCTCAGGACTATTCAACCTGGTGGAGACTCTGTAATGGTATGGTTCGTGTCGAGTGGAAATGGTGTGGGGCGTATGGAGTTGGAATGATATGGAACCCCTGGTACCAGTTTCTTTGGCTCTTCATTGTAGGAAACAGGTAACTTGTTTGTACCTAGCGTCGACTGGAACAGAGCTTCGTTGGTGGTCCAGTCGGGACTTTTGGCTGGCCACCCCTGAACTTTCTCCAGGAATTCCGAGCGGCGCGCTGCCTGGCGTTGCCCGTCCGGTGTAGCCTGCCCGCAGGGTCCTGCGGTCGAAGTGCGAAGGGCGGCCGGCTCCGCCCTCACGCCGCCACAAAACACGGGCCCGCCGGAGACTTCAACGCTCGCGCAGGAAAGGAACCCATTCCTCCATAATTCCGTGACCACCTTCGCATTACGTAAGCCATGCAGGTATCTCCGACGTAGTTTGAATATTGTTTTCTGGTAACTAACGAGGTACAAAAATTGTACACAATGAGAATTTACGAAACTGAGGGTGTCAAATTGCGATATATCTTCCATTTTCCAGCAAGACGCCGTTTTTCTTTTTCTACATAATCACTTCATAATTTTTTAGTATGTACCCATTCCAGTTTATTTTTCCAAGTTCAGGTAGTACAGTAATTATCTTTCTTCTCATACTTCCCTCATCACATCTTCGTTTGTTACTCTGAAACAAAATGGTCGTATGGCATAATTTGCCGGGAGACTCCGCCTGGAGTTGTTCGGGTGCTCAGTACAGGTCTTTCTTTTTGATGCCACATAGCTGACTTGTGTATGTCTACTTTTTTCCGTTTTCCAGCAGTCCACATTTCAAAGCTTGAAAGTTTTTCTCGTTACCATTCTGATGGTCTAATTATAGGCGCTGTACCTCACGACAGTCCAAACAAAGCACTATGTCAACATTTGTCTTAACACCATCTGCATACCGAAGCAAAAAATAATCCTCTTCGCATAGAAATGCCAATTTTCTCATTCCTATTACCGATTTAATTTCTATATGTTCAGCGTCCTCCTTCATTTCTATCTAGAGTCATAATTTTTCATTTCCTTTCGCTTATTTTCATTCTATATTTTCTCCTATATTTTTAATATGCTCTATCAGTTCTCGGAGCTCCTTTCTATGCTTGGTAGCAGAATCATATTGTCTGCTAATCTCGACCTCCACATTCTACGGGCACTGAATATTTGTCCTTCGTCCATTAGGAAGCAGTGGTGAATCATGTGTACTTAATATGCTTTAAAGAGTGTGGGAGGTTGACAACAACCGTGTATTACAGCTGTATTCCTAATTATATACCGTTGGTATTCTCTTCTTTGTGTAACGAGAGTCTTTCGTTTCAAATCTGTTGACTTTTCTTAAGTATAATTACGATCTTGTCCCAGCTCATCTAATCAAAAGCTTTCTCCAAGTCTGTGACACTTATTCCTATACAAGCTCTTTCCCTACTCAACAACTCTCCATTCTAGAATGCGTACGAGTTCTATTGCATCCATCGTCTGAATTTTTTTGCTCCACAGCAAGATTTCTTCAGTTTTTCTTTCCAGTCTCCTTCACAACACTATTTTGCCGCCGCGTGGTCTCGGGCGCCTTGCCACCGTTCGCGCTGCACTCCCCTCCCCCCCCCCCCCCCCCGCCCCCTCCCCATTCCGTCGGAGATTCTAATCTTCCCTCAGGCATTGGGGTGTGTGTGCTGTCCTTAGCGTAAGTTAGATTAAGTAGTATGTAAGAGACTGATGGCCTCAGCAGTTTGGTCCTGTAGGAACTTACTGCAAATTTCCAAAACTATTTTGCGAGCATGGAAAATCAGATAGAAACCATTATTTACATGGCTATAAATTACCAGAAAAACAGTGTACCATTAACTTTAATAAGACTTTTGTCTTGATCACTGTTTTTATTGGCTTCGTTATACCTTACGATTTTCTACGTTACACCATTTCAAAGGATCAAACGTATAAAACATAATGTCTTATGGACCAACATGCAGCAGAAATGGATCTGTCCCAAATATATAGATGCACAGTATCTTATCAGTCGTAATGTTGTGAGACTTAAATGTATAGCCTCCACACTGCTGTCGCTCCAGATGATGACAGGTAAAGTTCTCAAGGCATTTGCCGAACCCAAATCCTTCCATCGGATTGCCAGAGGATACAGCGAGATTAGTCGGCAGAAGTCACTCATTTCCAGTCATCTATTGTCCACTGACATCACTCTTTACACTTCTTCAAGTATCGCAAAGCACTGACCGCAGAAATGTGTGGCTTATAAGGGGTTGCTAGGCCATTGTGCACATTTTCATTAAGTCCCTATGCACAGTCGTCGTGCTAGATGGACTGCTGCCAGCTCTTTAGAACTAACAAGTGATATATTCCGCTGATTTCAGGCGATGATATGAGATTTCCTGGCAGATTAAAACTGTGTGCCAGACCGAGACTCGAACTCGGGACCTTTGCATTTTGCGGGCAAGTGCTCTATGTAGCAGTTTCTGTGCCTCGGCATTGTGGGGCCACAATTTGTGACTGTGCAACAGGATTTTTTTTTTATTGTGATTTCACTCCCCTGCCCCATATGGGCAGGGGAGGGCTGTCAGCGGCACAATCCGCCGCTCTTCAGCCGAGTGACACTACAACTAAAACAAGAATAAAATGATACATACATAAGGAGAGAAAAAAGGGGAACATAAAACAGAGTAAAGGGAGAAAATGGAGGTAAAAATACACGGACATGGAGACGTTCATGGGGGACATTTAAAAAGTCACCAGAAAGTTAAAAAACACAGTTGGCGATTCTTAAAACACAGAGAAGACACTGAATGCGCATGCATAGGTTAAAGGTCAGCCAGAGTATTAAAAACACTTCCGAACAACACCCTTAAAATCCACTTGGAGCACACACGACGAAGAATAAAACTAAGGTTTTCAGAAATTACTGCAACCAGTCGCCTTTTATGTAGATGTATTTTATTTAACCATGACCGGTTTCGAGCTGCCTAGCAACTCATCATCAGATGGTATATACATTTAGTGCTTTTTTGTACCCATTGTGTGGGTGGTTGAGTATCTGTGGCTAGACAGAAACGAGAACAAATAATCGCTACATGTGGTACAGTAACACGAAATATTTACAGCATAATTTATGTTTAACGTATAAGAGCAAATAATCACTACATGTGGTACAGTTACACGAAATATTTACAGTTTAATTTACGTTTTGAGGTGTTACTTACAGATAAATCTTTCTGCAGGTATATATATCTCTTTTAGGACGTATTTTTGAGACCATTGTGTCTTGTTTTTCACAATTTCACAAGTTAAAACTTTCACTAGATGTATATTACTTTTATGAGGCACTGTTGGAAACATATATCTTGTTTTTCGTAAACATCGCTGAACACACTTAGCCACAGATACGAATACAGGATTTACACATTATAAACAAGCCAAAGATTGCAATATAACTACAGTATCAAAGATTTCAAGTTGACCAGAGGCATTATTAGTCATCACACACACTGACAAGAGATTTGTCTTTATTACATAGAAAATAAATGTAAATTAGCTTAAACTAGTAAAATGTTTATTTATAAATTAACTGTGCACTTTTAACAGGTATATAAAACTAGATTTTTACATTATATTTCGGTTACATTTAAGATTATTGGTATTGAGAGTATTATGACAGCTAATTTCTTGCTCCTTCCATTGGCTGATCTTGGCATATGATGTCTGGGATGAGAGGTTGATGGTTAACTTGAAATAATAAGTAATGCTGGTACTTGAAAGGGTGTGGAAAAGGAGTTGGCGGTGGGGGGGTGGGGTGGGGGGGGGGTGTATAGGAAAAAGGAGAGGGGGGGGTTGAGAGGGTGATGTGGAGAGAGAAGAGAGCTGAAGGGGGGGGGGCAGAAGTGGTACAAGCTTTTATGTGTGTGTGTGGGGGGGGGGGGCATTTTGTTTCTGAATGACTGTTTAGTTTTTTAAGTTCAAAGAATCCTTAAAATTCTGAAAGAAGGAGTTATTCGCCAATTCTGTCTGCTCATTTAAAATGGTATGTGGGGAATTATGTTTGTGGGTAAAAATCTCTAATTGTTCGAGAAGATCCATCTTGAATCCCTTGTCTACAGTGTGTAGGATTTGAAGGTTAGTTTTAATGTCTGTTATGGAATGTTTATTATCTGCTAGATGGGTAGCAAAAGTGGATCTATTTAAGTTGTTTAGGCGAAGTGCATCAGTGTGCTCTTTGTATCGGATCTCAAAATTTCTACCTGTTTGCCCTATGTAGTAGCAGGAGCAGCTGTCACATCTTAATTTATATATACCAGATTTTTGGTAGGGTGTGCTGGCTCTTTTGGTGTTGTGGACTATTTTGTTCTGTATTTTGTTGTTAGTGTGAAAACTTATTTTGACATTATGTGGTTTGAATAGCTTAGCAAGTTTGTATGAGATATTGCCGAGAAACGGCATACAAACGAATTTGGTTTCTTCTGCTACTGAGGTCTGGCTTGCTGGTTTTGCTTTGTTAGATATAATGTTTTTATCTAATTTTTCAATTATGCTTGGGTCATAAGCATTGTTTGATGCTATTGTTTTTAATATATTGATTTCATTAATTTTTGCAGTAGGATCAGCTTGAATCTTGTTGATACGGTTAAGTGCTGATTTGAAAAAAGCTAGTTTATGCTGATTTGGGTGGCATGATGTATTGTTTATTATGACATCTGAAGTGGTGGGTTTCCTATATATCTGAAATTTATGTTTGTTGTTGTGATGTGTTATGTTTAGGTCAAGAAAATAGATACCTTTTTGGGTTTGGTGTTCTACTGTGAACTGTATTTTGGGGTGAACATTATTAAGTTTACCAGCTAAGGCCTCAATTTCAGTGGCTGTTCCATCATATAACAACAGGGTGTCATCAACATATCGTTTATAATAAATGATTTTGTCTGTTTCTATTGGGTTTGCTTTAAAGAATTTAATTTCGAGATCATTAATGTAGATGTCAGCAAGAAGGCCAGCTAGACTACTGCCCATTGCTAGACCATCATGTTGAATATATATTTTGTTGTTGAAGGTGAAGTAATTGTGGGACAGCACTAATTCAAGTAAATCCATCAGCTCACAGATTTCCATGTCACTTAACTTTTTATGTTGTAATAAGTTATTTTTTATTATTCGAAGTGTGTCTATTATAGGTATGTTTGTGTACAGGTTGACAATATCAAGGGATGCAAAGTTAGCTGCATTGGGAATGGAAATTTCTCTGATACTGTCAATCAAATCATAGGTGTTTTTTATGGAATAATTGGTTGGGAATGTATAATATTTCTTGAGTATTTCATGCAGTTTTTTAGTCACTTTGTACCCTGGGCTATTTATGGAATTCACAATCGGGCGTATCGGGTGTCCATCTTTATGAATTTTAGGTTGTGATCTAAGCTTTGGTGCTGTAGGGTTCATTATAACACATTGTTTGGCTTCAATGGATGTCAGCAGAAAGTTACAATTTTTTAACATGTCTTTTATTTTAGCTTGGTATTTGGGAGTGGGGTCAGATTTCAACTCAGTTATGTTGTTATTCTTGAAAAATTCTAGGGTTTTCTTAATGTAATCAGACTCGTACATTATCACGGCTGTGCTGCCTTTGTCAGATTTAACAACAAGGGCACTACTGTTTGTTAGCTTTTTGTTAATTTGTTTCAGTGTTGCAGATTCATCATGTTTATTACTATGGAGCCTTTGTGCATCTATGGTTTTCTTTATTATTTTGTTTGCATCATGGGCTAGAGCATTTTGATCATTCTGATCTAGTTTTGATGCTATACATGCTATTTTGGTGTTAGTTATTAGGTCTTTAACACTGTTGTAATCAAGTTTTGTGGCAATATTATGTTTAAGTCCCTTATTTAACAAATTTAATTCTGTGCTATTGAAATTAATGCTTGTTGTGTTAACTACTCTCTCAAAGAATTTATGTTGCACGGGAGGGCATTCATTTGGTGGAATGGGGGATTTTTTGGCAATCAGGAGTGAGAGCTTTTCTTTTTGTTTATGTGCAATTTTCAACATCTCTTTATCCACATTTAGTTGGGTTAGATCTAAGAAATTCGTGATTTGGCTTAGAGTGAGATAGTTGCTTAACTCTAAGTGCAGCATGTAGATGTCCCTGTTTAACAAGTCTTTTCGTTTGTAATGTGATCTAATTTCATTTTTGATCCATACAATTTCACATTTTCTCTTGGCTGCTTGTGCAGATTCACTCTGGTCTTTAACTACAACTCTTATGTAATTAGGAGTTACATTCTCTAAGATACATTGCTTATTAAATTTGATGGCAAGAATAGTTTTCATTAGTTTCACTTTGCACTTCCTGTATTTGTTCATTGTTCCTTTTACCTGGCTAGGTAGCAAAATAAGACTTTTATCCATTGTGGATGTGGAACACTGCAACTGTGGTGTGAAAAGGTTTTCAGAAATTACTGCAACCAGTCGCCTTTTATGTAGATGTATTTTATTTAACCATGACCGGTTTCGAGCTGCCTAGCAACTCATCATCAGATGGTATATACATTTAGTGCTTTTTTGTACCCATTGTGTGGGTGGTTGAGTATCTGTGGCTAGACAGAAACGAGAACAAATAATCGCTACATGTGGTACAGTAACACGAAATATTTACAGCATAATTTATGTTTAACGTATAAGAGCAAATAATCACTACATGTGGTACAGTTACACGAAATATTTACAGTTTAATTTACGTTTTGAGGTGTTACTTACAGATAAATCTTTCTGCAGGTATATATATCTCTTTTAGGACGTATTTTTGAAACCATTGTGTCTTGTTTTTCACAATTTCACAAGTTAAAACTTTCACTAGATGTATATTACTTTTATGAGGCACTGTTGGAAACATATATCTTGTTTTTCGTAAACATCGCTGAACACACTTAGCCACAGATACGAATACAGGATTTACACATTATAAACAAGCCAAAGATTGCAATATAACTACAGTATCAAAGATTTCAAGTTGACCAGAGGCATTATTAGTCATCACACACACTGACAAGAGATTTGTCTTTATTACATAGAAAATAAATGTAAATTAGCTTAAACTAGTAAAATGTTTATTTATAAATTAACTGTGCACTTTTAACAGGTATATAAAACTAGATTTTTACATTATATTTCGGTTACATTTAAGATTATTGGTATTGAGAGTATTATGACAGCTAATTTCTTGCTCCTTCCATTGGCTGATCTTGGCATATGATGTCTGGGATGAGAGGTTGATGGTTAACTTGAAATAATAAGTAATGCTGGTACTTGAAAGGGTGTGGAAAAGGAGTTGGCGGATGAATCTGCAACACTGAAACAAATTAACAAAAAGCTAACAAACAGTAGTGCCCTTGTTGTTAAATCTGACAAAGGCAGCACAGCCATGATAATGTACGAGTCTGATTACATTAAGAAAACCCTAGAATTTTTCAAGAATAACAACATAACTGAGTTGAAATCTGACCCCACTCCCAAATACCAAGCTAAAATAAAAGACATGTTAAAAAATTGTAACTTTCTGCTGACATCCATTGAAGCCAAACAATGTGTTATAATGAACCCTACAGCACCAAAGCTTAGATCACAACCTAAAATTCATAAAGATGGACACCCGATACGCCCGATTGTGAATTCCATAAATAGCCCAGGGTACAAAGTGACTAAAAAACTGCATGAAATACTCAAGAAATATTATACATTCCCAACCAATTATTCCATAAAAAACACCTATGATTTGATTGACAGTATCAGAGAAATTTCCATTCCCAATGCAGCTAACTTTGCATCCCTTGATATTGTCAACCTGTACACAAACATACCTATAATAGACACACTTCGAACAATAAAAAATAACTTATTACAACATAAAAAGTTAAGTGACATGGAAATCTGTGAGCTGATGGATTTACTTGAATTAGTGCTGTCCCACAATTACTTCACCTTCAACAACAAAATATATATTCAACATGATGGTCTAGCAATGGGCAGTAGTCTAGCTGGCCTTCTTGCTGACATCTACATTAATGATCTCGAAATTAAATTCTTTAAAGCAAACCCAATAGAAACAGACAAAATCATTTATTATAAACGATATGTTGATGACACCCTGTTGTTATATGATGGAACAGCCACTGAAATTGAGGCCTTAGCTGGTAAACTTAATAATGTTCACCCCAAAATACAGTTCACAGTAGAACACCAAACCCAAAAAGGTATCTATTTTCTTGACCTAAACATAACACATCACAACAACAAACATAAATTTCAGATATATAGGAAACCCACCACTTCAGATGTCATAATAAACAATACATCATGCCACCCAAATCAGCATAAACTAGCTTTTTTCAAATCAGCACTTAACCGTATCAACAAGATTCAAGCTGATCCTACTGCAAAAATTAATGAAATCAATATATTAAAAACAATAGCATCAAACAATGCTTATGACCCAAGCATAATTGAAAAATTAGATAAAAACATTATATCTAACAAAGCAAAACCAGCAAGCCAGACCTCAGTAGCAGAAGAAACCAAATTCGTTTGTATGCCGTTTCTCGGCAATATCTCATACAAACTTGCTAAGCTATTCAAACCACATAATGTCAAAATAAGTTTTCACACTAACAACAAAATACAGAACAAAATAGTCCACAACACCAAAAGAGCCAGCACACCCTACCAAAAATCTGGTATATATAAATTAAGATGTGACAGCTGCTCCTGCTACTACATAGGGCAAACAGGTAGAAATTTTGAGATCCGATACAAAGAGCACACTGATGCACTTCGCCTAAACAACTTAAATAGATCCACTTTTGCTACCCATCTAGCAGATAATAAACATTCCATAACAGACATTAAAACTAACCTTCAAATCCTACACACTGTAGACAAGGGATTCAAGATGGATCTTCTCGAACAATTAGAGATTTTTACCCACAAACATAATTCCCCACATACCATTTTAAATGAGCAGACAGAATTGGCGAATAACTCCTTCTTTCAGAATTTTAAGGATTCTTTGAACTTAAAAAACTAAACAGTCATTCAGAAACAAAATGCCCCCCCCCCACACACACACATAAAAGCTTGTACCACTTCTGCCCCCCCCCCTTCAGCTCTCTTCTCTCTCCACATCACCCTCTCAACCCCCCCCCTCTCCTTTTTCCTATACACCCCCCACCCCCCCCCACCCCCCCCCCCCCCCCCCACCGCCAACTCCTTTTCCACACCCTTTCAAGTACCAGCATTACTTATTATTTCAAGTTAACCATCAACCTCTCATCCCAGACATCATATGCCAAGATCAGCCAATGGAAGGAGCAAGAAATTAGCTGTCATAATACTCTCAATACCAATAATCTTAAATGTAACCGAAATATAATGTAAAAATCTAGTTTTATATACCTGTTAAAAGTGCACAGTTAATTTATAAATAAACATTTTACTAGTTTAAGCTAATTTACATTTATTTTCTATGTAATAAAGGCAAATCTCTTGTCAGTGTGTGTGATGACTAATAATGCCTCTGGTCAACTTGAAATCTTTGATACTGTAGTTATATTGCAATCTTTGGCTTGTTTATAATGTGTAAATCCTGTATTCGTATCTGTGGCTAAGTGTGTTCAGCGATGTTTACGAAAAACAAGATATATGTTTCCAACAGTGCCTCATAAAAGTAATATACATCTAGTGAAAGTTTTAACTTGTGAAATTGTGAAAAACAAGACACAATGGTTTCAAAAATACGTCCTAAAAGAGATATATATACCTGCAGAAAGATTTATCTGTAAGTAACACCTCAAAACGTAAATTAAACTGTAAATATTTCGTGTAACTGTACCACATGTAGTGATTATTTGCTCTTATACATTAAACATAAATTATGCTGTAAATATTTCGTGTTACTGTACCACATGTAGCGATTATTTGTTCTCGTTTCTGTCTAGCCACAGATACTCAACCACCCACACAATGGGTACAAAAAAGCACTAAATTTATATACCATCTGATGATGAGTTGCTAGGCAGCTCGAAACCGGTCATGGTTAAATAAAATACATCTACATAAAAGGCGACTGGTTGCAGTAATTTCTGAAAACCTTTTCACACCACAGTTGCAGTGTTCCACATCCACAATGGATAAAAGTCGAAGAATAAAACTGCCAGATGTGACCTGCCGAGGGAAAGGGCAGAGAGGATGGAAAAGGAGGGGAGAGCAAGGGGCAGCAGGGGAAGCGGCGGGATGAAGAGAGGAGGGGCATCAGTGGGTTCATGAAGAGGCAGGAGACACGTGGGGCGGGAGAGGAAGAGGGAAGACAGGAAAGAGGGAGCGCAGAGACACTGAAAAGCGGCACAAGGGATGGAGGGGGAGTTTTTTAATTTTCATTCCACCATCGGAAGGGCGGGGTGGGCTCATATAGGGCTTTCTGCCCGTTTGGAGCCTTAGTTTATCGTACGGTATTCTGTGGTGACACAATTTATTTGTTGTAATTTGGGGAAGGGATCTAAATTTTTGTTTGTCTTTTGTTGTTTACCTTTCTTGGTTATTTGTGTTCCTATTTGTTTTCTTTGTTTGTTTTGGGGAGAATACACAACTCCGGCAATTGCCTTACGGCTGAGGGAAACCCCGGAAAACCTCAGCTGGAGTCGGGTGAAAGTCCTTAGAGTTTTCTTCTATGTCTTTTATTTATTTATTTTATTCTGTTGTTAGATGTTGAGGCAGATCTTTGTTTTCCGTTATTGCTTTTATGTCTTCATGTTTGTCTGGGTATTCTTGTTTAGTTGCTATTGCTACAATGTGAAGCGGATAAGGGTATTTATATGCCGGTGCGTTTAAATGGTATGGTATTGTCGTGATTAGTGTCTTGATGTCTTGATTAGTTGTTAATCTGTCATTTCCGTATGTTGTCATTTGTTTTTTGATTCTGTCTTTTATCGAGTCTATTTCGAGTGTATTGTGAAGTGTTGCTGTTGGTTCGTATTATATTTGCGCTAGTTTCCTTAATATTCTTCTGTCTGTAGCCTTTATCCTGTTGCACTGTGTGGTTGTGCCGCCCCACACTACTGCTCCGTACTCCATCGTTGGCCTTACGTACATTTTGTATAAGTGCAAGACTGTTCTTGTGCTTGCTCCTCCGTTCCTGTGTTTGAGTAGCTGTATTCTATTTGCCTTGGCGTTGGCTATGCTTATTTTCTTGGTTGTATTTTTCTCCCAGTTTAGTAGGCTGTCGAAGTCGAATCCTAGGTATTTGGCGGTTGGACTTGGCTTTATCGTTTGTCCCCATAGCGATATTTTCACATCGTCTGGGTTTTGGGGTCTGTGTCTGGTCAGGTGTCTGTGCTTTATTACCAGTACTTGCGTTTTTGTAGGATTTGGGCGGATCCTCCATGTTGCTAGCCATTTTTCTAATATTTCGACATATCTGTTTTTATTGTTATCATCTCTGTGGTTGCTACTTGGCACCAGACCGCCGTATCGTCGGCATACAGTGCTATTTGTTCGTTGATTCCGATCGGTTTTGGAATGTCGGCTGTGTAGAGATTGTAAAGTAGAGGTGAGATAATAGCCCCTTGTGGTACACCTGCTTTGGGTTTTAGTGTGTCAGAATAAGTGTTTCCGACTTTTACTACGATCTGTCGTTCCGTAATCATGTTTTTTATTAGTTGCACTATTTCTTTCGGTATGTTGTGTTGTAATAATTTCTTTAATAGCCCTGCATGCCACACTTTATAAAAGCCCATTCTATGTCGAGCATCAGTACTGTTGAAACCATACCCGTGTTTATTGCTTCGACACTGTTACTAACTAATGTTAATATTGGGTCAACTGTACTTCTATTTTTACGAAAGCCCGCTTGTTCTTCTGGTAATATGCCTTTTTTGTCCACGAATTTCTGGATTCTCTGTGTTAGGATTGCCTCGAATGTTTTTCCGATCACCGGCAGTAACGTTATCGGCCTATATGATTTTGGGTCGTGTTTCGGTTTTTGTGGTTTCGGTAGCATTCGTATTTGCCCTTTTTTCCACTGTTGCGGTGTCTTTTTGAGCCTTATTATGGCATTAAAGAGTTTCTGTAGTGGCGGTATTATTGTTTGCGGTGGTATTATTCTGAGGTGTTGTCTGGTGATGCCGTCAGCGCCGGGGGGCAGTGACTGTACCACCTGCTGTGGCCTGTTTTACTTCCTGTGTGGTTATGTCTACGAGTAGTGCTGTCTGATCTTCGTCGTAGGTCGTATAGGTTGTTTTTTCCAGCTCTGTTTTTGTTTCTATTTCCGTTTTTATTTCGTGTTCTTTGTCGAATCTGTCGTCTTGGAGATGTGCATATACGTTTTTTAGCGCTCCTAGGAAGGCGTGTGCTTTCTTCTTATTGCACGTCGTGATTTCGTCGTTTATTATCAGTGGTGCTTCGTGTGCCTCTTTCTGGTTCATCAGTCGTCTGAATTTCTTCCAGAAGTCGGCTGGGTTTTTCGGGTCTAGGTTCCGTATTTTTGTGTCCAGTTTTCTTGCCCTAAACTGTTTAAGTTGGTGTTTTACTTGGTCGTTTAGCCTATTCCATTGGTTTTTAATAGTAGGGTCTTTAGTGCGTCTGAATTGCACGTATACCTGTCGTTTTTGTTTGATTAGTGTCAGGATGTGTGTTGATATTGCTCCTTTTCCTTCTATTATTTTCCTTATTGGTGCACTTGTCTCCACTGCGTCTTCTATCACCTTAGTTATGTGCACGTTTAGATTTTCTAGTTTCTCGTAGTTATCTATCTCTTCGTTAGTTACGTTTAGGTTCTGGTTGATGTGTTCTTGGTATATTTTCCTGTCTATATTTCTTCTGTCTTTGTACGTTTTTATTTCTGGTTTCGTCTTTCTGGTGCTATTAGTGTCGTATTTATGTGGATTGGTATATGGTCACTTCCGATCCCTTCCCCTATCTCTATGTCACTTATGCATTTTGATATGTTGGCGGATATGATCACGTGGTCTGGTGTGGAGTAGCCGGCGTGGTTTATGAAGGTTGGTTCTTCATTAGGTAGTCTCAGTATTTGTAGGTTTTCTTCTAATAATTCCTCCAGCAGTGTCCCGTTTCTATTTGTCCTATGGTCCCCGAGATTTGTGGATCTGGCATTTAGGTCTGCTAGAATTATACAAGGTCCTAGGCTGCTGATGTACTGTATCAGGTTTTTCGGTATCTCTTCTGTGGGAGGCACGTATAGCACTGCCAAGAATAGTTTCTTCTTGTTTTTGCATGCTATTTGTATGATGATTGCCTGATGGTTTTCGTGTTCATCTGGCAGTGGTATTTGTATTGCTGCGAGTTTCCTGTGGTGTAGTAAGGCTACTCCTCCGTGTGCCCACCCCCTGTTTCTAGCCTCGTTTACCGCGTCTTTTCGATAGCACACGTAGTCCAGTATGTTGATGGGGGCGTGCCCTGCCCTTGTTTCTGAGTGTTAATTCCGTTCGCGTTAACGAAGGCAATTTTCGTTCTCATTTTGTTTAGACCTGCGAACTTGATTGATTTTGTGTCTTTATATCGGTGTTTCCACCGTTTGTGCTCTTTAGTGGTGATATAGTAAAGTGTATCTTATTCCATGCTTGTGACACACAAATCTCGCGCTTGAAGAAAGTTTTGGATATCTCTCGCATTGCGCTTATGACGAGGTTTTTGCGGTCTGCTAAGATGTTTATTAGTGCTAGTGTTGTTGCTCTCAAGAAATCTTCGCAGACTACAGGTTGTGGTTTGTCTTTTTCTGTGAGGTTTGCTCCTGTCGGTTCATCGGTGCATGTGATTTTCGCAGTGGCTTCGATTGACAAGGGTGCTTTGGGTCGTTTTGGACACTTCAGGTCTGTGGCTAGATGTTCTCCGGAACAGTTTGCGCAGGTTGGCTTGTCGGGTTGTTGTTCGCAAGCTGCGATCAGATGTGTTCCTCCGCATCTGTTGCACAGTGGTTTGCTTTTACAATTTTCTGTGCTATGTTCGAAGGTATGGCATATGGCGCATTGTGCTGGCTGTGGTGGTGGCACATGTGACTGTTCTACTGGGTGAAATTTGCAGAACAATTTGAAATGATTGCTTAGTAGGTAGTCAATCGTGTCTTTGTTGCGAGATATGACGCGAACCTTTTGGGTAGGTTTCCCATATTCTCGGGATGTTATTCGTTTCACCTTTGTGAATTCGAGTTGCATGTTTTTGAGTTCTATTTCAATGTCCTCTTCTGTTATTTCGTGCCCTACTTTTGTTATAACTACGCTCAGTGAGGGCTCGTTGTTTGTTTTTTGTGCAAATTGCTTGTTAGGTTTGTTCAATTGCGATACCCTTGCCTCAGGTCTGTAGTGTGTGCATATGGTGTTCTGGATTACGTTTAGGATGTCTGGATAGTTACTCGTAATTATGGCTGTCTGGTTTCGGTAAACTTCTAAGTTATTTACGTATCGCAGAATGTTTAGTCTCTTTAATTCGTTGTATAGAGTTTCCTCCTTGTTTAGGTTTTCTAACCGTATTTTCAGCTCTTTTTCGTTTTGTGTGGTAGTTTTCGTGTTTTCCTGTGCGTTGGCAACTGAGCTGCGTCTTTGTTTTCTATTTGTCACAGTCTGCCATTCGCCATTGTCCCCCTCTTCTTTGTTTTTGTCGTCTATGTCGACAACATCTTTCGTTTGTGTGGGCTGGTCGTCCTGTGTTTGTGCGGTGTTTTCCGTTTGGATGTCCTCGGTTTGTTCCGGTTTCGTCTTTGCTGTCTGTGTTGGTTTTGGGGCTTTTGCTTTTGATTCGCTCCTTTTTGTTTTAGGCCTGGTCGTGGTTGTTGTTCTGCGTGTGCGGTCGCGTTTCCGGTCCTGATTGCCTTCGTCATCCGTGGTGTCGGCTTGTATTTTGTCAGGGACATTGCCGTCGGTGGCTGCTGGCATTGGCGGAGGCATCAGTTCGTTGGCCGGTTTAGGTAACAGTGCCGGAAGCGTCGTTACGGTTGGTGCTGGGGGCCCCTACTTTCTGAGCCAAAGCGCTGGAAGCGCGGGCTGGTCTGTCCGCAGACAGGGCCCTGACTTCCGACAATCCCTAACTAACAGAGCTCTACGTCTTGGCTTTCCAAAACATCTCGCCTAACGGTTTAAGAGACACGACAATTTGTTATCTGCTTTTTTGCGATCAAAGGTAGGAGATCGTGCGCGTTACACTTTCGTGTAGGGCATTTACACCTTTACTTTGTTTCAACAGTGAACGCAGCAACAGTAGCAAATTCGTTCATTACGTTTATATAACCCAATTTTGTCAAAAGTAAATACGAGAACATTTGTGTAATAGGCTAATTTACTGGCAATTGGCATGACTTCTTCACTTGATATGGTTGTGGAATAAAATAGATGATCAAATCACGGGTTTTAACCTTCGCAGTGTAGATTTTGAGCTGCGACGCTGCACCGCTGACTGGCGGAAGCCGGCACTCCTGCGTCTGTAACGCATTGCGAGGCGAGGCGAGGCGAGGCGCCGCTGACAGGCGGTAGGGGGCGTGGCGTGCCGGCCGCCGCCCGCCATTGTCCACAGCGCGGCGGCACGCGCCGGCCAGCCAAAGGCAACGCCCGCACCCGCCGTCAGCTTTTGTCCTCGTCTCCGCTTGCGCCGCGCCGGCTAACGGGGAACTGTCCGCCGCACTCTACTACACTTGTTCCACTCATACGTTCTCATTTCACGCCGGTGGCCATTAACATTGCAATGCAGGGAAGAATAGCAAACACACAATTACTTTTCACTACACCTTTACGCGCAGCCCACCGTTAAGCCGTCGGCACACGGGCTGTGCATTCGAACGTTGAGCGTGCCGAGCGGGACTCGCGAGAAAGACAGGCCGCGGCGCGTACGTCACGAGGTCCCTCGCTCACTCGACTCAGCAGAGCAATCTGCATTCCTACACCTCCCAACTCGCAACTTGCTGTTTACGTACAAAAGAGAATTGTATCTTCTACTGGAATCCGCTATTATAGAGTCTTACGGTTTATTAGGCCTCCAAAGATCGGAAGCCCGCACGCCTACTAATAATTTGTCACGGCAATACTGCGGTACAACAAAATTAAAATTAAAAATATAACAGATACCATCGGTGACCATGCAGCTCGTTAGAATGAAATTACAATGAAATGAACACTCTCAGCTGCTTACAGCCGTTGACATACGTCAACGGGGACAGATGAAAATGCGTGTCCCGACCGGGACTCGAAGCCGGGATCTCCTGCTTACATGACAGACGCTCTATCCATTTTTTGTTTTTTTGTTTTTTTGTTTTTGTAGTCTCATTTTGTTCGTATTAGTTCGATGTATCTGCTCGGTGCGGACGTCGCAAGACACCCGTTTCAGTTCGTTGTTAATCCATTAACTCAGTTTTTTTTTTTTTTTTTTTTTTTTTTATTACAGAGGCCAGCTAACCCTCTGACCGAACACGCTCAGCTACCGTGCCGGCGTGCCATCCGAGCCACCGAGGACACAGAGGATAGCGTGACTACAGGGATTTATCTCTGGTACGCCTCCTGCGAAACCCACATTCTCAACGTATTGTCCCGCACTACATTCGTAGTGCCCCCGCCCATTATAGATACCATCATAGTATATATATAGTTAAAGCTAACCGGCCACTTGACCATCTTCATCTTCTGTGCGAATGCACAAACAGTGCCCGAACTCTTACGGGAATCGGCAACGCGCCGCGAGTAATGAGTATAAAGGGCGGGGACACTACGAATGTAGTGCGGCACAATATGTTGAGAATATGGGTTTCGCGGGAGGCGTGCCAGAGATAAATCCCTGCAGTCGCGCTATCCTCTGTGTCCTCGGTGGCTCAGATGGGTAGAGCGTCTGCCATGTAAGCAGGAGATCCCGGGTTCGAGTCCCGGTCGGGGCACACATTTTCATCTGTCCCCGTTGACGTATGTCAACGCCTGTAAGCAGCTAAGGGTGTTCATTTCATTGTAAAATTAAAATTGGCAGTAAGGCGTCAACCGACTGAGGGCAGTGCTTCAGAATTGGTAGCACGTTCGCACGCTGCCATGCTGCAGCCGACTGACGTTGCGTCGGTGGTGGTCGCAGGGTCAGGAGCGGCAGTTCGGTTTCCTTTGAGGCTATTGAAGGCCTTGTAGGCACTATTGGTCTTCTAGAGGGAACCCAACCTGGTGACAGTCAGCGGAGTTGAGTGCGGGCCTGATAATCCGTTAAATTCAGGCATTACCTTCTGGTCTTAAAGTTCTGGTAGCTCTTTCAACTTTTGTCATCCTGTGAGGCTTAGCTCGGTGCCTTGTACTACGTAGGGATGTCGGGTTGCCTGGGGCATGTTTCCTCTGCTTTGCTGAAGTCCGAGCGGGTACCTCGCTATTTTTGTTGCTGGCTTAGCAATGGCTGTGAACTGGTCGTGTCCTAATGTCGGTCTCTTCCCGGGACACACTGTCTTGCGCTGTTTTAGAAGCTGCTAGTTAGTTTATGTCGGCGTATCGCCCCACGGGTTCTTGTTTGAGGGGTGGAGGTTGAGCCGTGCGTGGCTCGTGTTCCCGCCATCATGTATTTTACACCCTGTGTTTAACGTACTTCCACCTCACTACGTTAATTTAAATCACTACTGTCACTGAGTTGCTGCTTTGTCTGACCGTGAGCGGCGTTAGCAGCGCGTATCGATATATCCCCTCTCGTAGTATCTTTGCTCGACTGCTATTACTGCCCGCTCGTTGTCTGTCGTAGTTGACTTCGGGTCGCGAGTTCGGGTCTGCCAGTCAGTTCGAACGCGTCTGGAGCGCAGTCAGGACCTGCCAGTCGGCGAGTTGCAATGCGGCACTGTGCAGTCGGGTTGGAGCAGCAGTGAGGTCTGCGTCGACGTGGCCCGCCCGACCATTGCCGCCACGCATCACTTGAGCCGGGCCACGGTCTCGCTGGATCGTCGGTCGGTCGTCCTACCGGACGAAGCGTTTTGGCTCGCCGATCGTTCATGAGTCGGCTGTCTGTGTGTTTGTGTGTGCATCGACTTCCGATTTGTCTTCGTGCGTGCTTAGTTACTGTTGTGTATCGTTCAGGTCTTCGTGCAGTGTTGTCAGGTTGTGTGTGTAGTTGCCGTTATTTCCACTGACGACTGTTTTAGATGTTGTCCGCAGACTGGCTCCGAGAAGTCCGTCGTCTCATCGGCCGACGTGTAACTGGTTCTCTGAGCGCTTCTGGGCCCCTTCAGGGGATATATCGATACGCACTGCTAACGCCGCGCACGGTTAGGCAAAGCAGCAGCTCAATGACAGTAGTAATTTAAATTAACGTAGGGAGGTGGAGGTACGTTAAAAACAGGGTGTAAAATACATGATGGCGGGAACACGAGCCACGCGCGGCTCACCTACTAATAAATTGTTACGGCAATACTGCGGTACAACAAAATTAAAATTGTGGCACAATGATTATGGGTTTCATGAGGTATCACATTTGCATGAAACGAGGACTGTTAAGCAGAGGAGACTAAATGCTGTATACAAGCCGTTATAGCATTCGTGTCGAGCATAGATCTAAAATTAAAGCGTACTGCAAAGTTGGGTATATTATTGTGTTAGTAGTGATCAGTAGAAGATGTAGTTCTCGTTAGTACGTAAACATCTAGACACGAGTTAACTGGTTTAAAAACGCAATTTGTATGTTGAGCTGCGCGAGCGAGCTAGCTCACTCCTATCCTCGCGTTGTACGCACCCGGGCCTGTCTTTCGCGTAGGCCTCACTGCCGAGTTTCTGACGTCATAGCGGGGATAAGGACGTTGGGGAGTGTTTCCGAGCGCGTAGAGCGATGTTTAGCACGTCAGATATTCTGAACGTGCGTTTGAACGTAGACCAGTGAGATGGAAGAGCATCACATACGTCACATGGATTCCATGTCTCTTCAGTGTTCTGTCGGATTTCGGTTGAAGCCCATATGTATATTTACGTATGCTATTTCTAAGCGTCATCAAATTGACGATAGCTGGCCTGTGTGGCCGAGTGGTTCTAGGCGCTTCAGTTTGGAACCGCGCTGCTGCTACGGTCGCAGGTTCGAATCCTGCCTCGGGCATGGATGTGTGTGATGCCCTTAGGTTAGTTATGTTTAAGTAGTTCTAAGTTCTAGGGGACTGATGACCTCGGATGTTAAGTCCCATAGTGAATAGAGCCATTTGAACCATTTGAAATTGACGATATCTCTAAAAGCTGTCGTTAATTGTACGATTTACTCTAATAAAATGACGGGAACCGTCGTCTTCATGATTAAACAATTATTCTAAATTGCTTATTATGAAAGTACAGCGTTTCGAGGCGACGCCACACTGAGAATACACAAGAAATGCAATGCTGCCGGCCGGAGTGGCCGAGCGGTTCTAGGCGCTTCAGTCTGGAACCGCGCGACCGCTACGGTCGCAGGTTCGAATCCTGCCTCGGGCATGGATGTGTGTGAGGTCCTTAGGTTAGTTAGGTTTAAGTAGTTCTAAATTCTAGGGGACTGATGACCTCAGAGGTTAAGATCCAAAGTGCTCAGAGCCATTTGAACCATTTTGCAATGCTCTAGGTGCTAATAACATATCAACGATTAAAGTTTTCAGTTAATAACAACTCTACGGTTAAAGCTTTCGGGAGACGGCAATACGGTAAGTACGGTCGCAAAGCACTCACGGTCGGTACAGTACAGTGAATTGAGTCGCGGGATTGCAAGGTATTAGCTCATCTGTCCGCGTGTAACTGCATCCATTTTTTTTTTTTTTTTTTTACTGTCCTTCGCGTTTTCTGGTCCGTTCTGACGCTTTCTTATTAGTTTAATAAGAGTATATTCTGTAATATTCAGTGTTACGTAAATATAAGGGCGCTCTTTCTGAGGAGTGAGTTCGTTCCATTAGCTCGATGTACAAGACAGCTTGCATTACTTGCAGTAAAATATTTTGCGCGTTTTTGTTTTAAGTTTTGTATTTCACATGTTGTAAGGATTCTACTGCTGAATAGGAACGGTGATCACCTGCGAATGACTTTAGGATTTTACTAAAAAGTGAGAATGATGAAATAATTTTAACTTATGTCCAGAAATACTGTAATTTTTTCTGCACTATTCGTAGTGCGACCATTATAAGCCGATGTCCTTATTGGCAGCTGATCATAGCATTTTGCTTTTTGCGTTATAACATATCCGTGGATACTGTTGTTTTTACTTGTGTATACTTCAGACATAGCGACAAGACTGACATATGGAAAGGGGAGGAAATGTGCGTTTTAAGAGAACTAACGTGGGAATTTTACGTCCGTCCATTTCGTAAACAATCTGATTCGAGAGCTCGATGCAGCCTATAACAGCCTCTGGAGCTTTTTTTCCCTTTATTGTTATTTTAATACCTTTACAGGTAATAAAGGTAGGCCGGCAGCGGCCTATGTACACCGCTCTTCAGCCACAGTGAACACATACAGGAAACAGAAAGACAGAAAAACAAACAAACGTGGTGGACAAAAACGAGAGACAGACATAGTAAAGTAATGGAGCCGTTCACTGGCGCACTGTATGAATAAAAAACGTTCAGCACTAAACACAACGGGGAAGAACGAGTTTGCACACGTGAACGAAGGAGCACAAACGGAGAAAACACTGAATCACTGACGTGAAGACACACACGTGCACTGGCGACGATATCCGGCGCACGGAAATGCACTGTTCACGCACAAAGCCGGGGACCTTCCAAAGGGAAGAGGTGTGGGTAAAGAGGGAGGGGGGGGGGGAAGGTTGATGCCAGTAGGAGAGGAGAAGGGAGGGGGCGCGACGAGGAGGGCTGGGGAGGAAAGGGAGGGACACAGTTGAGGAGGTTCAAATGGCTCTGAGCAGTATGGGACTTAATATCTGAGGTCATCAGTCCCCTAGAACTTAGAACTACTTAAACCTAACTAATCTAAGGACATCACACACATCCATACCCGAGGAGGATTAGAACCTGCGACCGTAGCTGTCGCGCGGTTCCAGACTGAAACGCCTAGAACCGCCACAACGGCCGGCTAAGTGACCAGTGCCCACGGCGACGTTGGACGCCGCTTGCTGGCGTTGCGAGCGCTTGACGCAATAATAAAAGCGTGTAACCGGAGCAGACACGGACGGGGTTCAACACAGGGATGATGTTGTGTTGTTGTGGTCTTCAGTCCTGAGACTGGTTTGATGCAGCTCTCCATGCTACTCTATCCTGTGCAAGCTTTTTCATCTCCCAGTACCTACTGCAACCTACATCCTTCTGAATCTGCTTAGTGTATTCATCTCTTGGTCTCCCTCTACGATTTTTACCCTCCACGCTGCCCTCCAATACTAAATTGGTGATCCCTTGATGCCTCAGAACATGTCCTACCAACCGATCCCTTCTTCTGGTCAAGTTGTGCCACAAACTTCTCTTCTCCCCAATCCTATTCAATACTTCCTCATTAGTTATGTGAGCTACCCATCTAATCTTCAGCATTCTTCTGTAGCACCACATTTCGAAAGCTTCTATTCTCTTCTTGTCCAAACTATTTATCGTCCATGTTTCACTTCCATACATGGCTACACTCCATACGAATACTTTCAGAAATGACTTCCTGACACTTAAATCTATACTCGATGTTAACAAATTTCTCTTCTTCAGAAACGCTTTCCTCGCCATTGCCAGTCTACATTTTATATCCTCTCTACTTCGACCATCATTAGTTATTTTGCTCCCCAAATAGCAAAACTCCTTTACTACTTTAAGTGCCTCATTTCCTAATCTAATTCCCTCAGCATCACCCGACTTAATTAGACTACATTCCATTATCCTTGTTTTGCTTTTGTTGATGTTCATCTTATATCCTCCTTTCAAGACACTGTCCATTCCATTCAACTGCTCTTCCAAATCCTTTGCTGTCTCTGACAGAATTACAATGTCATCGGCGAACCTCAAAGTTTTTATTTCTTCTCCATGAATTTTAATACCTACCCCGAATTTTTCTTTTGTTTCCTTTACTGCTTGCTCAATATACAGATTGAACAACATCGGGGAGAGGCTACAACCCTGTCTTACTCCCTTCAAAACCACTGCTTCCCTTTCATGTCCCTCGACTCTTATAACTGCCATCTGGTTTCTGTACAAATTGTAAATAGCCTTTCGCTCCCTGTATTTTACCCCTGCCACCTTCAGAATTTGAAAGAGAGTATTCCAGTCAACATTGTCAAAAGCTTTCTCCAAGTCTACAAATGCTAGAAACGTAGGTTTGCCTTTCCTTAATCTTTCTTCTAAGATAAGTCGTAAGGTCAGTATTGACTCACGTGTTCCAGTGTTTCTACGGAATCCAAACTGATCTTCCCCGAGGTTGGCTTCTACTAGTTTTTCCATTCGTCTGTAAAGAATTCGTGTTAGTATTTTGCAGCTGTGACTTATTAAGCTGATAGTTCGGTAATTTTCACATCTGTCAACACCTGCTTTCTTTGGGATTGGAATTATTATATTCTTCTTGAAGTCTGAGGGTATTTCGCCTGTTTCATACATCTTGCTTACCAGATGGTAGAGTTTTGTCAGGACTGGCTCTCCCACGGCCGTCAGTAGTTCCAATGGAATATTGTCTACTCCGGGGGCCTTGTTTCGACTCAGGTCTTTCAGTGCTCTGTCAAACTCTTCACGCAGTATCATATCTCCCATTTCATCTTCATCTACATCCTCTTCCATTTCCATAATATTGTCCTCAAGTACATCGCCCTTGTATAGACCCTCTATATACTCCTTCCACCTTTCTGCTTTCCCTTCTTTGCTTAGAACTGGGTTTCCATCTGAGCTCTTGATATTCATACAAGTCGTTCTCTTATCTCCAAAGGTCTCTTTAATTTTCCTGTAGGCGGTATCTATCTTACCCCTAGTGAGATAGGCCTCTACATCCTTACATTTGTCCTCTAGCCATCCCTGCTTAGCCATTTTGCACTTCCTGTCGATCTCATTTTTGAGACGTTTGTATTCCTTTTTGCCTGTTTCACTTACTGCATTTTTATATTTTCTCCTTTCATCAATTAAATTCAATATTTCTTCTGTTACCCAAGGATTTCTACTAGCCCTCGTCTTTTTACCTACTTGATCCTCTGCTGCCTTCACTACTTCATCCCTCAAAGCTACCCATTCTTCTTCTACTGTATTTCTTTCCCCCATTCCTGTCAATTGCTCCCTTATGCTCTCCCTGAATCTCTGTACAATCTCTGGTTCTTTCAGTTTATCCAGGTCCCATCTCCTTAAATTCCCACCTTTTTGCAGTTTCTTCAGTTTTAATCTACAGGTCATAACCAATAGATTGTGGTCAGAGTCCACATCTGCCCCTGGAAATGTCTTACAATTTAAAACCTGGTTCCTAAATCTCTGTCTTACCATTATATAATCTATCTGATACCTTTTAGTATCTCCAGGGTTCTTCCATGTATACAACCTTCTTTCATGATTCTTAAACCAGGTGTTAGTTATGATTATGTTGTGCTCTGCGCAAAATTCTACCAGGTGGCTTCCTCTTTCATTTCTGTCCCCCAATCCATATTCACCTACTATGTTTCCTTCTCTCCCTTTTCCTACACTCGAATTCCAGTCACCCATGACTATTAAATTTTCGTCTCCCTTCACAATCTGAATAATTTCTTTTATTTCATCATACATTTCTTCAATTTCTTCGTCATCTGCAGAGCTAGTTGGCATATAAACTTGTACTACTGTAGTAGGTGTGGGCTTCGTATCTATCTTGACCACAATAATGCGTTCACTATGTTGTTTGTAGTAGCTTACCCGCATTCCTATTTTCCTATTCATTATTAAACCTACTCCTGCATTCCCCCTATTTGATTTTGTGTTTATAACCCTGTAGTCACCTGACCAGAAGTCTTGTTCCTCCTGCCACCGAACTTCACTAATTCCCACTATATCTAACTTCAACCTATCCATTTCCCGTTTTAAATTTTCTAACCCACCTGCCCGATTAAGGGATCTGACATTCCACGCTCCGATCCGTAGAACGCCAGTTTTCTTTCTCCTGATAACGACATCCTCTTGAGTAGTCCCCGCCCGGAGATCCGAAAGGGGGACTATTTTACCTCCGGAATATTTTACCCAAGAGGACGCCATCATCATGTAATCATACAGTAAAGCTGCATGCCCTCGGGAACAATTACGGCTGTAGTTTCCCCTTGCTTTCAGCCGTTCGCAGTACCAGCACAGCAAGGCCGTTTTGGTTATTGTTACAAGGCCAGATCAGTCAATCATCCAGACTGTTGCCCTTGCAACTACTGAAAAGGCTGCTGCCCCTCTTCAGGAACCACACGTTTGTCTGGCCTCTCAACAGATACCCCTCCGTTGTGGTTGCACCTACGGTACGGCTATCTGTATCGCTGAGGCACGCAAGCCTCCCCACCAACGGCAAGGTCCATGGTTCATGGGGGGGGATGATATGTACTGCAAATGGGGAAATCGCTTGAGAGAAGCGGCTTTGACAAGGGCAGATTATTATTACACAGTCTGAACGAATATCTCGAAAACGGCGAAGCTGATCGAATGTTCACGTGCTAGTGTCGTGAGCATCTGCTGAAAGAGGTAGAAGGACAGTGAAACTACTAACAGGCGCTAAATAGTCGGACGTCCACGACTCACAGAACGTGGGGTTCCTAGGCTCTGTAAAATGAGATAGATGGTGATCTGTGGCATCTCTGCCGAAAGAACACAATGCTCGTGCACGCGTAAGTGTTTCGGAGCACACCGTTCATCGTACGCTGTTGAACACGTAACTCCGCAGCCGACCATCCCTACGTGTTCACATGTTCACGACTGCAGTGTGTACGGGACCAGCGGGTTTCGACTGTCGATCAATGGACACGTGTCGGCTGTTCGGGTGAATCGCATGTTTGCCACACTCGGTCGATGGTCGTCTTCACAAACGCCGCCATCAAGATGAACAGTGGCTCGAAACGTGCAGCGTGCCGCGGACGCAGGCTGGTGGGAACACTATTGTACTGTGGGAGACATTCTCCTGCGCTTGCGTGGGATCTCTGGTAGTAATCGATGACTCGCTGACAGCTGAGAACCACCTGCACCCCTTCATGCTTGGTGTCTTCCCCGACGGCGACCTCATGTTTGAGCAGTATAATTGTCCGTGTCTCGGTGCCAGAACCGTGCTACAGTGGTTTGAGGAGTGTTGTAATGAACTCACGTCGTTACCTCAGCGACCAAATTCACATGATGTAACTCCTGTGGAACCCATGTGGGTCGCATCGTGTGTGCCATCACCGCGCACGCAAATCAGCGGGCAGTTATTTACGCTAATTACGTGACCTGTGCGTATACATCTAATGCCATATATCCCCACAGGCCTGTCAACGAACTGTCGGATCCCTGATACGCAGAATCAGTGATTTATTTCGTTTTAAAGAGGATAGACAAGCTATTAAACAGGTGGTCATAATGTTTCGGCTCACCTGTGTATGTGTCTTTTCTGGTGCAAATGTCAAGTTTTACTTCCCAGCACCTAGCAGCTCCCAGCTGCGCGCTAGTTGCCAGTTTACGCGATGAAGACATAGGAAACTGAGCAAAAGCTCGGATTGAGGAGGAAGGGAAGCGGGACGTGTCTTATTTAAAGGAACCATCCCAGCATTCGCCATAAATGAATAGGGCAACAAGCATTAACCTGAACCTCTACGTCCAGCTGGGTCCCAAAGTATAACTGTGTTACTGCTGGCACAGAACTCGAAAGGAAACTATGCGTCAAACTGAACAGGATACGCACATGGCATGAACGATGCGCAGACACTCTTTACAAATGGAGTGTTGCAGAGTAGCCCGTTTGTGACTATGGGGCTCCGAACCAGACAGCCAAGCACATTAGAGATTAATGCCGCTTGCGATCCTATCAGGGGAGTTGGAGCGACCGCATGAAAGCTGATGACAAAGGTGTTATATGGGTTAGGAACATAGGTACTGACTTTTAGTTAGTTTTATACGTGATTTTGTATTTTCGCGTTCTAGTTATGTACATATACTAATGTTAATACCTATATTTTTAAACTTCATGTGAGCCATACGAATAAATAAGTAAATAAATAAAACCACAGACGGAAGAACATGACCAGCATGTGGAAAAGGAAGCAATTATGCGTTTTAATACGGCTAACGAGGGAATTCTGCGCATATCTTTCTCGTGAACAAACTGTATGGCTTGCGAGCTGAACAGAGTCGAAACCTGCCGGTGCACAGCGGTGAGAGCGCCACGTCACGGGGTACCAGGTTTTCTCTCCATCTTCAAGTGGGTATACTTCCCTTGGAACGCATTTTCGGCCGTATGTACATACGACCTTTTTTGATTATTATATTTTCAGCTGTCTTCATCCACATTTACATCTACATACATACTCCGCGAGCCACTGTACAGTGCGTGGCGAAAGATTCCTGTACAACTACTAGTCATTTCCAGTTACACTCCCAAATAGAGTAAGAGAAAACAACTGTCTATATGACTTCATACGAGCCGTAATATTTCCTTATCATCGTGGTCCTTACGCGAAATACGCGTTGGTGCCAGTAGAGTTGTTCTACAGTCTGCTTCAAATTGCAGTTTTTTTAAATGTTTTTTTCAAAAGCGTCCCCTGAAAACAACATTTCCTCCCCTTTAGGGTTTCCTGTTTAAATTCCTGGAGCATCTCCATAATACTTGCGTGTCAATGGAACCTAGCGATAACAAATCTAGAAGCCCGTCTCTGAACTGCTTCGATATCTTCCTTCGAACCACCTGTTGAGGATCCGAAACAGTCGAGCATTACTCAAGTGTGCGTCGCGCTAGTGTCCTGTACGCAGCTCTTTTTCAGAAGATCTACGATTTCCTAAAATTCTCCCAACAAACCAAAGTCTACCATTTGCCTTCCCCACGACAGCCCTTGCATGCTCAGTATATTTCATATCGCTTTGCAATGTTGCACCTAGATATTTAATGACGTAACTATGTCAAGCAGCACCCTACTAACGTTGTATTCGATCATTATGGAATCGTTTTTGCTACTCACCTGCATCATCTTAAATTTTTCTACACTTACAGCATGCTGCCATTAACTACATCACCTAAAAGTTTGATCTAAGTGGTGTTGTATCGAGAGGTGGCATGAGCCCCCTATCATATTTCTATCTTACTCTGAGTAATTCGATTTTCCTCTCTAATTGCATGCGGTGAAATGTCGCTATTCCTTCACACGCGGGCTTCCCACACAGCGTCTCTCGTCGCCCGGGTGGTCCGGTGACAGGCGGGCTGTGCTGATCGTGAAAGGGTTAAGCCGACGGGTGTGAGGGAGTCGAGTGGATGCTTTCCAGACGCCGACATTGTCATAAGAGCGGCGGCGACACGCTCACATGGGCCTGACGGAGCGGCTGGGCTAGAGATTCCGTTACTTCGGAGAAACTTAGTGAAAACGCTTTCTGGCGGGCTACCAGCGAGGCGTGGGAATGAATTGCGTTCCCAGGCGTCTTGCCGCTCAAATTCCGGCGTTTTCTGAAAAATCATAACTGTGATTGGATTTCTCAGGGCATAGCTCCGTGACGTAGCAAAATCGGCGCAGAAATTGGCGTCAAGTATCTCCATTGGTTGAATAGTACTGCGTCGGGAATAGAGGGGAATTTTCCGCCGGTTTGCGGGTTGCTGATTGGAACGTTTAACCACGACCACTGTCGTGGGGGTGGCAATGTTCTGTGTTCGGGTCGTACGGGTGCTCTTGAGAGAGTCGGCTCTCGCCTTTCGGTAGGAGTAGGTTACAAGACTGAGCTCTCGCTGCTCTGGACAGCCTGCCTTCCGTTGGCTGTCTAATATACTTTCATTTAATTGTAACTGTTTGACGAAGTTGCCGAAGTTTCGACTTCAGCGTAACTTTCCGAGTACAGTTGGCAATTGAGCGTTCTGCGTACAAGCGGCCTATGTTGTCCGTCTTGAGCAGTTTTGGCTAAAGTTGACTGTATCGGAGTTACTGTGTGACTTTGCTTGTTAAAATCACTCACTGTACCGTCAGTGATTGTGTAGCGAGCCTTCTTCGTCTCCCTCAGAGGCGTATTTGTGTTGCTAGGAAGTCTTTACTCTGGAACAACCAGACCAGGAGAATTTGTTTCGGGCTATACTCACGACATTATCATCACCACGACGGGACGTCGAAGCAACCAGCCATCGCCTCCGGTATGCTAGATCGTGTCCTTGCAGTTAAGAAGACAGCTTGGTAATGTATGTCCGCAGCACCGGCAGATTAGGGAAATTTGCTAGGTGATAATCAGAGCTCAGCAGAGCGCGCCTGTTCGTCTTTTCTAACCTTGTTCTGTCTTGGGTGTTCATTGTCTGAGTTATCACTACTGTAGCAGCGATTAATGTTGGGTTGGCCGGGTGTTTCTCTTAAGATCTGAGTTGCAAGGAATTGGCTCCACATACCACTTGGTCATAAATGTCACAACCTAGTTTATGTACAACTTCACCTTCACAGCATTTATTTGAGTATCCAATTTGATGTATTGTAAATGTTTCACGTGTTTTATTATTTTGGGTTTAGTCATAATAAATCAAATTGTTATTTTGGACAGAACTTTCATTCTGTAGTTCGGTAGAGCAACCCTTTCATTTCTCACTACGTTAATGAAACTTTCCTTAATTTCTATCCAATTAAATTACTGCAGGTGGCAAACTCTTTTCTACTCCACTTGCAGGGTCGATTACAGTCAGTCGCGTTTCTTCTTAATCCATGTGCAACAGCAAAAGTCGGAGTTAGAAAAGGGGGAGGGGCTTAGAGCATCATTTCCATATGAAGGTTCTAGAAGAATTTAGTGTTAAATACACTGCTAGCCCCGGCACCTCGCAGTATCCACCATTCTTTTTTTTTTGGGGGGGGGGGGGATATCAGATCAGTCTTCTGACTGGTCTTATGTGGTCCCCCATGAATTCCTCTCCTGCTGGACCCTCTTCATTTGAGAGTAGCACTTGCAACCTAAATCCTCAGTTATTTGCTGGATATATTCCAATGTCTGTCTTGGGAACTTGAGCACAAGCTCCAATTGGAGAGGAAGGGGAATGAAGTAGATAGTGTGTTA
This sequence comes from Schistocerca piceifrons, assembly GCF_021461385.2. Taxonomy (NCBI): domain Eukaryota; kingdom Metazoa; phylum Arthropoda; class Insecta; order Orthoptera; family Acrididae; genus Schistocerca; species Schistocerca piceifrons. The sequence goes on from NC_060146.1 coordinate 129,508,612, forward strand.
TTCAAAGGAATCGCCCCAGTCTTCCCCATAGCCAAAGATAACCAGATTCTGTATATCCAGCCGGGGCAGGCCTTGTATCGCGTACCCCCAAATACTAGGCCTATGCCACTGCACCACCTCTGCCGCCTCAACCCCCCTCCCAGCTGCTGCAGGGCCCCTACCACCACTACTCTACTCCGGCTGACCCGCTATCTGCGCCTGCGCATCTCCTCGCCTCTGCTCCACACGACTCCTGCCCCGCTGTGCTGTACCGAGCAGCCAGCGACCTGGTCTCCGCTCGTGCGTGTCCATCTGGCGCGCGCATCTGGCCGCGTGTCGCAGGCGGCGTGCCCTATCCATCCTTCCATCTATCGCTGTCACGACTTGACGGCGTCGTTACCGCACTCTATTCCGAAACTTCTAACCAAGTCCCAGTTCGTACGCCGGCCGTACCACACGTAGCTTCCGAACCTTCCAGAATTAGCATTTAACTCTCCAGCTGAGTAGGCGCTGATTTGAAATCGAGTGACAGAATAAACTGTCTCCGAATTATCGCCATGTCTCAGGAACCGCTATCCCGGTTGTTACAATCAGTGAACCAACACTGTCTGGATCACTGTTTTCTTTTTTATTAAAATCCATGTAGAAGAAATAAAAACTTTAAGGTTCGCCGATGACATTGTAATTCTGTCAGAGACAGCAAAGAACTTGGAAGAACAGTTGAACGGAATGGACAGTGTCTTGAAAGGAGGATATAGGATGAACATCAACAAAAGCAAAACGAGGATAATGGAATATAGTCGAATTAACTCGGGTGATGCTGAGGGAATTAGATTAGGATATGAGACACTTACAGTAGTAAAGGAGTTTTGCTATTTGGGGAACAAAATAACTGATGATGGTCGAAGTAGAGAGGATATAAAATGTAGACTGCGTTTCTGAAGAAGAGAAATTTGTTTACATCGAGAATAGATTTAAGTGTCAGGAAGTCATTTCTGAAAGTATTTGTATGGAGTGTATCCATGTATGGAAGTGAAACATGGACGATAAATAGTTTGGACAAGAAGAGAATAGAAGCTTTCGAAATGTGGTGCTACAGAAGAATGCTGAAGATTAGATGGGTAGATCTCATAACTAATGAGGAGGTATTGAACAGAATTGGGGAGAAGATGAGTTTGTGGCACAACTTGACAAGAAGAAGGGACCGGTTGGTAGGACATGTTCTGAGGCATCAGGGGATCACAAATTTAGCATTACAGGGCAGCGTGGAGGGTAAAGATCGTAGAGGGAGACCAAGAGATGAATACACTAATCAGATTCAGAAGGATGTAGGTTGCAGTAAGTACTGGGAGATGAAGAAGCTTGCACAGGATAGAGTAGCACGGAGAGCTGCATCAAATCAGTTTCTGGTCTGGAAGACCACATCAACAACAACAACAAGAATGGTTGCCGGAATCTGTCCACCGAACACATCATCTGCACATCCGGCGCCGCGATGTGCAGTTTGTGTGGATGGCATGCCACTGTGAGAGAGTCCATGCCCTCTTTACATGTCTCCTCTCATTTTCATCAATGTTCTGTGTCATTGCACGGTAGTAACAGACCGAATAAGGTTATTGTAATGAGAGTATTTGTACTGAGACCTCAAAAAAAAAAATACTTTTCACTTGATTAAACATGTTGGGTTACTTCCCTGGGTGGCTTGTGCGAGCAACACGGCATTTGCAGTTGGGTGCTGCACTTCCCTGAATTCTGAGGGGTTGGTACAATAGGCTTTAGCGCGTGGCGGAATGACTGACGTCGGTCGAGTTTCGCCTGTTGTATGCAGGGCGAAACGACCTTCGAGACGTCTGAGTGTCGCCGCAGTTTATGTGTTTACCGTCCCGGCGCGTCGGGAACGAAGATTCCTGGCACCGACTGACTGCATTGTTCTCTTGATTCTGAGACTACTTGTGGGGTGTGCCCTGCTGGGTGCGACTGTCTGGCGCCGGATGGCCGGTGGTCTAGGCAGGTTGTTTTCGTAGCCGGTCAAACGGCAAGTTCAGTGCCCTGAGCTGAATAGCAGAGGCATGATTGGTCATCTTAAACTGAGGCTAGTTGACGTAATAAAACCCCGCTCGAAATTGGAGGGAACAGTCGCTATTAGCACGAATGATGTTCTGAGACAGTGTGGAGGAATTTTGGAATCAGAACTGAATGCTGATTAACGGCTTTCGAGGAGAGTAGGGAGTAGAGCAATGTTGGCTTCGCTCTTGCGTTGCGCGGGCAGGGAATACGGGATCTGATCTGCCTCAGAGTCGAATGGTCTTGCGACTTGGTCGCTCGTTTTCGGAAGAACTTAGAATTCTCGGACAGCCTTTGCGACCAGGGGTTGACACAGAGTCGCTGCACGGCAGAAGTCGGCGCCTACATCAGGACACTGCCTACCGACGACGTGCTGCAGATTTCAGTACCGGTACAGTATTTTCTGTCTCCCGCATTTTAGGACCTTATCAATTTTATACTGAATCCCTCAGCAGCACGCGCGCTCGCTTTGCTACAAGTCCACCTTGCTTGTTTCTCCATGTGATCCCATTTGAGCTCTCACTAGTAATTGCGATACTGCTATATAGTTGGGAGATTAATATTTGATTCATTAGGACCTCCAGTCTTTATCGTCAATCTCTTGCATCACAGAATGTAGGAGCCCCTTGTTCTCGAGCCAACTCTTGTTCTCATAATATTTCAGTACACCCTATCCTTTAACCTACTGTTTGTGTCGACAATCATGTGCATTTATGTTCTGAGGTATAATAAATCTCATTGTAATATTTAATCCTCATATCATTTCGTACATATATGCAGAATCCCATTTCCTGTTGTTCTCTTTCTTTTGAGTAGATTACGATTTTTATTAAACTATTGCGAGTGTCCACCCCTTATTTTACCAACTAGCAGGGTCCACCATCATTTCCTTCTGGTACCGTTGTGCACATAATTAATTAGGTGGTCGATATGGAGGGGGTAGAGTGCATGTCTCGTTCTCATGCAAGATTCGTTTGAATTAAAGGGGTACAAACTCTTCTCCACCCCGGCACCTTGCAACTGTTGACCAATAGCACATTGTGGCGCCAATCGGTACACATGAGACAGAATGCGTACCTAGTCTCATATGCAAAAGCCGTTAGGCGAAATTTGAGAGTCTGGCATGCGAAGTCTCCAAATAACATCCTTTGCAAATATTGCCTAACGGCAATTGTATAAGAGACTTTATTTTTATTGTATTGCTCACTTACATGAGATTTCTTAACACATTTTATCTGATGATGATGACTCGAAATGCGTCATAAGTAAAGTTTTTAGCGATCAAGATCTTTTCTTAGAATTACTGCATACTGGTCGAGTCTTTGGCATCGCCATCAGATGGGATTAAAGGAAGAGATTGCAGCAGTTCAAACATTTGCTGCTAGAGTTGTTAGTGAGAGGTTAGACCAGCACGCGAGTATTACGGAGATGCTTCGTGACTCTAATCGGAACCACTGGAGGGAAAACAACTAATGAGAAATTTAGTGAAGGGGCATTTGCGGCTGACTACAGAACGATTGTACTTGTGGCAATGGACATTTTGCGTAAGAATCACGAAGAGAAGATAGGGTAGATTAGGTCCCGTATTGAGGCGTACCGATAGTCGTTTTTCCTTCGTTCGATTTTAAGACTGGAACAGGAAAGGAAATAACCAATAGCGGTAGAAGTTACTCACAGACGTTCAGCGTACTGGTCGCTTGCGGAGTATGTGTGTAGATTGAGAAGTAGATTATGGAGCTTCTAATTCACCACAGATGAATTTAAGTTACCGAGACGCTGATTTATTCACATTTGTACTTCAATCATGAAACGAAATTGTTTTTGAAAGATCATCACTGTTATCAGTATTTTGTAAAATTCTAATACTGTTTACATAAGTTACCAATAATCATTTTTATTTGAAATACTGGCATTGGTGCATGAACATCTGCCTCACATAATCCACCCATTACAAACATACTTTGCACTTTGTATGACAACAGCTACAGTATGCCGTCTTGCTTTTTGCTTGTGATCTACGTTTAGCTACAACTGATTTGCGGCGTCAGTCGTGTCTGAAACAGTCCATGTGTCCTTCGAAGCGAATTGTTAAGTTCTACATCTACATGGATAGTCTGCAAATCACATTTAAGTGCCTGGCAGAGGGTTCACCGAACGACCCTCACAATTCTCTATTATTCCAATCTCGTACAGCGCGCGGAAAGAATGAACACCTATATCATTCCGTAGGAGCTCTGAATTCCCTTATTTTATCTTGGTGATCGTTCCCCCCTATCTAAGTCGGTGTCAACAAAATACACTCCTGGAAATTGAAATAAGAAGGGGAAACTTTATTGACACATTCCTGGGGTCAGATACATCACATGATCACACTGACAGAACCACAGGCACATAGACACAGGCAACAGAGCATGCACAATGTCGGCACTAGTACAGTGTATATCCACCTTTCGCAGCAATGCAGACTGCTATTCTCCCATGGAGACGATCGTAGAGATGCTGGATGTAGTCCTGTGGAACGGCTTGCCATGCCATTTCCACCTGGCGCCTAAGTTGGACCAGCGTTCGTGCTGGACGTGCAGACCGCGTGAGACGACGCTTCATCCAGTCCCAAACATGCTCAATGAGGGACAGATCCGGAGATCTTGCTGGCCAGGGTAGTTGACTTACACCTTCTAGAGCACGTTGGGTGGCACGGGATACATGCGGACGTGCATTGTCCTGTTGGAACAGCAAGTTCCCTTGCCGGTCTAGGAATGGTAGAACGATGGGTTCGATGACGGTTTGGATGTACCGTGCACTATTCAGTGTCCCCTCGACGATCACCAGTGGTGTACGGCCAGTGTAGGAGATCGCTCCCCACACCATGATGCCGGTTGTTGGCCCTGTGTGCCTCGGTCGTATGCAGTCCTGATTGTGGCGCTCACCTGCACGGCACCAAACACGCATACGACCATCATTGGCACCAAGGCAGAAGCGACTCTCATCGCTGAAGACGACACGTCTCCATTCGTCCCTCCATTCACGCCTGTCGCGACACCACTGGAGGCGGGCTGCACGATGTTGGGGCGTGAGCGGAAGACGGCCTAACGGTGTGCGGGACCGTAGCCCAGCTTCATGGAGACGGTTTCGAATGGTCCTCGCCGATACCCCAGGAGCAACAGTGTCCCTAATTTGCTGGGAAGTGGCGGTGCGGTCCCCTACGGCACTGCGTAGGATCCTACGGTCTTGGCGTGCATCCGTGCGTCGCTGCAGTCCGGTCCCAGGTCGACGGGCACGTGCACCTTCCGCCGACCACTGGCGACAACATCGATGTACTGTGAAGACCTCACGCCCCACGTGTTGAGCAATTCGGCAGTACGTCCACCCGGCCTCCCGCATGCCCACTATACGCCCTCGCTCAAAGTCCGTCAACTGCACATACGGTTCACGTCCACGCTGTCGCGACATGCTACCAGTGTTAAAGACTGCGATGGAGCTCCGTATGCCACGGCAAACTGGCTGACACTGACGGCGGCGGTGCACAAATGCTGCGCAGCTAGCGCCATTCGACGGCCAACACCGCGGTTCCTGGTGTGTCCGCTGTGCCGTGCGTGTGATCATTGCTTGTACAGCCCTCTCGCAGTGTCCGGAGCAAGTATGGTGCGTCTGACACACCGGTGTCAATGTGTTCTTTTTTCCATTTCCAGGAGTGTATATTCGCGTTCGGAGGAGAAAGTTGGTGATTGGAATTTTGTGAGAAGATTCCGTCACAACGAAAAACGACTTTCCTTTAATGATGTCCAGCCCAAATCCTGTATCATTTCAGTGGCACTCTCTCCCATATTTGCGATAATACAAAACGTGCTGCCTTTCTTTGAACTTTTTCGATGTACTGCGTCAGTCCTGTCTGGGAAGGATCCCACACCGCCCAGCAGTATTCTAAAAGAGGAACGGACAAGCATAGTGTAGGCAGTCTCTTTAGTAGGTCTGTTACATTTTCTAAGTGTCCTGCCAATAAAACGCAGTCTTTGTTTAGCCTTCCCCAGAACATTTTCTGTGTGTTCCTTCCAATTTAAGTTGTTCGTAATTGTAATACCTAGGTATTTAATTGAATTTACGGCTTTTAGATTAGACTGATTTATCGTGTAACCGAAGTTTAACGAGTTCCTTTCAGCACTCAAGTAGATAACCTCACACTTTTCGTTATTCAGGGTCAACTGCCACTTTTCGCACCATTCATATATCTTTTCTAAATCGTTTTGCAATTTGTTTTGGTGTTGTGACGACTTTATCAGTCGATAAACGACAGCGTCATCTGCAAACAACCGAAGACGGCTGCTCAAGTTGTCTCCCAAATCGTTTATATAGATAAGGAACAGCAAAGGGCCTGTAACACTACCTTGGGGAACGCCAGAAATCACTTGTGTTTTACTCGATGACTTTCCGTCAGTTACTACGAACTGTGACCTCTCTCACAGGAAATCACAAATCCAGTCACATAACTGAGACGATATTCCATAAGCACGCAATTTCACTACTAGCCGCTTGTGTGGTACAGTGACAAAAGCCTTCCGGAAATCCAGAAATACGGAATCGATCTGAAATCCCTTGTCAATAGCACTCAACACTTCATGTGAATAAAGAGCTAGTGGTGTCGCACAGGAACGATGTTTTCTAAACCCATGTTGACTGTGTGTCAAAAATGTTCAAAATGTGTGTGAAATATTATGGGACTTAACTTCTAAGGTCATCAGTCCCTAAGCTTACACACTACTTAACCTAAATTATCCTAAGGACAAACACACACACCCATGCCCAAGGGAGGACTCGAACCTCCGCCGGGACCAGCCGTACACTCCATGACTGTGTGTCAATAGACCGTTTCCTTCGAGGTAATTCATGATGTTCGAACACGATATATGATCCAAAATCCTACTGCATATCGATGTGAACGATATGGGACTGTAATTTAGTGGATTACTCCTACTACCTTTCTTGAGTATTGGCGTAACCTGTGCAACTTTCCAGTCTTTCGTTGAGCGAACGGTTGTCTGTGATTGTTAAGTATGGAGGTAATGCATCAGCATACTCCGAAAGGAACCTAATTGGTATACAGTCTGGACCAGAAGACTTGCTTTTATTGCCGGCCGCTGTGGACGAGCTGTTCTAGGCGCTTAAGTTCGGTACCGCGCTGCTGCTACGGTCACAGGTTCGAATCCTGCCTCGGGCATGGATGTGTGTGATGTCCTTAGGTTAGTTAGGTTTAAGTAGTTCTAAGTCTAGCGGACTGATGACCTCAGATGTTAAGTCCCATAGTGCTTAGAGCCATTTGAACCATTTTGAACTTGGTTTTATTAAGTGATTAAAGTTGCTTCACTACTCCGAGGATATTTACTTCTGCGTTTCTCATGTTGGCAGCTGTTCTAGATTCTAATTCTGGAATATGTACTTCGTCTTCTTTTGTGAAGGCATTTCGGAAGGCTGTGTTTAGTAGTCTGCTTTGGCAGCACTGTCTTCGATAGTATCTCTATTGGTATCGTGCTGAGAAATTCGTCCCCGTTCGCCCTGTGGCTGCCGTATCTCGGCCGCAGTGCAGAGGAGCGGTCGGCAAACAGCCGCTGGCGGCGGCTGGCTGCCTAGGGCCACGGCGGCGCGGAAGTGCTGGTCCGGAGCGCAGGGCGGCCTCGTAAAGCATGGCGACCACTTTGCATACCGGACAGCGGGCTCGGAGGGGGGCTGGTCACGCCGCCCGCTACAAATCGCTGCCCCCTCCAGTACTGGAGTTCCAGCTCCAGGCACACGCCACCGCAGTCACGTAGCCGGCTGGTCGTCCGTTTAGCCAATACGCCAGCCCCGACAAACGGCCACTTCGACAACGGCGTCCAAGATGACTGCCGTGGTAGCCAGTAAGACTCGACTCACAGCTCACCAGACAGAAAGTCATATCATTCCACACTGTACCGGGTGTTTCAAAATCAATGTCGTGGTTTTTAAGGCTTTATAGCATATATTATATTCAGCTTACTATTATGAATGACTACACTAATGGCCATTAAAATTGCTACACCACGAAGATGACGTGCTACAGACGCGAAATTTAACCACAGGAAGAAGATGCTGTGACATGCAAATAATTAGCTTTTCAGAGCATTCACACAAGGTTGGTGCCGGTGGCGACGCCTACAACGTTCTGACATGAGGAAAGTTTCCATCCGATTTCTCATGCACAAACAGCAGTTGACCGGCGTTGCCTGGTGAAACTTTGTTGTGATGCCTCGTGTAAGGAGGAGAAATCCGTACCATCACGTTTCCGACTTTGATAAAGGTCGGATCGTAGCCTATCGCGATTGCGGTTTATCGTATCGCGACATTGCTGCTCGCGTGGGTCAAGATCCAGTGACTGTTAGCAGAATATGGAATCGGTGGGTTCAGGAGGGTAATACGGAACGCCGTGCTGGATCCCAACGGCCTCGTATCACTACCACTCGAGATGACGGGCATCTTATCCGCATGGCTGTAACGGATCGTGCAGCCATGTCTCGATCCCTTAGTCAACAGATAGGACTTTGCAAGATGACAACCATCTGCACGAACAGTTCGACGACTTTTGCAGCAGCATGGACCATCAGCTCGGAAACCGTGGCTGCGGTTACCCTTGACGCTGCATCACAGACAGGAGCGCCTGCGATGGTGCGCTCAACGACGAACCTGGGTGCACGAGTGGTAAAACGACATTTTTCGGATGGAATCCAGATTCTGTTTACAGCATCATGATGGTCGCATCCGATTTTGGCGACATCGCGGTGAACGCACGTTGGAAGCGTGTATTCGTCATCGCCATACTGGCGTATCACCCGGCGTGATGGCATGGGGTGCCACTGGTTTCACGTACGGTCACCTCTTGTTCGCATTCACGGCACTTTGAACAGTGGTCGTTACATTTCAGATGTGTTACGACCCGTGGCCCTTCTCTTCATTCGATCCCTGTGAAACCCTACATTTCAACAGGATAATGCACGAACGCATGTTGCAGGTCCTGTACGGGCCTTTCTGGATACAGAAAATGTTCGACTGCTGCCCTGGCCAGCACATTCTCCAGATTTCTCACCAATTGAAAACGTCTGGTCAATGGTGGCCGAGCAACTGGCTCGTCACTATATGCCAGTCACTACTCTTGATGAACCGTGGTATCGTGTTGAATCAGCATGGGCAGCTGTACCTGTACACGCCATCCAAGCTCTGTTTGACTCAATGCCCAGGCGTATCAAGGCCGTTATTACGGCCAGAGGTTGTTGTTCTGGGTACTGATTTCTCAGGATCTATGGACCCAAATTGCGTGAAAATGTAATCACATGTCAGTTTTAGTATAATATATTTGTCGAATGAATATCCGTTTATCATCTGCATTTCTTCTTGGTGCAGCAATTTTAATGGCCAGTAGTGTATAATATACACTGAAGCGCCAAAGAAAACTGGTATAGGCATCCGTATTAAAATACGGAGAGATGTAAACAGGCAGAATACGGCACTACGGTCAGCAACGCCTACATAAGACATCAAATGTCTGCCGCAGTTGGTAGATCGGTTACTGTTGCTACAATGGCAGGTCATCAAGATTTAAGTGAGTCTGAACGTGGTGTTATAGTCGGCGCACGATCGGTGGGACACAGCATTTCCAAGATAGCGACGAAGTGGAGGTTTTCCCGTACGACCATTTCACGAATCTACCGTAAATATCAGGAATCCGGTAAAACATCAAATATCCGACATCGTTGCGGCCGGAAAAATATTTTACACGAACAGGACTAACGACGAGTGAAGAGAATCGTTCAGCGTGACAGAATTGCAAACCCTCCGCAAAATTTCTGCAGATTTTAATGCTGAGCCATCAACAAGTGTCAGCTTGCGAACCTTTCAACGAAACATCATCGATATGGGCTTTCGGAGCACGACAGAAAGCTTTTCGCCTCGCCTGGGCCCGCCAACATCGACTTTGGGCTGTTGATGTGTAGAAACATGTTGCTTGGTGGGTCGAGTCTCGTTTCAAATTGTATAGAGCGGATGTACGTGTACGGGTATGGAGAGACCCTCATGAATCCACGGACCCTACATGTCAGCAGGGGACTGTTCAAGCTGCTGGAAGCTCTGTAATTGTGCGGGGCGTGTGCAGTTGGAGTCATACGGGAACCCTAATACGTCTAGATACAACTCTGACAGGTGACACGTACTGAAGCACCTGTCAGATTACCAGCATTCATTCTTTGTCCATTGTGCATTCCGACTGACTTGGGCAGTTCCAGCAGGACAGTGCGACGCCCCACGGTCGTGGCTCCAGGAACAGTCTTCTGGGTTTAAACACATCCGCTAGCCACGAAACCCCCCAGACATGAACGTTATTGAGCATATCTGGGATGTATTGCAAGGCGCTGTTCAAAAGAGATCTCCATCCCTCGTTCTCTTACGGAAGTATGGACAATCCTGCAGGATTCATGGTGCCAGTATCCTCCAGCACTACTTCATAAATTTGTCAAGTCCATGCCACGTCGCGTTGCGGCCTTCTGCGTGCTCGCGGGGGCCCTACACGACATTAGGCAGGTGTACGAATTTCTGTGGCTCTTCAGCGTATTTTTAACAGGAAATGATCTCCGAAAAAGCAACATTACCACTCTACTACGGTTTCAGTTCAGATGTTTAACTAATCCACTTCTGCTTGAGGAACTGAATCAGGCATGGTGCACTACAATTTTTAGGTAATAATGCGAAATGAAACATAAAGAAATATCGGTTTATCACTTAAGGACATTTGTTTGTGTTAGCAGTTAAACATTATGTGTTTACATTATTCAAAAATGGCTCTGAGCACTATGGGACTTATCTTCTAACAAGGGAACATCCCCATCGCACCCCCCTCAGATTTAGTTATAAGTTGGCACAGTGGATAGGCCTTGAAAACCTGAACACAGATCAATCGAGAAAACAGGAAGAAGTTGTGTGGAACTATGAAAAAAATAAGCAAAATATACAAACTGGGTCGTCCATGTGTAACATAGGCAATATTAAGGGCAATATGAGGCGAGGAGCGCCGTGGTCCCGTGGTTAGCGTGAACAGCTGCGGAACGAGAGGTCCTTTGTTCAAATCTGCCCTCGACTGAAAATTTTGCTTTCTTTATTTTCGCAAAGTTATGATCTCTGTTCACTGTAATAAGTTTAGTGTCTGTGTTTTGCGACCGCACCGCAAAACGGTGTGATTAGTTACGAAAGGACGTGCCCCTCCAATGGGAACCGAAAACATTTGATCGCAAGGTCATAGGTCAACCGATTCCTCCACAGGAAAACACGTCTGATATATTCTATACGACACTGGTGACGGCATGTGCGTCACATGACAGGAATATGTTGTCGACCCACCTAACTTGTACACTTGGCGAATGGGTGAAAAGATTCTTCTACCTTGCCTGATTTAGGTTTTCTTGTGGATGTAATAATCACTCCAAAAAAAGTGATGAAAACATAAGAGTTTTTCACATAAACTGAAAACAAAAAGTTAAAATTTTCGGTCGAGGGAAGATTTGAACCGAAGACCTCTCGTTCTGCAGCTGTTCACGCTAACCACGAGACCACGGCGCTCCTCGTCTCATATTGCCCTTAATATTGCCTATATTACACATGGACGACCCAGTTTGAAAATTTTGCTTATTTTTTCATAGTTTCACACAACTTCTTCCTGTTTTCTCGATCGATCTGTGTTCAGTTTTTCAAGGCCTATCCACTGTGCTAACTTATAACTAAATCTGAGGGGGGTGCGATGGGGATGTTCCCCTGTAAGGTCATCAGTCCCGTAGAACTTAGAACTACTTAAACCTAACTAACCTAAAGACATCACACACATCCATGCCCGAGGCAGGATTCGAAACTGCGGTTCCAGACAGTAGCGTCTGGAGCCGCTCGGCCACCCCGGCCGGCGTTTACATTATTCCAAAACAGAAAAGAACCCAGCACATTGTACGTACAGAACAGTACTGATGCATTACTGCATCGATGTAGTGATCACCAACGTTATCACAGGCACTGTACCTACGGAGCATGTTCTGGTACACACTCTCCAATCTCACGTGGTGTCTCTTCAATTTCTAGTGCAGCGGCCAGAACTCGCACCGGCAGATCTTCTCCTGTCTTTACAGGAGTCTCTAAATTAAACTTTGCGTATACTATGAGAAATAGATGTTTCGCTGTGTTTCCTTTCGAATTGTTACCTGACAATTGCGTTACGCCTGATTCAATTGCTCAAATAGAAGTGGCTGAGATAAAAATCCGAATTAAAGGCTTCCTGTTCAAAATATTATGCACTCAGTCCCCTCTGCAAGTCCTGTAAGTTTTTAAAGGGGAATTTCCGAACACCCTGTATATTTATTTATTTATCGTATGATGAAGGACAAACACTAGACTGCTATTTACAACAAACATGTATGTTTCTACACAGACACACGCAACCACAAGTTCCTAACGGGTTCAGAGCTGTCAGTCCTGGTATTAAATCCCGTCAGAAGCTTCTGCAGGCAAGTTGTACAGATCTTCTCTCGTTTGTCTGAATGCTCTGAGGGAACAGTCAAATGTTATACGATGCGCTGTTTGCTGGTCTTGGCTGCAGCCTCGTTGAGGGCAGGACTTCCATCCCCACTGGTGCAGCAGTATCAGGAAACGTTGATATTATCAAATAAATGAATAGCTTTGGCACAATGGAAGATGCTCGGTCTTACACGAACTATACGAATGTGAGCTCAAGTTACAGCTGTGGCTCATGGTCGGCTATCGTCGATAGGATGCCTTTCGAACTATTCATGCAGTAGACCCGCGTTCTCGTACCATTAATAATTAGTTTATAAGTCTATATTAGTATGAACAAGTTCGTTTTACGGCATTTCTTAAATAAATGCGCCATAATGGTGTCCCATGTAGAAAATTATTTGCACAAAGAACTTCTTCCCGCTTCGTTAAGTAAAACCTAGACCAGGGCTTCCCAACCTTTTCAGCTGGCGGACCCCTTCTACAGTCGAAAATCCATGGCAGACCCCTAGTCAGTCAAGAGCACAGTAACTTTAAATTTCAGAGCGAAACCCATGGGAACTGAAAGCTTCTTAATGCAAGTGCCATGTTCACAATGACCCCACCTCTCCCCCCCCCCCCCCCCCCCCCCCGAAGTAACAATAGTCATTGGAGATTCTTGTGATTATTCTTCCTTTCGTCGTCCTCCCTCCTCATTCATTTCAACTGGAAACTTCCCTTGTTGTGAAAGCGATGGAGAAACCGCACCCTTCTTCAATTATCCTGACTTCCGCCACGGATCCATGTTAGAAGTAATAAACTGATCAAAAATCGACTTACGAAATAGGTAGTGCAGTGACAAAGCAAGTTTAACATTTAGCGATGTCTGGAGCCGCATACGTGCCAGCGAGCGCTGTGATTGGTCGACAAAATTCGCTGCGCGCATGCGTAAAAGGTTTCAGCGCATCTAGCGCCGTGAGCCGGCGCACAAACGACCCCCGTATTGTTGCGAAACAGTCGGTCAGAGAAGCCGCATTCTCCGGCACTAAACTGTATATGCGTTCTCACTTAGTAAACGCAAAGGCTGCTTGGGATACGACCTGAAGTAAAAGTTCACGTTTTTCGCACGAAAAAAAATAGTGATCAATTTGATTTTCACATTTGTATTCAATAATTTTACTCATTATTTTACACTATTTGGTGAAAGGTGGCTGCGGACCCCCTAGAAAGAGCCGGCGGACCCCTAAGGGGTCCGCGGACCACACTTTGGGAAGCCCTGACCTAAACAGTAGTATTGCACATTCAGGGTCCGACGGCGCTGCTACGGCCCTACACGGGGACATAAAACTACGAGGGTGAGTCAAATGAAAACCTTAAACATTTTTTAAAATATTATTTATTGTGCAGAAGTGGTACAAAGCTGTATCATTTTTCAACATAATCTCCCCCACGCTCAATGCAAGTCCTCCAGCGCTTACAAAGTGCATAAATTCCTTTAGAAAAAAATTCTTTTGGTACTCCGCGCAACCACTCATGCACCGCGTGACGTACCTCTTCACCACAACGGAACTTCTTTCCTCCCACTGCGTCTTTGAGTGGTCCAAAGATATAGAAATCACTTGGGGCAAGGTTGCGTGAGTATGGTGGACGAGCAAGACACTCAAAATGCAGGTCTGTGAGTTTTGCAACTGTTGTACGGACAGTGTGGGGCCTTGCATTGTCATGTTGCAAAAGGACACCTGCTGACAGCAATCCACGTCGCTTTGATTTGATTGCAGGCCGAATATGATTTTTTAGGAGATCTGTGTATGATGCACTGGTGACAGTGGTCCCTCTAGGCATGTAATGATCCAAAATAACGCCTTTTTCGTCCCAAAAGAGTGTCAGCATAACCTTCTCTGCTGGTGGTTCTGTTCGAAACTTCTTTGCTTTTGGTGGTGAGGAGTGGTGCTATTCCTTGCTCGCTCTCTTGTGTTTCCGGTTGGTAGAAGTAAACCCAGGTTTCGTCCCCAGTAACGATTCTTGCATGGAATCCATCAACTTCTCGTCCAAAGCGCTGAAGAAGTTCTTCACAAGCATCAACACGTCGTTCTCTCATTTCAGGAGTCAGCTGCCGTGGCACCCATCTTGCAGACACTTTGTGAAACTGGAGCACATCATGCACAATGTGGTGTGCTGACCCATGATTCAAATGGCTCTGAGCACTATGGGACTTAACATCTGAGGTCATCAGTCCCCTAGAATTTAGAACTACTTAAACCTAGCTAACCTAAGGACATCACACACATCCATGCCCGAGGCAGGATTCGAACCTGCGACCGTAGCGGTCGCGCGGTTCCAGACTGAAGCGCCTTGAACCGCTTGGACATCAAGCCGGCGCTGACCAATGACTAATCTGTAAACATGCTGCAATGTCATTCAGTGTCACTCGGCGGTTTCCCTTCACTATGGCTTCAACTGCTGCAATGTTCTGTGGAGTCACAAATCGTTGTGCCCGATCTGGACGAGGAGCATCTTCCACTGAAGTCACACCATTTGAGAACTTCCTACTCCATTCGTAGACTTGGTGCTGTGACAAACATGCATCACCGTACTGAACCTTCATTCGTCGATGAATTTCAGTAGGTTTCACACCTTCACTACGCAAAAACCGAATAACAGAACGCCGTTCTTCCCTGGTGCAAGTCGCAAGTGGGGCGGCCATCTTTATACTGATACTGCGACGGTATGTGTGCATGTGCCACCTACAGGCCATTCTGTATGCTGTTTGTAGCACGCTTACCAACTTACAGGATAAGGGTTCGAAATTTCGATTTGTTATTACAAATTTAAGGTTTTCATTTGACTCACCCTCGTAATACAGCATCTCCACCTAACAGGCAGTAATATTCCTACGCGGTGGCTCAGCAAGTCATTTCAAGGAAGGACTGGCTTAATTATCGCAAAAGTCGGATGGGAAAGTTTGACCATTTATGCTTTGGGCGCCATATACCATCGTCTTACGGACCCACTGGCTAAACTGAGTCATTTCTGGAGGGGGGGGGGGGGGGCGTCATGCAACTTGTACATGATACTCTAAGAGTGGAGAGCTGCATCAAACCAGTCTTCGGGCTAAGGACTACAACAACTCCAATATAAAACTTGCCTTCTGTGCTACCTTTTATCGGCTTACCAGCTATAATTTTACATCCTGACACTTTTATGACGATTCGATACATACAAGATATCAGGAAGACGTTCGACCACTAATCTTGAGGGTTAGAGCAGGTCTATGTTGATTTATCGATATCCCGGCGCGACGATTTCGAAAGCTTTCCAGAGGTACTAATGGATGCCTCCGTTTACAAAACAACCAGGTCGAATTCCTATCAAAAGCATTCCAGATGCACGAAGCTCCATCCACTTTAGTGCGGAATCCGGTTTTCAAAACAGGCATACCCTCTGACTAAGAATGAATGTATCACTTCTGCCGCTTTTAAGAGGTACTTTATTTTTTCGCGCCGGAAACGTGCGAAAAATAAACGTCAGCCATAAATCTCGGATTCTGAGTTGCACTGCAAGATGCATTTACTAGCCTGTCGAATTTGTTGATTTTTATCGATCTTCTTGCTCTCGGGTGAATGCACTTCATGTTAACTTAACCCGATAAGGGTACGCTCTACGAACTAAATTAACATTTTAAAAATTGTTATTTATTGAGTGCATGCACTGTACATGCACTTCAAATTCTTAGCCAATTCAGTGCGCATTACCGGGCCTTTATGACATACTTGACTCGCTTTGTGTCTTGTTACCGTCACTTTACTTTTTTCTTTCACTCGTATATGAGCCTCTTAATAAATACTTGTTTTCACATAATTTGTAGGACATATTATGTTCTGTTTGTATACATTTTAATACATTTGTTTTACATAGTTTTTATGTTCATGCACACGCCTTACGGCTAGTTTTGCGCGCTATCTGGTGGTGTTTTGCCACACTAGCGCAGTGTGTGCTTTCTAAGGTAACTACGGTTTTTTGGAACAATTTTTATAAATTTTCCTATCTCTTTCATACATAGGATAGTTTATTGTTGTAATTTCTTTTTCATAATTAGATCTGACTCTCATTCTTGATGATTCTAGGACAGATGGATTTTATAGCCAGTTTTAGTAAGTGTCTGTTTTAGTTTATTTATTCGCTTAGTCGTACAAGATACAACCACGCACCTCCCTCTCTTCTGTTTTCTTGTTTTTTAGGCAATCTGATGATGCCTCAAAGGGCGAAACGCGTTATTGAAATTAAATAAATTTGCAGCCCAGCCTGTTTTCTATTTTCTAACTTTAAAAAAGTATTTTATCAGTAAATAGCATCGAAAAAGAGATTCCAATACAATGAAAAAAATTGCCACAGTCGATAATTAACTATCACGAAACTTTACTTCCACGTACATTCTCATGTTTTTTGCCTCATATTAAGACAATGTTTTCTACCAGGAGACTTCTCTTGGCCAGCAACGTCCTCTTTGCTTGTACTAGTCTGCTTTTTAAGTCTTCCCTGCTTCGTTCGCCCTGGGTTATTTTCTCTCCAAGGCAGCACAATTTCTTAACCTCGTCTACTTCGTGACCAATTTTGATTTTAAGTTTCTCATTACTCACATTTCTGGTATTTCTCTTAACTTTTGCTTTTCCCCAGTTTACTCTCAATCCATACTCCGTATTCATTAGACTGGTCATTCCATTGAGGAGATCCTGTAATTCTTATCCTTTACACTGTCATCAGTGAATTTTTTCATTGGCATCCTTTCATGATGAATTTTACTCACATTTCTTCCAACAATTTTATTTTCCACACAGCCTATTATACAGGGTGTCCCAGCTATCTTGTCCACCCAAAATATCTCTGGAACAATAACAGCTATTGGAAAACGACTTTCACCGGTAACAATGTAGGGCTGGGGCCCATGAATGTACATATTTGGAAACATTCTAAAACTAAAGCATATGTGTTTTTTAACACAAACTTATGTTTTTTTTTAAATGGACCTCCTATATTTCTTCTTCAGCACTCCATAGCATGACAAAGCACATACACAATGGCGTTGATTGCATCGCAATATTCCCATTACATCCCGAGATATTAAGACGCGAAGTTGACGCTTGAAACAACCGACATTCGCTACTAGCTCACGTCCTGAGGCTCAGGCGTGAACCCCATGCTGCCCGTAATCGCGATGTGATTGATATGCGTAATCACACTTCCATACGTATCAAGAGATCCGAAACGAATAATACGGTCTGCTGCCATCCTGCATTAGCGTCGTACATTCCAGCAGGTATTTATCCCATAGGCTAGGGGTGATGCGGTTCTGTAACATATCTGTGTACCGCAACGTTAGTCACAAAGTTAACTTCGCTTATCGTTAATCCGTTACTAAAAAGGTAATGCCGGTTCAACGTTAAAACTTTACTTTACTGTAGATTAGCGCAAGTGACAGTTAATCATTCACTTGTAATAGCAAAATTCATGTTGATGGTTTTAGTGAAACGAGCAAGTGGACTAAAAGTTTTACCGTTGTTTGGGTAAAAATGTTTTTATTTGGGAAGTTCAGGTAGGACATAGAAGATGAATGTAAACATGTTTAACCAATTAGTTTTATTATCACATAATTATCAATGTTATGTTTATCTAATGCGTTAAATGACAAATTGTTGCAAACAAATGTTTCTTAACATCACTGGGTAAAATGGCCCTTTATAGAAACTTCCACTGTGATACCAGCACTACATACTAAACATAGCGTTCACATCTCATGCTCAAAGTGATGCCCATTGGCTTGCATACATGGGTCACTCTGCGGATGAAGGATGCCCTACTTGGTGCTACTGTTTCCTCTTTGGTGGCTGTACAAGCATCAATAATGCGTTGCTTCATGTCCTCTGGTGTTGTTGGTTTATGTTGGTAAACAGCATCCTTCACTGCTCCCCAAAGAAAAAAATCCAGCGGTGTAAGGTCCGGAGATCGGGCAGGCCACCTAACTGGGCCACCTCGTCCAATCCACCTACCAGGGAACTTACGGTTCAGAAGTCGTCGTGCTCGTAAGGCGTTATGTGCAGGGCATCCGTCATGCTGATACCACATGACCATTCTCCGGTTCAGAGGTACTGTGTCCAAGAGAACAGGAAGATTGTGTCGTATAAATCTGGAGTATTGTCTGCCATTTTGGATGCCATTTATAAAGAAAGGTCCGATAATGGAATCTCCAATAATCCCACACCAAACATTAACTTTCCACGGACGTTGATGCTCTACTTGACGGAACCATTTTGGATTGTCTGCGGACCAATAATGCATATTCCTCATATTGACAATTCTTTTGTTGGAGAATGATGCCTCGTCGGCAAAGAGAACACTTGCAAAAAAATTTGGATTAGTCAGAAGTTTCTGCTGAGCCCACCGACAAAATGTTCCCCCAATTGCGGAAGTCATTTCCATTGCTGGTGTAAATGAACATGGTAAGGATGAAATTTATGACGTTTAAGAATACGCTGTGCACTTGATTTCGACACAGCAACTTCACGTTCAATTTGACGTGTGCTGATTTGAGGATTCACAGCTATGAGAGCGAGCACAGCAACTTCAGCACGTTCATCTGTGCGTGTTCTAGGACGATGTCGAGGTCTTGGATTTAAGCTTCCCGTTTCACGTAGACGAGATGTGAGACGACCAAACATCCGGCGCGAAGGCGATGGCTTGTCAGTGAATCGTCTTCTGTACAGTCGTTCTGCCTGAACAGAATTTCGACCACCTACAACAGGGTACAGTACAGGTATGTAGAGTAGGGTAAAAAACAGACATATTAACTTAATAATCATAATGTTTGCTAACAGTACTATCAACAAACAAGCATAACGTATTTCCCGCCAACTTACATTCTCCATAGATCAGCAGCATTTCTACCATATCTTCATGTGTGTACATTATACTGTACAGTATAAGTTCCACAACACAATGTTTATTTACAATGTGTACTACCTCCGTGCCGTCACTAGATTACTCTGATGCATGACTACACTGGCAAGCAGTGTACTGCATGCCAAAGCAACAACAAATGGGATGCTCGGAGGGTGGTGGAGTACAGGAGTTTGCATGGGTCGCAAATCATAAACAAGGTGAAGTGGTAACTGTGGCAGTAGTGGGAACTACGTTGGACACTTGACTAGGTAGAGCCAGGCCCTGCGCGACAGGCACAATGGGTCATATAACGCATTAGATAAACCTTATTTTGGGTATGCAGGATAAATAAGACAACCTGACGGGTGTACTGGTTCATATTGTGTACGTAGATACGTAAAACGTGCGAGAGGGAAACCATTATGTGCTTATGAGAGTTGATGGCAGCAGACCGTATTATTCGTTTCGGACCTCTTGATAAGTATGGAGGTGTAATTACACATGTCAATCACACCGCGATTACGGGCAGCATGGGGTTCACGCCTGAGCCTCAGGACGTGCGCTAGCAGCGCATGTCGGGTGTTTCAAGCGTCAAATTCGCGTCTCAGTATCTCGGGATGTAATGGGAATATTGCGATGCAATCAACGTCATTGTGTATGTGCTTTGTCATGCTATGGATTGCTGAAAAAAAATATAGGAGGTCCATTTAAAAAAAACATAAGTTTGTGTTAAAAAATACATATGCTTTCGTTTTAGAATGTTTCCAAATATGTACATTCATGGGCCCCAGCCCTACATTGATACAGGTGAAAGTCGTTTTCCAATAGCTGTTATTGTTCCAGAGATATTTTGGGTGGACAAGATAGCTGGGACACGCTGTATAATGACTTTTATTTACACTATGATCAGCTGATTTAGGCACTTTCAAGCGCGTATTCCTTAAATTTGCGCCCTCACCATTTATAGGTGCATACTAATGTAGATCTGCCATAGCAAACCGGGGAGAGAAAAGCGCCCTATACTCGTCAACGCTTTATAAATAATTAGTACTGTAGTGACATTAGTGACATACGCACATGAACTCACCTCACTACTGCCACAGAACATTCTCCTACCTAGGTAGATTTGACAGTGAAGCCAGATGGTTGTTAATTTCTTTTCCCTAAGATATGGTTCAAAATGGTTCAAATGGCTCTGAGCACTATGGGACTTCACATCTGTGGTCATGAGTCCCCTACAACTTACAACTACTTAAACCTAACTAACCTAAGGACATCACACACATCCATGCCCGACTGAAGCGCTTAGAACAGCTCGGCCACAGCGGCCGGCTCCCTAAGGTACTTGAAGACGGTAGGGAGCTTGGATCTGGGAGATGGTAAGGTTCTAAGCAAACATTGAAAAAATCGTAGATATATTTATTTTACTCAGCGGCATTTTAACATTGACAAGAAAAAAGTAAGAAGATGTGTTATAAGAGGAACTATGAAATCGTTAAGTATTCCAACAATGAAAATGACAACATTTACCCAAAACGTTAAAGCTTTGTAGATACAAGGTGTCCCTCCTAAGAGTCGTCAGAAACATTTTCTCTAGTATTTAGTCAGATGTTTACGTTTCAGTTTTCGCGATGTGTATCTGGAGTCAGTCCAAGCAAATGCTGCTCATTACATATTTCATACAACGCCTCGTGTCTACGGGAAACGTCGGTTTGTTTTCCGTTGCAAAAAAAATGATTTTTATATCGGAATTCTACGTGCTCATTCTATAGGGCACTCCGATAGTAGTCTAGTCTAGTCCGAAATTCGTTTTATCGATACGTATTGACAAAGACAGTAAAATGCTACGAGGGTAATCCCAAAAATAATTTCTCCTTTTTTTTTTTTATAAGGACCTAGACCTGTTTATTTCTACAAAGGTTTACATCAGTTTACAGCTTGAACATTTAGCTATTTTTCGACATAATTACCATTTCTGTCGATGCATTTTTGTAGAAGCTGTGGCAGTTTTTGTATGTCCATGGCATACCAGCTCACCGCCATGCTGTTCAGAAAGTTATGAACCTCTTCTTTCACCTCGTCGTCGGAGCTGAATCGCTGAGACCACAATTAACGCTGTCAGGTGCTGCGAGACTCTGAAAAAACTCAAACGGGCAATTCAGAACCGGAGAAGAGGAATGTTGAGCAAGAGCGTACACATTCTCCATGACAAAGCTCGGCCACACATCGTTCAGCAAACCGTTGCTCTCCTGCAACAGTTTCAATGCAACATAATCACCCACCCACCTTGGCGCCCAGTAATTATCACCTGTTCCCTAGGTTAAAAGAACATTTGGCCACGATTCAGCTCCGACGACGAGGTGAAAAAGAGGTGCATAACTTTCTGAACAGCATGGCGGCTAGCTGGTATTAAATGAGCATACAAAAACTGCCACAGCGTCTACAAAAATGCATCGACAGAAATTGTAATTAGGTCGAAAAATAGCTAAATGTTCAAGCTGCAAACTGATGTAAACCACTGTAGAAATAAACAGGCCTATGTACTTATAAAAATATAGGAGACCTTACTTTTGGGATTACCCTCGTATGAATACACAGGAATCTAGCAGCGACTGAGTAGCGCTGCATGCCAGGGCGGTGATATTGCTGTTGGACACGCTACACTAACTTGGGAGAGCTCTGTCGAAACGGCGCGTAGAATTCCACCTTAAAAGTCACTTCGTTTGTAACGGGAAACTGGGCGTTCCATGAAAGATGCGATGAGCACTATTTGTTTGGGCTGACTCCAGACAGACAACGTGCAAGCGAAATGGTAAATTTCTGCTGATGCAGCAGAGAAAATGCACCTGACGACTCTTACGAGGGACACCCTGTATGACGTGTATGTAGGATAAATAGTACGCGAATCAACCTTAACAAGTTCGTAGGTTTCAAAAAGATGAGTCCGGAAGAGCTGAGAATGATTGGTGCGTTAATGTCAGGCTAGCAGCTTGAGTTAGCTCACTGGGGCCTTTCAAATCTTAAACACACACACAGTGTAAACATTATAATGACAACACGCATCTGACTGCAGAACATGTTACAAGGCCCTACAACTCTAACTAAATAATACAAGTTTGCATGCCTCGGCACAGCAATCTTGTATTTAAAAAAAAATTGTGTAGCAGTTTAAAAGAAACAAACAATGCAAAAAGATTGTCGACCTTATCACATGGGCCGTTACACGAAACCACACAATTAAAAAAAAAAATAATAATAATTTCTTGTAAATGAGTAAATACAGATATAAAAGTTCCACGAAACAATCAACATTAAAATATAATTTCCCTAGCTTTTTGCCAGTACACTTAAAAATATCTCGAGCTTGTTCTGTGAACAGTGAGTGCTGCCCGAAATACAGCTCTAAGACAAGTGAAGTTGTCACTGTCCAGAGCTAAGCATCATCATACACGGGGGAGTTCGCGAATGCCAATGACCATTTTTGGTTCTTCAGCTACACGTAACAAAGATGCTCGACATTTTCGTGGTAGGGCTGTGGTTCGTCGTAAGTAAACTCCGGCAGCACAATTGAAGGCAGCAGAGATGGCAAACGTGCCGACTGCGAAGACGCAAACCCGCGAGCTTGGAGACACGGGGAAGCGGTAATAGTAATCTCCTCTTCCTTATTGTTTCTGATCTGTCTGTTTAAAATAATCTTTGTAGCTTTTGTACAAGGGTCTTGTGGCTTTTATTAATTTTCCACCCTACCCATGCGACCATAGTGGCTATTGTCGACGGGACATTACACCATGATATTGCTTCAGTGCTTGTCCTCGGTGGGACAGACAAGGATACCCTGAGAACTTTCTGTTGTGCTGGCTATCACGAGCGCGGTAGCCTCGAGTTGGGCTGACGCGGCAGCCACGTCGGCGCCACTTTACGACTGGAGTAACAGACGCAGCTGCCGGCGGCCGCTTCCGGAGAAACGCCGGGGGATCTCTCAGCAGACTTTCTTCGCATTGCTGTGCCGCTCTTTCCTCTCCTCCGCAACAAGTGTGTAATTGCCTCCCAGGCTACAGGCTGCAGCAGCCGGCGCTAATTAGGGCCCGCCGTGGCGTCGCAACGTTCGTGACGGAAGACGACTGCGTGCCGAGTCTGTCAGCTGCTGCGTGCGTGTGCGTGCACAGGGGCCCCCGTAACACTCGTCACCCGACTTCCTGCTCCGAAGGCGATACTGTACGATGACGGCGAACATCCAGAAAATCCGAGAGTACTCTCCCGCACCAGCTCCCGACAGCTACGTCTCCATACATGCTCCTCGAGCCACCATATCGTGCAAGGCAGAGGGCGCCTGAGTGCTAGACGTCGTCTTTCATGTTACACTCGCAAGTGCAGCGAGGGAATGATCCTTTATTGTATGATTGTGTGATTATATGATAGCGGAACAAACACTGGTAGCAAGTTACTTCTGTAAAATGTCTGGGAGTATGTGTGCGGAACGATTTGAAGTGGAATTACCATATAAAATTAATTGTTGGTAAGGTGGGTGCCAGGTTGAGATTCATTGTGAGAGTCCTTAGAAAATGTAGTCCATCAACAAAGAAGGTGGCTTACAAAACACTCGTTCGACCTGTACTTGAGTATTGCTCATCAGTGTGGGATCCGTACCAGGTCGGGGTGACAGAGGAGATAGAAAAGATCCAAATAAGAGCGGCGCGTTTCGTCACAGGGTTATTTGGTAAGCGTGATAGCGTTACGGAGATGTTCAGCAAACTCAAGTGGCAGACTCTGCAAGAGAGGCGCTCTGCATCACGGTGTAGCTTGCCCGCCAGGTTTCGAGAAGTTGCGTTTCTGGATGGGGTATCGAATACATTGATTCCCCCTACTTATAGGAGATGACGAATGTAAAATTAGAAAGCTGAAATACTAAACACCTTTTTCCAAAGCTGTTTCACAGAGGAAGACCGCACTGCAGTTCCTTCTCTAAATCCTCGCACAAACGAAAAAATGGCTGACGTCGAAATAAGTGTCCAAGGAATAGAAAAGCAACTGGAATCACTGAACAGAGGAAAGTCCACTGGACCTGACGGGATACCAATTCGATTCTACACAGAGTACGCGAAAGAACTTGCCCCCCTTCTAACAGCCGTGTACCGCAAGTCTCTAGAGGAACGGAAGGTTCCAAATGATTGGAAAAGAGCGCAGGTAGTCCCAGTCTTCAAGAAGGGTCGTCGAGCAGATGCGCAAAACTATAGACCTATATCTCTGACGTCGATCTGTTTTACAATTTTAGAACATGTTTTTTGCTCGAGTATCATGTCGTTTTTTGGAAACCCAGAATCTACTCTGTAGGAATCAACATGGATTCCGGAAACAGCGATCGTGTGAGACCCAACTCGCTTTATTTGTTCATGAGGCCCAGAAAATATTAGATACAGGCTCCCAGGTAGATGCTATTTTCCTTGACTTCCGGAAGGCGTTCGATACAGTTCCGCACTGTCGCCTGATAAACAAAGTAAGAGCCTACGGAATATCAGACCAGCTGTGTGGCTGGATTGAAGACTTTTTAGCAAACAGAACACAGCATGTTGTTCTCAATGGAGAGACGTCTACAGACGTTAAAGTAACCTCTGGCGTGCCACAGGGGAGTGTTATGGGACCATTGCTTTTCACAATATATATAAATGACCTAGTAGATAGTGTCGGAAGTTCCATGCGGCTTTTTGCGGATGATGCTGCAGTATACAGAGAAGTTGCAGCATTAGAAAACTGTAGCGAAATGCAGGAAGATCTGCAGCGGATAGGCACTTGGTGCAGGGAGTGGCAACTGACCCTTAACATAGACAAATGTAATGTATTGCGAATACATAGAAAGAAGGATCCTTTATTGTATGATTATATGATAGCGGAACAAACACTGGTAGCAGTTACTTCTGTAAAATTTCTGGGAGTATGCGTGCGGAACGATTTGAAGTGGAATGACCATATAAAATTAATTGTTGGTAAGGCGGGTGCCAGGTTGAGATTCATTGGGAGAGTCCTTAGAAAATGTAGTCCATCAACAAAGGAGATGGCTTACAAAACACTCCTTCGACCTATACTTGAGTATTGCTCATCAGTGTGGGATCCGTACCAGGTCGGGATGACAGAGGAGATAAAGAAGATCCGAAGAAGAGCGGCGCGTTTCGTCACGGGGTTATTTGGCAAGCGTGATAGCGTTACCGAGATGTTTAGCAAACTCAACTGGCAGACTCTGCAAGAGAGGCGCTCTGCATCGCGGTGTAGCTTGCTGTCCAGTTTTCGAGAGAGTGCGTTTCTGGATGAGCTATTGAATATATTGCTTCCCCCTACTTATACCTCCGGAAGAGATCACGAATGTAAAATTAGAGAGATTCGAGAGCGCACGGAGGCTTTCCGGCAGTCGTTCTTCCCGCGAACCATACGCGACTGGAACAGACGAGCTACACTTTCCCAGAGCTCTCCAAATACACCGAAGTCGACTATTCGACTTACCCACAACCAGGCTGATGTGCTCCTTCAGTTTCGTGTCACATAAGTATTTAATCGACGTGAGTGCGTAGAGTACCACACCACGAATACTGTATCCGAACGTTACAGGCGTGTGTTTACCACTCTTCTACATTAAGTTACCTTTCTCTACATTTAAAGCTATCAACCAGCAAATATACCAGATACAAATTCTGTCCACGTTTATCCTGTGTCGTCCTACAGCCACTCAGTGACGATACTTTTTCGTACATTTTTCCAACGAAAATGCCGCACTGGCTGTATGAATGATTATTATTAAATCTGCGACTGGTTTCGCACCACTTATCGGTGCATCATCAGGCAATATACGCTATTTATAACATAGTAACGTTGAACATTGCCCTGTAGCCACACCCCACCATTCACGTCCAATATACCGTCATCTCGTGAAAGCGGTAGTTAAAATTTAGAAATCTTTTTTTTTTTTAATTTTTAAATGATGGGAGCGGCAATTACCGTGCAAGCCGAGAGGAGCCGCGTGGTATATTGGACGTGAATGGTGGGGAGTGGCTACAGGGCAATGTTCAACGTTACTATGTTATAAATAGCGTATATTGCCTGATGATGCACTGATAAGTGGTGCGAAACCGGTGGCAGATTTAATAATAATCATTCATACAGCCAGTGCGGCATTTTCGTTGGAAAAATGTCGAAGTTTGGCTGTGGTTGCCCGCCCTACAAAACTTTCCCGTACACTTACATCGTCCACATAACAACTATATATATATGAAGGCACAGAACCTTCTTTTAACTTGATGTAATGATAATTTCTAACTTGAAAAACTAGTTTCTAAATGTGATGTATATCTTCATCCACTTGTATACTTCGGAAGCCATCGTACGGTGCGAGGCATAGTGTACCCTGTACCATTACTAGTCCTTTCTCGTACCACTCGAAAATAGAGCGAGGAAAAAGCGACTGTCTATATGCCTTCGTATGAGTCCTATCTTCGTGGTCCTTACGCATAATGTATGTTGGCGGCAGTAGAATCGTTCGGCAGTCACCATCAAATGCCGGTTCTCTAAATCTACGCAACAGCGGTCTTCGAAACGAACGTCGCTTTCCTTCGACGGATTCCCATTGGAATTCCCTACACACCTTCGTAACACTTACACACTGGTCGAACCTACCGGTAACAAATCTAGCAGCCCGCCTCTAAAAATGCTTCCATCTCCTCCTTCAGTCCGACCTGGTATGGATCCCAAAACACTCGAGTAGTATTCAAGAATAGGTCGACCCAGCGTCCTATATGCGGTCTCTTTTTTCAGATGGACCAAACTTCTGCAATCAAGAGCAAAACGAAGAGTAGTTAGTTTTTTCTCTTTCTTTCTCGTTAGAGGACCGTCTATTAATTTTTATCTTTGTTCACAGATTGTCCCTGAAATATATAGTTTTCGTATTAATAGTAATTTTCGTTGTTCTTTTTCTATATCACTTTACAATATTTCACTGCAGTAATCACCACACATCATCTTTATGGCTTTTATGAATATTTTCGTTATTACAATTGTTTTTATATCGTCGCACTAGTTTCGTAAATTTTCACAATAACGTTATGGGGACGGCACACAGTTGTGCACACCCACTGTGCCCGCGCGGCGTAGTGGTTAGCGCATGTGCTCAATGATTCAAATGGCTCTGAGCACTATGGGACTTAACATTTGAGGTCACCAGTCCCCTAGAACTTAGAACTACTTAAACCTAACTAACCTAAGGACATCACACACATCCATGTCCGAGGCAGGATTCGAACGTGCGACCGTAGCAGCAGCGCGGTTCCAGACTGTAGCGCCTAGAACCGCTCGGTCACACCGAGTGGGTATGAGACCCAGGTTCGAATGCCAGCCTTGGTACAAAATTTTATATGTCGCTTCAGTTTGCACAAAGGTCTATACATAATGGATGTTTGAGATTAGAAACATCTCTAGAACCATGTAGTTTCATATGATTATAATTTCTAAATAATCAAGGTACGCGCCACATCCACCCACACACACACACACACACACACACACACACACACACACACACACACACACACACACACGTTCACATTCACTAACACACTTTTACCGGCGCTACGCCACCGGCCAGGCACAACAACAATTGACTGTAGTGCGGCCCACTTCCCAGCGGTGGAGAAAGAGACCGGCGAGTTGTCGGGACATAGCTTTCACCCGACTCACGCCGTCCGGCATCCCTCGGTGGAGCTCGTCCACTCACGAGCATCCGTGTCAAGAGTTATGCTGGCACAGACTCATATCAGCTAGATACTCTTCCAGTGAATAAAGCTCTCTTTCTGTCAATGTTTGATTCTTAATATATATGTGATTGTGGCTTCAGTAAGCACAAATTCGTCTTGTTTAACACCCAAACTTCTTTTGAAAAAGTATCGCCATCGTCAGTGGGTTTAACTACTGTTGTAGTATCAAATACGTGCACTGTGTTAGAAAGTTTACATGCCCCATAGAGGGATGAAAATCTGGCATCAACAGAAAATGATAAACGAGAGCGTAAGATCAGCTGGACTGCAAATATCCGACGACCACATAAACATGAATATATGGTACAGAGACAGTAAATGAACCCACTGACGATGGTGAATCTTCACCGAAACGTGTTTGAGTGTTCGGCTCACTCGGGATATGGCCGAACCGTACTCGGCCGAAATGTTGGGGGAAGTGGAATTTATGCGGCTGCACTGCCGAAATTTTGTGGAGCAAAATACGAGGGTAGTTTGAAAAGTTCTCGGAGCGGAATAGAAAAAAAGTACTTATATCATTGAAACTTTTTTCCTTTTTCAATGTAGTCTCCTTGTAGATTAATGCACTTGGCCCAAAAATGTTCCAGTACATTGATCTCATCTCGAAAATGAGTTTCCTCCAGGCCTGCAAAATAGTTGTAAGCTCCGGCTATCAGTTCTTAATTTGGGGCCGCGCGGGATTAACCGAGCAGTCTCAGGCGCTGCAGTCATGGACAGTGCAGCTGGTCCCGGCGGAGGTTCGAGTCTTCCCTCGGGCATGGGTGTGCGTGTGTGTTTGTCCTTAGGATAATTTAGGTTAAGTACTGTGTAAGCTTAGGGACTGATGACCTTAGCAGTTAAGTCCCATAAGATTTCACACACATTTGAACATTTTTTTTTCTTAATTTGGGGGAGGGAGGTGATGGGTTGTTTGGGGTGAGGAGACCAGACAGCGAGGTCATCGGTCTCATCGGATTAGAGAAGGACGGGGAAGGAAGTCGGTCGTGCCCTTTCAAAGGAACCATTCCCGCATTTGCCTGGAGCGATTTAGGGAAATCACGGAAAACCTAAATCAGGATGGCCGGACGCGGGATTGAACCGTCGTCTTCCCGAATGCGAGTCCAGTGTGCTTGTCTTAATTTGAACTGAATATTCGTCCACCAAGAAAAACTTCCAGTTTTCGAAAGAGAGAGTCTGACGGAGCCATATCAGTTGAGTAAGGCAGGTGTGGCAACAACTCATATCTTAGTTCGTGTAATTTTGCCATGGCGACGGCACATGTGAGCGGCCGCGCATTGTGTTGATGGAAGATGACTTTCTTCCTTGCTAAACCTGGTCTTTTTTCGCGTGTATTTTCTTACAGTTTGTCCAAGAGGTTAGCATAGTATTTTCCAGTAATTGTATGCCCAGTGGGGAGATAATGTACAAACACAATACCCTTCGCATCTGAGAAAACTGATGCCATGAACTTCCCGCCGAAGGAATTGTCTTTGCTTCCTTTGGTGGCAGAGGATCATCATGTTTCCACTGCTTTGACTGTTCTTTTGTCTCTTGGGGTATAATAGTGCATCCAAGTTTGATCTGTGGTCACAAACCGGCGCAAAAAACCTTGTTCGTTTCTCCTAAAACGGGCCAAACATTGTGCCAATATGTCCATACTAACGCGTTTCTGATCCAGCATCATCTTGCAGATAATTCTTTTCATTTCTGATTCTTCAGTTAAAATGTGATATACCCTTTCAGATGACATCTGCCAAGTGTGAGTAATTTCACGCACTGTCAATCGGCGATCCTCCATGACCATTTTGTGCACTTTTGCACTGACTTCTGGAGTAGTGACACATCTCGGCCGACCACTGCGCGGATCATCATCTAAGCTCTCCCGACCAAATTTAAATTCATTTGTCCACTTTGCAACAGTTGAATATGAAGGAGTAGAGTCCCCCAGTGTATTCTCGAAATCGGCATCAATGTCCTTTGCTTTCAGATATTTCTTTACGAAGTACTTAATCACTGCTCGAATCTCGATTTTTTTTTCATCTTCGCAAATCACTACGTGGGAACAACAGAGCCATGTCACTGCCACAGCTCTCTTCCAAGGGCACTGACGTGGCACGTGTTTACAGGCAACAAGAAACGGCTCTGAGCACTATGGGACTTAACAGCTGAGGTCATCAGTCCCCTAGAACTTAGAACTACTTAAACCTAACTAACCTATCACACACATCCATGCCCGAGGCAGGATTCGAACCTGCGACGTAGCGGTCGCGCGGTTCCAGACTGAAGCACCTAGAACCGCTCCGCCACTCCAGCCGGCTTCAGGCAACAGTCCAATGAACATCAGACTACCTTCATAATTTGTGTGTGATCAAGGGAGAACCGCATTTCCGTAATTGTACAGAGTGTTAACGATGCTGTTTACTGAGAACCACAGTTGGGGAAGTCGAGACAAATAATTTGACTATTACATATGTGGTTTGTCAAGCCGAAGAACAGGCTCAAACTGCCCTACAAAATCTGCCCCACACACAAACCTGCAGAAGTAAGACACTCACATCTGTAGTAAATGTTATACGTCGATAGAGAATCAACCAAAACTTCGATTTAGTTCGTACTATGAGCAGTCGTTCAGCAGACCGGGCGTAAACGTTAGTTAAAAGCAACGCCAAAACTACCAGAGCATAGAAAAAGTGGAACTGCAACCAATTAATTACGCGTGCCCTCCGCGGGTAAGTTAGTAGAGCGTTAGGTCGCTGTACCAAAGCTCCCGAGTTCAAATCCCACTGACAGTTTTTTCTTTTTTTTTGGTATTATGCACGAAAGTGTTTTTTTGACATGTATAAGGGCTGTTTAGAGTTTACAGTAATGTCCTCTTGGCGGTCTCCTTTCGTTTTGTTTCTTCGAAAGTGGTTAATCTGTGCATTTACAGCGTCACTGAATATACAATCAGAGCAGAAAACTATAGGAAAAATTGCATCATAGGTGCAGAAATAACATAATAATAAACATAATAAAACTAATTACGACCACCTAACGCTCTACCAACTCACCCACGGAGGCCATTCGAAATTAATTACTCACAGTTACGGTTTTCCTGTACTCTGGTCCTTCAGGTGTTACTTTTAATTAACAATTACACCCGTTCTACTGGACGACAGCACATAGCACGAATAAATCGTAGTTTTTGTTGATACTCGATTTACATTCAATGTTTGGTTCAGATCGGGAGGTCTGCGCGCAAGATGAAGTGCATGCGCGGCGCGCGAGATTTTCAGTAGCCTCTCGGTCTCTTACGGATAAATCGGCTATTTCGCTAACATTAGTAATACGACGGTAATGAAAGAAAAAATATTTTAGCAAACGTAATGCAGAAACTAATTGCGTTTACACTTCGATCTAAATTTAACCCTTACAAGCAAACTAACAAAACAATTTAATTGTTAATTTTACGCTATTAAATTTCACAAAAACAGGCGTCAATATTACATTTTTAGGTGTATAACAGGAGGTTTTTAATGTTTAAGGACGATGTTAGACAAAATTTCCCATTATGCGAATATGCTGTAGCTCGGTGACTCTTTTAGGCCAGTTTGAGACTGTTTCCCGGCCCGGTACACCGCGCCTCTGCCATGTCAATTTTTTCGTCTCAGCTTCAAATACACTAGCTACGACACGTCGTAAACAGTTGGAATTTACACCTTGTATATGTATTTATACTGAAGGCCGAATATGTGCCACGCCGGACATTTGCCACACTTGCCCCTTCGCCAGGTAGCGATCCCTCAGGTAAGGGACGCCCTTCCTCGTACTTCTTCTGTCCGCTTTCAAACCGCCGTCTCCACATCTTACTCGATACAACCAGTAATCTTCTTCTTCGACATCTTGGCCAAATACAGAGCTTCTTTTCCGAAATCGAAATATTTATAACTTTTGGGAAACGAAAGCAATACCGACGATTATGTCAGTATGTAATTAGTTCTACCAAGTATAAATATAGATCCCCCTGTCTGTACGGTAGCTTCCTTTCACGCTTACTGATTGCGATAGAAACAGTCCATCGCCATGGGAGAAACAAGAAAGAAACGATGTAAAGAGAATGCGAATGTACGCTAATCATTTCTTTTTGATCACTGCATTTGTGCCTACTTTAATTACTACAACTACATGCCCAAAAGACAATAAGGAAAGAAGAAATGGGTACGTGAATGTTTGAAAAGCAGTACGGCATACTCCATATTAATTTACTCTCTAAAATGCGATATCCCTTGCGGCGAAACATTAGTTAATAAAGTGTAGCGGGACAATGTTCAAAACATGACTGAAAATACGTTCACTAAATAGAGATAAGAACATCTATGATTGTCATGTCATCTAAAGTCGACGCACAATTTTAAAATGTTAGAAATAAGGAAAGGAAGTAATACAGGATGCTATGCTTTTAACGTACGTTGTTGATCTACATTGCTTAGCTCTGGCATCTGCAGGGTCACAGAGAAAGCATCCTAGGTTTTGGAGGAAAAACCGTAATTGTAATGATCTGCACTACAACACAAACAAGAAGCACAACAGGAAAAATAATGTAATGTGCGTTCCAGCTCACAAGAGACATTGAAGCAGATAGTTCCTGTGACTTAGTATGGGCAGGGGTTATATTCGACAACCGGAATAAATTAATAACTGGCTCCTTTCACCGACCTCCGGTCTCAGGTGAAACAGTTTCTGAACAGTTCAAAGAAAACTCGAGTCTCATCACAAATAGGTACCCTACTCATACAATTATAGTTGGCAATGACTTCAATCTACCTTCCGTGTGTTGACAAAAATACATTTTCAGACCCTATTGTAGATAGAAAACAACTTCCGTAATTGTTCTAAATGCTTTTTTTGAAAATTATTTTGAACAATTAGTTCACGAGGCCATTCAAATTGTAAATGGTTACGAAAACACACTTGACCTCTTAGCCACAAATAATCCTGAGCACCACGACGGATACAGGGATTAGTGAACACACAGTCGTTGCGAGGCTCAATTCCGTAACAAAGAAATTCATCAAAACTAAACGCGAAATATATCTATTTACAAAACAACTAATAATTCGGTTGACGTCTTTCTAAGAGACAGTCTCCAATCCCCTTCCAAACTGTTAAGACCATATGTGGCTTAAGTTCAAAGAAATAGTATCAACTGCACTAGAGAGATTCATACCAAATAAATTAATAAGAGACGGAACTGACCCCCCTGGTACACAAAACACGACAGAAAGCTGCTGCACGAGCACCGAAAAAGGCAAGTATAATTTAGACGAACGCAAAATCTCCAAGATTGGCGAAATTTTACTGAGCTCGAAATTTGGTGCGGATTTCAATGCGAGATGCATTTAATAGTTTCCACAACGAAACTCTCTCTAGAAATGTGGCGGAAAATTCAAAGAGATTCTGGTTCTATGTTAAGTAAACCAGCGGAAAGGCTCAGTAAGCGATTAGGAGGAGGTGGAGCAAAGGAGTCAACCCTTCGGAGCAGGTAAAATCGTGGCAAATGTCCGGCGTGGCAAACTTCCGCACACCTTTATACTACCTTTGTCAGAAAAGTTCCAGGACAAATTTCTTCATGTCTGAGTTTTCAATGCAAGAAAGGAACAATTTTTTTTTTTTTCGAATCTAGTATGTGTGCGTCGTTGAAATGCCCTTGGGCATGTTTCCGCGGAAACTCACTAGGTGGCAACACACTGGATTCTTGGCGCATTAGTTATGGTGACACAATGAACGCTGACTGTGAGCAGAGAGCGACATTGAGATCTGCGTTAACTTCGGGAAAACCCCGGCAAGTATAATGCAGGCGAGTCACTTTCAAGAAGTCGTGTTTTCGAGTGGCACAAAACGTTTCGTGAAGGCAGAGATTCAGTGCAGGACGATCCCAGAGCTGGACGCCCGTCTACAGCACATACCAACGCAAACGTGCAGCGTGTAAGACAGTTACTGCAAGAAGACCGTCTTGAAACTTAAGAACTTAATTTGAATCGTGATGTGTGTCATAATATTTGCGCTACGATTTTAGAAAAAGGAAACTTAATACAAAACTCGTCCCCCACACACACTAACAGACGAACAGAAAGAGGAAAGGTGAATAATTTCTGCCGAATCACTGGATAGAGCCAGACGTGATCCCACATTTCTGTCAGAGATTATTGCTGGGGGAGAAAGTTGGTACTACCAGTACGACACTCACACGAAGTGTCAAAGTGCTGAATGGCGGCATTCTGGATCACCAGGCTCGAAAAAAGTCAAACGGCAACTTCCGAGAATAAATACAATATTGGTCGTATTCTTTCATAGTAAAGGAATAGTTCACCACGAGTGCGTCCCTCCAGGTCAGTCAGTGAACCAAACTCAGTACGTCGTAGTCTTGAAACGTTTGCGACAAGCAATTCGACGGCGCTGCTCTGAAGTGGGGCATTCTCAGGACTGATTCTTACTGCATGACAACACAGGGCTGCTCTATCTGTTACCGAGTATCTGGCCATACATTCTATTATTGCTAGCCCACATCCGCCATATTCGCCCGACTTCTCGCCTTCCGATTTTTTCTTGTTTCCGGGAGTGAAATGGCGACTGAAAGGAAAGCTTCATCGAGGTGTCGCAGACATCCAACGGGCTGTGACAAATACGTTTACAAGAACCGCACTTTGAATTTTCCCTGCCTGCTTCCAAGACCTCCAGAAACGTTGGCAACGACGTATACTTAGTGAATGGCACTACTTCGATATAGGAGCTAGTATCATTACTTGGCAAGTCCAATTTTCTGTTTTTATAAAAACCTATCGTCGAACTTGCTGACAAAAGGAGTATGTGCTTAGTGGTGTGCTGCGCAAAATGACCACCCTAATGAAAGTGTTTTACCCTAACCTAGTCTCATAAATGAGCATATGAAATATATCGCATAAGCTGCACAAATTCTGGAACTAGAAAACAGCTGTATTACTATTCATATCCTCCTTTCGTAGAAGAAAAGTGAGCGTCTACGTTGCATGTCAAAAATATGGTAAAGGAGTTTTTCCTCTTGCTCTTGGTTGCACACGCACCTGAAGTCCCCAAGAATCCTCTTCAACAATATTTTTTTTTTAACCTTTTAATTGTATTTCTTGAGACACTGACTAGTTCGACTGCTGTAGCAAACGGGATGTTTTCTTTTTTTACAGCATTCAGTTCGTGCTGCATAGCTTTGGAATTGCATGATTCTCTTAAATAGTTTGATGGCATACCCTGCAATAAGAGGACAGAGCTTTCCACCTAGTTGTTAGTACACTAATGACTTTGTATACTTATTTTATGAAGTGAAGTGCTCTTGTCATATCAACAGTTCTGCCAGCTTGCGGCATGCTAAATTCGTTACACATTATACACCGAAGCCCCAAAGAAACTAGTTAAAGCATGAGTATTCAAATACAGAGATATGTAAACAGGCAGAATACGGTTATGCGGCCGGCAACGCCAACGTAAGACAACAAGTGTCTGGCCCAGTCAGGTCGGTTGCTGCTGCTGCAATGGCAGGTTTTGAAGACTTAAGTGAATTTGAACGTGGTGTTACTGTCGACGCACGAGCGATGGGACACAGCATCTTCGAGGTAGCGATCAAGTGGGGATTTTCCCGTACTACCATTTCACGGTTGTGCCTTGAATGTCAGGAATCCGGTAAAGCATGAAATCTCCGACCGCTGCGGCCGGAAAAAGATCCTACAAGAACGGAACCAACGACGACTGAAGAGAATCGTTCAACGTGACAGAAGTTCAATCCTTCTGGAAATTTGCTGCAGATTTCAATGCTGGGCCATCAACAAGTGTCAGCGTGCGAACCATTCAACGGAACATCATCGATATGAACTTTCGGAGCCGAAAGCCCACTCATGTACCCTTGATAACTGCACGAAACAAAGCTTTACACCTCGCCTAGGCCCGTCAACACTGACATTGGACTATTGATAACTGGAAACATGTCACCTTGTCGGACGAGTCTTGTTTCATATTGTATCGAGCGGATACATGTATGGAGACAACTTCATGAACCCATGGACCCAGTATGTCAGTAGGAGGCTCTGTAATGGTGTGGACCGTGTGCAAGTGGAGTGATATGGAACCCGTGATACGTCTAGATACGACTCTGACAGGTGACACGCACGTAAGCATCCTGTCTGATCACTTGCATCCACTCATCTCCATTGTGCATTCCAGCGGACTTGGGAAATTCCGGCAGGACAATAAGACACTCCACACGTCCAGAATTGCTACAGAGTGGCTCCAGGAACATTCTTCTGAGTTGAAACACTTTCGCTGCCCACCAAATCCCCAAGACATGAACATTATTGAGCATATCTGGGATGTCTAGCAACGTGCTGTTCAGATGAGATCTCCACCCCGTTGTACTCAGCCCTGCAGCACTACTTGAGGCATTAGTCGGGACACTTTGCCCCATCAGGCGACTCAATAATATGTCCGACTGGACGCCATTACGGTAACTTTCGTCTGAATATGAAATTACATAGCCTAATCAATTCACGAACATGTAGTTTCCAAGGCCTGTATATCACGTCTTACCAGATTTGTAGCAGTTAATTGTTACAGCACATTTTTTCAAGCGTTCAGATGACTTTGTCACTTGCCTGGCATCACGCGTGGAGAATGCACGCAATTATCGCCACTAAACTTGCTGACAAAATGAAGGAAGTCTGTTTGAATAGTTTCAAATGTTCGCCTCTAGGCTGTAGCGGTCTCCAGCGGAAATG
The DNA here is from genome assembly GCF_021461385.2 of Schistocerca piceifrons. Taxonomy (NCBI): domain Eukaryota; kingdom Metazoa; phylum Arthropoda; class Insecta; order Orthoptera; family Acrididae; genus Schistocerca; species Schistocerca piceifrons. Next base: position 129,545,660 of record NC_060146.1, read on the forward strand.
GAAATAACCGATCAGTACTGGTATTTAGGTCCGAATAACCGGGTTTTTTTGGATATTTGTTTGGTCTCTGTTATAATAGGAGTTTCTTTTTTATTTTTTACTAATAACCGCGTAAGGAACCGAGGTATCTGTTAGCCAAGGCAGCAAAGCTGAAAATTTTGGCTTTCAGATAAACCTTTTTGTAAAAGCCGAATAACTCTTATTCGTAAAATTGTCATCTCTTTCAAACATTGCTTTATAATAGAAAATGTGAAAAGCGATCATTGCTGTTTTAACAACAATTCCGACAGAAACAAGCAAAAAATACACTACATAGCAATTGGTATAGCATTACCGAGGCAATAATGTAACTGTTACCATGCAGCGTGGCCTATCAGATGGTACGTGTACAAGAGGTGCCCCGTCTCGCGTGTGTGGTAGAGTCTCAACGTCGTTATCGGACATCAGCTTTATTTAGAACAGCACCTTCCATAGTCTGGAAGTGTTTTACGAAGTGCGGTATCACTGAAGTGTAATGTTCCATTTGCTTTAAAAGATTACAAGGGGAGGAAGTTACTACAAACTTGCGACATCATATGAGGAGAAAAATAAAACATAACAATTCATTCATAGTTTACGATAAAAATAGACTGATCTGCTGCCTATGCATAACATTCCTTTATCTGCACAAATTAACATAAAAAAAGTTATTGAGCATCAGTTTTCACCCTTTAGCACTGACTATTTATAATGCGCAAATAGTGTTATGACCGTCGATTAAAATGCGATTTTTGAGCATAGTTTCAAACAATTAGAATCAGTAGGAGAATTCTGGTATTTTTTTGTATTGAGCCACTTATCACTTTTTGAAAAAAACAGCGAACGGTGGACGAATAAAGATTCCTTTGATTTTCCTATTTAATTTAATATTTTGATTCTGTGCGTTCTGAAACGAAGGAATTAACGTGTTTCACTCTTTGTTCTATTTCTCCTTTTATTACAAGAACTAATGGGGATAAAAAACTGAAAATCGGTTATTCCAGGATGCGGTTATTTTGAGCAGTTGTAACTGTCAAGTTAAATTGGCGTTGAAAAACAAAAACGACGTATTTCTGGATTTCCGGAAGGCTTTTGACACTGTACCACACAAGCGGCTTGTAGTGAAATTGCGTGCTTATGCAATACCGTCTCAATTATGTAACTCGATTTGTGATTTCCTGTCAGAGAGGTCACAGTTCCTATTAATTGACGGAAACTCATCGAGTAAAACGGAAGTGATTTCTGGCGTTCCCCAAGGTATTGTTATAGGCCCTTTGCTGTTCCTTATCTATATAAACGATTTGGGAGACAATCTGAGCAGCCGTCTTCGGTTGTTTGCAGATAACGCTGTCGTTTATCGACTAATAAAGTCATCAGAATATCAAAACAAATTGCAAAACGGTATCTGAATGGTGCGAAAATTAGTAATTGACCCTAAATAACGAAAAGTGTGAGGTCATCCACATGAGTGCTAAAAGGAATTCGTTAAACTTCAGTTACACGATAAATCAGTCTAATCTAAAAGCCGAAAATTCAAGTAAATACCTAGGTATTACAATAACGAACAACTTAAACTGGAAAGAACACATAGAAAATGTTGTGGGGAAGGCTAACCAAAGACTGCGTTTTATTGGCAGGACACCTGGAAAATCTAACAGACCTACTAAGGAGACTGCCTACACTACGCATGTCCGTCCTCTTTTAGAATACTGGTACGCAGTGTGCGATCCTTACCAAATAGGACTGACGGAGTATATCGAAGAAGTTCAAAGAAAGGCAGCACGTATTGTATTATCGCGAAGTATGGGAGAGAGTGCCACAGAAATGATACAGGATTTGGGCTGGACATCATTAAAAGAAAGGCGTTTTTCGTTGCGACGGAGTCTTCTCAGGAAATTCCAATCAACAACTTTCTCCTCCGAATGCGAAAATATTTTGTTGACACCGGCCTACATAAGGAGAAACGATCACCACGATAAAATGAGGGAAATCAGAGCTCGTACGGAAAGATGTAGGTGTTCATTCTTTCCGCGCGCTATACGAGATTGGAATAATAGATAATTGTGAAGGTGGTTCGATGAACCCTCTGCCAGGCACTTAAATGTGATTTTCATGGTATCCATGTAGCTGTAGATGTAGATGAAACCAAGAATCCGTCGTTTCAGCGATAACAGCCATCCCTAGTTTTGTATCCCGCCTGGAAGGCGGCGGGTGGGACTGCTCCTGTAAACTGTAGGCCGAATGTAGGAAGCGAGTAGGGGCAGGAAAAGGTGAAATGCTTCGGTACTGCGTATAGGCTAAACCTCTTTTACTGGTGTATGAACATATACAACTAATAATATTACTTAACTTCGCGTACAGATGAGCCCGTAGGTGCGAAGCTATACATTAATCAACTCTAACATCGGATAGAAGTTACAAAGGCAAAATCTGTAGTGGGTCGCCCACTATGAAATAGAAACAACGTTGCTTGGTCGTCTAATCGGAATCAAATGGGTAGAACCTGGAGCGGGGCTCGTAGAGCTGCACAGCGCCGGCTAAAGGGCGCTGTCGGCGGTGTCGGTGTCGTAGTGCCAACCTAGCAGAGCGCACCTACGTTGTGGCATCGTAGCTATCGATACCACACCTAGTCTCCAAGAGTATAAAGCGAAGTGGTCACTTCACTAGCCTGATCACTATTCGCGTCCTTGCCCCGTATACAGGGTTGATGCTGTAAACGGAGGGCAGGTATTGGAAGGGTGAGGTGGCCTCTAATGGCGCAGTAGCTGTGGAAGTTTCTGTTAGTGTCACTGTGAGCTGTGAAGGTGGCTTGGTCGAATGAGCAACGCGCTTTTGCCGTGGAAACGTATGTTTCCCGAAGCCGATGTGCCGTTGGAGTACAGTGCCTGGTGCATACTCGTTATCCTCCCTCAAAACGGTGTTCCTGGCCGAAAATCGATTTTATTACGGGTGGAGAACTTCTATGCGTGTTTTAATGTAGTGCGAGAGGGAGTTGGAGCATCAATGGACCATGCTGGAACCGCCAATTGTAAGCGGCTTGTCTACTTCATCCAACAAATTTTTGAACCACATCTTCAGTAATGGTTTTGGGAGTAGTGTGATTTTAGGAGGATGGCGCCACTGCCCACACTTCTAGAAATTAGATTACTCTTTTGAGAGAAACCTTACTGGGGTAGTTAATCTCCAGATACAGTGACATTCCATGACCTCAGCACTCACTGGATTTAACCCCGTGCGAGTACTCAAGAGTGAGATGATGAACATAGACCCAGAACCCTACAAACCTTGAAACTAGCAGTGCGCCTAGAAGTAGGCCGCATTCCGCAACAGGCGCTTCACAAAGTTATGCAGAAGTACAGAAGCCGGTTGCAGCAGTGCATTAACAGTGAGACAGATCATATACAAGGAGACTTGTTCATGAAATTAACTTCCAGTTGTACCCCAGTGACGCCAAAATATATGTAATTTTATTCTACCATTTTTAGGGTTGCATATAACAATGTCCGCTGCTCGTGGTCTTGCGGTAGCGTTCTCACTTCCCGCGCACGGGGTCCCGGGTGCGATTCCCGGCGAGGTCAGGGATTTTCCCTGCCTGGAGATGACTGGCTGTTGTTGTGTTGTTTTCACCATTATCATTCATGTTCATTACGGTCGGAGGAAGACAATGGCAAACCACCTCCACTAGGACCTTGCCCAGTACGGCGTTGCGGGTCTCCCGCATCGCTCCCTACGGCTCTGAGCACTATGAGACTTAACATCTGCGGTCATCAGTGCCCTAAACTTAGAACTACTTAAACCTAACTAACCTAAAGACATCACACACATCCATGCTCGAGGCAGGATTCGAACCTGCGACCGTAGCAGTCTCGCGGTTCCGGACTGAAGGGCCTAGAACCGCTCGGCCACAACCTCCGGTTCCCTACGCTCCTCGGAGTATGGTCCCATGGGTAAAAACAGAACCCTTATATGATCACTCTGTTGTCCGTCCGTCCGTCTGTCTGTCTTGTCTGTCCGTTCGAGTGTTAAAAACACTTTTCCTCAGGAACGGATAGACATCAAGTTGAAAATTGTCACTTTCTGACGTCTATGGTCCTTTGGCAATCAAAAACATTGAAGCCTCTAAGACAGTCCAATAAAAATATACGCCCATTTATGTCACATATTTGAATAATCCCAAACTCACTCATAAAAACTATAGGCTACTTCCCGTTAGACTATAATAATGAAGTTTGTCAAGAAGCGAGGTTTCACGGAACAAGTAAAGAAAATAATTTGAAAACCGTAAATTTGTAATTATATCACACGAAAAAAATATTGTTTTTAGTTTTTTGTCTGTCTGTCGTTAAGACCTCTTTTCCGATTTCCCTGGAACGGCCAGACATATCACGTTGGGACTTGTCACATACTAAGGTCTGTAGGCTAGTCTGCCAATGTTTGTTTCACATACAATTTCAGACGCCTTATCTGCTTGCAGTTATCGCCCCTGCATACCTCATGGTAGTTGGATTCAGAAACGGGGTAAATGAGTAATAAAGCCATTCTTTGTCGACGGCCGGCGTGCCCGAGCGATTCTAGGCGCTACGGTCTGGAACCGCGTGACCGCTACGGTCGCAGGTTCGAACCCTGCCTCGGGCATTGGTGTGTGTGATGTCCTTAGGTTAGTTAGGTTTAAGCAGTTCTAAGTTCTAGGGGACTGATGACCTCAGATGTTAAGTCCCATAGTGCTTAGAGCCATTTGAACCATTCTTTGCCTGATGTTTGATTCTTACCTTTGCTATCCAGTCAGCCTGAATGGACAACTGCTGATTGTTATAAAAATGATCGCCTGCCTCCTGCGTGACTTCGTCACATCGATGTTATTGAAATTAAAAGATTCTTGAAAGTCGTGGAATCTCTGGGACTGAAATCTTTCTTGTATTAATGTTGGTAACAAACAAAAGTGGCAGAGATTCTCGATTACCGAAATGGATCAAAGCTCTGTATACATATTAAGTCTCTACGAAACCCTCAGAGCGCGTGTTCTACCACACTTGGTCAATATTACTCGTATTAAATCAACCTTCAAAACTAGGGATAGTTTCCTGTCCTACGCTTTATATTGGAAATTTGTGGTAGGGACTATGGGACCAAACTGCTGAGGTCATCGGTCCCTACGCCAACGCACTACTTAATCTAACTTAAACTAACTTACTCTAGGGACAACACACACACACGCATGCCCGAGGGAGGACTCGAACCTCCGACGGGGGTGAACCGCGCCGACCGTGAAAATACGCCTGAGACGGCACTGCTACCCCGCGCGTCTTACGCTGTATAAATATGCGTATGTATGAAAAATTAGAAGACTGCTGTAAGTATATCAAACTTGGAGACCGAAAAAGTCGAAGTCTTCCTACCTCAGCTCCCCATTCACAGACTCAGTCATACTCACCGAACTACAGAGGGAAAAGAGCAAGCCAGTGCGTCGCCGGGGGTAACTGCGGCGTCTTGATATCTGATGTATGCCACCCTCAACACAGCATTCGAACACGCTCTGTTCCTGATATCCAGTAGGGGTGGCGGTTGTTGCTGAAACAACCGGTCTCGGTTATACCGTTTTTTTTTTTTTTTTTTTTTTTTTTCGAAGCCTGTTTAACCTGTGTGTTAAAACCGCTCAAAATAACCGGTTTATGAAAAAAAAGGTTTTTGGTTTTTTTTCCTGTTATTTCGTATAATAAACGCAGAAATCGACCAAAGGCGGCAAAATTTTGACTCCCTCGCTATCGAGATACACAGAATCAAAATATTAAATCACACAGGCAAATACTTTTTAAAGAAAATTTAGTCTGTCCAACATTAACTGCTTTTCTCGAAAAGTGATAACTGGTTGAATACTACCAAAAAAAAATCACCAGTATTCTGATATTGATTCTAATTTTTTGGAACTGTGATCAAAAATCGTGTTGTAATCGACGCTCATACCACTATTTGGACATTTCGGATAGTCAGTGCTAAAGGGTGAAACTGATGTGGAAGAACTCTATTTTTCGTGTTAATGTCTCTTTTTTTCAAGGGCTACAACAAAGAGGCATATTATGTAGACCCAGTCAATGAACTAGATAATTTCTGTTTTTATCATAAACAATGAAGAAATTATGAAGTTTTAGGCTTTCTTCTCTTATGATTTCGCAAGTTTCTTTTGGCCTCTCCCATTGTTAACCTTTTAAAGCCAATTCAGAACTGTCCTTCATGGATACCACACTTCGTAAAATAGTTGAGATTTGATATGGTGCCATTATGTAATGATAAATGATGGCGAACGACGACATCGAGAAACTAGCATATATACCAGATGCGGCATGCCTCGCATACTGCACGTACGCGCATACCATTGAGCACCATGGAGCAGGCGACCCTACATGGTAGGTACGTTACGGTCTCAGGAACGCCGTACCAGTTCTAATGCCATGTGTTTGTTGCTCGTTTTTGTGGACATTGTTATCTAAATAGCTCCGATTTTCCCATTTTCTGTTGTAGCGCAATATTTCAAATCAGTGCAAATTTTACGAATGAATTTTACTCGTTTTTAAAACAGGTTTATTTAAAAATCAAAAGTTTCAGCACTACTGCCGTGGCTAACTAATACTTCGGGTTTTTACCATGTTGTTACACTAATGAGCCAAAGAAACCAGTGCACATGCCTAATATCTTGTAGGGCCCCCGTGAGCATGCAGAACTGCCGCAACACGGCGTGGCATGGATTCGACTAATGTCTGAAGTAGTGCTTGAGGGAATTGACGCTATGAATCCTGCAGGGCTGTCAATCAATTCGTCACAGTACGAGGGGGTGGAGAACTCTTATGAACAGTACGTTGCAAGTCATCCCAGATATGCTTAATAATGTGATTCTTGAGTTTCTCCCGGCGTATTTGATAATCAAAATATCCACGGGTGTACTGCCGGTCTACAGTGTCCAACGGGCACAATATTTCGGCGATCATACATGTCGGCATCATCAGGTGAACTGATGGACTGAGCTCCTTTGAACGTGCCGGCACGGAGATCCGTACGCTATGGCTGCTCAGAGGGAACTGGGTTCGGTCGCGGCGGCGGCCGATTTAAATACCCTCCGCCCGCGGTGCACTCCCTCCGCCGTCCGCGCCCCGCGCCACGGTCGCGCGGTGGAACAGATTGCGACGGCGTCTGAGATGACGTCGGTGTGATGGCTCTGTCCGCTGTTGTCGTCACAACTATACGTTTGCTCGATTTACTCTTGATTAACCCAATCGCTGGTTCCCAAGCCTTGCTAAGATTATAGCCACAGTCACGGTTTATGAGGTCGTCATTGGTGCGAATTTCGATGGCCTCTCTAACAACGCTGTCCCAGTATCTCCACGTCTGTACCAGAATCCTCGTGCACGAGTTTTATTCGGAGGACAAAACACAGTTCCGACACGGTGTTTCTTCAAAATGCGGGCGATTTTCCGCCAGAGTGCCCCTGTATATGGAATAAACGCAGTGCCTACCTCCTCCCTCGTGACTTCATCCATCTCAACAGGTTGTGCTGCAGTGGTTGGGCGGAGAGCACGTTGAATCTGCCACTCTGAGTACCCATTTTTTTCGAAATACAGTTATCAGATGTTCCAATTCCTGGGGTAGACTCTCTGCGTCAGAGATTGTGCGCGCCCTATGCACTAGAGTCTTAAGTACCCCATTCCTCTGTGAAGGGTGGTGGCAGCTGTCTGCGTGCAAATACAGATCAGTGTGCGTAGTCTTCCGATACACCCCATGACCTAGGGTGCCGTCAGCCCTTCTCTTGACCAAGACGTCAAGGAAAGGTAATTTACCCTCCGTTTCAGTCTCCATAGTGAATTTGATGTTGGGGTGTATGGAGTCTCCATAGTGAATTTGATGTTGGGGTGTGTGGAGTTTACACCTCAACATCAAATTCACTATGGAGACTGAAACAGATGGTAAATTACCTTTCCTTTACGTCTTGGTCAAGAGAAGGGCTGGCGCCACCCTAAGTCATGGGGTGTATCGGAAGACAACGCACACTGATCTGTATTTGCATGCAGACAGCTGCCACCAGCCTTCCCAGAGGAATGGGGTACTTAAAACTCTAGTACATAGGGCGCGCACTATCTCTGACGCAGAGAGTCCACCCCAGGAATTGGAACATCTGAGAACTCTATTTCGAAAAACTGCGTTTATTCCATATACAGGCGCATTCTCGGGGAAAATCGCCCGCATTTTGGAGAAACACCGAGTCGGGTGTTTTGTCCTCCGAATAAAACTCGGGCACTGGTGGGGAGCGCCAAAGATGACCTCGGTTTGAGGAAGGCCGGTGTGTACCAGATTCCGTGTCAATGTGGCAAGTCGTATATTGGTCAGACGATGCGTACCATCGAGGATCGATTCTGTGAACACCAGAGGCACACTCGACTGATGTATCCGAGCAAGGCGGCGGTCGCTGTACATTGTTTGTCGGAAAATCACGCTATGGAGTATGAACGCACGAGGATTCTGGTACAGACGTGGAGATACTGGGACAGCGTTGTTAGAGAGGCCATCGAAATTCGCACCAATGACGACCTGATAAACCATGACTGTGGCTATAATCTTAGCAAGGCTTGGGAACCAGCGATTGGGTCAATCAAGAGTAAATCGAGCAAACGTGTAGTTGTGACGACCACGGCGGACAGAGCCATAACACCGACGTCATCTCAGACGCCGTCGCAATCTGTTCCACCGCGCGACCGCGACGCGGGGCGCGGACGGCGGGGGGAGCGCGCCGCGGGCGGAGGGTATTTAAATCTACCGCCGCCGCGACCGAACCCAGTTCCCTCTGAGCAGCCATAGCGTACGGATCTCCGTACCGGCACGTTCACAGGAGCTCAGTCCGTCAGTTCACCTGATGATGCCGACATGTATGATCGCCGAAATATTGTGCCCGTTGGACACTGTAGACCGGCAGTACACCCGTGGATATTTTGATTATGCTTAATAATGTTCATGACTTGGGAGTTTGGTGGGCGGCAGAAGTGTTTAAACTCATAAGAATGCTCCTGGAGGCACTACGGGACTTGACATCTGAGGTCATCAGTCTCCTAGACTTAGAACTATTTAAACCTAAGTACCGTAAGTACATCACACACATCCATGCCCGAGGCAGAATTCGAACCCGCGACCGTAGCAGGAGCACGATTCCAGACTGAAGCGCCTAGAACTGCTTGGTCGCAACTGACGACCATGTAACTCCAACGGCACACGCCCCACACCATTATAGTGCCTCCACCAGCTTGAACAGTCCCCTGCTGAAATTCAGGGTACATGAATTCATGAGGTTGTCTCCTTGAGGGTGTCTCCAACCGATCGATTCAATTTGAAACGAAACTCTTCCGAACAGGCAACATGTTTCCAGTCATCAACAGTCCAATGTCGGTGTTGATGGGCCCAGGCGAGGCGTAAACCATTGTGTCTTGCAGTCATCACGAGTGGGGCTTCATCTCCGTAAGCCCAAATCGATGCTGCTTCGTTCAATGGTTCGCACGCTGACGCTGGCCCAGCATTGAAATCTGCACCAGTTAGCTCAAGGGTTCCACTTCTGTCACGCTGAACGATTCCCTTCACTCGTCCTCGGTCCCGTTCTTGCATGATCTTTTTCCTGCCGCAGCGATGTCGGAGATTTGATGTTTTACCGGATTCCTGATATTCACGGTACACTCGTGCAACGGTCGTACCGGAAAATACCCACTTCATTGCTACCTAGGAGATGCTGTGTCCCATCGCTCGTGCGCCGACTGTAACACCACGTTCAAACTCACTTACATGTTGATAACCTGCCATTGTAGCAGCAGTAACCGATCAAACAACTGCGCCAGACACTTGCTGTCTCAAATAAGCGTAGCCGATCGCAGCGCCGTATTCTGTTTACATATCTCTGTATTTGAATATGCGTGCCTGTACCGGTTTCTTTGCCGCTTCAGTGTAGTAGGAAATAAAAGGCACCTGTTATAACTGAGGCCAAACGAAGAGCGAAAAATACCGGACATTCAGAACTGAAGTACCGGTATCGGTTATAACCAGTCGGTTTCTAGCGCTCTCTAGTCTTCAGCCTGTGTAAACCGCGTAGCGTCGGGAGTGGCGGCTGTGTTTACGGCGTGTACCCTGGTCGGCCTCGTCGCTTCCCATGAGCAGGCAGGCAGACCGGCCCGTGTTGGCGTCGAACACGACTGGTGTGCAGATCCGCGGCGTCTCGCGTTACGTCCCCGTGAAGGCTGAGCCGCCCCCAGACCGGTTGTGTGGCGGCCGCCTCAGCTGCAGCAGGCGCGGCGAGCTGCGTCCCACCGACACTGCTCTCCCAACCCACTGGGTCTCTGATGGCGTTCCCGAGCGACAGGCGGAAGATACCAGCTCCATCCGAGAACGTCATGGAGGTTAACTATCAGTGTTTACACCTACACTACTGGCCATTAAAATTGCTACACCACGAAGATGACGTGCTGCAGACGCGAAATTTGGCGGCCAGGAAGAAGATGCTGTGATATGCAAACGATTAGCTTTTCAGACCATTCACACAAGGTTGGCGCCGGTGGCGACTCCTACAACGTGCTGACATCAGGAAAGTTTCCAACCGCTTTCGCATACACAAACAGCAGTTGACCGGCGTTGCCTGGTGAAACGTTGTTGTGATGCCTCGTGTAAGGATGAGAAATGCGTACCATCACGTTTCCGACTTTGATAAAGGTCGGCTTGTAGCCTATCGCGATTGCGGTTTATCGTATCGCGAAATTGCTGCTCGCGTTGGTTGAGATCCAATGACTGTTAGCAGAATATGGAATCGGTGGGTTCAGGAGGGTAATACGGAACGCCGTGCTGGATCCCAACGGCCTCGTCTCACTAGCAGTCGAGACGACAGGCATCTTATCCGCATGGCTGTAACACATCGTGCAGCCACGACTCGATCCCTGAGTAAACAAATGGGGACGTTTGCTAGACAACAACCATCTGCACGAACAGTTCGACGACGTTTGCAGCAGCATGGACTATCAGCTCGGAAACCATGGCTGTGGTTACCCTTGACGCTGCATCACAGACAGGAGAGCCTGCGATGGTATACTCAACGACGAATCTGGGTGCACGAATAGCAAAACGTCATTTGTCGGATGAATCCAGGTTCTGTTTACAGCATCATGATGGTCGCATCCGTGTTATGCGACATCGCCGTGAACGCACATTAGAAGCGTGTATTCGTCATCGCCATACTGACGTATCACCCGGCGTGATGGTATGGGGTGCCATTGGTTACACGTCTCGGTCACCTCTTGTGCGCGTTGACGGCACTTTGAACAGTGAACGTTACATTTCAGATGTGTTATGACCCGTGGCTCTACCCTTCATTCGATCCCTGCGAAACCCTACATTTCAGCAGGATAATGCACGACCGCATGTTGAAGGTCCTCTACGGGCCTTTCTGGATACAGAAAATGTTCGACTGCTGTCCTGGCCAGCACATTCTGCAGATCTCTCACCGACTGAAAACGTCTGGTCAATGGTGGCCGAGCAACTGGCTCGTCACAATACGCCAGTTACTACTCTTGATGAACTGTGGTATCGTGTAGAAGCTGCAAGGGCAGCTATACCTGTACACGGCATCCAAGCTGTGTTTGACTCAATGCCCAGGCGCATCATGGTCGTTATTACGGCCAGAGGTGGTTGTTCTGTGAGATGTCCTGGATAGATGTCTGCTTATTACACATTACGACCATTTTCAACTGACGGCGGTTTCTGTCAGTCAACAGACGAGGTCGGTCTGGACGCTTTTGTGCTGTACGTGTCCCTTCACGTTTCCACTTCACTATCACATCGGAAACAGTGGACCTAGAGATGTTTGGGAGTGTGGAAATCTCGCTTACAGACGTATGACACAAGTGGCACCCAATCACCTGACCACGTCCGAAGTCCGTGAGTCCGCGGAGGGCCCCATTCTGCTCTCTCACGATGTCCAATGACGACTGATGTCGCTGATATGGAGTACCTGGCAGCAGATGGCAGAATAATACACCTAATATGAAAAACGTGTTTTTCTGGGGGTGTCCAAATACTTTTGAACGCAGAGTGTATAAGAAATGTAAAAGAATGGATGCGCAAAAGTTACAAAATCCCTAGCTTCTCTGCAGAATCGTTGAACATATTCTCAATTCGAATACAATAAACTTTCTGAAGACTGAGAAGCTTATGTCCACGAATCACCATGGTTTTAGAAGGCATCGCTCTTGCGAATCTCAGCTTTCCCTTTTCTCATATTAAGCACTGAGAACCATCGATGTAGGGCAACAGGCAGAGTCCATATTTCTGCAATTCCGGAAAGCTTTTGAAACGGTGCCCATTGCAGGCTGTTAAAGAAGTTGTGAGCATACGGAATTAGTTCGCAGATATGTGAGTGGGTGGACGACTTCTTAAATAATAGAACCCAGTATGTTGTTCTCGACCGTGAGTGTTCATCAGAGACAAGGGTATCATCAGGAATGCCCCAGGGAAGTGTGACAGGACCGCTGTAGTTCTCTGTATACATAAATGATTCGGCGGATAGGGTGGGCAGCAATCTGCGGTTGTTCTTGATGATGCTATGGTGTAAGGTAAAGCGTCGAAGTTCACTTACTGTAAGAAGGTACAAGTCAGACAAAATTTCCAGTCGGTGTGATAATTGGCACCTAGCCATAAATGAGGAAAAATGTAAGTTAATGAGGATGAGTAGGAAGAAAAAATCTGTGATGTTCGGGTACTGCATTAGTAGTGTTCTGCTTGACACAGTCACGTCATTTAAGCATCTGGGCGTAATGTATGAGATGGAACGAGTAAGTGAGAACTGTGGTACGGGAGTCGAATGGTCAGCTTCGGTTTATTGGAAGAATAGTATGAAAGTGTGGCTCATCTGTAAAGGAGACTAGATATAGGACGCAGGTTCGATCTATTCTTGAGTACTGCTCGAGTGTTTGGGATCCATACCAGGTCGATTGAAGGAAGACATCGAAGAAATTCAGAGTAGGGCTGCCAGAATTGTCACCGCTAGGTTCCAACAGCACTTAAGTGTTATGGAGACGCATCGGGAACTCAAATGGGAGTCCCTGGAAGGAAAGCCACGTTCTTTTCAAAGAACGCTGTTCAGTAGATTTAGAGAACCAGCATTTGAAGCAGACTGCCGAATGATTCTACCGCCGCTAAAATACACCGCGTGTAAGGACCACGAAGATAAGATACGAGAAATTGCAGCTCATACGGAGGCGTACAGGCATTTTCCGACCGTCTTTAATCCAGTAACTTACGGGCGATTTTGTCGCCGGACCAGGTGGCTCTGTGGCAGATTGATTGCCTGCAACGTATATGGCCTGGGTCCGAATCCTGGCTGATGTAAATTTTTTAAACAGTAGTGCATGTTCTACGAGCGAGCGTTTGCGTAAGGCGTAAAATACATGAAAATGAAAAAAGCAGTATTTTTATCCAAATCATCTTTATTAACAATTTTTTTTATAAAAGATCGTTAATTATGAAATTCCATTTTGTATGTGGTATCTAATTAGAAAAAGGAAGGCTTGCATTTTTCATAAATTATGGCCACTATATACCTGTTAATTAACATATATTGATGAATTTTATATCTAAGTAACGCAGGTATTAGATCTGAATAGAAAATACAAAAAAAAAAAGAAATTGGTGATCTGCGAATAGGACTCCCGCACTGAGGGTTCCGTGCAAACGTAATTTTATATACAGAGTGTTTCAAAAAGAATCATCAGATTTGGCACGTCTATATTTCTGAAACTAATAAACATATACAATGAATTTTGTTTTTCGATGAATGGGAAACTCGAAAAGTTTTTTTTCCATACCTTTTCATAGGTGTTCAATATGCCCCCTTGAGATGCACGGCGTATGTCAACGCGGTATTCAAAATGTCTCCACACTGCAGCGAGCACGTCTTGAGCTATAGCTTCCACGACTGCTGTTGTACAAAGTCTCAGTTCATTCATTCTTGTTGCTAACGGAGGCACATAGAGTCTTTTATAAACCCCCACTAGCGATTACCAAATATAGTCATGTCCGGTGACCTTGCAGCCCAGTAATGTAAGGCTGAATCATTTGGTCCAGTGCGACCGATCCATCGTTCAGTAATCCTTTGATTTAAAAATTCCCGCACTTCCAGATGCCAGGGCGGCGGTGCCCTATCCTGCTGGAAAATGAAGCCGTTCGAATCAGTCTCCGACTATGCCAAAGGAAAGTTCTCAAGCATATCGACATATGTGTTTCCTGAAAGAGTGTTCTCGTCGAAGAGAAATGGGCCGTACACCTTTTTCCATAAAACTGTACAAAACATGTTAAATTTTGAAGAGTGTCTCTCATGTTGTACAAATTCATGTGCTTCTTCCATATCCCATAGTCTCACATTATGGTGGTTCACATTTCCATTTCAATGGAATGTTGCCTCATCACTAAACACTAAGTGTGGAAGCAAACTGTCATCCTCTCATCTTGCCAAGAGCTAAATTAGATAACTGCACATGTTACTAGTGGAGCAACGTATGTTCTACCCCATTCTCCATTGTTGCCAGATGTATCCAATATGGCGGCGATGACGTCATCCGAGATGGCGGCGATGACGTCATCCAAGATGGCGGCCTGTAGACTTGGCAACAGTATGACATCATCCAAGATGGCGGCTGTGACCTCATACAAGATGGCGGATTTTGGCGGGAAGTTAGGATGACTGGGGTACCTCTACTAACCTAACCTCTTCCCCACCCCTCCCCTAGAAAATGGCGGGATGTTCAAATTCCATCATAGCAATGCAACACACCTCCACTAACCTAAGAAAAGGCAGGAAAATAGGTCACTTGGGCTACATCCACTAATCTAAGTCATCCGACTGCCACCTCTTCCTAGAAAATGGTGGGAAGAGGACTCAGCCTGTGCTGGATGTTTGCATTCAGTCTTTATTTAAACAACTTGAGGCAGTACAGCCATCCAATGTGTTCACCATGAGGTCCGGAGTCCAACTGACCTAGTACACAGTACCGCCACCAGAGGGCGCTGTATTCCATTCTGTGACGTAATCTGAGATGGCAGGGGAAAGTGGCGGGAAACAGTGTGTTCACCACGAGGTCTGGACCTAGTTACCAAACAGATGACAGCGCTCTCTGGTGGCAGTACTGTGTACTAAGTCAGTTGGACTCCAGACCCTATGGCGACCACACTGTTTCATGCCAATTCCCCCTGCCCCAGACCACCATCTTGGATTACATCACAGAATGGACGACAGCACCCTCCAGTGGCAGTATTGTGTACTAGGTCAGTTGGACTCCGGACCTCATGGTGAACACACTGGATGGCTGTACTGCCTCAAATTGTTTAAATAAAGACTGAACACAAAATAAAGACTTATGTCCAGCCCAGGCTGAGTCCTCTTCCCACCATATTCTAGGAAGAGGTGGCAGTTGGAGGACTTAGATTAATGGAGGTAGCCCAAGTGACCTATTTCCCGGCCATTTTCCTAGATTAGTAGAGGTGTGTTGCATTGTCCTGATGAAATTTGAACTTCCCACCGTTTTCTGGGGGAGGGGAGGGGGGGTAGGTTAATGGAGGTAGCCCAATTGACCTATCTTCCCGCCAAAATCCGCTATCTTGGTTTATGTCAAAGCCGCCATCTTGGATGACGTCGTGCACTGTTGCCAAGTCTACAGGCCACCATCTTGGATGACGTCATCACAGCCATCTTGGATACATCTGGCAACAACAGAGAGTGAGGCAGAACATAATTAGTCCCCCTACTGGTGTATGGCACTTGGGGTATAGTAGATGCACTGAAACAGTTGCAGGTCGTCCGACAACAGATAGCAATGACATGGCTACCAGAGCGCTATCTGTGTCTACGTTTTAACAGGGAGTGCACGCAGCCAGAAGGCTCTGTGTGGTGCAAACGTGTGAAGCAAGCAGGCAACCGTGCCATGGAGACGCACTCGTGCTTCCTACAGACAAATGGGCGAGACTGAAAGCGGTTCAGTTGTAGCCTTTTGAGTGGTGGGATGGTCCATTCGGCGAATTGCCACACGAGTTGGATGTTCTGCGTCAGCTGTGCAATTAGAAGTGGGCCTCCGCACAGTGTAGAGGGTAACTAGCCAGTCAGCAGCTTCGGTTCACACAGGCGACCCGCAGGCTTGCTGTAGGGGAAGCCCCAACTGCATCGAAAGACAGAAAATACGAACAAAGATTACGCTAAATATTCCAGACCGTAGAGAGAGTTTTCATGCAGCTTAATAAAGACGAACTCCACGATTCGAATCACAAGTTAAGGCAAAGAGCCGTGAGTAGAAAAACTTTGCGAGCACTCGGCCAGCGACGGCGCGACGAAGATTAACGACTTAACTACGATAAAAACGTGGCGCTGATTTCTCGCTGTGCAAACCGAACATTTGTCTCTTAACCACAATCGGTCGGCTTTGCTATGAGCGTTCTGCCACAAGTGACTTGGCAAAAACTGAGCCCAAATATGCATGTTTGCTTCCGAGTCGGTGTAAATGGAGCACACGAATCGCAAAGTGTAACAGTGTTATTAGAATCGGCATTCGAGACATGAACTCTTATGGTACTGTGTAGTAATTTGTGTTACGATTCTCAACATCACATCATCAACACTTTCACACTTGTTCCATTAAGGGGGGAGGGGGGGGGGGGGGGGCAGGACGTCCAACGGGCCGACTTCGAGCAGGAGAGGCACCACAAGACGTTTTAATTTCCATTGTCTATACTTTTACAAACAAATTCATAAAACTTTGTCAGCATGACCCAGTAGGATTGAGGATTCATACTCCTAGCCAGTGTAAAGTCAAAAACATAACAAAATAATTTTTTTTTTACATATGAAATTTCATCATTGTTTCACTTACTATTGGCTGCATTTGTTGCTATAGGTACACTTTTCTTCATCAGTAAGAGAGATTCTTCGATGAATGTTGCACAGCATACAATCCACATCTGCTGATGTCTAGCCGGCCGCGGTGGTCGAGCGGTTCTAGGCGCTACAGTCTGGAACCGCGCGACCGCAACGGTCGCAGGTTCGAATCCTGACTCGGGCATGGATGTGTGTGATGTCCTTAGGTTAGTTAGGTTTAAGTAGTTCTAAGTTGTAGGGGACTGATGACCTTAGAAGTTAAGTCCCATAGTGCTCAGAGCCATTTGAACCATTTTTCCTGATGTCTCTAGAACTTTCCAAATCTATTAAAAAAAGTGGCAAAAATTGAGATAATTAACTATAAAATTTGAGTTTTTTCTAAGCATGAAGTTTAAAATGTAACAGCTCTTTCATTTTTCATACATTAAATACATTCTAGAGTTTTATACACCTGTAAGTATGGTGTGTACGCTGTGCAAAATTCATCGAAAGCTCTCTCTTACTTATGAAGGAAAGTGTACCTATAGCAACAAATGCAGCCAATAGTAAGCGAAAAACTGAAATTTCACATGTGAAAAGAATATTTTGTTATGCTTTTGAACTTACACTGCTATGAGTGTGAATCCTGAATCGTTCCTGGCCATGCTGGCAAAGTATCATGAATTTATTTGTAAAAGTATAGACAGTGGAAATTGAAATGTCGTGTGGTGCCTCTCCTGCTCCAAGTCGCCCTATTAGACGTCCTACACCCCTGAATATAAAATTAAAGCAGAGGAAAAACATAGGTAAAAGATACTACTGACTGTTTTGTTGAGATGAAATTTTGTCTGTGGGCAAGAGTATGTTTCGTATATGATGTAACAAATGAGGGAGAATCGTCGGAAATATTAATAATATTATTTAACGTAACTTTTTCTCAGTTGGGTTACTGAAACGTTAATCCTAGGCCCTGACAAATAATCGCCTATACAGGCGAGAACATCTTTCTCGGTAGCGTTGACACAGTTTATTTTTTACTTGCCATCAATCAGTTTATCATCTACGGTGATAAATGGCAGAAATCGCGTAAGTCGCGCAAATCGAAGAAGTAACAAAAATCGCAGAAGTCGCAGTTGTCGATAAGTAACATTCACAGAAATCACTGTTATCGGAAAATCGCAGTTTAGCCCATCCGTAGTCCAGTGGCAGACAGGGTGCCGTATTGTGGTACGGCTGTGGCTGGCGACTGGCGAGTGAGTCGAGCCTCCAGCCCCGTGCCTGGCTGTTTTTGCTGGAGACTCGGTGTCCCCGCACTGGATAGGACCGGACAGTTGAGGAGCTGGTAAGGGGGGGGGGGGGGGGGGGGGAGCGCGGCGGGGGAAGGGATGGAGGACAGAGGACACGGAGGTACCGTTGTCTCGCGGCGACACTTGGGACCGAGCGTAGCACGCTCGCGAACACTTGTGTGCAACTACGGCTAATACGAATTTCAGTGATTCTATCGTGGCGCGCAAAACGAAGTCAGCTTAGTTTTTATAGCCGACACTATTATCATTGAACAAATACAGGGTGTTTCAAAAATGACCGGTATATTTGAAACGGCAATAAAAACTAAACGAGCAGCGATAGAAATACACCGTTTGTTGCAATATGCTTGGGACAACAGTACATTTTCAGGCGGACAAACTTTCGAAATCACAGTAGTTACAATTTTCAACAACAGATGGCGCTGCGGTCTGGGAAACTCTATAGTACGATATTTTCCACATATCCACCATGCGTAGCAATAATATGGCGTAGTCTCTGAATGAAATTACCCGAAACCTTTGACAACGTGTCTGGCGGAATGGCTTCACATGCAGATGAGATGTACTGCTTCAGCTGTTCAATTGTTTCTGGATTCTGGCGGTACACCTGGTCTTTCAAGTGTCCCCACAGAAAGAAGTCACAGGGGTTCATGTCTGGCGAATAGGGAGGCCAATCCACGCCGCCTCCTGTATGTTTCGGATAGCCCAAAGCAATCACACGATCATCGAAATATTCATTCAGGAAATTAAAGACGTCGGCCGTGCGATGTGGCCACACACCATCTTGCATAAACCACGAGGTGTTCGCAGTGTCGTCTAAGGCAGTTTGTACCGCCACAAATTCACTAAGCGTGTCCAGATAGCGTGATGCAGTAATCGTTTCGGATCTGAAAAATGGGCCAATGATTCCTTTGGATGAAATGGCGGCCCAGACCAGAACTTTTTGAGGATGCAGGGACGATGGGACTGCAACATGGGGCTTTTCGGTTCCCCATATGCGCCAGTTCCGTTTATTGACGAAGCCATCCAGGTAAAAATAAGCTTCGTCAGTAAACCAAATGCTGCCCACATGCATATCGCCGTCATCAATCCTGTGCACTATATCGTTAGCGAATGTCTCTCGTGCAGCAATGGTAGCGGCGCTGAGGGGTTGCCGCGTTTGAATTTTGTATGGATAGAGGTGTAAACTCTGGCGCATGAGACGATACGTGGACGTTGGCGTCATTTGGACCGTAGCTGCAACACGGCGAACGGAAACCCGAGGCCGCTGTTGGATCACCTGCTGCACTAGCTGCGCGTTGCCCTCTGTGGTTGCCGTACGCGGTCGCCCTACCTTTCCAGCACGTTCATTCGTCACGTTCCCCGTCTGTTGAAATTTTTCAAACAGATCCTTTATTGTATAGCTTTTCGGTCCTTTGGTTACATTAAACCTCTGTTGAAAACTTCGTCTTGTTGCAACAACACTGTGTTCTAGGCGGTGGAATTCCAACACCAGAAAAATCCTCTGTTCTAAGGAATAAACCATGTTGTCTACAGCACACTTGCACGTTGTGAACAGCACACGCTTACAGCAGAAAGACGACGTACAGAATGGCGCACCCACAGACTGCGTTGTCTTCTATATCTTTCACATCACTTGCAGCGCCATCTGTTGTTGAAAATTGTAACTACTGTAATTTCGAAAGTTTGTCCGCCTGAAAATGTACTGTTGTCCCAAGCATATTGCAACAAACGGTGTATTTCTATCGGTGCTCGTTTAGTTTTTATTGCCGTTTCAAATATACCGGTCATTTTTGAAACACCCTGTATGTAACGCACTGAAATTTAACGGATTTGCATAAGAAAGTTGTTTCGTTCTACACGTTACACATGGTGTCCCACATAAAACTTGTCCCACATGAAACCGGCACAATTCACGCCCGAGACAGATATAACTATAAAGTAACTAAAAAAGAGTTGAACATAGTTAAAAACATGTAGTTACCGGTAGTATTTGTATGAAGTGTAGCCATACATGGAAGTGAAACATGGACGATAAATAGTTTAGACAAGAAGAGAATAGGAGCTTTCGGACTGTGATCCCGCAGACGAATGGTGAAAATTTGATGGGAAGGTCACGTAACTAATGAGGAGATACTGAACAGAATTGGCGAGAAGAGCAATTTGTGGCACGACTTGACTAGAAGAAGGGATCGGTTGATAGGACACATTCTGAGGCATCAAGGGATCACCAATGTAGTACTCGAGAGAAGCGTGGAGGGTAAAAATCATAGAGGGAGACCAAGAGATGGATACGGTAAGCAGAATCAGAAGGATGTAGGTTGCAGTAGTTACTCGGAGATGAAGAGGCTTGCACAGGATAGAGTAGCATGGAGAGCTGCATCAAACCAGTCTCTGGACTAGCAACAACCTGTTTACGAGAGAGGGATAGGGCGGGGTCCAAAAGTTTCTAGCCTAACATATAAAGAATGACAGAAATTTATTAATACCACTTTATTTTTGAATATAATGCCCATGTACACTAATACACTTGCGGCATGCTCAGATAACTTCTGCAAGCCATTCAAACCCCTACAAATATAAGGTCTTCGACTTCGAGTCCAACCAAGCGTTCACTGCATCAATATTGGCAAATCGTTATCCTTTGAGGTCTTTTTTTTTTAGGTTTGGGAAAAGAAAAAAGTCTGATGGATCAATATCTGGATAATATTGAGGATGACGTATTAATCCGAACAACCAGTGACGCAGTTTCCAGCGTTGCGAGAACTTTGTATGCCGGCGCTGTCCTGATGGAAAATAACTCAGCGCAGCAATTTTCCGCGCATTTTTTCTTTATCTCTTCTACTAAACGGCGCAGAGGGGTGCAATAGTATGCTGCATTGATAATTACACCCTTTTGCAAATAATCCACCATAATTATCCCTTCTGCATCCCAGAAGGCCGATGCCATCCCCTTACCGGATGATTTTTGCACCAGTGATTTTTTTTTTGGGGTAGGGGATGAAGTTTCAATGGTTGTGGCTGTTGTTTTGTCTCAGGATCAAAGTGGTAAAACCATGTTTTGTCCATTGTCAGATACCTTGCAAGAAAGCCGTCCTCATCCGCTTCAAATTGGCGGACGATTTCTTAACAACACTGTACACGCTCCTGTCTGATCTGCATTCAAGTTTTTCGGAAGCCACCGAGATGAAACATTCCGCATTCGCAAAAATATCCACAACAATGTCATGAGCACGCCCGTGGGAGATTTCAAATGTGGTTTCAATGTGCTGCAACGTTAAATGTAAACGCAAGCTTCCGCGGCCGTTGTCACAGTCAATAAAATTCTTCTGGGTTTCACGCCGCATTATCAACTATAAAATTCCGCCGTTTCGGCGACTGTTGCAAGACGCCTTCTTCAGAGTGTACTGCTAACCGCTGAGTGAACACTAGTTTCGTTACTTATATACTATGGAGGAGTGCTGTAATTGGATGTGAGGGTGAGGAGGAAGGGTTTTTTTTTTTTTTTACTTTATTGTTATTTTGACACCTGAACAACCAGGTAGGCTGGCAGCAGCACAATACGCCGCTCTTCAGCCGAAGAGAGTACATGGAGATAAACAAAGAAGAGACATCACTTAGAAAAACGGCGGGAAAAAACAGGAGACACAAGAACATAAAAGCACAAGAAGCCGTTCACACTTGATGACAATCCACATTACGAACGGGAGACCCGACGCACAAACACTGAAGAAGACGATGTCACTGGTGAACAATGGAGTGTGACGGCGAAACTGAACACTAAACATGACGGCACACACGATACACTGATGGCGGTGATCTCCGGCGCGCGAATGTCCACTGAGCGTGTGCGAGTCCGGGGACCTGCCAAGAGGGGAACAGGGGTGAGGAGGGGGAGAGGGGAGGAAAAAAGGATGCCACGGCTTAGGAGACGGGGACAGGAGGATAGGGACAGGGGAGGGGAGGCCCGGGGGACGAGGGGGGAGAAAAGGAGGAGGGAGGGAAAAGGGAGAGAAGGGAGGGAGGGTGCCCAGAGGAGTAAGTACAGGAGGAGGGTGGGAGGATCAAAGTTGGTAGGAGGGGTAGATGGAGGTGAGGAGGGCATCATCAGGGAGAGGGAGCTGGCGGAAGCCACCTTGGGAGAGGGTAAGGAGGGTGGAGAGATGGAGACCGGGCGGGACAAGGGAATACAGGCGCGGCAGCGGGCAGGGGTGGGAGAGGAGCGGGGAGACGAGCGGGTGAGGAGGATCAAGTTTACGGGAGGTGTACAGGATCCGTATCCTTTCAAGGAAAAGGAGGAGGTGGGGGAAGGGGATGAGATCATACAGGATCCGTGTGGGGGAGGGAGACGGATGCGATAGGCGAGGCGGAGAGCATGGCGTTCCAGGATTTGGAGGGATTTATAAAAGGTAGGGGGAGCGGAGATCCATGCTGGATGGGCATAACAAAGGATAGGGCGGATGAGGGATTTGTAGGTGTGGAGGATGGTGGAGGGGTCCAGACCCCACGTGCGGCCGGAAAGGAGCTTGAGGAGACGGAGGCGGGAAAGTGCCTTGGCTTGGATTGTCTGGAGATGGGGACTCCAGGAGAGGCGACGGTCGAGGGTGACGTCAAGGTACTTAAGGGTGGGAGTGAGGGCGATGGGACGGCCATAGACGGTGAGATAGAAATGAAGGAGGCGGAAGGAAGGGGTGGTTTTTTCTACAATGATCGCCTGGGTTTTGGAAGGATGAGGAGGAAGGGTATCAGGTGTTCTTTTATTGGCCTTTGCATTGAGTGTTGTCATTGGCAGAAATAGACATTTTCCATTGGACTTCCCTTTATTGCTTGCCATTGGTGGAAATCGGCGAATGGGAAACTGAGCGGTGACTGCAGCGTAGCGTTGTTTACTGACTGCCCAGTATCGACTGGGGAGCGTCAACACTCTGTGTACCCTCCGCCGCTGTGGCCTACTGCGCGCCTATTGCTTTGCGAGAGCCGTCCTTCCGTAAAGCTGGCACTGCTGGCAGCCAAGACGCTGGAAGTCGCTACCCGTCTTCTATATTCATGTTGCCGGGTTTCTTGGCTATTTCTATAGCCTCTCTAATCTTCCTCCTCAAGCTAAACGGCTGTTTCGCCAGTACGCGGGACTCCCGAAATTCGATCTTCATCCTGCACTATTCCAGGTGTTTTGCCACCACTGATCTGTTGTATTGTTCAAATGGCTCTGAGCACCACGGGACCCAACATCTGAGGTCATCAGTCCCCTAGAACCTAGAACTACTTAAACCTAACTAACCTAAGGACATCACACACATCCATGCCCGAGGCAGAATTCGAACCTGCGACCGTAGCAGTCGCGCGGTTCCGGACTGAAGCGCTTAGAACCGCTCGGCCACCGCGGACGGCTGTTGTATTGTTTGACATGGGTATATCTCTCGTGTTCAGATAACATTGTGCTTATTCGACGCCCAGTCTCACCTACATAGACCAGTCCACTTTCGCTCCCGATTTCATAAACTCCGGAGGCATAAAACTTGTCAGTTGTATCTTTCGTCGAGCCCAAAACGTCTTTTATTTTTTTGTTGATACGAAACACAGGCTTAATACCTGCCCTACAGAGACTTTTGCCCAGATATTCAGTGCAGTCAACCAAGGTATACGAGTGGCTCTTCGGAAAGCCCATATCGATGGTGTTTCGTTGAATGGTTTGCACGCTGACACTTGTTGATGGTCCAGCATTGAAATCTGCAGCAATCTGGCCGGCCGCGGTGGTCGAGCGGTTCTAGGAGCTTCAGTCCGGAGCCACGCGGCTGCTACGGTCGCAGGTTCGAATCCTGCCACGGGCGTGGATGTGTGTGATGTCCTTAGGTTAGTTAGGTTTAAGTAGTTCTAAGTCTAGGGGACTGATAGTGCTTAGAGCCATTTGAACCATTTGCAGCAATTTGCGGAATTTCTGTAACGTTCAACGATTCTCTTCAGTCGTCGTTAGTCCCTTTGTTGCAGGATCTTTTTCCAGGCGCAGCGATGTCGGAGATCTGATGTTTTACCGTACTCCTGCCGGGCGCTAATGACCATAGCCGTTTTGCGCCCTAAAACCATAACAAAAAAAAAATTCCGTATTCCTGAGGCTCAAGGTACACTCGTTAAATGGTCGTACGAGAAAATCCCCACTTCATCGCTGTCTCGGAGATGCTGTGTACCATCGCTCGTGCGCCGGCTATATCACCACGTTGAAATACACTTAGGTCTTGATAACTTGCCACTATACCAGCAGTAACCGATGTGACAACTGCGCCAGAAACATGTCTTCTATACAGGGTGTTACAAAAAGGTACGGCCAAACTTTCAGGAAACATTCCTCACACACAAATGAAGAAAAGATGTTATGTGGACATGTGTCCGGAAACGCTTAATTTCCATGTTAGAGCTCATTTTAGATTGGGCCACATGTTCTTCCACCTACGCTCAATGGAGCACGTTATCATGATTTCTGTGCTGCTAGAACATGTGCCTTTACAAGTACGACACAACATGTGCTTCATGCACGATGGAGCTCCTGCACATTTCAGTCGAAGTGTTCGTACGCTTCTCAACAACAGATTCGGTGACTGATGGATTGGTAGAGGCGGACCAATTCCATGGCCTCCGCGCTCTCCTGACCTCTGACCTCAACCGTCTTGACTTTCATTTATGGGGGCATTTGAAAGCTGTTGTCTACGCAACCCCGGTACCAAATGTAGAGACTCTTGGTGCTCGTATTGTGGACGGCTGTGATACAATACGCCATTCTCCAGGGCTGCATCAGCACATCAGGGATTCCATGCGACGGAGGGTGGATGCATGTATCCTCACTAACGGAGGACATTTTGAACATTTCCTGTAACAAAGTGTTTGAAGTCACGCTGGTTGTGTTGTGTGTTTCCATTCCATGATTAATGTGATTTGAAGAGAAGTAATAAATGAGCTCTAACATGGAAAGTAAGCGTTTCCGGACACATGCCCACATAACATATTTTCTTTCTTTGTGTGTGAGGAATGTTTCCTGAAAGTTTGGCCGTACCTTTTTGTAACACCCTGTATATCTGCATTTGAATACGCATGCCGATAACGGTTTCTTTGGCATTTCGAGGTTGGAAAAGCTCTGTGGAGCTGTGTAGTATCATTTGATACACAGTGTCTGTCACCCATGGGCGATGTGTGGCATGCGATTGGAAGAATTACTTTCATAGCAGCCTGCAAGCAACAATTTTTCACGAACTGACACGGCATATGTTTCAGGTATGATAATTTCCTCAAGATGATATTGCTTCCACGCCACAGGAGTGTCTCCGTGACTGTGGAGGTGATGTTGCCGATCAGTATCAGCTCGTAACTGAACGCAAGTTCAATCATTTAATACGTGTCACGTGATGAGTGTGTCCAGAGAGCTTGATAAACATCGGGCTGGTGCTTCACGGTGTAACACTTTCGGTTTCCACCGGCGTAATTTGTCCCGCCGTCCGCTGGCCGTGGCGGCGCGGCGTCCTACTTGGAGAGCGGTTATAAGACAGCGCGCGTCGCTCCGTGTCCGTATATAGCGCCGACCCGGGGACCAGCTCACTCCGTAGGGCAGCGGGACACTTGTTGCCCCTCCGCAGCGGCCGCTGGCGACAACCAGCCGGCACCTACCGCAGTCCATTCTGGTGGCTCTACGAGTTCATCTGCGTCTCTCCCAGCCGTATCTCCCTCACGTCACTGAAACTGCATACTGTAAGTCCTCTTGTAAGGTGTCACGCAAATCCAACACCTTCCATGAAAACCCTGACGTGATAAGCAAATCCAGTAGTATGTCACATAGCTCCGAATAAATCGTGACATTAAATTAACCAAAGTAATATGAGTAACGAGTGAGCAAATGGAATACCACAGACTGACACAAGAATGCCTAAATGCATGTCGTACCTTCCCACCGTGAGACAGACGCAGTTCCGAGGGGAGAAACGAGAACAGAAGCCGAGAGCAGAACCGTGTTAAGCTAGAAGGCCCTACGATAAGGGACGGACTGGACACCCACGTCGCCAGCTAACCACTAGGGCCACCCAAGCTGCAAGTTTTAGCGTGAGACTTTTTCGCGTCTCTGTTACGTTAGGACCACCCCCCAGCCCATGTTAAAAGATAGAGCCCTCCAGAAAAACAGTATAGATCTTACGATAACGCTAAAAGGACCACACCAGCTGCAAGTTTTAGCGTGAGACTTTTTCGCGTCTCTGTTACGTTGCAAACATTAAAAACATTGCCCCACCACGAAAAGTATAACGTTTCTTATTCGATAGACAGAATTTTTGTAGGCAGAGCTTAAGGTTAACATTGAGACCCTGATTGGTCAGATGAAAATAGAGCCAGATAGTTTTTCTTAAACCAACTTCGGTAAATTGTAGTAAGGGGAAGTTAGGGGAGAGTTGCTTCGGAGGCGGCGAGGTGAGCGGAGCTGTGCTGCCCGCCGCCCCCTGACGAACACCGACAAGGTAATGAATGCACGCGATGCCGCATAACAGCGCATAAAGCTTCACTCAGAACTGCAGAAGTCTCATCTGTTACATCCCCTTTTTGTGTAATACTAGTGTAGATCGTCAATTAAAGCTCGTGGTGTTCACATTTGCAACTTGAAGTAAAAATCTGAAACGCGATGATTTTTCTGTTATATAGTTATTGAGAAGCCACATCAGCCACTGTACTTTACGACAAGTTAGATAAGTAATTAAAGATAATTGAGGGTCACTGTAGACCATTTTGATAGTTTTCTCTTTTGTGAAACTTAATTTAAACATAGATTATAGATGTGGTATAGCATAGGTCATCCTTCGATCCATTGTAGAACTTGGAAACCCATTCAGGGAATATTCGTTCACATTTTTGTTGAACGCAGTTGGTTTTTACCATCCTGTACTAAAACATTTCCTTTTATCAATAGTGCAATTTATAAACAATGTTTTGTGAGTAGAATAAAATTTCCAATGGTAAACTTAACTGCTTTTTCGACGTTATTTTACCAGCTAACTAAAAATAGGAAAGCCTTGAACCCATTCCACTAAATTTAGTTAGTATTAAGATTCTTTTACAGGGAGTGCAGTGGAGCTGCGATCATTAATTATTTGGTTATATCATCGCTAGTCTCACTGAACTCTTCTGAATTCTACATGTCATGTGTGGTCTGGCGTCTCCTTACCAGTAACAGGTCCCAGGTTCAGACTAGTCAATTCCCTAAAAAACACGCTCAGAGCGTCGTTGCGCGAAAGTGGTAGGGAGACACGATATAGATCAGACAGACACCACGCAGAATGTTAGACACTCTCTCTCTCTCTCTTTCTCTCTCTCTGTGTATGTGTGTGTGTGTGTGTGTGTGTGTGTGTGAGAGAGAGAGAGAGAGAGAGAGAGAGAGAGAGAGAGTCTTACTCCAGAATATCTTTCCTTAGTGATCCAAAATTCATGTTAAAGAGGATCTTATATTCTGGCCCTCTGAGAAATTTATCCACACGTGCAGGAGTTGAAAGTCAGTGAACAGACGTCAATTTCGTAAAGCACTAAGACGCAATTCTCAAAAGCATGCAAAGAATCGCCTTCGAAGACAAAATGATTTCTGTTGCACCGGACGAAAATACACTCTAAATCTACATCTACATGATTACTCTGGAATTCACATTTAAGTGCTTGGCAGAGGGTTCATCGAACCACAATCATACTGTCTCTCTACCATTCCACTCCCGAACAGCAGATGGTAAAAACGAACACCAAAACCTTTCTCTTCGATCTCTGATTTCTCTTATTTTATTTTGATGATCGTTCCTACCTATGTAGGTTGGGCTCAACAAAATATTTTCGCATTCGGAAGAGAAAGTTGGTGACTGAAATTTCGTAAATAGATCTCGCCGCGACGAAAAACGTCTTTGCTTTAATGACTTCCATCTCAACTCGCGTATCATATCTGCCACACTCTCTCCCTCATTACGTGCTAATACAAAACGAGCTGCCCTTTTTTGCACCCTTTCGATGTCCTCCGTCAATCCCACCTGGTAAGAATCCCACACCGCGCAGCAATATTCTAACAGAGGACGAACGAGTGTAGTGTAAGCCGTCTCTTTAGTGGACTTGTTGCATCTTCTAAGTGTCCTGCCAATGAAACGAAACCTTTGGCTCGCCTTCCCCACAATATTATCTATGTGGTCTTTCCAACTGAAGTTGTTCGTAATTTTAACACCCAGGTACTTCGTTGAATTGACAGCCTTGAGAATTGTACTATTTATCGAGTAATCGAATTCCAACGGATTTCTTTTGGAACTCATGTGAATCCCCTCTCACTTTTCGTTATTTAGCGTCAACTGCCATCTGCCACACCATACAGCAATCTTTTCTAAATCGCTTTGCAACTGATACTGGTCTTCGGATGACCTTACTAGACGGTAAATTACAGCATCATCTGCGAACAACCTAAGATAACTGCTCAGATTGTCACCCAGGTCATTTATATAGATCAGGAACAGCAGAGGTCCCAGGACGCTTCCCTGGGGAACACCTCATATCACTTCAGTTTTACTCGATGATTTGCCGTCTATTACTACGAACTGCGACCTTCCTGACAGGAAATCACGAATCCAGTCGCACAACTGAGACGATACCCCATA
Organism: Schistocerca piceifrons; assembly: GCF_021461385.2. NCBI lineage: Eukaryota > Metazoa > Arthropoda > Insecta > Orthoptera > Acrididae > Schistocerca > Schistocerca piceifrons. The sequence continues at coordinate 129,574,531 of NC_060146.1, forward strand.
GGCCCGCAGCTTGATTAAAAGTCGCTTATGAGGAACGGTGTCAAAAGCTTTCTTGAAATCTAGAAATACAGAATCAACTTGAGATCCCCTGTCGATAGCGGCCATTACTCCGTGCGAATAAAGAGCTAGCTGCGTTGCACAAGAACGATGTTTTCTGAAACCATGCTGATTACGTATCAATAGCTTGTTCCCTTCGAGGTTATTCATAATGTTTGAATACAGTATATGCTCCAAAACCCTACTGAAAACCGACGTCAATGATATAGGTCTGTAGTTCGATGGATTACTCCTACTACCACTGATAAAACACTGGTGCGACCTGCGCAATTTTCCAATCTGTAGGTACAGATCTATCGGTGAGCGTGCGGTTGTATATGATTGCTAAGTAGGGAGCTATTGTATCAGCGTAATCTGAAAGGAACCTAATCGGTATACAATCTGGACCTGAAGACTTGCCCGTATCAAGCGTGCCGGTGCAACAGTGGCTTCTTCATTTTGTTGCGAGAGGAAACCGAGTGGAAACTACACACATACAAAAAAGTTTTGCATCACCCCCGTTCCCAGAACCCGTGAAGATAGACGTTGACTGTGGATATTATATCACAGACACAGTCCCTTTGTTCAGAGATGGTTACTAAACCCGCCCAAAGATGTAAAGAACCATTAGTGAGCAGTGCCTATTAGACGGAGGGGGTCCGACAGCCGATAAGTTCCAGTCATTCCACCAGGAAGGAGGTACACGGCTCGTGTTGTCTGTAGTTCAACCATGCCCAGACGGTCAATACCGCGGTTCGATCGCGTCGGCATTGTTACTTTGTGCCATGAAAGGCTCTCAACAAGGGAAGTGTGCAGGCGTCTCGAAGTGAAGCCAAACGATGTTGTTCGAACGTAGAGGAGATACAGAGAGACAGGAACTGTCGACGACATGCCTCGCTCAGTCCGCCCAACGGCTACTACTGCAGTGGATGACCGCTACCTACGGATTATGGCTCGGAGGAATCCTGACAGCAACACCACCATCTTGAATAATGCATTTCGTGCAGACACAGGGCAGAGTGTTACGACTCAAACTGTGCGCATTAGGCTGCATGATGAGCAACTTCACTCCCGCCGTCCATGGCGAGGTCCATCTTTGCCACCACGACAGCATGCAGTGCGGTACAAATGGTCCCAACGACATGCCGAATGAACCACTCAAGATTGGTATCACGTTCTCTTCACCGATGAGTGTCCCATAGACCTTCAACCAAACAATCGTCGGAGACGTGTTTGGAGGCAACCCACTCAGGCTGAACGCCTTAGACACAATGTCCAGCGAGTGCAGCAAGGTGGAGATTCCCTGCTGTTTTGGGGTGGCACTACGTGAGGCCGATGTATGCCGCTGGTGGTCATGAAAGGCGCTGTAATGGCTGTACGATACGTGAATGCCATCCCCCGACCGATAGTGCAACCATATCAGCACCATACTGGCGAGGCATTCGTCTTCATGGACGACAATTCGCGCCCCCATCATGCACATCTTGTGAATGACTTCCTTCAGGATAACGACATCGTGGCCAGCATCTTCTCCAGACATGAACCCAATCAAACATGGCTGGGATAGATTAAAAAGGGCTGTTTATTGGCAACGTTAACCATCAACCACTCTGAGGGATCCACACCGAATCGCCGTTGAGTAGTGGGACTATCTGGAGCAGTAGTGCCTTGATGAACTTGTGGATAGTATGTCACGACGAATGCAGGCATGCATCAATGCAAGAGAACATGCTACTGGGTATTAGAGGTACCGGTGTGTGCAGCAATCTGGACCATCACCTCTGAAGGTCTCGATGTACGGTGGTACAATATGTAATGTGTGGTTTTCATGATGTGATGTGAAACTTTTTATTGGTGTGTGTATAACACACAAAATATTGGCTCACTGTATTACAACATGGATAAGAAGTATCACTAAACGTTGTAAAAGCCATTTCCACAGAGGTGCCGCCCGAGGTAGCCGAGCGGTTGTAGGCGCTTCAGTCCGGAACCGCGCGATTGCTACGGTCGCAGGTTCGAGTCCTGCCTCGGGCATGGAAGCGTGTGATGTCCTTAGGTTAGTTAGGTTTAAGTAGTTATAAGTTCTAGGGGGCTGATGACCTCAGAAGTTAAGTCCCATAGTGCTCAGAGCCATTTCAGGCATTTTGAGTCCACAGAGGTTCATGAGTATTTACAACTGTCTCCGAACATTGACTCATAGCTTGTCTTTCATATTAAATCGATGTTTACAGTTTTTTAAACAAAATGGTATTTAAAATAATTGATTTAGACAGCGTAAAGTTGTTAACCGTGTTAGAAGATACGATTTGCGATGCTGTTATATTTACGCCTGTATATCTTTGGTTTTCAGCATTGTTTCGCTGTCGTTTGAAATGTTGCTATTTAGTGATTCTCTAAAGTTGTTTGTTTTAATGATGGGGCAGCTAGCAGCTGCGGATTCCAGAGTTGCTAGGAATATAATCTGAGTGTGAAAGTGGGACAATAGCTGGTGTCAGCTGATTCCATTCCGCGAGAGTGGCCGAAACTGAAAAGTGGGTCCTTGAGGCAACGAAAAAGGCCGGAATGAAAAGGGGAAATAAGAAAAGGAACGGAGAAGATGAGGAACTTGTGGTACACATAAACAACAACAGGAACAGGTGGGGCGTAAAGCTTTGTGTCGTGCAGTCATCAAGGGTACACAAGCGGGCCTTCGCCACAGAAAGCCCATGTCGATGATGTTTCGTTTGAATGGTTCGCACGCTGACGCTTGTTGATGGCCCAGCATTGGAATCTGCAGCAATGAGCGGAACTTCCGTCACGTTGAACGATTCTCTTCAGTCGTCACTGGCTCCGTTCTTGCAGGATCTATTCCGCCCGCAGCGATGTCGGAGCATTGGATTCCTGGTATTCACGGTACACTCGTCAAATGGTCGTGCGGGAGAATCCCCACTTCATCGCTACCTCGGAGTTGCTTTGCCCCATCGCTCGTGCGCCGACTATAACACCACGTTCAAACTCACTTCAATCTTGATAACCTGCCATTGTAGCAGCAGTAACCGATCTAATAACTGCGCCACAATGTCTTGTCTTATATAGGCGTTGCCGACCTCAGCGTCGTATTGTGCTTGTTCACATATTTCTGTTTTTGAATACCCATCCCTATCTTAGCGATCCTGACGTATGATTTTTGTCACACATTTTAACATAATTCATCGCCTGTCTCCCGATTTGACAGTGATAAATAACAACGAGTCTGTTATTATCCTCGGATGCTAAGCGGAGATGTGAAGGGCTTGCGATGTGCTTAATGCGTAATACGAGGATGCTCCCTTGTGTTGGTGAGGCGTGGGCGCCCAGACCCTTGACGACGAATATGTCTGCCCTCCTGTTTCCATTCAGTCCAACATGGGGCAATGCCACATCCAAATGCTCATTAAATCCGAATGTTGCACGATTGGAGCTGCCGGCGAAATCTAGACATCAACGAGGCCCTGTCAAATTCTGTCAGATGCTGATAACGCTGTCTCAAACGATTATGTGGTCTTTCCGTCTCTTTCGCAGCGATCACTGGACGTCGGGTGACACCAATTGCTACTCTAAGCATTTACGTAAACACTGATGTCTTTACCTGTACGAAGTTTCTTCCACTTCCAATCACATTTACTGGGTGCCTAACGTTTTTACCAGGCAGGAAGGTCGCAGTTCGTAGTAATAGACGGCAAATCATCGAGTAAAACTGAAGTGATATGAGGTGTTCCCGAGGGAAGCGTCCTGGGACCTCTGCTGTTCCTGATCTATATAAATGACCTGGTGACAATCTGAGCAGTTATCTTAGGTTGTTCGCAGATGATACTGTAATTTACCGTCTAGTAAGGTCATCCGAAGACCAGTATCAGTTGCAAAGCGATTTAGAAAAGATTGCTGTATGGTGTGGCAGATGGCAGTTGACGCTAAATAACGAAAAGTGAGAGGTGATCCACATGAGTTCCAAAAGAAATCCGTTGGAATTCGATTACTCGATAAATAGTACAATTCTCAAGGCTGTCAATTCAACGAAGTACCTGGGTGTTAAAATTACGAACAACTTCAGTTGGAAAGACCACATAGATAATATTGTGGGGAAGGCGAGCCAAAGGTTTCGTTTCATTGGCAGGACACTTAGAAGATGCAACAAGTCCACTAAAGAGACAGCTTACACTACACTCGTTCGTCCTCTGTTAGAATATTGCTGCGCGGTGTGGGATTCTTACCAGGTGGGATTGACGGAGGACATCGAAAGGGTGCAAAAAAGGGCAGCTCGTTTTGTATTATCACGTAATAGGGGAGAGAGTGTGGCAGATATGATACGCGAATTGGGATGGAAGTCATTACAGCAAAGACGTTTTTCGTCGCGGCGAGAGCTATTTACGAAATTTCGGTCACCAACTTTCTCTTCCGAATGCGAAAATATTTTGTTTGAGCCCAACCTACATAGGTAGGAATGATCATCAAAATAAAATAAGAGAAATCAGAGCTCGAACAGAAAGGTTTTGGTGTTCGTTTTTCCCGCGCGCTGTTTGGGAGTGGAATGGTAGAGAGATGGTATGATTGTGGTTCGATGAACCTTCTGCCAAGCACTTAAATGTGAATTGCAGAGTAGTCATGTAGATGTAGATGTAGATGCAGTGTATAATTTTTTTCGGGCGGAGGCATTATGCTGGAATCGCGCCTGAAATATAGATGCGTAGGTATATTGTCCATGGTTCCGCGTACCCCTTTAGTTGTACGCAGCCTGCAATTTCTTTTGCTAAGTGTTTTACAGTTATTTTGCATGACTGCACGGTGTCGTTGAGTGAAGCAGAGATTTGGTCTCCGCGATGCAGGGAGGTGCGTATGGGAGCCAGAAGCATGTAGCTTATTACGAATCAGCTCCGACGTGAAAGCAGCGAGATGAAGGGAGGGGGCTGGATTGTGCCCTTGAGGGCCACCGGCGGAAGCGGTGCCGCGCGTCCACTTCCTGTGCGCGATCAAAGCGCCCTTCCCTCGCCTCCTGCTCGCTGCCCTTCCTGTCCCTACCTGCAGCCTACACAGGTCCTGTTGTTGCAACGGTCTCACGCACCTGCCCAGGAAAATTCCTTCCGCCCTTCCTCATTTCCTTCCTGCAAGGACGGAGGAACAACAGTCTATAGCAGTGGTTCCCAACAGGTGGTCCGCGGACCCCCCAGGGGTCCCCGAGCTATGCCACAGGGGTCGCAAGATGCTATTAGAATAAGAAATATAGTAAATATATTTCGTATGATAACAGATTTTTTGTTTTGGACGCTCAATATGTTTCAATAATGAAATGTCAATGTTTTTTCTAAGTACCAAAAATAGAAAACGTATAATTTGGCTTTTTCAGGTACTTGATATTGTGATATGACAAGGTACCAATCACGCTCGATGAGGGGGTCTTCGAGAAAATTTTGTTGGGAACCCCTGGTCTACAGTATCACTTTTTCGGAAATAACCAGTCTACAATGATTTTTAAATCAACACACCGCCAATTGACTGATTTGTACTTCATTAATTATGACGCAGGTTTCGGCCTTGATGGTATTTTCAAGTGATTGAGTTTATTTCATTAAATGCCAGATGTAAAATCGTCATCTTATAAAAAGCTGATTTTACATCGACATTTCGTTGGGAGCGAATATTTTTCTTAATTTATGGCCAATTTTGAGCTTGATGTCTTGAATATATGTTAATGACATATACTCAATCACTTGAAAAAGGCATAAAAGGCCGACACCTAGGTCGTCATTAAATAAACAAGAATACAGTCAAATGGCAAGGTGTTCATTTAAAATTATTGTGTGACTGTTGATCAGCAACATCAAAAACTTCATATAAAAAACTTAATATAGCTTTCTTACGTCTATGTATGTTTAAAGTCGTTTCACAATTTTACCTACTTCTAGATGGAGTGACGTTCATAATTCATCTTGGAATGGGTATTTGTCTGGTGCCAAGTCCTATGAATTAAGTAATTCCGCCTGCATTTTTTGGCAGATAAAATGACATTTCTCGCTCCAGTTTGCTTTATGTTTACAGCGCACATCGTATGTCTGAAGGACAAAGATGGTCGTTTTATATCATACATATAACTTCGCTGTTAACTGCAGAAAAAGGTGCCCTATTATTTCCGTGTATCCAGTGCTTTTAATTTGTTTCCTTTTTCTAAAATTTCATCAATGTTTTCTAAAAACTTTTTACTTTTCAAACTTGGAGACAAACAAATGAAGACAGTAGGCAGATTCGTATAGATGCAAGTTGCACTTCTTATTTGGAGATGAAGTAGTACAGGATAGAGTAGCGTGGATAGTTTTCGGACTGAAAACAGCTGCGACAGTACCTACACTTCGTGATCAAAAGTATACGGACACCCCCAAAAACATACATTTTTCATATTAGGTGCATTGTGCTGCCACCTACTGCCAGGTACTCCATATCAGCAACATCAGTAGCCATTAGACATTGTGAGAGAGCAGAATGGGGCGCTCCGCGGAACTCTCGGACTTCGAACGTGGTCACTTGTCACTTGTCATACGTCTGTACGCGACATTTCCACATTCGCAAATATCCCTAGGTCCACTGTTTCCGATGTGATGGTAAAGTGCAAACGTGAAGGAACACGTACAGCATAAAATCGTACAGGCCGACCTCGTCTGTTGACTGACAGAGACCGCCGACAGTTCAAGAGGGTCGTAGTGTGTAATAGGCAGACATCTATCCAGAACATCACACAGGAATTCCAAACTGCATCAGATCCCACTGCAAGTACTATGATAGTTATGCGGGAGGTGAAAGAACTTGAATTTAATGCCCGAGCGGCTGCCCATAAGCCACACATCACGCTGGTAAAAGCCAAACGACGCCTCGCTTGCTGTGAGGAGCGTAAGCATTATACTATTGAACACTGGAAAAACGTTGTGTGGAGTGACGAATCACGGTACACGATGTGGTGATCCGATGGCTGGGTCTGGGTATGGCGGATTCCCGGTGAACGTCATCTGCCAACGTGTGTAGTGCCAACAGGAAAATTCGAAGGCGGTGGTGTTATGATGTGGTCGTGTTTTTCATGGAGGGGGCTTGCACCCCTTGTTGTGTTGCTTGGCACTATCACAGCACAGACCTACACTGATGTTTTAAGCATCTTCTTGCTTCCCACTGTTGAAGAGCAATTCGGGGATGGCGATTGCATCTTTCAACACGATCGAGGACCTGTTCATAATACACAGCCTGTGGCGGAGTGGTTACACAATAGCATCCCTGCAATGGGCTGGCCTGCACAGAGTCCTGACCTGAATCCTGTAGAACACCTTTGGGATGTTTTGGAACGCCGTCTTCGTGCCAGGCGTCACCGACCGACATCGATAACTCTCCTCCGTACAGCACTCCCCAAGAAACCTTCGAGCACCTGATTGAACCAATGCCTGCGAGAGTGGAAGCTGTCATCAAGGTTGAATTCCAGCATTACCGATGGAGAGAGCCACTTTTAAGTCATTTTTAGCCAGGTGTCCGGACGCTTTTGATCACATAGTGTACATCTGTTGATAAGCCTGCATTGGCTCGAAAAGTAGATAATGGCTCAATAAAGCGCATTAAATTAAGAAAGCAACAGGTAACATGTCATTCCTGTGAAAGAATACCACGCGCAACGTAAGAAATGCTTTGCTAAAACCAAACCAATAGTCAACTGATACAGCCTCTACTTTCCTTTCCGTTCTTCGGTTACGTTATTCGCGTCACCAATTTCGATGCATTCCCCAACTATCTTCCTGCGGATCTCGTGAAGTTTCCATAAAAATACACACATTGAATTTCTTTTGCACTTTATGCAGGCGGAGCCTCACTTCCTCTTTCGGTCACACAGATACTGCGTTATTATACTGGCTTGACATTTTATAATGACCTCCGCTGTTGAAACTACTGGTTAAATATTTTGCCCCGCCAGTAGCCTTTCTTGGTGAGTATGACTCTATATCTACATCTACTTGAGTACTCTGCTATTCACATGAGTGTTTCGCAGAGGGTTCATAGAACCTTTGTGAGATTACTTCTCGACCCTTCCTCTTTCGAATAGCACATGGAAAAAATGTACACCTAAATCTTTCCGCGTGAGATCTGATTTCTCTTACTATTTTACGATTGTTCATTTCTCCCAGTGGAAGTAGGAGTCAAAATATTTTCGCATTCGGTGAAGAACGGTACTTTACCTACTTACTTATCCAACGAAGAACGCGAAATTAGAATTATATATTAATGCCTTCAGCTGACGAAGAGCGTTGATATATATCAACGGGGACAGGTGAAAATGTGTGCCACGACCGGGACTCGAACCCGGGATCTCCTGCTTACATGGCAGACGCTCTATTCATCTGAGCCACCGAGGGGACAGAGGACAGCGCGACTGCAAGGACTAACTGGCTCACGCCTCCCGCGAGACCCACATTCCCACCTTGTATGCCCACACAGTACATTCGTAGTGTCCCACCCCAACACACTCATTACTCGTGGAAGACATTCTTACCTAGTCCCGTAAGAGTTCGGGGAATATGTGTGCATCCGCACAGAAGAGGAAGGTCATGGCCGGTATTGACAGAACCACATATTTATATGGATATGGTGTCTGTTCTTGCGAACATGTCCGCTTCTGCCTCTTTCGTGACGATTGGGCAATGGAAAAACGTTGTTCCCAGCTGTTTCTTGGCCTACCCGGGGCTCTTCTTGTTGCAATGTGGGCAATGAAAGCTTGCTTAGGACGTCAGGTCCCTGGCACACAGATTACGTGACCCGCCCATTCGAGTCTGTTCTTTTCATATTGTAAAACGTTGGACAGGTCCATAGTCTCATAAATTTCATTATTGTTTCTTGCTCTCAAAGTGTCTCCATCAATCACTGGGCCTTAGATTCTTCTCATTACCTTTCTTTCAAATGTTCAAAAATGGTTCAAATGGGTCTGAGCATTATGGGACTTAACTTCTGAGGTCATCAGTCCCCTAGAACTTAGAACTACTTAAACCTAACTAACCTAAGGACATCACACACATCCATGCCCGAGGCAGGATTCGAAGCTGCGACCGTAGCGGTAGCGCGGTTCCAGACTGTAGCGCCTAGAACCACTCGGCCACTCCGGCCGGCTCCCAAGCAGTAGACCGCGTTCTCGTACCATTAATAGTTAGTTTATGAAATGGTTCAAATGGCTCTGAGCACTGTGGGACTCAACTTCTGAGGTCATCACTGCCAGTCAAAAATGGTTCAAATGGCTCTGAGCACTATGGGACTTAACATCTATGGTCATCAGTCCCCTAGAACTTAGAACTACTTAAACCTAAGTAACCTAAAGGCATCACACAACACCCAGTCATCACGAGGCAGAGAAAATCCCTAACCCCGCCGGGAATCGAACCCGGGAACCGGGGCGTGGGAAGCGAGAACGCTACCGCACGACCACGAGCTGCGGGCTGCCAGTCCAGCGACCCACAGCCGGCGGCGCTGCTGCTACGGTCGCAGGTTGGAATCCTACCTCGGGCATGGATGTGTGTGACGTCCTTAGGTTAGTTACGTTTAAGTAGTTCTAAGTTCTAGGGGACTGATGACCTCAGATGTTAAGTTCCATAGTGCTCAGAGCCATTTGAACCATTCTTCTGTGGTCGTTGGTCCCGTTGTTACTGGATCTTTTTCCGACAGCAGCGATGTCGGAGGTTACATGTTTTACGGGATTCCTGATATTCACGGTTCACTCGTGAAATTGTCGTACGGGAAAATCCCCACTTCACCGCTACCTCGGAAATGCTGTGTCACATCGCTCCTGGGTCGACTGTAACTGTACGTACAGACTCACTTAAGTCTTGATAACCTGCCACTGTAGCAGCTGTAACCGTTCTGACAACTGCGGCAGACACTTGTTGTCTTATATAGGCGTTGTCGACCGCAGCGCCATACTCTGTCTGTTTACATATCTCTGTATTTGAATACGCATGTCTATACCAGTTTCTTTGGCGCTTCATTTTCGCAGAATGTGGTATGGCTCAGCGGGCATATAGACAACTGGAGCCAGCAGAGATTCTTTCGTTTACATCTATGTATGATTACAACAAATGTACCAACTTCCCACGTACTTGAAGTCATCAACAGGCTTGAACGTGTCTTGGTTAATTGTAAAGGTCTCTTGTGCATATTTGGTCCTGCCTATTTGCAAGAGTTTTTTTTATTATTTATGAGTATTCCTGCTCCACTTGCCGCTATGGCGATCCTTCTATACATCTCTCCAAGATCTTGTTTATTCTCGCTCACTAACATCACGCTGTCTGCTTAAACAAGTTGTTTTTCACAAGAGCGATATTTTCTAAATGCGTGCTGATTATACGTCATTAAATCGTTTCCTTCGAGGTTTCCACAATGTTCAAGCACAGTAGATGGTCAGTTGAGACCTTGGCACATCGTACGCTTAGCTTAAAGTCTCGTTGACAAAAATACTTTATTGTTGATTCTACATGTTGTCCTTGGTGAGGCGACACTGAAACGAATTTACGATTTGCAGTCTTAGTTTAAGTTACGAAAATATATTTATGCTTATTATGACGAAGTATGGCATTTATGTCAAAATAGTAGCTTAAACACTTGACGCGTTGCTAATTCATTTTCTGAAGAGGGCTTTGCTCTGATGTTTTTGTACTTGGAGGTCACACAGCTGCATACTTCTGAGCAGTACGCCAGGATCAAGAACTTGAAAACCAGTCAGATTTACGCTCATACTAGGTGCATGATTTGCATTGCATGTTGGGTGCTCGCCAAGGCACAGTTGTCGTACCGTGTACCCTGTAAATATCAGCCTCCACGGAGCTGTTAATGTATTCCTGCAGTTTCTCCTGCTTTATGGGGTCTACATCTGCATACATATTCCACGAGCCACCATACGGTGACAAGGCGGAGGGTACCTTCCACCACTGCTAGACATTGCCTTTCCTATTCCAGTCGCAATTGGAGAGGGGGAAAATGACCATATGCATCTGTACGAACGCTGATTCCTCTTATCTCAATACCGAACGAGGTGGCGCAGTTGTCTGCACACTGAACTCTCATTCGGGAGGACGGCGGTTCAAATCCGCGTCCGGTCGTCCACATTTAGGTTCTGCACGAGTTCCGTAAATCGGTCCAGGAAAATACCGGGATGGTTCCTTTGAAAGGGCACGGCCGATTTTCTTCCCCATCCTTGAAACAGCCCATGCGTGTCTCCGTCTCTAATGACCTCTATGTCGACGGGACGTGAATACATAAATTTCCTTCTTGATGAATTCTCTTATTATATTACGACTGTTCATTTCTCCCAATCGTGTCCTCGGCGTCCATGTGCGAGATCTACCTTGGTGGCAGCATAATCATTCTGCAGTCTGTAGCAAAGGCCAGTTTTCTGAACTTTCTCAGTGTTGTTGTTGTTTGTTGTGGTCTTCAGTCCTGAGAGTGGTTTGATGCAGCTCTCCATGCAACTCTATCCTGTGCAAGATTCTTCATTTCCCAGTACCTACTGCAGCCTACATCCTTCTGAATCTGCTTAGTGTATTCATCTCTTGGTCTCCCTCTACAATTTTTACCCTCCACTCTGCCCTCCAGTACTAAATTGGTGATCCCTTGATGTCTCAGAACATGTCCTACCAAACGATCCCTTCTTGTGGTCAAGTTGTGCCACAAACTCCTCTTCTCCCCAATTCCATTCAATACCTCCTCATTAGTTATGTGATCTACCTATCTAATCTTCAGCATTCTTCTGTAGCAACACATTACCAAAGCTTCTATTCTCTTCTTGTCTAAACTATTTATCGTCCATGTTTCACTTCCATACATGACTACACTCCATACAAATACTTTCAGAAACGACTTCCTGACACTTAAATCTATACTAGATGTTAACAAATTTCTCTTCTTCAGAAACGCCTTTCTTGCCATTGCCAGTCTGCATTTTATATCCTCTCTACTTCGACCATCATCAGTTATTTTGCTCCCCAAATAGCAAAACTCCTTTACTACTTTAAGTGTCTCATTTCTTAATCTAATTCCCTCAGCATCACCCGACTTAATACGACTACATTCCATTATCCTTGTTTTGCTTTTGTTGATGTTTATCTTATACCCTCCTTTCAAGACACTGTCCATTCCGTTCAACTGCTCTTCCAAGTCCTTTGATGTCTCTGACAGAATTACAATGTCATCGGCGAACCTCAAAGATTTTATTTCTTCTCCATGGATTTTAATACCTACTCCGAACTTTTCTTTTGTTTCCTTTACTGCTTGCTCAATACACAGATTGAATAGCATCGGGGAGAGGCTACAACCTTGTCTCACTCCCTTCCCAACCACTTCTTCCCTTTCATGTCCCTCGACTCTTATAACTGCCATCTGCTTTCTGTACAAATTGTAAATAGCCTTTCGCTCCCTGTATTTTACCACTGCCACCTTCAAAATTTGAAAGACAATATTCCAGTCAACATTATTAAAAGCTTTCTCTAAGTCTACAAATGCTAGAAACGTAGGTTTACCTTTCCTTAATCTTTCTTCTAAGATAAGTCGTAGGGTCCGTATTGCCTCACGTGTTCCAACATTTCTACGGAATCCAAACTGATCTTCCCCGAGGTCGGCTTCTACCAGTTTTTCCATTCGTCTGTAAAGAATTCGCGTTATTATTTTGCAACTGTGAATTATTAAACTCATAGTTCGGTCATTTTCACATCTGTCAACACCTGCTTTCTTTGGAATTAGAATTATTATATTCTTCTTGAAGTCTAGGGGAATTTCGCGTGTCTCATACATCTTGCTCACCAGATGGTAGAGTTTTGTCAGGACTGGCTCTCCCAAGGCTGTCAGTAGTTCTAATGGAATGTTGTCTACTACCGGGGACTTTCTCAATAGTGTTCGCCAAAAGAACGTCTTATTCCCTCTGGGGATTCCCATTTGTATTCACGGAGCATTTCGGCTATACTCCCAGGCTGATCAATTCTACCGGTAACAAATCTAGCAGCGCGTCCCAGAATTGCTTTTAAGCCTTCCTTTATCCCAATCTGTTTGGGATCCGAAACAGTCTGCAAAAGCGTTGGGTACGCGATCTCCTTTTCATATAAGCTGCACTTTACTAGAATTGTCGCACTGAACCAGAGTCGACCATTCGCCTTCCGTACCACCGTTCTCACGTGCTTCTTCTGCTTGATATCGCTTTGCGACGTTACGCCTACGTATTTAATAGAAGTAACTGAGACAATGAGCACATCACTAATACTGTATTCGAACATTACAGAGTTTGATTTCCTACCCATCTGTGTTTTACAACGTTTGGAGCAAGCCACTGATTAAACAAGTATTTCGAGACCCGGTCAAATAGCGTCATAGTTTAGCAATAGCAATGTGGAGTTTACGTTTCGCTTTTTAAAGAAGTCAGGTATCTGTTCCCCTAAAAATGATTATGAGCTGCGTCCACTAATACTTCAGCCTTGCCGTAGTGTCTAATAAGAGCGTTCAGCTAAAAGAGAAGTAGATCACTCCCCCCTGAACCGGCCATTATTCGTCATAAATCAGCTACACGGCCGCCGCTGCCTTTCTGTGCGCTCTCTGCCCATTAGCGTGCTTTAGTCCACTGCTCAACGTGGGGGTGCCCCTGTAATTACTTAATGGCGGTCTAATGCCAAATTGCCAAGAAAAAAGGCTGGTGTATGTGTGGATATTTTTTTTTCATTTGCGGTAGGACTGCTGCGAATTGCACAAACGTCTATAATCAAGAATGCAACATCGGGGCAACGCTCTGAATACGGAGTAGCCCCCCACTTCATACGGCTCATACGTCGAGATATTCGTTTTGGTTGCGATTTCAGATTCCGTAATCTTCTGTAAGAGTTACAGATGTTCCGGTTTTCTGGTAGGGTAGAGGGATTCACGCAAAGAATTTCGCTTCTGCATCAAATTGCACCGTCATCTTGCGACACAGTTAACTAGACTGTTAACTGGGCAGTTTTATATTTTAAAACATTCGAACACAGACAACTCGTTACAGAGAAATGCCTACGTGACTAATATTGTCTCGATAATATTCTTTTATTACTTCCGTATGAAGCTTAATTATTCGGATTCGTAGTGCATAACACAAGCAGTCAGACACTCTGAACAACAGTTAATAAAGGGAACGAAAAATAATGGGACTTAAAAATATTCAGACGGGCGGAAGTCTCAAATGGCTCTGAGCACTATGGGACTTAACTTCTGAGGTCGTGAGTCCCCTAGAACTTAGAACTACTTAAACCTAACTAACCTAAGGACATCACACACATCCATGCCCGAGGCAGGATTCCAACCTGCGACTATAGCGGTCGCGCGGTTCCAGACTGTAGCGCCTAGAACCGTTCGGCCACCCCGACCTGCGCGGAAGTCTCACCTGTTGATACAATGTACCAGCGCTAACTAAATGAACATGAAGTTACGATCATAAAGGTGAGTTAAAAAGTCGTCAGGTGCAACCGTTGGACATAAACACAATGTATAGCATAACTTGGCGACGGGAGTCACTTCCAAACGCCGCCAACTGACATAGCATACACCGGACCCCAAGAAACTGGTAGATGCGCCTAATATCGTGTAGGGTTCCCGCGAGCACACGGAAGTGCCGCAACACGGCGTGGCATGGACTACACTAATGTCTGAAGTAGTTGTGGAGGAAACTGACACCATGAATCCTGCAGGGCTGTCCATAAATCCGTAAGAGTAAGAGGAGGTGGAGATATCTTCTGGACAGAACGTTGCAAGGCATTACATACATGCTCAATAATATTCGTATCTGTAGAGTTTGGTGGGCAGCGGAAGTGTTTACACTCAGAATAGTGTTCCTGTAGCCATTCTAGGCGTGTGGGGTGTCGCATTGTCCTGCAAGAATTGGCTAAGTCTCTCGGGGCGCACAATGAACATGAATGGATGCAGGAGATCACACAGGATACTTACTTACGTGTTACCGGTCAAAGTCGTATCTAGTCGTATCAAGGGTCCCATTTCACTCCAGATGCACAAGCACCACACCATTACAGAGCCTCCACCAGGTTGAACAGTCCCCTGTTGATACCCAGGATACATGGATTCCTGAGGTTGTCTCAATAGCCGGTCGTTGCGGCTTCAGTCTGGAACCGCGCGACTGCTACGGTCGCAGGTTCGAATCCTGCCTCGAGCACGGATGTGTGTGATGTCTTTAGGTTGGTTAGGTATAAGTAGTTCTAAGTTCTAGGGGATTGGTGACCTCAGACGTTAGGTCCCATAGTGGTCAGGGCCATTGAACCATTTTCTCCAAGCCGTACACGTTCATCCGCTCGATACAATTTGGAACGAGACTCGTCCGACCAGGCAACATGTTTCCAGTCATCAACAGTCCAATATCTATGTTGACAGGCTCTGGCGAGGCGCAAAGCTTTGTGTCATGCAGTCATCAAGGGTACACGAATGGGTCTTCGGTTCCGAAAGCCCATATCGCTGATGTTTCGTTGAACGTTTCGCACACTGAAACTTGTTGATGGCCCAGTATTGAAATCTGCAGCAATTTGCGGAAGGGTTCAGTTCTGTCACGTTGAACTATTGTCTTCAGTCGTCGTTGGCCTCGTTCTTGCACGATCTTTTTCCGGCCTGAGCCATGTCGGAGATTGGATATTTTACAGGACTCCAGATATTCACGGTGCATTCGTGAAACGGTCATACAGGAAAATCCCCAGTTAATCTCGGAGATGCTGTGTTCCATAGCTCGTGCGAAAACCATAAGACCAAGTTCAAACTTACTTTAATCTTGATAACCTGTGACTGTAGCAGCACTAACCGATCTAACAACTGCGCCAGACACTTGTTGCGTTGTACAGGCGTTTCCGACCGCAGCGCCATATTCTGCCTGTTTACATATCTCTGTACTTGAATACGCATACCTATACCAGTTTCTTTGGCTCTTGAGTGTAGGAAGAACTATTACACAACGTAATTGAAAGAAATACGCAATGAGACGAACAGAAAAGAAATCGTCAAATGGGCTTTTTTTCCAGTCTGTGATCACAATGTAAAGCCCTTCGACCGTGACCGGTTTCAGTCAGTAGTGACCGTCTTCAGACCTATAATATAAAAATGTACAATTTGTGGGCAGTCTATCTTTCAAAACAATACAGTATTTCATATCACGATATACAAACTGGAAAATGTACAGATAAAATAAGGAAAAACGTACCTTTCTACACCATGTCCTAATGTGATAAAGCCGTAATGGCATCGTTAAAACATATAAATACAGCAAAGCATCGTCACGTAGAACTAAAATATGGAGTAAAATAGACCACATCGTCCACACACTCATTTTGCAACTGGCATTACTGTACGATTAGTTTGAAGCCGGATAGGTCATCCGGTGTTCCATGGAGAAAATATGGTAGGCGTAATGCCTTCAAGTTTGTTACGTATTCCAAACCAGAATGTAGTGCAGAAATTGGAAAAGTCAAGTCATGGGTAGATTTAGAGAACCAGTGCAGTAACTAGTAGAAATATGTTTGCCTATATGGTTCCACGATGTCGCTACTGTGTGCTTAGATGTATTATTCATTTACGCAAGAACCATAATATGATTAACATACATTAGGTGAAACATGTTGCCTGGTCGGACGAGTCTCGTTTCAAATGAACGTGTACGGGTATGGAGACAACCTCATGAATCCACGGACTCTGTATGTCTGAACGCAATTCTTGAAGTTGGTGGAGGCTCTGTAATGGTGTGTGGCGTGTCCAGTTGGAGTGATATGAGACCTCTGATACGACTATGGCCGGTGACACGTACGTAACTACCCTGTGGGTGACCTGCAACCATCCATGTCCATTGTGCAGTCCGACGGACCTTGGGAATTCCAGCAGGACAGTGCGACACCCCACACGTCCAGAATTGCTACACTTTGGCTCCAGGAACACTCTTCTGAGTTTAAACACTTTCGCTGACCACCAGACTCCCAGACATGAACATTGTTGAGCATATCTGAGATGCCTTGTAACGTGCTGTTCAGAAGAGTTCTCCACCCATCTTACGGATTTATGGACAGACCTGCAGGAGTCACGGTGCCAATTCCCTCCAGCGCTACTTCAGACATTAGTCGAGTCTATGCCACGTCGTGTTGCGGCACTTCTGCATGCTCGCGGACGCCCAGCATGATATTAGACAGTTGTATCAGTTTCTTTGGGTCATCAGTGTACATACAGACGAGAAGATATGGGATCAGTTCACCAGCATGTGAGTGTGATCCTGAGTCGGAAGCTGATGTCAACCACATCTTATTTATGTGCCCCAGATTTGACCGTGAACGGTTGGTCTTTCTGAAGTCATTGATGAGTATGGGCTGCCAGCTTCCTCAATCAGCTTCTTCTCTTTTGTGTACTAAAGACGTTCGTCTATATAGATAGTTAACTTCATCAAGAGTACTGGTTACAATCTGTAGGTTTTAATGGTGAACGTAAATTATAAATATCTCTTGCTGATGAAGATATTTCAGAATTGGTGTGAATTATAAGCCAAGACACTTTAAATTATTTTCCAATTCAATTCAATTTTTAAAACATTATGTACAAAGTAAATATGCATTTCTGTATTTGTTTATTCAATTATGTGTACATTGTCACTATGTGTTGCCGGTGGCTAAATTGAGTACACACTCAAAGGCTAAATAAACAAAAAAAAAAACAAAAAAAAAAGATATGGGATGCAGCCTTTCTACCAGAACAAATAGCGCGTGTGGAAAGCGATAGTGTTGGAGGAGTGCATCAGAGCTACATCAGGGTCGCTGACCGGAAGGACAACACGGGATGAGTTGGTGGTTGCAGTGGCGAGCTATTTCTGGAAGCTGCAGCAGAAGCGGTATGGCCGCATCTGGAGCCCGGTGCGTCGTTGGAAGAGCGGCGGCTTCCAGGCGGGTACCGGAAGAGGCGAGCTGGCCAGAACGAGTTTGGGCGACAGGGCCCGGCAGCAGAGCGGTTTTAAAGTTCCCGTTACCGGCCGGCGCGCTCCCAGTGCGGTGCGTCTGCTGGCATGGCGTGGACCGGCCTTGCAGCGGGTCCCGCGAGCGAGTAGGCAGCGTGGGCGGCGCCCCCTCCTCCCCCTCCCCCCGCCCCCTTCTCTGCGTGGGCGGACGTGGCGCCATCGTTGTGCTCCTCCCGGCGCGCGGTTCGCCATTCGTCTGACAGATGGCGCAGCGTGCGCCCCAGGCTAGCTCCGACGAAACGTAAGGATTGGGGGGGGGGGGGGGGGGGGACGTCAAACGGGCCGACTTGGAGCAGGAGAGGCACCACAAGACATTTTAATTTCCACTGTCTATACTTTTACAAATAAATTCATAAAACTTTGTCAGCATGACCAGGAAGGCTTCAGGGTTCACACTCATAGCAGTGGAAGTGCAAAAAACATAACAAAATATTTTTTTTTAGATATGAAATTTCTTCATTTTTTCACGTACTATTGGCTACATTTGTTGCTATAGGTACATTTTTCTTCACAAGCAAGAAAGACTCTTTGATGAATTTTGCACAGCATACAAACCATACTTACAGGTGTATGAAACTATAAAATTTTCCAGATCTATTAAAAACTGTGATACGTCAAACGGGCCGACTTGGAGCAGGAGAGGCACCACAAGACATTTTAATTTCCACTGTCTATACTTTTACAAATAAATTCATAAAACTTTGTCAGCATGACCAGGAAGGCTTCAGGGTTCACACTCATAGCAGTGGAAGTGCAAAAAACATAACAAAATATTTTTTTTTTAGATATGAAATTTCTTCATTTTTTCACGTACTATTGGCTACATTTGTTGCTATAGGTACATTTTTCTTCACAAGCAAGAAAGACTCTTTGATGAATTTTGCACAGCATACAAACCAT
The DNA here is from genome assembly GCF_021461385.2 of Schistocerca piceifrons. Lineage (NCBI taxonomy): Eukaryota > Metazoa > Arthropoda > Insecta > Orthoptera > Acrididae > Schistocerca > Schistocerca piceifrons. The sequence continues at coordinate 129,593,483 of NC_060146.1, forward strand.
ACTTACAGGTGTATGAAACTATAAAATTTTCCAGATCTATTAAAAACTGTGATACGTCAAACGGGCCGACTTGGAGCAGGAGAGGCACCACAAGACATTTTAATTTCCACTGTCTATACTTTTACAAATAAATTCATAAAACTTTGTCAGCATGACCAGGAAGGCTTCAGGGTTCACACTCATAGCAGTGGAAGTGCAAAAAACATAACAAAATATTTTTTTTTAGATATGAAATTTCTTCATTTTTTCACGTACTATTGGCTACATTTGTTGCTATAGGTACATTTTTCTTCACAAGCAAGAAAGACTCTTTGATGAATTTTGCACAGCATACAAACCATACTTACAGGTGTATGAAACTATAAAATTTTCCAGATCTATTAAAAACTGTGATACGTCAAACGGGCCGACTTGGAGCAGGAGAGGCACCACAAGACATTTTAATTTCCACTGTCTATACTTTTACAAATAAATTCATAAAACTTTGTCAGCATGACCAGGAAGGCTTCAGGGTTCACACTCATAGCAGTGGAAGTGCAAAAAACATAACAAAATATTTTTTTTTAGATATGAAATTTCTTCATTTTTTCACGTACTATTGGCTACATTTGTTGCTATAGGTACATTTTTCTTCACAAGCAAGAAAGACTCTTTGATGAATTTTGCACAGCATACAAACCATACTTACAGGTGTATGAAACTATAAAATTTTCCAGATCTATTAAAAACTGTGATACGTCAAACGGGCCGACTTGGAGCAGGAGAGGCACCACAAGACATTTTAATTTCCACTGTCTATACTTTTACAAATAAATTCATAAAACTTTGTCAGCATGACCAGGAAGGCTTCAGGGTTCACACTCATAGCAGTGGAAGTGCAAAAAACATAACAAAATATTTTTTTTTAGATATGAAATTTCTTCATTTTTTCACGTACTATTGGCTACATTTGTTGCTATAGGTACATTTTTCTTCACAAGCAAGAAAGACTCTTTGATGAATTTTGCACAGCATACAAACCATACTTACAGGTGTATGAAACTATAAAATTTTCCAGATCTATTAAAAACTGTGATACGTCAAACGGGCCGACTTGGAGCAGGAGAGGCACCACAAGACATTTTAATTTCCACTGTCTATACTTTTACAAATAAATTCATAAAACTTTGTCAGCATGACCAGGAAGGCTTCAGGGTTCACACTCATAGCAGTGGAAGTGCAAAAAACATAACAAAATATTTTTTTTTAGATATGAAATTTCTTCATTTTTTCACGTACTATTGGCTACATTTGTTGCTATAGGTACATTTTTCTTCACAAGCAAGAAAGACTCTTTGATGAATTTTGCACAGCATACAAACCATACTTACAGGTGTATGAAACTATAAAATTTTCCAGATCTATTAAAAACTGTGATAACAATTGAGATAAGTAACTACAAAATTTAATTTTTTTCTAAGCATAAAGTTAAAAATGTAACAGCTCATTCATTTTTTCATAAATTAAAAGCCAGCCGCGGTGGCCGTTTGGTTCTAGGCGCTGCAGTCCGGAACCGCGGGACTGCTACGGTCGCGGGTTCGAATCCTGCCTCGGGCATGGATGTGTGTGATGTCCTTAGGTTAGCTAGGTTTAAGTAGTTCTAAGTTCTAGGAGACTGATGAGCTCAGATGATAAGTCCCGTAGTGCTCAGAGCCATTTGAACCATAAATTAAATAGATTCTAGAGTTTCAGACACCTGTAAGTATGGTTTGTATGCTGTGCAAAATTCATCGAACAGTCTCTCTTACTTATGAAGAAAAGTGTACCTATAGCAACAAATGCAGCCAATAGTAAGTGAAAAAATGATGAAATTTCACATGTAAAAAAAATTATTTTGTTATGTTTTTGAACTTCCGCCGCCACGAGTGTGAATCCTGAATCCTTCCTGGCCATGCTGACAGTTTTATGACTTTACTTGTAAAAGTATAGACAGTGGAAATTAAAATGTCCTGTGGTGCCTCTCCTGCTCCAAGTCGGCCCGTTTGACGTCCTACCCCCCTTAAGCCCCCGTTGTTAAAAAGGGCTAAACTAAAGATGGGAAAAAACCGACGGGCTAAAAACGATACCGTTATTTTAGTTCTGAATAACCTGTATTTTTTTACTAATAACCGAATAAAAAATGTCTAGTAGTCAGCAACGGTGCTAAAATTTTTCGTTTTAAGTAAACTTTTTTTTTTAAAAAAAAGAAAGAGTAATTTTTATTCGTAAATTTCGCATCGGTTTGAAATATTGCGTTACTGCAGAAAATGGGAAAAGCGATCAATGCTAGTTTAATCAAATAGCGTAAGAATTAGTACAGCATTGTTGAATCAATATTATCCGTTTGATTAACTTCTTATGGTTGGGATTCACAGTCATATAATATTTCTTAAAAGACAACATAGTCGCCGTTGACTGTATGAAATATTTATTCGATTGCAATTTCGGCCTTAGCGCCATTTTCAAGTAACACTGCAAACGTTAACTAAACACAAAAGATACAAAAATTAAGCACGGGGTGTATACACATAATGAAACAAATATTTCATTAAGATAGTAGCGTAATTATAAAAGTTGGTTAGAAATGTACATAACTTACATTCTGTCAGAATATGAGAGTATCTGACATGAGTACATGTTGTGTCAGAATGCAGCCTTTTGAATGCGAGAGTCCCAGAAAAGGATGCAGTTTGGCGATGACATGTACTCATTTCAGATAGTCTTATATTCTGACAAAGTGTAAGATGTACATTTCTCACCAATTTTTATGATTACGTTACTATCTTAATGAAATGTTTGCTTACAATACCAGAGAAGTGAAGTTGCTACTCACCATATAGCGGAGATGCTGAATCGCGATAGGCACAATAAAAAGATTCACACAGTTATAGCTTTCGGCCATTAAGGCCTTTGTTAGCAGTACACACACACACACACACACACACACACACACACACACACACACACACACACACACACACATATAAACGCAACTTGCTCACACATCTGCAGCCTCAGAGGGCTGAGACCACACTGCGAACAGCAGCACCAGTGCGTGATGAGAGTGGCCTTAGGGCCATTTTCAAGTAACACTGCAAAAGTTACCTAAACACAAAAAATACAAAAATGAAGCATAATTAAAATGAAGCATAATTAAACAAACATTTCATTAAGATCCCATCATGCACTGGTGCTGCTGTTTGCAGTGTGGTCTCAGCTCTCTGAGAGTGCATATGTGTGTGCAAGTTGCATTTAGCTGTGTGTGTGCGTGTGTGTGTGTGTGTCTATTGCTGACAAAGGCGTTAATTGCGGAAAGCTATAATTGTGTGAATCTTTTTATTGTGCCTATCGCGACTCAGCATCTTCATCTACATCTACATCCATACTCCGCAAGCCACCTGACGGTGTGTGGCGGAGGGTACCTTGAGTACCTCTATCGGTTCTCCCTTCTATTCCAGTCTCGTATTGTTCGTGGAAAGAAGGATTGTCGGTATGTTTCGGTGTGGGCTCTAATAACTCTGATTTTAACCTCATGGTCTCTTCGCGAGATATACGTAGGAGGGAGCAATATACTGCTTGACTCTTCGGTGAAGGTATGTTCTCGAAACTTCAACAAAAGCCCGTACCGAGCTACTGAGCGTCTCTCTTGCAGAGTCTTCCACTGGAGTTTGTCATCTCCGTAACGCATTCGCGATTACTAAATGATCCTGTAACGAAGCGCGCTGCTCTCCGTTGGATCTTCTCTATCTCTTCTATCAACCCTAACTGGTATATCTCTGCTATATGGTGAGTAGCAACTTTCCTTCTCTGGTATTGTTACATTCCATCCTGGATTTTCCATTATTTGAAGTGTTTGTTTAATTATGTGTATACACCTTGTGCTTCATTTTTGTATTTTTTGTGTTTAGGTAACTTTTGCAGTGTTACTTGAAAATGACCCTAAGGCCGAAATTGCAATCGTAATAATAAATATTCCAGTCAACGGCGACTATGATGTCTTTTAAGAAATAATATCCGTGTTGCCGCGTGTCGTACCTATAATGGTTCGCGTGTAGAACGTGCCGTGTTCAAGTCTTGTCCCCGCCTGATCTAGTTTCTCGCTGTCTTCGCCGTACATCCGTTGTATTGCAGAACGGCACGAACCCTAGCCTGGAAATATTTTTATGAAGTGGCGCAGCAATGAAGTACAATGCGACATTGGCTTCAAAGGTGAAAGATTTGTCTGCCATTTCTGCGAAATGATAAAAGAGGAAGGAAATTACGATAACAATAATAAATTAAAAAACTTAACAACGATTCATTCAAAGTATACAATAAAAATAGAGAGTAGCTGATCTTATGCCTAACCTCACTTCTCAATCTTTAGCACTGACTATTCCTAATACCAAACAGCAGCATGGTCCACTATTACAACATGGTTTTTGAGCGAAGTTTCAAACAATTAGAATCAATAGGAGAATACTGGTGATTATTTGTAGTATTCAACCACTGATCACTTTTGGACGAAATCGGCGAACGGTGGACGGACTAAGTTCGCTTTTATTTAGCTATTTAATGTAATATTTTTATTCTATAATTTTGAAACTGAGCACATTGTTCAGATTCTACCTTTACAACAGGAAATAATAGGAATAAAAAACCGAAAATCCGTTATTTCGTAAACTGATTATTTTGAAACGTTTTAACAGTCCAGAAGGGATAGATAACATTCCATAGGAATTTTTAAAATTGTCGGGGGAAAAGCAACAAAGGGACTGGCGTGGAGAAAGAAACCGATATAACTGAAAACCGGTTGTTCCAGCGCTGTGCCCCACCTCTAAGTTAAACTGTGGCTTTCCGACATCACCGATTTCTGCGAATGCTACTTTTCCGTAACTGCGATTTTGAGTTGCGACTTGTCGCAGTTTGGAATTACAGTTTTTGAATTCACAACTTGCACCTCTCTGCCTTTGTCCAAGAGCGGTAACATTACGAGTGCAATGGAAAACCCACTGTCAGATGCGGAGGAGAGAACGGACAGGTGGGAATAGTACACTTGAAGGCCGCTTTGAGGGGGAAGAGTTCACCTAACAACGTAATGGAAGAGGGAACAGGAATCGACAGGGAAGAGATAGGAAATACAGTATTAGAATTTAAAAGTGCTTTGGGCGATGTAAGATGAAATAAGGCAAAAGGAATAGATAACATTCCATAGGAATTTTTAAAATTGTCGGGGGAAAGTGGCAACAAAACGACTATTAAACTTGGTGTGTAGAACGTATGAGACTGGCGATATACCACCAGACATTCGGAAAAATATGATCTCAGAAATTATGCATCCAGTCGCCTTTTGTGATGATTCGGTTTTTTACTTTACCATGACCGTTTTCGAATCGCCTAGCTACTGTCCTTCAAATGGTAAACACTTTTAGTGATTCTTTGTAGCATTTGTGGGGTCGTGTAGCTGTGGGTAGATTAAAAAAAGTTAGCAGTGAATGTGGCAAGATATCAGGAATGATTTACATCGTAAGATGGACTTCAGACCATTATTTACGGTTATTAGCTTCCATGGGTTTAATCATGGTGCACACATTATTCTGAAAAAATTAATTTATATTTTCGAGTTGCGTCACACAAACTTTGTCACAAGCAATGACTTCCACTTCTTTTCAGAATGTAGACAAAACAAAGAGAGTGACTAAAGTTGATATTTAAAGAATTTGTGTGGAAGTAGAGATAAATATTCGCATTTTCGAAAGTCGCACAACGATGATAGTAAATATGGTTTAAATTACGTTCTTTATTACATAAGTAACTTGAATTCATTATTGTAACATTAATGTGTGTTATATAAAAAGTTCCTAAAACCAGAGTTCAGGCTGATACTTTTTTTCACTGAAGTTACTTGTAACATGTTTATTCTTGTTTAATCCATACTGATTATGAGCTAGACATCAGAGCTTCAAATGTTGGCGACTTCATTTAATGACAATGCTATAATCTCTTTACATTTTACACAGTTACTTTTTTATGATACAATCATAATTTTATAACATGCCAGTCACTGTCTCCTGAAAAGGAATGTCATTTTCTCCATCATAATAACAATGTTTTTGAGGGTAATTTTGATTGTCGGACGATTCGACAAACAAGTTTGACCGTTTATGCTTGTCTTTGTCAATCAAAAGCCAGTTGCTTGCCAGACTTCGAGGATGACGGTCGATGCGAATGTTGATGCTTCGCTGCGTATTTTGAACCAAAAGTACTTTTTATTGCCGTTTATGCGTTTGTATCATGAGTTCACGAAATCGTGGAAATTAAGATCCAAAGATTATACGGACAAAAAAGAAAGATCATAGACCATTACTAAGATGGTAGACGTGTTACGTATTTGCCATCCAAATATTACGCAGAAGAAGGTAAATAAAAGACTCGGTATTCTACGAACAACGTACATGTGGAAGTGCACGTGAATATTACATTTGTAACGTTTCATGTTTCCATATTTATGAGGTCCACTGCAGGGTACAGATGTTAAATCTTTGAAATCTGCTCCAGCTGCTAGATGTCTGTAATTTACAGAGAATCGTTGACAAACCGGATGGATTTACGTATAACTGTGTCTTTTTTCAGCGTGAGGGCGAAGTAATCCTAACGTGTTATTAAAAGCTATAACGTCAGTTTGGAGAAGGCTGATATAATCGTCAGGTTTTGACTGTAATATTTCACCTGGCAGATTGTCATAGATACTTTTACCTCTCAGTTTCAACTATTCCCTGGACTAGCTTTTTTTCTTTTTCTTCTTTGTAAATAGTGTAAAGGTCAGCGCAAGAAACGAATTGTCCCCGTAGGTGTCACATACTTCAAGACACGATACACGCAGCGCGAGAGCTGCCTCAAAAGTGAGGTTAAGCTTGACAAACTTCGTTTGTACGTCTGCGCATCTGTTTGACAAACAATGGAAGGAAGCGAATTTGACAAACACATTTGATTGTTTGCAGGGGCCCTTATTTCGCTTTCACAGAAGCGCTGTAACAATACTACACTTTCTCCTTTACTACAGAGAAAATTGTCACTCTGCTGTTAATATTTACTTCGGCGTGTAATACATAAAACATACGAACGCACAACATCGACTCCTGTAAACTTTTTACTGTTCTCAACTGGTGTTGCTCGTAGAATTGTTACACTACACGTCGTAAATGAGTTTATTGCTGGCTACAAACATTTTATCGTTAATGTGCCGCTAGTTACATCAGATCCGTCTACTATGGCATAACTGTTCAAGTAATTTCATCTGCGAGAATGTTTCTAAATTGTTCGTTTAATTACATATGAGCGGGGAACCTCGATTCTCTGTAACGGTTACATTCTGACCGCACACGTGGCTCTTTGACTCGCTTTTATGTTTATCAGGGACATATAATTATTATTCCTCGATGATATTTGTTTTGCTCCTTGTTTTCTACTAGCAAAGATGTATGAAATTAAACTGCGGCTATCACGTGACGTATGAAGAAGGCAGGAGATGATGTAACATCTGGTTGCTTTGTATCAATTATGGCTACTGCTCCTCTTCCTTCTTAAATATCACTAAATTCTACAAGAGTATAGATTACTGGAGGACGAGTGTGGATTGCTATAATATGACTGTTTCTGAAAATCCAATCTATTTAGTACAGTTTATGGCAGGATGTTCAGTTGTGTTGGATGCTACACTGAAGAGCCAAAGAAACTGGTGCACCTGTCTAATATCGTGTAGGGCTCCCGCGAGCAACATGACGTAGCATGGACTCGACTAATGCCTGAAGTCAGTACAGACATTGGACTGTTGATGACTAGAAACATGTTGCTCGTCGGACGAGTCTCGTTTCAAATTGTTTCGAGCAGATGGACGTGTACGGGTATGGAGAGAACCTGAATGCTTGGACCCAGCAAGTCAGCAGGGGAATGTTGAAGCTGGTGGAAGCTCCATGATGTGGGGTGTGTGAAGTTGGAGTTATATTTCTTTCTCGGGCCTTTGTCCCGCTTCAGCGTGGGGTCGGATTTGTTATGACGGATTTGGCAGTGTTAATCACAGAGGGTGGCCGGATGCCATTCCTGCCGCCACCCTGAACCCCCTGGGACGTAAGTAGTGTACCTCAGCTGTCTGAGTCTAGTGTAAATCATGAAATAGTGCGAACGTTTTCAAATGTCTGTGAGTCGTGTAACTGAGGCGGAACTTGGGGACCAGCCCGGTATTCACCTAGCGGGATGTGGAAAACCGCCTAAAAACCGCACCCAGGCTGGCCGGCATACTGGTCCTCGTCGTTAATCCGCCGGGCGGATTCGATCCGGGGCCGGCGCGCCTACCCGAGTCCAGGAAGCAGCGCATTAGCGCTCTTTTTTTTAAATCTCATTTTGTTCGCGTTCGTTCGTTGCATCTGCTCGGGGCGGACGTCGTAAGACATCCGTTTAAGTTCGTTGTTGATCGATTAACTCAGTTTTTTTTATTACAAAGAGCTGCTAACCCTCTGGCCGAACACGCTGAGCTACCGTGCCGGTCGCTCTCGGCTACCCCGGCGGGTCAGTTGGAGTCATATGGGACCCTTAATATGTATAGATACTACTCTGACAGGTGACACGTACGTAAGCATCCCGTCTGATCACCTTCATCCATTCATGTCCATTGTGCATTCCGACGGACCTGGGCAATTTCAGCAGGACAATGCGACACCCTAGACGTCCCTAGGTTCGAATCCTGCCTCAGGCATGGGTGTGTGTGATATCCTTAGGTTGGTTAGGTTTAAGTAGTTCTAAGTTCTAGGGGACTGATGACCTAGAAGTTAAGTCCCATAGTGCTCAGAGCCATTTGAACCATTTTTTGAAACTGTGTGTACATCTTAAAGCAGCGTAATTCACGGCGCTCAGGTTACGCTGATTGTATTCTTCCTTATTTGAGAGGTAGCTATGAAACTTAAGCCATCTATTTGAACTTTCTTGGAGCATGTTCTCGCTGACGCACGCGACTTCCCCCAACCCCAACCCCAGAAAAGAGTGAAAGCAAAAAATATCCCTTACATTTTTCGCTGTACATGCATTAAAACTTCCGTGTCAGGCAAGACATTTTATTCATCGTTTCTTTACTACTGACTCTTTTCGGAACACATTCTGCAGACAGTATCCACACATACCACTGAATGTGCCTGCGAAGTAGTATCATAACGGCACACAGTTCGGGAGATATGACTGGATAAACATAGAGATGCGTGGTGAACCAGCTTTTCCTTAAAAGCGAGCTGAAATTGCCCAAACTATACTCATCCAGTTTTTGATTATAGAAACACTTATCGCCTTCCGACAAACAAATAAAACCAACATAGACTGTTGCGTCTTCAACCATAAAGATTTATATGCTTACGATCAAGTATTTGTAACGTAATCAGACATTTGAAGCTGTTTTATGCATGGGAGCTCTATCCTTCAAAGAATCTAAGTTGGAGATTGCTGGTGGAGACTACGACAAAGATTAGAAAAAAGCGTGCTGAAAAATAATGTCTGCTAATTTTTTTGTAAGATTACGTAATGTTTTTAAAATCAAACACACTGTGTTTACGCTTTACACCTTTATTCTTCATGTCTACATATTCTTTTCTCGAGATAGTCACCGTAGCGCCGAACACATTTCTCCCAACGAGAGTCCATTTTGTTGATACCGTCGCTGTAGAACGTTTTACTTTGTTGTCGGAATCTGAACCTCACTTCTGCCTGGACCGCTTCATCACAACCAAAGGAGTCCTCGTAGGCGTTCATTATGTTTTGGAAACAGGTGAAAATAGGATGGAGCCACGGCGTTATTGTATGGATGTGATCGATGGCAGTAAACCGAAGGCGTCGGATTGTTGCAGCTCTCGTCTGGCATTGTCATGCTGAAGTAGACCGTGGGCCATGTGTGGACGAACTCTTTGAATTCCAAGCTCGATTACAGCACACTGTTTCTCACGCACCGACAGAGATACGTACACATCGCCATGTAACACGATACATTTCGGAGTCCTCTTGCGGCAGAGGGCTGCAAATATGTACACGTGAAGAATAATGATGTAGAATGTTGATAACGTTTCTTCTATTCGAAAAGCTTCAACAGTTTCACATCAAAAATTCAGAGGCACTACTCTTCAACAGGCCACCGTGCAAGACAAACTGAGTAAGCTGGTCGCACCTGCTTGAATCGTAGCGTCTTGCTGCGCGCTTGTGTGTATAAAGTAGGAGAAGGTAGAGGCAGACAGCTGCATACAATGAGTCATTGTTATCGCATGACAGATGCGCTCTGATCCAGTAGCTAGCTGCAAGTAGCTTCTGAGCCGTGCTGCGGCTCGCGTTGGTGCTGTTTGTAGGTTTCCGCCCTCTGTTGGAGACCAGACCTTATCATTTAGTTGGCATGGTTGCAGTTGTTTGTCTTCTTCTCATCCCGACTGGCGTCACTCGTTTCGCAAGCGTTGCCTGTCCGACAGTGGCAGCAGCGGCGGTTACCGATATGTAGTAACTGTTGCCCTATCTTTGGGGCGACGTCGCGGTTTTTCCGTGTTGTGTGAGTAGCGTCATACACACAATTCCGAAGACGGCAAGAGCTGACAAGTGCGAGAATTGTCGCACAATCAGCTTAACAGCTCATGCATCGAAGCTGCTTACAAGAATAATATACAGAAGAATGGAAAAGAAAACTGAGCATGCGCTAGGTGACGATCAGTTTGGCTTTAGGAAAAGTAAAGGGACGAGAGAGGCGATTCTGACGTTACGGGTAATAATGGAAGCAAGGCTAAAGAAAAATCAAGACACTTTCATAGGATTTGTCGACCCGGAAAAAGCGTTCGACGATATAAAATGGTGCAAGCTGTTCGAGATTCTGAAAAAAGTAGGGGTACGCTATAGGGAGAGACGGGTCATATACAATATGTACAACAACCAAGAGGGAATAATAAGAGTGGACGATCAAGAACGAAGTGCTCGTATTACGAAGGGTGTAAGACAAGGCTGTAGCCTTTCACCCCTACTCTTCAATCTGTACATCGAGGAAGCAATGATGGAAATAAAAGAAAGGTTCAGGAGTGGAATTAAAATACAAGGTGAAAGGATATCAATGATACGATTCGCTGATGACATTGCTATCCTGAGTGAAAGCGAAGAAGAATTAAATGATCTGCTGAACGGAATGAACAGTCTAATGAGTACACAGTATGGTTTGAGAGTAAATCGGAGAAAGACGAAGGTAATGAGAAGTAGTAGAAATGAGAACAGCGAGAAACTTAACATCAGGATTGATGGTCACGAAGTCAATGAAGTTAAGGAATTCTGCTACCTAGGCAGTAAAATAACCAATGACGGACGGAGCAAGGAGGACATCAAAAGCAGACTCGCTATGGCAAAACAGGCATTTCTGGCCAAGAGAAGTGTACTAATATCAAATACCGGCCTTAATTTGAGGAAGAAATTTCTGAGGATGTACGTCTGGAGTACAGCATTGTATGGTAGTGAAACATGGACTGTGGGAAAACCGGAACAGAAGAGAATCGAAGCATTTGAGATGTGGTGCTATAGACGAATGTTGAAAATTAGGTGGACTGATAAGGTAAGGAATGAGGAGGTTCTACGCAGAATCGGAGAGGAAAGGAATATGTGGAAAACACTGATAAGGAGAAGGGATAGGATGATAGGACATCTGCTAAGACATGAGGGAATGACTTCCATGGGACCGCTGGCGACATACATGAACTGCCGGATGGAAGGGCTGTGGTCACTAGGGTGCACGTCCTTGTCGTAAACCAGATCCAGCAAGCTTCTAGACGAGTGCATTTCAATCCAAGTAGAGCAGAGTCAGTCACCCGTGTGGGCCCCATAGTACATATGCGATGTTGTGACACATTATCATCGTGCCATCATGTGCAGTTTGGTCATCTGCGTACCGCTTAGTACTTGAACACCCTACTATATTAAAAGCACTTGGCTCAGTGATTAGACAGTGTGGTTGCTCAACTGTGAATTAATAAAGCAGTGAAGAGATTTGTTTCATTCTGCCAACCGTCGTCAGAGTTGTTGCAGTCAGTTCAGTGTGCGTTTGTGTGCCTAATGAATTTGATGTCACTCATTTGGTACTTGGTTTTGGCTCACTTTGCGATTGTTCCCAGAATGACGTGTGGTTGCTGATACTGGTTGGTTATATTTCAGTTTTGCCTCGCACGCAAATCGAATGGGGTTTTGGTTACTGTTGTTTGTCTGGTGTTCTGTACTGTGACTTGTGTGTTCAGATTTTCGGGTTTGTGGAATCGGACGGAAATATGTTAGTGATTCGTCTCTCGTTCCAGGTGCTGTAAACACAATATTCTGTGGATGTAGTGCAGACCGCCGGTTTCGGCTTTGGCGTATTGTTCTATCTTTGCATTTGGTTTATCGGACGTCAGGTAGCTTCAGCAAGATTATCATTAATCATTCCTTAGACTGCCACGAGTCTGAGTTACCATCTTGCGAAGTGAATGCAAATCTTGGCTGCCTATCTCATCGCTGGCGAAAGTGTTTGTTGCCGGACCTTCTCAGAGGTCGATTCCTGGAGCACCGTCTGTGACTGGTCCTTGTGTTTATTATTGTATTATTTATTACCATACCTTGTAATGCCTACATTAAAGGTTATGTATGTCTAGTTAATAGTTCCGGTCGTCTTCTGGAATAGATCTAGCAGTGTAAGGATTGTGTTACAAGGTTACTATCATCTTATTTTCACCCGTTTGGTGGTCACTTGCTTCTTTCATTTAATTAACCTTTGCTAGTATTTGCTGTTTTTACAGCAGGTTTCTAAATTTTTTATATAATTGCTGTTCCTGGCGTGTAAAGCCTTCAGCCGTGATTGTGATCATTTGCTTTGAAAAAATAATTCTGTATTTGTATTTTAGCAGTAAGCCTTAGAACCTTATTTACTGCCATTCCTGGCGCCTGATACCTTCTGCTGTGTTTGTGGCCACTTACCTTAAAATTTCAATACCTTTAAGTTGTAACTGCAGCGAGTTCTTAAAGATTCTTAATTTATTGCCATTCTTGGCGTGTAAGGCCTGTATTTTATGGTGATTTACTAAATTGTAACACACTGAAAACACTATTATTTACGCAGTTGTTTATTCCTTCATTAATAACGTGTGGTATTTTTTATTTTTTGCTGGGTCTCTAATTACTGTTTTAAAAATAAAGGCAACCAATAGTAACTGATTACGGCCCTGTCGACAATCGTAACCGAATCCTGCCTTTCCTTGACTACCAGGTTTCACTTTCGTCTGTGGTCGAAAGCTGTCAGCATCTTACCGACTATGAAATTGTCAAGTAGTTAAAATTGTATATTTGGGAAAGAAAACTATATTTCTTGCGATTATTGCGACTTTCATCAATTATTACTAATTTGTTTAGTTATTAGTGTGAATGCGAAGTATTAACCCTAGGACGCCTAAGGGCGGGGGGGGGGGGGGGGGGGGGTTGTTGAACCCTCAATTTTTTTATGTCCCCTGCTTTTGCCCAAGTAACTTTCATACTACATATTCCCTTTGAGTTATTGTTTGTTGGCTATTTTATGAAACGTTAGTGTCAATATATTTTATAGAAAATTCCGGCTTTGAAAGAAAAAATAAATAAACTTATTATGGGTCCAACAAACCCCCCCCCCCCTTAGGCTTCCATGCTATAAAAAATTTTCCTTAGTAGGATTTTGTATTTCTCGTCTCCACAACAATGCAAGTTAGTTTCTTGTTGGTTGGTATTCTTGATATTCACAATAATCGGTTTACTTTCAGAGGAAGTGATTGTTGATGTCAGTCAGCTGTTATTTATCTTGTAAACTTGCAGGGAGTTAGTGCAGTTCCCAACGTGTAGGCCTCCAGCAACTTTGGTGTCCTACACAGCAAAAACGAAACCAAGTATGAACTTACTGATGTTGTCAACAATGCACCAAGATAAAGGCACTGTTGGAGGAGAGAAGAATTAAACCGAGATAAATGCATATTACAGGGCAATTCAAAAAGAATACCACAACTTTAGGAATTTAAAACTCTGCAACGTCAAAAGGCAGAGCTAAGCACTATCTGTCGGCGAATTAAGGGAGCTATAAAGTTTCATTTAGTTGTACATTTGTTCGCTTGAGGCGCTGTTGACTAGGCGTCAGCGTCAGTTGATGCTAAGATGGCGACCACTCAACAGAAAGCTTTTTGTGTTATTGAGTACGGCAGAAGTGAATCGACGACAGTTGTTCAGCGTGCATTTCGAACGAAGTATGGTGTTAAACCTCCTGATAGGTGGCCACATTGGCACTTACCTGTCCGTAACTACCTGAACGTCAACTACCCGAGGCGATGGATCGGCCGCCAGGCAGCCCGTGACAGAGCACTTCATCACTGGCCTCCAAGAAGCCCTTATCTTACCCCCTGCGATTTTTTCTTATGGGGGTATGTTAAGGATATGGAGTTTCGGCCACCTCTCCCAGCCACCATTGATGATTTGAAACGAGAAATAACAGCAGCTATCCAAACTGTTACGCCTGATATGCTACAGAGAGTGTGGAACGAGTTGGAGTATCGGGTTGATATTGCTCGTGTGTCTGGAGGGGGCCATGTTGAACATTTCTGAACTTGTTTTTGAGTGAAAAAAACCTTTTTAAATACTCTTTGTAATGATGTATAACAGAAGGTTATATTATGTTTCTTTCATTAAATACACATTTTTAAAGTTGTGGGATTCTTTTTGAATCACCCTGTATAATTCCACTAAAGGTGGAATTGATACCATTGATCAAATGGCACGTATGTACACCTACAAGAGGGGAACAGAGACGTGGTCTCTATCTGTATTTTATTCTCTCATCGACATTTGTGCTATCAATGCAACCACCATATTCATCCAACACATCCAAGATGGAATGAAAAGAAACACAACAAACGGAAACTATATCTTCTGCAAGCTGGGATGGTACTAGTGAAATTGTAGGTAGAAGAAAGAAGTGCCAATGCAAGAGGGTTATCTAACCAAATTGTTCATTCAATGGAGACTATTCTACAAAAGTGAATCAAAGAAGTGACATCAGAAGCACGTCAGCCTCATGCAGGGAAAGGTCGGTGCCATGTTTGTGTAAAAAAGCTAAAACAAAGAAGCAGAAGTACAACAATCTAAGTAAACCAAAACAGTATTGTGGACAGTGTCATAAACATGTGTGTAACAAACATTCAGAAAAAATTGTGAAGTGTCTCTCTTGCCTTGAAGTTGAGGCCTCAGAGTAGTCTATTGTATATGAACACATCTGTATTTTGTATTGTAATATGTCAATTTTTTATTCACTCAATCCAATATTTATAACAATTAACAACATTTATAAACCGATGCCTTAGTTAAAATACATAAACCATTCTGAAAGTTGTAATTTTTCGTCAGTAAACTTATTTAATACCTGTGGGCTCGCCGAAACTCCCAAGTTAGAAAAAAAGGCTTGGGCGTCCTAGGGTTAAATAAATGAATATTATTATGTTTCTAAATGGAGTATATGGTAGCGTGAGAACTGTGTAATGAAAGAGTGAATCATACTCAGGGAAAATTGTAAATTGCAACTAGCCGATTTAGGGGACTGAGAAAACATGGTACATTTTACGACGATTTTGTTATTTAAAGAGAGAGCTATTTTGATATTTGTGGATTTTGTAAATTTGTTCTTTTGATAAATTCTTCATAAAAGCTATAAGTTGTGACTGGTGAAAAATAAACTGCCCAGTGTAATACTAATATTGGATTGGTTAGGAAGAATATCAGACAGTCAGAGGACAGAACATTCGCGCGTATTTTGTGGTCTAGGAGAATTGTTTTGTGAAGCCTAGGTTCAGTTCGGAGCTCAGCCAGCATCGTGTTCGGACGTAGATATACGGAGCTCTGAATAGATGTGAAAATTTGACGGAGTAATGGTTAAAACTTGATCGTGAAGTGCCGCAAAGCGGACGCGAACGTTTCCAAAACACGAACACGTGGAATTTCGATTTTAATGTGTAAACTGTGACTTTTGAATAACTCTGCATGGCGTGTTATACAAGACGCGACCGCAAACTGAATATTCGTAGTGATCAGATTGTGTAATATTTGAACGAGCAAAATGGAAATGAGCGTATGGCATCGTTGGCCGAGAGTCCCCTATTCGGGGAAGCTCGGCAACCAATTGTAAGTCCTATTTCATTCGACGTCACATTGGGCGACTCGCGCGCCGATGATAATAATGAAATGATGATGAGGACGACACAACACCCAGTCCACGGGCGCAGAAAATCTCCATCCCGGCCGGGAATCGAACCCGGCCCCGCTTGCATGGTAGGTGAGCACGTTACCACCCACCTAAGCAGGCAAGCATTCTGTCACAGATAATCCGTTTTGAAATACTTTCCGGTATTAGTTTCGGTTTGATACCGTAAGTTGGCAATGTTTCTGGATCAAACAATTTTCAACGCATCAGAGTTAGCTCTCACAAACTACCTTTCAATCGATCGCTCGGTTAACCTGATACTGAAATCTGTTGACCCGTTGGATTCTCAAAATGCTACTGGTTTTGCTGCAGCTTTTTTAGTGGAGGAACATCATTGATTTTTAACCTGATCTGGATAACAAACACCCGGAATTTCTGATAAACATGGGTAATGGTGGGAAAAAAGGCTGGTCCGCTTCTTCTCAACATTCTAGATAGTGGATCACTGCCCAGTGAGCCGAAGAGAACAAAAATAGTGGCAATTTTGATACCAGGTAAACCAGCTAAGCACACTCAAAGTTTCAGACATATTTCTCTTTTGAGCCGTACTCTTGGACAGGCTCATCTATAATAGAATTAGCGGCTTCATTCTGGAACATATCCCAGCAGAGCAGCGGGTTTCAGGCCACAGAGAAGTCGCTGCGTCCAGGTACTGGCCCTAACAACTTGCATAGTGACTGGTTTCGAAGAAAACGTGAATACAATTGTCGCGTTCGTAGACCTAACCGCGACATATGGCACAGTCTGGAGAGAAGGGATAATATACAAATTACTAAAAACACGCCAATGCCGAAAAACTGTAACTGTCATCAACACCATGATAAACAATAGATATTTCCGTGTTTACTCGGGTAAAACTGTGAGCAAGGAGAGGATATTAAGTAATGATCTACCACAGGGCTCCCTCATAGCCCTCCTATTATTCAACCTATATCTCCGATCTCCTCAATAGCAGGTCAACAAAGTTCTGCTACGCGGACGATATCGCTCTTGTTCGTAGGACCAAGGATCTTGGACAAGCGGAGACAATTCTCACAGAAGATTTAACCTTTGTGAGCTCCTATTTTATAAAGTGATGACTTAAACCGATTAGAAGTAAAACTGAAGTATGAAAATTCCACCTGACAAACAAACAACATAACGCGGAGCTCAGAGTCAAACTTAACGGGGCCACTCTTTGCCATAACAAGTGCCCTAAGTCCTTGATGTCACCCCTGACCACACGCTTTCATACAGAAAAAATCTTGAAAATACTGCTACCAAGATAAAAACTCGTAACAATATTATTAAAACGTTGTGTGGAATGACACGGGGAGCTTTAGCAGATACCTTGGGCACATCATCCATTACGCTGGTCTCAGCAATCGAGAATTGTGGCTCGGTGTGGCTAAACAGCTGCCACACGAACTACGATGTCCATTTGAACCACACTATACTGTTAATAACTGGAGAAATCGGACCAACGCCGATTTAATTACTCACGATGCTGAGCGACATCTATCCAACTAGCAGAGGCGAGGCGTTGCATACGGAATACCGCAAGCTAAAGGAGAACCTGGAATTACCCATACAGGAAGACACAACAAGTTTACGACGAAATAGACTCCGTTCAAGAAACGCACGATTACGGCAGGCAGAACAGCTAGATGCCGGTAACACCGGGGTGAGAGACCTGTGGGATCAGAACTGTCGCCTTACTGAATATCCTGAAGCGCGTGTGTGGTTCCGAAAGTATAACTGTGATACTGCTGGCACAGAACTCAACAGGAAATTGAACAGGACTCGCACGGGGCATGGACGACGCGCAGACTGTCTTTACAAATGGGGTGCTACAGAGTCTCCGATTTGTAACTGTGAGGCTCCGAAACAGACAATCAAGCACATTAGATACGAATGCTTCCTGCGTTCCTACCAGGAGAGCTGGAGCGACCTCATGAAAGGTGATGATACGGCTCTTACATGGATTAGGATCCTAGATTTTGACACTTAATTAGTTTTATATGTAGTTTTGTATTTTCATGTTCCTGTTATGTATAGTATTACTAATGTTATATACCAGTAATTTTATACTGCATGTGAGCCATACGAATAAATAAAAAAATAAAACGCGGAAGGACTGCGGACCGGATAGCAGAGAAGAAATCACTGCATGGTAGGTGGAACTGTTTTCTGTACTTACATCTACATCTACATGGCTACTTTACAAATCACACTCAAGGGCCTGGCAGAGGGCCTATCGAACCACCTCCACAGTTATCCTCTATTATTTCAATCTGGAACAGCGTGCGAAAAAAGAAAAACAAACACCGATATCTTTCCGTGAGACCTTTAGGTTTGACTGATTTTTCGTGTAAACGAAGTTTAACGGATTCCTTTTAGCACTTATGTGGGTGACCTCGCACTTTTATCATGTAGGGTGAATTGCCAATTTTCACATCAACAAATGTCTTTTCTAAATCAGTGTCAAAAGCTTCTGGAAGTCTAGAAATACGGAATCGATTTGACATCCCTCGTCAGTAGCACTCAACACTTCACGTGAACAAAGAGCTAGTTGTGTTTCACAAGAACGGTGTCTTCTACATCCGTGTTGACTACATGTCAATAGACCATTCTCTTCCAGGCAATTGATTATGTTCCAACACAATATATGTTCCAAAATCCTGCTGCAAATCGACGTTAATGAACTGGATCTGTAATTTAGTGAATTACTTCTGCTACTTTTCTTGAATATTGATGTGACCTGTGCAACTTTCAGATTTTTGGGAGTGGATGTTTCGTCGACCTAGCGGTTGCATATCATCGTTAAGTATGGAGCTATTGCATCAGCATACTGTGAAAGGAACCTAATTGGTGTACAGTCTGCACCAGAAGACTTACTTATATTAAGTGATTTAGGTTGCGTCAGTACTCGTATGATATCGAGCGCTAGGTTTATTATGTAGGACTAACAACAAATAAATCGCGTCGCTGCATGCTCTGCCTTTACATGACACTAAATCGACATCTACAGTTCAGCGATGCGGCTCTGAAACGAGCTCCTTCGTAACCTACGTCTTATCCGAAACCACAGTGTTTTCAAGGAGTGCTGCTCTGAGGTTATCAGGTTTCCAGAGGAGATCAACTCGTTGTGGGTCTCATCGAACCAGTCGGAGGCTGATTTGCCCCCTACCTCCCCCCCACCCTTTCTCCCAGAAAAAAAGAAGCCGCAAATTTGAGAACCTCTGGTGTAGTATATCTTCACCACTGGCTATTAAAATTGCTACACTACGAAGATGAAGTGCTACAGCGCGAAATTTAACCTACAGAAACAACATGCTGTGATATTCAGATTATTAGCTTTTCAGAGCATTCACACAAGGTTGGCGCCGGTGGCGACACCTACAACGTGCTGGCATGATGAAAGTTTCCAACCAATTTCTCATACACAAACAGCACTTGACCGGCGTTGCCTGGTGAAACGTTGTTCTGATGCCTCGTGTAAGGAGGAGAAATGCGTACCATCACGTTTCCGACTTTGATAAAGGTCGGATTGTAGCCTATCGCGATTGCGCTTTATCGTATCGCGACATTGCTGCTCGCGTTGGTAGAGATCCAATGACTCTTAGTAGAATATCGAATCGGTGGGTTCAGGAAGGTACTACGGAACGCCGTGCTGGATCCCAACGGCCTCGTATTACTAGCAGTCGAGATGACAGGCATCTTATCCGCATGGCTGTAACGGATCGTGCAGCCACGTCTCGATCCCTGAGCCAACAGATGGGGACGTTTGCAAGACAACAACCATCTGCACGAACATTTCGACGACGTTTGCAGCAGCATGGACTTTTAACTCGGAGACCGTGGCTGCGGTTACCCATGCCGCTGCACCACAGACTGGAGCGCCTGCGATGGTGTAGTCAACGACGAACCTCCCTGCACGAATGGCAAAACGTCATTTTTTCGGATGAATCCAGGTTCTGTTTACAGCATCATGATGGTCGCATCCGTGTTTCTCGACATCGCGGTGAACGCACATTGGAAGCGTGTATTCGTCATCGCCATACTGGCGTATCACTCGGCGTGATGGTATGGATTGCCATTGGTTACACGTCTCGGTCACCTCTTGTTCGTATTGACGGCACATTGAACAGTGGACGTTACATTTCAGATGTGTTTCGACCCGTGGCTCTACCCTTTATTCCATCTCTGCGAAACCCTACATTTCAGCAGGATAATGCACGACCGCATGTTGCAGGTCCTGTACGGTCCTTTCTGGATACAGAAAACGTTCGACTGTTGCCCTGGCCAGCACATTCTCCAGATCTCTCAACAATTGAAAACGTCAATGGTGGCCGAGCAACTGGGTCGTCACAATACGCCAGTCACTACTCTTGATGAACTGTGGTATCGTGTTGAAGCTGCATGGGCAGCTGTACCTGTACACGCCATCCAAGCTCTGTTTGACTCAATGCCCAGACGTATCAAGGCCGTTATTACGGCCAGATGTGGTTGTTATGGGTACTGATTTCTGAGGATCTGTGCACCCGAATTGCGTGAAAATGTAATCACATGTCAGTTCTAGTATAATATATTTGTCCAATGAATACCCGTTTATCATGTGCATTTCTTCTTGGTGTAGCCATTTTAATGGCCAGTAGTGTATGATTCGTATATGATGAGTGTGCGCATGTACCTCTTTATCCAAACCGTTAGAGACTTAAATAGGTAACACGTGCATTAATTGGGGCATATAAGACTAATGCGCAAGCTGAAGTGCTAAGGGTGAGCACTGACTAAATGCTAGTGCCAAGCGCCGTGAACGATTGCAGAAATCACGTTTGAGAATTCTGCGCCACAGAACAGCGGGGCGCCCGCCGCCTTAGTTATGAAGACAGCTTTGACAGGGGCGCGTGCGCCTGCCGAGGCATTTAATTCCCTGTTCTGCGGGCAATTAACATACAATGGGTAATATTGTTCGAGTCTTTGGCTGTCAGGCGACTTTTCAGGGCAGCTGAACGAGCGGTCTGTCTGTCTGCCCGGCCTTGCTACCGCTCCGCCAGCTCCTCTGGGCACGCGCGTACTGTCTACACTCTGCAGTGTGTGGCGGAGGGTTCTTCGTAACGATAATATCGATTTTCAGTCCTATTCCATAGACGAGGACAAATAAGTAGGCTATCTGAGCAGCAAACTTGACTGTGTTGCACACCTGTTCAGTCTTCAAAAGCGCAGCTGTGGGATTTCAGTGAGCTGGTCAAAACGGAAATGGAACAGAACAGTATTCACTTCTCACTAAAGCCACTTTTTCACACTGAAAATACTTCTTCTGGCTGCGAGGCCGGGTAGGAAACGGACATAACAATATCATTGTTTGAAAATGTAATTAATGTAGTGTTTGATATTAGATTGCTTGAATGTTCAATCTGAATAGGTGGCTTTAGTCAGATATGCAGTTTTTTCTGATACGTTTTGCTTTGAGCGTTCCATTAAAATCCCAGGCGAGACTGAACGTGTGTGTGTGTGTGTAGTACTCTCAGGTCTGTAGAAAATGTTTGTTGTTCAGATACATCAGTTATTTTAAGCTCAGGGAAATATAGCATTATGTCACGACATTGATATACATGTGTTTTCTTTTTTTCTCCTATTATATCCATCTTTTGTTTGCGCGAAGTGCAGGGAAGCTAAGGCCAAATGACTGAAAAAAAGAAGAAATCTAATAACAAACAAATGTCTAAGCATATAGATATGTCAAAACAACCTCCGATGAAGTTTGAAGCAAAGGCGGCAACATTAAGAGTGCAATGGGAATCACGCAGTTAAATGCAGAGGAGAGACCGGATAGGTGCAAAAAGTACATAGATGGCCCCTTTAAGGGGGACATCTTGTTTGATGACCTGATATAAGAAGAAACAAGACGGGGAAGAGATAAGTCTGGGGAGAATGGTGGCTAGAAGAAGTGTTTAAACTCGGAAGAGTGTTCCTGGAGCCACTCTGTAGCACTTGAGGATGTGTGGGGTGTCGCATTGTCCTGCTGGAATTGCCCGAGTCCGTCGGAGTGCACAATCGACATGAATGGATGCAGGTGATCAGACGGGATGCTTACGTACGTGTCACCTGTCAGAGTTGTACCTATACGTATCAAGTGTCCCATATTACTCCAATTGCACACGCCCCACATCACTACAGAGCGTCCAGTTTCAACAGTTCCCTGCTGATATGCAGGTCCATGGATTCATGAGGTTCTCTCCATACCTGTACACGTCCATCCGCTCGATAAAATTTGAAACGAGACAACATGTTTCCAGTCATCAACAGTCCAATGTCGGTGTTGACGGGCCCAGGCGACGTGTAAAGCTTTGTGTCTCGTAGTCATCTAGGGTACACGAGTGGGCCTTTGTCTACGAATGTCCATATGGATGTGTTTCGTTGAATGGTTCGTACGCTGACACTTGTTGATGGCCCAGCATTGACATCTGCAGCAATTTGCGGAAGAATTGCTCTTCTGTCACGCTGAACGATTCTCTTCTGTCGTCGTCGGTCGCATTGTTGCAGGATCTTTTTCCGGTCTCGCCGATGTCGGAGATTTACCGGATTCGTGATATGCCGGGACACTCGTGAAATGTTCGTACGAGAAAATCCCCACATAGCTACCTCGGAGATGCTGTGTCCCATCGTTCGTGTCCCGACTATAACACTACGTTCAAACTCACTTAAATCTTGATAACCTGCCATTGCAGCCGCAGTAACCGATCTAACAACTGGGCCAGACACTTGTCTTACATAGGCGTTGCCGACCGCGGCTCCGTATTCTACTTGTTTACATATCTCTGTATTTGAATACGTTTTCCTATACCAGCTTCTTTGACGCTTCAGTGCATTTACATAATACCAGCCGAAGTTGTCTACATCTGCGAAGAGAGACTGACATCCGACCGAGTCTTCTGGGTGTCTCACTTCTGTTGCCAGGCAGTTTCGTACAGATTTCATCACGTTCTACGTTTATGAACTGCTAGACAGCCGGGAAGTCGCTTTGTTCACGACCCGCCGAAAGAATGGGTCATTAGTTCTAGGTTCTGCATCCGCAACATTTCACGCCTGTAGGCGGCGGTGAGCGTGCACGGCGGAAACTTTCTTCCCGAGAAGCCGGCCGCACAGCGCGTAACGCTCCTTTTAGGAGTACTGAGTCACTGCCAGCCCTACGGGGAGGGGCGAGGGTGTGGTACGTGCTAAACACAGCCCAACAGCCGCGGTCACTCGCGTTACTCCTGTCCAGACACTGTCCGCAGCATCCAGTGCAGGCGGTTGTGCTGCACAGGCTAACAGCTAGAGGAGCTGGAAGTGACCACGTCACGTGCTCTCAAGTCCAAATCAGAGGTGTCCGCAGACGTGTTGCCGAACCACGCCTCCATTAGCTCTGACGCTGTTCCATTTGGCATATGACTTTGATGCCGAATAACATGAATAAACTCAAAAATGGCTCTGAGCACTATGCGACTTAACTGCTGAGGTCATCAGTCGCCTAGAACTTAGAACTAATTAAACCTAACTAACCTAAGGACATCACACACATCCATGCCCGAGGCAGGATTCGAACCTGCGACCGTAGCAGTCCCGCGGTTCCGGACTGCACGCCTAGAACCTGAATAAACTCGCCGAAAGGGAGCATCCCGTATACAGAAAAGTGAAAACAATCACCGATCGAGTTTAATGGAAGGGCGTCAACTTTGAGAGTCCAAACGCAGAAGAGAAGACGAATAGGTAGAAAGGCTACAATGATGGGAGAACAATTGTCTGACGACCTGACAGAAGAAGAAAGGGAGTCGATATGGAAGACACGGGCTACCGGTATCAGAGTTTAGCTGAGCTTTGGAAGACTTGTGATCGAATAAGGCAGAGGGCACAGACAAAATTCCTACAGAATTTCTAAAATCTGTGGGAGAAGTTACAAAGAAACTACGTGTTGGTGTGTAAAATGTATGGGACTTGAGACACTACACCAGGCTTTCGGAAAAATATCATCCCACACAATCTTGGAGGTAACAAGAGTAGATAATTGCGATAACTACGGCACAATCTGCCTAAAGGTGCTGACAAAAATAATATACAGAAGAATGGAAAAGAAAGTGAGGGTCTATTAGCTGACGATCAGTATGGTTTTAGGAAAGATAAAGGCAGCGGAGACAGGGCTGAGTCTGCAATTGATGGTGGTAATAAGACTTAACAAAAATCAAGGTACGCTGATAGGATTTGTCTGTCCAGAAAAATCGTTCTATAGTGTGATATGGTGCAAGATGTTCGAAATACTAAGAAAATTGGGAATAACCTACACGGAATGATGTGGAAAATGGAATAAGTAGAGAACTCAGAGGGAACAATAAGAATGAAGGACGTGCTATTGATGACAATGGTGCCACTACTTTGTTCACGATACGTGTTCACCTCTTGCGCATGCGAACATCTTACGAACTTCGCCGATGCGTAAGATGCAATGTTTGTGAATTATTGTCTTAATATTTTTTCATTTTCTCGTTTGTCTCCGACCTGTTGCGTACATTAAAGTACTCTTTCTATTTGAATCGCTTAAATAAGTTTCTGATTGCTGTTCGTTCATTACACAACTGAATTTATTTTTCGATGTAAACGGGCTGGTATAAGAAGTTTCTTTTCTTCAGTGTAGCTAGTTTGTGTGTAGCTAGTTTATGTGCATGATGAAATTGTTCTCTTAATTCTTTGTTCTATATGAACAAGAGACGCAGAAAATGCTCTTCCTAGCCTCACTCTTTTTGTTTCAGGTAAGAACCGAGGACGATCAACTGTTAAATCCTGCATATAGCACATCATCGGTAAGAAGGCCTTGGCATTTTTCTCAAGTAGTTTCGTCTCCGTATGTGGGTGAACCTGCACCATGTTTGAATGTGATATTTAACTTCTGCCCTACCTAGCATGATTTTTTTGTCTACTTAACGTATGACAGTATCTTCGATTTTTGTGTTAGTTTTGTTTGTGTAATATTGCCATTTTATGTCACGTTCTTCCACCTTACAATATTCTATTAAAACGTAGTAGAGACAAAACGGTGGTGACTTCGATGCACGTATAGAAAACGACCTCTTCCAACTTAGAATTAGCCTGAACGGATGTATGCTAGAACAGTATACTTATTTAAGAATAAAAAGCGTATCTATAATTTAGAAATAGTTTCTGGTTATCATTTTCATTATAATCGCTCGGCCTAACAATGAAGAAAAATATAGACGATTGATCATAGTGTTGCATTTATGCTTATGTAGCAGATACGACGGTCGTACGTTCCTAAGGAAGTCGGAAATAACCACGATGGGAAAATCAGGGATGTTTTATCTCTTACGGAGGGTTACCGAGTGTCGTTCTTTCGCGAGCCGCAACACTCTCCTTTGGGACAGAAAAGGGGTAAATCCTAGTGGTACCAAATGAATCCTTCGCTACATGGCGAAGGACTTTTCCACAGCTTATTAGTGTCAATATTGGATTGTAGCTAAAGGTGACTATTTTTGTTGTGGTCTTCAGTCGAAAGAGTGGTTTGTGCAGCTCAGGATGCTAGTATATCGTGTTCAAGCCTCTTCACCTCTGCATAACTACTGAAATACACATCTCCATGAACCTGGATACCGTGGTGAAACACTGGTCTCCGTTTACAATTTTTACCCACTACAGTTTCCTCCGTTACCAAATGAACGATCCCCTGATTTCTCAGGATGCGTTCTATCAATCGATTCGTTTTTTTGGTCAAGTTGTGCCATAAATGTCTCTTCTCCTTTTCGAATCAGTACCTCTCATTAGTTATTGCATCTATTTATCTTGTCGTCAGCGTTGCCCTGTAACACATTGCCTGTTGTTTCGCCGCCCAAATAGCAAAACCCGTACGCTATTTAGTGTCTAATTCCTTCTGCATCACCTGTTTTTATTCGACTTCGCTCCATTACCCTTGTTTTGCTTTTTGCTGATGTTCATCTTACAACCTCTTTCCAAGACACTATTCATTCTGTTCAACTGCTTTTGTCTTTGTCGTCCCTGACAGAATCACAGTCTCATCGGCGATCATTTTATTTCTTCTCCCTTTACGTTAAATCGCTTTCTAAATTTATCTATGGTTTCCTTTATTGCTTGCTCCTTGTACAGATTCAGAAACATGTGGAATAGATTGCATGCCTTTTTCAGTCGCCCATCAATTACTGCTTCCCGTTCACGCCATTTGTCTCTAATACATGTAGATAGCATTTCGATTTCTGCATTTTTATCTCTTATTACTTCACTGCAGAGAAGATTGTCAAATAATATACAAAGGCTGGTTTCGCCAAATGGAAACAAACTGCAGGAAACGATCCCTGAAAGGATAAAAAGCAAAAAACATCATACAGACCAAACGTTTTTGCTTAAGAGCCAGTACTGACATTTTAGGGCGACACTTCGAGTGGCATATCTACCGACATTAATATTAATTGGTAACCTACATAAATTAGTATGTTATGGTCCCTCATGAACGTAGCTATAGTACTGTTGAGAGTGCGATAAATTGGCCGCCGCCCACGACGTATTGGTTATTAAAATTCGCCACCGTTCTTGACACTTCGTGTCGAGTTTCTCCTGTTGATTCCTGTCACCCTCAGCGACCCCAGCGTGGTCACACTCTAATTGCCTGACGACGTGTTGTGTATTTCGTGTGGACGGATGAGTAATTGATTAGGAATAGTCATTAGACTTAAATATAAAAGCGCTATGAAGTACGAAGGACTATCGCAAATGGTAAAAAATGTTTGAATGTCATTTTTGTTCCACCCACAGCGTTGTATTACCACAGCCTCAATTCTGTTTTACACCCCTTGTTACAAATACGTACCGCAGCTGAAGAGGGTCGTCTCTATAATTCGTATTCACAAATCCGTGTTTCTTCCATATCAAAATTTACGCTGCAGCAACTGATCGGTAAGAGGTTCACACATCTGTGAGTTCTCAGCACTTGAAGATAAACAAGATAACATTCCTCCTACCACGTCCCCTTACCTCGCAACGACAAATCTATCTGTACCTGTACCGCGCTCTGCTCCTGGGTGACCAGCCAACTTTTCGCGCGTCTTCTGTAAATCCTGCAGTAAATTTTTGATTCGACGAAGGAGTCAGATATGGCCAAAGTTTCAAATGCTAAGTATTTATTGTAAACCGGTTTTGGATGCATATAAGTCATCCTTCTTCAGAAGCTACAGTGTTATCACAAAGAACGCCTGAGAACACACCTCCCCGCAGCACAGCTACGACAAAGTGGTTGCCGGCCTGTCTGCTTTCCCACTTCACAAGATCGTTCACAATATACGAGGGCTATTCGGAAAGTAAGGAACGACAGGTCGCGAAATGGAACCACAGTGAAAATCAAAACTGTTTTATTTGAAACAGTTAGCTACAACTTCCTGCTACTTATCTCCACAGTCGCCGATCCGACTTAGACGTTTGTCGTAGCCTTTTACCAACTTTCCAATACCCTCGTTATAGAAGGCAGCCGCCAGTGCTTTCTGGGAATTCTCTACGCTGGCCTACAGCTCGTTGTCTGTGCCAAAATGTTATGTTCATAGCCACCGGTTCATGTGAGCAGAGATGAAACTCAGAGTGAGACAATTACGGATTGTATTGTGGGTAATCAAACATTTACAACTGGAAACGATGCAGGAACATCTTCATTGCCCCTTCTAACAACCCTACCACAACAAAGGTCAAAATTTAATAATGATTGTGGTGTTGCTCACGCTGCTAAATACTGCATTTTCGGGCAACAACAAAGTTATTATGTGACAGGTGTCATTAGAGCACAGTTAATAAAGTCATTTCATGTAATAATGAATAAACTAGGCACTCATCTTTTCGTGTTTCCCACGCTTGTCTCGTTATAAAATCATGGCTCAATCGTCGAAAATCTAGGTGGTGATGATTCCAAGCTCGGATGCAAAGAGGCGTTCTTGAAGATTACACTTTTGCAGGACAATGGTGATGTAAAAAAGTAATCAGCACTCCGAATTTAAGTTACACTTCTTTTTTATTACTTTTGCTGCAATATCACGTAACTCACAAAACATCACTTCACAATACAAAACATACTTGAAAACATCTTCCTCACATTTCATAAGCTAGCTACAATATGCGTCTTTCCAACATGACGTCCAAGACTTGACTTTCTCAAGGTCCGACTCTCTAACTAACTAATCGCTTACGCACCCAAAAATCAGAGTTACAAGTACGTCAAAGATCATAGTGACAAAAGAAAGAATACACATAAGAATAATATCATTGCAATATAAACATATCAATGTATCAAAATACCTCTACATTAATGAAATGAAATCTGAATATTCTCTCAGAAATATGTCAACTACTTTACAGAAACACAATACAATATTGCCGGTATCGAGAGGTTGAGTTGAGGTGCCGTAATGGTTACGTAATTCAAGTACCATTACACCTTGCAGAATGCGGCTGAGAATTGTCTTGAAGAAGAGAATGAACGACAGTTATGTAATGATGGCTGCATAGCTTCAGCCGAAATTTCTCACCAGGCCCTCATACTCTGCGGGAGACACTATTGTTCTAGGTATCTTTATGTGCTCCCTGTGTGCTCAGAACTAAAATACGACGTACCGCGATCGACAGGCATACTAGAGACACTGCCCAACACACCTGTGCAAAATTTCATCGGATTTTCACTGTGGTTTCCATTCCGCGACCGATAGTTCCTTACGTTCCGAATAACTAAATAAGACGGTTTTGTAAACAAACTGTTTATTTTCTGCAGTATACAACATTATTGTCGACAGCGTATTGCCATTTCTCTGAAAGCTTATAAAATACCATTCTTCCAAAATGTGGGGGTTTACAGGTTGATGAACGGTTCAAAGTTCCGTCTGCAGTCCTCCAAGGAGGTGAGGCGTTTGCCAATCAGGATATTCTGCAGGGAAAGGAATAGATGAAAGTCAGAAGGTGAAATGTTTGGCAAATACGGCAATTAGGGTAACACGTCCGTCTCAAAAGAACGCAGCATTAGACAGATCAGTATAGAGGTATGTCACACATCAAATGAATTCGCAATTGCGAATAAGGACTACTATCAGCTGTAGAATGGAGTGACGACAACGAAAATTTGTGGCGGACCGGGACTCGAGCCCGCATTTCCCGCTTATCACGAGCGGTCGCCTTACCATTTGGCTATCCGTGCACGACTCACGGACAGACGCAAACTTCCGCACGTCGTCAACCATGTGTGTGACATCCTTAGGTTTGTTAGGTTTAAGTAGTTCTAAGTTCTAGGGGACTGATGACCTCAGATGTTAAGTCCCATAGTGCTCAGAGCCATTTTTGAACAGTTGCACTAGCGACACGGAGCTCCGGTGCCCACACCAGCGTTGTCATTCGTAGATTGTTGACTATCACGTTATTAAACCGTTCCACGTCCGCAACAGTCCAGATCGAGGTTTGTCTGTTCCCAGCTCGAAATCGACTAAATAACCTATGACATATGCCGGCATTGTGAGGCGTTTAAACCACTTACGATAGTAAAACAGCCTGAGATGTCGGAACTGTTCCTTCATGCTTTCCATAGCTTGCAAACACACATTCACGCTGTTTCATCCGACGCCAGACACACACACACACACACACACACACACACACACACACACACACACTGACATATCGAATGGCGCGGCAGGTTGTCGACCTCTACGTCGTAGGGGCGGTTGCGCAACTGTGTTACCCTGGCGGAGGGGTGGGGGGGGGGGGGTGGGGGGAAGGGGGGGCACTCGGGTGCACGGTTTGCAGTCGCTACAGATGGAACGCGCGAGAAAACCAGAGAACTTATGAGGCAACCCAGTATGAAACGTCGATACCTGTTAGAAATGGAAATGTACATTCGAAACCAGAGTTCATTAGATACGTACCGTTCGCGACTGTTAGCTGTACATGACTCCTTCGTCGAATAAATTTATCGCGGAATTGCCAACAGTGATCAGTCTGGGTTTGGTATTAAAATCCTCCAACACAGGGAATAGGAATTTTAAAACGCTGTGCGCCGGTTTGAAATTAATTTTTAGTGGGGCATTCACGGCAGTCGAGTGTTTACTATGCGTGGCATAATCGTTGTGGGAGCATGGGCCAAGCACGAGATTCACCACTGACAGAATTTCACAGAATTACAGCCGCCATATTTGCGAGCGTAGAGTAGGAGGAGATTATTATTTAACATCGCATCGACAACGAGGTCATTACAGACGGAGCGTAAGCTCGGTTAGGGAAGGATGGGAATGAAATCGGCGGTCCCCTTTCAAAGGAACTATCCCGCCATTTACCTGGAGCTATTTAGCGAAATCACGGAAAACCTAAATCAGGATGGCCGGATACAGGTCTGAAACGTCGTCCTCCCGAATGCGAGTCCAGTGTGCTAACCACTTCGCTCTGTGCGAATGTAGAAAATACTTGTGCACCAGCACTTTTGTGCTAGTGAAAAATTTTCAATAAAATAAAAAAAAGAAGGCAGAGCGCTTGACTCACTGAGTCCAGTCCAACTTATCACCGCGAAAATAAATGTCACCTGTCGTGCATTGTGTGATAACGTTCATGTCGCTTGGTAGGCGCATATGAAGAGTGCAAAACAGAATGAGAGTTAGTAGTTGGGTTGTTTAGGGGAAGAGACCAAACAGCGAAGTCATCGGTCTCATGGGATTAGGGGAGGACAAGGAAGGAAGTCGGTCGTGCCCTTTCAAAGGAACCATCCCGGCATTTGCCTGGAGCGATTTGGGGAAATCACGGAAGACCTAAATCACGATGGCCGGACACGGGATTGAACCCTCGTCCTCCCGAATGCGAGTCCACTGTGCTAACCATTGCGCCACCTTGCTTCGTGGACTCAGAATTAATTTAGACATTGTGGCTCACTATCAAAAACGAGTCGACATCAGCGTATTTTGTTCCCTTAGTTCGCGGCCGAACTCACCATTGTCAATTAAGATTGTGCACATATTAGAATATTACTGTGTAACTACTCATTTTCTTACTGAGCACTGAAACTAGACTCTTAAGAAGCTCAAAATTCAGCTGATGTTTGGATTCGGCTTTTAGTTGCTAGACACGTTACTACATTGAAGCGCCAACGAAACTGGTATAATCATACCTGTTCAAATATAGGGATATGTAAACCGGCAGAATACGGCGATGCGATCGGCAGCGCATACGTCTGGTGCATTTGTTAAATCGGTTACTGCTGCTACAATGGCAGGTTTTCAAGATTTGGGTGAGGTTGAACGTGGTGTTATAATCGGCGCACGATGCAGACTGCATCTCCGAGGTTAGCAATGAAGTGGGGATTTTTCCGTACGACAATTTCACGAGTGTACCGCGAATATCAGGAATCCGGTAAAACATCAAATCTCCGACATCGCTGCGGCCGGAAAAAGATCTGCAAGAACGGGACCAACGATGTCTCAAGAGAATCGTTCAATAGCACAGAAGTGCTATCCCTTCCGCAAATTGCTGCAGATTTCAATGCTGGGCCATCATAAAGTATCACCGTGCGAACCATTCAACGAAAAATCATCCATATGGGATTTCGGAGCTGAAGACCCACTCGCGTACCCTTGATGACCGCATGTTGATGATGTTTGGTTGGTGGGGCGCTCAACAACGCGATTATCAGCGCCCTTACAAATTCTCTACCTTTGCTGATCCCAATCTCGCCACCTTCATGAATGATGATGAAATGATGCGGACAACACGAACACTCCGTCATCTCGAGGCAGGTGAATATCCCTGACCCCGCCGGGAATCGAACCCGGGACCCCGTGCTCGGGAAGCGAGAACGCGATCGCGAGACCACGAGCTGCGGACATGATTGTACGACGCAAAGCTTTACGCCTCGTCTGGGCCCGTCAACACCGACATTGGACTGTTGATGACATTGGTTGGACGACTATCGTTTTAAATTGTATCGGGCGGATGGACGTGTACGAATATGGAGACAACCTCATGAATCCATGGAACCTGCGTGTCGACAGGGGACTTTTCAAGCTGGTGGAGGCTCTGTAAAGTCATCGGCACACGGACCGTGCTGTCGAACGTTAACGTTGAGCGTGCTGAGTTCAACGTGCTGCTGAACGCTTAGAAATGATGCAAATTGTGCATACGGTACGTGGGCCCCAACGTGGTATACGCATCCACAACGTACTCCAGCGACAGTTGAAGGATGTTCTCGTTCGTGAATCATACTGTTTACTAAATGTGCGCGCATAAAATTCCCACGTTAGTTCTATTAAAACGCTCATCTCCACCATTGTCCATATGCTAGTCACGTTGTTCTATATGTAATGTACACAAATTAAAACTTCAATGTCCATGTACATGTTTTAAGACGAAAATGAAAGTACCAAGTCAAATCAATGAGACAGATTTATAAAAGTTGCATTACAAACAGTGCGATACAGACTTGCAATGCTTCTCCACATAAGATAAATATTATTTCATCATTCCTACATTTTAGTAAACTCCCAAGGTCAGTCTTACTTTATCACTGTTCCTACGCAATAGCAGAATCTTTGCAACATGTGAATTACGAAACGTAAAAGAAAAAGAGAAAAATTTCTTTAAACAAGTAGCTCAAGCTGTCCTGTAGATTAAGCCAATCGAACAAACTCATCCCCGAAAAATGTGAACTTATAATTACATAACATCTAATATTACAGCGTATACTTATATTAAACTAATAATAAAGCATCAGAACCTAATAAAAACGCAAATGTTAGGAAAAAAAATTAGACTCGGCGAAACGCGAACCACCGCCCTCTCACGCATTTCGATACGGATCAGTAACACTACTCACTACTCTTAACGAACAGAACTTTGTTAGTAGCCAATCGTAGCGTATTGCCACTTGCTAAAAGCTTTATCTATTTCGATACGGATCAGTGACGCTATTCACTACCCTAAACGAACAACACCTTATTAATAGCCAATCTTAGCATGTTGCTACCTGCTAAAAGCTTTAATCGTAGCTATGTTACTAACTGAAATCTAATTATAACAAATTGTACCAAGAACAATGCGTTTTTGGTGGATCCTCAGTGTGTCATTGCCTTCAAATAGCCTACTCTCAAATTACGCAAGTTACAGTAACTCTTTTGCCACGAACATGATGTTTCTCTTTTTGCAACAAATCACACAGTTAACAAAGGGTTTTCGAGTGATTCTCGATTTGCTGATGCTCAGAAACGGCATATATACGTATAGGCTTGAAATGAATGCCAATATGGCACCTCACAGCTCTGTGCTGAAAGGAGATGGCGTGCATGTGACGTAGGTGGCGTTATGCCATCTTATTGGTCAACGCTGTTCGCCCCGATGACGCCGGCACGGTAGCTCAGCGTGTTCGGTTAGAGGGTTAACTACCCTCTGTAATAAAAAAAACTGAGTTAATGGATCAACAACGAACTGAAACGGGTGTCTTTCAACGTCCGCGCCGAGCAGATACAAAGAACGAAATCGAAAAAAAGAAAGCTGAATGGTCAGCGTGACGGACTGCCGTCCTAAGGGGCCCGGGTTCGATTCCCGGCTGGGTCGGGTATTTTCTCCGCTCAGAGACTGTGTGTTGTGTTGTCTTCATCATCATTTCATCCCCATGCGGCGCGCAGGTCGCCCAATGTGGCATCAAATGTAATAAGACCTGCACGAAGGCGGCCGGACCTGCCCCGTAAGGAACCTCCCGGCCAATGACGCCAAACGCTCATTTCCATTTACCATCGCTCAGACGCCCGCTCAGAATATCTGACACGCTGGTTATTGCTCTGCGCGTTCGGAAAGACTCCCGAACGTGCTGTTGCACGCTATGACGCCAGAAACTCGGCACGCCCAACGTATGGATGCACGGTCCGCGTGCCGACAGCTTCATGGTGTGGGGCGTGTGCAGTTGGAGTGATATGGGAGCCCTGATACGTCTAAATACGACTGTGGTAGGTGACACGCACGTAAGCGTCCTGTCTTATCATCTGCATCCATTGATGTCGACTGTACATTCCGACGGACTTGAGCAATTCCAGCAGGACAATGCGGCGCCACTCACGTCCAGAATTGCTAGAGAGTGGCTCCAGAAACACTCTTATGAGTTTAAAGACTTCCGCTGGCCGCCAAACTCCCCACAAACGAACATTACTGAGCATATCTGGGATGCCTTGCAACATGCTGTTCAGATGAGATCTCGACCCCCTCGTACTCTTACGGATTTATGGGCAGCTATGCAGTACTCATGGTGTCAGTCCCCTCCAGCAGTACTTCCGACTCTAGTCAAATGCATGCCACGTCGTGTTGCGACACTTTTGCGTGCTGTCGGGGGCCCTACACGATATTACGCTGGCTCTTCAGTGTAATTTCATTTCTAATTTGTTTTATCCGTACAATCGCCTTTTGAAAAACAAGACATTGTACTTAACCACTGCAAGTTAGGAAGAATTAAGTGAATTTCTCAATGATTTTTTTGTTTACTACGTCACTGATTTTACAGTCAGCCCTCGTGATGAGCGCTATGGCAATGGAAGCGCTGTACGCGACACGCCAGTTACGCGCGGTCCGTACTGCGCCGTGGCGTACGCGCGATGTGGCCTTTGTCCCACGGCCGGAATGCATCGCCGGCAGCCGCGCTGCTTTATTTTGACGCTGCCCTGTCTTGTCCTGTCTCGTCTCGGTCCTTTGTCCGGAATTTCTATTTTTACTGAAGAGCTGGCGGCCACATCGGTATGCAGCGGTCGTCACGTCTCAAGGCCTGGCACGTTCCCCGTAAACGCGCGCCGCTCACTCCTGCCGACTCCTCGCTGCAGGAATTCCGCCGCCAGGGGGCGTCCGCAGACTTCGCCGTCGCGCGTGCTGTACACTGCACGGCGGTCATCACTCGGGGCTGCGGAGAAATTCAGGCAATAGGCGCCCTACGTTTAGGTGAAAATAAACAGTCGACATCGCAACAGCATTTGTTTATTTACCGATTTCGGCTTATGTTACAGCCATCTTCAGAATTTTTATTCGTGGTATCACGAGAAAACCGAGGACCCACCAGCACCAGCCATAGAGAGCCATAAATTCCGAAGACGGGTTTAACATAAGCCGAAACCCGTAAATAGACGAATATTATTGCGTTCTCGACTGTCGATTTTAAACTAAACGTAAGGTGTCTATCGCTGAGGCGGCGCCAGCCATAGGGGGCAAAAACAGTTCTGAAGAAGGGTTTAAAATAAGCCTAAATCGGTAAATAAACAAAAATTATTGCGATCTCGATGTTGATTTTTAACTAAACCTAGGGTGTCTATTGCCGAGGTGTTCCAAAATCGGAACTGTGGTGTCACCGCCAGACACCACACTTGCTAGGTGGTAGTTTTAAATCGGCCGCGGTCCATTAGTACATGTCGGACCCGCGTGTCGCCACTGTGTGATCGCAGACCGAGCGCCACCACAAGGCAGCTCTGGAGATACGGGATAGCACTCGCCCCAGTTGTACGGACGACTTTGCTAGCGACTACACTGACGAAGCCTCGCTCCTTTTCCGAGCAGATAGTTAGAATAGCCTTCAGCTAAGTCCATGGCTACGACCTAGCAAGGCGCCATTAGCCTTACATAGCAATTGATACTTATCGTATAAAGCATGTCTCATCAAGAACGATGTATACCACAAGGATGGATTAAAGTTAAGTATTCCAAAAGCTACGTACTTTTCTTTATAGCATTCATTACGTATCCTGTTTCAGACCTCACGCCATCCTTCGTGTGTTTATAGCGTGCATTGCGGTCCCCTCAAATCACACTGTGTCGGCACTTCTGTCGACACATCAGGAACTTAAATCTAATTTAATACAATTGCTATTGTTGGCAATCTGTGAGGAGCCACCTGCCCCGCTGTAGCGACGTACGCCCGCAACCTTGCTTTTGTTCTCCTGCCCCTCTTCGCCCCTAAGCACCACTCGCCGTGGAGCTCAGAGCGCTAGGCCGGAGCTCTGTTTGGTCTAAATAGTGCCTACACACTTTTCTTATAATAGAAATCAATCAGTGCCTTTCTTGGACGGCGAGGCTAGCTGCTTCGAATCATCCTGGCGGATTAGTGTCGAGGTCCGGTGTGCCGGCCAGCCTGCGGATCGTATTTTAAGGTGGTTTTCCATCTGCCTCAGTTATACTATGTCGGCGATTGCTCCACAAACACTGTCTCCATGTATGCGTACACCATAACTACTCTACCACGGAACGGGGGGGGGGGGGGGGGGGGGGTGTCCACTGGGGGCCGAACCGCAAAATAACCCTGGGTTCGGTGTGGGGCGGCGGCCGGTTGAACGGATGGACTGCTGTGGCCTGTTGTGGAGTTGTGGACGACTAAGGCCTACGACGGGACGAAGCCTCTCCATCGTTTGCACGTCGCCGGTTCAGTACACAATACACACACAATACTTTTCTTGAATTCTTGAATTTAATGCGAAAATTAATACTTAAACTCATGTTAACATTTTCTTTTTCCTGGAAAGAATAATGACAAAAATATGAGAAATATCCTCAAACATACTTTTAACATGGGATGTTCAGTTACATACCAAGTTTCAAAGATTTTCCAGCACCAAATGCCGATTTTAAGTATCTTGTATGATGTTCGGCCTTGTAGTCTGCACTGGGAATTTGTACGGGTGCTGCTAACCGCACAGTTGGGCGCACCACAAACCAAACATCATCATCATAAGAGGAAGGAAATTAAAGTTTCCCGCTATTGCGAGGATGGGCAATGTGACATGATTTTTTAAAGGTGAGTGTGCAGCCTTGTTATCTCAAACCACTGAAATTGGTTCAAATGGCTCTGAGCACTACGGGACTTAACTTCTGAGGTCATCAGTCCCCTAGAACTTAGAACTACTTGAACCTAACTAACCTAAGGACATCACACACATCCATGCCCGAGGCAGGATTCGAACCTGCGACCGTAGCGGTCGCGCGGTTCCAGACTGTAGCGCCTAGAACCGCTCGGCCACACCGGCCGGCAAACCACTGAAATTATAGCCTTATACTGAATATATATAACATATTTTGGTCCTTCTACTGATATTATGTTTGCCCTTCTAACGGCTGCCAGGATCCAAAAAATTTGATTAACAGTATTTCATATTTATATTATCGAACGATTTTAAAATTTTAAAATGTCATCACAATCTACTGATTAAGAGGTGTAATCTTACGTTACAGGTTTAACACAGTAACGCAAGTGTTAAAGTTAGAAACTGCGTGTACGTCTCCAGGCTGCGTAACTCACCCAGCAGAAATTGATAATGACAGAATTGTACATACAATTTCAAACAGTATCAAAACTTTTTCTCGCTGTCACCCCTCCCCACACATAAAATAATGAAGGCCCTTTCTACATTTCGCTATTGATTTAATAATACTTCAAATTCAGGCATGACGTTTTAATTTATTACTTCTTTATTACTAAGTCTATTCCCAGCACATTTTGCGTACAGTATCCACATATACCAATGCATGTACGTGCAGAATATGTCATAGTGCGACACATAGTTCAGGAGATACATGATATTCATTGATTTCCTTGAAAAACTAGCTTCTCTTGAAGCGGAGCACATATTACCTATACTCATCCAGTGGATGATCCGAAACTAATAGAACCAACACAAATAGGATTTTGCGCTTTCAGCCATAAAGGTTTTACGTCGTTATCTTCAAATACTTAACACGTTAACTCATACGTCTGAAGTTGCTTTGTACGTAGGAGTACGATAATTTTAAAGAATCGAGGACACTGGTGTTACCTAACAGAATACCGAGGAAATAGTTTTCATCTCTCTCTCTGTATGCTGTTGTAGTCTTCAGTCCAGAGACTGGTTTGATACAGCCCTCCATGCTTCTCTATCATGCCCATGGTTCTTCATCTCCCAGTACCTACTGCAACCTACATCTTCCTGAATCTGCTTAGTATATTCATCTCTTGGTCTCCCTCTACGATTTTTACCCTCCACGCTGCTCTCCAAAACTAAATTGGTGATTGCTTGATGCCTCAGAAAGTGTCCTACCAACCGATCCCTTCTTCTAGTCAAGCTGTGCCACAAATTTCTCTTCTCCCCAATTCTTTTCTGTATCTCCTCATTAGTTACGTGATCTACCCGTCTAATCTTCAGCATTCTTCCATAGCACCACATTTCGAAAGCTTGTATTCTTGTCTAAACCG
The DNA here is from genome assembly GCF_021461385.2 of Schistocerca piceifrons. Lineage (NCBI taxonomy): Eukaryota > Metazoa > Arthropoda > Insecta > Orthoptera > Acrididae > Schistocerca > Schistocerca piceifrons. The sequence goes on from NC_060146.1 coordinate 129,631,999, forward strand.
TTTATTGTCCACGTTCCACTTCCATATATGGCTACACTCCATACAAATGCTTTCATAAAAGACTTTCTGACACTTAAATCTGTACTCGATGTTAACAGACTTCTTCAGAAACGCTTTCGTTGCCATAGCCAGTCTACATTTTATATCCTCTCTACTTCTACCATCATCTGCTATTTTGCTCTCCAAATAGCAAAACTAATTTACTACTTTAAGGGCCTCATTTCGTAATCTAATTCCATCAGCATCATCTGATTTAATTCGACTACATTCCATTATCCCCGTTTTGTCTTTATTGATGTTCTCTGTGTATTTGAAAGACAATATCCTGAGTCACGGACTCATCATCACCTAGGCCATACCACTAAGGATACAAATTTGAATTTTGGAGACGGTGTTGATCTTATACATTATGCAGCTTTAAAAGAGTTTTTCGAAATTCCCCCACTAAGGGGGTCAAGAGACGATAGGGTTTTTGAAAACATGTCGCTATTAAGGCAATTTTGAAGCTAGACCTATGAAAATTATATTTGGTTTATGAAAATTGGTATTTTGTCTCTCGATTACAAAAATAAAAATACATGTTTCAGTGTTTTCGGAAATTTAACACTTAATTAACAGGGCGAAATAGAGGATTAAATGTTTATGAAATATTTTATTAACAAAGCATTTTTAAAGGTAAATCTACGAAAGTATGTATTCGGCTTCTCTGCTTGAAATAAAAAAAATGCGTGTTGCACAGTTTTTGGTCATCCAACCCCTAAAGGAGTGAAATAGGGGATCAAAATTTTTTATTGACAAGTGATGTGACAGGTACTTGATCATTGTAGGAGCAAATTATAAAAAGTTCACACCAAATGAAACACACACAGTGAAGGGTGCTCAGACAGTTCCATCAATATGCCGGCTGATAGAAAAGTCAGTATAAATTTGAAAACTGAATAAATCACGGAATAATGTAGATAGAGAGGTACAAATTGACGCACATGCTTGGAATGACATGGGATTTTATTAGAACCAAAAAAAATACAAGAGTTCAAAAAATATCCGACAGATGGCGCTTCATCTGATCAGAATAGCAATAATTAGCACAACAAAGTAAGACAAAGCAAAGATGATGTTCTTTACAGGAAATGCTCAATATGTCCACCATCATTCCTCAACAATAGCTGTAGTCGAGGAATAATGTTTTGAACGGCACTGTAAAGCATGTCCGGAGTTATGGTAAGGCATTGGCGTCGGATGTTGTCTTTCAGCATCCCTAGAAATGTCGGTCGATCACGATACACTTGCGACTTCAGGTAACCCCAAAGCCAATAATCGCACGGACTGAGGTCTGGGGACCTGGGAGACCAAGCATGACGAAAGTGGCGGCTGAGCAAACGATCATCACCAAACGACGCGCATTTTGTGAACTTTGTGTTTTTTTGTTCTAAAAAAAAACCCATGTCATTCCAAGCATGTATGTCAATTTTTACCTCTCTATCTATATTATCCCGCGGTTTATTAAGTTTTCAAGTTTGTACTGTCTTTTTGATCACCCGGTACATTGTGCCATCCCCTGCCGAGAGATTGTCCCAATGATCTTATACCTCGTGTTGCAATTCGGCAGGGTTTTCCCAAGCTCTGGAGCAGGAGTAAGTTACCTCTTCACTATGCCCCGTACATGTTCAACGGGCGAGAGATAGAGTGATCTTGCTAGCCGGGGTAGTTGTTGCACACCACGAGGAGCGCTTTGCATCGCAGGAGTCGTATGTTGACGTGAACTGTCTCGCTGAAAAAGTATTCACGTTCCTGTCGAAGAAGGGGCAGTAGCACAGGTACAACAGTCTGTGCAGTTTAGCGGCCACTGGTTAACTTATCCTGCAGTAACACCAAATGTGACCATGAGTTGTGACTGATGGTCCCCTAAACCATGAAGCCTGCGTGCGGGTCCAGTCCGGACACCGCTCACCGGGTCTACGCCTCCACTTGTACCGTCCGTCACTCGCATGCAGACAGCACCTACCGTCACCACTGAAGAAACGTCGTACGACTCCCCGGTCGACTCATTCACGACACCAGACTGCTCTGCAATGTCGAGTTGTCAGTGGTAGCCTGGCCGGAGGCTCAAGTGATCTCAGTCCTGTTGCAAGCAGACGGTTCCGAAACGTACCAGGTGACACGGCAAGTGCAAAAAGTGCCCGGAATTTTCCCCCCAGATAATGTGCGACCGCCGCTGCTGGTCCCACAGTGTGTCGATCTCAATGTGCGTCTGTACTACAAAGTCTTCAAAAAAATGGCTCTGAGCACTATGGGACTTAACATCTATGGTCATCAGTCCCCTAGAACTTAGAACTACTTAAACCTAACTAACCTAAGGACAGCACACAACACCCAGCCATCACGAGGCAGAGAAAATCCCTGACCCCGCTGGGAATCGAACCCGGGAACCCGGGCGTGGGAAGCGAGAACGCTACCGCACGACCACGAGATGCGGGCTGCACAGTCTTCCAGTACCTGCTGTACGGGCATGAGAATGTTCCACAGACCACTGCTACACAGTGCCCAACGTGTTCAGCAATCGATCCATACGCCCAGCCAGCTTCCCGCAAGCCCGCAGTGCGACCCCGTTCAAATGGCTGAAGTTCATCCAGAGGAGTACATAATCATTAGCGGGACGTCATTGTGCGCTAGAATGAATGTTGCACACACACTGTTTATCTATAAGGACAGCACAGTTACTGCCTGCAGAATCGAAACGGTGCACATACAGGCCATTTGATCACCGTCTAACTGCCGATGACCATCGCAAATGAATCACTAACTCCACAGCCCCTCAGTAACGACAGCGGGACCTTTAGAGGTGGTGGTCCAGATTCCTGTACACACCGGTACCTCTAATTCCCAGTAGCATGTCCTCATGCATTGATGCATGTCTGAATTCGTCGTATCATAATATCCACAAGATCATCAAAACACTGTTTGTCCAGATTGTCCCATTCCTCAACGGCGATTCGGCGTAGGTCTCAGAGTGGTTGGCGGGTCACGTCGTCCATAAGCAGCTCTTTTCAGTCTATCCCAGGCACATGCGAAAGGGTTCATGTCTGGAGAATATGCCGGCCACAGTAGTCGAGCAATGTCGTTATCCTGAAGGAAGTAATTCACAAGATGTGCACGATGGGGGCGCGAATTGTCGTCCATGAAGACGAATGCCTCGCCAGTATGGTGCTGATATGGTTGCACTATTGGTCGGAGGATGGCATTCACGTATCGTACAGCCATTACAGCGCCTACCATTACCACCAGCAGCGTACGTCGGCCCCACATACCGCCAGCTCAACACAGCAGGGAACGTCCGCCTTGCTGCACTCATTGTACAGTGTGTCTAAGGCGTTCAGCATGACCCGGTTGCCTCCAAACACGTCTCCGGCGATTGTCTGGTTGAAGGCATATGCGACACTCATCGGTGAAGAGAACATGATGTCAATCCTGAGCGGTCGTTTCGGCATGTTGTTGGGCCCATCTGTACCGCGCTGCATGGTGTCGTGGTTGCAAAGATGGACCTCGCCATGGACGTCGGGAGTGAAGTTGCTCATCACGCAGCCCGTTGTGCACAGTTTGAGTCGTAACACGACGTCCTGTGGCTGCACGAAAACCATTATTCAACATAGTGGCGTTCATGTCAGGGTTCCTCCGAGCCATAATCCGTAGTAGGTAGCGGTCACCCACTGCAGTAGTAGCCCTTGGGCGGCCTGAGCGAGGCATGTCATCTACAGTTCCTGTCTCTCTGTATCTCCTCCATGTCCGAACAACATCGCTTTAGTTCACTCCGAGACGCCTGGACACTTCCCTTGTTGAGAGCCGTTCCTGGCGGACGCGATCAAACCCCGGTATTGACCGTCTAGGGATGGTTGAACTACAGACAGCACGAGCTTTCTACCTCCTTCCTGCTGTAATGACTGGAACTGATCGGCTGTCGGACCTCCTCCGTCTAATAGGCGCTGCTCATGCATGGTTGTTTACATCTTTGGGCGGATTTAGTGAAATCTCTGAATAGTTAAAGGGACTGTGTCTGCGATACAATATCCGAGGGAGAGGGAGTCGAACGGACGAGACCGTTTTGTACGGCTTCGCTGTACCCCATGCCTAGATCGAGTTTGGGCGTGTAACGTGACGGAAAGCAGACAAAGTGTTGCGTAGAGTGGTGAAGCCTTCGTAGACGCTAGGTGCAAGGAAGGCGGCGGCAGCAGCAGTGGTTGGCGTGTCTGATGGCGGTGCGGAGTTCTGCTTGGCGGTCCGTGTTTCCTGCTGAGCTTCCGGCAGCGGTAAGCCACGGACGAGCCGCCCCACACACGCTGCGGTCTCAAAGCCGCAGCACAGCGCAGTATTTGTGTTCGAAGAACCAAACACAATTTCTCTCACTATGGGACACACGAACGAACAAAAAAAATGCTTCATAAAACTGAAACTTCCAAAGCATGCTGAAAATTGTACTTACTAGCTTGCCCAACAGAACCAGGCCACAATTTTCTGATTGGGGAGAAATCAGTTATCGGGCTCCACAAGCCTCAAATTTCGGTCCACTATTATTTCTCCTGTATGTACACGACCTTCCATCTAATACAGAACATGTAGATATAATCAAATTAAAGTATATGGTTCCATAGACATTTTCAAGTCTCATATATGTACACTGAAGCGCCAGAGGAACTGATATAGGTATGCGTATTCAAATACAGACATACGTAATCAGGCAGAATACGGGGATGCGGTCGGCAACACCTGCATAAGACAAGTCTCTGGCGCAGTTGTTAGATCGGTTACTGATGCTACAATGGCAGGTTATCGAGATTTAAGTGAGTTTGAACGTGATGTTATACTCGGTGCACGAGCGATGGGACACAGCATCTCCGAGGTAGCGATGAAGTGGGGATTTTCCCGTACGACCATTTCACGAGAGTACCGTGAATGTTATGAACATGGTAAAATATCAGATTTCCGACATTGCTGCGGCCGGAAAAAGATCCTGCAAGAACGGAACCAGCGATGACGGAGGAGAATCGTTCAGCGTGACAAATGTGTAACCCTTCCGCAAATTACTGTAGATTCCAATACTGGGCCATCAACAAAAGTTGGTGTGCGGAATGTCAACGAAACATCAGCGATATGGGCTTTCGGAGCCGAAGACCCATTCGTGTACCCTTGATGACTGCACGACACAAAGCTTTGTGCCTCGTCAGAGCCTGTCAACACAGCCATTGGGTTTTTGATGACTGGAAACATGCTGCCTGGATGAACGGGTCTCAAATTGTACAGGGCGGATGGACGTGTACGGGTATAGAAACAATCTCATGAATTCATGGACCCTGCATTTCAGCAAGGGGACTGTTCAAGCTGGTGGAGGCTCTGTAATGGTGTGGGCCGTGTTCAGTTGGAGTAATATGAGACCCCTGATACATCTACTCTAACACCTGCATCCATTCACGTCCATCGTGCATTCCGACGGACTTCGGCAATTCCAGGAGGACAACGCGACATCCTGCGCGTCCAGAATTACTACAGTGTGGTTCCAGGAATACTCTTCTGAGATTAAACAGTCCCGCTGGCCACCAAACTCCGCACACATGAACATTATTGAGCATATCTGGGATGCCTTACGATGTGCTGTTCAGAACAGATCTCCACCCCCTAGTACTCTTACGGATTTATGGACAGCTCTGCATGATTCATGGTGTTAGTTCCCTCCAGCACTACTTAAGACATTAGTCGAGACCTTGTCACGTCGTGATGCGGCACTTCTGCGTTCTCCTGGTTGCCCTGCAGAATATTAGGCAGGTGTACCAGTTTCTTTGGCTCTTCGTTGTATAACTACAGTAGTTACTACCCTAGACCCGTGGTCTAGGGGTAGCGTCTTTGATTCATAATCAAAACGTCTTCGGTCCCGGGTTCGATTCCCGCCACTGCCTAAATTTTGATAAATAATCAGCATTGGCGGCCGAAGACTTCCGGCATAAGAAGACAGCCTCATTCTGCCAACGGCCTTGTCAAAGAGGGCGGAGGAGCGGATAGAGGTTCAGGGCACTCTCTTGTCCTAGGGGTGGGAAATTGCCCCTAAAGGCGGAAGAATCAGCAATGATCAACGACATGAGGATGCAGAAGGCAATGGAAACCACTGCATTAAAGACACGTAACGTGTATCCACAGGACATGTGGCCTGTAATTGAAGAAGTGTCATGATGATCTCTCCATTGGCAAAAGTTTCCGGAATAGTCCCCCATTCGGATCTCCGGGAGGGGACTGCCAAGGGGGAGGTTACCATGAGAAAAAGATTGAATAATCAACGAAAGGATAACTATCTACGAGTCGGGGCGTGGAATGTCAGAAGCTTGAACGTGGTAGGGAAACTAGAAAATGTGAAAAGGGAAATGCAAAGGCTCAATCTAGATATAGTAGGGGTCAGTGAAGTGAAGTGGAAGGAAGACAAGGATTTCTGGTCAGATGAGTATCGAATAATATCAACAGCAGCAGAAAATGGTATAACAGGTGTAGGATTCGTTATGAATAGGAAGGTAGGGCAGAGGGTGTGTTACTATGACCAGTTCAGTGACCGGATTGTTCTAATCAGAATCGACAGCAGACCAACACCGACAACGATAGTTCTGGTATACATGCCGACGTCGCAAGCTGAAGATGAACAGATAGAGAAAGTGTATGAGGATATTGAAAGGGTAATGCAGTATGTAAAGGGGACGAAAATCTAATAGTCATGGGCGACTGGAATGCAGTTGTAGGGGAAGGAGTAGAAGAAAAGGTTACAGGACAATATGGGCTTGGGACGAGGAATGAAAGAGGAGAATGACTAATTGAGTTCTGTAACAAGTTTCAGCTAGTAATAGCGAATACCCTGTTCACGAATCACAAGAGGAGGAAGTATACTTGGAAAAGGCCGGGAGATACGGGAAGATTTCAATTAGATTACATCATGGTCAGACAGAGATTCCGAAATCAGATACTGGATTGTAAGGCGTACCCAGTAGCAGATATAGACTCAGATCACAATATAGTAGTGATGAAGAGTAGGCTGAAGTTCAAGACATTAGTCAGGAAAAATCAATACGCAAAGAAGTGGGATACGGAAGTACTAAGGAATGACGAGATACGTTTGAAGTTCTCTAACGCTATAGATACAGCAATAAGGAATAGCGCAGTAGGCAGTACAGTTGAAGAGGAATGGACATCTCTAAAAAGGGTTATCACAGAAGTTGGGAAGGAAAACATAGGTACAAAGAAGGTAGCTGCGAGGAAACCATGGGTAACAGAAGAAATACTTCAGTTGATTGATGAAAGGAGGAAGTACAAACATGTTCCGGGAAAATCAGGAATACAGAAATACAAGTCGCTGAGGAATGAAATAAATAGGAAGTGCAGGGAAGCTAAGACGAAATGGCTGCAGGAAAAATGTGAAGACATCGAAAAAGATATGATTGTCGGAAGTACAGACTCAGCATACAGGAAAGTCAAAACAACCTTTGGTGACATTAAAAGCAACGGTGGTAACGTTAAGAGTGCAACGGGAATTCCACTGTTAAATGCAGAGGAGAGAGCAGATAGGTGGAAAGAATACATTGAAAGCCTCTATGAGGGTGAAGATTTGTCTGATGTGATAGAAGAAGAAACAGGAGTCGATTTAGAAGAGATAGGGGATCCAGTATTAGAATCGGAATTTAAAAGAGCTTTGGAGGTCTTACGGTCAAATAAGGCAGAAGGGATAGATAACATTCCATCAGAATTTCTAAAATCATTGGGGGAAGTGGCAACAAAACGACTATTCACGTTGGTGTGTAGAATATATGAGTCTGGCGACATACCATCTGACTTCCGGAAAAGCATCAACCACACAATTCCGAAGACGGCAAAAGCTGACAAGTGCGAGAATTATCGCACAATCAGCTTAACAGCTCATGCATCGAAGCTGCTTACAACGATAATATACAGAAGAATGGAAAAGAAAATTGAGAATGCGCTAGGTGACGATCAGTTTGGCTTTAGGAAAAGTAAAGGGACGAGAGAGGCAATTCTGACGTTACGGCTAATAATGGAAGCAAGGCTAAAGAAAAATCAAGACACTTTCATAGGATTTGTCGACCAGGAAAAAGCGTTCGACAATATAAAATGGTGCAAGCTGTTCGAGATTCTGAAAAAAGTAGGGGTAAGCTATAGGGAGAGACGGGTCATGTACAATATGTACAACATCCAAGAGGGAATAATAAGAGTGGACGACCAAGAACGAAGAGCTCGTATTAAGAAGGGTGTAAGACAAGGCTGTAGCCTTTCGCCCCTACTCTTCAATCTGTACATCGAGGAAGCAATGATGGAAATAAAAGAAAGATTCAGGAGTGGAATTAAAATACAAGGTGAAAGGATATCAATGATACGATTCGCTGATGACATTGCTATCCTGAGTGAAAGTGAAGAAGAATTAAATGATCTGCTGAACAGAATGAACAGTCTAATGAGTACACAGTATGATTTGAGAGTAAATCGGAGAAAGACGAAGGTAATGAGAAGTAGTAGAAATGAGAACAGCGAGAAACTTAACATCAGGATTGATGGTCACGAAGTCAGTGAAGTTAAGGAATTCTGCTACCTAGGCGGTAAAATAACCAATGACGGACGGAGGAAGGAGGACATCAAAAGCAGACTCGCTATGGCAGAAAAGGCATTTCTGGCCAAGAGAAGTCTACTAATATCAAATACCGGCCTTAATTTGAGGAAGAAATTTCTGAGGATGTACGTCTGGAGTACAGCATTGTATGGTAGTGAAACATGGACTGTGGGAAAACCGGAACAGAAGAGAATCGAAGCATTTGAGATGTGGTGCTACAGACGAATGTTGAAAATTAGGTGGACTGATAAGGTAAGGAATGAGGAGGTTCTACGCAGAATCGGAGAGGAAAGGAATATGTGGAAAACACTGATAAGGAGAAGGGACAGGATGATAGGACATCTGCTAAGACATGAGGAAATGACTTCCATGGTACTAGAGGGAGCTGTAGAGGGCAAAAACTGTAGAGGAAGACAGAGATTGGAATACGTCAAGCAATTAATTGAGGACGTAGGTTGCAAGTGCTACTCTGAGATGAAGAGGTTAGCACAGGAAAGGAATTCGTGGCGGGCTGCATCAAACCAGTCAGTAGACTGATGACAAAAAAAAAAAAAAAAAATGTTACTACCAGCCATGTGGAGCACGTATTGCTCTCACCGCGGACTTCTAGTACTCAGCCACGCACAACTGATATCATCAAAGTATACTGGCCTGAAGATAACGTTGACGCAACGTCGAAACTGGTAGCCTTTGTATTATATTTACATGTGATCTTTGTTATACAACATATTACGCTGGATTAATTGCGTGTGTGCACCAATTCATTTTCTTTCCTTATGTCACTTATCGGTGTTTTATTGTTTGACAAGGGATGCCTTATGTATACGCCATATGTCACGTTTATGTGTTTTACTGTTTGAAAAGGGGTGCTTTTCACCCTGCCCTGCTATTCCGGCGGTTATTGGTATATCTATTTACACTATATTGCATTATGGTTATCGTAGACATTAGTTCGTCCGCCCATGACGTGACCGTCCTGACAGTGGTTTTATCTGTTCTTTATTGGCACAATCTCATTAATTTTACGCTCATGACAGCCATCACATTGCATCCTACACCGACCAACGACCGTAATGGCAATATAGCTCCTATTTTATAAAATTTCTGTAACATTCCATTACTGATATCACATATCAGACGTAACATTTTTGAAGTTATTTTGACGAGATGCCTTTCAATTAAAATTTTAATGGTAACAGGAACTCATGTGCATATCACTTAGTCATATCATGTACTGATCGACCTTCGTTGGGTCTCCCTGGCAACCTTAGAGCGACCAGGACGCTTTCCCCACAGGTAGCCTCTTTGGCCCTAGTGAGACAAGTAGGTAGCCATGGTCACTAGAGTGGCGTCCTTGGCATCATCTTTGCGTTGGTCGATAACAGTGCATGATAGAGGGCCACACTGTTTAGGTCGCAGTAATTACCTTTTTGCACTATATTTTACAAGCTATAAGATTTTAACGTGTTTTATAAGTCCTATAGATGGAAGTAATAACTTACAGGAACTACCACGTTACTTTCTTAAGCGGCAGAAATGCAACTTACGTGATTGGCTATCCATGACGTAATGTCGGAGATAGTGGGCGGGGCTTTATGTATTTAATTAGCGGCTGGTGTTCTTCACGTTGCAGTACACCACCAGCCACAAGCAAGAGGGTTGCCATGCGCCACCGCCTCCAGCAGACATTCATGGGATATCAGCGTTATTTACTTCTTTATGAATATATGATTTCGTCATTTATATGTTTATATCAATTCCTGTTTATTGTAGGCCCGAAGATGATCTGATGAAAAGATCGAAACCGGTCACCATTAAAAAATTTAAGTGCTCAAGACTGCTTCTAGTTTATTTATTTAAATACAACGTTTGCAAGGACAGAGGGTGTTATACGCAAATGCGCCAGAGCAGAGGAAGCATTTACAGCGTCCATTTTTAAATTCCCGCACGTGTGCTGTATGTTCGCCTTGGGTGTCACGAAGTGCCTTTCGCACCGAGGTGCAAGGCTTACCCTGCGGTTGCAGCGAGATTTACAACCAGTGAGGGAAGGACTTGGCTGACGCGTGACCCAGAAACAGTACTCTGTCCCCCACTCGTGTGTCTCGTCTGCTTCGCGCAGCCAGCGTTGGCCTCACCTGCGAGTCGCCGGCGGCCGTTCTCTCTTGCACGTATTGCGTGTGGTCCAGTTATCCATACTGGGTACCCGCTCTGCCGGAGTATGTTGCGATTAGACCATCTACGTTGACAAACAATACACTGCAAAAGAAATAAAAACTTTGAGGATTGCCGATGACGTTGTAATTCTGTCAGCGACAGCAAAAGACTTGGAAGAGCAGTTGAAGGGAATGGACAGCGTCTTCAGAGAGAGGAAAATATAAGATGAACATCAACAAAAGGAAAAGAAGAATAATGGAAAGTAGTCGAATTTTTCATGCGATGCTGAAGGAATTAGATTAGGAAGTGAGACACTTAAAGTAGTAGTTGAGTTCTACTATTTGGACAGCAAAGCAATATGCCGAAGTTAAGAGGATATAAAATGTAGGCTGCCAATGCCAAGAAAAGCGTTCGCTAAGAAAAGAAATTTTTTAACATCAAGCATAGATTTAACTGTTAGGAAGTCTTCTCTGAAAGTATTTGTATGTAGTGTAGGCATGTATGGAAGTGAAACACGGACGATTAACACTTCAGACAAGAAGAGAATAGCAGCTTGTTGTGCTATAGGAAAAAGCTGAAAATTAGATCGGTAGATTGCGGAACTAACGAGGAGATACTGAATAAAATTCGGGAGAAGAGGAATTTTTGGGTCAACCTGGCTAGAAGAACGGATCAGTTGAAAGGACACATACTGAGACATCAAGAGATCATCAATTCAGTACTGTGTAGTAGGGTAGTGTAGTATAGTAGAAAACATGGAGAGCAAAACTTGAATACAGTAAGCAGATTCAGAAGGATGTAGGTTGCAGCAGTTACTCGCAGATGAAGAGGCTCCACAGGATTCAGTAGCGTGGAGTTGCATCAAACCAGCCTTCGGACTGAAGATCATGACAACAACAATACAACAACAAGGCATGAAAGGTCGCTCCAGACATACAAATGAGTAGTAATTACAATTCATGACAAAAAAAGTAAAGCGCCGAGAAGACATGATCCGGCCGTTGTTAATTTAATTTCATTCACGTACATACTATTGGCGAGTATGTAAATGATTAAAGATGTAATTGTTTGCGACAGTTTGAATGACCACCAGGGTACACTAGTGTTTATCCGTGTCTACTGTTGTTACCAGGCCCGTTGCGGCACAGACACACACGAACAGTGTCAGATGTTGAGTGATCAAATGGTTCAAATGGCTCTGAGCGCTATGGGACTTAATATCTGAGGTCATCAGTCCCCTAGAACTTAAACATAACCAACCTAAGGACATCACACACATCCATGCCCGAGGCAGGATTCGAACCTGCTACCGTAGCAGTCGCGCGGTTCTGGACTGAAGCGCCTAGAACCGCGCGTACCACGGCCGGCGTTGAGTAATCACTTTCAAGGACAAGGAGATGCCGCGTAATCGTGTGAGACAGCGTTCTCAGCACAGTTTGAAAGGAGTCTTTTTGTGGGCTTCCATTTGGCCAGCTGGTCGAATCGTGCAATGTTCAGAGTTATGGGGTATTCGGTTGTGACGGTAGCCCGATGTTGAACTGCATGGGAATATGCGAGCGGGCATACTCGGCCACAAGGTTATCGTCGGTCACGTTTGACGACCACGAGGGTGTCCATCAGAGACGAGAGTACCGTCAGGGGTACTCCAGGGAAGTGTGGTGGGACGGCTCTTGTTCTCCGTACAGAAATATGATCTAGCCTACAGGGTGAGCGGCAATTTACGGCAGTATGCTGATGGCACTGTGGTGTATGGGAAGGCCTCGTTGTTGAGCGACTGTAGGAGGATACTAGGTGACTTTGACAACTTTCTAGTGTGTGTGATGAACGGCAGCTTGCTCTTAATGCAGAAAAATGTAAGTTAATGCGGATGTGTAGGAGAAAGAATCCTGTAACGTTCCAGAACAGAATTAGTAGGGTGACACTTGACACGGTCACAGAGATTAAATATGTAGGTGTAAAGTTGCAAAGCCGTATGAAATGGAATGAGCGCGTCAGTTTGGTTGGTGGGAAGATGAAAGGTCGACTTCGTTTTATTGGGCGAATTTTTCGGAAGGTGTAGCTGAGACGATGTAGAGAACGATAGTGCGACCCGTTCTTCAGTACTGTTAGAATGTTTGGGATCCCCACCAAGTCGGAGTAAGGGAAGACGTACAAGCAGTTCAGTGGTGTGCTGCTAGGTTTGTTACCGAACCCAAGTGGAAGAGAGATGCTTCCTGAACTAAAATGCGAATCCCTGGAGGGAAGAAGACGCAATTTAGAGGACCGCCATCTGAGGCCAGACGAGGCCTTTTCAGAAAGTTAGGTCCGATTGGTCGCAAAATGGAAACCACTGTGAAATTCAAAAATGTTTTATTTGGAACTGTTAGCTACACCTTCGAGCTACTTCTCTACATAGTCGCCGCTCCGATTTAGACACTTGTCGGAGTGTTGTACCAACTTTCCAATATCCTCGTCATAGAAGGCAGCCACCTGTGTTTCCTGCCAATTCTCTACAGGTGGTCTACAGGTCATTGTCTGTGCCAGAACGTTTTCTTCATAGCTAGCTGTTCATGTGAGGAGAGATGAAACTCGGGGAGAGTAAATTACGGGCTGTATTGTGGGTGATCAAACACGTCATCGAAAGCGCTGCAGGAGCATCTTAATTGCCCCTGCAGAGTGCGGCAGGGAATTGCCATGCAGAAGGAAACGTATGGCAGCTGTGTTGTGTGGGCTGCAGCACATCAGGCGAAATCCCACACCAGGTCCTCGTGCTCGGCGGGAGACACTATTGCTCTAGGCATCTTTAGTTGCTCACTGTGTGCTGAGAACTGAAAAGAGTGACGTGACGCGATCGACGGGCATACTAGAGACACTGCCCAACGTATCTGTGCAAAGCTTCATCGGATTTTCACTGTGCTTTCCATTTTGCACCCCATCGGAACTTACTTTCCTAGTAGCGCTCGTATATTTCTCGCGAGGACGACGAAGATAAGGTACGAAAAGTAAGAGCTCGTACAGACGTTTTTAGACAGGCGTTTTTCCCTCGCTCTATTTGTGAGTGGAATAGGAAAGGAAATGATTATCAGTGGTACATGGTACCCTCAGCCATGTATAGGTGGTGGCTTGCGGAGTATGTATGTAGATGTGGAGGATCGCCAGATTGCGTACCAAGCGAATCGTACCCCTTTCATGTCGGCGCTTATCATCCGAGAACAAGTAGTGGACTAGCTGAAACGTACTGTGTCAGCATGCAGCATCGATCAGAGACTGGTAGCAGCCGGACTAGAGGATTAGTGTCCGTTGTGTAGGCTGTGGTTAACATCACAACACAAATGGCTGCATCTTGAGTGCTGCCTTGACTGGGAAGCACTGGCTGCTGATCAACAGTGTCGCATTGTGTTCAGTGATAGACCGCGGCTCTGCACCATCCCAGGGGACCATCCTCGGCAAGTATGAGGGCGACCTGGGCAGAGGTTCCGTTCTTGCAGTGTTTCGGAGAGGCACAGTGGTGTTACTGCTGGTGTCACAGTTGTGTGAGCAGCGATCGGATGTATCATCAGGTCACGGCTAACAGTGATTGAGGGAACTTTGACGGTACAATGGGACATCAGGGACATCCCACATCTTCACGTGTTACCTGTCATGCGATAGTCTCATCGTGCCATTTTTGAACACGAAAATAATGGTCCACGCATGGTACGTGTCTGCATGAAATGGCTGCGCACTGTTGTGGTACACTCGTGGTCTGGTTGATCCCTAGATCTGTCGCTGACAGAAAATGTGCGGGACCAGCTCGTACGTCAACAGTTGCGGTCGACTTTGACTCAGGAGAGGATGCGATAGCATTACGACACCATTCGCAACCGTATCAGTGCAGGCATTCAGCCCACAGGGGCGAAATGTCACACTGATGAGTGGGCTAATACAGTCAAGATGATTGCAAATTTGACTCCATTACGTAATCACTTCATACACAACGGTAAGGAGGGGCACCACAAAGTGGTGCAGGAGCTGTCATCGTAGGAAAGCTGGACAGGAGTAGAAATAATTAGCGGATATGTAAATACAGTAATCAGAAGCTACACTCCTGGAAATGGAAAAAAGAACACATTGACACCGGTGTGTCAGACCCACCATACTTGCTCCGGACACTGCGAGAGGGCTGTACAAGCAATGATCACACGCACGGCACAGCGGACACACCAGGAACCGCGGTGTTGGCCGTCGAATGGCGCTAGCTGCGCAGCATTTGTGCACCGCCGCCGTCATTGTCAGCCAGTTTGCCGTGGCATACGGAGCTCCATCGCAGTCTTTAACACTGGTAGCATGCCGCGACAGCGTGGACGTGAACCGTATGTGCAGTTGACGGACTTTGAGCGAGGGCGTATAGTGGGCATGCGGGAGGCCGGGTGGACGTACCGCCGAATTGCTCAACACGTGGGGCGTGAGGTCTCCACAGTACATCGATGTTGTCGCCAGTGGTCGGCGGAAGGTGCACGTGCCCGTCGACCTGGGACCGGACCGCAGCGACGCACGGATGCACGCCAAGACCGTAGGATCCTACGCAGTGCCGTAGGGGACCGCACCGCCACTTCCCAGCAAATTAGGGACACTGTTGCTCCTGGGGTATCGGCGAGGACCATTCGCAACCGTCTCCATGAAGCTGGGCTACGGTCCCGCACACCGTTAGGCCGTCTTCCGCTCACGCCCCAACATCGTGCAGCCCGCCTCCAGTGGTGTCGCGACAGGCGTGAATGGAGGGACGAATGGAGACGTGTCGTCTTCAGCGATGAGAGTCGCTTCTGCCTTGGTGCCAATGATGGTCGTATGCGTGTTTGGCGCCGTGCAGGTGAGCGCCACAATCAGGACTGCATACGACCGAGGCACACAGGGCCAACACCCGGCATCATGGTGTGGGGAGCGATCTCCTACACTGGCCGTACACCACTGGTGATCGTCGAGGGGACACTGAATAGTGCACGGTACATCCAAACCGTCATCGAACCCATCGTTCTACCATTCCTAGACCGGCAAGGGAACTTGCTGTTCCAACAGGACAATGCACGACCGCATGTATCCCGTGCCACCCAACGTGCTCTAGAAGGTGTAAGTCAACTACCCTGGCCAGCAAGATCTTCGGATCTGTCCCCCATTGAGCATGTTTGGGACTGGATGAAGCGTCGTCTCACGCGGTCTGCACGTCCAGCACGAACGCTGGTCCAACTGAGGCGCCAGGTGGAAATGGCATGGCAGGCCGTTCCACAGGACTACATCCAGCATCTCTACGATCGTCTCCATGGGAGAATAGCAGCCTGCATTGCTGCGAAAGGTGGATATACACTGTACTAGTGCCGACATTGTGCATGCTCTGTTGCCTGTGTCTATGTGCCTGTGGTTCTGTCAGTGTGATCATGTGATGTATCTGACCCCAGGAATGTGTCAATAAAGTTTCCCCTTCCTGGGAAAATGAATTCACGGTGTTCTTATTTCAATTTCCAGGAGTGTGTATTTAACTTTTAGCTTCCTGTAAGTATTGTGGAGAAACTTCACAGTAGGACAAACAGCAGTAAAGTCCACCTAAAAAAAAAACAAAAAAAAAAAAAACTTATGAATGTCGTGCAGAGTAAGGCTCCGGCTACTAACGAACGAGCGACCTGTCAAACGCTGACTGAAGACTGTCGAAGACTGGAGCTTATACGGGGTCGTGTAGCTGCCGCTGGCCATCGTATATAGCGGCGGCAGAGGGCGCTCCTAATCGGAGCCGGTGAAGGCATGGCTCAGCGAGTACGCATCATTGGATCCACCAGGCCCCCGTGCGACCGCTATCGGTGTCTGTCAGAAACTTGCGCATCCCTTTTTCAGTGTTGCAGTCAGATGGTGAGTGAACACATGGCACAAAATTTTTATTCTAACCTCCCTGTGTAGAATAAACTGGGTGGACTTTGCTGTCGCTGGCCGCCCCAACCTTGTCCGTCTGCTGGTTCGCTGTCAGCCACTTGTGGCGTCGTGACCGGAAACCGCCCAGGCGGCGGGCGCTAGTACGTTAAACGCTGGGCCAACGGCTCCCGTGCCCTCCGTTCCCACGGCGCGTTTAAGGCCAGCACCTGCTACGACCGCCACAGCTCCGCCTGATCATTCAGGAAACACAGCCTAGGTAGAGTATAGAGTTTGCGGCCAGTCGCCCGACAGCCGTCATGTTTTTACCAGACAGTGCGCCACGTGCGTGTAGATACGGTAGCAAGGCAAACGTAGTCACCTACCGACTGTGACAACAGTAGGATGTCGTAAGTGAAACACAAGCAGCGACTGTAGCGTATTATTTCGCAACTGATCAAAAGAAACGCTCTTTCAATACGACATGCGTAATCTTGTTGTTGTTATGGTTTTTACTCCGAAGACTAGTTTGATGCAACTTCCTGGCAGATTAAAACTGTGTGCTGGACCGAGACTCGAACTCGGGACCTGTACCTTTCGCAGGAAAGTGTTCTACCAACTCAACTACCCAAACACGACTCACGACCCGTCCTCACAGCTTTCCTTCCGCCAGTACCTCGTCTCATACCTTCCAAACTTCACAGAAGCACTTGCCCGCGAAAGGCAAAGCTCCCAAGTTAGAGTCTCGTTCCGGCACACAGTTTTAATCTGCCTGTAAGTTTCATATGAACGCACACTCCCCTACAGAGTGAAAATTTCACTCAGGAAACATCCCCTCGGCTGTGGCAAAGCCATGTTTCCGCAATATCCTTTCTGCCAGGAGTCCTATTCTGCAAGTTTCGCGCAGGAGAGGTTCTGTGAAGTTTGGAAGTTATGAGACGAGGTACTGACATTAGTGAAGCTGTGAGGACGGGTCTCGAGTCGTGCTTGGGTAGTTGAGTTGGTAGAGCACTTGCCTGCGAAAGGCAAATGTCTCGAGTTCGGGTCTTAGTCCGGCAACCAGCAGGAAGTTTCACATCAGCGCACATTCCGCTACAGAGTGAAAATTTCATTCTGGTTTGATGCAGCTCTCCATACAACTCTATCCTGTGCAAACCTCTTCATCTCTGCGTAACTGCTCCAGCCTACGTCCTTTTGCACCTGTATCCATCTCTTGGTCTAGCGCTACAGATTTTACGCCCCAAACTTCCCTCCAGTACTACACGATGGTCTCTTGATGTCTCAGTATGCGTCTTATCAACCGATCCCTTCTTCCAGTCAGGTTGTGCCACAAATGTCTTGTTTCCCCAATTCTATTCAGTATCTCCTCATCAGTTACGCAATCTACCCATACAATCTTCGGCATTTTCCTGTAGGACCACATTTCAAAAGCTTCTATTCAGTTCTTCCCTAAACTGTTTATCGTCCATGATTCACTTCCATACATGCCTACACACCGTACTGATACATTCGGAACAGACATTCTAACACATAAATGTGTATATGTTGTTAAAAAATGTCTCTCTTCCGTAACACTTCTTGTACCATTGGCACTCTACATTTTATATCCTGTCTACTTCGGCCATCATTTATTTTAATGTCCAAATAAGAAAACTCATCTACTACTTTAAGTGTCTCGTTTCCTAATCTAATTCCCTCAGCACCACCTGATTTAATTTGATTACATTCCATTGTCCTTGTCTTGTTTTGGTTGGTCTTTAACTTACATCCTCCTTTCAGACACTGTCCATTATGTTCAACTGCTCTTCCATGTCCTTTGCTGTCTTTGACAATGTCATTAGCGAACCTCAAAGATTTTATGTTTCTTGTCCCTGATGCTTTATTGCTTCCCCAAATTTTTCTTTGGTTTCCTTTACTGCTTGCTCAATGTACAGTTTGAATAACATCGGCAAAAGCCTACAGCCCTCTCTCACTCCCTTCTCAACCACTTCTTCCCTTTCATGCCCGTCGCTTCTAATAACTGCCGTCAAGTTTCTGTGCAAATTGTGTATTACAACATGTACAGAAAAAATTCGGGAAGTGTAGAGGAGAGGTTTGTACCTGGGAACACTTTTCTAACTTTCGCCAAGCCTATAACAGAACTGTAATCTATTTTCTTATTTCAGTTTTCAATGATCCCATTCACTTTTTATGTGCTGCATTCTTTTTCTGAAATGAGTTCACAAGACTAAGGTTGCTGCATATTTGAAAACGTGTCACAAGTTACATGATCATGTACCTGGGAACAAATATTGTGTTGAAATATAAAAGCGTTGCAGTCAAGATACTTTCCTTAATAGTGCATTTAATCGCCTGTCTGTTACATTATTACTCTCCTACAGAGGAACAACGAGTGAGTGAAATAATGAAATAACGCAGAAGTTTCATCAAACACCAGTCACTAGTTAAATATTAGTTCAAAAAATGGTTCAAATGGCTCTGAGCACTATGAGACTTAATATCTGAGGTCATCAGTCCCCTAGACTTAGAACTACTTAAACCTAACTAACCTAATGACATGACATACATCCATGCCCGAGGCAGGATTCGAACCTGCGACCGTAGCAGCAGCGCGTTTCCAGACTGAAGCGCCTAGATCCGCACGGCCACAACAGCCGGCTTAAATATGAGGGGCGCTCAAATGAAATGGGGCGATACAACACTGTGGGTATAGTTGAAGTTCAAAAGTATCAACCAGAGGCCTGAGCACAGCTATTCCACTGTTTTACTAGCCGAAGGACTCCCGGTTCCCAGAATTCCTGTGGCAGTGACAAAAACCATTACTCCATTGTGTCCTACAGTTCGTCATCAGAGGTGAAGCGCTTTCCCTTGAGATTTTTTTTTCTTTTCTCTCTCTCTCTCTCTCTCTCTCTCTCTTTTGCGGCTCGAATACTTTGAAGTCTCAGTGTGACATGTCCGGGCTGTCGGGCGAATGCTCGCAGTACTTGAACTTGGCCATTACACTTCATATGACCTTGGGGACGTGTGGACGCGTTATCGTGGAGCACAATCGCTACCTCCGTGAGCTGCCCAGACCGTTTGCTCTTGATGTTCTTGCGTAGGCTACGAAGTGTCTCGCATCACACGTCACTGTCACTGGTTCGATGAGTATCGGACCTCGGACGTCGAGAAAGACGGCGTGCAACACCTTGCCTGATGACGTCACAGCTTTGAATTTTTTAGGGGGAGGTGACGATGCTTGCTTCACGTCCCTAAATGTCTCACTACGCTATCCCAAAGCGGCATAGGCAAAATTTCAATCGGTTTGGTTGTTACGACGTTTTGTAGCATTTCAATTTTAGCACACCTTATACATTTTGAAATTAAAGATATTGGAAAGTAACACAAATTTCCGTTTTCAAGGCAGGTAAAATTGCTTAGACATACATGAAACCCACTTAATTCGCGAATATCGTATGTTTCGTGGTAAAAAAACCTCGCTCTGTTTCAAGGTACAAGATGTGTGACGACCAACGAAGTACGCCTCAACTTTCCATAGGTTATATAACTAGTTAGAATTATATATTAATACCTTCAGCTGCTGACGGTCGTTGATATATATCAACGGGGCAGGTGAAAATGTGTACCCCGACCGGGACCCGAACCGGGGATCTCCTGCTTTCATGGCAGACGCTCTATCCATTAACAACATTTGCATATCAAGGCCCTATCCACAATTAGTATTTACAGTATTAACCGTTATACTTGTGACAACGGCCCCTTTACGTGCCGCTAACAACAACCAAAATAATAAATGAAATAGATAACCAAATATTTACAATGTCGGCTATCGCCTATCTCACTCAATTTTACACTTGCTGACAAGGTAAAGTTAATTTGATGTTATCTGACCTGAAGTGTACTATTAATTGTTCTGTTTACCCTTAGCATTCTACTACACTCAACTTCCGCAAGATTCTAGACTTCATGCAAGCTTAAGACAAAACGTCAATTTGATGAACATGTGATGGACGCGAGCAAACGTTAATCTATTACGATTTCACAAACACACGACCCAAAGGGTGGACTTATATTCAACTTTGGGCAGTAGGAAATCTTCTGCCTAAAACAATCCTCTCGTTGAATAGAATAGAGAAATCGCGCGTTAACGGGGTACAGACGGCCCTGATTTCAAATCCTGACATTTCCGTCACACTGCAAAGCTCGCGGGGCGAGGTTTGCTCACGTCGACCACTATACAGGTTTCTGAAAATAGGAAAACATGAGCGGCAGACACACTGTAGTATATACGAGTTACACAAATATATATAGAAAAGCAATACCTTAATATAAACATATTACAAGCTAACTAATGAACAGAATTAAGGAGCTTATACAGGCCTCTATCCGACCATAAAACACAATGTGACCTATATTTATCACGGCCACTTGCCTTCCATACACACAAGAAATTATTAAGAAACAACAACTACCACTAATTCGTAAAACCAGAAAATTCTAAATCTATAACTAAATTAAGAAATGACGTTCAAGCGAACCAGCTACCTTCAGCGTGCCACTAAGCACCAAATCCAAACTTACAAACGCGAGGCGCTATTTCTAGCCACTTTAGTAACATAATTTCATGGCCGTTCCAGAACATAACTCGCCTCGCCACCACTGCAGTGACTGTTTTGCTGGCCACTAGCACGAGCAACTGCAACAGTCAACAGTCCTTAAGTACGGAGTAATATTCACTATGTATAGAATGAGGAGCCCACCACGAAAACTTGACGATTAATTTTTTTTCTTCTTCATGTGAAATTCACTCGCCATCCATCCACATAGTTCTCGAGGTATTAGCAAATCCTGGTCGCCACTGGCCAGCCGTGTCAATACAACTTTAATACTTTCCGCCAGCGGCCCATGCTTCTTCGCTGCTCCAACTCAACTGGTCCTCATGGCATAAGGCGACGCAGTAATATTCACTATGTATAGAATGAGGAGCCCACCACGAAAACTTGACGATTAATTTTTTTCTTCTTCATGTGAAATTCGCTCGCCATCCATCCAATAGTTCTCGAGGTATTAGCAAATCCTGGTCGCCACTGGCCAGCCGTGTCAATACAACTTTAATACTTTCCGCCAGCGGCCCATGCTTCTTCGCTGCTCCAACTCAACTGGTCGCCAACTCCCCACAAGGACAACATCGAAAGCACGTCACGTGACAGATTGACTCGGCTCATGCGCGGACCCACTCTCCTCGACTTGCGCACGCGCACCACCATAAGTAGTCTGCCTCAAAGACGCAAAGAGAACAAGGCACAGGAACAACGATCAAAGATGGAAGTAAGAATCGATATCGCCTGGCGCCAGAAACCCACCGGCTCACCCTCCTGTCACCGATTTGCGCATTCCAGACTCCAGCTCGTTTCTTTTCGAATGCCCCTATATTGTGTGTGTGTGTGTGTGTGTGTGTGTGTGTGTGTGTGTGTGTGTGTGTGTGTGTGTGTCCATGGAACAGGAACCGCTGAATGACGATAGTCGAGCGGCTCCTGCTCAATGTACAGCTATTGTCCATCAATATTGCTGTAGGTCTGAAGATGACCATCTGGTAATCGAAGGCTGTCGCCTTCCAACAAATGTACCTAGCGATCTAAACTGTCGTAATAATTTTCAAATACGAACAAAATGTTTCAAAAAGATTCGCCCTATTTTAAAAGCCTATATCCGCTACATGAACGAAGAGAGAAAACTGACGAACTTAATCGTAGGGCTAGAGAATTCTTATTTTCAGAAGGACCACCTGACTTAACGTGAGCGTAAATCTGACATGCATGTGTGCCCTCCAGGTAAAGTCACGGTGACCACTGAGGCGAAGAGGCGGAAAGCTCGTTACCTTTCACAAATTTTAAATGTGCCGTCCACTGGATGCACGACGAACCTGTAGACGGTAGGCAAACTAGCCCCATAATGTTGCGACCACGTCTGGGGTTAACACATCCATTGCTCGTTGCTTACATGGTGTCGCAGCTTACCCAAAGTTGTTGGAAGGCGTGCTAGATAGAAACGGACGCAGAAAGAATCCCGTTCCGCAAGATTAGGCGGCCTTGGTGGCGTGCGATGCGAGATCCTTATGCCCTTTATGGCCGATTCGTCGCTGTAGCAGCACATTGATAAGAAATGCTCTTACGTGCAGGTGCAAATGAGCCGGTGGCGCCTCCTTACTAGACACATCTATATATATTTTGCTCCCTTCCTACATTACCCACGTTACCCTTGACGCGATGCGGCTTCTACCTCAGCATCCCTATAATACTGTTCGTAGCTTACTTGTGCACAATGTAGAGCGCTACTTCCGCAGTTGATCACGAACTGGTGAAACTTCCTAGAAGGGTGAACTACTTACTCTGTCACGTCTCCGTTACTTTCAGCTAGGATGTACTCTGCCACTGAGGAAGCCGCTTAGGCCTAGCGGAAGCAGCAACGGTCCGAGCGCAGAGCCCCGTGGGACGCGGCTAATATTGCGACTCTCCATTGTTTCGTGCAGCCGGAAGAACGGCCCTTTCCTCCGAAGAAACGCCACAGAACAGGCGGAGTGGAGGAGATAGCGGCGATAGTGCGGGACGTAGAACACAACGCCGGACAAGAGGCCATTGTGGCGTGAAACAATATCTTGCCCTACTGTGCGAGTCTCTCCGGGCACTGAGGGGTCTGTCCAGGTGGCACACTTAGCGTCTGGCGCCATCCGATTGACGGTGGTGTATGTACTCCACACCATTCCACATCATTTGTTTTTAGAAGCGCGATTTACAGCATTCGCATTTACCAACAGCCAAAGGTCTCAGCTGTACAAGTTTTCAAATGCTCATCGCTCGCTATACTGCCAATCTAGTCTCCATGTTATCCTCCTCTTTATTGTCCTCTTCTTCTTCTTCCTCTCGTCCTTCTTTTTTTTTCCTTCTTCTTTCTCTTCTTCTTCTCGTCCTCATTTTCTTTCTTTTTTTGTTTGCTTCAATCTTCCTTCTTTCTGTGTCTTTCTCCTTCTTCCTCTCCTCTTTCTCATCCATACCTTTACCATCATCCTATTCTCCTTCTCTTTCTCCCCGCTTCCTTCCTTTCTCCTCGACTTCTCCTTTCTCCTGCTCCACCTCTTGTCTCTGCTTCACTTCTTGTCTCTGCTGCTCCTTCTGCTCCACCTCTGTTTTCCGATCCATCTCTCCTCTTCTTTCTCCTATTTTTCGTTATCCTTCTCGTACTCTTCCTCTTTTTCATTTTCCTCTTCATCATCGGCTACGCAGCCTAGAGGCTCAGTTAGGATGGAGTGTACCAGGGTCGGAAATTCCGTGCTCAACAGTACAGGCTCGCCTAGCGTCCATGCGCTAAGGGATACTTCCATCGACGAGACACAGACCGTGCGTCCAGTGCGGACTGTGAAGTGTAACAGAAGCCTGCGTGCTTGTTAAGGAGCGAGGCCGGCCTGTTTAAATTGCAAATGAAGACCGGCAGAGTGCAGATTGTAATTATAGCTTGCCGAGTAGATACCTGCATATCATGTGAGGAAGGGAGCATCGCGTGATCTGTCCCACATCCAGGCGCCGGTTCGCAGGTTCATGCCGAGTTCCTCGACAAACGAGAACGATTTTTATATTTTTCCTCACAGTCACTTAGTGAACAAAATACGAGCTACCAACGGTTGGACCATATCTGTGACTCGCTTCAAGTCATCCTAGCAGACGTAACGTAAGAGCTCGTTCTTAGCGGAATAAAATTGTCTGATGTAATAATAATTTCAGGGGTACCCTAATGATGTGTGACGGAACCGTCGTTGCTTACAATATACACGAACCAGACATATTAATGTGACCACCTCATTTGTTCGTCGTCAACGCGCAATAACTACCTGCAGACGGCAGGTGGGAGCACTGACAGTGGAGGGTATATAAAGCGTGTCGAAGGGGGTGGCGACGCAGAAGACAATGCAGTCGTTATCACAGTACGGAAACCGAGCGATTTCTCTGACGTCCTGATCATTGGCTTTCGGATCAGAGGTGGATCATTTCCAAAACGACTAAGTTTGTGCCGCCATGGTTAAAGTGTACCATGGATGGCAAAATGGCGCCGTCCAAACCCGGTGGCAAGGCAACCTGGCTGCAGCACGGGCCATGGATGACAGGGGTGAACGGCGGCTGCAGAGATGTGTACGGGCGAACAGACGTGCAACTGTTGAGCAGCTCACAGTCCAAGTGAACCGAGCGACTGCCAACAGTCTCTCCTCAGCGTACGTATTGTTCCACGCCGTGTGTTCTAACATGCTTGCGCTCTTCGTGATGTTGTCGGACAAAGTGGTCGAATTGTTGCTGCTCAAACCTGCCTCACCCTCCCGACGCTTTCGGAGTTTTGACAGAAAACCTCTTCGTAACGCACAACACCTCTTTTGTAGCGTCTGCCACTGAAGTTCGGTGAGGGTATCTTTGTTGAGCTTACTAAATCGTCCTGTGCCAAAACATGTCGCTCTTCATCTATAGTCCGCAAACCACCTTACGATGTGTGGCGGAGGGTACTTAGTGCACCACTGCCAGTTGCGCCTTTTCCTGTTCCAGTCGCGAGTGGTTCGCAGGTAGAATTATTGCTGGTAAGCCTCTGGGTGGGGTCGGATCTCTATAATTTTACCGTTCATGGCCTTTTTGCGAGGTATGCTAGGGAAGGAACGTACGCTCTCGGAATTTTTCACAGTAAACGACGTCGTGATGTAAAACGCCCATCTTGCAGCGTCTGCCGGTGGAGTCGGCTGCTCATCTCCGTGACGTTTTCGCGGTAGCCAAATGAACCCGAAATGAAACGCGCTTTTCTCCTCTGGACCTTCTATATTTCCTCTATCAATCCTATCTGGTACGGAGCCCAGACTGAGGGACAATGATCAAGTAGGAAACTGTCCAAATTCAGCTTTCCGCTATTTCGGCATCAGCGATTTCGGGTCAGCTGCCCATCTTTAGCTCATTTGTTACAGGCTGGTTGGTTGACTCGAGGGGAGGGGCCCAAACAGCAAGGTCATCGCTCCAATCTCTGGAACCACGCGACCGCTACGGTCGCAGGTTCGAATCCTGCCTCGGGCATGCATGTGTCTGATGTCCTTAGGTTAGATAGGTTTAAGTAGTTCTAAGTTCTAGGGGACTGATGACCTCGGATGTTAAGTCCCATAGTGCTTAGAGCCATTTGAACCATTTTGAACCATCGCTCCAATCGGATTACGGAAGGATGTGGAAGAAAGTTGGCCGCGCCCTTTCAAATGAACCATCCCGGCATTTGTCTGAAGCGATTTAGGGAAATTACGAGAAACCTAAATCAGGATGACCGAACGCTGGTTTTAATGTATCTAATATTGACCTGAAAGTTGACTGTTAATACTTAAGAATCTTCGAAACCGTTTTTTTACTAAAAAAAAAAGATCTTCACAGTGAATGGTGACTATTCAAGCCGCTTTCATGTTATATAGTCCTTTATCGGGAACACTATCGGTTCCGCACCGTTACAAGTGCATCCTCGGCTGATGCTATGATTACCCCTCAAAGAAGCCGGAAGCTATGATGTCCCGTAGTTCATTGTAAACCGAAAATATTAATCCATTATAGACTGTTGTCAACAGTAAAACTGGCATTAAGCACCAGTAGGTGAATGTCAAACCGGACGCATGGGGTGATAAGACAATTAAGCAAATGTGGAAACGGCGAAAGTTTATTATCCCAATGCTACGGACTTGTAACTGCTGGTGTTGCTCAAGAAGCTCATACTGGCAAACATTTATCCCGAGTTTGATGCCATAAATCATGTGATTCCCGAGGGTTGTTTGCAGAGACGAATTCATTAAAGGATAAAATAGGTAAAAGCATTCCTATAATAGGTGTTTGTTCCGGTGGACGTAGAAGGTACGAGATTTATTCGCGGCACATCTGTTGTAGGTTGGGTGTAACTGTTACAGTTATGACAGAGATCCTTAAGTTCCATATTCGACAGGTTACTCTGTAACTATAACAGATAATATAAAGATGGGCAGCTGGCCCGAAACCAGTCATGTAGAAACAGAGGAAAGCGATCTGGCGACCGAATTCGAACAGTTTTGTATGGGTAATGATCGTGGACACACCCTGAGGACGAATACGTCGTTTTGAAAAAAATAATCAAGTATTGGAAGAATGAGAGTTTAGCAAGATACCTCCTTTGTGCGACGGCTATATTTTCAGAGGATTCTTCCAATGAATCTATGCCTGGCGCCTGCTTTAGCGGTGACAACTTTTATGCGGTCGTTCTACTTTATGTCAATCCATAAGCACGCTCCTAGGTGTTTTATGGATGTGACTGCTTTCAGTGATTGTTTTTCAAAAGTGTAGTCCTAAAATAATGTGTCTGTCTACCTATTTATGAGCAATATCTCACATTTGTTTATCTTGAGGATCAATTACCAATCACTGCAACATTCGTCGATTGCCAATTGACCCTCAATATAAACATGTACGTGTCTGGCGTAAACAGGCAGAAAGTCCCATTCCTTGGACCTTCCCTATTGTTGGATGTCCTCTTGAGGACATCCAACAACTCTATCGATCAATGCCAAATTTTTCTTTCAGAGACGTGCACTCTGACTAGATCGCACCAGTTTTAGTTACAGTTTTTTTTATTTTATTTTGCAGTATAGTTTTTCTTAGAGAGGTTATTTTTTTCGATTCCTTGTTCCCCTCGAAACTGAGCCCTCACAAATTTGCAGGTACGTAGGTGGGGCGAAACAGCTGCTGAGCACATTATTACGTTTTCGGCAGTCCACCTGTGTTTCCCTGAGCCTCCCCTCCTTCTCCCACAATATACCCCCTCTCCAGGCCCTCCCCCTCCCCCACTACATGCACGCAGTCCTCAACGGAGTTCATTTCCAGCGCCTTCCGGTCCCATTCAGTTTCCGCCGCGCCTCCGCCACGCGCCCCGTCAGTTTTTTCGCCGTTCCTGTGTCTAACGATTCCCACTTGTTGAGTGCCGCGTTCGTGTGCCTGTGCCAGACTTCTGCTTGTGCTTTTTCAGCCTCTTACGCGAAGGTCCGCGCAGTGTACTGTAACCTCCAGTGTATAACAATTATGCCAGGCTGCAGTATAGGGCAGTATCCCTCGTGAGTGTGTGAGAATTAGTGGTGCACAAGTGAATAATTCCGTCAGTGGCGCCCTTTCTGATTGTCGACAGGTCCTCCGAAGAAACACACCCCGTAGTGTGCGAGTAGCAACAATACCGGGTTGTTAAGCGTGTCTGTCTGCGGAAAGGTCAGTATGTTCAGGTCTCACGCAGTAGCCTATTATGACACGAAAAAGCTTTGCGGTGATATTTTAGACTTTTCATTTAGAGAATATATCGGGACACGCGTAGCATTCCAAAGAGGCAACGTCCTATACACAATCAGAAACGGATCTTCTCGCAGATTACAAATGCGAGCATACTGGCAGCTGCCAAAAACGTAGGAACAATTAGCGCAATTTCTTTCCATTAATTAACCGAGTTGTCGTTTCCATTTTATGCTGAGTATTTCGCCGACCGAGTCAGTCCTCGTTTTCATGTGCAGCGAGCCGTGCCGGATAACCATATAAACTGAAGTACAGGTTTGATTTAAACAAGACTTAGGCTCCGGCACTCGATTTACCAATATTTCGCCGGGAATCTCATCTTTGAAAAGTGGAAAACGTTGGGAGAATGTGCGCATCGCGGAATGACAGTGCGGCCTCTGAAAGTTGAATGAGTGTCAAAGGTCGTAAGGGGTCATGGGGATTCGATCTCTGCTATAAATAGCGCAGCGCACAGACGAGATTTCAGAGTTCTGTTGTGGTCCAGTCGGTTAGTTCTCAAAACAAACACACTTCGCAGCACGTGAAGAAGATATCTGGGTCGGTCGTAGAAATATTCAAATCCTTTTGCATATACTGCTGCATCATATAAAATACTTAAAATTGTAAAATGCTAACATTACTGATGTTTCAGCGATGACTTTCCAATATTTTATTTTACTTGATGGTGCGCCAATACACCGAGAAGGATTGTAATTAAACTGGGGCTGTCCACATAATTTGAGGCTGAACTTGTCAAGTAAACGTTCGGACAAGGGTGTTCCGTACTTCATTTGATAGAAACGGAACCCATATGCGATCACTCTCTCGCGGCAGAGGTTCGAGTCCTCCCTCGGGCATGGGTGCGTGTGTTTGTCCTTAGGATAATTTAGGTTAAGTAGTGTGTAAGCTTAGGGACTGATGACCTTAACAGTTAAGTCCCATAAGATTTCACACACATTTGAACATTTCGCTCTCTTGTCCGTCTGTCTATGCAATTGTTAAAAACCCTTTTTCTCACGAACGGGTAGACAAACACAGTTGAAATTAATGTCACGTACTATGGTTTCCGGTTCCTTAGTGGCGTTAAAAACTGAAGCTCTAAATCAGTACAATCAAAATATTTGACCATTTGTGTCATTATTTGATATTCGAAAACTCGCTCATCCATACCTGCAGGGCTCTTCCCGGTTGTCTAGAATCGTGAAATTTGGCCAGAAGCAAGGTTTCACAGTGCAGCCAAAAGAAAAAAAAATCCGAAAATTGTTAATTTGTAATCATATTACACGAAAAATATTTTTATTTCATTTATTATGTCTGTCTTTCCGTCTGTTACGACACCGTTTTCTCAGGAATGGGTTGATGTATCAAGTGCCTTGGCGGTGTAAAAAAATTTAAGCTTCATCATCATTGCAGTCAAAAGATACGGGCATTTATGTAACATATTTTTGTATCTTGTCATTATCGATAACCGGCAAAAATCGTCGAAATTTTCGATTCATAGAATGGATAAATTATCTATATGCATAATTACGTTCTACAGAACACTTGATGCGTGAGTCCTATTCACATCCAATTTTTTTCTAATCTGTTTGAAAGGACAGTCAGTTTAAGTGAATGCAATACTGAACCCGATATAGTAAAACAAATAACAAAAGTCAGCACTTAAAAGCAAAGGTAGACATTATTTTGCATAATAAATTAATAAGTGGACGAGGAGTGTAAATGATCAAAGCTAAGATCAGAATCAGGAATTTTCTTGAATTAACGTACAGTGGGAAAGCATCTCAACAGATTGCTCGTTCTTCCATTAGAATAAAACTGCGATACTAGGCTTCCGTTCTAACAGTCAACTTCGACGTAAATAACGGCATAAGGAAAGAACAGTTCACCATAAATACTCAGTATCGTGTGTGTGTGTGTGTGTGTGTGTGTGTGTGTGTGTGTGGTGTAAGATGTACTGTGGCACCTGTTCGTACGACTGACGGACAGATCTGTTGTGTTTCCTTTAGAGAGCATTATAACGTATGCATAAAACAGCTTTTGGTTCTCATTTTTAAAAAAATGCAGAAAAATAAGGATGCATACATCAACATTTGGATGTCTGTCGTCATGTAACTAAAGGCTCCCGTATGGTAACACTAGAAGAGCTACAAATTTTTACTAATTTTTTAAGAAAACCTTTCCTAAGTATTTTCTAATTTGTTACGACATCTCTTCTTCCCGATATTTGCCGTTTTCCGTTGTTGAAGTTCCTTTTTCTGCCGGTTCGCACTTACCTACTAGTAGCCTTATTTATCAGTCCTATCATACTGTTCCCGTTTAGTGTAGATACCCTTTCGACCACTAGCTACACCACTTCGCTACTCAGCGAATGCGTCGTCTGCCCTGCCTGGCTTCGCAACGACAGTGGTTATGGACGATTTTTACTAATTTTCACTTTGGGAAGGCTTCACTAACTATTTTTAATCTAAAATTTGCGATTAAAGCATTGTGAACCGTATACCATTACGTAATTAACTGTAGCATTCAGAGTGCAGATATTGTTTCCTTCGTGAGCTCCGCTTTTGGCCTGTCGAGCTGACGCATACTCAGGTGCGTATGATAGTGTATATAGGGTGTAGACATAATTGTTTACAACATATCACATTCATGTAGATGATGTCGAGACGAACAATCGAGAAATTACCTGAAGCTGGCCTACAAAAACAACCTAAGCTACAGTGCATGCGCGTCGCGCTAGGTTTTCAATATCCTATCGCTCTCTTCGTGCGCACTGGAAGTCTTGGAGAAAAAAAATGAATGGGACGTATTTTTAGGAAATTTAATGTGTTTTACGGTTGAACTGTGATACGTTTTCGCTAAATGCCGCGGTTTTCTAGTTATTCAAGAGAAACTTACAAAATTGATCTTCATACGTACCTCCTGCCCCACAATCGTATCCGACCGGTCAGGATTTTTAGAATGTTGTTCAAGGCACTGCCTCCAACATCTGTACAAAAATTTGTAATTACGCAAATTACTTTCCATATTCGACCGTTTTTGTTCTTGTCTGAGCAACTACGCCACCTCGCTTAGCCGTACACTTACAAATTGTAAAATTGACGTTTTTGTAAATTTTACCTCACATTCTGCGAATTTAAACACCATTCAATTAATTTTTTTTTTTTTCCAGCCCTTCTTACTACGATGCTACTGTGCTTCAATGGTTGAGTTTAGAGCGAATTGTAAACGTAATCGTCTTTTAGTAACATTTACAAAAGTCTTTTTTCTTTCATTTATCTCTGGTGAAATTTTAAATCAGTTATACTACCGAAATAACCAACTAAGCCAGTGAGATGTAAATAATTTAGTAGCAAATTTTTGTACAATTATTGGAGGACCAGTTTTCAAGGTTCAGTTCTTGACAGTTTGTGTGTATCCAGTGTTGTCTGTTCTTCCTACCAGTGAGTGTCTTCTGTCCACATAAGGGAAAAAGAAACATCGCATCTACATTGACACGACTCGCAAAGTTTTATTTCATGTCCCTGTTTTTTTGTCATGCAATATCGTTATTTTGTGACCAACGCGTCAGTCACGTCAGAAGAATGTGTGTTCCGGGTCTTCCAGCCGAGTCTGAGGTTTCTCTTCTCTATATTTCACTGGTATGTGCTATTAACTGAATTGCATTGTCATCATTATTGCCATGTATCTTCTGTCGTACCTAAGTTATGGTAGCACACTGGACTCGCATTCGGGAGGACGACGGTTCAATCCCGCGTCCGGCCATCCTGATTTAGGTTTTCCGTGATTTCCCTAAATCACTCCAGGCAAATGCTGGGATGGTTCCTCTGAAAGGGGACGGCCGACTTCCTTCCTCATCCTTTCCTAATCCGATGAGACCGATGACCTCGCTGTTTGGTCTCTTCCGCCAAAAACAACAACAACCTAAGTTATGAAATATAATACTGGTATTTTCTTGGAGCATAGATTTCTCCTTTGTGACTAAATGAAAGGCTTTTTGTGTGGTAGTCAAACGCGTTCCGCTTATTCGATTTTCGAAGCGTCTCAGTTTGCTGTAATACATTATTTTTCCTTAGTATGCTTACAAGACAGATCTGTGAGGGAATATTCCTGAATTTGTCTTTGGCTACTTTAGGTCAAAAACAACTTCTTGGTGCACAAATCACTCTAGCTCCTAACAGTTTTTCAGCCCACTTACGACTTTGAACAATAACTCGAACAAAAATAACAAAAAATGGTTCAAATGGCTCTAAGCACTATGGACTTAACATCTGAGGTCATCAGTCCCCTAGACTTAGAAATACTTAAATTTAACTTAACCTAAGGGCATCACGCACATCCATGCCAGAGGCAGGATTCGAACCTGCGACGGTAGCAGCAGCGGGGTTCCGGACTAAAGCGCCTATAATCTCTCGGCCACGGTGCGTTAGTGAAGCTAAAAATGTGTGACGTACCCGTATAAATGCAAAACAAACAGCAACAAATTATAAAATAAAGGTAAGCGCAACTGATTATAAGTCACTCGTAAATACACCGACGGGAAAAAAATCGTGACACCAATAAGCTAATAATGTAGAGTAATGAAATTTTGCGAATGCATTTGTCTGGGTAATATATCTAAAACATTAACATTGCATAATTACATGTTAATGTAAGCGCAAGATATGCAATTCCAAATGTGAATTTGCTGGTATTAATAACCGGTGTGACCCCCAGAATGTTGAAAGAGAGTATGCAAATGCCCATGCATTGCGTTTGACAGGTGCCGGACATATTTGAAGTATGGAGTTCCATGCCCGTTGGGCTTGGTCGATCAATACAGGGACGGTTCATGCAGTTTACAGATGGCGCTAGTCGTCCGATGATGTCACATATGTTCTCCGTTGGAGACAGATCTGGCCAAAGCAACATGTCGTCATTCTGTAGAGCACATTGGGTTACAAGAGCGGCATGTGGGTGTTATGTCCGCACTGAAACACAACAAATATTCCGTGATAACCAAATTTATTTGACCTTCTGTCACTCAAAACAAAACTTAAGTTCGACTACACAACACTTCGCTGGCTGTAGCGCCAAGGAGAAATCAGAGTCACTAGTAGAGAATACAAGTCCAAACCACTGCCAACCAGTCGATGCCGACGCGTCGCAATTTTCCAGCCAGGGAGGCCACAGTACGGTTCGGTCGTCGTGAATCCAGCAGCCGGGTAGTAACACAATCATCTTTTTTTGTTTTTCTTTATTGTGAATTCATTCCCCTGCCCCATATGGGCAGGGGAGGACTGTCAGCAGCACAATCCGCCGCTCTTCAGCCGAGTGACAAGACAACTAAAACAAGAATAAAATAGTACATACATAAGGAGATAAAAAAGGGGAACATAAAACAGAGTAAGGGAAGAAAATGGAGGTAAAAATACACTGACATGTAGACGTTCATTGGGGACAGTTAAAAAAGTCACCAGAAAGTTAAAAAACACAGTTGGCGATTCTTAAAACACAGAGAAGACACTGGATGCGCATGCACAGGTTAGAAGTTGGCCACAGTATTATAAACACTCCGAAACAACACACTTAAAACCCACTTGGATCACAGACGACGAAGAATAAAACGACCACAGTCATCGGCGAAGATTGAACTTAAATCCGCAGGACCGGCCAATCAGAGTGTTGGTAGATGGCGCCCTTATACGGTTGCTCACTCTGGTGGCGAGGGCAGCGCCGCCAGGGTACTCCGTATCGATAGTGGTGTGTACGCTGCCGCTAACCCCGCGGCGACGCGTTCACTGGCGCCAGTTGTTGACATCGCGTGCGGCGCCAGCGGTACTCGCTGTGTGACGCGCGTGTTGTAGCACGCCGCGCCGGAGTTGACGGCTGCTGTGCGCCGGCCGATACGACAGTGGGCTAGCGTTATTCTGTTGGAAAATGCAGCCTGGAATGGTGTTCATAAATGGCAACACAACAGGTCGGATCGCCAGACTGACGTACAAATTTGCGATCAGGATGCATGGCATAACCACGAGAATGATCCTGATTTCATACTAAACAGCACTCTCGACCATAGTTCCAGAGGTGGCGCAGTGGTTAGCACACTGGACTAGCATTCAGGAGGAGACGGTTCAAACCCGCGTCCAGTCATCCTGATTTACGTTTTCCGTGATTCCCGTAAATGGTTCCTCTGAAAGGCCACTGCCTATTTCCTTCTCTATCATTCCCTCGCCCGATGGGACCGATGACGTCGCTGTTTGGTCCTCTACACTCAAATCAACCAACCGTAATTCCATATCAAATGAATTGGCGCCGGCCGCTGTGGCCGAGCGGTTCTAGGCGCTTCAGTCCGGAACTGCGCTACTTCTACAGTCGCGGGTTCGAAACCTGCCTCGGGCATGGATGTGTGTGATGTCCTTAGGTTAGTCAGGTTTAAGTAGTTCTAAGTCAAGGGGACTGATGACCTCAGATATTAAGTCCCATAGTGCTTACAGCCATCTGAACCATTCTGAATTCGCAATTGCGTATGGGGACTACCATGACCTGTTGAATGGAATGACAGCAATGAAAATTTGTGCCGGCCTGGGACTCGAACCCGGATTTCCCGCTTATCCGTGCACTGCTCACAGCCAGACCCAAACTTCCATATGTCGTCAACCATGCGTCTACGGCCTGTGATCGTACATCCATTATGTGCAGGGTTATTACAAATGATTGAAGCGATTTCACAGCTCTACAATAACTTTATTATTTGAGATATTTTCACAATGCTTTGCACACACATACAAAAACTCAAGAAGTTTTTTTAGGCATTCACAAATGTTCGATATGTGCCCCTTTAGTGATTCGGCAGACGTCAAGCCGATAATCAAGTTCCTCCCACACTCGGCGCAGCATGTCCCCATCAATGAGTTCGAAAGCATCGTTGATGCGAGCTCGCAGTTCTGGCAAGTTTCTTGCTAGAGGAGGTTTAAACACTGAATCTTTCACATAACCCCACAGAAAGAAATCGCATGGGGTTAAGTCAGGAGAGCGTGGAGGCCATGACATGAATTGCTGATCATGATCTCCACCACGACCGATCCATCGGTTTTCCAATCTCCTGTTTAAGAAATGCCGAACATCATGATGGAAGTGCGGTGGAGCACAATCCTGTTGAAAGATGAAGTCGGCGCTGTCGGTCTCCAGTTGTGGCATGAGCCAATTTTCCAGCATGTCCAGATACACGTGTCCTGTAACGTTTTTTTTCGCATAAGAAAAAGGGGCCGTAAACTTTAAACCGTGAGATTGCACAAAACACGTTAACTTTTGGTGAATTGCGAATTTGCTGCACGAATGCGTGAGGATTCTCTACCGCCCAGATTCGCACATTGTGTCTGTTCACTTCACCATTAACAGAAAATGTTGCTTCATCACTGAAAACAAGTTTCACACTGAACGCATCCTCTTGCATAAGCTGTTGCAACCGCGCCGAAAATTCAAAGCGTTTGACTTTGTCATCGGGTGTCAGGGCTTGTAGGAATTGTAAACGGTAAGGCTTCTGCTTTAGCCTTTTCCGTAAGATTTTCCAAACCGTCGGCTGTGGTACGTTTAGCTCCCTGCTTGCTTTATTCGTCGACTTCCGCGGGCTACGCGTGAAACTTGCCCGCACGCGTTCAACCGTTTCTTCGCTCACTGCAGGCCGACCCGTTGATTTCCCCTTACAGAGGCATCCAGAAGCTTTAAACTGCGCATACCATCGCCGAATGGAGTTAGCAGTTGGTGGATCTTTGTTGAACTATGTCCTGAAGTGTCGTTGCACTGTTACGACTGACTGATGTGAGTGCATTTCAAGCACGACATACGCTTTCTCGGCTCCTGTCGCCATTTTGTCTCACTGCGCTCTCGAGCGCTCTGGCGGCAGAAACCTGAAGTGCGGCTTCAGCCGAACAAAACTTTATGAGTTTTTCTACGTATCTGTAGTGTGTCGTGACCATATGTCAATGAATGGAGCTACAGTGAATTTATGAAATCGCTTCAATCATTTGTAATAGCCCTGTACATTCCCGTACGGGTCAGACGCTGTACCTGAAAGTCGGTTGCCCGGTATCTGCAGATAAGTACAAGGGCACTGCAACATCGCAACCATAATTACAGGTGTAGGTCCAGTGTGTCTAGCAGGCAGACAGGTTGGTTGCCCCGGCCATTACTGTCACCGAGACAGAACCAGCTTTCATCAGAAAACACAACAGATCTCCACCCTGCCCTCCAATGCGCTCTCGCTTGATACCGCTGAAGCCGCAAATGGCGGCGGTTTGGGGTCAGTGGAATGCACGCTACAGGACGTGTGGCTCGGAGCTGTCCTTGAAGTAACCGATTTGTAGGAGTCCGTTGCATCGCTGTGGTTCCAACTTCTGCTCAAATTGCTGCTGCAGGAACCCAATCTTCTTGTAACCACCGCTACCAGCAATCGTGTACTATGTCTACATTTCTGCCAAGTCTTTGTGCAATATCGCAGATGGAACTTCCAGCGTTTCGTAGTCCTATTACACGACCTCGTTCAAACTCAGCGAACTGTTGATAAAGGCGTCTCTGTCACTTTAAAGATACTCTCGACTAACATCAACTCACTACGTCTAATCTCAAGATAATTAACGCTCACGACTGTTATAAAGTGTATGTAAACCAAACCTTATTTGCATTCTTATAGTAGCGCTACTAACCCCACTGTTACGCGACTGGAGCGAAATCAGAATAGACGTCATCTACACCTACATCATACACCGCAAGCCACCTAATGGTATGTGGCGGAGGGTACTTTCGGTATCACTGTCTGATACCTCCAACCCTGTTCCACTCGCGAATAGTGTGTGGAAAGAAAAATTTTCGGTAGGCCTCTGCATTTGCTCTAATTTATCGGATTTTCTCCTCGTGGTCAATACGCGACATGTATGGGGGGGGGGAAGTAATATGTTGTTCGTCTCCTCCTATGAAGTGCTGTCACGAAATTTCAATAGTAAATCTCTGCGCGATGCGAAACGCCTCTCTTGTAACGTCTGCCAGTGGAGTTTGTTTCGCATCTCTGTAACGCTCTCTCACCAGCTAAACGATCCCGTGCCAAAACGCGCCGCTCTTCGTTGGATCTCCTCTACTCCTCTATCAATCCTACCTGATAGGGATCGCAGATAGGTGAACAGTACTCAAGAATCGGACGAACAAGCGCATTATAAGCCACTTCTTTTGTGGATGAGTTACATTTCTTTAAGATTCCTCCGATGAAACTGAGCCTGCTATCCGCTTTTCCCGCTATCTCCAGCTTTTTGTCATCAATACTGTAGCTGTGCAGTAGTGGATTTCTTTTCCTATGTGTGCGCAGTATGTTACATTTATTTACGTTCAGGGTCAACTGCCAAACTCTTCACCATTCATCAATACTCTGCAGGTCGTTCTGCAAATTCTTACTATCTTCTGGCGTTTCTACTTTCGTATATACAACTGCATCTGCGAATAGCCTTAAAGAGCATCCGACGCTTTCTACTAGATCCATTATATACAGGGTGTTACAAAAAGGTACGGCCAAACTTTCGGGAAACATTCCTCACACACAAATAAAGAAAAGATATTATGTGGACATGTGTCCGGAAACGCTTAATTTCCATGTTGGAGCTCATTTTAGTTTCGTCGGTATGTACTGTACTTCCTCGATTCACCACCAGTTGGCCCAATTGACGGAAGGTAATGTTGACTTCGGTGCTTGTGTTGACATGCGACTCATTGCTCTACAGTACTAGCATCAAGCACATGAGTACATAGCATCAACAGGTTAGTGTTCATCACTAACGTGGTTTTGCAGTCAGTGCAATGTTTACAAATGCGGAGTTGGCAGATGCCCATTTGATGTATGGATTACCACGGGGCAATACCCGTGGCGCGGTACGTTTGTATCGAGACATATTTCCAGAACGACGTTCGAAGCAATTGATCGGCGTCTTAGGGAGCACGGAACATTCCAGCCTATGACTCGCGACTGGGGAAGACCTAGAACGACGAGGACACCTGCAATGGACGAGGCAATTCTTCGTGCAGTTGACGATAACCCTAATGTCAGCGTCAGAGAAGTTGCTGCTGTACAAGGTAACGTTGACCACATCACTGTATGGAGAGTGCTACGGGAGAACCAGTTGTTTCCGTATCATGTACAGCGTGTGCAGGCACTATCAGCAGCTGATTGGCCTCCACGGGTATACTTCTGCGAATGGTTCATCCAAGAATGTGTCAATCCTCATTTCAGTGCAAATGTTCTCTTTACGGACGAGGCTTCATTCCAACGTGATCAAATTGTAAAATTTTACAATCAACATGTGTGGGCTGACGAGAATCCGCACGCAATTGTGCAATCACGTCATCAACACAGATTTTCTGTGAACG
The DNA here is from genome assembly GCF_021461385.2 of Schistocerca piceifrons. Classification (NCBI taxonomy): domain Eukaryota; kingdom Metazoa; phylum Arthropoda; class Insecta; order Orthoptera; family Acrididae; genus Schistocerca; species Schistocerca piceifrons. The sequence continues at coordinate 129,670,375 of NC_060146.1, forward strand.
TTTGGGCAGGCATTATTGGTGATGTCTTGATTGGGCCCCATGTTCTTCCACCTACGCTCAATGGAGCGCGTTATCATGATTTCATACGGGATACTCTACCTTTGCTGCTAGAACATGTGCCTTTACAAGTACGACACAACATGTGGTTCATGCACGATGGAGCTCCTGCACGTTCCAGTCGAAGTGTTCGTACGCTTCTCAACAACAGATTCGGTGACCGATGGATTGGTAGAGGCGGACCAATTCCATGGCCTCCACGCTCTCCTGACCTCAACCCTCTTGACTTTCATTTATGGGGGCATTTGAAAGCTCTTGTCTACGCAGCCCCGGTACCTAATGTAGGGACTCTTCGTGCTCGTATTGTGGACGGCTGTGATACAATATGCCATTCTCCAGGGCTGCATCAGCGCATCAGGGATTCCATGCGACGGAGGGTGGATGCATGTATCCTCGCTAACGGAGGACATTTTGAACATTTCATGTAACAAAGTGTAGGGTGGATGCATGTATCCTCGCTAACGGAGGACATTTTGAACATTTCCTGTAACAAAGTGTTTGAAGTCACGCTGGTACGTTCTGTTGCTGTGTGTTTCCATTCCATGATTAATGTGATTTGAAGAGAAGTAATAAAACGAGCTCTAACATGGAAAGTAAGCGTTTCCGGACACATGTCCACATAACATATTTTCTTTCTTTGTGTGTGAGGAATGTTTCCCGAAAGTTTGGCCGTACCTTTTTGTAACACCCTGTATATTGTAAGCACCAACGGTCCTATCACACTTCCCTGTGGTACTCCGGATTTATCATTACATCTACCGATTTTGTTCCCTTTAAGAGCGACGTGTTGAATTCTATCTGCAAGAGAGTCTTGAATCTAGTGTAAAGTCTGCTCCGATACTCCGTAAGCTTGTATTTTTTTCATTAAACGGGGATCTTTCAGATGCAGTAACACGCCTAACAACTTTCGTTCATGTAGCACAACTCCTTCTTGGTGTAGCGATTTTTTGCCCTCGGTGTATAAATGTATTATGCCAATTGAAAACAGGAGTGAATAAAAAAATGGTTCAAATGGCTCTGAGCACTATGGGACTTAGCATCTGAGGTCATCAGTTCCCTAGACTTAGAACTACTTTAACCTAACTAACATCCATGCTCGAGGCAGGATTCGAACCTGCGACTGTAGCGGTGGCGCGGTTCCAGACTGAAGCGGCTAGAACCGCTCGGCCACAGAGGCCGGCGGAGTAAATAAAGTTGCATAAAAGGGGCTGCTTACTGTATTCCTTAAGTAATAAAAAAAATTACTTAACATGCAGTTCCAAATGGGAGAGGAGTACCAATACGCTGGGAGGAAGTCTGTGTACCCCAGCCTTACGTTATTTAGAGCGGGACATTCGGGACGTGGCTTGGGTTTTGGGACCTGCAGACACGATGGGCTCAGGCAGTGGGTCACGCAACACGCGCCTCCTGTACACCGACAGCCCCCGCGCTCCCCGGCCTTGTGGGGAGTTCCTCTCGGAAATCCGGCCCTTGTGAGGTGAGGCGGGGTCACAAGAGAGCCGCAGACGCCGCGGCATGAAAGGCACAGGACGTCCCGCAATTACGCGAGCCGCCGTTAAGACCTGTTTCTGGGGCGAGTCAAGGCGAGGAAAGACGCTCTTCTCCAGCGTACGCACACCTTCCCTGTCTCGCCTTGTAACACATCTAGACGTTCATTTCTTTGTCTCTAAGTGTTTCGAATTATTTCGGATTCAGTACCACATAGATGCCTTCTACAAAAAAAAAAAAAAAAAAAAAGAAAAAAAGTACTGTCCGCAGCTCGTGGTCCTGCGGTAGCGTTCTCGCTTCCCACGCCCGGGTTCCCGGGTTCGATTCCCGGCGGGGTCAGGGATTTTCTCTGCCTCGTGATGACTGGATGTTGTGTGCTGTCCTTAGGTTAGTTAGGTTTAAGTAGTTCTAAGTTCTAGGGGACTGATGACCATAGATGTTAAGTCCCATAGTGCTCAGAGCCATTTGAACCATTTTTGAAAAAAATACATTCCTATGTCATATTTGGAGCTGACGGAGTGAGTAGTAAAGAATCATCGACATAATAGGTCGTTGTTGTTGGTGCTGATGTTGTTGTTGTTGGTGGTGGTGGTGGTGGTGGTGGTGGTGGTGGTGGTGGTAGCATTAAACCGAAAATTTGCCAGTAGCGAAATAAAAATAAATGTAATACGGGAGCATTTTTAGGTACCTATGGTGGTCCATTGATCGTGAATGGGCCAAATATCTCACGAAATAAGCATCACACTACAAAGAACGAAAGTTGTCTAGCTTGAAGGGGGAACCAGATGGCGCTATGGTTGGCCCGCTAGATGGCGCTGCGATAGGTCAAACGGATAGCCACAGTTTTTTAATGGGAACCCCCATTTTTTATTACAGATTCATGTAGTACGTAAATAAATATGAATGTTTTAGTTGGACCTATTTTTTCGCTTTGTGATAGATGACGCTGTAATAGTCACAAACATAGGGCTCAAAATTTTAGACGAACAGTTGGTAACAGGTAGGTTTTTTAAATTAAAATACAGAACGTAGGTACGTTTGAACATTTTATTTCGGTTGTTCCAATGTGATACATGTACCTTTGTGAACTTATCATTCCTGAGAACGCATGCTGCTACAGTGTCATTACCTGTAAATACCACATTAATGCAATACATGCTCAAAATGATGTCCGTCAACCTCAATGCGTTTGGCGATACGTGTAACGACATTCCTCTCAACAGCGAGTAGTTCGCCTTCCGCAATGTTCGGACATGCATTGACAATGCGCTGATGCATGTTGTCAGGCGTTGTCGGTGGATCACGATAGCAAACATGCTTCATCTTTCCCCACAGAAAGAAATCCGGGGACGTCAGATCCGGAGAACGTGCGGGCCATGGCTTCGACGAACAATGCACCTGTCATGAAATATGCTATTCAATACCGCTTCAACCGCACGCGAGCTATATGCCGCGAGCTATGTGCCAGACATGCATCATGTTGGAAGTACATCGCCATTCTGTCATGGAGTGACACATCTTGTAGTAACATCGGTAGAACATTACGTAGGAAATCAGCATACATTGCACCATTTAGATTGCCATCGATAAAATGGGGGCCAATTACCCTTCCTCCCATAATGCCGCACCAACCATTAACCCGCCAAGGTCGCTGATGTTCCACTTGTCGCAGCCATCGTGGATTTTCCGTTGCCCAATAGTGCATATTATGCCGGTTCACGTTACCGCTGTTGGTGAATGACGCTTCGACGCTAAATAGATCGCTTGCAAAAAATCTGTCATCGTCCAGTAATTTCTCTTGCGCCCAGTGGCAGAACTGTGCACGACGTTCAAAGTCGTCGCCATGCAATTCCTGGTGCATAGAAATATGGTACGGGTGCAATGGATGTTGATGTAGTATTCTCAACACCGACGTTTTTGAGATTCCCGATTCTCGCGCAATTTGTCTGCTACTGATGTGCGGATTAGCCGTGACAGCAGCTAAAACACCTACTTGGGCATCATCATTTGTTGCAGGTCGTGGTTGACGTTTCACATGTGGCTGAACACTTCCTGTTTCCTTAAATAACGTAACTATCCGGCGAACGGTCCGGACACTTGGATGATGTCGTCCAGGATACCGAGCAGCATACATAGCACACGCCCGTTGGTCATTTTGATCACAATAGCCATACACCAACAAGATATCGACATTTTCCGCAATTAGTAAACGGTCCATTTTAACACGGGTAATGTATCACGAAGCAAATACCGTCCGCACTGGCGGAATGTTACGTGATACCACGTACTTATACGTTTGTGATTATTACTGCGCCATCTATCACAAAGCGAAAAAAGTGGTCCAACTAAAACGTTCATATTTCTTTACGTACCACACGAATATGCAATAAAAAATGGGGGTTCCTATTTTTAAAAACGCAATCGATATCCGTTTGACCTATGGCAGTGCCATTTAGCGGGCCAACCACAGCGCCATCTAGTTTCCCCCTTCAAGCTATACGAGTTTTGTTCTGTGTAGTTTTTTCGTTTGACGCTTATTTCGTGGGATATTTGGCCCGTTCACTATCAATGGACCACCCTGTATACGTAACCTAACTAGTGCTCCTTCATCAGTTAGCAATACATCCTGATGAAGGCGTCTTGCAGTTGTCGCCGAATCGTCGGAATTTTATAGTTGACAATGCGGTCTCAAACCCAGAAGAGTTTTACTGGCTGTGACAACGGCCTACGTTTACACATTAGCTGCCTGTCCGGCACAATGTTTCAACTTTTCCCATTGATTTAAGTCATTGCTCATTGGCAGGTAATATCATTAATTCCTCTGTCTCTGGATTCGTAATGGCTACGGGATCAAAATTGTGCCCGTCTTTGAGACGTGTTCGAAAGAACAGACATTATATAACATCGGTGGTTTAAAGCGGTACGACTGTAAGGCTAAGGAACGAGGTTAAGGAACTATAGAAACGAACAGACAGCTACAACAGATAGGGTATGTGATACTACTGGAGAACGGCGTTGTCTGGAGAGGCGTGTTGAGCGAAGACAGGCAGCAGGAGCGGACAAGTGGGTGCCGCTGGGACGCGCTCTCTGCAGTGCCGGCCCTTGTTAAATGCCGACCGTGACAAATCGGAGAACCGGTGGCCGACGCTTGCCGCTGCCGCTGCTCCTTTGTTTTTGCTGTTCGAGCCTGGCGCCCGCCGCTCAGCTTCCCCTCATTAACGTACAACGGTACCCGCAGTCGAGGTCCAGCTCACCGCCACTAAACGCCGCACTATAATACACTCCACCGCTGCTACCGGTACGGATACGTCGACATTGCCCCGTATTGGAGTAGCAGGATCAGCACGACTTCTCCATAAACATGTCCGCGTCTTCTTTTCTTTTCTGGGTGTCGTTTCAGTAGTCCAATGTAACAGTGTAAGAGCAACTCTCTCTCTCTCTCTCTCTCTCTCTCAAACACACACATACACACACACACCCTCCCTCCCTCCCTTCTCGCCTCTAATATGACGATGTTGTTGTCGTTTTCAGTCTGGTTTGAGTCAACAGCTCGCACTGTCCCATCTTCTGCAAGTCAGTGCATGACTGCTGCGACCGACATCCATTTGAATCCGCTTACTGTAGTCGAACTTTCATAACTCTCCATTCGATCTGAGTTTTAGCGCATGTTCTTTGTCCCTCTGTGTCCTCCACCCTAGTGCTTTTAATGTGTTGCAGGGTGGCTGGCTTTTCCTTTTTATTTTCGTGGTCGGTCAGCCACAGTAATCTGCTCCCTTGTTTTACTCTCTTCTAACTGTTTCTTTCATCTCTGTTGTTTTCTTGACCTCTTTTGTTCCTTTTAGTGTTCGTTGCCTTTCCTTCGTTATTGTGGTCTTTCCTTTCTGTTTTGTGTTACATGCCTCGTCTGTTTTGGTTCAAATGGCTCTGAGCACTATGGGACTTAACATCTGAGGTCATCAGTTCCCTAGAACTTAGAACTACTTAAACCTAACTAACCTAAGGACATCAAACACATCCATGCCCGAGGCAGGATTCGAACCTGCGACCGTAGCGGTCGCGTGGTGCCAGACTGTAGCGCCTAGAACCGCTCGGCCACTCCGGCCGGCCCTCGCCTGTTTTATTGTCACACTTGTGGCATCGTTTTATTAGGAACAAGGGACCGATTACCTCCTAGTTTGATCCCTTTCCCCCCTCTTTTAAAAAAAAGTAACTCTCCACAATTTTTACCCCTCACTCTTCCCTCCATTACCAGGTTGATTCCTCGATTCCTCAAGTTCAGTCCTATGAATCGGTCCCTGCCATTAGACAATTTATGCCACAAATTCCCATTCTCTCTAATTCGATACACCATCAGTTCATTAGTTATCGCATATACACATCTAATCTCCTGCATTCTCCTGTAGCATAACATTTCAAAAGCTTTCTTATCTGAACTGTATATCGTCCGCCTTTCACTTTTGTACCGGGCTAACCTCCATGCCTTCATAAAAGACTTTCTAATACTTACATTTATAGTCGAAGCTATGAAATTCCTCTCTTTCAGAAATACTTTTCTTGCTATTGACAGCATTTTTTATCCTTCCTACTTCGTCCACCAACAGTTATTTTAATGCACAAGTATTAAAAATCGTCTGCTACTTTTGATATCTCATTTCTAGTCTAGTTCCTCCAGTATCGCCTAATTTAATTGGACCCTCCTTTATTACCTTTGTTTTCCTTTTGTTAAATAAATGTCGTGTGACTAGGGCCTCCTCTCGGGTAGACCGTTCGCCGGGTGCAAGTCATTCGGTTTGACTCCACTCCGGCGACTTGCGCATCGATGGGGATGAAATGATGAGCATGAGGACAATACAACACCCAGTCCTTGAGTGAAGAAAATCTCCGACCCAGTCGGGAATCGAACCCGAGCCCTTAGGACTGACGTTCTGTCGCGCTAACCACCAAGCTACAGGGGGCAGACTTCCTTCTGTTGATATTCATCGTATATCTTCCTTTCAAAGCACTGACCATCCATGCAATTGCTCTTGCAAGTTCCTTGCCGTCTCTGATGGCATTACAAGGGCATTTACAAACCTCAGTGTTTGTATTACTTCTCCCAGAACTTTAAATCCCTTTTTTTCTCCTTGCTTTCTTTCACTCCTTGCTCAATGTCCAGATTGAATAACATCGATGTAAGCTACAATCCTCTCTCACATCCTTCTCAATCACTGCTTCCCCTACACATCCTTTCACTCTTCATGTTTCTGTTCAAGTTGTAAATTACCTTCCGCTCGTCTCATTGTATCTCTTCTACCTTCGAAATTTCAATATATCAACTTTGCGAAGAACTTCCTCTAAAGCTACAAATACTATAAACGTGGGATTGCCATTCTTTAACTTAACTTCTAAGACGGGTTCGTGTATTCGTACATCTCTACGAAGCCGAGACCGACGTAACGCGAGGTTGGCTTCTATTAGCTTTTCCGTTCTCCATATATAATTCGTGTCAGTACTGTAGAACTACGACTTATTCAAAAGATTGTTCTGTAGTATTCAGACCTGTCGGCACCTGCCTATTTTGGAATTCAAATTATTACATTCTTTGTGACATCAGAGGGTATTTTAACTGTCCCACACATCTTGCATACCAGCTGGAACAGTTTCATCATGGCTCGCTCTCCCAAGAATCTCAATAATTGTGAGGGAATGTCGTCCATTCCAGGGTCCTTGTTTTTCTCGCAGTATCGTCTCTCCCATCTCATCTTCATTTACTTCCTCTTCCCTTCCTATAAAATTGTCTTCAAGGTTGTTCCCCTCATATAGACCATCTACGTATTCCTTTCACCTTTTACCTCTCCCTTCTTTGCTTAGTACTGGCTTGCCTTCTGAGTGTATTAACACAGCTGCTTCTCTTTACTCCAAAGGCCTCTTCAATTTTGCTGTTAAAGCGGTACCTACCTTCCTCTAGTCATGCACACCTCTAGAGAATCACATTTGTCCTCTAGCCATTAGTTGTTTGCCATTTTGCAATTTCTGTCAGTCTAAAAAATAGATATCTATATTCCCTTTTGACTGCTTCATTTATATATTCTCTTCTTTCGTCGGTTAAATTCAATATCTCATGTGTTGTTCAAAGGTTTGTACCGGGTCTTGTCTTTTTGCCTGTTTAATCCTCTGCTATCTTCACAACTTCATATCGTTAAACCTACTCCTTCTTTTTCTATTGTATTCCATTTCCTTGTTTGTGAGTGGTTGTCTAACGCTCCCCTCAAAACTCTCATCAGTCTCAGATTCTTTCAATGTTTCCGTGCCCATCAGCTTAATTTTTTATTTATCTGCTACTTTTTCAGTTAGTTCATAACCAATAAATTATGATCAGAGTTCAAATCTGTTCCTGGATGTGTTTTGTAGTTTAAAATCTGGTTTCGAGATCTCTATTTTGTCTTTACATATTCTAGACGAAACTTTTGAGTCTCTCTACCTGCATGGTTCAACCACGTGTACAAGATTTTGTCATGATTCTTATATCAAGTGTAAGCTTTTATTAAATTGTCAAGTATGCAAAATTGTATTAGGAACGAAAAGTGACAGAAAAGGTCCTAGAACCCACTGGTGGCAGAATTCAGAATTTATGGACTTGTAGTCTGCGCCTTGCCCACAGAGCGAAAGACTCTATCGTGGTTCGAAGTGTGGCGGGTAAAGTGAGTTTGGACATAGGTCAGATGAAGGCAAGAACATTCCATGCCTAGTGAACCTGCTGGGTCGCATCTCTCTCTAAAATCGTGCGCCGCGCGGAGTGGCCGCGCGGTTTGAAACGCCATGTCACGGAGTGCGCGACCTCTCCCGCCGGAGGTTCGAGTCCTCCCTCGGGTGTGGGTGTGTGTGTCGTTGATAGCGTAAGTTAGCTTAAGTAGTATGTAAGTCTAGGGACCTATGACCTCAGCAGTTTGGTCCCTTAGGAATTCACACACATTTGAACATTTCTTTTAAAATCGCGCAACGCAACCCATCTGGCCGAGACGGCTAACCGAATGGTTATCAGTGGATAACTAGTGTAGCTTTAAATAGCAACGCCGTTACCTGGAATGCAATCGTCTTTTACGCTAGCAGCTTTGTGACTATAGGGTAAGAGTAGAAGTTGGTTAATCACTGATAATATTTATCGACATAGCAGAATTAATAAAATGTCTTCATTAATATCTCGATCGTTTCTTGGTATTACTAGCAGCGTAATATGTTATTCTTGGCTTGCTTTAAGAAAAGAATAAAAACAGCGATGCAGGTAACAAACTGATCTTGTTGCGTATAATGTGAACGTCCGCCTCCTTAGGTGAGTGGTCAGCTCGTGTGATGCCGTGCAGAGACCCCGCGTTCGATTCCCTACCGGCTCGGAAATTCTCTCTGCTCGGGGACTCGGTGTTGTGTTGACATCATCATTATCGTCATCATCGACACACAGGCATCTATATAAATGACCTGGGTGACAATCTGAGCAGTTCTCTTAGGTTGTTCGCAGATGATGCTGTAATTTACCGTCTAGTAAGGTCATCTGAAGACCAGTATCAGTTGCAAAGCGATTTAGAAAAGATTGCTGTATGGTGTGGCAGATGGCAGTTGACGCTAAATAACGAAAAGTGTGAGGTGATCCACATGAGTTCCAAAAGAAATCCGTTGGAATTCGATTACTCGATAAATAGTACAATTCCCAAGGCTATCAATGCAACTAAGTACCTAGATGTAAAAATTACGAACAACTTCAGTTGGATAGACCACATAGATAATATTGTGGGGAAGGCGAGCCAAAGGTTGCATTTCATTGGCAGGACACTTAGAAGAAGGATTGACATTCTGTCGCGCTGACCATTCACCTACCGGGGCCGAACATGTACTCATTAAGAGATACACTGAAGCGTCAAAGAAACTGGTATAAGTATGCGTATTCAAATACAGGGATATGCAAACAGAAAGAAGACGGCGCTACGGTCGGCTACGCCTATATAAGTCAAGTGTCTGGCGCAGTTGTTAGATCAGCTACTGCTGCTACAATAGCAAGTTATCATGTTTGAGTGAGTTTCAAGGTGGTGCTATAGTCGGCGAACGAGGCATGGGACACAGCAACTCTGAGGTAGCTTTGAAGTGGGGATTTTCCCGTGAACATCAGGAATCCTGTGGAACATCAAATCTCCAACATCGCTGCGGCCCGAAAAAGATCGTGTAAGAACGGGACCAACGACGACTGAAGAGAATCGTTCAACGTGACAAATTGCTCCAGATTTCAATGCTGGGGCCGGCCGCTGTGGCCGAGCGGTTCTAGGCGCTTCAGTCCGGAACCGCGGGACTGTTACGGTCGCAGGTTCGAACCCTGCCTCGGGCATGGATGTGTGTGATGTCCTTAGGTTAGTTAGGTTTAAGTAGTTCTAAGTTCTAGGGAACTGATGACCTGAGATGTTAAGTCCCATAGTGCTCAGAGCCATTTGAACCCAACCATTTTCAATGCTGGGCCGTCAAGAAGTGTCAGCGTGCGAACCATTCATCGAAACATCATCGATATGGGCTTTCGAAGTCGAAGACCCACTCGTGTACCATTGATGAGTGCATGACACAAAGCTTTATGCCTCGCCTGGGCCCGTCAACAACGACATTGGACTGTTGATCGCTGGACTGATGTTGCCTGGTCGGACGATTCTCGTTTCAGATTGTATCGAGCGAATGGACGTGTACATGTATGGAGACAATCTCATGACCCCGTGGACCCTGCATGTCAGTCGCGGACTGTTGAAGCTGGTGGAGGCTTTGTAATGGTGTGGAGCGTGTGCATTTGCAGTGCTATGGGCCCCCTGATACGTCTAGATACTGACAGGTGACACGTACGTAAGCATCGTGTCTGATCATCTGCATCCGTTCACGTCCATTGTGCATTCAGACGCTCTTGGGCATTTCCAGTAGGACAATGCGACTCCCTGCACGGCCTGAATTACTACAGAGGGGCAGCAGGAACTCTCTTCTGAGTTTAAATACTTCCGCTGGCCACCAAACTCCCCAGACATGGAGATTATTGAGCACATCTGGTATGCACTGCAACGTGTTATTCAGAAGAGATCTCCACCCCTCGTACTCTTGCTGATTTATGGACAGCCCTGCAGGATTCATGGTATCAATTCCCTCCAGAACTACAGCAAACATAAACATAGCCAAAGCCTTGCAGACAAACAAAAATTACGCGAAGCGAAATGTAGTGTGAGGAGGGCTATGCGAGAGGCGTTGAGTGAATTCGAAAGTAAAGTAATTTTGGTCTTATGTCAAAGCGGTAGGTGGATCAAAACAAAATGTCCAGACACTCTGTGACCAAAATGGTACTGAAACAGAGGATGACAGACTAAAGGCCGAAATACTAAATGTCTTTTTCCAAAGCTGTTTCACAGAGGAAGACTGCACTGTAGTTCCTTCTATAGATTGTCGCACAGATGACAAAATGGTAGCTATAGAAATAGACGACAGAGGGATAGAGAAACAATTAAAACCGCTCAAAAGAGGAAAGGCCGCTGGACCCGATGGGATACCAGTTCGATTTTACACAGAGTAAACACCCTTCTTGCAGCGGCGTTAAAATGGCTCTGAGCACTATGGGACTTAACTGCCTAACTAACCTAAGGACATCACACACATCCATGCCCGAGGCAGGATTCGAACCTGCGACTGTAGCAGCAGCGCGGCTCCGGACTGGAGCGCCTAGAACCGCTCGGCCACCACGGCCGGCTGCAGCGGTGTACCGTAGATCTCTAGAAGAGCGTAGCGTTCCAAAGGATTGGAAAAGGGCGCAGGTCATCCCCGTTTTCAAGAAGGGACGTCGAACAGATGTGCAGAACTATAGACCTATAACTGTAACGTCTATCAGTTGTAGATTTTTGGAACACGTATTACGTTCGAGTATAATGATTTTTCTGGAGACTAGAAATCTACTCTGTAGGAATCAGCATGGCTTTCGAAAAAGACGATCGTGTGAAACCCAGCTCGCGCTGTTCGTCCACGAGACTCAGAGGGCCATAAACACGGGTTTCCAGGTAGATGCCATGTTTCTTGACTTCCGCAAGGCGTTCGATACAGTTCCCTACAGTTGTTTAATGAACAAAGTAAGAGCATATGGACTATCAGACCAATTGTGTGATTGGATTGAAGAGTTCCTAGATAACAGAACACAGCATGTCATTCTCAATGGAGAGAAGTCTTCCGAAGTAAGAGTGATTTCAGGTGTGCCGCAGGGGAGTGTCGTAGGACCGTTGCTATTCAAAATATACATAAATGACCTCGTGGATGACATCAGAAGTTCACTGAGGCTTTTTGCGGATGATGCTGTGGTATATCGAGGTTGTAACAATGGAAAATTGTACTAAAATGCAGGAGGATCTGCAACGAATTGACGCATGGTGCAGGGAATGGCAATTGAATCTCAATGTAGACAAGTGTAATGTGCTGCGAATACATAGAAAGAAAGATCCTTTATCATTTAGCATCCTCCGAGGTGAGGACAGCCTGTTCGATCGCCTAGTGCTGTGGAAGCGCCGCCACTCTGCATAGCCTCTGAACGAGACAGGTCTGTCCGACCCCTTGCAGCACGCACAGGAAACGTCCAGCAGGTGTTCAACCGGTTTTTCCGTATAAAACTCATTGCCTCTGCGAGAAAACTGTTTCAGCAATCATAATTATCACGCCGGCTAATTTATAGCTAATTAGCCACATTAATAATAACGCGTAATGGGGCTGCCAATTTGTAAGGGCGACAGCGGCAGATAGGCTGTTTTCGCCGGCCACATTATACTAGTTTTGGCAGTGGTTTCGTAATAATTCACCACACGATGTCTGCACCAACTTGGGCCGTTTGATTTGTGTTATATGCACCTAATTACGTCGAAGCGTCATGATAATTTGCGATACAGATCGCTTTATTTAATTGTTACTTCATTTTATTATTAGCCAATCATAAATCTGCGTCAATAAGGCAAGGTTTTATGACACGTCGTATATTCGAACATTTACAAAATGTTAAAAACCCATGATGAATACGACAGTGAAATAATAATAATAATAATAATACAGCCAAACAAGGAAGGAACACACAGAAAAGTTGTGGGGATGGCTGAACAAATACTGTGTTTTATTGGCAGGACACTTAGAAAATGTAACAGATCTGCTATGGAGACTGCCTACACTACACTTGTCCGTCCTCTTTTAGAATACTGCTACAAAAAATGGTTCAAATGGCTCTAAGCACTATGGGACTTAACATCTGAGGTGATCAATCCCCTAGGACTTAGAACTACTTAAACCTAACTAACCTAAGGACATCACACACATCCATGCCCGAGGCAGGATTCGAACCTGCGCTTTAGGTCATCAGAATCCCGATCTAGTGGCACAGCCTTGCCCATAATACTCCAAATGTTGGGGAGAGATCCGGCGACATTGCTGGCCGAGGTATGGTTTGGCAAGCACGAAGAGGAGCTGAGTGTTTGATGTCCTGGAGGAGCACTTTGGGGACCAAATTCCGGCTCTGGGGTACGCAGAGTCCACTGGCATGGGCCTCGATTAGCCGGCATATTCTACGGCTCTGAAGACATGTCACTCCTTTCTCGTGGGGCTGTGTTAAGGGCAAATTGTGCAACAATAGCCCCAAAGCCATTGCTAAGCTGAAAACAGTAATTCAGGAGGTCATCGACAGCATCGATGTTCCGACACTTCAACGGGTCTTGCAGAATTTCGCTATTCGTCTGCGCCGCATCATCGCCAGTGATGTCAGGCATATCGAACACCTCATCTGTAGTGACGTTTTTATGTTGAATAACATGTGTGCACGCCGTAGTTTGTAACTAATTTACGTTTTCTTTCATATAGTTCAATAATTGCCTCCATATGAGCCCAGCATTAGGTTAGGAAATGAGACACTTAAAGTAGTAAAAGAGTTTTGCCATTTGGGGAGCAAAATAACTGATGATGGTCGAAGTAGAGAGGATATAAAATGCAGACTGGCGATCGCAAGGAAAGCCTTTCTGAAGAAGAGAAATTTGTTAACATCGAGTATAGATTTAAGTGTCAGGAAGTCGTTTCTGAAAGTATTTGTATGGAGTGTAGCCATGTATGGAAGTGAAATATGGGCGATAAATAGTTTAGTCAAGAAGAGAATAGAAACTTTCGAAATTTGGTGCTACAGAAGAATGTTGAAGCTTAATCACATAACTAATGAGGAGGTATTGAATAGAATTGGAGAGAAGAGAAATTTGTGGCATGACTTGACTGGAAGAAGGGATCGGTTGGTAGGGCATATTCTGAGGCATCTAGGGATCACCAGTTTAGTATTGGAGGGCAGCGTGGAGGGTAAAAATCGTAGAGGGAGACCAAGAGATGAGTACAGATTCAGAAGGATGTACGTTGCAGCAGGTACTGGGATATGAAGAAGCTTGCACAGGATAGAGTAGCATGGAGAGCTGCATCAAACCAAACCGTAGATCACAACAACAACAATGAGCCCTAATTTCTCGATCTTATCTTCTTGATCCCTACGCGATATGTATGTTGACCGCAGTAGGTTCATCGTGCAGTCAGCTTCAAATGCCGGCTCTCTAAATGTTCTCAATATTGTTCCTCGGGAAATACTTTGCTTGCTCTCCAGGGGTTCCCATTCGAGTTCCTGAAACATCCTTAACACTTACGTGTTGTTCGAACCTACCGATGACAAATCTAGCAGCCCGCCTCTGAATTGCTTCGATGTCATCCTCCAATACGACCTCGTACGGATTCCAACCTACTCAAGAACAGGTTGCACAGCATCCTATATTTGGTCCCCTTTACAGATGAACCACTGTCTCCAAAAATTCTCCTAATAAACCGTAGTGGACCATTCGCCTTCCCTATCACAATCCTCACATGCTCGTTACGTTTCATAGCGCTTTGTAACATTACACCAGATGTCTAAACGACATTATTGTGTCAGGCAGGACACTGCTACTTCACTCTGGCATAAAGCAGCATGTGTGGGGCAACAGTTTGTAAACAGTAACATTCCCGAAACTGTCTGGACTATCTAGCCTCCCGACTTGAACTCAATGGAAACCCTTTCAGGTGAGTTAGAACGGCGACTTGGCTCGAGATCCCAGTGTCCAATGTCATTACCTTCTCTGGTTCCGGGTCTTCAGGAAGAATGAGCTCCCGTTCCTCGACAGACATTCAGACTCCCTTCTGAAAGCAGAGGTCTTAAAGGCGAAGGGTGGAAACAATCAACATCAGTGTCGACGATTAGGTGTCCGCGTACTTGGATACTTTTGACCAGACAGTATACATTAGAAGAAAAGGTCCCCACAGACCGTTCCAGGACAACCGCTAGTTTGATGTTGTTGTTTTTGTTGTACATGTCATTGTTGTATTCAGTCTGCATTCTGATCCGATGCAGCACTCCATGCTAAGCTACCATGCGAAAGTGGGCTAAAAATTCGTAGAACAAGATACTGTAATGTGAGACCCTTATATCCCTAATAACAATCCTGCCGTCTACCCACCGTGAAAAAAATCAGCATCTAAGTGCAAAAACGGTAAATTCTAAGCTCTACAAAACAGAGATGTGATTTACACATGTTGTTGAGGCATCTAATGTTTTAATTTGTAGTACTAAAAGATCGTTCGATGTGAAATAGTTTATTTCATGACCAGTTTCGACAGTAACTAGCTGTCATCGTCAGGTTTTCAGATCTACAACGTTGGTGTAGTAATCCGCGTGATCATATAACACTTACGCGCAAGAAACCATTTTATATGAATAACAAAAAATGCATACCTTCCACAATTGTTCTCGGTATGTCGACGAGACTGATGTGTATTTACATACACTCCTGGAAATGGAAAAAAGAACACATTGACACCGGTGTCTCAGACCCACCATACTTGCTCCGGACACTGCGAGAGGGCTGTACAAGCAATGATCACACGCACGGCACAGCGGACACACCAGGAACCGCGGTGTTGGCCGTCGAATGGCGCTAGCTGCGCCGCATTTGTGCACCGCCGCCGTCAGTGTCAGCCAGTTTGCCGTGGCATACGGAGCTCCATCGCAGTCTTTAACACTGGTAGCATGCCGCGACAGCGTGGACGTGAACCGTATGTGCAGTTGACGGACTTTGAGCGAGGGCGTATAGTGGGCATGCGGGAGGCCGGGTGGACGTACCGCCGAATTGCTCAACACGTGGGGCGTGAGGTCTCCACAGTACATCGATGTTGTCGCCAGTGGTCGGCGGAAGGTGCACGTGCCCGTCGACCTGGGACCGGACCGCAGCGACGCACGGATGCACGCCAAGACCGTAGGATCCTACGCAGTGCCGTAGGGGACCGCACCGCCACTTCCCAGCAAATTAGGGACACTGTTGCATCTGGGGTATCGCCATGAAGCTGGGCTACGGTCCCGCACACCGTTAGGCCGTCTTCCGCTCACGCCCCAACATCGTGCAGTCGCCTCCAGTGGTGTCGCGACAGGCGTGAATGGAGGGACGAATGGAGACGTGTCGTCTTCAGCGATGAGAGTCGCTTCTGCCTTGGTGCCAATGATGGTCGTATGCGTGTTTGGCGCCGTGCAGGTGAGCGCCACAATCAGGACTGCATACGACCGAGGCACACAGGGCCAACACCCGGCATCATGGTGTGGGGAGCGATCTCCTACACTGGCCGTACACCACTGGTGATCGTCGAGGGGACACTGAATAGTGCACGGTACATCCAAACCGTCATCGATCCCATCGTTCTACCATTCCTAGACCGGCAAGGGAACTTGCTGTTCCAACAGGACAATGCACGTCCGCATGTATCCCGTGCCACCCAACGTGCTCTAGAAGGTGTAAGTCAACTACCCTGGCCAGCAAGATCTCCGGATCTGTCCCCCATTGAGCATGTTTGGGACTGGATGAAGCGTCGTCTCACGCGGTCTGCACGTCCAGCACGAACGCTGGTCCAACTGAGGCGCCAGGTGGAAATGGCATGGCAAGCCGTTCCACAGGACTACATCCAGCATCTCTACGATCGTCTCCATGGGAGAATAGCAGCCTGCATTGCTGCAAAAAGTGGATATACACTGTACTAGTGCCGACATTGTGCATGCTCTGTTGCCTGTGTCTATGTGCCTGTGGTTCTGTCAGTGTGATCATGTGATGTATCTGACCCCAGGAATGTGTCAATAAAGTTTCCCCTTCCTGGGACAATGAATTCACGGTGTTCTTATTTCAATTTCCAGGAGTGTATATTGGGAGGTATGTAACCTTTCTTATTCAAATAATCTGATTCCTTGTTATTAATGTTGTACGGTCAAGCAGATTGCTACACCAACGTTACTCTATTCATACGTTATAGATAGAATCTGAAGATGAAACCTGACTACTGTCGAAACTGCTCATGAAAAAACTATTTCATGTGAAGAGATCTTGGCTTGTAATGTTACAAAGAACAGAGATGCTTCAGAGACGGAGTGTTAGAAAAATAATTGTTATAATACAAACTAGAGATAATTGGAAAATGAGGAGTAATGTGGGGACCTACCAAATGTACAGAGAATATCGTAAGTTATAGGCAGACCAACTCCGCCGAATCAATGAGAAAAGGTTAACAAAAGAAACATTTCTGTATTTCTGATAAAAGTTAACAATAGTTTGGATAAAAGAGCTTAGAAAAAGCCTAGACAGACACATCAAAAAATTGAACAGAAAGAAACGTTTATAAGAATAAAATATTAATTTAGAAGCTTTTCAAGACAGAAGAAATAAGAGATCGTGAACAACACGCAGAAAAGAAATAAAAAGATGTAGTAGTACTGGAAAAAATAGGGAACAACACAAAAAGAAGAGAAATTGAGGTAGTAATGCGATCCTATTTCGCTAATAGGACCAGAATAACAATAAATGGAAATAAGTGAAATAAAAAAAATTCTTTTCTTTTCCAAATACATAAAAAGAAGAGAGATTGAAGTGGCAATGTTATCTTATTTGGCCGATAGGAAGAGAATAATAATAAATGGAAATAAGTGAAATAAAAAACTTCCCTTCTTTTTCAAGTCACTCGTGGCTGTGTTCGTGTGTATTGCTAATTTTGCTGAATTAAGATGAATTGTTAAGTCTAGGATGTAGAATTTCGAGTTGAATTTGCGATCTGTTTGTAGTTTTGAATAATGTATTGTACTGGGGCTACGGTTTCTGGAGGTTTCTGGCATCAGCGGTGCAGAATTTTCAGAGATGCTTGCAGTAAGTTCCTCAATGGCGACAACGTGGTCACTTGCTGAAGTATTGTACACGCCGGACAATGACATCCCGCTTTTCGCCCGTGAACAAGTTCCTCAGCAATTCTCTAGTCTCTTTAGTTTTTATTTTTGTTGTTCTTTTTTGGGTCGCTGGTTCAAATGGCTCTGAGCACTACGGAACATCTGAGGTCATCAGTCCCCTAGAACTTAGAACTACTTAAACCTAACTAACCTAAGGACATCGCACACATCCATGCCCGAGGCAGGATTCGAACCTGCGACCGTAGCAGCAGCGCGGTTCCGGACTGAAGCGCCTAGAACCTCTCGGCCACAGCCGCCGGCTGTGGGTCGCTGGACTGGCAGTGATACGACTAACAATGTTATTTACTTCGATTAACAACCCACCACTAGCACAGCGTCGACATAGCATGCCTGTAAAGGATACTAATTTTTCTGCTTAACGGCACTAGACGCACGGCTGCATTGCTAACCTTTCCCCATTGGTGTTTTCTGAGTGCTGCACCGTGTTTGTGTAAAACGAGGAATGTTTACGATGCAGCCTGAAGAGAAATTTACGGACGTGCCAGAAACGGATCTGTAGGGCTGTGTGATAGGTAGTTTTACGAGGCGCCATAAGATACCGTGAAATTCAGACGCGTCGTAACTTTCGTGTTTAATTTACTCCTCTCTGCACAAATTGGCAGTGAGGTCGGCTACCGGAGGGACTGCGTTACCGCCCCCCCCCTTCCCCCCAACTCCCCCACGCGGTTCTGGATTTGAGGTTAGTTAATTACTGTGTCCGTTTTTTAATTACCGTGCCCTTATAGTTAGCTGAAATAATTGGATAAACTGCGGTCGTTAGATTAATGTTACCCTCGGGGTGATCACTGACGCAAATCCAAATAGTAATACTCTGGACCAAAGGGCAGCGGTTCGATCCTTCTTGCAATCGTGGATCGGTTCCAGACCTAATACATGTAGCAACACACAATTTGTTATTTTGCCTGGTTACGCAAGGGACATTTACAAATGCGTGTTTCCCAGTTATAAACGGCATATATTATCAGTGACTTCAGTGCACAACAATGACTTACAATACCCAAACCTACTATGAAGAAAGCACAGAAATCCTTTGAACGTGGGAAGAGACACAAATGGTTCAAATGGCTCTGAGCACTATGCGACTTAACTTCTGAGATCATCAGTCGCCTAGAACTTAGAACTAATTAAACCTAACTAACTTAAGGACATCACACACATCCATGCCGGAGGCAGGATTCGAACCTGCGACCGTAGCGGTCGTTCGGCTCCAAACCGTAGCGCCTAGAACCGCAAGGCCACTCCGGCCGGCGAAGAGACGCAGGAACAAAATGCGCCGAGGTTATACTTCAAACGGAGAAGCTGGCCGCTGTGGCCGAGCGGCTCTAGGCGCTTCAGTCCCGAACCGCGCTGCTGCTACGGTCGCAGGTTCGAATCCTGCCTCGGGCATGGATGTGTCTGATGTCCTTAGGTTAGTTAGGTTTAAGAAGTTCTAAGTTCTAGAGGACTGATGACCTCAGATGTTAAGTCCCATTGTGCTTAGAGCCATTTGAACCAAACGGAGAATTTACCTGCGCACTCCAACGAAGTTTGCTTCGGCGACAGTTGTCACATGCCGAGTCACAGCCTCCACTTAAATACAGTGAAGTGCCAAGAAAACTGGTATAGGCATGCATATTCAAATGCACAGATATGTAAACAAGCTGAATACGGCGCTGCGGTCGGCAACTCCTATGTAAGACAAGTGTCTGGCGCAGTTGTTAGATCGGTTACTGCTACTACAATGGCAAGCTATCAAGATATAAGTAAGTCTGAACGTGCTGTTATAGTCAGCGCACGTCCGATGCAACACAGCATCTCCGAGGTAGTGATGAAGTGGAGATTTTCCCATACGACCATTTCACGAGAGTACCGTGAATATCAGGAATCCGGCGAAACATCTGATGTCCGATATCGCCACGGCTGCTGGTGGTGGTGGTGGTTGGTTGTGGGAAGAGACCAAACAGCGAGGTCATCGGTCTCATCGGATTAGGGAAGGATGGGGAAGGAAGTCGGCCGTGCCCTTTCAAAGGAACCATCCCAGCATTTGCCTGGAGCGATTTAGGGAAATCACGGAAAACCTAAATCGGGATGGCCGGACGCGGGATTGAACCGTCGTCCTCCCGAATGCCACGGCTGGAAAAAGCTCCTGCAAGAACGGGACCAACGATGACTGAAGATAGTTCAACGTGACAGAAGTGCAAGCCTTCCGCAAATTGCTGCAGATTCTAGTGCTGGGCCATCAACAAGTGTCAGTGTGCGAACCATTCAACGAAACATCATCGATCTGGGCGTTCGGAGCCGAAGGCCCACTCGTTTACCCTTGATGACAGCACGACACAGAGCTTTACCCCTGCCCGCATCTCGTGGTCGTGCGGTAGCGTTCTCGCTTCCCACGCCCGGGTTCCCGGGTTCGATTCCCGGCGGGGTCAGGGATTTTCTCTGCCTCGTGATGGCTGGGTGTTGTGTGCTGTCCTTAGGTTAGTTAGGTTTAAGTAGTTCTAAGTTCTAGGGGACTGATGACCATAGATGTTAAGTCCCATAGTGCTCAGAGCCATTTGAACCATTTTTGAGCTTTACCCCTCGCCTGGGCCCACCGACATTGGACTGTTGATGACTGGAAACATATTGCCTGGTCTCAAATCGTATCCGGTGGATGGACGTGTACGGGTATGGGGACAATCTCATGAGTCCATGGACCCTACATGTCAGCAGGGGACTGCTCAAGCTGGTGGAGGCTCTGTAATTGTGTGGGGCGTGTGCAGTTGGAGTGATATGGGACCCCGATACGTCTTGGTATGACTCTGACAGGTGACAGGTACGTAAGCATCCTGTCCAGTCACCTGCATCCAGTCATCTCCATTGTGCATCTCGACAGACTTGGGGAATTCTAGCAGGACAATGCGACACCCCACACGTCCAGAATTGCTGCAGGGTGACTGCCGGAACACCCTTCTGAGTTTAAACAGTTCCGCTGGCCACAAACTCCCCAGATGTGAACAGTATTGAGCGTAACTGGGATGTCTTGCAAGTTGCTGTTCAGAATCCAGAAGAGATCTCCCCCCGTACTCTTACGGATTTATGTACAGCCCTCCAGGATTCATGGTTCCAGTTCACTCCAGCACTACTTCAGACATTAGTCGAGTCCAAGCCACGTCGTGTTGCGGTACTTCTGGGTGCCCCCGGGGAGCCTACACGATATTAGGCAGGTGTATCAGTTTCGAAGGCTCTTCAACGCAAAAATATGAAGTCACGGCCAAATGCACCGCTGAAAAGCCGCCCACAGGGAAGGACTGCAGTAACGTTTCGCACCTCTCGTCATGTGACGGAATGTCCAGTGTTGTCGAACATGATCGTTTGAGTAATCCAGCTGTTATGGTGTGGGGAGGGATAATGTTGCATGGACGTACTGAGCTCCAAATACTGGAACACGGCCCACTCACCGTTCAACGTTACTGTCGCAATGTACTCTTTCCACATATTCGTCTTTTCGGAGGTGCATTCGGCGCTACTTCATTTTTATGGATGACAATGCGCGACCGTATCGGAAAGGGAAACTGGAGGAAGTCTTGGAACGAGAGGATATTCGGCGATTGGAACGGCTTGCCCGTTCTCCGACTTACATCACATCGGGCACATGTTGGATGCGTTCGGAGGTGTATTGCAGCAGGTCCACGTGCACAACTAACAACCAACAGGTGTCAACCGCGCTGGTGGAGGAAAAGATCGCCCTGCCACAATAACTCTGTACCAACTTTGTGGCCAGCATGGAAGCACATAGCAGAGCGTTGCCGTGTGCGATGATCACACACCCTCTTAAGAACTATTTTCCCCCTTTTGTAATGTCCAGCTGACATGTGTGTGAATAAAAATGCCATTCCTCTTGTTCAGTTTATGTTTGTCTTTCCTTTACCTTCTGTGCAATGTTGTGTGGTCCAAATGGGTTACCGAGCGAGGTGGTGCAGTGGTTAGACACTGGACTCGCATTCGGGAGGACGAGGGTTCAATCCCGCGTCCGGCCATCCTGATTTAGGTTTTCCGTGATTTCCCTAAAATCGCTCCAGGCAAATGCCAGGATGGTTCCTTTCAAAGGACACGGCCGACTTCCTTCCCCGTCCTTCGCTAAAGCGATGAGACCGATGACCTCGCTGTCTGGTCTCCTTCCCCAAAAAACACCAACACACACACCTCCAAATCGGTTCAAATGGCTCTGAGCACTATGGGACTTAACATCTATGGTCATCAGTCCCCTAGAACTTAGAACTACTTAAACCTAACTAACCTAAGGACAGCACACAACACCCAGTCATCACGAGGCAGAGAAAGTCCCTGACCCCGCCGGGAATCGAAGCCGGGAACCCGGGCGTGGGAAGCGAGAACACTACCGCACGAACACGAGCTGCGGACTGTGTTGTCCAAATTTCACCGAGCTATGTTACTTGGCGATGAAACATCATTTGAAATTCGCTTTTGTCCTTTAGTTTTGCGCACCAGTGTGGTCAAAGACACATTTTAAGTTGCACGGTGTAGTGAAGAGACACTCTGGTAGCTGGGGGATGTGACGTCAAACAAGCGGCCCACGAAGGGGTCCGAGAGCAAGGACAGGGCACTGTATGTTTGGTGCCCGTGAGAGCAACATCTGTTGCATACGTTGGAAACTTCTGAGTTGAATAATGTGGCCAGTGCAAGTGGAATATTTGTTTGAACCAATCACGACTGTTACTCAAATACACTCATACTCATAAATTAATGATAATGCTGAAATATGTTGAGACAACGCTCTGGTGGGCGGTTTGCGCGTTTAAATCACCTCGGGGTATGACCATGCGGTGCATCTGACCTGCGGTCGTCAGACGGTGGCGCTGGCAGCAGTCCACATACGCAGAGTTGTGTTGGTTCATGTCAGAGTACGGTGCAGCGACTAAGTGTGCAGACGTTTTCAGACAGTGTGTTGAAAATGGCTCAAAGAACACGTATTGATGACGTTATGAGGGGTAGAATACTAGGGCGACTGCAGGCTGGTCAAACACAGCAGGTCGTAGCACGGGCCCTCCGTGTGCCACAAAGTGTGATTTCAAGATTATTGGAACGGTTCCAGCAGACAGGAAACGTGTCCAGACGCTACAGTACGGGAAGTCCACAGTGTACAACACCACAAGAAGACCGATATCTCACCATCAGTGCCCGCAGACGGCCACGGAGTACTGCAGGTAGCCTTGCTCGGGACCTTAGCGCAGCCACTGGAACAGTTGTCTCCAGACACACAGTCTACAGACGACTGAATAGACATGGTTTATTCCCCCGGAGACCTGCAAGGTGCGTTCCACTGACCCCTGGTCACAGGAGAGCCCGTGAAGCCTGGTGTCAGGAACACAGTACATGGTCGCTGGAACAGTGGTCCCAGGTTATGTTCACGGACGAGTCCAGGTATAGTCTGAACAGTGATTCTCGGCAAGTTTTCACCTGGCGTGAACCAGGAACCCTATACCAACCCGTTAATGACCTTGAAAGGGACCTGTGTGGAGGTCGTGGTTTGATGGTATTGGGGTGGGATTATGATTGGTACACGTACACCCCTGCATATCTTTGGCAGAGGAACTGTAACAGATCAGATGTATCGGGACGTCATTTTGCACCAGTATGTCCGCCTTTTCAGTGTTGCAGTGGGTTCCACCTTCCTCCTGATGGATGATAATGCACGGCCCTACCGAGCCGCCATCGTGGAGGAGTACCTTGAAACAGAAGATATCAGGCGAATGGAGTGGTCTGCCTGTTCTCCAGACCTAACCCCCTTCGAGCACGTCTGGGATGCTCTCGGTCGGAGTATCGCTGCACGTCTTCAAACCCCTAGGACACTTCAGGATCTCCGACAGGCACTGGTGCAAGAATGCGAGGCTGTACCCCAGCAGCTGCTGGACCACGTGATCCAGAGTATGCCAAGCCTTGTGCGGGCAGTGGCGTTTTGTAGCACATGTGTTTCGGGACGGTTTTCTCAACTTATCACCAATACCGTGGACTTATAGATCTGTGTTGTGTGTGTTCCCTATGTGCCTATACTATTAGCGCCAGTTTTGTGTAGCGCCACGTTGTGTGCTACCACATTCTGCAATTATCCTTAATTTGTGAGCATGAGTGTATTTAACGGCTTTTAATTTTAGAACTGTACGAGAACATTGTATAGCGAGTGTGGCGCACGGAGACGGTGGCACAAGCAGAGGTCCATCCTCCACAGAGACAGCTGCACGACACGTCTCCTGTCAAGGGTGGACTCCTGTTCAGCCAAGAAAACAGTTCTCCTCTCTTCGGTGGGTGGGTTCAGAGAATCCGCTGTATCGGCTCCATTCACGTCGCCAGTCCAGTTGGTGTAGTAACCACGCTCCTGCCACAGGATCGACACAAGAATTCGCCCCTCTGTTGCTTTTTACTATAGCCCGATCCACGAACGACGGCAGTTGGTGCGCGTGCTTTTCGCTAGATGGAAGCGTATATCCTGCAAATTGTGTCTTTCGCTTGCTTACGTAGAATTTATCATTTACAACCACCATCAGCGATGACAACTCGCAACAAATGAAATATAAATTCACTAAACAACTCGCTACGGTCACGTTTAATGCTTGCATTAGCTACGGCATTCAGAGCAGAGCGCTCAGAACACTACTGAACGTCCGCAGCTCGTGGTCGTGCGGTAGCGTTCACGCTTCCCACGCCCGGGTTCGCGGGTTCGATTCCCGGCGGGGTTAGGGATTTCCTCTGCCTCGTGATGACTGGGTGTTGTGTGCTGTCCTTAGGTTAGTTAGGTTTAAGTAGTTCTCAGTTCTAAGGGACTGATGACCATAGATGTTAAGTCCCATAGTGCTCAGAGCCATTTGAACCATTTGAACTACTGAACGCGCGAACGGTCTACCCGACGGGAGGCCCTAGCCATACGACATTTCCATTTCCATTGGTTGTCGGAGCATGCGTGACGACGGTGTGCAGAACAAGCCTAAACTCAACTGTATCGTTCGTGACTCCAATTATAAGGTCGAATTTAGCACGAGAGCTAAGAAGAGATCTTCATCTTCTCTACCGAGTTTGAACTTATACGACTCGACCTCGCTTCCTGTCTCAAGATGATGCTGTGGTGTCACCGCCAGACACCACACTTGCTAGGTGGTAGCCTTTAAATCGGCCGCGGTCCGTTAGCATACGTCGGACCGGCGTGTCGCCACTGTCAGTGATTGCAGACCGAGCGCCGCCACACGGCAGGTCTAGAGAGACGTCCTGGCACTCGCCCCAGTTGTACAGCCGACTTTGCTAGCGATGCTACAATGACAAATACGCTCTCATTTGCCGAGACGATAGTTAGCATAGCCTTCAGCTACGTCATTTGCTACGACCTAGCAAGGCGCCATTACCAATTTATATTGAGCTTCTTATTACTGTACCGTCAGACCGATGTTCTACAGTTACGGATTAAAGTTAAGTATTACATCAACTACGTACTTTATTTGCTACTAAAAATTCCCGTAACTGTTCCAGACCTCACGCCAGTCTGCGTGTAATTAAACGCGTGCATTTCGGCCTCCTCTAGCAACACGGTGTTGGCTCTTCTGCCAACACAGCAGATGCCATTTCGCAAAAGTGTCCCAGCCTGCGCACAAATATTGTCAAATCTTGATAAGACTTCAAAGTGGTGCAGAGACTAATAACTCGGTTCAAATGTTGAGGAATGTGAAACTGTGCGCTTCACGTGGCGACAAAACATAGTATCCTCTGACTAAAATATTAAGTTAAGACTGCAGACAGTCAACTAATACAGGGTGTATATAAAATCCGGGAACACTTTGAATTATTTATTGCACAGGAACTTAACATTGTACAGATGTCATACATATTGCATTTTGAAGAGAAACTCTTAAAGTTTTTTTTTCCAAACATTTGATATTCGAACTATGAGTGAGCCGGCAGACGTCAATAACGTAATCGAATTTCTGCCGCCGGCCGCGGTGGTCTTGCGGTTCTAGGCGCGCAGTCCGGAACCGCGCGACTGCTACGGTCGCAGGTTCGAATCCTGCCTCGGGCATGGATGTGTGTGATGTCCTTAGGTTAGTTAGGTTTAAGTAGTTCTAAGTTCTAGGGGACTGATGACCACAGATGTTAAGTCCCATAGTGCTTAGAGCCATTTGAACCATTTTTTGAATTTCTGCCATACCCGTCCCAGCATGGCATCGTCGACTGTGGCAGTCGCTTCCCGTATTCTCTCCCGGAGCTCTGCTACATCACGTGGTAGAGACGGTACATATACCAGGTCTTTAATGTGCCTCCACAGAAAAACGTCACATGGAGTGAGATCCGGTGATGGGGCTATAAACAACTGCATCATCTGCGAATAGCCTTAAAGAGCATCCAACTCTTTCCATTAGAATATTTATACATGTTGTAAACAGCAACGGTCCTATCATACTTCCCTGTGGTACTCCGGATATTACCTTTACGTCTGTCGATTTTGTTCCGTTAAAAGTGACGTGTTTCTGCAAGAAAGTCTTGAATCCAATCGCAGGTCTGCGCCGGTACTCTGTAAGCTCGTGTTTTTTTCATTCAACGGCAATGCGGGACGGTGTCAAATGCCTTCCTGAAGTCAAGAAACACGGCATCAGCCTGAGCGCCGTTGTCCACTGCGCTGTGGACCTCATGGGGGAACAGAGCGAGCTGAGTTTCGCAGGATCTCTGTTTGCAAAATCCATGTTGGTTTTTATAGAGGAGATGTTCATTTTACAAGAACGTCATAATTGTTGAGCATATAACATGTTCCTTAATTCTAGAACAGATTGACAGCAACGATACAGGTCTATAACTGTGTCGACCTGCCTTACTGCCTTTTCTAAAACGGGAATGACCTGCGCTTTTTTCCGTTGTTAGGTACCTTTCGTTGCTCAAGCGATCTACAATAAATCTCTGCTAGAAGGGGAGCAAGTTCTTTCGCATTTTTATAGAATGTTACAGGTATCTCATGTGGTCCTGAAGCCTTTCCACTACTTAACGATTTTAGCTGCTCGGCGTCCATAGTCCACATGGCCGATTTTCGGCGTTTTTCGACACTTCACTTGCATTTAAGTAGTAATTTTTCACGCGCTCAGTAGTGAATAGAAGGGCAAAAGACGTGGTGCAGCAGAAAGTCCCTCTTACACGCTCTTCACATTACTTTACAGATTGTAGATGTAAGTGAAAATGTAAATCCCAGACCTATAAATTTCCTCTATTTAGTTCGTACGGTATCTACGCTACTGACCATTAAAATTGCTACACCACGAAGATGACGTGCTACAGACGCGAAATTTAACCGACAGGAAGAAGATACTGGGATATGCAAATGATTAGCTTTCCTGAGCATTCACACAAGGTGGGCGCCGGTGGCGACACCTACAACGTGCTGACGCGAGGAAAGTTTCCAACCGATTTCTCATACACAAACAGCAGTTGACCGGCGTTGCCTAGTGAAACGTTGTTGTGATGCCTCGAGTAAGAAGGAGAAATGCGTACTATCACGTTTCCGACTTTGATAAAGGTCGGATTGTAGCCTATCGCGATTGCGGTTTACCGTATCACGACATTGCTGCTCGCGTTGGTCGAGATCCAATGACTGTTAGCAGAATATGGAATCGGTGGGATCAGGATGGTAATACTGAACGCCGTGCTGGATCCCAACGGCCTCCTATCACCAGCAGTCGAGATGACAGGCATCTTATGCGCATGGCTGTAAAGGATCGTGCAACCACGTCTCGATTCCTAAGTCAACAGATGAGGACGTTTGCAGGACATCAACCATCTGCACGAACAGTTAGACGACGTTTGCAGCACCATGGGCTATCAGCTGGGAGACCATAGCTGCGGTTACCCTTCACGCTGCATCACGGACAGGAGCGCCTGCGATGGCGTACTCAGCGACGAACCTGGGTGCACGAATGGTAAAACGTCATTTTTTCGGATGCATTCAGGTCCTGTTTACAGCATCATGATGGTCGCATCCGTGTTTGGCGACATCGCGTTGAACGCACATTGGAAGCGTGTATTCGTCATCGCCATAGTGGCGTATCACCCGGCGTGATGGTATGGGGTGTCATTGGTTACACGTCTCGGTCACCTCTTGTTCGCACTGACGGCACTTTGAACAGTGGACGTTACATTTCAGGTGTGTTACGACCCGTGGCTCTATCCTTAATTCGATCCCTGCGAAACCCTACATTTCAGCAGGATAGTGCACGACCGCATGTTGCAGGTCCTGTACAGGCTTTTCTGGATACAGAAAATGTTAGATTGCTGCCCTGGCCAGCACATTCTCCAGAACTCTCACCAATTGGAAACGTCTGGTCAATGGTGGCTGAGCAACTGGCTCATCACAATACGCGAGTCACTACTCTTGATGAACTGTGGTATCGTATTGAACCTGCATGGGCAGCTGTACCTGTACACGCCATCCAAGCTCTGTTTGATTCATTGCCCAGGCGTATCAAGGCCGTTATTACTGCCAGAGGTGGTTGTTCTGGGTACTAATTTCTCAGGATCTATGCACCCAAATTGCGTGAAATTGTATCATATTTCAGTTCTAGTATAATATATTTGTCCAGTGAATACCCGTTTATCATCTGCATTTCTTCTTGGTGTAGCAATTTTAATGGCCAGTAGTGTAGTTCAAAGCAATTGTCCTACTTCGCATAGCCAACTCTACGTTTCAGGATAGGGAATGAAAGTATGAATAAAATAGGCTCCGCCCTTCCCTGGCATAGTGACTCTATCTGACGCTTCACATCTGGCAGCACTGTCGGTGCTTACTGCGGCAGCTACCGAAGTTCAAAGCACTGCCTCGCCTCTCCGTCAGCCGACTGATATTCGTCTCAACCCGACCGGTTTTTCTATCTAGAAATACACCTGCTATAAAGAATCCGAGAAAGGTAGTAAAAAAAGAGAGAAGCAGAGAGAAGAAGCGACAGAACCAGTTATCACGCATGAACATCTGGCAGGAGGAAAACACACATTTGTTTAGCCGTGCCAAACAAGCTTCCTCACAGTAAACTCTGCAGCCGCTAAATTGATATCTCGCCACAGGAGTGATAACTCTGTGTAAATTGGCGCGATATTTTGTGTACATTAACGCTAGTCACAGGATACGGCCATAGCATTTCTTTTCCTTAAGCACCTGCTCAATGAATTACGTATTATGAGAAAGGCAAGTAATCTCCTGAGGTTTGAGGAGGGTACACAGTCATTTGGCTTCCGTTTTACACTTAATTTTTCCTCGTACTTTATGACGCTAATCTGCATCGACATCTACAGCTACATCTCTACTCCACTAGCGACTCTACGTCGAGTGGCAGAGGGTACATAGTTCATATTTGCCGTGTTATTCGCAGGGAGAATCAGACAGCACATAATTTAATAGTTATCTAACACCCTGCCCCGGTCTCGCACGGGTAGCACTGTTATAACCAGGAATAACACAATAACCTCTTGAGTCTGGTTTATTAAATCACAAATCACTTTTTAACAATTATGTTAGCCAAGCGTCTACCCAGGCTCACACTCAGAAGTAATGCAGAATTAAAGTTTGGTTATACCAATGTCCGAATGTGCATGGTGGGGTGCACGTCCCGTAATTATTCCGAAGTCCAGTGAAGTTCAGTCTCTGCAAGTGAAGTCGCAAGATTTCCGCCGAGCAGCCAGGTAACCTCGAGTGGTGCGGCGAGTCATCTACAAGCAGCTGGAACACGGCGTACTGCACTTCCCGATGAGAACTGTCGTTTGCGGCTTTTTTTTCCTTTTACTGATTTTCAATTCCCCCCGAAGGGGGGCGGGCTGGCAGCAGCTTAGTACGCTGCTCTACAGCCTACAGACTTGTATTTTAAAGAACGGAAGAAGAAAAGAAACAAGAAAAACAGGCGATAAAACGGTGACGTCAAGTGAAAAATGGCGGAAAAACGCGGAACGTTAAAACAGAAAGCAAAAGGGGTTGGCAACGTTAATAAAAGACACAGGAATCAGATAAGTAACATAGTATACACACAATTAAAAAAACACGGCGACAGTCTGGTTTCTGTTCGCAAGAGATAAAAGGCACACCCAGCGACAGTATGATGGCCGTTCGCAACACTTCCCAAAAAACACAACACGGAACACTCACTGTAGAACACTGCACGAAAGTGGCGGCACAAAGATGACACTCCCGAGCCAAAGGCAGATGGGGGAAGGGGACCTGGAGGAGGGGGAAGAACAAGGAGAGAGGAAGGAAAAAAACGAAAAAGGGGGAAGGGAACCAAGGAGGGAGAGTACTAATAAAGGGGGAGAAGGGCAGACGCGTGAGGGAATGAGAGGAGGCAGAAGAGGGAAATGTAAAAGGACTCGGGGGAGAGAAGGGGGCAAAGAGAGGGGAGATGGGGAAGAAAGAGGATGGAAGGGGGGTCGTTTGCGGCGGCGGCCGGGTTTATATAAGGCTTGGTAGTTAATGGAGCCATCGGCTGGGGTCGCTGTTTTCCAGGGAAAACCAATCACAATGTTTCCTGGCGTAGCCAATTGCTGTGTGCTGACAAACGCGCGCGCGCGAAGGCGGCCAGCGATGGTAGCCGCGAGCCGCCCGGAGAAGTGCGGCCAGCGATGTATTTCTCGGCCACGTATGGGAGCGTGCGTGTGAAGACGGCCAGCGATGGAAGCAGCGGGCCGCCCAGAGAAGTGCGGAGCGCGTTGTTCGGTGTTTGTTAGAAGTGGTGTATACCACAAGCACCAAATGTAAAACGTATCAAAATGTCTTCCACAGTTTCTGAGACTGGCCTTCGCATACAGGCAGGGGGGGGGGGGGGGGGAGGAGGTGTAATTTGTAACGTGTATAGATACAGGCAAACCTTCAAATGTGTGTGAAATCTTATGGGACTTAACTGGTAAGGTCATCAGTCCCTAAACTTACACACTACTTAACCTAAATTATCCTAAGGACGAACACACGCACCGATGCCCGAGGGAGGACTCGAACGCACAGTCCATGACTGTGGCGCCCGAGACCGCTCGGCTAATCCTGCGCGGCGGCAAACCTTCCTCCTGAATCTGTTTTTCTATACTGCTGCCGGGAAAAAAAATTAGTACACCATTCTAGAGGTTTCCAGTTCACTCAAGACTTATTGTTACAGCAGTGCATATGGAGTACATGAAATGATTACAGTCACACATCAATAGCACAGGCTGAAACACCCATATCGCCGGCCTTTGTGGCCGAGCGGTTCTAGGCGCTTCAGTCCGGAACCGCGCTACCTCTGCGGTCGCAGGATCGAATTCTCCCTCGGGCATGGATGTGTGTTATGTCCTTACGGTAGTTAGGTTTAAGTAGTTCTAAGTTCTAGGGGACTGATGACCACAGATGTTAAGTCAGATAGTGCTCAGAGCCATTTGAACTGTCGAACCGTGCACGTCGACGCCGTGGCGTGAGGGAAGATGAGCTAGAGGTGTGCGTGCCTTAGTCCGACTGCTAATAACCACTTTGCAGCAGTTCGTGATAACCAGTCTGGGCTCACAAACCCTCTTATCCGTGCAGTGCTAGGTGTGAAATCTCCCACTGTTGCCCTTACGGCACGACGATCCTTGTAGACTTTTGTGCTGCGTGTGCGTCCAGAACGTCGGCCACAGGTGTGAGAACTTATAATTAAATGTTTCCCTGAGATATTTAAGTCTCTTTTTATTATCTACGATAATGATCGAAGCAGACAAAATGAATTAAAATTTGTGCTGCGGCCGGGGCTCAAACCCGGGTCTTTTTGCTTGCTATGCAGAAATGTTAGCCATTACACCACCGCAGTATGATGGTCATCATTTAATTATAAGATCTAGAAGATCACCAATGGTACAAAGACGTCCCATTACGTCCAATGCTGGGGTGCTTGCCAATATCGGAGAGCCCTGGCAGTAGTGACAATATCTAAGGGAAAAATGAATTGAAGTTTGTGTTGAGGAGGAC
Source organism: Schistocerca piceifrons (assembly GCF_021461385.2). Lineage (NCBI taxonomy): Eukaryota > Metazoa > Arthropoda > Insecta > Orthoptera > Acrididae > Schistocerca > Schistocerca piceifrons. The sequence goes on from NC_060146.1 coordinate 129,702,213, forward strand.
ACTCAGCTTAGGTAGTTCGTGCAGTAATGGTGACAATCGTACTGTGGTGGGGTAGTGGTTAGCATTTCTGCATAGCAAGCAAAAACACCCGGGTTCGAGTCCCGGCCGCAGCACAAATTTTAATTGATTTCGCCGGCTTCGGTCGTTACCATAGGTGTGAGACCAGCGTTGTTCCACAACTGATGCAGCACATCCAACTTGTGTGGCAATTCTCCGAAAGCACCATCCCGTCACTCGGAAAGTCACAATTAGACCCCTTTAAAACTCGCTGAGTTGGCTGTAGGAAGCACGAGTGGGTCTCTGTGGCATGGTTGCCTGCTTGCTTAACACGTTTGCACTACACTGAGCCTTCTGGCTGTGAGCATTCCCTATCAAAGGGTAGACACATATAGCGCTCTGGCAGCTGTGCCACTACGCTGTCTTTTGGTACACAACATTGAAACCATTATCAGTACACCTAATATTCGCCAAGTGGCATATGCCGACATCGGAGCAAAATCACCGTCGTCTTTCCAGGTGAACAGTTCGATGTCCACATTAAATTGTAGGACCCTATTGAATAACTGGGCAAACCATATCAGTGTATAGTAAATCTTCAGGTTGACCTTCTCACACAGGCAGAAAAACACGGCGGGGGACCTCCAGTTATATGGTTCAAATGGCTCTCAGCACTATGGGACTTAACCGCTGAGGTCATCATTCCCCTAGAACTTAGAACTACTTAAACCTAACTAACCTAAGGACATCACACACATCCTTGCCCGAAGCAGGATTCGAACCTGCGACCGTAGCGGTCGCGCAGTTGCAGACTGTAGCGCCAAGAACCGCTCGGCCACTCCGGCCGGCTCCAGTTATATATACGTATGGAAGTGATGTACACTTATTGTAAACAGACTGTTCTTGATTTTTCATAAACGCCATGATGATATCACGTTAGACTGCTTCTATCCGGAGTACAAAAGTGGTAGCCGATTTTGGAAAACAAAGTTCTAGTGTAACTTGAGGAATGCAAAATACAAGAATTTTCAAACTTAACGTCAGTAGTAAAGACCGATCGGTGCGAGCCTACAGACCGAATGTTTGAGGTTCACTCATTACATTAAGCAGTGGTAGGAATAGCTACTGTCGAAACACGGTTGCTGCTGTACCGGTGACTTCGATGCAAGGTAAGAACACGAACTTGGGCAGGAGTAGGTAGCAGGACTTACTGGTAACTAGCACTTGACTCAGTACTTCCTCAACAAATGTAGAGCCATACATATGTGTTTCCGAGTTACACTAAATCCACAGTGAATCCTGAGGTTTTCTTCTGATTCCCTGGTAGTGATTTGTATCTGCGAAAAATGGCCAGTAGTTTCGCAGTTCGATGTCCACGTTAAATTGTAGGACCGCAGATAAATAGTTGGGGAAGGTCGTGGGAAGGCAAGAGTACACCGCATCCAACTGGGCCCCGCCATTAAAGCATTGTAGTGTTGTAATCAAATTTAGGTTTTAGGACAATTTTACTTAATGTTATTAACGTAACGTATTTTGTGATTCTTTTTGAAAAATTGCTTTTATTGATCTCTGCTACGCACTTTACGGTGACTCGCAGTACATACATGATGTTTAAGAAAAAGAGATGGTTCTCGTCAAAGCTATAGGAAAAGCCCCAGGAATACAGGTATATCTATAGAGACAAACAGTTGTTGAGATACGACTCTTTCCGTTCTATTATGGTCATATGCCTGTTGGCACTACAGGATGTGTTCAGTGTGATTACCATGTATTTTTGAACAACCTACAGCCCCCCTCCACAAACAGCTACAATCATCGAAGGATCACACTTAGTTGCCCTTGAATGTGTTCACTTCCATGAGACACACGATTCAGTAATGTATGCTCATTGGCCGGCCGAAGTGGCCGAGCGGTTCTAGGCGCTTCAGTCTGGAACCCCGCGGCCGCTACGGTCGCAGGTACGAATCCTGCCTTGAGCATGGATGTGTGTGATGTCCTTAGGTTAGTTAGGTTTAAGTAGTTCTAAGTTCTAGGGGACTGATGACCACAGCAGTTAAGTCCCATAGTGCTCAGAGCCATTTGAACCATTTTATGCTCATTGGCCATGGATTTGCAGTACACCAACGTCTTTAAATGTCCCTACAGTCCGAAATCCAAGGAATTAAGGCAAGACGACGCAGAATGCTGTGCTCCTGGGTGTCGTCGAGCTATCCATCACTCATCAAATGCTTCTTTTAGCACTACTGTACCAGGCACAGAAAATGGGGTATCGCACCGTTCCCTTTCTGCAAGGATAACTCTCTCCAACAGCGCAGGTTATTCGTCACGCATGAATCGGTGACACACAGCACTTGTTAATTTGTTCGGTAAAGTGTATGGCCTTAAGAGTCCATCACAATCCCTGCTGACATATTGGTACTAAAGCGAACCTGATGCCTTGCTTCCCTGATCGCTCTAGGATTTTCATCCGCTCACAGGTGGTTTTTGTGATAATTTATAATGCCAGTCAGTCAGTATATAAAATGTAAGCTGTGAGCTCCTATCTTCAAAGCTCCATCTTAGAATCGATTGGCAGAACTGTAATATAGCTCGTTGGTCTTAACAGGCTGACATCTTTTATACGATGTAGTTGGTATAAGTAAAGTAACTGTTTGTAGAGAACTGGTCACGCTAGAGCAGTGGTTTCCAACCTTTGGAGCCCATCTGTGCAGTCAGAAAGATGTCAACCACTACTCCTCCACCCCCCCCCCTCTTCCGAACCACTATCAATATTTAGCGCCTAACTAAACTACAAAGTGAAAAATAATTTTTTCAATCACTTTTATTCTTAAAATGACGAAAGATAAATGATATTTAGTTTTTGCATGTGTGTAATTAAACCACAAACTAATGAGAGAACTTATACTGCTTCTCTGGATAATTTTTTTTTTATGTAATGATGACGCAATCCTGAGAGAAATTCCTGTGCTACCTACAACTCCTTCTCAGAAAAGAAAAGAAAAGAAATCTATCCGCATTGAGGGTACAGACTTGTTATAAAAACCAGCTTCCCCTGCACTACTCCTGTTCCTAGCGACGCTTGCTTCACCCACGCACTGCACTCCCATTCTTCAAAAGCAACCAAATTAAAATGTGTGCACGCTACTGTTTGTAAATCATTTGCTTGCTGGACTGCTAAAATGGCAGAATCGGATGCCCTGAAGATGCCAATGTTTCGTTTCTGACCGATACCGCTAATAACAGTAATAATACCGTGTAGGCTCTACAGCAGTGCAACACCAATTAAATGATTACTGTTGTATACTGGTGTCAATTTATTCGTTTAAGGTTGGGAAGTGAGTAATGAAGCAACTTATGGGGCTCGTACAGAGCGACATAGACATTCGTTTTTCCCTCGCTCAATTCGTGGGTGGAACAGGAAAGGAATGGGCTAGTACAGATACAAGGTTCCCTCCGCCAAGCAACATGCGATGGCTTGCGGAGCATAAGGTTACAAGTCAGAAATGTTTCGGAATACGGCAGCGCTGCCCAAAAATAATTACGCAAAGCTGCTAAGAGTACATACCAGAATACAAACATGCGGTGTCTAAATCAAGGGGCCGGCCGTTGTGGCCGAGCGGTTCTAGGCGCTTCAGTCCGGAACCGCGCGACTGCTACGGTCGCAGGTTCGAATCCTGCCTCGGGCATGGATGTGTGTACTGTCCTTAGGTTCGTTACGTTTAAGTAGTTCTAAATCTATCGGACTGATGACCTCAGATGTGAAGTCCCATAGTGCTTAGAGCCATTTGAGCCATTTGAGGCATCTAAATCGAGGGAATAAGACACTTTGCCTTTGGAGTGTTAACATCGTTAAATAACTTTCACTGCAATACAACTTAAATTTACATAGACAAGTTCCAAAGCGTATGAGACGAAACTACATGCAACAAATTTACAGTGAAAAACTTCATTAACAGCCATGTTCACAGTATACGTATGTGAAACATTGCACAAATATCGTTGTATTTGACATGAGATACATTCATCATCTCCGACCACAGTGTCAATGAAAGTTAAGCCGATCAAAATAGCTGCCATACTGTCTGGTGCTGCGTACATAGGCGCACAGGTACGTTGCACAGACGTCATTGTCGTAAATGACATGAGTTATAGTCATCATCCCCAGCCACATCCAATCGGTCCGTGTTCACTTCTGTTGAATTGTTCCCGTATAGCGATGCCAGTTTCGAGACTACCCCCAGCTCTCTCGAGCAGTCAGTACTAACGCCAACAGAGAGACCGGATATGCCTCGAGGCAGCCGACCATCTGGTACGCATAGGGACTCGAAGCCACCTGCTGTCTAGAACGCCACCTGACAGCTCGCGGCGGCCAACGGGACTCGTGGCCCACTGCACTTACTGCTGCATCGCTGTCACAGGGAGTCCTCTCTTCCAGCAGAGATAGTCCCGCTAGGGACGCAGCAGAACTCCTGCGAAGTCCGGGAGGTGAGAGAGATGCTGGCGGAAGTAAAGATGCGAGTGCGAGTCGTGCGTCACGTCTGGGTAGCTCAGATGGCAAGAGCATTACCTGCAAAAAGGCATGGTTCCGTGTTCGAGCCCTATTAATCAGTTGTTGAAAATTGACAGAGCCGTGATACCCTGCAGTGGAAAAAAAATTTGAATTGAGATATATGGGGTGTACCATAATCATTAGTGAAAACTGACATGGGTGAAAGTAGACAATAACACAAGCAAGCCATCACTAGCTTCAGTACGAGATAGTGTCCTACTAAGTAAAAATGATTTAAATAATGAAACGCTGTACCAATGACATTTTTTCGTGCTTAGCACAAAGCGTTTCAAGAATTGATCCTCGTTTTCAAGTGCATTTGCTTGCATACATATTTTTTTTTTCGCGGCGTTTGTAAGTTTGTTTTTCTGTCTCTTTTAATTGTATTGTCTTTTTGAGGTTATACTCCTATCGGAAAATCAGGGAACGAACCTTGAAATGTTTTTGTGGGCTAGTGTCCGTTTACGAGTATTGTGCCAATTAAGATAATCCACCAGTTCCCAAAAAACATATAGAATGGATTTAATGGAGGAGCTACAAATTTCTGAAAAAAAAAAATGAAATGAGCGTATGGCATCATTGGCTGAGAAGCCCCATCCAAGGAACTTCGGCCGGCAAGTGGAAGTTTTATTTCAGTCGATGCCACATTGGCCGATTTGCACGCCGATGATGAGGATGAACTGATGATGTTAGGACAACACAACAGCCAGTCCCCGAGTGGAGAAAAATCTCCAACCCGGCCGGGAATCGAACTCGGGCCCACTTGCATGGGAGGAGAGCACGTTACCACCCAGCTAAGCAGGTGGACTCTGGACACAAAAAAATTCTCGATGACAAACTAGATAGCGAATGAGTTAATTTTTCAAGTATTTCTCTTGCACATGATAACTGTAGTCACTTTCATAAACACAAGGAACGTTCAGGAAGTAGTGCAACGCATTTTTTCTCTGCCAATTGCGGTTGATAAAATGTGGAACTTTTTGCGGTACACTGTATAGTATTATTGCTCCAGGCCCTATAGTGTCATGAACTTACGATGGTGCCCGCGTATTACGTAGTCTTCAAAATGGCGCCTGTAACGGAAGTACCTTCCAAGCAGAGAGCTGTCGCCGAGTTTGTTTTGGCGGAAAACGAGAGCACCGCAGATATTCATAGTCGCTTGAAGAATGTCTATGGAGAGCTGGCAGTGAACTAAAGTACGGTGGGTTGTTGGACTAGGTCTCTGTCATCATCGCAACGAGGTCGCGCAAACCTGCCGATCTCTCCTCCAGTGTTGGATCGTGCGACCACTCTCGTTGGAGGTGAACCATGGACCACAATCAAACACCTCGTTGCACAACAGGACGTCTCTGTTGGTAGTGCTGACGCACATGTCCACCAGTTGGGGTGCTCAGAAGTGCGTGCTCGCTTGGTTCCTCGCCGCGTAACAGAAGACCATAAGGAGCAACGGAGGACCATCTGTACGGAATTGCTTGAGCATTAAGATGCTAATCTTGGCAACTCTTTTTCTGGCACGGGTTCGCCACTTCCAACCAGAAACGAAACGATAACCCATGGAGTGGCGTCACACCACCTCTCCTCCGAAGAAAAAGTTCAAAGCCGGTAAACTCATGGCGACGGTCTTCCTTGATTTTGAAGGGGTCATTCTTTTTTATGTTCTCCCTCACGGTGCAGCAATCAGTTCTGAAGTGTATTGCGCTGCCCTCAGGAAATTGAGAAAACGACTTCAACGTGTTCGTCGCCACAGAAACGAAAAGCTAAGTTCTTCTTTTCCGTGACAACGCAAGGCCGCACACGTCTACGCACCTGAGGTAATTCATAAAACTTCACTGAACTATTCTTCCTCATCTACCTGACAGCTCGGATCTCGCACGTTCCGACTTCCATCTGTTTGGCCCAATGACGGATGCACTCCGTGGGAAGCAGTACAGGGACGATGGTGACGTGGTTGATGCGGCAAGACGAATGTAATCAGCAATTCAGTAGCCAGTAATGGTAAACTAAATGTTATAATTGGCAACTCTGCATATACGCTGGTTGGAACTTTAATAGTGGCAGCTATTTATTTACAGCTCGTACAAAATAGATACTTGTTTCGAAGTTTTACTGACCTTCAAAGTAGTCACCAGCAGTGTGTATAACCCGTTGCCAGCGATGTGGAAGTCGCAGGATACTCTTAGCAGTGCCAGTTGTATTGACAGTTCGAGTGGCGCGGTCTATTGCCCGACGAATTTGAAGCAGTTCTGAAGCGAATGCCGTGAAGTGTTTCCTTCAGTTTAGAAATCGAGTTGAACTCACGATGGCTTAAGTCAGGGGAGTGCAGTAGGTGATATAGCACATAGCAGCCCCATCAGTCAAACAAATCAGTAACAGCTCGCACTGTACGTGCTTGAGTATTGTCCTGCAAAATGATGGTCAGGTCCTGCAGAAGGTGTCATCACTTCTGTCTCTATGCTGTTCATTTTTGGAACACAACCTACGACCAGTTTAGAGAGAGAAGTGATGACACTTCCTGCAGGGCCTGACCATCATTTTGCAGGACAATACTCAAGCACGTACTGTGCAAGCTGTTACTGATTTGTTTGACTGATGGGGCTGCTAAGTGCTATACCACCTACTGCAATCTCCCCCCCCCCCCCCCCCCCCTCTGGGTGTTGTGTGATGTCCTTAGGTTAGTTAGGTGTAAGTAGTTCTAAGTTCTAGGGGACTGTTGACCATAGATGTAAAGTACCATAGTGCTCAGAGCCATTAGAACCATTTTTTACACTCCCCTGACTTAAGCCCTCGTAAGTTCAACTCGATTTCTAAACTGAAGGAAGCAATTCACGGCATTTGCTTTAGAACTGCTACAAATTCGTGGGGCAATAGACCGCGTCGCTCGAACTGTCAACACAACTGGCACTGCTAAGAATATCCTATGACTTCCACATCGCTGCCAACGGGTTATACACAATGCTGATGACTACATTGAAGGTGAGTAAAACTTTGAAGCCCTTATCTATTTTGTAAGAGCTGTAAACAAATAGTTGTCACTATTACAGTTCGAACTCTCGTATAATGTGATCCACAGAAGATGTAACAACTCTGATTGCGTACAGACCCTTTGTTAAAGTGTCGTAATATTTCTGAAGCATGTTTTGATTACAAAAACACACAGTGTCAGTGATGACTTGCCTGTGTGTGATAATCTGTGCAGTGGTGGAGGCACAATACTTGAAACTAGCCAAACAAAAATACGGTCTCTGACATTAAAATGTAAAAACATTCCAAGAACAATTTTGTCCGAATTTGTGATGCAGTATAACCTCAAAAAGACAACACGAAAAATTTTATGCAAACAAAAGCATTTGAAAATAAGAATAAATTCTCGAAACAAATGAGCAACTGATGCAGTTTTTAATTATTTAAACCATGAACGGCACAGTTGCAGACTTTCCAAAATCATCGATTGTGATGAACGAGATTAAGTACAAATGTATTTAAATGTAGACTTTCACAATAAGTCGCCATAACAATAACAAGGCGTACAACACTTTGTTAACTTTCAAATGTGTGGTCCACGCTGACAAATTGTCTGGTAACAAAAATAATTCTTGATTACTTACAACAAGTAAAAAATAGCACCAGTAAAAATTACGTCATTATACCCAAGCGCCACCCACTAGCTTCTTCTCCATTTAATTTCTGACCTTTCAAAAAAAAATTGTCACGCGTTATTTTGTAAAAAATACCTTTTGTAAAACATTATTAAGTGATTTTCATGAATTATTTACTAATGAAGTAGTTTTATACGATGTAATGATGAAAACCTTAGTGGTGAACAAATGACTCGTGTACCACGTATTTATTGCCGCCTAATTGTTCAGTCTAGTTGGTTTATAATCTGTTCCGTGGTAACAGTTTGCGTTTGTCTCCAATTTATAAATATTCACGAGATACAGTATATCTATTTAACAATTTTCTATGATTGACATAACATTGGTAAGCTAAAAAACATATTCTGCTCACTATACTATGTCGCTAATCAATGGTTAAATGTAATACACTTCTGTATATTTTGATAGCAGTTTTGTATTGCGTTTTATAGCGACGAAGAGTGTGGGCAAGATATCTGAAAGTCGCTGAACTGCTTCGTCTCATGTCATTTTCATGGAAATTGCAGCAAATAAAATATTGCTTCACATTGTTACGTGTTACATCTTACTGTATATAACTATCTGTTAAAGATGGCGTTGCGCGTATCGCCCTCGCATTTGGATGCAGTGCTGCATTTATCTCTGGCTTGAGTTACAAATTGCGGAGCGATGTGACACAGTGGCTAACACCCTGGATACACATTCTGGAGGACGTCGGTTCAACCCCGCTTCTGGCCGTTAAGGCAAATTCTGAGGTTATTTCTTTAAAATGGAACCGCTTGTTTCCTTCCCCATCCTTTCGTAATCCGAGCTGTGCTCCATCTCTAATGATCTCAATGTCGACGGGTCGTTAAACCATACTGTTCCTTGCGACCTTTCTTCCTGAGTGTTGAAGTCTCTCAAACACCACAGTATCATCTTGTATCTCGTAAATCTGGACAAGACTCTACAACTCGTTGCCCAAGTGCAACGCTAGAGAGAGAGAGGGAGAGAGAGAGAGAGAGAAGAGGGGGGGAGGTAGAGGTAGAGAGAGGTGATCTCACATGGAAGAATGTACAGGAATGATGTCAGGTGATCATGGCGGCCAAGGTCAGGCCCTGTTTGGCCTGTGGCTCCTAGGGAAGGCGACTTTTAGGAAAGTGTAGTTCATCTATAAAGCAGACAGGGCACAGAATACTAGTGCGTCACAGTCTTGAAGTAATGCTCGAGAATGTCAGATCCCCAAAAGGTCCGATGAAAGGAAGGCATCGAAGCAATGCAAAGGCTTGCTGCTGGATATATTACCGGTAGGTTCGATCGACACGAAAGTATTGAAGATGCTTCATGAACTCAAATTAAAATCCCTGGAGGCAAGACGAAGTTCTTTTCGACAGGAACTATTGAGAAAACTTAGAGACGGGCGTTTAAGGCTGACTGCAGAAAGCTTCTTTGCCTCTAAAGTACTTTTCGCGTAAGAACCACGAAGATACGAAAAACTGAAACACGTATGGAGGCATGTACATGATCCTTTTTCCCTCGTTTAATTTGCGAGTGCAACAGGAAAGGAAAGGGCCAGTAGTTTACAAAGTATCCTACGCCATGTACCTTACGGTGGCTTGTGGAGTATGTATGTAGATATAGATGTAGATGCAAATCTATAGTGGAGAGTCAGGTGCCTTACAGCAGATATACAGATGTCCCATCATGCGTTTATGACACTCGCCAACCATGGGCCGTGAGTGAAATCTGACTCCAATCAGAAGGAGACATATCGGAAAAGTGTACGTTTGAAATACTTTAGTACTAACGAGCGCAATATTTTATAATGAAGTTAATGACGGTTAATGTGCTGACCCAAGTTTCCCAGAACAGTTTTGCTTTGATTATTCTATAATTTCTCCTATATCCGTTTTCGTTGTTAGTTATGATACATTCTGTGTTCAAAATGGGCGCAAAAATCCAAGATAATCTCAAGTTTTTTCAGAAAAACATGTGCCTAAATCAAAATTCTCAGTTATTCGTGGTCTATCTTGAGGAGACTAGAAAACAAGAATTTTCATATTTAACGACCGTAGTGGTTTGAGGTTCAACCATGAAATTAATTAGTGGGAGGAATAGTTACCACCCGAACGCACGTTGCTGAAGTGGTGTTGGTGACTTCAATGGAAGATCAGAACATGAACTTCTGCTTTGCTGTGTGACGTCTGTTCGAAACGCATTTAAAACTCTTGTGTAGCTCTAACGTGTAGAGCCCACCAATTTGAAACGCACTCTTCGTTACTGACGAGTGTCATGTCAATTCTGCAGACGCCATATTTTTTGACTGATCACCTCGTCTCCAATTTTCACTCTCGGTATCGCCGCTGGCGATCAGCGTCTTTTCTCGCCACTCTTGGAAATCCATCTGCTCGTCGAAGGTCGGGCAGCTTAATTGGCCCCTCCGCACAAATGGTGGAGTCGAGCGAATAACATCGCACGCGACACGCAATTAACGCCTCCGCCGTACCTCCTTCCCCGTTTCTTTCTTCCTTTTTCTTTTTCCCTCATTCGCGCACCAACACGTGCCTGGCTCACCGTACTGTATAATTAATGAATACCTTATAGCCATTTGCAGCCACTAGCCATGTTTACAGATTGGCGACAAATTGAAAATGCACAAAAAAAATTAAAAAAGCACTCGTGAAGTCTTAAACCCACTAGCGACTGCGTCCGAGATCTGTTTTTGTGATAAACTGGAATCGAATCTCGGCCCACGCTCGCTGAGCTCCCTTGTGCGCGACCCAATTCCAGCCGATTAATTACCTGACCACACAAAGAGTTTTCTCAATACTAACTGACAGAATTGGCAGCGAGCAAACCGTGCACGGTTTCATTATCGCAAGGCCGTCTGGTTGGCGCTCACTGCAGCTGCCCCCGTTCTCATTTCTCACAATACTCTCCGTTCAAAGTGGCGTCCCACACGTCAGTCCAACGGAAAATTTTCAGACTAAGTGTGCGAGAAGCCAAATACTAACATCAAGGAGGTATAATACACAGGCTACCACCATTTGCTGAACCAGAGCAGGAAATGGTGCACACCAGACCACTTAGAGGATGTGAAGAAAGAAAGTTTACTGAACCATTCGTACTTACGGATAGCACAACAATAGCAAACATAAAAGTTTTTCTGTAATTAGGTGGGACACCTGGAACTATATCTGCACCTACATCAACATACAGGACGATTCAAGAAGAAAGATTCCAGCTGTTTATTGCAGACAAACTATAAAAAACTGACACAAATTGCGCATGTCATTGGACAGAGGAAAGTTCAAAGTTTTCACACAGGTGCGCTGCTGGTTAGTAGCAACATGGCGACTACACCACAAGAGAAATCGTTCTGTGAGCTGGAATTTGCGCGAAGTCGATCCATTGTTCAAGTGCAACGGGAATTCCGCCGTCGATTCAGCGAGAAGCTTCCTCTACCTAACCAGGTTTATGACTGGCATAGCAATACTTTTAAGTTCTCAGTTGGTCCTTTACGACCAGGGGACATCGGCTGGTACGTTCTTTTAAATGTCAATAAACTTTAGCAACGTCCGTACACTTTAAGGTATTTGATTTTATTCTGAGAGCAAGCAGTTTCGGCATTTCAATTTGTCATCTTCAGGCCCCATACGCTTTTTTCAAATCAACGAACTTATCGTATAGCACCATAAAACTGGATATCGTGAATTCCAATCGTTGTGCAGATGCAGATTCAGATTCACTATATCCAGTTTTATGGTGCTATACGATAAGTTCGTTGATTTGAAAAAAGCGTATGGGGCCTGAAGATGGCAAAATGAATTGCGGAAACTGGTTTATTTCAAAATAGAATAGAATATCTTAAAGTGTATGGCTGTTGGTAAAGTTTATTGACGTAATTAGTTGTACGTTGGTTGCATATGCAAAGGGAAGATCACTGGTCGGCCACGCGAGTCTAATGAAAATGTCGAGCGTATCAGAGATGCGTTCACACGGAGCCTTCGGAAATCCATAAGACGGACAGGCCAGAAACTTTAAAAAAACAAAAAAACAAAACAAAAAACAAACCAATGGGGCGTGTTCTGAAACGACACCTGCATATGAGGCCTTACAATTTTCAGTTACTCTAACATTTGTTTCCCGGAACCATAACAGTTCTCCGGGATACGGCAGAGGATACTTCTTCCGAACTACTCATCTTTTCGGACGAATCGACGTTTCATCCACCGGACAAAGTAAACCGCCATACTGTGACACTTTGGTGGTCACAAAATTCTGGCGTCGTCGTCGAACATGAAAGAGAATTACCGAAACTGAATGTTTTATTATGTCCTTATTGGAGGCCTGAGGGATTCGGGCTTCACTTATGTAGTAAAATGGAACACCTACAGCCGTCCTTACGATGTTATTTATTATATAGGCAGCAGTTTCGATCCTTCAGCATACAATCGCTGAGTTGGTAGTTGATGGTTGGAGACACAACATCGTTGTTACAGGTAGCCTGCGAAAACGAGTTCATATATTCAGTAATTTTTTGTTTACAACAAGGTCGCTTGCAGGAGGGACCGAAACGTCGGTAGTTTTATATATATTGACAATGAGGTCACAAATCCAGAAAAATTTTATTGAGCGTGACAATGGCCGCGGAAGCCTACGTTTATACAGTTCATATATGTTGATCACTGATGGAATCGTGTATGCGAATGGTGTTTAACCCTTGATCATCAGCTAAGACCTGAAGATGGTGCACTGAAACACCGAAACCGGTAGCCATATAATAATAACATAGTAAGGAAGGCTGTAGGTGTTCCATTTTACTATGAATCTGAAAGTGTTTCGTGCCGTTTCTGTTCATAAGATTTATGCACCTTTCCTTTTTGCGGAGGAGACTGTGACCGGAATCTCATACGTGGACATGCTGGAAAACTGGTTTTTTCCTCAACTTCACGAAGATTTCGATGTTTTCATTTTTATGCATGATGGCGCCCCGTCTTTCGCCTTGAGGTGCGGCGCTGTGTTAACAAAATCATCCCACAACGTTGGATTGGAGGAGGTGGGATAATAAGATCTCCCTCATAACTATTAGCCTCCCAGATCACCATATCTCACACCTTCCGATTTTTTTTTTTTTTCTGTGGAGGTACATGAAAGACAGGATCTTTTCCCACCTACAGCAGCTGCTCTTAGAGAGCTGAGAAGTCGAAATGTCGACGCTCTCGATTCATTAAACAGGGATCTGTCGATTCTTGTGTAGAACGAAGTGGACTACCGTTTCGATGTTTCTCGAGCAACGCATGGTGCCCATGTTGACTGTGTGGTATAGTGTCTGTGAGAGCATAAAACTTTGAACTTTCTTCTATCCAGTGACAAGCGCAATGTGCTTCTGTCTTTCATAGATTCTCTGTAATAAACGTCTACAATCTGCTCTATCTTTCTGAATCATCCCGTACATACAGCGCAAACCACCGGTGGAAGGTTACTACTCACAGTCGTTTCCTTTCCTGTTACACTCATAAATAGGGTGAGGGAAAGTCTACTGTTTAATGCCTCTAATGGTATATTTGGCTCTAAGCACTATGGGACTTAACATCGGAGGTCATCAGTCCCCCAGAACTTACAACTGCTGAAACCTAACTAACGTAAGGACGTCGCACACACCCATGGCCGAGGCACGATTCGAACCAGTGACCGTAGCAGCAGCGCGGTCGCGGCTGAAGCGCGTAGAACCGCTCGGTCACAAAGCTGGCTATATGCCTCTGTACGAACCCTAATTCCTCTTATGTCCGTGGTCCTTAAGCGAAATGTGCTTTGGCGGTAGTAGAATTGTTCTGCAGCCTGCTTCAAACGCCTGTTCTCTGAATTTTCTCAACAGTGTTTCGCGAAAAGGAGAGGTATCCGGCCACCCTCTGTGACTGACATTGCCAAATCCACTAATCAACATGAAAATGCGGGATAAAGCCCAGCAGAAAGATGATGTATTGCAAACTGGAGGTAATTTTCATTCTTCTCAATGGTTATTTAGTCATAAACATAGAGCAGTTGCCGGCCACTGTGGCCGAGCGGTTCTAGGCGCTTCAGTCCGGATGCGCGCGACTGCTAGGGTCGCACCTTCGAATCCTGCCTCTGGCATGGATGTTTGTGATGTCCTTAGTTTAGTTAGGTTTAACTAGTTCTAAGTTCTAGGGGACTAATGACCTCAGCAGTTGAGTCCCATAGTGCTCAGAGCCATTTGAACCATTTTTGCTCTTGTGAAACACAAACAGGTAAACAAATTTACACGTACGAATTCTTAAATAGTTGTTTAAAAAGTTATGGAAAGGTGCGAGGGCTATTTTTTTTTCAACCCCTGAACTGTTGTTAAATTAAACTACAGTGCAAATCCGGTGAAGTTTTGCGCAGATGTGTAGTCCAGTGTCTCTAGTATACCCATCTATTGAGTCACTTCGCACTTTTCAGTTCTGAGCGCTCAGTGTGCACGTAAAGATGCCTACAAGAACAGTGTCTACCGTCAAGTGTGAAGTACCTGTTGAAAGATTTCATCTAACTGCGTGCACCCCACATAACATAACCGTGAAGCGTTTCCTTCTCCAAGGCAATTCTCGGCCGCACTCTGCAGTGTTTTCTATGGGACGTGTTTGATCACATACCATACGGTCCGGACATGGCTACCTGTGATTTCTATCTCTTCGCTCACGTGAACCGCTGACCATGAGGACAACATTTTGTCACATACACCGAGCTGCAGACCACCGCTCGTATTAAGAGACTATTAAGGATGCAAATGCGTGGCTGTAGATAACACAAAGAGCAGAGTATTTGTGTGTGTGTGTGTGTGTGTGTGTGTGTGTGTGTGTGCTGATATTAACCTGGTCTGGAACCGCGAGACCGCTACGGTCGCAGGTTCGAATCCTGCCTCGGGCATGGATGTGTGTGATGTCCTTAGGTTCTTTAGGTTTAAATAGTTCTAAGTTCTAGGGGACTGATGACCTCAGAAGTTGAGTCCCATAGTGCTCAGAGCCATTTGATATTAACCTGACATCTTGTTTAACTTCCACGTTCCCCTGTGTAACAATGTTGTCGAAGATTGGAGTATAGTCGGTGAATGACTACACTTTTGTTGCACTCCTTCGTTGATATTTTTGGTCATGTCTTCTCTTTCCCTGTATCTATTACAATGGCCGTGTGCTGATACAAGTCCTTATTGCTATCAAATGTCTCGGATAGCCTTGTTTTCCTTTGTTGCTCCAAAGCTTGCTTCTGATTATTCTTATCGAAGTCATTTCATAATCTGTGAATGGGATGTTGGTCACCAGGTTGTGCTCTCGTCGGTTCTCCATTAACTACCACAAAACAGCACCACAGTCACTATAAGATGGTCCGTTTCTAAACCAGTAGGATCGCGTCAGCTATTTTCTCACTGTGCTGTTAATAATTCATTGCTTTCAAAGAGAAATATCCAGTGCGCTCCAAAACAGTAGGTGACATTTTCAGTTGTTAGACTCTGATTTATGTATTTTGGATTTTCCTTTGTCTAGGTATTGCATATAAGAGACCAGAAATGAGCTTTGTATGCTCGCTTTAAACACTCCAGCGAGTCCTCTGACGTCATCTCCGAACTGGCAGTCTCCGAGTGCTCGTAGACTGGACTCGTAAGTCTCGGTCGCAGCCCACTCGCCACCTGAATCTGTTGTCGGGTACAACGTGGACTCTACTCGCTCAGAAAGGAGAGCGAACACGCCAGTTCGCAAGCACGACCGCTTACTTGCAATACTCGCGCTACAAGCGCAACCTTTTCGGAAGAAATTTTTCCCATCAGACTGTAAATTGGTCTACTATTCGTTTATTTCACACAATCACGATTTCGGCCTTATAACCATTCTCAAGTGCAATTTGAAACGTCATAAAAAGTCGAACCTGTCTAAATGACATAAGTAACCACTGGGCATGACGTTTATTATATACCGGTATAATGACTGATCAGTTAGCAGCGAATATAGTTGTTCTGCATGGTTCGCAGGAGAGCTTCTGCAAAGTTTGGAAGGTAGGAGACGAGATACTGGCGGAAGTAAAGCTGTGAGGACGGGGCGTGAGTAGTGCTTGGGTAGCTCAGGGGACCATCACCGAAGAACTAGTAGCAACATCGCATCTTGCTCCAGTCAGTGTCGGCCATATATCGCCCCCGTTAACGTATGTGAGCACGTTCATCGTGGAACACAGTTACGTTCGAGAGCGTTTACCGACGACCCGACAGTCGACATCGAAGGACGTGTACCATCTGCTTCTTCGACAGATCGCCCGGAATAGGGTGGAACGGAAACATTCAGCTGTTAATTGGCACGTGGTGTGGCGCACGGTACACCACCCCCACCTCCCTACAACAGCCAGATCAACATGGTACATTGTAATGAACCGGAAATACCCTACGAATGATAAAAAGTACGCAATACATTTGGCGGATTCGTCCATGTGTCAGCAATGCGGCGTGCTGGATACGGACGACCATCGGCTGGTCTGCGGCGAGGCATTGGCTGTCTGGACTCTCGAAAGGAAGATACTAGCGTTCATGCGGCTCACTATATATACAGCAGTCTCTTCTCACATAGTATTTTTTTTCCAGAGGAAACGTATTTTCCGCGTCATAAGACGAACGCAGTGGCGTGGATCACAGGCATGACGGTCCATTACATCTATAGAGACGCACGTGTGAACGTACTGTACGTACTGGATTACTGGCAATACTTGCAAGATGAACATGCGAAACTGTTACGGCTACAAAAGTACAAGGATTGGTATGCCAATTTCCTAGTAACGGTTTTTGCGGACCCGCCATATACTTGGGGTGTGCCCGGTGCGCAAAGATGAGCGGCGGCGCTGTTGTTGTGAAACCGACCAAGTAAAGTGATCAGCTAAGGACACTATGCTAGTATGCGACCTAGGAAAAACTAACGCTTGCACCGTTAGCAATGGGATGTACTTCAAACTTTGTTTTCATTCTATAAATACTTTTCTTTAGGGTGCCGGAGGTGGCCCCACTCTGACTTTGTTGTTATTTCATGCTGCATGGTAGGACGGCAGCGAGGTTCCATCCAGGACAGTTATAATGTGTAAGGACGTACTATGTTTATTTTGTGAATAATAAAGGTTTCTGTTTCTCCTACCTTCTTTAAAAAATAAAATAAATAAAAAATAACAAAATAAAATAAAAAATCTCAATTTAAAAAAAGGTAACGTGCTTGCCTGTCAGGTGCACGCTGCCGTTGTTCGCCTTTCGAGACTCGCTGAAAGCTAGATTTTTAATTCTCTTGTAGCAGAGCTACAAGCAGGCAGATACAAACTCAATAAGGGAATCGTAAGACAACGCTCGAGCAAAATTCGTCTTGCTACTTTTAGTAACCCTTAGTGTAGAAGCGAAAACCTTACAGTACTGCGAAATTCATACTGTCACTTTTGTTTTCTGCCGACATGTTTTTCGTTGTTGTGAATACGTAATTTTATCTATGAACTGCCACATTTTCATACTACTTGCGAATGATACAGGAAATGAAGTAAATATAAAAAATAAAAAAATAATTTAAAAAAAGGTTGGTAGAAGACTTGCCCGCGAAGGGAAAAGGTCCCGAGGTCGAGTCTCGGTCCGGCATACACTTTCAATCTGCCAGGAAGTTTCATATCAGAGCACACTCCGCTGCAGAGTGAAAATCTCATTCTGGAAATATTGTTCTTTTTATTCATACATTTATTCGGGTGGATATACATGTGTACACAGGGTGATTCAGCTGTCCCTACCGATGTCTGTCACGCAACCTACAACAGCTTCAAAAAACACGCCTGCGGTTTTCCCTTGTTCAGTACGTGAAACTATCAGTCGTACAGAATGGGGCAGCACGTCTGCAGAAAACCACCGTTGTGGAATGGTGAGCCACGTTCCATGTTTGTCGCGGTGGCTGTGAGAGAGGTTACACCAACTTAAGTGGGATACACTTGAGCAGCCGTTCTACAGTCCTGATCTTCCCCACGCAATTATCACGTCGTCGGTCCCTTAAAAAAGGCTATGAAGGGTCGACGATTGCTGTCGAACGAGGATGTGTAGCAGGCAGTTACGGACTTCTTCACGCAGCAGGAGACAGTGTTTACCAAACGGGTATCTTCAACTTCGTCCGTCAATGGGTTGTTTGCGTCAGTGCTCACGGCGATTTTACGTGATTGCCATACCGATTGTGGAGCGAATGGCCTTCGAACGGAAACTTTCTGATAGCCCCTTATACGTATTCCTTTTGCATATTCAAATGATACTCAATCTTGGCAGATGCTCATAACTTCCATGACCCTCCTAACTGCCAGCCCTTGACCTTGGATGGTCGTCCTGCAGGTATCGCTGGTAAACGACTGAAAGCGGCCCCGCGCTCATCGCCATTAAAGCCGTCGCCATACAAGAAGAGTTAGTTAACGATGACGTGTCGCTCCACGAGTTTCGTGACGTCATTTCCTGCTACTCCACGTCGAGGAGCCTTTTCGTCACGTGAAACACAAAATACGTTCTGCGATGTGTATTTTATTTCATTTACACGTCTAGTTCCGTAGGACCAAATTGAGGAACAAACCTCGAAGGTCATGGAACGTGTCATTACATAAAATTACAATCTAAAAGTAATAACAGATAAAATAAAATGAAACTTCCGGGCAGATTAAAACTGTGTGCCCGACCGAGACTCGAACTCGGGACCTTTTCCCTTCGCGGGCTTAGCCACAGCCTGGGGGATGTTTCCTGAATGAGATTTTCACTCTGCAGCGGAGTGTGCGCTGATATGAAACTTCCTGGCAGATTAAAACTGTGTGAGATTTTCACTCTGCAGCGGAGTGTGCGCTGATATGAAACTTCCTGGCAGATTAAAACTGTTCTCTCTCATTCTGGAAACATCCCCTAGGCTGTGGCTAAGCCATGTATCCGCAATGTCCTTTCTTTCAGGAGTGCTAGTTCTGCAAGGTTCGCAGGAGAGCTTCTGTAAAGTTTGGAAGGTAGGAGGCGAGGTACTGGCAGAAGTAAAGCTGTGAGTAGCGGGCGTGAGTCGTGCTTCGGTAGCTCAGATGGTAGAGCACTTGCCCGCGAAAGGCAAAGGTCCCGAGTTCGAGTCTCGTTCGGGCACACAGTTTTAATCTGCCAGGAAGTTTCATATCAGCGCACACTCCGCTGCAGAGTGAAAATCTCATTCCAGATAAAATAAAATGTTTATGAACCCAAAAGCAGTTCAAGGCATAAGTTTACGTAAACGCGATCGAGAATATAACAGCCGGCCGAAGTGGCCGTGCGGTTAAAGGCGCTGCAGTCTGGAACCGCAAGACCGCTACGGTCGCAGGTTCGAATCCTGCCTCGGGCATGGATGTTTGTGATGTCCTTAGGTTAGTTAGGTTTAACTAGTTCTAAGTTCTAGGGGACTAATGACCTCAGCAGTTGAGTCCCATAGTCCACAGAGCCATTTTTTTTTTTTTTTTTTGAGAATATAACATAGCAATCAGCTTAACTTTTCAAGAAACTCCTCGACAGAATAGGAGTGACCCACGAGGAAACTTTTCAGTTTCGGCAACGTGCCACGTAAAGCAATAGGAAGCCCAATAGGAAGAACTAATAGGAAGCAAGAACTCTCCCTGCGTCACAAGCATAAACCAAGCGCCATACTACAATTGTCGTGTCCAGTAGAAGCCCATATTTTATCTACTGTTTCTAAGCACCAGCACACTGAATGCCTCGAGAACGAATCGTAACTGGTACGATTTGTTGTAATACGATAACGAAAACGTCATATTGGTGGTAAAAGATATTTTGTGTTTAGTTATTTTCGTGTTGTAACTCACGTGTTGCGAGAGCAAGCCGTTTTAAGACAACGACGCACTGAAGATTCACGAAAACGTGTAGTTTAGCATTTGTTGTAACTAAATATCGCCCGCCCGGTTAGTCGAGCGGTCTAACGCACGGCTTTCCGGGCGGGAAGGAGCGCCTGGTCCCCGGCACGAATCCACCCGGCGTATTTGTGTCGAGGTCCGGTGGGCCAGCCAGTCTGTGGATGGTTTTTAGGCGGTTTTCCATCTGCCTCGGTGAATGCGGCCTCGTTCCCCCTATTCCGCCTCAGCTACACTATGTCGGCGATTGCTGCGCAAAAAAGTTCTCCACGTACGCGTACACCACCATTACTCTACCACGCAAACATCGGGGTTACACTCGTCTGGTGTGAGACGTTCCCTGGGGAGTCCACCGGGGGCCGAACCGCACAATAACCCTGGGTTCGATGTGGGGCGGCGGAGGGGTGAAGTGGACTGCGGTAGTCGTCGTGGGTTTGCGGACCACTGCGGCTGAGGCGGGGACGGAGCCTCTCCGTCGTTTCTAGGTCCCCGGTTAAAATAACATAACATATCTAAATATCAGTAACCGTTCGGCGATTAAACCCTTTAGAAGACTGTGACATAAAATACGAGCCCCATAGAAGCAGAGTTTCAGCACAGAGTAGTTGGTTGAGGCGCTACGATGGGATGAGGGTACGTGTCTTGCTGTATCTAATTTTTTTTTTCATCTTCGAGTTTTCTAAAAGTTTGTCAGAGTTTCCTATAAAATAAATAGAAATAATTTCTGTAATGTTTGATGTTATCTAAATACAAGGTGGAGAAAAATTGTCACAAAATTTTGACCCTGGATAGCTGATGCCAGTAGGAACCAAAATTACTAATGTTGTATAGGTCGACAGCGCACCATTTTTAAACTATGGAAACTCCGATTGGCCATGGAAGTGCCATGTTGCCATTCGTCAGTTGATGGGCAGTGCTATGGTTGACAGTTCACACAAACAAACGTCCGTCACCGCGTCACTGCAGCAACGTGACACGCACACGTGTCGAATAGGTCTTGCTGTTTCTCTCCACCTCACGTCAGAGCCATTCACACGTAAGCTTCGCTTCGGAGCAGACACACACATGTCATCTGCGCTTAGTCATACAGAAAGTATGGCGGCACGGTATTCGTTTGAAGAACAAAGAGATTTGCTTTTTGTATATGGACTAGGCGACGGTAATGCACACGAAGCTCGACGGTTGTATGAGGAACGGTACCCAGCAAGAAACCACCCACACCTGCAAACGTTCACAGCAAATCACCGGCGACTTGGCGAAACAGAGTCGTTAGCGAAATACCATGGTGATGCTGGAAGACCCAGAACACGACGGGATGCTGCATTTGAAGCGACTGTTCTCGAGCGGTTCGAGGAAGCACCTAAGACAAGTACTCGACCGGTTGGATACGACATGGCAGTTACTCATCGGTTAACCTGGGAGGTTTTGAGGGATGACGGCCAGCATCCATTAAGTTTCCAGCCCGTCCGAGACCTAAATCCTATGGCGGACTGTGAACACAGGCTAGTGTTTGGGCGGTGGTTTCTGCGACGTGTTGCACGAGATACCGACTTCCCTGCCATTGTGTTGTTTACCGACGAGTGCAACTTCCATCGGGATGGCCTTTACAACACTCGAACGTCCATTTCTGGGCTAGGGGAATTCTTCATGTGACGTACGTCCACGGACACCAGGAACGATTTTCGCTCAATATTTGAACAGGTATTGTGAGTGACCGTCTGATTGCGCCGGTCCGTCTACCTCCTCGACTTACCGGGACAAAATACCTTCACTTCTTGCAAGAAACTCTACCCGGCCTGCTGGAAGATGTTCCCTGGACATACCGCTACGCATGTGGTTGCAGAATGATGGGGCACCCGTACATAACAGTCGTGCTGTGCGCGGATATTTAAATGAACTGTTCGACGGCCGGTGCTGGTAGGACATGGCCCCCGCCATCACCAGACCTCACGCCACCAAACTTTTTCCTGTGGGGATTTTTCAAGCTTCTAGTTCACCCACCCCGACGCGAACCACCCAGAAACGAAGAGGAATTAATGGATCGCATTCAACATGCCGCCAATCACATCAGGGCAACGCCAGGAATCTTTGAAAGAGTTCGGCAAAACACTGTTTGACGTTACCAAGCTTGTGTCGCGTCAGAGTGTCGCCAGTTCGAACACCCGCTTTAAGTAAACAATGTGCTAGCTACGAAAAAGGCCCTTTTGAAGGCCAACGCAATTTGTAAAAGACTTTTTGTACACGAAATAACAGCTGTTGACGGGTTTGTTCCCGGTACGTCTTATCATGAAACTACAATCGACGTGTCGCGACCCCAGCGGATTCGCTCCCAGGCCCCCAGAGTAGAAGGCTGGCGCACTACCACCGAGCGTGCGGGCCGTCTTGGATACTTCGCGATCTCCGGCGGGCAAAGCATTCGCGGCCTTGCGTTGTCCAGAGCATCCGGCAACAGGGCAATCCCGCGGCCAATCGGAGCGTAAGACGCCCAGTTTCCGCAGTTTAAAAATTGTGCGTTCGATTTGCTGAACTTTTATAAACTGATGTCCTTATTGAGTGTGTGTGTGTGTGTGTGTGTGTGTGTGTGTGTGTGTGTGTGTGTGTGTGTGTATCTTTCATTACTGTCTTATTACACGTTCACGGCTACTGAAGTTGTTATTTATGTGTGCCACAGGCAGAACAACATGACTATCGAGGATAAGCTAGCAAATGTGAGTTTTAACAGATGTAGGAATTCTACGCGCATCCATTTCAGTGAACAAACTGTGTGGTTTGCGAGCCAAATAAAGCCGACAACTGCCGCTGGAGAGTGCTTAGAGCGGAAAATCACATCAAACAGCTCGCGTCGTGTGCCGACGGTGTGGCGTCTCGTGAAGCTGGATATCCGGTTTGCGTGCTCGTCAACGCTAGCTGCCTCGTCCCATGCACCCATGGCACAAGTCGGCCATTTAGAGACCCGCCCGCACCCTGGCGGGCCGCGAAGGAGGCTGTTATTTAGCTGCACAGGCAAAGAGATTACATGGCGCTTTCGACACCACGTCGAAGCTGCATCAGGGGATCGAGCGAGGTGGCGCTGTGGTTAGCGCACTGGACTCGCATTCGCAATCCCGCGACCGGCCATCCCGATTTACGTTTTCCGTGATTTCCCTAAATCGCTTCAGGCATATGCCGGGATGGTTCCTTTGATAGGGCACGGCCGACTTCCTTACCCATCCTTCCCTAATCCGATCCGATGAGACCAATAACCTCGCTGTTTGGTCTCCTCCCCCAAATCAAAGACCTCCCCCCCCCCCCCCTGCATCAGGCTGATGCTGGTGGGATTTTATGGTAATCAGGAATTTAGAACTCCAACTTCTGCGCAGTCAGCTGATCATTGAATTCACTGATCAACTCCCGATATGGTTGGTTACCGATTGGCACGTGACACACATCCACAACCAGCAGTCAATTCTCGCCTGAAGGTCGATCATGTTAAATGGGCTTTGGACACCAACAATTCAGGGCACTCCGCGAAATTCGGGACTTGTGGCAACATTACACTGACGTGACGAAAGTCGTGGGATACGTCCTAGTACCGTGTCGGACCTCCTTTTGTAAGGTGTAGTGCAGCAACTCAATGTGGCATGGACTCAACAAGTCGTTGAAAGTCCCCTGCAGAAGTATGGAGCCACGCTGCCTCTATAGCCGTCAAAAATGGCGAAAATGTGAAGGATTTTGTTTACGAACTGACCTCTCGATTGTGTCCCGTCAGTGTTCAATGGGATTTATGTCGGGCGTTCTGGGTGACAAAAATGTTCCAATGTGTGTGTAATCTTATGGGACTTAACTGCCAAGGCCATCAGTCCCTAAGGACAAACACACACACCCATGCCCGCCGCTCCCACAGTGTTGCTTGTCTGCTAACACTGACAACTCTATGCGAACGCAGCTGCTCTCGCTCCTTAAGTGAAGTATTAAAAATGAAGAAATTCCTCCAGCTGTATTGAAGGTGTCGATTTTATTTTCGCAACTAGCTTCAACGTTGTAACCACGTTATTTTCGGGCCCATACATTAATAAGCCACAGCTGCAAAATACTAACACAAATTATTTACAGACGAATGGAAAAACTAGTAGAAGCCGACCTCGGGGAAGATCAGTTTGGATTCCGTGGAAATGTTGGAACATGTGAGGCAATACTGACCTTACGACTTATTTTAGAAGGAAGATTAAGGAAAGGCAAACCTACGTTTCTAGCATTTGTAGACTTAGAGAAAGCTTTTGATAATGTTGACTGGAATACTCTCTTTCAAATTCTAAAGGTGGCAGGGGTAAAATACAGGGAGCGAAAGGCTATTTACAATTTGTACAGAAACCAGATGGCAGTTATAAGAGTCGAGGGGCATGAAAGGGAAGCAGTTGTTGGGAAGGGAGTAAGACAGGGTTGTAGCCTCTCCCCAATGTTATTCGATCTGTATACTGAGCAAGCAGTAAAGGAAACAAAAGAAAAATTCGGCGTAGGTATTAAAATCCATGGAGAAGAAATAAAAACTTTGAGGTTCGCCGATGACATTGTAATTCTGTCAGAGACAGCAAAGGACTTGGAAGAGCAGTTGAATGGAATGGATAGCAAAATAACTGATTATGGTCGAAGTAGAGAAGATATAAAATATAGACTGGCAATGGCAAGGAAAGCGTTTCTGAAGAAGAGAAATTTGTTAACATCGAGTATAGATTTAAGTGTCAGGAAGTCATTTCTGAAAGTATTTGTATGGAGTGTAGCCATGTATGGAAGTGAAACGTGGACGATAAATAGTTTAGACAAGAAGAGAATAGAAGCTTTCGAAATGTGGTGCTACAGAAGAATGCTGAAGATTAGATGGGTAGATCACATAACTAATGAGGAAGTATTGAATAGGATTGGGGAGAAGAGAAGTTTGTGGCACAACTTGACCAGAAGAAGGGATCGGTTGGTAGGACATGTTCTGAGGCATCAAGGGATCACCAATTTAGTATTGGAGGGCAGCGTGGAGGGTAAAAATCGTAGAGGGAGACCAAGAGATGAATACACTAAGCAGATTCAGAAGGATGTAGGTTGCAGTAGGTACTGGGAGATGAAGAAGCTTGCACAGGATAGAATAGCATGGAGAGCTGCATCAGACCAGTCTCAGGACTGAAGACCACAACAACAACAACAACAACAACATTTGTTGACGTCAGTTGCGTGCGGCTGATACTAGAAGTCAGTGGTGAGATACGGACGTAGTGAAATCGACACCTTAAATACAGCTGGAGGAGTTTCTTCATTTTTAATATAAATTTATACCAGCTGACGTCCTCCATTTCAACTATGGATGTACGAAGATTAAGTGAAGTACGTCGACCGGTGCATTGTCCGTGTTCAGAGGTGATGCCTGAAATTTGGTAATCTCAGCACACTCTTGACACTGTGGATCTCGGAATACTGAATTCCCGTCGGCCGGAGTGGCTGTGCGGTTCTAGGCGCTACAGTTTGGAGCCGAGCGACCGCTACGGTCGCAGGTTCGAATCCTGCCTCGGGCATGGATGTGTGTGATGTCCTTAGGTTAGTTAGGTTTAATTAGTTCTAACTTGCAGGCGACTGATGACCTCAGAAGTTAAGTCGCATAGTGCTCAGAGCCATTTGAACGATTTTTACTGAATTCCCTAAGTATTTTTAAAATGGAATGTCCCATGCGTCTAGCTCCTACTACCATTCAGTATTAAGTCTATTAATTACTGTTGTGCCGCCTTAATCACGCCGGACACCTTTTCACATGAATCACCTCAATACATAAGACGGTTCCGCGAGTGCACATCCCTTTTACGCCTTGTATATACGTGCATATCGCTATCTACATCTACGTGATTACTCTGCTATTCACGTGCCTGGCAGAGGGTTCAATGAACCACCTTCAAGCTGTCTCTCTACCGTTCCACTCTCGAACGGCGCGCGGGGAAAACGAGAACGTAAGTATTTCTGTGCGAGCCCTGATTTCTCTTACTTTATTGTAGTGATAATTTCTCCCTATGTGTCAGCCGTAGTGGCCGAGCGGTTCTAGGCGCTTCAGTCCGGAACCGTGCGACTGCTACGGTCGCAGGTACGAATCCTGCCTCGGGCATGGATGTGTGTGATGTCCTTAGGTTAGTTAGGTTTAAATAGTTCTAAGTTCTACGGGACTGATGACCTCAGCAGTTAAGTGTCATAGTGCTCAGAGCCATTTGATCCATTTTTCTCCCTATGTAGGTGGGTGCCAACAGAATGTTTTTGCAATCGGAGGAGAAAATTGGTGATTGAAATTTCATGAGAAGATCCCGTCGCAACGAAAAACGCCTTTGTTTTAATGATTGCCACTCCAATTCACGTATCATGTCCGTGACACTATCTCCCTTACTTCGCGGTAGCACAAAACGAGCTACCCTTCTTTGTACTTTTTCGACGTCATCCGTCAGTCCCACCTGAAGCGGATCCCACACTGCACAGCAGTACTCCAGAATAGGGCGGACAAGCGTAGTGTAAGCAGTCTCTTTAGTAGACCTGTTGCACCTTCTAAGCGTTCTGCCAATGAATCACAGTATTTGGTTGGCTCTACCCACAACATTACGTATGTGATCGGTCTCATTTAGGGTATTTGTAATTGTAATCCCTAAATATTTTGTTGAATTTGCAGCGTTTAGATTTGTGCGACTTATCGCGTAATTGAAATGTAGCGGATTTCTTTTATTACTCATGTGAATAACTTCACAATTTTCTTTATTCAGGGTCAATTGTCACT
The DNA here is from genome assembly GCF_021461385.2 of Schistocerca piceifrons. Lineage (NCBI taxonomy): Eukaryota > Metazoa > Arthropoda > Insecta > Orthoptera > Acrididae > Schistocerca > Schistocerca piceifrons. The sequence goes on from NC_060146.1 coordinate 129,729,043, forward strand.
TTTCGCATCATACAGATATCTTATCTAAATCATTTTGCAAGTCGTTTTGATCATTTGATGACTTTACAAGACGGTAAATGACAGCATCATCTGCAAACAATCTAAAACGGCTACTCAGATTGTCTCCTATGTCGTTAATATAGATCAGGAACAACGGAGGTCCTATAACACTCCCTTGGGGAACGCCGGATATTATTTGTTTTACTCGATGAGTTTCCGTCTATTACTACGAACTGTGACCTGCCCGACAGGAAACCACGAATCCAGTCGCACAACTGAGGCGATATTTCATACGCACGTAGTTTGGTTAGAAGACGCTTGTGAGGAACGGTGTCGGAAGCCTTCTGGAAATCATTAAAATATGGAATCAATTTGACCTCCCCTGTTGATAGCACTCATTACTTCGTGAGTATAAAGAGCTTTTATTACCTCGTGTTACCTGACGCCCTGAGACTCCAGCGACGCAGCGTGGACGGGCCAGTGACCGTCCTTTGGTGGCCGCCCGGCGACCTCAGCGCGGCCGTGCCCTGCTGGAAGGCTTCCAGCCAGAAGCGACGCTGGAGAGGGGGGCAATGTCCGCCAACGCGACCGCCTCCTCTATGCCTCCCGCCTCGCTTCTCCAGCTAAATTACCCGCGACTGATTCGGCTCTACCGGTATTACACGCGCTGTCTCCCCGCCCCTCGCCCCCTTACACACACACACACACACACACACACACACACACACACACGCACGCACACACACACGTATCCTTCAGCCTTGCAAAACCGGTACCGTACTCGCTTTCTTTATCCGCTACGTGCACTCGGTAGCGCATCGCCCATGTTAACTTTGCCGCGTCTGACAGGAGCCGTTTTACTTCTTACGTTATGTGGAAACAGCGATACGAGAAGTCTTACAGTGATTAACACATGACGATCATCGACTCGGAACAGTCTCTAATGAACCCGTTGGCGACGGGACGTTAAGTGCTGATCTTACTTCGTCCACTTCTTCTTCTTCTTCTTCATCTTCTTCTTCTCCCTCAACCACTAGACCAGTTGGTCCGTTGCAATTCCTCGATCTTCCATCGGGTGTGCCATTGTTCCTCTTTCCTTTAGGGATGTACGTAGCAGTTCTTTGGCATACGCTCATCATCCACACTTTCCATTCTTTTCCGTATTCCTTAAAACGTTTCATTAAAGTTGTAAATTCCTACATTCCTCCGGACGGTTTCGCTTTTTAATCCATCTCTTCTTGTTACTCGCTGGTCTCGCTTCCAGAGTTCATAGTCCTGTTTTCACTCCTGTACAGAGCACAGAGAACTGCCACTATGTCATGAAATTTTAGCAACTCGCAATTTCCCCCTGAGCGTTCTTTTGATGGCGTCGCACAAGACGTTGAATCTTTCGGTCGTTTTTTCAGTATCAACTTTGGCGAGATGCGGTATGCCACAGTCCAAAAATCTGAAGATCTTAACTTCAAATGTTCAAATCTGTGTGAATTCCTAAGGGACCAAACTGCTCAGGTCGTCAGTCCCTAGACTTACAGCCGGCCGAAGTGGCCGTGCGGTTAAAGGCGCTGCAGTCTGGAACCGCAAGACCGCTACGGTCGCAGGTTCGAATCCTGCCTCGGGCATGGATGTTTGTGATGTCCTTAGGTTCGTTAGGTTTAATTAGTTCTAAGTTCTACGGGACTAATGACCTCAGCAGTTGAGTCCCATAGTGCTCAGAGCCATTTGAACCTAGACTTACACACTACTTAAACTAACTTACGCTAAGAACAACACACACACCCATGCCCGAGGGAGGATTCGAACCTCTGGCGGGAGGGGCCGCGAAGTCCGTGACATGACGCCTCAAACAGCGCGGCCACCCGATCTTAACTTGTTCAATGGTTTTTTTCGTAATGTTACTTCACTTCTTAAAGGTTGTGGACCTTGGAGTGCCATGAACTTGGTTTTATTTCTCGCTATAAATTATGTTTTTTGCTATTTTATCTAGGCTCTCTGTAAGTTACCTTCATTATCCGCATTTAACATCTGGTTGTCAGCAAACATAGCAGTTTTGATAAAATTTCTCGATCTCCCTCTTCAATTTTTACCCCGCGCGCTACCCTCCAGTACTAAACTGGTGATCCCTTGATTCCTCAGAACGTGTCCTACCAACCGATCCCTTCTTCTAGTCAGGTTGTGCCACAAATTTGTCTTCTCCCCAATTCTATTCAGTACCTCCTCATTAGTTATGTGATATGCCCATCTAATCATCAGCATTCTTTTGTGGCACCACATTTCAAAAGCTTCTATTCTCTTCTTCTCTAAACTATTTATCGTCCGTGTTTCACTACCATCCACGGCTATACCCCATACAAATACTATCAGAAAAGACGTCCTAACACTTAAACCTATAATCGAAGTTAACAAATTTCTCTTCTTCAGAAACGCTTTTCTTGGCATTGCCAGTCTACATTTTATACTACTGGCCATTAAAATTGCTACAACACGAAGATGACGGGCTGCAGGCGCGAAATTTAACCGACAGGAAGAAGATACTGTGATATGCAAATGATTAGCTTTTCAGAGCATTCACACAACGTTGGCGCCGGTGGCGACACCTACAACGTGCTGACATGAGGAAAGTTTCAAACCGATTTCTCATACACAAATAGCAGTTGACCGGCGTTGCCTGGTGAAACGTTGTTGTGATGCCTCGTGTAAGGAGAAGAAATGCGTACCATCACGTTTCCGACTTTGATAAAGGTCGGATTGTAGCCTATCGCGATTGCGGTTTATCGTATCGCGACATTGCTGCTCGCATTAGTCGAGATCCAATGACTGTTAGCAGAATATGGAATCGGTGGGTTCAGGAGGGTAATACGGAACGCCGTGCTGGATCCCAGCGGCCTCGTATCACTAGCAGTTGAGATGACAGGCATCTTATTCGCACGGCTGTAACGGATCGTGCAGCCACGTCTCGATCCCTGAGTCAACGGATGGGGTCTTTTGCAAGAGTACAACCATCTGCACGAACAGTGCGACAACGTTTGCAACAGCATGGACTATGCAGGACCGCATGTTGCAGGTCCTCTACGGGCCTTTCTGGATACAGAAAATGTTCGACTGCTGCCCTGGCCAGCACATTCTCCAGATCTCTCACCAATTGAAAACTTCTGGTCAAAGGTGGCCGAGCAACTGGCTCGTCACAATACGCCAGTCACTACTCTCGATGAACTGTGGTATCGTGTTAAAGCTGCATGGGCAGCTGTACCCATCTAAGCTCTGTTTGACTCAATGCCGAGGCATATCAAGGCCGTTATTGCGGCCAGAGGTGGTTGTTGTGGGTACTGATTTGTCAGGATCTATGCACCCAAATTGCGTGAAAATGTAATCACATGTCAGTTGTAGTATAATATATTTGTCCAATGAATACCCGTTTATGATCTGCATGTCTTCTTGGTGTAGCAATTTTAATGGCCAGTAGTGTGTATCGTCTCTACTTCGGTTATGGACTTCTGTATATGCTTCGGATGACCTCGATCATATGAAGCGGTGTCCCTCTTTTCTCCATTAGATTCCTTAGTTTTTCTCTGTGAAGGTGAAGGTTATCAAAAGCTTTACCACAGCCCATGAAAGAGTATGCAAGTTTTAAACTGTATTCCTTTACCTAATGGTGTTTAGTGGAGGGTACTTCTGGTACCGCTGTGTTCCCCCTCCCCTCCCCGTCCTTCGCCAATCATCCAGCCGCGAATGATGCATCGGAAGAAAGACTATCCATAAAGCGACGTAGCACCTGTAATTTTTTTTTTTTTTTACTTTCTCGGCGTGGGCCTTATGGGAGGAAGTAATATGTTGCCCAATTCTCCTGTCATGCCCGTTCTCGGAATTTTAACAGTAAACACCTCTCAGTGATAGCCATCGCCTCTTGTCTGCCACTGTAATTTGTGAGCACTTTTGCAACGCTCTCACGCCGACTAAACGATGCTGTAGCAGAACGCACCGCATGCCAATGATTCTTCTCAATCTCTTCAATTAATCCAACCTCGTAAGATTTCCAAATTAATGTGCAATACGTCATAATCTGTCGAACAAGTAAGCCATTTCTTTCGTCGATGCGTTTCCTTTAAAATTCTCCAACGAATCTCAGTCTGGCGTCTACTTTTGCTACAATTAGTTGTACGTTGCCATTCAACTCAACGTTACTCTGAACGGTTACTGCCAGGTGCTTTACGTCCGTTACTGTTGGTTCCAGCGATCTGTCGCCGATAGCGTAATCGAAGAGTAACGGGTATTTCCGCATATTTACGCGCAGTACTTCAGATTAATTGACGTTCAGCGTGAGCTACCAGTGCCTGCAGTAATTATAGGCATCCCGCGGCGCTTCACGCAATTTGCTACAGTCTTCCAGCTTCTTATAGCCAACCGCAACATATGCGAATGGCCTTATGGAGCTCCTGAAATTATCCACTAGCTTTATGTGTGTTGTAAACAGTAACGGTCCTATAACGTTTCTTTCGAGTACTCCTTAAATTACCCCTCCATTCGTCGATTTTGTTCCGTCAAGAGCGGCGTGTCGAGTCCCATATGCAAGGAACTGCTGAAACCAAGACGTCACAAATCTTTCCCAATACTCTGCTGAAATTTAGTATTTTGTTTACTAATCGGTGCTGCGGAACTGTATCAAATGCCTTCCGGAAGTCAAATGGTTCAAATGGCTCTGAGCACTATGGACTTAACATCTGAGGTCATCAGTCTCCTAGATCTTAGACCTACTTAAACCTAACTACCCTAAGGACATCACACACATCCATGCCCGAGGCAGGATTCGAACCTGCGACCGTAGCGGTCGCACGGTTGGAACCAGACTGAAGCGCCTACAACCGCTCGGCCACACCGGCCGACATGGGGTAGAAAAAAGGCTTATTATATAACTGAACATCAGTGTGACTCACCGAAGCAAAGGTCGCAGTCGTAACACCAGTTCCCGTCACATCACTGAAGTTAACTAAAAATGGCTCTGAGCACTATGGGACTTAACATCTATGGTCATCAGTCCCCTAGAACTTAGAACTACTTAAACCTAACTAACCTAAGGACAGCACACAACACCCAGCCATCACGAGGCAGAGAAAATCCCTGACCCCGCCGGGAATCGAACCCGGGAACCCGGGCGTGGGAAGCGAGAACGCTACCGCACGACCACGAGATGCGGGCTGAAGTTAACTGCTGTTGAACTTGGCTAGCACATGGATGGGTGACCATCTGTTGGCAAGCAGGGTGTACTCAGCTGCTTGACTGAGAAGTAGCGGTTCCTATCGCGAAAACTGACAACGGCTGGAAGAGCGGTGTGCTGACCACACGCCCCTCCATATCCGCATCCAGTTATGCCTATTGTCTGAGGATGACACGGCGGTCGGTCGGTACTGTTAGGCCTTCCGATAGAGTTTTAGTTTAGTGACTCACTAAAAACTAATGCCCTCTGTGAGATGTAAGCACTAAAACTGGACGGCCCATTTCTCATCGTCGAGCTAAAAGTTTCAACAAGCATTCTACTGGGACATGACTGAAAAATGACTGCTGCCACCACTTGATACCGATTCCACAGTTATTTCTTTGTACGAGATGGAGCACGCTGCATTTCTTGTATGGAACTTCGTACATTCTGAAACCAAGAACTTGCGAATGGCTGAACCAGTTGGACTGTACACGGTGTCGCTGTGTTCTGCTCGTAGCCGCCTTGATTTCGGACCTGATTTCTTTTTATGGTGTTAAATAAAAAGACCTCGTCTTGCCGAAAAGAATTCCAGAAATCAAAGTGCACATATCAGTCGCACTTGGGTCCTTGATGCCGCATACGCGATTTGATCAAAAGTATAATACGGGGTATGACCGTCTTTCGCCTTTACGTCTGCTTGAACTCTGCTGGAGACACTTTCAATGAGCTGTCTTAATCTTTAAGGAGGAATGATAGCCGAAACCAGAGAAGTTGGTGCCATCGGACATTGGGATGTACCAAATCCACCAGTTGTAATAGGTCATTATTTTCATCATGGCAGAGACAACAGCAACAGTTACGAAATAGTCTCGAATAAAAAACAACCCACAGTTGCACTAAATTATGACCCATGTCCATTAATACACGAGGTGTGTCTTGTCTTGGTTTAGGTGTGGTCGCTGTTTGCGTTTGCACTACACATTCACATCACCAGCACTGGACTTGGACAGCTTCAGGTTCAAAATGGCTCTGAGCACTATGGGACTTAACATCTGTGGTCACCAGTCCCCTAGAACTTAGAACTACTTAAACCTAACTAACCTAAGGACATCACACACATCCATGCCCGAGGCAGGATTCGAACCTGCGACCGTAGCAGTCGCGCGGTTCCGGACTGAGCGCCTAGAACCGCTAGACCACCGCGGCCGGCTGACAGCTTCAGACAGGGTTCAAACGCCCCTGATGCATTTGTCACATACGCGACATCGAATAACTAGTCCACACAATTCTCCTGAGCTCCCCATTCTATTTTTACTGCTTTTCTACTGACAATACGTACCCCCCCCCCCTCTGCCACGCCTGCTTTTATACTGAGGGGAGGGGGGTCTGCCTCTCGTGACATCTAGCAGTCAATACCGCGTTACATAGGGCTGTCCATACACTTACAAAGCAAACTCCACATCGCATCCTCCTCAGATTCAGTGGTAAAATGTCCCAGTGGATAGTCCTTTAAAAACTGAGCACAGATCAAGCATCAAAACAGGAAGAAGGTACGCTATGTGATCAAAGTATCCGGACACCTGGCTGAAAATTACTTGCAAGTTCGTGGTTCTTTCCATCGTAATGCTGGAATTCAGTATGGTGTTGGCCCATTCTTAGCCTCGATGACAGCTTCCACTCTAGCACACATACGTTGAATGGTACTGCAAGGTTTCTTGGAGAATGGCAGCCCATTCTTCACGCAGTGTTGCACAGAGGAGAGGTAGACACGTCGCTCGCTGAGGTCTGGTACGAAGTCGGCGTTCCAAAACATCCCAAAAGTGTTCTGTAGGATTCAGGTCAGGACTCTGTGCTGGCCAGTCCATTACAGGGACGTTATTGTCGTGTAACCGCTCCGCCACAGGCCGTGCATTATGAACAGGTGCTCGATCGTGTTGAAAGATGCAGTCACCATCCCAGAATTTATCTTCAACAGTGGGAAGCAAGAAGATGCTTAAAACATCAATGTAGGCCTGTGCTGTGACAGTGCCACGCAAAACAACAATGGGTGCAAGCCCCCTCCATGAAAAACACGACCACACCATATCACCACCGCCTCCGAATTTTAGTGTTAGCTCTACGTACGCTGGCAGATGACGTTCACCGGGCATTCGCCATACCCACACCCTGCCACCGTATCGCCGCATTGTGTACCGTGATTCGTCACTGCACACAACGTTTTTCCACTTTTCAATCGTCCAATGTTTACGCTCCTTACAACAAGAGAGGCGTCGTTTGGCATTTACCGACGTGGTGTGTGGCTTTATGACCAGCCGCTCGACCATCAAATCCAAGTTTTCTCACCTCTCGCCTAACTGTCATACTGCTTGCAGTGGATCCTGATGCAGTTTGGAATTCCATTGTTGATGGTCTGGATAGATGTCTGCCTATTACACATTACGACCGTCGGCGGTCTCTGTCAGTCAACATACGAGGTCGGCCTGTACGGTTTTGTGCTGTACGTGTCTCTTCACGTTTCCACTTCAGTAGCACATTGGAAACACTGGACGTAGAGATGTTTAGGAGTGTGGAAATCTCGGGTACAGACGTATGAAGGATGTGACACCAAATCATCTGACCACGTTCGAAGTCTGTGAGTTCCGTGGAGCTCCCCATTGTGCTCTCTCACAATGTCTAATGACTACTGAGGCCGCTGATATGGAGTACCTGGCAGTAGGTGGCAGCACAATGCACCTAATATGAAAAACGTATGTTTTCATGGATGTCCGCATACTTTTGATCCCATAATGTATACTGAACTGCAGAAAAAAAAGTGAACGGTGCAAGAACAAGGCGTGCAATATAGAGCATCCGGATAGAAAAGCTGTGTCGTGCGTCATGGTTAAGTGGTTACAGTGTTGGACTGCCAGTCAGGCGAGCCGAATTCAAACCTTCCTCATGCCGTGTTTTTTTTTTCCCCGCTCTTCGCTTTATTCAAATTTGTGGCTGTGTCATAGCGTAATGTCCGTTTGCAACAGCAAGTACACCTTCCTGATTCAACTGCTCTATTACCAGTCGAAACGAGGTGGCTATCGAATGGGATTCGCAAACGACAAGGCGACAAATCAACGGAACCCTTCACCGGAAAACACGTCTGGTTTGTCATACACAGCATTAGTGACAGTACGTGTGTCATCTGATATTAGTCTGTTATCGACGCACCTAATTTGTACGACTGGTAAGTGAGCGAGATGTGCCTCCATGACCGATATAGGTGTTCGTATGAATGCGATTGCTACATAAGCTGCAATAAATAAACGCAGCAGGTTCACAATGACACAGTTTCTCTGTGCTCTGTCAAAACATGTTTTCAATGTTTTCGAAGTTGTGTTTCGTTTTGGAAGTCTTGACTCTTCAATTTCTATGTTGTAACATAGTCCACGCCAGTTTATTTGTTGTTTACAGCCGGCCGGAGTGGCCGAGCGGTTCTAGACGCTACAGTCTCGAATCGCGTGACCCTTACGGTCGCAGGTTCGAATCCTGCCTCGGGCATAGATGTGTGTGATGTCCTTAGGTAGGTTAGGTTTAAGTAGTTCTGAGTTCTAGGGGACTGATGACCTGAGAAGTTAAGTCCCATAGTTCTCAGAGCCATTTGAACCATTTTTTGTTGTTTTCATTTCTGTGAGACGTCTATGTGGTATCTCGCACGCTTTCACTATCTATCACGTTTACTTGCGTCGGTAATCTATGCTTACCACATGACTCATTTTCTGTAAACAATGTACAGTATGGCAACTGCCAAGACTACAGAAACATAACAAACGTTTCAATGACCGGACAGTCAGTTCATAATATTGTGAAAATAAATACATAAACAAATGGGACGAGGGAGATTTGAACACGGGTCGCCCTCTTGGCAGTCCACCACCATGGCCAATTAACCACGGCGCCGTTGCTGTTGTTAGCTCCTCTTCATTGCACTTCATGTACTTAAACCGTTCACTGTTTTTGTTTTGCTTTTTTTTCGCAGTTCGGTTCACCTTCTTCCTGTTTTTATGTTTGATCTGTGTTCGGTTTTTGACGCGCAATCCACTGGGTGATCTTACCACTATATCCGAGGGGGTTGCGATGGGTAGTTCGCTTTGAAACTTCCTGGCAGATTAAAACTACGTGCCGGACTGAGACTCGAAAGGCAAAGGTCCCGAGTTCCAGTCTCGGTCCGGCACATAGTTTTAATCTGCCAGGAAGTTTCATTTCAGCGCACACTCCGCTGCAGAGTGAAAATTTCATTCTGGAAACATCCCTCAGGCTGTGTCTAAGCCATCCGCAATATCCTTCCCTTCAGGAATGCTAGTTCCGCAAGGTTCGCAGGAGAGCTTCTGTAAAGTTTGGAAGGTAGGAGGCGAGGTACTGGCAGAAGTAAAGCTGTGAGGACGGGGCGTGAGTCGTGCTTGGTTAGCTCAGTTGGTAGAGCACTTGCACGCGAAAGGCAAAGGTCCCGAGCTCGAGTCTCGGTCGGGCACACAGTTTTAATCTGCCAGGAAGTTTCATATTAGCGCACACTCCGCTGCAGAGTGAAAATCTCATTCTGGAAACATCCCCCAGGCTGTGGCTAAGCCATGTCTCCGCAGTATCCTTTCTTTCAGGAGTGCAAGTTCTGCAAGGTTCGCAGGAGAGCTTCTGTAAAGTTTGGAAGGTAGGAGACGAGGTACTGGCAGAAGTGAAGCTGTGAGGACGGGGCGTGAGTCGTGCTTGGTTAGCTCAGTTGGTAGAGCATTTGCACGCGTATGGCAAAGGTTCCGAGTTCGAGTCTCGGTCCGGCACACAGTTTTAATCTGCCAGGAAATTTCATATCAGCACACACTCCGCTGCAGAGTGAAAATTTCATTCTGGCAGTTCGCTTTGTTAGGACCAGGTAGTGTATATTCGTCTCTACAAATGTCGCTTCCACTCGAGAACAGTTGTGTCACTTCTCCGGTGCGGCGAGGTAGGGGCTCGCTCTGGGAACACCATCCATTGACGCTGCAATGTGTGCAAGTGCGGGAGCCTGATGCCAGGCCACCCCTTCGCGAGTTCGCTGACAGACCGCAAGCGTAATTTCTCGTAGTGGACGTGACAGCGTACGAGGCGTTAGGTGGCCGTTGACGCCTCCACGCCCCTCACACCAGTGTTGCAGAGACGACTGTCGAGGGAAGCACGCAATCAGTCTGCGGTGCCCTTCGCCACGGACACCACTTCGTAATTCACGGCGTGGCAGCAGACACGCCGAGTATAGCCGCCAGAAGCAGCCAGACAGCAACCCGCGGCCGCTGCACGGACACGCCCTCCTCACGCTGTCGAAGTGTATAGGAGGCCACCGCAAGCTGTCACCCGGCGCCCTTCAGTAGTGTCGTCTACGCTTTCCAGTACTCAGCCCGTCCCTCTAATCCAGAGTGTATCACAGACTTGGCTATGAAAAATGATTCATCTGGTTCTGAGCACTATGGGACTTAACGTCTGAGGTCATCAGTCCCCTAGAACCTAGAACTACTTAAACCAAAGTAACCTAAGGACATCACATACATCCATGCCCGGGGCAGGATTCGAACCTGCGACTGTAGCGGTAGCGCGGTTCCGGACTGAAGCGCCTAGAACCGCTCCGCCAATCCGGCCGGCAGTTGGCTATGAACTTGGACTCTCTGGATATTACACAGGATCGGACTGCACTGGTATTCTGCTACCCACTTAAGATAAGTAAACGAGTTTACTCGACTCCTTTCTTCCATCTATTGTCCACATTAAACAATGCCCACTTCAAGTAATTAACGAGCAAAGTGTTCTATGAAGATTTGAGAGGAGCGTAGATTACAATAAACTCTCAAGTTTACTTACCTGTCATGTTGAGATGGCTCCAGTTCTTCTTGAAGCTGAAAATCTAACATCAGTTCCCCATGGTTGGGTTGAACTAAAAAAACAAATATTCAGTTTTTTTATGTTTCCAATGCTTGCTCCTCGAATTTTTCCGTGAATAAATTTGGTATAACACGGTCTGTAAAGTGCATATACTTACAGCCATGAGTACATGTTCGCCTTCTACGTTGTGTACCAGTCCTATTCTACTGAACACGTGCTCATAGCTCTTAAGGTACACACTCAAGGGCCCATGTTTATTATGTATTTTTTTCTTGTTTTGGTCCATACTAACACCTCCGAAAGTTACTTACCCTACAATCCTAGCAACCACAGTGTCACATGTGTTCCACCGTCAGAGGTATCGGAACGATTTTCCCTTATATATTTCGACTCGATCGTCTGGACAAGGGTCTCTTACCTCAGACTGAGACATTTATCCTTCTCCAGCATCCATGAAAGTTCGTAACATCATCGCGGAATCATCCTGTGGATGTATATCAAATGTAATAGAAAACAAGTAAAACAAAATAAATGAATGGAAAACCATAGGGCTGAATAGAGCAGGAAAATGCTCTTAAGGAGCCGGCCTTCACCATCAGATATTGGAATGCAAAGATTTAGAAAAAATTAAAAATTAGAAAAAAATGTCATTAGAAATGCGGTGTCCACAGAATCGGTCAGTCTGGAGAGATGAATGACTTCGAACGTGGAATAGTTGTTAGGGATGTCACGTGAATAACAAATCTATCAGGGGCAATTAAATCCTTCTAAAGCTGCAGGTTCGAATCCTGCCTCGGGCATGGATGTGTGTGATGTCCTTAGGTTAATTAGGTTTAAGTAGTTCTAAGTTTTAGGGGACTGATGACCTCAGCAGTTAAGTCCCACAGTGCTCAGAGCCATTTGAACCATTTGGATCTGATACTCGTATTGGACAACTTGTGTAATCGGTGGTTAATAACAACAACAACAGCATTATGCCTTTCTCACTTTTCTGCCTCCTAATCCTTTAGGTACGGAAATACTTCTGGACTTCTTTCTTGCTTTCCCATTGCCAGATTTGCCACAATTAGAACTAAATTTTTTCAGCGTAAGTCGTCTGCTTATTAACGCATTAGCATATCTACCGTGTTTCGCTGCCATACGATAATTACAGCCCACACTGGACGTCTGTGAGTAGCTGCACTTTGATTATGAACACCCCGTGTGATGGACATTCCTTAAAAAAAATTAGATGACTTTCACAAGCGAATTCTGGGAATAGTTTCCGCTACAAACCAGTTTCCTTTGGTCAGAACGGAGAGAGTGAGTCACGGTTTGGAAGCCTGCGGGAATCACAGGGGGCGGATGTATTCGCTACGCCCTTCACGGTGGGTGTCTGCTGAGGTCGGCCCGGCTGGGGAATTCTGGCCGCGTTCTGCCCGCTGGAAGGTCTGCGGCTCTGCGTTCACATCGTTACTCACGTAACACGCTGTGTACGAGAACACACACACACACACACACACACACACACACACACACACACACACACACACGCCTCCACTGCTAGTTTCATCATTGACGTTTCCCAAGGAGGCCTTTGTCTGCTGTATGCCACGTCTTAACGACCGCGAAAAAGCCAACAGCTGGTGTCACAAGACGTGGGAATCAGTTTCGGAGCCCAGAGGTGTTGCCAAAACACGGCACGAGTTCCGTACTTTACAATTTTTTTCCTTTTTTTTTTCATTCTCTGATGGCTGAGTCAAACTGAACAAAAATCAAAACGCGTTCATAGGATCTGTCGACCTAAAGTCAGTATTTGAAAATGTAAAATGGGGCAAGATGTTTTACATTCTGAGAAAAGCAGGGTTAAGCTTTAGGGAAAAAGACTGGATGACCAACAATGAAGTGGCTCAAAATGGTTCAAATGGCTCTGAGCACTATGCGACTCAACTTCTGAGGTCATCAGTCGCCTAGAACTTAGAACTAATTAAACCTAACTAACCTAAGGACATCACACACATCCATGCCCGAGGCAGGATTCGAACCTGCGACCGTAGCGGTCACGCGGTTCCAGACTGAAGCGCCTTTAACCGCACGGCCACACTGGCCGGCTAACAATGAAGTTCTCGGATTAAGAAAGGTGTAACACAAGGATGCAGCCTTTCGCCACTACTGTTAAATCTAAATGTTACCGACATTGCTTAAAATCCAGAATTCTATAGAATGCCTAGGTAATACACAGAATGCCTAAAATCAGTCAAAGTATGAAAAGATCGATATTTTATACATTGTATAGGCATTGTATACTTCACCGAATTGTCTGCTGCCAAAATATAATGGTCGTTCAATAAGTAATGCCCCACATTTTTTTTAAAAAGGCCATTAACTTACATAGCCAAACGTCCTTGCCGGTGCTTCACCTTTGATGTTTGTTCTGTGCGCCGGTGAAATTTCGAACACTTCTGGCACATGGCAGAGCCATAGTACAGTGTCAATAGGCGTCTACATACGACTCACGTTGCAAGCAGCGCCGGCCGGAGTGGCCGTGCGGTTCTAGGCGCTACAGTCTGGAGCCGCGAGACCGCTACGGTCGCAGGTTCGAATCCTGTCTCGGGCATGGATGTGTGTGATGTCCCTAGGTTAGTTAGGTTTAAGTAGTTCTAAGTTCTAGGGGACTGATGACCTCAGAAGTTGAGTCCCATAGTGCTCAGAGCCATGTTTTGCAAGCAGCGTGCTGTTACCGAATTCTTGTGTGCAGAAAAAGAAACCGTGGTGAACATCCATAAGCGCTGGAGTTGGCAGGAGTACAGTTGCGCGATGGTTAAAGGAAATGCAGAAACAGAACTCCATGATCATCCAGCTCGGGGCGTCCTGTCACAGACACTGCTCCAGACATGCTGCTGAACTTTGTGGACGCCATTATTCACGCCAACCGGCGCATCACAACTCGACAACTGGCTCTACGGGGAACACACTTTGAAGATGACGAGAGTGTCAGTTATGCAGTGAAAACATGGCTACGCCTACGGGACAAGAGCTTTTACCAGCAGGGAATACATGCTCTTCCACAACGTTGGCGTACGGCCATAGATCGCGATAGAGACTACGTAGAAAAACAGTACATGCACAAGACATGTTGTTGTAGTCTATATTGTCTCCAAATGCTGACTCTTAACAATAAATATGTTCTGAGAAAAAACAGTGGGGCATTGATTATTGAACGACCCTCATATATAAGACGCCTAACTCCACAATTTTCTTCCCGCCACCACTGTTTACGGTGGCGTTCGAGTCTTTGTTTAATGGTTGCGAAGACAGCGTACTGTCGTACGACGCTCAACTATCACGCCACTGATATCGCCATAATGGTTCTCCAGTGTATGGCATCCGGCTGCAATTCCATAGACGCTCTCCCGGTATCCCCCTCCCCGTCAGTGTAATGCGTAAGCTTAGGGACCGATGACCTCAGCAGTTTGGTCTCATAAGACTTTACCACAAATTTCCAGTTTTCTCCCGGCATGCTTTCCCGTTGTTCTTTCATCACCATGTCGGAAGGGAGTGAGCGCAAAGACAGCAATCACACCATCCCGACATGCAACGACGGTTCTGCGATGAATTACACTCCTGGAAATTGAAATAAGAACACCGTGAATTCATTGTCCCAGGAAGGGGAAACTTTATTGACACATTCCTGGGGTCAGATACATCACATGATCACACTGACAGAACCACAGGCACATAGACACAGGCAACAGAGCATGCACAATGTCGGCACTAGTACAGTGTATATCCACCTTTCGCAGCAATGCAGGATGCTATTCTCCCATGGAGACGATCGTAGAGATGCTGGATGTAGTCCTGTGGAACGGCTTGCCATGCCATTTCCACCTGGCGCCTCAGTTGGACCAGCGTTCGTGCTGGACGTGCAGACCGCGTGAGACGACGCTTCATCCAGTCCCAAACATGCTCAATGGGGGACAGATCCGGAGATCTTGCTGGCCAGGGTAGTTGACTTACACCTTCTAGAGCACGTTGGGTGGCACGGGATACATGCGGACGTGCATTGTCCTGTTGGAACAGCAAGTTCCCTTGCCGGTCTAGGAATGGTAGAACGATGGGTTCGATGACGGTTTGGATGTACCGTGCACTATTCAGTGTCCCCTCGACGATCACCAGTGGTGTACGGCCAGTGTAGGAGATCGCTCCCCACACCATGATGCCGGGTGTTGGCCCTGTGTGCCTCGGTCGTATGCAGTCCTGATTGTGGCGCTCACCTGCACGGCGCCAAACACGCATACGACCATCATTGGCACCAAGGCAGAAGCGACTCTCATCGCTGAAGACGACACGTCTCCATTCGTCCCTCCATTCACGCCTGTCGCGACACCACTGGAGGCGGGCTGCACGATGTTGGGGCGTGAGCGGAAGACGGCCTAACGGTGTGCGGGACCGTAGCCCAGCTTCATGGAGACGGTTGCGAATGGTCCTCGCCGATACCCCAGGAGCAACAGTGTCCCTAATTTGCTGGGAAGTGGCGGTGCGGTCCCCTACGGCACTGCGTAGGATCCTACGGTCTTGGCGTGCATCCGTGCGTCGCTGCGGTCCGGTCCCAGGTCGACGGGCACGTGCACCTTCCGCCGACCACTGGCGACAACATCGATGTACTGTGGAGACCTCACGCCCCACGTGTTGAGCAATTCGGCGGTACGTCCACCCGGCCTCCCGCATGCCCACTATACGCCCTCGCTCAAAGTCCGTCAACTGCACATACGGTTCACGTCCACGCTGTCGCGGCATGCTACCAGTGTTAAAGACTGCGATGGAGCTCCGTATGCCACGGCAAACTGGCTGACACTGACGGCGGCGGTGCACAAATGCTGCGCAGCTAGCGCCATTCGACGGCCAACACCGCGGCTCCTGGTGTGTCCGCTGTGCCGTGCGTGTGATCATTGCTTGTACGGCCCTCTCGCAGTGTCCGGAGCAAGTATGGTGGGTCTGACACACCGGTGTCAATGTGTTCTTTTTTCCATTTCCAGGAGTGTATTTCAAGTAAACGCCGATGCTGTTAAAAACTATGTTTTCCTAACCGAAACCAGTTACCAAAAGTTAGTCAACGATGTGAAGAGGCCAAGACGATCATGAAGAATGAACCACAGGACTGTTTGCTGTTGAAACACTATGACGTAATAAGAATAAGACTGAGTTGGTCTATCCTGTTAAAGAAGGTACGAGTACTATTCAGTTTTACGTCGCGGACTTCCAGTTACTTCACATATTCCATAAGGTCCATTTCACTATTGGTCATGGACGGGGGGAAAGGATGTTGAAAGAACTTCCACGCAAGTATAAGAACATTATCCGTCATGATATTGAGCATTACATATACCTTTGTGAGCCTTGCAGGAAGAAGCAAAATAAAAGATATTGTGGCCAAACCAATGGTTTATTCGGAATTCAGTTCCCTTTGTCAGGTCCATCTCACCGATTTTCAGTCACATCCTGATGGAGAATATAAATTTATAGTGGTCTGCCAAGATCATCTCACTAAGTTTGCAGTTCTCAGGGCTCTGAAATCAAAGAGAGCCTTCAGTATAATCTACGTATTTATGTTTGCTTGGTGTTCCAACACTTCTACAGAAATAACTGCAGGGAGTTAGTAACAATATGGTTAGCAGCCTAAACAAGTACTTGATATGAAGATGAAGCCCTAAGCTGCCGCCAGGCGTTGATATACATCAACGGAAACAGTTGAAAATATGTGCCCCCCCCCCCCCGGACTCGAACCCGGGATCTCCTGCTTACATGGCAAACGCTGTATCCATCTGAGACGCCGAGGGCACAGAGGATAGTGCGACTGCAGGAATTTATCCCTTGCACGCTCCCCGTGAGACCCACATTCCCATCTTACTGTCCACACTCTACACTCGTAGTGCCCCTGCCCACTACACTCATTACTCGAGGCAGACAATCTTACAGAGTCCCGTAAGAGTTCGGGCAATGCGTGTGCATCCAGCACAGAAGAAGAAGGTCAATGGCTGTTTATACGAAAATGGTATCCGTTCTTTCGGACATGTCATAAACGTGTATTGGCCCACCTTGAAGATCTTCCGTGGTAAGCCACGCCACTCACAAAGTCAAAGAATATGTGCGTTTGGAGCACAGCATTGTATGGTAGTGAATCACAGATCTTGGAAAGACTGGAACAGAAGAGAATGGAAGCGTTTAAACTGTCGTGTTGCAAAAGAAATATATGTGCGCTGATATGACAAGGAATGAGCAGGTTCTCTGCAAAATTTGTGAAGAAAGAAACATATGGAAAACTCTGCAAGAAGAGGGGACAGGATGATAGGAATTCAATGGTATTACTGTTGTAGTCTAGTCGTTAGCATACATTAACGTTTTTAGGTAATGGTCCTTATCTAGTTTCATTCCTTTGTTGTTTTCTGTTTCCAAGTTTCACTTTTTAATCATTATATATATATATATATATATATATATATATATATATATATATATATATAGTTATAGCCAGTAAACCACTTATTCTTTAAAGAATCGAAATACCACGTGTAAAACAACTCTAAAGTTCTGATTACTTTTACAACTGAGTCAATGTGTTAAATATTTGAAGGGTGTAAGAGAGAAAATGTTTAGCAAAGTTTTGAAGTTATGTGTAAAGTTCGTTAGAATTCACATAGTGCTCTGATTCTTAAATACCGGTCGAATACAATTTGGTATATGTGTGCAGTGAATTAACGCTGTTTCGAGACAAAGACACATTTTATAATTGCAATACTTGTCTTACTGTATTCAACATTTCGCATAAGATTATAGGTCTCCATGAGTAGATGGTTAGCATTTTAAAATTTTAAACTCGATCCCTATTTGTAAGGGCGATCAAAAAGTTTCATTTCGAAAGCCATACAGTCCGGAACCGGTATGCCAATGAGGCAAAATCGCCGAGAGAATTGATCCAGTCGTCCCACCGACGCACTGGTAAAACGCCGTGTCCAGCTACGTGAAGGAGTCCGTAACTGCCTGCTGACATCCACGCCCGACATGATCGTTCGGTGTCTGGTGTCGAATAGCGAGCAGCACGGTATTTGGCGTATCATTCGATAGCGGCTGTTTTCGATAGACATGCTGCCTCATACACATTCTTTCTCCGAAGAATGTATACCACCAGCCAGGAAAAGAGTAACAGCAAGGTGGTACCGTTTGGACTCATTTGGTAATAACGACGTCATATTTCACGTTGGAAGGACATAGATACCATAGTAATCTCTTGTCTACATGCCGATGCTTATATACCTGCATCGGAGTCGCGATACGTTGTATATACCCTGGAGCAACGCCCTCAGACGAAGGCTTTTTGATCACCGCTTATACATGCAATTTTTTTTTCCATCCGTCTTCTGACGCTTGATGCGGCCCGCCACGAATTCCTCTCCTGTGCTAACCTCTTCATCTCAGAGTAGCACTTGCAACCTACGTCCTAAATTATTTGCTGGATGTAATCCAATCTCTGTCTTCCTGTACAGTATTTGCCCTCTACAGATCTCTCTAGTACCACGGAAGTAATTTCCTGATGTGTTAAAACATGTCCTATTATCCTGTCCCTTCTTATCAGTGTTTTCCACATATTCCTTTCCTCTCCGATTCTGCGTAGAACCTCCTCATTCCTTACCTTAAAATCAGTCCACCTAATTTTCAACAATCGTCTGTAGCACCACATCTCAAATGCTTCGATTCTCTTCTGTTCCGGTTTTCCCACAGTCCATGTTTCACTACCATACAATGCTGTACTCCAGACGTACATCCTCAGAAACTTCTTCCTCAAATTAAGGCCGATATTTGATATTAGTAGATTACTCTTGGCCAGGAATATCCTCTTTGCCTGTGCTAGTCCGCTTTTGATGTCCTCCATGCTCCGTCCGTCATTGGTTATTTTACTGTCAAAGTAGCAAAATTCCTTAACTTCATCTACTTCGTGACCATCTATCCTGATGTTATGTTTCTCACTGTTCTTATTTCTACTACTTCTCATTACCCTCGTCTTTCTTCGATTTACTCTCAGTCCATACTGTGTACTCATTAGACTGTTCATTCCGTTCAGCAGATCATTTAATTTTTCTTCACTTTCACTCAGGATAGCAATGTCATCAGCGAATCGTATCATTGATATTCTTTCACCTTGAATTTTAATTCCACTCCTGAACTTTCCTTTTATTCCCATCGTTGCTTCCTCGATGTACAGACTGAACAGTAGGGCGAAAGGCTACATCCTTGTATTACACCCTTTATAATGCGACCACTTCGTTCTTGGTCGTCTTATTATTCCTTCTTGGCTGTTATACATATTGTATATGATCCGTCTCTCCCTATAGCTTACCACTACTTTTTCAGAATTTCCAACATCTTGCACCATCTTACATCGTCGAACGCTTTTTCCAGGTCGACAAATCCTATTAACGTCTCTTGATGTTCTTTAGCCTTGCTTCCATTATTAACCGCAACGTCAGAATAGCCTCTCTCGTGCCTTTGCCTTTCCTAAAGCCAAATTAATCGTCACCTAGCGCATCCTCAATTTTCTTTTCCATTCTTCTGTGTATTATTCTTGTAAGCAACTTGGAAGCATAAGCTGTTAAGCTGATTGTGCGATAATTCTCGCACTTGTCAGCTCTTGCCGTCTTCGGAATTGTGTTGATGCTTTTCCGAAAGTCAGATGGTATGTCGCTACACTCATACATTCTACAAACCAACGTGAATAGTCGTTTTTTTGCTGCTTCCTCCAATGATTTTAGAAATTTGATGGAATGTTATCTCTCCCTTCTACCGTATTTGACCTTAAGTCCTCAAAGCTCTTTTAGATTCTGATTCTAATACTGAATCGTCTCTCTGTTCTAAATCGACTTCTGTTTCTTCTTCTATCACATCAGACAAATCTTCCCCCTCATAAAGGCTTTCAATGTATTCTTTCCACCTATCCGCTCTCTCCTCTGCATTTGTGGAATTCCCGTTGCACTGTTAATGTTACCATACTTGCTTTTAATGTCACAGAAGGTTGTTTTGACTTTCCTGTATGCTTAGTCTGTCCTTCCGACAATCATTACATTTTTTCTGCAGCCATTTCGTCTTAGCTTCCCTGCACTTCCTATTTATTTCATTCCTCAGCGACTTGTATGTCTGTATTCCTGAGTTTCCCGGAACATGTTTGTACTTCCTCCTTTCATCAATCAACTGAAGTATTTCTTCTGTTACCCATGTTTCCTTCGCAGTTACCTTCTTTGTACCTCTATTTTCCTTCCCAACCTCTGTGATGGCCCTTTTTAGAGATGTCCATTCCTCTTCAACTGTACTGCCTACTGCGCTAATCCTTATTGCTGTATCTATAGCGTTAGAGAACTTCAAACGTATCTCGTCATTCCTTAGTACTTCCGTATCCCACTTATTTGCGTATTGATTCTTCCTGACTAATGTCTTGAACTTCAGCCTACTCTTCATCACTACTGTATTGTGATCTGAGTCCGTATCTGCTCCTGGGTACGCCTCACAATCCAGTATCTGATTTCGGAATCTCTGTCTGAGCATGGTGTAATCTAACTGAAATATTCCCGTATCACCCGGTCTTTTCCAAGTATACCTCCTCCTCTTGTGATTCTTGAACAGGGTATTCGCTATTATTAGCTGAATCTTGTTACAGAACTAAATTAGTCTTTCTCTTCTCTCATTCTTTGTCCCAAGCCCATATTCTCCTATAACCTTTTCTTCTACCCTTTCCCCTGCATTCCAGTCTCCCATGACTAGTAAATTCTCATCCCCCTTTACAAACTGTATTACCCATTCAATATCTTCACATTTTCTCCATCTCTTCATCTTCAGCTTGCGATGTCGACATGTATACCTGAACTATCGTCGTCGGTGTTGGTTTGCTGTTGATACTGATAAGAACAACCCTGACACTGAACTCTTCACAGTAACACACTCTGCCCTACCTTACTGTTCATAATGAATCCTACTCCCGTTATACCATTTTCTGTTGCTATTGATGTTATCCTTTACTCATCTGACCAAAATCCTTGTCTTCTTTCCACTTCACTTCACTGACCCGTACTACATCTAGATTGAGGCTTTGCATTTACCTTTTCAGATTTTCTACTTTCCCTATCACGCCCCGACTCGTAGAACGTTATCCTTTCGTTGATTATTCAATGGTAACCCCCCCTTGGCAGACCCTCCGGGAGATCCGATTAGGGGACTATTCCGGAATCTTTTGCCAATGGAGAGATCATCATGACACTTCTTCAATTACAGGCCACATGTCCTGTGGATACACGTTACGTGTCTTTAATGCAGTGGTTTCCATTGCATTCTGCATCCTCATGCCGTTGATCACTGCTGATTCTTCCACCTTTGGGGGCAATTTCCCACCCCTAGGACAAGAGAGTTGTCTGAACCTCTGTCCGCTCCTCCGCCCTCTTTGACAAGGCCGGTGGCAGAATGAGAGTGCCGGAAGTCTTCGGCTGCCAATGCTGATCATTAATCGAAATTCACGCAGCGGTGGGATTCGAACCCGGGACCGAAGAGTTTTTGATTATGAATCAAAGACGCTACCCGCAGACCACGGGTAATGACATACATGTATTACAGTATTGAAAATCAAATTTGTGTTGCTCCAGCAAGTCAGTGGATAGGCAGCCGCAAACTGTCTCCAGTTCCGTGCCCGGGAACGTGCCTTAATAACACAGGTGCCGTTCTTACTTACTTTGTTCCAGTTTTTATTACAAATTTAGGCTGGCTCTGAGCACTATGGGACTTAACATCTGTGGTCATCAGTCCCCTAGAACTTAGAACTACTTAAACCTAACGAACCTAAGGACATAACACACATCCATGCCCGAGGCAGGATTCGAACCTGCGACCGTAGCGGTCACGCGGTTCCGGATTGAGCGGCTAGAACCGCGAGACCACCGCGGCCGGCTATTATAAATTTAGTTTCACTTTATAAGCTTCTTATCGTTCATTGGTCCCCCTGCTTAGCTCAGTGTTAACGTGCTTGCCTACCATGCAGTGTGCCCGGGTTCAATTCCCGGCCGGGTTGGAGATTGTGTCTACTCGTGGACTGGGATCTGTGTTGTCCTCATTGCCATTTCATCATCACAGACACGCAAGCCGCCCAGTGTGACGTCACCTGAAATAAAACTTGCAACTCGGCCATCAATGCCACACGATCATCTCATTTCATTTTTTCGTCGCCCATATTAAGTGTCGTGGAGTTTCTTGTAAGAAGAGAGTTTTATAATGAGACACCCATATTTATATTGACTGTCTCAAGGCGTTTGCCAGATTAAAGACGACAAATCTCTGGTCAATATCATAAGAAAATGGAAACAATTACATGGGTGAATCTCGAAAGTCGGTACCAAACGTTGACAACATCTGCTTGCTGCTAGTGACTGAGTACCCACACACGCGCACATGCTGAGCGCAGATCGAAGTAGACTAGGTCAGGCCTAGAAGCTAGAACCTGGAACACGCAGTCAGCCTGCGATTCTCCCCATGTAACGTCTGCGCAGTGGGGCAGAACGCAGTAATCTCCTGCAAGTAGTTCAACCACTTGCCGTAGCGCTGAACACAGTAATCGCTCTTGGCAAACAACTTAACAACTTCTAGGGATTTCTGCGCCGGTTTAACAGTCTATCAGCGAGCCGAGCGAGAAAAGGGTAGAAGATAACCGATTCCCCTATCCGCATTGCTCAAAAGTATTCGTGTGTGTGTGTGTGTGTGTGTGTGTGTGTGTGTGTGTGTGTGTTTTACGCATGCTTGCCCTTGGGAGGTACGTAAGTGAGACGCAGTAGTGAGTTGTTCTACTCGTTCGTCATTGCTGCGCTTAGTAGCGTACTTCCGGCTTCTAGTTTAAAGATTTATGGACAGCTTCCGATCTCTAAGATTCGTGCTGCAACCAAGTAATCATTCTAGAAACGAAGAAAAGTCTTTTGAGCGCTGTCGCACACACATTTACACTTCGTAAGCTGCATTTACACTGACAATGAGTTTAGTAACATGTTTCTGCGTGCAGTACTGCTTCCGATGATGTTTGCAATATATTTTCAACTATGTTCGTTGTTGCCTTCCCCGTTCACATTAGCGATAAACATTTCTCTATATATAAGTATTCTCTGCTGTGCTGGAGCAGGCAAAAACATTTCAAGTATGTTCGCATAGAGCTGTATGTTATGTCCAGCGAAGAGGATGTATTGATATCTGGAGCTGCGTTAGTAATACACTGAAGTGCCAAAGAAAATGGTCCTCCTGTCTAATATCGTGTAGGTCCCCCATGAGCACGCAGAACTGCCCCAACACGACGTGACATGCACTCGACTAATGTTTGAAGTAATGCTGCAGGGAATTGGCACCATAAATCCTGCAGGGCTGTCCATAAATGCGTAAGAGTACGAAGGGGTGGCGATCTCTTTTGAACAGTACGTTGCAAGGCATCCAAGATATGCTCAATAATGTTCATGTATGCGGAGTTTGGTGGCCAGCGGAAGTGTTTAAACTCAGAAGAGTATTCCTGGAGCCACTCTGCAGAAATTTTGGACGTGTGTGGTGTCACATTGTCCTGCTGGAATTGCCGAAGTCCGTCGGAATGCAGGTGATCAGACAGGGTGCTTACGAACGTGTCACCCGTCAGAGTCGTATCTAGACGTATCAGGGGTCCCTTATCACTCCAACTACACACACCCCACACCATTACAGAGCCTCCACCAGCTTGAACAGACCCTTACTGACATGCAGGCTCCATGGATTCATGAGGTTGTCTCCATACCCGTACACGTCCATCCGCTCGATACAATTTGATATGAGACCTGTCCGACCAGGCAACTTGTTTCCAGTCAACATTCCAATGTCGGTGTTGATGGGCCCAGGCGAGGCGTAAGGCTTTGTGTCGTGCAGTCATGAAGCTTACACGAGTGGTACCTCGGCTCCGAAAGCCCATATCGATGATGTTTCGTTGAATGGTTCGCACTCTGACACTTGTTGATGGCCCAGCATTGAAATCTGCAGCAATTTGCAGAAGAATTGCACTTCTGTCACGTTGAACGATTCTCTCCAGTCGTCGTTGGTTCCGTTCTTGCAGGTTTATTTTGTGGCCGCGGCGATGTCGGAGATTTGATGTTTTACCGGATTTCTGGATATTCACGGTACACTCGTGAAATGGTCGTACGGGGAAATCCCCACTTCACCGCTACCTAGAAGATGCTGTGTCCCATGGCTCATTCGCCAACTATAAAACCACGTTCAGACTCACTTAAATATTGATAATTTGTGACTATAGCAGCAGTAAACAATCTAATATTTGCGCCAGACACTTGTTGTCCCATATAGGCGTTGCCGACCACAGCGCCGTATTCTGTTTACATATCTCTGTATTTGAATACGCATGCCTATACCAGTTTCTTTGGCGCTACAGTGTACATGACTTTATAACCAAACGAAGAACATACTAAACATACTATGTGGTTATAACTAAGCCATTCTGCTTGAGAGAGCTTCCATGAGAAACAAGTAGCCGTAGAGCAATGAAACTTTGCAGAAAAAATTGTAAGGACATAACGAGTAAACCACTGGAAGAAACACATTTCAGTTTCTACATGGGACAGTATCATTTTTTGATAAAGTATCACATTAACATTCCAGGTTAGAAGCGTTGCTCAGCGTGACGATCGTCTGCATCCACGACGGCCTGGAGCCGACAAACCATTTCACACTTGAAACTTCCTGGCAGATTAAAACTGTGTGCCGGACCGAGACTCGAACTCGGGACCTTTGCCTTTCGTGGGCAAGTGCTCTACCAACTGAGCCACCCAAGCACGACTCACGCCCCGTCCTCACAGATTTACTTCTGCCAGTACCTCGTCTCCTACCTTCCAAACTTTACAGAAGTTCTCCTGCTTCTGTAAAGTTTGGAAGGTAGGAGACGAGGTACTGGCAGAAGTAAATCTGTGAGGACGGGGCGTGAGTCGTGCTTGGGTGGCTCAGTTGGTAGAGCACTTGCCCGCGAAAGGCAAAGGTCCCGAGTTCGAGTCTCGGTCCGGCACACAGTTTTAATCTGCTAGGAAGTCTCATATCAGCGCACAGTCCGCTGCAGAGTGAAAATCTCATTCTGGGCATTTCACACTTGTTCGCAGCTCTTTTCGAACGTTGGACAGTGGAATGTAGATCACACACTACGACCAGCATTCTAAGTCATGCCAACAGTAACGTCTTCAACAATTTGTGGCCTCTCCCAGGAGCAGTTCTCAAATTCCCAGTTAATCATATTCTCCAACACCGGTGTGGATACAGGACCTTTCCGTACTCCTCTAATGCGTCGATACTCGAGTAGAACAGCAGCACTAGTGCTGTTGTTTTGATAAAACAGCTTTACGAGTAAAACCCCGCTCACCTTGTGCAGACCCTTGCTGACTGTCTGCAACGGTAATGGGACCTGACGCTTGTGTTTCAGCCTTGTATCGCCGCACCAGTGCGGGTACCTAACCGCCAGTGATGACACTAACAATACTAACAACGCGAATCTTGCAGCACACTGTCTGAATAGCGTCCCCGTAAAGTTGGGTACTCGTGCAGTACATAGTTTTCCGTTTACACTGGTTCCAGTAACAAAAGTTGGATAATAACCACCCCGTACTTTAGAATACGTCGGGAGATTGACGTGCTGCGCTAGCTGAATTTAGGAGACAGATTTACTTTTCTTAACTTCACGGGTTGTCAACGTCCGGTTTTAAAATTCTGAAAAATGTAACAGAGCCATTTGCGTCAAAGAAAGACACAAATTTTATAAAAGCAGGAACCACATCTCAAATAGTTCCTGTCGTTCCAGCTGGTTGAATGGTTACGCAAACGCGATTCAGCCAGGTATATAACTCTGAAGTAGACAGGGTGCTGGAAAAAAAGGTATTACCTATTTTGAGAGGTGGCACTGTAGACCAAAACAAGAGAAAAATGTTCACTACGTACGGGCTCTAAAATGCGTATCTTAAGAAGTATGAGCACTTGTTCAGTAATTGAGATGTGCTTCACGCTAGCGAAGATGAACAAGTGCCCATTGCTCTTAAGGTATGCATTTAGAGCCCGTATGTACTGTTTTAATCCGTACTGCCACGTCTAAAAATATGGAATACTTTTTGTAACCTCCTGTATGTTTTACGGCATATCAAATTAGTTATAATATCATGTCTGGTCACGTTCGTTATCAAGACGTACCACTTCTTCTATGGTAATGTTGCAATCAAAATGATACAAATGGCTCTAAGCACTATGGAACTTAGCATCTCAGGTCATCAGTCCCCTAGACTTAGAACTAGTTAAACCTAACTAATCTATGGACAACACACACATCCATGCCCGAGGCAGGATTCGAAACTGCGGCCGTAGCAGCAGCGCGGTTCCGGACTGATGCGCCTAGAATCGCTCGGCCACAACGGACGGCCTAACTTATTCATTATCTTGTCATCGCCCAGCCCAAGCAGCTAGGGACAGAAACACGAAACTTCGAGGCGGTGTGCATCTTACACTGCAGGCATCGTTGAAGAAAGAGGGTGAAACAGCGGATAAAAGGCTTTTCGAAAGTACATCGCCGGAACTACGAATATTGGTGTTTGGTTTCTCAGAAATAAAAAAAAAACATGTTTCAGTTTTTTTTTTAATTCAACCACAAAGGGGGTAAAAGAGAGGATGAAACTTTTTAAGAAAATATTTCGCTACATTAATCATTTTTAAAGCTGAAACTATGTACATTGGTGTTTCGCTTCTATGTTAAATATAAAGAAATATGTGTTTGGGGATGACGTTTCTATGGAAATACCACCCGAAAAGCAAAAAACGTGATTAACAAAACCCTTGTTCTCCAGCTACGAGGATCGCTATTTGCTCATAAGTACATTCGCCAAAGTTCATGCTTCTATTGCCTTATTTAGCGTGAAACGTTTAGAAAAGTTGACATTTGTGAACAACATAAAATTCGTTTAGAGAAAAAAAATATCTGTATAGACCACACAGTCTACGCGAGAGAAAGCAACCTGCACTGAGCTACTTTTTTACACTTATGGTACGTGAAGTTCAGAACTCAGTTATCACTCGCCCAAAGTAGATCGAAGCAAATCTCAAAAATTCTAGAGGAAATCAAATTTGAAGTTTTCCGAGCATGTTTAGTATCCTAAAGATAGTTCGAATATTCGATAGGCGGTGTGACTCTGTGGTAGAATACTCGCCAACTCTGCAGGGGACCCAGGTTCGTATCCCAGCCAATGCAAATTTTCAACAAAACTTCGTGATCGACGAACATTTCCGTAAATCTTAAAATACATTAAGACTGAAAAAATCGGTAACGTTCGAGGCTGGTGATCATCGTATCGCTGGTTAGCGTCTCCTTTCGGTCATTAATTTTTTAAATTCGGTTCGACTACCTAAGTCATTTAAATATAAAATGCGTCATACATGCGCTAGTAAATACATACGTCATTTTTATCAAAAATTTCAATCGTCTTATTTTTCTCTGTATATCCACACAAAAATCCAATTTCCATCGCAAATCTAAATTGTTTAAATGTAAAGGGAACGTTATAAATTACACTTTTCACCCTTATGTATTTTAGCCTTCACTGATATACCGGTAGAATGTGCACTCAAAACAAGCGAGCACTTCACGGCAGAGTCACACATTCCCGTCGATAAAACTGTCAGTTGTTTTTGGATACTAAAGAAGTTCCGAAAACTTCGAAGTCGATTTTCTCGAGATTATTTTAGAGTAACATCGATCCGCTTTGTGTGATTGATATTTGAGTTCTGAACGTCACATATTATAATCATTTCAAAAAAATGCAAAAATTCAATTAACGTGTGGTTTCCTTTTTGCTGATCTCGCTGGATCCTCTCGGAAGATTTGGCCATATCAAGAGAAATGCACACTGTCGTGGTTTTGGGTTAATGCCACTCCGAGTGGGAAAAAAAATGTATGACAAATATGACTCCAATAAATTCTTTGAAATTCTGAAGACAGCAGACATGAAATACTGGGAGGGAAATATTATCTGCAAAGTCATGAAAGTGTAATAATTGGGAAATGATTGAGACAGGTCTTTATCCCATCACCGATGTTATTTAATCTGAACTTCGAGAGCAGTAAAAGAAACCAGGGATAAGTTCAGGCTTGCCGGTAACATTGTAATCTTGCCAGATAGTAGCTGACTTGGAAGAGCAGAACGGAATGGAGAGAGGATGAACAACAAAATAAAAGCAAAGGCAATGGAATGTAGTCAAATTAAATCAGGCAATGCTGAGAGAATTACACTAGAAACGAGACGCTAAAGGTAGTAGACGTGTTTCGTTAGTGAGGCAGCAAAAATAAGTGATGATGGCTGAAGTGCAATGGGTATACGGTGTATACAGCCAATAGTAAGAAAAGCGTTTCTGATAAAGAGGAATTTGGTAATACTGAATAGAAATTTAAGTCTTAGGAAGTCTGTTCTGAAGGTATTTGTGCGGAATGTAGCCTGGCACAGAAGTGAAACGCTGATGTTTAACATTTCAGACAAGAAGGGAATGGGAGCTTTTGAAATGTTGTGCTGCAGAAGAGTCCGAAGTTATGGCGGGTAGATCGAGTAATAAACGTTGAGATACTGAATCTAAGAAGGAAACTGATGACTCAGTTTGACTGAAAGAAGTTGTAGAGGGAGACCAAGAGATGAATACAGTAACCAGGTTCAAGTGGATGTGGTTGCAGCAGTTATTCGGAGAGTGTGCGTCTTGCACGGGATAGAGTAGCTTGGAAGCTGCATCAAATCAGCCTTCCGAGTGAAGATCACAGCAACAACAGATCTAAAGGATGACGTATTACAACTAAAATCATCCATAAATATTTTCGTGCCTAACGGATAACCGTAGTTAATTCCCCCCGCCCCCTCCCCTCCCCTCTTCCCTGTCTCACTCACTTATCTTGAACGCACAAAACAGTGTCATCCACATTGCATTTTGTGCAGAACCTTGTGGACACTACCCATAGAGATACCCGACTGGCTAGACCTATGAAAGTGAAAGTTGCACATCTCTGGAATACCTTCGGTCAGCCATTTTTGCTTGCACCTGCCACATTTACACAGTCGATTGATGGTGTACCTGTTTGGCGCTTGCTAAGCAAACTTTCCTGTGAAGGCATTGTGGACGTGGAGAAACTAATATGTTCCTCTTGAGATGACTGCCAGAAAAGTGGGGAACCAACTGCCTCAATCAACATTCCGCCTTTCTGACCAATAATTTTGACCTGCTTAAATAATCGCCCTTTTCTATGTTGGCAGTCAGTAGCAGAGACTCAGTGGAAGGGAGAGGAGACAGTGGCAGGGGATATATATATATATATTAAAATTGCTACACCAAGAATAAATGCAGATGATATACGGGTATTCATTGGACAAATATATTATACTAGAACTGACATGTGATTACATTTTCACGCAATTTGGGTGCATAGATCCTGAGAAATCAGTACGCAGAACAACCACCTCTGGCCGTAGTAACGGCCTTGATACTCCTGGACATTGAGTCAAACAGAGCTTGGATGGCGTGCACAGGTACAGCTGCCCATGCAGCTTCAACACGATACCACAGTTCATCAAGAGTAGTGACTGGCGTATTGTGACGAGCCAGTTGCTCGGCCACCATTGACCAAACGTTTTCGGTTGGTGAGATATTTGGAGAATGTGCTGGCTATGGCAGCAGTCGAACATTTTCTGTGTCCAGAAAGGCCCGTATAGGACCTGCAACATGCGGTCGTGCATTATCCTGCTGAAATGTAGGGTTTCGCATGGATCGAATGAAGGGTAGAGCCACGGGTCGTAACACATCTGAAATGTAACGTCCACTTTTCAAAGTGCCGTCAATGCGAACAAGAGGTGACCGAGACGTGTAACCAATGGCACCCCATACCAACACACCGGGTGATACGCCAGTATGATGATGACGAATACACGCTTCCAATGTGCGTTCACCGCGATGTCGCCAAACACGGATGCGACCATCATGATGCTGTAAACAAAACCTGGATTCATCCGAAAAAAATGAAGTTTAGCCATTCGTGCACCCAGGTTCGTCGTTGAGTACACCATCGCAGGCGCTCCTGTTTGTGATGCAGCGCCAAGGGTAACCGCAGCCATGGTCTCCGAGCTGATAGTCCATGCTGCTGCAAACGTCGTCGAACTGTCGTGCAGATGGTTGTTGTCTTGCAAACGCCCCGATCTGTTGACTCAGGGATCGAGACGTGGCTGCACGATCCGTTACAGCCATGCGGATAAGATGCCTGTCATCTCGACTGCTAGTGATTCGAGGCCGTTGGGGTCCAGCACGGCGTTCCGTATTACCCTCCTGAACCCACCGATTCCATATTCTGTCAACAGTCATTGGATCTCGACCAACGCTAGCAGAAATGTCGCGATACGACAAACCGCAATCGCGATAGGCTACAATCCGACCTTTATCAAAGGCGGAAACGTGATGGTACGCATTTCTCCTCCTTACACGAGGCATCACAACAACGTTTCACCAGGCAACGCCGGTCAGCTGCTGTTTGTGTATGAGAAATCGGTTGGAAACTTCCCTCATGTGAGCACGTTGTAGGTGTCGCCACCGGCGCCAGCCTTGTGTGAATGCTCTGAAAAGCTAATCATTTGCATATCACAGCATCTTCTTCCTGAGAGCGGTGGATGAAGAAAATAGGAGTGGTAGCAAGAGTTAAAAATATTGATGTTCAGTGCCAGACCTCGTTAAAAGAGTGGGTGCAAAAGAGAGAGCTGATAGCGGTAATGGAAAATACAGGTGAGTGGAGATCATACATAGCCTTGAGGGGCCTGGACCCACCCAGAATGGCGAACTTTAACACGTAGGTACAGAGGCGGGGGCACTATAAACCTACATTTCTACGCGTGGGTATAGGGGAAAAGTAAGTTGCACCCCCAGAACTTTTGATCTGGTTAAGAATGGCAGTTACAGTGGCAATGGGAAAATAGAGAAAAGAAGAAAGTATCCGGGCACCTGGCTGAAGATGAAGTGGCGCCCTCCATCGGTAATGCTGGAATGCAATATGGTGTTGGCCCACCCTTAGCTTTGATGACAGCTTCCTCTCTCGCGCGCATACGTTCAGTCATGTGCTGGAAGGTTTCTTGGGGAATGGCAGCCCATTCTACACGGAGTGCTGCACTCAAAAGAGGTATCGATGTCGGTCGGTGAGGCCTGGCACGAAGTCGGCGTTCCAAAACATCCCAAAGGTGTTCTGTAGGATTACGGTCAGGACTTTGTGCAGGCAAGTCCATTAGAGGGATGTTATTGTCGTGCAACCACTCCGCCACAGGCCGTCCATTATGCACAGGTGCTCGATCGTGTTGAAAGATGCAAACGCCATCCCCGAATTTCTCTTAAACAGTGGAAAGCAAGAAGGTGCTTAAAACATTACTTTAGGCCTGTGCAACGCAAAACAACAAGGGGTGCAAGTCCCCTCCACGAAAAACACGACCACACCATAACACCACCGCCTTCGATTTTTACTGTTGGCACTACACACGCTGGCAGATAACGTTCACCGGGCATTCGCCATACCCACACCCTGCCATCGGATCGCTACATTGTGTACCGTGATTTGTCGCATAAACGAGGCGTCGTTTGGCATTTACCGGCGTGAGGTGTGGCTTATGAGCAGCCTCTCGACCGTAAAATACAAGCTTTCTCACCTCCCGCCTAATTGTCATAGTACTTGCAGTGGATCCTGATGACGTTTGGAATTCCTGTGTGATAGTGTGGATAGATGTCTGCCAATTACACATTACGACCCTCTTCAACTGTCGGCGGCATCTGGCAGTCAACAGATATAGTCGGCCTGTACGCTTTTGGGTTGTACGTCTCCCTTCACGTTTCTACTTCACTATCACATCGGAAATAGTGGACCTAGGGATGTTTAGGAGTGTGGAAATCTCGCGTACAGACGTACGACGCAAGTGACACCCAATCACCTGACCTCGTTCGAAGTCCGTGAGTTCCGCGGAGCGACCCATTCTGCTCTCTCACGATGTCTAATGACTACTGAGGTCGCTGATATGGAATACCTGGCAGTAGTTGGCAGCAAAATGCACCTAATATGAAAAACGTATGTTTTTCGGCGGTGCCCGGATACTTTTCATCACATATTGTAGATGGAGAGGGGCATTGAGAGAGAGAGAGATGCTGAGTATGAAGGCTTCACTCCAAACGGAGACTGGCTGAAAGGATTTAGAATGTTCTGAGTTAAACGAGCGCAAGTTCTCATGCCAAAATTTTTAGTGAGGGCTTTTCTGTTAAGAGTCTTTTAGAGAACATATTCGTCTTTTTTGTTCGCCGACAGGAATGTTTTATCGTGTGTGTGTGTGTGTGTGTGTGTGTGTGTGTGTGTGTGTGTGTGTGTGTTTGTGTGTGACAATACTACAAGTTATGTCCATCCGAGAGTTTATTAGAGCATGGTGTAAAAATCTGGAATGTATAGATCAACAAAGTATCAAAATTTCTCGTAACAGCATTAATCAACCTCTCGTCTTTATAATTTTGCAGTAGTACAGATATAAGTGGATCACATTTGTAATAACAAAGAAACGTCATTGCGTCACCTTTGAACTCAATGTAGAACGCCATTACTAATCATCTTGACGTATACTGGAAATTAAGTTATGTCTGTCTTCCTATACGTTTGTGTGCGCGAGTGAGTGTATGTTACGTAATTTGTAATCATAAGAGTTCTAGGGTTTAGTACATTGTGTACTAAAGAATAGAGTGAATTGCGTTAGTGTTTTTATCTGCTACGCGTGTCCCACAATACGTACGCTTTTATTATTTTAGGCACAGTGGGACTACAGAAGATCTGGCTGACCTTCGCTGTATACAAGCAAAAGTCACATCTAGCTGACTACCGTACTGTCAATCGAATTACATCTTTCAGCGAAAAACATCCACATGACACAGTTATTGGCTCTCTACAGATCAAAAGAAGCAATGTGCAGTATAAATATGGAATATCGATTTCACGACCATGAAGGACCGCACAGTTATTATTGGTGATAATTTATACAGTGCACCAAGGCACTACCAAGTGTAGCGACGTGAGTGGGAAACATATTCGCGAACGGAATGCCGAGAACGTGTGCGGACTGGAGCGTGTGATTCTTGCGTTGCGAAAACTTCCTCCTTCACCGCCAATTGTTCTGGCGTTTTCGCAACCGCCGGATGTTGCATTCGCCACCGTTCCAACCCTCCCTGGCGGTCTGGAGGGAAGGAGAGTGAATCTGGGGAAGAGAAATCGTGAGATTCGGCAGGGCTCGACAGCACGGCAGCTGTAGTTCCGGAAAGTGCCATGTGGCGGCGCCGCTAGCGCGCCCCTCGCCCCTATGGCCCACGCAGCGACGGGAGCCACCAGTCTGTCCTCAACCGTCGCGGGAGGCGGAGCTATTACTGTGCGCCGGGTGAAACACGGAGACAGGCTCAGGAGGCACCACCAGCACCTCGCGCAGGCCTGCCAACCGCCGCCGCACCTCTACCACCTCGCCATGGCGCCCAATGCAGGTGGGCACCATTCTCTTTATTCTGCAGCACTCCAGAGGACCCACCGTTTACCTCTGGTCCTTTCCTTGACGCTGCAAAACGCCTCATGTTCAGAGCGTCCGCACCAGAGTTCAATGTTTAATTTTTGACATAAACTATAACTCCTGTCGTTATCTTTTTGTAGACACTTTATTCTGGTTTGCAGGTCTACAGCTTCATATAATGTCTGAGGTAATTTGAATCGTTACAATAACAAACAGAAACTTTATTTAATGTTTGTTTATTATTGTTAGCCTTCAGCAAAAAATTAAAACAGGTGTCTGCTGCGTTTCAATATGGCCACCATCAGTGTTGCCACCACACTATTAGTCACAGAGGAACCTTAAGTATTGACCCCTTTCAATTTCCATCAGACTTAGAGGATTTTAAGGTTAGTACCTAGATATCGATTTCCTAAGGCAGTACGACAATTTTTATTTTAAATTGCCTGATTAGTGTATGTCCACATTACTGACACAGTTAATTACCTTATATCATAGGTGTGATGTGTTTAGTTAAAATCAGTTACTGGTTCCATAGACCAAATTTAACATAAGCATTATGACTTGGAATGTATCAATAGACTGAAGAGAACACACTTATATGCAACTCAAAAAAAAAGTAATTCGGCTACTTGCTGACAATTGACAATTTTTTTTTACTGACTGCTTATTTCTCCCCAAGAATTCAGTGTGGTTTAGGAGAAATTATCAAGAAGAAATATGTTTGATCTACATTTAATAATATTTCTGTTACCTCTCAGACTTTTTATTTCCATGGGTACGTTGTCAAAGAGTTTTTCGTAGCTGCATATTTCACCCAGTTTCTCTGCTATAGTTTAGATCAAATAAAGGGTAATGATTATAATTTTTCCTTACTCTGTTACTCTCAAACTTAAAGGAACTGTTGATAAAAAATTTCATAAGTTAATAAATGCACTGTGAGATTGTGATTATTATTCCCAGCTGCTTAAAGTGATACCTGCAAGATGTTCATGTGTGAACTTAAAACATAATTCTAGTTACTTTCTTCAGCACAATGAATACTTTTTGCTTAACTGAGAAGTTGCCCCAGAATATTATCCCATAAGACAGCAATGAATGAAAATACGTAAATTACATTAACTTATTGACTTCTATATTTCCAAAGTTGACAGTTATTATTATTATGGTACAGTAGCTGAATCTAAACTGTTTATCATGTCTACTACAGGATTTTCCATCGGTAAAAACATCTTAGAACTTATAATTATCTACCCTGGTTCTTGTTATTTGTTGGTGTAATATGTTAATATGAAAGAAAAATGGTTCAAATGGCTCTGAGCACTATGGGACTTAACTTCTGAGATCATCAGTCGCCTAGAACTTAGAACTAATTAAACCTAACTAACCTAAGGACATCACACACATCCATGCCCGAGGCAGGATCCGAACCTGCGACCGTAGCGGTCGCTCGGCTCCAGATTGTAGCGCCTAGAACCGCACGGCCACTCCGGCCGGCGTTAATATGAAGTGGGATATTTTTGACAGTAGAAAATTCGATGGTCTGCAATTTTTCAAAGTTTAAAGCTGGCCCATTAGGGCAAAACCATTCAGTAACTTTCACTAAAACATCATTTACTATTTTCTCTGTTGATGTTTCTTTGCTAGACTTCACAACAATGCATGTATCATCTGCACACAGAACTAATTCTGCCTCCTGGATCAAAGAAAATGGCACATCATTAACATCAAGCAAGAACAAAAGTGGGCAAGTGGTCGAACCCTGTGGAACTCACGCTGTTATTTCTCCCCATGCAGATGATGTGGCGACCCTCTTTGTATTACTTGGTAACTTTCTGTGTACAGTTTCTTAAATAAGAACTAACCGAGGGATTTGCTGAACTACTGTATTTTTTCCACTAAACATAACGTTTCTAATAGAATATTGTGACTGGCACAATTAAGTACCTCCAATAAGTCACGGAAGCTCCCAGTTGGTGATATTTTGTCAGCTAAAGATTTTATCATGTACAAACAGCTGACTCAGTAGAAAGACCCTTCTGAAATC
This sequence comes from Schistocerca piceifrons, assembly GCF_021461385.2. Taxonomy (NCBI): domain Eukaryota; kingdom Metazoa; phylum Arthropoda; class Insecta; order Orthoptera; family Acrididae; genus Schistocerca; species Schistocerca piceifrons. Next base: position 129,764,783 of record NC_060146.1, read on the forward strand.
CATATTGTGCTTGGCTAAGTATTCCATCACTATGAGTACACAGGTGTGTGACAACCCTAGAGTACATTACCCCCAAAAATTTTAGAAAATCGTGTGAGGAGTGACACTGGGCAGCAGTTGTTAATATCTGCAGAGTCACCCCTTCTCATAGAGAGGCCTAACAATGGCATATTGCAATCTTCATGAGAAAACATTCTGAGTTAATGACGCATTATATAAGTGACAAAGAACATTACATATTACTGGAATACAACTACTTAATATCTTATTGGACATATTATTCACCCCTAATGAATTTTTATTTTTTCAGTCAGTCCCTTGTTTCAGATGGGGATGTGAAATTAATTTTTAATTCACTGTATGTCCTCTGTACTGCTTCTTTAGTGTACTGTTTTGCTTTCTCTCCTGGACTATTTGCCAATTTTCACATCTATTTTTAAACAGTAATTATTAAAAATACCTGCTACACATGTACTGTCTTTTACAATGTTACCATTCCTTTTACAGGAATAGTAGGAATAGTGTTACTGTCTGCGGATTCTTTACCCATCTCTGTTTTAAAAATTTTCTTATTGGTTTTATTTTGTTATATGAACTATCAGATTCAGACATGGTTTACATACTCCTGGATTTATTGTACATTTTTTCTTGATAGTTTATAGTGCTGTTTACAATAATAAATTATTTCTGAATCATGACTAATTCTGGATATTTTGCTCAAATCCTATTTTGGTTGTGAAGAGATTCTGATGCTTGTATGTCCGCAGCTCGTAGTCTAGTGACTAGCGTTGCTGCTTCTGGATCATGAGGTTCCATAATCGATTCCCGGCCAGGTTGGGGATTTTCTCTGCCCGAGGACTGGGTGTTTGGGTTGTCCTCATCATTTCATCATCATCATCATCATCATCATCTTTCGTTACAGTGGCTAGAATGGATTGTGTAAAAATAAGACTGTGCACAAATTGGGACTTTGTACAGGTGCTGATGATCATACAATTGAGTGCCGTACAAACCAAACATAAAAAAACTGATGCTTGTAGTGTTTCCAGGTTTCTTTAATGTCATGACATTACTGCATATAATTATATTTTTATTAAAACCACTTCCAAAAATGACTCATAAAGAAATATGTTTAACCTAGAGTTAGCATTACATTCATTGTAACTTCACCTAGTCGACGTTTTTTAAGGTTTCTTTAGAATCTTCAGTAGTTTTGTCATTAATTTGCCTGACTGTTTTCGTTGAGTGTTTCCGAACTGTACATGGAGCTAGGTCATGTAATGTGACAAAAAAATGGTTCAAATGGCTCTGAGCACTATGGGACTCAACTTCTGAGGTCATCAGTCCCCTAGAACTTAGAACTACTTAAACCTAACTAACCTAAGTACATCACACACATCCATGCCCGAGGCAGGATTCGAACCTGCGACCGTAGCGTCTAATGTGACAAACTGTGCTTAGTGGTCTGACAATATGTTTACCACAGGGTAGGCACGCGTGTCTCTAACATCTGCTTGTTGAATCGATACATTATCTATAAGGGTATTACTATCTTTAGCAACTTAGGTAGGAGAATTTATGACTGATACTAAATTATAAGTGGCTAAAATCACCTCTAGATTACTTTTCCTGTCATAGTCATCCAGCAAAATTACCTTAAAACCACCACATATTAATAACCCTGGTATCTGACAGAAAGCACAATAATTCAACATATTTTTTCATGACAGAACATGCTTCTATATCTCGATTTACCTATTTCTACATTATCGTATTTACACCCTTATTTATGAATGTGAGTTTTCGTCCTTTATCCATATTGGCCTTGCGTGAATGTACAGCTGACTTACAAGCACTTATACTAAGATTTTCTATACTACCTACTAAGATCTTGCAAAAAAATTAATAACCCATTTAGTTTATTTTTTAGCCCCCTGATGTTCTGATGAAGCACATTGATTACATCCCCCCCCCCCCCTCTATTAATACAAGATTAACTGGGAATCTCTAGCAGTTTAATTTGCTTTACTGCTCTCTGTCTAAATTCTGTATTTCCCTTAATGTTGGCATTTCGCCTGATCCCAATAACCACAGGTATCCACCTTTGTGTGTGGCCTCCCTTATGATTTCTGCTAATGTATCTGCTACTTGTCCTCAGCCCTCCTATTCAGATGTAGGCCATGAGAAGTATATCTCCACCTCCCTACGGCAGCTGCTGGATCAGCAACAACATGAGATTTTGTATCCAGATGAAGGGTCCCTCTCAGCTCCATGTTTACTCGCTCTGCAGCAGAGTTAAGCCAAGGCTGGTCATGGCGCCACAGAACCTCCACAGGCCGTTAACTGTGTGCTCAGTAGGTACACCCGTTTTGTCCAGGTCATCCCCAAGATTGTATTTTTCGTTTTTAGCAATGATGTTTCCAGCTCCCCTACATTCAATCATGATCTTATTTGTTAAAATCCTTATACATTTGTCGCAAGTTTTCTGTTACCTAGCTAAGGCTAGCACTTGCTTTCATAAAATTTGTGACCTGATGTGACCTGATGCAATGCACTTAATTTTTCTGTAACTGCTGAGGGACTGCCACCCAGCAACAAAACTCTTCTTTTCCTTTCCTATTTAACATCCAACTTATCATTAAGTTTCTTAGCATTGCTCGGGGGCATTCTGCGTTTCTTTACATCTGTATGGGTTCTTCCTTCTTAAATACTGATAGGTAGCGAAACATATTGCTCAACTAAATTTATAATTTTCTAGCAGAATTTTTCGTATTCGCCTTTTTCTTGCTACTTTTGCCGACGTCCTCTTTCTCTTCCCCCTTTCAGCTGTTGCAATACAATTTATCGCGATTTCTAACTCCTCCTGAGGAGTACAAATCTTTGAATCCTGTTCCTGGATTTTCGGTCTTTCTGTTCAGTTTCACGGAACAGCCCCTTCGACCACCCCATTCTCTTCTCCAGTAAAATCACGCAAATGACACCATAACCTACAATTTTCCCAAGACACTTCCTGTTTGACTAATCTAAAGCAACATCCACACTTACCACAAATGGCTCGTTGATTCTAACGCGAGATACAACTAAACAAATGGAAAAGTAATTTATGTTGCTCTTTCCGTACAACTCGCATGCGAAAACCTAGGGCTAAAATTATGTCTATGGGTGCAGTAAGAAAAATATACTTATCTTATTTCCCAAAACACTAACGTAATGACACTTATATTTACAACAATCAGAAAGTTTAAAACGAGCTTCCAGTCTCTTATTTATGTATTATTTACGGGAGCAGAATTCGCAACGGTCTCACAGGAACAGTTTGCTAATGTGAAAACACATTCACTGGTAGGAGAATGATGAACATAGGAGGATTTTAATTGTGAAATTGCAAATTCCAATCTTGCTAGAAGCATATTATTTCGAATTTTATATAAACAACTTGTGTTTTAACAAATGGATATGTTACATGACAAATACTGAATGATAATTTTTAATAAAAATAACATCTTTTTGTTTTAATTAGTATTCATATGAATACTATGAGCATTCACAATAAATTAAAATTTTGTAAAAAAATCCAAACCATGAAATAGAAAATAAAATACTTTTTCAGGTGATTGAACAGATTGTTGACGTATGTGATTTATTTCGCTTGTCTGTAACAAATTTATGTTAAGATTAGTAATTAAAAATAAAAGTATTTCATTTTTACTAAAAATCATGACTCAATGCTGGTAAATTAACATATCCATATCTTAATAATCTAGTAACCCCCCAGCCCCACTTCTTCAAAGAATCGAATTATTGTTTTAAGAAAAGCTAGTTTTTCACACATCTCAATATTTATGAAGTCATATCTCGTGAACTACGTGTCGTACAATCATATAATTTTGCTGCTACATTCCGTAGTAGAAGTCTGCAAATGGAGCTGGTAGTAATGAATTAATAAACTGAAACGTGATATAGTATGCTGAACGTTTAGTGTATCAATAGCTAAAATGTAGCAAGCGCTACACTTCTTTGCTTTCATTATTTTATGGGAGGTGTCAGCCAGAAAAGTGTTGAAAAGATTTGAAATTATGTACGAAGTGCTCTCATTCTCAAACATTGGATGAATATAGTCTGGGTGATTTGCGTGTTGTGAGATACATTGCCACAAGACATACACGCAGTTGCTGAATTTAATACCGGACTATCGTATCAAACGTTAAACATAAGATGTACAGTGGCTCTTAGTGAGTAGACAGTAACAGCGTTTTAAACTTTTTTCATTTATGTCAGCAAGTATATGAAGTATTGGAAAAACAAGTTTTTGTTGCCTTTGGAAGCTGTTAGATTGGCAGGTGGGACAGCACACCATTTTAGCCAATTAATAATATAAATATAGAATTAAGAGTAAAAGAAAAGTACTATTGCCGAGATTCAAACCAAAGAAAATTACAAATTTATTATACTTTTTCTTTTTTATATCTTTCCACTTGACAACGTTTGCCTTCATTAGGAAAATACTAGTCCTTCGTTTTAAAACAAAAACAAAAAAATCCCTTCTTGTTGGCTTCGTCGCCGTGTGTTAACAGAGTAAGCCCTCTGCTTGTTGACATGACACAGTTTAAAACGGGAAAAGATCACCCACTGTGTAGAACAGCGTTTAAAAACTACATAAATTTATTTTCCATATAACTTAAAGACATTTTCAGCTACCAATGAATAGAAGCTAGAAATCTGGCGGCGGAAGCCTACGCAATTATAGAAGCTAGAAATGTTTTGTACATGAAACAGCGCTCGCGAAGAAAAATAGTGATTTTCAGAGGTGATATTTTCTAGGGTCTTTTTTTTTAAAAAAAACTGCTTGACGAAGTCGTTTTTGCCCTGGCCTACAAATCTTGTAAGTATGAAGAAAATCTAACTGGACCATTCTGCAAGGTGCCCTTGTCGGGTATACACAGCGTCTCACAGCCACCCCCTGCAGCTCCCGCCAACAATGCCAGCAACTCGCTGCAAACCTTTAGGCGAGGCAGCCGTTTCTCAGTTATGGTGGTTTGCGATGTCATTATTATGACGCCTACCAAACAATGCGTCAGCACTACCGTGCCGTTACAGGAAGTGGTAGGACCGGCTTGAGCTATGAGTCATCGATCCCCTTTAAAGTTCTCATTTGATGAAGTATCAAAACAATTTTATAATAAATTTCCATAGATTTAAAAATGGCGCTGTTTCTTAAATTTACAGCACTCAATAGTGTTAACAGACGGATAGTCTCAAAATCAGGTGATTCCAAGGCTTTACGATATACATAACAAATTTCCAAAACAGGTAACACCCCAAAGGTATCCACACAACACTAAAAAAACTGCAATAAGGAAATGCAAACCTACGTTTGTAGCATTTGTAGACTTAGAGAAACCTTTTGACAATGTTGACTGGATTACTCACTTTCAAATTCTGAAGGTGGCAGGGGTAAAATATGGGGAGCGAAAGGCTATTTACAATATGTACAGAAACCAGATGGCAGCTATAAGAGTCGAGGAGCATGAAAGGGAAGCAGTGATTGCGAAGGGTCTGAGACAGGGTTGTAGCCCATCCTCGATGTTATTTTATCTGTATATTGAGCAAGCAGTAAACGAAACAAAAGAAAAATTCGGAGTAGGTATTAAAATCCACGGAGAAGAAATAAAAACTTTGAGGTTCGCCGATGACATTGTAATTCTGTCAGAGACAGCAAAGGACTTGGAAGAGCAGTTGAACGGAATGGACAGTGTCTTGAAAGGAGGATATAAGATGAACATCAACAAAAGTAAAACGAGGATAATGGAATGTAGTCGAATTAAGTCGGATGATGCTGAGGGAATTAGATTAGGAAATGAGACACTTAAAGTAGTAAAGGAGTTTTGCTATTTGGGGAGCAAAATAGCTCATGATGGTCGAAGTGGAGAGGATATAAAACGTAGACTGGCAATGGCAAGGAAAGTGTTTCTGAAGAAGAGAAATTTGTTAACATCGAGTATAGATTTAAGTGTCAGGAAGTCGTTTCTGAAAGTATTTGTATGGAGTGTAGCCATGTATGGAAGTGAAACATGGACGATAAATAGTTTGGACAGTAGGAGAATAGAAGCTTTCGAAATGTGGAGCTACGGAAGAATGCTGAAGATTAGATGGATAGATCACGTAACTAATAAGAATTGGGGAGAAGAGAAATTTGTGGCAGAACTTGACTAGAAGAAGGGGTCCGTTTGTAGGACATGTTCTGAGGCATCAAGGGACCACCAATTTAGTACTGGAGGGCAGCGTCGTGAGTAAAAATTGTAGGGGGAGACGAAGAGATGAATACACTAAGCAGATTCAGAAGGATGTAGGCTGGAGTAGGTACTTGGGGATGAAGAAGCTTGCACAGGACAGAGTAGCATTGAGAGCTGCATCAACCCAGTCTCTATACTGAAGACAACAACAACAGCATCCGTGGTAGATAGTCTGTTAGGAGGCTGGATACTTGTGCAAGTTCGGTGTTCTGTCTATGAAAAACGGGCCTATGAGCTAATGGTTCACTACCCCATGCCTAACGTTTACATCCATGGACGCTGACGTTCCGCCTGACGAAGCGAATGGGGATTATCAACAGACCAACTGTGCTGGCGTAAGCTGTCGTCAGCACACCAGTCGGCAAAGATGGAGCGCGAAGATCGATAGTAGGCGCTGAATCCAGTGCGCCTATCACGAGAAAGGCCAGAGACACACCGACAACCAACAGCAAGTATTCAGGCCGCCGCCGCTGACGTCTGTCAGTGCAATCGCAGAGCGGGCTCCAGTCCACATCACAGGCTACAACAGTTCCAAGTGGCCAGATTAGTGACTATAGCGAGACTAAAGTTTGTTGTTGTAAGATTACCGATATTGTCTGCAAGAGCACTACTACTGATGAACTTGTACCACAACACATGGACTCTATTCACGTTATCCAGTTCATGAAAATAAAGAGCCGTATTAATCCATGTGTGCATTTCTGTTGTGGGAGGAGGGAAAATGGAAATGAGCGTTTGGCTTCATAGGCCGGGAGGCCCCTTACGGGGCAGGTCCGGCCGCCTTGGTACGGGTCTTATTACATTCGACGCCACATTAGGCGACCTGTGCGCTGTATGAGGATGAAATAATGATGAAAACAACACAACACCCAGTCCCTGAGCGGAGAAAATCCCCGATCCAGCCGGGAATCGATCCCGGGCCCGTAGGACGGCAATCCGTCACGCTGACCACTCAGTAATTTTTTTTCTTTTTTTTTCTTTGCGTTTGGTCTAGGCGGACGTCACAAGACATCCGTTCAAGTTGATCGTTGATTCCGTTACTCAGTTTTTTATTACTAGCTATCGGGGCGGACGTGGAAAGAGGGTACCGGCCACACATAACAACGTCCTCTCCCTTGCTTCCTACGGTTGAAGACTCTACAGCGGCGACGAGGATACACCACCAACAGTACATGTTTCGCCAGTTTACCTGACCTTGACTGGTAAATGTGGCTTCATTGCTGAACAAAATACGCGATAGGTTTGGATGGTTCAAATGGCTCTGAGCACTATGGGACTTAACATCTGAGGTCATCAGTCCCTTAAAACTACTTAAACCTAACTAACCTAAGGACATCACACACATCCATGCCCGAGGCAGGATTCGAACCTGCGACCGTAGCGGTCGCTCGGTTCCAGACTGTATCGCCTAGAAGCGCACGGCCACTCCGGCCGGTCTCTTGATGGAGAAAGACGTGATATGAATGCAACCTATGTCGATGGAGAATTCGTACGACACTTGCTTGACTCATGCCACTTCCTCGTGCGATTGCACAGGACGTAACGTGCGGATCACCTGCAACCTCAGAAGAACATTAATTTTCCCCTCTTCTGTCGTCACTTGTTTCCTACTGTTACATTGTCTACGTGTTACACTACCACTTCCATGTAACTGGTTGAAGAGGTTCATAAATAACTGCCGAGATGGTTGACGTTTATTGGACATCTTGCCGCATACACCGTACAAGAACGAACTGCGTTCTTCCTACACTCTCCATACACCATGAGCATGTCGGCTTTTGTGCATTGGTAAATTCCGTCGTCCACTCAGAACCTACAGCTTGGTCTATGCACACTGACTGAGCTGCAAGTCGCAATATCCTCAAGGAATACACAGGCTCACTGTAAGCAAGCGTAACAACATCGTATCTAGCTACTACGCAGGTTGAATGTCACAGACGAGTGTAGATGTGGAAACTTTGCACAATACGATATCTCGTAGACGGTTCGCTCTAGAAGCCTGCTACAGACACTGACATTCTAATTTACGCTACTTTTGGTTTATTAATGTCAATTCTGAAAGTGTCGGGGGTAAAATACAGGGAGCGAAAGGCTATTTACAATTTGTACAGAAACCAGATGGGGGTTATAAGAGTCGAGGGGTATGAAAGGGAAGCACTGGTTGGGAAGGGAGTGAGACAGGGTTGTAGCCTCTCCCTGATGTTATTCAATCTGTATATTGAGCAAGCAATAAAGGAAACAAAAGAAAAGTTCGGAGTAGGTATTAAAATCCATGGAGAAGAAATAAAAACTTTGAGGTTCGCCGATGACATTGTAATTCTGTCAGAGGCAGCAAAGGACTTGGAAGAGCAGTTGAACGGAATGGACAGTGTCTTGAAGGGAGGGTATAAGATGAACATCAACAAAAGCAAAACGAGGGTAATAGAATGTAGTCGAATTAAGTCGGGTGATGCTGAGGGAATTAGATTAGGAAATGAGACACTTAAAGTAGTAAATGAGTTTTGATATTTGGGGAGCAAAATAACTGATGATGGTCGAAGTAGAGAGGATATAAAATGTAGACTGGCAATGGCAAGGAAAGCGTTTCTGAAGAAGAGAAATTTGTTAACATCGAGTATAGATTTAAATGTCAGGATGTCGTTTCTGAAAGTATTTGTATGGAGTGTAGCCATGTATGGAAGTGAAACATGGACGATAAGTAGTTTGGACAAGAAGAGAATAGAAGCTTTCGAAATGTGGTGCTACAGAAGAATGCTTAAGGTTAGATGGGTAGATCACATAACTAATGAGGAGGTATTGAATAGAATTGGGGAGAAGAAGAGCTTGTGGCACAACTTGACTAGAAGAAGGGATCGGTTGGTAGGACATGTTCTGAGACATCGAGGGATCACCAATTTAGTATTGGAGGGCAGCTTGGAGGGTAAAAATCGTAGAGGGAGACCAAGAGATGAATACACGAAGCAGATTCAGAAGGATGTAGGCTGCAGTAGGTACTGGGAGATGAAGAAGCTTGCACAGGATAGAGTAGCATGGAGAGCTGCATCAAAATAGTCTCAGGACTGAAGATCACAACAACAACAACAACAATGTCAATAGGCATTGTTCAATTTTTTTTAAAAGTGTGTGTTTTCACTGAAATACACTTCCTAAGTGCTATTACAATTTGTTTATCGGCTAAAAATGCCAGTCCCTGATTGTCAATCGATTCTATGAAAACGGCACATCACTAGCACTCTCCATTTCCGCAATATTTGCGGTGCAAGCTTCAGGTGATTCGCCCTGTACTTACAACAGAACGTATAAGTTCATACAACATGCGCAACAGCTTTTGTGGGCTGCCTGTGTCCCAGGAATCCATAGATTAGCTTTTTTGTCGTATACCAGTGATTAAAAGTTTAAGTACCCATTGTAGTTTCATAAAATATCATAAAAGTGAAGTCATGTGCGAAATATAACATGAAATCAGAAGAAGGGAAGGAGAAAATGAGCAACTCGAAACGGCATTACTTACAGCGAGAGGCGCCGAGATGCCTAAGAGATGCGGTTGCAGTACTGTGCAATCTCGAGCGGCATTAAAATTTCTCTCTGCATAAATCTTCTGCTGCACGAACCGCAGATGCGAATGTCTCGGGTAGACGTCTCTTCGAGTTGCAGCAGGCAGGTGGACTGCTAGCGACTGCATTAATCTCCCTCCTACTTAACCCATTTGGTATACAAGCCGAGAACGTTGCCTTCAGCAATCGACCTGGATAGTCCGTCTCGTTGCGCAACTGTTCTGCGTGCGACTCGCCAAGGCGTAGACACGAACCGTGAGTGGTCGTTTCTCAAATTGCAAGCAAAAATTCCTCGCAGCACCTGATAAAATCTAAGATAACGGAAAATGAGTACCGTAAACCGGGTATACATTAACTACCGTGATTACTCTGTCCACTCGTATACCAAAAGTCTTACAGCTCTCTGTTGGCTTTCAATGAGTGTTTTAGTATATGCTGTTTGGTGGTAAAGGCCAGCAACATACTGTACGCTAAATGGCGTCGTGTAGTGCCGATTTTCTTATGCAGCTGTTGGCGAACCTGTTGCGACACATAATTGTATACGAAAATGTATGTTAAAATTGGAGTGTGCAAAATCCAATATCATTTAAGTGCGAAGTGGTCTGTGATTTCAACTGTTTCACATGTTACCCGATTAATTCTCAAAACAGAAGACTGATTAGTTTTTGTTCACATGTATATATCTGCCACTATATTACGATTTCAGAGGTCATGTGCATGATTTCTCTGTTTAGGATTACTTTGACCACTAGCCATTGTTACACCAGGATGACAGGTACATAATTTAGGAAACAGTGTTGATACAAATTAAGTGTGAAATTAAGGAATACATACATTAACGATCGGTATATAGACAAAGATTTATCTGCAATTGTCAGTGTGCCTACAAATAAGAAAAACAAATGTCAGTCATATATTGCTCAAATTTCGAGCTACTGTGGTCCAGTTAGTGATTCAGGTACGACATATAATGTCAAGTATCCGCGGAAATAAGGAATGAAATTTGTTTCACCACATGATCCATATATTATTATCCCGATAAATGAAGAACAGATAACCTTAATTCTAACTGCAATGGACGTTTTGAAACGAGGCTGTAGGTCTAAGGTGGATGAAATTGAAGGCATTATTCTGAGCTAAATTTGAAGCTATGTATGTGGCAATTCATGTTTGTACCTTTAATTACGTTTAACTTTTGATGAAGGATCACACTGACGCTTTTTCTCTTCTTTCGTGAGGTTTAATACAGCACTTAGATCGATGAATTCATTTCTGGGTGTCCAAAGTTTCATTGCGTTTTTTTTTAATATTAATCACAAAAGGTACGGTAATTAACAGTTGTGGTGGAAGTATAGGCCGGTCAATGTATCCCCAAATCCATACTAACAGTGACCACCTACATTTTTTTCCATTACTTTCTCTGCGTTTTAGAAAATGTTTTGTACTTATTAGTATATAATTCTTTCGTACAAGCCGCTATGTTCACTGACATAAATATCACAATGTTGAAAAAATAGTCATGATAATCACATTTGAATCTGAAAATCCGTAAAACTATACTCGGTTTACGGTACACCATTTGTCGCACTTGAACGACGGTTTATTCGTATCTTATAAGAAAGAAAGATTCGCAAGTGGAATAGAAGTGTAAGAGGAGAAAGATTCCTATGCTGGGGTTCACAAGTGGTCGCAAAGTTTTAATTATGTCCTCGAAAACTTTAAGCAACGTGATAAATGTGTGGTTTGTTGACAGGTTCGCATGTGCATCCTTGGTAGAGAGTGTAATCCCCGCGCCACACTACCGCAACACGCCGTTACAGGAGCCAAAGCAAAATTGTTTAGTCCACTGATAAATCTCTGCAAACCACTGTGAAGTGCATTGCAGAGGGGTACTTTCCACTGCACAAGTTATTAGGGCTTATTCCCGTTCCATTCACCTATGGAACCATGGAACGTGGGATGGATGATTACTTAAACGCCTCTGTGCGCATTGCAATTAACATCATCTTGTCTTCGCGATGTCTTCAAGAGCGATATGTAGAGGGTCGCAGCATATTCTAGACGCATCACTTAAAGCCGTTTCTTGAAACTTTGTAAGTAGGCTTCCTCGGGATAGTGTACGTCTCTTTAGCCGTCTGCCAGTTCAGGTTTTTTGTCGTCTCCATGACGCTCTTCCGTGGGTCAAACAAAACCGTGACCATCCGTGCTGGTCTTCTCTGTATACGTCAAATATTCCCTGTTAGTCTTATTTTGTACGGGTCCCACACACTTGAACAATATTCTAGGGTCGGTGGCACGAATGTTTTGTAAGCAATCTCCCTTCTAGATGGACTGCATTTTCTTACTATCGTGCAAAGGAATCGAAGTCTACCACCTAATTTACCTTAGACTGAGCCTGTTTAATCCATTTCATTTTCCTAAAAATTGTTGTTGCCAAATGTTTGAACGAGTTGACCGATTCTAGTTGTGACTCACTGATATTGCACTCTTGGGATACTACAGTTTTTCGTTCTGTGAAGTGCACAATTTGGCATTTCCGAATATGCTTAACAAGTTCATGGAGTGTCGTGTGGTAATTCGTTTCCGGCAGCAGTGGGAATGTTGAAGGCGCATCAGCCCAGCCCAGACGGGTAAGGAAGTCATCTCGATTGGTCCGACACGCCTTCAACATTCCCACTGCTGTCGAAAACTAATTACTGTTTGCGCAACATAAATCCGGCATGGGGAATGTTTCATATGCCATAAGATAGCCAACCCAATATACACCATCCGCACCCAGGGTGGAATGCGTAACATAAGGGGTGGTTCTTGTACAGACCGATGAAGAAATGGATTTTTTTACATAATTTGCACCGTTGAAGTATATGGATTATGCCTGAAAAAGAAATTTTTGATTACGAAAGCATTTTAGAAGCTACAGCGTGTCAAGTGGATCCGTGCCCCGACAGAAATATAGTCAGCTGTAGGCACTCTTTGAGGTGGCAGAAGTCATGGGATAGTGATATGCACTTATGCAGATGGCGGTAGTATCGCTTACACAAGGTATAAAAGGGCAGTGCATTGGCGGAGCTGTCATTTGAACTCAGGTGGGTCAGGTGAAACAATTACCGACATGATTATGGCCGCGCGACGGGAATTAACAGACTTCGAACGCTGAATGGTAGTTGGAGCTAGACACAAGGGACATTCCATTTGGGAAATCGTCAGGGAATTACACATTCCAAGATCAATAGTACCAAGAGTCTGCCGAGAATACCAAATGTCAGGCTTTACCTCTCACCACAGACAGTGCAGTGGCCGACGGCCTTCACTTAACGACCGAGAGCAGCGGCGTTTGCGCAAAGTTGTCAGTGCTAACAGACAAGCAACATTGCGTGAAATTACCGCAGAAATCAATGTGAGACGTATCTGTGGCGTTAATGTTCTGTGGCAGCAGATGACCGACGTGAGTACCTTTCGCTAACTACATGTCATCGCCTGCGGCGCCTCTCCTGGGCTGGTGAAAACCGTGGTCTGGTCAGACGAGTCCCCATGTCAGTTGGTAAGAGCTGATGGTAGGTTTCGAGTGTGGCGCAGACCCATGAAGCCATGGACTCAAGTGAAATGATAACTAAATCAAGACCCTAAGCTGTCGACAGGCGTTGATATACCTCAACGGGGACAGTTGAAAATGTGTGCCCCGACCGGGACTCGGACCTGGGATCTCCTGCTTACATGGCAGACGCTCTATCCATCTGAGCCACCGAGGGCATGGAGGACAGTGCGACTGCAGGGATTTATCCCTTGCGCGCTCCCCGTGAGACCCACATTCCCAGCTTAATGTCCACACACTACATTCGAGGTGCCCCTGCCCATTACACTCATTCCCCGCGGCAGACAATCTTTCCGAGTGCCGTAAGATTTCGGCCAATGTGTGTGCATCCAGCACAGAAGAAGGTCAATGGCCGGTTAGCCTTAACTACATGAAGATGGCATCTGTTCTTTCGGACATGTTCGAAGGAACAGATACCATATGGACTGAAGTTGTCAGAAGGCACTGTGCGAGCTGGTGGTGGCTCCATAATGGCGTGGGCTGTGTTTACATGCAGTGGACTGGGTCCTGTGGTCCAACTGTACCGATGATTGACTGGAAATGGCTTATTGTGGACTTCATATTCCCAAACAACGATGAAATATTTATGGGTGACAATGGCCATATCACGGGGCCACAACTGTTTGCGACTGGTTCGAAGAACAATTTGGATAATTCGAACGATAGATTTGTCCACACAGATTGCCGGATATGAATCCCGTCGAACATTTATGGGGCGTAATCGAGAGGTCAGTTGGTGCACAAAATACTGCACCGGCAACACCTTCGCAGCAATGGACGGCTAGAGTGGCAGCATGGCTCAACATTTCTGCTGGGGACTTCCAGCAACTTGTTGAGTACTGCTACGTCGAGCTGCTGTACTAGGTCGAGCAAAAGGATTTTTTGGAAGTTTGTAGTAAGGTCTTATGGGACCAAACTGCTGAGGTCATCGGTCCCTAAGTTTACACAGTACTTAATCTAACTTAAACTAACTTACGCTAAGGACAACACACACACACACACACACACACACACAAACCCATACCCGAGGGAGGACTCGAACCTCTGACGGGGGCAGCCGCGCGAACCGTGACAAGACGCCCAAGACCGTGCGGCTACACCGCGCGGCTGGCAAAAGGATGTCAGACACGATATTAGGAGATATCCCGTGACAAAAGTCGTCTCAGTGTAGTTCAATAAAAGTTTCGACCAGCATACAAACTTCTGTGCGATGAAGATTTGCTTAAAGATGCGACGGTGCTAACATGGAAAATGACAACGAGAGTTTCAAAGCGCACGTTTGGAAACTGGTACCGAAGCATTTTCATTGTGCTTCAATAACTGTTAAAATAGCAGCATATACCGTTACAGGTTTATTCAACGAAGGTTATTCGTGTATTCAGAAGACCATGAACGTTATAGGAATCAATTGTAAAATCTTCACGCAGTTCCATGTGTTCGGAATTAAAGAAGACTTACAGTACATCTTGAAGGTAATGGACAGTATGTATACTTAGCTTGAAATATTGCTTAAGGATAAACAATGGCTAAGTGATGATTAGTACTAGGAAGGAGAATAACGACTTGCTTAACATAAAAATAAGAACAGACACGGTAGTGGAACAAGCGAAAACATTCTTCTGTATAGCAAGCAAAATTACAGAGTGAAACGCACCAAGTGACCTTCAGGCGTTGCGTTGCTTTCTATAGCGTGTTCGTAGTCAGTTTTTTGTTCTGCTACCTTTACGTTTTTTAAGCTGAACTAAAACAGCAATTAAAGTTTCATATGTGATGTAAATTTCAACAACGCTCTGCAGATCAGTTTCCGACATGAAAATGAGCTGTGTTACTCCTTGCATGGATTATGTGTGAATGATGTCGTTTCAAAACAGTTTTATTAAAGCAGTATTCAGTCGATTTTTATCGGATTCTGGCAGTTAATCACGGTGGCAGCAACTGAATTAAAATGTGTATTTTCATTAAATACTGGACGACAGTAACTGTTTTATAAAGCTTTTAAAATACAGTTTCTGCGAAGTGGAATACTATTTTCACTAAATTACCTACGTTAGCCTGAATTTTACATTGTTTTCATAAAGTGGAAAGTGCAGCCTAATTTGAAAAATAGCTCTTATTAATATAAAGGAATAACTACAAGACATTGGTGTAAATAAGGGCAATTACGGTGGCAATTTATTAATTTTTTTAACAGTAGCAATAGACAAAAGTCGTAGTGTTGTAAAAATGTTTACGGAGCAAGGAAGATAGCGGAAATAGGTTATCGCAAACGAGGAAAACTTTCTTCAATAAACGTTGTCTGCTGATATCAAGTATTGATATGGAAATAAGGAAGTAGTCTCTGAAAGTTTGGCATGCAGCAATAATTCGGCTTACGTAGTGTGAGATGTTACAGTTTCACTAGTTCAGATAGTGTCCTCTGGCAAATTTCAACGAGAGCACGGAAATTGTGTCATGAAGAATGTATTTACAACTCGGGCGTATAGAACTTCACGCACTCGCAAAGCACTATAGATTTGTCTCTGTTTACCAGTGTAGGCAGCTTACCTCCTACTGTCTCATGCGTTTATTGATTCTCTTTGCTGTAATTATCACATTTCTTTCTTTAGCCCATTGTCAATAACAATATTTAGGATAAATGACAGCATCGATCCTAAAGTATGGACCAAGCAAGGAAGATAGCGTAAGAAAACTTTCTTCAAAAAAAGGGCTCTGTTGATACCAGGTATTGATATGGAAATAAGGAAAGGAAAGGAAAAGCCTTTATTTTACAGATCGATTTCGGTCACTGCGTGACCATCTTCAGTGCAAATTTTGAACCTTGCAGGCCCATATCACAATAACACAACATTTTCTGTGTGGCGTAACATTTACTGTGATGGTTATTTCCAACAGATGTGTTCACTTTCACTGCATACAGTAATTTTGAATTACAGAAGAACCTATTTTGTGACCTCAGCAGTAGCCGGTCCAATATCATGGAAAATGTGTTATTATGAGATGGGGCTACAAGGTTCGAAAAGTTTGCAGTGAAGATGGTCACATAGTGACCGAGTGACCGAAATCGATCTGTAAAATAAAGTATTTCAATCTTTACGACCGATACTGCCATATATTCAAAATATATTGACAATAATACGGTCGTGGTGCACACGGTTCGCAATGGAATTAGACATCAATAGCAATATTTTCTGGAATGACGTGTCCTTTTCACTATCTAGTCACAGAGCAGGTCGGTGAGATTACCGTGTAATGTTAAACCCCACAGAGAAGTAAATTCTACGAAAGTATTTGTGTAATGTTGAACCCCACAGAGAAGTAAATTCTACCAAAGTATCTGGGACGGCAGTGTTCGTGTTCTGCTCATGCGTTGAAGTCTCCACGCGGCTGTGAGCCCACTAGCGGACTTTCTAATGCTGTGGTCGCCAGCTGACAGCGGCTCCACATCACTCGAGCAGATTACAGCTTTCTCGCAAGCCATCAGCGTCTAAATGGCAGAGGCTTTGCGCAGTTAACTCTCCCCCTTTTAGATCCTGACAGCGGAGCTATATACAAGCCACAGATTGTAGGCGGCTAAAACTCAAATTAATATTCAGTCACCCTGTTCCCGGAATTAAACACACAAGATAGAAACTATGCTTGGAAATAAATAGTTACGCTGTTTAAAAATCCTTTATTTACTACTACAGTACAAATTGACATTTTGGTCATTTATTTTTTCTCGGCGGATCTAATATTCCATCACCTTTCGGACATGCATCAAGAGCAGTATTGTATCTTTATCCGATATTTCAGCTGATGACCGTACTACCACTTTCAAGGTGAGCTGGTCACAATATTAAAACTTCTTGACAAAATAGTGTGTAGTAAATGCGCATGCGCCAGAGATAAAACTGTCGGCAACAACAGCATCAGTCATAGATAAAACTTTATGCAGTACATTAAATATGTTCGCAGTTGCGAATATTGACAACCATCGGTTGTATAATGAAATGACGACAACGAAATTTTGTGCCACTCGAGCTCGGATTTCCGCTTTTCGCGAGCGCTCACCTTACTATCCTTACCATCAGGCATCCGATCACGACTCACGGCCAAGCTAAAAGTTCCATATGTCGCCAACCATGTGTGTGCAACCTGCGCTCGTACATTCATTTTGTATTTTCCCGTACAGGGAAGACATTTTAACTGACTGTCGCTTGGCCGTACGTCTGAACAACTGAAGCACTGCAATATCGAATTTATCCGGCGACACCGGGCAAACGACTTGCAATCAAGATGCCTCACCTATACGGGAATATACATAACTAATGTACGAGTGCAGGTTGTCGACACATGGCTGGCGACGTATGAAAGATTAGGTCTGACCGTTAAGACTTGCTCGTACAGCCTAATGGTAAGGCGACCGCTCGCGGTAAGTGGTAAATTTGGGTTCGAGTCCCGGTCCTGCATAAATTTTCACTGTCGCCACTCCGTTATACCGTTGACGGTTGTCAATATTTGCAATTGCGAATACATTTTATGTATTTCATCTCACAGTGCTTACGAATTATGTGGATTATTAAAATAGATGTGATGGGATGGAGTGCTAGGCAACGAAGACTCAGAATAATAATTTTAGTGAGAGCGTAGAGCTGAAGTGAGGTGTGCCCATGGTTTGTCGAGCTGCAAGCCTTCGTCTCAGCTGAGCATTTTGTCTGCTAATTGTATTTCCACAGCTTCCTTGACCATTGAGGCCCAATAGGAGGAGGCTGTGAGCAGTTCCTGACTGCGCCGAGCTTGGGAGATTTACTCGCCTTGTACAGCTCAACAAATGTGCAACGGCAGAACATAATATTTGAGCTGGGCATTACATGGATTACGTATTACATTCTTTTCTTTTGATTTTATGCAAATTTTTCACATTCCATCAATAATAACTTCATCGTACCCAATGTCCGACAAACTTAAACAAATAAAATTGACTGTGACTTCGTTACAGATGTCGTGTTCTATTTGTCTGTTCATATTCGTCATTCTGCTTGTGTCTTCCGTGCCACAGTAATGCTAGGTCTTTACGAAACTTGTGGGTACTGGAAGGTACACATCTTTTAGCATTTTTACCTGCAGACATTCGCCCGCCTCGTCAGTTTACTAATGAAACACGATTTATGGCTGTTTTAAAGTGATTTTGTGTATCTTGTTAACCGCATTTTCGTCACTGCAATAGCGCTGCCAGATTGGCCACATAGATAATATTGTGGGGAAGGCAAAACAAAGACTGCGCTTTGTTGGTAGAACACTTAGAAGATGCGACATACCCACTAAGGAGACAGTCTACATTACACTTGTCCGTCCTCTGCTGGAATATTGCTGCGCGGTATGGGTTCCTTACCAGATAGGATTGACAGAGGACATCGTAAAAGTGCAAAGAAGAGCAGCTCGTTTCGTGTTATCGCGCAATAGGGGTGAGAGTGTCACTGATATACGCGATTTGGGGTGGCAGTCACTGAAACAAAGGTGGTTTTCTTTGCGGCGAGATCTATTTACGAAATTTCAATCACAAACTGTCTCTTCCGAATGCGTAAATATTTTGTTGACACCCACCTACGTAGGGAGAAATGATCATCATAATAAAATAAGAGAACTCAGAGCTCAAACGGAAAGATTTAGGTGTTCCTTTTTCCCACGCGCCATTCGAGAGTGGAATGGTACAGAAGTAGTATGAAAATGGTTTAATGAACCCTCTGCCAGGCACTTTAGTGTGAATTGCAGAGTAACCATGCCGATGTGGATGCAGATGGCAGAACGTGAGATAGAACTGCCCTCAATATGATGGTTTTGAACGCACTACTTTTTTAGGCATAGAGGTGGTAAGGCCTTGCCAGTTATAGGAATCCTAAAATTTAACGTGGACTTTGAACGACGATGCAACTGCGACTTTTTCACGTCCTTAAATCATTACGAGAGGTGAAACAGGCGGTGAGAAACAAAAAGTCTCAAAACTGACTGAGGACTGAATACAGTCGATTATAGTAGACGAAAGACCAGAGTCTTGTGCCTTTCAGTTGATAAAGATCGTGTTCTGACCTTGCATTGAAGTCACCAGCTCTGCAGCAGTTGGTCTTCGGATATTAGCTGTTTTTTGTCACGTCGCGTTCTCATCTGGCATTCAAGTCATCTTCACTGCAGCGAACCTGTAGCATTTGTGCTGAATGCCTCTTACCTCACAGCTGGACGTCGCTTTGTCGCCTCATACAAAAAAATAGCTCTGAGCACTATGGGATTTAACATCTGAGGTCATCAGTCCACTAGACTTAGAACGACTTAAACCTAGGGACGGCACACGCATCCATGCCCGAGGCAGGATTCGAACCTGCGACCGTAGCAACAGCGCGGTTCCGGACTGAAGTGCCTAGAACCGCTCGGCCACAATGGCCGGCTTATAGCATTACATGTCTTTGCGACGTCACTGCAATGAGCCTAATGTGTGGCGCTTGTTCGCAGCGGAGGTGGAAGCCGCCGGCTATGGGCAGCCGTACAAGCCGGTACCGCCCCCGAAGCCGCTGCCCGCAGCCGCCTCCGGTGCCGCCTCCGGCGCCGCCTCTCCGCCGCCGCCGTACCGCATGCCGCCCTACCCTCTGTACGGCGACGCGCAGACTGTGCCCATCCCGGGCTCTGCCGCCGCGGCCTCAGACCTGCAGCCCGGCGTCGCCCTGCACACGCACTCCAGCAAGTTCCCGGTAAGTCCAACGTGAAGACGTGCCAAGCAGCTCACACACATGAAATCGTTACTTTGGTGGATCCTCACACTTTTTGTATAATAATGAAACAGCCTGCGTCATTTATTCTCTTACTGCCTGAGAAGTAAATGACGCAGACTGTTTCATAATTATACACAAGTGTACGGTGAGGGTCCACCAAGGTAACGATTTCATGTGGGTGAAATTCAAGAGTTGATTTTTGTCCATTTTTTTGTGCTTATCTAATGTCAGCTGCTTTGTACAATCGACCTTTTAAGAGTATTTGCAATAAATTGGAAATCTTTCGCAATAAACCACAACACGTACAAAAAAAGTCGAAAAGCCACATTACCAAAAGCCACATTACCACGCAACACAGGATTACAGAGACTGCTGCGATTTATGTAATATGGTGCAGTACCACTTCGGTATTAACACCCTTCAGCGCCTGAACATAAGATACCTTCGTTGTTGTATTTGGAGGAAGACCCTGCCCCTTGGCCACTGCGATTGCTGCATCTCACTCGCCTGCGAAGCACTTGGTGTATGAAATCTCAGTAGAAACTGAAGAGGAACAGGTTGGAGAGTCCTAGCTAGCTCCCTCGTTGAACAATCGACAGCGTTGATATTCGAGAAAGTGCGGCAACATGTGTTGTACCATAGTAAAGTTTGTACAGGATGTACATAAAGTCCTTTCCGGATTACAAAATTTATTTCTCGAGATACAGCTATGTAATTTGTTGGAAATGGTAGCTTAACCCATCAAGTATCTTACGAATACTCTTCCACATGTAGTCCGTGTGTTGCCTGTAGAGCGTCTACGTGATACACAATTTTTCTCCATGTCTTTGCTAACATTTCTTTCGGCACCACATGTGTAGCATCTCGTCTTTCAGCCGGATCAGTAACACTTTACCCTTAACGGAAGCCGACAAAAAAGTCAGGAAGGGTTCATGCCCGATAAACCCGGTGGGCCTGATGTTGAATCGTCTCTGTCGACCCATGTGCCCGGAAAGGTTTCATCCAAGGCCTGGCTAACAAATAAACCCGAGGGTGGCAGTGCACATAACTTGTTGAAACAGTGTCCATTGTTGAAATTCCTGTAACTGAGGCGTCAGAGCAGATGTAGGAGCGTATCCATCAAAACATCAGGGGTTAAGCTACCTTTTGCAACAAACAGCGTAGCTGTAACTAGCAAAGTTCATTAGAATTTTTTTAAATCAGAAGAAGCTTGATATTCACCTTGTACATCGGTACTGTGCAAGCCACACACTGTACAGTGTATGGTCCTCGACTGTCACCCCGCCTTCCTGGCAGGTCTTTTCCTTTTATCTCGTTTTACACTCATCTCTGTCTTTCTGACCTTTACTATGGTTTTACTCCCTCCACCACTTGACAGTGTCCATAATATGTATGTAAATGTAGACAACATCGTGATAATAGATGTTAAAAGTCCCATACCAACTAATTTAAATGAGTAGAACGAAAAACAGCTAAAGTTGCAAATTTCGCTTTCTTTATTTACTTGATGACTAGTTTTGGGCCAGGGCCCATTTTTAAATCATCGTAACAGATAGTCAAAATGGTATTTACGAAATACAAAAACTATTCAAAAATATATACTTATTATGCAGTCCAAGTGAAGTGCTGGAAGTTCGTAATTTAAATGAGACTATAATTTCTTACCACAAAGTGCTCAGCTTAGGAAACTCTCCTATCTGTGTAATTTTGATCCTAAGAGTCCAAGCAGATAGAGGAATCAGCTTTCTGGACGCAACATACAAGACTCCTGGAAGCAGATATTAAAGTGCTTATTAAGTGAAGAACAAATATGTTTCCGTGGAAAAGGTTCGAGACCTTATGCAATGTTTGTGATAAAACAAATCATTGAAAATCGCACAGAATTTAGTCGAGAGACGCCCATAGCATTTGTTGATGCAGGAATGGTCTTTGAGACAGTCAATCGAGAAAAACTGTGGAGCACAATGAAGAAAAAAGGGTAGCCACTACACCTTAGGAAGCCTACAAACCGTAACAGTCATTTTATATATAATTCAAGAGCTGACAGCACCTTCGATCATAACAAGGGTGTCAAGTAAGGATGTGGCATTTCGCCCACGCTGTATGTATATATGTACATATGTACTAGAATAGACAAAAAGATTCCTGTGAATTGTGTTTTATATGCAGATTAAGTCGCAATTTTCACGGAGGTAGAGTATGACCTGCAAAAAGAAACTTACAATTGAAATATCCGATGACTGTAATAAGACTATATCCACGAAGAAAGCTAAAATTGTGGCTTTTATACGACAGGCCCCACGACAACACAGATAGTGAACAATGCCACAGTAGGACAAGTCGGAAATTTTAATTACCTGGAGTGTGATATCATATACGAGGATGACAAAGATATAGCCAAGAAAGTAACAAAATTTTGAAACATTTGTGGAACAATAAATAGGTACTTTAGAAACGAAGCACAAAAAGTAATACGAATTAATGTTTGTGGAGTAACGGCCGTCCCTACACTGTTCGATGGAAGTGAGTTGTGTGTCATACACAAACGACAAGAAAGGAAGGTCCAGGGACCTGAAATGAGATTTCTTAGGGCTGCGAAAGGATGTATCAGAGTTACAGATTAAGAAACAGCGACATCAGGAAACCATTAAAGATATTTAAGGTAGGAAATAAAAGTCAAGACAGAAGAAGAAAACGGAGTGAACACCTCGACAGAATGGAACAGTGGTAGACTACCTTACAAAGTCATAGTCCGGTAGGCCAAAGACTTCCGGGAAGGCAAAGTAAGAAATGGTCACCGTAACAAACAGACGTCCAGTACTTGAAGGCAAGAAGAAGAAGAGGTGCTGACATCTTGTAGAGAGGTTTCACAAATAAGCTCGGAAATTTCTGTAAAAAAGTGTATGCGTAGTGACCCTGGCTGCGGTGGAGGGGAAGTATAGGAGGTAACGAGGGGGGGGGTGGAGGAACCGGCACAAAAGAATGGCTGGGAGGTGGTGGGTGGGTGTGAGAAAGCGAGCCATCCCCGTGGGAAGTAATTATCTCGGAGGCCCCGCCGGTCGGGGCACGCATCCAGTGCGCCCGTGGCAGAGCGGTTGGGCAGCCGCGCTGAGGGCCCGTCCAGAGGCGTGTGTGTTGTGTTGTGTGATGCCGTGCCTGGGGGCGACAGCTGCGGGCGGCAAAAAAGGTAAGCCGAGCGGAGCGCGGGGTCAACCGGCGCGCACAGATCGTCTTCCTTCCGGCGAGCGACGCCGCGCTGACGGCCTCCCACCGTGGACCCAGTATCTGGTCTATTACTCACTGAAACACCAGGGCGATAGCTAACAACGCAGTTTTACATCTTGTGTGATTCGGTATGCATGTGACAGAATGTTCACCTAATATGTTCCAAAGTGCCTCGCATATAAACGAGATGTTCTAGTGCTAATACCTCGGGTTCTATTGATGATAAAAGGTAGCGTCAAGTGGTTTGGATGGGACCATTTGTATACCCAACAAAAGGATCGTCTTAGCGTCACTGTGCTACAGTATAGAGTCAAAGTATCAATTTTACACACTCCCTCCTGCTTAGGCAAATGGAGCAAATCGGTTGGTTCTTTTTACAGTTGATGTGGTGTACGGTCGGCTCGATGGGACTTGTGGAGACACCATTATTTCGTGGGCGGTACCTCATAGGTGTCTTTAGTATATTTTTGCTGTCACCAGCGCACCAAAATCCAGTCAAGGATTCCAAGACGCCTATGCACATCAAATGGCTGAAATTTTTACGATATATCCGAAGATACTGATCTCGAACAAACTTAAAAATTTTCTTCGTATCTGTATCCGCTTCAAAGATACAGAGACTCAAATTTACCTACTTCTACTCTTAAAATTCACTGTGATGCGAAATCTAAATTATAATAAGTTTCCTTTAATTTACGTCTATGGTCACAATCTTTTCTGTTTAACAGATTACCGGTTTCGGTCTTTAATGACCATCATCAGATCTGCAGCGAAAGTGGGAAAAATATAAATACACTCGCAAACTGTATACAGCTTAAGAACAATACATAGAGCATATTGAAAAGTAGTACTGACAAAATTTACATTTGTGCGCTTTAAATGTTAAGAGGCATACCTGTTTCATAAGAACAAAGTCCTAATGCACTGCAGCCATAGTGGCATAGTTGACTATGCCACTATGGCTGCAGTGCATTGTCAACTATGCCACTATGGCTGCAGTGCATTAGGACTTTGTTTTTATGAGACAGGTATGCCTCTTAACATTTAAAGCGTACAAATGTAAATTTTGTCTGTACTACTTTTCAATATGCTCTATGTATTGTTCTTAAGCTGTATACAGTTTGCGAGTGTATTTATATTTTTCCCACTTTTGCTGCAGATCTGATGATGGTCATTAAAGACCGAAACCGGTAATCTGTTAAACAGAAAAGATTGTGACCATAGACGTAAATTAAAGGAAACTTATTACATATACGGGTCACTGTGTTTTTTCGCAACGATGTCGCAGCTTGTGAATCTAAATAATAAATAACTACAGCAAACTGCTCAACTTTCGACGATATATTTTCTAGGCATTTATCTAGAAGAGGCATCTTCCCTTTTTCAAAGATCTTTATCCATTATCGCGAAACACCCCCAAAAACTTGTTTTTTGGGTACCAAGACCCAGTTGCTAATTCCGAGACGGCTATGCACAGCAAATGGCTGTGATTTTTACTATGTATTCCTAAGATCCCTATCATCAACCGTCTTGAGGATTTCCTTCATATCTACATCTACATCATACTCCGCAAGCCACCTAATGGTGTGTGGTGGAGGGTACTTTCGGTACCTCTATCTGGTCCCTCCAACCTTGTTCCACTCGCGAATAGAGCGTGGGAAGAATGATTGTCGGTAAGCCTCTGTATTGGCTCTAATTTCTCCTCGTGGTCAATCCCCGAGATGTATGTGGGGGGAATTAATATGTTGTCTGACTCCTCCTGAAAAGTGCTGTCCCGATATTTCAATAGTAAATCTCTCCGTGATGCACGTCTCTCTTGTAACGGCTGCCAGAGTAGTTCGTTTAGCATCAACGTAACGCTCTCTCGCCAGCTAAACTATCCCGTGACGAAACGCACCGCTCTTCGTTGGATCTTCTCCATCTCCTCTGTCAGTCCTACCTGATAGGGATCCCAGATGATGAACAATACTCAAGAATTGGGCGAACAAGCGCCTTATAAGCCACTTCTTTCGTGGATGAGTTACATTTCCTTAAGATTTTATATGGTCATTCCACTTAAGGTCGCTTTTACGGCAGACGTTGTCTCCAGCTGTTTTTCATCGATAGTGTAACTGTGCAGTAGTGGATTTCTTTTCCTATTTATGCGCAATATGTTACATTTATTTACGTTCAGGGTCAACTGCCAGATTCTGCACCATTCATCAATTCTCTGCAGGTCGTTCTGCAAATTCTTACTATCTTCTGGCGTTGCTCGTTGCTACTTTGGTATAAACAACTGCATCATTTGCGAATAGCCTTAAAGAATATCCGACGCTTTCTACTAGATCATTTATATGTATTGTGAACAGCAGTGGTCCTATCACACTTCCCTGTGGTATTCCGGATATTACCTTTACCTCAGTAGATTTAGTTCCACTAAGAGCGACGTGATGAGTTCTACCTGCAAGGAAGTCTTGAATCCAATCGCAGGTCTGCTCCGATACTCCGTAAGCTCATATTTTTTTGATAAAACGGCAATGCGGGACACTGTCAAATGTCTTACTGAAGCCAAGGAACACGGCATCGCCGGCCGAAGTGGCCGTGCGGTTCTAGGCGCTACAGTCTGGAACCGAGCGACCGCTACGGTCGCAGGTTCGAATCCTGCCTCGGGCATGGATGTGTGTCATGTCCTTAGGTTAGGTTAGGTTTAATTAGTTCTAAGTTCTAGGCTACTGATGACCTCAGAAGTTAGGTCGCATAGTGCTCAGAGCCATTTGAACCATTTGAACACGGCATCAGCCTGAGCGCCGCTGTCCACTGCGCTGTGGATCTCATGGAGGAACAGAGCGAACTGAGTTTCGCAGGATCTCTGTTTGCGGAATCCATGTTGATTTTTATATAGGAGATGTCCATTTTCCAAAAACGTCATAATTCTTCTCTCTTTATCTGTTTGCGAGATACAGAGGTGCAGATTTACCCTACTTGAACACCGTAATACGAAAGTAATATCCGGCGTGAGGCGATAACGTAGTTTGTAATGTGACGTAGCACAGACAAATGTATATAAGCTGTCTCTGGTATCACCTGGGAACCCCACGCTGTACTACTCAAGCACACGCATAATTGCACACAAAATCCAGTCTGAGGTGTAAAATTAGTTTTGCGTCAGTTCAATTTCATATAAGTAAACTATCTAAATTTTACCAGCCAATACATTTCTTTTCATATCAGTTTCATGCCCTGCTGCAGCTGGGAAACGACGGAAATTTGCGGAAAAATGCTCCTGTAGAAGCATAAAAAATGTGAATATGTCCCTGTTTAAATGACTGTTACAGAAAAGTGCGGTTCTGGCTGCCTCATTCTACCTTCCTCAGCACTTTTGAAATCTTTCCCAAGAATTTTGGCATGCGAACGTATTCGGGCGTTTTTATGCCGAGAGAAGAGGGGACAGTGGAAGTGGGAGAGAAGGAGAAAGTAAAAGTGGGTGAGAGACAGTGACAGTGAGGGAAGTATCTATGACTATGACAAGTAGGAAGAGAGAGATATTGACGGTCTCAAGAGACAGCAGGCTTGGGAAGGACAATCAGATAGTAGCAGTAAGAGAGAGCAAGAGCGAGAAAGTAGTAGTAGGACAGAACGAAGGAGACTGTGGCTGTGAGACAGGAGTCGGTGACAGAGAGACAAAAAGGGGTAATGGCAGTGAGTTGGGCTGAATGTGTGAGTGAGAAAGGACAAGTGGAAGAGAATGGGTATGAGCGACTTAAAGCGATGGACTAGTGGGTGTGATTGAGTTACGCTTAGGGGAGCTTGTAGGAGGTTGAGGTGAGTTGCATGTTAAAAAAGATGCGAATATGTTTTCATGCTAAATTTTTATTTATTTATTTTTGAAGGTGCTGAGATAACTGGTACCCCACTTTTCAGTCAGAGTATTTTAAAATAAATATGGACATATTGGCATCTTTTGAGATCCGATAGGAGCTATTTTCCGCTGATAAAGTATAGAACAAAGAATGCATAGCTACATTTGTAGCTGATTAGACGGAGTACAGAGACCGAAACTTAGTCCACTGAGCTGCCGTCTTTGGCAGCATGAGTGATTGTAGCTCGGCTGGACGCAGATTCGAGCTGAACTTGGATGACTCATATGATTGCGTCGTTCCTTGCTGGTTTGTGCTGGAATTCATTACTCATAGTGGCTGGCTAGTGCTGCAGGTGCCAGTCTCTCGACAAACCATGACTGGATGTTTTCAGTGAGTGAAAGACTTGGCGAATATGGTGACCAAGACAGCAGCCGAACATCTGTATTGAGGTTTGTCAGGACATGCGGTCTTGCGTTATCTTGTCGGAAGGTAACATAACGGTAACGTAGAAGATAGGGCACAGCCACTGGTCTTGGAATGTCAGAGATGTAGCGCCCGCTGTATAAATGACTGGGTATGTGAACCAGAGGGGTTCGTGTTGTGTGTACCATGATGCCATCTGCTCGGCCCGCATGATGGTGAATGCAATATGGAAACATCCACACTAGGATACACCAACTGTTATACTCTATGCAAAACTGACACTCGTCTGAAAAGATACTGTGGTGCCATGCATGTGTCGTGTTGTCGTTGGGCGCTTCACGGTCTGTGCACCTCCCTCTTCTTGCGTCCCAAGGGTAGCCGCGGTAACGTTCGCCAGCTTGGCAGTCTGTGGTACTCCAGATATCGTTGCACTGTCCGTGTGGATACTTGTCTTGCTGAAAACAATCCCATTTCTTGACGTGGCTGTGCAACACTGTACGGCTGATCATAAAACATGCCTGTTCTGTTGGGCGCTAATCACGTGGGGCCATTGTCATCCTGTATGTCTTTTAGTGTGGTTGTCCTCAACCTATCAATTTCATATTCGCATGAGAGTCTTGGGATGCCAACAACTGCGAGTAGCAGTATGGCAGAATGGTTAACCGCAGTGTCAATAAGCCACGATGCTGCCGCTATTGAATTCCAATATGTGCTGATTTCTCCTCCTTACAGCAGGAATATTGCGACCTTCTCACAAACCACAAACACGAAAATGCCATTGCTGAATGAGAAACGAGAAGTCCAAACTTTCTTTGTATACAGAATGTACTAGGTGTCATCCTCACCTTCTTTGTGTGGTTGTTCTGAATCATTTGCATATCCAAGCATGTAACACACTTCAAGGCGTTTTGACGTTTTATGCTACTCGAGCAGGCCCGGTGTTGGCTGTAATTATCGTAATGCAGCGAAACTTGGTAGATATGCTAATACGTTAATGTGGAACTGATGTACGCTGGAATAAAATTAGTTTCAGTTTTAGCCACCAGGTGCAAATCTGGCGCTGTACGTCTCCGGTGCTCACGTTGAACAAATTGCGTAAGCATCAGTTACTAATAACATCAACATTATGCCGTTATCACTTCTTCGACCTTTTCTACCCAAGTCCCTTTCCTAATTCATTACATATGCAAACATTTCTGTACGTCTTGTTGCATTTATGGCGTCAGATTTTCATCTGGTGGACAAAACTGGAACTTTTTTTTTTTCCTGCGTAAATCGGTTCCGTATTGACGCGTTAGCATATCTATCAAATTTCGCTGCCATACGATAGGCCCACACTGGACCTCTGTGAGTGGCTCCACTTTAATTACAATCATTCGGTACACGCTGCCTTCATGATGCTGCAAGTTTTATGGCCACCAGTGTAATTTCACGTACTGAGCGAATTTATTCATTTCGTGTCTGGAACGATATTACTGTCGTCGTCGTCGTCGTCGTCGTCGTCGTGACCTTCAATCCGAAAACAGTTTTGATGCACGTCTCCACACCTGCCTATCCTGTGCAAGGCTCTGCATCTCTGCACCATTAATGCAGCCCGTGTTCATTTGAACCTGCTTACCGTGCTGAAGCATTGATCTCCCTCTACAGTTTTTACCCACCACCTGCACCCCAACACTTCCCTCCATCACCAAATTAACTGACTCTCATGTCTCAGGATATGCCCTGTCAACTGATCCCTTATTTTTGTCGGGTTCTGTCATAAAGCTTTTTTTCCCCGATTTGATTCAATACTTGTTCGTTAGTTAGCCGATCTACCCATCATCTAATCTTCAGCTTTCTCCTGTAGCACCACATTTCAATAGCTTACCAATAAACACGCGCTCCCGATTAATCGGACTTCCTTGCACCAAACTCCATATCTTCCGAACTGTGTATCTTAACAGTGACATAATGTTGCAGGTTTATCGGGCGATATGAGAATCCTGTTACAAAATGTGTTGCGGGTGGACTTAGTAGTGAAGAAGTAATAAATTAAAACGTGATGCCTGATGCTGAAGTTTTACTGCATGAACAGGAAAATAGTAGTAAGCTATCACCTACCTTCCATTTATCCCCTTTCATCACTTTAGGAGGGGTGAGGAAGGGGTGACAACGACGAAGAGTTTCTTAAAAGTATGAAACTTCGTGTAAAGTTCTTCAGATGTCGCTAAGTGCTCTAATTCTTAAATACTGCATAAATGTAGTGTAGGTAATTTGTACGTCATGTGGTATGGTGTTTCAAGAGATGTAATGAGTGGATTACAACAGAATTTTAAATTTTTAAATTCGGTCAGTGGCTCCATGAAATATTGAAAATCAAAGTTTTGCTGCCCCTGAGAGTCGTTTGATAGGCAACCTGGAAGCTAGACTGTACCCCAGGTTACCTGATTAGTTATGCAGATTGCTTATCGTCCAGGTTTCTCCTCCACATGAACCTACATCAGTCTGCATTTTATATCCACTGTACTTCTGTTAAAATCAGTACTCAAATAGCATAACTGCTCCACTACTTCCAGTATTTCGTTTTCTAATCCAGTTTAATCAGCATCGCCTGATTTAATTCAACTACATTCGATACCACCGGTTTCAAACATTTTCTCCAGGTAGTGCCATCCATACCTCTTAAATGATACAGAGAAGGCATCTTAATGGCTGCCGGAAGCGTTCTGTCAATAATTTTTGCGTTTTTATTCTAGTTTGAATCTTAAATGATCATCATGTCGACAAATATTATCAGCATAACATGGGAGGATACTTCGTTGACATTGGGAGTACAGGCAGAGCATAGGAGTCCACCGTATCAAGCGTCATAGCTTTGCGATATAGTTCAGTTTGTTTACATAAGACAAACAGATTGTAAGTGCACACTGTATAGCGCAAACGGGATCACATTAAATTAAAATCATTGAAATTTGTTCTTCGACAGAATACACTCGGTTTCGTGCTCTTCTAGGAAAACTAGCTCGCATAGATAAAAAAATACAGCAGAAACGAGAAATGAGAATCTTCTGTATGATACTATTCAGTAAAATGTACTGAAGATGAAAACAGAACAACGATCTTTAGCTGATTCAAGAGACTGTTCCACGAGAGTGAATGAATGCAAACTCAGCAGTAATAATCAATATGCAGGGTGATTGAGGTGCCCCTGTCACTGGGTTTTATGCAGCCCGCAACACCTTCAAATACCACGCGCAAGATTTTCACTTTTTCTCACGCGCTATGTACACACTAGTAGCTCTAGAGAAAAAATTAACAAGATCTTTTTGTAGGAAATCCCCCCCTCCCTCCCTCCCAAACACACACACACACACACACACACACACACACACACTTGTCTTGATTTTCGTGCCTGGTACTATGTCTGGTTCCCCCCTTGTGGACTATGGTGGCTGTAGTAGTTGTCGAGCTTTTTATTTAAAGTGGTCGCCGTTAGAACGTGGTGGTGGTCGCTAGTACACCCTCTGTCTCTTTCGCATCAATGCAGTTTTCAAGGGGAAAATATTGCTCCTGAGTTTTGTTGATATTCTCCAGCGTTAACAAATGTTTTCTGATGTTCTAGATTACAACTTGCAATATCCGCACTGTAGCAGAATAATCATAGCCAGTGGCTTGTGCGACGTAGCACAGACAGAGGAACAACTCATCGGAAAAGTATCCCCTTATTCCAGTTATAGAGACAAACTATGTAAACAAAGAATTGTGATATGAGAGAACGCTTTTAACAAAAAGGGAAAAAAAAGTACGAACAGGACTCGCGTTCTGAGGGTTGCGTACAAACTTAATTACAGACAGTTCATCCCTCCTGGGAATTGAGAACTTCGATAATTTTTGCCTGTAACCGACATTGATACTGGCAAGATGTCGGCCTCGACAATTCCAAGAATTCCGAGAATGTTGTAATTATAAGTTTGGATAGTCTGATAATTAATAAAAGAAATATTTTTTGTGACATAGTTACAGATTAAAAATTTTCTGATTTTTCAGTTTACTTTTAGAGTTAAACACTGCTTTTTGTGAGATTTCATGGTCCCAGGACTACAGGAAGTACGCTATAGGTTTTAATGAGTGAGTTTGCATCAAAATATGTGACTTAAATGCCGATATCTTTTGATTACACTGACTTAGAAGCTTGACATTTTTAGACCACCAAAAGCCTACAGAAGTCAGTGTGTGATGTATATTTCAACCTGGTACGTCTGTCCGTTCCTTAGAAAAGGAATCCTTAAGAAGCAGAGCAACAGACTGTCTTATAACAAATGACAATTTTTTTCTTGAGATATAATTACAAATTAGCAGTTTTCGGATTTTTACCTCTGGTTGTATTGTGAAACCTTGCCTCTTGGCAAATTTCATGATTTTAGGTCAACGGGAAGTACCTTGCAGGTTTTGATGACCGAGTGTGCAAGTATCAAAGTTTATGACGTAAAAGGCAATATATTTTGATTGTATTACTTAGAAGCTTAACCAAGGGACCATAGACCTCACTATGTTTCAGCTCTGCATCGCGGTGTAGCTTGGTCGCCAGGTTTCGAGAGGGTGCGTTTCTGGATGAGGTATCGAATATATTGCTTCCCCCTACTTATACCTCCCTAGGAGGTCACGAATGTAAAATTAGGGAGATTCGAGCGCGCACGGAGGCTTTCAGACAGTCGTTCTTCCCGCGAACCATACGCGACTGGAACAGAAAAGGGAGGTAATGACAGTGGCACGTAAAGTGCCCTCCGCCACACACCGTTGGGTGGCTTGCGGAGTATAAATGTAGATGTAGATGTAGTTGATACGTCTACCAGTTACCGAGAAAAATGTGTCATAAGAGACAGACGGAGGGATAGACAGGTAACGCATGATAAAAAATGTTTTTTTTAAATGTCATACAATTACGAATTAAAAATTTTCAGAGTTTTACCTGTACTTGTCAACATTGTCAAAAGCTTTCTCTAAGTCTACAAATGCTAGAAACGTAGGTTTGCCTTTCCTTAATCTTTCTTCTAAGATAAGTCGTAAGGTCAGTATTGCCTCACGTGTTCCAGTGTTTCTACGGAGGGACATGAAAGGGAAGCAGTGGTCGGGAAGGGAGTAAGACAGGGTTGTAGCCTCTCCCCGATGTTGTTCAATCTGTATATTGAGCAAGCAGTAAACGAAACAAAAGAAAAATTCGGAGTAGGTATTAAAATTCATGGAGAAGAAATAAAAACTTTGAGGTTCGCCGATGACATTGTAATTCTGTCAGAGACAGCAAAGGACTTGGAAGAGCAGTTGAATGGAATGGACAGTGTCTTGAAAGGAGGATATATGATGAACATCACCAAAAGCAAAACAAGGATAATGGAATGTAGTCTAATTAAGTCGGGTGATGCTGAAGGAATTAGATTAGGAAATGAGACACTTAAAATAGTAAAGGAGTTTTGCTATTTGGGGAACAAAATAACTGATGATGGTCGAAGTAGAGGGGATATAAAATGTAGACTGGCAATGGCAAGAAAAGCGTTTCTGAAGAAGAGAAATTTGTTAACATCGAGTATAGACTTAAGTGTCAGGAAGTCATTTCTGAAAGTATTTGTATGGAGTGTAGCCATGTATGGAAGTGAAACGTGGACGATAAATAGTTTGGACAAGAAGAGAATAGAAGCTTTCGAAATGTGGTGCTACAGAAGAATGCTGAAGATTAGATGGGTAGATCACATAACTAATGAGGAAGTATTGAATAGGATTGGGGAGAAGAGAAGTTTGTGGCACAACTTGACCAGAAGAACTGATCGGTTGGTAGGACATGTTCTGAGGCATCAAGGGATCACCAATTTAGTACTGGAGGGCAGCGTGGAGGGTAAAAATTGTAGAGGGAGACCAAGAGATGAATACACTAAACAGATTCAGAAGGATGTAGGTTGCGGTAGGTACTGGGAGATGAAAAAGCTTGCACAGGATAGAGTAGCATGGAGAGCTGCACCAAACCAGTCTCAGGACTGAAGACCACAACAACTACAACCTGTACTTGTACTGTGAAACCTTGCTTCTTGACCAATTTCATGGTTCTAGTGCAAAGGGAAGCGACCTATAGGTTTTGATGAGTGAGTGTGACGTATATGGCGGTATCTTTTGATTGCATTGACTCAGAAGCTGAAGTTTTTTACACCGCCAAGAGATCATAAACCTCAGCAGCTCACAAAAATTTCAGTTTCATACGTATTCCCGTAACAGACGCGCAGACAGACAGTCGAATTGATAACAATCAGCTGATATGTACTACCTTACCAGAAGTATACGCGAACCCCTGAGTAATGCGGAACTGACCACTAGATGTCACGAAAAGAGGACCCACCAGTATAAAAGGAGGCGGGGGTGGCATGCTGTCGATTATGAGAGTTCATTGACTTCTAACGTGGACTAATCACTGGATGTTACCTGAGTAACAAATGCATTAGGGACATCTCAACCCCTCCAAGTCGACGGGGAAAGAAGAATCACTGCTAAAGCATGACCAGACAGACTTCATGCATTGATGGGCAATGACCATAGAGGTTTCGCAGCGTGGTCATGAAACCTCACCTTCTCCTCCTGGGTAGTCTTCGTGTCCATTTCTCACTTAATAACGCTGTGTGCATTCACCCCTACAACCTTGCTTTTGCAACTCAGTGGCTAAAAAAGAGTTTGACAATAAATAGTGTTAAGAGTTAATAATTCCTAGCCATCACCTTTCACATATTACAAAATTAGAAATTCATCTTGGGAACAGAAGAATATGTCAAAAAGAAATTATTTCGGTTTGTGTGCTATCAGATATTTCATCATTGGGTAAGTGATCAGAAATTTTGGTTGCAGATAATCATCTTTGTGGTGTTGCAGTTCTTCTTTGTCCGTGCTTGCTATGAAAATAGGACTAGGAACTCTGCCTTATGAAAGACATCTTTTCAGTTGCGTTTTACCCAGCCATGTTTCAGCATTTTTTGTGCCACTAGCGGCGAAAACTCTGCCCATGTTTGAAAATTCGTAGAAAGTCATAGAAATCAGGTTTATTCACCTCGCCAAAACACACGAGAAAACACTACAACATCAAAGCCATGACACGTTGCAGATTGTGTAGCAGACTAGCTACCAACATAAAAACCCAATAGCTTCATGTAAGTGAGAAAATAAAATAACCCACTGAAGATAGCACAAAAAGTGCTGAAATACGTCTGGGTAAAACGAAACTGAAATGTTATCCTGCATACGGCGGAATTCATCGTCCTATTTTGGTTGCAGACTGTGCACCCCTTTTCGTGCTAAAGAGAACCTTAATGTGGAGTAGCGAATGTAATTTTTTCTTCTGGTGCTAGAATTATGCACATTATTGTTCCTTTTGCACAACAGTGAATTATTTGCAACTACTTTCATGAGGCAATAAATATACTGTGAAGCAGTAGTCAGAGTACCCGACTCTTTACACGGATGGATACAAGATGATTGTAGGTGAGCACCACGTATTATTCTTACTACACATTTTTGAGCAATGAACATTTCAAATGGTTCAAATGGCTTTGAGCACTATGGGACTTAACTTCTGAGGTCATCAGTCCTCTAGAACGTAGAACTTCTTAAACCTAACTAACCAAAGAACATCACACACATTCATGCCCGAGGGCAGGATTCGAACCTGCGACCGTAGCAGTCGCGCGGTTCCGGACTGAAGCGCCTAGAACCGCTAGACCACCGCGGCCGGCAATGAACACTTTCGTTTTTAAAGTTGAGTTACCCCAGAACACTACTCCTAAGAGATTATTAAACGAAAATACAAAAAATACACGAGGGAAAATATCGCGACACCAAACAATAATTAATGTAGACTAATGACGTTTCGGGAATACATTTGTCCTTTTTTTTTAAATCATCAGTCTACTGACTGGTTTGATGCGGCCCGCCACGAATTCTTTACCTGTGCTAACCTCTCCATCTCAGAGTAGCACTTGCAACCTACGTCCTCAATTATTTGCTTGACGTATTCCAATCTCTGTCTTCCTCTACAGTTTTTACCCACTACAGCTCCCTCTAGTACCATGGAAGTCATTCCCTCATGTCTTAGCAGATGTCCTATCATCCTGTCCCTTCTCCTTATCAGTGTTTTCCACATACTCCTTTCCTCTCCGATTCTGCGTAGAACCTCCTCATTCCTTACCTTATCAGTCCACCTAATTTTCAACATTCGTCTATAGCACCACATCTCAAATGCTTCGATTCTCTTCTGTTCCGGTTTTCCAACAGTCCATGTTTCACCATACAATGCTGTACTCCAGACGTACATCCTCAGAAATTTCATCCTCAAATTAAGGCCGGTATTTGATATTAGTAGACTTCTCTTGGCCAGAAATGCCTTTTTTGCCATAGCGAGTCTGCTTTTGATGTCCTCCTTGCTCCGTCCGTCATTGGTTATTTTACTGCCTAGGTAGCAGAATTCCTTAACTTCATTGACTTCGTGACCATCAATCCTGATGTTAAGATTCTCGCTGTTCTCATTTCTACTACTTCTCATTACCTTCGTCTTTCTCCGATTTACTCTCAAACCATACTGTGTTCTCATTAGACTGTTCATTCCGTTCAGCAGATCATTTAATTCTTCTTCACTTTCACTCAGGATAGCAATGTCATCAGCGAATCGTATCATTGATATCCTTTCACCATGTATTTTAATTCCACTCCTGAACCTTTCTTTTATTTCCATCATTGCTTCCTCGATGTACAGATTGAAGAGTAGGGGCGAAAGGCTACAGCCTTGTCTTACACCCTTCTTAATACGAGCACTTCGTTCTTGATCGTCCACTCTTATTATTCCCTCTTGGTTGTTGTACATATTGTATATGACCCGTCTCTCCCTATAGCTTACCCCTACTTTTTTCAGAATCTCGAACAGCTTGCACCATTTTATATTGTCGAACGCTTTTTCCAGGTCGACATTTGTGTAGGCAACATAAAAGTGATTAACATTGTAACATCACAGATTAATGTCAGCGAGGGCTAAGCCAGTGCAAATGTAAATTGCCCTCAACTTGCCTCCTTCTTACCAACACATGATCATCACTGGCACAGAGGCAGAAGCAGGTTTCATCGGAAAACACAGCACACCTCCACCCTGCACTCCAATGAACTCTCGCTTAACACCATAGAAGTTGCAAATGGCAGTGGTTTGCAATCAATGGAATGCACGCAACAGGGCGTCTAGCTCGACGCTTCCTTCGAGTAACTAGTTTGTAACAGTTCGTCGTGCCGCTGTTCAAATTGCTGTTGCAGGTGCCGTACGATGCGCCAGAGCCATACGCCACCACGATGGCCTTCCCTGTTGTTAGTATCACGTGGCCGTCTGGATCGCGAACTTCTGTTGACCCTACATTCTCGTAATCACTGCTGCCAGCACCCGTGTACAGTGGCTACATTCCTTCCAAGTCTTTCTGCAGTATCGCGGAAGGCCTATTACGCGACCTCGTTCAAACTGATGTGTTGATAATGGTCTTTCTCGCCTTAAAGACATTCTTAACTAACACTAACACACAATGGCCAACCTCACCGGTAACTGACGCTTACGATCGTTACAGCGTGTATTTAAAGCAATTTGCATCCTCATAGTGGCGCTCCTAATGCCACTCGTTTGCGACTGGCGTGAAATTTGAATATATATCATCTGTGAAATGTAGAAACACGCCTGCCAACTTTCGTTTATACTACGAATGTAGTGTGTGGACATATAAGGTGAGAATGCGGGTCTCGCGGGAGGCGTGTGCGATATAGTCCCTGCAGTCGCACTATCCTCTGTGCCCTCGGCGGCTAAGACGCATAGAGCGTCTGCCATGTAAGCAGGAGTTCCCGGGTTCGAGTCCCGGTCGGATCACACATTTTCACCTGTCCCCGTTGATATATATTAACGCTCGTCAGTAGCTGAAGGTATTAATATATAATTCTAATTCAACTTTCCTTTATGTCGCACAACTCCTTCTTGGTGTTGCGATTGTTTTTCTTTCAGTGTATGTCAGCTTACTGACATGTGTTCATAACAGCATTATGCAATACACAGCTGTGCCGGTATATTCTATTAGAGATGATCGGTTTCGGTGTAGGATCGGAGCATCATCGTGTGCAAAGACCTGATAATGGTCTGATTCTAGACAGAAACCGATAAAATATACCAATGCATTTATGTGTTGCATAACGTATTTCGTAACAGTCATTAAAAATGGTTCAAATGGCTCTGAGCATTATGGGACTTAACATCGGAGGTCATCAGTCCCCTAGACCTTAGAACCACTTAAACCTTACTAACCTAAGGACATCACACGCATCCATGCCCTAGGCAGGATTCGAACCTGCGATCGTAGCAGTCCCGCGGTTCCGGACTGAAGCGCCTAGAACCGCCCTTCCACCGCGGCCGGATAGTCATTAAATCCGTACAACACCACATCCATAAAATATTGGTGATTTGTCTCTCCCCAGAATTTGCAATAATTCGAAGTGCAAATATGGATGAACTTAGTTGTTTCAGGAGTTCGAAAACGTGTTTTTTTTTTTAATTTAAATTCTCATCATCATGGAGAACTAGAATTTTTGACGTTATCTCCCTAAATATTATATTCTAACCATTTGGTACACTTCTCATTGATGCAGAACCTCTACATATGCACGAATGAATTTGTTGTGTCCTCTTAGAACTGAAAGTGAGACAGTTCACAGAAAACCATACAATAATACTTTAGATAAAGTTATTTACCAATTCGTCTGTTTCTGTGCCGGCCGCGGTGGCCGAGCGGTTCTAGGCGCTTCAGTCCGGAATCGCGCGACTGCTACGGTCGCAGGTTCGAATCCTGCCTCGGGCATGGATGTGTGTGATGTCCTTAGGTTAGTTAGGTTTAATTAATTTATAAGTTTTGGGGGACTGATGACCTCAGAAGTTAAGTCTCATAGTGCTCAGAGCCATTTGAATCAATAATACTTTAGATAAAGTTACTTACCAATTGAAACTTCCTGGCAGATTAAAACTGTGTGCCGGACCGAGAATCGAACTCGGGACCTTTGCCTTTCGCGGGCAAGTGCTCTACCGCGAAAAGCAAAGGCCCCGAGTTCGAGTCTCGGTCCGGCACACAGTTTTAATCTGCCAGGAAGTTTCATATCAGCGCACACTCCGCTGTAGAGTGAAAATTTCATTCTACTTACTAATTCTTCGTTTCTGTGCCGGCCGCGGTGGCCGAGCGGTTCTAGGCGCTTTAGTCCGGAACCACGCGACTGCTATGGTCGCAGGTTCGAATCCTGCCTCGGACATGGAGGTGTGTGATGTCCTTAGGTTAGTTAGGTTTAATTAGTTCTAAGGGCTGACGACCTCCGATGTTAAGTGCCATAGTGCTCAGAGCCATTTGAACCATTTTTTTTGTTTCTTATAAATGTATATAACTGTCATCCCCAAAAGAACGAATTCTGCTTGTTGAATGTTGGACGGCAGGTCGCTTTATATGTGAGAAACAATTGCCGACCCAACACTGTGTCTTGTGGAACCCTTTAAGTGATTTCACCCCAGTCAAAAAGCATCTCCCCTGCTGTGATGTGTCGACGTATGTGACTCATGCTGCATATAATGTGTGTTTCATAAACACAGCACTTCTTTCATTTTTATATCAATCGCTGTCAGTACAGACACTGACGGCACATATAAAACCGCCATACGCCCCGAGGGCTGCGTCTTTCATGAACGTCAGAATGTTTTTTTTATTTTGTTATTTTTCCTTATTTCCGTCTTGATGATCACCTTCTGTCAGTATCCGACTGACTACGCTATTAATCTGGCATGCAAAATCACGTACCTAAATGCCCGTCAGTCAACTACGTCGAAGCTAAAGCACTGTAAATGAAATGTCATTCTGTTAATCACATGAAGGTTGCCGCCCAGCATCTGATATGGAGACTTGTGGATATTACACCGCGTCTCCGAAGTGGCCCCCCAGTATATTAGCGGGACAGGCTTGACCTGTTATATTAGCTTTCAGGTGGCGGACAAGCTCTAATTACGAACGTCTCGATACACGTAAGTAGTGATTTAAACTGACACTAAGACGCACTGCGGCAGACTTTTTTCGCTACACTCACTCTGTTTCTTAATTAAATCAGTGTCTAGTGCGACTCATTTGTTGCACCTGGAAATTAGTAGATACCTGTCATTGGAGGCAGTATTACTTTTTCTTCCATCTGTACTCTCGTACCTCATTCGGGTGTTTAGCGACAGGACTAGAGCGAAGTTGGTGAGTGGAGTACAGGTTTGCTCTGCCCAGAGACGTTGTAACAACTTGTTGCTGTCAAGAGCAGCCGACATAAGCAGACGCGCAAAGCAGACTAGAGGAGCTGGCGGTAACACAGTCGCATGCTGACAGGTACAACCGGAGGTATCTGGAGCTCTCTGCCTCTGTCGAATACCAGAGCTGCTGAACAGAGGTCGGTCGTTCGCGAAGCAACGGGTCCAAAGCAACTACCACACGAACCAATGTCGAGAGTGATAAGAAAGATATCTGAACTTCTGAAACAGTGTTCAGTGGAAAACAGTGTGGTCAAGAATCTTGTCCCACAGGCACCTAGACCACCAACTGCTTATGCTTTACCGAAAATCGGGGATGGTAAGCCATTCCGCTCAAATGGTTCAAATGGCTCTAAGCACTATGGGACTTAACATCTGAGGTCATCAGTCCGCTAGACTTAGAACTACTTAAGCCTAACTAACGTAAGGACAACACACATCCATGCCCGAGGCACGATTCGAACCTGCGATCGTAGCGGGGGTGCCGTTCCGGACTGAAGCACCTAGAACCGTTCGGTCACCACCATTCCACCTCATCGTGTTCACCACTGGTTCATCAACATACAGGCTGGCGAAGCACTTGGCCAATATCCTTGCTCCCTATGTGGGACACTGCGAGCACCATATTACAAACTCCGCAGATTTTATCAGCCGATTTAACCGACTTAACGAGGTTGACATTATGGATCAATTTTGATGTGGTGGCGCTCGTTACGAATGTTCCTGTGAAAGACTCTTTGGTCCTAGTATCCCAGCTCTTTGTAAGTGACGTGATCGAGTTATTTGGGCACACTCTTACGTCTCCTTATTTTCTGTACAATGGCTAGTATTACGACCAGACGGACGGCGCTGGAATGGATATTCCTTTAGCTCCAACCGTTTCAAAGTTATTCATGGAGAATTTTGAGGATATTGATTTGGACACGACGCCATTAAAGCCTAGTTACTTTTGAGGAGGTTGAAAACACAGCCAGTTGCAAAACAAAGGCTTATCAGCTCTTGATCTAGATTTCTATACTTCTAATAATACTCTATTGGCCATTAAAATTGCTACACCTAGAGGAAATGCAGATGATAAACGGGTATTCATTCGACAAATATATTATACTAGAACTGTCATGTCATTATTACATTTTCACGCAATTTGGGTGCATAGGTCCTGAGAAATCAGTACCCAGAACAACCACCTCTGGCCGTAATAAAGGCCTTGATAAGCCTGGGCATTGAGTCAAACAAGAGCTTGGATGGCGTGTACGGGTACAGCTGCCCATGCAGCTTCAACACGATACCACAGTTCATTAAGAGTAGTGACTGGCGTATTGTGACGAGCCAGTTGCTCGGTCACAATGTGCTGGACAGGGCAGCAGTCGAACATTTTCTGTATCCAGAAAGGCCCGTACAGGACCTGCAACATGCGGTCGTGCATTATCCTGCTGAAATGTAGGGTTTCGCAGGGATCGAATGAAGGGTAGAGCCACGAGTCGTAAATCATCTGAAATGTAACGTCCACTGTTCAAAGTGCCGTCAATGCGAACAAGAGGTGACCGAGACGTGTAACCAATGGCACCCCATACCATCACGCCGGGTGGAACGCCAGTGTGGTGATGACGAATACACGCTTCCAATGTGGGTTCACCGCGATGTGGCCAAACACGGATGCGACCATCATGATGCTGTAAAGAGAACCTGGATTCATGCGAAAAAATGACGTTTTGCCATTCGTGCACCCAGGTTCGTCGTTGAGTACGCCATCGCAGGCCCTCCTGTCTGTGATGCAGCGTCAAGGGTAACCGCAGGCATGGTCTCCGAGCTGATAGTCCATGCTGCTGCAAACGCCGTCGAACTGTTCATGCATATGGTTGTTGTCTTGCAAACGTCCCCGTCTGTTGATTCAGGGATCGAGACGTGGCTGCACGATCCGTTACATCCATGCGGATAAGATGCCTGTCATCTCGAAAGCTAGTGATACGACGCCGTTGGGATCTAGCACGGCGCCCCGTATTGCCCTCCTGAACCCACCGATTCCATATTCTGCTAACAGCCATTGGATCTCGACCAACGCGAGCACCAATGTCGCGATACGATGAACCGCAATCGCGATAGGCTACAATCCGACCTTTATCAAAGTCGGAAACGTGATGGTACGCATTTCTCCTCGTTACACGAGGCATCACAACAACGTTTCAGCAGGCAACGTCGGTCAACTGCTGTTTGTGTATGAGAAATCGGTTGGAAACTTTCCTCCTGTCAGCACGTTGTGGGTGTCGCCACCGGCGCCAACCTTTTGTGAATGCTCTGACAAGCTAATCATTTGCATGTCACAGCATCTTCCTCCTGTTGGTTCAATTTCGCGTCTGTAGCACGTCATCTTCGTGGTGTAGCAATTTTAATGGCCAGTAGTGTATCTTCTCCAGAAGTAGTGGGCTTAGTTACATCACATGGTGATACATTACATTAGCTGAAGCCAAGTGGCCCTTGTCGTATAAAAAATTGTTTCTTCCGATACGTTGACGACACTTCCGTCATTTAGCACCAAGGAGTGAGAAAGTGACGAGTTCTTGCAACACCTCAACGGTGTTAACAGCAACATCCAGTCACCATGGAGGTCGAGAAAGACAATGCGTTGCCCATCCTCGACGTTCTCGTCCGCCGCAATCGAAATGGAAGCCTTGGCCACAGTGTCTACAGAAAAACCTACCCACACCGATCTGTACTTGGATGCCATCAGCCATCAGCCATCATCACCCGGCACAGAAGCGTAACGTGTACCTTGTGCGAGAATGGTATCAGACGGTGATAACCTCCTGCATGAGCTGAGCCACCTACCTAAGGATTTCAGGAGCAACGGCTATAACATACGTCAAAGAAATGATTTGAAGTAAGAATAGCAGTAAGACCGCAGGCCGGAGTGGCCGAGCGACTCTAGGCGCTTGAGTCTGGAACCACGCGACCGCTACGGTCGCAGGTCGAATCCTGCCTCGGGCATGGATGTGTGTGATGTCCTTAGCTTAGTTAGGTTTAAGTAGTTAAGTTCTAGGGGACTGTTGACCACAGATGTTAAGTCGCATAGTGCTCAGAGCCATTTGAACCATTTTTGAGCATTAAGACCTTCGACGAGAAGCAGGAAGAGAAACTTCCTTTTTTGCCGTTCTGCGATTCCGCACTGGGAAAGGTAAGCCGCCTGCCGATACGACGGAAGATCAAATCGATCTTCAGGCATCCGACGAAAATCCGTCAATTACTGAGAGCAGTTAAAGACACAGCAGGTCTCAGAACACCTGAGATTTACAAGATCTCTTGCGAGTGTGGCCAGTCTTATGTCGGACAAGCAGTATGCACTGTGGAACAAAGCAGGAAGGACCATGAGAGGTTTTATCGCCTAAGCTACCCCGATAAATCTGCTTTAGCTGAGCATGCTTTAGAAAAACGGACAGCGGATAAAATTCGACGAAGCATTCGTCGTGGCTCGCACTAACGACTTCTAGGACTGTAAACAAAGAAGCCTTTAAAATAAAAATCTCCGATGACACCCTAAATAGAGACGGTGGCACGCAGCTCAGTAAGGCGTGGGATCCAGCGATCGCGCGATAGAAGTGCGCACATCGAACTCCGAGTCCCGGTATGCCCGTATATGGCGATGCCGCGACCACCAGTGACGTCACAGCCGGCGTGCCAGCAACCCACCGGCAGTCACACCATTTGACAATGGCTAACGACTGCTCGGCCGAAAGCTCGTGTAAATTTAATCACTTAACGCGGCTCAAAACCTAAGAACTTTTTATTGGGGTCCAAAGGAACTGTTCGCTAAACTGAACGGGAGGACCTAGGAATGACTTCTAAGGAATGGACTTCCACCATTCCCTTCAGCTCTACTTCGTTCAGTCGGTCTCGTTCTTTTTCGGTTGGTCACTCGTTTTTCGTTCCAGTCAGGTTGTGCCACAGATATCTTTCCTTTCCTCGGTTCGGTCTAGTAAATCCTCATTCGTTATTTGATATACCAATCTAATCTTCA
This sequence comes from Schistocerca piceifrons, assembly GCF_021461385.2. Taxonomy (NCBI): domain Eukaryota; kingdom Metazoa; phylum Arthropoda; class Insecta; order Orthoptera; family Acrididae; genus Schistocerca; species Schistocerca piceifrons. The sequence goes on from NC_060146.1 coordinate 129,808,801, forward strand.
TTATTCTTTTGTAGGACCATATTTCAAAAGTTTATGTATTCTTCTTGCCGGAACTGGTTGCTGCCCAGGTTTGACTTCCACACAAAGCTCTACTCCATACAAATGAGTACAGAAAAGACTTTGTAATATTTAAACATATATTCGAACCTAACACATTTTTCTTTTTCAGAAATGTTTTTCTTGCTGTTGAGTGTTTGCATCTTATAACTTCTATATTTCGGCCATCATCTGTTATGAGGCGTTTTCTTTTTTTTTTTTTTTTTAAGTAAGTTCCGTTTGGAAATGAAAATAAAACAAGTAGACTTTACTTAGCACTTCCATTTTTACATGAAAACCTGTACTTTAATTTGCTTTCCTACATAATTCTCACCATCATTGAGCCTCTTACTGTATCGTAAACCAGCTCTGAAGACCTCTTAAAAATCTATCACCTGAGCATAACTCTCGGCCGAGCGGTCTAGGCTGCCTTGTCACGGTCCGTGCAGCTCCCCCCTGTCACAGGTTCGAATCCTTCCTCGGGCATGGGTATGTGTTGTCCATAGCGTAAGTTAGTTTAAGTTACATTAAGTAGTGTGTAGGTTTAGGGACCGATGGCCTCAGCAGTTTGGTCCCATAAGACCTTATCACAAGTTTTTAAGTTTTTCGATAACTTCCGATAATTTTAACGCTCAGTGTCAACTGAAAATGAATACTTCTCGACACATAATAACGATAGGGTGGTACGGAATTAGTGAGAGCTCTTGAAGGTGGCTGTACGAATGTGCACGACGAGGAACAGAGTGGTCTATCTTCAGTTGTTACTGACGATTTGGAGCACGAAGTTGACGAAAAAGTGAGAGAGAACCGACGCTTTACGATTTCGACGTTATCTTCGGAGTTTCCTCAAGAGTCAAGAAGTGTGCTTTATGCAATTTTTATAGAACGTTTAAATTATAGAAAGTTATGTTCAGGCGGCAGATTTCCACGAAGAGGGTATTCAAAGCTGGTTTTACATTACGACAGTTGCCTCAATATTCATTGGAACTATGTGGAAAAGTGCATTAAAGTACAGGTTTTCATGTAAAAATAAATCTGTTAAGAAAAATCGTCTCGTATTTTGCTGCTCAGATAGCAAAACTCATATAAATTGTTCTACAAAGCGTAAGGGCGAGCTAGATAAAGTAATCTAACATATTTACAACTTGGCAGAAATGAATGACTGTGCGAGACCGTGTTGTCAGAGGACCGCCAGTTGTGCACAGAAAGTTTCGTAGTACTCCACGAGGACAACAAAATGTGTAAGCAGTAGGCCGTACTTCTCAAGCGTTACTGAGAAACTCGTAAGATAATTTCGGTCGTCAGATATGTATCTGTGCGTGGCCATTTTAACCATGAAGCGGCTGCGGTCGAGTGGTGGTGTGACGGTAGCTCAGCACAGGTTCTCCCCATTCCATCAATGGTGGCGAAGACGATCATGTCCACCTTAGCAAAGTTCTTGTGGAAAGGGGAATTGTTTAGAGTGCCGGTGAAGACAGCAGTTTTGGATCCAAGCAATGGGGGAATGGGTCTTAAGTCTAAAGCGATGGCATTGTATGTCAAACGAACATGGAGCATAATGTGTAATGATCCAGGGTGCATTACAGCAAAACTATACGATATTGTCAGGCCAGAAAGTGTAGAGCCGCCGATAAATATACAAAAAATAAGTTTTAAGCTAAAATACGTTAGGGAGTATTATCTTGAACTAAGTTATCTCAGCAAAAAGCTTTTAAACTCCAAAAATGTTACAGCAAAGGCGATTTCAGCTGAAAGGCGGAAATATGAAAGGAAAAATAACTGTTGTGTACATAGTTCCGCGTAGTCAGCGCGTACACAACTTTCCCACTAGAGCGCGCCCCGCTAAGCACAACAGCGCAGGCGCAGCGCTCGTCCGTCTCCACACTACGAGATGGCGCCGTCTTGGAGACGGACCAAATTCTGCTTCCGCCGATCCGCGTATTAATATGTAACGCAGCCAATGAGATTGCTGCTAACGTAGAACCTTTTCTCCTCGCGGATCACACTCGCGCAGTGATACCTGAACGCTCGAGGTATTATAACGAGTGTACAGACCTCCGATTAGTCAGTCTGCATTAGTCTGTACCAGTCTGCATTAGTCTGTAGTCAAGTTTCAGTCTGCGCCTAGTAAGATTATCATATTCCTGTACATAGCCATGAAGAGAAATGTATAGACACTTTGTCAAGTATCAGAGATATGTGAGAATAAGATTAATGTACAAAGACCAAAGGAACTTCAGATTGTCAATTGTAAACAGCACCCAGAATCAAATTATGTAATGTCTATGATTTTTATTATTTTATTAAATGTGTGTGAAAATTAATCAAGTTCTGTTTAAAGTTGGTCACCGTCAATCTGCTACTCTAAGCGTGCAAGTGGCATTTCTATCGTCTGACCTAAGGGCAGAAGATAAACACGCCACGATAAGACCACGAGACATATTGCTGACACTCGCCTACTTCGTTAGAGCGACAAGTCAAATAATCTGATGGTGTGTGTACCGAAGATCTTACAGTACGTGCACCACAATAACACAGAAACTAAATATGCTGGAATAGCATGGAATGTGGTCTGGAAAAACATCAGTAGTGATGTTCTTTCGTCTGACGTGAGAACAGCGTGGTACAAGGTAGTCAATAACATCATCAGCACTAATGAGCGTCTCTTTGCCATCGGTTTAAGTGACACTAACCTCTGCAGAAAATGCAACCTCGTTGATAGTGTGCCTCATCGTTACACATGTGGAGATCGGATTATCAACTTAAGGTGGACCAGGGAGAAAATGGCTTAAATAACAAAAATTTAAACAAACAATGAACCGACTAACATTTTCTTCGGACAAGAGGAAAGTTACTACCCTCAGCCAAAAAAATAACGCAGTGATTTGGTTAATGGGCAAATATACCAGTTACGTTTTTAACAATATTGGGAGAGATGACCGTATTGAATACAAGATGTATATGGAAAATGAATTCGAGAAAATACTTAAATATCGGAATCACAATAATAAATATGGTAACATGCTCCGAATTGTCTTCAACAAAATGGGTATAGGTTAGGAACTGGATTCCTAGTAGAGATGGAATGGGTTGGGTCACGTTTCCGACCCTAACCTCACCTGCAAGTCACACATGAAAAATAAATCAGTAGCACAGCAGGTACAAGAGTATGGCGACAAACATCTGGTGTCTGATGTAAAGAAAGATCTTGAACTCCCTATGGATGCGTTTTGGGTCTGGGAAATGATGATGAGGAACCTCAGGCTGCAGAAGAAGGAAATGTGCGTACTGAACTGCCACCAGTTGAAGGCGACAGTGAAGGTTCTAAATTGTGCTACTGCTAAGGACTCATTCTCTGAATGCCGTAATTAATGACTTCAATTATCTGTCACCTTATTTATGTCATTTCGTTGTAGCCATTTTTGTTACTGTTTTTGTGGAATTAAAAAAAAAGCGTATTCGGTCAGAGCGTTAGCTTTCCTTTCTAATAAAAGAAGTGAGCGAACAGATCATCGAACAAAATGAACGAATATCATCGGACGTCAGCCCTGAACAAATCCAACGAATAATATACAACAAAGTTTTTTTTTTTTTAAGAAAAAAGTGGTTGGCGTTCAAGCCGCTGGATCGAGTTCCGGTCGTCAGTTTTTTTTTTATTTTCAGCACAGTCATTTTCTTTTATTTATATTACAATTGATATAATGGCGAAAATACGTGTAATCGGATGAACTTTTATTAAATTTACAATGTTATTTGACGGTCTACTAATTTTTATTATTACACATAATGTAATATTCATAACTATCGACTAGTAAACTGCCAAACGCATAAAGTGATACTGAAAATGTATGCTTGTCCGTGATTTGAGAAATCCCTTATACCTGGAAGGAGCCCGAAACGACTTGTTACCTCCAAGTTTTGACCGACACAGACGGCTTTCGAAAGATGTACAATTAATCGTCGCTTTCGACTTTACAAGTTGCAGGATGGTATTTTTCATAAAAACATGGAAAACATAAAGTTAAACGGCACCAGCTGCATTGAATAAATGGTATGTTTCCGCATACGCAAGGTCTTTTGACGTTTTCCGTGTAAAAACAAACCTCGTTCACATTTTCAAAAACCTCTCTTTCAGACGATAGTTTGGAAGCAAACCATGCCTAACGCAGTATTTCCTTAAAAATCGGCGCTGATAATTGGTTATGCAGTATCGAGTGTATTTTAATAGCGTCTTCCAAGAAGCAATTTCTCGTTCTCTTTCGATTAAATACGAACAGTTTTGAAGACACGGACAAGCATACATTTTCAGTATCACTTTATGCGTTTCGTCGTTTACTAGTCGATAGTTATGAATATTATACAGGGTGATTCAAAAAGAATACCACAACTTTAGGAATTTAAAACTCTGCAACGACAAAAGGCAGAGCTAAGCACTATCTGTCGGCGAATTAAGGGAGCTATAAAGTTTCATTTAGTTGCACATTTGTTCGCTTGAGGCGCTGTTGACTAGGCGTCAGCGTCAGTTGATGCTAAGATGGCGACCGCTCAACAGAACACTGGCCTCCAAGAAGCCCTGATCTTAACCCCTGCGATATTTTCTTATGGGAGTATGTTAAGGATATGGTGTTTCGGCCACCTCTCCCAGCCACCATTGATGATTTGAAACGAGAAATAACAGCAGCTATCCAAACTGTTACGCCTGATATGCTACAGAGAGTGTGGAACGAGTTGGAGTATCGGGTTGATATTGCTCGTGTGTCTGGAGGGGGCCATATTGAACATCTCTGAACTTGTTTTTGAGTGAAAAAAAACCTTTTTAAATACTCTTTGTAATGATGTATAACAGAAGGTTATATTATGTTTCTTTCATTAAATACACATTTTTAAAGTTGTGGTATTCTTTTTGAATCGCCCTGTTTTATTTGTGATAATAAAAATTAGTAGACTGCCAAATAACATTGAAAATTTAATAAAAGTCCATCAGATTACACGTATTTTTCCCATTATATCAATTGTAATATAAATGGTAAAGAAAGTGACTGTGTTGAAAATAAAAATAAAAAACTGACGAACGGAACTCAATCCAGCGATCTAGCGGCTTGAACGCCAACCACTTTATTTAAACAAAAAAAAACCATTTTGTTCTGTATTGTTCGCTGAATTTGTTTTGTTCAGGGCGGACGTCCGATGACACCGATGACACCGGTTCAGTTTTTTCGTTCATCTGTTCGCTCAGTTTTATTATTAGAAAGGAGAGCTAGCGCTTTTTGATCGCTGTGTTTGGTCGTTGCGGACGCCAGATGACATCTGTTCAAGTTCGTTTGTTGATCCTTCAACTCAGTTTTTTATTACGGAGGCCAACCGGCTCTCTGACCAAACACGCTGAGCTACCGTGCCGGCTGCTCAGTTCTTTTTCGTTCATCCGTTCGCTCTGTTTTATTATTAGAAAGGAGACCTAGCGCTCTGACCGAACACGCTGAACTACCGAGCCGGCACCACTGGGCTGCAGCCGCTTTATAGTTAAAGTGGTCACACACAGATATATATTTGACAACCGAAATTATCTTGCGATTTTCTCAGTAATGCTTGAGAAGTACGCGCTACTGCTTACACACTTTGATGTCCTCACGGAGTACTACGAGTGTACGAAGTTTACAGTAAATCCGCGTTTCAAACGTCGTGGCCTCCCTTTGTCAGTTGAACGAACGGGAAATGAAGTGTGTGTCAATCATCGAGCTGTTACGGTGCACCGCGTTTTTTTTGTTTTTTTTTTTGTTTTTTTCCCTCAAAAGATGGGGCCCCTCAACGCCCACACCAACGTGGTGACCAAACCAAAGTTCTACTGTCACCTCCGTCAACATGTTAGTTATCTAGTAAGTGGATCACAGGATGCTGGGCTGTGATGTTATCCGTGCGTCTGGGTAAGACTACGCATTAACACAGTCCATCAGGTGATAGATAGTGGACGAAACGCGAGTGAGGGTAGCGATTTGAAGAGCAGAGGGAAAAAAGTGCCAAGGCTCGTGCCGTGGGAAAAAATCCTCTGCGACAGTGGGATGGGTAGTAAGAGCAGTAGTGGCTTACTAGCTGCGATAGTTCATGCAAGGTTGGATTTGTTAGTATGGGTATCATGCATCATTACCGTGGCAAGCGATGGCGATGTATCCCAGTTGCTGCAGCCGCTACATTTCTGGAACAATCAAGATCGTTATACAATAGTGGGAGATCGGCCATAGATCATCTCACTGTTTTGGGGATGTGTGGAGCTTGTCTGCTTGCAGTGTACGGTACGGTTTCCCTGGGTGGTGCCAGTTATTCGGCAGTGTATTCCAGCTGGATATCCAGTAATGGCGTCTGATTAACAGGGGCTCACCTGTACCGTTGTGTTTGCGTGTGCTTGGCCATAGATGTTAGGTCCGATGTTCTTCACTAAAACACGGCTCGGATACAGCGTTTGGATGATTTCACGCGGGGAATAATCGTCAGGAAGCTGGAATAAGGTGGTAAGTTCTATGGGACCAAACTGCTGAGGTCATCGGTCCCTAGGCTTACACACTCCTTTTTTTTATTTTTTTAAAAAAACTGTACAGAACACTATTCTAACCATGACGGACACTTGCACTGGTGGCGTTCGCGGTCAAACACAACAGCGAAACTTGGCTGGACTCTGCATTTATGTTCGAGCACGAATTTCTCGCGGTGTCTCCATATTTTTGCCCACCCTCCTGTTCCTCAAACGAGTCTTCGGACTGAACATCTCTACACCCACTCCTTCCTTGATGACATTTTTATAAACGCATCCATAGTTGGTACAAGAAGTTCTGGGCTCCGAACATAACGAACGGCGAAAGGCGACATGTGATCGATGGAGAAAATTAACCATTTCTCTGTAGGAGTGCAAGAATACCACTTGGCTCCATGCCTGTTAATTGCTAGAGGGACGGATGTACGTAATCATTGAGTACAGCAGGGTAACCTTATCTTTTTGTACTTCCACGACGTCACCGTACCAGAATTGTACTGTGCTCGGTCCGGAATGCTGCAATCGTAGACCGCCTGTTTCCGTCTGATACGTGGGAGAGTGGTCAGCTCGCCTTACTCCGAGCGTGACGGTAAAGAGAGTCCAATTAGGAAACGAATGGGGAGATGTGTGCTGCGATTGGGGCTTCCATTAGCTATAGCTGCCTGCTCTGCCTGGAGCAACTGTTTCGTTACAACAGTTCTCCCTAAGGTTATTGACCCCTTGTCTCTGGAGAGGTTTGATCTCCGTGCGTCTATAAGGGACAATCAGATGAAAACGAGACAGATGCAAAAGGTAAGTATACTGCATTATTTCAAAACTAATCACCATAACTGTTAATACATTTCTTCCACTGTGGGACAACACGGTCAATGGAAAAATGTTTGCGGTTGACTACTGAAGCATGATCGTACCCAGGCGCACACCTCTTGGTGAGAAGCGAATCTACGGCCGCAAATGTCTGTCTTCAGGGGTCCAAAAATAAAGAACATGCGAGGGAGAGACCAGTACCGTATGGACGATGTGTAAGAGCTCCCCAGCGAAACTTCTGCAGAGTAGTCGAGACGACATTGACATGTGGCCGGGCATTTTGTTGGCATGTTGTTTCGAGTCCTCTGCAGAAGTTTCTCTGGGAAGCCCTTACACATCGTTCATACAGTCACGACCTCTTCCCACCCATTTTATATAATTTTCGAGCCCTGAAGAGAGACATTCGTGGCCGTAGATTTGTTTCTGACGATGACGCGCACGAGCGGGTGCAATAATGTTCCCGTAAGAAACCGCAAACATTTTTCCATGAGTACACTGTCCATCTTGTGTCACAGTGGGAGAAATGTGTTAACAGTTCTGGCGATTACTTTTGAAAAGATAAACAATTCACTTACCTTTTTCCATCTGTCTCGTTTTCATCAGTGCCCCTTGCACCCATTATAGATTAGCAAATGCCTATAAAACCGTCTTCCGGTACTGATTGCAGGTTGTCAATAACGGGTTTCAGCGTCAACAAAAATTTGAAATGCTGTCTTAATCACTAAGAGATATAAACTTAAATTAAGCAGTAGCTTATTTTTTTTAAAAGTACCAATGCCTTTCGCATGAAATCACAGTTGCTATTGCAAGATAGTGGTACAATGAGATACTTCAACGAAAGTAGTGTGTTGCAACGGACACTTGCAGTGTTCAAAGCAACAGTCGGCGTGGAGACTGTGCTACGTGATTGTAGGAGATTGTGCGAAGTGACTTTTATGCGTAGTGATCATACTGAGGAGATCACTGACAGAGCCGGCCGAGGTGGCCGAGCGGTTCTAGGCGCTACAGTCTGGAACCGCGCGACCGCTACGGTCGCAGGTTCGAATCCTGCCTCGAGCATGGAAGTGTGTGATGTCCTTAGGTTAGTTAGGTTTAAGCATTTCTAATTGTAGGGGACTGATGACCTCAGAAGTTAAGTCCCATGGTGCTCAGCGCCATTTTTGAGATCACTGACAGTGAGAGTAGGTCTGTCTAAAGTTATTGTAAAGTAAATTTCTGTGCTTCTGGTCTGATGAGTGGTTTCGAATTCACTGGAGCAGTATGTAAATTACTTTTGATATAAATTTATTAAATTTTAGGCCCATTTTTGCTTTTTATGTAGGACTATAATTTGTTTTAGGCATTATGAATTCGTTCAAATTTCGACATGTGAGCTTGTCTCTAGCAAAAATACGAAACTACTTTCAAATATACCTCGTAAAATAATATATGGTTGAAAACTATATGTCCCAGTGGCTCCAAAGTGAAACCACCTGCCTAAAATAATAGATTTTTACTTTTTGCTAGTTTCTTCTTCTGTTCGTAGCTTACTGCGATGATAAATGTTAATTTTGTGAAAAATTTTAAAATTAAATTTTTTCATGTTGTTCGGACTCGGCTGAAGATGAACACGCTAACTCAAGCATAGTCGATGCAAACAGACGTGAACACCGAAAAAGAGGTACGCAGTAGACCCCGCTCAGTGGCTCACCAGCGTCAGAATTGTTGCCTTCGAGTCAGGTGGAGCGCTCCACTAGTAAATACTCTGCGATAACACGTTCGAAGTTGAAAATGCCAACAGTACAAAACAAATTAAAGGGCAAAGTTCTTCGTAGTCAAACACGCGAAGTGGCTGCAAATGTCTACTAGTGCCAAGTGCTGAAACGAGTGGCCGAAGCGGCTTGTATTACATTTACTTCCGTTCGCGAATCAAGAGAGAATTCATACCTATTAACTAGGCTTTTGAGATAGCTTGAGGGCAGCGGGGAGATGGACTAACACATTTGTGACCTGATATTTCATGCCATACATGTTATTAGTTAAAGGCAATATTAACACGACAGTTTACAAATTTATTAAGGGAACCACAAATTTGAGCAAAAGTTTAACAGGCTCAAATCCTTATTTTTTAAGCGGAGCACTGCAAGACGTGCAGAAAGAGGTTCAATGAGGTTTCTGGAAGGTACTGACAGGAATGTGGAGCCATGCCGGCTCCAGTGAAGCGGTTGGTTTCTCGGTTGGGGATCCATGCCGCGTGCAGCCCGATTGAGGTGATCCCACAGATTCTCGACTTGGCTTAAATCCGGGGAGTGTGGTGGCCACGGAAGTACCCTAACCTCATCCCAGTGCCCTTTGAACCTCGCACGTTCACCTGCCAGCTTTGTGACACGTTGCGTCGTGCCGGTGGTAGACGAGGAAAAATGTGCTGTACGTAACGGTGGACGTGGTTGCCGAGGATAGATGCATACTTGTGTAAATCCATCGCGACTTCCAGAATGACGAGATCACCCAGGGAACTCCACGAAAACATTCCCCAGACCTCGTCGTCCCCTCCTCTTGCCTGGACCAAAAAAAAAAAAAATGTTCAAATGTGTGTGAAATCTTATGCTAAGGTCATCAGTCCCTAAGCTTACACACGACTTAACCTAAATTATCCTAGGGACAAACACACACACCCATGACCGAGGGAGGACTCGAACCTTCGCCGGGACCAGCCACACAGCCCGTGACTGCAGCGCCTTAGACCGCTTTGCCTGGACCGTTCTGGCGGTTGTCGCTGGGTGTTTGCTTTCAACGTCTCACGCCTTCACGCCAACGGCCATCTGTCCGATGCAGCATGAAACGTGATTCATCTGAAAAGGCCACCTGTCGCCACTTGGTGGACGTCCAGTTTGAGTACTGGCGCGCAAATTCCAGCCTCTGTCACCGATGAGCAGCAGTCAGCATGGGTGCGTGAACTGGGCACCTGCTGGGAAGGCCCGTACCCAGCAACGTCTGTTGAACGGTCGTTTAGGGGACACAGTTGGCAGCCCCTTGGTTCATCGTGGCCGTCAGTTACTCAACAGTTGCACGACTATTCACCTGTTCACATGTCTGCAGCTCTAGTTCACCCCCCTCATATACGGCCCGTGGTGCACCACATTTACATCGGTGGATAGCATGGTTTTCCCATGCCGACACGCGAACAGTTTACAAACTCAGCCATTTCGGAAGTGCTTCCATCTTGGCCCGAATTCCAACGATCATGACCTTTTGGACGTCAGATAAATCGCTCCACTGTTCTCTGCATCCCCGACACGCTTTATGCACCCTCCACTGCTACTGAAGCCACTCTCACGTTGACGTCGAACATGGGCGGTGGGCGTCCGCAGCTCGTGGTCGTGCGGTAGCCTTCTTGCTTCCCACGCCCGGGTTCCCGGGTTCGAATCCCGGCGGGGTCAGGGATTTTTTCTGCCTCGTGATGACTGGGTGTTGTGTGACGTCCTTAGGTTAGTTAGGTTTAAGTAGTTCTACGTTCTAGGGGACTGATGACCTCAGATGTTAAGTCCCATAGTGCTCAGAGCCATTTGAACCATTTGAGCCATGGGCGGTGGTCACGTTAATGTGACTGGACCATGTAATTCTTGGATATATTTCATGTTCCCCTACATGTTTTGTCCTCTACAGCTCCTTCTAGTACCATGTAAGTTACTCCCCTGCAGCGTAACACACGTACTGTCATCTCGCCATTTCTTCTTGTCATTGCTTTCCACAAGCTCATATCTTCGCCAATTCAATCGAAAGTCTCACCATTTCTTACCTTATCAGTCGACTTCAGGGTCAACAACCTTCTGTGAAACCGATTACCAAATATATATATGAAGATGGTATCCGTTCTTTCGGACATGTCCGAAACAACAGATACTATCTTAAGGCTTACCGGCCATTTGACCATATTCTTCTGTGTGGATGCACAAAAGATACCATCTTCATGTATATATAGGTAAAGCTCACTGGCCATTTGACCATCTTCTTCTGTGCGGATGCACAAACAGTGCCCGAACTCTTACGGGAATAGGTAGTAAAGCCGCGAGTAATGAGTATAATGGGCAGGAGCACTATGAATATAGTGCGGGACAACAAGTTCCGAAGGTGGGTCTCACGGGAGGCGTGCCACAAATAAGTCCGTGCAGTCGCAGTATCCTCTCTGTCTTCGGTGGCTCAGATGGATAGAGCGTCTGCCATGTAAGCAGGACATCGCGGGTTCGAGTCCCGGGCGGGGCACACATTTTTAACTGTCCCCATTGACTTATATCAACGCCTGTATGCAGCTAGGGGTATTCATTTCATTGCGGTTATCAAATACTTTTATTCTCATCTTTTACGGTTTCCCCCAAAGTCTGTTGCTCAGTTCCTTGTAGTACTACGCTGCAGACGTTCATTCTCAGGTATGTTTTCTTCCAAGCCTCTTTTTGACACCAGTAGACTTCTTTTAGCGAGGAGTGGCGTCTTTCGTGTGTGTTATTCTGCTTTTTACGACTACCTTGCTTCCACTTTCAAAGAAGCAGAATGTCTCTGTCACGTGACCATCAATATCGATGTGAAATTTGTTTTCCACATTCTAGCATTACACGGGTAATCGTCCGTATAGTCCACGAAATCTTTAAGAAATACTCTTGTAGGGATGTCCATTACAGTCGGATATACCTTGTGTCACGTGAGAGTAGGAGAGTCAAAACAGGTACGAGTAGTAACCCATGACGTCATCTCAAATCTAGATTTTTTTGTGTTGTGAAAACTTTGTCTGAGTGATTGACACAGTATACATGTAAATCATTTCTAAATTTTATTAGTTATTTATGGAGTAAAGAATTTAATTAAGTACAATATGTTTTACGATCAATAGGTAATGATTCTTTATGAGATGGATATAAATGTGTTTTCACATAGCAGATCACAATGCTGCGTTATGCGTGGTATTTTTTCTCTTTGAGAAGGATGATTCCTTCTGAGTTGCTCGAGTGCGCAGACAAGTCGTAATCGAGTGCGGGTGCTCTATAATTTTTATGAATGGACATAGAACCAATAATTCACAACCGGGAGTTGGTTTAGAAAATGTTCTAGGAAACAACGGCCAAACTTTGTTACTAACAAATCGCGCGCGGACTTTGAAATATCGGCGCGAAGTTTTGAGATACGCGGTAGGCTGTCGCGCTTTATAGTCGCGTGAAGGATTAAGTGACGCTGACCGCGATTTATTGCCATTAACATAATAATAATTGTCAAAGAATTATGGGAAGGGATAGTAAGTGTTCTTGATACTTAAAGCAAGTGTGAGCTGATTTATTGTTTGAATACGACAGATATTAATCACGGAATAGTCAGCTAACTGATACGTTGCTTAGCAACCCATAAACAGATTGTGATAGAATTACCGGAACGATCATTTCAGTCATTAATGACCACTACACACGCACCAGAAAACTAACTACTCTCGTTGTGAATGACATTTGGAACGGATGAGTTTTGTTCCAGCTCCTTGGGCTCAATAAATTTCATCCGAAGTTGAAACTTTACAAACTGTGTCGTGTTCCTTCAGTTCGGTAGAACGATAGACATTTTAGTATACACTACTATTTACTTTTTTTTTTTTCAAGAAGAGAGCACCTAGCTTTTTCTTTTAGAGGAATGTTTCTGCTTCAGACATCAATCTTCTCAAAACGGAGATAAGGGTGACACTCACACACAGCACTACGTCATCGTGATCAACCGCACACATGTGCCCTCTTTCTCACTCCCTTTTTGTGTTGAAAACCCTGAGATATAGCCGCAGTACGACGAAGGAAGAAGGAAGAGGAGAAGAGAGAGAAGAAAAGGAAGAGAGGGCCAAAAAGGCGAACTCACAATATCACTGAATATACACTCTAAGACAAAAAGCTACGTACCACGAAGGAATTATCCGAATGGGACGGAAATCGGTAGATGTGACATAAATATACAAACAAACGATTACACTTTCAGAAAAATTGGACTTATGCAAGAGAAAGATCTTCAGAAATTGAGCAAGTCAATAATGCGTCGATCTGCCTCTGGGCGCCATCCAAGCAGTTATTCGGCTTGACATTGATCGGTAGAGTTGATGGATGTACTCCTGAGGTATATCGTGCCAAATTCTCTCCCACTGACGCGTTAGATGGACAAAAGCCCGAACTGTTGGAGGACCCTGCCCATAATACTCAAAACTTTCTCCGTTAGGGAGAGATCCGGCGACTTTACTGGCAAAGGTAGGGTTCAGCAAGCGCGAAGACAAGCAGTAGAAACTCTCGATGTGTGCGGGCGGGCATTATCTTGCTGAAATGTAAACCCAACAAAACGAGGCCTAGAACGTCGTCGATGCACCACTGCTGTGAGGCTGCCACAGATGACAACCAAAGGAACCCTGCTATGAAATACCACCGCAGATCATCACTCCTGGATGTGGAACCTATGCCGGGCGACAGTCAGCTTGGTATCCCATCGCTGTCCAGGGCCTCTCCAGACACGCATTCGATCGTCATCGTGGCTCAGTTTTAAGCAGGGTCATCACTGAAGACAGTTCTACTCCATCCGGTGAGATTCCAGGCCTGCTCTCGAATTTCTTTTCGTAGCAGGATCCCTTTGGTCGTCATCCGCGACACTCGTACAGCACAGCAATACGGCCCCGTTTTCTTGGTCTTCATGGCAAGCCATCCTGTGCTCATGCACACAGCCATACGGCGAGAATTTCTGCTGCTTGTCTTCGTCCTTGCAAAACCATACCTCGGCCAGCAAGATCGCCCGATCTCTCCCTAACTGAGAACGTTTGGAGCCATCTCTGGATTTAACGCACCAATTGGACAGAATGTGGCACGATAGCTGTCAGGAGGACATCCAACAAATTTGTCATGTAGTGCCAAGCCGAATAATTCACAACCCGGAGTTGGTTTAGAAAATATTCTAGGGAACCACGGCCAAACTTTGTTACAAACAAATCGCGCGCGGACTTTGAAATATCGGCGCGGTCTTTGGTCTTATGTCAGAGCGGTAGGGGGATCAAAACAAAATGTCCAGACACTCTGTGACCAAAATGGTACTGAAACAGAGAATGACAATCTAAAGACCGAAATACTAAATGTCTTTTTCCAAAGCTGTTTCACAGAGGAAGACTGCACTGTAGTTCCTTCTCTAGATTGTCGCACAGATGACAAAATGGTAGATATCGAAATAGACGACAGAGGGATACAGAAACAATTAAAATCACTCAAAAGAGGAAACGCCGCTGGACCTGATGGGATACCAGTTCGATTTTACACAGACTACGCGAAGGAACTTGCCCCTCTTCTTGCAGTGGTGTACCGTAGGTCTCTAGAAGAGCGTAGCGTTCCAAAGGATTGGAAAAGGGCACAGGTCATCCCCGTCTTCAAGAAGGGACGTCGAACAGATGTGCAGAACTATAGACCTATATCTCTAACGTCAATCAGTTGTAGAATTTTGGAACACATATTATGTTCGAGTATAATGACTTTAATGGAGACTAGAAATCTACTCTGTAGGAATCAGCATGGGTTTCGAAAAAGACGATCGTGTGAAACCCAGCTCGCGCTATTCGTCCACGAGACTCAGAGGGCCATAGACACGGGTTCCCAGGTAGATGCCGTGTTTCTTGATTTCCGCAAGGCGTTCGATACAGTTCCCCACAGTCGTTTAATGAACAAAGTAAGAGCTTATGGACTATCAGACCAATTGTGTGATTGGATTGAAAAGTTCATAGATAACAGAACGCACCATGTCATTCTCAATGGAGAGAAGTCTTCCGAAGTAAGAGTGATTTCAGGTGTACCGCAGGGTAGTGTCGTAGGACCGTTGCTATTCAGAATATACATAAATGACCTCGTGGATGACATCAGACGTTCACTGAGGCTTTTTGCGGATGATGCTGTGGTATATCGAGAAGTTGTAACAATGGAAAATTGTACTGAAATGCAGGAGGATCTGCAGCGAATTGACGCATGGTGCAGGGATTGGCAATTGAATCTTAATGTAGACAAGTGTAATGTGGTGCGAATACATAGAAAGATAGATCCGTTATCATTTAGCTACAAAATAGCAGGTCAGCAACTGGAAGCAGTTAATTCCATAAATTATCTGGGAGTACGCATTAGGAGTGATTTAAAATGGAATGATCTTATAAAGTTGATCGTCGGTAAAGCAGATGCCAGACTGAGATTCATTGGAAGAATCCTAAGGAAATGCAATCCGAAAACAAAGGAAGTAGGTTACAGTACGCTTGTTCGCCCACTGCTTGAAAACTGCTCAGCAGTGTGGGATCCCTACCAGATGGGGTTGATAGGAGAGATAGAGAGGATCCAACGGAGAGCAGCGCGCTTCGTTACAGGATCATTTAGTAATCGCGAAAGCGTTACGGAGATGATAGATAAACTCCAGTGGAAGACTCTGCAGGAGAGATGCTCAGTAGCTCGGTAGGGGCTTTTGTTGAAGTTTCGAGAACGTACCTTCACCGAAGAGTCAAGCAGTATATTGCTCCCTCCTCCGTATATCTCGCGAAGAGACCATGAGGATAAAATCACAGAGATTAGAGCCCACACAGAGGCATACCGACAACCCTTCTTTCCACGAACAATACGAGACTGGAACAGAAGGGAGAACCGATAGAGGTACTCAAGGTACCCTCCGCCACACACCGTCGGGTGGCTTGCGGAGTATGGATGTAGATGTAGATGCTTACATAAGGGTCAGAGGTGGACCAATGCGCCATTGACTTGCTCGATTTCTGAAGCTCTTACTCTTGAATAAATCATCCGTTGTTGTTGTTGTGGTCTTCAGTCCTGAGACTGGTTTGATGCAGCTCTCCATGCTACTCTATCCTGTGCAAGCTTTTTCATCTCCCAGTACCTACTGCAACCTACATCCTTCTGAATCTGCTTAGTGTATTCATCTCTTGGTCTCCCTCTACGATTTTTACCCTCCACGCTGCCCTCCAATACTAAATTGGTGATCCCTTGATGCCTCAGAACATGTCCTACCAACCGATCCCTTCTTCTGGTCAAGTTGTGCCACAAACTTCTCTTCTCCCCAATCCTATTCAATACTTCCTCATTAGTTATGTGATCTACCCATCTAATCTTCAGCATTCTTCTGTAGCACCACATTTCGAAAGCTTCTATTCTCTTCTTGTCCAAACTATTTATCGTCCATGTTTCACTTCCATATATGGCTACACTCCATACGAATACTTTCAGAAATGACTTCCTGACACTTAAATCAAAACTGGATGTTAACAAATTTCTCTTCTTCAGAAGCCGGCCGAAGTGGCCGTGCGGTTAAAGGCGCTGCAGTCTGGAACTGCAAGACCGCTACGGTCGCAGGTTCGAATCCTGCCTTGGGCATGGATGTTTGTGATGTCCTTAGGTTAGTTAAGTTTAACTAGTTCTAAGTTCTAGGGGACTAATGACCTCAGCAATTGAGTCCCATAGTGCTCAGAGCCATTTGCACCATCTTCTTCAGAAACGCTTTCCTTGCCATTGCCAGCCTACATTTTATATCCTCTCTACTTCGACCATCATCAGTTATTTTCCTCCCCAAACAGCAAAACTCCTTTACTACTTTAAGTGCCTCATTTCCTAATCTAATTCCCTCAGCATCACCCGACTTAATTAGATTACACTCCATTATCCTTGTTTTGCTTTTGTTGATGTTCATCTGATATCCTCCTTTCAAGACACTGTCCATTCCATTCAACTGCTCTTCCAAGTCCTTTGCTGTCTCTGACAGAATTACAATGTCATCGGCGAACCTCAAAGTTTTTATTTCTTCTCCATGAATTTTAATACCTACTCCGAATTTTTCTTTTGTTTCCTTTACTGCTTGCTCAATATACAGATTGAACAACATCGGGGAGAGGCTACAACCCCGTCTTACTCCCTTCCCAACCACTGCTTCCCTTTCATGTCCCTCGACTCTTATAACTGCCATCTGGTTTCTGTACAAATTGTAAATAGCCTTTCGCTCCCTGTATTTTACCCCTGCCACCTTTAGAATTTGAAAGAGAGTATTCCAGTCAACATTGTCAAAAGCTTTCTCTAAGTCTACAAATGCTAGAAACATAGGTTTGCCTTTCCTTAATCTTTCTTCTAAGATAAGTCGTAAGGTCAGTATTGCCTCACGTGTTCCAGTGTTTCTACGGAATCCAAACTGATCTTCCCCGAGGTTGGCTTCTACTAGTTTTTCCATTCGTCTGTAAAGAATTCGTGTTTGTATTTTGCAGCTGTGACTTATTAAGCTGATAGTTCGGTAATTTTCACATCTGTCAACACCTGCTTTCTTTGGGATTGGAATTATTATATTCTTCTTGAAGTCTGAGGGTATTTCGCCTGTTTCATACATCTTGCTCACCAGATGGTAGAGTTTTGTCAGGACTGGCTCTCCCAAGGCCGTCAGTAGTTCCAATGGAATATTGTCTACTCCGGGGGCCTTGTTTCGACTCAGGTCTTTCAGTGCTCTGTCAAACTCTTCACGCAGTATCATATCTCCCATTTCATATTCATCTACATCCTCTTCCATTTCCGTAATATTGTCCTCAAGTACATCGCCCTTGTATAGACCCTCTATATACTCCTTCCACCTTTCTGCTTTCCCTTCTTTGCTTAGAACTGGGTTTCCATCTGAGCTCTTGATATTCATACAAGTCATTCTCTTATCTCCAAAGGTCTCTTTAATTTTCCTGTAGGCGGTATCTAACTTACCCCTAGTGAGATAGGCCTCTACATCCTCACATTTGTCCTCTAGCCATCCCTGCTTAGCAATTTTGCACTTCCTGTCGATCTCATTTTTGAGACGTTTGTATTCCTTTTTGCCTGTTTCACTTACTGCATTTTTATATTTTCTCCTTTCAT
Source organism: Schistocerca piceifrons (assembly GCF_021461385.2). Classification (NCBI taxonomy): domain Eukaryota; kingdom Metazoa; phylum Arthropoda; class Insecta; order Orthoptera; family Acrididae; genus Schistocerca; species Schistocerca piceifrons. The sequence goes on from NC_060146.1 coordinate 129,827,056, forward strand.
CAATTAAATTCAGTATTTCTTCTGTTACCCAAGGATTTCTACTAGCCCTCGTCTTTTTACCTACTTGATCCTCTGCTGCCTTCACTACTTCATCCCTCAAAGCTACCCATTCTTCTTCATCCAAGATTTCTGAAATTGTAATCATTTGTTTGTCTGTACATGTACAGGGTGTTTCAAAAATGACCGGTATATTTGAAACGGCAATAAAAACTAAACGAGCAAAGATAGAAATACACCGTTTGTTGCAATATGCTTGGGACAACAGTACATTTTCAGGCAGACAAACTTTCGAAATTACAGTAGTTACAATTTTCAACAACAGATGGCGCTGCGGTCTGGGAAACTCTATAGTACGATATTTTCCACATATCCACCTAGCGTAGCAATAATATGGCGTAGTCTCTGAATGAAATTACCCGAAACCTTTGACAACGTGTCTGGCGGAATGGCTTCACATGCAGATGAGATGTACTGCTTCAGCTGTTCAATTGTTTCTGGATTCTGGCGGTACACCTGGTCTTTCAAGTGTCCCCACAGAAAGAAGTCACAGGGGTTCATGTCTGGCGAATAGGGAGGCCAATCCACGCCGCCTCCTGTATGTTTCGGATAGCCCAAAGCAATCACACGATCATCGAAATATTCATTCAGGAAATTAAAGACGTCGGCCGTGCGATGTGGCCGGGCACCATCTTGCATAAACCACGAGGTGTTCGCAGTGTCGTCTAAGGCAGTTTGTATCGCCACAAATTCACGAAGAATGTCCAGATAGCGTGATGCAGTAATCGTTTCGGATCTGAAAAATGGGCCAATGATTCCTTTGGAAGAAATGGCGGCCCAGACCAGTACTTTTTGAGGATGCAGGGACGATGGGACTGCAACATGGGGCTTTTCGGTTCCCCATATGCGCCAGTTCTGTTTATTGACGAAGCCGTCCAGGTAAAAATAAGCTTCGTCAGTAAACCAAATGCTGCCCACATGCATATCGCCGTCATCAATCCTGTGCACTATATCGTTAGCGAATGTCTCTCGTGCAGCAATGGTAGCGGCGCTGAGGGGTTGCCGCGTTTGAATTTTGTATGGATAGAGATCTAAACTCTGGCGCATGAGACGATACGTGGACGTTTGCGTCATTTGGACCACAGCTGCAACATGGCGAACGGAAACCCGAGGCCGCTGTTGGATCACCTGCTGCACTAGCTGCGCGTTGCCCTCTGTGGTTGCCATACGCGGTCGCCCTACCTTTCCAGCACGTTCATCCGTCACGTTCCCAGTCCGTTGAAATTTTTCAAACAGATCCTTTATTGTATAGCTTTTCGGTCCTTTGGTTACATTAAACCTCCGTTGAAAACTTCGTCTTGTTGCAACAACACTGTGTTCTAGGCGGTGGAATTCCAACACCAGAAAAATCCTCTGTTCTAAGGAATAAACCATGTTGTCCACAGCACACTTGCACGTTGTGAACAGCACACGCTTACAGCAGAAAGACGAAGTACAGAATGGCGCACTCACAGACTGCGTTGTCTTCTATATCTTTCACATCACTTGCAGCGCCATCTGTTGTTGAAAATTGTAACTACTGTAATTTCGAAAGTTTGTCCGCCTGAAAATGTACTGTTGTCCCAAGCATATTGCAACAAACGGTGTATTTCTATCGCTGCTCGTTTAGTTTTTATTGCCGTTTCAAATATACCGGTCATTTTTGAAACACCCTGTGCATCGCACTACTGATTTCCGCCCCATTCGGATAATTCCTGTCTGGTGCGTCATTCTTCTTCTTTTTCTTTTCTTAGAGTGTATACTACAGTCACATGATTAGTGAAACTGAACAGTTCAGATTTCTAGGTGTTCAGATAGATAGTAACCTATCGTGGAAAGCCCACGTTCAGGATCTTGTTCAAAGACTTAATGCTGCCATTTTTACTATTCGAACGGTATCAGAAGTGAGTGATCGTTCGACACGAGAATTAGTCTACTTTGCTTATTTTCATTCGCTTATGACGTATGGTATTATACGAGGGTCACTCCAAAAGAAATGCACACTATTTTTTTAAATCCATCTTTTATTCTACATGTTTGAAAGCTTTACAGTGTGTAGATACATCCTTTAGGAACAATATTTTCATTTCTCCACATAATTTCCATCCCTCTCAGCTGCCTTATGCCATCTCGGAAGCAGCGCCTGTATACCCGCACGGTAAAATTCTGGACCAACCTGTTGGAGCCACTGTTTGGCAGCGTGCACAAGGGAGTCATCATCTTCAAACATTGTTCCACGAAGACAGTCTTTCAGTTTCCCAAGAGATGATAGTCACATGGAGCCAGGTCAGGACTATCAGGCGGGTGTTTCAGTGTTGTCCATCCGAGTTTTGTGATCGCTTCCATGGTTTTTTGACTGACATGTGGCCGTGCATTGTCGTGCAACAACAAAACATCCTGCTTTTGCCGATGTGGTCGAACACGACTCAGTCGAGCTTCAAGTTTCTTCAGTGTCGTGACATATGCATCAGAATTTATGGTGGTTCCACTTGGCACGATATCCAGAAGCAAGAGGCCTTCGGAATCGAAAAACACCGTAGCCATAACTTTTCCAGCAGAAGGTGTGGTTTTGAATTTTTTTTTTTTCCTTGCGTGAATTTGCATGATGCCACTCCATTGATCGCCTCTTCGTCTCTGGTGAAAAATGATGGAGCCGTGTTTCATCACCTGTCAAAATTCTTCCAAGAAATTCATCTCCTCCATTCTCGTACTGTTCCAAAAGTTCGCTGCATACCGTTTTTCTTGTTTCTTTGTGAGCCACTGTCAACATCCTGGGAACCCACCTAGCACAAACCTTTTTTACGCCAACACTTTCACTATTCTGCAAACACTTCCTTCCCCTATCCCAACGTAGAAGTCACCAATTCGTTAACTCTCTGCACATTGTCTGGAGTGTGTGCAGTACGAGGCCTGCCGCTGCGAGGACAATCCTCTATATTGCCGCGCCCGCTTTCATCACGTAACCTGCTTGCCCACCAACTAACTGTACTCCGATCGACAGCATCATCTCCATCCACCTTTTTCAACCTCTTGTGGATGTTTCCCACTGTCTCATTTTCACAGCACAGGAATTCTGTGACAGCACGTTGCTTCTGACGAACGACAAGTGTAGCAGCCATCTTGAAGACATGTTGTGACGGCGCCACTCACGGAAACAGGTTGAACTAAGTTTGAAAACAAGTGGGAAGGATGTATCTACACTCTGTAAAACTTTCACACATGCAGAATGAAAACTGTATTTTTACAAAAATAGTGTGCATTTCTTTTGGAGTGACCCTCGTACTTTGGGGTAACTCTTCCCATTCTAAAAGGATATTTTTGGCTCAGAAACGTGCGGTTCGAGCAATAAATGGTGTAAGATCACGAAGCTCTGTCGACCCCTGTTCACGAGTATGGGTATTTTGACGTTGGCCTGCAAAGATATATATTCCTTACTGTCATTTCTTGTTAACAGTATTCGCTTATTCCCAAGAATAAGCAGCTTTCATTCGGTTAATACTCGGCAGAAATCAAACCTGCATTTGGACCGTTAACTCTTGTGCAAAAAGGTGTGCAGTATACTGCAGCATCCATTTTCAATACGCTACCACTCGAATTCAAAAATCTTAGCAGTAATCCACGCGCTTTCAAATCTAAACTGAAGAGTTTCCTCATGGGTCACTCGTTCTATTCTGTCGAGGAGTTCCTTGAAAAATTAAGCTGATTCTTATTGTATTGTTGATTGCGTTTACTTAAAACTTATGGACTGACTTTTTTGGGTTCATAAACATGTATTTTTATCTGTTATTACTTTAATGTTGTAATTTCATGTACTGACATGTTCCATGACCTTGGAGATTTGCTCCTCAATTTGGTCCTTCGGAACTCGACGTGTAAATAAAAATAAATTCACACTCATTCGAAATAAGACAATACGTTCCTGAACGACAAGCTTCGCATCGAACAATTTTTTGGCCTTTCAGGGTCGCCAGTTTATTATTCGAAAATTTCTCTCTTTGCTGTGCCACCCTATACCGAAGCGAGAGGGAACAAAACAGAGGGAAACAGATAGCAATCTCGAGCCAATGTTTTCGTTTCCTGTTTTTGTGAGAACTGAAACGAACGCCAGGCTGTGAGAACGTTCCCAAGAAGTGTCTGCGTAACGCGCCAGGAAGAGCGTTTTCTTCCACAAGGACTGACAGCCAGGTTTTAATTAGCCGCGTTTAATGTCCAGGGCCACCCCACGTAACCGAACACTCTCGCTCCGCACAACGTCCTTACACGAAGGACAAATCTTCTTTTATTTCGCTAATAAGGAGTCGCATTGTTTAAAAGCCCGACAAGCGCAGACCCTGTCGCAAGACGCGCACGGAGGCGCACAAGTCGTACGGAGCACGTTCATAGACCTTTTTTATCTTAGCTGCGAGACAGAATCGCGAGTGTATCAGATGCTAGTCGATAACACACTAATGGATGCTAAAAAGCCGGCCGCGTTGACCGAGCGGTTCTAGGCTCTTCAGCCCGGAACCGCGCAACTGCTACGGTCACAGGTTCGAATCCTGCCTCGGGCATGGATGTGTGTGTTGTCCTTAGGTTGGTTAGGTTTAAGTAGTTCTAAGTTCTAGGGGATTGATGACCTCAGTCCCATAGTGCTCAGAGCCATTTGAACCATTTTTTTTTTTTACTTTAAAAATTATAGCAATCGTACGTGGTGTTCCACACATTTCTATTTCGGGACCTCTCCTCTTTTTAATGTACTTAGCTGGTCTTCCAGTTCCATTGTCATGAATAAAGTTTTTATTGTTGATGATGGAAACATGAGTATAACAGTTTACCACTCTGCTTACTGGAAACACAAGTACCGAAATAACAAGTCTGTTGGTCTCGCCATTTTCTGCAGCAAGTATTTGATGGAAAGCGCCCAGGCACTTATTACTGGAGTGGATGTGTCCACACACTGCCTTTATGATGGTTGCAAGTCTTCCGGGGACCTTTCAGTAATGTGCCTGAATGACGGGAGGAATGGCAGTCCACTCATCGTCAAGGGCCAAAACCACAGAAGGGAGTGAAGCTGGACGCTGGGGTTCGGAGCGCACTCGATGGTCTGACTCATCCCAAAGGTTTCCATTGGCTTCAGGTCGGGATGCTGGAGAGACCAGTCCATTTCAAATGGTTCAAATGGCTCTGAGCACTATGAGACTTAACATCTGAGGTCATCAGTCCCCTAGAACTTAGAATTACTTAAACCTAACTAACCTAAGGACATCACACACATCCATGCCCGAGGCAGGAATCAATCTGCGACCGTAGCGGTCGCCCGGTTCCAGACTGAAGCACCTAGAACCGCTCGGCCACACAGGCCGGCCCAGTCCATATCAGGAATATCGTTATCCACACATCATTGCATCACGGGTGCTGCATCGTTACAGGGTGCGTTGTCATGCTGATACAATCAATCGTCGTCTCCAAAGTGTTCCTCCACTCTACACCGTACAAGATACTGTACAGTGTTCTCATATCACTCTACATTCCGTGTCTCCTTAAGCGAAACTTTGGCACCACAACCTAACCACGAAAAACACCCCATACCGTATCACCACCCCTGTGCTTCACTGTTGGCGCCACACTATATGGCCAACTCTCCAGGCACTCGCCAAACCCGAACTGTTCCATGGGTTTACCACGGAGTGTAGCGTCATTCGTTACGCCAAATCACTCGTTTCCACTCATCCACTTCACACCACCTCAAGCGCCACTCAGCACTGGCTACAAAAATGTGCGGCATATGAGGAACTGCTCGCCAATTGTACCACATTGTATTAACTTCATAAGCAGAGTCATTGTGCTAGCTGGATTACTAATGGCACTTTGGATAGTATGGACAGTACTAGTGTTACTGGCACTTTGGATAGTATGGACAGTACTAGTCGTTTTTTTTTTCGACGGTTCCGTCGGTTAAAACATGCCAGCCTGGTCTTACCGTAGCTGCGGTTGTTCCTTCTCGTTTTCACTTCACAACCACATCGGCAATAGTCATCCCGGGCAGCTTTAGGAGAGCTGAAATGTCCGTGTTGGATTTTTTGCGGAGGTGACATCCAATGACAAGTCTCCTGACCGCCCCATTCTGCTGTCATTGCTTCTCAACTGACAACAAAAGACGCCCTGCTTACTTTTGTACGATGTAAAATACAGACTGGCTGTAGGAAAAAAAGAAATTCTGAAAAAAAATATAAATTTTAAATACACTACTGGCCATTAAAATTGCTACACCACGAAGATGACGTGCTACAGTCGAGAAATTTAACCGACAGGAAGAAGATGCTGGGATATGCAAATGATTAGCTTTTCAGAGCATTCACATAAGGTTGGCGCCGGTGGTGACACCTTCAACGTGCTGACATGGGGAAAGTTTCCAACCGATTTCTCATACACAAACAGCAGTTGACCGGCGTTGCCTGGTGAAACGTTGTTGTGATGCCTCGTGTAAGGAGGAGAAATGCGTACCATCACGTTTCCGACTTTGATAAAGGTCGGATTGTAGCCTATCGCGATTGCGGTTTATCGTATCGCGACATTGCTGCTCGCGTTGGTCGAGATCCAATGGCTGTTAGCAGAATATGGAATCTATGGGTTCAGGAGGGTAATACGGAACGCCGTGCTGGATCCCAGCGGGCTCGTGTCACTAGCAGTCGATATGACACGCATCTTATCCGCATGGCTGTAACGGATCGTGCAGCCACGTCTCGATCCATGTGTCAACAGATGAGGGCGTTTGTAAGACAACAACCATCTGCACGAACAGTTCGACGACGTTTGCAGCAGCATGGGCTATCAGCTCGGAGACCACGGCTGCGGTTATCCTTGACGCTGCATCAGAGACAGGTGTACGCGACGATGAACCTGGGTGCACGAATGGCAAAACGTCGTTTTTTCGGATGAATCCAGGTTCTGTTTACAGCATCATGATGGTCACATCCGTGTTTGGCGACATCGCGGTGAACGCACATTGGAAGGTGCATTCGTCATCGCCATACTGGCGTATCACCCGGCGTGATGGTATGGGGTGCCATTGGTTACACGTCTCGGTCACCTCTTGTTCGCATTGATGGCACTTTGAACAGTGGACGTTACATTTCAGATGATTTACGACCCGTGGCTGTACCCTTCATTCGATCCCTGCGAAACCCTACATTTCAGCAGGATAATGCACGACCGCGTGTTGCAGGTCTTGTAAGGGTGTTTCTGGATACAGAAAATGTTCGACTGGTGCCCTGGCCAGCACATTCTCCAGATCTCTCACCAACCGAAAACGTCCGGTCAATGGTGGCCGAGCAACTGGCTTGTCACAATACGCCAGTCACTACCCTTGATGAATTGTGGTATCGTGTTGAAGCTGCACGGGCAGCTGTACGTGTACACGCCATCCAAGCTCTGTTTGACTCAATGTCGAGGCGTATCAAGGCCATTATTACGGCCAGAGGTGGTTGTTGTGGGTACTTATTTCTCAGGATCTATGCACCCAAATTGCGTGAAAATCTAATCACATGTCAGTTCTAGTATAATATGTTTGTCCAATGAATACCCGTTTATCATCTGCATTTGTTCTTGGTGTAGCAATTTTAATGGCCAGTAGTGTCTTAGGAAGCATTTTCTGAAAGTAATTTATATGGAGTGTAGGGCTTGGTTGGGTTATTTGGGCAAGGAGACCATAAAGCGAGGTCATCGGCCTCATCGGATTACGGAAGGACGGCGAAGGAAGTCGGCCGTGCCCTTTCAAAGGAACCATGTCGGCATTTGCCTGGAGCGATTTAGGGAAATGACGAAAACCTAAATCAGGATGGCCGGAGGCGGGAAAGAACTGTCGTTTTCCCGATTGCGAGTCCAGTGTGCTAACCACTGCGCCACCTCGCTTAGAGTGGAGTCTAGCCCTGTACAGAAGGAAACGTGGTCGATAAGGAGTTCAGACAAAAAGATATTATAAGCTTCGAAATGTGGTGCTACAGAATAAAGCCGAACATTAGACGTACTGAAGCGTGTTGGGGAGAAGAAATAAATATATGACACGATCTAGCTAAACAAAGACCTCGCTCGACACACTCGTCCAGGGAGATCAAGGAAACCTCCGTATGGTTATGGATGGAAGTCTGAGAGGGCAAAACCTGTGAAGGTAGACACAGACATGAATACCGTAACCAGGTGCAAATGGATGTAGGCTGCAGTAGTTAAGCTCAGGTAGCTTGCGCGGAATGGACTGGTTTACACTGGAGCCAACACAAGCGAATGGGCATTGGTGGAGGAGAATTCTTCCTGGTGTAAACAAGAGGCGAGAACGAGCAACCTGCGTATGGCCGTGTTCGGTTCGCATTTGCTGGTATTCGCTCGTCTTCCGCTGGTTGTCCATTGTACAAACCATCAAAGTGTGTTCACAGTTTCTCCTCTTTGGCGCTAGCAGCACAGAAGGTATTTGTCTGTTGTCTTGTGTGTGAATTAATGTTTTTGTTGACATGAGGTGCATGAGGGGTGCAGTTAGCTGAAGAGAATGTAATGCTGGTAACAGAAAGATATAAATATCACACGTGCTTAATGAAATCGATGAGAATCGTAGAAAAGAGCCAAAAGCAAATATAACTGGTGGAACCTTGGCGAAGTAGTCATAGGCTCAACAGGGAACATGAAGAAGATGATTAATTCCATCAGGTGCGAATGTAGTGAATAGGCACAAACTTTGTATTTCTTTTTATTAAAAAGGAACAGCACACTAAATTTCCTTGAAAGCAAACACCTTTAATAATTACTGTTATTTCAGAGGTTTTTGATGTACTGACCGAGTAAATGAAAAACTCTTTTCGATGCGACCACGCTATCTCTAACGTTCTCAGGTTTCCAAATGCAACAGAAATGATGCCATTTGGTCACCACTTTAGTGGCGTCACCAAAGATGCGTGTGGAAACACCCAAATTCCTGTTGCGCAACTCTTGTGACATCACTTAAAAACGCTTTGACTTTGTGGTGGCACTTTCTATCTCCCACCACCAATTAGTGTCAGAAGGAGCCGTCATCTTTGAAGCTATGCATGCTGTGTTTGTTGGTGCTCACATTTATACTTGTGGATTACGAAAGTATACTGTTTCAGTGATGTGCCACAGTGATGATCTCTCCAGAAAACTTTGCTGTATAAAATTTTGCCATTTCAGCTACACAAAGATTAATTTATGTGGTGAAAGTAGATACAATGTTTCTGCTATATGATGCATTGATCAAATTTATGTGTGTGTAAGCAAGTATTATTTAATCAGTGGAAGGTGATTTGTGGGTTCACAGCAGCTCACTTTATTCTACAAACAGTGAAAATTAATGCAGTAGTACTGGCAGTATATCCAGATAATCAGTTTCTAGTACTGAAAACGTCAATGCTCTTTAAACACTTGCCCAGTAACAGAAGTAACAAGGTTTCGGTGGCCGCGTTATTTCAGATTCAGTGTAGCTTTTAATTAAGGAAAATAACTGTAGTAAGCGTTTTTTAGTGCACTTGCACAAAGCATAGCAGCAAAACTCGGTACAGAATAAATTTAATATCTCATATTTAACCGGTGTAGTGTACGAGTGTGAAAATATTAACTTTTAAAACGTTCCTTAGGGCGTCCTACGTAGCATCCAGCATGTTGTTGTTGTTGTTGTTGTGGTCTTCAGTCCTGAGACTGGTTTGATTCAGCTCACCATGCTACTCTATCCTGTGCAAGCTTCTTCATCTCCCAGTACCTACTGCAACCTACATCCTTCTGAATCTGTTTAGTGTATTTGTCTCTTGGTCTCCCTCTACGACTTTTACCCTCCACGCTGCCCTCGAATACTAAATTAGCAATCACTTGATGCCTCAGAATATGCCCTACCAACCGAGCCCTTCTTCTAGTGAAGTGCCACAAATTTCTCTTCTCTCCAATTCTCTACAATGCCTCCTCATTATTTATGTGATCTACCCATCTAATCTTCAGCATTCTTCTGTAGCATCACATTTCGAAAGCTTGTATTCTCTTCTTGTCTAAACTATTTATCGTCCACGTTTCACTTCCATACATGGCTACACTCCATACAAATACTTTCAGAAACGACTTAAATCTATACTCGATGTCAACAAATTTCTCTTCTTCAGAAACGCTTTCCTTGCCATTGCCAGTCTACATTTTATATCCTCTCTACTTCGACCATCATCAGCTATTTTGCTCCCCAAATAGCAAAACACATTTATTGCTTTAAGCGTCTCATTCCCTAATCTAATTCCCACAGCATCACCCGATTTAATTCGACTACATTCCATTATCCTCGTTGCTTTTGTTGATGTTCATCATATATCCTCCTTTCAAGACATTGTCCATTCCGTTCAGCTGCTCTTCCAGGTCCTTTGCTGTCTCTGACAGAACATATCACTCAAAAACTTTGGAAGTGTAAGTCTAAGAAATGGCATATGCCCAAATATTGGAAAGATGTAACTGTGATATGTGAAATACGAAGTATCACTTCTAGTTTCATTTGAGCCAGGACCGCATCTTTAATGTGAATATCAGATTTTTCAATAGCGCTCGAATCACAACCCTACAAGTACTCGAAATGAGCTTTCGTTATACTAAAGAGTGTAATGTGTGGGTTTTCATTTACAAGTGCTGCGTCATTACTTTGTTTGATGCCACTATGTTATTTCCATCAAGTCTAATATTTGTGCTTTCTCTTCTTATTGGATTCTTGGCTCAGTTCTATTACCATAACCTGAATGACAACACCGATGTCCGTATTAAAAAATGTTCGGCTGACGCCATATTGAAAACAGTGCCACCATAATTTTGACAGCAGCGTGTGGAAACAGCAACATGTGGCGCCACAGAGTACAGTCGTATCAGGCGCCACGGCATTTGTTGCCGCGTCACTTCTGTTGCATGTGGAAACCCAGCAGATTTTACACATACTTTAACAAACATCCTCAAAGCTCTGTGCATACCGATGTCATTGTAGACTTGGCACGCTACTTGAGACGCAGCAACTGTTGAAATGCGGAACAGCTGCTGAAGTAAATATTTCCAGCTGCTAGTAATCACAGTGTAAATACTACCCTTTCGTCGGAAACCGTTACGCCCTCGTTACTAGATGGGTGAAGGTGGCCAAAGAATATGTCGCCCTAGAAATCTGGACAGGCAAGCAAAAGACTAGTAGACACGACATAAATGTAGTTTGAATAAATATATTCTACTCAACTTATTCTGAAGAACTACGAAACCGTTGGCAACTTGTTACAGTCGTGGGGCGCAGTAAGCAGAGGCGTGCATCTTAGTCACCGAATGTTTGCCGGCAGAGCTAACTGTCAACAGATTGGAGTAATGTTCGGCACCAACTAGCAACTTGGGACTCACAGTAGAATCACGGAACTACAAGTTGAAGTAGCACTCTAGTTAGCGCCCAGGTGCCCGCTGCTTACAGCACCGTCCTGGTGGTCTTCATTGGTCGATGGCCAGTACGGAGGTTGCTCATTGGCTGCACTCGAGGCGCCGGCTCTGGCAGTATCGATAACCGGATTTCGCAAATCGATTTCCCAATTGCACCTCTGGGTGGTCGTGTAACACTTCGAAACCGATTCCGGAAATCCGCTTCTCGTAGCCGCTTTTCCAGTTCCGCAATCGATTTTCGTTCCCATGTAAACGCAACCGGTTTTGAAACGTGCTTGGGCTGTCAAGTTACGTCTTGTTTTCAGAATATTCGGTTAGTATGAACTTAGTGTGCAGTGAAGAAGCAGAAATATTAGACTGAGCATGAAGCTGTCTGCCTGTAACATTTAAGAGACGAGGAATAAGGGCAGTGTTGACTAAATCAGAAACTGGATCAACTGTTTTTCAGGCGCCATATTTAACCAACTGTTTTCCAGACGCCATATTTAACTGGGCTAGCAAATCCGCTTCAGATCTTAACATGTAAACCTGACAGCGAAAAACTGTTTCCGAACCTCAGTTTTCGTCTTACTGAAGTGTGTCGCATGTAAACGTAGTGAATGTTGATCATCGGTAAGTAATGTTCTGCTTTTAAATTTCTTCCCCAGTAGTAAGGAGAAGCCAGCAAAAAGCGTCAACTGACATATGAGCGATGTTTTGGTATAAAGCTAAGGGAAGCTGAAGTGGTTGTTCTGTGGTTAAGCACAACCTCCACACACTTTATTCTTAAAACTTCAAATTCAGACACTTAAATACTTCTCTTTCTGTGTCATTTTGCTTGCTTCATCAAAAACAGCTTGCTCACCATGCAAAGTGATCTTATCCGAATATCAGAGTTCTGTGTCGTGGCTATATAATACTGTTATCAAGTGAAACCTAAACAACACAGCGTTCATAGGATTGCCATGGTTTGCTCATTCTCTTCCGCCCATTTCATTGTAAACAAATACATGTTCACTAGTATAAGCGAATGATAGCGAACTGTTAATAAATGCACTTTCAATTGTTTGCTTCTTCCCACTCTGGTGTAAACCAGGCTTCAGGCTATTTGCAGGAGATGCAGTTATCTGTAAGGAAATTCTATCCGGTAAAAATAGCTGTAATATTGAGTGAGAACTCGACAAAATATTAGCCTCGTGCAAAGGATGGCAAGTAGGTATTAATGTACCAAGTTGTGCACTTGGCGAAACGTAATAATATGATTTTGCCATGAATACGGGATCAATGAGTCACAGCTGGGGTCAGCCGCACCATACAAACATTCACCTCGACTCAAGTTGTAGTTACAACAGTGGTAAGCTACAGTTGGCAGGATACTCGGAAACTGAATTTTGTCTACTAAAAATAAAAAGTCGTACGTTCCATACTTGACTACTGCTCAAATCTTTGGGACTCGTAGCAGATCGGACTAACAGGGAACAGTCTTCTTTCGTTGGTGCGAGAATGTAACAGAAATGCAGAAAAATATTAACTGGCAGACACCTAAAGAAAGATGCCATATATTTTTCGAGATGCAGACTAGAAAACATCAAGAACCATCTTTTAGGACATAAACTGCGAATATTCTCCAATCCTATAGAGATGACGTGGATAAACCTAGGCAGTTATAGCTGTCCCAGAGGCATTCAATCAGTATTTCATTCCACACATGAATGGAATGGGAACAATCCTGAACATATGGTACGATAAAATCTGTCTACTGCCATGCACTCCACTGTAACTCACTGAGAACAGATGTAGAAAATGCTGTGCTACGGCAAGACCCAACATGAAGTGCTTTCACCAGTGACGGCTTTACACGTTACAAGCTGAACACATGGTGCATATAAATGGAAAAGGAATTGTGCGTGCTGTACGCAGTGATCTTTCTGAAGAAGAGCCTAAGTTCAATAGATAAAATATGCTGAAGTGACAAAAGTCAGGGGTTAGCGATATTGACATATATAGAGGGCGGTAGTATCGAGCACACAAGGTATGAAATTGTAGTGCTTTGGCGGAGCTGTCATTTGTAGTCAGGTGATTCACATGAAAAGGAGTCTGACATGTTTATGGCCATGTGGCCGGAAATTAACGGGCTTTGAACGTGGAACGGTATTTGGAGTGTGACGCATGAGACATTCCATTTCGGAACCTGTTAACGAATTCAACATTCCGAGATGTACAGTTTTTGCCTCTCACCACTGAATAAGTAGTGGCCGACAGCCTTCACTTAACGACAGAGAGCAGCGGCATTTGTGTTGAGTTGTCAGTGCTAACAGACAAGCAATTCTGCTTGAAATAACCTCAGAAATCAGTGTGGGGCGTATGACGAACCTATCCATTACAACAGTGTGGCGAAGTTTGGCGTTAATGGGCTATGGCAGCAAGCGACTGATGTAAGTGCCTTTGCTAACAGCACAACGTCACCTGCAGCATGTCTTCCAGGCTTGTGACCATGTAAGTTGGTCCCCAGAAGACTGAAAAACCGTGGCCTTCTCAGATGAGTCCCAATTTAAGTTGGTAACAGCCGATAGTAGAGTTCGAGTGCGGCACAGACCACACGAAGCCGTGGGCCCAAACTGTCAATAAGGCACTGTGCAAGCTGACAGTGGCTCCGTAATGGTGTAGGCTCTGTTTATAAGGAATGGACTGGATCCTCTATTCAAGCTGAACCGATCTTTGACTGGAAATGGTTATGCTGGGCTACTTGGCGACCATTTGCAGCCATTGGTGGTCTTCATGTCCCCAAACAATGTTATCACTGGTCGATAATAGTTTGCAACTGTTTTGGAGAACGATTTGAGCGAATGATCTGGCCACCCAGATTGGCCACTGTGATTCCCATCGAACATTTGTACGACGTAATCGAGAGGTTTTTTCGTGCACAAAATCAGTCACTGTCAACAGATTCGCAATTATGAATGGTTTAGAGGCAGCATGGCTCAATATTACTGCAGGGAACTGTCAACAACTTGTTGAGTCCATGGTACATCGAGTTGCTGCACAATATTAGGAGGTATCCCATGACTTAATGTCACCTGAGTACTATGCCCCCCTTGAAAGAGAACATTGCCCACATTTGAGCACTGTGGATGGTGTAGAACTGGTGCTCACATAACCCTCAGCCATTGACTTAAGGCATGGCAATGAAATTGTGTCCCTGTGTGTGTGTTCAAATGTGTGTGAAATCTTATGGTACTTAACTGCTAAGGTCATAAGTCCCTAAGCTTACACACTACTTAACCTAAATTATCGTAAGGACAAACACACACACTCCCTGAGGGAGGACTCGAACCTCCGCTGCGACCAGCCGCACAGTCCATGACTGCAGCACCTGAGACCGCTCGGCTAACCCCGTGTGTGTGTGTGTGTGTGTGTGTGTGTGTGTGTGTGTGTGTGTGTGTGTGTGTGTGTGTGTGTGTGTGTGTGTGTAGCAACATCACAGATTGGTAGAGAGGAGCTATCATGTTTGGACACCATAAATGAAGTTGCCCGCTTTGTTGGTGGAATGTCCATTGTATCTACAAGGAATTGTGTACCACTCACAGCTATGCGACACAGCGTGAGAGCAGGAGGTAAGATCCCAAAGGAGAGACTAAAGACAAATGTCATGTTTTGCCAATGACACTTGGCTTCAAGCCAGATGGAACTGCTGATGTCAGTGAATACAGATCCAGTTCAAGAAGTTTTTGAGTGAGGATTGAAAAGGAAAGTGCATCAGTTGGACATACGAAGTGAGGTATCTCACAAAAAGCAGTTGGTCGCAGCAACACACAAAGCTGAACGTCTTCAATATTCCAAACACAGCAACAAGGCAGCAGCTGAATAGAGTTGTCTAATATGGTCTGATGAGTCACAATGTTACCTCTTTTCAAATGATCTGAGGCACCAACTGCACTGGCAGTCCTGTGAGATGTTTAACCTCGCAGTGTGTGGTGGTTCTAATGTTCTACATCTACATGCGTACTATGCAACTGGCCGAACAGTGCATGCCTCAGGGTACCCTGTGCCACTACTAATCACATTCATTCCTGTTCCAGTTGCAAATTGAATGAGGAAAAACCAACTGCCTATATGGGTCTGTATGAGCCCTAATTTCTTGTATCCTCTCTTCCTAGTCCCTACACAAAATATATTCAGGCAGCAGTAACATCAGTCTGCTGTCAGCTTCAAATGCGAGTGCTCTAAATTTTTCCTCATAGTATTCCTCAAGAACAATGTGACCTTCCATCCAGGGATTCCCATTTGAGTCCCAAGGCATCTCTGTAATACTTACGTGTGTTAGAACCTATTGGTAACAAATCTAGCAGCCCACCTCTAAATTGCTTCGGTGTCTTTCTTTAATCTGACTTGGTGAGGAAGCCAAACACTTGAGCAGTACTCAAGAATAGGTTTCACTTGCGTCCTATATCCAGTCTCCTTTACAGATGAATGATACCTTCCTAAAATTCACCCACTAAACCACAGTCGACCATTCACCTTGCCTACCAGTCCTCAGATGCTCATTTTATTTCATATTGCTTTACAGTGTTATGCTCAGATATTTAAACAATATGAATACGTCAATCAGGACACCACCAATGCTGTATCTGAACATTGCAGGTTTGTTTTTCCTACTCATCCGCATTAACTTATATTTTTCTACATTTAGAGCAGTTACAATTCATCACAACAACTAGAAATTTTGTCTAAGTCATCTTGAATTCTCCTACAGTCACTCAACTTCAACATCTTAGGTGGAGCACTCCAGATGACACCCGTGCCTTTGGCGATCACTTGCCATCGATTTCAGTGTACTGGGTTCTATTACTTAAGAAGTCTTTGAGCCACTCGTATGCCTGGCGACCTGTTCTATATGACCATGCCTTTGTTAATGGTTTGCAGTGGGAAACTGCGTCAAATGCTTTCTAGAAATCTAGGAATGTGGGAACTGCCTGTTGCCCTTTATCCTTGGTTTTCAGCAGATCTTCTGGGAAAAAGGCAAGCTGAGTTTTGCACAATCAGTTCTTTCTAAATCCATGTTGATTTGTGCACAGAAGCTTTTCAGCCTCTTGGAAATTTATTACATTTGGGCTCAGAATATGTTCTAGAATTCTGCAGCAAACTGATGATAAGGATATTGGCCTGTAATTTTGTGTGCCCCTCATTTTACTGTTCTTGTATACTGCGGTCACCTATGTTTTTTTACAGTGACTCTGGACTTTTCGCTGATCATACTGTGAGTTGGTTTACCACAAACATGAACCAGAATGTATATTTCAACGGCAACCAAGTGTTAACGTTTCTTCTTTTCCCCTATGTCTTCATAACAACTATGCTTTGGACACTCCCATAATCCAAGATAAAAGCAGCCATGTCTGGGACTATTTGGAAGAGCAAGTGAAATCTAGCAGTCAACATCTCTGCAGTTTGGTTGCTCTGCAGTATATAACCATCAATGAGAAACTTCAGCAGGATATGATATTCATGAAGAAAGTTGTGGACTTTCTTCCATCATCAAGGCCAGAGATGGTGTTTCATAGTATTAGCATGGCATCTCTTGGTGACATGACTAATTTTTGGCTGGTGTATTTCCCAGCACTGCACCATTTATTTCTCAGTGTCTGCATGTCACTTGTATTAACAAAGTTCCTTACCCACGACCAGTAATCACATTCTTTTAATGCTTTCTTCCCCATTGTTTATATCTGTGTAATAGCTCACCCATAAGACAGAACTCTCAGAGGCTTGCTGTGTTCATTAAGTGTAAGTAGGAATGCTTTGCTCTAATGAGCAGCTTTCCTGAGCTGCACGCCTAATGAAGCAGTTCCAGTGATAGACGGAAATAAAAACCCAAGGCCGTCAGACCCCCACCTGTTGGCAAATACCAGCTGCCACTACTGCAGTCTACAGTGGGCTCTGAAACTGTGTGTTGTGCCAATTTTCTCTGTGTCAAAGCTAAATACAGCTTATTGGATGGTGCTCATTCAACAATTTCATTCTGAAATCACGGGGAGAAAAGGTTTGATTGAGTTATATTTACATTTGTGTTTGCTGCTTGTTAAGATTTTTGTTACCCAAGCTACGCAGCAAAGGGTCTCCACCTTAATTTTTAAAACTGTGGAACCTGTCATTGGCATCTTTTCTGTTTCATTTTGTAATGATATTTCCTAAATCTCACATTGTATTGGAAGCAACTGAATAACTCAAAGAATAGATTTTAGCATCAACTATTTAGATTTTTACAATTATTCTTGCAACATAATTGATGTTGAACTCTGCATCATAGATTAAATTAAAGTCCCTGCAAGTTCTGTATTCAATCCAGAGCACTGCAACTAAAATTAGTTTGACAACCACCCTGTTCAAATGTCACCAGCTTTTGTGGCTTCATTTCATGTACCTCACTTGCTGATAATCATCGATCTTGAGTGAGGTGTGTAACACTGCCTCATTGCATTTCCTACACCTGAAATAATATCTGGGTCTACTTAACATAGTTCAGGCTGTCTATGTCAAGTTAGTCAAAGAAATGATGTTACAAAAAACAGTCAAAATACCTTTAAAACTTGTTGACTGCATCACAAACTGAGGAAGACTGATATAGGTTTTGCACCTAAAACATGACGTAGCACTGACGTACCAAGGCTATTGCCACTGTTCCGTATATAGCTTCCAACAATAACAAAATTATATGGTAAATCGTTTCAATCACACTTATTTCAGTTCACAACTAATATTTCAATGCTTTTATAAAACTGGTTATGGAATTTGGTTTTGCAGCATTTTTTAATTAGTTAGCATGTTGAAATATTACTTGAAATATGTATTTACGATGTTCTAATTATTTTCATTGATAGTTTTATAAACACAGATTGGTTTTTGTTCATAACACAGATCCTGCAACATAACAGTTACCTTTATCATAATTACTTTTACCTTTCTATGTACAAATTGATAAATTGGACCTTTATTTACATTGATTTTGATATATTTTCAGTTTGTGGTTTGATATCTTTATAAATAGATTACACTTCAGTGTAATTGGTTTCAATAACCCCAAGTTGACTTAGTTTCATCAATATAGCAATCCAACAATGTTACACTACTAGCTCTTTAATTTACATAATTTCACATGAACTTTGGTACCTAGTGTCAGATACTTCATTATCATCATAATCATAGATTTCATTTTTCTGCCACATTACATTCTAATTTAGCTTCCATTTATGAATAATTCCCTTAGTCACTTCCAGTGTGAGTACCAAATTAATCAGATGTTTTTCATTACACAGCTGAGTAAAAAAGTCTCATATGATCATGAATGGAACTACGAGTATGAAACCAATTAAATTCAGCTATAAGAAATGACACCAGAGAAATTCTGAATCTGCACTGTAGTTGCATTACATTGAAGCAGTCTCCACTGATTCTATTCTTTATATTTCAGTTAATTTAAGAAATGTTTATTTTCAGTCTCAGTTGTACATATGCTAAGTTACTAGTTTCGATGATTCAGTGATCGTCTTCAGATCTGAGCTGGCACTAATCATGAGCAGTCAGCTATTTTTTAAATAAAAGACCATTCATATTTGAAATTGGTCATTGACTGATTAAACTAGTCATAATTCATCATACACACACCCGAGACTATGAAAATAAACATTTCTTGAACATATAGTTGTGGTACTTCACGTGACAAAAATCTCGTCAATTATCACAGTCACATAATTAAATTACCCTTTCAGATCTTAATGTGACTATCTTTTATTGTCGTATCATGACTTTTATTACTTATTAATTCAATCTAGCGTCTGGAATATGCCAAATCTGCAGTACCATCATGACCTCATATAAATTCATGTATCCAGGAATGAAAGGTTTTCACTACTGGTATGGTTACCATGAATTAACTTCATTTCAGGCTGTATATAATCTGTTGTCCACTTTTCAAAATTAAAAATGTTTTATTAATGCCCAGAAGTAGTCTTCATCTGTTTCCTCGAAATACGTGATGCTGATTACTTAAGGTGTCTATTGGCAGACAACTGTTCATTGTATTGGTATTAAAACATAAAAATGTTGCTACAGGAATTATTCTCACCAATTTGTGTCACTTAACAAACTTTTACAGTCTTTTCATCAGACTCATCTCTCACTCGTATACATGCATTCATTCATTTTTGATTTGTACGTGCATCTCGTTTCATAAATCTAATAATGGAGGTGATCCTCAGGGATATGGAACAGGACAAATTATACATCAACAGGTCGGAGCAGACAATAAAGAGTTGCAGATACTAACAACCTGTTGCAATTAGTGCTAATCTAATTGCATTGATAATTACAGAAATTAAGTTTTCTTAAAGAGAAAAACAGCCACTTTGCCAGAAGCCACCACCCTCCCTCTTATGCTACTCAGCAGCATATAGAGTATTTGTGTAACTCCACAGATTGCTGTGAACAGTATCAGCTATGTAGTGAAAAAGTTAAAAGTCTGTTTCTCTTGTACATTAATGTTAACCGGAAGTTACGTCCCCCTATTTCAAACACACTCACAAATTATAGTGCAAATGGCTAACAGTATACTTTTTCACTTTGTTATGGAACATTTAACAATTTCCAATTCCTTGGCTGATGTTTATGAGCAAACTGTCAGACATTTGCACCAGATAATAAAACTCCAACCTAAACCGTAGATAGGAACACACAGACTATACAGAAATTATTTTTACTCTTGGAACTTCCTGGCAGATCAAAACTGTGTGCCACACCGAGACTCGAACTCGGGACCTTTGCCTTTTGCGAGCAATTGCTCTACCATCTGAGCTACCAAAGCACGACTCACAACTCGTCCTCACAGCTTCAATCCTGCCAGTGCCTTGTCTGCTCCCTTCCAAACTTCACAGAAGCTCTTCTGCGAACCTTGCAGAACTAGTACTCCTGGGAGAAAGAATATTGCAGAGACGTGGCTTGGCGAAAGCCTGAGGGATTTCCAGAATCAGATATTCACTCTGCGCTGATATGAAACTTCCTGGCAGATTAAAACTGTGTGCCGGACTGAGACTCAAACTTGGGACCTTTGCCTTTCGCTGCGCAAGTGCTCTGCCATCTGAGCTACCGAAGTATGACTCATCACCTGTCCTCACATCTTCAATTCTGCCAGTACCTCGACTCCTACCTTCCAAACTTCACAGAAGCTCTTCTCTTGGTACTGCAGTTCTGAATTTCACGGTTCAACATAATTTAGTAAATGCTGTTGCCATTAGGGAGTAAATATATTGACAACAGAGTTTAAGGAATCCTGGCCCCAGATGAGGCTTCTGCAAGATATTAAATTAAGATTTTTTGACGATATTCTTTACTGCATACTTCTGTAGAATAAATACTTTTGTTATCTTGGTTTTGTTGGCTTAGAAGATTACACTCATCAAAGTATCACACAAGTGAATTCCTTTTTTGTAGATTGAGCGTGAAGTTATCCTGAGCAGTGCAGATAAGAACTCAAAGATTCCAATCCTGCACGAGTACAAAAAGAGGACAAAACCAGCAACAATTGCACCAGAGGGGCCCAACAAGCAGATAGCCTGGACAGAGGACAAGAGGCAGCACCTTCAGCAGCACCATACTATGGTGAGTCCCCATAGCACACAAAACTGTGCTCAGCTCTTGTGCTTGCAGTTAGCAGTCACAGATTAAAACAAATTTAACAGTATTTTTATCCTTATAAAGACAATATCTAACAACATTTTGTTTCAAAGATTGAAAATTCAGGTTGGAATATCAACAACACGAAGAAAAGGATAGGTTGCTACTCTCCAGAAAGATGATACACTAAGTTGTAGACAGGTACAGCAAAAATACCAACACTTAGCTTTTGGCCAAAGCCTTCTCCACAAAAGGAATAACACACACACACATATTTTGATTCACACAAGCATGCACACATGACCGCCGCCATTTCTAACAGGTCAAGTGGAATTCCAATCTGAGCTGCCTGGGATTGTTGTTGTATGGGTGAGATACTGTTGTTTGTGTGAATGAATGTGTGTATGTGTGTGTGTGTGTGTGTGTGTGTGTGTGTGTGTGTGTGTGTGTGTGCATGCGTGCGTGCGTGCGTGTGTGTGTGTGTTTCCTTTTCTGAAAAAGACTTTGGCTAAAAGCTAAGTGTGCAATAGTCTTTTTGTTGTGTCTGTCTGCAACTCAGTGTGTCACCCTTATGGAGAGTGTTAATGTGCCCTTTCCCTTACAATGTTAAAATTTTATTTCACTATTTTGCCTTTCATGAAAAGTATGTTCCTCTGTTATAAAGCTGAAATAAATTAACCTTTCTGGGTCACTAACTATGAGGCATGTTCCAAAAGTAAGTTTCATTAGTGTTTTTGAAAGAGAAGATGGTACACCAGGTGACACAAATAAATGCCATATGAATCCACGCCCATTGATGGTGCATTGATGGAAGGGGGCATCAGTGGAGGAGGAATGACACATGCACAGAGCTCCGAAGAAAACAGAGTAGCAGCAGACCGGGGTGCCGCCCGAGGTTATTACAGCATAATCACGATGACAGACAGACACATACTGACAGTGCAATTGCCAATGGAAGTGCGTGTTGTTATCTGGTACGAATGGGCACGTGGGACTAGTGTGTTGATCATCCATAAATGCCTATAGACAGTGTGTGGTGATGTGGTCATATCTCGTCAAATGGTTGGTCACTGCTGATGCATATTCAGAGAAGGAACATGGAACAGAGTGCGGAACGTGGAAGCTCAAGTGGGTATCCCTTCACATCCGTGAACAAAAATAACATTGCTGAGGTGCGCTGGAGCAGGCTGTGCAACAATTCCTTGCATCGCAAGGCACTGGATTTTTACCAGCGTGGTTCCATCAAACTGACTGCACACTACAACAAATGTCTCAATGTCAAAAATTAGTGTAAGGTGTATAGTTTGTAATACCATGATGTATTTGTTTTTGGCAATAAAGTTTCTATGTGAAAAATAGTGACGAAACTTGCTTTCAGAACCTGTCTCATACTTAGGGCCGTATATACACTTGCACTATGCAGGGAGAGTGAGATGATATTGTGGCAGATGAGGTGTATCAGATCATTAGACATATCAAAATAGGGAAAGCACCAAGAGATGATGACATTTCAGTTGCAGTGACTGTAGCTCAAGGAAAAGTCATACTAAAAGAACTTGCAAAATTATTGCAATGATTTTTGTGACAGAAGGTGATTCCCAAAAACTGGAACACCACTAGAATTATTCTTCACAAGAAAAGGGGCAGACCAGCACAGACCTTTCAGTTTCCCCTCTGTAACGAACAAGCTATTTAAAAATAAGTTTCTAGTGTCCAAAATAGAAAGCTCGCTATTAGTGTGTAATCCCAGTTTTGACTTACAGCATTTATACTTGGACTTTTAATGTGAAAACCATTCAGATGGGCTGCTCAGTGAGCAATTGAAAGACGTACATGCTGGTGGAGACAGGAAAACAATCATCCGGCTCAGGGGGGCTGGGTATTGAGTTAGATGGGACATATTGCATGTGAATGGGTGGTAGATGGACCAAGAGTTTGCTGGATTCCAAGAGACAAGAAAAGATGGAAATGATCATCTGATGGATGGTGAATAGATGTCATTATAAAGCATACAGGAGCTTGTAATGATTCTGCTACTGATGTTAGTGGGAATTCACTTAATGTCAGTTATTTATATTTTGCTTCAGATAATTTTTAAACTGTATTACAAATTCAAATGAATTTTAGCAGAATTTGACATAAGATCTACATGCCTTTTGGTATTATGTTCCAATAACGTGACGAAAACCTCTTTGCTGCTGTTATACAGTGTAGAGTTCACTGCATGTGGAATCTTCTCCCTGTACTCCATCAAATAACCAACAACTAAATCTTATGCAATTTATTCTGCTTAGTACTTCTCTTTAATATACCACTGAAGCCTCATTACAAAAGTGCAAACTTGGCTGAACACTGCTCTGCAACAAGTGGTATTAAATTTCCGACTATTCGACTCTACTCTCCAATTCACCATGCAGCCATCATACATCTAAACAAAAAATAGTTACCATATTACACAATGTAGTTGAAGTGTTTACAAAAATAAACTTTTAGCTGTAAGTTTCACATTTATAATGGTTAATGTACAAAAGTATGTTTTACAAAAACATGTAAATAAGTTTTACATAAACAGAATTTTGGTTAGATATGGAGATTTTTAGGAAATGTGTTTACTATGCATTTAATTTCAAAAGACATTACATTATTTTTAATTAATGGTTGTTTTTAATACTAAGATTCTCATAGAATCTTCAATAAAAAGTGAACAGATTAAGATAGTTAGGTATTTCATAATCATACATATTTTTAATCCAGTTACATGTTATTTTCTAGAACATTCTCAGTGGGAGTTTAGACAATCAATAAAGTTTTAAGATGTAATAATATTTTTTAACTATAACAGCATTTGTGAATCCATGTAACATTGAGATTATGAAAGTCAAAGTATTAACATCATTTATGAGAAATTTTCAAATACATGATTTTGGTATCATACACTCCATTAACCTTAAGGATCATGTAGTACAGTAATTTGTTTTGTTCTCGTAGACTACAAGCAATATGTAGGTGAACAGCTAAAGATGACACGTACATACATGTAGAAGTCTGGAGGAGGCCTTTACACAGCAGTGGTTGCCAAATGGTTGTTGTTGATGGTGGTGGTAATGATTGCTTCTAAGGTTTGACTCGGCACTTCTGCCCTTCCCAAATTTGTTAAATCTCTCATTCCTTTTTTAAAAGAAACAATAACTCCTTTCATCACAAAAAAGAAACCATTTTCATCAATAATCAAATGCTGGTAAGCACAAGCAGTGAGTCCAGTGTGAAGATGATGGGAGGGAATGCCAGCACGCAGAGCTACCACTCCCTGGAACACACCCGCTGCAGTTGGTATTCGGTGGCTGTAGCAGCAGCCTGCACAGGCCAGGGGAGGGGAGGGGGTGGGAGGGAAGTGGGGGAGGGTGAGTTGCTACCGTGAATGCTAATTGGTGCAGCTCACTGTGCAGGGCACGAGGCACGAGGCACTCCACACCGGAGCGCAGCCAGTCTGGCAGTCTACCAGGTAACTTCCACTACACTGTACACTAGAATACTTTCACTCGGTACTATTGTATGGTGCAATTTTTATGGCTTTGCAGCTAAGGTCCAAATAGAATTTATCCTGCAAAGTGTGCAGGGAGCGTGTTATGTAATGCTGACTACTGCACGTCTTGCATAAGCATCTTCAGAGAGCTCGGGATTCTTATATTTACATGCAAGTATGTGTGCTCCCTAGCATTGTTTGTGGATAGTAATAGAAGCGAAATTAGGATGAAGTGTGAAAAGCACAACCAGGAATAATTTCTATGTAGCATGTGTATCCCTTTCTAGGACTGCAAACAGGCTTAAATACTCTGGCGCAAAAATCTGTAAGAGGTTGCCGAATGTCATGAAGGACTTTGGGAAGCCAAAAATATTCAAAACTATAGTGAAAGATGGTGACATTAAGCAGTCCCTCCTATAATTTATCAGAACATTTGGACTCTGCAGTGTAAATTTTGGTTAACATTTTAATTTTTCCAGTAAACAGAAAATCTAAAAAGTTATCTAAAATCAGCAGAGTTACATATAGACTTAATTTGAATAACCAGATAAAAACAAAAAGTGAGTAGTGCAAGAGGAATAGTTGCTTTTCTGCTAATGTACATACAATAAAGTTCCCATAATTATCAATGTGAGTGGATTTGCACCAGTTTTATGCAGTAACTGTTTCTGCCAGTTGATGCACATTTCAACTCTTTCCACAAATTTGAAGGCTTCCCTTCATAATGCAATTTGCTAGAAAGAATTTGCGAGTGAGTGAATGAGTTAATGAATGATAACTAACAGATCTGAATGAGTAACATTATAATTATTAATCACCATCTGTAGATCCCACTATAATGGAGAACCTTTATGCATATGGACAGAGTTGTAAGTGTACATTAGCTAAGAGAAGCAGTTATTAGCAACCAGATCTTTATTCTTTATTAATAAACAACTTGTCTAACTGAAGTATGCTGTTTTGTGTTTAGTATGGCTAAATAGAACATAGAAAAACATACAGGAAGAGTTCTTTGCTTAATATTTGCTTGATTACATTGATTTTTATTGAAGAATGAGAGTTAGCTACATAATGCAGGAAGAGAGGTCTGTTTACAGTTGTTATGCAGCAAACGGGAATCTCCAATCTTTGAATCTAGATATCAAACAGTTTACATCAGCAGTGTCTAGACATGTTTTCAATCTTCTTTTTAACTTGTCGCAATTACCAGTTTTTTTTTTTTTTCTTCTACTGGCAGCTACAACAAAATGATGTAGAACTTCACTCTGGACACTAGTCTGCACAGAAAATACTTTATTGCCTTTTGTTGAGATTGTCTGTTGTTACATAAGTAGTAATAACCATTTGGGGGGGTGAGAAGATACCAAGATCCTTTAGAGAGACTCTCTCATATCATGAAAGACTGTGGAGTTTTGACAGCTTCTCTCTCTCTCTCTCTCTCTCTCTCTCTCTCTCTCTCTCTCTCTCTCTCTTTCTCTCTTTATCTGTATCTATATATAACTCAGTAGGTAGCATATTTTTTTCTTCACTGCCATCCTGCAATGATGTATATCTGTTTCATCTCAGCATGGGCCAGTAAATGGTTCTGATGACACACTTGTTCTGACTACGAGAACTCTGCACAGTTTGAACCTCGGGGATAAAAGCATGGCCCTGGAGGACATGTCTCACCAGATGTACAAGGTAAATATTCTATGTTCATTAAGAAACAAGTTTAATTTTCTACTAATCACCAAAAATTACATACTCTTCCAACTGAAATATCAACATGTTTGCTGTTATATTTAATAAAAAAGACACTGCCGTTAATCATCTACATTTTAGTTAAAAAATACATTTTCTGGATTTCCAACCTAGTTGACAGTTCCATTTTTATGCACACTATAATCTGTGACAGTAATATTCATTGCCATAGTGATCATAAGAAACTGCAGATGCTCCACGTGCAAGTTTTGAATCTTTGTCATCCATCTTTCTTCCCTTGCTCCATTGCGAAAATTTAAAAGAAAATTACACCTCTGTAAAGACCCTATTTTGCTGTTTTTTGTCTTGAAGTTCTAGAGAGGATATAATTTATGTTTGTATTTGTCCATTTATACCATATTGCAATTACTATTGTGCTAATAAATTATTAAGTTTGGTAATAAAAAAATGGAAAAGTCGTGTTATAAGTCATCAGATAGTATAGGCAAATATTTCACACATTACATACTGAGCTGCATTTTGCATTTTACACTGGCTATCTGAAGGTGGCTCTTAAGAAGAATCAAAACTGGTACTCAATAAATTGATGTGTGATCAATGAGTGTTATCTTGTAATAAATCTCAGTATGATCATGGTTTCCCAGTGGCGTCATTAATTTGTTCAAGTATCAACTTTTCAGTATTGCTCAAAGCTGCAGTGGTGTGTATGTACAAAGGAGGGTGAAGAAGAGTCATACAGCAGCAAGAGTTAGTGTACTGTACGAAAAGTCAACAAGTGTATGTTTTGACATATGTATTGAATTTTGAGTTAATGCATATGTTGTGCCTTGTCTGTATTGCCTTTGCAAAGTTTGGTGACATAATGGAAAACTACCATGAAAATCAAAAGCAAAGGCTTTCTACATATATCAGAAGAGAGCTGAAAGCAGAAACTGATGAGACAGAGAGAGAGAGAGAGAGAGAGAGAGAGAGAGAGAGAGAGAGAGTTATTGCAGTCACAGCTGCAATTTAATATAATTGATGGTTCATTTTGGCTATTATAGATCATATTCAGATCTTTCCAGATTAATTATAGAGTACAAATCAACCTCATCACCACATATGGCCGTCTTAACATTAAAACACATTTTAATGCTGAGTGGGCGGAAGTTGATGTATTACTCTATTAAACCATAACTAAACCAAATAGATTTGAAGAAACCTCATAATGGCTGAAACTGACAATTACCTGTATTAAATCACTGTTGTGACTGCAATAAATAAACAGTTATAACTGTGACGACAGTTGCTGCATCTCTTTGTAGACGTTATCTCTTGTCTTATATTTGTCTGTCTCCACTTTATTTGGTGTATATGACTTAATCAGTGCAGCAAAATATACACTAAATGTTACATCTGTGTAGGCACAGCCTCTGCAGGTACCGAATGAAGCCAGCCGAGGGAAGGATTACAGGAGTCAGTTTCACAACCCCTACCTCTACAATGGGTGAGTCAAGTTTACAATGGCAAATGTTAAATTATGCCCTGTCTAACACAGTCACCCCATCTGTATACAACAAAATTTAATAGTTTAGTTCAGTTGGTGATTTACTAGTATGAGTAACAACACTGCATCACCACAGGCCACTATTAAGATGGAAATGTTAGAGAAATTACAGAAACTTTGTACATTCATAATTAATTCTCACCTTGAATGCAGGATCAGTGGGTCTTGGAGTTTGACTTTCAAATAACATGAAACACCTACTTCAAATTTTTTCTTTTATTTTTGTCAGATGCTAGGCAAATTTGTAGACATTGGTACAGATACACTCCCACTCACCTCTGCTGCTTACATATTTATAAAAATCTAACATCAGCTTATCATGTTCTATTATTTTTTACTTTATTTACACTTGATTTTGCTATTTTACACCAATTTACATAGTTCATTATGCTGGAGGTCATTTGCCTTCTCGTTTGCACTTGAAAGTTGATGCTTTTCATGGGAAAACAGTATTAATGTTACCAAATTTTAGATTTATTACATTAGTTTCATTTTCTGCAATATTACAAATTATTTTTTTATTATCGTGCTTCAATACTTAACCACATGAATGCTATGGTTTAACTGTTTTGAAATTATTTGTCAGTTTTGTTTTTTCTTCATAAAAGTCACAGTTTATGAAGTAATTCTACAATTCACATGATGTAAACGAAGTATTGCCCTGTACCTGCATATTTTTATCTGGCATTATTAATTCCACCAGTTACACTACCTAATTACCAAATGAAGCAAAATGTTTGAATTAGTAACTAAAAGTGTCAACTGTCTACTCAAGGTTATATGTTAACCCTTTGCTGTGGACAAGTTAACTCGTCTCACTTTGCCACTCCCCAGATGCTGACGATGTGTTTAAATATACTCCAGGGTTTCCTTACACCTTATTTACATGTTTATGCACCCCATTCCACCAACCCTGCCACTGCTGTGGGAAAGTTACTTCCCTATCCCGGTGAACAACAAGATTTCGAGTATTTATCAGACAACATACTTGTCTCTTTGCATGCCACCATTTGCAAAAACCTTGTTTTGATATCTTGAACCATTCATGAAATATGAGGAGTGTTATGACCACAAAATTCCTGATTCCCAGGAATGGAACTGGGAGTGCCACATGCAACTGTCTGCCATATATAAAAATCAGTAACTCGAGAATAAAATGAGACGTCATTCTGCTCACAATTTTAAATAAAATTTCAATATATTATCTACCTTTCATACAGAACAATTTATGAGCTAAAATCAACTATATGCCAAGTTACACAAAGCATTTTTACCTCTAACAACTCTGTAAAATTTGGTGCAGTGCTTCACTTAATTTGATGCCGCACAGTAACTATGACGAATAACGAAAAGAAATTTAGTCCTTTATAGAGCAAAGATATAAGACTGAAAGTTGTGCAAGCATCAAATTTTTTCAGCGAATAATTTGCTTAAATTCGGGTGGTAAGCATTTCAAAGCGGCCAGAACACCATGTCTCGACAGGGGATCTCAAGTTGATTCCGTATTTCTAGATTTCCGGAAAGCTTTTGACACTGTTCCTCACAAGTAACTTCTAATCAAGCTGCGGACCTATGGGGTATCGTATCAGTTGAGCAACTGGATTCGTCATTTCTTGTCAGGAAGATCGCAGTTCGTAGTAATAGACGGCAAATCATCGAGTAAAACTGAAGTGATATGAGGTGTTCCCCAGGGAAGCATCCTGGGACCTCTGCTGTTCCTGATCTATATAAATGACCTGGGTGACAATCTGAGCAGTTATCTTAGGTTGTTCGCAGATGATGCTGTAATTTACCGTCTAGTAAGGTCATCCGAAGACCAGTATCAGTTGTAAAGCGATTTAGAAAAGATTGCTGTATGGTGTGGCAGATGGCAGTTGACGCTAAATAACGAAAAGTGTGAGGTGATCCACATGAGTTCCAAAAGAAATCCGTTGGAATTCGATTACTCGATAAATAGTACAATTCTCAAGGCTGTCAATTCAACGAAGAACCTGGGTGTTAAAATTACGAACAACTTCAGTTGGAAAGACCACATAGATAATATTGTGGGGAAGGCGAGCCAAAGGTTTCGTTTCATTGGCAGGACACTTAGAAGATGCAACAGGTCCACTAACGAGACAGCTTACACTACACTCGTTCGTCCTCTGTTAGAATATTGCTGCGCGGTGTGGGATTCTTACCAGGTGGGATTGATGGAGGACATCGAAAGGGTGCAAAAAAGGGCAGCTCATTTTGTATTATCACGTAACAGGGGAGAGAGTGTGGCAGATATGATACGCAAGTTGGGATGGAAGTCATTAAAGCAAAGACATTTTTCGTCGCCGCGAGATCTATTTACGAAATTTCAGTCACCAACTTTCTCTTCCGAATGCGAAAATATTTTGTTGAGCCCAACCTACATAGGTAGGAATGATCATCAAAATAAAATAAGAGAAATCAGAGCTCGAACAGAAAGGTTTAGGTGTTCGTTTTTCCCACGCACTGTTCGGGAGTGGAACGGTAGAGAGATAGTATGGTTGTGGTTCGATGAACCCTCTGCCAAGCACTTAAATGTGAATTGCAGAGTAATCATGTAGACGTAGATGTCAGGATAAGGCAAG
Organism: Schistocerca piceifrons; assembly: GCF_021461385.2. Classification (NCBI taxonomy): domain Eukaryota; kingdom Metazoa; phylum Arthropoda; class Insecta; order Orthoptera; family Acrididae; genus Schistocerca; species Schistocerca piceifrons. The sequence goes on from NC_060146.1 coordinate 129,857,522, forward strand.
CAGTACAATGACAGAGCTGTACTCAGCCCGGAATGCAAAGAGCACATCTGCGGCAGTCATAGGATTAATGCCAAAAACTTTAAATAACAAGTTGTAGGATCAATAAATTCACGAGTATCAGGTGCTGTACAAAATTTTAGTATCGTGCACTAAATTATCATCTCACTAACGTACTCAGCTCCACCTTTTCACTGGGAAATACTCTGACTCGTACCTCTGTGCCTCATTTCTAACGAAGACACCACGCAAACGCCGCATCGACCGGTGCGGTGCCTCGGGCGTGGGGCTCCTCGGCACAGGGTCGCCCGCCGGTGCCGAACCAGGGACCGCCGGGAGGGCAGCACCAGCACCAGCACCACCAGCAGCAGCTCAGTGCGGCACCACAGCAGCACCACCAGGACTCCGGTAGCAGCGGCACCGCCAGTGCAGGCGCAGTCAGGAGGGACCACTCGGGGGAACGAGCGAGACAGGCTCAGCAGCAGCAGCAGCAGGGCAGCGAGTCGGAGCTGGTGAGTGAGTGGGGCCTTTATGCATCTGGTGTCATACTTTGGTCGTGAAGCAGCAAGTAGGCCTATTAGGAAATTTCAGTTTTCCAACGGTCTGCCTGCATACCTCACTGGTGAGATGCAGGATCACTCGTATGCGGGAGGAGGAGAGGCCAGGGTTAATGAACATGGAGCTAGGGACAGTGAAACAAATGACACAGCCACAATGACCTTCCTCCTATGTCTATACCTACAACTACTTATAAACTCCATGAGCCACCATATGGTGCATGGCTGAGGGTACCTTCTGCCACTGCTAGTCATTTCTTTTCCTGTTTCACTTGCAAATGGAGTGAGGGAATAATGACTGTACATTTCCGTACAAGCCCTAATTTCTCTTATCTTGTCTCTTGGTGGCAGTAGGATCATTCTGCAGTCTGTTGCAGATGTTGGTTCTCCAATTGTGTTTTACAAAAAGGAAGATTGTGTGTTGTCTGACTTTCTACCTAGGTTATAAGGTAGAAAATTGTGATGTGTTTTCAGGTAGCTGGTTAATTCTATTTTTTCCTAGTGATCAACAACACGTACTTACAGCATATTATACTGAGCTGTATGTATTTCATAAAATATGTGGTCTATGGGTAGCATCTTTGATTCGTGATCAATATGTCTTCGGTCCCAGGTTCAAAACATGCCACCACTTAAATTTTGATTAATAATCAGCATTGGCAGCCAAAGAATTCCGGCATTAGAAGTCACTCTCATTTTGCCAACGGCCTTATTGGTTGAAGAGTGTGGAGAAAAAGGCAGAGATTCAGGGCACCCTCTTGTCCTTGGGGTGGGAAACTGCCCATAAAGGCAGAAGAATCAGCAATGATCAATGGTGTGAGGATGCAGAAGCCATTGGAAACCACTGCATTAAGACACATAACTTGTATCCACAGGACATATGGCCTGTAAATAAAAAAGTTTCATGATGATCTCTCCATTGGCAAAAGATTCCAGAATAGTCCCCAATTCAGATACCTGGGAGGGGACTGCCAAGGAGGAGGCAACCATGAGAAAAATATTGAATAATCAATGAAAGGATAACATTCTATGAGCTGTGGTGTGGAATGTCAGAAGCTTGAATGTGGTATGGAAGCTAGAATACCTGAAAAGGGAAATTTAAAGGCTCAATCTAAATACAGTAGGGGCCAGTGAAGTGAAATGGAGAGAAGACAAGGATTTCTGGTCAGATGAGTATAGGGTAATGTCAACAGCAGCAGAAAATGGTATAACGGGAGTAGGATTAATTATGAATAGAAATATAGGGCAGGGAGAGTGTTATTGTGAACAGTTCAGTGGTACGGTTGTTCCTGTTGGTTTGCTGTCAGTTCTAACACCAATGACGATAGTTCAGGTATACATGCCGACTTCGCAAGCTGATGACGGAGAAATAGGAGGATACTGAAAGGGTATTACAGTATGTAAAGGGAGATGAGAATCTAATAGTCATGGGGACTGGAATGTTGTTATAAGGGAAGGAATAGACGAAAATGTTACAGGAGAATATGGGCTTGGGTCAGGGAATGAGGGAAGAGAAAAACTAATTGAGTTAGTAATAAATTTAAGCTAGTAATAGAATCACAAAAGGAGGAGGTATACTTGGAAAAGGCCGGTTGATATAAGAAGATTTCAGTTAGATTACATCATGGTCAGACAGAGATTCCAAAAGCAGATACTGGATTGTAAGTCATACCCAGGAGCAGATATAGACTCAGATCACAATGCAGTAGTGATGAAGAGTAGGTTGAAGTTTAAGAGACTAGTAAGGAAGAATCAGTACACCAAGAAGTGGAATATGGAAGTACTAAGAACAACGAGATACGCTTGAAGTTCTCTAAGGTTATAGATACAGCAATAAGGAATAGCTCAGTAGACAATACAGTTGAAGAGGAATGGACATCTCTAAAAAGAGTAATCACAGAAGTTGGAAAGAAAAATATAGGTTCAAAGAAGGTAACTGAAAAGAAACCATGGCTAACAGAAGAAATGCTTCAATTGATCGATGAAAGAAAGAAGTAAAAAAAAGGTTCAAGGAAGTTCAGGAATACAGAAATACAAGTTGCTGAGGAATGAAATAAATAGGAACTGCAGGGAAGCTAAGATGAAATTTCTGTATGAAAAATGTGAAGAAATCAAAAAAGAAATGATTGTTATAAGGACTGACTCAGCACGGGAATTCCACTGTTAAATGCAGAGGACAGAGTAGATAGGTGAAAAGAGTACATTGAAGGCCTCTGTGAGGGGGTAGGTTTGTCTGTTGTGATAGAGGAAGAAACAGTAGTGGATTTAGAAGAGATGGGGATCCAGTATTAGAATCAGAATTTAAGAGAACTTTGGAGGACTTAAGATCAAATAAGGCAGAAGGGATAGATAACATTCCCCCAGAATTTCTAAAATAACTGGGGGGAAGTGGCAAAAAAATGACTACTCACCTCAGTGTGTAGAATGTATGAGTCTGATGACATACCATCTGACTTGCGGAGAAATATCATCCACACAATTCCCAAAACTGTAAGAGGTGACAGGTGCGAGAATTATCACGTAATCAGCTTAATAGCTCATGCATCCAAGTTGTTTACAAGAATATTATACAGAAGAATGTAAAGGAAAATTGAAGGTGTGTTAGCTGACGATCAGTTTGGCTTTAGGAAAAGTAAAGGCTCCAGAGAGGCAGTTCTGGTGCTGCGACTGATTATGGAAACAAGACTAAAGAAAAATCAAGACATGTTCATAGGATCTGTCGACCTGGAAAAAGTGTTCGACAATGGAAAATGGAGCAAGATGTTCTAAATTCTGAGGAAAATGGGGGTAATTATAGGGAAAGACGACCAAGAATGAAGTGCTCGGATTAAAAAGGGTGTAAGACAGGGATGTAGTCTTTTGCCCCTGCTGTTCAATCTGGACACCGAAGAAGCAATGCTGGAAATAAGAGAAAGGTTCAGGAGTGGAATAAAAATTCAGGGCGAAAGGATATCAATGATATGATTTGCTGATGACATTGCTATCCTGAATGACAGTGAAGAAGAATTAAATGATCTTCTGAATGGAATGAACAGCCTAATGAGTAAATATGGACTGAAACATGGACTGTGGAAAAACTGGAACAGAAGATAATCCAAGCTTTTGAGATATGATGATACAGACAAATGTTGAAAATTAGGTGCACTGATAAGATGAAGAATGAGGAGGTTCTGTGCAGAATAAGACAGGAAAGGAATATGTGGAAAACACTGACAAAGAGAAGGGAGAGGATGATAGGACATGTGTTAAGATATCAGGGAATGACTTCTGTGGCACTAGAGGTAGCTGTAAAGGGTAAAAACTGTAGAGAAAGACAAGACTGGAATATATCCAGCAAATAATTGAGGATGCCAGTCGCAAGTGCTACTCTGAGATGAAGAAGTAGGCACAGGAGAGGAATTTGTGGCAGCCCACATTAAACCAGTCAGAAAACTGTTGACTCAAAATAAATAAATAGAAATTAAATAATTATTTCATGCTTCTTTGTGAAAGCGGTAGTGAGAGTGAAACAAATTGTATCAGACTTATATAATATTTTACCTTTTGAAAAGCAATTTTTAATATTTTAGCTACATGCATGTCAAACTGGTTTTGTTAAGCCACTGATGACCTTACTGTTGAGCACTGTGTAGAAACAAAGAACCATCACTTGATGAATCGAGTTGGTCAGTGATGGGCAAAAGACTGTGGATAGTTAACAGTGAAATTTTAGGTCTCCTTGCAACCTGTCACCTTCCACCTGCCCCCTGACAGCCTGTCCCTCTGCCACCTACCTCTTCACACTCTGTCCTCCTTCCACTCACCGCCTCACATCCTGTCCCTCTTCCACCCACTTCTTCACAATCTGTCCCTCACCCATTCGCCTCATCACGTCCTGTCCCAAATTCCACCCACCTCCCCATGCCATGTCCCTCTTCCATCCACCCACCTTGAAGCTTTGTCCCCTTCCAACCGCCTCCTCTCAACCTGTCCATCTGCCACCCACCTCCTCAGGCCCTGTCCCTCTTCCATCCAACTCCTTACACCTGATCCCTCTTCTGCCCACCTCCTCACAACTTGACCCTCTTCCACCTACCTTCTCACACCAAGTCTCTCTTCCATCCAGCTCCTCACAAACTGTCTCTCTTCCAACTGCCTCTTTACACCCTGTCCATCTTCCACCCATCTCCTCAAACTCTGTCCCTCTTCCACCTGTCTCATCACACTCTGTCTCTGTTCCTGATGACTCCTCACAACCAGACATTTAATCAGCTCAATAAAATTTGACAGGATGCAGATGGAGAACTATGACTCAGTCACTTCGTGGTCAAGTGACAGGCTGAAAATCTAAGGAACTTGCTCTGCATCTCAGTACAAGGTTTTTTTTTTTAATTTGCTATTTACCATCTCCTTCACCTCTCTGTGATTTGTTAATGTGAACATTGCCAAGTTACACCATAATATACAGCAAGTTCTGTTAAAACAGGGTGAGTAATTCCTCCCATAGCATAACCATTGTGGTGTTCAAACTGACCTTTAAGTTGTAGATGGCTTTGCCTTTTTACATACAAGATTGAAGTTTCAGCACTACAGCTGTAGGACTTGCATCATCATCAATATCATCAGATCATTTGCCCAAATGTATTTTACAAGGGCTGTCCACTTGTGTCTGCCTGTTTACTATTCTTCTCTCAGAACTATATCCCAGTTGACTCCTCTTGTTTCTGTTGTCTCCTTCACTTGATCCTGCCATCTCTTCCTTGATCTTCCTACTGGTCTTTTACCAACTTCATCGGTATGTAGTCATTGTTTTACTGCTCTTCACTCATCCATTCATGTAATGTGGCCAAACCAACTCAAATAGGCCCTTGTTACTTTTTCATTCAAAGATGTGAACACTTTAGCTTTTTCCCTAATTTTTTCATTTTTTATACTATTATGCCTAGTTTTCTGGGCCACAGTTTGTAAGAACGTCATTTTTGTAGTTCACAGTTTATTTTCAACCAGATTGATTGTTATCATGGAGATAAAGTATGACTGAAGAACAGTCTGTTGTGATCTTAAGAGGACTTGTTCATTCCAGAGTAGATCCAAAATTTGATGGTAGAACTAGCCAATTTTTGAGTTCAGTTATTCATCTCAAACAGTATCTTGTATCACTTGAAATGATACACACGTTGTTTTTGTGCCAGTCTTCTGTTTATAGCAGTGTACTTTCCAGCCTTATTATTCCTGTCTGATTTGGCCTGTTGGTTGACATTGCAATCATATCTCATTTATTATTAATCCCTGTGCTTCTTGAGGGTCATTCCAGATGACCAGCTTCTTGTGGACTTCTTTCTCTGTAAACCCCAAATTACATCATTATTTGCAAATGCAAATGTGCTGGTGTCCTTACTGTCAAGGGACTGCCTTGTTGAACTCCTTTAGTTGTTTAGAACCGATTATAATAAGCATTTCTGATCTATACGCAACTGCAGCAGCCTTCATAAAGCATTTGACCTTTATGAATTTGCCTTGAATAAAGATAACTGCTGAAATAGTATTTTTCAGAAAAAGTAAAATGTTTGTTTGACAGAGAAGGATGAGGGCTTTTAAATAAGATGTGGGGATCCTTAAAAAATAAGTATTAGGGGGCTTGAATTTTGAAGAGCAACCGGTTTTAGTGAATTGTAAGTTTAGAATATTTCATTAAAGAAATTGTTTCTGCATGAACTACTTATTTATTATCATCAGCAGTCTTTAAAATAATGCTCGAATAATAAAGTTTTGAAAAATACAGCTAAAAGGAACTGGAGAGTTTATATATTCCCGTACAAGTATTACACATTAAATAGAGAGCACAAAAGGAAAGAAAAAAATAGCTGTTCCATCTTGCTACATTCCAAATGTTGTAAATAAATTCTGTGTAATGTGTATTGCTACTTGTCACAGGTTGAAGATCAAAATTGTGGAACAGAAAATAATATGAAGGACAAGGACGGGAAAGACTGCGGTGACAAGGTTGCCGGGAAGACATTTTCAACACGAACGTACCACACCATCAAGGACATGATCTCGAGCCGTTTCGGCAGTGGGAAACTTCCCAAGGATGTGAATGCTTCTGGTGCTGATGTTGAGCAGGGAAAATCTTCGCAGGAAGGACTCAACAACAATGCTGTGGTGAGGTCACTTGCACATGAAAACAGTTTCATACGTTCCCTCTTTTTTCCCACTTTCCAATCATATATTTCACACTCTGTGTGTGCGTGTGTGCGTGTGTGCGTGTGTGTGCGTGTGTGTGCGTGTGTGTGCGTGTGTGTGCGTGTGTGTGCGTGTGTGCGTGTGTGCGTGTGTGCGTGTGTGTGTGCGCGCGCGTGCAGGTGTGTGTACACACAGTAGAAATAGGAAATAAACAGCAGATCAAGTATATAATATGAAACAAAAATGTTGTTCTGCTACTTACATATGCCTAAAATGACTGCAAGTAATAATACTGAAGTGTAGCTAAATTCAGCATTAATAAAATTATTATTGTAAGCCTTAGTTATAATAATGTACAGGTTATACTTGGGAGTTTAAAAAGCAAATAACACATTAATATGGCAAGCTAAGCAACTTTTATCGAATGCTGCACTACACTTCGAAGTCACACAGATACGCGACACTATTTTTCAGTATAGTCACAGAGTCTCCAGAAGTAATGGTTGGAATGTTCTACCATTCATCCAGTTTCCTGACAGTAAAAGCCCACTCCTTGGTCACGGAGCCATTTAAGAACCACTGTGTGAACTTCCTCGTTGTCAGAAAATCTGCAACTGCTGCAAATCAGTTGCACGATTGCCCGAACACTATTTTCTCTGGTCGATGGCCTTCCTTGCTGATCGGCATCACCTGTGTCTGGGAAGCCTTAGTCATATTGTTGACATTGTTCCAGTACTGCTGGATGTGGCATTGCACTCGGTCCACATACTGCCAGAATCTCACGGTGAACCTGTGTGCAATATACATGTTTTATCCTTAAGAACTGTAATATATCGTGTACTTCAACTTCGGAATCTGTTTCCACATGCCACTACCTTTCACTCCCTCACTGTGTTCGTGAATCTGCAGGAGAACTGTGCTTGCAGGAAACCCAGAACATGCACACTCTTCTGATGATGCACCACTGTCATTGCATTCAGTGGTTTCGGTGCTGGGTTAAATGTGTAACATACTTGTTGAAGTCCTCACACTGAGACGGGTAACTGGGCCTCGGTGGAAAACGATGCAGCAATTGATTGAGTAGAGACAATATTAACACATGAAACATTTATTTTAAAATCACAAAGTCCCACCAACTTGGTCACTAATAACCCAACAACACTCAATGGTATTATCCAGTACAGCATAAACACTTCCTGTGAAATTATTTCCTTAAGGAAACCGATATTAAATAAAAAACATATTACAACCATACCAATAAAATTTAATTTTACTATCATAAAAACTGAACCTTTTGTGCAATTATTTCAATTATTGTTCTTGCTTAGAAATTTCAGTTACCTTAATCTTACTTAAACCAGTAATCAGCTGCCTCCTTTCCACATTTACTCACAAGGCACATAAGCATAACCAAATCAACTTTAAACTTACAAGAATGTACAATTGAATATACTAATTTTGTTTAGGGCTTATAGAAGACTCCAATATTAACCAAATGATCTCAATGCTCACTAACTTTAGTTTTGACACAATTAGAGATGGAATCTCACATCCCTTTTAGTAACGTCTGGTTGTATCAAGACCACTGCTCAGTCACACACCTTGTCCAGTGATATGCTCTATTTGTCTACCTCAGTCCAAATACTGTAAATACAAGACAATATCAGCTATTATACTTTTGAAAACTTTCCATTAATCCAGCAGCTACATCAACAGTTCACGTATCTAGACACTTGAGACACGCTACTTGCGCCACTCTCTGCTTTTAGTCACTGTGCATGTTACTTCTCCCATGCGCAAAGCTAACTGCTCTTGCCAGCGTAGCTTCCATCAAGTAAACATTTGTGCACTCACTTGGTGCCCAACATTCCACACATGCTCAGTTTTCTCCAGTCTCCATGTGTTCAATTTCTCCCCACAGCCACAAATCTTTCTCATTCCAAAACCTGCCCATTCTGCAGGTAAGCCCCTTTTTTCTCCAGTAGAGTTCCACATACATATGCAGTGCAGTTACCAATTTTCCTAGCTGTTTTACTTACTAGTAGCTCAATATTTACTTCAATGATCTGTTATTTTTCAAAGAAAAAAGTTTCCTATGGTTGTAACAACAGAGGCCAGGTTACTATTTGCCATGCAGTTTTACAGTGCACCCTACTATTTGCCATTTAGCCAACAAGAATTTTCAGTCTTTCAATCTAGACAGTTGGCTAGTGATTTATGTTTTCACACTTTGTTTCAGTGTGTGGGGATTCCCAGTTTCTTGCTTTATGGTGGATGCATATTTGTTGAAGACTTTTGCAGCAGAGCAGACAACTTCACTTTGTACCTTAGACAAGGAGACAAAGTCTACGAAAAATTGTTGTGACTTGTATTGTCATTGCATAAGTCACATCCAGCTGACGCTGACAGTTAACTGTCAGAGACAAAAACTGTTAAGGAATCAACATCCTTAAACATGGAGTACTCATAGGGTACATCATTGGTAGTGGACTGAGGCACCACATGGACTGGGTACACAACAGAATGCCACTATGTGTGATAGTCATGACTTTGGTATTTGAATATTAATTATCCAAATTGAAACTTATTTGGAGTGGAGTTTAAACAGTATTCTTTATTATGTTTCCACATAAACAATAAAATCTTCAAATTAAAATAACTTCCCAAGTATTGCACATTTTGTAAAAACAAACATATTCCTAAAACAAGTAACCTTAATACTTTCAATCCATATAAATAAATGTTCCATAAAAAGATTATTAATGGGGGGGATCAAAATTTTGGAGCTTGCATTACTATGAAATTTGGAAAGTACAGGCTGTGGAGTAATTTTGATATTTGGTAGGTAATTGTTGTCCTAAAGTAAAATATAAATATGTAAAACAGTACTCGGATACTGCAGAGCAATAGCAGAGTAAGATCGGGCAGTCCACTGTGTTACATTTCAACTGTGAGTAATGTGGAAAGCATAACTCACAAACCAACCCTATTGTTCTCAGCCACCTGAAAATACTACACATCGTAGCACGAAGAGAAGTGGACTACTTGGCATGCTCTGAATTGCCTAAGCTTTGGAGCTGAAAGGTCCAGATGTAATCTCCAAAATTGGGGAACTCCAGTCATCACTGCCAGCTATGACTATGGGGAACCACAAACTGTGAATCACTCGCTATTTTGCCACCTCTGTTTCACCTTCTGCACTGAGGAAGATGTACATTAGGCAGCTCTAAATGCTCTCGAAGTCACCCACTTGTGTTCATCCATGTTATACTCTTTTTTTTTTTTTTTTTTTTTTTTTGCGACATTTCTCACCTGACACTTACTTTACTTAGTCAAAAATTTAGATTTAGTAAAGTTGTTTTAGATATAAAATCTGAAGTATCTTTTGTGATTTTGTTTCGCCATATTTTCTTAACAACTCGAGAACAAATAAGAGGAAATCTATGAATTTAAATTGAAATCATTAAAAATGATCTTTTACTTATCTTCCACTTGTTGTTGATTAATATGCATTCTTTTTGTTGACACAGTTTGTCTACAGGGTTAATCCTACACACAAAAACAATTTCAGAGTTCTGTTTATTTCATTATATTTTTTTCAGTGAATTGTCACAGGCTGTTTGTTCCATTTTTCCTGAGGTTATTAATAATCTTCTCTGTTAAACACATCCAATTGTCAAAAGGTCCAGAGTACAGCTCACAACACACTTGTCACGATAGAACTGTCACCCAGACTGTACATCAAAGATAGCAATCACAATGCTAACAAGAGCAACTGATTCACATTGCACATTCCTCTAATTTTTACAATGTTTCAGCAACTAATAATAATAATAGTAATAATAATAATAATTACAAATGGAATCCAAACAGCAAAAACTTCCACCAAAAGAATAAAATATACAATGAATCACAAAATTTGAACAGTAATCTTGAACCAATATCATTTGAGTGTAAACACAAATTATAGAAGTGCCCTGCATTGATCCATATGTGAATGTGATGTAAATGATGTACAGGTCATAAATATAGGTACAAAATGTAACTGTATGTGAAATATCTCAATGTATCATGTATTTTAAAGCAGTATATTGTGCTGTTTTTTAAAGACTGGGAGTGCAGTAATGACCAGTTTCATTATACCTTATAACTAGACATGTTTGCTTTAAGTTACTCATTTTATTTCTACAACTGTATTGACGTTTTGACACAATTTAAAAAAAAAAATCAACCTCATAACTATTCACAGGTAAACGGCGACATGGGTAGTGAGAAGTCGAGTCCACGCAAAGTCCGGCCTCAGCCACTGACCAGCAGGGAAGATGCAGAGGATGAGCAGCGGCAGCAGAGGCTGTTGGGAGGAGGGCCATCTGTATCGGTGCCCCAAGGTGCCTCTGCGCAGCCCACACCGCGCAGTTATGCGGCGAGCGGCAGTGAACCTGCGGGAGCTGCAAGCTACCAGTACCAGCAACACGCATCTGAAAACACAGTTCCCTCCACCTCTGGCTACTACCACCACCAGACACCTGCCGGGCCGAGGTACGGGACGCCGACAGTCTCTCTGTTTAATTAGTAGGATTAATTACATTCAAATTTTTCAGAGAAGGAGTAAAGTAGTTAAGGTTCAAATATGTGTCAGACCACTCTGGTTTCCAATGATCAGCCAAAACCTTATGACCATTGCCTACTGTGAGACTGAAAGCAGTCTGGTGGTGCTGCGAGACAGTGATGCAGTTCTTCCTGCTTTACACCCGAAAATCTTATACTTTCAGTAATTTCCACCATATGGCATAACTTCCTGGGGCATTGCATCTAGGGTAAAAAGATGTTTATTCTGCAGAAGAATGCAATAAGAATATTGTGTGGTGTCGATAACCAAAAATCGTGCAGACTTCTCTTCTGGGACCCAGGGATTCTTACACTTCATGTCAATATATACAGTCCAGTCACATTAATGTGACCACCGCCTATATTTGAGATTCAATATCACTCATAGAAGGCAGGTGGCAGCAGAGGGTATATGAAGCGTGTCCAGGGGACACAGAATACATTGTCATAACGCGGAAACAGTGTGACTTACCTGACATCCAAAAGAACTTGATCATTGACTTTCACAAGCCATGCATTTCTGAAATGCCTAAGTTTGTAAATGGTGCTGCTGTGGTTAAAGTATACTGTGCCTCACAAAATGTCGCTATCCAAAACATGCGCCAAAACAACTGTGGTGCACGGTGCTGAGGCAAATGTGATGCACCGCATGATAAGGATGCACAATGATTATGGAGATGTGTAAGGACAATTGGATGTGCAATGTTGAGCAACTGACAGCCCAAATGAAGTACAGGGTTACCAGCAGTCCTCTTCAACAACCATTCAGCAGACATTGCTGCCTGTGAACCTGTGCAGTATGTGCCTAGTTCACGCACCCGTGCTGACTGCTGTACTTCAGTGACAGAGATTGGAATTTGCATGCCAATACAACTGGATGTCCAGTGAGTGGTGAATGTGGTCTTTTCAGGAAATCATGTTTATGCTTATTCGGTGTGAAATATCTGAAAGTAAGCACCCTTCAACAATCGTCAGAAGAGTCCAGGACGGAGGAGGGAGAACATACTCATGGCATTACCGGGTTATCTCAGCATTCTGAAGGCATGATGGATCAACAAAAGTATGCACCTATCCTTGGGGGTCCTCAGCAAGATGGCATTTTCCAGCAGGGCAATGCTACGTGTCAAAAAGCACCAGGATTCATGTACTCTACTCGCATGACCCTGGATTTAAACCCAATTGTGAATATGTGGAACCACCTAGATTGGGCTGTTTGTGCCATGGATCCTCAACTGAGGACCCTAGTTCAGCTGGTCATGGCACCAGAGTCGGCATGGCTCACATACCTGTTGGTACCTTCCAAACCCTCATTCACCCCCTTCCCGTATGGCTGCAGTGGTCTTCACTGTGAAAGGTGGTTATTTGGTCTTCAGACAGGTGGTCACAATAACGTGACTGAATAGTGGATATACTTTGTGATGGTATTTGTGATTGATAGTGAAAGTGAACTTAGGATGAACTCGGCAATTCACAACCACCTTACGAGAAGTAGAATTAATTTCCCTATACACTGTGAATCCATGTCTGGGGATCAGAATGGAGTTTTGCATTCTGACGCAAAAGGCTATAAGAGGTTGCCAGTGGACATCAGGCAGCAAACTGATAATCCGAAAATTTTTAAACAGAGTTTAATATGTCATTAGCCTCTCCTACTATAAGGGGCAATCAAAAAGTTTCCTTTTGAAGGCTGTACAGTCCAAAATTGGTATGCCAATCACGCAAAATTGCACTGAACATTGAGGCAATCATCCCACCTATGCACCAGGTTGAAAATACCCATTTGGTAAAGCACCATGTGCTGCTGTGAAGATGATGTCCATAACTGCTCCCTGCAAATCCTCATCTGAGGGGAATCATTGACCTTTCAAGGCCCTTTTTAAGGGAGCAAATGTGGGATAATCATATAGGGAGAGATGAGAACTATAGGCTGGATGCATGAATGTCTCCTATTCGAATTGGTATAACTTCTGTGATACAATGATGTACATTATCATTAAGTAGCAACAACCCTTGTCACAGTTGTCGACAGACGTGCTACCCCATACACATTCTTCTCTGATGGATGTCTATCAGTGGTTGTCCTTCAGCAGCCAAGAAAAGAATAACAGCACATGGGTCCTGTCTGGACGCATTGGTAATGGCATTGCCATAGTTCACTTTGCCGCATTAATCATAAACATGTCATAAAGACATGAATACCATACTAATCACTTGCGTACGTGTCAGTGCTTATACAGTGGCATCAATGTCATGTTACGTTGCTTATACACTGCAGCAACAACCACAAATAGAAACCTTATGATCACCTCTTACACAATGTGTCTGTATACTTGGACTTATGAAATCAATTCTGCCTAATTTGTACAGCTAAAATGCTTTATTTGAAGTATGAAATAGTAGCAGCATCCGAGTGGTACAGGAGAACCACTGGCTTTCTTCAAAGCAACAATTTTTCTCCCAATATACATAAATCAATTACCATAATTTGTTTAAGTAAATTAGTGTTGGTCATAATTTGTTGTTAGTATAATTTACAGAAATAGCTAACAGAGGCTGTTTCTGCCAGTTAATGCATAACCTGACTCAGTCCACAGCTCTCTTTCATGACAAGACTGATGGAACATAACGTGTGAATGAATGGACAAGTGAATAGAAAATATACAACGGTAATCCCAAAAGTAAGGTCTCCTATTTCTTTTATAAGTACATAGACCTGTTTATTTCTACAATGGTTTACATCAGTTTACAGCTTGAACATTTAGCTATTTTTTGACATAATCACCATTTCTGTCAATGGATTTTTGTAGACGCTGTGGTAATTTTTGTATGCCCATGTCATACCAGCTTGCTGCCATGCTGTTCAGAAAGCTATGAACTACTTCTTTCACCTTGTCATCGGAGCTGAATCGCTGGTCACACAATTAATGCTGACAGGTATTGTGAGACTGAAAAAATGCAAACGGGCAATTTGGAACCAGAGAAGAGGAACGATGAGCAAGGGCGTACTCATTCTCCATGACAAGGCTCGCCCACATGTTGCTCGGCAAACTGTTGCTCTTCTGTAACAGTTTCAGCGGAACATAATCACCCACCCACCGTATAGTCCTGACTTGGCACCAATGACTACCACCTGTTCCCTACGTTAAAAGAGCATTTGGCCAGAAAGCGATTCATTTCTGTCGACGAGGTGAAAGAAGAGGTTCATAACTTTCTGAACAGCATGGCGGCGAGCTGGTATGACATGGGCATACAAAAACTGCCACAGCATCTACAAAAATGCATTGACAGAAATGGTGATTATGTCAAAAAATAGCTAAATGTTGAAGCTGTAAACTGATGTAAACCATTGTGGAAATAAACAGGTCTATGTACTTATAAAAAAAGATAGGAGACCCTACTTTTGGGATTACCCTCATATAATCAGAGCACGAATGAATGGGGAATCACTGTAGCGATGATACAGGCCACAAATGTGCAAATCCACCAACATAAGCAGCTTTGAGAAAGAGCAGATTATTATGGCCCAGCACCTGGGAATGAGCATCTTGTAAATGGCAAAAAGGTGAAACGTTTAGTATTTGTCACTGTCCTGGTGGTTTTCCATTCTTATGTACATTTTAACTAGTGACCTAGTCCTCTTTGTCAGATGTGAATGCTAAAATTAGATGTACTCTCTGCATCCAGCACAGAATACATGTAAGACCAATGTTTGCAGTCACTGATGGAGAAGACTAGTCAGTTGTTCAAGCATTGCGCCAAAGAATGAAGTTGCTAATATTGCCAGACATTTGTAAGAATACTACCCATCAACCTATGTCAGAGAAAACCTCTGAATTTGCATCCCTCATAACTCGGACAGGTCCCACCAGCAACAGCAGCGGCAGAAGGCACTGTCCCCGATGTCTCAACAGCAGGCAAACTACGCGAGCCAGCTGGAGCAGGCAGGGGTGTACATGGTGATGCGACAGACCGGAGCCTCCACCTCTGTGGCTGCATCATCTGGCCAGTACCTTCAGGCACAGCAGCAGTACCACATGGCAGGTATGTGGGTCAAATTTTGTTTACATTGACAGCAAAGTACAAGCTATGTTAATCATAAGAAAGTACACTGCTGGCCACTAAAATTGCAACACAAGGAAGGATAGCCATATGTATAAATTCCATCCTATACCTACAGGGCAGCAGGAACGAGCCGACTCAGGCAATGCATATGCAACAGCAAACCTGTCGGGGGCTCCCGGCCTGCTGGCACAGAAACAGCCTGCGTTGCCGCCCCCGCAGGCCCGAGAGGGCAGGAGGGGTTCGCAGTCACGGCTCGACCTCCCGGACGACGAGGATGACGACGATGACGAGGGCGGCTTCGCGCCACCCGGGGTGTCGGCCCCGCCACCTCCCCCTCCCTCAACGGAACCTCCGAGGACGGCATCCTCCGGGCAGAGCTCGGACTACGAGAAGGCGACGCAGCGCAGCACGGGGCAGTCCAGCTCAACAGCCGGCGACTCCGGCAGGGGGAGCACTGTCTACTCGAGTGGCCGGCAGCCCTCTGTGGGTGGCAGCAGTGGGGGTGGCGGCAGTGTAGGTGGAGCGGGCCTGCCGACTCAGAAGGACCGGTTGGACACCAGCACCGAGTCGTCGGGGTCCCCCCGGGTTGGCTATGGCCTGCACCACCAACAGGCTGGAGCTGGTAAGAGGTTTTTGTGATCTGCAGGAAGGCAAAAGAGATCACCAGCTTAAAAAGCCACCATCAGGAGACACCAACCAACATTTGAATCATCTCTCTTCCCTAAGAATGTATACACCTGTCGGTAGTATTAATATTTCACCTCCTGAAGGTTAAGTTCCCTCGAACAATTCTGTCTCATAATTTTCAACTGGATTTTCATAAATATATCTCCAGTAGTAAGCTTGCATGATATAAATATTTTATGTGCACCATTCATGGTAAAAGTTTTCAAAAAAGTAAAGTAAATATTCAACTATTTTCCCTTTCTCTGGTATTTATTCAGTGGTAAGAACATTGGAAGTTGATTGTCCAAAACCTGGCACATTAAAACTGCTACTGTCAATGAAGAGATTCTTATGCACATTTCTGGCCAGAGACATTGCAAGAGCTTTTACTGAGTTTTAAACAATACAGCTTACTGAGTAGAAATGCCATTCACAGAGCAAAACATTAGACAGCAATTACATATACACACTCTGACAACTTCGCTCGACAGGAGGAATAACCACACCTCAACTCCTACCTTGTTTCGTGGTTCTACACACTGGGCATCTCAAAAGTAAGTTTATATTTGAAAAATCTTTCCTTATCCACAACAAATTGGAGGAGAGTGGGGTGTATGTTCACCACTTGCTTGGCCGTTAGGAGTTCAGCCAATATGGAGCGCTTCTCGGGAGCAGACTGCACTTTCTGTGTGTGAGAATTTTTCAAAAACAGTGATTTGGCTACCGTAGTTAAGAGGAAATTTTGCAGTGGTCATGGAGTACATAGTGTAAATGATTCTCCGAGTGTTCTCTTTATCCAAAAAACGTTGGAAAAGACCTGTTCAACACTGGCCAAACCAAAATCCAGGCAACCAGGTTCAGCAAAAATGGGTGAATCCATGGAGAGTGTAAATCAGTCTGTTTGTGATGATCCTAACCTCTCCATTTGTTCTTTAATGCACACAGATCATGACTACACCCAAGTCTGCAAAAAGACCTTAAACTGCACCTTTACAAAATCCAATTGGAGCAAGAATTAAAGCCTCAGAATGCTAGACATAGGCTGCAGTTCATTAATAGTGTGACTAAGTGCCCTTCAATTATCATCATCCTGTTTTCTGATGAGACTCATTTTCATCTGAAAGGTCACACCAATAAGCAAAATTGGCACTACTGGAATGCAATGAGTCCTAAACAGAAGCACAAGAATGTCCTCCATTCGCCAAATGTTTCTGTACAGGCTGCAATGTTGGCTCGAGGAATAATTGGCCTGTACTTTTTCAAAGACGAGAGCAACTGTGCAGTTACAGTGAATTCGGAATGGTATGTGACTATGTTAATTGATTTTTTGGATCCTGAATTGCAAAACATTCCTGGTTATAACCAAATAATACAGTCTCAGCAAGACGGAGCCACAGCACACGTGTCCAGTCTGTGTATACTGTAAGTTTGTGAAATTTTCCCTGCCAAATTGATCCCTAGGAGGGGTAACATAAATTGTCCACCATACGGTCCAAATTTGAGCCCCATACATTTTTTCTTATGGGGATATGTCAAAGTGTATGTCAATAATTTGACTTCTCTGGAGCAACTGAAAGAAAATATCAGAGGGGAAGTGGCAGCCATTGCAATGTCTATATGCTGAGCAGTCATCCAAAATTTGGTCATCGTTTGGGTGAGTGCTGCAAGCCTGCTGGATTGCATAATGACATTATTTTTAAGAAGCAAATTCTTAAACTGTGTGTTTCAGTTATAAGTAAAGACCTTGTTGATAAACTTCAACCTCTATTTCATTTTCACCCATCAAATATAAACTTTCTTTTGAGACCCTCTCTATGTCTAAGTTGAAATGTATTAAAAAAATTATTTAAATAGGCTTAAAATACAGTTTATTGTAATACAATTTTAGTTGTTGTTGTCTTCAGTCCTGAGACTGGTTTGATGCAGCTCTCGATGCTACTCTATCCTGTGCAAGCTTCTTCATCTCTCAGTACTTACTGCAACCTACATCCTTCTGAATCTGCTTAGTGTATTCATCTCTTGGTCTCTCTCTACGATTTTTACCCTCCACGCTGCCCTCCAATGCTAAATTTGTGATCTCTTGATGGCTCAGAACATGTCCTACCAACTAGTCCCGTCTTCTTGTAAAGTTGTGCCGCAAACTCCTCTTCTCCCCAATCCTATTCAATACCTCCTCATTAGTTACGTGATCTACCCATCTAATCTTCAGCATTCTTCTGTAGCACCACATTTCGAACGCTTCTATTCTCTTCTTGTCTAAACTATTTATCGTCCATGTTTCACTTCCATACATGGCTACACTCCGTACAAATACTTTCAGAAACGACTTCCTGACACTTAAATCTATACTCGATGTTAACAAATTTCTCTTCTTGAGAAACGCTTTCCTTGCCATTGCCAGTCTACGTTTTATATCCTCTCTACTTTGACCATCATCAGTTATTTTGCTCCCCAAATAGCAAAACTCCTTTACTACTTTAAGTGTCTCATTTCCTAATCTAATTCCCTCGGCATCACCCGACTTAATTCGACTACATTCCATTATCCTCGTTTTGCTTTTGTTGATGTTCATCTTATATCCTCCTTGCAAGACACTGTCCATTCCGTTCAACTGCTCTTCCAAGTCCTTTGCTGTCTCTGACAGAATTGCAATGTCATCGGCGAACCTCAACGTTTTTATTTCTTCTCGTGGACTTTAATACCTACTCCGAATTTTTCTTTTGTTTCCTTTACTGCTTGCTCAATATACAGATTGAATAACATCGGGGACAGGCTACAGCCCTGTCTCACTCCCTTCCCAACCGCTGCTTCCCTTTCATGCCCCTCGACTCTTATAACTGCCATCTGGTTTCTGTACAAATTGTAAATAGCCTTTCGCTCCCTGTATTTTACCCCTGCCACCTTTAGAATTTGAAAGAGAGTATTCCAATCAACATTGTGAAAAGCTTTCTCTAAGTCTACAAATGCTAGAAATGTAGGTTTGCCTTTCCTAAATCTATTCGTCTGTAAAGAATTTGTGTTAGTATTTTGCAGCTGTGACTTATTAAACTATTTAGTTGTTAGTGTGTCATAAATAACAAACATTTCCTTGTACCTGCTAGCAGCTCAATACCATTTTAGATATTAGTCGACTAGGTCTTAAATGTTTTGGAGCAGAGTTTAAGCAGTGTCTACTTCTACATTTTTATATAAACAACAAAATCTTTTAATTTAAATTACTTCTAAATTATTGAATACTAGGAAAAATGAAGCCCGTTTCTATAAGTGTGAAATTCGGTACTATAAATCGGCATAGCTCAATGCTTCACCAAAAGTTTAACAGTGTTCAGAATTGGTAGGACACATGGTATTTTGAAATGTTTAAGATCAGGTTCTGTAGCAAAGCTAACTAAGTTGTACTAATTGGCAAAATATTAATTACGGCTAAAATAAAAATTTGGAAAACACTTTGTGTGAAGTTATTTTGAAATTTACTGGGTATTTGTAATCAGAATGTAAACTGTAAAATGAATGACAGATCTCCACTTCCTCTGGTACTACCCTCAGATTAATGCCAGAGCAAGTGGAGGTACTGCACTTTGCTATAGAGCACTTTTAAGAAGGCTTATACGGTTGCTGAAGAAACTGTACCATGCTGATGAAATGGGTAAAACACATTGTTATTGCTTGTTAATACCTCTCTGTGTTGAAAAGCAGATTCTGAGTCAAGGTTTCAGTTGGGAATAGACAGTAACTCACATAATGATTCGTTGCTCATTTTAAAGTAGTATACGGAAGAAGAGATTTGTTCTTTGTGAGTGATTGTTGACTGCCAGCACTGCTCCGAGCATTGATCCTCCACAGGTGTTCCAACATTTCACTGCAGCCTTCTGGCATTGTAACTCTTGTGAACACTTTCATGGAGCTTCCAGCACTGCAACTACACAGCATTTCGTTCTTTTGCAGTCAGGCGGATTTTCCAGCTTTCCTTTACCACATTTGATAAGCGCGCTATTATTTCAGCTTTATTTTAAATGTAAAGAATTGAAAATTCATCTTTCCCTCAGTAACAGCAGGTAAGCTGAGTCAAGTATGCTGAATGACTGGAATTTGGAAAAGTCAGTTACGTGGTACAGTTTTTCATTGATGTGGCACACTTCGTAACACTGCTAATGGATATTTTTCCATCACAAAATCTGTGACACACAACCACTGCACAATGCAGGAGCCGAGCCAGAGTGGGTGGACGTGGTGGAGAATGAGCTCCGCCAGATCCTGGACCCCAAGCTGCACGGCCTCGGGGCGGGGTCTGCCGTCAGCGGGGGTGGCGGTGCCAACTCTACCCTCAGTGAGAGCATCTCGTCCCTCACGCCACCGCTGCCTCCACTGTCGCCAGGGGGTAGTCCGACGCCAGTGCCCAGGAGCTACAAGCATGCAAACAGGTGACTGCTACTCATATTTTGAGGGACATTCTGAAAATATTAAGCAGCCAGTTGTTATGAATATTAATTTTCATATTTTATACAAAAAGTGTACACCACCTTTCACAGCAACAGCAACATCTACATCTACTTCCATACTCTGAAAACCAGATTTTACTTAGCATTTTACAAAATGTTATGGTTTGATGTCATTCCAACTGCAAATGGAGCGCCCGAAGAATGACTGCCGACATGCTTCTGTGTACACAGCAATTAGTCTAATCTTGCCTTTGCTGCTCCTACAGGAGCATTGGTGGCATAGTGCATAAAACCATATGAGGATATTCAGTACATCCAGTAGGAATAATGAAACACACTGCCATGGCCTGCCAGTCTTTCACTACATTTCAGTAGGCACCTTAATCAAACTTTATAGATTCATATATAATTTTGAGACAATGGTTTCAAACCTCACACACAGCCAATATATCTCTCAGTTATAGAGCAGATGTTGCTTTTTATTCAGTTCGCTTTAGTGAATGTAGTTTCAGAGCCAACAGCTGAATTTGTGGTCCACAAGATTTACACGAGCCTCCTCATTGCAGCCTGCCGTACGGCAGCAAGCTCGGGGACTACGACGGCAGCAGCCGCAAAGGTCTGGCTCCTTCGCACCAGCAGAGTGCGTCTGGCAAACCGAGGGGTGGACGCCTCCCGGGAGGTGGTGGCGGCGGAACTGGAAAGCCGGGAAGTGCCACTCTGGCATTCGACAAGCACCACAGGTCGGTCGCGGCCGGCGGAGCCGGCAGCCGCAGCAACAAGGACACCAAGAGCAAGCAGCTCAGTGAGTAGCACATCATTTACTCAGCAGCAGTAATTTATAAGTGATGGAGAATAGGGACTAAATAACTAAGTACACGTAACACTTTAACTACCACAAGTTTGACTGTAATATAGTTTTTATATTTGTGCACTACTTCTAATTAATAACGAAATTTGAGACAATTCATGAAAATGCAGCAGCACAATGAGACAATTTGTGTAAATGCAGTAGTGGAATGAAACAGAATTATAAAATTTTAATTGTGTAGTCTGTCCATTACTCGTCAACTAGGAGTTTCAGAATATATTTTCTGCAGCTGTCAATTTCCTGGATTTTGTAACAATTTAATAATCTTTTGTAATTTTTGAAAAACTTCACAAAAGAACACCTTATCTTGTACACAGAGGTAAACTAACTTGGCAGATACAGCCACCATACTTTGAACAAAGCTGTAACAATGAAGATACATAAATTCAGTTTTCAAACCTTTACAGTAATGAACTTCGAATGAAAAATTGCAGTTTTAGGAATATCCAGATACAGCATAATGATTTACTAAATGCGGAGTTATGTTTGCCAAACACAATTTTAACAAAAGTTAGTTTTCTATGTGCAATTTTACATAATTCAGTCTGTTAACAATTAGCAACAACTAACTTAACATTACTTTTCAGTTACATTATTATTTTAATTATTAACATTTTTAAATGGGGTCTAATGCTATCTTTTTTTTCTGGGATAAAAATAATACCCTTTCAAGTTCTGACAGCATTATAATGTTCATACAATATTAAATAATGAATGATAGTATATGAATTATGACTTTGTATCGAATACTATATTAAGCATGTGTATCATGTTAGACATTAGATGTTCTGTTACAAAAAAATTCTCTCTCTCTCTCTCTCTCTCTCTCTCTCTCTCTCTCTTCTCCCCTCCCCACCGAGCAAGGTGGCACAGTGGTTAGCACACTGGACTCGCATTCGGGAGGACGACGGTTCAATCCCGTCTCCGGCCATCCTGATTTAGGTTTTCCGTGATTTCCCTAAATCGTTTCAGGCAAATGCTGGAATGGTTCCTTTGAAAGGGCATGGCCGATTTCCTTCCCAATCCTTCCCTAACCCGAGCTTGCGCTCCATTTCTAATGACCTCGTTGTCGACGAGACGTTAAACACTAACCACCACCATCTCCCCTCCCCCCTCCCACAATGGTGGTGGTCAGTGCCTGTAGCATCCACATACCACACACACAGTCACATACACCATTTTCCACAAATCGCTTGTGCTCCTGTAATTAATCAGCCTTTATGAGGTTGGGGAAATGAGGGAAATGATGCACTGCTGATGATGATATCACTCACCTGAAGTTCTTGTAAAATTATGCATCTATTTAAAGCAGAATAATAAATATACAATGTGGGCTGCACTATTCAGTCTGTAGCAGTTCATATTCCAATTTTATTTGTGGATGCATTGTGGAATAAATTATTAGTTTTCATTCTGGTATCCACAGCTCCAATATTTGGCCAGCATTGGCAGGATATATTGCAACAAGTGCCAACGTCCTGGATTAAATTTGAAACCTGTTTACAGTGTCTCGTAAAGTGAGGACCCGTGACACTGTTGATGACAATCCGTGTCTCACACAGGGTTGTTAATGTTGGCAGTCTCCTCCACACTATTTGAGAGAGCAGGGTGTGTGCCAGCACTGGGTATCATCTTCTCGCTACTCTCTCACTGTCAGAAAGAATACAAACATACAACAGTTGTCTACTCTAAACACATACTTAAAAAGCTAACATCTCTCAAAGGAGAGGTGCCAACGTGCATGAAGAAAGATCTTTCTAGATAGGAAACTGGACCTGCCACTTACGGTCTCCCAGTGTTTTTTGACTTTAGAGTACATAAAACACAATGTCCTTGCCAGTTGCTGAAATCTGTAATTTATATGCTGATTGTCAATGTCATACAATTACATGATATCAGAAACATCTTTGTCACATGCTAGAAAATCTACGTATGTAAGGTGTTGCCAAATATGGTCCTGTGCCTGATACTTGTCTGATGATAAAATAAAAAGGTACACTTTATTGGACAATTTATGCACATACGCTTGCGCATGTGTGTGTGTATAGGGGGGGGGGGGGGGGGGGGAGTGGAGGTGCGTGCATGCTAATTGTAATAAAGATTTCATCATGCAACCCTCCCCTCCTCCCCTAGTCCTCTTATTTATGGGTATGAATGTGTGAGTATATAGTAATAATTTATGTCGGTATACTGTACAGAAATGCCCTGCAGCAACTGATTCTGGTTATAATTATACAGCTGGATCTATTCCACATTCCTAAAGGTTCTCCTTCATCATGGGAGTTCCAGAACACAATGTATGAAAGAATTATAAAGCACATTATAAAATGTTTATTTATTATCAACAGGTGCATCGGTGTTTGGCCTGGACACAACTGACCTTACCTCTACAACAACAGGAGGTCTGGACTCTGTGCTGGACGGACACACCGAGAACAACTCCAGTGACGATGACCTCAGCACCACAATAGATGTGACCGATGCCCAGGCCATTCGTCGGCAGCTGGAGGGTCTCGAGAGCATGTACTCTGAGGTAAAATATCCCCAAAGTTTAATGGTCGCAAACCTACAAAAAATTTGACTTAACTGTTAAGTAAATTGACTGGTAACATTCCCCTTCCTCCTCACATAGATATGAGAAAGTTGCATCACACAGTAAACTTGACAGCTCACCCAATACAGGTCATAACAATAAGGGTTGCAGGCATTAGCAGCCATTGTACCATTAAATGGCATGCGGCACACACCAAGGCAAAGCCATTTCACAGTGTTCAGCCACCAATGACAAAATAATGTGGACAGGTGGCTATTAAAGAGGACACTGACAAAATAAATAAAAACTAGCATCAAACCCAGGTACTAATGAAGTTCAAGGCCCCTTGTGTGGTTGGGCAAATAAATGACTCACCAGCAACAGTGGCAGAAACATGTTTGGAATAGCTTTTCTGTGCACTTCCATGTAAAATGCTACTGGGATAACCTAATTGTTGTTATTATCGACAGGATAATCATTGTCACGCCAGTGCTACCCAAAGTTACAATTGCTGCTAGATTAAAGAATAAAAGAAATGTGATTGAACGAAGCACTCGTAAACTGAAGTACTGGCTATGGACTTCGTAAGGCATCCTGTCATAATGGTACCACATATTTTGTATACATAAAAAGAAAGAAGGAGTCAAGTCAGAACTATAAGGTGGATGAAGAAATACTAGACACCTGAATTCTACAATGAGTCACTATGTGCCCTCTCAGACATAGATGTTGATGGAATGAGAATTATAGCAAATGAAAACCACCACCATATATCAAAGTGGTACATTTTCAACAATTTTTGCACTTGAAAGCTTTCCTTGCTGTCATCGTACTGCAGTATGACAATGATGGCATATAAGCTGTTATCACACAGTTAATGTTAATAGGGGCATTGAACACTGGTAGCAGTATACAAAATATAGTTTTCTTATGAGAAGTGTCTCAATGAAGATACAAATTTGTAAGTTTGCTACCTATAAATATGATAAATACATTTATTTTATTGTTTGTGAAAATCTTTATATAAACAACATTCAAAACTTTTTTTACTGTCCTTTTGTTCAGTAATGAGCACATCAGTGGATGATTATCTGAAACAGTTCTACTTCACACAAAAATATGCATTTGCTGATATGTCATTCTTGTGCATAATTCTGACCAGAAACATAACAAAGGCTTTCACCTAGTCTTAACAATTACAATTCACTGTGTGCCAGGTGCTATTTCCACCTCTCAGCCCAGAAAAAACACACACCTTGCATACTGAACATCACAACCACACTCAACTCTCTCTCAACAACAAGAAGAAGAACCATCTTTGCCTCGTTTCATGCTTTTATATTATACCTGTTCAAATATATTTATACCAATACTGCAAACATTATTTCAATATGTTTATTGCATATAGTTTACACTAACACAGTTTTAGTCAATAACATAATGTAATGAACACTCATCTCCTCTTAACTCTTAGCAATTCATACAGTTTTTTTATGTATTATTACATTTTTATATAAATCTTGAAATTCTTAAATGAAAATGACTTTAGAATTATTGAAAATTATATAAAATCGAAAACACTTCTGTAAGCGGGTAGTACGAAATTTTAAATATTGTGTTCTGTAAACAAAAATTTACTACATCATAGGAATCAGTGAAACACAATTATTATCTGTGTAATGAGAATTTGGGAAAAACAGCTTGTGAAGTAATTTTGATAGGCAGTTTTAATCTGAAAGTAAATAGTAAAAAAAAGGGGTGGTGGTGGATAGTACTTATTTACTCTAGGAGTGACATCAGACAAGTAGAGATGCTCCACACTAATGTGCTTCAAATTATATTTGAACATAATCCAAAGTCTGTACTTTGGTCTCATTTTGTGATTTAAGGTAGTAGCAGTTCCTTTCTGGATACCACTAGACCTTTCTGGCAATACATGAAATCCAGAACAATTTGCAAGCACCCCTGAAGATAAAACTGTTAATAACAATATTTATTGGTCCCTTGACCATTTTGTACAGTAATATGTGTAACTGACAGAAAAGGAAGCACACAGAATGTAGACGACTTAAATGGAAACAAATTTCCATCCATCCCTCCCTCTTTTCTCTCATTCTGTTAATGTTGATCTTCACAAAGCTCACATCAATTGCCGTTTGGGTACCAGCTTGTCTCACACAGCTAAAATATAGAAGCAACAGCAGAAACATTCCTTATGTGAATGACACTGTAAAATATCATCATATGTGTTCCTGAACAAAGTGGCAGACTTGTGCTAATGTGCATAAGTTATGCATTCATCAGTGCTTTAAAACTTTTAGATATTAACATCTATTAAAACTCTTTCTTAAATGTATCAAATGTTTTTATGCTCTTCATTTCTGCAGTAATGCACTGAAGATTATTTTAAGTTTATACAGCATACTTTTTTGATATGGTGCCTTGCTATGTACTTGTCTAGTAAAATAATTCTTACTTCTGGGTTCATGACCATGGATTGGGATGTTTGGCACTGAAAATTCCCTATGTGATGTAAGGTATACATAACAGTTTTGGAAGAGTCATCATTTTAATTTGTTCCTGCATGATTCCCTACTGATACTGCCTTCAGTATTCTTATTGCTCATTTTTAAAATTTTGATAGCCTTTTTGCAAAACTTGCATTTCCTCAGAACATCACACCATACCCTAACAGGCTATACAAATATTACTGTCTCAATATTACCACCACTGTAAGCATTTTTAAGACAAATTTTCTGCTGCATAGCAGATTGTACAAGCCAGTTATTAATGAAGCACGACAGTGATCGGAATGCAGAAACTGAAAAGTGACAGCAGCGATACGAGAGACTTGTTGCCACTCCCAGGTGCTGAAGCTGCTCGGCGTGAAGAAGGGTGGCAGCCGGTACCCGCCCTCCGACCCGCCGCGGCTCTCTCAGCGGCGCAGGGTTTACGGCAGCCTCTCGTCGCTGCCCAGCTCTGCGAGTTCCAGGCCACCCGCCACACGGCCCCATGAACGTCGCAGGCACGATGACCACCGCAAGAAAGTCAGGGATCTCAAGGTACGTAACAGAAATATTTACAGGCAATAGCAAACTCTTAAGGTAAAAATGATAAACTAGGTAATTACGACCACCTGACTAACACAGATAAGTAGGGACTTCAGGAAGTATGTGACACATGTTGACTCACAAAATGGTTCAAATGGCTCTGAGCACTATGAGACTTAACTTCTGAGGTCATCAGTCCCCTAGAACTTAGAACTCCTTAAACCTAAGGATATCACACACATCCATGCCCGAGGCAGGATTCGAACCTGCGACCGTAGCGGCTGCACGGCTCCAGACTGTAGCGCCTAGAACCGCTTGGCCACCCCGGCCGGCGTGTTGACTCACACTAAGACAGTTACTCAACAAGGGTGGTATGTTGTCAGAAGAGAGTACGTGTTCCAGGTTTTCTGTAGACACTAGTTCTGCTGCAGTAAGGGTATAAGATAAATCATAGTGAGGGAGTGAAATGGTGTGACAACTGGAAATGTATTCCAGAGTTGGAGAATACGATTCTTCTGGGCAAAATGTCTAAATTGCACCCTGATTCACCTTGAAATTCTGATAGTATATGGATCAAATGCAGCTTCAAGTCCAGCCATAGTGAAATAGTGACAACAATTTGACTTAAGTCACACACAGTTGTGGGTGATGATGATCTGCAGTACAGCTTGGATCTTTTACCGTGCAGTTTCCATCTTCTCAGCAAGTTGGAAGAACATCTGGGAGCAAAGAGGTTTTCCAATGATGAGGATATTCCTGCAGAAGTTCTCAAATGGCTTTATGACCGAAGAGCAGATTTCTGTCATTGAGGAATCGAATGACTGGTAGAATGCTCAGACTGTTGTTTACATACAATATGGGACTATGTTGAAAAATAGTGTCATGTATTTGTGTCATTTTGAAGCATAGTGCAGCATTCAGTATAAGTTACTTGGCCTGCCATTATAACATGTAATCTATTTTTTGAAATCCCCTTGTAACTATCCTATCTTATTTGAAAATAATGATGTAGCCACCCATCATTTCTCTTTACCGTTTATCTAATTTAGAGGATCAGTTGCAGTCAATAATATAATTTTGTGCAAGTATAGAAGTTTATCACTAATTCATGTAGTAAATGAAATATGGATGTTCAGGTTAAGATTGATGATGGCAAGAAAGAAATGTGCTTGGAGATGATGAGGAATTTTGATTGCATTCACAATAAGACATGCAGAGTGATTTTAAAGAAACAAACAGGTTTACAGAAAGTATCATTTCTGCAAACTGTGTGAGTGGTGATAACACTCTAGAATGGCACGAAGGAGATAACCTGAGGATGCAGAACAGGAGTGGATATTTATGGAACAATGGAAAAATCAAAAATTGGGAAAGCTTCCTTGTAGCTTTGGTGTGGATAGAATAGGCATTTGACAGGAAAATGGTACAAAGGAAAAAAACACTTGGGTTGATGAGAGGCAAAATATTCTTTAAAAAAGACTAAAGAAATTACTGCAACACAGTGCCTAAGATGTCCCACAAATATGAATACTGACAAGAGTGGAGCTAAGAATTGGAAGAAGCTAATCAGTACGAGAAAAAGAGTTTGAACATAGAAACTCAGATAATGAACCTGCATTGTTCACAGATGCACTGCTTCAGCACTGTGGAATGACTTAAGTAGTATTGCTGGTAATTGAAAATCACACTTATTCTCTATATCTTGACTACTAATTTCATTTCTGTATAAAGGACAATTTAGGTAACATTGGAGAACTACTAAGTACCATCAATTCATACTGCTGACTAGAAACATTTAAACTTTAATAATGAAACACTGTTTTCACTAGAGAAAGTAATAATTGCATGTGGCACAATGACCGGGCACAAGTCTTTCAATTGGATGCCACTTCAGTGACTTGTGTGTCCCAATCTTTCTCAATTATCCAGAGAAGGAAAGGAGGCCTATAGTTTAACATGGAATCTGAACCACATGTCATTTCTGACAACACTCACATCATGGAGAGGTGAAGGCTAGACTAAAGGCAGGCTGAAAATTTCCGCAGTCTGACCAGGATGCAATCCCGTGACCTCTCAGTTTGCAAGCAGATGTTTCACCAATAGGCCCCCAGGGCCGATAACCAGAGAAAGTGAAATTGTTTCTTCGAGAAGTAGATATAAAATTGTACTACTTTTTAGTGTTCCTGAAAGATGTAGATGTCTCCTCGGCCATTGTTAAAGAGCAAAAGATTATCATGTCATACGATACAAAGAGAGGATGGAGACTGCATACAGCACCTACACTACTGTTATACAGTCTGACTGTACAATTTTGTAAATGATGCAATTTTCAAAAGTACAGGTAAATTTGTATGTTTGGTTAACCATCTACCATAGCCGAGGTTGTTAATGGGCGGTAGCCAGTTCGAATCCTGGAAGAAATTTTCACCATCAGTGTTTGTCTGCCAAGGGAAAAGGATGCAGCATGTCAAATTCCTGATCACCAGAATCTCAGACAATATTATGAAATGAATTCCAAATCTCACTATCGTTTCACAGAGTGAGGACATGTAATAGTGTGGATAGTGATCCATCCATCGGATGGGGACTTTGGAATTGGGGGCCCACTCAAGCTATTTGAGATGACAGTTCCAGGTTTCAGCCTCTCCCTCCTCTCAGTAGCTTGACACTAAACTCTACATGCACTGAACAGGTACATCTAAGACACAACTCTCGTACACTTCGTACAGGAGAGAAGTTTTTCAAACTATGTGGTTCAACAACCAATGAGGGGTTGTCAGTTGTCAGTCATTTGCGAAACAAGATTACTTTAATGTGTTTGGCTTGAATTAATTGTGTATAAAACTAATATAGAGGTTTTTGGAAATGAAAAATAAAGAAAATATCCAAGGTAAGAAAAACACAATACACATAAAATTATTTTAGCATTTGTGGATGATTGGCTGATTTCAAAAAATAGATTACATGTTATAATGGCAGGCCAAGTAACTTATACTGAATGCTGCACTATGCTTCAAAATGACACAAATACATGACACTATTTTTCAACATAGTCCCATATTGTATGTAAACAACAGTCTGAGCATTCTACCAGTCATTCGATTCCTCAATGACAGAAATCTGCTCTTTTAAAACAGTTACAGTTCATGCAAGAATATTAATTTGTTGCCACAGAATCTTGTTTCTGGTTGGAAACCTCACCAGGCCGTTCCACATTACATTTTACTAGATGGCAAAAGCTATTCAGTCCATGTGCTCACCTATTACATACCACATATCACTAGATACTTTGATCAGTACTGTCTAGCAACTCGCTCCTACCTTTTCACACATTTGTGTCTAATAGTATGTCAAAAATTATTTAAATAGACTTGTTTCATAAAGAAATTTGTGTGCATTTTTAAGTATTAATTAACCAGGACCTACTCTTTTGAAGTGGAATTTAGGCAATATTCATTATTAAGTACATAAGTAAACACTGAAATAGTTGAAAAATAACTAATTAAACCATAGGGAAAAAATCAAAACACAAATTACTGCCTGAATACCAGCAGCAATAATTTGAAAAAAATGTGTGAAGTAATTTTGATAGTTACTAAGTAACTTTTGCCCATGAATAAAAAAAAGCCCATTTACGTACTCTAGAACCGAGATCAGAGCAAGTGTGTAAGCTCAACTTCGCTACATTGCAAATATTGTAGAGTAGGGCAGTACTCACAATTCTGCTATTGGAAAAGCCATGGATTCCAACTGATTGCAAATTATTTTATTAACATGCTTGGGAATTCAAGAAATGTAAACTTCATTTAAAGCAGAAAGAAGAGAAAGTATGATAATTCAGTAGACAGCCATGCCAAAGGTGCATCTACAATGGAACGGTATGTGGAGAGAAGCTAGGCTATCCCTTGATTCCTGAAGAGGGGCAGCAGTCATTTCAGTTGTTGCTCATGTAACAGAGCAGATAATAAACCAACTTGCTTTGCAGGTACTGCAAAAAGCTGCAAGCAAGGGGAAATTAGCCATTATTTTTTCCTGAAGGCATGCAGTGCTACTATATGGCTCAATGGGTACAATGTTCTGGAGATAAAATATTCTCCCTTTTGAATCTCTACACAGGGACTACTCAAGAGGATGTAATCATCAGTACAAACAAAACTGTCATTCGGTTGGTCAGAGTATCGAATATTATATCCCTTAATTGGGTAAGTAGGTTAGAGAATTTACAAAGGGAAATGGATCATGTTAGATATTGTCTGAATTAATGAAGTCCAGTGGCAGGAAGAACAGGACTTCTGGTCTGGTCAGTGCAGGGTTATCAACACAAAATCAGATACAGATAATGCGTAGACCTAATAATGAATAAGGAAACAGGAATGTGGGTAAGCTACTATGAACAGTATAATGAACACATTATTCTAGCCAAGACAGAGATGAAGCCAACACCTGCAACAATAGTACAAATTTATATGCCATTTACCCACCTAGACGATGAAGCGACTGAAAGAATGTATGATGAGAAAAAGGAAGAGAAGGAAAAATAGCATGAGAATATGGACTGGGGAAAAAGAATGAAAGAAGAAGTCACCTGGTAGCATTTTGCAAAAAGCACAATTTAATCATTGCTAACACCTGGTTTAAGAATCATTCAAAAGATTGTACAGGGTGTTTCAGAATGGTGTTGTAAAAATTTGGGGACAGGTTCCTTACACCTAAGCAAGGAAAAAAATTCCAGTAAACGTGGGCTCTAAAATGCAAACCTTAAGAGCCATGAGCATTTGTTCATCTTTGTTACAGTGAAACACATCTCTTTTACTGAACATCAACTCTTAGCTCTGAAGGTATGCATCTTAAAGCCCATGTTTACCATACTTTTATTTCTTGTTTTGGTCCATACTACCTCTTTCCAAAGTATGGAAAGCAAAGAGCTTCCAGCAGAAGAGATGCGGTTCACCAGGTTGATTGTATGATGGGAAGACAAACATTTTGAAATCTGATTTTATACTGTAAGAAATTTCCAGAGGCAAATGTGAACTCTTGAGAATAATTTATTGGTTATGAACTGCAGATTAAAACAAACAAAAATGCAAAATGGTAGGAAATCAAGGAAATGAACATGGATAAATTCACAGATCCAGAGACTGTTGAGAATTTTGGAGGTAGGACTAGGCAATGGTAGACTGAATCAAGGGAAAGGAATACAAAAGAAGATAAATGAGCAGCTTTGTGAGATAGAATAGGAAAGGCAGCAGAGAATTACGCAATAAAAACTCATGGCCTTGTAGAAATTCATGAATAATGTAGGAAATATTGAATTTAAGTGATGAAATGACAGAAAGTAAAAATGCAACAAAGGGATAGAGAAACAATTAAAATTGCTCAAAAGAGGAAAAGCTGCTGGACCTGATGGGATACCAGTGCGATTTTACACAGAGTATGCGAAGGAACTTGCCCCCCTTCTTGCAGCGGTGTACCGTAGGTCTCTAGAAGAGCATAGCGTTCCAAAGGATTGGAAAAGGGCACAGGTCATCCCCATTTTCAAGAAGGGATGTTGAACAGATGTGCAGAACTATAGACCTATATCTCTAACATCGATCAGTTGTAGAATTTTGGAACACGTATTATGTTCGAGTATAATGACTTTTCTGGAGACTAGAAATCTACTCTGTAGGAATCAGCATGGGTTTCGAAAAAGACGATCGTGTGAAACCCAGCTCGTGCTATTCGTCCACGAGACTCAGAGGGCCATAGACACGGACTTCCAGGTAGATGCCATGTTTCTTGACTTCCGCAAGGTGTTTGATACAGTTCCCCACAGTCATTTAATGAACAACGTAAGAGCAGACCAATTGTGTGATTGGATTGAAGAGTTCCTAGATAACAGATTGCAGCATGTCATTGTCAATGGAGAGAAGTCTTCCGAAGTAAGAGTGATTTCAGTTGTGCTGCAGGGGATTGTTGTAGGACCGTTGCTGTTCACAATATACATAAATGACCTTGTGGATGACATCGGAAGTTCACTGAGGCTTTTTGTGGATGATGCTGTGGTATATTGAGAGGTTGTAACAATGGAAAATTGTACTGAAACGCAGGAGGATCTGCAGCGAATTGACGCAGGGTGCAGGGAATGGCAATTGAATCTCAATGTAGACAAGTGTAATGTGCGGCGAATACATAGAAAGAAAGATCCCTTATCATTTAGCTACAGTATAGCAGGTCAGCAAGTGGAAGCGGTTAATTCCATAAATTATCTGGGAGTAGGCATTAGGAGTGATTTAAAATGGAATGATCATATAAAGTTGATCGTTGGTAAAGCAAATGCCAGACGGAGATTCATTGTAAGAATCCTAAAGAAATGCAATCCGAATCAAAGGAAGTAGGTTCCAGTATGCTTGTTCACCTACTGCTTCATTACTGCTCAGCAGTGTGGGATCCGTACCAGATAGGGTTGATAGAAGAGATAGAGAAGAGCCCAAGGAGAACAGTGCGCTTCATTACAGGATCATTTAGTAATCACAAAAGCGTTACGGAGATGATAGATAAACTCCAGTGGAAGACTCTGCAGGAGAGATGCTCAGTAGCTCGGTACGGACTTTTGTTGAAGTTTCGAGAACATACCTTCATCGAGGAGTCAAGCATTATATAGCTCCCTCCTACGTATATCTCGTGAAGAGACCATGAGGATAAAATCACAGAGATTAGAGCCCACACAGAGGCATACCGACAATCCTTCTTTCCACGAACAATACGAGACTGGAATAGGAGGGAGAACCAATAGTGATACTCAATGTACCCTCCGCCGCACACCATCAGGTGGCTTGTGGAGTATGGATGTAGATGTAGATGTAGATGTAAATGTAGATAATGCAGCCAAGATGAATAAGAAGTCTAAAAAATGAGACTGACAGATATTGCAAAATGGCTACACAGAAATAGCTGGAGTGCAAATGCCAGGCTGTAAAAGCATGCATAACAAGGGTAGCGATGCTGCCTTTAGGAAACTTACAGAACTTTGGAGAAATGAGAAGCAGCTGTATGAATATCAAGAGCTCAGATGGCAAGCCAGTACTATGAAAAGAAGGGAAAGCTGAAAGGTGCAAGGAAAATATAATGGTTCTACATAAGGTAAACAAGTGTGAGGGCAATATTAGAGAGAGGAAAGAGGTAGTAGATGAAGATGAAATGGGAGACACGACACTGTGAGAAGGCTGTGACAGAGCAGTGGAAGACCTATGTAGAAATACTGCCTCTGTAACAGACAACATATCCTTACAGTTATTGAGATCCTTAGGAGAGCCAACAATGACAGAATTATTTCACCTGGTGTGCATGATACACAAGGCAGGCAAAATACCCTTGGATTTAAGGAAATGTAATAATTCCAACCCCACAGATGGCAGATGCTGACAGGAGTGAATATTACCACACTATCAATTTAATAACTCATACTCACAAAATACTGACCTCGGGAGTGTTGGTTTCAGGAAATATGCAGGAATACGTGGAGCAATATTGACACTATGATTTGTCTGAGAAGATATGTTGAAGAAAGTCAAACCTACGTGTATAACATTTGTAGATTTAGAGAAAGCTTTTGACAATGTTGATTGGACATCACTCTTTGAAATTTTGGAGGTGACAGGGACAAAGTGCCAGGAACAAAAAGGTCATTTACAGATTGTGCAGAAACCAGACTGCAGTTATAAGAAACAAAGGACATGAAAGTGAAACAGTGGTTAGGAAGGGAGTGAGAAAGGGCAATGGCCTATCCCCAATATTATTCAATTTGTACATTGTGCGAGCTGTAAAGGAAACCAAGGCAAAATCTGGAGCCGCATGGGATTAGCCGAGCGGTCTAAGGTGCTGCAGTCATGGACTGTGCGGCTGGTCCCAGCG